>NC_080581.1:9110000-11610000 GCF_029962835.1 Magnolia sinica
CGTCTTCATTGTTTGTCTCTGACCTGATCTAATTGATGTACGGGAGTTCAAAAGAATCTCACATTCCTTTATCACATCCTCCAAATGTATGAATGAGCGATGATTATTGTCGTTAAATCCTTCGACCTACAGCCATGCTTCCTCCCATGAAGTATACATGTCAGGCCGACGACCAACATGTACAACATAATACTTTTCCTTCAACATCTGCATTCACAATTAAAACATACAATATTACTAATACAATGATATATGCATATGTCATACCAATGGGCATTCAATTAGCTTAAGTAGCCGGATAGTAAATAATAAAAATAATAATAATAATATAGAAAATCATACTAGTCCAAAAGGTCTAAACATCATATCCACCACAACGATAATTAAAAATATTACATGTCCACCTATGCTAATACCATATCCAAATATCCAACATATCATTGAAGCAAATCCTAAATAAATCATTTACTTAAGCACACAGAAACTAAACTTGAAAATGCAAATTGTCTTGACCAATATAGAGAAACTGGAGCATCTCAATCCTAAGATGAGTGGTGCGTGAACTTAAGACGGATTATTTCCACCAAGTGGGCCCCATACATTTTAGGCAACTTTTTTCAGCCAATCATAGCGACCTTGTCCTCGTAAGTTAACAAACATGGTAGCAAGTCACTCATCCTTGGAGAGTAATTCACCGACATTGAATAAGTTGGTTTGTGTCGGTCCTTCTACCTCTTCTAAAACACTTAACACTCTAGTCGTTTAATTCGCTTCCTTATCGTCACCCATGTGAATGCCAAATTCACGGATTGCATTGGCAACATTATATATAAATG
Source organism: Magnolia sinica (assembly GCF_029962835.1). Taxonomy (NCBI): domain Eukaryota; kingdom Viridiplantae; phylum Streptophyta; class Magnoliopsida; order Magnoliales; family Magnoliaceae; genus Magnolia; species Magnolia sinica. The sequence goes on from NC_080581.1 coordinate 9,110,837, forward strand.
CACTGAGTACCTCACAGGGACGAACAGGTCGCGTCCTTTTCTTAGAATAGCTACCGCTACGAGTAGTCTTAAAAGCTAAAGGTGGGGTTGGGCTATTGTGAAATGATCGGCTAGTAGTAAAATAGTGATTGTCGGTTGAGTCGTGTAAATCCAGTCTAGAATCACCCAAATTATCCGAAGATAGATCAACATTACATTCATTATGTCATCAGTGTCCGACCAAGCCTCGTTTAAATCTCGTTGTACTTGAGATGACGAGGCACTCATATTCCTACTTCCTTTCACATATCTTCCAGTGGCTTGATTATCCTTAACGATTACAGCTAAATCGTCCAAGCAATTTATCCTCTTGCCCCACAAGTGATCCGCACATGGATGAGACTACAAAAAAAAAAAAAAAAAGAAATTAATGATCAGGAAACAAATGACTATTATATAATACCATAATATGTGGAATTCAAATAATGTAATGTTTGGTGATTGAGATGTTACCCATAGTCATCCTTCCCAAACATCGTCTAGGGCCGTCACAACCATTCGCTCGCAGTCTCATCCAAACCCGCTCGCAGAAAGCATTTCTTTCACATCACTGTATTCACACTTGTGATACCTCATCCAATTTGAGACATTTGTCCATGTGACACTCACATTTGTGTGTTTTGTAATTTCAATTGCTACAACTTCATATGCCGACTTCTTGAATCCATTATCAGACTTATGTCCCAGTGTAATTTGCTCAAGTAAAGTAGAAAATAACACTTCGTCTATTTCACTTTCGCTGCTTTACTTAAAGGCTCAACTAAGAACTTTTGAGTCTTATTCAACGGTGAGCAACGAGTTGGTCCACGTGAATTTCTAGTAGGGGACGATGAAGGTGTCTTCTGAGGAGATCTTCACGACTCAGCCATCTCACCTATGAAAATAAGATATACTTAATATTGTCACAACTAACTATGGCAAAATATTTAGCAATCAGAACATTATGTCGTGAAAATGTGCATATGGATGTCATACAGTCCAGAAAAATCACAAAAAGTTCTTCATAGTGTAATAAGGGAGATTCGAAAGCTATACCACATATTGTCATCATTAACTGTTATTAATAACATATCGAAAAGGTCCTATATTTTCCTACTTATGGTTTGGGAGTTCGCCCACATCCGATCAGCAATTTCGTCATGCACGGTAATCCATACATCTTTCTAGCACAGGTTACTTGAACCGACCACTGTTTCTCATCGTTCAATGAAACCTCATTCGGCGTCGGGTTAATTTCTAAATCTCCTTCAGATATCCTAATAGCAGGAAGGCTTTCAGTAGACTCGTCCTCAAAACATATGAAATTATGTAACATAAAACACGCCACTACAATTTTTACTTGCGTTTCGTACGAATACGGAACAGTCGTCTTCAATATAGGAAAACGCAACACGCTTTTATAACACCAAAATAGCATTCAATTGCATTCCGGAGTGTTGTTAAATAGATGTCTCTAATCTTGGAGTTCCGAGGTGCTCGACCAGTCGAGGGACTGGCTCGACTAGTCGAAGGTCCCTTCGATTGGTTGAAGCCCTCCTTCAACTAGTCAAGGGTTACACAGATAGTGCGAGGTTTGTGCGCGGATTGCATAAATTTGAGGCAGTTTCTAGGGGTGTGCGTAAGTGCGAGTTTCCCATCTATAAATAGGAGTCCATAGGGCCATTGTAAGATATTTTAAGGCTTCCTAAAGGTATTTCAAGGGTTTCTAAAAGGGTTCTATGGTTATCAAACGGTGTAGCAAGGGTGAGATTCAAACTTATTTGAATCGGGTAAGTCTTTTTCTCTTTGTAATTTCTGCTTTCATAATGAAGATCTATTGCTTTGTGCCGTAGTTTTTTCCCGAAAGGATTTTCCATGTTAAATTTGTGTTATCTTGTGTTTGCTTAGTGCTCTTGAATTATTATCCTAGATTCATATTTGTGTGATTCTGCAGATCAAATCCCAACAAGTGGTATCAAAGCCAAGTGAAATCTCAGTTCTGCAAGAGAGTACAATTAAAATTGCATGATTTGAGAGTATTAACCGTCAGATTTTTCATAATTAATTTGGACATTTGATGGCCACCAATTGGATGGTTATGATTGTTCAATTAGGACCATTCTAGGTCTCTGGCCCATGCATGGTGGGCCCTCATTTTGGAAAGTCTGAATTACTGTCGTTCAATAAGCATGTGGTACAAACAGGTGTAGAGGAACAGAGTGTATGGACAGGAGTAAAATATGTAAAGAGAGATCCAAATCCACTCATCATACCAGTGATTTCCCATTACCAAAAAATCTTTTTATATTACTACCATAACCTACAAGTTTGTTGAGTAAAAATGCACGCTTAAAAAATACACGGGCCCTAAAAGTAAATGCAGTAACAGTGCCTACCCCAACTGAGGAAATTCCATCATTGGGGATCCAGTTTATCTACTATGGGTTGCAAAAAATAATTGATTTGGATAACCGAATCATGGCCAGCTACATGTATGAGATCTAATCCTTATTACGTGTCCATATACACACCCATGTATGAGATCTCATCCCCAATATTTTATTAAGACACTCATGTACACACACCCTATATCACAATACAATCATAAAATAGATCCATATACAACATACTGATATGGAAAATTTGTAATCACACATATGGCTAAAGCAATTCGAGAAAGGGTGATCACAACATACTCGTAATTCTGATGACTACAAGAAGGATATTCAAAGTGTATTCCAAATTGAAAATATAAATGAAAATATTTTAGTACGTGGTGGGAAACACCGGGGATGGAGTATTACGAAACATATTAACTGATTTCGTTGATCCATACCATCCATTTGTTGAATAATCAAATGGATGGTTGGCCACCGTGGATTACATATTACTTATCTCAACGGTTAGGATCATTGGCAAGACATTGAAAATGGAACTTGGTCTGTGCACATTCGATTGAATCTTCCCCAAATGAAGTCCAAACACAGATGAATGCCCACCTTAGCCTGGGATGGGCTCAAAATGCACATTTACCTCCATGCACAGGCTCTCCTTTATACACGTCTAACTCCTTCCATCCTTGACTACAATGGAGAAAGTCATATGTATCGTCAACATCAACTCCCATCCGAGCACAGGCGACGGTATGGTTGTAAGATGTATCAAGTCGTGTGTCCTATAGGGCATCTGAACCCGAAGGTATCCCTGCTCTTCTCCACCCGTGAGAAAAGAGAAGCAGTTGTTTCTGTATTCAGCCGCCCTACCGAATGGCATGAATCTCCTTCGGATATGGACGCGAATTTCCTGTGAACCACTTTCGCATGAACTTTCAGCGACGTAAAGTAGGACCCACCATGATGAATACAAGAAATCCCTCATGCCATCATTTTTGCAATATCATTTTAGGTCATGGGCCCGAAAATGATCTAAATTCGAAACTTATCTGAGCCATACATCAGATAAACGTGTACATAAATTCCTACCGTTGAAACCTTCCTAGGTCCAGCGTGTTTTTTATATACCATCCATACCTTTCATAAAGTAAATTGTAAACGGATGAAGTAAAAACTTATAAGTTATCATGATTCAAATCTTTCGTGGCCCAGTGTATGTCTCAACGGTGGACATTTAATCATCTATTGTGTGGCCCATATGAGAATTTGATTTCCATAATTTTTGGTTCCATGTCCTAACATATTGTTGAAAAACTGATGAACGTAGTGGATTTCCCATAAACATCATAGTGGGCCCCATCTAGCTTTCCTTCACACGATGAAATCCACGTCATTCAGATATGGCTTCTGAAATCTACGTCAAGTGTGGACCGCGAATGACATGCAGACGTTATATGATGGTCACAATGACATACAAACCATAAATCCACACCGTCTAACCCTTTTCAAAGGTATTTAGAAGGCATCATCAAAAAAAATAAAATTCAATGAAATCTTAGGTGGACCACATCACAGTGTGTTCACGTGATTGAACGGTTATAATTAAAAACTTCATGGACTCTAACTGGCTACTATATTTTTTGGGTGGGGACATAAAAAACTCATATAATTCGAGTGGACGGAGTAGATGTAATCACATACATCACAAGGGGCACACGATTAGGCGTCACAACTAAGTCGCTTGATTCATGCAGATGTCACTCAATCCCCTCATTGGGATAATCCAGCAAGATACAAAACACTATGATAGTACCAAACGTTCATGTGGCGTCGTGATGCTTGGTGGGGCCCATCATCAACTTTATGAAAGATCCAAACGTCCTTTAGTTTGTACATATAACTTTAGGTACCTCCAAAAGTTTTATCACCCCCACGATCCAGAATACACCGTGGGGGCATTTCCTACCATTGAAACACTCCTTGGCCCACCAAGTTGATTCCTGAATAACTTTTCAAGCTTTTATATGAAAATGGTGAGGACAATCCCTTGGACAGGGTGGATTTTTTCAAACATCTTCCTATGGGCCCCACTAACTATCAAAGCGCATGTACATCTATCAAAGCGCATGTACATCCAATCCACATGTATTCTATCATGATAATTGTGGAAGTGGAAGTGGTTTACCCTGTGGGGAAGTGGAAGCGGGTTGCATCAAAATCATCTGAGAACATAAATACGGACATAGATTGATCTCGGTGTGGCCCCTTGTGATTTAAGTAAAAATATCCACGTCGTTCATCCATTTCCAGTTTGTTTATTTTATGGCATGATCCCAAAAAATGAGGCAGGTCCTAGATCCACTTGACCAAACCAGAGGATGCTGCGGTTTTACTTCATTCCCGATTTTGGTCCATTCCATTGTGGTCTATTACATTCCCTACTCGACTTCATTTTCTGGTTCATGCCCTGAAATGACCCGAACATAATTTTGAATGGCATGGATTCCACCATTTACATCATGGTAGGCCCCATGGACATAGCATACAAACCACAAAAAATTTTGGGTGAATAAGTGCGGGATTTTGCCAATTCAGGAAGGATTGGCAAATCCTTCCCCTCGACCCGCAGTTTGGGTGGGAGACCCAAAGGCACCTATCTCAGTTTGAAAATGGGCTTCCAAACATACTTCTAGGGTGGATTAGATGGGACGAGGAATGCAATCCCATCTAATCCCACCGAATGCATGTGGCCAAACAGGCCCAAGGGAAGCGGATTGGCTAGTGTACCTCACACCAGCTATATAGTTGTTGTAGGTATGTGTCGTGTGAAGATGAGCACTAATGCTTAGTGGTGTACACGAACTCAGCTAGCTCGGTTAGGTCGCTCGACTTGACTCGAAAAAGCCCGATTAGACTCGGTTCGAAGCTAAGTTTGAGCTGAGTCGAGCTGATTTTTTGAGCTCGAAAATGAGTTTAAGCCGAGTTCGAGCCAGCCCCAGCTCGACTTGACTCAGATCGAACTCAGCTCGAATCGAACCAGTTCGGTGACTTAGTTACTTTGATATTAATGTTGCTCACGTTTGATGAAATAACTCAAAGAAGTGTGGCTGGTGGCAAGGAAGGTATGTATATGAAACCAACACTCTTTTTTCTTGATTTTTATGTTGGTTAGAAGACGTTTGATAAAATACCTATAAAACCATTGTTGCTATCTAAAATACAGTGAGAGTTTGAAGGTGCAGTCCGGGTGTTTGTGAAAATGTTGCAATGGTGAACTTGGCTCGAACTGGCCCAAGTTGCTGATCGAACCGAGCCGAGGCGAGTTCGAACTGAGGTCAGCAAGTGACCAAGCCAAGTCGAGATGAGGCCAGCTCGACTCGATGTACACCCCCACTAATGCTCCTCGAGCTATGAGTTGTACAAACGGTTCAAAGAGATCAAAGTTACATGGGCCCCAAAGTGATGTATTTATTATATCTACACCATTCATCTATTTTTAGAGATTATTTTAGAGCATTATCCAAAAAATGAATCATATCCAAAGATCATCTGGACCACACCACAAATAGCATCGGAGATAATGATTTTTACCGTTAAAAAATTCATAGGGCCCACCTTAATGTTTATTTTCTATCCAATTTGTTCATTAGGTCACACGAACCTGAATGAAGATGAAACACAAATTTCATATTTATCCAAAACTTCCGTGACCCAAAAAGAATTTCAATAATAGATGTTCAATTCCCCACTACTTTTTGCAAGGTGGTCCACTTGATAGTTAGTCATTTTTAGTCTCAAGCCTTAATAGGAACTCGCCAAATGGATGGGCAGTTTGGATATAACACCTACCTCATCATCGGACCTATGAAACCTGCTGACGTCAATATAGCTGCGACCAAACCAAAAGTAAGGTGCGTACTACCCTGCCTGTTCCGAGCTTGGGACCAGAATAGGCTCCGATGGCTACTAAGGGGCCACCGTGATGTATGAATTTTATCCACACCTTACATCCTGTTTTTCATATCATTTTAGAATATGGGACCAAAAATGAGCAGATTTAAGTCTCAAGTGGACCACACCACATGAAGCAGCGGTGCTAATGATGCCCACCATTGAAACTTTTTTAGGGTCCACCGTGTTGTTTATTTGCCATCCAACCTGTTGATATGGTCATATAAAACTGGATGAAGTGAAAAACCAAATATCATCTTGATCCAAAACTTCTGTGGCCCCCAGTAATTTTTCAACGGTGGTAATTTAATCCCCACTTTGTGATCCATTTGGGACCTGGACATTCTGTATTTTTGAATTCATAACCTAAAATGATATATAAAATTTGATGGCCGGTGTGGATAAAATTTATAAATCATGTTTGCCCATCAGTGCCCTCGGAGCCTCTTCCTGTCCCGAGCTCGGAATAGGCGGGGGTAGTACCTAATCCGCGCCCTATCTCTGTGCAGGTAATCCGCTCTTCGGTCGGGCGCGAGAGCCAATCCGTTTCCCTCGTGCAGGGACTGTGGGGTCCACAGATATGTATGTGACAAATCCAATCCGTCCCTCTGTTTTGAAAGACCACGGTAGATTAGGATTGTAAAAATTAGATAGATACAAAACTCAGGTGGGCCATACCAACAAAACAGTGGGAACAGTAACTTCCACCGTTGAAACCTTCCTGGAGCTGACTACGATGTTTATATAACATCCAAACCGTTCATAGAATTACTACCACTCAGATAAACTATAGAAATAAATATAACACTGATACAAATCGCCTGTCACCGCCTGCCGTTCAATCCCTACTGTATCGTATGCTACGGCCCCCATGAGTTTGGATCCTCCTGACTTTTATAACCCTGTCCTATTGTCGTCTTTGAAAACAGATGGACGGAGTAGATTTGTCACAGACTTCTATATGGACCCACACAGCTCTGGCCACAGGCAATCCGCTCCCTCGTGACCCGTGAGCAGAGCCGTCGCTATAAATCGAAGAGTAATGTGATTTCTGTCGCATTCGCGTCAACGCCGTCAGCTGCGGATCACCTTAGGATACTCTCGGAGAGTGTTGGATGATACGCAGGCGTGGAGAAGTTAGTTTGACGGTGCATGAACGGAAGCGGATTGCGTATTGAGTAACTCACCACGCTTAGCGTACTGAGTAAACTCTGTGAGGTCCACCATGATTTATGTATTTTATCCACACCGTCCATCCATTTTACCAGATAATTTTAGAGATTGATTCCAAAAATGAAGCCTGTACGATGTTCAAATGGACCACACTACAAAGAAACAGTTGAATTCAATGTCTACCGTTGAAAAATTCTGGGGGCCACAGAAGTTTTGGATCAAGGTTATATTTGTGTTTTCCCTTCATCCAATATCTGTATGATCTTATGAACCGGTTGGATGGCAAATAAAAATCACTGTGGGGCCTATCACTGTTTCAACGGTGGAAATCATTATCCCCACTGTTTCCCGTAGTATGATCCACTTGATCTTTGGATATACTTCAATTTTGGGCTCAAGCCCTTAAATTAGATGGAAAAACGGATGGACGGCGTAGATAGACCACAAACATTCAAAGTGGGCCCAACCGAGTTTACTCAGTACGATAAGAGCGTACTGAGTAACTCAGTACGCAATCCGATTTCTGCACGAACTAGCATACAAAACGACGCGGATTGCCCCGTGACCCTGCTACCACGGATGCCTTTGGTGACCCTACGTGGTGGAATTTAGCCCCTCAAAAACATGTTTGGAAGCGCAGATGGTGTTGGATTGTGTCCTAACTCACCCTGCTGGGCCATCATGATATATGTGTTTTATCCACGCCGTCCATCCGTTTTTCCAGCTCTTTTCCAACATGACCCTCTAATTGAAACATATTCGCGGACAGGAAATAGTACTGAAAGTTGAATGCCTACCGTTGATAAATTCTTAGGGCCAAAGAAGTTTTGGATCATGTTTGTGTTTGTGTTTTCTCGTCCATGTATGGGTGACCTTATCAAGGGTTTTAACGATAGATGTCATTATCTTGTTATTTTTTGTGGTGGTCACTTGAGTTTGAATACGTATATGTTTGATTTTTGGCTCATGCTGTAGAATGATCTGGAAAAACAAATAAATGGCCGGAATGATGACAAGTATGCTACAGTGGGCCCTACAAAAGTGTGGTGAATCACTGCACAATCCCCCTCGGCCATGGAAGCAGATTGCCAACCGAGAGAGCAAATACCAAGCCAATGGAGCTACTCAACGGTGCAATGTGGTCCCACTATGATCCATGTGTCTTGTTAATTCATTTTTCCATCTTATTTTAGGGCATGAGCCCAAGAGTGAGCTAGATCCATATCTCAGGTGGACCTTGCTACAAGAAACGGTGGCGATTGAATGCTCACTGTTAAAAATTTATTAAGGGCCACAAAGGTTTTGGATCTAATTGATATTTGTGTTTTTCCTTTTCTTAAAGCTTATGTGACCTAATCAACAGGTTGCATGACAAATAAACATTACAGTAGGCTCTATGAATATTATAATAGTGGGAGTTCAATCATTATGGTTTTCCTGTGGTGTGGTCTACTTGAGATTTGGATCTACCAGATTTTTAAGCTCATCCCTCAAAAAAATGGTTCAAAATGGATGGATTACCTGGATAAAATATAGATGCCACAGATGGCCCATTAGCACCATCTAATAGTGATGGTAGTGTCAGCCTGCAATCCATGACTGGGAGGTGTTTTATATCCATGCCGTCCATTGTTACAACTAGCTCTAGGACATGAGCTAAAAAATAAAGTAGATCCACGTCTCAAGTGGAACACACTGGAGAAAGTATTAATAACACTCACAAACTTAAATGTTTATTTGCCATCCAACCGGTTGATTACATCACATGGACGTTGATGAAGGGAAAAAACAAATGAGCTTCCTTCAAAACTTTTGTGGCCCATAAGAAGTTTTTAATGGTAAGTATTCAATCACCACCATTTCCTATATTGTGGTCCACTTATGACTTGGATCTCCTTCATTTTTCAGCTAATGCTTTGAAATTATATGACAAAACATATGGATTCATCAAGGGTAATGGATTCATCAAGCTTGATGGTTCTAAATTCACCAAAACGCATGTTCAACTTAGTTAGCCCATGTGAGTAGGAGCACATGCAAAGCATGTTGTGGGTGGCACCAAGGATTTGAGTGGTGATAGAGTCTACAATGCAATCCATGTCTTGTTTGAAAAGTTGTTAGATGGGAGGCCCATTAGTACTGTCCCCACCTTGACCTAGCTCCCTCAATCCTAATGTGGCGGGATTTCATTAATGTATGCTAGGCCCAGAGATAAAACTCAATTGTACAACTTGCAAATATGCTTTGCATGGGCTCATATTCGATGATGGCTCTTAAAGAGATAATACTCAACTAACAACCAGCAAACATGCTCTGTGTGAGCCTATCTTTGACATCAGCTGAACAACTTTCTAATATGCTTTGCATGGGCCAATTTCTTACACCAGCCTGCTACCCGTGATCTCGCCCCATCAAGGGTAGAGGGAGTTCACTTAAGGTGGGGTAGTACCCTCTATTATGGGTGAATCTGAACAGAGCTGCATCGAGGTCAAACTTAGAGGCACCAATGAGCAAAGCCTTGGACTGCTAGCGTCCGACCTGAGGTGATTTCAAGGGCTCTTGCAAAGTTACAGTTCCGACTTAAGGCTTGGAAGAAGTTGTCACACATCTGATGAGCAAAATCTCGAAACGGTAGCAATACATCCGAGCCAACCTGCCTTCGAGTCCTTTTGCAAGAGTTCTCATGTCAACTCGGCATACAAAAGAGACCGTCACACACCCATCCAACGTACCTCCGACCCGATCCTCTTACTTAGCGTGTCAATAATTGACTCATCCGTGGGCTCAAATCGTCGAACAAAATCTAAGTCGCGAGGTCGACTCGGATGATAGCTCAATCAGCAATGGCATTAATGCACAAAATCTAGTAATGCACGATAGGAGTAATGCCTAGCGCACGATCTCCGGGTAACGGCCGACGACCGCACACGCGTAGCTCTTGTGTAGTGGCGAAGACCGTGCTAAGATTATCAGACACGTTCAGCATGACCCTAAGATATAAATATGAATCATTTATATAGGAACAAGTACGCAACATTTAACACCCTAAACTTCTAGCTACACTGCTTAAACCCAGATCCCTAACCTGACTTTGGCATCGAAGGGTTCCCTGCTCTAGCCAGGGTCTCCTTTGTCCTTCCCGTTGTGCAGGTTCACAAGGCTCGGAGCTAGCTACCAGGGCTCGGTGGGGGAAGCCAGATTTTTGCTTCAACACCTCTACATTCTAGGTTAAGTAATCAATTAGATCCATCTCTGGCAAGAACACATGATTCAATCAAATGCTACCATATTAGGTCACTACTAATGACCATGGTGGTAGTGTCACCGTATAATCTTTATCAAATTTAAATGCATAATGAACGCGAAAAACCGAACTTGTCCGCAGACATTCATTTTCATTGGAGATTAAAATAAAAAAAATATCCAATAGCCTTATTTCAACAATCAAGTGTCCACAAAATCATTAGAGGTTAAAATGAAAAATATCCAATGGCCCTAACAATCAAGTGTCCACAAATCAAATGTTGGTATGGTTAGGAATAGGATTCTATAACAGCCTAAGTCAATGTATGCCATGTGTACAATTTTGGATTGCTCCACCTTATTTTGCGCCCATCTACACTGCATATCGCGAGGGCCCACCGTTACAATTTTGGATTACACCACCTTATTTTTTGCCCACTTTTCATAGCATATCGTGTGGGCCCACCATTGGACGGAAGGGTCATTAGCATCACCCAGATAAGAACTATGATACTCGGGCAGTATGATGTCCGATACGCGTTACTCAAAAACTGTACACGTGGCATGCAAATAAATAAAATCAACTCACTCAAAATGTTGAGGATCATTTTAAATGGATTATAAACCAAAGATTACATTGATTTTATTTCATAACCTATAAATTATTGAATATTTAATGAATTGTCAAAGTAAAAAATATCTAATGGTCCAAATTTTACAAACAAATGTTCATAAAACAGACTATAGCACCTTTAGATCTATCTCTCTTGGGGTGATAACCTAACTGTAGTCTGTCCCACAGTTTGGACGGTCCAATTTGAATTATCATACGCCTCCAGTGGAATTTCACGGTCCATAATTATGGAATCATATCAACCACCACATTCCGCTAGAGTATAAAAGTAATTGCCCTTACGGGGTACAATCTTTTTGGGGCAGTCCACCCACTAGTGGGGACCACAATGGATGCTAGTAACTGTGCCCCGCCCGTGAAGTTCCTGTGGTGAGAAGCCATGTAAATCTATTCAGTCCAGGGCTGTACATGAACCGATTAAGCTCAGTTAACTCACTTGCCTTGACTCCTCGGTTCAAAACTGAGTTCAAGCCGGTTTTTTGAGCTCGAAAAAATTTCAAACTGAGTTCGAGCTCGACTCGACTCGTATTGAACCCCATATTGAATCGAACTCAAATCGAACCAATTGGGTGACTCGTTTACTTTGATATTGATGTTGCTCACCAAGTGTTTGACAAAATAACTCAACGAAGTGTCGGCTGGTGGCAAAGAAGGTATGTATATGAAACAAATACGTTTTTTCTTAATTTTGATGTTGCCTACAAGGTGCCTACAAGGTATTTGATGAAATAATTGTAAAACCATTGCTGTCATTTTACATATAGTGAGATTTTCAAGGTGCAGTCCATTTATTTGTGGAAATGCTGCACAGGCGAACTCAGCTCAATCTTGGCTCGAACTCGGCTTGAACTGGCCCGAGCTGTTGACTGAATCGAGTTGAGCTGGCCAATCAGCCTCAAGGACCAAGCCGCGCCAAGTTTGAGTTGGGGTTAGTTAGTAGCCAAGCCGAGTCAAACTGTGCCACGCTCAACTCAGATCCATTGGTGTGCACCTCTAATTCTGTCCATCAGTTTTTTAAGCTCTCATGATAGGAGTTCAAAAATAGGTAGATCTAAAACATAAGTAAGCCACGTGATGAGAAATAATGAGAATGAAAATGATCGCCTTTGAAACTATTATAGAGCTGACAATAATATTTATATGCCATCCATACTAATGGGATAAACTGTCGGCACAAGTATCATCCTGATCCAATTTTGTGCCCTCGTAAAGTTTCCAACGCAGCATATTCAATCCCTAATATTTCCTGTTATGTGGCCCACATGAAGTTTTTGCCATCAAAAGCTACATAGGACCCATCGAGATGTCGATGAGAAATCCACCCATCCATTGATTTCTCTAGCTCATGTTAAGACATGCCTAAAGATGAGCCGAATTTAATATTATGTGTGGTTACACAATTAGAATACATTTGGCTTCAATGGTCTAAATTGTGTTGAACCTCATTCTAGATGACCCATGCACCAAAAATCTCCATTTTCAAAGATGGTATGTTTAGAATATGAGTAGAGTCTAGGTTGATTGGGTATGTGAGAAGAAAAAATATAACCAAACATATTTTTCTTATGAAAAGGATGGTTAGATATCCTTGATTCCAATTATATTCTTTTACTTTAGTGACTTCTTTGGCTTGAAATATTCACTATTTTAATTGAACAAGGTGACAATGTATTCAGGCTTTTAGCAGTTGTACACGGACTCTTGTCTACTCCGGCTCCCCTGTAATCAGCCCAACAATCTCTCTATGACCCCTTGTTGCCTATCATCTACCTCTCATCATCCCTTGTGGTTTAAATAGACCTTTTAACCCGTACCTCAAGTACCGATTAAAGACCTATACCTATTCTTTCTACCACAATCTTTTTGGGATAAGGTAATCATTCTAGTCTGTGTTAGTGGTTGTTGGGAATAAATGTTTGGATACACTGAAAATATCAAAAAATAAATCGAAAATAAAATATTTCACTAGGCTGAATCACATATAAAATACACTATCCTTAAAGCGTGATTCGTCCCCTTATCAACTACTGATGGGTTACAGGCGAATTGCTTACAGGATAAGACAAGCCTTATCTGGATCCAGCGTGCAGCAATCATGATAGGTCCATTGTGGAACAGTTTTAACGCAGCAGATCTCTTCTGACAGACTTAGATAGTAGAGATGATCAAAGTATTCTATGATGGAGATATGGATCGTATTTGATTTGATGGGATGGTGTGTTGAGATGATGAAATCGGACTGGAATGGTCCAATTTATATAGGCATCAGGTATAGCACAATTGTTGTGTGGTATTCAATGGTTCAGAACATTTGAAAACGTTTCTGGCCGTTGTCAATTAATCTCAGATGTTTCTGGTCATCAGATCAGAAGATCTGACCGTTGGATCATCCTGGTTTGTTCGTTTTCGGACCATTTGGCTTTCAAGGCAGATAGTCGTTTTCAGAAACTGCTGAACATTACGGATTTATGATCTGACTGTTCTCAGTCTTCTATAAAACTCAAACCATTTCAGACCCCACTGCACACAGGCACAGACCAGACCGACGTGCAAAGTGCAAAGTGCGTCATCTAGCGCTACTACAGCCATGTTGCCTCACTACCCACGCCCGTGCCCAAGCCCGAGCGCACGTGCGTGCGTGCGTGTGTTTCATCGCTATGCACTGGAACATGCAGTCTAAGCATCACGTCCTCCAAAAACTCCAAGTAAGAATACTCTTCACAAGTCCACATATAAACCACCCATTTCCGATGTGGGACAAAGCACACACCGCACTTTTGGATTTGAAATTTTCGAAAAAACGTTTTGGCGGCAAAATCCCAAAATTTTGAAAATTTTGAATTTTCTCTTTTTTATTTTTCAAAAACCACTAATTTTCAACAGTGGTTACTTTGCATGCTCAGTAATTCAAGTATTTGTTATCTTTTTCTACATTGCAATTTCCATATGCGGAAGGTTTCGATGTTTTTGGAGATCTATCTTTCACCAAACTTGGGTGTTATTCAATTAGGTCCAATGTTTGTCTTCGAAAGGTGATAGGAACCTTTTCGACTTGACTTGTATGAATTTTTAGTACCTTTGAGGTTTGGCTTGTATGATTTAATTGAAGTCGTGTGAGACTAAAGTTTTTGGATAACCTAAACAATCAGTGGATATATGATTTTTGAATGGGTCATAGTGTTGGAGTGATAAAGTCCCTCGATATACATTGATACACCACACTTCGATAGCTTAAGCTTTTAGAGTAAATGGTTGTTTGATATAGTATCAGAAAGTCATATGTTCAAATCTTGAAAGTAGCAAATGTGCCTCGCTAATATATTATTTTTCCATGGGGGTAAATCGAGCCCCACCTATTTATAGTATGAGTGTCCTTCAACCCTTGTCAGTATGTTCCCGTACAGAGCGGAATTTTATTTTTTTTTGTTTGATCCATCTGACTATTTAGATAGGCTATAAATTACTAATATATTATTCTCCTATGGGGGGTCAGGAAAATCAGGTCTCACCCAAGGATTGGGAAATCAAGCCCAACCTATTTATAGTGTGAGTGTCCCTTCACCCTTATCAGTATGTTCCCATGTGAAGCGCAAAGTTCTCACCCCGGCCGTGGGGGGGTTGTGCAAAGGATTTTTTTTTTTTTTGTCCATCTAACCATTTAGATACGCCGGAGCCGGAGATTACTTTCTCAATGTAGTGTATTTTAGGGTCACCAAAATTCTAGGTAGCTTGGTTAAAATTGATTTGATCGGGCCCAATCAATCGACTACTCTAGTCCATCAATTACTATCCAGATTTGCCTGAAACGCATGTTTTCCAACTCATATGGCAATCAAGCATCATGTTTCCATGAAGATATTTTTATCAAAGTCTTGCTGAAGTTAGAGCAAATTTGCTCTCTTTTACTAAAAGGTGTGGACAGTTTGCATGTGTGGCAGTTAGGATGGCATTAATATATCACCAATTGAGGAATGCACGATGAGATGGTATGATGATCTGAACCGTCCATGTTCTTGTTACAACTACACGCAAGACGGTGCTGCCGTATCCCACACGGATGACTAGACTCTATTTTACACTGTTAAAGCAAAATGAGGGTGACCTATCCTCTTGCACGTGGCACTAGGTACAGCTGTCCGACCATCCGAATTGGTGGGTCCCATTGAGGATGGATCATATAGGATAAAATCACACCCATCGATCACCACTAATCTCTCGATCAATGGCCATGAGACGCAGTTAAAAGTAAAATAGTGGGTGGTCCTGATGTAAATTGAAAAATCGAAAGGTTAATTATGTATTCTCATCAGATATTTTGACGGTCTGCATGGCAATACAACGGAAACGGATCGGCTACTCCCCCTGCCACTAGCCCGGTGGCTGGTGGTCTGTACTCCATGATGTATGTGTTCCATCCATGCCGTTCATCCATTTTTACAGATCATTTTAGGGCTTCATACTAAAAATTAGAGGGATATATATCTCAGGTGGACCGCACCACAGGAAAACAAAAGTGATTGGATATCCACCATTAAAATCCTCCTAAGGCCCACTGTACCGATTATTTGACATCCAATCTGTTGATTAGGTCATACAGACCTAGATGAAGGGACAAAACAAAGATCAGCTTGATCCAAAACTTTTATGGTCTCCAAAAAGTTTTTAATGGTCAATGTTCATTCAACATTGTTTCCTATAATGTGGTCCACCTAAGATTGGGATATAACTCATTTTTGGTCTGATACGTTAAAATTATCTATAAAAATAGATGGATTATCTATAAAAATAGATGGACGGCATGGATGAAACACATACATCATGGTGGGGCCCACAGAGCACCGACCACAAGCCATTGGATGGTGGCAGGGGGAGTAGCCAATCCGTTTCCCAATACAACTGTTCCACGTGTACAGTTGAAGAGTCACCACCATCTTTTAAACAGCACAAAACAAACATTGGAGTACAGTGTAAATCACATGGGCGAGTCCATATATCACTGGACTCGGATTAGGCCGTGGACCCCACAATGATGTATGTGTTTTATCCATGTGGTCCATCCATTTTTTAGATTATTTTAAAGAATTAGCCCAAAAATGAGGTAGATCTAAATATCACGTGTACCACACCACAGGAAAAGTGGTGATTGAATGCCCACCATTAGACAATAATGTAAGTGTTTTATCCATGCCGTTCATTCATTTTTTATATTATTTTAGGGTATTAGCCCAATCTAGTGGACCACACCATAGGAAACCGTGGTGATTGAACACCCACCATAAAAAATACTTCTAAGATGGCCACAGAATTCTTGGATCAAGTTGATATTTTTGTTTTTCCTCTGGCAAAGTGGGTGTGACCTACAAATATACATTACAGTGGTTTTGAAGAAGTTTTTAATGGTAGGTATTTAATCATCATTGTTTCTTATAGTATGGTCCACTTAAGATTTGGATTTGCCTCAATTTTTTGACTCACGCCCTAAAATAAGCCGCCAAAATAGATGGATGGCGCAGATAATTAAACCACACACATTATGCGGGTAATAACACATCTTGATAAAAATTCATCAGCTGGCCACACATTAGATTGGATTATCAACCTTGCAATGATTTTAATGGTCTACCCAACCCGTTGAATTGATGGGCCTGCATTTTCATGTAAGTTCATCTTCATGTGGGATGTACCCACGTGGTGAATGGATTAGATCTTGCAATCCATGTGCCATGCTAGCAAGCATGTATACCAGATGCATTATGCATGAGGTGGGCCCCACAAATGTCTTTTACGCAACTGGGTTTTGTTCCTATGCGGCTGAAGCCATGTTAGGCTAACATGCTTTTGAGCTGTGTGCGGCCCACCGCAATTTGTCTGTGTAACCCATATCATGCATTTGGTGCGCCCAGCCATGCTAGGTGGAGAAGGGATTACGTGCGGCCCGGCCTTACTTGTGACAGTGAGGTCCTTACTGTGGGGCCCATCTTAATGCATATATTTTATATCGGCACTGTCCATCTGTTTTGTTAGATTGTTTTAGGGAATGAGCTCAAAGATGAAACAAATTCAAATATCAGGTAGATCGCACTATAGGAAACAGTGGTGATTGACCATTAAAAACTTTCTATGGCAACAAAAGTTTTGGATGAAGTTGATATTTGTTTTTCACCTTCATCCATGTTTGCGGGACCTTATCAAATGGTTGGATGGCAAATAAATATTATGGAAATATTTAGGGGGGGGGGGCCTTTGGAAGTTTTTAATGGTGAGGCATTCAATCAACACTCTTGATATCGCCGATTAAAAGCTACTTTTATTGATCATAATTTAATATTAACTGATCTACGTGAATAGGACATGCCCACTTGCATTTTTACTAAGTTAACACTTGAAAACTCATAATTGGACTTTTCATACTTAGTTGCTGAATTTTGAAGTGTAAAGGTTACATAGACCTATGTGGATGAAAAATATAAATATCAACCTTTTCCAAAACTTATGTGCCTCTAAGGAAGTTTTCGACGGTAAGCTTTCAATCGCCATTGCTTCCTATAATGCGGTCCACTTTATTCTTAAATCTGCCTATTTTTTGAGCTCATACATATACATCATGATAGGCCTTATAGAGCTTCTGATATGATCATCTGTCTCTTGCTAGGTCCTCGTGAGGTAGTACCCAATCCGCGTTTGGATATGACCCATGTATCATTGTGGGTGTAACAACCTGTCTTTATAACGGGTGAAACCAATCCCACCGTCCTCCTTCATGCAGTCCACCTGAGTTTTGGATTGGCCTCATTTTTAGCATCATATCCTCTCATGGCTAGGCCGAGATGATGGACGGAGTGGATTTATAGTATCATCAATGGGACCCACCACATCTTTTAAAAAAAAGAGCCCACGCCTCAACTCTCTTTCCCTTCTTCATTCTTTTTCATACGGTAATGGGTACCAAACCCTCCCACTAATCTAAACCGTCCCATATCCACCCCACTCTTACATTTTGTTTCTTATTCTTTTTATATAATTTTTTTTAAAAAAAACAAATAATAAACAAACAATCAAATCAGAGAGAGAGAGAGAGAGAAATCGATATTGAATCAGGTCTTGTCAAGTTGGATTAACAGATTTTTTTATATATTTAAAGGTAGGTGATCTTATACGAATTTAGAATTTTAGATCTTTATACTTTTAAATTCGAATTTCCATGTAATTTTTATTATAATTAATTAATTAAAATTCATATAATATGTTAGTTAATCTTTTAATTTTTAAATAAATTATTCTGTATCATTGGGGTGATTCTAACTCATATATGAAATTTCTAAATGCTTTTGTTTATTAATTTTTTTAATAAAATTTAATATACAATTAATTTAAAATATAAAATATAAAATTTTTAAGAATTATTAATTTTAAACTATTACTGAAATTTTTTACATAAATTTATGATTTCAAGTTGTTATATATTATAGACTTTTTTGAATTGAAATGTTTTACCATCAATAGTATAAAACCTACTTTAAAAATTTGGAATTGTTAATTAATTGAAATTTTTTTATATTTAAATTCAAAATAATCTACAAATGTCTAGAGAGAAAAAAAAAACTTAATGTTATAAATTAATTAACTTGAATACAAATTGTAAGACAATTTGATGTATATAAATTAAACTAGTAGTATAAATACTCTTGAAGATTTTAAATTTTAAATTTAATGTATTGATTAAAATCTTGAAATAATTAATTCAATAAATTTAACATGTATAAAATATGGATCCAGGAATTTATATTAGTTAATTTATTAACCTAAATCAAGAATTACTTCAAGATGTTTAATTAAGTTATAAGTTTATATTATAATTTAATTTGTAGTTACTATTTATGAGATTAATAGTAATTACGCTTATTTGTAATACGAAATCAATTCAAATATTAAGAACTAAATCTATTTGAAATTAATTAAATGAAATTAAGATTATTTATAAAATTGTTGAGAATAATAGAATTTAGTGTTTAACAATTAATATAAACTTTAATATATATGGTTAATTAATTATTGAAGTTAGAATTTTAATATTATAAAATTTTATATTATTTTAAAATTTTAAAAATTAATTTGTTCTATCAATATATAAAAATATAAAAAGAAAATCACAAATTCAAAACTCAGATAAAATTTTCAGAGAAGTTAAGGGGCCTTGTCATAAATTTCCACACTATTATGAAACAAGGCCTATACCTTCGGAAAATTCAAATTTACTATTGGTTACAGTAAATAGTCTTTTTAACAATTTCAGGAATTGAATTTTAATAACATTGAATTTTTATAAATTTTGTATAAAACCCGTATTATTATAAGGAAATATAATTTACTGAATCATTTCATTACTAATTTTGGATTCATTCATGACATACATGCATTTTTATTTACTATATAACTATAAAAAAATAAAAAAGAAAAAGGAAGAGAATGGTAAAAGCAAGTAAGGTGATCGTGTTCCTTGGGTGAACGACCCTAAAGCTAACAAGTAGGGCAAACATACGTCAGAAGTATAACTAGAGCAGTAGTCTAACTAGCTAACGTATAAATGGGTTCCTCACTACGACGTATCGGTGCGTGTGCATTAATGCAACGTGGCCATATACTGAGTATGATGTTGTAATTAATAATGGATGTTTATTTAATTATTTATGTGAAATCATGAATAGTATCGGATGCATATCATTTTTACATTCTTTTTACTCGATGTTATCATAAGTTTTATTGTTTTGTTTATTTCAAATATATTATTTTACTTAAACACATAAGAAATCTGGAACTTCAAATTGTGTATGAGACAATCCTACTAAGTCGTTCTATTCACGTTAATTTAAACCATACAAGTGTCGAGTTCGAATATTTCGAGCAGGCGGGTCTTTATTATTAGTTGCATTATGTTTAGTTTGAAATTTTAAATGTTAATATAATAAACTAAGCTATCTAATTTAATTAGTTGCTTAAGTTGTAGATGACATGGTACAATGTTGTTTAATTAAGTTTATAATTAATAGTTGTCCTCTTTTATTTTGTATCTGCATATACTTGTGGAATTAATTATTTACCTGTGCATTAATGATGATATATAAAATTTAGCTTACGTACTTGGAATTTAGGTATTGAGTGGACCAAGTCAAGTACCTAAATTATGGGGCGTGACAATGGGTCCCATAGTTTTTCATTCATAATATATTCCTACCCTTGTTTTCTGCCAAAACATTTTTCTTTCGGTGTAACTTTTACCTAAGAGCTGAAAATATAAGGAAAAGTAATGATGATTATTTTAAAATGCATTTGCATTGTATTTTGGAAATCAAAGTGCCGTATGATGCACACAAACTAGAATTCACAGTTGTGTTGGCATCTTAAACTAAGTTGCCAGTAAAATTCAAAAAATGTGTTTGGAGGTCTTTAATTAAAATGCATTGCAATTCTTTATTATATTCATATAAATTTAATTTTAATTAACTAGAATAATTTTACTATTCTAAATTAATATACATATGTAATATTTAAAAGAAAATTATAAAGGCTCGATTGGAATATATACTATCACAAAAAATAAAAAACTCCATAGCCCAGCTAAATCATAAATGTAAGTATCATAAATCAGTAGCTCATAGTATTTTCTAATTATCCATTTAAATGACCAACATTTCGATAATTCGGATAAATTTAACCGTACAATCTTAGTGACCCAACCGATTATTGAAATATTTCCGAATATTAACAGCAAACAGCATGCCAAGTGTACAGTATATGAAAGGGGACAAAAAGGCCATTTCACACCATTAGTCTATGTTCACTCTACTGTGCAAACGGTACATTTTGGCATATTTACCTCCGATTACCCCCAATACAAACAAGGGCGCCGATTAGCTACCGATTAGCTATTGAGAGGTTGAGTAGCTAGACTGGCTAATGAAGTGATGTCAAAGTTCTGCAGGGCCACCATTATGTTGGTGTTGTATCAACACTGTCCATCCATTTGGAGACATCACTTTATGGCATGGTCATAAGAATAAGACTTGACCCAAAGCTGGAGTGGACCCCATAAAAGAAAACACCAGGAGAGTGGTTCCCAATGTTGAAACCTTCCTAAGGTTTACTTTAATGTTTATTTGAGAACTAACCTGTTCATGAGTTAACGCTTTCATTAAAGAAGAATAAATACAAATATAAGCTTGATCTAAAACTTTTGTGGCCCTTATGATTTTTTAATGGTGGTATAACTCTCTCCACTGTTTTATGTGGTGAGGTCCACTTGAGCTTTGGATCTGATTCATTCTGTAACTCATGCCTTGAAATAATCTCTCCAAATGGATGAACAGTGTGGATACAAAACATACATAATCGTGGGATCCACGTAATTGGGTGACGTCACTTGAGTTGGTAGTCTCGCAACTCAACCTATCAATAGCTAATCCGCATCCACCAAACAAGGTGTAAAGTGGACCCCACATAATAAAGCCTAGTGTTAATTAGTCCGGAAAGCATAAAAAAAAATAATGATGAGCTAGTTTTGCTTCCATCGAGACTAAAGATTCACCTTTCATCACCACCACTTAGGTCCATATGTTGTGGGTTCAGATGATTCCAACCATCCATTTTGCGGACAATGTGATATATAGGCCACTACGAGAAAATTACCTAGATGACTGATGTGACCACCACAATCTAATAGATAAATATGGAACGGTGGACCGAAACTTTTAATGGGTGGCAATCAACTCTAAAATTCAAGGTCATGGAAAGCCCCAAGGATTTATTATAGAATAACCGCTTGTTTATGATAGTAAATACAAGTACTAAATCCCCTGCAACACTTGTTTTAGACAGCACACAAAACACCCAATCTCTGTTGTGTGCATGAATCCACTCCGTTCATCAGGCGTTGAACCATGCATACAAGAGATCAGTCTGATAAAAAAAAAATCAGGTGGGCCATACCATGTGAAATTAGAGGTTTTAGGTGCAATTTGACACGGTATGGCCTGGATGAGTTTTAGATCGGGATGAATTTTTTTTCTTTTACTTTATCCCGGTGAGTGACACCTGATCAACGGATCAGATGAAGATAAATACCATAGTAGCCACACACACAAACCTATCGTTTTGCATTTCATTCTCACTCTTCCCTGTGCTGTAGCCCACATGAGCTGTGGATCTGTCTGATTTTTTGATCCTGGCCATAAAGTCGATGATATAGCCCAATGGACGGAGTGGATATTACATATACAACTGGTGGTGCCCACATAATTCTGTGGTTTGTCTCCACAAAGGTTGGGTGTTATAGTCACTGCGTAAAACAGGTGTTGCAGAGGACTCGAATCCCAAACAGGACATGAACAGCTCAGATCATTGGATTGTCTCAGAGAGTGGGCCCCAGTGGGTGGCGACAAACGCAGGATTCTGAGTCGCGACAGACGCAAAACGAAGTCCCAAAAACCATATAGAGAGAGAGAGGCATCTTGGCGTTGGTCCGATTTTTGGGCAACAAACGGCGAAAAATCTGATGGCGATGGCTCCTTATCTTTCCCAGCTGTTGTCGCTCTACGAACATTTACCCCCTCTTTTTTTAATCTCATACTCCACCCCCCTCAATTTTCTACTCTCTCTCTCTCTCTCTCTCTCTCTCTCTCTCTCTCTCAAATCCCAAAAACAAAATCCGAGATCTCTCCTTCACTTCTCCTCCGCTCGATCTTCTCTTCTCAAGCTGATTCAACAGATCTAATCGATTAGACGATGTAACAGGTGCGCTTTTCTTCTTCTTCTTCTCTATTTTTCAGTCGGTTTTTGCTGGATTTAGGGTATTCGACATGTGTATACGGTTCTGATTTGTTCGATACTTCGATTTGCAGTTTTTCGATCTGAATTCTGTTGGATTTTGTGACGGGTGGAGTGTTTTCTGCACTCGATTATGTAGTCGGAATTTTCAGGTGTTTATTTATTTTTTTATTTTATTTTTATAAATACTCGGTTTAGATTTGCGTTATTTCTGCTGTGTTTGATTCCGATCTGATTAGGTTCTTATCCGATGCTTCGAGGATTTCAGGGAGGAGTAATCAGTTTGAATTCTGCTGGTTTTTTCATTTGGGACTTTGTGCTTTGAATTTTGCCATGGAAGGTGGCAGTGATCCGGAAGGGAGTCAGTTTCTGAGGTTTCTCTTTTCTCCATTTTCGTTTTTTTTTTTTTTTTTTTCATCTGAGAATGTTGAATTGTGTCAATCTCTATGGAAAGAACTGCAGTTTTAGATTTTGAAATTGTCAGTTGGAATGTCGTGCGGCCTTCTGGACTCATTTAGTTAGTGTGCGTTTTGTCGAGCATGTGTGTGGCATTCTGTGTTTGGGAGACGTTGTTTCATCTTTTCATCGTTATTATTATTTCATGCGTCTGAAGGAATGTTTCATTTAAGCTTAGGCATTGGAGATGCTGATGCTTGCACTTTTTGTTATTCCTTATGGATGCTTAGTGAGCATTCAAGAATTCTTGTTTAGGCAGTTCATACCATCCATGCTTAGTGTTTTGATCTAAGATTTCAATTCTTCCGTGTTTCAGCAGTAGCATATTGTCCCATGGAGCTAAGCTCCAAAATATGGAATAAACAAGTGTTTCCATGACTCTGCCACCCTGTCAATTCTGTTACAATATATGTTTATCTCTGCCACTAGCATGGCAGAGACTGCACCTGTCTAGGAACATACTGATAGAGATGTACATGTAGAGGGATAGATGCTCCCCTGTGAACTGGTGGAAATGTCATGCCCCAAGAAATGGGGCTCATGGGGTGGCCCCCACCTTATGTGTTATTGACATCCACTTTGACCATTAGATGTATCACATCATGTTAGGGTCAAGGCCCAAAAATCAGGCTGATTCGTGATTCAGGTGGGCCACACCAAGGGAAACAGTTGGGAGGTAATGCCCAGCTTTGATTTCACTGGGGCCCACCTGATGATGTCCTCAATTTTTGCATGCCCTAGGCCAGATGAAGGGGCCGAATAGTCCAAATTCTACATACGTGCAGGGTGGGTCTCATACAAAATCGATTGTGGGCAATTTGTGATTCAGGTGGGCCACATCAAGGGAAACAGGTGGTAGGGAATGCCCAGTGTTAATTTCACTGGGGCCCACCTGATGTTGCAATGGCCTCAATTTTGAACAGTACAAATTCTATGTATGCGCATGGTGGGCCCCATATAAAATTGAGGGTGGGACATTACCATGTCTTATTTGGACCTTACTAAACAAAAAACCTGGAAAGTAGGAAAAAGGAAAAAAGAGAAACCCTAAAACAAACAAAAAGTTTGGACATTTGTTTTGATTGACTTGATGGAGTCTCCAGGCTCTGCTTTCACATAATTTAGTTTTCTAGTTTGTTTAATATTTTGATTGAACTTATTACTTCCCATTTCATAAAGATGTAATATTTTATATGTCATCTCCTGAAAAAACCCACAAAATCTCTGCAAAGAATCCCTAAAGCAAAGAAAGTTTGCACATTTGTTTGTATTGACTCGATGGAGTCTCCATTCTCTGCATTCACTTAATTTGATGGAGTCTCCATACTCTGCATTCCTAAGAAAGGCTTGTGTCAGCTTCCTTCTTCAGAGTTCCCACACTTACAATGAAAACCAGATAGCTGTACATGTGGCATTTTAGAGTCATGACTTGCTTTGCTTTATCTTGTATGTTGAGCTCCTTGACTGTCTAATTGTTTTCTGGGCTTATGTTCATGAGACCAGGGATGAGAACATATATATGTGCAAGTGTATATCAATTGCTAGAAAGCAATTTAGTTCTCTAATGCCTGATCTGACTCCATTTGATATTTTGGCAGTTTGTTCGCTGCCTTTTCCTATGGACTTGCTTCTATGGCCATGGTTTTTATCAACAAGGCGGTTCTGATGCAGTATGCGTACTCAATGACTCTTCTCACTCTGCAGGTAGTACTTGGAAAATATAAAGTATTTGAACTATGCAGTGATCAGTATTGGTACTTTATTCTTTATTGATATAATTTCTTTTTGTGTTCTTTATTGATGTGGTTTTTCTTTTTTTCTTTCCTTCAGCAACTGGCAACAACCCTGCTAATACACTTTGGTCGAGTAATGGGATACACAAAAATGAAAGATATAAACCTGCCAACTGCAAAGAAACTTCTCCCAGTTTCAATATTCTACAATGCAAATGTAGCATTTGCTTTAGCTAGTTTGAAAGGGGTCAATATTCCTATGTACATTGCATTGAAAAGGCTTACGCCACTTGCTGTCCTGGTAGCTGGATATTTTTCGGGGAAGGGGAGACCACCAACACAGGTATGGCATTAATGTTCCAGAGTAGGGTTGACAGTCTATGTGCGAATTTTTTTTTCTTTGCGTGTGTAGGAAAATGATTCCATGGTAGCATTGCCACCATAAGTACGGTGCTAACAGTTTGAAATGGGCTCCATGTGATGCATGTATGATATCGCTCTGTCCATCATGCACACGGCACCTCGTTCAGCCATAGGCCTAAAAATCAGCCTGATCCATCACCCTGGCCCATTCCAAAGTGTTACCACCATAATTATGGCGGTAACATTACCGTGGAATCCCATATATATGGGAAAAAAGGTACTATGAGGTTGACCTTATTGGAGCTTTCCATGAGGTCGAACTCTGTGGGCCCCACCATGATGTGTCAGACATATGAACCATGCACTGGTGTGTCCCAAAAATAAACTGTATTTGGAAATCAGGAGGGCTACATATTTGAAGTCTTCGTACTGGTTACAAATACTTATGCAGGATTATACTTTCTTCTAATCCTAGAGCCAAACCATTTTATAGACCTTAAGTACACATCAGAGTCCCTCGGAAATCCTCAACGAGGAATTTTCAACTCTTACTGATGAAAAAAGGACTTTACAGCTCTTTGATTTATTCCTATCAGTCTAATCTATCCAAAATAGGATACTTAGGCCCTGTTTGTTAAATCTGAAGTCTGAAGCCTGAATCTGAAGTCAGAAAACCTGTTTGCTAACTGTTTGGAAAAAGTGCTGAAGTCGGAAAAATAAGTACTGAATATGAAACAATCTGTTTGTTATCAAATGTCTGAAATGCCTGAAATCTGTTAATTTGACACATTTGCCCATCCCACAGGAAACAGCCGTGATTGAATCACTACCATCAAAAACATCATGGATTCCACCGGAATGTTTTTTTTTTTTTTTTGCCATCCAACTAGTTCATAAGGTCATAAAGACCTAGATGAAGAGAGCACACAAATATCATCTTGATCCAAATCTTTTGTGGCCCACAAGAATTTTTTTAAAATTTTTTTTGAAGAGTAACAAAAGATTTATATTTAGAAAAAAACGATTACAAAAGAGGAAATTGACCCGCTGAGATGGTGGGCCAAAATACTTAAGAAAACGAAAACAGATTACAGTTGCTAATGTGAAGTACATTGGAAGCCCACAAGAAATTTTTAATGGTCAATTAACACTATTTCCTGTACTATTGTCCATTGGAGATTTGGATCTCCTTCATTTTTTGGATCATGACCTAAAACGAGCTTTCAATATGGTGGACAATGTGGATGTAGTCACATACATAATGGTGGGCCCCACAATGAGGTGTCCCACCCACCTCGATGGATCCGGGGACATAGATTGCTAGCTGATGATGTTGGTAGCTTGTAACTACTGGACGATGTTGTGTGCCCCCCACCATGATGTATGTGTTTTATCCACATTATCCATCCATTTTTCTGGATCATTTTAGGGAACTATCCAAAAAATGAGGAAAATCCAAATCTCATGTGGACCACACCATAGGAAACAATGGTGATTGAATGCCCACCATTAAAAGCTTCTTGGGGACTTCAGAAGTTTTGAATGAAGCTGATATTTATGTATTCCCCTCATCCTAGTTTGTGTGACCCAATCAACAGGTTGGATGGTAAATAAACATTACAGTGGGTCCTAGGAAGTTTTTAATGGTGGGCATTCGATCACCACTGTTTTCTTGTGGTGTGGTCCACTTGAGATTCGGATCTATATCATTTTTGGGCTCATGCCATAAAATGATATGGAAAAATAGATGGATGGCGTGGATAAAACACATATATCATGGTGGGCCCACAGAACACTGTCTAGTAGCCACCAAGCTACTAGGCAATCTGCGTCTATATTCGGGATCCACTGAACCCACACCCCCAAATCCGGGAAGCGGATTGCGTGGTGTGCTCGGTGTTGTGTTGACGTCACCAAGTTCTATCAGCTCCACCATGATGTATGTGTTATATCCACACCGTACATCTATTTGGCGACATCATTTTAGGTCATGAGCCCAAAAATGAGGCATATCCAAAGCTCAAATGGACAGCAAAACGGAAAGCGGTGAGGACAATGATTCTTACCGTTGAAACTTTCCTATGGCCCACCATGATGTTTATTTGTCATCGAACATGTTCATGAGGTCACAAAGACCTGAATGAAGGGAAAAATATCAGATTGATTCAAAACTTCTTTGGCCCCCTAGAAGTTTTTAATGGTAGACATTCAATCCCCCCTGCATTCTGTGGTGTGGTCCACTTGAGCTTCGGATCTATCTCATTTTTGGGTTCATGCCCTAAAAGTATCTCATAAAATGAGCGGACAGTGTGGATGTAACACATACATCATGGTGGAGAACTTGATGACGTCAACACACAAGGGAGGTCGGTAGTGTGTGGCACACCATGCAATCCGTTTCCCAAATCCGGTGGGGATTGGGTACTATCCAACCAGGACCTAGCTAGAGACGGCAGGTCCTGTCAAGGGCTCTGCCGGGCCTACCTTGATGTATATGTTTTGTCCACACTGTCCATCCAATTTTCCATACCATTTTAGGGCATATGACTAGAAATGAGGCAGATCTAAGGCTCAAGTGGGCCACATTGCAAGAAATAGTGGGAATTGGAAGCCTACTGTTAAACCTTCTTGGGGCCACAGAAACCTCTAATCAAGTAGATATCTGTGTTTTCCCTTCATCTAGGTTTGTGTGACCTTATGAAGAGGTTAGATGGCAAATAAACCTCATAGTGAACCCTAGGAAGGTTTCAAGGGTAGTTGTTCAATTCCCGCTGCTCTCTGTAGTGTGGTCCACTTGACCTTTGGATGTGCCTCAGTTTTTGAGCTCATGCTCTAGACTGATTTGGAAAAGTTGATGGACGGTGTGTATCTAACACATAAATCATGGTGGGGCCAGAGAAGTTCCACACGTAAAATGTTGGGTTGCGTATTATGCAATTTATTTGGGAATCTTGTCGCAATGTGCAGGACAATTTTGGAAGTTTTTTTTTTAAAGAATCCGCAGAGCACATTCTGTATTCCCCATTAACCCAAACCTCAATTGTGGAAAAAATTATGGGAAAATCATGGAGTGCTTTCCAAATTCAAAGTTAACAAACAACACTTAACACGGAGTGCTTTCAGGATTCCACATTAAGTAAAAATTTTCAGTGTTAACAAACAGGCCCTTAGTGGAGCAACAACTGTATCTAAAAAGACAGCCATATTGTAATGGCCTAAAATTAGCAAGTGTAGCTCCAAAATAATAAAAAAAAAAACCTTAAAATCATGAGAGAATCAAGAAATTCAACAACTATATTTTGCCAAAAATAGCAATTGTAGTTCCAGAAATTAATAAGTAGCAGCAGCAAACAGCCCAAAATTTCAGCATGTGGCCTTTTGTGAGTTACATATCTGATTTGTTCAATTCATCTCCCATAATCCATGTCCATTTAGAATGGTGCTTATCCTTCAATTTCACCTAGTACTGCTTGTATTAGGCTGATAAGAAAATAAAGGAAAAAGCATTGCTTGTATCAGCCTCGTCTGGTGTAGGTAGTCATCAAGCATAACACTGGTTCAACTTTGTTATAAAAGGAGAACATAAGTTCCATCTGATTAAATGGGACAAGGTGTGTAAGCCGTTTGAAGGAGTGAGATGACCGAATTTAGAATAATTGAACCAAGCTCTTTTATAGACATGGATTTGGAGGTTTAGGGTGGAAAAAGGAAATGTTTGGAGAGAGGTGCTTGAAAGGAAGTATGGTGTTCGATTAGGGTGGTGATGGACAATGGAAACATTGTTTTATGGGCTGTGAAAGTCAGCATCGTCGCTGAGGTGTAAATATGGAGAATGTGAGCTTTGTGGGTGTCAGGAAGAACATTTGCTTTTGGGAGGGTATTTGGTTGGGGAAAGGCACCGAATGAAGTTTTTCCAAATTAGCGAGCTTATCCGCAGAGGCAAATATATCAGTGGCACACTGTTTCTTTTTCTTAGGTTAAGTGATATGGGCCCCTCCATGCCACAAGAATTTGCAGCTGAAGAGACAGAAGACTTGGTCAAGCTTCAGGAGATACTTCGCAGTGTGAAACTCAGTAGTTCATCTTTTTATCCATTGCTCTTTTGTGAAAGGAGTTTGGGATAATTTTTTAAATCTATTAATGATGTCATGGGTTATGTCAAGCTTAATGGAGGGTTTTTTACTAGCATGGCACAGAGGCAGTGTGGGCAAAGTCAGCAAGGCAATCTGGAGAATGGCGACGTTGACTGGTCTATGGTTTATATGGGGTGAAAGGAATAGTTGTTGTTTCAAGAATAGATGTGGGAGGGTATTAGACATGTTCAATAGGGTAAAACTCAATGTAATGAATGGGCTATGGCATCAGATGTATTAGGCAAAGTTTTTTGCTTCCTATTTCATGGTTTGAGTTGTAATTCTTTTGGCTTCGGCCTCTTTTTAGTAAAATATTGTCTCTAAAAAAAAACTTTGTTATAAAGGATCAGTAGGCTCGTTCAACTTCTTTCATCTTTTTCGAGAGTTGTTTGCCATATCAGCATTAAATTTGTCTTACACATTAGACATCTTGCCATAGAACTTGAACAAATTAACCATGTTAAAAGTTGGGGAGATCCAAGTCATCTGGCAATGCAATCATGTAGGTGTTGTTAACCAGCTTCTCTTCACTTGACATGGCCAATCTTCTTATACTTGAGCTTTTTATAACGTACTAGTTCATGTTGAATAGAAGATGAGGATGGAGCATGACTGAAAGTTGCACTGAGAAGATACTATTAACCATCTGATATGTCCCTTCGAATTTGGTCCGCTCACTAATTTACTTTTAACCATCCATTCTATAGCCATTAATTGGATGGTTAGGATTGATTAATCAGTATGCTTTTGGGGACATGCTCCATCCACAATGAGACCCACAGTTTGGATGATTTGAGGGAGGGAGGGAGTCTTTTAGTTATAAACATGTCTCTTCCGAAGGTTGTCACATGCAAAAACCTTGTTTTTGCCCATCAACCAAGCAAAAGCAGTCACCCTAGGCAACCCCTTATAAGAACAAATGAATTCTCTTGAGACACTTTCTGCACCAGGCTGAGAAGATAAGATGTTATCATAGAATGAGCAAACCGAGAAGTTTCCTGACTTATCCTGAATCCAAACCCAACCATCCCTGTTACTCACCAAAGGCTTCCAGCTTTGCAACAGATCCAACAGACCAATCATTTCCCCATCACCTTTTTTACATTCCACCCATAATGGGACATGTGTCCACTATCTTTGTAGGATGGGAGAGAGGAAGCTTCCTTGGGAAATTACCTCCCTCGTCAAATTCAAATGGCGCCACATTGATGACTCTTCAACCGCACATGGCATAGCCGTATGGCAATCCAGACTATACCCAAATCACCAACCCGACTCTAGATGGATAATGGATTATAATAAAGAAAATTGCACAATGAAGGTAATGTTGTCCATCTGATTTTTGTTTTTCATTTTTTATTTTCTATTTACTGATTTTCTATACATATATTTTTAATTTTTAGTGTTTTGGGCGATTCTTCCTATATTGGACGAGTCTTATCACGCGAGTTGTATCAATGTAAGTGATACGACTTGTTCCAATACCCAAATGAGTCGTACCATGAAATGGTTACTTTAATCCTCGAAGCAAGGTATTCAAAATCGGTTACGTAATGGCCATGGTCATAACTGTTACGCGTCATGGGGCCATAACGGTCCTGTAATGGCCCCGCAACAAACCGTAGAGACCCCGCAATGGTCCTGTAACAGTTTTTTTTTTTTTTTTTTCAAAGAAAAGAAGAATAAGAGCCGTAACGGCTGTTACGGCCCGTATCATAATGGTAACAGTGGTGGCTGTTATGGCCACCATTACCGTTATGGAACACCTTGCCTTGAAGCCGAGTCCCACTAAGATACATTGTTGCTTAAGAAGGTTACCAAGGCCCCAACAGATCACATCAGCTTGAACATTCATGTGTTAGTAATATGTGCTAGAGAACTAAAGTGTAGTCCACAAATGCTCCCATACAGTGTGACAGAAGTGCCCTCGAACTCTTAAGTCATGGTCGGGATTTGTGGTCTTCAGTACCTCTCCAAAGTCACACAATTTCCTTGAATATGTCAGCGAGATGCGTGTCCAATTTCCTCTTCCATGGTATGAAGTGGCCATTCTTGAGAAATGATCAACTACAATGAAGATTGAGTTTGCTATCCTCCAGTCCATTGGACTCTTGCTTTGGTCTATATCTTATATTGGGACATTTTATTTGGTCCAGATCTTTATGAGGATCCATGGATAGGTCTGATCTTCAGTCAAGGACCCTTCCATTGATCTGTTCTTCATTCAGGACCTTTGATTGGCCCGATCTTCAGTTGAATAGCAATGAGGTCCACTTTTGGACCATTTTGATTATTGAATGGTCCCACATCATACATGCCAAAGTACTTGAGCTGTTTTCTTCATTTGAAACTCGTAGAGTCACGTGCCCCTCTTCCCCCATGAAAATCCCTTTCGATCTGGCTCCAAGCTCTCCTAGGTGTAGCCATCTGAGTTTTTACTCAATCCAGGCTTCTTCTTCTTCGTTTCCTGAAAGGTGATGGAACTTTTATTGAGAGAACCCAGCTAAGCAAAAGCTAAGGTGAGGGAAAAAAATTACAACCCTATCAAAGAATAAAGATTACAAATGTCCATGGCTTCCAAGCTGGAAGCCCACTCCACCACAGCCACCTTCACCTTCCTCACCAATTCTTCCACAGATCCACTTGGTTGTTCCGCTCTCCACATATAGCCCAAAGAACTGCCATTAGAACTAATCGCCAAATTGCCTTGCTGTCCTTCCTCCACCATGCCAGGCCAACAAGTTGTCTTTAATGGATTTCAGGCTTTTTTACCGGGAAAATTCAACTTGTCTGATTCTGCTGTTCTCCGTCGTTGAAATCATAAAATTTAGTTGGTGGTTGGTGGTGTTCTGTGCAGAAAGAATGGGAAGGGGATGGTGAAGCAAAGTCACTTCAAAAAGTACTGAAATACCTGAAGCCTTAAAAAAAAAAAAATCAAAAATCAAAAATGTTTTGGCTGATAATTTTAGTTATTCTAGTCGTAGCCACAGTGAGTCACACAAAGCTATGACAGAGCTCTATGTCAGTCTCCAATGGGGATTCATGTGTACTTTCAGATTTTTCTTTGGCAGAAAATGGCCAATTTATTTTGTTTCTTTGTAAGATGTTCTTCTGTGTGGGCATGTTCAATGATACCATGGATTTGCTCGTACGACAAATGTGATCTTGCTAGCTTATTTAAGCTATTTGCTATCAGCATTTGACGTCTGGATCTATTTTTAGGTGTGGTAACATCACTACCCAAATAGCCAAATCTGGCTTGGGCAGTTGGGCCTGTGACCGTTCACTTATATACTCCATGCCATTTATGTGACTTATATTTGGTGAGATTACTTCGATGAAAAGGACCATCACATTCAAAAAGTTCCAATTATTGGCTGATTTGTAAAGAGCCTATGCAAGAAATATGAACTCAATTTCCTGCAAAAGAAACACCTTCACAATGCTTTTTGTTTCTTTTGGAAAGTTATTAGTAAATCCTTGCTTGGCTGTGTTTATCTTTCAGGTATCACTTTCAGTCATGTTTACTGCCGTTGGGGTCCTAATTGCAGCATTGGGAGATTTCTCTTTTGATCTCTTTGGATATAGCATGGCTCTCACTTCTGTTTTCTTCCAGGTCAGCACATACTTCCTTATGTTTTTTAAAATATACTACCTTGGAAATTTTGGTTCCAAGCCGTGCATCTGCTTCTTAATCATGTACAGGCTCAAGCCACTCTTTGTTATGTTTGTAGGGTACTAATACTTGATTTATGTGTAGACCATGTACCTAGTTCTAGTGGAGAAATCAAGTGCAGAGGATGGGCTTTCGTCAGTTGAGCTGATGTTCTACAATGGAATTTTATCACTCCCTTTCCTGATGTTCCTTATCATTGCTACAGGAGAGTTCCCATATTCTTTGTCTTTGTTACTTCAAAAGGTTAGCATCTGAACAACATCATTCCTTTTGACCCTGGTTATTCTTTAACAGTAGGCACAATCCTTCTAACTGGATGCTGCTCTCCTGCTCCTGCTTCGAACTCACTCTGCAGCTCCTGCTTTTTTTTTTTTTTTTTGAATGGTGGATATTTTATTACCAAAGGCCACAGCCAAAGAATACAAGAAAGAAAAACTAGAAAAGATAATTACCACTCTTGCCAACAATCAGGAAAATGGGCAATAACTTTTGATGCAATTGCCCATTCTATCACATGCCTTTTTGCCCTACTAAATACCTCCCAGTGTATTAAATAGCGAATAGCACTCACCCTCTGAAGCGTGAGGCGTAAGCTACACTATGAGATTTTTATTGAAGGTTGCACTTGGTTACACCAATTTCATGATATTCTGCACCAAATTATACTGAGTAATAATGAAATTTAACAAAACTGCATGATATGTGGTGCAACCAAATCCAACCTAAAGTAATAAAAAAGGAGAATGATCTAGTATAAAGGTAAAAAAGTGCAATGTAACTGATTTAATATTGTTACTTATATTATTTTACTAAAAGCATTGAAAAGATTATCTAATTTTGACTGACAATAGAAAAATGTAACAAATCATTGAAACATTAATTGATTTTAATGTTGTAGTGAAAAATAACTTGTAATGTAAGCTACATAGCATGTAGTATATAGTCTCTGTAGCGTGTAGTGTATGCAAATTATCATGTAGCGTAGGCTACACGCAACATAAGCTATTTTCATGAGCTATGTAGCGTAGCTATTTTCATGAGCTATAAAACACTAATACCTCTACAATATAGTCTCTGAAGCACCAATTATTCCTTTCTAGCCCCTTCAAAAAAAAATAAAAAATAAAATTCCTTTCTAGCCAGAGGAACCAAACACCTGCTACTAAGCACAGATGCCAAACTTTCTTCCCTCTCTTTCCTAAACCGCCTCCATACCACATCAAGAATAGATGAGCAATAGTTCTCGGACGAACCCATGAAATGCCGAACAGTTTAAGAAAGCATTCGCACATCCTACTCTCAAACGAACACTATAGAAAAAGATGATCCACCGTTTCCTCATCTTGATAGCACATTAAACATATATTCAGGAGGATCATCTTTTTCTTGCGAACATACATTTGGGAGGATCATCTGCAGCTCCTGCTTCCTACCTGTTTATACTCCGAAACATTTTGAGGTAGACGCTTACCTGCTCCTTCACCTGAATTTGTTGGCAATTTGCTTAACGCTTCATTCAACTATAAGTGGGCCACTTCGATATACATCTTTGGTAGAGACCCAAATATTATAACCCTAGTGTCTATTCCTGAGTTTCTAACCTTGTGTTTTTGCTTTCATTTGTTATGTTGGTTTATATTGCGGGAGTGGCCTGGTGGGATTTCTATATTATTAATTACTGGAAACCTTACTACTTTAAGAAGATTTTTCCAGTACCTCAGGGCGCATTTGGATGTAAAAGAAATGGTGAGGGAAAGCAATGCTTTTGGCACCAGGGATGGTTATTTGTTCCACAGTGCATTTGGGTTGGGGCAGGTTTTTTCAAGCATGGTTTTTTCTGCTCCCAAATCATTATTCAACATTTCAGGTAGACTCTGAAATGTAGAGGGTGGAAAGAACACCACTCTCCCTGCCTTTCTAGGAGCATCCAAACTCACTCTTAAATGTTGTAAGTTTATTGCAAAGAGCACATTGATGACCAGAAAGAAATCTTTCGTCTACCTGACTATTAATCTTTATAATCTTCTCCACCTAAATTGGGGGCTGCTGCATCATCAGTTATTAGCATTTGCAGGCTGAGGATATGGATTTTTCATTTTTAGAATGGTGCGTTGTATTCGAATCTGTTTGTTGGAAGTCAAACAGTCTCTGACATGAAGCTTAATTTCTCGTCACTGACAGGCTAATTCTTTAACATTTTTGACGATTCTTATTCTTTCGCTGGTGATGGGCATCGTT
Source organism: Magnolia sinica (assembly GCF_029962835.1). Taxonomy (NCBI): domain Eukaryota; kingdom Viridiplantae; phylum Streptophyta; class Magnoliopsida; order Magnoliales; family Magnoliaceae; genus Magnolia; species Magnolia sinica. Next base: position 9,146,668 of record NC_080581.1, read on the forward strand.
CTCAACTACACCATGTTCTTGTGCACCATAGTTAATTCGGCTCTCACCACTACCATTGTTGGAGTTCTCAAGGGGGTTGGGTCCACGGTGAGTATACGGCTTTTTTCCTAATGTAAGCTAACATCCAATCAAGTATCAATGGGCAAAAGGTGTTTGCTTATATATAGATATGGAGATCCTGGTGCTATTAAGCATGCTGCATCTCAATAAGGCACAGCAACTCATCTGCTGTCCATGTGGCATGCATCCCCTCTGAATTTATACCATTTTACATTTTGATCATCCATTGGTGGTCAACAATACCATTTTAAAGAAGGGTTAACAAGCGGATGGTTAGGACCCTCTGATTACTGTGATTTTCAACCGTCCTTCATCTACATTGGGGCCCATGATTTGGGCAATCATGCCACGTGTACCACTGGATGAGTTGCTACACCTGAGTTGCCTTTTTTTACCTTTTCCCATTTATTGATCCAACCAGTTCTGGTCCACACAGCAGTGATGTTTTCTTTTCTTTTCTTTAATTTTTTTTTTTTTAAAAAATATATTCCCTTATTCTTTTTGTGTCACTAGACCCTTGGATTCATCTTGCTGGGCGGTGTGCAAGTTCATGCTCTGAATGTGACTGGACTGGTTATTAACACGGTTGGGGGTGTGTGGTATTCGTGGGCTAAGTACCAGCAGAAAAAGAACAAGCCCCGCAAGATAATCTCCGACGAAGAGGCCCGTCACAAATAAATAACTGGCATGAAGGTATCCAGGAATTTACCACATGCTGCTCTTTTATAGTAATTTCCATTTGATTAGTTACCATCAGCTCTTTAAGATACGAAAGTGTAATCTGCTAGTGAAAGAAAAAGGTGAAAAAAAAAGAACAAGAAGAAAAGAAAGGCAATGAAACATGGTCATTTCCATTGTTGATAGGAAAATTCACCACTGAAATGAGACTATGGGTAATTTCTCATCGTTTTATCATCATTACTCAAAGGAACTCATTGCCTGCTTCTATGTGGAAGCTTCAGAAGTGCAATCCATTCATGTCATTTTTATTTTTATTTTCTAGGAGCTGATTATGGTTGCTAGATCCCTCCCCACGTGTGAATGCAAGATCTGGTTAGTTAACCTCATCAGGTGGATCCTTTCCATGGCCTGGAAATCAGGTTGGTCGGGTCATGAGATTGGCCAATGTGTATTCTAAATGCGGACAGCTGGTCCATGTTTTATAACGTCTGTTTCTTTATACGCCTGCGGACCCACCCAATGCCCTAACCCACCTGATTTTTTGGGTTGTCCTATAAAGCATGCTGGGCCCATTGGCTGGATCATCGATTGTCTAGTAGCCGTTTATTGCAGGCCCATGATTACATTTTCTGGTCCAACTGCAGTTGCATGCTCGTTGGTTTATGACAAAGGCCTTTGTTATGATCTGAGCTGTCCATGTTATGGGCTCTACTCATGGAAACTGAAATCCAATGGTGTTTCACCCTGCATTGTGTAATAATACCCCATGAAAAAAAGAAACGGAAAAACACCTGAGTAATTGCTTTTTGCCAATGGTATCATGGGCCCATTCTCGGTAGTCCGTGCATAAAAATACGTGGATGGATATATCCTAACCTTAAATAAGTGGCCCTGAGATGGATGGTTAAGAAAGAGACTGACTGCAACATGGTGAAAAAAGAAAAAAGAAAAAAAGCCATACCAGGACTAGGGGTGTACATTGAGTCCAACCGGGTCTAGCTGGCCTCAGCTTGACTCGGCTCGGCCACTAGCTGACCTCAAATCGAACTTGGCTCGGCTCGGTCCTCGAGCATGACTGGCCAGCTTGACTTGGTTTGGTCAGCAGCTCGGGCTGGTTCGAGCCGAGTTTGCCTGTGCAGCATTTTCACAAACACCTGGACTGCACTTTTAAAATCTCACTGTATTTAAGACGGCAATAATGGTTTTACAGGTATTTTATCAAACAACTTCTAAGCAACATAAAAATCAAGAAAAAAAAAGGGTATTGGTTTCATATACATACTGTCTTTGCCACCAGCCACAATTTGTTGGGTTATTTTATCAAACACTTAGTGAGCAACATCAATATCAAGGTAACCGAGTCACCGATTTGGTTCGATTAGAGTTCAATTTGAGCTAGGTCCGATCTGAGCCGAGTTCGAGCTGACCCTCGAACTCATTTTCGAGCTAAAAAAATCAGCTCAACTTGGCTCAAACTCAGCTTCGAACCGAGTCGAATCGACCTTTTTCGAGTCGAGTCGAGCGAGCTAACCGAGCTAGCTCGGTTCGTGTACACCTCTAGCTAGGATGTTGCATCCTGAGGGATATATGTTGTATGGTGTGGCCCATCGTATCAAAAGCTAGGATCACGTACAGATTGAAACAGGGATGCAATCAAATTACATCCTGAGAGCGGCTAAGGGTATGAGATCAATTTGAAAACAGAGACTCTTTTGATAGATGAGTTACCATTTATATACACGCATGAGATTGTCTTATTGCTGTTGTGAGCTATGGACCTTCCACTGTTATGGCCCACGTGATGAACCCTAGTTTAAAAGCTTCACGTGACTAGTGATGAAATGAACGGGCCAGACATGGTCAAGAATAAAGAGATTTCAGTCAAGCAAGGCTGTAGAAGGTCTTTCTATTTTACTAGAACACAGATTCCTGATTTTTCAAATGGAGATTGATTAGCTAACCTGCCCATACTTTGCCTGCCACTACTCCCACTTCCAATGTCTCTTTACATTTTGGAGTTTAATCTAATTTTAATAAATCTATTCTTTTAATATTTAATGCCTTCATAGTCTCTTTGATGATGGGTCCCACAATAAAAATAGATTAAATAAATAAGATAAATGATCGCATGGGGACACTTTGGACAGCACAATCGATCAATATGAGCTGTACACTAGCTCTACCGAAAAGTTCCATGTCACATTTGGATCACTAGCTTTCAAATTGACGGTTAAGATCCTTTTATAGAAAACAGGTCTAATCAACAACTCTAGCCATCATTTGGTGAGGGATAAACTTGGATTGCTTAGGGTTTCAAAAAAAAAAAAAAAAATTTGTTGGAGAATCCTAACCATCCCATCCATGGCTTGTAAGATTATTCGTGGTTGCACAATAGAAGGCCGGCGTAGCTATGGATCTGATCATTTGATCAGAATAAAAGGCCGACTTACCTATGGATTGGATCAAATGATCAGCGAGATTTTCGCATGGTAGCCTATGAAGTTAGAACTGCATGTAACGGAAATTTTAGAACAATGGATTGGATTATACAAGCATTCTAATTCAATCACCGAATCCGATGTCGATAATCTCCGTAGTATCCCATTCTCGGATCCTGGCTCCATACGCTAGGTTCTGATCATAATATTTTACAAGGAGGATTTACACAGTGAGGTTTTTTTTTTTTTTTTCCATCATCAGAGGCACTCAATGGTTCCTCTAAACTTGGCATCAGCACACCACACGTGCCAATTTGTCACACGTGTGTAGGATCCCAATGGTTCCATCCATATATGTGTTCTGTCCTAAAAATCAGGCTGGCCAACACTGTATGTGGGGTGGCACATGCACCTTAAATGTAGCTTCTGGATCCATTTTCAGTTCTGTTCAGCAATTGAATTGGATCCAAAAACCCAACAATGCGCCCATCCGATTGGATCCAGGTCTCAAAAATCAAGATCCAAACCTGATCGGATCAGGGTCCTCAAAAAATTGAGACCTAAAAACCAAAGATCCAAGAATTGCTAAGACTAGGTCTGTCAACGGGCTGGGCCTGAGGTTAGCTTCGGCCTTGATTTTGAACCGTTCGGCGTGGCCCTATTCAAAATTTTTTTTTTTTGCTTGGTCTGAGCCCGACCCATTCACAGCCCTAGCCAAGACCAAACCCAGTTAGCCCAAATACAGGTATATTCTAAAGACCTATCCTATTGAAAGCTTTTCTTCAAGTTTGGAGAGAAAAATGTGAATCATGGTTACTTCTCAAGTCATGTTTTTAAAATAATCATCAATGTGAAAAAGCTTCCCCTATGATTGAAATAATAAACAACTCTCTTCCACGAAGAAGCAACAAAGTACAATAATTACTACAATGAAAGTGGAAAAAAAAATGCAATCATTATGCCTAAGCTTCATGGTCAATATGAAGAACTTTGGGGCAGATTTATATTCATCATCATTGTCAAAATTACCATCATCATCAATATCATTTGCATCATTATATTTTAGTAAATCTTCTAGGGTTGGCCATTAGGCCATGAAAAACAAATCCATCCCTTTCTTATTATGAGGTTCTATTTAAAATGATTACAGAAAATTTCATCCTTCCAAGTGGACTGGTTCACCTCCCGATTTGTAAAAAGGATGCGAAATACAAAGCAAGCGCAACCGATAAGTAATCCATTCGGGAAATAATCCATGACGGTTCTATAATCATAAATTCCACAAAGTAATCATTGCAGTTTATATTAGCATTTGTCTAGGAGAAGATGCAGAGACCAAACTTTGTATAGGAAAGTGAGAAAACCATAGAGTTGTAGGTCCGGATAATTTACAGATATAAATTATTTATAGTCAACTATGTTTGGCTGTAAGCTATAAATGATTTATAGACAACTAACCTCTTAAATTATTTAAGTCCTATAAATGAAAAACCAATCTTTGAAAATATAGGTGTTGAACTATAAATGAAAAACCTATAAATTAAATTACAACTTTTTGTTAGTAAAAAAGAAGAAATGAAAGTTGTAAATGATTTAGAGGCATTTTTCATCATCCAAATATAGATTGTAAATCATTTACACTTAGTCCCATTTACAGGCATCCAAACAACTCTTTACACTACATAGGAATAAAATAGAAAAAGATCTTAATGTGAAATTTAGAACAATGGAGGTAATTCTCAAATGCACCTTAAAAATGGACCTTTTATATTCCCTTTTTATTTTTTAAATAAAATTTTCGAGGAATTGTCATGTTGGTACGTGTGCAAAACATTTATGCCTTAAATGACAATCAATCAAGCTTGCCCACCATCTCATTGTTGAATGATATTATAAAAAGGCAATGCTCACACACGTCCAAATATAACCATTTGGTGAATGATATTATAAAAAAACAATGCTTACACACGTCCAAATATAACCATTTGATGAATGATATTATAAAAAAACAATGCTCAAACACGTCCAAATATTTAGTTATTACTATGCATATGAGTTGTGTGGGGTCCACCATTCCCATCTATCAGATGCAACCCCACATGTTAGGCCTAGACCCAAAAATCACAAATGGAACCAATGAGGGATCAATGGGGGCGCACCATATAAACTTCTAGATGGAATGTGGGGTCCACTAAGCTGTGCATATAGCATCAACCCAGTAGTCATCAGGTGCATAGACCAAAACTCAGGTGGACCAAGCCATGTGAATAGATACATACGTTTTAGGGATGTTGCGCGCGCGATACTTGTGATGTGTCCCACCTGAGCTTTGGATCAGGGTGATTCTTATGATGTATGGTAAAGATGAGGAATGCCACCCAATGCATGGTGCGGATTATGCGTACGCATCATGGGTGGTCCGACGCAGGTCAAATATACGGTAGGGGATCATTCCCCATGTGCAAAGCGTCATCAACGGCTCGTATGCAAAGTATAAAAATTGTTTCAAAAGATTTTGGTGATTAGTTTTCACTTATGCAAAAACAATTTTTATAATCTAATGATAGCTACTGCGTTTTTTTTTTTCCTTTAATAATAAAGCAAGAACAATTCCCGAAATTGTGGGGGCATTCTACATACTTTAGATAAATAATAATATATAATTCGTGTGTGACCATATAATAACCAAAGCAAGTGAATATTAAAAAAGATAATCATGTGGACCACACACATGTGACGTTTTTTTGGAAGAATTCGGATCCGTGCATATTTTTGTAAGTGTGTATAAGTGGGTTTGAAAGCATCTAAGTGTTGTCTAAGTGCATCTAAGTATATTTCACTTAAATGAATTGACACACTTACATACTTAGACCATTCTCATATTCACATTAATGGACTTAGATGGATTTAAATACATTTATATGCACTCACAGTGTGAATTTCACTACAACGAGTACTCAAACTCATGACCTCATGTTCTATTATGCTTCAGTTATCTGATTGATGTAGAAGATGACACTGCTTTATTAGTTCCACCGTACGAGGGAGTTGATTAGGTGTTACCTGGGTAATACCATAGTGGGTGGGCCCCACCTTGATGTATGTGTTGTCTATCCATTAGTTTTTTCAGCTTATTTTAGGGCATGATCTCAAAAATGAAACATATACAAATCTCAAGTGGACCACACCACATGAAACAGTGGTCATTAAATGGCCACCATTAAAAATATCTCAGGGGCTACCATAAAGTTTATTTGCCATTCAACCTATTGGTAAGGTCACGGGTGACCATAAAACAAAAATATCATCTTAATCTAAAACTTATGGCCTCAAAGAAATTTTTAATGGTGGGCATTCAATCCCTACTATATATGCAGTCCTTTCGAGATTTAGATCTACTTCATTTTTAGGACATGTCTTAAAATGATCTAAAAAAAATTGATGGATAACATGAATATATAATACATACACGAAGGTGGACCCCACGGTTAGGGAAACACCCACTATGGTGTTACTTGGGTAACACTTGATCCGCTCCCTACCATGATGTCCCATGTAAAATTGGCTTATGCACTAAATTCCTTGAAATAGTTTAGCTACTCAAAATTTTAAGTTGCAAACACTTCACACGTAAAAAGAATTTCAGGTTTGACTTATTTAGTGATAATTTATAAAATGTAAATATATAATGTATTTGGCTAACTTGTAAAGTAGTTAAAATTTATAAATTAGGTATTCACGCTACAGTAAAGCTTAAGCTAAATTCCACTAAAATCAACAAATCATATAAAACAAACTTGATCATTTCTTTTTAAATCCTAGTAGAGCGTCAAAAAAATCATACACTAGAAGGACTAGATATTATCCACCCATATCACAGTGCACTCCAAATGCAATCTGAAAGTTTTTAATGCTATGCATTCCATCATTCCCTCTCATGTGGTTCATTCAGTTATTAATCAAGTTGGTTTTTAAAAGCCATAAGAGAGCCTCGAGGGAAGCACACGATGAACAGATTAGATGTATAATATATATTACAGTGGGCTCTGTACATCATAAGTATGCATCAACCATCGACATAAGGTCTTTTAAGCTATAAAGGCTTCACTTTTTATTTTTTACACACACCCACATCACATGGGCCCTCAATCTTATAATCTCATTACCGAACGGGGTCTATCAATCATTGAGCCATGGAGACTGACTCGCTATAAAAACTTATAATAATAATAATAATATTATTATTATTACTATTATTTTTCTTTTTTACACAGGCACACACACCCTACACACTCACACTAGTGGAATTTCACTACCTATGGATACTCGAACCCTTGACCGGTGTTGAAACTCCTGAGAGTCTACTGGTGTCCAAGTAGTAGAAAACTTATGGAATTTCACCACCTATTATAAAAACTTATAATATGATACGTGACTTTTTACAAGTATCCAAGTAGCCCCCGCAATCCCATTACCGTATAATTCCTTTATAACTTAAGGCCCGTTTGGCTAGGTGGATTGAAAGGGATTGAATGGCACTAGGGTGGATGGCATGGATTTTTAGCTAATGAAGGTGTTGTCAGTGGATTGTCTTGAGATCCATGGGATTGCTATATCCCTGGATTGCTATATCCAGTCTGTTTGGCACGCCCGGCCAATCCTGAGATTAAACCTTCCCGACCCTTCCAATCCCTCAAACCAAACACGTCCAGGCAAATTTGAATGGATTAGAGTGGATTGGATGGGATTTAAAGGTAATGATGGTGTTGTCAGTGGATTGTTTTAAGATCCATGGGATTGGGATCAGATCACCGACTCTGTTTGGCATGCCCGGCCAATCCCGGATTTAACTTCCAATCCCTTCCAATACCATCCAGTCCCTTCCAATCCGACCGGCCAAACGGGCCCTTAAGATTTTTACCTGCATCCAAACGACCCCATATAGTTTATTAGCATTTTTATCAATCCAAACCATCCAAAATGTGGGGCCCATTTGTGGATGAATCATCACCCAAAGCTTGCATTGATCGAATAATCTTAACATCTCCCGTTGATGTTTTTATCATAAATCATCTTATCACTAGCACTTCTTCATTGGATAGCCACTTGGATGGCTAGAATTGTTCGATCGGTATGATACTAGGGCATTTCCATCCATTTATCTGGATCGACACACATGTGCCAAGGACACCACGAATGACTCCTGTGCAGAGTTCAAATACAAGATCATAGCTAGTAGAATTATTAAAGGTAGGCCACAAATTGAAACCATCAGAGCATGGTGAACCTGTACTAAAAACCCAAGCCTGACATGATGGGCCAGACCTGGAGCTCAGCAGTCCGTCCATCACATCGACCATGTCATTGTCACCGGCGACATTGCGACCGGGCTGCGCGCTAACCGTGCTTGGTCACAAGAGCCAGCACAAGTGCCATGAAAGAGAAAAATCAATAACCATTGGGCCATGTACTTAAAATGAAAGTAATGGTCATGTGCCATGCCCGCCCACCGAGTCAACTCACCAAGTCTTATCTTGTCGTGGACATTCGCACTCACAGAGCGGGTAGATCAACTACAGATCCTGTGACAGACCCCACATATCAATCAAAAGCATATGCGATCGTCGTGTAGATGCCCTACAGCTGAACAGTATAAACCATCAAGGTCTCATAAACCTGTCGCTGACACGTCCTGTCACATAGCCAGCATGTGTTCGTGCCTTCGTGTATCTAAGGGTAGTTTAGTTATTTTCCTTTATGGGCCTAATGTCCTAAACCCTAAACCCTAAACGCTAAAGAAAACAACATGACAAGATACTGGTAATTCATCCGAGTCAACTCGCCTTGACTGAGTCGACTCGACTCAAAGATAATTTCGCAAGACTCGAAACAGCTCGTTTTGCTCATGACTCAATCAAATTTTGAGTCCGCAAATTCAAACCTGTAGCTGGCATTAAGTACCGTTCGAAACTGGCTTGTATGGCCCGATATGTATCGGCTTAAAACAGCTCGATAGGGGGCGATAGGTAACAACATTAGTGGTGAACAGGGCATTACATGACACACATTAAAACCTTGGTTGCCCGAGACATGACGCAGATTTAAAACCATGGTCGCCGGACGCAGGCGGTCCCATACCAGCATGTGTTTGGTGTCCATATATTTAAGGGGTTGTTTAGTCTTTTTATTATCAGGCTTTCTCAGACAAAATAATACGAGGGAAGATTATTGAGACTCGCCCGAGTCAACTTGACCCGACCATGTATTACCTCAGACTCAGAACAACACGATCTGGTCATGACTCAGTCAAAATTTGAGAAAACCCAACTCAGAGTACTGCACAAAACTCAACTCCACTCGGCAAAACTCATGTATGAGAAAGTTTCAGGTCCACCAAGTTAATAACATCCAACTATCATATTTATGCAACATCCAGCCCTTCCAATAAGTTGTTCCCACTGTGAGGATTTCCCTATGCAAAAATCAGCCTCATCCACTCATTAGGTGGGCCACACCATAGAAAATAATGTTTATCCATCCATAAGTTAAAAATTGCAAGCGTGGTCTATTCAGTGAGTGGATGTCGCTGATTTTTGCAAATGATAATCTCAATGATTGAGCCAACCTATTAGACGGTCTGGATTTCACACATACATGAAAGGTTGGGTGTTATTTACTGCTTGACTGTAGCATCTCTTTAAATATTCTTTATATTTTAAACACCAGATATTACTGAGAAAAGCTTGAAAAACTCATACGAGTTTTCGAGTTGACTCAGACTCGACTCAAACTCGACTGGGTTTCAAGTCGAGTTGAGTTTTCCTGTAATCATTACACACAAGATTGCATGAAAATCCATGCAAAATCAACGGTTGATACAGGGACTTGGTAGGTTACAAACGTTCCTTTCAGTGGGCCACGGCGTGTTTTTCGTGATCAGATGGCCGACATGGTTCCTAGCGCAGGGAAATCTCTGCAGCTGATGGATGGACCATGGTATGAAAGTTGCACCGATCGACCGGTGCTACCAACTTCGCCAATCAGGACCTCCAGACTTCTGATCGATCGGTCTATTTTGGCAATCTGGACCGTCCATTTCTGGCCTGTTCGGCTACCATCAATGGGGCCCATGCATTACCACACGTGAATGTGCTAATGTGGACTAAAACAAGAGAAGTAGATGAATTTGATGGTGGGCCATTTTAAGTTGCCATATTACATTATTGCAGTAGGCGGGCACATGGGAATTTGTTTAAAGATAGTGTGTTTGACTCCCCACAATCCATGTCGAAGATCATGGCACAAACTACGGATTGGTGGGGCCCACATGTGTGGATTGTTCTGCTGTTGCTTAATTGAGGACTTATAGGGTCCCGGGTTTTGACTTGGTGATCCAAATATATCGTTGATCTGCAAAATCTCAATCCTTAAAGAATACCAAATATTAAATTTTATTTTTATTTTTATTTTTAAAAAAAAATCTTCCAGATCAGATCAACGGTTCGGATCGCCAAGACCATGGGCCCCACACGTACGGAATCCCACGCATCACCAAATAATAGAAAAATCAAACACAAACAAGAATACAAGAAAAATCAACACTATCAGGAAAAGAAACTAAAGCATTATCTACTCCTATCCTTTCATGTTTGTTTTGCTCCTTGTGTTTTTTTCTAACTTTGGTTAGTCCATGACTTGAATTTCACTCTCAAAAAGGAAAAAAAAATAAAAAATAAAAAACTTTATTTTGATTATTCTGGTTTGATTACCGACCACTAGATTGCTGGATATCTATTGGACGGTTAACAATTAAAAACATCCAATGGGCCTTCTTTAACAAACAAGTGTCCACAAATCAGAGGTTTGGATTGCTTGGCCAATCTAATTTTTGAACTTTGGCTTTTGTAGTCTATTTACTTTGAGTTAATGGATATTGCATGTACAATTTTTCAGTGCTTGTGTATCAAGCCCTGTACACTGCTAGAGTATTAAAAACTTCCAAAACCATACAAAAGGTGGGCTGAGATTTATAATGGGGTGACAAATGAGATAATCAATAATAAAAAGAAATACTCACACATGATTAATTGTATGTCCAACTAGCTAACTTGTGGGCCACTATGGTGTTTGTATGACATCTTGCCCATCCAGTGAGATTATCTCATCATGAAAGTACGATGCTCAAAAAATTAAATTGATTCAACTATCAAGTGGAGCACACCACCGTCTTGATAAAATCATCTATTGATGAAAAGTATGACATCCAATCGACCAATAGGGTTGCCCTATCATGAAAATGGGATTCTAGAATCCAGTTCACCCTTCGAGTGGGTGGCATCTGAATTTGAAAATGTTTAGGTGGTTGTCTATTTTTTTTCTATGGTATAAAACACTTCATAAGGCTCACTGGATGGTTAGGTCTAACTTATTTTTGTTGTGTCCTGTGTCTTATGTAACAATTGGACAGCATATATGCTGGACATTGAGCTCCACACACAATTAGTTGCATGAACTTGTACGCTACAATTAATTGCCTAAGGGCTTGTTTGGGCGGTGGGATTAGAAGGGATTAGGTGGGATTGGATTCAAAAACCATAATTATTAACCATGACCCCTGCTGCCATGGGATAAGATTAATGCCATGCTTTGTTGATAATATGGTGGTACATTGAATGGATATACCCACCGTCATTTGAAATTATTGACAATAACATACATGTGTTATATCTAAACCGTTCATTTGTTTTGTAACCTCATTTTATGGCATGGGTCTAAAAATGAGGTAAATCCAAAGCTTATGTGGCCCCAAGGAAGCTTTCAACGGTAAGTATTCAATCCCCGTTGCTTTCTATGGTGGGGTCCACTTGAGCTTTAAATTTACCTGCTTTTGTGGCCCATGCTCTAAAATAATTTGGATAAATGGGTGGATGGTATGGATATAGCCCACACATCATAGTGGGACCTACACAACTTGCTAACATTGAGTGAAATTGGCACGGGACCCAATGCAATTCCAAGCTTTTCCTTTCTTCCCAAACATGGAGTGAAATTGGCACAGGACCACGCGAATCCCATCCCACCTGATCCCTTCTAATCCCACCGTCCAAACAGGCCCTAAGAAACATTAGGGGATTGAGACATTTGAATTGATTATGATTGAAAAATCTCTCAAAATTGTCTGTTCTTAGACTCCCAAGTCTTTCTTAATTATTGCTTATTCTTGGACTATCCAAGAGTTAAGATCTTCTTCATCCCTCGTCCATGGCGCAGCCCATAAGATCAAATATCTAAATCTTCAATCCATGGGCCTACATGATTGGCTAAGACCACTTTAAAAGAAAAGGTTCCAAAAAAAATCACATTGAAGTAATAGGTTATTTACATATCATAAGCTTTTTCTATATCGATTTATGCAACAACTTTTCTACTACATCTCCAATCCAATATTATATATATATATATATATATATATATATATATATATATAAAATAGTGACATTTGGGTTTCCCAACTGGTTTGTTGCTAAAATCCAACTAAGAAAAAGCCAACATGGCAGCGTCATTCTTGGATATCAGTCCCACGTACCTAACACTCGTTTGTCGCAATCATCTGATCCGACGGTCAATGTGGTCACATTTGGGAGATCCTTCATGAAGCTTTAATGTCTCATGTGATTTCTAAATTCAAATGAAGAAAGAAGAAAAAAAGAAAAAGACAATTAATGGGTTACATCTAATTTGCCATGACTAATCATTCATGCAAATATCTATATATGATTGGTTCTTGTAATAAGTTACGTGAAGCTCTATCACATATTTAGATAGGGTCTGGTGGTTTCACATGCACCTCCACAAGCAACTTTGCATACAACACACATGCCAATTTAGCAAGCTTGTGGGACATCTGACACGTTCATGTAGTGCCATTTCATAATGAAGATGACCATGTAAAAAACTAGACTGGTTCATTCATCAGATGGACCACCCGTGTAAGAAGAGAATTCTACGGTTCAATGAAACTGATCAATGGTTCGTGTTCAATGTACACTTGTGACCTGTTTGATCACTAGACCATGCTGATTTCTGTACATGGTTATTTTCACGGTGGGACCCACCTTACTCCCGGCACGGATGCTCCACTTCCAAGGTTGGCATACGTGTGAAGGTGATGCATTTTGTTAGAAAGGGCTCCCATGTTAAACCCTGCTAGTCCCGATCTTGGGCAATGTAGAATTATTGGAACCGTCCAAAAGGTGGGTCCACATGCCAAGGCTCTATAGTCCATATAAAAATATTGCCTCGTCCAACACGTAACTGATTGTTTCAAAGCAACGGTAGTCAACGGTTCACATTAACCAGGAAAAAGTAATGATTGAACGGTCAAGATTTCGATGCGAATTTGGTCTGTGGCCCATCCAAAGCAGGCCCACCTGATTGGGCGATCCAAGAACCCCTTTACTATTTCTGTCCACCTACTTGACTACTTCCAATTTTCCCAATGGATTATTTTAATCAAACGTAGCACAAAGTATAATAATCACAGCTACCTGCATCTGGATTCCCGCCCAGGTAACTTCAATTGAGAAAAACCCACGCTACTCTGGCGGAGAATGACGAATGATACGCAGGCACCTACAAATTAGTTAGAAATTGCCTACGTGGCATCCAACTAACCGTCCAAATTATGACTCCAAGATCAGATGTTTCCTAAACCTACAATTACCCTTATTTGTTAATCTGGCTATCAGAACGGTGGAAATATAATGAACGGTTGAAAATGAAAATATCCAATGGTCCAATTTCAACAAAGCAGTGTCCAAGAATCAGAGATTAGAATTGTTCAACGAATCTGACTTTGGGACTGTAACTTAGCAAAAGTCCATTCCAGAATTTAATCCGTTCAGTTTAAGTTAATGTATGCGCGACGCTTACAAGTTCTAAGTGCCTGCTTATCAAGGGTCATGCTCTGCCAGAGTATCAAATAACTCTCCTTTTTGGTTGGATCGGTGTCCACGTGGCAATAATGAGAGGATGAGAGGAACTTTCTATCCCCATCACAAGTCCACCCCACTAAGGAGCTGGTCGCATGAATAACGTGATCTTGTGGTGTCGGTGGGGAGCTAACCATTTAAATACTCTTGTAATTATCTAACTTTATTATTTGAAAAAGGTGGGCCCCACTTTGGATGGTTCACACACATGTGCTGAGATTAAACCGTAGAGATCATGGGTCCCACTTTAGATGGCTTATTAGCTTACAGTGGGCCTAGTTTGTCGGTTGGTGGACATCTAACGGTTAAAGGAAAAATAGTAGCGGTCAGGATTTAACCAACAAAATTTCATTAATAAGAAGTTAGGGTTGTCCGATTTAAATCTAGGTGGGGATTTATTTATAGTGGTCCCCACAATTTGGACGGTTTGATTTGAGTTGTATGCATGCCACGTGTACATTCAATGTGCATGCGTGTTAGGTTTTCTTTCCTCGCAATATATATAAATGCATGGCATATGGGTAGGATCCAAATCGTTCGTTTGGTGGATCCCACCGTCTAGATACCCTGGACAAAAATCAGGCTGGTAAAAATGAACGGCTAAGAAAAGTTGACTAAGTTTTCCTAATCCATCCATTTGTTTTTACATTGAGATGATGAGTGGTCAACCTGAGGTTTGGGCCAGTGTATCTGAACCATGTGAACAATCTTATGCACGGGTTGGATCTTTCACACGTACGCCATGCTGGCACAATTGATGGCGTGTATGAAGGCTGCGTTACATTCGCGTGACGTTAGCACACCTGAAGTAAATAAGAGAGAGAGACTAGAGTGAGCGTTGACCTAACTAGAGGTGCACATTTAACCGGTAGAACCGTAGAACCGGACCGGAACCGACCAAACGGTCCGGTTTAATCCGGTTCTAGAGTGCACCGGTTTCGGTTCCAGTTTCAAAAATTAAAGAATCGATAATATCGGTTCGGTTCTCGGTTTGGGGGTATGTAGAACCGAACCGAACTGTAAACCGATCGGTAGAACCAAACCGTGGATCCGATCCGTAGAACCGAACCGTGGAACCGAATTTTGAACCGAACCGATGTATTTTTGCATATCTTATAATTATTTTCTCTAAAATAATTATTTTCGTAAATATATTTTTGAACACCTTATACAAAATCTGAACCATTCATCAAATGGACCACAACATGGATGGACATGGGCTTGCAATTGGGTTGGATTATAAAAAGCTAAGAACCGTGGAACCGATCTGGAACCGAACAGGTTTTAACGGTTCGGTTCTGGTTCGGTTCTAGGGTGCCAACGGTTCGGTTTCGGTTCCAAATTTCCTAGAACCGTTAGGAATGGTTCGGTTCCGGTTTCACCCCAAAACCGGACCAAACCGAACCGTGTGAACCCCTAGACCTAACTCCTCCCTATAAGTCACCGGCGCGTCTCGACCGTGCACAGTGACACGTGTACATTGGGCCCTCTCCAGCAGACAAGTCCAACCTTCTGCGTGGCCCACAATTTGAATGGTCTCGATTGGCTCACCTACGCGACGTGTGCGTTATAGATACACCTGAATGTACGATATATATTATTTACAGTGCATAATTGCGTACAATACTAGGAGGATTTCTACAGTAGGATCTAGTTTTAATTTCTTGTAAGTGGGCCCCACATTTCGGTAATCTAAACCATCAGTCCATTTCATCCCATACTGGATGTAATATTCCGAAAAAAAGAAAAATCATATATTAGACATCCTAGACACTGATCTTAGGACATCTTTTGGTTAAATGTTCACTGTTCCTGAATTTCTCCAAATGTCAATTTACAGGTTATGCTTTGTCCCAACAAGGAGATTTTTGATGCATGGTCCATCTACGGTGGGACTCAACAGATCAATGGTCTAGATTACCCAACCAGGCCCCACTTATCAAAAATGAAAACCTGAGTATCCTGGCAGAGCCTAGGATTCTATATTTCCTCATTAGAGAACATCCCAACTGCATGGGAGAACATCCAATTGCATGGAACCTGTAAATCCAAAATCAAAGCCATCAAATAAGTGGGGCCCATCAAAACCATATTTGATACTCTATGAGACTATGATGGATCATATTCATGCACTCAGTAACTACACACGTGCCGTATATATAACTCAAATAAAACGGTCGAAGTAGTGGGCCCATAGGAATGCTGTGATATCTCTACCCCATACGAATCAACGGCCACCCATTCACATTCCATCTGGAATACATGTATATCGATACAGACCGTCCAAATTAGTTAGTTGTATGCCTGGGGCATAGCCCAGAAATTAACTGATTGGCTAATACTTATATTCAGTAGGTTCCATCACACGGACGGCTAATAATCAACAATCCAAATTCAAAGTTGAAAGTCAGATGATTAAGATCTTACATTGAAAATTTAATTCCTTGTTCCATTTGCAACGATCCGTGAAATGGATGGTCTGGATTGAAGCACATGTATGCACCCACGTGTATTATTAGGATGAGTTCCTGCTGCGGTTGTAACTTGCAACTGACCCTGTGGGCCAGGCCCAAGTCGGGTCTGGGCCGGGGCGGGATGCACTGGGCTTTTCATAAGCGGTAGATAACTCACAGAATATAGGTCGTATATGAAGCCCGTGCAACAAAAAGCTCTTTGAGGCCGACCGTGATGTGTGTACACATCTTCTCTGTACATAATTTTATCCAGACCATTTTATGATGTGGGCCCGAAAATCAGTCCGTTCAAAAGCTCCTGTGGGCCACACCACATGGATTAGTTGGGATGGATACTCCCACCGTCAGAATCTTTCTAGGGTCCAACGTGATGTTTATATGACATCCAACTCGTTCATAAGGTGGGGCCCACTAGGATGAAGGGTAAGGCCAAATAAAAGCCCAGTGAAAATCTTCGGTGGGCCCCACGAAAGTTTCAACGGTAAGCGTTTCCATCCCTACTTTTCCCTTTGGTGTGGCCCACTGAGTTTTGCATCCGCATAATCTTTGGGTCACTTTAATATGAATGGACGAAAATGATGTACGGAATAGATGCCGGACACACAACATGGTGGGCCCCACAGAGAATTCTGTTGGTCGGGCAGACGGTGTACTTACGACAGTTTGTACCGTTTTTCTCCATCCACACGTAATTTTAGAAGACGGTTTATTCGATATAACAGTATTCTTGAGCCGTAAGTTTCAGTGTAAACCACGGCCTGACGATCGATACCGTTCATCTGATGGGTCCCACTTTGAAGGAGGGATACAAATAAAAATAAAAAGCCATTTTGAATGAACAATCGTAACATCTGAATCATCTGCCGGAATTTTGACAGTTGGTTGAGATCCACATCAAGTGGATCCATTGATTCGATCTTATACCAGCTTTCAATACAGGACATTTTTACTCTAATAGATCCATGATATCAACGGTCCAGATTACTAATACGTGGGACCCACTTTCCAAACTCAAGGCTCGCAGAGGATCAGATGATTCCACGTCTCGCGACGGGTGGGACGCGAATTTCCTGCGACACCTTTCCCAAAGAGCCCGAGTAACAGAAAGCTCTGTGGGGCCACCTTGATGACCGTGTGATGACATCCAAACCGTCCATACGTTGGGCCAGATCATACTACGGATATGATCCAAAAACATTCAGATTCAAAAGCTCAAGTGATCTACACCACAGGAAATAGTGGGATGGGGGCCACCCGCCACTGAAACATTCTTGTGGCTCACCAAAGTCTTGGATCACAATGATATTGATTTTTATCCCTTCATCCCGTTGGGACTCACCTCATGGACGGATCTGATAGCATATAAACATCACGGTGAGCCCTAGAAAGGCTGCAATGTTGGCCGTCCCCCATTCCAACTTGTTCTTGTGGTGTGGTGCACTTAAACTTTGAATCTGGCTAATTTTTTTAGTCACATCCTAATATGAGCTAGCGCAACGGATGGACAGGATAGATTCCACAAAGACATCACTGATGGGCCCCACGTCTTTTTGTTACACGGGCTCCCTATCTGTACCCGTTGCATGAAATTTACGTCCGCGACACAGACGGCGGGTGTGGGCCCCAGCGACGTGCTTTTGCTGGCAAGGAGCGGGGGTGACCGTTACACGTGGCAGGGAGCGCTCTGCTTGCAGGGTGGGGTGTTTCGGGTCTGGAAAGGCGGTTTTATACGAAAACCAAAACCGCCTGGTTTCGGGAAGCATGAATGAAATCCGCTTTGCTACGTCATCATGTGGGTTGGGCATGTGCATGTGGGATAGATGGTGAGATTGAGAATCATTAGAGGTCAAATGTCGGGTCGGTGCTTGGACTGTCGGTGACTTCCCATCGTTCTACTCGGCAAAAACTCGGCGAGTCGAAACCCCTAGGGTTTTTCAACTCGGGTATGAGGAGTCAATACAGTCGCCGCTGTTTCAGTTTCTACAAGTAGGGCCCATGATCCGTTGATCCATACCGTTTGTTTGATGAAGGTGGTGTATGTGAGACATGATTGAAAATAAATCCAAGATTGGACGGTTCTAAGATTCAATCTTTGGCCTTAATTTACTGAAAGGTCGTTTTCGTGCGATGAGGCTATGGTCTAGAACATCTGGACCCTTGAACTATGAGTCCCACCTGTAAAAACCCAGAAAACTCTGCATATCTGAGCAGAAGGATCACAAATCTCCCTCTCTCACTCTATCTCTAAGAAGGAAAAGAATCGTAGAAGCAGCTGTAACTAATGGTGTGCGTTTGTCACCATTGATTGACTGGTGTTACCTTTTTCTTCACGTGGCAAACCTGTCGGTGTGTCCGGTGCTTCCAAATCGTCCACCATGAATGGACAGTACAAAGAAAAAGATCAATGGTCCCGATTCACTGGCAGAAATCGGATGGTTCTGATCGTTCATTGACGACTCACTTTCAAATCCTACGATCCATCATAACGGGGATAGTTGGGGTTGAAGTTGTATGCCACGGTGAAATGTTGGGGCCTGCCACAGCTTTTGAAAAGTGGGTCACATTTCTCAATTGCTATTGAGAACTTGTCTGATACAACCGTATCAATTCAAATAAACATCCCATGTGTAGAGAAGGTGGGCCACATGCTCATAACCACTGGTATGAAAATCAGGCCATTCCATACATCAAAAACTATTACCGACTGATGGAACAAATAGTGTATAAGTGGGGCCCACCTTATGAATACATTTGCCTGATTTTCATATAATGTGATTGATATTTAATTGATTTTTTTATATTATTCTTCACCCCAACTCAAGTTTAAATAAAGAATAATATCTAACATAATATCATAGTGATTACTATTGCATATCAAGTTATTGGATACAACGGTTGTATGGGCTGTTTTTCTTTCTTATTTTAAAGGCATGTAAATATTGTTTTTAGAAAGTGTAACATTGATTTTTAATAAATAAATTATTTATTGAGATTGTTTATGAACCATCAATTTTCTAATGGCGGGTTTGATTCCACCGAATTATTGGTAAATTAAGGTAAATAAGTAATAATTATTTACTTTCGCATTTTCTTCAACATTACTTGATAGGTTTACTAGTTTAAAGAGTCAGTCAACTTACGTAATGCTCTTATCATATATACATGACACAACTCTTGAGGCCTTGATTTATGTGTTTTATCCGTGCCATCCATTCATTTTATTAGGTTACTCCAAAACATAAGCACAAAAAAAAATAAAAAAAATAAATCCAAAGTACAAATGGACCACATCAAAGGAAATAGTTTGAATCCATTATATTTTTATAATATGGCCCATTTGAGCTTTGGATTTACCTTTTTCATTTAAAAAAAATCTTAATTTCTCTATGTATAATTTTTTTTATTTTTATAAATAGGGTATTTTATTACAATGATACATTATATGTAAATGAACGAAGGAAAAATTATTAAATTTGGGAATTAATCAATAAAGTAGTTGGATCTATTGAATTTTTGGTTCCTATCATAAAATGATAAGAGAAAATGAATGGACGACATAGATATGACATATACATCATGATGAGGTTCACAGAGTATTTGCTTCCAAGGGATTTAGTTTTGCTTAAAATTGGGCTGATATTTCAAATAGTTGCTACTACTCATTATTATGTTTTTATCATATTTTACTTGTATTTACACCAAATCAAACAACCCTAAATAAATTTTTTGAAATGGTATGTTACAAATGTTTTTTTAGGTATTTCTTAAAATATTCTAATTACTAAAACAGTTGCTTGCAAATGCAAAATTTCAGATATTTTTGTTAATGTGGAATTTGTGGACATTGATAGGTTGTTTTAAATTGAGGAATGCTCCAATGCTCTTAGTGAGCTCTAAGTTATAGTGCTCCTCCTTGCACCAGGATATTTATATAGTACAATGAATTGATATGGACGGTTCATTAGGTCCAACACATACTTCCAGGGCCACCATGCAAATATCTTATTAATAGGACAAATAGTAATTATTTGATCAATATGAATGGTTAAGATCATTTACACAAAAATAGATCAAGTTAACAAATTTATCTATTTATTTGTTAGGCCTGATCATGGATTGGGTGTGATAGGGAGGTATAACTTCTTCTTTTTTGTTAGGCAATCGTAACCATCCCATCCATGGCTCTGGGAAAAGGATGGCTATATGAAGAAAGGGTAAGTGGAGGATATTGGATCATCTAATCCGTATGATTTTTGCATAGTAGTGCATGAAATATGTACGGGACGTAGTGGACAGTTCAGATCAGTTGATTGGATTGTCCAAGTGAACCAATACAACTAGGAGCACCATAACATACAGTGCTACAAGAGCACAATGGTGCATTTCTTTTTCAATTTTTCTATTAAAATAATGTTTAAGTACTATAAATAAGCATGGTGCACCACCTAACACTCATGAAAATGAGTGGGGCCCACCATATACATGATTGTACAATCAGTGTTTCTACTAGGCATTCAGTCATGATGGTATTCAATTTGTATATTAGCATACGCCCACAACTGCCATTCCTGTTTTGTTTTTTAATGGCTGTGTAACTTACAACGAGCTAGTTTTGAGTCTGAGTCCACCAGAGACATGAGACTCACCTGCCTTTTAGAACCACAAGAACTTTGATATTTTTCATGAATTTCAACCGTCAATTTGAGATTCTTACACCTAGAACTATAAATATGGTACAATTCCTTTCACCATCAATAAAACCTGATGGGATTGAACCCACAATCTATGTGGATCAAAACACATATGAAGAGTGTTGATGATCAGACAAAGCAAACGACCTCATGGTAGAAATTACTGAGAAGAAAGGACAGTGGTCCACTCTTTATAGGGACACAACATGGAAAATAATGTCTAGTCATTAATAAATAATAAAATACAAGTGTGGTCCACTCAAATATTAGATGAGTTGGATGTCGCACATGCATGAATGGTTGGAAGTTACTCACTGGGGTGCCGTCCAACCAGCTGCATTTGAAAGCTCTCTGTGTACGCTTGCACGCACACATATATATTCATTGTGTGTGTCTCACTTGGATGAGGGGTCAAAATTAAGTTTCAGACATCCAAAACCAAGGTGGGCCTCATTGCTTTTAGATATTTTAGGCATGTTTTCACGTGGTTTTAGATGATATGGTACACCAAAAGTTACATATATGACTGATTTTTGGTACATCTTGTAACCCAGAGGGACCCACCAAACGTATGCCATGGATGTCCAACGTACATACATCATGGTGGGATTGATAGAGGTCAACCAAATGCACGGGATGCATGTGCGTGTGTATACATACATACATCACATGTAGGCACTTCTTTGGCTTAACATTTATACTTTGTTTACCATTTTTAAAGATGGAGACTGAGTTAACTTACATTTCTCCTTCGTTATAAATAAGATGTTTGATAGCATGTTAAAGTGTAATATATCATAAGCAGGACATATGGCGTGCGAGTTATTGTACCTTAAATATGGGATGGATGTGGTATAAATTCAATTCTACGCGTTAGTGAATGGTCGATGGAATGATGTGATTGACTTATCCAAAAGTTTAATGACCGAAGAAAGAAATGCAATCGAAGCAAGTTAAGATATAAAAAATGACCGAGAAGAACAAAGTTTGGCTAACGAAAGAGAAACAATCGCAAAAAGAAAATATAACAAAAGAATGATCTAGAGATGCTTTTCGACTATTATAACCGTTGCAATAATGAAAAAATGATCTGGAAGAATAAGTCGTATAATATAGATCTATAAATAGGAGAAGAAATCTACAGAGAAAGAACCAACCAATCTCCATTCCGACAACAACAATATTCATCTACAAATTTATCTTTTATCTCAGCTTATTTTAGGAGTAGCGGTAATTCTTAGCTGTAATCTTTAGTTGTAATCTAAATCTATGCTCATACACTAGATTTGTTCTTTATCTAATATCACATAGTTCTTTCAAGAGATGCATTTTTGCAGTCACTCTTAGTGACCGATTGTAAGTTCTTTCCTTTTGTTTAATTGCATTGGCATTCTAAAAGTCCTTTCTTGTGTAAGGCACAAAACAATCCATCTTCGGAGGAAGCACCTCACCCCTTGATTATTGCTTAATCATTATAAAATTTTGCAAGTGGTTGAGTAAGTGACCAATCTTCTCAGAATCTGGTCATATACATTCATACTGGATGCATCTGCTTATTCCAGCACTTGGGGTCGAAGTTGATCGATTTGAATCAACTTGCTTTATCGATTCTGGTACACTCGTGCACTGGTATTCTGAAAGTCCTTTCTTATGTAAGGCACAAAGCAATCCATTTTTGGAGGAAGAACCCCACCCCTTGATTATTGCTTGATCATTATAAAATTTTGCAAGTGGCCGAGTAAGCGACCAATCTTCTCAAAATCTGGACATATATATTCATACTGGATGCATCTGCTTATTCCGGCGCTTGGGGTCGAAGTTAATCGGTTTGAATCAACTCGTTTTATTGATTCTGGCACAGCCGTGCACATTATGCGTGATAGAAAGCCAATAAGATTGTCAACATTTTTGGCACGCCCGATAGGACTAAAAAAATTACTTAGACATCATAAATATTCATTTTGCACCGATTATGCAGAAAGAACACTTTTGACATAAGTATACTTATCAGTGCAGTAATTTCTCAGAATCATGGGCCGAAAAGGTGGTCGTAATGCTTCAATAGCCACTACTAATATCGTTTTAGCTAATGAGCCTTCTGCTCACGAGGAGAAGTTACAAGTTCAACAGGTGCCTAAGGAAATGCACCGCCTAGTCCGATGCCTGTTCCACCAAATCTAGATAGACTATTGACATCTCGGGTTGAATCTCTTGAGATTATGTTAGCCGGGATGGTTAATATGCAAAGGGAGATTTAGCATATCGTAGAATTGTCACGAGTTCAGACTAAGGCCTTTAATAGGTGGATGATTGGCCATACCGAGAGCATGAATCAGTTGATGGCTTTGTTTGTTAAAAGAGCACATGTTGCACCTCAACAATAGGTCGATACTAATTCTGTTAGAAATCTAACACCTGTACCACCAGCCCAAGACGCTTCCCTTACGACGAAATACATAACATATTTCTATTCTTGGTCCAATACAGGATATGTGAAATTCACCAATACTAGTAGATTTCATATGTCCTGAACATATTCTTATCCAAGATGTGCAAAATTCACCACCACCTACAGATTTCAGGTGTCTTGAAGTTGAGAATAGAAACTTAATCCCTAAAGGTAGGAATCAATGGATACCTGGGGGGCAACCTTTGCTAGAAATCAACCATATAGTGAAGAACAATATCAAGTAGGTCCGGAAATACCGCAAGTTGCTGAATAACAATACTGGGAGCGTAACCAAATTGTTCAACTGGTTCAAGAAGTGGTGGGTCAAGTTCTTAGCCGAATTTCCACTCCAGTTTATCATAAGCCATATTCTGACTGGATTGACCGGCAATATCCATTGTCGAGGAATTATCGACATGACTTTACATTATTTACAAGTGATACGGGTCAATCGACCATATAAGACATAAGTCGATTTACCATATAATGTAAAAAAGTTGGCTAATAATGAGTATTATAAATTACAACTATTTGGTCATTCACTTACTATGGTAGCTTTCACTCGATATTTCAATTTACTACCAAATTTCATACAAATTTAACAAGAGATTAAAGAAAGTTTCATGCTTAATTCTTTTATAAAGACAAAGAAATTTTTATGGCCGATCTTACTCGATTTTGATAAATTTCAGGAGAATCGGTCAAAATTTATAATGCTCGATTCAAGAGAGTAAAAAGCCGATGTAAGGTAGTCACGACCGAAACAGAATTTGTACAGTTAGCTTAATATGGGCTAGAATTCAAACTTTGAAAGAAATTTATTAGTAAAGAATTCACAAATCTTTATGATTTGACTAGAAATGTGTCTCAATAAGCCTTGCTTCAGGAGTCAATAAGACAAAAGAATTCATCAGCAGGAACTTATTATTATGACCTTAATTATGATGTTGCAGTGATTGAAGTAATGGCTAAACAACCATTCATATGTTCGGCCTTGGTTAAAACAGAGGCAGTGACATCTGCTAATCAGAAAGTTCAAAGAACGTACATTTTGTATATTTCTCACATTGACGAAATCTTTGATATCATGTTAGACGGTAAATTTATCAAAATTCCTATTAATCATAAGATTTCGATAGTCGAAGATTTGAAGAAAATTATTAATTACTGTAAATGGCATGGAACTCGGTCGCATTGCACTAACAAATGTATTGTTTTCAAAAATGTTATTAAAGACAACATCGACAAAGGGTTACTGAAGTTCCCTGAAAAAGAAAAGGAAGTGATGCTGATCAATATTGATTTGTTTCTGTTCAATATAGAGATCAATGTAGCCACCATTAATCCTCGATGGTTGGTTCGGTTGCAACAAAAAATTATTCTTGGAGTGCAAATAGGTTAAGCCGATGAACAAAAATATGGACATATTAGCATACACCAAGCCATCTACAATAATAAATCATTAAATGAGACCCTCAAGGGTCAATAAATGACAACCTAGGAATAATGGTCTACACCTTATGATGATTTTTCCAACTCAAAGCATTCCTAGGATTAGGGTTATAGAAAAAATCCACCAAAACCTAGACATTTATACAAACCATTGTAAGACTTAGAAAACCTAACCTAAACGACTATATTAGAGAGTAGCATCCATTTCTTACCTCCAATCGCTGCCAAGAGGACTCTACGAAGGATCCATGAGCAGCAAGGTGGCTATAAAAGGGGATGAGAGGGTGAAGGTGCACAAACCCCA
Organism: Magnolia sinica; assembly: GCF_029962835.1. Classification (NCBI taxonomy): domain Eukaryota; kingdom Viridiplantae; phylum Streptophyta; class Magnoliopsida; order Magnoliales; family Magnoliaceae; genus Magnolia; species Magnolia sinica. The sequence continues at coordinate 9,172,208 of NC_080581.1, forward strand.
CACTTCCAAGCTCTCTCTCTCTCTCTCTCTCTCTCTCTCTCTCTTCTTTCTCTTCTCTTTCTCTTTTTCTCTTTCTTTTCCAATTTTAGGGCACATTCGTATGGGGAGAGGGGGTGCCCAAATGAGGGCCTTATATAGTGCTAGAAGTGGTGCAAATGTCCATAATGTCTAGGTTTTCATTATATCAGCCCTATGGGAGTGTGTTTCTAACCTTTGAGGCCTACTACGGGGTGTAAGGGTCGATATACACTATAGGATAGTTGGCCCTAACGATGATCGACATATGGATACGATCGGTCTGCCCTTAAAATGCGTCGATCGACAGGTATGATCAGAAGTCAGCTCGACGGTCTCCGATGGTCGATCAGGGCCACGACTAAATGGATATACGCATGGTATTAACTTAGGTTAGTGCCCTAAATTTTGTCACGATCTAATGGTCGAAAAGTCATAACTTTGGCAAAGACCGGATACACACAACTAACTTAAGTTCTTAATTAATTCTGAAAATATTCACATATCCCATACACTAGCCTTACGAGTCCAAGTTGAGCGATTTGAGATACGATCTTCACTTGATGTCTCATGATGGACATCAAGCTTGCTAAGACGAACACATTTCTATAGTCTCTAGGTTTAGCGACACACTATCAAACGGTGTAGAGCTTGTTCGAAAAATCGAGGCATTTCTATAATGAATTGGATAGCGAGATTTTTTGTACCCGATGATTAAGGTTTGGATTAGTTAAGTTCATAATGTGGCTTATTTGCAATTAACAAAAACGGCGATTCGATCCTAATCACCCTAAACCGTTGGTACTTGGGGTAAAAGAGTAACTGGGTTAGTTTGGTTTGTTAACCAAGATCTGACCATTAGTTGTCTTGACTTTTGATAGGTCTTTATTTAGTTGCGGTTGTCTTGATTAGCCAGTGATAAGTCAACTAGATTTGGGTCCTAAATGAACAAATCGCGAGGCTAGACTCGAGGTTTAAGTGATTAGGCGCATTTGTTGACTTATACAGTTGACTAATCAGATCGTATAGTTCTTTACTAGTACCACTCGCATTTAGGCTCACATCAAGTGTTAAAGGTTAGTAAGTGGCATCATAAGTTAATTATAATGAAAAAATTTTAAGAATTTTAAAATTTTAAAATAATGAAAATCTATAATGTTACAAATTGAACACGGGTTACCCATGAAGAAAGGTTATTGCCTACATAAACAACTACATAGGCAGATGATGGCCGAAGTGACGTAAAAGATAAATGAAGAAATCGAGTGTCTTTTAAAAGCATGTTTCATTAAACCCATCAAATATGCTGAATGTATTTAAAACATAGTGCATGTTATGAAGAAGAATGATAAGTTCAGAGTATGCATTGACTTTTAGAATTTAAATCGAGCCACCTCAAATGATGAGTATCCTATGCCTATGGCCGATCAGCTCATCGATTAGACTGCTGGATATCAGATAGTATTCTTTAGGGATGGTTATTAAGAATATAATTAAATAAACATTGCAGTGGAAAATATTCTAAAGATAACATTTAGATGTCTTGATCTTTTTGGTATACTTTTTTGGGTCGTAATGCCATTTGGGCTTCAAAATACAGGAGCTACTTATTAAAAAGCCATAAAAATAATTTTTCATGACATGATTAGCCAATTCATGAAAATCTATATCGATGACATAGTGGTCAAATTAGGTAATTTGATCGAACATTTTGACCAATCATGAAAGTCATTTGAAAGAATAATATTTCATAAATTAAAGATGAACCCTCTCAAATATGCTTTTGGTGTATCGACCAAAAATTTTATGAGATTCATGGTACATTAAAGAGGAATTGAAATCAACCAGTATAGAACACAAGTAATTATAGAGGCCCAACTATTAAGAACTAAGATTGAGTTACAGAGGTTTCTTAGCAATGTTAACTTTATACAGTTATTTATTTCTAAATGCATTAGAAAAACTAATCTATTTTCTCCTTTGTTGAATTTGAAACAAGGATATGAGTTTAGATGGGAGGCAGAGCATCAGTTGACTTTTGACAGCATTAAAGATTATTTGTCCATGCCATGAGTATTAATGCTACTAGTAAAGGGTTGACTAGTCAAGTTGTATATCGTGGCTTCTACAGAGTCGGTCGAAGCTTTATTAGCACAAGTTGATGGTGACCCGAAAGAGCATGCAATCTATCATCTTAATCGAATATTTTCGAGAGATGTTATTATGTCATAGAGAAGTTATGTTTACCATTGTAATTTGCGGCTGCAAAATTACAACATTATTTGTTAGCTGAAACAGTCAATATAATTGCAGTAATTGATTTAATAAAATATATGTTAAATCGACCGATTATGAATGACCGAATTGACAAATGGATTCTCATAATATCTGAGTTTGATTTAGTTTATGTGCCACAAAGTGTTTGTAAAAAGACAAGCTATAACAAATTTTCTAGTTAATCATCCTTCTGACATTGAAAATCATTTGCCATTAATAACTTTAGATTTATATGTAGTATATCTGTCACCCTATAGACTGATATTTGATAGTTCGAGAACCGATAATGGATCAAGAGAAGGGATTATTCTAATCGATTCAACTAATAGAAAATAAGAATTTGCATTCTAACTTGAGTTTGATTGCTCGAATAATCAAGTTGAATATGAAGCGTTGATAATCGGTTTAGAGGTTGGTTGATTTATGAACAAAATAGGTATTAGTTACGGACGATTTCTTATTAATGATAAACTAGTTATTAGTTTGTTTAATTCTACAAGTATAACTCTACAGTCATATTGTCTTTTGGCGACATACTTGCTAAGTAGATTCGATGAGGTTGAGTTAAAACATATACTCAATAAAGCAATATTGATACAAATGAAATAGCACAATTAACATCAAGGCTTCAAATCACCCATGAATTTGAAGAAAGAACAGTGACTGTTCAGAGGAATTCATTACCCTCAGTTTCCTGTGGGAATTAACCGATAAAATTTACTAGGTCGAGGTGAGCGATGACGACTAGAGAGCTTCAATCGTGGAATATCTTCGGTCTCCATAGATGAAGGTCAGTCGAGACATTAGAAGAATGGTTATGAATTATGTATTGATCAATAAAGAACTATATCAAAAGGGGTCGATCGAGTATTGCTGCGATATTTTAGCAAAACGAAATCTATATTGGCTATAAGAGGGGTGCATAAAAGAATTTGTGGAGCGCATTAAGTTGGAAGAAAAATAAGGCTTACACTTCGATGTTATGGATATTTCTGGCCAAACATCATTGCCAATTGTAACCAATATGCTAAAGGGTGTGAATCATGCCAAAAACATGGGGTGATACAGCATGTGCCCGCGACCAAATTATTTTTTATTGTCAAACATTGGTCATTTTAAGGATGGGTCATTGATTTGATAGAGAAAATTTATCCTCCATTATTTAAGGGGCATAATGTTATTATTGTAGCGATTGATTACTTTACCAAATGGGTAGAAGTAGGTTAATACAATAACCGATCAATATAAAATTAAGCTGACGCATTTATCACCTTACTATGCTTAGGCCAACGGACAAGCCAAGGCTAGTAATAAAGTCATCAAGAATATCTTGCAAAAAATGTTTGATAAAAATTTCAAATAATGGCATATTAACTTATCAAAATCTCTTTCGACTTATCGCAACTCGTTTTGAACAGGCACAAGGATGAATTCATTCAGACCGGTATATAAACATGATGTTGTGTTACCATTGGAAGTGACCATGTTATCATTATGGGTAGCCTATTAAGCTAACTTGACCTCAGTCAAGTTCATAGAGGTTATGTCGGTTGAACTCGAGGACTTAGACAAAATTCGGCTAAGGGCCTTAAATTCCATCATGACAAATAAGGTCAGAGTCACTCGAGCATACAATAAAAAAGTGAAAAAGAAAATTTTCGGTGAAGGTGATATGGTTCGAAAAGTGATATTGACTCTCAATACTAAGGATGCTAAATTTCGTAAATGGTCACCTACATAGGATAGACCATATACAATGATAAAAGTTCTTCATATAGGAGCTTATATCCTTCGTGATATCAATAGAAAGATAACAAAGAATTCAATAAATGTTTGATTTCTAAAAGCATATCATCTCAGTCTATGGGAGATATGGAAAGATTAGGTCAAGCAATGATTAGAATAATCACAAATGATGTGCAAAAAATCAAAATCGATCGAAAGACAGCAAGCAAAAATATAAATATTATATTATAAGGCTAAGACTAGTAAAATAAGGCTGACTAGTGAATTACATATTTATTTCTTAAAAAAAAAAGGAGAAGAATTAGAAAAGTAAAGGCTCAACTAGATTATGAATTAGGCATAATCAACATTCATCTCATCAAATTCTTTGGCAACACGTTCTCTTATGAGTTCAGTTGTTTGTCTTTGAACTTTTCAGGACTCTTCACTTTATATAACTCAGTCGAGAAAGCACAAGAATTGATCAATGCGGTAACCGTTGACATCGGCTTTATACTCAGCCTTTCTCTTATGTTCATTGCTCTCACGCGGCTGAGCTTGGTAAAGATCGATTTGAGAATTGATGAAGTTTAGAAGAGTCTAAGAGTAGTGCAAGCACATTCCAGGATAGATTCACTTGATCTCATAGAGATCGTCATTGATTTCTCTGCACTGAATTTGCAGAGTTCTCAACATCACTTTGTTAAAATGATGTTGCCGAGTTTAGTGCATGCAGTTGTACTAAGCTAAATCCTATTAATAAAAATGTATGCTTGTTTCCCTGAGAATGGCAATGCGCTAATTTGAATGAGTATCAAGCTTTTTCAAATCTTTCTCGGCAACGAAGTATATGTCGCCGATACTCTAAAGTTTGGTTAAGGCATCTAGTAGTTTGATCAAGGGAACGTAATCCCTAACGCTAATCCGAATGTCGCAAACAAATGGATATATGTCATACTATATGGTGGATTGAGTGAAGCTTCAATATCAAGAGAAATAATTATTTGCTCGGTAAACATTCATTGGACGGTTGAAATTAAAGAAAATCCCATGACCCTATTTCAACAAAAGAATGTCCAAAAATCAAAGGTTAAGATTGCCCAAACAATGTAATTTTTGGACCATGACTTAGTGACAATGTGTTTCACATTAATTGGTTTGTTCTAAATTAACATATACCAAGTGTACATTTGCCTTGCTAGAGTATGTAAAACTTTTATTTTTATTGTTTCCAAATTGCAATGTGATACATTCCCATGCTTCGTACGTTTGTCATGTAAAACGAGGATGGCCCCTGGAATGAACCAATCCTCCTTTTGTGGTACACTCAAACCGACACTTTTTATATAACAATCTAAATCACGTTAGAATCTACGTGAGTTTGCCACCATTTTTGGATGGTGGGGTCAGTGGATGGGCCCACTGTCGGTGGACCATGGACTTAGAAGATGCAGGTTGGATCAAAGGGAATGGAATGTAACGGCCAACAATTCAAATTAAAAGAGCCTAATGGTGAAGATTGTCCTACCGTGATCAAATTAAAACTTGGCCATTATTGATGTGAGACAAGGTTAAGGAATACCACATGAACGGTTAGGATTGAAAGAAATTTGGTTTAAAAGTTCCATCCAAGAGACTCCTCCACGCCATAACTATGCGACTGACTATCCATCTCAGACGTATCCAAATGCTCAGCTGCTCACGAGTTTTCGTGAGAACTTTTCGAAAACTCATCATAAGTGTTGTAAGTACGGTATCTGAACGGTTCACGTGATGCAGCACCCCGTGAAACCTCTGGAGCCCAACGTTTACTTTGATCCAAGACTTTTGTAGGCTATAGAAAAAGAAAATAATTTACTTCCTTGGTTTGCATATCTCTTTTTCATGGCTTACATGAGTTTTAGATCAGTATTAAAATTAGTCCCCGGAGGTTTCATAGGATGCCGCATCACGACCATTCAGATTAGAGGCCCATGACACGTGTACAAAGGTGTGCAGGTGAGCATGTCTTTGTGTAAATATATCTTTGCAAGGTCACCTACTGCCCTACATGCTAGGCAATGCCGAATGTTATTGAATTATTTTTTTAATAAAATAGTTTTAAGGGTTAAACTTAAAAATTAAAATTTAAAATTTTTAAAATTTTTATTGAATCACAATTTTTTTATTTTTATAATATTTTAGACTTTAAAAATAGCTTAAAACCTTTATTTTGAGGAATTGAAGGGAATTTATAAATTATTTATTATTTTAATAAATTTACTATTTAAAATTATTTATATTTTGAAAAGGTTATAAATAAAAGATATAAAGTTTGCATAAGTCACGTTAGAGTCTTTTGTGGACTACATGCATCAGCTACGTTAGTTATCGTGGATGAGATCCAATTGATGGCGTGAATCTTCACGAAAGTGGGAGTTGATTAGGTGAGACCCCGGCCTCATGGAAGACGGTGTAGCCCTTACCGTGGGGCCCACCTTGATGTATATATTCTATATCCATTCCTTCCATCCATTTTTCCGGATAATTTTAGGGCATGATCCCAAAAGCAAAAAAGATATAAATCTCAGGTGGACCATACTCTAGGAAATAGTGGTGATTGAACACCCTATCATTAAAAACTTCTTAGGGCATACCTTAGTGTTCCGTAGTGTTTATTTTCCATCTAATCCGTTGATAAGGTCACATAAGTCTGGATGAAAGAAAAAAACAAATATCAGCTTGATATAAAACTTATGTGGCCCATTAATGGTTAATCACCACAATCTCTATGATATGTTCCACCTGATAATTATATCTGCTTCATTTTTTAGATCATTCACTAAAATATCCAGGAAAAAGAAAGGACGGTGTGGATACAGAATATATACATCAATGTGGGCCCCACGTTGAGTGCTGTACCCTCTTGGGTGCGGCCGGGTCTCACCTAATACGCTCCCATGCAAGTATACAATGTGTACGGTGGATGAAGTCACCACCACAATTATGCCCGCGATGAACTATCACTGTAGTTAAAACCAACGCTGTCGAATATTCCAAAGTTGCCGATGAATTGGCGAGGAATATCCTATTAGACTCGATTCAATGAAATGCACGAGGAATTCTACAGAGATTCGCGCGAGTAAAGATGGAAGGGTTGAATCGCAGTACACATGCCAAATTACAGCCCATGTTCATCATCCGTGCCATTCATGGGCGAGGAAGACCCTTTAAATCAGCTTTATCATAAATCACGTCACTTAAATCATCAAATGGGCTACACTTCTATATTCACATGTGGCCCACTAGATAAGCGGCCTGAAAAACTTCTGGAGAAGGAAATGTTCAAATCGATTCCACCCAAGTCCTCAATCTGGCATGCGTGTGCCACTTTATTATATGTGCCGCGATTCATGATGTCCATCTCTCGCTCGCGTGAATACATTTAGGAGGCCCATCTAGAAAATCTAGCTGGCTCTCCGAACTTCAAAGATACAGATAAAACCGTCTCGCTATTATTAGATTATTGTCATTAAAATCTACAGACACCCACTAATAATCAGTTACAAAACTAATCAATGCTTCCCCACAAACACTAACGAGGTTGGCCACACTAGAAATGTGTGGTTGTCACAACTATCCCATCTTTGGGCACTCATCCACCGTCCAATCTGACCATTTATCTTCCTAGCCGTCCATTTGATGGCCACCAGAATAACTATTGCTCAATCATAAAATTTCAAAAAAAAATAATTGACATACTCCATCCAAAGTTGGGGTCACATGATTTGGACGGTCCAGATTTGTGTCCATGCTAGCATCCTGTATAGCTGGTGAGTTGTGGCAAACACACATGCAGTGGTATATAGCTCTCACTAAAGGAGGTAATTTGAAAATGACCAAACTACCATCTACTAACACACCACATTTTGGGGCATTTCGGTAATTCAAGTTGTACTTACATGAGGATTTCTTACATGCATGCATACATGTCCATTCATGCATGTGGGTGAGAAAGTGAGAGAATAAAAAGGATTTTTTTTTATTTTTATTTTTTAAAAAACAACTCTCTTTAAATAATATGAAAAGGGCTGGTATTCTTCTTTTCCTCTTTTATCCTCTTTCACTGTAGTAGCTTTCTTTTTCTATGGTTACTCTGAGAAGTAATATAGCTGGTTTTACACAAGAGATGCTATATGTAAGGGATCTGAAAATGGTGGGCCTTTTCATATTTCAGATTGCATTGTGAGGAGATCAAGATCTATGAATCTGCATTGCCTGTAACTATTCATCTACTCCCTATCTCTCTGTTTTTATTTTATTTTGTTGTTGTTCATCTTCAAAAATCAAAATCCTAACTTGGGTTTTCTTCAAGGATCAATCAATCTTGGCCTTTCATCTTGGAGTCCATTCTAGATGTGTGTCTTCATGTAACTTTTTGTTGGTTGAGTCTATCTCATGTGAGATTTTGTTTGTGAAGTTAGGAAAAAAGTGGGGTGTCAAAAACAAAAAATCCCAACTTGGGTTTTGTCCAAAGATATTAATGAATCTTGGCCTTTCTTCTGTGGGGTTCATACTGGATGTATGTTCTCATTTAACTTTCTTTTGGGGGTCTTGAGTCAATCTCATGGTAACATTTTGTTTGTAAGGTTAAAAAAGTGGGGTGTATTTGTTTTTTCTTTTTCTTTTTTTATTTCCATTCATAGATATATATATTTATATTATTGAATATTGCCCACATGGTTTGGAGCTTTACAACTGCAGAAACCTTTCCCAGTAACGTTGCTTTCTTCTCTATTGTAGTTTGTTAGAATAGTAGAGAGAGAGAGAAAGAGAGAGAGAGAGAGAGAGAGTTCTTGTTTTGTTGGTTTGGGTTGCTGCATTGGGTTTGGAATGCTGATTTAGAAGTGGGTGTTTTTTGACGTTTTGGGGGTAAGATCTGGTTTATGTTGTGGGAGCTGAAATGGGCTTTCTTGGTTTCTTGGTTTTGGGGTCTGGATTGTGAAATTTTGGGAAATCGGGAAAGGTTTTGGTGGTGTTTTGTGTGAATTTCTCTTGAGGAAAATGGCCCCAAGTTTGGATTTTTCCGATTGGTGGGCAAAGGAAACAAGGAAAGGGACTCCAGTCGTTGTGACGATGGAGAACCCCAATTACTCAGTTGTGGAGATTGACGGCTCAGATGCCGCCTTCCGGCCCGTGGACAAGGATAGAGGGAAGAATGCGAAGCAATTTACATGGGTTTTGCTTCTGAGGGCTCACCGGGCTGTTGGTTGCCTCACTTGGGTCGCAGGCGTCTTGTGGGCATTGCTTGGTGCGGTCAAGAAACGGTTGATTTTCCAGCAGGGAGTGACCGTGGAGTCAGAGAAGTCGAGTAAAGGGAGGCTGTTGTTCAGGCTCATCAGGGGATTTCTGGTGGTATCATTGGTGATTCTTGCATTCGAGGTGGTGGCCCACCTGAATGGCTGGCATTTTCAGAGACCCAATTTGCATATTCCACAAACATTAGAGATCGAAGGGTGGGTGCATTTGGTGTATCTCATGTGGCTGTCATTCCGAACTGACTACATTGCCCCATTGATTCGGGCCTTGTCAAACTTCTGTGTTGCTCTCTTTCTTATCCAGTCACTAGATCGGATGATCTTATGCCTTGGGTGCTTTTGGATCAAGTACAAGAAGATTAAGCCTAGAATTGAAGGAGATCCCTACAAATCAGAGGATGTTGAGGGTTCTAGCAGTAATTATCCCATGGTTCTCATTCAGATTCCGATGTGCAATGAGAGAGAGGTATGAAGCTCAACTGCTCTTTTTTTTTTTTTTTTAATTCAATTGTATCTTGAAGTTCTCTTGTTTTTCTTTTAGATCTGTAGTTTAAATGGTGTCGTCTTTTAATTTGAAATTGTGAAATTGGCTTGTTTGGGAAACGAGAAAACCCCTTTCTGCATTGAGTTGGAATGGAGAAAGTCCACTGAAGTGGATTCAATGGCAACTTAGCTCTATGCAGCAAGGAGCCAGATTGAGTACACTTAGTACCATTTCACTCAATGCAAATATGGCAACTTCCGGATGCAGCATAAACTACTACATTGCACATCCAGGTGATTTTTAAAGTCCCAATTTGAGAGGTAACTTTACAATAATCTACTATAGTATGTGAGTTCCAAGCATGCTGTCATCGAGAACTCAAAATTTTCACTCTCCCAACAGTTTCAATTTTGATGATATCCCATAAAGAGATTCCTCCTGAATATTGATAAGCTGGTCTTGACCCCAGGTATATGAGCAATCCATTTCTGCCGTCTGCCAGATCGATTGGCCGAAAGACCATTTGTTGATTCAAATTCTCGATGACTCTGATGACGAGAGCATCCAATGGTTAATCAAAGGTGAGGTGTCCAAGTGGAGCCAAAAGGGCGTCAATATCATCTATCGACATCGATTGGTTAGGACCGGTTATAAAGCTGGCAATCTCAAGTCTGCCATGAGCTGTGACTATGTTAAAGGATATGAATTCGTTGCAATTTTCGATGCGGATTTCCAACCTAACCCAGATTTCCTTAAGCAGACAGTTCCACATTTTAAGGTAAGCTCATATGGCTACTGTGTTATCAAATTTCACTCGAGTACTGAAAATGTGGTTTTCTTAGTGTATCAATGCTGATTTTATTGTATGGTGTGCAGGACAATCCCGAACTGGGGTTAGTTCAGGCCAGGTGGGCCTTCGTAAACAAGGATGAGAACTTATTAACCCGCCTCCAAAACATCAATCTATGCTTTCACTTTGAGGTGGAGCAGCAGGTCAATGGTGTCTTCTTGAATTTTTTCGGTTTTAACGGGACTGCTGGTGTTTGGAGAATTAAAGCTCTGGAGGACTCTGGAGGTTGGCTTGAGAGAACGACTGTCGAAGATATGGACATTGCTGTCCGTGCCCATCTTAACGGATGGAAATTCATCTTCCTCAACGATGTCAAGGTAATCTTATCTGGTTGATCTAACACTGCAATTTTCCATAATTTTCTTTAGGCCGTGTTTGGATGCACCATTGAATCAAATTGAAGTTACCTTTTGTGGTGTCAGTATTGAAGGACTATGCTCCAAGTTGCAATTATGTTACTCTCAAGTTAGGCTTGAAAGAAAGGTATTGCAATTGATGTTGCTTGACTACATCCCGACATATTGCAATATGATACATTATGACTTTATCCTTTGAATTTGGGTCATCCTCATCTTCTAGTGATCCAAACCGTTTATATGATGTTTCTCACCTTGTATGGTGGATATAAAACAAATAAGTTCTCTCAAATTCAATCATTTCAACTGTTTAAAATTTGGGTCCTATGCGTTGAAAATGGATGATGAACCTTTGTCTAATCAAAGTGTTTGAAATATTCAATATGAGAGATTTTTTGGGCATCCCCCATCCTATGGGAGCCCTATCACATAAACGGTTTGGGTCATTGAAAAGAACCCAATTCCAATGCCTAAAGTCCCCAACGTATCATATTGCTATACATTGGGATGTATTCAAGCAAACGTCACTGCAGTTTGAGAGCTCTCCATCATTACAAATGATACTAAAGTAACTACGATTTGTTCGTTATTGAACTAATTATTTCAATTCAATTCAGTTGTGCATCCAAACACAGCCTTAGTAACTACAGTTTGGTGATCCTATTTACGACTTCTTTTCCAGGTCCTCTGTGAAGTTCCAGAGTCTTATGAAGCTTATCGGAAACAGCAACATCGTTGGCATTCTGGTCCAATGCACCTTTTCCGCTTATGTCTTCCGGCTATTGTAACTTCCAAGGTTTGTCATCTCTCTAGAATTGCAGCCTTCACATCCCCTTCAGCCATATTTGGATGCACTATCAAATTGGATTGCAATCATTACAATAAAATGGAAACTACCCAAATGTATTACCCTCTTTAGAATCAAATGTCAGGATCTTATTGAGGTACTACACAACTGCGGAAATAACCAAACTACAATTACTGTGGTATTATTATTAAGGTCCTACGTTTTGAATTGCATTTATGTTACTTTTGAGTCAGACTTGAAAGTAACATCACCAGAATTTGAGGGCAGCTCCCTTACTAAGAAGAGTAACATAGGTAATTACAGTGGGGAGTTATTTGATACTCTGGCACATATGATGCTTGATATGCATGTGCTTAGAAATTCCACACCTGGCATACATTAACTTAATTAAACTGACTAAATTGGGGATCCCATTGTTGCTAAGTTACAGTCCCAAAATCGGATTGGTGGGGCAATCCTAATCTCTGATTTGTGGACACTAGTTTGTTGAAATAGAACCGTTGGATATTTTCATTTTTAGCATTCCAATAACACTGATAGTTGGATGATGAAATAAGCATAAATCTTGGTTCATTATGCATCAAAACTGGGACCCATGATTTGGACATTTCAATTTGAATTACTTACATGTGACGCATGCAATTGCTAAGTAATCTCTGAGTGCCTGCATATCATCCATCACACTGCTTAGAGCATTTAAGTTTTTCTCAATTTCAATTTACTCATTTCCTCTCTACCATACTACTTTTCGCAATTCAAATTCAATAGTCATGACCTTTTCTACCATGTCACTTTCAACTTAATTTTCTGAGGAACCGTTGATGTTGAATTGCAGATATCTTTCTGGAAGAAGGCGAATATGGTATTGCTATTCTTTCTTTTGAGGAAGCTTATCCTTCCGTTCTATTCTTTCACATTGTTTTGCATAATCCTCCCCCTGACGATGTTCGTGCCCGAGGCTGAGCTACCTATGTGGGTCATCTGCTACGTGCCGGTTTTCATGTCTTTCCTCAACATCCTCCCCGCCCCGAGATCCTTCCCCTTCATCGTCCCATACCTTCTCTTCGAGAACACCATGTCTGTAACCAAGTTCAATGCCATGGTGTCCGGATTATTCCAGTTGGGTAGTTCGTACGAGTGGGTTGTCACAAAGAAAGCAGGGCGATCATCAGAATCCGACTTGATAGCAGCAGCAGAGAGGGAATCAAAAACCTTGAACCACCCACAACTCCATAGAGGAGCTTCAGAGAGCGAGCTCTCTGAGCTGAACAGGCTGAAGGAGCAATCAGAACCACCCCCTCCCCCCAAAAAGACAAACAAAATCTATAAAAAAGAACTTGCTCTTGCCTTTCTCCTCCTCACAGCATCGGTCAGAAGCCTCTTATCCGCGCAAGGGGTCCACTTCTACTTCCTTCTCTTCCAAGGAGTGTCCTTCCTCCTCGTGGGTCTCGATCTAATTGGAGAGCAAATGAGTTAACTCAAGAAAAGAACACTAAAAAAAAAACTCATCTGTTTAAAGCCATCCAATTCGCATTCCAATGCACCAAAACTCATCTTGTTATTGCTACGACTTCAATTCACGCAAGGAAGTCCAGCCGACGCCTTCCTATTGAAGTTGGAATCTTCACTTTTGCAAACGACGGGTAAAAAGGAGGCAACCTCCGATCCGAATAAATAAGTCTTTATTCATATTCCAATTGCCCAAATAGGATTCTTATCAGTCTCTCTCCTTGAAACTCTCTCACTTTCAGTCCTTTTTGGCTACTTGTTACATAGACATTCTTCTCTTTGAATTTGGTGTTATAGGTGGGACTAGAGTCTTTATTTTATTTTTGCTTGGTGGGTGTGGCTTGTTATTCAGATTCAACCCATATGTGTATTTGAAGAAATTGAAAAGATGTGGGACACTAGCAGTGTTTTCAAAGGTGAGAGAAATTGGGTTATGGTTTTCCAAAATCCATTTATACTGAGATGTATAACAGTAATGTGTATATTTGAATTGATTCAGTTTATTTAAAGTAAATGATATCTGATGCTTCCTTTGTCTCTCTGGACTCTCTCTCTCTCTCTCTCTCTCTCTCTCTCTCTCTCTCTCTCTCATTGCCGCCTCTTTTTCTTCAAGGATTGATATGGTCCTCGGCACGAGGATATGATATGTACATGTGTCATCTGGCACTGAGTTCTTGTTTATGGACCCCACAGTGGATGGTGGATAACCCAGAAATCTCCTTGATGTGACATTCTGCGGTCGTCATTCAGCGGCATAAAGGGTGGAGATTAGGTAAGCTAAGATCTTCTAATCTGTGAGAATTTTGTGACATGGCCTATCTACAGCGTTGTGGATCCATGGAGATTAGATGAGCTAAGATCTTCTAATCTGTGAGAATTTTGGGACATGGCCTATCTACAAAGTGGGGCCCATGATACTAACATTGTGGATCGCCAGAGATTAGATAAGCTAAGATCTTCTAATCTTTGAGAATTTTGGGACATGGCCTAACTACACAGTGGGGCCCATGAGACGAACATTGTGGATCAACAGATTGTGGGCTGCGCTGCTGGGAACTCAAGAGGCCAAGGACAATACAGATCCTCGGGCTGAGAGGGTCATACAAATCCGGAATTGAATTGCGTAGTGAGTAAATTCCGTGGGGCCCACCATGATCTACGTATTTTATCTACTCTATCCATCCATTTTACCAGATAATTCTAGGGCTTGAGCCCAAAAATGAAGCGTATCCAAAGCTTAAGTGGTCTACACTACAGGAAACAGTGTGAATTGAATGACTGCCCTTGTTTTGGATCAAGCTGATATTTGTGTTTTACCTTCATTCATGTTTGTGTGATCTTATGAATAGGTTGGATGACAAATAAACATAGCTGATATTTGTGTTTTCCCTTCATCCATGTTTGTGTGATCTTATGAATAGGTTGGATGACAAATAAATAAAGCTGATATTTGTGTTATCGGTTCATCAATGTTTGTGTGATCTTATGAATAGGTTGGATGACAAATAAACATCATTGATATTTGTGTTTTCCCTTCATCCATGTTTGTGTGATCCTATAAATAGGTTGGATGACAAATGAACATCACTGTGGGCCCTAGGAAGGTTTCAGCAGTGGAAATCATTATTCCCACTGTTTAATGTGGTGTGGTCCACTTGAACTTTGGATATGCTTCAATTTTGGACTCCCTAAAATGAGCTAGAAAAACAGATGGATGGCATGGATAAACCACATACATTCATGGTGGGCCACATCACATGTGGTGTGTGAGTGTGGGAAATGGTTCTATGCAATCGAGCTCATGGGAACTTCCCATGAGCTCGAGTTGACAGTGATGCGTGTTGAACATCTACCCCATTAGTCAATGCACCATTCCATGTTGGGCCTCAGGCTTAAAAATTAAGTCAATCGATGACTTTTGTGAGCCACACCAAGTACAAAAGTTGAGAGGGGTTACCTTCCCATTAAAACATTCATAATCATTTGTTGGGCCCACCGAGATGTGGTTCACAAACCCAGCCCATCCATTATGTGTGTCCCACTTGGATGAGGGATCAAACCAAGTTTCAGACGCATCTAAATTTCAGGTGGGCCCCACCAAGTGCTTTTATATGTTTTAGGCATGTCTTCACATGATTGTAGATGGTATGGCAAACCTGAGTTCCTATATGGCTGATTTTTGGGATATCCCATAATTTAAAAGGGACCATCAAATGCACGGTGGTGATGCTGGACCTCATGGGACACCGCATAGAACCTTTATATATATATATATATATATATATATATATATATATATATAGACACACACGCACACATCTGTGATGTTTCCGACAGTTTCCATGTTTGTTCTTTTTGTTCCTTTTTGTGATGAGATATGACTGTGGTTGGTTTGGTAAAACAAACTGTCGGCAGGTTTTTTATGGTATACCCATCTCTCAGTTATGGTTAAATGATGAGGATATCCTATCAAGCATGTGGGGCCCACCCAAGCATCTTTTTGTTCGACACACAACCCCCACATGTGGATATGTCCCAACTTTAACTTGGACGGTTAGATCCTCATTTTCCTTTCTTTTTTTCAAAAATAAAACAAAAAGATAATGGTGCTAATCACCCAAAAAATCGGGGTATTTTAGTAACTTTGTGATGATATCAAGAACCCAAAAATCTGTTAGGTGCGCCCATCTCGTGGCTCCCACTCCTGGAAAGAAACGGTCAAACGGTCTACAATCACATGTATCTGGTTCCTTTGGCAGTGCATGTTGTGGGGCCCACAGAAATGAACAGTCTAGATCTCTAACATGTGCTGTGTCGGCACGTGGGGCAAGCTGGTAGACTCATGATCATATGCGAATCCTGTTTCGCATCTTGTCTCTCATTTTTCATATCCACATGCACATTGATTTTCACAAGTACAATCACCACCATTTCACCATCGGTGTCGGCCCAACGTGGAGTGGGATTGCATTGTGCGGTCCACATGCACGTCTGCATGCTATTCAATCTTTCTTTGGATTGGAAGAGCTGCTAATGTATCTGTTTGGCTTACATGGATACTAGCAGGCAGTTGTAGAAACAGGCGCATTTCAAAGATTTCAAACCATTTGATACAGAGATGAGATCGATCATCCAATTTCTAGCCTATGAGAAGCAATTCAAGAGTAAATAGAATCTGAATACGATGTGGACTGAGTCGGCCTTGGCCAGGTCATCTGAGAATAGGGTTTATGTGGTGATGTGGACAGACTCGGCCCAACCCATGGATACACGGCTGGGCCCCAGAAATTGAAGTATTAGGGCCTGAGCTCGACCCAATTAAGAGTTTGTCAAGCCCATGCCTGGCTTGTTAAGCAATTTTCTTCTTGTATGTTAGTGGCTTGTAATACATGTAGAGTAATGATCTAGTGGGGTGAGTGCATCGGAGCCTTACCATGCACATGGGTGAATTTGGTGGACGGCATCACCTATCTAGACTGTCCGTTCGGTTCAAGTGGCCTTGAAAAAATCATAATGATCAGATTGTTTGACTCAAGTCTCGTCGTGCATGCAGGTCAGGCATGTCATAATCAGATGCGGCTTAATTCAAACCAAAAACCTTGTGATCCTAGGCGTTGAGATAGACCACTTAAGACCAGATCTATGAAAATTGGTCATCTAGCCAGCTATCAATTGTGTGAGATCAAGAGATTTGCAAAGAAGATGGTTCGTACTTCAAATGGATTCTTTTTATTGCATTTCAACTTAAAGATCTTTAATGTTTAATATGATTGTAACCGTAGTTCAATGACAAAACAATAGAGAAAGAAGATAAAAGTTGAAAGTATTTCATTAATAGTTTTACAATAGAGATACTCACGATCAACTTTGAAGGACGACAATCCGTTTGACACCCAATTATGAACTAATCTTCGTAGCACGACAATTGTGAAGTATGGGTGGTCGTCTGTTCGTTACTCGATTTAGAACCGGGCTTCGTAGTAAGATGACTGATGACTTTAATAATTTGTTTATTGCTTGGTTTAAAACTAGGCTTCATGGCAAGATGGCCAATGGGATGATGGTCTATTCGTGGACTTGGTGGGAATCGAGCACATAGTGAGACACTCATGGTTTGGCTATTTGTTCATCATCGGGTGGGTGTGGATTAAACTTCGTAGCAAGATGACTAGCGGAATCATTTAATACATAGCAAGAAAGCCCCGTAATCTTCCATTTAAAATTGAACAATCTTCCTTCCAATCCAACAAGATGCTATGGATAAAAGATAAAGAAATAAGCTAAGGATAAAAACTACATCCCTACACTATGAGCAGCATTACGCTGGTGAGCAATGGAGATTTAAACTAGAATAGATAAAAGGATATGCATCCATGAAGGACGAATAAATAAGCTGCACTAGGATGAAAAAATATATTGATTGATTTGTGTTGATGAGGGATTGGAGATCTTTGATGCTTTTATAAACTTAAATAGGCGGTGGCCTTCAGTGTTTTCGAGGGGGTGAAAGGTTGGCCTAGCTAGCTGTGTAATTTTATTTTTTTTAGTTTCCAAATAAGTGTAGCTTATTGAATTAGGCCAAGTGTACATGAGAAACCACATTTCCAACAAGCAAACGTGATTATGTGCCCTATTTCAAGGAGAATGCTTTTTCCAAGGGGTTGCGTAACTTTGCACACTTTCCTAAACCACTGATAAAACTTTCTATAGCAAGTCACATGATCATGTACACTTCCATAAGCCATTAAAAATATCATTTCTGGCAAGTCACATAATTGCGCAGACTTTCCTAAGTTATCTTTAGTTATGGCCAATCTTGTCTTGCCAGAGAATTACTTTTGCTGAACTTTTTGGCTTTGAAGTTCATCTTCATTACATGGTAGATAGAGCTACCACATGGCATCTTCTAAGACATTTGATTTGATCATGATAGGCCGGGTGCAAAAATTGATGAACAAGATTGTTCATTAAAGATAGGTCGTGTATTGCTGTAGTTTATGTGGAGTAATGAAAGAAGATTAGAGTAGATCTAATCGATGGACAAGATAGGTGATGTGAATGATGACAAGTCCAAATACCTCTATTTGGAAGGCAAGGTTTCTCTACATCCACCGCACTAGATCATTTCTCATTCATACCACTAATGTCCCGAACCAACCTGGGCTGAACCAGGCTGGCCGACCAATGAGCTTGATCCGAGCCTGGCCAACTACCAACTAACCCCAACTTCTAAACCAGACCCAACCCAACCCAACAGGCCTAGGAATCTAGGCCCGAGGTGGGAAGGGTTGGCTTGACCAGTGGACACCAATCGACCGGCATTGACAAGCCAACTTCTAATCCAAGACAAGCAACTCAGCTAAAATAGAAATGGAGGGAGATAACGAGAACAAAAGAATACTGATAATGTTGAAAATGAGCATCTGAGAAGGGAATTGATATAGTGGCAACAACTCATGGCAGAATCTTGTGCTAATACAGTTCAGACATGATCAGTATTGGGTCCACCATGATTTTTTTTTTAAAGTGATGGATCAAGTTGGCCCACTTCCACAAAGATCAACGGTGGCAAGAGTCACCAATCATACAGGTGTTTCACCTGGATTATATCCCTTGTCAGGGACCCATCATAAGCAAGTAGATTACAGTAGACTGGACAAAGTGGAAGTAGGGGATCTAGTTCATCCTATATCAATGTAGTTTGATGACATGCAGAATTCTGTTGGGTGATCCAAACCATTGACCCAACGGGCCCCAATGTAAATACATACAAAACACCCTAAGAGATATTTAAATCAGTAGATCCTGATCCTTCAATATACAGTGGGCTGTAAATGGGCAGTTGAAGAGAGAGTACTACTGTTCTTATTCCTCTGAATAAAGGCCAAGTGCACTCGGATTAGGATCTTCCCATCTCAGAATTTTCTGGGGGCATCCCACCCCTGTTCGCCCATCAGACCAACGGTTCAGATCATCAAACAATAGGCACCACCTCTATGTTATCATGTGCGTCACCGATCCTCTATAAAAAAAAATTTAATAATTATAACAATAATAATAATAATAAAGAAGAAGAAGAAAATAAAAAACAAGTGGTCCGTTTGGTAGATTATCCCACAAAATCAAGATGAGCCCCATGACCTCCAAATCAGAAATCAGCTCCGCTTTCAGGCGACAGCATCTGATGTGGGTGTGGGGGCCACCATACCAAAATGACCCAAGACCTGTTAAGTGGAAACAGCCATTGACCACTAATCGATGTGTACCGGAAAATATATTTGTTTTCAAACTTGAAATGATACAATACAAAGTACATCATACTGTTGACTACCTGAAAAAACCAATACGCATTAGCCAGTGTTCATATCACAGCAAACCTATATAAATCTTGAAGTTAGATGATGGATACATGTAATCATGGATAGATACAATGTCAAGACATGTGTATAACCTTTAATTGTGACAACCAAATGACTGGTCAGGATTTCGGCCCCTCTTGTATCGAAATTGAAAGTTATGGGGCCTTTCATATCACCATTGTACAGGTTCTTCGCAGACTTCCTAAGTTGGTTTCACCTGTGGCAGCACAAGCCATCAATGATGGCTGAAGCAGTAGTTACTGGAGAATTTTATACAAGGAATTGTTTGGTCCAGATGCATCAGGATGTGAATAGTGTCAAGCCATGGATGTGTTGGGCCCCACCACTGACATTGGATGCTAAAAAACCGGGATGATCCTGACCATTTCGATCAGTGGCCTACAAATAGACGGTTATGAGAAAAATGCAGCAATTGTTTCATGAAAAAAGGCCGAAGATTCTACTGGCTAGGGCCTTTTAGTTTGGAAGTCTCCTATCAACTGTGGGGCACATCAGATCAATGGTCTGGACCACCAAACAATGGGCACCACTTGAGCAGACAGGGTAGCATTAGGACACTGCTCACATCCTGATGCTTTTGCACCATACAATCCCTACAATACCAGTGGCCAAGAAGCTACTCATAATCATCAGGCTCAGCAAAGAAGTCAGGCTCTTCCGGCTTCCGTATTTTTGGCAATTCAACACTCTTGATCTTCTGGGCTCCTCTTCTTGTGCTTGCGGCGAACCTCGACGCCAGTATCATAACCCCAAGATTCTGTTTGGCCTGTGAAGGCGTGCTAGAGGCAGCCTCTCCATCCTCTTCCTCCTCTTGTGTCCTTCCATCAGGTATGTGCTCGTCCGACACAGAGGAGAACGACTCCTGCAGGCTTAGATCCCTCGCCATTTGCCTTCTCTTAAACCGACGCCAAGCAGCTTGTATGAAGCAAGCAGCCCAAGTTCGCCAGTGGTGGGAGTAGAACCGGAACGTGTGCTGCAGCTTCTTACTGTGCAGACGTCGAAACTGGTTTGCAACGAACTTGAGATCTTCCGCCCGTAATGCAAAAGCCTCCACCTCAACAAGGACTCTTACTGTCCTAGTTGAAGAAGGCAAGTTGAGGGCAGATTTTGGAAGAAGTGCCCACGCGAGTAGCTCCTCGCCACAAAAATCACCAGGCCGAAGAGTGATAGAATTGAAGAAACCAGTTCGGCCTCCATTGGTAGTAGAACTCTCTAATCGTCCTCGAATGATGAAAAGCATTTCTGTTACTGGGTCACCCTCACGAACAATGTAGGTACCTTCTGTGCTTAGGGATGATACCAAGCGTTCGCATATGGCATCAAGAAGTTGATCGTCCATCTGTGAGAAAAAGGGCACCTGCAATATGGACAACACAAATAGCATGTTGATAATCAGAAATTTATATTCATATTTGTTGTAGATCTTGAGAAGAAAAAAGAAGGAAAAAAAGAGTTGTATCCCTTTTTCTGTTCCATATTGTCATACAGAAACCATATCCATTTATCCTAGGTCTAGATGCCCCTAACATCTAAATGTGTGATTGGGAGACAACCGATGAAAACATTACGATCCTCCATCTTTAGCAGAATCAAACTTTAAAAAACTGACCCCTAAATGATAATATGACAGAAATTTGTCTTTCGTTTAGTATTTAACATATCTAGAGAACTTCCAGTGTTTCAGGAATGGTGCGAGGTCTTTACATTGTTGTTCAAAATGTATGTGCACAAGCATGCATGTGTATGCATGGAATAGTATTTGTCCTGAGGCCTCAGGACGTGAATAGAATACTGATGTACCAGGCCCACAAGAGTGGGGGCCATAGTTCATGATCAAGACCATTGATCTGATGGGCTATGCCATTGATGAGGGACTCCCCAAACAATATCTTCCAGATTGGAAGATGATCCTAGCCCTTTCCTCTAGACCCTTGTTGTTCTTAAAGGCCTATTTTAGGTCACTGATCCACTGGTTAGGATCTTCCAATCTAGGAAATTTTTTGGCTCATACCCATCCACGGTGGTCCCTATTATATGGACTGGGTGCATCAGGGACATAATTTCTCATATGTATCAGTGTCTGCATGTGTGAAGTGTGATTGAGTTTCATGTGAAGCAGTATAGAAGAAAGAAAGAAAGGCGAGATGAGTGCCATGGCCTAAGCACTTCCCCAAGTATGTCACTAAAGACTAAGTCAATATCCTTTCACAAACATTTGAACATATTTTAAATTGTGGTAGCTCTATTCATACTTACCCATTCAAATTCCATTAAAATCCCACCCTTCAAAAAATTGAAGGGGTTTTTGCAGATTTCGACATTGGTAATAGGGGACTTGAAAATACCTGCATAAAAATTTTGACTATGCAAACAAGCATCAATAATTCACCATTATTGCAAATACTAGCATTCTGTTATTTTTTAACAATTTCTGTTAACAATAGTTAGATGATGATCAAAACACCCATATTTATAAAATGGAAAAAAAAAAAAGGGCCAGACAAAACCCTTTTTGCTTTTGATTAAAACATGGTTCCAATAGATGGACAGTGTGGGTCCAATAGATGGACAGTGTGGATGGGTCCCACAAAATTTAGACAAATATGACTGAAGAGAGAAAAAAGCTTTTAAAAGCAAAGAAAAGAAACCAGGGCCCATCAAGAATGCAGAGGCCAACAAATGGACGGTATTGATTGTGTGAATGGGCCCAATCACCACTCATCTTGAGTGTGTTGCACAATAGATGGATGATGCGGATCATGTGGATAGGCTCCACAAACAAACAAACAAACAAAAAAGAAGAAGAAGAAGAAGAAATCATCATCATCTCTTCGTCCTGCTCCTTTCAGTTAGAGTTTGATGTAAATGTGAGAGGTAGCATAAAGGAGGTTTGCAATTGGAGTTGGAGAAAGGAGATAAAGCTTGAGGATTTTTCTTTTTTCTTTTTCTTTTTGGGAGTCAAGAATGAAAGGTTTTGGGAGGTGGAGAGAATGGGATGAGGTTTTTGGAGTTGAAAATGGATTTGAAAGAGGAACAAATGTTAGGGAGGGGTATCTTTGTCATTTCCAGGGTTAACATTCTCTAATTGATGTCAGTAAAACTAAACAGAATGTGGGCATGTGTAAAAACTGTGAATTAATGGTGTGGTTAAAGCTAAATTTGACCAGTTATTTGCAAGTACCATATTATAGATGTGGTTATTTGCAAAAACCCAAAATTAGAATGCTAATTTTGCGCTTTCTCATGTTTAATTTATTCTAGAAATTGAATTTAAGTATTTTTTTTTATCGATGCTCAGACAGAAATAGAACAAAATCAGAATGAAGCACATTCCTGATAATACTAAAGTGCTTGAATTTAGGCCATTAATAAGATATCGGGTAAAACTTCATACACGTCGAACAAGGTCCAAGCATAAGTGCCGTTGGATGTCCCGACGAAGATCGGTGGGTAAAGCACGGAGGATAGATTCTTCGTCCACTCCTCGTGTTGCAAGCCACTTGTATTGAAGAAACCGCCGGACGCGTTCCCGCAAATCCGGGGGAAGTTGGCGATGTCTCATCCACTCTTCAGTGTCTCTTCGCTTAAGTCTCCACTCTTCAAGCCTCACAGTGATAGACTGCAAGTAGGTCTGCAATAAACCCCAAAAAAAATCAGTAAAACCACTAACAATGGCACATAATTATTAACAATTTCATGAATGCATCAGTCGGCTGGTGCCAGTTTCATTCATAGATGGGATGCTCAGAGCTAATTTCATAGAGGCTCTGAACTGGGGTGGGAAGGCAACAGGTGGAACCTTCCGCCATGTTTTCATGTCTGACTAAACATCCTCATCCCACACTTTATAGACAAGACCACATGATGATGGAACAGTCCATGGATTTGGGGGGAGGGAGGGAGATGGTTGCATGACTAAATTCAATCCTCAGATCATGGTCCCATCAATAAAAGATATGTTGCTAAACCCCTACAGTTGTAGACTGCCAAACTGCTTAATTGACTTCATGTAGAGAAAAGTTTGTTACATCAAAGATTACTAAGAAGGCACGATGATGCAAGATAATTAACCAACCACTTGCTCTAAAAGCTCAAACCGATAGAGCATAGCGAATCAATCCCTTTATCTCATAGCCCAGGCCCCACATCCCATGGGCTATGACCTCAGCTGAAACCCCCTCATGAGCCCCACTTCACATAGGTTCCGCTTCGCATGAGCCACCCGCCTCACGCGGACCGCCTACCCCGAGTGTGCCCATGCATCCCATAGGCCACCCCACTTGAGCCCGGTGTGAAAATGCCCCCTACATTACATGAAATATGCTCCGCCTCAATGGTAAGAAACTAGCAGCTATGCGTCCAACCATTTTACTGCCTTAACAACACCATTTTAGCTTTGCTTGTGAGGTGGTGGTGGAGATATGCAGAAGAACCAGAGGCCATGTGGAGAAATGCCATTCATAGAAAACATGGAGCATCCATTGGAGGTTGGTTCCCCTATCAAATGGAGAAATGTGTTCGGGGGTGTGGAAAGACATTAGCTTGCCTTGCCAAGTGCTTAATGGCGATAGTCTTAAGTATCACAGAAAAGGCAAGCATGGCATTTATGAAAGGGGTTCATTTGATTGGCGGCCGCAGTGATACGGTGAGGCTTTGGGATAATGTGGATCGACATGCCCCATCTGTGGAATCTTTTCCTTCTGCCATATGCACTCTTAGTCTGTAAAGAGGTAAGGTGGGGGATTATTATTCTATCAAAGGAGAGACAGTTTTCTGGAATGTGCTAACCAGGAGCAATCTTAGAGATGAAGAAATCGGGCCTTTTTAGCAGGCACAAGGGACAATTATATGGTCCGAAAATAAATCCTGAAGTTGAAGATAAAACAGTGTGGGTTGTGGTAGAAAAATGGCATCTCCTCCAAATCTTTCCCTCAATTCATGTTGGAAAATTCACTCTTACCTTTCTGGGCAAGTGAACCCAAGAGAGATCCATTAAAAAAAATAAGAATCCTCACACAGAAAGACTTTTAGCCTTTAGTTTAAGGCTATTGGTACTTTTGAAAGCCGTTAGTACTTTCGACTTGGAAAAGGGGTTGTTGAAATACTCATCAACCAGTATAGTCCATTTCAATCTGTCTTCACCAATTCCTCCTGATGATTCCAAGTTATTGAAGACAAAACTTGAACTACAAACAAATTGTTTGAGCCCCTCTTCAATTGGCACCGAGGGGCAATCATCCTTCCCCACTTGCTATGCTGTGGAGGTCTTCAATCCCTCCTAGAGTTCAAGTGTTCATATGGATAGCCATGGCAAACACGATCCGCTTGATCAATAAGAGGAATCTTGCAATCCTTACATTTTATTCATGTGCAGAAGGGAGGAAGAGTCTATGAACCATCCTTTCATCCATTGTGACTTGTGAGGTTGCTAAGGGCATTTGGAGCCACTTTTTTACCTCTTTGGGGGTGTTGTGGATTCTCAGTGATTCTATCCTGCCTCTTTTGGGGGGATAGAATAAAGGCACTTTTCTCCTAAAGGGGGGACACCATGGGAGATTCTTATTGCTACAGTCTTGTGGGGCATCTGGAAGGAGAGGAACCTAAGGGTTTTTTAAGAATCGCTACACAGGCATCCCCGGAAGTCCATTCTTACTGGGAGAAGAAGAGTTAATTGAGTTTTCTAGTTGCTTTAGGGGCGGGGCTACTTTTGCACCTTGAGAGGATTTCTCATCATCTCCTTTGCTTTTGCTTGTCTCCTCCTCATCCTCCTCCTAATGTGCATACAAGCACGAGATCTAGTCTTGTACACATGGTAGATATGCTCACAGGAAGTGATGTAACTGATTGAGTGAATTGGAAACTCAAATCCAAGTAGAAAATATGAGAGGGAAGTACATGACTTGGCACATGAAGTGGTATCTAGACCAGGCTAAAGTATACATAAGTAGAAGATAAAATCAGCACAGATAATGCCACTCGTCATTCTTGGAGGACGAAAATGTGTGGCCCTTTCTACAAGCTTCAAGCCAAGCCAAGTGAAGGTGGAGAAAAATAAAAAGAAACTGTGAGACTTGTTTAAGTATTTTTCCTCATTTAGTCCCTGTCAATCTTTCCTATCCCATGGGCAAGCTTTCTTTCGTTAGTGCACAGTACTTTCGTTTTTCTTCCCAGAACAACAGGTGTTTATTCGCTTTGGAACTTTTGCTTTGATTATGCAATTTTGGGTTCATAGGGTTTCCTATGATTTGAGTTCTAGATCATGTTCTAATTTTTTTTCTTTTTCAAATTGACGAATTTATTGATATGCTACTCAATATGATACATGTACTAAGACCCTGATCTAGTGACCCTCTCGTTCACTCACAAGATACAACCAGACATACAAAAAGATTCAGATTACATATTTTCCCAATTGCCAAGCATCTCCAACTTTGAGCATTCCGAGAACTCTTTTCTCAAAAGAGTGCAATATATAATCATATGTAGAATTCTTTTCTTTAACGCATGGACTGGAGTGGCTGTTGATCATGTCCAAAATTTCAGTAATTGGAAAGACCCAAATTCGCTAAAACTCCACATGAAATTGGATAAAGTTCCAATTGTTTACAAGATGCAAATAAGATTTTTTTTTATAGAAAAAAAAAATGAAGATGAAGAAGAAAATCTGAATTTTCAGAAAAAGACCTTGACTTTCTTTTTTTTTCCCAAAATCAATGCCTATACCATTAGGACGGAAGACAAAAGGCCCAAGATCACAAAACATGTCTTTTCATATGTTTCCCCCTACTCCTTCCGTCCTACCCTTCAACGTGGTACAATGAGCACTGCTAGCATGAAGAGATTTCAGGTCCAGCTCATTTCTCATGCTGAAAATGTGGGGAGTGCATGGCCAACGGCAAACCAAAACACTACTTGCATGAAGAAAACTCACATCCAACTAATTTCTCATGTTCGATACAACCCTTCTCTGTCTTTTTTTCCTGTTTTCTTTTTTTCTTTTTTTTTGGGGGGAAAGGTTGTGATTTATTGATAAAGGGCCAAAAAGGCCAAAGAATTACAAAGAAACTCAACAAATATAGGAGAGATCACAATCGACAAAAGTCGATGAGAAACATTGTTTGAAGCATCCTCGATATTATCTGTATCTCCAGCTCGGCGATACCGATAACACTGGTAACGATACCAATAACACTGGTAGCATAAAAAATTTTAGGTATT
The DNA here is from genome assembly GCF_029962835.1 of Magnolia sinica. NCBI lineage: Eukaryota > Viridiplantae > Streptophyta > Magnoliopsida > Magnoliales > Magnoliaceae > Magnolia > Magnolia sinica. The sequence goes on from NC_080581.1 coordinate 9,199,127, forward strand.
GACGATGCATCAATAAGTATCATCGACGTACCGATATCACCAATGTATCATCAATATTTTCGATTGTGTAAATTCCAGGGGTCGGCTTGCATCGCCAATATTTTCGACTATGTAAATTCCAGGGGTCGGCTTGCATCGCCAATATTTTCGACTATGTAAATTCCAAGTGTCGCTTGTATCGCTAGTGTATCGGCAATATTTTGATGATATTGCCAATGTATCGATATCGCCAATCATATGTTTATTAAAAGAATTTCAATTTCAATTTTTTTATGGGCGCATGGTTGCATGCAGTGTTCAATTTGTTGACGATAATATCATTATTGCAACATGGGCGGTCTCGAGACCACAATCTTTGTTTCCTTTCCAGTTGTCAATGATTTCTTGTTGAAATATCTTGTGTTGTCAATATTCTAAAATATCTATGGATGTTTGAATGGATGCTTGGATGGATAGATGAGATGGATGAAATGGTTGGACTGATTTCTTACGACAACACATGCTTTTAGGCCCTTATTAAATGGAAAATTATTATTTATACTTTTTTTGTAATTTTTTTATTCCTAAATATGCAAATATGTGTATTTTAGCATCTCCTGAAATTTCACTGAAAAATTCCACTGTTTTCCCCATGTTTACCCAACATTTCGCCGCATTTTCGGTTATTAGTGATATTATTGGGGAAATTGATATTGTTTTTGTATACAACTTGTAGTGATACTGATACTTAGAACACTGATGAGATCAAAGCCCACTCAGTTACATTAACTTGGCCCGCCCGCCTGCCTAAGGACCTCCGAAGCTTCCCTACTAAGATTGCGGAAACATCGGTTTTCCTCTCTTCCCATAAACCCTTATATGTTTAGCCAACATGCATAGGAACTACCATCTTTTAGTAAGTTTGAGGACTTGTGTCTGATACTATATCCTTGGTGTCATTTTCATGCTTATCTTTGGCCCTGGCTTAAGTTCCTAGTAGCCAAGTTTTTGGCCTGGCGTGCGCACGCGCACATTTGGCTACATGAATCTTGTTCCGCCATTCTACTCTATCAAGGGAACCCAAAGCATTATTTAATAAGGAAAAAAAGAAAAAGAAAAAAGAAGAAGACCTTATGGTACTGAAGGATTATGAAAATAGATAAATAAATTCGATACCGAAAGGTTTGGAATGTCACAAACCTTCTAGTATTGAAAAAAGAATTTCGTTTTAAAAAGAAATCGAAATCCTTTCAGAGCCGAACAAGAAAGCAATTTTTTTTTAAAGAAAAGAAAGACAGGACAGCCAGGCAAATCTGTCATCTGCCCTTCTGTCTGGATGATACATTTTGAAAATAATTTTTTCAAGGTCTTTGTTAGAAAATTCAGATTTTCTTAGGTTATATATATATATATATTCCTACAAAGTAAAACATATCAGAAAGCTTAATTCAGATGTAATAATGCTTGAATATTATCCCAGTGCCTAAATAGGAATACATCTAAAAACATACCCAAAAAAATAAAAAAGAACAAGGAATCAGCATCTCAAAGTATCTAAAGAATCTCTTGTAGTCCACAAAAACAAAAACAATGGAGAAAATGATTTTTCTAATCAACTAGAAAGGGGAGACCTTGAGAAAGAAGACGTGCTAAATACCTGCATGTTCCCAATCAGATGTGCAAATAAAACCAGGCCCAAAATGGCAATAAGTATGGCAAATGATGTTTCCCCAATGAATGTGCTTGTTTGCAAATTCTGCCCATATGAACTGAGAAAAAAAAAAACCAAGCAAAACAGATGTTTCATAAATTTGTATAAAGAAACAAGCTTGCCATCTATTTCATCATTCAACCAATAAATCATACAAATAACACAAAACACCAGCGCCTGCTTCTTCAATAAATGCCATAACATGTTCAAACATTAGACTTTACTTGTAAAAACTAAGTCAGGAATATCCAGCAATCCACAATAGACCTAACCTAAAAATGCTTGAAGCCATTACAAAATTATTTGCTGAATTACTTCGCAAAATGCAAATAGGGAAAATGACAGAGATATGTTTGTCGTAGAAGACAATTAACAGTGAAAAGGGTTATCCTTCAATATTTCTTATCTGACTTGATCTCAGGCATATCAAAGTAGTTTAAAAATAAATTCCATTGTGGAAATAAGGTAATATAAATTACACTACAGTAATAAAAGAATTTTATCTCCTCTTGTTCTTTTAATTTCCCCTCAAGTAAGCTTCTTTTCACCTCAGAAGCTTGTATGTTGTCCCCACTGGCCACTACTTGGATTGAAATTTGATAAATGTAGCAATTCCACTTGATCATCATCATCAAAATAGCCAATTCAGGCCTATCCATTGCCACAATCACAACGAGAAGTCCATAAGATTTTTTTTTTAAATGGCAACTCAAAATTTTACGGAAACAAAGGGGAGAAGAGAACACAGAAAGGATGATGAGAGACCATCCAGCTAATAAAAAGAAGAAAGAGCCCTGAAAAAGCTCCATTCAGCTTCCATTAACCACCTAGCCTTCCAAAGCACCTGCTCTGGAGTCACCAAATTGTTGTTAAAGGACCTGTTGTTGCAATCTAGAAATGGCCCAAAGAATGGCTTTTAGAGAAAGGCTCCACATCAGCATTTTCTTCCTTCCTGACCGAACCAAAAGCCACATCGATTAAAACAAAAAACCAAAAAAAAAAAGAAGATCCCCCATCTTTTGTTGCATCACCCAACTGGTTTCCAACAATTCATATCACCCGGGAGAACTCATGGTGGATGAGAAGATGGTCCACCATTTCCTCATCATGCATGCACAGGATACATGAATTAGGGAGGATCATTTGCCTTTTCCTTAGGTTGTCAAGGGTAGGGATTTTGCTTTTACCCACCAAGCAAGTGAAGGACACCACCATAGAAGGCCCCAGGTATTTCCATGTGTCGAATAGGATCCTCGAGTTGTGGAGGAGTCTCGTTTTGGAGGACCAAGTAGAAGGACTTAGACTGAGAAACCCCTAGATTTGCATTGATTCCAAATACATTTATCCTCTTCCACTGGCATGCCTTGATTATGCAAAATCGATGATCTCCTCATCTAGGAGATTCCTTCAAAAAGTCGAATACCACACCAATTGGCCCCCATTGCTCGTTATGCATTGAGATTTAGAAAATTAGAAACATGTTTTGTCCTCACCACTCTGTACAACAATGGGAACTCTTCCCTTAAGGGCCGACCCCTGCACCACCTATCCTAAAAATGTATCCGAGACTCTTCGCCCGGTAGAAAATTAGAAACATGTTTCACCCTCACCACTCTGTACAACAATGGGAACTCTTCCCTTAAGGGCTGATCCTGCACCACCTGTCCTAAAAATGTATCCAAGACTCATCCCCGGAGAGAAAGAAGTATGATCTCCGAAAGAGTTGGCCATGCTAGGACTGCTTTCCATTAGCCGGAGCCTCTGCATCTACGTGATGAAACAATGAACAACCATCCACATTCCTCGCCATGTTTGCATGAATTAACCTCATACCACACAAGCTATCTTTTCCTTCCCGACCCCCCATAAGAGTATTATATCCATTGTAGAATTCAGGTACTATAAATTACATTGGAGAAATAAAAGATTCTTTCCCCCTTCGTGTTCTTTTAATTTCCCCTCAAGTAAGCTTTGTTCACCTAAGAAGCTCATGGCATGTGGCACAACTATTTACTATTTAGACTAGAAACTTAAGAAACATAGCAATTTCACTTCATCATCATCATTGCCTTCATAGCCTTGTCCCAACAATTTCACTTGTATTAATTTCTATCCATGTCTAAGCAAGTGAGAATGCATCAATGATCCATGGCATGTCTTACGCAGCCCATGATGCCCAGTCAGAGGAACTAATAGCAACACAATCTAGGGAATGGTTATACAGCTCCCCATTTCTCAGAATTAAGGACACAGAAATGGATATGGGAATTCAAGGTTCCGAATATCAGTATCGTAGGGTATATCGGTGGAGGCAAAAAAATATATATATGATATGATACGGGACATATGGGACCTGTATCAGATGAAATCATCGTGAACTTTTAACAAAAAACAATGCAAAAAAGTATTTTAAAAAATGAAAAGTCAGGCAGCAGATGAATCTATCATTTACTTGTTTTTTTTTTTCACATGTATCATTTACTTGCGTTTTTTTACATGAACCCAATGGTGTGTTGTATGATTCTTTGGTAAGAATGTTGTATGTAAGTAGTGTTGTCAAAATCCTATGATTTATGATTTACGATATACGATTTTAGTTGAATCTTAAGCAAAAAGATTTGAATCCCATCCATGAATCCCTTTTTATATGAATCCTACGATTCTATGATTTGAATCCTACGATTTACAATTCAAATCTTGAGTAACAATTCAAATTATACTTGTTCTCGTCTATTTTAAGCTTCGCTTGGTTTTCATTTTATGTTTTTAAATTGGTGGGGGCTTTAAGAATCATTTAGAAAAGATAAATTATTTTATTTGTTTTTTATAAGAGATTAAATGATATATATTCTCTTTAACATTAAATCACGTACCTTTTTTAGTGATTTCTTACTTCTTAACTAGTCGAAACACCAAATTGATGTATGACCTACTTGTAATGTTTTTATGGATGGTTACGATCATGCTGATTTATATGTATTATGGAATGATGTTTAGAAATCAAAATATCCTTTTTCATTGGTCTACAGTATCAAAGGCCACTTTTCCACTGTTTCTACATTCAAGAAAGGTAACAAGAACATAAATTATTAAAGGACCCTCGTATGTTTTTTTAAGGGAAATTTATTCCAAGACCAAAAAAAAAAAATGTGATTTATTTATATTTTACACATTTTTTCAATTTTTTTAAAGAAAACTGTAAAAATCTTATGATTTATGATACGATTTGCTATTTGATACGATTCAACCTCTACTACAATTTGTGATACAATAACGATTTTAACAACATTGTCTGTCAGCTTGACTTGCTGAAAATTCTGTTTTGACAATTTTTGACCTCTAAATTTGGTGTTAAGGGCACGTTTGATTTTTTACCTCAACCGTAAATACATTGTAAATAGATAATGATTACTTAGCTTGTTTGATAATCCAGCTGTCTTTCTGCTTTGAAATCCGGTCCAAAATTTTTTACTTAAATTTGTGGTTGCATAGTGATGTATTTGACATATCTTTGCCTTTCATCCATTTTAGCATAACATTTTAGGGCATTAGCTGAAAAAAGAGGCAGATCCAATGCTCAAGTGGCCCACATCAAAGGAAACAGTGTCTATAAAACGTCCACCATTGAAATTTGTTTCTTTCACCGGGCCCACATTGATGTTTATTTGTCATCTAAACTGTTCATAAGGTCACACAGACATGGATAAAGGGAAAACACAAATATCAGCTTGATCCAAAACCTATGGGGATCCCAAGAAGTATTTAACGGTAGGCGTTCAATTCATTACAGTTTCCTGTGGTGTGGTCCAATTAAGCTTTGGATTTGCCTCATTTTAGGACTCATACCCTAAATTTAGCTGATATAATGGCTGAATGGTGTGGATAAGTAATGCAGGAGCATTTTCACACCGGGCTCGAGTGGGGTTGCCTGTGGGATGTAGGGGCACACTCGGGGTGGGCGGCCCATGTGAGGCAAGTGGCTCGTGTGAGGCAGGTCCCACTCGTGAGAGGAGGGTGGCTCGTGTGAGGCGGTACCCATGTGATTTGAGGCCCACGAGGGGGGTTCGGCCGAGATCCTAACACATGCGATATGGGGCCTGAGCTATGAGATAAAGGAATTAGTTTGCGATGCTCTATCAATTTGAGCTTTTAAAGCAAGTGGCTAATTGTCCTACATCAAATTGGTATCAAAGCGGGAGGTCTCGTTTTCGAGACTCCTCACCGAGAATGATTAAGAAGCATTTTCATACCGGGCTCGAGTGGGGTTGCCTATGGGATGCAGGGGCACACTCGGGGTGGGCGGCCCGTGTGAGGTAGGCCCCACCCATGAGAGGTGGGTGGCTCGTGTGAGGTGATACCCATGTGATTTAGGGCCCACGAGGGGGGTTCAACCAAGATCCTAACCCATGCGATGTGGGACCTGGGCTATGTGGCTGTCAACATCTGCATCGGGCGTGATGCCAAACGGGCCCTCAAGCATTTGGAAATTAGAAATTCTTTGGTTTATCATCAAATTTTACCATAATAGTTTCCTTTTTTATCAGTCTTACTATCATGATTTCGATTACATATTTTAACCAGACATCATGGGATTCACAACATATTATCCAAAATTAAAGTATTTGTGATTACAAGACCAAACATTGTGAATGCAATAGAAAACAACATAATACTATAAGCATGTCACAAGCCTGTGCTAGCATGTGCATCAGCTAATATGTGCCGCTACACTGGCTATAGCACATCTAAGATGCTGATACATCCCTGCACCTCTAGGGATTGGCTGATACGGGTCGTACAGCCATATTAAATGATATGTATCATATTATTGAAAACTTGTGAATATCCCATTCATAACAAGTTATTTGCATTTAATGACTTACAATTGAAACATGGTAACAGTGCTATTAATTTAAGTTTTGATTTATTGAACAAAACTATTAGTAGTTTTCTAGAATGATAAGTTTAATTAAACTATTAGTACTTTTGTACTTTATACACTAAGGTTCTTTAAATTTCTTTTCCTTTTAGAGAGTCTAGAGAGTCCAAAATATAGGGGAAAAAATTTTCGTTAGGAACATGAAAAATTATACATATATAAGGTGCAATTCAGTGGTATCGGGCTGTTGTGGAGCCACGACATCTAAACCATCCATCAGATGGATCACCTCATGTTACTCATAGGGAGGCCCAAAAATCAGGACGATCTACTCATCCAGTGGACCACGACATAGTGAAACAGTTGGGAGGGAATGCGCAGCCTTGACTTTCTTCAGGCCCACCTGAGTTGCAAAACTGCCTAATTTTTGGCCTGACCCTTCATCCAGGACCGATGAAGGGTCTGAATGGCCTGGATTCCATATACACAACACAGTGAGCCCCCCACGCAAATTAATGGTGGGCATGCCCTCTCAAATGGTTCCGTGTGGATGGCACACCTGAGTTTTGGATCAGCCTGATTTTTGGGCTTAAGGCCAATCATGGATGGAGCATCTGATGGATGTGACACCCACCACAGCCCCATGAAACTGTAAGCTATGGTGGCACCAATACCACTGGATATGCATATACAGACATACAGACATACATATATACATCTCCACTCCAAACAGCATGCACGCCCTCCCATGTTCGGAAATGGGTCCAAAGATCAGGACGTGGGTGACCTCAACACAGGGAGCAATAAAGAGGGAACGCCCAACATTGATTTTGTGGAGGGCCACCATGTTGTGTATGGTTACAACCATTCTTATCCTATGCTTATCAGTTATCACAACAATCCCTCTCTTCCTATGATTATTATGGAAGTCCCATCCATATTCCACTCCTTGCTATGACAGTCAACTCCAATGGCAGCTGCTATGACAGTCAACTCCAATGGCAGCTATTTGTAGCTGACATCGCATGGTAAAAGGCCATGAAAGGAGATCAAAGAAGAGTAAAAAAGACAAAAAGTGAGAAATGAAAGGAGATGATCTAAAAATTCGATGAAGGTCAAGATACACTCAATGAATCAATGACAAAATTGAAAGAATCGGTACAATCCTATGTTGATAACCAGTAAAGATGGTGGATCACATTTCGTATTGTCAAAAGATCCAAAGGAAGACACGTCTGACAAATGTTTAAAAGTCCAAGATGGCGATGCATAAAGTCCACCATTAAATTTATTGTTGACTTCACTAATGGATCCACCGATGGGTTGACTCTTGGCCAAGGTATTCCGTATCAATAATGATGATTGTAATAGACCGTTACCGATATGGGTATCAGTCACAACAGCCGATATGGGGGCGTAATGACAGCTACAACCCCCATAACGGTTCAAAAAAATTTGCCCAAAAAATCCTGAAATAATATCTAGAAAATATAGAATAATATCAATATTCCAAATATGTATTTATTTTGATGTTTGAACATGCTTATGGTAGCGTATCGGTCCACCCTTTGGTGAGAGTGTTGTATTGGGTTGTTTAGTGAATTTATGAACATGGTTATGTATCTCTGATGTTTACACATCACAATCAAACATTGGAATTAGAAATCGGATAAAAATGCATATATACCACTTTTTTCGGTTTTTTTGAAAAAAAAAAAAAAAATGGCTCTCGGAGCTTTTATTCGACTAAATCGCTCCAATCTACTATTTTAATCCTAAAGAATATAGTATGAATGCTTGAAATCTATTGTAGAATAATGTAGGAAAGTTTTTAGAATGAGAAAAGTAGAAAAATAAAGAAAAATGGATTTACATAGAAAAAAGAATTGGTTGTTTTTCAACTATTACGGGGGTAACAGTCGTTATGCCCCGTTGCGGCCCTTTTAACAGTTGTTATGTGAAAGACAATGTAGGAGATAGAATTTGGATTTTATAATGTATTGCCTTGGAAGATGATGAACATATATTATTTGTTAAGTGTCCAAGTTGTCATGTGTTAAAGGTCTGGGTCGTGATTGTCATGTGTTAAGGGTCTGGGTCAAGGTTGTCATGTGTTAAGGGTCGAGATTGTCATGTGTTAAGGGTTGAGGTCGTAGTTTTCATGCGTTAAGGGTTGTGGGGCCCACTGTGGGATATGTGTTGAGATTGTCATGTGTTAAGGGTTGAGGTCGTAGTTTTCATGCGTTAAGGGTTGTGGGGCCCACTATGGGATATGTGTTGAATCCATACTGTCTGTTGAATTCAGAATTTAATTTAACGCCATGGGCCAAAGAATGAGTTACATCCAAAAATTCTATGGCCCCCCGAAGAAGTTTTCAATTGTAGGTTTTCAATCTCACTACTTTCTGTGGTGGGGTCTACTTGAGCCTTTGATATGACTCATTTTTAGGCTCATGCCCTAAAATGATCTTTCAAAATGGATGGACGACGTGGATAAAATACATACATCAGAGTGAGCCCCATAGGACCATCCGTCTCTAGCTAGGTCCTGCTAACCAGTTCTCCTCACGTTCCATCACGTTGATGCAGGTTTCGAGCAAAAGCCTTTTGCAGGAAGTTCCTGCCACTGGAAGCTATATTGGGCCCACCATGATGTTTGTGGGAAATCCACTCCAACCATCTGTTTTGGAAGATAATGTTAAGACATGAGACCAAAAATTAGACAGATATGAACCTCAAGTGGGCCACATGACTAGAAATAGGGGAAAGGGTTTGCCTACCATTCAAACCTTTCTGAGCTCCACCGTGATATTTATATGCAATCCAAACCGTTCATAAAGTGGCCCAAATGCTCATAAGGTCCTTACCAAGGGGATGAAATGAAAGAATACAAATATTAGCATGATCCAAAGCTTCTGCAACCCCATGAATGTCTCAATCGTGAGCATACGATCTCCATTGTTTTCTGTTGTGTGGCCCAATTGAGCTTTGGATCTACCTCATTTTTGGACTCGTGTCATAAAATGATTCGGCAAAACATATGATCAATGTGGATTTCTCACAAACACCATAGTGGACCCTACAGTGTTTACCTCATTTGAATTCCTCCCGCCATCATGCCTTAATGGGCGTTGGGCTCAATGCAAGGGTAGTTACGTCCCTTTAAAAATTTCGAAAGGCTCTTAGAGCCAAAGCATTTTATTTATTTATTTATTTTTTGTGGGGTCCACAAGGCCATTTTGGTCAAAATCCCTAAAGAATAGGCCCACGATTGAAAATCAAGCCCATCCTAGTGCCCTGATTGAAGATCAGGTCTATCCAACCATTGAGACGAAGATAGAGACCATCTAACTATCCAGATTGAACATTTAGACCATATAATGGTTCCAGTTTGAGCTAATGAAAAATCAAGACCTTGTCAATAGTCCTGACAGATTTTATGAAGCAGATAAATGATCTCATTGGACTGTGGGGCACATGGATCCAATCAGATGGCCCTTGAAATGGACTGATTGACAAGTGAGGCCACATGTTCAATAAAACAACTTTAGAGTATATCCAAGCCATATACACTGTTTTGGGTCTTTTGATGAAGTTAGAACTCTTTACTAGGTATGCTTTATAACATCTCTATTATTGCAAGTTGGAGGCAGTTTAGAAATATATTATTATCAATAGTTTGGTTTCTTTTATTTTAGGTAGGGACTTACGAGTAACACCAACAGGTAATTAGATGAGGGAAAGTAGACTTGGATGGTTTGTGATGTGCAACGGAGACCAAGAACTATGCCAATTAGGAGTGAGATGGTACAAGTCGAAGGCTCTAAAAGTGCCAAGCATAGTGGAACGACAGAAAGGGCTTTAGATGATGCAGCCGACCCCAACTAGTTGGATAAGGCTTAGATGATGATGATGAGTTGTAGCATGTCAATAAAGCCAGATGCACGGGTGGCAGACAATGGTGATCTTATGAATTAGTTTGATTAAGAAATTACTTTTCTTGTGTATCATGTGATGGTCTAGTGATGTGATGCTTCTAGAAAATCTTTCGGAGTGATTCTAGGCTTTTGTGTGGTGTGACTCCACATGGTTATCCCCTTCCCAATTTGGTAGATTTTCGATTCTCTATCTTTCAAGTTCTATTTTATCTTCACACTCCATCCTCTTGACAGTTCTAATGCATGCTCACCTATCGAAACTTTAAAATAAAGAAAGAAAAGGAAATGGAGCGTCATAATCTGTCCCCAATTCACAAATATACACATACACAGTCAAAGTGACAAATGCCATTTCAGGCCAAGTAGAATTCTTATCTTTTCAATAATTGGGTAAGTAAAATATCTTAAGTGTCTAATGTAGCCATACACATGAATAAGAATACAGCACTGCATAAAATATTGCATTGTTGTTCGAATGCATATAAAATATTGGAAATTCCTGTTTTTGTCATACCTTAAATTTTGCAAACCCCACCATAGGCAATATAAGTATTTCTTAACGAAACTTGAGGAAACAACATTTTTAGTCAATGCATCTTCAAATATGCCAAAGTTGAAAGTGATGCCACTATTATCAGGATTGCAATTCTGAAATACAGGTGTGCTGTTTGCCCAATTCTGGCGTTCCGTTTGATACCAAGTGTCACAGTCCAAATAAGCAAATTTGCATTTTGCTCCATTTATAGACTCAGTTTCGTTTCTGCATTCGGTTTTCCAGCATGCAGTCTGTCTTTCAATTGACAAAAGATACCATGATGCTCCCAAGACCTACAAATAAAAAAATATAAATAAAATAAAATAAACTTGACTTTGCATTGATTACCCACTCAAAAGTTGAGCAAAGAATCCTGAAAATTACAATGACTACTCAACAGAGTACGAGTAGCATTTGGAATCCCACTCTACCCACAAGTGCAAATGCACCATAACTGTGCAAGAACCAGGTTACTCCATCTGGGCGCCCTGCTGTGTTTTTTGTGGCGCAAAAATCAGGCCAGTCCGATCATCAGGTGAGCCATACATATCGTTGAAAAAAGTTGACAAACAGTCCACATTCAACGTATGCACAAATAATTGGAGAGCCTGCTTGTTTGGCCACGTTACCGCATCACATACAAGGTGGGGCTTGCCTGATTAATGGCCCAGATCTCACACACACTACATTGGAAGGGAGAGTAAGATCATTTATCCAAAAAGGCAATATTATTGATAATATTGCTGATATTATTATCGATATCACCAGAGCAGCGACACCGAACAACTAACAACTTAAATTTTTCTAAATATTGGCAATATTTGGCAATATTATCGATATCAACAATAGTTTGAAAAGAAACCCTTATAAAAGTTCCCTGCCATCGGTGATACCATCAATAATATCCTCAATACCAAGGGAACATTCATAAATAGGTGAAAATTGAAAGAAATTGGGAAATTTTCCAGAAACCCAAAAAATCTCCTTTCTTGGTTTTTTTTTTTTTTTTTTCCTTTTAGGGCATGTTTGGATTCACAGAAACAGCAGTAATGTGTTGTAATGTACGGTAAAAAAGTAATGATTATCATTACTACCATAGTCAAAAATAAAATAAAGTAGTGGCCATACACAATACTCCCCTCCCAACTCCACTTCAAACTCGTAAAGTACTATAGTTGGTTGGATATACTTTGGTGTAATTCTGTCAATATGTGTTAAATCCACACCGTTCATCCATTTTGCAATATTATTTTAGGGTGTGTCCCCAAAAATGAGCTTGATCAAACACTTCTGTAGACCCCAAAAGGTTTTCAATGGCAGTTGTTCAATACCCATGCTAGCTGTGGTGTGGTCCATTTCTGCTTTGGATCTGCCTCATTTTTTGTCTCATTCTATAAAATGATCATGCAAGAGGGATGAACGGTGTAGATATGACCCATACATCATGGTGGGCCTACGAAACCATCACGTCAACACATGTTCACCAATCTATGTGATGTTGTGATTCAGAAGGATTACCATGATTTGACATTCTGCAATATCCAATCAAAGATGAGTAATGATGTGAGTTTTACATCACATTATTGTGTTAGTCCATCATCCAAACAAGCCCTTAGAATTTTGTTCCTTAGGTGAATCACTCGTGGTTTTTATAGAATCAAAGTTTGTATTTGGGAAGAAATCTCGGCTCAAAACGAAGATAGGCCGAAACTCAAAGGTGAAGAAAAATCCATTGAAACTTCTTCTTTTTTCTTTCAAATGTTAGCATGGATTGCAATGGAAATCCATGTTTATGCTTCTTCTTCTTTTTTAAAGATGAAGCATTTTATTAGGGCCAAAGGCCCCAAAAAAATCCATGTCTATGCATGGTTCTCATGCATTGACATGGATTTGTGACGAAAAAAAAATTAACATTTATTTGAAATAAGGAAATTTGTGAAATCCTAATTTTTCCATTTTTATATTTTAAAAAATGTATTTTTCACTATTGATTAATGTGGAAATTTTATATATTAATAAGTGTTGGATGATCTATTGATTGGCTACAGATTTTATATATTTATTTTATACTGATTTTTTTGACAACACATGGTTAAGCCCTTATAAAATGTAAACTTATTATGTATAGTTGCTTTTTACAATATTTTGATTCCTACATGTGTTAACATGTGTCTTTAACATCTCCTGAAATTTCACTAAAAAATTTCACCTTTTTCCCAACGTTTCGCCAATGGTTCCCTCAAACAATGATATTTTCAAAGTATCGGCAATATTGATACATGTAAGGATATCGATACTCTGAATAGTGAGTGGGATTCAAAATCCTACTCTGCAAGGAGCAATATAAGGGCTCAAGAATCATGGTGTCATCAAGCTTTTTATAAGTACTTAAGTAGATCCAACTATTGAAGAGAGCAATGAGAAAACAAAAGGGGCAACGTTTTGAGTAGCGGTATCCAAAATTAAAATTTTAAAGTGATGTATTACCCCTTACTTCAAATATTTCCCAAAATGGTCCCACTCCGCTTCGACATTCATCGAATCCACTCAAATCTTGTGTTTGGATTCTTAAGATGGGCCTAGAACTAGTTTAAAATTAGTTGCTAAGCTTCATGGTTGAAACAAAGAAAGGAGTGGAAAACGGGAGAAATTTTGAAAATAAAATATTTCAAAAGCAAGGGTGTAACAGCCGTATGGGCCCCATAAATCTGCCGATGCAAACCTTTTTTTCATAATGAACCAGTTCACCCCCGATAACATAACAGGGGTGACCAATATGATTAGAGAGAGAGAGAGAGAGAGAGAGAGATTACATACATGACTAGCTAACATGTAGAGTAGCAGATTATATACAGCCCCAGCCCAAGCAGTCTTTGTCACAAGTCCAGTAGTTTTGATGATTTGAGAACTTAATGGAAAAATAAGATACAATCTGGGAATGTATTGGATCAGAACAATCAGAGCAAGAGCGTTATTGTTATGATCAGCGTGGGTGGTTCTAATTGCCGGTATAATAAACCAGATGACAATCTGCAAAAAGAAAAAGACAGTTGGTGAAGGTTCCACTCTCGTAGCCAACAAGATAACCACTTGATAAGAAAGCGCTGACGTTTCCACAAGCTTTGAGCATCAAACAATTGTCATGGGAATTCGATATGAAATAAAGCGAAAGGAGAGTGGCATGGAAGTTTCACAACTTCAATCTAAAATAAAAATTGTTGAATTATTGTCTTTTTTCCTTTCCTTTTATAGATTTTAAGTATCATTTTTTAACTTTTATTTATTTATTCATTTTTTGGTCTCTTAGGTAAATATGAAGATGAAGACAATGATCATGAATATGCACACGCATGCTGAAAGATACGGCTTTTTATTCAAAAAGACAGAAAACATCACACAAGAGGGAATGAATTCTTAGAACAAATCAACCTAATGATACCTTTCCAGCCAAAGAATGAACCAAGATTAGCCTTTCTGCTCACATGCGCAAACAAAATGTTTAGCCTATAGGTGATTTCATGGATTTCATCAAAGATAAAAGACAACCTCCGCAGTCCATACCCCCCCCCCCCCCCCCCCCCCAAAAAAAAATTAATAATAATAATAATAATAATAATAATAAAAAATAAAAATAAAATCTATATTTTGATGCTTTTTCACTCCTTTGCAGGTGAACATAGCAAACAGTGTGCTCAAAAGTTTAAAAATGGGCAAGATCCATAAAGACAACCAAGCCTGAGAACAAAGGGAAACCAATGGTGCCAATGGATACAAGGTCCTCTATGAATCAAAAATTGAATTACTCAGCTCATATCTAGCTATCTTCATCAAGGATGGCTCCCTTCATCAAAAATAGATTATTTTAGTGCTTGACTTGATGGAGGTTTATAATGATCAAATTAATGTCATACTTGTAAAAAACGCACTTTGAAATTGGGGGGGGGGGGAGCAGTACTTTCACAAGCATTAATAAGAATTGACAAGTATAAGATAGGATGCTAAAACAAACAGCAAAAGGCAAAAAATTAGTAAAATGAAAACAAATATGGTACCTGAGGAAGAGGGAGTGCCGCGACCAAGTCTATGAAGAAATCCGACCGTAAATATCTCCTCGCAATCTTCTTAGGATCCATGACAAGTTCACCTCTCCCAAACACCCGTGAGCTAGGGGCCACATATGCTGTCCGGAATTTTATCACCATATGCAATAAATAGAACAAATCGGCAACAGTTCGGAAACAGGTCACCACGATCCTCAAATTCAAATCTGTCTTCATACACGGATTCAGAGTATCCCCCACCAAACCCCCCACTGAAGGTAGGTAGAAATACAATGGGTCTATGAAAAGAGCAACCAAGCATGAGATAATGAAAACTCGGTTCCATTGCAAGACAACCTCACTGCCCGGATCAAGTATTTGCTTCTGCCATGGCCCGTGGTCTTCAGGAAAGACCTTAGACCGTCCGATCTTCGGCATCCCAAATATTCTACCAATGCCGTCAGGTTTAAGCAGAGGAGATGGGACATGATATGAAGGCAATGGTTTTGATAAATGCAGCGGTATATTGTCCTCTTCCCATGGGAACTGTGGATGGTGTTTCCCGTCTGGATAGAATCTAAAACAATTCATTCCAAAACAAACTCGTAAATCCAAAATTCAGATTCTTCCCCTACCAAACTAATAAGTACTGTTTGATGCTTGATCAAACAAGACATCACATCATTTTTATCGTCTTTGATCGACCCAATTAACTCACCCTTTGATAATCTAAACCATTAATCTAGTGGGCCCCCATCATGAGAATAACCAATATCTCCCAATCAAATGACCCTACCCTTCAAATGGAAATGGAAGGCTACAGCCAAAGTTCCAGATTTAAAATGGGATCCAATAGACAATTAGGATCATTCAGGGGGCCACGTGTAACTCTATGTACATGGGTAACTCGAGTTCAATGGATGTCCCCTTCAAGTAAGTCTGATGATCATATTTTGTTCCCTGGTTTACAGTTACATGGAAGCCAAGACTTCGTGCGTGGATGTCAAATTTGTGGAACTCATGTGAAATGCTCAATTGGTGGATTGCACATTTCAAAAGAGGCATATGTGTACATTAATCAATTTACTCAATATTGGCATGAGTGGCCTAAAGTGAAATGTCCACTTGTTAGGTGGGTCACACACGAACTACTAAAATTCACTATATACCATTTTGAAATAATAAATTGTGCATTATCCTCAAAAGAAGTGTGGTCAACCTGATGAATAGGACATCCACACGATGGGGCTCAACATGAACATGAGTGGTCCAAAGTGAAATGGTCCACTCATCAAGTGGGCTATACATAAATCAATGAAGATTGAATGGTTGCAAGCATCCGATTCAAGAGATTTTTCGATCATTGTCTATCCATGCTGGAGCCCATTGAATCAACCGTCTGGATCAAGCCCATGGGACATGCACGATAGCTAAGGCCTATGACACTAAGCAACTTCACTTTAAAATGACTACATGGTATGCATAAAGCCCGCATTCAGCCCCAACAAACTGTCAAAGGAACACTAGAACCAGACTGAGCATGGCCAAATGCCAAAGGTAGACCTTTAGGCCAAACATTACAATGGAAAGACTTCAGCTCTCAAGTTATAATTATGAATGAAGGATAACCCAAAAGAAAAACAGTTTTGCCTGAGGATAGCCTCAACATTCAAAAAACAAGGTTGATTCAAAAACACCACAAGGACCCTCACTTAGGCATTTCATCAAGCAATTTTTATTTTTTGTTTTTTTGAAAGATCTTCATCAAACATTTGATAGGTTAAAATCAAAAAACACCTTCAAAGGCTCAAACAGAGAAAGAATCCCCCCGAATTCCACCTACCACATTCAAGTTGCAACTGAAGCCTAATTACACAATCTCGTGTAGCACCAAACAACCCAACTCGAGTCAAGATGCAAGAGTAACACACATCCAAACACCCCTTCAATGAAAGAGATTTCCTGCCGAGTCTTCGATCCACCACAAGTCCCATCATATCAAAAATCAGATTCATCACAAAAAAGGCCTCCGACTTTGTTAGGCCGAACAACACTCCATCGAACAATACGGAAACTATACAATTCGACCGTACAAAAAAAAATCCCATAAATCCACTATTCAAATTCTTTTCTCTTTAATGATTCTACAGTTCAAATTCTTCACCGAGATTTTTAAAAAATAAAATAAAATAAAATCCAAGAATCAAGCGAATTACCTTACGAGCTTCTCCTTCTTGAAATCCATACCGTGCACGAAAAATCCAAACCCGAAGACGATTCGGAAAGATTCAGAAACAGATCTCTAGTGGTAGCAGTGGCGGCGGCCGCATCATGTCTGTATAATATACGAATAACATATTAAAATAAGGAAAATCCAGAGAAAAAATGGTTACCCTCCAAACCAGTATTTGAAAAAATCCTGAAAGGAGCAGATCCTGTTTCTGCGTCCGATTTCCCGCCAGCAGGAAACCGTTGATGGGAAGAAGGGGAACACAAGCTGCGGTTTACAGATTCATGTAGTACTGCGGTATTAAAAGTAGTATATTTATAAAAGCTGGGTCGTGAAGAGCACGATGGGATTTTAATGGAGAGAGAGACAGAAGGTGGTGTATAGCGCACTCACCGTTGATGTTAGCAAAAGGGAGGTTTTGGGAGAGCGTAAAATGATGACAATGATGGTGGTATCATTATTGCAGTGCAGTGTGCGGGAAATGGGGAGTACAAATAGGAAACGGATTGGCTACTCCCCCTGTCACCAGCCAATGGCTGGTGTTCGGTGCTCTGTGGGCCCCATCATGATGTGTGTGTTTCATCCATTCCGTCCATCTATTTTTATAGGTCATTTTATGCTCTAAGGAAAAAAAATGAGTACTATTACGATCTGTGGACCACATTATATGAAAAAGTGTTGAATGAATTTAGACCATTAAAAACTTTTTGGTGGCCATAAAAGTTTTGGATGAAGCTGATCTTTTTTTTTTCCTTTCATCTGGGTCTGTATGACCTAATAAACAGACTGGATGTCAAATAAACAGTACAGTGGACATTAGAATGATTTTAATGGTGGATATCCAATCAATATTGTTTTCCTGTGGTGTGGTGCAATTAATATTTATATGCCTCTCATTTTTGTTATTAAACACTGAAATGATCTTTAAAAATGCATGAACGGAATGGATGAAGCATTTAAATCATGGTGGGGCCTACAGAGCACCAACCATCAGCAACGGGGCTCGTCGCGGGGGGAGTAGCGTTCTCGTATCTGACCACACCGCGCACGTTAGTCGTCTGGCGTTTTGACTTTTTGACAAAGGGAGACTGGGGTTCTTTTGGACCGGAACTGTACACAACACCCGTTTTACGCAGGGCGTACCAGCCAAGATCTCTGGTATCCAAAATTTCTGTATTTCAAAAATCAACACCGTTCATAATATTATAAAATTTATTTTAACCGTACAGTAAAAAAATATCTATTAAAATCGAAAAAGATCCATAATAATGGTAACAATGTAATATTGCGCCTACAACCTCTAAGTTCATGCGTTGTAGCATGAATGAGCTTTAAATCAGGCTGATTTTGTATTTTCCATTTATTATAGTGATTAAAGTCTGATTAATTGGCCTGATGAAAGTTATAATCGGTGGTGGCCCGACACATAAACCTATGGTTGGCGTCACATAGTCATTTTTCCTATGGTGTGGATCACCTTAGTTGTATTTGTGCATAATTTTTGGTATCATACTGTACAACCAAATAAATAACCTGATGAACGAAGTGGATTTAATATATACATCAAAGCGGGCCCAAAAAACTTGGGTGGTGTACGCACTGCGTAAAACAGATGCCGTAGAGGACTCCGGTTTCTTTTCTGCTCGTCTGCCAGCCCAGCCTACAGGTGTGCCTGGAATACGAAAAGGGTAGAGAGAAGGGTTTCCCATTGGGAAGTTATCTGATACTCTGGCAGCTCATGGCGCTTGATACGCATGCGCTCAGAGTTGTACACGTGTCATGCATAGACTCAAATTAAACCGCCTAAATTGTGAAACTCACTGTCAGATAAATTAATTCTGAAAATCAGATTGGTTGAGCAATCCTAACCTCTGATTAGGAGAAACTTGTTTGTGGAAATAGGAACATCATTTTTTAACCGTCCAATAAAGGTCCCCCGATCCGGATCGATACTCAGATAATCGAACAAGCATATAAAATGAGACCCATGATTGGCTCTGATTTGAATTACGTTCATATGCCACGTATGCATTTATATGTAATTTTTAAGTACTTGCCTATCATCCATCGCACTCCGTGAAGTATCAAAGTTTTTCCTTTTATTTTCAGGATTTGTATAAAATAGTACCTTGTTGTCATGGAATTCACGTTCTAATACTTTTATAAAAAAAGCTTTTCACTGAACCCTGATTAATTTAACTAATCACCATTCTCATACATTCCATTAGCATTCTCAATCCGATTGATTTTTGATAGGGATTTTTTTTCAAAAAAAGAGTTTCCAAGATAGCATTTTGATCATAAGTTATTTAAGATAAGCCATTTATGACTTTAGTAGTTTATTTTGATTTCCTATTGGAGTTCATTTGTATACCACTAAATAAGTTATATTTTACTTAAGCAATAGATAAGTTTAGTTTATAATTAGTTATAAGTAATTTTTTTTACTTAAAATTATTTAATTATTTAGTTAATTTTTTTAATTTTTTTAACTTTCACAAGTTACTCAAGAAAAGAAAAAAGAAGACCGGAGAAACAGAAGAGAGACAGGAAAAGCTGATAATTAGATTATTTATCAAATATACTCGTATTCTTATTAAGCAAGAATTAAGATAACTTATTTGTGAAATAAGTAACTTATCTTAAACAATTTAGGATCCATTTGAATACCACCGAACAAGTTATTTTTTCTAATGGCAATACATAAGTAATATATTTAAAAGAAGTTTAGTTTATGAGTAATTATAAGTAATTATTTATTTAAATTTACTTAATCACTTTTAGCTAATCTTTTTTTAGCTTTTATACATTTCATATGTTGCTAAAGGCAAGAATGGAGAGAAATGAAAGAGAGAGAGAGACGCAGCTAATAAACATGTTATTTACCAATCATACTAATTTGCTTAATGAGTATAAATTAAGATAAACTACTTTAGTCATAAATAACTTATCTTAGCTAACTTAAGATCCAAACTCTCTTTAGTAGATTGAAGGATTAAATAATTTTAAATAAAAAGATATTTATAATTAATTATAAACTAAACTTATTTATATCAAATAAGTTAATTATCTACCCACTCAAAAAGTGGTCCGATCATCAACACAGGTGATAACTTCTGTCCAAAACGGATTGGCTACTCCCCCTGCTGCTAGCCAGGTGATTTGTGGGCTCCACCATGATGTATGTGTTTCATCCATCACGTTCATCCATTTTAATGGATAATTTCAAGGTTTGACCATAAAATTAGAGGGATATAAATCTGAAGTGGACCACAACACAGGAAAAAATAGTGATTAGATATCCACTATTAAAATCCTCCTAAGTCTCACTGTTGTGTTTATTTGACATCCAATCAATTGATTAGGTCATACAAACCTAAACAAAGGGAAAAAAACAAAGACCAGCTTGATCTAAAACTTTCATGGCTCTAAAAGTTTTTTTAATGGTCGAAGTTCATTCAACACTGTTTCTTATAATGTGGTTCACTTGAGATTGGGACATACCTCATTCTGAAAAATATATAGACAGCATGGATGAAACACGTACATGATGGTGGGCTCACATAGCACCTACCACCAGCCATCGGCTGGTGGCAGGGGAGAATAGCCAGACCGTTTCCGGTGATGACCCCAACTTCTGTACGGTTTAGATGTGACACATCCGTAAGAAAACAGGCTGCGTGGTACGGGCATAGATGCCTGTGGTTTGGGAGAAACTCACATTTTACGTCAAGAGGCCGAAATTGCCGGTAGACCGAAAATGAAAACATCCAAAACTGGTGTAGGCCACACTAAAGTAAGAAGTGGGCACCATTGAAGCATTTGTAGCGCCGTAGAGCTTTTTTATCAGGCCTTGTGTGTGTTGTCAGTTCATCCCACTGCGAATGACCTTTGGATGACATACAAGCTTCAAAATGGGTCGAAGGAGATCTCAACGGTAGGCATTTCTTTCTCTACTTTTTCTTCATGTGGCCCACCTGAATTTTGGATGCACCTCATTTTTTGTCTACTGTCCAAAAATGAGCTGGCAAAACGGATAAACACGGTGGATTTCTAACAAACATGACCTTGGGTCCACCTACCTTCCGAAAGCGGGAACCTCCTCCAACGATCTTTTGTCCGTATGGTACAGCCGGCTGGAGTTTGAATAATTCTTGAATAATTTGAACAATGAAATCATTTGCGTGTTTTATTCCGTTTTTTCCTCCAAAATGATCTGAGTCTTGCTTCAACAAAGATACGTTGTTAGAACTTGAACACTTCATGGAAGAGTGAAGTAATCATTTGGGACCGTCCAATTCGTTCAAAATACATATGGATGGGAAGATACTAACCATCTGATTGGTGGCCCTCAAATGGACAGTAGAAAACAAAATGATATATGGTTAAATATTGAGTGGTGAAATTGAAAGAAGAAAAAAAGAGGAGATCAGATTGTCAATGGGTCTGAAATTTTTAATCATAAGCCATCCATCAGCTAGATGGGTGCCGATTAATCATCAGGCTGCCACGTGTCCTTGATGAAATGAAGAGATGAAATTCCTCTTTCCTCTCCTATCAATCACCTTAGCCAAGTTTTCAACAGGCAGCCCATCTGCAATGTGGAACAGAATTAGCTTTGGACTATCTATCATGTGGGCTCCAATATTGTTTAGATCTTATTAACCTAAAAAGCAATCCATTTCAACCCTAGTGGATCGAGGGAAATAGACAGCTAATACCTTTGATCCATAGCTCAAGTAGTAGACTGGGTGGAAGATACCTCATTTCAATATTAAGGTCTTAGCATCGATTCCCTAGTGAGGTGGCTAACAGTGAAGTGTGAAGTAACAGTGGTTGTACTTAACAAGCTAACTAAAAAAAATATAAATAAGTAAAATGGGCAGCTAAAAACTAATGATTCAACTCTCCATCAATTATGTATTCAGTATGATGCTTCATTTTCATGTGTGTGGCCCACTTTTTTTTGGTACAGTGGTATATCATTTTCACATATGGAGGAAATAAACTGTTGGGCCTAAATTGTGAGTAATACTCATACAAGTGCATCTCTATGCGTGTGAGAGCACAAGTAGATGTTATGTTATTTTCTTTTCCTTTTTTTTATTTTTTAAGGAGATGAGAGATATATAGAGGAGAAATTTGCGACTGTACGACCCATTTATGGCCCATTTAGGAAACTAAGCCCACCTCATTTTCCTTTGCGAGAATACGCCCCAGCTGTACGGAAGGCTTGCCAAAGGTCGAAAATGCCCCTGCTCGTTCCTTCAAGCGGATACGTGGTGCTCGAAGACGAGCGCTGACACTCCTCGAACTCCGAGTTGTACGAACGGTTCAAAAGATATCAAAGTTACATGGGCCCCACAGTTACGTATTTATTATATCCACAACGTTCATCCATATTTCGAGATCATTTCGGAGCATTATCCAAGCAAAAAAAATCATATCCAAAGAGCAACTGGACCACACCACAAAGAGCAGTAGAAAATTGATTTTCACCGTGGAAACTTTTGTAGGGCCCACCATAACATTTATTTTCCATCCAATATATTCATAATGTCACAAAGACCTGGATGAAGAGGAAAAACAAATTTTGTAATGATCCAAAACTTCTGGGACCCTAAAAGGGTTTCAATGGTAGACGTTCAATCTTCCACTGCCTTTTACAGTGTGGTCCACTTGATAGCTAAATCTATCTTATTTTTCTTCCCAAGCGTTAGTACGAGTTTGCCAAATAGATGGACAGTTTGGATATAACATATACCTCATAAAAGGACCCACAAAGGCGGTGGGGATTACAACAGGGAAAAAAAAGAGCTGGTATCTATGGCTACGGATTATAACCGTAGAGATAACCGCAGTCAATGCTTTTTCAATATGTCCTCTACTATACGTCGAAGGTCTTTCGATATGTACTTCGATATATCAAATGTCTTTCGATTAATCGGAAAAGGTCCAAAACTGTCCAGCAACTTTGCATAAAAAATCCTGCAATTTTCGATTAATCGAAGTGTATTCGATTTGTATTGAAGGTATAGCTACAGATTATAGCTGTAGCCATAATTGTAGTCCGTAAAAGTCTATACAAATTCTTTTATTTTTTTATTTTTTATTTTTTATTTTTTATTTTTTATTTTTTATTTTTTACATGGAGAACTTTATTCTACCTACAATTTTCTCTAATACATATTTATATAAATATGTATATATAAGCATATTAAAAAAATTCTCTCTTTTTTTCATTTATTTCTCTATTCATTTAACAAGAATATCTTCTAAACCAAAATTAGTTACTTGATGTACCCTATATGATTTTGGGGTAGGAGAAGATAATTTAGCCAACTAACCTAGTTATTTTCCAAGATTCCATCAGGTCGATGGTCGAAAATCCATTTCATTCACTTTGCGGTCAAGTTCAATCAGTTCGTGGTCATTTCCATGCATTTCACCGTCAATTCCCTCCACTTCACGGACAATTCCATGCATTTCACGGTCATCCCAAACTATTACGTGTTGATTCACGGTCATTTCGAGGCATTTCACGGTCAATTCCCTTCACTTCACGATCATTTGGATGCATTTCACGGTTAATTCGCATCAATTCATGATCATTCCCATGCACTTCACGGTCATCCCAAACTATTCCGTGTTGATTCACTCAATTCCGTGCATTTCGGTCAATTCCCTTCACTTCACGGTCGGTTGCAAACGATCGTGAAGTGAAGGGAATTGACGCGAATGTCTCAAACAACTGTGAATCAGCACAGATTTGTTTGGGATGACAGTGAAAAGCATGGGAATGATCATGGTTTAAAGCGATTTGAGCGCGAAATGCATGCAAATGACCGTGAAGTGAAGGGAATTGACCGTGAAATGCCTCGAAATGACCGTGAATTAACACGAAATTGTTTGGGACGACCGTGAAATGCATGAGAATGATCATGGTTTGAAGCAATTTGAGCGCGAAATGCATGCAACTGACCGTGAAGTAAAGGGAATTGACCGCGAAATGCCTCGAAATGACTGTGAATCAACACGGAATTGTTTGGGACGACCGTGAAATGCATGGGAATGATCATGGTTTGAAGTGATTTGACCGTAAAATGCATGCAAATGATCGTGAAGTGAAGGGAATTGACCGCGAAATGCCTCGAAACGACCGTGAATCAACACGGAATTGTTTGGGACGACCGTGAAATGCATGGGAATGATCATGGTTTGAATCGAATTGACCGCGAAATGCATGCAAATGACCATGAAGTGAAGTGAATTGACCGCGAAATGCCTCGAAACGACCATGAATCAACACGGAATTGTTTGGGACGACCGTGAAGTGCATGGGAATGATCATGGTTTGAAGCGAATTGACCGCGAAATGCATGTAACTGACCGTGAAGTGAAGCGAATTGACCACGAAATGCCTCGAAACGACCGTGAATCAACACGGAATTGTTTGGGATGACCGTGAAATGCATGGGAATGATCATGGTTTGAAGCAAATTGACCGCAAAATGCATGCAACTGACCGTGGAGTGAAGGGAATTGACCGCGAAATGCCTCGAAACGACCGTGAATCAACACGGAATTGTTTGGGATGACCGCGAAATGCATGGGAATGATCATGGTTTGAAGCGATTTGACTGCAAAATGCATGCAACTGACCGTGAAGTAAAGGGAATTGACCACAAAATGCCTCGAAATGACCGTGAATCAACACGGAAATGTTTGGAATGACCGTGAAATGCATGGGAATGATCATGGTTTGAAGCGAATTGATCGCGAAATGCATGCAAATGACCGTTAAGTGAAGGGAATTGACCGCGAAATGCCTCGAAACGACTGTGAATCAACACGGAATTGTTTGGGATGACCGCGAAATGCATATGAATGATCATGGTTTGAAGCGATTTGACTGCGAAATGCATGCAAGTGACCGTGGAGTGAAGGGAATTGACCGCGAAATGCGTCAAAACGACCGTGAATCAACACGAAATTGTTTGGGATGACCGCGAAATGCATGGGAATGATCATGGTTTGAAGCGATTTGACTGCGAAATGCATGCAAATGACCGTGAAGTGAAGGAAATTAACCTCAAAATGCCTCGAAACGACCGTGAATCAACACGAAATTGTTTGGGACGACCGTGAAATGTATGGGAATGATCATGGTTTGAAGCGAATTGACTGCGAAATGCATGCAAATGACCGTGAAGTGAAGCGAATTGACCGCGAAATGCCTCAAAACGACCGTGAATCAACACGGAATTGTTTGGGATGACCGTGAAATGCATGGGAATGATCATGGTTTGAAGCGATTTGACTGCGAAATGCATGCAAATGACCGTGAAGTGAAGGGAATTGACCGCGAAATGCCTCGAAACGACCGTGAATCAACACGGAATTGTTTGGAATGACCGTGAAATGCATGAGAATGATCATGGTTTGAAGCGAATTGACCGCGAAATGCATGCAAATGACCGTGAAGTGAAGGGAATTGACCGTGAAATGCCTCGAAACGACCGTGAATCAACACGGAATTGTTTGGGATGACCGCGAAATGCATAGGAATGATCATGGTTTTAAGCGATTTGACCGCGAAATGCATACAAATGACCGTGGAGTGAAGGGAATTGACCGTGAAATGCGTCAAAACGACCGTGAATCAACACGGAATTGTTTGGGATGACCGCGAAATGCATGGGAATGATCATGGTTTGAAGCGATTTGACTGCGAAATGCATGCAAATGACCGTGAAGTGAAGGAAATTGACTGCGAAATGCCTCGAAACGACCATGAATCAACACGGAATTGTTTGGGACGACCGTGAAATTCATGGGAATGATCATGGTTTGAAGCGAATTGACCGCGAAATGCATGCAAATGACCGTTAAGTGAAGGGAATTGACCGCGAAATGCCTCGAAACGACCGTGAATCAACACGGAATTGTTTGGGATGACTGCGAAATGCATGGGAATGATCATGGTTTAAAGCGATTTGACCGCGAAATGCATGCAAATGACCGTGAAGTGAAGGGAATTGATCGCGAAATGCCTCGAAACGACCGTGAATCAACACGGAATTGTTTGGAATGACCGTGAAATGCATGGGAATGATCATGGTTTGAAGCGATTTAAGCGCAAAATGCATGCAAATGACCGTAAAGTGAAGGGAATTGACCGCGAAATGCCTCGAAACGACCATGAATCAACATGAAATTGTTTGGGACGTGTCACGCCCCAAACCCGAAAATCGGATTCACAAGAATCCCGATCGCCGAATCTGGTGCCGACAGCCTCCGTAGTACCCCATTCTCGGCTCCATATGCCAGATTCTGATCCTGGGATCCTACAAGGAGGATTTTTTATTTTTATTTTTTTTACATTTAATTCGTAATAAGCATAACCACAAGATTACCCAATTCACAAAGGCAACATCATCACCACATATCCACTAATATAAACGTTTTAAATACAATACTGAAAGGGAAATGCATAAATCGAAAATTAAGCTCCGGCTACATGCTCCAAGCTCAATGCTTAACATTACCTGCGCGCATCTATCGTGCATAAGCTTATAAGCTTAGGGTGGTGTAAGTGTGTGCCAAGGTAAGTGTCAGTATTGATCAATGACAAATCATACATGTGAATAGGCGCGTTATGAATCATACGTTATCGAGTAAGCTAACAAATCCATGAGTTAAACAATGTCAGAATATATAGATTAACTATACAAATGAGGAACAATATCATAGTACGCGAGATAGCTATACAATGAGGAGTCATAAAGAGTCGAATATCACCTCATCTAAACCATATAAATGCATAAACACGTAACCCAAAATGTCATATGCCACAAATGTAATGCAATATGCGGTGCGAATGGAATGACCATGCTAGAGTGTGAAGTCGGGATGATAGTACGTAATATCGCATGCTATGGTCAAAAGGACTTCTATCCAAACTAATCCCATACCTAATTTGGATAGTCGGACTCAATGTGGAAAACTCCCGATCTCGATTAGTTGCGCGACCGAAATCATGGCCATTTGAAGGTACCAGAACAAATAATTCACCACCAACCCAGTGGATAGTGAATGTATGAATGAATGAATGAGTATGCAACTCCTACTCAATAAGTCCACATATCGGTGTTG
The DNA here is from genome assembly GCF_029962835.1 of Magnolia sinica. Lineage (NCBI taxonomy): Eukaryota > Viridiplantae > Streptophyta > Magnoliopsida > Magnoliales > Magnoliaceae > Magnolia > Magnolia sinica. The sequence continues at coordinate 9,226,594 of NC_080581.1, forward strand.
TCATCATCAGGGTTTAGTATACTCCAAATGGCACTGCCGCTCTCAAGCCGCAGTCTCAGTGAGCGTAAGAAACCTCACTATCCGGCTAATAGTCTGCCAATACCATCCCACGTCGATAGCCATTCACGAGCTGATCAAAGCTATGCCCCCACCCTCGGGCGGGTAAGGCCACACCCCTTCCCGACCAACCACGACACAGTGGGCGACGCGCCGTATTCGGCACTCGGCGCTCATGTATCCACTCGGTCTCGGCGTCGGGGTCCCGGCCACGGAGGTTTAGGGATTTTCACCCGAGGACATCTATGGTGCCCGTATGCTGAACCAAACATTTTCGGTGTCCCATTTGGCCATCCACGATATGCGTGGAGGCCACGAATCCTAATGTCGCTAGGCGTGATAATCATAATGTGAGATGAGTCATCTGATCAATCCTGGCATCTGGCGCGTGCTTATGTGAGATAACCTCTGCAGCGAGTCTCATAACAACATGCTCAATGACATATGCGATGATCAACCACATCTCATAATAAACATGCAGATGATGCGTATGGGCAAGTATCATGATGCTATGCTGTCACATATTCATAATCGGTATCAACAACCGGCATCGACAATCGACCTCGACAATATGAACATTTAACCAACATTGCCCCCAAGGAATGACCCACATAGAGCCAAACATATAGTGGACCTATGGCCTCTCACAAGGGCTAAACATACAACACCATGGGCCTCACTCAAGAGCCACATATACAGAACAGGTGGGCCCTGCTCATGGGCTTCAAATACATGACATGTGGGCCCTACACATGGGTCACGAATACATCAAATGCGTCATACATCCTGGGCCTAATACATATCACAATGGCCTTGCCCATAGGCCACGAATATACTACAATGAGCCTTGCCCATGGGCCGAATACATCACGGTAGGCCTCAACTATGGTTCGCATATAGGTCTCGACAATCGGAATCGACACTGGAAATCGGGGTCGGCCTTATACAATCGACCTCGGTTGAATCGCTTCGATACTCCTCAATGATCGGGATCGATCGATATCGAATGTGTAAATTAGATAATCCCTCGATCATTGTCAAAATCGGTCAAGATCGAATAGATCGATAATTAGAATCGATAAATGGTCACGACAATCGGATCAATCGATCGATAATCGAATCGACAAACACGAAAATCGGATTGATCGATAATCTAAATCGGCAAATCGGAATCGGTCTCGACAATCGATCGGAATCGGTAATCGAAATCGGTCTTGACTCGATAATCGAAATCGGTAATCGGCAATGGGATAGTCGATCTCGATAATCAAAATCGGAATCGAAAATCGAAATCGGTCATCGGTCGGATCCACCTCGATAATCAAAATCGGTATGAAAATCGAAATCGGTCATCGGCAATCGAAATCTTCATCGATAATCAATTGTAATCGAAATCGGTCATCGGATTCAATGTCACGACCGATAATGCGAATCAAAAATTGTCGGTCGACCTCGATCGAAATCGTGTCAATCGGCCGGTCGACCTCGATAATCGAAATCGGTAATCGGCAATGGGAAATAACTGACCTCGATAATCGAAATCGGCAATCGGAATCGGTCTCGACCTCGATAGTCAAAATCGGTAACCATGAAAATCGTAATCGGCAATCGAAATCGGTCTCGACATAAGGCGGTCCATAGATGGACGATGATGGATCAAGCAATGTCAATGGGGCCCAAGTGTTTGGGTTAACCCACGAGAACGATGAGGATGAGCCTATCCGCAAGAAGGTCACAATGTGGACGTCAACCATCATTGCTCATCAATGTGGACATTTAACCATCATCGCTCCCCGGCTCACATACAGGATTCATACACAACGCCATACATACATGTGGGCCTCAACCATGAGCTCCAAATACGTAACATCGGCCCTCATCAAATGGGCTACATCCAATGGGTTGTAACCATAGGCCTCAGATACGTCGGTCCCACCCATGGGCCTTAAATACGATAAGTGGGCCACATCAATGGGCACCACCAATGGGCACAGGTGGGCCCCGCGCCATCAAAATGGGTAGACAGCGCGGATATGAAATACATATATCGGGGTGAGCCCCACCATCCAGTGTGGATATACACTACATTCATCATGGTAGGGCCACGTCAATCATGTGATGGATGATGTGAATATATAACATGTCTTCAAAGTGGGCCCCACCCAACAAATGAACAGTAGGCATGGATGAAACGCATACGTCATGGAGTGGTTCATGCAACACATATATTAAAGAGGGCCCCACCCAGCAAAGCATCCAGATGGACGACTAGGTGGAATACATACATCAGATGGCCTACGGAACTTATGAACGTCACTACAGGTGGGACCTACACATCAGGATGGCATGGATGAAATACATATATTAAAGGTGGGTCCACATGTGACCACCCCTCACGGCGTGGGTAAAACACATGAATCACGGTGGGATCCGCATCCCCTTACTGGACAGACGGAGTGGATAAAACATCATCGAGGGCTCACACCACAAATGGACAGATGGTGTGAATATAGTACATACATCATGGTGGAATCCAAAATCTGGACGGCCCATCAAGGCAGACCCCACACGGTACATACAACATGGGGGGTTCCACATGTGTGTGGGGCCACGCTGCAGGGCAGCATGAATGAAACACAAATATCATGGTGGTGTCCCACACCACCTATCCTGATGGATGGTGTGAATACAACACATTATCAAGGTAGGGCCCACCTTAACATTATTTTCCACCCAATCTGATCATAAGGTCACAAATACCTGAATTAAGTGGAAAAACAAATATCATATTGACCCGAAGCTTCTGTGGCCCAAGGGAGTTTCAAGGGTCGTCGATCAACCCCCACTGTTTACTACAGTGTGGTCCGCCTAATACCAGGATCTGCCTCATTTTTATTCTCAAGCCTTAAAGCGAGCTCACCAAATGAATGGACGGTTTGGATGGAACACGTCCATCATGGTGGGGATACTGGAGGTGGTTGGACGGTGTGGATATACCTCATACATCATGATGGGGTCCCCACAGCCCGTCTAAATGGACAGTGTGGAATACAAAACATACATCACGGTGGTGGCCCACGCAGCATAACAGGTGGATGGCTTGGGGATCACATACATCAAATGGGACCCACAGAGCTGCATGTCATGCAGTGGGACCCACGGAACTTGGTGGCATCAGTGGACGGCTAGGATGAAACACACACTCCATGGAGGTCCACGTGATTGGATAGCATAGATAAAACACATGATGGTGCTGAAACACATACATTCAAGGTGGGTCCCACCGTCCCAATCTAGTGGACGGTGTGGCTGAGACCCATACATCAAAGGTGGGTCACAAATGTCCAAAATGTTGGACGGTCCAGATATAGAATACGTATATGAGGTGGGTCCACGCGGCGTGGGACTCACCATCATTACCTATATAGTGTATATATATATATGTATATATATATTTATTTTATAATAAAAATAATAATAATGTCATCCACCTCTAGCGTCCAGATGGACCACTGGATAGAACGCATACATCAGAGGCCCGTTGTTCCAGTTCTGCTGGATGGACGGCAAGATATGAAGCACATTCATGAGGTGGGCCCATCCTCACACGTGTTACACGTGTGGGTTGGGTCTCACGCAAATGGATGGACAGTGGAATGTAATACTTACCACACGATGGGACCCACCTTTTGATGACGTCAATACAGTCATCTATATTATCTGGTGCGAGGTATTCCACACGTGTGGGACCCACCTTCCGACCAAGCTGATATTTGTTGCATCCCTTCGCCCATGCCGGCCCAAAATGGACAAGAAGGTGGGCTGGCTGGATATGGCAGAGAGATGGGCTCCACTTTAGACAACGGTATGGTCCACTAAATGTATGTCGTGGATTAATTCACGCATCATCAAGGTGGGTCATGGATTAAGGGAAAGAGAGAGAGAGAGAGAGACGAATGGTGGAGATGGGAGGAGCTCCGCCACTATGAGCTCCTCCATGCAAGATACAATGCATACATCAATTGGGTCCCACCACAAGTGGGCCATCAAACTTAAAAATCGACAGATAAACACCCACCTATGGCCTCCTTCTTTAGCTCCTTGGACTCCTTAGCTCCTAAGCTTCTTCTTTAAGGGAGTGAGATGAATTTTGAAGGGTTGGATGGTTGGAGGAGGGGTTAGGAAAATGGGTCCTCTCTTGCATTCTTCTCTCCTTGGAGATTTCCTCAAATGGAAGCTTGGAATGGAATGAGATGGAGAGAGAGAGAGAGAGTGATGGGATGAAAATGGGTGGGTGGAATGGGTGTTGTAAGAAAAGGATATGGATGGTATGGGCTTGTTTGAATTTTGGTAAAAGAGTGATGGATAGGGAGAGAGGGAGTTTGACTTATAGGAAAAGAGGGAGTGGTCATTTGTACTTAAGATAGGGTGAGGTGGCATGGGGTATGGGTAATGTACTTGACTTGATGGATGTGACATGTTGTAAAGATTCCCTCAAATTTTGAAACACGCAGCGTCTTCCTCGGAACAAATACGGGCCCATATCTTTTAGCCTGGGTATCAGATCAGTGAGCGAGTCACAGCATTGGAACCGTGGCGACGGCACGGTTGTTAGGGTATAAGTTTCAGGTTGAGCTGACTTCGGTATGCAGGACTTAGCTTAGGATCACACGCAAACATCGAATATGAGTCAAGGGTTGTCAGAATTCGACCGAAAGGACCGCAATGGCCCGTGAAGTGAAATTGTGTGCGAAATGCCTCGAAATAATGTGAATCAACACGGAATTGCTTGGGACGGCGTGAAATGCATGGGAATGATCATGGTTTGAAGTGATTTGGCCGTAAAATGCATGCAAATGGTCGTGAAGGTAACCGCGAAATGCCTCGAACGACCGTGAATCAGGAATTGTTTGGGACGAGCGTGAAATGCATGGGAATGATCATGGTTTGCAGATGGCGAAATGCATGCAAATGACCGTGAAGTGAATTGACCGCGAAATGCCTCGCACCGTCAAAACGGAATTGTTTGGGATGAGTGAAATGCATAGGAATGATCATGGTTTGAAGCGATTTTGCATGAAATGCATGCATGGTGAGGTGAAATTGAAATGCCTCGAAACGACCGTGAATCAACACGAAATTTTTACCAGATGCAATATCACATCCTCCAGTCCATTATTATATCCTTCTGTGAGCACTTCGATCAATAGAGATTCTTTACCAGATGATGATGGACAATCATTCTCAATTGACCCATACAACAACATACCCTCGATTCCATCACCATCTCCTCCCCCTTCTTCATTTAAATCGTGCTTCTCGATCAGCGAATGGTGGCCCACCTCCTCCACTTGAAACCCTTCCCCAGTCAATAAGATTCTGGTTGCTGGACCATTGAGGTACATTTTCGATATATCGATATTTACTCGATATATACTTACTTCGATTTATCGAAATATCGGAGATATAATCGATAATTGCACTAAAAAAGCAATTCGAAGCTGGACATTTTCTGACAATTTTCGATATATCGAAATCTAGTCGATATATCGATACCTCGATATATCGACATCTATTTGATTATATCGATAATACAATTTAAAAAGTATTTTATCGCTGGACAGTGTGTGACTATTTTCGATCAATCGAATAATAGTCGATATATCGGTCGATTGTAAGGATGACTTACTACTATTATATCGACTAGATTTCGATATAATCGACAACTTACTCTACCATTAATCGATTAGGTTTCGATTATATCGAAGAGTTTCGATATATCGTGTTCTATTCGATATATCGAAGTGTAATTATTCCGTTTTTTTTTCTAATGTGTTTTTTTTATTATTTTTTTTATATAATTTTTTTTGTTTTGCTTTTTTAGGTTAGTTTGTTAGTACACACCTATGTCGGTACACACTCCATGTTATCCAAGTTGTGTTCATAGTGTGCTTCTTCTAGTCTCTTAAGTTGCACGGTCATTTGCATGCATTTTGCGATCAAATCGCTTCAAACCATGATCATTCCTATGCATTTCACGGTCATCCAAAACAATTCCGTGTTGATTCATGGTCGTTTCGAGGCATTTCGCAGTCAATTCCCTTCACTTTAAGGTCATTTGCATGCATTTCGCGGTCAATTCGCTTCAAACCATGATCATTCCCATGCATTTCGCGGTCATCCCAAACAATTCCGTGTTGATTCACGGTCGTTTCGAGGCATTTCACGGTCAATTCCCTTCACTTCACGGTCAATTGCATGCATTTCACAGTCAAATCGCTTCAAACCACGATCATTTCCATGCATTTCGCGGTCATCCCAAACAATTTCGTGTTGATTCACGGTCGTTTTGAGGCATTTAGCGGTCAATTCCCTTCACTCCATGGTCATTTGCATGCATTTCGCGGTCAAATCGCTTCAAACCATGATCATTCCTATGCATTTCGCGGTCAAATCGCTTCAAACCATGATCATTCCTATGTATTTCGCGGTCATCCCAAACAATTTCATATTGATTCACGGTCGTTTCGAGGCATTTCGCGGTCAATTCCCTTCACTTCACGGTCATTTGCATGCATTTCGTGGTCAATTCGCTTCAAACCATGATCATTCCCATGCATTTCACGGTCATTCCAAACAATTCCGTGTTGATTCACGGTCGTTTCGAGGCATTTCGCGGTCAATTCCCTTCACTTCACGGTCATTTGCATGCATTTCGCAGTCAAATCACTTCAAACCATGATCATTCCCATGCATTTCGCGGTCATCCCAAACAATTTCGTGTTGATTCACGGTCGTTTTGAGGCATTTCGCGGTCAATTCCCTTCACTCAACGGTCATTTGCATGCATTTCGCAGTCAAATCGCTTCAAACCATGATCATTCCTATGCATTTCGCGGTCATTCCAAACAATTCTGTGTTGATTCACGGTCGTTTCGAGGCATTTCGCGGTCAATTCCCTTCACTTCACGGTCAGTTGTATGCATTTCGCAGTCAAATCGCTTCAAACTATGATCATTCCCATGCATTTCGCAGTCATCCCAAACAATTCCGTGTTGCTTCACGGTCATTTCGAGGCATTTCGCGGTCAATTCCCTTCACTCCACGGTCAGTTGCATGCATTTCGCGGTCAAATCGCTTCAAACCATGTCATTCCTATGCATTTCACGGTCATCCCAAACAATTCCGTGTTGATTCACGGTCATTTCGAGGCATTTCGCAGTCAATTCGCTTCACTTCACGGTCAGTTGCATGCATTTCGTGGTCAATTCGCTTCAAACCATGATCATTCCCATGCACTTCACGGTCGTCCCAAACAATTCCGTGTTGATTCACGGTCGTTTCGAGGCATTTCGCGGTCAATTCGCTTCACTTCACGGTCATTTGTATGCATTTCGCGGTCAATTCGCTTCAAACCATGATCATTCCCATGCATTTCACGGTCGGCCCAAACAATTCCATGTTGATTCACGGTCGTTTCGAGACATTTCACGGTCAATTCCCTTCACTTCACGATCATTTGCATGCATTTTCCGGTTAAATCACTTCAAACCATGATCATTCCCATGCATTTTCACGGTTGTCCCAAACAATTCCGTGTTGATTCACGGTCATTTCGAGGCATTTCGCGGTCAATTTCCTTCACTTCATGGTCAGTTGCATGCATTTCGCGCTCAAATCACTTCAAACCATGATCATTCCCATGCACTTCACGGCCGTCCCAAACAATTCTGTGTTGATTCACGGTCGTTTCGAGACATTTTACGGTCAATTTGCTTCACTTCACGGTCATTTGCATGCATTTCGCGGTCAATTCGCTTCAAACCATGATCATTCCCATGCATTTCACGGTCATCCCAAACAATTCCGTGTTGATTCACGGTCGTTTTGAGGCATTTCGCGGTCAATTCCCTTCACTTCACGATCATTTGCATGCATTTTACGATCAAATCACTTCAAACCATGATCATTCCCATGCATTTCACGGTCGTCCCAAACAATTTCGTGTTGATTCACGGTCATTTCGAGGCATTTCACGGTCAATTCCCTTCACTTCACGGTCATTTGCATGCATTTCGCGCTCAAATCGCTTCAAACCATGATCATTCCCATGCATTTCACGGTCGTCCCAAACAATTTCGTGTTGATTCACGGTCGTTTCGAGGCATTTCGCGGTCAATTCCCTTCACTTCACGGTCATTTGCATGCATTTCGCGCTCATATCGCTTCAAACCATGATCAGTCCCATGTATTTCACGGTCGTCCCAAACAATTTCGTGTTGATTCACGGTCGTTTCGAGGCATTTCGCGGTCAATTCCCTTCACTTCACGGTCATTTGCATGCATTTCGCGCTCAAATCGCTTCAAACCATGATCATTCCCATGCATTTCACGGTCGTCCCAAACAATTCCGTGTTGATTCACGGTCGTTTCGGGGCATTTCACGGTCAATTCGCTTCACTTCACGGTCATTTGCATGCATTTCGTGGTCAATTCGCTTCAATTCACTTCAAATCATGATCATTCTCTTCAATTCGCTTCAATTCACTTCAAATTGACCATGAAGTGAAGGGAATTGACCGCGAAATGCCTCGAAACGACCGTGAATCAACACAGAATAGTTTGGGATGACCGTGAAGTGCATGGGAATGATCATGAATTGATGCGAATTGACCGTGAAATGCATGCAAATGACCGTGAAGTGAAGGGAATTGACCGTGAAATGCCTCGAAATGACCGTGAATCAACACGAAATAGTTTGGGATGACCATGAAATGCATGGAATTGTCCGTGAAGTGGAGGGAATTGACTGCGAAATGCATGGAAATGACCACGAATTGATTGAAATTGACCGCAAAGTGAATGAAATAGATTTTCGACCATCAACCTGATGGAATCTTGGAAAATAACTAGGTTAGTTGGCTAAAGTATCTTCTCCTACCCCAAAATCATATAGGGTACATCAAGTAACTAATTTTGGTTTAGAAGATATTCTTGTTAAATGAATAGAGAAATAAAATAAAAAAAGAGAGAAATTTTTTTTATATGCTTATATATACATATTTATATAAACATGTATTAGAGAAAATTGTAGGTAGAATAAAGTTCTCCATGTAAAAAATAAAAAATAAAAAATAAAAAAATTTGCATAGACTTTTACGGACTGCAGTTATGGCTACAGCTATAATCTGTAGCTATATCTTCGATACATATCAAACACACTTCGATTAATCGAAAATTGTAGAATTTTTTATGCAAAGTTGCTGGACAGTTTTGGACCTTTTTCGATTAATCGAAAGACATTCGATATATCGAAGTACATATCGAAAGACCTTCGATGCATAGTAGAGGACATATTGAAAAACCATTGGCTGCGGTTATCTCTATTGTTATAATCTGTAGCCATAGATACCAGGCTCTTTTTTTTCCCCGTTGTAATCCCCACCGTCTTTGTAGGTCTTTTTATGAAGTATGTGTTATATCCAAACCGTCCATCTATTTGGCGAACTCGTACTAACGCTTGGGAAGAAAAATAAGATAGATTTAGCTATCAAGTGGACCACACTGTAAAAGGCTGTGGATGATTGAATGTCTACCATTGAAAACCTTTTAGGGGTCACAGAAGTTTTGGATCATTTTGAAATTTTTTTTCCCTCTTCATCCAGGCTTTTGTGACCTTATGAATAGATTGGATGGAAAATAAATGTTATGGTGGGCCCTACAAAATTTTTAATGGTGAAAATCAATTTTCCCGTTGCTCTTTGTGATGTGGTCCAGTTGATCTTTGGATAGGATTTTTTTTTTTTTTTGATAATGCTCCCAAATCATCTCGAAATATGGATGAACGTTGTGGATATAATAAATACGTAACTATGGGGCCCATGTAACTTTGATATCTTTTGAATCGTTCGTACAACTCGGAGTTCGAGGAGTGTCAGCGCTCGTCTTCGAGCACCACATATCCACTTGAAGGAACAAGCAGGGGCATTTTCGAACTTTGGCAAGCCTTCCGTACAGCTGGGGCGTATTCTCGCAAAGGAAAATGAGGTGGGCTTAGTCTCCTAAATGGGCCATAAATGGGTCGTACAGTCACAAATTTCTCTAGATAGAGAGAGGCGTAGAGAAAGAAAGGGCACTAAAATATAAATTTTTTAAGTTAAAAGAATTTTTCATTTCTTTAGAAAAATGAGAGATCTTGTTTTTATCATTTGATTGAAAGTTAGCATTTTTCTATTAATCAAAAGGCTATCCTTGGGGAACTATTGTCTTGAGAAGAAAGGTTCTCATTCTTGCATGGCGGATTTGTTTGACAGCACTTTGATTTTTCTCTTTGATTGAGAGGGTTTTCTACCTATTGAGTATTCTCATCTTACCATTGTTTCTTTATTTCTTTTTGCTTTTATTTTTATTATTATTATTTTTTTTTGTGATTTTGTGGATGTCCTTGTGGTTATTAACCATAAAAGTAATTTGTATAAAGGATGAGTTATGCATATGCATCTCCCCATTATTACGTACATTGTGGGTCACCTGAGAAAATATTTCAACCTGATTGAGACATGCATGGATGCGCAAGCTACCATAGGAATGTAAATTAACAAACAATGCAAACATATTTTTAGATTTCCAATTTTAATATTATGATCTAAATGCCAAAATAAAAATAAAATGGCTCTTGGCTTCCCATCATATCACATGATTTTATTTTTAAATTTTTTATGCATTAAAATACCTTGATACTTCTAATTTTCATTAAGTAATGAGTAATTAAAAAATTTAAGTAGTGCTTTGGAAGATAAAATAATTAAAATGCAATAGAATATATATGTGTGTGTGTGTGTGTATTTTTGTGGTGAAGTCGAGCACCATGGTATCCAAGACGTGTGCATAATACCTAATCCATCCAACCTTTTCAACCCACATTGATTATTAAATAAACAAAAATTTAGGATTATCAAATCATTAGGTGGGTCACACCATAAAAAAATAGTGTATGTGACATGAGATGGGTAAAGGATAGCTCAATGCATGGAGAGGTACAATTGCACAAATTTAAGCTAGATGAGTCATTACTTGAAATTAAAGTTACCTAAACACACACTATAACCAATGATGAGAGAAATCCACACACTATAACCAAAGCTAGATGAGTCATTACTTGTATCATTACTTGAAATTTAAGCTAGATGAGTCGTTACTTGAAATTAAAGTTACCTAAACACACACTATAACCAAAGGACTATGCGCTTATGCGCTCCATTCATTAGGTGGGGTGCATTGGATCCATTCATCAAATAGGCCACATTGAATAAATAACTATAACCATCCATTATTATTATTATTATTATTATTATTATTTGCTAGCTTGTTAGTACACCCCACTGTAAGTTGGCACTTCACTGTTAGCCACCCCCACTAGGGATTGATACCGAGACCTCAATGTTGAAATGAGGTATCTTTCACTCGGTTTGCCACTTGAGCTATGTACCAGGGTGTGACCATCCATTGTTCTCATACACTTGTTGTCAACCCAGTGTCACGTGCCCTATGGAATGAATGACCCTGATCTCTCACCCGTGTTCCACGTTGGCACGTGTTGCATGGTCTCCCATTTCAGGGCATGATCAGACAAGATTTCCTCACATTCATCGATTGCTTCATTTACTAATCTCTCTTGAAAAATTAAAATAAAAAATAAAATCCAATAAAAAGCACATCTCGTGGACCGTTATTTTTAATGCGTTGGTAGAAGATCCATGCATCATTGACACAGCCGTTGGATAGGTGTGGCGTACAGGTTCCTCCATCCCAACCGTTCATATCATGGACCCACTACAGACGTGCATAACCCAGAAAATTATTCTCAACAGATGTTCCTAGTTCTCCGTTTGGTGGTCATCAAATAGATGGTTAAGATGAGAAAAAGTGGATGGTCCATATTCAGCCAACATATGTCCACTGATCAGAGGCAAAAAAATCATCTAATCAATATGATTGTACGTCTATGATCTATCTATGTTGGAAGCTACGATTTGGGTTGTTTCCGTTGAGGTACATACGTGTCATGTCTACATTGGGGTTATGCACGAGTATGGATCTTTATACTCTGCTAGAGTAGTGAAAGATTCCTTGTTTTCGAAAGCAACGGTGCAAGGATAGCGTTGCTAAAATCAACGTCGAATCTTCACTGTAACCAAAAATCAGGAGGGCCACTGTTGCCGGACCAGTAGGTTGACTTTCAACGGTTGATATTTGACAATTTGTTCGAGATAGAATGATGCCGGATATGTGGCATAGGCGACAATACACGTGCGAGAGATCAGAGACATTTGTCGTGTATAGTCTAATGTGGGAATGCTCTGGGCCAAAAATCAGTTGGGTGGGCCACCTAGACGGTGAGAAGAAAGATAAACCATCCGTCTATATTCAACCGACTCTTGTTGCCCGCATGATGCGGCGTTCTTGATTTTAGGGCCAGGTCATGGTCTAGGTGGTGCCCACCTGATGAGTGGCCCAGACCTCTAACACATTATACATGTTGGCACGTGCGCCGCAAATCACTCATTGAGTCACTCTTCCACCGATTGCACGAGCATTTCTTTTCAACGAACCGTTCAAATCGTGGGCCCCGCTGCAGTTGGGCATGACCCAAAAGTCTCAGTTGACGGCTGCGATGAGAAATAGTCAATGGTCCATACATAAAGTTCCCATGATTTAGCACATGGGAGGCCACCAATCCAAACTGTACGCACGCCGAACTAAGTCGAGCTGGGCACAGCTCAAACTTGGCTCGGTCCTTGAGCTTGCCTTGGTGGCCCGGCTCATGTCGGTCAACAACTCAAGTTAATTCGAGTCGAATTCAAGCTTGTGTGATATTTTTTCAAACACATAAAATGCATTTTCAATTTTTCACCAGATATACAAGGACAACATTTTACAGATTTTTCATCAGCAAAATCAAAATTAAAATACAAGAGCAGTTTTATGTTGTAAAGGTTTTTTTTTTTTTTTTGTAATGAATTGTCTTGTATCTCGCCACCAACTGACCTTGCAGAGAATGTACATACCATAAAACAACACTCCATTGAGTCATTTCTTCAGATATTTTGTGCTGCTCACATAGCTAATTTGATTCAAGTTCAGGTTAGTTCTAAGTTTGTTGGACATAGGCCGGTGGGGCGCACCGGTGAGCAATCACTAGTGGGTGGGTCCCATAAGTTTAAGCATTTTCCGGCCTTTCTCCTTTTCTGTTATATTTCAAATTCAATTTTGAATTTGATTTATGATAGGAGATAGGGATAAGACTGGATGATATGGTCTCATCCAAACTTTCTTCTTTTTCTATAAAAAAGGATGAGCTTCTCTCGTTAATGGCATCATATACGAAAAACCAAGAGTATAAAGAGAGATACAGTATGCGCTATAATCCAAAATCACGAGTACATTGACGTTTGAGCAAGCTTGAACGGAATTCAAAATTTTTTTAAGCTCCGAAAACCAGCTCAGCTCAGTCCGAATCCAACTTCAAACTAAGGTGAGTCAAGTCTACCAAGCTGACTGAGCTAACTCGACTAGTGGACAGCTCTAACTATTGACTCAATGGGCCTTGAAAATTTCAAAGATAAGAAGATCCTAAACCTTCCCTGCATACCCTACGGATGAATGGTTAACAAGAGATACATTGCCTAGAAAATCTCAAAGATTGGAAGATCCTAAGCCTTCCCTGATTACCCTACCTATGAATGGTTAACAAGAGATGCATTGCCTCGAAAATCTCAAAGATTGGAAGATCCTGAACCTTCCCTGAATACCCTACATATGAATGGTTAACAAGAGATGCATTTATCGTCCACATTCATGGGAAAATGGTCTAAAAAGGTTTGATCTTCGAACCTACTTTATGGGCATCGGCCATCAGATCAATGGTCTGAACTGGGATGCCCACCCTTTGATTTTGCAGAAATCCATTCCAAAGAAATCATTGTTTTCTTCCTTTAATATAAACTTTTAATCCATAAGAAACTTCTAAATGTGCAATGTAAAAATAAAATCTGAAAGGGAAAATATAATTGATACCAAGAACAAATGTCTGATTACAAAATAGCCAATATAAATTATATAGCCTTAAATTATTAATTTTCTAAAAATATATAAACTTTCTAAAATTAGTATAGGTATATAATCCTATTCAAACTCTTCCAAGACTTTCAGCGAGTTTGTGACTCCCCAAATCATAAAACAATTAAAAATAAGAAAAGTAACAAACTAAAAATAGTTAAATTTAAGGAAACTTCAACTTATGAAATAATTGAATTTTATAAAACTATTTGGTAGCCAATGGCACAGGACATTAACCAAAATGCAAAGCTAATCATGAATAACTAGTTGCAATGACACGGCCATTTCGAAATTGTAATGCACACCAGACTCTTGGGTCGAACTTTTTTACATGATGTCATTCGATCTTAGTCATCCATGAGATCGACCTTGACTTTGTCCTGCGTCATCAGCCTTGTTATCCATATGCTATCATGAGTATGAATACATGTGATTCAAAGTATTGCCGGCCATTTTGGGGAATGTTGGCAAAGCCCATTCTCTTTATTAGGCCATTCATTTATATCATAAATAAAAGTAAAGGACTCCTTGAAAATCAATTTTCTTATACACACCTACACCACACACACACATACACCCACACCATATGGGCACTCGATCCTATGATCTTAATGTTGAAATGGAGTTTGACTGCCCGATGCGTATTCCTCAAATATTAAAGGCCTTGAATTGAGAAGGTACTTTATTGAATCAATAAGAAAAAATAGAAAAAAATTTGAATAATTTTATTGAATAATGTCTAATGTATATGATTTCTCAATTATACGAAATCCTAATTTAATTAGAACGGAACTTACTTGAAATAATAACTTTTGTCAAAATAGAAAGTTCTAAATTAATTTTATTGGAGGATTCTTCGCATGATTACTCTTAATCTCTAAAAAAAACAAGAAATCTAAAACTCTAAAAAATAAAGAAATACCAAAAATAAATAAAAATTGAAATTAGTAAAACTATTAATTTTTTAAGGAAAATTTTATTTTGAATTGAAAGCGCGCAATTTTTTATTTTTTTTTGTGAAATGGACGGACACAACCTGCCATGCAAGTTGGTTGACCTCGGATGGCCTGCTACATAAAGATCAATAGGTCATATGTGCCGTAATAATACTCAAATAAAAGAGTTATGGCCGATTTATGTTTCACACTTCAAATTGTAATTTCCTTCCATCCTAAATGAATTTTCTTCGAACTAGATGTGCTTGCCCAATAGGGCTGGGCCTGAATCTAACCAATTACTTCCACTTCTATTTAGCCTTCATTTGGTCCGCTTGATCAAACTCTTTGGAAAATCTAGAGCTATAGAAGTAGAGATGGCTTCTTATCATTTAACGAGTATCTTGTATTTCTTACAAATTAGGGGACATGTCTTGTGGAAATGCGCTGCCCTCTCCTTTTGAGAATAAAATTAACCTGTACATTGAATATTCATGCTTCGGAATTTGAATGAGATTCAAAGCTCACAACTAAGATTCTAAAGTAATATCAACTGAGCCGGATATGTTTATCGAGAGAAGCGAATGTTGCTCCCGATAAACTGCTTTCTATCTTTTGTTTTGGATGTGATGCATTGAAACTGAGACCATAATTTAGAATGTTCAATTTGAATTAATTGCATTTCACATTCCACTAAACAATTTTTAAGTGCCTGTGCATCATCTATCACAATCTTCCAAGTATGTGGAAGTCTCTCTCTTAAAAAAACAGGTTGTTCTGTAGAATCAACAATAGATCATCAGCCCTCTCTTCGAAGAGAACTGATAACCCGACGCATTCCTCTCAGGTAAACATGCCACTTGTTTAGAAAATCATTACTACCAAATCCGTAGGCTCCCCATGAACATCAACCTTCTTTAAAATCTAGCTGATTAGTTCACTAGGCTGGCCACACATGTATGTCGAATTAGACCGTTGGTTGTCATCGATTCAATTACTGTGGGCCCGAATCTGTCTGATTCCTGTACCGGGTGATATTCACGGCCTTACTGTTTTCAGGGTACTAATGCCCTGCACAAGTGGCATGTTGGCTGGTAAGATGGTACCATACCACAAGTTATGGTAGCAAACGGTTGGGCTTTGCTCTTTCTAAGGCTCGTACTGGGCTAGAGCAAGGTGTTTGGTCTCGTTGGCGATTTTAGATAGGATGAAAAATGAATCCATTTGAGGGTGCAGAGCCCTATGATGAATTAAGTCATTCAGTTGTTGGGTGTCCGCGTGACAATTTGGACATTTTACAGGTGAATGTCTAGAGGCTTTTATAGATGGCGACTGTGGTGCATCAAAGACCAGATCAGAGGTTACCCACCCAGATGACAATATAGGATGATTCATTTAATGTAAAAGAGGCTAGTTTCTCAACTTATTTAGGAGAGCTTAATAACCATGCATTGCCTTGACTACAAGAAGACCATTGATGATCATCAAAGGAGATGGCCTTTGCTGCTGCATTCTGGTGATCAGTTATTCTGGATGCAGATGGCCTCCAACTGGGGTTGCAAGGAATTACTCCAACCTTAAGCTGATATTTGTGTTTTATCTACCATGTCCATCCATTTGGCCACCTATTGTTGGGATGCAGCTTGCCTATTGAGTAACTTAGCACCCTATATGAGGTAGGGTGTGGCTTCAGGGATCCACCGTGGTGTGTGGTATCTTGGGGATCACTGTGATGTATGTAATTTATATTCATGCTATTCTTTTAGGGCACAATTTCAAAAATGAAGCAGATCCAAATCTTAAGTGGACCATAATACATGAAACATTCGTAATCAATCGCTAAAAACTTCTCATGGGCCACAAAATTTTGAATTAATCTAATATTTGTATGGTCTCTTCATCCATGTCGTTTTAACCTTATTAACGGGTTGGGTGACAAATAAACATTCGAATGGCCCCCATGAAGTTTTTAATGGTGGGGATTCAATCACTACTGCTTCTTGTGGTATGGTCTAGCTAAGATTTAGATCTGCTTCATTTTTTTGATCATGCCCTAAAATAAGTTGTTTGAATGAACGGTGTGGATGTAAGGCACGTGCATCACAGTGGGCCCATGCTTAGGGATCTACCAAGTTTCACCTAAACCGTGCCTGCTGAGTAAATTCCGTGGGGCCACCATGATATATGTTTCTTACCCATGCCGTCCATCTATTTTACAAGCTAGTTTTAGGGCATGACGACAAGATTAATCCAAAGCTTAGGGCTTGTTTAGGAGCGTGGATTTGGAACCTCTTGTATTTGAAACCCAATGAATTTGAAATCCTCATATTGTGTTTGGCTGGATTGAGGATCAACTTTAATCCAAAAGTAGTTATGAATGATATATTTATATGAGTTTGTATTTAATTACTTAATCAACTTTAATATCTCTAATTAGTGAAGTATGTAATGTTTGACACAATGCTTATAATAAGCCCGCTTAAATATATGCTTTGCTCGAAAGTGATGAAATTTCAAGTCTCGGATGGGCCACAAGCACATGATCATGTTTGAGTGACTAACCAACGATTGTTAGTCATTGATTTGCATAAGCAATATTTGGACAATGCCGATCATCATATTAAAGTAATTATAGTAATACAATTGAAAATCTAATTGATTTTGGATATCATTAATGGGTCATGTGCCCAATAGAATAATAGTATGGTGACACATACGTTACACATGCAATTATTGAAAGAATTTTAGGTGTGATAAAGCTCTCACCTTAGATTTGAAACCCCCGTTACTTTATGCTGCCAAACAACCATGGCAATTGAAATCCCCTCTAATCCTCCCAAATCCATGGTGCCAAATAACCATGAGACTGTTGGAATAGAATGCCTGCCCACCGTTGAAAACTTCTGTGGCCTGTTTTTAGGGCCATGGAAGTTTTAAATTAAGTTGATATTTGTATTTTTACTCTATCCATGTATACGTGACCTTATGAATAGGTTTAAATATCAGCCGGGCTTGAGAAAGGTATCAACGGTGGACGTCATTATCCCCACTGTTTCCTGTGGTGTGGTCCACTTGAACTTTGGACATGATTCAATTTTGGGCCCATGCCATAAATGAGCTGTAAAAATTGATGGACGGCGTGGATAAGAAACATACATTATTGTGGGCCCACTGAGTTCGCTCTGTACGCTGCTGAGTTGCTCAGTACGGAATCTTAACTCGCAATTCGCGGTCAGTTCTTCTCTCCCTCCTAAAACCCTCCCAAACACCAGAATGCAAGCGACTGCAACCTGCATCTTCAACAAAACCAGCATCTCTCTTACAAACCCTGAAATCTTCTCCGTCAAATACAATCTCGAATCTCCAAAATCACGATTCTCCCAACAAGGTAGTAGAAAAAATTCTATCCAAACGGCATTTCTCTTATTATTCTTATAGAATGCTATTCCTTCTCCGCCCTTTTCAGTCAAGAAGTTCTCAGCGCTTCCAATACAACGGTTCAGGAAGAGCGCTTCCAATGGAGAAATCACAGCCGTTGATCGTCGGAGCAAAGGAGAGAATCTGTCGTCGCCGCTGGATGAGAAGCCGCACGAGTTGTTGCCGGGTGGAAGGAGGGCTTATCTTGATGAGCAAGATATCGTGACACTTCTCGATCCTCCCAAAGAGCTTATACCCTTGGATCCAGCCTCGTATAATCCTGCCGCTTATCTTTGGTAAGCTTTTTGGTCTTTTTTTTTTTTTTGCTAAGTGTGCGTTTGGTTGCATCAAATATCATGAAATTTCATGATTAATCAGTCCAAAGTGGTGCAAAATATCATTACATTTCATGATGTTGGTGAAACCAAACGCACCCTAAATAATCAAGAAAATTTGGGGGGTTTTATGATTTTAAACTATTTTTGAAGAAATGTAAAATGTTCAGTATGGATTATTGGTCGCGGGGCATGCATTTTGTTGATCCTGACTGTTCATCTAGCAATTCCCACTGTGGATGGGCAA
This sequence comes from Magnolia sinica, assembly GCF_029962835.1. NCBI lineage: Eukaryota > Viridiplantae > Streptophyta > Magnoliopsida > Magnoliales > Magnoliaceae > Magnolia > Magnolia sinica. The sequence goes on from NC_080581.1 coordinate 9,245,703, forward strand.
TGCTGCAATGAATTCCCCATTTGGATAATCCTAGCTATCCAATTGTTTTCCTGCAGATGGATGGTTGGAGGGAGAATATACCTGATGATTGACATGCAATGGGAAAACGTCCACTGATCAGATGGCGGGAATTGTTTGATGGAAGAGAGTTTCTGGTCCGTTCTACATCCATGGCAGTGCCAACCAGACGGATGATCTGGATCACTGAAATGTGGGCACGGCCGTGGATGGGTGATGCTGCAATGAATTCCCCACTCGGGCAATGCAAGCCATCTAATAAATTTCCTTGAAATGGATGGTTTGTGAGAAAATATTCCCGACGAATCACATGAAAATCACTGAAAGGTGGATTTGCCAATAGTTCAGTCCTGGCATGTATGGTATCTCAAAAATAATATGTTGTCTAGTGGATGGTTTGTATGAAGAAGAATGCTACCATGATACACCCCTCTATCAAGTGTGCTCCCAAAACATCTCCACTGCAATTGGCACCCGTGTGCTGTGATCAATACTATTGATTTGGTGGGCCATCATGCTAATGGGTCATAATCTGAAAATCAAGGGGCCCAGACTATGTAGCCACTATCAGTGGCTGTGAGTGGATGGTGGGCACAAACATGAGCAAAATCAGGCAATATCCATAAATTCAATATGTGAAATTTACAATAAGGGGTCGTTTGGATGCCTGTAAAATTATTAAGCTGTAATCTGATTAGAGGTGTAAAGTGTTTACAGCTGGTCCTGTTTGGCTTTAAGCTGTAATCTGATTACAGGTAAACAACTGTCTGTGTTTGGGTAAGTTGAAATCCATTTACAGCCTGATCTTGCACAAATGCTACTAAAAGTGCCTACCTCCAAATGCCAAAGATAAGTGCCCCATATGTGTGCAAGGTAAGGGCCATTCATTTGGCAGGTGCCATGGTGAATGTGCTCCAGTCTTTGGTTGGTCCACTCAAATTAACCTATTCATATGAAACAATGGAGGGCTAAAATAAGATAACCGTGAGTCACATTTTTTGCACATATATGCCCCTTTGATGAATGGACTAGGGTAGTTTTGGGCTAGGTCACTCTAACCATGGAACTGCTTTATGAATGGCCTGGATCCTGCACCTGTGCCACATTGGCACATGTCAGTTTCCTGACTCTGGTATTTGCAAGTAGCAGTTCCCCTAAAATCCTTGATCTTAATGTTATAAACTTGAGATTATCACCACCGAGGCAGAGGCTCAATGTTACTGAGATTTCACTGTTTTCGCACTCATATGGGCCACATCGACCTACCCGATCCTTCACAACCTTCTAGTTGAAACTTGAATGAAATCAGCCTACTCTGGATAGATGCTATGTGTGATGCATCCCAAAACATTTGCTTTTTATTTTTTGATATTGTCCTTCCAACCAGTGTTATATAGCTTCTTATTTTTTGATATTGTCCTTCCAACCCGTGTTATATAGCGAACACATTTCTTTTTGTCACTTTAACACATTGATTGATACAATCCTCTAGTAGTCATTAGCGGTGTAGGGTTGGTCATCTTGGGCGACCGTTGATGTTCTTGGCGTGTTATTTCTAAGGCCAAGGAGCTTTCCTATAGGGAAGACAAATTTTGGATATGGCATTGATAGATGTATCGATTCGCACCACAAGGAGGGTAAGAAGGGAGTTGTATGCAAGCTAGACATTAAGAACGCTTACGATCGTGTAGAGTGAGCCTTTTTAAACTACAAGTCGAGTCAGTTGGGTTGTGGGGAGAAACGGATAAAAATGGATGCAAATGTGTATGAGATTGGCAAGGTTTTTAATTCTCGTCAGTGGGTCACCCTAAGGATTCTTCAAATCCAATTGTCATCTAGAGGCCTTGAGTATGATGTTGGACAAAGGCGTAAAGGTTAGTGGCTTCAAGGTGGATAAAGTTGAATTTAGTGTCTCACATCCTTAGTTTCTTGACGATATTATCCTCTTTTGTGATGCAAGTATAGTGAAGGTGGATAGCCTAAGGAAGATAATCGGATGTTTCCAGGCAATGCTGGGTCTAAAGGTCAATATTTATAAGAGTGATATATTGCTCATTGGAACTTGAAAGAAAGAGATTGGCTCATTAGCCAAGACATTAGAATGCAACGAGGTCTTTTTCTCCTCATTTTATTTGGGCTTACCTTTATGTATCAGCAAAACGGCTAAGCATTTGTGGGATAGGGTGATTGAAAGAATGGAATTTATCAGTGTGGAAATGTCGACATCTATCCACGAGCAAAAGGTTGATGGACGCTAATCAAATTGATGTTATTGAATCTCCTGCGTTATTTTATGTCCCTATTCAAGTTATGGTGAAACTAGAGAGGCTAAGACAAAACTTTCTATGGCAAAGGGGTTGAGGAGCAAGTTCCATTCGATGAAATGGAAGGAAATTTGCAAACCATAAGAGGAAGGGGGGACTGGTATTAGAAAATTGATCACGATAAATGAAGCACTTTTGGGAAAATAGATTTGGAGATTTGGTATCGAGGAGGATGTGTTATGGATGGAGGTAGTTGCAAGAAAGCATGGTGTTGGGGAAGGTAATGTAGGACACATGCATGTGGCTAAATGGTGAAGTGAGATCAATTAGAAAATTAAATTAAATAATCAAAATCACAAATCAGGCCAAAATTATCAAATATTTCAAGAATCCAACGTGAAACTATGAATAGTCTAGGCCACAATCAACAAACTACGCCATGTATGATCATTGAATAGTAGAAATTATGATCTAATGGATGTAAAAACACCCAAATATCAAAGGAATAAGTTTATTTCAAAAGGGAATGACTATTACTACCGAGGGTTTGCTTGATTAGAATGTAGCTAACTTAGGGTTTGCGGAATTTGGGGGACAATGTGGAATTATGGTTTAGATGGTTTAATTGGCTAAGGGATTTTTGAGCATGGGTATTACTTGAGGGGAATTAGGGATTTAAGTGGTTGGAGGTTTGGTGTTTTAGGTTAATTAGGGAAATTGAGATTATAGGGTTTAGGGATTTTGGAAATATGTTTTTTTCTAAGAAATTGGGGAAAATAGGGAATTTGGGATCTAGGGTTTAGGGTAAGGTTAGGGATGGGGAATCAATGGGTTTTGATGGGAGAAGCAAGGGAAAATTAAGGGATTGAGGGGTTGTTCGTATGGTCAGTCTAGGGGCCTGCACGTGTGGCTATATGGTCACACATGTGGGTCGTTGGCTAGGGTTTTGGGATCCTCAATGGTTGGGTTCGGTTGGGGTTGAAGTTGAATTATGAAAAGTTGAATTATGAAAAGTTGAAGAAAAAGATGATTCGTATGGTTTTGGATGGGAAGGGAAGAAGAAAGATGAAGTTTTTGAGAAAATACCTCTTTGTGGATAGAAAAGAAGTGAGAAGGAAGATGATTGATGGGAAGCCTCGCACCTCCGTTGAATGGGGAATGGAATCACACCACACCCAAGCTCCAAATCAGATGGAGTATTCTCTAAATCACATCAAGAAGAGAAAACACAAAGTTCTTTTTTGAAAATAATGGTATTAGGGCTCCACACACCCCCCCTTTCTCTTTTATAGTCTCAGAAAGAGACTTTTACAAAAAATCTCTCTCAGGAAAGAATTCTTATATCAAGTAAAACATAAAATAGTCCAAATGACAAAAAACTAAAAACAAATAAATCTAAACTATTCTAAACTATTCGTGGCCAATGGGTGGTCGGTGATCAAGATGGGCTAAAGGCCCATAGTGCGCAATCCAATAGTCCGATCAATGTGAGCACTCAATTCAATGGTCTGGACTCCTCAAGAATGTAGCCTACATGCATCTTCCTAGTGTAAGGTCTTCGAAGATGCATCAAATGCATGTGGGGTTTTCAAAATAGGCCACTCGGGCCCACGTAGTGGTCATCCATCCAAAGGGAAACTGGTGATGATGTCCTCCTCCTTTGATAGACCTTGAATGGTGCTCTGATGTCCTCATTAGAAGGGGATGGTGGACAAATGAATCATCACTATATAGGGATACGTCGATGTGGAGGTCAATTGTGGGTTTGAGAAAGAAATTTGTGCAAGGCGTTAGTTCTCCTTGGGGGATGGAAAGAGAATAAGGTTTTGGAAGGATGCTTGGATAGGAGGGGAATCCCTAAGGGAGGAATATCTGAGGTTGGCAGCCTTAGCCACATATGCAAATGTCACAGTTAGTGCATGTTATGAGGTGTTGGACTCGAGAGTGGTGTGGACCCCTCTATGCCGAAGGAACTTGCATGAAGGGGAAGAATCAGGATTCTTGTCCTTGTTAAGGAAGCTTAGTGACATATCCCCTTTGCCAATGGTTCATGATGCAATGTCATGGTCAAAAGATAAATGTGGGAGATTCATGGTATTTTCATTTTACAAGATACTTTTTGAGGGTTTCACCCTAGAGGGTAAAAGGGGCATGTGACTTTCATATGGTCCTATGGGGCTCCACCTAAAAGTCACTGTTCTTGCCTGATTGGTTGGTAGCAACAAGGTGCTAAAGGTGGACAATTTGTGAAAGAGGAGAACGGTGATTGTTAATGTATGTTTTTTTGTGTCTTTGAAATGAGGAGTTGGTTGACCACCTATTCCTTCATTGCCTGTTTTCTAGGAAGCTATGGTATCGCTTCTTGGGTCTGTTTAGCATACAATAGGTGATGCAGGAGACAATTGTGGGATTTGTTAGATTGTGGCATGGGAGAGGTGAAGGGAAGAAAGGAATTTTGCTTTGGAGATTATCCGTGCTAGCAGGATTTTTGGTATTGTGGGGAGAGGGAAACAATCGGTGCTTTCTTGTTAAAAGCGCAATGGTGCTGGAAGTCTTCAGGGAGCTAAATTGCTTGTAATAGAGTGGGCCTCGACTATGCCATCCTTAAAGATTGTTCTTTTTCGGATGAATCTTGGGCATCATTGTAATTAGGGTGTCTCTTTGTTTTGTGGGTCACCATTGCACTCTTGGGGGTGCCGCTGTATTTAGTGTGGGCTGTTTTGTATTCTTTTTGGGGTCACTTGTCCCCCTTTTAATCAATAAATAATCAACTTTCAAAAAAGTTTAATGGTTCCGAATTTACTTCCTCTGCCATGCCTAGTACAACTGATTGTATCAGCGTTTAACATATTCTTTCTATTTCTATCTCTTTATGAAAAAGGCAACACTGGAGATTTTGTATCCAATGCTTATTAATATCCAATTTCTGTCCATATCCAGGAAGAAGATTGGAGATATTCCTGAGGAGAGACGGCATCGATTGCTTTACTTGCTAAAACCAAGGTGATCTCTCTTAGAGTTTCTTTGATATATCCTACAATTTTGTGTGGAATTTTCTGTTGAATTTCCATTCAGGAAAACAGGTTGTGATATTATCATTCGTCGTTGCCATTTATTTAAATTTGAGTACTTGTGCTCTGGAGATCCATTATGATTTACGAAGAACCTAAACTCTTAAGATAAATGCAGGCTTGTTTCAAGGATTTGGGAAATAGCTGGCACCCGCTATGAGGATTCTAAGTTAGTTAAGAAAAGTGCATCCAGCTTGTTATCTACAGGAGATAGTTTGCTATCACCCGAAATTTGGAGTTGCCGAACCAGTGGAGGTACTTTTTGCTAAATTTATGTCATGCAAGTTTTTGGTCTTCCCTAAATGTGATTATTCACAAAATCCTTGAACAGCAAACAGACATTCAAAAGTCTTTTGAATGTCTGATATTTATGTGGGTTCATATTTATTTTATGAAAAGTTCCTACGTTGGGTATGTATCTGATATGTGTATCAGATAACATCTGACAAGGCCACTGGATTAGAACTGCTCTATTTGTTTTCTTGTGCCTTCCATAGTACACGTCTGTGTAACTGGAGAGTTTGTGAGTTATTACATCTGTACATATCCTTTTGTGCGAAAGGATTCTGGTTTTTGCCTTTTAACTTTTAGACATTCAAAAGGATTCCATTCAGGTGGTACACGTATGAGATCAGGACCATTCATCTGGTGGCGCTACCATGGATGGGCTGTACCCTGAAAATCCTGTCTGCATAATTATCTAATTGTTGACAGGGGAATTTTGGTGGTTGCAATGGATGGTTATAAGTCCAACTGATAGTCCACATTCAGTGTGCAAAGGCCTCCAATTGGTAGGGAGGGAGGGAGGGAGAACACTGTAAACATCACTGAACATGGTGGAAATATTCATGAACTAGAGTTAAATGAACATGCATAACACACAGAGAGCATCCTTTGACATCAAATTTCCCTTTGTATATCTAAGAGTCAATTATTTTTGCAGGGAGAATACTTTCGGAGTAAAGCCATTAGTTAAATTTTGTTCAAGCATATTAATAGGAAACACTTGGTTATTACTCAAGGGGTTCGCTACTTAAAGATTACACAGGTTGATAGCTAAGGCAGACATTTCAATTCTCAGATTGTGCATCCAAGTGATCATATCTGACCATCGGTAGCTTGGTTTGGTATCCCATGGCATGAAGTTTGATATGGATGGTCAAATCTAATGTTTACATTGTGAGATCTGTCTATCAAGGGACTGGGAGGATGCGTGTATACTATATCTGTATTTCAACACTCAGATTGGGTATTTATGCATATTCATATGGAGCCCATGGTTTCACTGCCATTGTGGGTCCCGCAGAGTTGTTGCATCCTTAGCAATCTGCTAATTATACTTCTTCGATCATCAATTTGTTTTTTTTTTCTTGGTTTGCTGACATTGCCTTTCTACACTGACATAGGGCCTGTGCCTGTTGCTTGGATAAGGGACTTCAAGAAGGTCAACTCTCAAATTTCTAGGGTTTCTTATGGCCTGTTTGGTAGATGCCTAAAAATGAGTTCATCTCATTTTATTTAACAGTAATTCATTCTGTAATAGAGATCTTGATCTCTAATACATTATTACTGCTAACATGATCTCTAATACATTATCCTTTGGAAAGGGATCCTCAAGGTTAAACAGGCAGTCACCAACAATATCAGCTTCGAGCTGGGAAGTGGGGTAGCTATTAACTTTTGGGAAGACCTATGGGTGGGTGAAACCAAGCTGAAGGACCGGTTCCCAAACATTTTCCGCTTGGCTCCAATCAAGAACATCTTCATCTCAGATTGCTATGCTTATACGGCCGCTAAAATTGTTTGGGATGTAAGAAGCGTTAGAAATCGCAGAGATAGTGAGATCGCCGTGTACGTGGAGCTCCTTGAATGCATTTCTAGGACCATGCCGCAGATTTCCGAGCCTGATAAGCTCATATGGAGGATAGATAAGTCCAGTTGCTTCACGGTCAGCTCATTATATTCCTCTTTATCTCCCCCTTCGATTCCCCCGATCTCAGCCTCTCCTTTCATCTGGAGATATCCGGTCCCCCCTAAGTACATTTGTTTTGCTTGGTTGGTGGACCACAATAGAATCCTAACTATCGACAACCTCCGGAAAAGAGGTATGCAGCTGGTTAATGTCTGTCTTTGTTGTATGCAAGATGCGGAATTGGTGGACCATCTTCTGGTGCATTGCCCCTTCATCCGTCAAATCTGGAACGATTTTAGCCAGCGGTTCAACCTATCCTGGTGCAGCCCAGATTCGGCCCATAACCTCCTCTTGTCTTGGCACAGTTGGAAGCTTGGAAATCCCAGAAGAATCATTTGGAGAATGGCCATCCTGGCTATTTGGTGGTCAGTCTGGTTAGAAAGGAATGACAGAGGCTTTAATGATAGGTCGTCTTCTGCCTCCGTGATTGGAGCCAGAGCCAAAAGGATGTTGGTTGAATGGGTTGTCAATGTAGAAGGGTTGAAAGGCTAGTTTTCTGTTTCCAGTTCTGCTATCTCAGCAGTTCTGTTTTCTTCTTGCTTTTGCTTGTTTTCTCTCCCTTCCTCTTTTAATATATTTTGATCGTTGCCTCTTTTTTTTTTTTTTAAAAAAAAAACATTAACTCCTTATGTATTAGAGATGAAGATCTCTAATACATAATTACTGTTAACTAAAATGAGATGAACTTAATTTTAGGCATCTACCAAACAGGGCCTTAAGCTATGGACATTTCATTTTTCTATCCCAGTAATATATCATTTATGGCTATTCTAGGCACCGCAATTGAAGCTCACTATTTTACCATGTTTCAGGCTATATTTTGTGGCAAGGATGGGAAGACATATGGCCGGATATTTCTTGGTAAATTTGTTAATGTTGACAATAGTTGTATTTATTTTCTTCTACTGCTGTTATCATCATTTTTCTTTAAAAAATTTGGACTTCTCTCTACATTACCAATCATGTAGCCAAGAGTACTTTCGAAATACCTTGAAGTGGGGTAGGATGATCAATTTCTGAAATTGATAGTCTGTTTCAACCAGTGTTCAAAATGGGCAAGATTCTTATTTTGGGGTGAAAAGCCATAAGCTTATAAACTGCATGACTGGGTATTGTTTCCATGTCATACCTGACACACAGTGAGTTAAAAAAAGTGACCTACCGACATTGAAATTGGAAGTAATTTGTTACTGTTAGGTTCATGAATTTCATCCTTGTATCCAACCATTTTTTTTTTTCTTTTTCTTTTTGTCTGAAAAATAAAATAAAATCAAATTAAGGTTTTCAAATGCCTTGTCATCAAATCAGTGATATGGGCTTGTCTGAAACTGTATGGTCTTATCCTAACTATTCACAAATTCCTCATAGTGGTTAGCACATAATAGTTGCGTTAACATTCCATCTCCTTATTACAAAGATAATCTTCTGATGTGTGTATTCTAACATATTCATGGCAAGCTAAAAATACATGTATGGCAGCCCAGAAAACAAAAACTAGATCAGCTGAAGACTCATCCAGATTTCACATCCAAACACATCTGATTGTCAACAACAATATGATCCCTTAAGACGCCACCCTTAGCCAGGGAACTGCATTGCGTGCATTGACATTAGCTTCTCTAAGAACATGGGAGAATGAAATGTCTCTGTTGTCACATAGAACTGCATCTTTGATTTGGAATTCCTACTCATATTGTGATGCTATCTGCATGAAATGTATGTTCTTGCTTATCAAGGTTGGTGCTATTCAAACATCATTTTCTCCATAATCGTATAACTCAAGCGAAGTAATGTTGTTGTTCAGGTGGATCACTTCTGCCCAGAATCACCAATTCCATTTGTCCGCTATACTTTACAGTAGTAAAGCTTACGGAGGTAATGTCTACGGAACAGCCATGTGATTTAGCATATGAATTTGGAGATGGGCTTTTGGATCTGCATGAGTATCCTGAAGGCTTCCCAAAACCAGGTATATAGGCGGTTACAGCGCCTTTGGGCTAGTGAGTTCATTTTGGATTTGAGACAATCTATTGGACAGTGCAGCCTGAGGGTTCCTATAGTACGTTCAGATTTTGAGTTTGTACGAGTGGGCCTGTGTTTCAGTGACTCAAGCCAAAGCGGGGCTAATAATATTGACAATTTTTATCACTGAACCATAGGCCCCACTTGTACAAAATGAAAAACACTGTATGATACCTTATTTAAAGCATGAGTACATGCATCTGGGTGTTTGCATGCATGTGTAATGCTGAGCATGTCTTGAAGTGTTTGTAATTAGGAAGCAGATCTCTTTTCTTGATAAGCCACGGTAGCATCTGGGTGTTTGCATGCATGTGTAATGCTGAGCATGTCTTGAAGTGTTTGTAATTAGGAAGCAGATCTCTTTTCATGATAAGCCACGGTAGCATGCAGTATGAGATCCCAAACATTAGCAAACTTAGAATTTGCTGGCACACAGGATTGCATCACGTGGGGCCCACAATTGGTTGATATTATGGGCTTCCATGGAAAGGGGTTGCCAGGAAGATCTTACAGATTTGAAGATCCTAAACCTTCATTGAACGGCGCACAAGTGGATCATTATGGAGGAAATACAACAACAGTCCACATTCAACAGAAGACAGTCCAAAGATCAGAGGGTGTTCTTTCACTCATCCATGGGACTACCCTGTCAATGGTTTGGATCACTGAATCTTGGCCCCCCACATGTATGGATGCTATGTGTGTCAGTAGACTGTTTGTTGATTATGCACAAGACTATATTTCCTCATTCTCTTCATTGCTTGCATCTTGTGGCATCATTACCTTCATATGAAACTGACCTTTTTCTTTAAAATTTAAAATTTGGGTCTACGTGTACATGTGCAGCGAAACATCCCTGGCCTTTCGATGATTATGTGGTTGTGTACATTCGTCATGTGGGCCCAGGAGTAATGGCAGGGCAAGCTTGGCAAGAAGGGAAAGCGCTGGAACAGGTGCCAAGAAAATTCTGCGGTGAGATTTTGATGGTGAAAGACTACGCGGTTTGAAGCTGGTTCTTGAGTCCATTTTCTGCTATTCTGTGAGGTCTGTATATTCGCTAAAACTCAAGAATGGCATTTCTGTTGTAACGGGATTCATATATATATATATATATATATAATGTTCTGAAGTACCCTTGCTTGTATAAGGGTGCGTTTGGTTGCACCTAATATCATGATATTAGGTGCAACCAAATAGAAATTCTGTATTGATCAGTTTAATATTAGAAATTCTTCATTTCCTGAAATGGATGATTGAAAGAAATTGCGAATGGTTGTGTCATTGAATGGGAAAGCATTCATCTTCATGAATTGAAGGGTTAGGATTGTCAGAATGATCCATTTCGGGCCTCTGGCCCATCTTAAGTGGGGGCCAGTGTGGAGATCTTGGTGCAATGAATTGGCAATGCAATGCATTGTGAATTCATGGAAGTAAGGCTGGACTTTGGGCGAGGGACTTGTGTTTTCCTCATCCACTACACACATGGCTTAGATTGTGGCAATCAAGACGGTCAAATCATGGGCCTCATTGTTGTAGCATAGCTTGAAAATCACACGGACCAGCTGATCTTAACCCTCCAATTTGATGGCCATTGAATTTGGACCCTAACCAATTGATATTTGGCTATCCATTTGATGGCCACCATTTTGGTGGTTGTGAGCATTGGATCACGTAAATTTCAGGCTATGAGGATTTTCATCCTGGTGGGCCACAAGCCAACAATTGCAGTGATTGGACAATTCTGACCATCCATAAGTGGTGAGTTTGGCAGGTTGAGTATGGACAAGTGTTCCTTTTTGGGCTAACCATTTCTTGTGGGCCACTTGTAGGAAGGGTAACCCAGCCTGAGCCACTTATTATTATTAGTTTTTCGATGACCTATCCATGTGGTGGCCCACTAAATCAACTGTCCCAATCATTAAGCATGTTTGCCTTGGTGTGTAATTTGAGCAGGGAATTGCAATGAACCATGACACGTGGCCCCTGATTCAGTAATCCAGATCGTTGTTCTGCCGTGCCCCACCTTGGATGGACACTGTTTTAAATATGGACGATATCGGCCAATATATCCCATGATATATCTGTGCGATACGAAACGCATATTGAATGCCAATATATACCACACGGTCAATCTGGTATTCGTTTTCAATTTTGGATCCTTACATCTTTTTTTTTTTTGGAGTTGAAATTATGTTAAATGGTTATAAATATATTGGTTTTTCAAGTTTTGCTTGAAAAATCATGGAGTTGGAGCTTTGATTTCGATATCTATCGGCTCTTCATACTCTCTCTCTCTCTCTACATACACACACACCAACCAGTTTGCACAAACTTGTCCAAACTTTTTGAGAACCCATCACATGTGATGTGTTTTCGAAATCTGAACGGTCCATGTGATGCAGCACCCCACGAAACCCTTACAGCCCAACTTTTACTTTGATCCAAAGTATGGTGGGCCATGAAGAAAGAAGACAGTTTCCTCCCGTGATTTGCATCTCTCTTTGCTCTGGCCCCTCATAGTTTTAGATCACTGCGAAAATTGGTTCCCTAAGGTTTCATGGGATGCTGCATCAAATGGACCGTTCGGATTAGACTCCCATGACGTGTGCAAAAGTGCACAGGTAGTGTGTGTGTGTGTATATATATATATCCCCCACGTGTGGGGCTGATGTGTGTACGTGTGTGCGTGTGTATATATATATATATATATATATATATATATATATATATATATATATATATATATATATATATCGGATACATTCTAATTTAGAAATTTGTGTGTTGGTGGTTCGATGTGCAAAAAATTGAGGAAAATTCAAAATTTTGGTGGTTCGATGTGCAAAAAATTGAGGAAAATTCAAAATTTCTTAAATTTCTCCTAAATTGCTTGTAACGTTGCACTCTAAACATGAAATCAAGCGTGTGTGACGGTTGATCTACTAATTTGTTAAGCCCTTGTCAATTTTCAGAAAATAAAATCATTTTTAATTAAAAATTAATCAAAAAACTTATTATTATTTTTTTGAAATTTTCATTCAATCAACTGTCAATTTGTCAATTGAGACTAATTTCAAAGTATTTAAGTGTTTGAGGAAATGATCATCACATTTACTCTAGATGTTATGCATTCAATTTGAATATAATTACATTAATTTAGTTAAACAATGCGTATCTTAAGACATGCATTGTATTCAATTTGAATATAATTACATTAATTTAGTTAAACAATGCGTATCTTAAGACGCTATACAAAGGCAACCTAATATATGTACTTATTTTTTTTTTGAGATGTTATGATTTGAAAGCATATATTAAGGTTTTTTTCTAACAATCTTTAAAGTTTTATTGAAAAATTCAATAATTTTCCTAATGATCCCTCTTGTTTCTAAAAAAATGTGATAAATTATTCGATACAAATGACATATCCTGTGCATTAACTGTTGCATATCTATATCCCAAAGATGAGATATGTAACGCGATACTGATACTCAACACTGGATGGACCACAGCTGAAAACTTACCCGGAATATAATTGTCGTTCACACCAATCTTGGTCCTTTTTTACATCTGGCCGTGGACTCATGCCACATTTTTTCTCCTCTAGATTGTCCATTGGTAGAAAGGCAAGGATCATTCCATCAAGGCTATCTTTGTGGAACGGTCCATCCAAGGTAAGGTTAAGAAGACTTGCGGTTTGGATCCCCTGAACAATGGGCCCCACCACATTACACTGCATATCCCACTTGCCAAAATAAGCTTAGCTTTGATTTCAATCTAAGCATGAAAAAGAGCTTGTAACGTACCGTTAATATAATTTTGTACTATGCTTTCTTGCCTTAGAAATGAGATTGGAATCATTTCTAAGTAAGAAATTTATTTTTTTCTGCAGAGAGTGTATATTGCTTATTGTGGGCCAATCACAAAAGTTCAACGGTTGTCATATGCTATGGTGACCTGGACCCTTGTGGGCTCCATCTGGATGGGCCATTATGAAATGATTGCACGATTGGACAGTTCTATTTCTAGCTATTTGGTAGGTGGACCTTTTCTAAATTATATCTGCTGCTGTTATTCTCAGATGGTTGATCTGACGGTTGAGATTATTAGATTGGTGAAACTGTTTGCCGCTGTCCTTCCAGAGTGGGGCGCACTAGATGAACGGCCCAGTTAGTCAGTGTTCAACGGCTAGTTTTTGTGCGCGCGCTATGAAGAGGCATGCTTCATGATCATGCAAGGAGTACGATAGAGGGCCCAGCCCTGCATGTTGTAGGCCCAGTAAATCGAACCGTTCAAATGCGGTCGTAAATCGTAATGCTGGACTTTTGCCTGTAGAACATCCTTTGCTCGGTAAGTAGCCTATCAAACGGTTAAGATCTTCTGATCAGTTTGATTCTCAAGCCATCACCACACTCGCAGTAGGGCCCATCAGATGAACGTCAGAAAACGTGCACACCAACAATTGCGGTGGAGCCGCGGGCTACAAATGGCGTAATACGATACTCGGGCAGGGCATGACGCTTGATACGCAGACACTTTAAACGCGTGTTATATATAAACTCCAACTCAGGTTAAACCGACTAAATTGTGGAACCCACGGTACCAAAATCAGATTGGTCGACCATTGTTGATCTCTGATTGGTGGATTGTTTGTTGAAATTGGACCATTGGATGTTTTCATTTTTAACCGTCCAATAAATGTCCACTAATCGGACACTCATTGTTGAAATAACCGTAATTTTTAGTTCTTGATATATGAGGGAACTATATTTTAGACGGCTTAATTGGAATTTCTTGCATGCAACGTAACATTTTGTAAGTAATTTGCAAGTGCCTGCGTATCAGGCATCACACCCTGGCGGAGTATCAAAATTTTGCTCCCTCCAAATCCCCGAAAGGGTATTGCGTGTGCCATGACGTGGCCCAAGGGCTGTGGGGCTCAGGGCATGGGCTAAAAAAGATGCAGATCCAAAGCTCAAGTGGACCACACTACCGTTGAATTGCTAGGGTCCACCATGATACTTTATTGCCATCCAACCTGTTCATAAGGTCACACGGACCTGGATGAAGGGAAAACACAAATATAAGCTTGATACAAAACTTCTGTGGCTCCCAAGAACTTTTCAACGGTGGGCATTTAATCCCCACAATTTTCTTTAGTGTGGTCCATTTGAGCTTTGGATCTATATCTTTTTTTGTCTTAGGCCCTAAAATGATCTGAAAAAACGGATGGACGGCGTGGATAAGCACATACATGACGGTGGGCCCCACAGATCTTGAGCTACGTCGCGGCACAGGGCCACAACAATCCACTTCCCAAATTCCCAACTATAGTTTAGTTCTGTACTTCATCAACGGTCATAATTCAATGATCTAGAGTCCAAAAATCATGGAGTTGGAGCTTTGATTTTGATATCTATTGGCTCTTCATACTCTCTCTCTCTCTCTCTCTCTCTCTCTCTATACACACACACAGCCCAACCAGTTTGCACGAACTTGTCCAAACATTTTGAGAACCCATCATTTTGAGAACCCATCACATGTGATGTGTTTTCGAAATCTGAACGGTCCACGTGATGCAGCACCCCACGAAACCCTTACATCCCAACTTTTACCCTTACATCCCAACTTTTACTTTGATCCAAAGTATGGTGGGCCATGAAGAAAGAAGACAGTTTCCTCCCGTGATTTGCATCTCTCTTTGCTTTGGCCCCTCATAGTTTTAGATCACCGCGAAAATTGGTTCCCGAAGGTTTCATGGGATGCTGCATCAAATGGACCGTTCGGATTAGACTCCCATGACATGTGTGCAAAAGTGCGCAGGTAGTGTGTGTGTGTGTGTATATATATATATATCGGATACATTCTAATTTAGAAATTTGTGTGTTGGTGGTTTGATGCGTGTGTATATATATATATATATATATATATATATATATATATATATATATATATATATATATATATATCGGATACATTCTAATTTAGAAATTTGTGTGTTGGTGGTTTGATGTGCAAAAAATTGAGGAAAATTCAAAATTTCTTAAATTTCTCCCAAATTGCTTGTAACGTTGCACTCTAAACATGAAATCAAGCGTGTGTGAGGGTTGATCTACTAATTTGTTAAGCCCTTGTCAATTTTCAGAAAATAAAATCATTTTTAATTAAAAATTAATCAAAAAACATATTATTATTTTTTTGAAATTTTCGTTCAATCAACTGTCAATTTGTCAATTGAGACTAATTTCAAAGTATTTAAGAGTGTTTGATGAATTGATCATCATGTTTACTCTAAATGTTATGCATTAAATTTGAATATAATTACATTAATTCAGTTAAATAATACGTATCTTAAGACATGCATTGTATTAAATTTGAATATAATTACATTAATTCAGTTAAATAATACGTATCTTAAGATGCTATACAAAGGAAACCTAATATATGTACTTTTTTTTTTGAGATATTATGATTTAAAAGTATATATTAAGGTCTTTTCTAACAATCTTTAAAGTTTCATTGAAAAATTCAATAATTTTCCTAATGATCTCTCATGTTTCTAAAAAAATGTGATAAATTATTCGATACAAATGACATATCCCATGCATTAACCGTTGCATATCTATATCCCAAAGATGAGATATGTAACACGATATTGATACTCAACACTGGATGGACCACAGCTGGAAACTTACCCGGAATATAATTATCATTCACACCAATCTTGGTCCTTTTTAAAATCTGGCTGTGGACTCGTGCTACATTTTTTTCTCCTCTAGATTGTCCATTGGTAGAAAGGCAAGGATCATTCCATTAAGGCTATCTTTGTGGAACGGTCCATCCAAGGTAAGGTTAAGAAGACTTGCGGTTTGGATCCCCTGAACAATGGGCCCCACCACATTACACTGCATATCCCACTTGCCAAAATTAGCTTAGCTTTGATTTCAATCTAAGCATGAAAAAGAGCTTGTAACGTACCGTTAATATAATTTTGTACTATGCTTTCTTGCCTTAGAAATGAGATTGGAATCATTTCTAAGTAAGAAATTTATTTTCTGCAGAGAGTGTATATTGCTTATCGTGGGCCAATCACAAAAGTTCAACGGTTGTCATATGGTATGGTGACCTGGACCATCGTGGGCTCCATCTGGATGGGCCATTATGAAATGACTGCACGATTGGACAGTTCTATTTCTAGCTATTTGGTAGGTGGACCTTTTCTAAATTATATCTGCTGCTGTTATTCTCAGATGGTTGATCTGACGGTTGAGATTATTAGATTGGTGAAACTGTTTGCCGCTGCCCTTCCAGAGTGGGGCGCACTAGATGAACGGCCCAGGTAGTCAGTGTTCAACGGCTAGTTTTTGTGCGCGCGCTATGAAGAGGCTTGCTTCATGATCATGCAAGGAGTACGATAGAGGGCCCAGCCCTGCATGTTGTAGGCCCAGTAAATCGAACCGTTGAAATGCGGTCGTAAATCGTAATGCTGGACTTTTGCCTGTAGAACATCCTTTGCTCGGTAAGTAGCCTATCAAACGGTTAAGATCGTCTGATCAGTTTGATTCTCAAGCCATCACCACACTCGCAGTAGGGCCCATCAGATCAACGTCAGAAAACGTGCACACCAACGATTGCGGTGGAGCCGCAGGCTACAAATGGGGTAATACGATACTCGGGCAGGGCATGACGCTTGATACGCAGACACTTTAAACGCGTGTTATATATAAACTCCAACCTAGGTTAAACAGACTAAATTGTGGAACCCACTGTACCAAAATCAGATTGGTCGAACATTCTTGATCTCTGATTGGTGGATTGTTTGTTGAAATTGGACCATTGGATGTTTTCATTTTTAACCGTCCAATAAATGTCCACGAATCGGACACTCATTGTTGAAATAACCGTAATTTTTAGTTCTTGATATATGAGGGAACTATATTTTAGACGGCTTAATTGGAATTTCTTGCATGCAACGTAACATTTTGTAAGTAATTTGCAAGTGCCTGCGTATCAGGCATCACACCCTGCCGGAGTATCAAAATTTTGCTCCCTGCAAGTTCCCGAAAGGGTATCGCGGAGAAATTGACTACTGTAGACGCAACTTTTTACCCTGGGAAGTCCAAAACTTAGCTTCTGGACGTACCGACGAGCATTTGAGGACCAAAATACCCCTGCCTTCCTTTCAGAAGCGGATTGGCTGGTGTGCGGAAACACAAATATAAGCTTGATACAAAACTTCTGTGGCTCCCAAGAACTTTTCAACGGTGGGCATTTAATCCCCACAATTTTCTTTAGTGTGGTCCATTTGAGCTTTGGATCTATATCTTTTTTTGTCTTAGGCCCTAAAATGATCTGAAAAAACGGATGGACGGCGTGGATAAGCACATACATGACGGTGGGCCCCACAGATCTTGAGCTACGTCGCGGCACAGGGCCACAACAATCCACTTCCCAAATTCCCAACTATAGTTTAGTTCTGTACTTCATCAACGGTCATAATTCAATGATCTAGAGTCCTAGAAAACGATCTCGTGGCCCCACCGTGATTCGACCCATATCGGGAGATCTTAGCTCCCAAGCTGGGCCCTGATTGTGGACTGTTGCTGCATTTCTCTTCTTAAACGTATATTTTCAGGTCACAAATTGAAAGGTTAAACATTGATCTGTAAGTAGATTTAAAAGCCATAGACCATCCATGGTGGGAAACAACATATCAATGGTCTGGATCACTAAACAATGGCCCCCTCTGTAAAAGCTTATCTTTAAGTCCATGTTGCCCCTTGTACTGTAGCAAGATGGCTCTATAATCTGCCTCTCTGTTTTGGTGTTCGTCTCTCTCTCTCTCTCTCTCTCTCTCAAATTCAAACGTTCTAACCCAATCAAAATCAGAAGCCACCCCAATTTCCTCCGAAAGAAGAAAGAAAAATGCTCCCTCAGATTCATTTCCTCAGCTCTCCCTCAATCCCTTCCATCTTCCCATCACAACCGTTCAAATCCATCTCCAAATCCACCCATTTCAATTCTCACATCAAAATAAAAACCCCATCTCCTAAATCCTCAAAATTTTATCTCAGATGCTCTCTCTCTGTAGCTCAAGCAGTCCCAAAAGAGCAGCTGCTGCAGCAGCAGCAGGCGAAACCATCACCAGCTGAAGTTTCGAGAACCATCATGGAGCTCTCTTCTGTGGGCACTCTTTCCATGCTGGCCGACGATGGATGGCCGATTGGCGTTGGTGTGCAGTTCCTGGTTGACGCACAAGGTGGGCCCGTCTTGTGCTTGAACGCGGCGAGCCGACAGTTCTCGACAGATAGGAGGTCTAGTCTCCATGTACAGGTACTGCTCTTCATTCTTTTGTGGGAAGTGAGATTGATTCTCCTTGATTTTGATGGATACACACCTTTTGGCGATTGGAATTAGTAATTTGAGAGGGAAAAGGTGTGTATGTATGAAGAATTGGGGGTTTAAATATCTTTTTTTTTTGAATTAATATTTGTATTCTCAGCTTGTTTAGTTTTCAAAGCAATCTGCAATGGCTCAGTCTGAATTGCCTATGTTTTTATTACAGTTGGGGTCTGTACAAGTGGGGCCCACCTTTTAATGATTGAAGCTGACTGTTGATGTGAGATGCCGTGAAATGCTTACAATTAGCAAATTATCCATGTGGCTGCAGAACTCCACTCATTGGATGGCTTGGATTGTTTGTCTATGCCCACTTGTGGAGGGACCCACTAGATTACCATTCCCCACCTATATGGGATGCTGGCTAGAATGGAAATGCTGGTGATCCACACTATCCATCAGGGATGGGATGGCTGGGAATGCTTATCATTGGCTCATTGCCCACTTGTGGAGGGACCCACTAGATTACCGGTCTGTACGGGGAGCAGATTAGGTGTGGCTTTGGCCTCACCCAAGACGGTGCGGCCCTTACCACGGGGCCCACATTGTTATATTTATTCTATATCCACACTGTCCATTCGTTTTGTCAGACCATTTTAGGGCATGAGCCCAAAAATGAAGAAGATCGAAATCTCAGGTGGACCATACTATTGGAAACAGTGGTGACTGAATACCTTATCATTAAAAACTTCCTAGGGCCCACCATAATGTTTCTGTAATGTTTATTTGCCATCCAACCTATTGATAAGGTTACATAAGCCTGGATGAAGGGAAAAAAATATCAGCTTGATCAAAAACTTTTGTGGCCCATTAAAGGTCAATCAACATTGTTTCCTATGGTATGGTCCACCTTAGAATTGGATCTGCTTCGTTTTTGGGCTAGGTGGGCCCTAGGGTAAGGGCCGCATCATGCTGGGTGAGGCTGGGGCCGCACCGTATCTGCTTCCATCTGCACCTATATGTTATGCTGGCCAGAATGAAAATGTGGTAATCCATGCTGAGCATTGGATGGCAGGGATTGTTTTCAGTACCAACTTGTTGGGGGACCCACTAGATTATTGGTACCCACCTATAAGGAATGCTGGCCAGAATGAAAATGCTGGTAATTCATGCAGACCATTGATACTACATGGGATGACTGGGATTGTTTGTCAATGCCCACTCTTGGAGGGTCCCACTAGGTTACCAGTCCCCACCTACATAGAATGCTGGTCAGAATGAAAATGCTGATAATCCACGCTGACCATTGGATACTGCCTCTTAGTAATCGTTTGTTTGGATTATGGAGAGTTTCGATTCCGTTGTTTGCCGCTGCCCTTCCAGAGTGGGGCGCACTAGATGAACGGCCCAGGTAGTCAGTGTTCAACGGCTAGTTTTTGTGCGCGCGCTATGAAGAGGCTTGCTTCATGATCATGCAAGGAGTACGATAGAGGGCCCAGCCCTGCATGTTGTAGGCCCAGTAAATCGAACCGTTGAAATGCGGTCGTAAATCGTAATGCTGGACTTTTGCCTGTAGAACATCCTTTGCTCGGTAAGTAGCCTATCAAACGGTTAAGATCGTCTGATCAGTTTGATTCTCAAGCCATCACCACACTCGCAGTAGGGCCCATCAGATCAACGTCAGAAAACGTGCACACCAACGATTGCGGTGGAGCCGCAGGCTACAAATGGGGTAATACGATACTCGGGCAGGGCATGACGCTTGATACGCAGACACTTTAAACGCGTGTTATATATAAACTCCAACCTAGGTTAAACAGACTAAATTGTGGAACCCACTGTACCAAAATCAGATTGGTCGAACATTCTTGATCTCTGATTGGTGGATTGTTTGTTGAAATTGGACCATTGGATGTTTTCATTTTTAACCGTCCAATAAATGTCCACGAATCGGACACTCATTGTTGAAATAACCGTAATTTTTAGTTCTTGATATATGAGGGAACTATATTTTAGACGGCTTAATTGGAATTTCTTGCATGCAACGTAACATTTTGTAAGTAATTTGCAAGTGCCTGCGTATCAGGCATCACACCCTGCCGGAGTATCAAAATTTTGCTCCCTGCAAGTTCCCGAAAGGGTATCGCGGAGAAATTGACTACTGTAGACGCAACTTTTTACCCTGGGAAGTCCAAAACTTAGCTTCTGGACGTACCGACGAGCATTTGAGGACCAAAATACCCCTGCCTTCCTTTCAGAAGCGGATTGGCTGGTGTGCGGAGACGAGCGCTGACGCTCGTGGGCCCCACGATGATGTATGTTTTGTATCCACACCTTTCATCCATTTGGAGAGATCATTTTAGGGCAATATCCAAAGAACGAGTTAAATCCAAATCTCTGGTGGACTCCAGCACATAAAACAGTGGGACAGTGACGGCCACCATTAAAAACTTCTAAAGGCCACAAAGTTTTAGATCAAGCTGATATCTGTGTTTTTCCTTATTTCATGTCTTTTTTAACTTTTGAACAGGTTGGATTTCAAATAAACATTATGATGGGCCTTAGGATAGTTTCAACGTTGGGAATCACTCTCCTCACTGTTTTCTTTGGTGGGGTCCACTAAAGATTTTTATTTGCCTTATTCTTTGGTTCATACCTTAAAATGATATCTAAAAATGGATGGACGGTGTGGATATAACACATACATCATAATGGGGGCCAAAGAACTTAATGACGTCACTTCAGTAGCGAACTCGCTACTCAACCTGTCAGTGTATAACGGATTGGCTACTCCCCCTGCCACCAGCTCTGTGGCAGTGGTCGGTTCTCTGTGGGCTCCACCATGATGTATTTGTTTCGTCCATTCCGTTCATCCATTTTTACAGATCATGTTATGGCTTGATCCCAAAAATGAGAGGGATATAAATCTAAGGTGGACCACACCACATGAAAACAGTAGTGATTGGATATCCACCATTAAAATCCTCCTAAGGCCCACTATACTGTTTATTTAAAATCCAATATTTTCATTAGGTCATACAGGCCCAGATGAAGAGAAAAAATAAAGATCATCTTGATCCAAAGCTTTTATAGCCCCCAAAATGTTTTTAATGGTCGAGCCTCATTTAAAACTGTTTCCTGTAATGTGGTCCACTTGAGATTTGAATATAACTTATTTTTAGAATCATGCAGTAAAATGATCTGTAAAAAATATATGGACGGCATGGATGAAACACATACATCGTGGTGGAGTCCACATAGCACCAACCACCAGAGTAGCCAATCCGTTTCCCCTGCGTCCGAGCGTCAGCGCTCGTCTTCGCGCACCAGCCAATCCGCTTCCGAAAGGAAGGCACGGGTATTTTTGTCTTCAAATGCTCGTCCGTACGCCCAACGTCTAAGTTGGGAAGGAAAGTTTTGGCCTATTCAGAGAAGAAACTGGGTAAAAAGTTGCATTTACGATGGTCAATTTCTCGGGTATTGCGTGTGGCATGACGTGGCCTAAGGTCTGTGGGGCTCAACGTGATGTATATGTTTTATCCACGCCGTCCATTCGTTTTTTCAGATCAGTTTAGGGCATGGGATAAAAAATAATACAGATCCAAAGCTCAAGTGGACCACACTACCGTTGAATTGATAGGGTCCACCGTGATACTTTATTTGCCATCCAACCTGTTCATAAGGTCACACGGACCTGGATGAAGGTAAAACACAAATATAAGCTTGATCCAAAACTTCCGTGGCTCCCAAGAACTTTTCAACGGTGGGCATTCAATCCCCACAATTTTCTATGGTGTGGTCCACTTGAGCTTTGGATCTATATCATTTTTCGCCTTAGGCCGATCTTAAAAAACGGATGGACAGCGTGGATAAACACATACATGACGGTGGGCCCCACAGAGTTTGGGCTACGTCGCCCCACATGGCCACACCAATCCACTTCCCAAATTCCCAACTATAGTTTAGTTCTGTACTTCATCAAGGGTCATAATTCAATGATCTAGAGTCCTAGACAACGATGTCGTGACCCCACCGTGATTCGACCCATATCGGGAGATCTTAGCTCCCAAGCTGGGGCCTGATTGTGGACTGTTGCTTCATTTCTCTTCTTAACCGTATATTTTCAGGTCACAAATTGAATGGTTAAACATTGATCTATGAAGTAGATTTTCAAGCCATAGATCATCTATGGTGGGAAACAACATATCAATGGTCTGGATCACTAAACATGGGCCCCTCTGTAAAAGCTTATCTTTAAGTCGATTTTGCCCCTTGTACTGTAGCAACATGGCTCTATCATCTGCATCTCTCTGTTCTATATTTGGTGTTCTGTCTCTCTGTCTGTTCTTGATTTGGTGCTCTCTCTCTCTCTCTCTCTCTCTGAAATTCAAGCGTTCTAACCCAATCAAAATCAGAAGCCACCCCAATTTCCTCCGAAAGAAGAAAGAAAAATGCTCCCTCAGACTCATTTCCTCAGCTCTCCCTCAATCCCTTCCATCTTCCCATCACAACCGTTCAAATCCATTACCAATTCCACCCATTTCAATTCTCACATCAAAATAAAAAACCCATCTCTCAAATCTTCAAAATTTTATCTCAGATGCTCTCTCTCTGTAGCTCAAGCAGTCCCAAAAGAGCAGCTGCAGCAGCAGCAGCAGGCGAAACCATCACCAGCTGAAGTTTCCAGAACCATCATGGAGCTCTCTTCTGTGGGCACTCTTTCCATGCTGGCCGACGATGGATGGCCGATTGGCGTTGGTGTGCAGTTCCTGGTTGACGCACAACTTCTCATTTAGCATTTGGTTCATGTGGTCTAACATAGTCATCACCAAGGTTAGCAATTTGCCAAAAATTCTGTACAACAAAAGTTCAAGTATCATTTGGTGTAGACGGTGAAAAACATGGTTAATTCAGCCATAAAAAGATGGAAATGCCAAAAACTAGCAGATGTATATGTTCAGGTACAATATGGTCTTGAATAGTTTGGGATCCAAAATTTGGCTATGGGTTTTAGAGTTGTTTTTAGTGGGAGAGTTGGAGATTATGAAGGGTTTTGTTTGTAAGTTGAGGAGGCAATTTAAAATAAAAATAAAATAAAATGCAGCTTTAAAAAGGGGTTCAAAAGTTAATATGGAAGTCAAAAGGCATTTTGAAGTCAACGAAAAAAACTTGCATCATAAACCTGTGCATTATACATGAATACATATAAAATGCATATCATGTATGTTTTATACATAAGGCATAAAAAATATGCAGATCAAACCATATCTTTTGAATTATATTCAAGCAAGGTGTCCCGTATCGGTATCGGTTGGCGTAACGGTGACCTCCAAAACCGATACGGATACGGGGGCGTAACGGTGATACGGGGGCGTAACGGCCCGTAACGGCGCAAAATTTTTTTTTTTGTTAAAAAAATATGAAAAAATATGGATTAAATCCGGAATATTCTAAGCATTCCAAATATGCATTCATTTATAAATTGGAACATGTTTATGGTGGTGTAACGGTCCACTCTTTAGTGAGAAGTTGTATCGGACTGTCTGATGAATTTATGAACCAGATAACCTGAATTTGACTACAAAATTCATATATTTAATTTTCTAACTATCTACTATCAATGATAGATATATTAGAATGAATGTAATATGAAAATATCTTACATTTAGGTGTTTGCAATTATTTTTGAGGCCAAAATTCATGCGTAAATAGAAAAAAAATATAAAATGACACCCCAAATATGTAAAATGCACATTAACATATTCTACTATGATTAACATATCATATGTCATCATTAAAACAGCAAAAGAATCATTAAAAAATGATTTTTCGAATTTTCAAAAAAAGGGCCGAAATAAATGCGTAAATAGAAAAAAAAAAAATAAAATATAAAATGGCACCCCAAATATGTAAAATGCACATTAACATGTTCCACTATGATTAACACATCATATGGCATCATTAAAACAGCAAAAGAATCATTAAAAAATGATTTTCGAATTTTCAAGGCCGAAATAAATGCGTAAATAGAAAAAAATATAAAAAAAATATAAAATGGCACCCCAAATCTGTAAAATGCATATTAACATGTTCTACTATGATTAACACATCATATGGCATCATTAAAACAGCAAAAGAATCATTAAAAAATGATTTTTTAAATTTTCAAAAAAAGGGCCAAAATAAATGCGTAAATAGAAAAAAATATAAAAAATATATAAAATGGAACCCCAAATCTGTAAAATGCAGATTAACATATTCTACCTTGGTTAACACATCATATGACATCATTAAAACAGCAAAAGAATAATTTAAAAATGGTTTTTCGAATTTTCTAAAAAAGGGCCAAAATAAATGCGTAAATAGAAAAAAATATTAAAAAAATATAAAATGGCACCCCAAATCTGTAAAATGCACATTAACATGTTCTACTATGATTAATACATCAAATGGCATGATTAAAACAGCAAAATAACCATTAAAAACTGATTTTTCGAATTTTAAAAAAAGGGACCAAAATTCATGCGTAAATAAAAAAAATATTAAAAAATTATTAAATGGCATCCCAAATCTGTAAAATGCACATTAACATGTTCTACTATGATTAACACATCATATGACATGATTAAAACAGCAAAATATATTAAAAAAAGTATAAATACCTATTTTTGACGAATTTCTGAAAAATGGCCCACCGATCTTTGATTCAAAAAAATCTATAATATAATGTGTTTTTTTATCAAATACCTAGCTAAGGTTGGTCGAAATTAGTAGTAAAAGGAGTTAGAAACAGTTTGGAAGCAAGATGTTTCAAAAAAACAGCAAAAATAGAGCTAAAAAAAAAAAAAAAAAAAAAGTTACCGTTTCGGGCCCGTTACGGGCCCATAACGGCCCGTTACGCCCGTATCGGTCCTGTATCGGCCGTATCGGCCCCGTATCGGCCGATACGGGTACAAAAAATCGAATCGGCCGTTTCGGCCCCGATAGGCAATGTTTTAAATATCAACGATATCGGCTGATATTCCGACGATATATCTTGTATGCCACCCGTGCAATCAGGGTGTGCCGAATCGGTTACGTATCGGCCGTATCGGCCGATACGTAACGGTAACGGTGCGAACCGTTACCCGTTTCGGGGCCGTATCGGCCGATACGATTTTTTGTACCCGTATCGGCCGATACGGGCCCGTTACGGGGTGTAACGGCCGTAACGGGCCGTTACGGGCCCGTAACGGGCCCGTAACGGTAACTTTTTTTTTTTCCATTTTTAGCTCATTTTTTGCTGTTTTTTTGAAACCTTTTGCTTCCAAACTGTTTTTCACTCCTTCTACTACTAATTTCGACCAACCTTAGCTAGGTATTTGAGATAAAAACACATTATATCACAAATTTTTTTGAATCAAAGCTCGGTGGGCCATTTTTCAGAAATTCGTCAAAAATAGGTATTTATACTTTTTTTAATATGTTTTGCTGTTTTAATCATGTCATATGATGTGTTAATCATAGTAGAACATGTTAATGTACATTTTACAGATTTGGGGTGCCATTTAATAATTTTTTAATATTTTTTTCTATTTACGCATGAAGTTTGGCCCATTTTTTTAAAATTCGAAAAATCAAATTTTAATGGTTGTTTTGCTGTTTTAATCATGCCATTTGATGTGTTAATCATAGTAGAACATGTTAATGTGCATTTTACAGATTTGGGGTGCCATTTTATATTTTTTTAATATTTTTTTCTATTTACGCATTTATTTTGGCCCTTTTTTTGAAAATTCGAAAAATCATTTTTTAATGATTCTTTTGCTGTTTTAATGACATCATATGATGTGTTAATCATAGTAGAACATGTTAATGTGCATTTTACAGATTTGGGGTGCCATTTTATATTTTTTATATATTTTTTTCTATTTACGCATTTATTTCGGCCCTTTTTTTGAAAATTCGAAAAATCATTTTTTAATGATTCTTTTGCTGTTTTAATGACATCATATGATGTGTTAATCATAGTAGAACATGTTAATGTGCATTTTACAGATTTGGGGTGCCATTTTATATTTTTTTAATATTTTTTTCTATTTACGCATTTATTTTGGCCCTTTTTTTGAAAATTCGAAAAATCATTTTTTAATGATTCTTTTGCTGTTTTAATGACATCATATGATGTGTTAATCATAGTAGAACATGTTAATGTGCATTTTACAGATTTGGGGTGCCATGTTATATTTTTTTAATATTTTTTTCTATTTACGCATTTATTTTGGCCCGTTTTTTGAAAATTCAAAAAATCATTTTTAATGATTCTTTTGCTGTTTTAATGATGTCATATGATGTGTTAATCATAGTAGAACATGTTAATGTGCAATTTACATATTTGGGGTGCCATTTTATATTTTTTTATATTTTTTTCTATTTACGCATTTATTTCGGCCCTTTTTTTGAAAATTCGAAAAATCATTTTTAATGATTCTTTTGCTGTTTTAATGATGTCATATGATGTGTTAATCATAGTAGAACATGTTAATGTGCAATTTACATATTTGGGGTGCCATTTTATATTTTTTTATATTTTTTTCTATTTACGCATTTATTTCGGCCCTTTTTTGAAAATTCAAAAAATCATTTTTAATGATTCTTTTGCTGTTTTAATGATGTCATATGATGTGTTAATCATAGTAGAACATGTTAATGTGCATTTTACATATTTGGGGTGCCATTTTATATTTTTTTATATTTTTTTCTATTTACGCATGAATTTTGGCCCTCAAAAATAATTGCAAACACCTAAATGTAAGATATTTTCATATTACATTCATTCTAATATATCTATCATTGACAGTAGATAGTTAGAAAATTAAATATATGAATTTTGTAGTCAAATTCAGGTTATCTGGTTCATAAATTCATCAGATAGTCCGATACAACTTCTCACCAAAGAGTGGACCGTTACACCACCATAAACATGTTCCAATTTATAAATGAATGCATATTTGGAATGCTTAGAATATTCCGGATTTAATCCATATTTTTTCATATTTTTTTGACAAAAAAAAATTTTTGCACCGTTACGCCCCCGTATCACCGTTACGCCCCCGTATCCGTATCGGTTTTGAAGGTCACCGTTACGCCAACCGATACCGATACGGGACACCTTGCATACCATGTATTCAAGACAATGCCCCCCCCCCACAAAAAAAAAAAAAAAAGAAGAAGAAAAGAAAAAAAAAAGAAAAAAGAAAAAGGAAGAAAAGAAAAGAAAAGAATAGTGAATACGTGTATATGCTAATTATGGTGATTGCCTTGTCAGTATGCTGTTGCATATCGTTTGAAGGCTAGATTGCTTCTTGGTAGTTGGGAAGCGTGGGGAATTCTTTTCGTGCTGTTGTTGGCTCTTTTTACTCTATCTAAGCCTTGATCAGTGAACCAGTGCTTGGTATGGGGGTTTAGTTGCTTCCACTCTCTTTTTCTTGAAATAGTGGGCTTAAGAGCAGAAAGCCCTGGCCTCTAAATCGCCCCCCTCCTCTAGGGGTTCTTTCACGACGGTCCCTACTTCTTTTCCTTCCCCTCCCTTGCTATTGGGGGAATATATGACCTCTCCAAACGCCACTGAGAACTGCCCTAGGTCCTTTAGCGAGGCGTTGAAGGGGCCGATCCCTATTCTTTCCTCCCCTCCCTTCTCTGATTTGGCTACAGGTTCCCCTGCTCCTTCCCCCCCTTTCCCCTTTCTGCCTCCACTGGAGGACTGGCCTGTGTCGATAGTCTTGGGACTTGCTAAGAGTTCTCCTCTGCCCCTATTTCTCAGCTGACTCCCTCAGTGCTGGTTCCTATTAAGGCTCCCCCGCCCCCAAAAAGGATTCTCCCTGCAGGATTTGTCCGTTTGGTTTCGATACTTTTTTTACTTTCTAGTCTGGGGACTTCTTTGTTCCCTTTCTTCGTCCTCGGTATGGGCCTCTTTCTATCCCTCAACTGACATTGCCCGGATTCTGTCTATTGGATCCTCTAACAGAGTCGGGCCGGTTGTTGATCTATGTAAATGGGAAGCTTGTTCCCGTTTTGGATTAGAGGTGGTTTGGCGTTGATTATTTGATATACCTCTGGAGTTCTGGTTTAAGGATTTCTTCTTGTCTTTGGGTGCTTGTGTAAATGAAGTCATGCAGATCCATGAGGAGACAGAGAAGTGGGAGAATCTCCTCTACGCCAGGATGATGATCAAAATCAAGAGAGGGTTGGAGGTTCCTAACATTGTGAGGGTTATGATGGGCCAAGCGGCTATGGAAAATAGGATTTGGGGAGAGAGTGTGTGGACAATGTCCTTCACAACATTGTTCTGGCTTTCTAGTTGCAGGTTCCTAGTTCTGCCATGGCCGGAGGAGCACCATTCGAGATGTCTTGCGGAGTACCCCCTCAAGAGCATGTTCTGTGCAAAGCCTCTACCCATGTGTGTAGAAACGTTGATGACACGGGAGCTTTCTCGGCATGCCACATGGATCCTCATTCCGTGCTTCTTTGGATATTTTTCAGATGTGGGGTAATTGCGAGAGTGCTGATATCTTGCGCAATTAATCAGGCTCAATGCTTAATTCTCTTGAATTATCGGGCGTTTTCTTCCCGCCAGTGATAGGTCGAGACAAGGGTAAAGATCTGCTGATATTTTTGTGCAGGACCTTGGGCAGTGAGAGAGTCAACCTGTCTCTCGATACACACTAGATAGCTGCAGCGGAGGACATGTTTCCAGCTTATAAAGATCCTATTGCCTCCAACGCTGTCTTCTCTGGCAGAATGATAGTAGTATCTTACCTCAACCACAAGATATTACCTCTGGAGAGGCCATGTGGCAGCAACCTGGTCATGGTTCCCTCCCCCATCCCGTATCGATCTTGAATGGGGTTGAGGACTGGTCCGACAAACAGATCCCCTGTAGTGATATACTCTTTCCTTCCATGATCAGAATGAATCCCTCCAAGCTAAGAGTCTTCTCTTCCACTAGCTAGAGGAGGCCTTGGTGGAGTGCGGGGTAGAGTTGGACGATACATAATCAGAATCAACAAATGAAGTAGACTTCTTAGACGCAGTCCACCACGAACCCTTATCTCCGATTCTCTCCCATTCTGATCAAGATGGTGGCATTCTTGAGATGGATCCTTCCTCGACTCTTCATAGATTGTCTCTACCTCTTGAAGTTTTCACCACTCCACCGTCCTTACCCATGTGTTCCTTTCCGTTGTTGATGAATCCTTGTTTCTCTCTGTGCCCTGATATGGCTGGTTAGCTAGCTTTGGTTCCTGTGTCTGTCGAATCCAATTTGTAGCAGAGTCTTGGGGTCAACTAGGTTGGCCTTCTGGAAGTTATTCCTTGACAGAGGAGAAGAGGGAAAGGGGTATCAAAAGTATCCCATTGAAGGTCCTTTCTTCGAATGTTAGGGGGTTGGAGGAGGCAATCCCCCCTTAGAGTAGTTGCCTCAAGTGTACAAGGAGGGGTCCTCGTCAGCCCCAATTTCGGGGGAGGTGTTGGAAAGCCTCCTCGAGGCTATAAAAAAGAAGAAATGGGTGCACGATGCGGTCGGCCATGTTGGCAGATTATTGGAAGTGGTCTTTGGTGACTCATATGAAGTTGGATTGGGTTTTCTCGATAAATTTGCTATTTAGAGAGAAATCTTCGGGTTTCTAATGGGTTTTTTTCCTGGTGTCTATGGCCCTTCTTGAGCTGCCAGTTATTCTTCTTTTTGGTTGGAGTTGTCTGATGTAGCCATGAGATGAAAGCTTCCCTAGTTGATAGGAGGAGATTTTAACATCATTCGGTTTTCTTTCGAACGATCAAATGGCCCCAAAATTTCCTTCTCAATGTGGGCCTTCTCGGAATGGGTTTCCGATCATGGGATAGTGGATTTGCCGATGGGGGGAGTGAATTTTACCTAGTCAGATTGGAGAAATCCGCTAGTGATGTCCCTCCTTGATAGGTTCCTTCTATCCCATGACTGGATTAGTCACTTCTCTTTTGCTCTCCAAAGAGGTTTGCCCAGACCTGTTTATGATCATTGCCCAATCCTTTTGGAAACTGATGAATTGAATTGGGGCCCTAGGCCATTTACGTTCAAGCTAGCTTCATTGGGTTTAGAAGGATTTCGGGAGATGGTTTTTGGCTGGTGGAACTCCCTCACGATAGAAGAAACGCCGGGTTATCTTCTCTTCAAGAAGCTCTATTTAGAGAGAAATCTTCGGGTTTCTAATGAGTTTTCTTTTTGGTGTCTATGGCCCTTCTAGAGCTGCCAGTTCTTCTTCATTTTAGTTGGAGTTGTCTGATGTAGCCATGAGATGAAAGCTTCCCTAGTTGATAGGAGGAGATTTTAACATCATTCGGTTTTCTTTCGAACGATCAAATGGCCCCAAAATTTCCTTCTCGATGTGGGCCTTCTCGGAATGGGTTAAAAGAGGGGATCGGGATACTAAATTCTTTCATAACTTTGCCACTGCTCGATCCCGAACTAATGCAATCTCTTCTCTTTGGATTGACAATGAACTTGTTTATGATAAATCTATTTGTGATTCCATTATGCAATATTATTCTCGCTTACTGATAGCTGAGGATTTGTATAGGCCCATAATTGATAATTCTCCTATCCAACAAATTTCGGAGGAGGAAGCGGTGGGTCTCGGAAGAGCAGTAGACCTTGAAGAATTAAGAACTACGGTGTGGGATCTTGGTAGTGATAAGGCTCCTAGTCCCAATGGTTTCCCCATAGCTTTCTTTAAAGCTTTTTGGGAACTTATCAAGGACGACCTTCTCGCTTTTGTCCTTGAGCTGTTTGTTAACAGGAGTCTCTCTGCTGAGATGGGCAGTACCTTTGTAGCCCTAATTCCAAAACTAGAAGGAGCTTAGAACATCAAAGATTTTCGCCCTATCAGTCTGGTAGGGGGACCTTATAAAATTCTTTCCAAAATTTTAGCTAATCGTCTAAGGTAGGTGATAGCTAAGGGTGTCCCTTGCCCACTGCCCAGTTTGCTTTCGTTGAGGGTAGGGAGATCCTAAACTCAGTGCTGATTGCCAACGAATGCCTCGACTCGTGTGTTAGGGAGAAGAGGCCAGGTATCCTCTACAAGCTCGACCTTCAGAAGGCTTATGACCTCGTTTACTGGTCCTTCCTTGATTACATGTTGTAAAGAATGGGGTTTGGCTTTATCTAGAGATCCTGGATGAGAATCTGTATTTCTTCTCTTTGATCAATGGATCCCCCTTCGGATACTTTAGATCTTTTAGAGGGCTCTGCTAGGGGGACCCTCTATCCCCGTTTCTTTTTGTGCTGGTTATAGAAGCCCTTAGTGGAATGTTATCTAGAGGGCAAGAAATGTGGCTTTTTAGGGGATTTTCTATCAGAAATTTTCCCTTATGTATAACCCATTTGCAATTTGCTGATGATACTTTACTCTTTTGTGATGCAGATGAAACCACGATGAGTCTCCTGAGCATGACCATTTGCTGGTTTCTAGTAGTATCGGGTCTAAAGGTGAACATGGCCAAAACAGAATTGATAGGACTAAACTTGCCCAATGAGGTCTGTGAGTCTTTTGCTAATTATTTTGGATGTAAGATTGGCTCTCTCCCTATGTAATACATGTGTCTTCCTCTTTGTATAGGTAAACCTCCTATTGGCTTGTGGGATGGCATTATAGAAAGAATAGAGAGGAAATTATCCTCCTGGATGCTAAACGTTCTATCTCTAGCGGGTAGAATCAACTTGATAAAGGCTTCTCTTTCGAGCATGTCCATTTATTTCCTTTCGTTGTTTCACTGTCCCAAATCAATTATTTGCAAGATTGACAATATTCATTGGAAATTCCTCTGGCAAGGGAATGGAGAATCTTTCAAGTTCCCTTTGCTAAAATGGAAGTGTGCACCCCCTATGATGAAGGGGGTGCGAATAGTAAAGACTTGGAGACTGTGAACAAAGCCCTCCTAGCGAAATGGATATGGTGCTTTGGGTCCGAACCCAATAGTCTTTGGAGACAAATTCTCGCGTTGAAGTATGGCTTGTCGGCCCTTGATTGGTGGCCTCTCGAGTCGTCGACCTACATGTCTTCCTTTCTTTGGAGAAACATAGCTAAGCTATCTAGGTCTATCCCAGAGAATACCCATTTCATTCTTGGTGATGGTAGCGGAATTAGATTCTGGCTTGATCATTGGTGCGGATCGTCCACACTTGTAGAGGCATTTCCTTACCTGTTCATTTTAAGCCCTAACCATAACATTACTGTGAAAGACTGTTTCTTTTTTAATGGTCAGGGTGGATTGTGGATTCCTCCGTTAAGAAGGAAATTCAATGATGAAGAGATAAGCGAATTTATTTCGTTGCTTTCCCTTGTGCAGGGATTCTGCCCGAATCCCTTGATAGAAGATGCCATCTTCTGGAAGCGTTCAAGCTTGAGAAGTTTCTCTGTCAAATCCTTCTATAATTCGCTTTTGTCCTCTCACAATCCTTATTCTTGCTGTCACATGGGAGCGATATGGGTTTATGGTATTCCTCAGAAGGTGGCGGCCTTTGGGTGGTTAGCAGGGAGAAATAGGATCCTTACTGTTGAGAATTTACACGAGAGGAATGGTATTGCCTAATACCTGTCTTCTCTGCTACAAAAACGAAGTGACAGTGGATCATTTGTTCATTCACTGCCCCTTCATTTCAGACATCTGGTGGAGTGTCCTGCGCTTGGCAGGTGTGTCTTGGACAATGCCCCTCAATCTGGACCACATCTTTTGCTTGTGGCATGCAGAAGATGGCAGGGCTGTGGGAAAAAGAAAGTGGAGCTGTCTTTTGTTAGCTGTGCTTTGGGCGGTTTGGGCTGAAAGGAACAACTGGGTCTTCAAGAACCTCAGTCTTTCCTCTGCAGCGGTCTTTTCCAGGGTGTTGATTTTCTTTAGGGATTGGGCGCCATAGGTGGGATGGCTCTCGGGTGTTCTTGTCTTGGTTCAATGCTCTCTCTCTCTCTCTCTCTCTCTCTCTCTCTCTCTCTCTCTCTCTCTCTCTCTTTGTAGTTTTTTGTTGGCTTTGGCCGCTTTTTTAGTAAGGTCTCTTATCTTTCAAAAAAAAAAAAACAGCTGAATCGTATGAGAATTTTATGTCATCTTCTCTGAGCTTCTGTCATTTGCATGTAACATCTAATTTCTTGTATGCCATTGAACTGTATGATCTTTTGCCCAAAATTGCCATTGCTCTAGTTTCTTGTGAGCAGAATGGAAATTTCTAGCTGGTTTGACAGGCAAGTGCTTTTTTAATAAATGTGGAATGCGCTTTCTGCATTTTCCAAATGCATCGCCTTTAATATGTCATGTGGGCATTTGCATGCTCCTCCAAATGCACTCTAATGCAGAAAATTGGATCAACATTAACGACCGCCGCTTGGATTTATCTTTCTGAAAGTCACACCTTTTCTTTCGGGATTAGACATTGGGTTGGGTAGCACCAGATAGGCAGATAACATTAATTGGGGCTTTTGAGCCAACAATGTAGCTTTGTAGTTGGTTTTATGTAGGAAATAAGATTGTTTGGATAGGTGCAATTCGAAAAGTAACTATGGAAAAGAAAATGTTTTCCACCAATTGAGACAATAAAGTAAGGTGTGGAAAATCTTTTTCCCTTCCACGGTTTCCCTAAAAGAAGAGTGTTATCCTTTTCTTCCAAATAAGCTTGACAATCTTGATCTCCACACTTTTTGTGAGACAAATTTCACTTTTCACCATTGACATTCAACATTTTCCTAGAAATCACCAAAATTAAAATAAGCAACCTTTTTAGATTTCTTTTCAATGGATTTCCTTATCCATGGTTTTCCTTGGACGTGATGTTTTCTTTTCCAAATCTACCTTTTGGATTCCACCAATCCAAACAGGCCCTAAGCAGAATTCCATTTTCCTTTACAATCTTGTTGGACAACTTTGTCAACCAAAATAATTCCATATCTCCCATATACTTCTAAACCTTCATTGGTATACCATCTCATCTAACGACCTTTCCTATTTTCATCTTTCTCAAAGCTTCTTTCACTTCAGATAGTCCAATTTTACGAAAGTATCTATGGACTTTGACATCATTTGAGTTTATGGTTCCTTGTATTTCTGTGCTCTCGAAGTGACTGTCATTTAACAAGTTTTGAAATAGCTTCTCCACCTTTCTTTGATCTCATTATTCTTCACTAGTACCATCTGAGCATCACTCTTAATGCATTTGACATGATCAAGGTCCCTACATTTCCTCTCACACAATTTTGCAAGTTAAAGGACATCTTTCTCAACTTCTCGTCTCCAATATATTGTAAAGATCATGATAGGCCGTTAATTTAGCCTTGCTACTTTCTTAGTAATCATTTTAGCATTTCCATATTGTTCAAGATTTTCATCAGTTCTAGTCCCTTGCTAGTCTTTATAAGTATGATCGTTTCTCGTTAATGGCTTTTTGTACAACATTCTACTACCAAGTTTCCTTATATGATTGGCCTTTCCCTCTAGATACTCCTAGCAAATCTTTTACCACTTTCTCATTGCGCTCAACCATCTCATTCTACATAACATTTACTTTTTTCCTCAACATTCCACTTTCCTTCTTCCATCAATTTATTTTTGAATAATAATTTTCTCTCATTTTAAATTCCACCATCTAGTTTTTGAACACCTGTTGATTTTATTCCCCTTCTTCCATCTTTTAATGTAAATATGCATAACCATCAACCTTGTTGTGCAGTCAAACTCTCTTTCTAGTAGGACCTTGCAGTCCTTACATATTGATTGTTTTGTCTTCTTAAGTAGAAAGAAATCTCTTTGCCTTGTATATAATCCACTTCTGAAAGTTATTAAATGTTTTTCATCATCATCATCTAACCCTTATCCCAACTAATTGGGGGTTGGCTACATGAATCCCTTTTTTTTTTTTTCCATTCCACTTTTCAAGGGCTATAATGTGCATCTCTCTTTTTTAAGTATGTATTTGCAAAAAGTTAGATTGTATGCCATATCGAAATCAAGGATGACATCCCATATCTTTTTTCTTCGCCCAAAACCACACCATCCATTTATGCTCTCATATCCCGTGCTTTCTTTTCCTACATAACTTAGTCTACTACAAATATCCTCTCTTCGTTTGGAATTTCTTGCATTAATCCATCCATATCCTGAATTGTCTCTCGATTGTATCTTCTAACCCTTCTTGAGGCACTTATAGTAGAGAAGGATTTGATGAGGATAATGTGAAGAAGAGATGAGGATATTGAGAGAGAAGAAGAAGGAGGAGGAGAGTTTGGGAGAGATGATGTGTTGGACTTGCTTGCCCTAACACATAATATTTTATTATGATAAAGCATATACTAGTATCCCTCTAGCCCTTATGTTTTATGCTAGTGACTTATGTTGCCCATAGGAAAAGGCCGCCTACTAATGACACACAATAAATACAATACACTAGCATTCTCTATACTCCCTCAAGTTGGAGCATATGGATGTTGATCATGCCCAACTTGTCACTTGACACGATGGAAACAACTAATGCAGGTATGGTTACATATATGTATTGAGGTTAGTTCTTTGATTAGCGACCATTTTCAGATTTTTATAATTGCACACTTTTTGCAGAAGCTTAATGCATTGTGGGCGAAGAGGTACGGGGAAGAAGTTGATGAAGACCTTATTTATGTAGTTTCTGTGGAACGGGTACTTCAGATGGAAGATTTCAGGGAGGTATGGATGGGTATTTGGCACATAATGGTAATGATACTCCAAAGGTGTTTAGTAATATGTAATATTTTGGCATTCATTCGCGTGCTTTATCTGCTCACCACAACAATTCAAATTGAAGGTTTTATAAGAGGTCTCAAGTCCAATATATTGTGTATTTCTGTCAATGCACTGTTTGAGTAATTGGATTCATATTATGGGTTTCAACATTAAGTTCATCTAGTTTGATCATTTCCTTTCATGTCTATTTGATGTATATTCAGGACGGTGTATGGGTGGCATCATCAGAGTATGTAAAGGCAAACCCCGATCCACTTCGAAACTGTGCGGAAAAGATTGTGAACGAGATGAATGCCAAACACAAAGAAGACGTACATCGCTTTTGCAACATCTATGCGGATTTGGAATTTAAGGTTTTCACCCAATGTTATTTGATTACTTTATTGGAAATTTTATGTTATTTGCGTTGTGCAGCATTCTGGGATTGTATCTGGTTCTCTAGCTAGCAGGGCAGGCTAGCCTGGAAAGGCCTTGGCCTGGCCTACCTGGGTCATTTGCTCTCCTAGTCATCGGTCAATCTCTGTTTTTTACTAGTACAGTAACATAAAATATCTAGAGAGGCCAAGTGGGAAACTTACCTTTTTGCCATAGTTAGTGCTATGGTGACCCAATAGCCACTCTCTCTATTGGAACTCTTACTAGTTACGGGTAGGGCTGCAACTCGGGCTGGTTGGGTCCGGTTGAGGCCATTGAAGGTCAACCAGAGCCCAACCCAACCCAACCCGCAACCTGACCTGACCCTCTCTTCATCTCTTTTCTATAAAGAAAAAAAAGGAAGAAAAAAGAAAAAAGAAAAAAGAAAAACCTGATCCTACCTGAATTCCAACCGGAACCCAACCGAAATTCCTCTAAATTTAACCCTAAATTGATCCAACCCAACCTGACCTGATCTAACCCGACCCAAATATATGTGATTATTCCCAATCTAACTCGCCCTGAATTGGCTCAACCCAAACCCAACCCGATTTCAAATCAGGTTGGAGTTTTGCAACCCTAACCCGATAAGAGAGTCACCTGAACTAACATCCAAAGTGAGCGGAAGGGTGGATGGCTGAGCTTGTGAAGATTTATCTCGATGATGATACACCCGTAGAGGCTTAGGCTCACCCATATCACCAATAGGATGCTGAATAGAGGGGAGATGAGTTTTCCCATGATCACTAGTGGAAAGAGGATAAGAGTCATACTCTCCCTGACGCGCAAGAGAATCACAGAGGGATCGGCATGGAGAGGGGAAAAAAGAAAGATCCTCAAAGAAGGTGACATCGGCAGAGACATTTCTTGCGAGTCAATTGGTCAAAGCATTTATACCCTTTCTGACTCCGAGTATACCCTATAAAGACACATTTAATCGCCTTAGGACTAAGTTTATCATTGCTCCCATCCAAAATTTGAACAAAGCATGTACAAACAAAAACTTTAGGTGGTAGAGGAAATGGATTATCATGAGGATACAATATAGTAAATGAAGATTTGTAAGACAGAATACGTGAGGGTATACGATTAATAAGAAAAGTAGCAGTTAAAAGAGCATCACCTCAAAAATGTTTGGGTAGATGCATACCAAGCAGAAGGGTGCGAGCAACTTCAAGAAGATGATGATTCTTTCGTTTTGCAATACCATTTTGTTGAGGAGTGCGAGCACATAACGTCCTAGACAAAATACCACGTTCCTGCAAGAAGGACAAAAACAGTAGACATGTATTCTCCCCCATTATCAGAATGGAGGGATTTGATGGAACAATGAAATTGAGTGCACGCTTCATGATAAAACACTTTAAATGCATCAAACACTTCACTTTTAGATTTCAAAAGATAAATTCAAGTTATGCGGGAATAATCATCAATAAAGGTAACAAAATATCTAAATCCAAAAGTCGAGGTAACCGGAGCTGGTCCCCTAGACATCCGAGTGAACCAGAAGAAAAGGTTGAGATTTCCTCCCAGAAGAGTTAGGAGGAAACGTAGCACGATGATGTTTAGACAATTCACAAATATCACAGCATAATGGTTTAGTGACAGATAAGGAGGGAAACAAAAGTCTCAATTTAGCAATGGATGGGTGGCCTAAGCGGCAATGCCACCGAGTCATGGACTCTCGATCTAGAGAAAAGGTACTAGAAGCGGCAACAAATGTATCATCGAGAAGATAAACGCCTCCTCACTCATGCCCCCCACTAATCACTCTCTTCGTCTGTAGGTCCTGAAACAAACAATAAGAAAGAAAGAAGGTGATGAAACAATTTAGTGATTTAGCAAGATAGCTAACAGACAATAAGTTTAATGGAAAACGAGGCACATGCAATACGGAGGACAAAGACAAGGAAGAAGAGAGAGGGATGGAACCAATCCCAGAGATGGGAGATTGGGTTCCATCTGTGACTGTGACATACTGAGTGGGAGAAGAAGAAGAATAAGAAGAAAAGAATTGCAACTTACCAGTCATATGAGAGGAAACTCCAGAGTCGATGACCTAGGAGGTAGGAGAGGATGACGCAAGAAGGGCAGTACCTGACTGGGCTGAAGCTGCATGAGAAGGCTCAGGAATATCCCGAATGTGAAGCTACATAAGGGCATCATATGCCGCCCGAGAAATGATAAGAGATTCCCCTGAAGTAGACTACTCAGCTGTCGGGGTGGAAGACTGTGTCTTAGAAGCAACAGTGGAAGCAACAGAAGCAGCGGCATACGTAGGACGACCATGTAGCTGCCAGCAATAATCAATAGTGTGATTAGTTCCACCGCAATGTGAACAAATGCAGGAACCATCACGTCCTCGTCCACGTCCACCACGACCACGAAGACTACGGCCGCCGCGACCACGATCTCCCTCGCGGCCTCTACCACGACCACCAAAACTAGAAATGCTCCCTGAGCTCAAGGATGGTACCCGAAGACCAAGGGAGGACTGATCCCTAGCAAGATATGCCGAACGCTCGGGTGGCACAAATGAATGAGAAGGAAGAGTAGAGACTATAACACGCTGACACATGGCATAGACTGTTGTCAATGGGGGAAGAGGATCCTGCATAACAATCTAATCGCGAACGTGAAGATAATTAGAACTCAACCCAGCGAGTAATTGCATGATACGAGTATCATCCCGTTGCTTATGAGCATGTTCATGATCCTCTTTACATTTGGAAGGAAGAGGCCGATATATATCCAACTCATCCCACTTACCCCGAAGCGTCGAATAGTAGTCTTTTAAGGATCTGGAGTTTTGTTGAAACCGACCAATTTCTTGAATAAGCTGGAATACCCGTGAAAAATTCTGAGATTCCGAAACAAATCATGAAGCGTATCCCAAATGCCTTTAGCCGAGGATAAAAACATCACTGAGTGGCTAATCGAGGAATTCATGCTATTTAACAACCATGCAATAACTTGATAATTCTCCTTTGTCCAAGACTTGTAGGTGACATCTGTATAGCTTGGGGGATCATCCAAAATATACGACAACTTGTCACGGGCTCCTAAAAATACTTTTACAGATTGTGCCCATTGAAGATAGTTGTCACCATTCAACTTAATGGAGGTACTCTGCAAGGGGTTGGATTTAAGAGACCCTATGCCAAGAGATGAGGGCCCTTTGTCAGTCATAGTAGAGTCCAAGAGAAATAAACCTATGCTAAGAGACCCCCTATGCCAAGAAAGATTGATTCAAACAACTCTATCTCACTCAATCCTTCAAGATAACAAGAGATAAACCTCAAACAAATATTAATCATTCAAAAAACCATGAAATGCAGTCAAATAGGGCCTGACCGAGTGAAAAACGGCCTAGCCGCACACCCATTTGAGGTTAAAAACCTCTCAAACATTGATCTTAAGTAAAAAAATCCACCATGGATAGCTTGGGAGGAAGTTTCGGTCCATCTTACCAAAGAAAAGCTTACCGATTTGAGGTAGATCGAAGAAAAATGGAATTTGGAACCGATTTTCGAATTTCTCTATTTCGCCCAAAATACCATGAAATGAGGTCTAATAAATTCTGAAAAAATCATGACAAATCTTCTAAAATCAAGATCTATCAAACCCCTAAACTTTTAGCTCAAACAGAGTCCATGCGTCCGTACAACGCTGACCTCAGCCGTACGGCTACTGACGTCAGCAAGGTGACGTGTCGCCTCTCAACCTGGTGGATGCGGAATGCTTGGATCTTTGCTCTGATACCAAGTAGAGAAGGATTTGATGAGGATAATGTGAAGAAGAGATGAGGATATTGAGAGAGAAGAAGAAGGAGGAGAGTTTGGGAGAGATGATGTGTTGGGCTTGCTTGCCCTAACACATAATATTTTATTATGATAAAGCATATAGTACACTGCAGGAGAATAGGGAAGTGTGCACATGCACTTACACTAAAAGGGCCGCCCACTAACCACACACAATAAATACAATACACTAGCATTCTCTATACTTGTGCACTAATAACATTTATTATCTCCTCTCCTAACACAAGTTCTATATTTCTATTAATGGAATTTGGCTGTCTTAACATTTGGAACTTCATTCTTCGAATCTTTATCTACCACTATCCCTACCCTAGTATCCCTCTAGCCCTAATGTTTTATGCTAGTGACATATGTTGCCCATAGGAAATGGGAACTTCCAGACATACCCTTATTTGTTTTTGTTTTTCAAGTAATACGGGAGTTGTTTTCTTAATTATTGAAGTGGAAACAACAAATGCAGGTATGGTTACATATATGTATTGAGGTTAGTTCTTTGATTAGCGACCATTTTCAGATTTTTATAATTGCACACTTTTTGCAGAAGCTTAATGCATTGTGGGCGAAGAGGTATGGGGAAGAAGTTGATGAAGACCTTATTTATGTAGTTTCTGTGGAACGGGTACTTCAGATGGAAGATTTCAGGGAGGTATGGATGCATTGAATTGGGTACTTGGCACATAATGGTAATGATACTCCAAAGGTGTTTAGTAATATGTAATATTCTGGCATTCTTTCGCGTGCTTTATCTGCTCACCACAACAATTCAAATTGAAGGTTTTATAAGAGGTCTCAAGTCCAATATACTGCGTATTTCTGTCAATGCACTGTTTGAGTAATTGGATGCATTTTATGGGTCTCAACATTAAGTTCATCTAGTTTGATCATTTCCTTTCATGCCTATTTGATGTATATTCAGGACGGTGTATGGGTGGCATCATCAGATTATGTAAAGGCAAACCCCGATCCACTTCGAAACTGTGCGGAAAAGATTGTGAATGAGATGAATGCCAAACACAAAGAAGACGTACATCGCTTTTGCAACATCTATGCGGATTTGGAATTTAAGGTTTTCACCCAATGTTATTTGATTACTTTATTGGAAATTTTATATTATTTGCGTTGTGCAGCATGCTGGGATTGTATCTGGTTCTCTAGCTAGCAGGGCAGGCTAGCCTGGAAAGGCCTTGGCCTGGCCTACTTGGGTCATTTGCTCTCCTAGTCATCGGTCAATCTCTGTTTTTTACTACTACAGTAACATAAAATATCTAGAGAGGCCGAGTGGGAAACTTACCTTTTTGCCATAGTTAGTGCTATGGTGACCCAATAACCAGTCTCTCTATTGGAACTCTTACTAGTTACGGGTAGGGCTGCAACTCGGGCGGGTTGGGTCTGGTTGAGGCCATTGAGGGTCAACCAGAGCCCAACCCAACCCGCAACCTGACCTGACCCTCTCTTCATCTCTTTTCTATAAAAAAAAAGAAAAAAGAAAAACCTGATCCTACCTGAATTCCAACCGGAACCCAACCCAAATTCCTCTAAATTTAACCCTAAATTGATCCAACCCAACCTGACCTGATCTAACCCGACCCAAATATATGTGATTATTCCCAATCTAACTCGCCCTGAATTGGCTCAACCCAAACCCAACCCGATTTCAAATCAGGTTGGAGTTTTGCAACCCTAACCCGATCCGAGGACCCTGACTACCCGACCTAACCTGACGTGCATTCGGGTTGGGTTACTTGGGTTTGTGTTGACCCAAACCCAAGTTGCAGCCCTAGTTACGGGTGCTGCAAAGGTTAGCCTTTTGAGAGTTGGTTCTTTTTGGGATGTGATCCAACATAGGCCGCCATGCTATTTATGCGCGGCCACCCATGCAGCATGGGCAGCCCACATCAGATGACTCATTGAATATCCATGTTAGATGCTACCATTTTTATACTGATTTGGGCATCATTTGATTGGTAAAACAAATGCGTGGAATAAAAATCAAACTTGAAAAGTGATGTATACATCCATGATTCCTTAGCTTTAGGATCCTTCTATTCTAACTAGGTGCAGCTCCCGCTTCAAATTGCGCTTTGGACTCCTGCTTTACCTACCTATATTTACCTGTTTACATTTTGAAACATATGCTTCCCCATTGGACGTCAATTGCCTGTAATGGGGGGTTATAGCCTATAGGGGGTTCCTTCAGCCCTTGATGTCCCAATGGAAAAGCGCCCTGCAGTGAAAACCAAAGATTCCCATGCGAAATGATGATTTTGCCTTTCCACCATGGACCTTGTAACTGATAGGTGCATGAGGCTCCTTTTCCTTGCAGGCAATTAGCGTCCTTCCCGCTATTGCACCCAAAATTCTTGCCACTTCGCTTCATGCAGCTATACATGATCCATGCATCAATCTGTTATTTTGATCATTTAAACTGTCCCCATCAGTCATAACTTATGAGTCATTGTTAAATAAGGGGTATGTGATGCATTCTTTATACGCCCCCGCCCTGCATCTGTATATGTGTGTGTATCCCTGAATGACTGAATGAATGAATTTATTAGAAAAGCCAACAAATCATGAGATGGGAGAAGAGTCTTATGCTGTTCTCTACACACACACAAAGACGGACACACAAACACACATGCATGCGTATGCTCACATGCAAACGCACGTGTGCGCACGCACATGTATGGAAGATTGAACCAAGAGATATAATCTGTCATGAGAGAATCTGCCATCTCATTAGCTGCACGACCTGTGTGATTAAATGGGACATTTAGAGAAAAAGATTAAGGATTGAAGCAAAGATAACACGACAATAGACTTACTCATGATTTGCATCTCAGGTGATGGAAGCAAAGATGA
Organism: Magnolia sinica; assembly: GCF_029962835.1. Lineage (NCBI taxonomy): Eukaryota > Viridiplantae > Streptophyta > Magnoliopsida > Magnoliales > Magnoliaceae > Magnolia > Magnolia sinica. The sequence continues at coordinate 9,289,255 of NC_080581.1, forward strand.
TATGGGTCGACCGGTTAGGATTCGATGTGCATGTTCATTCACAAAAAGGTCTTTACGAGGTCCGGATTCCCTTCCCTAGAGAAGTTACCGATGAAAAGGGTGTGAAATCATCATTCAATTGCATGTCTCAACTTGCATGGGAAGTGGAGAAGAATTACACTGTTCCTGAGTTTGAGAAGGTGAAGCACTTGAAAGAGATCACTTGTGTCAGACATTAGGCAACGATGGGGAAAAGAAAGTGGGTTTCTGGGTGGGTCTGTGTCTGATGTAGAGGTGGGCCACAGATTGCGTTGTAATCCAAGATATTATTAATTAATTAATTAATTAATTTTTTTTTCCAATTCGAAGGTGTGAAGTTTCATTTGGTTCATAACCAGTGCTCTCTCTCTCTCTCTCTCTCATCTAAGTGAATTTACAGCGATATTGAAGTGTTTACAGTTTTAACTTTGGGATGCCTTCACTTGCTCCCTTGCAAATTTGCAATCATCTTTGTATCATTTTTCCCTGGAATGACAAGAAATTTTCACAATTGTATTCAAGCACTTTTTATTTATTTATTTGTTGTTGAGATGATTCATCCACTGAGATTATGAAAATGAGATGAAACATGAATGGCAGGTGCCAGAGGGCCTTGTCTACAATGTGTTTGTCCCACCTCCCTTGTGTTGAGGTGAAATGGACCATCTCGAATGGATGTCCTTAACAAGTACCATCTTGAATGCATCGTGTGCTGCTTCATATCATTTATTACTAATGGATAGATTTTCATCAAGCCCTGTTTGGCAGACACCTAAAAAATGAGTTGATCTCATTTTAGGTAACAGTAACTATGTATTAAATACATTGATCTGTGATACACAATGAGTTCAAGAGAACAGTGATTATGTGTTAGAGATCCAGATTGCTAATACATAGTTACTGTTAACTAAAATGAGATGAACACAGTTTTAGGTGTCTACCATATAGCGCCTAAATATTTATTCCGTACACATACAACAAGGAAAAAATCTATCATGCTCTGTTTTTGTTCTCTTCACCTAGAACCTATGTATGATATGCATCTACATACTCCTATGCAACCTGTACACAGTTTGGATTGGGTGGGGTTCAGGTTGGACTCTCTATCTCTACCTCTGAACTCCCTTCAAACTGCAGCTGAGTAAACAACATTAGTTTCCCTGTGAGATGATCATGGCGAGCATGCGTCATTGTTTTGGTAAAGATATCTGCTAGTTGATTTTGAAAAGCGATGTGAAGTAGAGATGTCTGCTAGTTGATTTTGGAAAGCAATGTGAAGTAATCTTAGCAAATGAGCCCATGACGATAAGACCATAAGCGGCAGAAAAGAGGAACACAGAACAAAGTGATCAAGGGCTGCCCTGAATCTCAGATCCTTGAAAACTAGCCCTTGAGAATGAAAGTGTTTCCCAGTGTCAAGTCATTGTCAGTGAGCAAACTGTTGCCGCTAATGAAAATAATGCCACTATGCAGAACATAACCAAGAGGTCACTTTGAGCCTTAGGCAGTGGCATTCCCTTCCCGAAAGATGTGGGAGATGGACCGGGCATCACACTTCTGCAAAATGTTTCTGCAGCTCCACACTAGGTTCCAGATCTCCCAGATTGGCCTCCCAAGCAACCAAGATAGTGTTTACCACCAATGTTCAAAATATCGGTATCGCATTACATATCGCATCTTTGGGATGCAAATATGCATCGGTTATCATATAGGATATATCGTTTCTATCTGGTCGTTTATCGCGCATTTTGGGAAACATGGGAAAACATTGAGAAAATGGTTGAATTTTTTAATGAAACTTCAAGGATTGTTAGAAAAGATCTTAATACACACTTTTAAATCATAACATCTAAAAAAAAAAAGTGCACGTAATAGGTTTCTTTTATATAGGGTACTACGCTATGCTAAAAAAAAACAAAAAGTCCTAAGCTTTGCGCTGTCTAATTGGACCAATGCAACTATATTCAAATTGAATGCTTAACATTTAGAGTATATGTGATGATTATTTTATCAAACACTCTTAAATATCTTGAAATTAGTCTCAATTGGCAATTGGTTGAAAGAAAATTTTGAGAAAATATTAATAGTTTAATAATTTTTAATTAAAAATAATTTTTATTTTTCAAAAATTGACTAGTTCTTAACAAATCAGTAGATCAACCTTCATGCATGCTTGATTTCATGTTTGGAGTGCAACATTGCAAGCAATTTGGGAGAAATTGAATTTTTTTAAAAAAATTTTCTAACTTTTTCCAAATCGGACAACCTACACTCAAAATTTGAAATTACAATGTATGTGATGATCATTTCATCAAACACTCATAAATTCTTCAAAATTAGTCTCAATTGACAACTAGTTGAAGAAAATTTTCAAAAGAAAATGGAGAACATCAAGAACTAATGGATATCGAAATCGAAGCTCCAACTCCATGATTTTTCATGCAAAACATGACGAACGAATGTATTTATTACCATTTGACACTAATTTAACATAATTAAAAAAAAAGATCGAAAATTGAAAACACTCGACAGATGAAAAATGAGGGATATATTGGCACTACCAGTGCTTTTTGTATCGCACAGGTAAGATACACGATATATCGTGGGAGATATCAGCTGATATCGTTGATATTTAAAACATGGTTTACAATTGCAAGGGAAACATGCTCGATCTCCAAACATCAGGTCTCAATCTTCCGCACTAGTGTTCACCACTGCAAGGGAAACACGCTCGATCTCCAAACATCGGGTCTCAATCTTCTGCACTAGTTGTAATCCATCAAAGAGTGCGAAACTATTGCACAATCTGCAGTTGTTGCTAGTGGCAGCCATGAATCCGTAATATCGTTCCAAATTATAGCACCCGAGCCTCTATCAGGCATCCTAGAAGTCGACGGTCCATTGAAATTTAGCTTTTGCCACCCAGGAGGGTCCATTTCGCAGTGGTTGGTGAGAGGTTCACACAACTTAACCCACGCTGATTCCAGTTGTCCAAGAGTCTTAATGTGAAGGGATCATGCTACATCTTGGGGCTACAGATATTGCAAAATTCTGAAATTTCCATCTTAGCTTTGTACAAGATATCCCCCAGGTTTTCAAATATGGCATGGTTGCAGGCTTTCCAAGTATGCCACTAGACATAACAGGATAGCCATTTAGGGGCTGTTTGGATGCCTGTAAGTTTTTAAATTATGATTTTTTACTTCAAAGTGATTTTCAGCTTAAGTCATCACTTACAGGGAAGTGACTTTTCAACCCAGCATGTTGAAGTTTCCCAGCAATTTTGCTAACGACTTATTAGTGAATTTCCTCTCCCAAACACCAATTGTAAGTAACCGACTTTCAGAAATTAACATTCATGGTTCAATTGCACTGTACGGCTCAAAACAAAATGTACATGAAAAAGCAAAGACATTAGAGACACTGGATCCAGCCAACAGGCCGAGCCATATCCAAAACTAGCGTAAGTGTACCAGTCAGCAAGGACCACATAATTCAGACTGACATCTCCATCTACACCCACAACCGAAAAACCAACCTACAAACCGAAAAACCAACCTTTAAACAGGCCTGGACGACCTGAATTGGCTGAAGAACCTGGAGAATTTATAGCACACGAACCCCTCTAGATAGAGCAACATCTCCATCCCTTAATTGCCCAAACCAGCCCCAAGTAGTCGCACTAGAACTTATGCAGCACAGAGAGAAAGGAGCCAAATAAGCTACTGTAGGTCGCAGCCATCTAAGGAAGACATCCAGCTTGATTTTCATCACCGAACGTCTGCTGAACTGGAAATTCCAGCAACATCCGCATCTACCTATCCTAGAGATCCAAACAGCATCTGAACTCACAACATGGCTGCATGACCTCCGACTTGCATCCATCAGTATCCTATTTTTAGAAACAAAGACCCCTCTGAATATACAAGCAGACAAGCCCACAGCAACACTGCCTCCTCCCTTTTAAACTCACCCTATGGGAATAGTGTTAGCTTGTCCATAAAATAATTATGGCAAGCATGTGCCATTGCTTTAGTAAAGATGTCTACTAGTTGATTTTGAAATGTTACATTGATGGTGATGCAGGGAATGACGTGAGGTCGAGCACCGTCTCCCTGAAGGGAACAACAGTTCCGAATCCACAAAACTTCTCTGGACTCCTCATAGAGACTTCTCGAATCCACGAGAAAGAAAGCAAGCAAAATAGAAAATAAATTCTATAAAATTTGAAATTGATTGATGAATGAAATATACTAGTTCACAACCCTTTAAATAGGGATACCAAGTAATGGAAGAGAAATCATAAGCAAACTATAACTAAAACTCCTAGAATTCGCAACTTACTATAAATAGTAAACTTACTATTTATAGACGGTCGTGATGTCTACTAGTGCGCAAGGTTTTCAGTAAAAAATAGTATCCTATTTGGCCTCACCAAGCTATTCTCCTAATTATTCTAAGCTCTTTTCACATTGGGCGCAACTCCTAAAGCCCAACGGATGAAGAGTTATAATGAAACTAAAACTTATTATTTAAAGTAAAAACGGAATTAAAACGGAGAAACGATTGTCGATCTAGGGGTATTTCACAAATCCGGCTTGCGTAACCTTGCATACCTGGGTTGGGTGGCTAAAGTAGCTCGTTCTACCCCAAAATCATATATTTTACGTCCGGTAACTCATTTTGGATTGCGAGATACGCCCGATCTAAGGTCCAATGGTCCGGATCACTTTTGTCGTTGATCGGGCCTTTTCTAATCCATCTTGGCCATGAAGTTGTCTGCGACCCACTCCATGTCAGATGGGATTGCCGAAGCACGCGGAGATAAATTAAGCAAAGTATTTCAATAACACAGTTAAGCCCAATCATAAAGACTCTGAATTTACGGTGGAAAAATTCTTTTAGAAAAAAATCAAGCGACTGATATGCCCTATGAAAGCATAAAATTATAGGAGAGAAAAATTAACCGATTCAAACAAGCCTCGAATCACCCAAGCTACACCCTTGAAATCATAGGAACGAAGTAGAAAGCTCTTTTATACCCCTAATCTCGATTACACCCATATACATAGCCTCTAGGAGAATCACAATCGGAATAGGAAATAAATCCCGCACTTACGCAATTCTGTGTAACTTTGCGCGATCATTCGATGACACATTCGATGGCATTTCAATGACATCGAACTAAACACCAAAACATTCCAGCGACTAAACATTTATTTTCTGAATTTTTTCGATGGCACTTCGATGGAACTTCGATGTCATCGACAGCTCGTCAATGGCATCGAGCAGGACACCAAAAGTGTCCAGCAACCTTCAATGGCATCATGTTGTCATCGAAGACCCATTGATTTACATATTTAAGACATCAATCAACAAACATGAAATAAAGCTATCTCATGATAGCAACATTGACATTATTGGTGTGTGCGATGTGTTGGGGTCCACAGGTCCATCTTCATAAGTACAATATGCTCATAAAATGCCATGGAAAGACTACAAATTTAGGTTTAGGGTACTACCAACCAGTAAACGTCCACTAAACTTCACCAGTCGGAACCGGCACATAAACGTTTTCTCCTCCATTGGTTTTCTTACATTCATAGTAAAATACTGTATTTACGACGTACATGAAGAGTTTCACCACCCAAATTAAACAGAACACGATGGCCCATGTCACCAATCGGGCCGCAGTCATCTGCTTCATAACCCTCATGGCACAAAAATAGACCACAAGAATCGCCATGGTGGTGATGTAAAGAAGCAACATAAGAGCAAACCCTTGAAGCTTTCTTCCTCTGATGAGTTCTCCAGCTTTCCCAAGTGCCTTCATTCCATAACAATCTTCTTCTACTATGGAAATCACAAGACCCAGCATCCAAACTGCAGTTAAGTACACATAAAAGAGTGAGCCCGAAAGCCCCAGCAGAGAACACAACACTGTTAGAATCACACCGTCGGTAGCCATCACGATAAAAATACTTAAGCCCATGATCAAAAGGCCATAAGCGGCTGAGATGAGAGACACATAGAAGGAAGTGATCATTGGTCGCTTCCAAGATCCTCCTATCCTCATCATTGAAAACAAGTCATTGAGTGTGAAGGATTTCCCAGTGTAAATCATAGCCGTTGAGTGGACAGTAACCACTAATGAAAACAATGCCATGATGCACATCATAACGAAGAAGATCGCTTCGAATGATAGGAGGAGTCGGATGTCTTCTTTAATTTCATCTGAGATCTCCTTAACTTTTGGGCTATTTGGATCACCCTTAGGAAAGTGGGCTATCTTAAAAATCAGGTCTCTGGCCACTGGGGTGAGGACTAGATTGCTAGCCAGAGCCAGAATACAGAATGGAACAAGCACGAGGAGTATGATGGAGAGCATGAGCTTCCCATTTCTTGTGGGAAGACAAAGGGCTTCTTTAAGAATCCCAACCACTCGCAACGGTCGGGATGATTCTCTGGCCATCAACGGTAGCTTTGCCTCTTCCTCCATTAGTGAGCTATTCAACCATTAGCATTCAAATTCGTATATTTGTAGTAGATTTTCTGATTTTGGTTGATTAATTCAAGGGTGCTATGACTTTTCTTTTGTCTTTTAAACAATTAAGAAGGATTTTCAAACGAGTCTGGTTACACTACAATGCTTTGTAGGTTAAGCTTAAGCTACAATATTGTGGTGTATGGGGGCCATCATGGTGTTCTCGTGACATCTAATCCGTCCATCATGCGCACTCTCTCATATTCTCCTTATCTTAAAAAATTCAGGTGGGTCAAACCACAGGGAATAGTTGGAATGGGGATGCTCACCATTGAAAAGCTTTCAGATTTTGTGTGAGGCCCACCGTGTTTGTATGTGTCATCCAATCCATTCAGAAGATAGGCCATTCCAAAACTCAGGTGGGGCACACCATATGATTTTAGAAGTTTTAGGCATGATTTTACATGGAAGGGCCCACCTGAGTTTTGGATAGGCGTTATTTTTAGACCGCGAGGAAAACATGAAGGGCCACACGTGATGGATGGATTGGATGTAATGCAAAAATCTCGGTGCGCCCCACACATTGCATTGTAGGTATAGCTTAACGCACAAAGCTTTCCACTAGATCCGGCCTCTAAATGAATTCCATCGAGATTGTCACAGCCAAACGCGCATTGGATTATGCAATGTAGCTAGTAATGACATGTTTGGGAGGGTTTTTCAAGGCCCATACTCACCCTTCCACATGCACCTCTATATACAATCACGTATGCCAAATCTCATACGTGTATCAGGTGGGACTTTCTGTTAAGATGATCAGACAAAATATCAGTGCCTATCGATCAGGCCAAGGTCAGATCTTTACGAAAACAAGGAACGGTTAAAACTCGCAAGCATTTTTGTACCGTTGGTGCTCTCGATACATGTATATGGCCAACTGTATAATTTTCCGGCCTGCTATTTTGGTTAGATCTTCTACACGGTGGATCCCATGTGATTCACGGATAGGATGTTACACGCGTGCCAGGTTTGGTTTGGGTGAGTACAGAGATATCAGATAAGCAAACATCCATGTTTTGGAGGGGTTAAAGTACGTTGGAACTTGGGCGGAAGTCCCTATGATCATTATCTTGTCCGGTTGTGAAGGAGGAGCTTATACTTCTCAAGTGAATGAAGACCCTATGATTATTTTCTTGTCCGGTTGTGAAGGAGGAGCTTATACTTCTCTGGTGAATAAGGCTGGTCCAATCATCAGATGGGCCACAACGGACAAGCAAATGGACGGTAAGATTTTTTTCAACGGTTCATATTCGATGTGCATGTCAGCCCTACCTGATGAGTGGACCAGCGTGATTCTTGGACCGTGGCATCTACATGTTGTGGCTTATGTAATAGATGGGGCACGTGTGCCACGTAGCATGTATGGGGCTGGGCTCGTCGTGCGTGTGGGATAGCAATGCTCCACACGATTAGGTCTTAATACTGGCTAGCAGTCATCAACTCGTGCAAGATCGGGGCCATTCATCTGGTAGGCCACACATATAATGTGCCCAGGCCCAAGAAAAAAACGCTCATCAGGTGGGCCAAACGTGTATAGAGAAATAGACGGTTCAAAAAGGATAATGAAGAACCAACCCCATTCAACAGCCTCGTGTCCTCCATCGAGAATTAGGGCTGGACTGCCGACTGCTTCTTCTCAGAGTGATTTTAATATATGGTGATCCGGCAGTACTGGTTGACCGAGGTGCTTACGGTCCACCGTGACTTGTACGATGTTACCGGTAGGCTGGACTTGTGACCATACATACTGCATGAGTGCCCCGTTATATATGATTGTAAAAATGAGATTAGTATTAATCACATTTTGGTAGAGAGAGAGTTAGGATTTTGAAAGTGGAATTTGTCCAACCAGACAAGGGTTTCAAATTTGTAAGTCATCTATTTCTTGTAATATTTATAGTGGATAGTTTGTGACTGGTACCGTGGTTGTTTCCCATAAAGGTTATTTCACATAAAATCTTTGTATTTGTCTCTGATTGCTTGATTTTTGTTTTCCTATTCATATATTTGATTTGTTCTAAGGTTGCTTTCATGCGTAACGTGTGACAACTGCACACAATAAGTGGTATTGGAACGTAGGTTTTACGTTAGGCTGTTTAAATCGAATTTGAAACATGGGTTCAAATGGATTGAATGTGAAGTTCAAGATGAAAAAGTTTACAGGCAAAAATAATTTTGAATTATCGAGGTTGAAGATGAAAGCCATCTTAATTCAGCAAGGGGGTGTAGTAGGCTCTCTTTGGCAAAGCGAGACCTTATGAAACTATAAAGGAAGAGGATTGGGATGACCTAGATCAAAGGACGATTATGGCAATTCAATTGTGCTTAACCGATGATGTCCTTTATAATATTATTTCTTAAACGACCACCGCAGGCTTATGGGCAAGGTTGGAGAGCCTTTACATGATGAAGTCGCTCTCCGATTGCCTATATATGAAGAGATAGCTGTACACTCTAAATATAGCGATTATTTTGTCAATCTAGCCGAAGTTGTTGTATCGATTGAGGATGGCATAGATTTGAAAGATCTAAAGGAAGCTCCAAAGAAACCAGAGGATTCTCCAGCCCAAGTCCAGGATCCACTGGTTGAAGTAATCTGGGGACAAAGTAAATCCCCAAGCCAACTTTCATTAGCAGTTTACTGGAACCGCAAGTCCAGGCAAGCTCACTGATTTACTCAGAGAGTTTGCTAATCACTTTGCATGGGATTAACATGAAATGCCTAGTTTAGACCGAAAACCAATTGACCACAGGTTGCCACTAAAGGAAGGGTATCGACCGCACAAGCAGTCATCTAGGCGGATGACAACAAAAGATACATAGAAAATGAAAGAAGAGATCTAACGACTATTGAAGGAGTGATTCATCAGGCTAATCAAATATGCTAAATGGATCTTTAATATGGTGCCAGTCATCAAGAAAAATAGTAAGCTCCGAGTATGCATTGATAATATAAATTTAAATCAAGTCATGCCTAAAGATGAATGTCCAATGCTAATGGCCGATTAGTTGATTGGCCGAGCAGCTGAGCATCAAATGGTTTTCTTTCTAGACGATATTTAGGGTATAACGAAATCATCATAACACCTGATTATGTGCCAAAAATGTCATTTAGATGCTTGGACCTTTGGGAACCATTTGCTTAGTGGTTATGCAGTTTGGGATAAAAAATATAGGGGCTACTTATCAAAGAACAATAAATGCTATCTTCCCTGATAACATTATTTGAAAGTCATTTCGTACGGAAGGCAAGGTGTGGCCCATTCTCAGAGAACGAACTCCATCCTCCGATAATCGGGACCATTTTAATCAACATCTTACGAGTGGCTGAATAGGCAACCGATCTTCTTAGATCTCAATCATATACGCGCAACCTGATGTATCTGTCTATCTTGGCACTTGTGGTTAAAAGTTGTTCGGTTGGAATCAAGCTGCATGGTCAGTTCTAGCACGCTCGCAAATACTACATGTGACAGAATTCTGAACTCAAAAAGAGGACAAGAGCTTGTTACATCCAAGGGCTCCGTGACCACACACATGCCAAGAAGATGGGAGCTAAAGATTATTTATACATATGGTCTTTATTTTAGCATACAATCTTTTTAATACATGATCAAGTGGCTGTACTCACTCCCAAAAATCCTAAAATGAGAATATGTCAACACCCAAAATGAAAAATAAGTGCATGCAAGTCGATCAACGCGTAGTGGAGTGTATGCAAATGGAACGGCATATGTTCAGCTCCACATCGTTCTTGTTCATACGTGAATCTTGGGCCATGGATACCTCTCCACGAACCACCACCTTCTTCCCATTAACCTTCCTACACTCGTAGTAGAACACTGTAAATGCCACGAAGGCCAAGAGCTTCAAAGGGCAAGCTAGACTAACCAACAATATTTCAAAAACCACATTGGGAATGAAACTGGTCACCGTGAAAATACTTATGGCTAGTGCTACTAAAAGTAGTGAAAGAAGAAACCCTTGAATCCTTCTTCCTTTGATGACCCCTCCAGCTTCCACCAACGCAGCCATTCCATAACAATCCTCCTCCTCTACGATGGAAATCACAAGACTCAGCATCAAAGTGGCATTAAGGCATGGATGAAATAACATGAACGCAAGGCTCATCAACCTAGCGAAGCGGATGAAAATTCCAGTACTCTCCGGTAGCACAACCCAAACCGACAAAGATGCACCACCAACGTAAGAAATGGAGAGAAGAAAGACGAATAACCATGTGATCGCCGATCGTTTTAGTACCTGTCTGATCATTGCAAGTATCTTTTCACGAGTTAGGTCAACCCCAACATAGATAGAGGCAGATGAGTAGATCGTGGCCACCATCATGGCTAGTGTAATGAGCCAGAATCCTGCTAAGCAACCGAATTCTAGGGCGACGAGGATTCGGAGGTCTTTGTGGCTTCTGATGAGGGTTGCATGACTAATGGAGTGATTACACGGCTCTAGATACAAGAGGGGTGCATTTGAATCGAAGCCTGTCATTAGGAGATCGATGACGTAGTTGTTGAATAAGGCGATAATGATGTAGAGAGGGAGCACAATGATACTGAGTGAAAACATGAGCTTCTTGTTCTTCCATGTGAGTTTCGAGGCTTCTTTGAGAATTCCCCATGTGCCTAAGGGCGGAGAAGATTCTCCGGCAGTCACCACCAACTTGGGTGACTTCTCCATTTCTTTGTAACCGTTGATCATGATCGATTATGGGGCCACTTGGGTTGTCTGTTTCAACACGGGCTGGGGTCTACGGACCGGAATATCTCTACAACACCTGTTGTAGGAGGCGCATGCAATAATCGAGCTCTGTCGGCCTCACTCACCGCAATGGTGGTTTTAAATACACTTGGTTCATCAGTTTCCACGCCGGTTTCAACGTACTTGACAAAAAAGTAAATAAATAAATAAAAAGAAGATTAAAAAAAAGGGGGAAAAAGAGTGAGGGAAAACTTAGGCGGGCCACACTATGGGAATAATGTAAAATAATTCCTATAGTTTTAGTTCTGGTGGGTTCACCGGATTAACGGATAAGATGGCATATAAATAACGTGGTGGCCCCGGGAAGGTTTTTATGGTAGTCATCCCCATCCCTCACAGTTCCTTGTGGTGTGGTCCACTTGAGTTTTTCGATCAACTGCATTTTTGGGCTTACATCCTAACGTGAGGTTCGCAACTGATGAACGGAATGGATGTTATAAACAGATCACGGGAGGCCCATGCACAAAGGTCAGGTTTTGTACGCTCTTCCTGCAGCATGTGCAGGGGATATAATGATAATTAGGCCTAGCTCTTATCGACCGTTGATTTTGACGGGCTAAGAGCAGGAATACAGACGCCATTTATATATAGGATTTATATTCACACCCTCTTTATTGACGATTTGGACTATGTTGTTGGGCAGTATGCAGACTCCGTTTTTTGGTGCAAATGGCAAGCGTGTATTATATCTGAACCAATCATCAGGTAGGTTATACATCTACGCGGATTGCCTGCAAACCTGAACCTAGGTGGAGCCCGTCATAATGTCTTTGAGAAATCCACCCCGTCCATCCGTTTTTCCCAGCTCATGTTAGGACATGATCCCAAAATTGAGGCAGATCCAAAACTCAAGTGGGTCACACCACAGGAATCAGTGGGGATTGAACGTCCACCATCCCGTGGGGCCACAAAAGATTTGGATCAGGCTAATAATTTTTGTGTTTTCGGTTCATCCTAATGGGAATGACCTTAGAAATAGTTTGAATTGCATATAAACATAGGCATTTTCCTCCACACGTTTTCTTTTTAATGTCATGTGGCCCACTTGAGTTTTGGATCTATCTCATTTATTTTTGGGCCCATGTAAACATGGATGCTTGGTTTGTATTGAATTAAATAGACTATTTAAAATTAAAAATAAAAATAAATAAATAAAAGAATTAAGATAAAAGATTTATATATTTGAGTTGAGGCGTGACGTGTGTTACTCGTCTTGAAATCGAATTTTCTCTCTTTGGACAATTTCTCAAGTACAACATATTTCCAAAATAATCAATCTCCATGATACAAATTCACATGCCCATTGAATGGAGCCCAAGTCACAAGGCAAAAAGCTTATTTTATATATAAGAATTTTTTTTAAAGACAAATCTGATGTATGACTAAACCCATGGTTCAAAATGTTAGATACGGTGATATCTGCAAATCCAAAAACCGTGTGCAGCAAGCTGTTAGATTAGATTTTTTTTTCTTCTAAGATCAGATTGCTAGCTATGTAGATTTCTTTCTAGATTTTCTCTGGATTATTTCTTCTTTATTTAGCTACCCCTAGGATGAATCTAGACAAGGATAGTTTAGTAATTTCACACAATAAGAAAGCCTATAAATAGGCAGCAGTGTAATACGATTTTCAATTCATTCCAATAAAGACAACTGCTGTTCTCTCTTCTTCTTCTTCCAAAAGTTGCTGATTTTTGTTTCATGGTGGCTGCAGCCACACGTCAGCAGGAAGCTGGGTTTTAGACCCAACAAAGTGGTATCAGAGCCCTTGATCCTTGGGCCTCATCAGCCATGAGAAGGAGCTGTTGATCATTGGGCCTCATCAGCCGTAAGAAGGAGGTTCTACACCTGTTTTGGGTCTGCAATACCCAAGACAAATCAGCCGTGGAAGGAGGTCTCGCACTCCCTGTTTTCCCTCTGCCAGGTTTGTTTGATACGTCAGTTGTGGTGGGGCCATAACCAACAGGTCCAGTTTTTTATCAGAAGCAGTTTCCAGCAAAAAAAAATCTGCTTTAAAAAAAACTGATTGAAAAAATCTGTTTTTCAAAAATCAGATTGCAGCAACAATCTATTATAAAAAAAAAATCAGATTGCAACAAATCTGTTTGCAAAAAAAAGAGATTGCAGCAAAAAAAATCTGTTTAAAAAATATTCAGATTTTTCCTTTCATCTATATTCTTTTTTAAAAAAAATCAGCCGTTTAAAAAAAAATATATATAGAAAAAATGGCTAGCACAATTCAGCCGCAGGTCCCTAAGTTGTCAAAGGACAACTATGAAAAATGGTGCATCCAAATGAAGGCATTGTTCGGGTCGCAAGAATTATGGGAAATCATCACGGATGGGTATGAAGAACCCACTATGGAAGAAGAAGCCGTCTTCACCAATGAAGAAAAGATCACTCTAAAAAATCAGAGGAAGAGAGACAATAAAGCTTTGTTTCTCCTCTATCAAGGGTTGGATGAATCCACCTTCGAAAAGATTGCCGAAGCAATATCAAGCAAGCAAGCATGGGATACCCTTGGCACCATCTTCAAGGGTGTAGATCGAGTGAAGCGGATTCGCCTTCAAACATTAAGAGCCGAGTTTGAAGCAACTCACATGAAGGAAGGTGAGAATATTACTGATTATTTTTCACGTTTGCTTGTAATTGTCAATAATTTGAAAAGAAATGGTGAAAAGATTGAAGATGTCCGAGTTATTGAAAAGATACTTCGATCCCTCACAACCAAGTTTGAGCATGTGGTTGTGGCGATCGAAGAATCAAAAGATATTGAGAAACTCTCCATTGAGGAGTTGATGGGATCGTTGCAAGTTCATGAGCAACGAATGCAAAAGAATGTCAGTTCCATGCCGATGGAACAAGCTTTAGAGTCAAGATTGACTCTGAATAATAACAATGGTGGACGTGGAAGTTCACAACGTGGTGGACGTTTTGCTAACAATCGCGCAAGAGGCAGAGGGTGCGGATACCAACAAAGCCATGGCCAAAACCAGCAGAAAAATACCAATTTCCATGGAAGAGGAAATGGTAGAGGTAGATCTATGTATGGACGAGGAAGTACAAAGAACATCCAATGCTACAATTGCAACAAGCTTGGCCACTATGCATCTGATTGCTGGAGCAAGCCGGTGACTCAAGACGAGCTATCCAACTATGCCGAAGCATCAAGCCATGAACAAGAAAGCTCCACACTTCTCCTTACATAAGAGAAAGGTAGTGATCAGCATGATGTATGGTATCTCGACACGGGTGCTAGTAATCACATGTGCGGCGACAAGAAACTCTTTGTGGAACTCACAGAAGGAGTTCATGGCGATGTAACGTTTGGAGACTCATCAAAAACACCTGTGAAAGGTAAAGGTAAAATTCAAATCTTTCAGAAGAATGGTGTTCCAAACTATATCTCCAATGTGTACTATGTGCCTAACATGAAAAGTAACATACTGAGTCTCGGACAACTCCTCAAAAAAAGGTATGTCATACACATGGAGAACTCTTCTCTTTCCATTAGAGATATGCATGGACGTTTGATTGTAAAAGTCCAGATGGCGAAGAACCGTATGTTTCCTCTCCATATAAACACAATGCTTGAGAAGTGTTTTTATGGAAAAGTAAAGAATGATTCCTGGATGTGGCATCTTCGCTTTGGCCATCTAAATTTCAGTGGCCTGAAACTTCTGTCATCATCAAGCATGGTGCATGGTTTACCTACTATTGAAGCTTCAGAACATGTGTGTGAGGCGTGCACACTTGGGAAACAACAAAGGAACTCCTTTTCGAGTGGAGTATCCCGAAGAGCAAGAGAACCGTTGCAGTTGGTTCACACTGACATCTGTGGACCATTAGATCCAATCTCTCTTAGAGGTAATAAATACTTTATTACCTTCATTGATGATTTCAGTAGAAAATTATGGGTGTATGTAATCAAAGAGAAGTCTGCTACTTTTACTATTTTTAAAAATTTTAAGGCCCTTGTTGAAAAAGAAAGTGGTCTTAAAATCAAAACTCTTCGATCTGACAGAGGTGGGGAGTACACCTCAAATATTTTTCGAGAATATTGCAGGGAACATGGTATTAAGCAACAACATACTGCAGCATACACGCCACAACAAAATGGAATTGCGGAACGGAAGAACCGCACCATCCTCGATATGACGAGGACCATGCTGAAGGAGAAAAGTCTGCCAAAGAATTTCTGGGCAGAGGCAGTTGCATGTACTGCCTATCTGCTCAATAGGTGTCCGACTAAGAGTGTCAGATTCCAGACACCGCAAGAAGCATGGAGTGGATACAAACCGAGCGTGGCACACCTTAAGATCTATGGGTGTGTTGCCTACGCTCAAGTTCTAGAAGCAAGAAGGAAAAAGCTTGATAATCGTGGCAAGAAGTGCATCTTCATCGGCTATAGCGAAGAATCAAAGGCATACAAGCTCTACAACCCACTAACCAATAAGCTAGTGGTGAGTAGAGATGTGGTATTTTGTGAGGAAGAAGCATGGAAATGGAACGAGGGAAACTCAGCCAAAAGAAAAGCAAATCGAGGTCGAAGAATATGAAGAAGAGAGACGTGAGAAGCAAGAGCAGACACCCACATCACCCCCTTCGGATCACAGAAGTCCAGGAGTACGCTCCATCTCTCCTGGAAGTACTTCATCAAATCAGAATTCATCCAGCACATCTTCATTCGATTCTCCTTCACCCTTGGCTCCCATTAAAATGAAAAGCCTCAACGACATCTATGCAGAAACTGAGGAAGTGAATTTACTCTGCCTGTATGCGAACCACGAGCCTCTCACATTCGAGGAGGCTGTGAATGAAGGATGTTGGAGAAAGGCTATGGAAGAAGAGATTCATGCCATCGAGAAGAATCGAACATGGGAGTTGACCTCACTCCCCAAAAGTCAGAAGACCATTGGTCTCAAATGGGTATACAAAATCAAGCGGAATGCCGATGGTAAGATCGAACGATATAAGGTAAGGCTCGTAGCAAAAGGCTACAAAAAGAAATATGGGGTAGACTATGAAGAAGTTTTCGCCTCAGTTGCTCGCCTTGACACTGTAAGAATGATTATCTCCCTTGCAGCTCATCACAGTTGGATGATCTACCAACTGGATGTGAAATCTGCATTCCTAAATGAGGTACTCGAAGAAGAAGTATACGTTGACCAGCCTGAAGGCTTTGTCATGCAAGGGGAGGAACACAAGGTGTATCGGCTGAAGAAAGCCTTGTATGGGTTGAAGCAAGCTCCCCGTGCTTGGAATGCATGGATTGACGGTTATCTTCAAGAGAATGGCTTCGTCAAATGTCCGTATGAGCATGCAGTCTACACAAAGAAGAATGCCCGTGGTGATATCCTTATCGCTTGTTTATATGTTGATGATCTGCTGTTCACTGGGAATAGCCAGGCGATGTTTGAAGAATTCAAGCAGGCTATGTTCAAAGAGTTTGAGATGACTGATGGTGGATTGATGTCTTTCTTCTTGGGCATTGAAGTGAAGCAACAAGTCGACGACATTTACATATCCCAGAAGAAGTACACAAAGGAACTTCTTGAGAAGTTTCAGATGGTCGATTGTAAAGCCGTAAATACACCTGTAACAACAGGCCTAAAGCTCACAAGAGATGGAGAAGGAAGAAACGTCGACTCAACCCTATTTAAGAGCCTAATCGGAAGCTTAAGGTACCTCACAATCACTAGGCCAGATATAGTCTACAGTGTTGGGCTTCTAAGCCGGTATATGGAAGCCCCAAAAGAGTCACACTGGCTAGCTGCAAAACGAGTACTGAGGTATATCAAAGGGACTATTGAATTCGGTCTCTTTTATCCATACGATGATGAAGCGATGTTGTATGGATACTCTGATAGTGATTGGGGTGGTGACCAAGATGAAAGAAAAAGTACCACAGGCTATGCTTTCTATCTTGGGTCGACAGCATTTACATGGAATTCAAAGAAGTAGAGTGTGGTCGCCCTGTCCACATGTGAAGCTGAGTACGTAGCAGCTTCATCCACTGTATGTGAGGCGATCTGGCTAAGGAATCTACTAAAGGAGCTGAAGCATCTACAGGAGGAATCCACTGTTATATATGTGGACAACAAGTCGGCAATCGAACTTGCCAAAAATCTAGTTCAGCATGGAAGGAGCAAGCACATCGACACAAGATATCACTTTCTTAAAGATCAAGTAAAACAGAAATTGGTAAAACTGAAATACTGTCACACCACTGAGCAAGTGGCAGATATCTTCACCAAAGCATTGCCAACTGACACATTCAGGAGACTTAGATCAATGCTTGGAATGAAGCCGGTTTTGGTTTGAAGGGGAGTGTTAGATACGGTGATATCTGCAAATCCAAAAACCGTGTGCAGCAAGCTGTTAGATTAGATTTTTTTTCTTCTAAGATCAGATTGCTAGCTATGTAGATTTCTTTCTAGATTTCTCTGGATTATTTCTTCTTTATTTAGCTACCCCTAGGATGAATCTAGACAAGGATAGTTTAGTAATTTCACACAATAAGAAAGCCTATAAATAGGCAGCAGTGTAATACGATTTTCTCATTCCAAAAAAGACAGTTGCTGTTCTCTCTTCTTCTTCTTCTAAAAGTTGCTGATTTTTGTTTCATGGTGGCTGCAGCCACACGTCAGCAGGAAGCTGGGTTTTAGACCCAACACAAAAGCAATAAAGCTTTTAACTTTGGAGAGAAATCAAAATATTTGATTTTTTTTTTTTAACAAATATAAAATTTGAAACAAAATACAACAGCGTTTCCTTAAAAATCGACAGGCCAGTAGACAAGCTGGGCAGATGATGAGTTATCAAAGGATATTAAAATGGTCATGTAGTGGACGACCGATCGATGCCCGGTCACTAAAATCGTCATCATTCTCCTCATCACTATCACACGGAAAGACAAGGTGACGAGGGTAGAACTCTCGTAAAGTCATGAGATGACGTGGGCTCTAGTCCAAGAGTACCTAACATGAGGGTCGACTTGCTCTTTTTTGTATTGGCCCTTAAACAGTCGGTGTGCCAACGTTGCCTAGAGGTGGTAATGGTGTGCCAGGCCTTTGTTGCGGATGTGCCTTTTGTTGCCTGCAAGCTCCCAAGGCTTAATATCACTATCATCATAGTCTTGTTATTTCTCGGGTTGGAGAGTTTATAGGGCGCGCAGAATGAAAGATGATCTTGAAGAAGTAAATGGTTGTAAGGTCACAGTGTGATAGGCCAGCGTGTATGACAGAGTTGGCAAAGACATGGTTCTTTTGTCATCTTTTTTCAGTGTAATGTTGCCGTCGTCAAACGTGTGCTGAATCAAGTTCTTCGGAACCCAACATTGTCTTCAGTGTTGTGGTTGACGATGTGGTATTGATAGAATTTTGGGACTTTTGCTCTAATGGCTTCCTGAGGCATGTAGGACTCGAACAACGTGATGGCCCCTTCAGATATGACGTAGAGTAGGTCATAGATACTTTTATGACAAAGACGGACAAGAGAAGGCTTGACAGAGGCGAAAATGATTTGGACTGTAATAACCTTAAAATAGTCGTGTCTCGCAAACTGGGATAAGTTTTTCCATATATCATATATGATTTTGGAGTAGGAGAAGCTACTTTAGCTAACCAGCCATGCTACACTGGGTTGCGAGATTCCCATGCCAAATTTGTAAGATTCCATCATATCAACAGTCAAAAGTCCATTTTATTTTTGTCGTTACTATAAATAGTAATTAAGTTTTACTCCGAGTATGGCTTTTGATCCTTTGAGTTGTAGGAGTCGTGCCCAACATGAAAAAGGTCTTAGAACGGTGAGGAGAATGACATGGTTAGATCAAATTGGACACTTATTATATTTGGCTGAAAACCATCGAGTCTAGTAGGAATGGAGACCGTCTATAAACAGTAAATTTACTATTTATAGTAAGTAACATTTTTAGGGTTTTTGAGCATGAGGTTTGAGCTCATTATTTGAAGGGTTGTAATTTCATTTTTTATATCATCAATTAATTTATTTTGAATTTATTAGAAATTATTTATATTTTTATCCCTCGTGGATTCGAGAAAACTTTGCGAGGAGTCCATAGAGCTATGTGGATTTGGAGTAGGTATCCCTTAAGGAAGACGGTTATCAACCTCTCATGATACCAACTGTTCGAAACATAGGGATGAGATTCTCAACGGAGAAAATAGAAATCCTCTACTTTTCAGCCATTGGTGGACAAAGTGGCTGGTTGTATAAAGGGTTGGACATCCAGATTTTTGTCGCAAGCAGGGAGAAGAATGGTCCTTATTAAGCTTGTGTTGTGCAGTATTCTCATTCACTCTATGGCAGCCTCTTGTATTCCAAAGCAGGTCATGTTCGATCTTGACAGAAGATTTGCCTCCTTTTGAGGGTGGATTGAGGGTAAAAGCAACTGCATTGGAAGAGCTGAAAGACTATCACGATGCCAAAGGAAGAAGGTGGTCTTAGTATTAGGAAGCTTGTTGAAGTGATGCAAGCCTTTCGTATTAAAATGACATGGGTGCTAAAATTTCATAAAGTCTCTAGTCTCTGGGCCTCTTTTATGGCAGCTAAATATAATTTAAATTAGGAATCGATGAGGGCTGATTTCATCCTGGGAAGAGCTCCCCCTTTTCTTAAGATGATCCTCAGCAAGTTTTCATTCTTTGATGAGAAGGTTCAATGGAGTGTTGGCGCAGGTGAATGTAGTTTCTGGAAGGCAAATTGGATAGGCCTTGGCCCCCTTCAGAACTTTCTGTCGTCAGATGTTGCAGCCGCCATCCATCCTTTGAAGGTTAATCAAGTCTTGGGACCTAGTGGTCCACTCCCGCCATTGATTGCCCTGTCCATTCTCCCCAATGAGGTAACTGATTTCATCTTCCACCATGGTTTCTGCGTCTCAGCTGAGCCTGATTCATCCCTATGGCCCTTCACCTCTTCTAGTTCTTTTTCCGTCAAGATTACTTGGGATGTTAGCAGGCTGACCGGCCCCAGAAAGGGCTGGGCGAGGTGGATTTGGCACGGTATGCTATTGCCAAAAATATCCCTCTTCATTTGGAGGCTTCTTCAAAAAGCTGTTCCGCTTTAGTTAACAGTCCAAGCAATAGGTGTTTCCCTTGCCTCTAAATGTTTGTGCTGCAGAGACGGCACCAAGCAGGGCCCAACCGAAGAATTTTACTCGTATCTTTTTCTGGACGGCCAGATAGCAAAATCTGTTTGGAATTTCTTTGGTGTGTAGGCAGGGATCTCTATCATGCAGGGCGTTGACGGTGGAATCCAGAATCATGCAATGGAGAAGTGCCTGTGCGGACAGGAGAAACCAGGGGGTGCGACTCCAGCTTTCATTTTGTGGGAGTTATGGCGATCCAGGAATGGGGCTTTTTTCGATGACAGGTTGATGAATCACCATTCGGTCATAGCTAAAGTCTCTTGGTGGCTGTCCAGCGCCAGGGAGGAGGTTGCCAAGAATAGGTTTGTCCAGTGAATCCAAACTGTGGGTGGGTTGTTGTTTGATCGAGATACCCATCCAAAGCAAACGTCGCAAGCGGTCGTCTAATGGCAAAAACCACCTGCAGGTTGGGTAAAAGTGAATGTGGATGGGTCCTCTAGAGGAAACCTAGGATTGGTAGGGGGCGGCGGGGTTTGTAGAAACGACAAGGGGGAGTTTCTTTTTTGTTCTGCATATGGTTATGGTTCGATGACAAACACTGGCGCTGAGTTCAGGGCGGTTTATGATGGAATCCTTTTGTGCTTGGAGAAAGATTTCTCCCAGATCATAGTGAAGTCGGATTCAGATATGGTGATTAAGGTTTTCAACAATGGGGCTAACATTGGTTGGGTATGGAAAGGTTGAAGAACCCTTACAGATAGGCTCCAGGGTCTCGCAATGGTGAATTTCATTCACATCTTTAGGGAGGGCAACGGCACGGCTGACGCTCTTTCATGGGCAGGCAGTGTGTCCCAATCTTGGTTATATTTCTCCTATACTGTAGATTTTCCTCAACAGGTGAGGGGCATCCTTTTCCTCGACAAGGTTGGGCTAGGAGTGATAAGGGAGAGGAAGACTTAGAGTGTGTCCCCTCTATTTTTTTGTCTTTTGGTTTTTCCTTTTTTCGGCCTTTACAATAGATCTTCCTTAGGTCCTTTTTTCCGAGGAAGACCCGAAGCTCTGTAATTTTTGTTCAGAATGAATATATCGCACCCATTTTATTTTAAAAAAAGAAAAAAGAAAAAAAAAGAAAATATATTCCCTTTGTTACAAGTCACATTTTTTACGCTTAGCACAGTCGTAGTGTCTTTGCTCTCTCTCTTGGTATTGACTTTGATGGGCTTCTTGTTCTTATTGACACCATTGGAAGAGGAAAGCCTATTTTGGTCCTACTTGGACCATTCCCTTCTGGATGAAGGCTTATCCCATGCTAATGACTGCTTAACCTCATGAGCCTTAGTGGCTAATTGTTTTAAAGGGTGGATGGGAACTACAAAGAGGACATAAGACAATTGGTTGTTCATGTTTAATAAGCATATCTTGACATGTTCAGATTCAGTAGTGATGTAGAGCGGGTCGTGGATAATTTCATGGCCAAGATGGACAAGAAAAGGCTCGATCAGAGACGGAGGTGATTCGGATCGTCAGAACTTAAAATGGACGTATCTTACAAACCAGAATGAGTTATCAGACGTGCAATATATGATTTTGGGGTAGGACGAGCTACTTTATCTACGCGAGGTTGTGCATGCCAAATTTGTGAAATACCATAGATCGACGGTCAAATTCCTATTTTAATTTCGTTTTTACCATTTACAGTTAGTTTTGGTTTGAGTATAACTCTTCATTTGTTAGGCTTTAGGAGTTGCGCCTAACATGAAAAGTGCTTAAAATAATCAGGATACCATCATGGTTCAGCCAAATAGGACACTTACTATTTTTGGCTGAAAACCATGCGCACTAGTAGGAATCACAAGCGTTTATAAATAGTAACTATTTATATTAAGTTGTGATTTCTAGGAGTTTTAGTTATAGTATGATTCTGAAACTTCTCTCCAAAGTTGTATCCTTATTTAAAGAGTTATAAACTCAATTTTCATCATCAACAAAATTATTTCTAATTTTCTAGAATTAATATCTATTTTTTCCTCACGAATTCGAGACATCCCTGTGAGGAGTCTACATAACGCCGTGGAAGACGGTGCTAGACCACTACACGTCCTTCCATGCGTCAAGTAGACAAGTACCGAAATGATAGGTTGAGCCTTCACTATCTGTCGTTGATTGTGCCGATTCATTGTTCCATTGTCTAGTGGCTAGGCTTTTAGATCCTCGGAAATAGTGATTTTTCGTTTTGCTATTTCGGATTCCATGGGTGCTTTTGTCCCTATCTATAGCAACCAAAGTAATCAATTAAATGCTATCAATGTTTGAACTAATGATAAAGGTTCATAGAGAAATCTCTCTTCCCCATGTGTAATATGTGGATTCTTACCTTCTTGTGTTTAAAAACTAATTTAAAAATATGTAACTAATACACTTGTTACATCCTGGGCTCTATCACCCCACACAAGCCAGCCAGACAGAAACCAGAGATCATTGATACACATGACTAAGTGTCTGTACCCATTCCCAGCAATCCTGAAATGGGCCTATTGCAATTCCCAAAAAGAAAAAAGAAAAACAAAAAGAAAAAAAAAAAAGAGAGTGCATTCAAATCGATCATCCCATGAAATATCATCCGTTTGCCTCCACATCGTTCTTGTTCATACGTGAATCTTGGGCCCTAGGATCCCCCCCATGACCCACCACCTTCTTCCCATGGATCTTCCTACACTCATAGTAGAACACTGTAAACGAAACAAAGGTGAAGAGCTTCAAAGGACAAGCTAGACTAAGCAACATCAATTGAAAAACTGTAGTCGCGGTGAAGCTGCTCGCCATGAAAAAAGCTACAGAGAGTGCTATTGCAAGTAACATAAGAACAAACCCTTGAATCCTTCTTCCCCTAATAATCTCTCCAGCTTCCGCCAATGCCGCCATTCCATAACAATCCTCATCTACGACAGAAACCACAATACTCACCATCCAAACAGCATTAAGGAATATATACAATAACACAAACACAAGGCTCATCAACATAGCGAAGCTGATGAATACTCCGCCACCCGGTACCACAACCCACATCAACAACAAGCTGCCACCAACGTAAGAGATGGAGAAGAGAAAGACATATAACCATGTGATCGCCGATTGTTTTAGTGTCCGTCTACTCATCGCCAGTATCTTGTGGCCAGTTAGATCAATCCCGACGGTCGTGGCCGTCACGTATATCGTTGTCACCATCAAGGCTAGTGTAATGACCCAGTATGTGAATAAGCAACCAAATTCTAGGGCGGCGAGGATTCGTAGGCTCTTTCCGATTTGGTCGAGAGATGTATTTTGAAGGGAGGGATCGCACGGCTCTGGACAGAAGGGGGATGCATTTGAATCTAAGCCTTTCATTAGGCGATTGACCAAGGTGTCGTTGAACAGGGCGAGAATGGTGTAGGGAGGGATCATGATGAGAGTGAGTGAGAACATGAGTTTCTTGTTCTTCCATGTGAGTTTTGAGGATTCTTTGATAATTCCCCACGTGCTTAACGCCGGAGAGGATTCTCTGGTCGTCGTTGCTGCCTTCGTTGACGTCTCCATTTCCTTGCGGCCGTTGATCATTATCGATGTTTGATGTTGGGTATTTATGGGGAGACATTGGTTGTTTGTTTCATCTGGAGCGTTTTGTACGGACGAGAGAAAACAACTGGCCACCGTTGAAGGATTTGCATGGCTACGGATTTTGTATCAGGCTAGTATTTTTGTGTTTTCAGTTCATCCCTTTCGGAATGACGTTATAAACGGTTTGGATGGCATGTAAACATCAAGGTGGAGCCGAGGGAGGTTCCAACGGCTGGCATTTCTTTCTCATTTTTCCTATGGTACGGCCCACTTGTTTTAATTTTTTATTTTGCAATGTACTAAAATAATCTCGATAGATGGGGTGGATTTATCACAAACATCATGGTGGGCTCACCCACATTCCCAGCTCAGGAGCTTTTACTGCAAAGGCTTTGGTGGAAGTTCTTAGGCTGGGAATGTAAGTGGGCCTACCTCTTAGGTTTGGCCGATAAAACAATGAGCCACCGATGAAACATTTGCATGACCAAGACTTTCATATCAGGCTAATTTTTTTGTGTTTTCAGTTCATCCCCGTGAGAATGACCTTATAAACGGTTTGGATGGCATATAAATATTA
Organism: Magnolia sinica; assembly: GCF_029962835.1. Taxonomy (NCBI): domain Eukaryota; kingdom Viridiplantae; phylum Streptophyta; class Magnoliopsida; order Magnoliales; family Magnoliaceae; genus Magnolia; species Magnolia sinica. The sequence goes on from NC_080581.1 coordinate 9,313,876, forward strand.
AGGTGGAGCTTAATAAGATTTCAACAACTAGCATTTCTTTTCCTAATTTTCCTCTAGTACGGCCCTGTTTGAGTCTTGGATCGAGAGTTCAATTTTTTATCTGAAATTCTAAAATAATCTCACAGAATGGATGGATGGTATGGATTTCTCATAAATATTTAGTTTCTTCCCAATGTGATAAATGTTTGGTTAACTGCTCATCCAGATATCAATTCCACTACAACTTGGGATCCGAATCATACTACAATACGCTCTTACTAAACAGGGAATATCCCTCTATGTCACCGCCTCTCCTCACTTATAAATAAGAGCACCCATAATGGTGAAATGTACGCATAATATTAAGCCTCAAACCCTACCCACGATCAAACCCAAATTCTCTACCTTAAGCATCGGAGGGTCCCCCTACTGCAGCCAAAGTCTCCTTTGTCCGTTCTTTTTACAGGAAATCGAAGGTCTAGGGAAGGTTACCCAAATTTCTACATCAACAAATAATAAGTTTATTATTTATAGTAAGTCACATTTTTAGGTTGTTTGAGTCTAAAACTCCATCTGAAGCTTGAGCTCATTATTTAAAGGGTTGCAATTTCCTTTTTATCATTAATCAATTTATTTTTGAATTTATTAGAAATTATTTATATTTTATACATCGTAAAGAGCTCTGTGGATTCTCAGTAGTTATTTCCCATGGAATATGGTGATTGACCTCATCACGTCCCTCCCTTCCTGCATCAATCTTCAAATCTGGAAGAGATTAGGATGAACCTGAATTGGTTCACCAAAGATCAACGGTCTGGATCAATGTATGATGGTTTCTACTTAGTACAGATCCCGACAATTTGTTTCCTCTTCAAAAGAAGAACCTTTCACAATGAGAGCTAATGGGCTTTTAGGTTAAGTCCAAAGAACTTAGGCGGTCAAAATGCTCTCTCTCTCTCTCTCTCTCTCTCTCTCTCTCTCTCTCTCTCTCTCTCTATATATATATATATATATATATATATACACACCGACAATGTGTTTCCTCTTCAAAAGAGGAACCTTTCACAATGAGAGCTAATGGGCTTTTAGGTTAAGTCCAAAGAACCTAGGCGGTCAAAATGCTCTCTCTCTCTCTCTCTCTCTCTCTCTCTCTCTCTCTCTCTCTCTCTCTCTCTCTCTCTCTCTATTTTTATTTTGATTTTTAAAAAAATAAATTTTCATGTTGGTAGCTGTGTATTTTCCCTTGGAGTTTTCTTTGATTGAGAGTAGGGCGAAAGATTCAAGGGGCGTGTCGAAAGTGCCAAGTTTAAATGACCCGTGACACATATAGCCCACATGGACGTGGCACATGAGGCATATTCAGGTCTGTAAAGATTGATTGTGGCTAATCTCATGCATGTGGGATGCTTGAGGGTGTTGCCAGCCCTGTCTGTCGCTCGTTGGTTGGCTATTTGTATTCTTTGCTTACTGTTCCAATTAGGGGGCTGCAGTAGGTAATGCAGACTGATTTTGTGGCGTCCAATTGGCATTCACATTGAATTTGTTTATTCCTTCTTTTAAATTTTCTTCTTGTCTAATGTTCACTGCATTATAAGATCGGTGAGGTCACTTGTCTTTTTGTCGTGCCCACTTGAATGGTTTTATATCATCTTCTCTAACTAATTAATAAAGTTACAAATAAGCTTCTCTCATCTTTATTCATTTTCAGGACATATGTTCTCTTACTTATAAATAAATAAATAAACATTTTTAGTTTATGACTTTTGTAGATTTGTACATTCTTCATATCTTATTCAAAAAACTTGCCCTAAGTTTATCCGAGGGACAGAAGCCTAAAGAATTTAAACAAAGTTTTAGACCTATTTTTTTCATACAACTTGTTTGTGTCAACCAAATAAACAAACTTTGGATAGATTTGTCGCGTTTTTTAAGCCATGATGAGCAAAGGTAGAGATCATTACCATTCCATGATTAATACTAAAAAAACATCCAACCCTCAAACAAGAAGCTAAACCTCTGGAGTTTTGATAATCTAAAACTCTATTTAGAAAGTCACTAATTAAACAACAACAACAACAACAACTCACTAATCACAAGAAAGGTCTAAACTACTCAAACCCCCAACATGCTCACTCAAGGAAGAGAGTGACTAACATAGAGATTAGTGGAAACTAATCCACGCCGTTCTTCCATGTCCATTTCCTCTCCTTGGCTGTTCTTACAATCATAGTAAAACACCGTGTATGCAATGAAGGTGAATAGCTTCAAGACACAGACAAGAACCATCTCGATGGCTCCGATTACAATCCGAGCTGCTGGTTCTCTTTCATCTTCGATTGTGTTGAGACAGAATAGCACATAAATTGGAGTGATTAAGAGTGCTAAAAGCATCATTAGTCCAAACCCTTGAAGCTTTCTTCCTTTGATTAGGTCCACTGCCTTCTGTATTGCCTTCATACCATAACAATCCTCTTCTACCACAGAAATCACGAGACCCAACATCCAAACTGCAGCTAAGTATACTAAAAATAGCATTGCAGAAAGGCCCACCAAGCCGATCAAAGCGATCAAAGTCCCACTGTTAGTAATTAGTGTGAATGCCACAAACACCATCACAAGGAGGAAAGCATAACCAGCTGTGATTAGTAAAATGTACAACCATGTGATCATGGGCCTCTTCCATATTGCGATAATCTTCAAGAACACATCCATAAGACTCAAAAGCTTACCGGTGTATATCGCTGATGATGCGTAAATGGTAGCGGTCATTGTGAATGGAGTTAGAACACAAAAAGCAATGAAGAAGACCGATTCAATCCCCGCAAGAATTCCAATGTCTTTATGGACTCCAGAGGTGCTGAGGTTCCATCCGCCGTCGGATTCTTGATCTTCAAACTCGATCAGGAATGGGCCAGCCACAAGATCGTGGATCAAAGCAAGTAGAGAGAATGGGATCAGAACAAGGAGCATGATTGAGACCATAAGCTTCATATTCTTTAAAGGTATCTTGAGGGATTCCTTTAGTATTCCTATCAGATCCAACATCTTGGGGGTGTCCACTGCCACTGAAAATGGTTCCTTAGCCATTGAATGATCTTCTCCAAATTTTCTGTATGGGGATCAAAATGCTTTTACAGGCAATATGTCTTGTGGCCGGTTCCCATACAACTTTTGTACCATAAGCTTATTCTACAACTGCATCTTTTGGGTCCACCACGCTGTAAGGGTCACATCCGATCCGTCTATCATGTGAGGCCCTTCATTTTCTCAGAGAAGTGAAAAATGAGACAGATCCAAAACTCAGGTCGCCACACCACGTAGAAGCATGCCTAAAACGTGGTGTGGCTTGCCTGAGTTTTATATGGCCCTGATTCTTTCTTTAATTCAATTATCCTGCTGGAGAGCATTCTTATTAATGGATCGGATGACATAAAAGAACACAGTTGGCCCCATACAATCTGAAAGGTTTTATTGGTGTACGCCGCATCTCAAGTTTCCCTGTAGTGTTGCCCACCTATAGTTCGGATCGGCCTGATTTTTTAAGAAAGGGTGAACTTGAAAGGGGAGCTCTCACCTTATGGACGGATTGGATATGTTCCATAGATTATTGTGGACCCCACAAACGTAGTTGTTTGGAATGAGCTTATTCTACAAGGCTTGTAGAGGAACCAGTTCCGTTTATTGATGTTTAGTGTTATTGCAGAATCTTGACAGCATTCTGCGTTATTCGTGCTGAAGGATCGATCCTTCACCGATGACATCTACATGGGGCCCACAAGCATGGATGACCGACTATATCAGTTTTGATTGTTCGTTCTCAATTTGAATTGCACCGATCGAGCGATGGTCAGCTGTCTTTTGGTGCCGCAGGCCATTAATAGTAACCAAATGGACGATTCCGATTATCCCATCCATGCGGGGTCCATCCAGCGATTGACAAGCTAGGGCGTGTTTCAACATTGAGGTGACGGGTACCCCATTTTAATGGATACTCACATATAATATCAGGTTGAGTTCCAGTCTCATGTTTTGACCCGGTTAAGAAGTTTCAGGTGGGGTCCATGTGATGGACCGATTAAAGTCGGGTCAAGTCCGGTCAATTTGGTCCAGTTTTATTAATAAAATTATGTATATTTAATTTTTGTGGATTATTTTAACAAAATAAATAAGAATTCATGAGCCACTTCCATGCAAGAGAACCAATTTATACACCATGCAGGGGTTGAAGTTGTAATTGTGTATTATCTAATCCATCCATGGGTGAACCCACCCATGTAAATTGGCTAGAAATCTTAATTCTAAAGATCTAATAAGTATTGGACCATGCTCAACTCTAATTAGATCCGGGTCTCTAAATGCTAGACCTGGACCGACAAGACCCGAATCCGGTTGCCCTGGTACTATATATATATAGGGCACATCCTAAACTTGACCCTTGGGAGCCCTGAATGGTCCACTTTATTTTATTTGTATTCATTAAAAGCTGCAATTCTTCATATTGGAATATTACCGTGATCAAACAATGAGGCCCATCTCCTCTTAAGGAACTCTAGGATCTAGATACTGCCTATGATAATGTGGCCCACCATTTTTTTAGGCCTCCAGATACTCCGTATCATATAGATAATTGCACCTCTTCAACTTTAAGGTTGCTCAATAAGCAAAAATTGAAATGGCATGTATTATCCGTCCAAGGTCCACCTGGCGGATGGATGAGATTTTCTGGCTAGCAAAATTTTGAAATATTGCCCATTAAGTCTAATCTGCCTGTGTCCCATTAAACTGTGACCCACTCCGGTAATGTGTTCCGTTGAGGTGTGGCCTACCAGATGGACGGTTCAGATCAATGTACTGCAGTGCCTCTCTAGCTTATGGTGATATGCAGGACCCGGTTCTGGGTGCTCACTGGGACGCGGATTAGCTACTGACAGGTTGATTAGCGAGACTCGCTACTGAAGTGACGTCACCAAGTTCTGTGGGCCACACCATGATGTATGTTTTATATCTACACTGTCCATCCATTTGGAGAGATCATATTAGGGCATGATCCAAAAAATGAATCAGATCCAAAGCTCGAGATGACCCACCACAAAAAAACAGTGGGAAGAGTGACGCCCATCGTTAAAAAGTTCTAAGGGCCATGATAGTTTTTTATCAAGCTAATATTTGTGTTTTCCCTTCTTTCATGTCTGCTTTAACACATGAACAGGTGGGATCTCAAATAAACATCATGGTGGACCTTTGGAAGGTTCAACGGTGGGCGTCACTCTCATCACTGTTTTCTGTGGTGGGGTCCACCACAGCCTTGGATCTGCCTCGTTCTTTGGACCATGCTCTAAAATGATCTCTCCAAATGTATGGACGGTGTTGATACAACACATACATCATGGTGGGCCCCACAGAAGTTGGTGACGTCACTTCAGTAGCCAGTCTCGCTACTCAACCTGTCAGTATCCAATCCGCGTCCTGCTCACTGGAGCATTAAGTGGGTCCACATCAATTCCCACCCAGTGGAGTCGTTATTGGTCGGTGCTCTGTGGCCCTACATGATGTATGTATTTTATCCAATCCGTCCATCCATTTTTATTTTTTTTTTCGGATCATTTTATGGCATGGGTCCAAAAATGAAGGAGATCCAAATCGCAGGTGGAATACACCATAGGAAACAGTGATGATTCGACGGCCACCATTCAAAATTTCTAGGGGCCACAAAAGTTTTGGACCGACATGATATTTGTGTTTTACCTTCATCCTGATCTTTGTGATCTAATCAACAGGTTGGATGGAAAATGAACATTACAGTGGGCCCCGGAAGTTTTTAATGATGAGTGTTCAATCACCGCTTTTTCCTGTGGTGTGGTCCATCTGAGATTTGTATCTAACTTAATTTTTTTCACATGCCCTAAAATGATCAGTAAAAATGGATGGACGGCGTGGATATAATACATACGTCATGTTGACCCCACAGAGCACCGACAAATAGACAGCTCGCTACAGGCAGCGACAGTAGGCAATCTGCGTCTCTTCTGGTGGAGGTGCGATCTTCCGCAAACAATACTTAAATCCGGCGTGCGAGCTTCGACAAACAATACTTAAATGATGCCTTTACGTTGACCAATGATATAAGGCCATCTGTCTTCCTGTGGAGTGAGCAGATAAGGTATTACTCGTGTAACATGTCCATCCGTGTTGCCCTGAACGTGGGCCCGCCTTGATATACATATCCATGCCGTCCATCAGTTTTTTCAGTTCATTTTAGGGATTGGTATAAAAAATTAAGTAAATCCAAATATCAAGTGGACCTGACTGTGGGGCCACCTTGATGTATGTATGTGTTGAGTTACTGTGGGTCCATAGCAGTGTGGAGGCGTACATAGTGCTTTTTCATCGGCTCCCGCTGGACACATCTGAAGGGTACGGATTGGGTACTTCACCCGCCCGTGCCGGGATACAGGCAGGCTAGGGATCTGAGAGCCACTGTGATGTATGGATTTTATCTGCACCGTCCATACATTTCGCCATGTTATTTTAGGCTGCGGGAACAAAAATAAGGCAGATCCAATACTCAAGTGGAACGCGAAATGGGGGTTACACGCTTGTCGTTGAAAACTTCTTACGCTCCACAGAAGTTTTGGATCAAGCTGATATTTGTTTTTTACCTTCATCTAGGTCTCTATGACCTTATGAACAGGTTGGATGTAACATAAACATCAAGGTAGGCCTTAGGAAGGTTTCAACAGTAGATATTATTAACACCTCTTCTTCCTATGGTGTGGCCCATTTGAACCTTTGATCTGCCTCATTTTCTTGGCCCCAGCCTAAAATGACATGAAAAACTACGTGGACGGTGTGGATAAAATCCACACATCACAGTGGCTCTCAGATCCCTAGCCTGTTCCTATCTCGGAACGGATGAGGAAGTACCCAATCTGCGCCCTATCTTAAGAGCACCATGCATATGCACGTCCAGAAGCATGGACCGAAAGGGTGTGATTCATGCCAGAGTCTTTAATTTTTCTATATGGTTTTACCAGAAGGGTGTGATTCATGCTAGAGTCTTTACTTTCAACATGTGTTTCACGCATGATCCCTCCATCCAATGCATTTTCATTGACCAATGGGGTGAATCTTTCTGTGGAGCGTGACTTGGCTGGGGCGCGGTTTGGGTGGATTCCTGTTGGCCCCATTATGATTTTTGTGCCTTACATCCACACCGTCCATTCATTTTTACAGATCATTTTATGTAATTATCTAAAAATGAAGCAGATACAAATCTTAGGTACTACAGTAAATAGTCATGATTAAATCCTCACCATTAAAAACTTCATGGGGCCACTAGAAATTTTATTTTCCATCCAACCTGTTTATAAGGTCACAAAGACCGGGATGAAGAGACCACACAAATATCAGCTTGATCCAGGCCCATGAGAAGTTTCTAACGGTTGACTACCACTGTTTCTTGTATTATGGTCCACCTGAGATTTGGATATACTTCATTTTTTTATTTTTTATTTATTTTTATCATGCCTGCAAATGATCAGTTTCTAAAATAGATGGATGGCATGGATACAAGATACATACATCACGGGGGGCCCCACAGTCAGGGATCCCACCCATGGAAGCCGCGCCCACTTGGCTGCAACCCCTGAACCAGCTATGTGGGCGGGACCCTGAATGTAGGCCCCACCTAAATGTATGCATTGAATATTGATGCCGTCTCTTTGTTTTCCAGCATATTTTATGGCATAGTCCCAAATATGGAGAGACAAATTTTAGGTAGACCACACCATTAGAATGGTTATTGATCATTAAAAACTTTTTATGGGCCACAAATGTTTTAGATCAAGTTGATATTTGGTTTTTTTTTTTTTCATCAAAGTTTGTGTAACCTAGTCAACAAGTTGGATGGTCAATAAACATTACAATGGACCCTAGTAAGTTTTTAATGGTGGGTGTTCAATGACCACCATCTCCTGTGGTATGGTCCACCCAAAATTTGTATCTGCTAATTTTTTGGACCATGCCCTAAAATATGTTGGAAAAATAGATAGCTGGAGTGGACATACGATGCATACTTCAAGGTGGGCACTACAGTCAATTCCCACACACATAGCCGGTGCTGGGTCACAGTCCAGTCATTCTCCTTGCTGCGAGGTCGGCACGCATACATACAATGCTATTTCATTGACCGATGGAGTGAATCTTGCTGTGAGGTCTGCAGCATTATATTTGTAAAGTTAGAATATATGGGACATGGATTGCCTGCGAGAGCCTTTCATAAGAATTTTATGGAAAGTTAAGTGGGCCTGCCATAGTATTTATGAAAAATCTTGTTGTAATTTTAATAGTGTTTTAAATTTTTTATGTTTTTAAAATTCCTGCTAAAACTTTTTCTCCTTTTTGTTTTGTTTTTTTATTTATTTTTTTTTTTTTATTTTTTTTATACACACACGCACACACACCCCCACACACTAACGCTAGTGGAATTTCACCACCTATGGGTACTTGAACCCTTGACCGGGAGTTGAAACTCCTGAGAGTCTAGCACCCAATCAAGAGTACCCGAAAAACTTTTTCTCCTTCATTTTCTTTTTGAACTCACTATTCCTTATGTTTATTGCATTTTAAATAATCCTACATCAAAATGCAAGAGAAATTTAAAGAGGTTGTATGTGAGACATGGTGTAGAAGACTTGTGCCTTCAGGGGAACTTAGGGTTTGTGATGACCAATGTTGATGCAAAAATATGGTGACTCCAACCGTTCCTCGATGGTTAGCTCTGAGCCTTGTAAAGCTGTGCAAGAGAAGGATACAGGAGACCCTGGCTATGGGTAGGGGACCCTCTGATGCCTAAGTTAGGCTAGGAATCTGAGTCTAAATAACGTTGCTAGGGGTTTAGAGTGCCAAATGTTGCGTACCTATTGCAATGGACTCCTCTCATATTTATACCTGTGGGTCGAAGGAGTCGTAGCCATTAATCTTGGCACAATCTCTTCCATTAAGCGGGCGTTATAAGTGTGTAGATGTCAACCATTATCCTTTGATCGTGCACCGGAGAACTCTCTCACACGTCTCATTGGGACTGATCCTTAGGCGTGATCTTCGGCCATGTACGTATCCGAGCCGACCTTGACCCATGGCCCTCCGAGCCCACGAATATCTATCCGAGCCAACCACGTCCATCCGAGCGCATCCCTCCAATGCCTACGAGGGAGTTACCCTTGTTCGGGCCTTGGATAACATATGTTGGTACCAAGTTCTTGGCCTCCGACTCCATATCTTCACTAGAGTCAAGCCTTGTCTACAACTTTCTATGCCCATGGTCGAAGTTCAGACTCGGGGGCCCAATCTAGGGCCATAGTTCTTTGGATAAGAGTTCCAGATATCTGATCCAGGGTCATAGTTCTTCGGATGAGAATTCTAGACATTGGAGTGGCCCAGTCTGCCACTCTTCTACAACCCTAGTTTTGGAATCGTAGTTCGGAAGTATGGTCGGCTCGGAGGCATCGCTATTGCACCGAGGCTCTGCGCATGATTTCTCCAAGTCGGCCTTTCCTGGGCTTGGCTCATATTTTTCCATAACAACTAACGTGTTAAGGAATAAAAATGGAGCTTTAGAAATTTTCATCAAGTGTAGAATCGAAGTTAAAAACCAACTTAGGAAGAAAAGAAATTAAAAAACTTAGGTCCCGTTTGTTAAATCTGAAGTCTAAAGCCTGAATGTGAAATCTGAATATGAAGTCTAAATTTGAAGTTTTTTTAAAAAAAAGAAAAGAAAAAAAAGCTTATTTATTAACTATTGCTGAAGTTTGAAAATTAAGTATTGAATTTGAAACAACTTGTTTGTTAACAAATGTCTGAAATGTCTGAAATTTGTTAATTCCACACATTTACCCATATCTCATGTTTGGAAATGTTTTACATCATGAAGAAATTATTTTTTATTAAATGAAATTAAAATTATTATATTTAATTCAAATAAACTAAAGTGCTTAATAGAAAATTAAAATATCATTATTAAAAAAAGAAGATAAAAAATCAATGATTTGCATGTATAAATAAAGAAAAGACAAAAAAAAATAAAAGAAAATAAAAAAATCAACATAGATAGAAATGACAAAAATTAAGTCATTCTTCAAAGAGAGAGAGACTATAATACCTGCCGAAGAGAAATACTTCTAATCTTCTACAAAGAAGGTAAAGAAATAATCAATGATGCAATGGAGAAGTGAATGAGAGGTTTGTTGTGTTTTAACAAAAATTGAATGTGAACACTATTATCCCTCTTGTTTCTCACCGTATTTGCTTTGTTAGGCATTATGAGGTCCACCATAATGTATTTGTTTTATAACCACTCCATCCATTCCCTTTTCCTTCTCATTTTAAGTCGCGGACCAAAAAATGAAGTAGACCCTAATCTCTGGTGGACCACATCATAAGAAATGCAGAGACAATAGTGCCCACGTCGGGCAGATCCAGACATGCACGGATTGGGTACTACTCTATAGGATGTGTGTTTTATCCACATTGTCCTTACATTTTTTTCGATAATTTTAGGGAATGATCCCAAAAATGAGGAAGATCCAAATCTCATGTGAACCACACAATGGGAAACAATGGTGATTGAACACCCACCATTAAAAGCTTCTTAGTGACCTCAAAAGTTTTGAATGAAGCTGATATTTGTGTTTACCCTTCATCAATAGGTTGGATGGTAAATAAACATTACAGCGGGCCTTTGGAAATTCTTAACGGTGGACGTTCAATCACCACTGTTTTCTTATGGTGTGGTCCACTTGAGATTTGGATCAGTCTAATTTTGGGCTCATGCAATAAAATGATATGGAAAAATAGAGAGACAGTGTGGATAAAACACATATATATATATATATATATATATATATATATATATATATATATATATATATATATATATATATAAAATCATGGTGGGCCATATAACACCATCCATTAGCCACCAGGTTTCTCTGCAATCCCTTCTTGATCCAATATCCATCGAACCCGCAACCAGCAAGCGGATTGCTTGGTGTGCTCACTTGGATGTCACCAAGTTATGTGAGCCACGCCATAATGTATGTGCTATATCCACACCATACATCCATTTAGCAACATCATTTTAAGACATGAGACAAAAATTGAGGCAAATCTAAAGCTAAAGTGGGCAACAAAACAGAAAGCAGTAAGACAATGATTCCTACCGTTGAAACATTCTTATGGCTCACCATTATCCACCCATTTTAAAAGATAATTCTTATGTTTATTTGTCATCCAACTTGTTCATGAGTTCACGAAGACAAGGATGAAGGGAAAAAAAAAAAAAAAAAAACAAATATCAGATTAATTCAAAACTTATGTGGCCCTAAGAAGTTATCAATGGAAGACGTCTAATCCTCTATGCTTTTTGTGGTGTGGCCTACTTGAGCCTTAGATCTGCCTCATTTTTGAGCTCGTGCCCTAAAATTATCTTTTAAAATGGGTGGATAGTGTGGATATAACACATAGACCATGGTAGAGCCCAAAAAACTTGGTGACATAATTAACACACCAGGGAGGTCATCGCAAAATCCGTTTTCCCCAAATCCTCTAGGGAGGTTAGGGGTACTATCAACCAGGATGGGACGTATGCTCACATGATATATATATGTTTCATCCACACCGTCTATCCATTTTTTTCACACCATTTTAAGGTAAAAGTTAAAAAGTGAAGTAGATCTAAGGCTCACTGAGCCACACTACTATAAACAGTGGGAATTGAGAGGCCACCATTAAAAGCTTCTTGGGACTATAGAAGGCTTTGATCAAGCTGATTTTGTGTTTTCCCTTCATCTAGGTTCATGTGACCTTATGAAGAGGTTAGATGACAAATAAACCTCATAGTGGGCCCTAGGAAGGTTTCAAGGGTAATTGTTCATTTCCCCCTGTTCTATGCGGTGTGTTCTGCTTGAGCTTTGTATTTGCCTCATTTATAGGGCTCATGCTCTAGTATGATTTAGAAAAGTTGACGGAAAGTATGCATCTAACACATAAATCATGATGGGCCAGAGAAGTTCCATACGTTAAAAGATAAGTTGTGTATTACGCATAGAGAATCTATGTTGCAACGTGCAAGGGTAATTTTAGAAGTAGAAAATTTTGGTTTCAAAAGAATTGGCCGAGCACATTTTGCAGTCCCTATTAAGCCAGATCTCTTCCGTGGAAAGTATTACGGGAAAATGATGGAAACTTTTCTGAATCCGGAGTTAACAAACAATGTTGAATGTAGACCGCTTTCAGAGTTTTGCACTAAGTGAATTTTTTTAGAATTAACAACACGCCCTTAGAACAAATAAAGGATGAGAGTATGAATCTTTTAAGTTATTATCCTTTGACAAGTATAAGATAACTAGAAAGACACCATATGAACTCTTAAAAAGTTATACACCTAATTATAAATACTTTAGTATGTAGGTGTTTTACAAAAATAGGATTACCTAAAACAAAGAAAAGAAATTTAGGTCATAAAACGACTGAATATATTTATAGGAGCGTATAAGTTTTCAGTATATATATATATATATATATATATATATATAAAGCCCGAATGCTCAGCTACACACCAGTTCACACGGAACTCGTGCGAATTTTTTTGAGAACACATCATACATGATATGACTCCAAAATCTAAACGGTCCACGTGAAGCAGCAACTCATGAAACCCCATCGGCCCAATTTTTACTTTGATCCAAAACTTTGGTGGGCTATGAAAAATGAAAACAATTTCTTCCCTTGATTTGCATTCTCTTTGTTAGCCCACCCGAATTTTAGATCAGGGTGAAAATTTTTCCCATGGGGTTTCATGGGATTTCGCATCACATGGACCATTTGGATTAGACTCCCATAACACGTGTGCAATGCACAGCTGAGCATGACTCTCTCTCTCTCTCTCTCTCTCTCTCTCTCTCTCTCTCTCTCTCTCTCTATATATATATATATATATATATATATATATATATATATATAGATGCAAAGTTATTAGAAAATGTTTTTCCTATGAAATCAAAATCCTCAAGAATAAAGGAAGTTGGTAGAATAAAACTTGCATTAATTAACTAACATAGGTATAGATGATATAAATATAGAAGAAATAAAACTAAGGAGAAACAAAAGAGTTAGAAAAAAACTTAGTAGATGGTTCTTGCACATTTTTATTAAAAGATGGCCTTCTTTTTTTTATTCAGAAGTACTTAGCTTTCTTGATGCAACCTTTTGAAATGAAAATGATGAGTTATAGTCTATTATATCAAATAATACATGAAAACTCATACACTTTCCACCTAAAAATAAATCAATATGATGCAAATGAGTATTTAAAAAGAAGTTAAAACCAGATGAAACCATTAATAAGTTTAAAGCCAAGTTACTTGCTTAAGGCTTTAAATGAAAGAAGGAGATTAACTACTTTGAGACCTATTCTCATATAATTAGAATTACAACTATTAGGGTATTAGTTGCAGTAACATTTATATATAGAGGTGGGCATTGAGTCGAGTCAGACCGGATTGGGTCCAACTCGACTCGGTCCGAAATTGTCAATGCATTGACCCGAACTCGATCCAATCAGGGACCAAGTCGAGGTCCTCTAACTCAATCCAATTTGTTGCACTACTGGCCTGACCCGAACTGAGTTCGACTTGGTTAGGGAAACCGAGTTGGATCGGGTTGAGTACGGTTCAGATTGAAATCTTTTGTTTTTTTTTTTTGAAAATTAAAAATAAATAAATTATATATATATAGCCCCACCATAACGTTTATTTTCCATCCAATCTGTTTATAAGGTCACGACTACATGGATGAAGAGGAAAAACAAATTTCATATTGGTCCACTTGATCTTTAGATTTGTCTTATTTTTTGGCTCAAGCCTTAAGACAAGCCCACCAAATGGATGGACGGTTTGGATATAACACATACCCCATGATGGGGCCCACAGAACTTGCTGACGTCAATACACCAGCTGCCCAGTTGGCCTGGTGCATTGTACACCTGCCAATCCACTTCCTTTACCGTATTTATTTTCTTGGAACACGGATTTCCTAAACTAAGATGCTATGTGGGGTCCATAGTGATATTTGTAAGAAACCCACATCATCCATCATTGTGGGAGCTCATTTTAGGACATGATACTAAAAATAGGTGGATCCAAAGCTCATGTGGGCCGGACGAGAGGGAAAACCTAGGAAAGAGTTTCCAACAGTTGAAACCTTCTTGTTATCTACCCTGCTATTTTTATGCCATCCAAACTGTTTATAAGGTCATTCCACTTGGATGAAGTGAAAACACCAAAAACTTCTCTTATATTAAACTTTGTGGCCATGTGAATGTTTCAAACGGTGGTCATTGAATCTACATTGTTTCCTCTCGTAAGGGCCACTTGAGTTTTGGATACACTTCATTTTTAGTTGCATGTCCTAAAATAAGCTCCCAAAATGGATGGACGGTGTAGATTTATCACAAACATCATGGTGGGACCCATCTAACATCCCACTCAGGAACGCCTTTCGCATGAAATCCACATCCCTATTCTGTGTCAGAGCTCGGTGTTCGCTGCAGCACCTTAAGCCTTGTGTTGAGAGCTTGAGAGGACGGATTGTTTACTCCCCCTACCACCAGCCAATGGCTGGTGGTTGGTGCTCTGTGGACCCCATCATGGTGTATTTATTTCATCCATGCTGTCCATTTATTTTTCTAGATTGTTTTATGGTATTAAACCAAAAATGAGGTATATCCCAATCTCAAGTGGAGAACATCACAGGAAATGAACATTGTGCAGATCGGATTCCGGATTGGATCGGTCCGGATTGGCTACTGATCCGAACTCGACTCGATGTACGGTCAGATCTGAGTGGGCCTACTCGATCCGACCCGATCCTGGCCTTTAGTTCGGATTGGATAGGGTCGGATTCTACCCAGCTCTATTTATATACGAGCTATTAATACGCCAAATGAATGTTAAAATTATATTTTTAAATGAAGAGTTACAAGAAAAAATATATATGGAACACCCAAAGAGTTATCTTAGAGAAAAAAAATAAAGTGTATAGATTAATTAAGTCATTATACAATCTATCTAATAAATGATGTAGATAGATATGTATATAGTAAATTTTTAAGAAGTGATGATATTATTATCTGTCTTTACCTAGATAATAAGCTTATTTTTTGAACTAATATGAAATTAGGAGGAACAAATCTAAGAAGAGAATGAGCCTTTTTTTATTATTTATTATTATTTTTTTGTTTTTTTAACAAAAAGGATGGATTTCATATATATTGATCAAAGATCAGCATTTACAATTTTTTGGGATTCCTAGATAGAAAAGACTCTCGAGAAACCTATCGTGAGGGAATCAATAAAAGAGGGACGGCTCCACTCCAGGGGGTGGGGCCACAAAACCAAAGAGGAAAATAAAAAACTATCTAGATCTAACTGATCCTAGATCCACTTTGTCCAGAAAAATGAGGCCTCTGATGTGGGCCGGGATATCCCCCATGTTGTTGGAGAAGAAGGGAGCTTGGGACCCACTCCCCATCCTGGCCATAGCGTCCGCAGGGCGTTGCCTTCCCTCAGGGTGTGGGAAAAGGTGACCTGACCAGAGGAGAGCATGCCGCAAATTTTGGACAGCTAGTAATTCCATTTCCAGCTGGGGGAGGATGTACCTATCAGGAAATTGATCACCAACTCAGAGTCTGATTCCACAATTATACGATTTAGACCCTGGCTCTCAGCCCTAATCTAAGCCTGTCATGGATAGCCTTGAGCTCTGCGTGGATGTTGGATCTCATACCGTAACCATGAGCAAAAGCAAACAGGAGAAGGCCTGATTGTCCTTCACAAATACCCCCTCCACCAGATGAGCCACGGTTGTTGAGGGACGACCCGTCCACGTTGATCTTGACCCAGCCGTAAGGAGGACTATTCCATTTCACTATCGAGAGAGGGCGAGCTTGGGGCATGGATTGAGCTGGCCCTTGCGTTTGCGCACCTCTCTGGTGGCCAGCCACTCCAGCCAAGCGCTGAAGAAGGAGCGGGTTCGCTGATGGAGTCGGAGAACCCGGATCTCCCCTGATAACACCTATCCATCAAGTAACTCGAGCAATTAGCCTACGTTTGGAGGGCTGAAACTCAGAAAACATCGCAGCATTTCTCATCTTCCATATCTCCCATAGCAGAATGTAGGGGGCCAGTTTGTAGGTTCCTGTGTTGTGCCTGCCTGTTGCCAGCTGTTGAGGGTCGAATATTGCATATTAGACCCCAGTTATTGCTTGCTTTTATGAGCATGATACTGTTTAATGCCCTATTTTAATCGTGTTTGTGTTGCAAGGTAGATTTACGAGCATGGACTGAAAAGGATGCTAAAAGCATGGATTTAACTCTCAAGAATCACCAAGGTAAGGACAGACCCTAGGGGACCAAGATCGATGGATTTACACGTCAGAAATCCGAGAAAATTGAGAAACTGAAGCTCAAGTGGCCTGAAAGTGAGCCAGAATGCAAGATCACAGGGTTCCCACCATCTATTTGTCTCGAGACTTCATATATGGACTGAGGACCTTAAATTAACCTTACATGTCAAATTTCAGCCATTGTATCCCTGTGAAAATTTTTCAACAGATAGATCAACCCCTTAAATCCTGATGTGGGGCCCACCGGATATCTGGATATGTTCAATCTTGGTCTCAACATGTTAAATGGGATGAAGAAAGGAATGGACGGAGCGGATTCTTCATACACATCAATATGGGACCCAATTTACATGGTGTGTGTGCACAGACACATGCACTGGACGAGCACCAAAAATTAAGAAATCGGTCAGCATGCGCTGATTGATGCTTCTTTAAAAACTTTCCAAAACACGTCACGGACGGTCCTAGTCCGATTGGGTTTCTCTAGTGGACCCCACCCATCATCCAAATGTATGATCTGGACCGTCTATTGGAATCTAATAGGCCCTCTTACCGAAGCCTAGGTGACGGAATTTTGGGAGACAACGTGTATCAGAATTCAACCGTTCAAATGGATGATTGACGGTAGCATAAAATATCTTGCGTGCCACACCGAATCCAATCTGAAACCATCCATTTATTACTGGTTTTTCGAGAGGATCACAATTAACGGAGTGGATTTATCATTAGAAGCCGATAAATGGGCCCACCGTCGTCACAGCGTCAACTACGCTGCTCTGTTTCGCAGTCCGAAAAAACCGGATGTTCCGAATCGTCCTAGCCCACCAGCGATAATCGGATGTCCGATCTGAACCGTCCATCATGTACGCTATCTAAAAAAGTCCTAAGAGATGTTGGTTATGTGGAAAAGAAGAAAGGAAAGTGAGGAGTTAGTGCCGCCTCAGTTGCTGCGTAAACAGGACCTGCGCAAACCGATTGTTGCTGCGAAATCTCTCCACGCACGCCAACTCCAGCGCTCCACCGAACATATCTGCTATAAAAGGAGAAGGAGAGATGACGTGTGGAGGATCCTATCTTGGCTTGGGCTGGACGTGGAGCAGAGAGATAGAGAGAGAGTGGAGTTGTTTGTTTTTCTTTTTCTTTTTGTTTATTTTGGATTTAGCCTAATCATGTTGCTAGGCTAAACCTCTTAGCTAGGGCTAAGAGGTGAAGCTTGTAACGCGATTAGGATGTTTGCTTTGTTTTAATTCATGTTTTGCTCAACTCTTATGGATTCTAGTTATTTATGAAGATATATTCTTAGTTTTTAATAGTTTGTTGTGACTCAAATTACAATAGATTTGTGATAGCTTGATATGTCTTCTTTTTTTGAATTGAGATTGTGAAATTAGTAAGATATGTTGTTCACCATCGTCCCATGGGCATGGTAGGGTGACGGAATTCTTTCTAACCTTCACAATTCTCTTGGGGGGGGGGGGGGGGGGGTGGGACGAGTGCCAGACCCATCTGGACCAATGCTTGCGCAGCTAACCTGCTCTGCATAGCTCCCATGCCAAGTGAACAGAGAACTCCCCAGAGGGAGTGAATGGCCAGAAAGCATCATCAGGACCCGAGGAAAGGCAAAAGCTTGCTTGGAAAAAGAAATCTGACACCTCCTGCGGGAGGATTCTAAGGACTGCCGATGGAGGCAAGGGGCCTGAATGGCCTAGAAACCGGTTGATTCTTAGGTGTAACAGCTCAGGGGGAATTTAGATGCCCTCTATCTGGATAAGAGGACCCAAACCTGTCCAATTCGAGGTCCATAAATTGCTTTCCCCCAAACCAACATACAGCTACGTGAACTCTTCCACCAATGGGCCAGGTTGAAGGATCTTCTTCCAGATTGGCGAGGCGGAGGTAGGAGGAGGGCGCAGATTGATCTGGCTAATGCTGCGGCAGTATTTCACCCCCATGAAGGAGCTCCAAAGGCTATGATTTTTGTTGACTTTGATTGTCCAAGCCATTTTGATCCTGAAAGCCTTCATTATGTCTGTTAGCTTCCTAACCCCAGACCACCTTCCTCTTTGGGATGGGAAATGAATTTCCAACTCTGCCAATGATATTTATGTCTGCCTTCAGACCATCCCCAGAGAAAGTTCGCAAAACGCTTTTCCAGGGAGGATAGCACTTGAAGAGGAAGGTGCGTAGTTGCAAGGGAATGGACCAGAATGCTGCCTAGAACGTGTTGAATTAGCACCGTTCTACCGGCTTACGATAGAAACCTGGCCTGCCAACCCGTAATCCTGGCCTCGACCTTTTCTACGAGAGGTTGAAAGGCTGAAGATTTTAGTCTGCCCACCGCCAGGGGGACGCCGAGATAAGTGAAAGAGGTGGCTGATTTGGCAATACCGCTGGCCCGTTCAATGGCTCTGATCCTTGCTAGCGAGAGAGAAGTAGTGCAAACAAAGGAGCTTTTGGAGAGGTTGATGGATTGGCCTGAGGTTGCCTGGTAATCGTCAAGGAACTTCTTCGTGGTCCTAATTGAAGCTAAGCTGCCATTCAGGAAGATAAGTGTGTCATCTGTGTATAGAAGATGTGAGATACTTGGGCACCCTCTTCTCAGCTTGAATGGAAGGATGGACTCTTTGGAGATCAATGCTTTCAGACTGCGACTAAGAACTTCAGCGGCGAGAATGAAACGGGTTGAGGATAGAGGGTCTCCTTGCCGGAGACCTCTAGAAGACTTGAAGAAACCTGCCACTTCCCCATTAATCAAGACTGAGAACCAGGAGCTCGCCCAGCAGTTTTCCACCAAATGAACCCACTCCTGGCTAAAACCGAGACGAAACAGGACATTTTAAAGGAAACCGCAATTCACCTTGTCGTATGCTTTTTCCATGTCCACTTTCATTACAAGATTGCCACCCCGGGACTTCCTGTTAATGTCTCTGAACAGCCCCTGAGCCAACGCAATATGTTCTGCTATTGGCCGGCCTTGTATGAAGGCCCCTTGTTCTGGGGAAATCAGGGAAGGAAGGATGGTGCTCAGCCTTGTAGCCATGATTTTAGCGATGATTTTGTATAGGCAGTTGCACAGACTGATTGGCCTTAAGTCGGAGAATCTACTAGGCGCAGCAGATTTTGGAATGAGGCAGATGAGAGTAGCATTTTCATTGTTATGTGATAAATGACTGCGATTGGGGCATTTCCTTACTCTCCATTATTCAAGGGAGGACCCCGTTCCAGTAAGTTGGTTTCAGCTACTATCTTAGGTCTGCCCTTGGTTGAATCTAGTCGCAGGTAGTGGATCACCTCATTGGCCACAAGGTCTTTTGCTGCCGCGGAGTTGCGGGCTCTGCTACTGGCTCTTTCCTTGTCATGGCCTTTTGCTTGATGGGCTATCTAGTAGTGGATGCAATATTAGCCAGGCCTCGGCTTCTGGCCCCTTCCCTGTTCGGCCAGACTCTCCCATCATGCTACAATGGCTTGTGAAGCTCTTCCTATTCTCACTGGGTCTCGTTGGATTGAGCATCTGGGTGCTACTTTCCATAATTTGATCATTCTCTCTTTTCTTCCTTTCATTTAGGTCTGTGTATTTGCCATATGATAGGTGAGGCCGTTTGTTTTTCTTTTGTAGAGCCCACACAAAGTATATGTTCATATACTTCCTTTAGTCTATAAATACCGGGGGGCTGTCCCCCATCTATTCCTTAAAAAAAAAAAAAAAGATCCACAGATGCTGGAGCACTACGCTTTAAAAAAAAAAAAAAAAACAGTGTGGTAATGTTGTATTCCTACTCAGCTACTAATCACACCCACAACGGATACAATCACGTTGCATTTAACATGCATTTTTCTATTCCACTCCTTTCAATCCTTGTACCACTTGGGGAATTGAAATAATAACATACGGCCAAGATTTTTAGCTATTATCAATGAAGGCAATACGATGTAGTTTCTAAGAATCGATTGTGTTACTAACATAGAACCTCTTATTACTAAAGCAAATAGAATAGTGTTCCAATTTTCTGCTCTTGCTATTCGTTCATTCTCTTCATTTTTCTCCTCATTTGTCTTTTCCTTTTCTTTTGCCTCTTTTTCCTTAGATTCCGAAGTTTTTAATTCTGGGCCTTTCCCCACCCAATTCCTAAAAATTAGGTTCATCATTCCAGGGATATCAAAAGAAAAAAAAAACATTATCCATTCTGTCGAAAAGAAAAAGAAAGTGGGGAATGCATGTGTGCTTGAAACATTTCCTAAGTAACTGTTTTACATCTTTGAGCGCACATAGATCCTTTGATTAGATCCCTACGAAAATCCAATTGTTGTGAGTAACGTATCAACGCCACATCTTTTCTATTCTTTTAAATATGATTTCTTTTGCCGATGCCTACTCTCACATGTATTTGACACATGTGAAGTCGGTTTTATAACCCCAAATTGTTGTTGTCTATGGGAACTCCCGGTGACACTAGAAAATTCCAATGTATAGACTTTTTACACTACCTCTGACTTGTTGATACGTAGATAATTAAGGTGATCGGAATTGGGGAATCGTCTATCATCTGTGCGATTAGTTGGCCCACACGATGGATGGCTTTGATTTCTTGGGTATGATTGATGGCTTTGATTTCTTAGGTGGTTGAAAAATGTTTGGATGGGTGATCAGAATCAAAGGTTAGGAATACATCCGATATTAAATGGTCTGGATCAATGCAGTTCGAATATATTGCCCACTGCATGTTTGAACAAGCTGCCCCGCACAATACGGTTTTACGTCTCCAAGTTAGCAGAGTTTCCTACAGTCTTATGGCGCAACTCCTCTGAACTCCATTTCGACTCCTCTTTGAGTCTTCGGATTCTTCTTTCTTTTTATTATTCTTTTATTATTTTCTCTCGGAAGAAATCAAATTTGATCGATTGTCCCGATCATCAGATCTCACACTGCTTACGAAGAAGAGAAGTGGGAAAAAGTCTTTCAGGTTTCTTTTCATCGGCACTGTGCATTCGCATGGTGCTGAAACTCTTTTTTGTTTCTTCCAATTTCTTGAGTTGGTGGGGCCAACCATGTTGTTTGTAAGAAATTCACCTTGGCTATTTATGTTGTCAAATTGTGGTGGGACATGGGCCTGGAGATGAGGTAGCTCCAAAACTTAAGTGGGCCGCACATGTGAAAAAGTGGGATGTGAGATGCCTACCGTTGGAACCTGTCTTCTAACGGTGTTGACTTTTATAATCATTTGTTATATATATATATATATATATATATATATATATATATATATGACTGTTGATAGCAAGGACCACAAGTTGATGGTCTGGATCATCGATCCATGGGCCACACTTATATAACTGAAAAGTCCTGAACTCTTCATATCCCCAGGTCCTGATTCCTTGGATGGATGGTTAGATGAGAGTGTGAGGTGACACAGTGCGTGTGGAGGTCTCTTTCCCCGATATCATGACGCCTCACAAGTCTATATCTATTAGGATATACAGAGATATATTATTTATGATATTTTATTTTCAATGACAGAGACTTCTCCGTAACTTCTAGAGGACTTCACTTATTCACTTTCAAAATTCAATTGCGTGTAATCCTTTTCGCACCGTCCGATCGGGACAAAACTTTAACCATGACCCACCATTTGATACACTCTTTCCATAGACTTAAGCTGGACCATGATCTCTCAACCGTGCTTGAAATTTATTTTAATAAACTACGTGACTCATTAATTCAAAAGTACAAATCTAATGGAAAAGTTAGCCGCTAGTTTTGGCTTTGAAATGATTAGTTTATTTTGATATTTGGATGACTTATTTAAAGGATACAGATATAATGGATGGTCAGATGGTAGGTTAAAATCAAAGTAATTGGATGGTTAAGACCTTAATCATGTATATAGATTATTATATCGTCAATTTCATAAATGGATAATCAAAAATTGGTTTTTAAAATGATCCATGGGTGGGCCTATACACCATTAGATTCTTAGGCAACTTTTATATATGTGTGAGATCTTTTGATCATGATTTTAACAATTGTTTAAGCATAAACCTATGTGACGAACAAGATGAACGAATTAGAATCTCAATTGAAGGTGTGTGTGGAGTTAACGATCTCGTAATTGGTTTATTATGATCTCATGGTCCAAAATCAAAGTGAACAATTAAATATATTAATCTAGTGATGAATCATTATCTCAACGGTTGTTTTAATGATCAATCAAGTATATTAGGATATATGGGTGTCCAGAGTTAATTATAGTATGTATTTGTGGTTAAATGTTTGTTTATGTGCATTGATTAATACATATTTTCTATAAAAAGTATCTTTACTAAAATACATGCGTGGATGAGCACTCATACACAGAAAATTTTATTTATTACATGAGGATTATAAAAAAACTCGGAATGCCATATTCATCGAGGATACTGATAATAGTAAGAGCTTGAGCATTTGAAATACTGTATTCGAGGAAGGGGAATGTGATCCCCATCGCAGTCATTCCTAATAACGTTAATATACATATTGCAGTTGAGTCCGTAATCACTGCAAGGTGCCACGATGAATCTCTTATACAAATCTCTAAAAAAGAAAATCAAAACTCAATTCAAGAAAATGCATCATTAAGAAGATCTCAGAGAGAGAGAGAGAGAGAGAGAGAGAGAGAGAGAGAGAGAGAGATGAGGCTTGTGATTCCTAATGATTATATCATCTACTCGCAGGGAGCACAAGTTTAACATTAATGTGGAAAAGGATTCCGAGTCCTTTATACAAGTCAAACAAAGCGTTAGCTTGTTTGATGCCATGAAAGATAATAAAGTCATGGATCTTGTAAAATTACTTAAATGAATTAAGTTGATTGGTTATAAATGTATGTTTATGACCAAACAGGACTCTAAGGGTAATATTAAAAGAGATAAAAATAAACTTCTTAATAAGGATTTTAATTAATGTGACGGTTTTGATTTTGAGGAGACTTTCTTACTTGTATCTAGGTAAGACTCACTTAGAATCATAATGGCCCTCACGGCTTATATGGATTTAGAATTACACCAAATGGATATAAAAATTGCATTTATCAATGGAGATCTGGAAGAGAATGTATACATGATGCAACCAAATAGTTTTACAGTTGATGGCACAAAACATATGGTTTGCAAACTTTAGAAAAATTATTTGTGAGTTAAAACAAGCATCATGACAATGGAACTTGAAATTTTATGAAGTGATTTCCTCATATAACTTTGTAAAGAATATTGTGATTGAGTGTATTTGAGAGTAAATTCATTATATTGATTTTATACATTGTTGACATTTTATTGGTTAATAGTGATATTGTGATATTACGTGATAGTAAGAAATTCTTGTCTCAAACTTTTAAGACGAAGAATCTTTATGATGCATCATTTATTATCAGAATTGACATATATCATGACAGATCATGTGGACTGCTTGGCTTGTCATAGATATCTTATATGGATAGGATATTCGAAAGGTACTGTATGCAAAACTGTTCTCTTGACCAATCACTCATTGTAAAGGGCGATAAATTCAACCAATTTCAATGTCCTAAGAATGATCTAGAAAAGAATTGTATGAAATATTTTCTGTATGTGTCAACAATGGGGAGCATCATATATGCTTATGTATGCAATTCGATATCACTTTTGCAGTTGAAATGTTGGGTAGGTATCTCTTCGATCTAAGGATGTCACATTTGATAGCCCCAATGGTGTTATGCTACCTATAGTGGACAAAGAACTTTGCACTCGTATATAAAAGGTCTAACTATTTAGAGCTAGTTGGATACTCCGACAAAGATTTTGTTGGTTGTCTTGACATTAAGAAGTCCACTTTTGGTTATGCTTTTATGATGGTTGATGAGACTATTCTTTGAAAGAGCATGAAATAGACAACGACGACCTCATCCATAATGGAAGCTAAGTATGTTGCTTATCATGACTCTATAAATCATGTAATATATGGCTACAAAATTTCTTCTTTGCTTTATGAGAATTAGAGTACATCCCGAAGTCATTAAGAATCTTTTGTGACAATCCAATTGTAACAAACTTTTCAACCAACAAGAAGCATTTATTAAAGTCGAGGCATATTGACATCAAGTATTTTGTAGTGAAGAAAGGAGTTCAAAATCATCAGGTGTCTATGGAGCTCATCAACACTAAGCTAATGACATCGAATCCACACACTAAAGGGTTCCCTATTATGCTACTTAAGGACTATGTGACTTCTTCGGGAGTTATCGATCCCACAGATGCATTTAGTTAGTCGAAGTTTAGTTTTAATCAATTATGCACATACATTTATAGACATCTCATTTATACAACTTTAATGATTTTATTTATGGACTTTGTTTTCGTTTCTCATTAAGTATATGTCATTTTGGTTTGAGTAAGTGAAATTTAAGCCTTAAGTCATTGGAGACATTAAAATTACAAGCCTCTTGAATATAGGCACATTTGATCACACCGCATGTGAAATCTTTATACCACACTTCCATGTCCTTGATCTATGTCATTAAGGTCAGTTATATCTGTGACCATGATTCATCTCACTTTGAAAGTATTAAATATTTTGATGAGTACTATGATCCAATGGTAGCGATCATATGAATCAGATCGTAGAAACATTGTTCGTATTATCTAATGGATACATTGGTTACCATTCAAATGTTTTCTTTAAAATCATTAAAAAAAATGTCAAAATATTTTTCAAAATAAATCTTGGACATTAATTAATGTAGCCCAAGTGAGAGAATTTAAGATTTGTATAAGGTGGGCTTACTTGATCAATGGTTTAGATCTACCTAAAGGATGGACAATTTGATCAAGTATACTGATGGACCCTCACTAAAGTTATGGTTATATTGAAAACCTGTAAGAGGTGGCACACTTCTTTACAATGTATTTATTTGACTTGGAAACATTTAGTGTAGAGTCATAAAGGAGGAGTATGTCTACACACTTGCAGAAGATCGTGAAAGCAATTCTCTCTCCCATCCCAAAGCTTCTTCTAAAGGTGTAAGGTGTGGAAGATTTGATTTGTCCAATTCAACAATTTTCTCTCATGGTTAATTTCTTAAACAGTTATATAACTACAGTTTGATTATCGATGCATCGATTGATCTCCTATTCCGCAATTAAGATTATAATTTTTTAAAGAAACTTGCTTTATGAATTAAATAAAATTTATACATTCATCACAAAATATTAAGCCATCTTTATCAAAAATAAAAAACTAGGGAATGAATTTCCCAACAAGAAAACACGCCCTTAGGGTTCCTATCTTTCTCAATTCTTGTAGGTTTGAACAAATTAACTTTGGACAGGTTGTTGCCCCGGACTACGTGTGCTGGATACAAGTTTTCTTGAATCAAAATGCCTCTAAAGTCAAGTAATAAAGACTCGAATATTCAAGGTCATTCGACCGTTCCATACATCAATTAACTGGATTCCAGTTTTGTTTTTTTTTTCCAACTATGATGAGCAAAGGTAGAGATCATTACCATTCCATGATTATTACACAAAAAGAACATCCCAACCTCTAATTCAAGAAGCTAAACCTGTAGAGTTTTGATATATAATCTGAAACCCTATTTAACAACTCACTAATAAAAAAAACAACTCACTAATCACAAGAAATGTCTAAAATACTCTAACACCAAAAAAAACTCACTCAAGGAAGAGAGTGATTAACATAGAGATTAGTGGAAACTAATCCACACCGTTCTTCATCTTCCATCTCCACTTTCCCTCCATGGCTATTCTTACATTCATAGTAAAACACAGTGTACACGACAAAGGCGAATAGCTTCAAGATGCTGGCAAGTACCGTCTCGATAGCTCCGATTGCAAGCCGAACTACCGGTTCTATATCATCTTCGATTGTATTGAGAGAGAACAGCACCGAAATTGGAGCAATTAAGAGTGCTAAAACCATCATTAGACCAAACCCTTGAAGCTTTCTTCCTTTGATTAGGTACACTGCCTTCTTTATTGCCTTCATACCATAACAATCCTCTTCTACCACAGAAATCACAAGACCCAACATCCAAACAGCAGCTAAGTATACAAAAAATATCATCGCAGGAAGGCTCACCAATCCTATCATAGCTATCAACGTCCCACCATTAGTAATTAGAGCGAATGCCACAAACACCATCACAACGATGAAAGCATAAACAGCCGTGATTAGTAAAACGTACAACCATGTAATCATTGGCCTTTTCCATATTTCGATTATCTTCAAGCACACATCCATGAGACTCAGATGCTTACCGGTGTATGTTGTTGCTGATGCGTACATGGTCGCGGTCATTGTGAATGGTATGAGAACACAGAAAGCAATGAAGTAGACTGATTCAAGACCCACAAGAATTCTAATGTCTTTTTGGACTCTAGAGGTGCTGAAGTTCCAACCACTGTCGGATTCTTGATCTTCAATCTCGATCAGGAATGGGCCAGCCACGAGATCGTGGTTCAAAGCAAGTAGAGAGAATGGGATCAGCAACAGGAGCATGACTGAGACCATAAGCTTCAGATTCTTTAAAGGAATCTTAAGGGATTCCTTTAGGATTCCTATCAGATCTAACATCTTGGATGTGTCCACGGCCACTGAAAACTCTTCCTTAGCCATTGAATGATCTTCTCCAATTTTTCTGTGTGGCGATCGAAATGCTCTTACAGGGCCAGGGGTCAATTAGGTGAGATGTCTTGTGGTGGGTTCCTCTGCAACTTATTTTATTTTATTTTTATCATTTGCTTATTCTACAACTGCGTCTTTCGGGTCTACCGCACTGTAGGGATTACATCCGTTCCGTCCATCATGTGAGGCTCCTCATTTTATCCTAAAAATCAAAAAATTAGACTGACCCAACACTCCGTAGGGCCACACTACCTAAAATCTTGCATAAAACCTATAAAATCATATGGTGTGGCCCACCTGAGCTTTGAATGGCCTGATTATTTTAGTGTCAATTATCCTTCTGGATAGAATCTTATTTATGGATCGGATGTCGTAAACATAACATAGTTGGTCCCACAGACAATCTGGAAGGTTTTATTGGAGTGTGTCCCAATCCCAAGGCTCCCTATCGCGTGACTCACCTCTGTTTCGGATAGGCATGACGTTAGAAGGAGGATGAATTTGAAGGGGAACTCACCTTATGGACGGATTAGATATGTGCCCCAGATAACTGTGGGCCCCACAAATGTATAGTTGTTTGGAATGAGCTTATTCCACAGGCGTTGTAGAGGAACCGGTCCAGTGTAATGTTAATGTTATTATAGAATCTTGATAAAATTTTCGTTTATCGCCTTGAAGGGTCCTTCAGCAATGACATCTAAATGGGGCCCACAAGAATCTATGGTTAGATGATAAGAACCATAAAACAGTTGGACTCCACTATATACGGGCCATAGTCCGAACATCATGCCAACCCTGACCTTCTTTCATTGGAGATTTTCATCGGGTGGGCCCAACTATCTGACTGCTGTTATCATCCCAAATTCAACTGGAAATCTACATCGAAATGGGAACCTGACCATTATTGAATTCGATCCAATCCGTGTCTTCAAAAAGTAGACCAAGGAACTAGCAGGACTAAATGGTCCACTTTATTTCATTTGTATTGATTAAATGCTGCCATCCTTCAGATTGGGATTTTACAGTGATCAAACAGTGAGGCCCACCTCTTGTTAAGGACATCTAGGATCTGATTATTCCCTTATGATAATGTGGCCCACCATTTTTTTAAGACATCCAGATACTCTTCATGATATACGTAGTTGCACCTTCAACAAAAGTAGCCCAAAAAGTGAAAATTGAACTGCCATGTATAATGTATTATCTCCAAGACCCACCTAGCGGATTGATAAGATTCTCTGGCTAGCTTTTTTTTTTTTTTTTCAAATATTGTTCATTGAGTCTAAGATGCTAGATGGGCACTGCAGATCAATGTACTGCTATGGCTTTCTCTTTTTACTGTGTCCTATTAAAGTGTCTCCCACCGGATATTGTGGTCCATTGCAGTGTGGCCTACAAGATGGACGGTTCAGATTAATGTACTGCAGTGCCTCTGTAGCTTATGGTGATATGCAGGACACGGTTTAGGGTGCTCACCGAGACAGTAACGGCCTGTTTGATTTTTGAAGTAAATGGTAATTACCTGGTAAACGGGTCCACATCAATTTCCACACACATCTGGGGGAGGTGCGTTCTTCCACAACCAATACTTAAATCTACCGTCTATGTTGACCAAAGAGATGAAGGCCACCTGTTCTCTTGTTCTTTGATCAGGGAAGCCGAGGGAGCGGATCAGGTGTTACCCGGGTAAGGTAACACCTAAGCGGGTGTTTCCCTGACCGTGGGGCCTAACTTGATCAGCATGTTGTATATCCAGGCCGTCGATCAGCTTTTTCAACTCATTTTATGGTATGCTCCAAAATTTTAAAAAGATCTAAATCTCAATAGAATCACGACCCATGAAACAGTGGTGATTATCTATTAGAAATTTCTTGTGGGCCAAAAAAGTTTGGATCAATTTGATATTTGTTTTTTACCTTCATCTAGGTCTTTGTGACATTATCAACGGGTTGGATGGCAAGTAAACATCACGGTGAGGCTTAAAGAAGCTTTTAATGGTGGGCATTCAATGACAAATGTTTCTAGTGGTGTGGTTCACTTGATATCTGAATCTGTTTCATTTTTGGTACGATGCCCTAAAATGATCAGGAAAATTGATGGACGGTGTGGATATATAGTTGATGTATGCATGCCCCACGATAAGATGGAAAAGTTGATGGACGGCCTGAACACACGGTACATATATTAAGGTAAGCCCCTCGGTCAAGGAAACAACGAGTACGATGTTACACGGAAAACACCTCATCGGGTCTGCTACCAATGAAAAAGTGCCTTTCAGGGACGTATAGACGGTGAGATACCGATGCTTTTGGGAAGGGAACGGATTAGGTGACCCCGGGCTCACCCAAAACGGTGCGGCCATTACTGTGGTGGGGCCACCTTGATGTATTTATTTTGTATCCACCCCGTCCATCCGTTTTTCCTTATCATTTCAGTGCATTATCTCAAAAATGAAGCATATCCCATTATCAGGTGGACCATACATTGAAAATAGCAGTGACTGAACGCTCTACTATTAAAAACTTCTTTTGAATGAAAGGAAGAAATAAATATGCTTGATCCAAAACTTGGATGGCCTTTTGTCTACCTGATAATTCGATCAGCTTCATTTTTTTAGATAATGCACTAAAATGATATGAAAAAGTGAAGTGGATAAAAAATACATGCATCAAGGTGAGCCCCGTACTAATGGCCGCACTGTCTCGGGTGAGCCCGGGTGAGCCCTACGTCTCACCTAATACGCTCCGTGGCGTGGTCTGGCACATGCCGATGGACTTGGGGTTTGTTGACGTGGAAAGGTTATGTCGGCCTATTAAATATCTACCATCGAAAGTTTTAAATCAAGTTGATATTTATGTTTTCTCATCATTTAGGTCCATTGACCTTATGAGCAAGTGGATGGCAAATAAACATCACGATGGATCCTAGAAAGGTTGGGCCCACGTAACTTGCCACATGAATAAGTCATGAAGGTCGGTACTAGTCATGTAGGAGCTATGTGCGGCGCACCATGATGCATGTGTTTTATCCCTATTGTCCATTCATTTTTACAGATCATTTTGGCCACCTGCCCAAAAATGAGGCAAATCAAAATCTCAAGTGGACCATACCATAGGAAACAATGGAGATCAAGCTTACATTGTTCAAAATTTCTTGTTGGCCATAGGAGTTTTGGATCAAGTTGGTTTGTATTTCCCCTTCTATTGTACCTTATTTTTGGCCATTATACAACAAGCTATAAGAAAGGTGACATATGACACAACATGAGAAGCGATGAATGAAAAACCTTTAAAATACTTCAAGCATTATTTATGGAATTATGGCTGGCATAAATTTAGTGCTACACATAAGGATGATTGACCAGATAATGCAGCTGAGTTATCTAAAATTTAACAAGCAGAGAGAGAAAAGCACGGTCCAAGAGTCCAAGAGATAGTAGGCCACTGAGAGAGACACAAAATCTGATTGATAGAAGAGGAATAATTATAATTAAAAGGGAAATATAACAAGAAAATGATCTAGAGAGAGGCCATTCCACTACTGTAAGTGATGTAATAAGTAAAGAATGGAAACATAATAAGAGAAGGATACAAAGAGAAGCCTTTCGACTGTTGTAGTCCTTCAATTATTGTAACCATTGGAATAATGCTAAAACCATATAGAAGAATAAGCTACAATAAAAATTTATAAATAATAGGGGAAATCTACGGAGAAAAAATCATCTAAAAAAAATCCAACATATAATAAAACCAAATATATGAATTTACTTTATCTCAGCTTATCCTAAGAATAATGATAATCCAGTAATAGTGATTCTCAGCTATAATTTTAGTTGTAATCAAAATCTACGCTCATACGCTGGATTTGTTCTTTATCCAATATCAAGCAGTTATTTTAAAAAACGCATTCTTGCAGTCACTCTTAGTGACCGATTGTGAGTTTTTCTTTTTATCCGATTATATTGATATTATGAAAAATCCCCTTTCTTGTGGAAAGCAATATATAACCTACTTTCGGAGGAAGAACTCCACCCCCGATTATCATCTAATCATTATAAAATTTTGCAAGTGGTCGAGTAAAGGACTGAACTTCTTAAAATCTGGTCATATACATTCATATTGGACGTATCTACTTATTTTGGCGCTTATGATTAAAGTTAATCGGTTTGGATCGGGCCGATTTATCGATTTAAGCACACCCACACACACTACACGTGACAGAAACCAAATCGAGTGCCAACACCTTCATCTAGGTTTATGTGACTTTATAAACAAGTTGAATGGCAAATAAACAACACAGTAGGCCTTGTGAAGGTTTCAATAGTATGCAACATTATCCCCAGTGATTCTTGTGGTGTGGTCCACTTGAGCTCTAGATCCACCTCATTTTTGGACTAATGCCCTACAATTAAATGGAAAATGCATGGATGGTGGATAAAACACATACATCATGCTGCAGCCTATAGATCTTTTTCAGCATGGATCAGTACTAAGCTTGGTACTACAGGGGTCACTGTCGAATCTGAGTCCATTGATGGTGATGCAATCTGCTTACTTGGTCTTGTCCTTTAGCATGGGTCCATGTGTTAGGAAACCACACACATTTCTTTTCTATGTGCAAATAAATGTATTAACAATATAAAATATTTAAAGGATGAAAACCACTTTTAATACAAGAAATCAAATCATCAAACATGTAGGATGCGAGAGACACTAAGATTTTTTTTATTTTTTTATTTTTATTATTTTTTTAAATGTAAACCCTTCAATGTGAAGGAAAAAAATCACGAGACCTTGTCCAGCACGAGTCCATTATAATAGAAATAATGGAAGTACAGTCATCAAAAGATCTCTCTTGAATACTCAAATTCCATCACGTAAAGGTGGATTATAATATGAAAGAAATGAATTTCTCACCAACTAACGATTGTAAAAAATCTCCAACACAACCCTTCGAGAAGACAATCATAGAAACTGACATTGTATATGGACCCTTATGAACTTGGATGCAAAGATTTCAGTGGTAGAATACTCTTATTCTTGCTCTTCTACAAAGCCCCTTCTCTCTTCTTCTTTCTTCTCATTTTCTCTAAGAAAGAAACCCCTAATGTTTTGCTAAAACTCTTTATTGATTTACTATAAATGAATCAAACTTACTCTACCATTGTCTTATGATCTGTTTTAACCCATACAAGCTCTTCTTCGACTTGCAAATCATGTGCTCCTTGCCTTTGACTTCAAAATCTTCTTAACATTTAGTTTCTCAACCTCTAGATTCATGATTGTAGCGAAATTCAATATGACCCAAATGAATGACATCTTCACTATAGGTGAAAAAATCTCATCAAAGTCAATGCCCTTCTTTTACCCAAATCCTTTCATAACCAACCTTGCCTTGTACATTGGATGCGAGTTATTCTCTTTAGTCTTCAATTTGAATACCTGCCTATTCTTAAGTACTTTCTCTTCCTTTGGTAGCTTAATTAAGTCATGGGTATGGTTTTTATGCAAAGAATCAATCTCCTCTTACATAACTATTAGTCACTCCCTTTTGTGTTCATCAATTTGAATTTCTTGATAGTTTTCTGGTTTACCTCCATCTATAATCATGATATATTCATGAGGTGAGTACATTTTTTTAACTTAGGCTTGATTAGTGGTTCTTGAGAGGGTTGCTCCCCTTGTTCTTGTCAATTGGATCCCATAACATATAACCGAATATTTTATCTACATAGCTTAAGATCATTACTGTCAGTATGTTGTGACATATCGAGTAAACTCTAGGAGGCCAACCATGATGAATTTTTCTTATGCAAACTGTCCATCTATTTTTTGAGCTCATTTTAGGGCATGAGCCAAAAATTGAAGCACATCCGGTGCTCAAGTAGATCCATGTGAAACAGTGGAGATAGTGACATCCACCATTGGAACCTTTCTATGGGCCCACTATGATGTTTATTTTTCATCCAACCTGTTAATAAGGTCACAAAGACCTGGATGAAAGAAAAACAAATGAGTCAACTTAGACCCAAAACTTCTGTAGCCCTCAAGAAGTTTTCGACTGTAGGTGTTAAATTCACCCTATTTCAATTTTGGGCTATGCCCTAAAACGAGCTGGTAAACAGATGGATGGCATGATCAAACACATACACGTGGTGGGTCCCACAGCTTACGAAGGAATCCAAAGCATACTGAGTTACTCAGTACGTAATCCCTTCTGGTAAAATTCATGCAACGGGTCTTTACTTTCTTGGAGTGGATTTCATGCATGATGCTGATGCTTTGCCATTGATCATCGTGCATAGCAGTCAAGAGGAGGGTTTTTTTTTTTTTTTTCTATTTGTGCGCAAGTCGAACGCATATATGCTAATATGCATGAGAAAACCTTTAATACTCCAGCGTGGTCAGATGGATGATACAAAGGCAATTAGAAGTTACTCAGCAACCGTATACATTTCTTACGCCTAAGTCAATTACTAAACTGTTGGAATTATGTTTACCGATTTCAATGCTCCTTGAACAAAATTGACTGTTTATTTGCTTATCTTTTAGGATAGGTGGATATTTGTTGGACGGTTAAATGACAAATATCCACTGTTACTCCTATTTCTACAAACGTCCATCAACCAAAGGCTGAAATATTTCAAATAATGAGAATTTTGGATTTGACTTTTATCTTGAACAAATGTATGCATGTGTCCAATTTCTAGGTACCAAGTACCATGTAATTCTCCTATTTGTTTTTGTAATAATGTCATTGTGGATTAAAATCTACAAAGTCTGATTCCCCTACAGGGCTGGTAAACTGAGACTGAGATCGATTTGTAGATACATTAGCTTTGGCTAATCTATAGACAAGAGGATGTGACTGGCTTTGGCTAATCCATAGACCTAAGGACATGTGGATGAATGGTTTTGGTAACATGTGCTCTGGCATTTTTTATTTTTATTTTTTTGGAGAAAGATATATAATTTCATTGACGTGCAATCAACAGATATACAATTGACCTGATTCAGGAGGGTAACCACAAAAAACTCGAACCTCTCCTATCATATGCTCTACATATCAATAGAAAGAAAACCCTAGACGCAGCGCGAAGACCCCCCGGATCACCCGAGGAGAGCCCACAACAAAAATCAAAAACCGCGACGGGATCGTGTAACAAACACTTTATACACGAAATGATCTCAGGGCCCAAAACCCGATCCTGTCCAGGACCAACAGCCCCCGCAGACGCCATGGGAGGGAGTTTGGATGCATGTGGAAGGAGGCCACTAGGTTCTCACTGCCCATACGAGTCATGACATCCGCTGGCCCGTTCCCCTCTTTGAAGGTATGAGAAAAGGACACCAAACAACCCTTAAGAAGGGAAATAATCCGCAAGACCCAAGGTCTCATAGTCCATG
Organism: Magnolia sinica; assembly: GCF_029962835.1. Classification (NCBI taxonomy): domain Eukaryota; kingdom Viridiplantae; phylum Streptophyta; class Magnoliopsida; order Magnoliales; family Magnoliaceae; genus Magnolia; species Magnolia sinica. Next base: position 9,348,374 of record NC_080581.1, read on the forward strand.
GAATTCGGGATTTTTCGAGGATGAGGTTGAGGGCAAACTCGGAGTCCAATTCGACGAAGATTTTCTTCAGTCCCCTCAAAAGACAAAAATTGATATCATCATGCATAGCCCTTACTTCCGCGATATTATTGGAGCACACCCCATAGCTTGAGGAGAAAGTGAAAATCAGATGCCCATTATCTCGCTGACAAACACCCCCACCTCCAGACAAGCCCGGATTCCCTCTCGCCGAGCCATCGACGTTCATTTTTACCCACCCTGCTATTGGCTTACTCCATCTGATTATATGGCACCTCATCGGTCTTTCCCTAGGAGAGGGAATGCCCAAGATCCGACTACACCTCCTACCTCTCGAGTTGTCAACCGCATCCTTTTGAAGGATCAAAACAGCCCACCATTTTATTCGGGCAATGGATGAGGCTACCCTCATCTTACAACCCTCATATTTTGCTTTATTCCTAGCACGCCAAAATTTCCAACAATTGAGAATAGGGAGAATGTACCTGATATTGGCTGGTGCTCTGTTCACTCCCCAAGTATAGGGTTGTGATGTAGTAATAAACTCGGTAAGACCGAGGTCGAATCCACAGGGACTGAAACTTGTACGTTTCCTGAAACTAGGTAGAAATAGAACTAGCCTAAGATGTAATCAAAATCAAATGTAAATTTAAGGAATAATTGTGGAATAATTATCTAAAACTTTAAGGAATTCAGAGGAAGGAAACTAGGGATTCAGAGGATCCACTTGTAGAGATCAGGGAGAAATTATGCCTGCTTCAGAAATCATGGAATTGAACTAGACTTCCTTTGATACAGTTTTCAAGAGGTGAATGGTATATGAGTTAGGATGGATTCCATCATCTAACCATGCCCAGGAGACAAAGCAAACAACAGGATTAAACTAATTACCAACCAATCAACAATGTATGAGGATCAGGAAGGGTACTGTCATCCTACCATGCCCATGGAGCAATGATGAACAACAGGGCTTCCTGACTTCATAAACATAAAAGGGGAAAGAAATATTCAGAGCCATTGCAAACCCATTGTAATTTCAGTCACAACAGACCATTAAAGACTAAGAAAAATATTCTTTATAATAATCACTAAATCAAATTCAGTTTATGAAATTTAAAGGCACAAAGTAGAATCTCCCATCTTCCTACAAGCTTCACCTCCTAGCCCGAGCTAAGAGGTCTAGCCTAGCATGATCCTGCTAGAACCAAATAAAAAATATGAAAGGAAAGAAATAAAAAGAAAAAGAAAAAGGAAAAAAAAAACTCCAGAAACCGGCTTCAAAATTCGCCTCCACGGCTGCACTTCCTGTCCCAGATGATGGCTCCCTTTCTCTCTTCTCTGTCCTTTTATAACCCGATGTAGGTCGGCTGGGCTGTTTGCGCAGCAAGCAAGTCGGTTGTTTCGTAGTTGGAGACGTTTTACGCAACAGAGAAAACCAATAATTTTTCAGTTTTGTTTGCACATGCAACCATGATCGAAGTTGGACAGGAAATCCACTCCGTCCACTGAGCTCACCTAGAAAAACCGGTCGTATATGGATGGTTTTGGATCGGATCTTTAGTGGTACGGAATATCTCTCTCACTGCCGTCTATCTTGCGTTTGAACGGATGAAAATATATCTCTGCTGCCTCTTGAAAATTCGTCACCCAGGTTAGGATGATGGGGAGCGTGGGCTTCTTATGGACGGTCCAGATCAGACCGTTGCTGTCCTATGGAGGCCTATAGAGATCAACCGCGAACTCTGTTTTCGAACAGAGCTTCCGCGTCCGCGCTGTGATGGATGGCGGCCCACTGATTGATGTCAGGACGAAAATCCATTCCGTACATTGGAATCTACTCAAAAAAACATTTTGGAAGGGATATTTTTGGAGTGAAATTGGAGTGGCCCATACGATATTTTATTCCGCCGTCCATCCTACGTTTAACGGCTAGGATCTTACAATAGCTTGCATGGTGGTAAAACGACACCTAGGCGAGGGTCTACCCCAACCTCTCGTCACAATGGACGGTCCAGATCTGTCTTTTGAACAATGCCTGGGCCCCACAAACGCCAGCCGCGAGCTCTGTTTGTGCGCTGGGGAGAATTTGAATTGGAGAGGGAGACGTCCCTGTGTTGCCATGCAAGTCTTAGTGCAAAAAGTGTACTATGTACACTGTATGATGATTATGAGAAATCCACACCATCCATCTTGTTCTTCTCATGATTTAAGGCGTTGAGACCGAAGATGAGGAGTATCCAGAGATCAGGTGGGTCCCAGATCAGTAAATTGTGGGCTGATCTGTCCGTTGGGCCCCTTCCACAGCGATCCAATGGATGAAAATTTACGTGTACGGTTAATTTATGACCCTCAGGCCATGTATAAAGTTTTGAGCTGATCGGATGGCGAGAACCCCGTGATCTTACATTTTGGACGTCTTTTGGGCCACTTAAGCTTCAGTTTCTCGATTTTCGCGGACCCCTAGTGTATAATTCCGTTGCTCTTGGTCTTCTAGAGTCCGTTCCTTGCCTTGGTGCTTCTGGAGCGTCAAATCCATGCATTTACCACCCTTTTTCAGTCCAGGCTCTTAAACACACCCTGCAGCACAAACACGATTTAAATAGGCCTTTAAACATTATCATGGTCGTAAATCCATGAATAACTGGGGTCTAATATGCAATATTTGACCCTCAACACAACCCCTAACCAGCATCTTGCTAGTCCCGAGCAAGGTATGCGAAAAAATAAATTGAGAAATACAGGACAATTTCTACAAACCCAAGAGATTTATGAAAAACAATTCAGATACTCGAATAAAAAAAACTAAGATTCATGAATGTTGGCATTACTTTCTCCTGAAATCAAGCTCACGGTAAACTTCATAATCAAGCTTAAATACTAATCCATTAATTAAAACGATTCTAAATATTGAATTCCATGGATGTATAGTCTAATCTCGACTTGACACCATTTAAATTTCACTCCTCTATTTCAGGATATCATTGGTAACCACAAGAGAATTCATGATAACCAATACCTAAACCAAAGCTTGATCCATTCTTCCAGCTTTTGATGATTTTCACACTATGTCAACTTGCTTAAAAGTACAGCCAAGGAGGAGAATCGAATCTACACCTATAGGGAGCAAACCTATGGTAAAGACCGGTTGCCAAAAAGTTTATGAATGTTAACCTTGGGGAATCAAACCTTCACCTGTAGGGAGCAAACCTATGGTGAAAACCATTCGCCCAATCTTTTCAATTTCTCAAGTTGGTTCCTTTCAAGCTTAATGATTACCAAATTAATCCTTCAATATCGAATGAAACCTTAATGTGTAAGCGAGATGTGACATGTAAAATTAGGATTCAATTAGTGTTTAAAACTTCTAATCATGGATTAATAGTTCTAACTTAACTGTGAAATCTAACAATAGTTGAATCCAAGAGTCATCAATTCCAACATCACTTATCTTGTAATTCTAAGTCTAAGATGGCCATTAAAATCGCTTCGAATTCATACGAAATTCTGAAAAATTAAAAAATTTCACAACTTTTGCTCAAGACCAAGAAACACTGATTGGGAAACCTAATCTCCCACCCCCAACCAAAAATCTACACTGTCCTCAATGTAAAAGATATGAGCTTGCAATGCACTTAGGACACGAAAAGTGAATATGAAGTGATGGGAAGATAGTACCTGGCTGATGAATCGAGAGATACTTTCCAAGAGATCGCAGCATGGGCGTCGGTCAGCACGAGAGAGAAAGTAACACAAAAATGACAAAAATAAAACCCTACCTGTACCACTTTCGCAGGTGCTCTCGATTGCATTTAGCATATGCAACAAGCCTTTAAACCCCTAGGTTACCCCTAGTGGACGAGTTGTAATCTCGTGAGGGTTTGCAGTAATGTTACCCACAAACATTGAACTAACTAATGATAAAAATGAAATGAAATGAATAGCTGGGTTGCCTCCCAGGAGCGCTAAGTTTACCGTCTTCAGCCATACAAATAAAGCAACTACTCTAGTCCTAAGAAAGCAAGGAAAAACTACTGAGTCAAGCTGCAAGGTTCCTCTTTCGGCCAGTATCTTGATAAGTTTCTCAGTAAGTTCCTCAACAGGATCATCCAAAAGCCCTTTTTGCAATAGGCTTGGACGCCTTGGAGCATGACCTTCCATAGAAACTTATGTACCTCATTAAAATTTTGCTGTTGATTCGCTTGAGGTATCCAAAGTATATGTGATTCACCTGTGTCAGAAAAAGTTGCAAAGTTACTATCCCATGGTGAATCAGAGACTACAGGTAGATTAAATTGAGAAAAATTTTCAGGAAGTAGTGTAGTCTCAACACATTCCGAAGTAGCAAACTTCAGTTCAATTTTCAGCTCCTCCTCCCCTAATGGTAAACATTCAGGATCTGTGGAAGAAGGGGCTTCAGAGTAAGGGTTCACTCGGTCAGTGATGACTACCGAGATGTCGTCTTGCAAGGCATTCACTATGTCTCTTATCATGGGATCATTTGAATCTGCAAAGTGTGCCAAACAATCATCAAAAGAGTTGGGACATTCAGCTGAGGGTGACTCATTTTCCACATTAAAGCTTGTGATGATCTGCCCAAGGAATCCATTGTCTTTAAAGGTAAATGGAGGTGTGCTCTCTTGCTCCAGCCCTACACAGATAGATTGAAAATCAATAGGGGAAGCATCGATGTGATCACTTTGTTCATTGAAACTACTCAATCGAGGTGTTGAATTGTCAAACGTGTACAGCTCAGATGGTGGCCTCAACTTAGTGGTTTCAATTTCCAAGGTCGTAACGAGCAACTCGACCTTCTCCTGAATCACATCATCATTTAATTCAAAAGAGTGGTCCAAACATGTTTCACAAGAGTTAGAAGGGTCGATTGTAAGGGGCTCAGCCTCCACCTTAAAATCAGACATGTCAGGTGAGGGGAGTGGCTCATTATGACCGACCACTTCATGTACATCTTGATCATTGACCTGGACCAAACTTGAGATTGATTCTAGGGGACTTTGGGCTGTATATTCATGATCATCATCCCAATAAGCATCATTGTCTAATTCCGTGCAGTACACACTTGGGATGGGGTCGCTCTCCTCACATTCTACACCTAAGTTCGGTTGAGGTTTGAAAAAACTAACTTCTACGTCATCATTGAGATCCTGTGTGTCATGTGAGGAAAGTGTGTTATCATCACTGTATTTGAAAGATACCCACGCATCTTGACCATTCCTTTGAACAGTCATCGAGATCAACTCATCGGGAAATTGAACCATATGTTCATTGATAGAATCCAACTCCTCATTTGTAATTCCAGAGTTCTTCCAAAGCGAGTTAGGATCACTTTTCTCGCATTGTATTTCTGGAATGAATTGTGGTTGAGATAACCGAGCCTCCTCTATCTTATCAAGGCGCGAATTAAGCGCTTCCAACGATTTTCTCATTTCCGTGAGATAGGCCAGGCTATGCTGAGCTAAATCCTCTTGGATTGTTTCTGGTTGGATATCAATGGTAGGATATCTAAGAGGATAATCATTATAACATATAGTTGGTTCATCTTCCAAATTTTGATGTTTCCCCTGGTAATAGTCATAATGATCATACATGGGAGAATATGATGGTTGATAATAATCCTCGTTTCCATAATTACGATCATATACGGCCCTATTAACAGATGGAACATAACGTTCTAGTCGGTTCTCAATGTCTGTTCTTGATGGAGAAAAATCTTGAGGTATACGTTGAATTCCACAACCCTCAGGCATTCCCCAATATCTCTTATCCATCTCGGCATATGCACGTACCCACGCTTCCATGGTAGAACCCTAACTCTGAGTCTAATCCTAGAAAAAGAAGAATCCTACAGCAATACATAAAGTAAGAGGAGAAGTTAGAAAGAAGGTACCAAATGAGAAGTTCCTATATTAAGATCCTGCAAAAGAAAACAACAGAAATTAGTTTCTAAATTTAAAAATTCTAAAATAATGTTAGTTTTTAAACAAAAAGTCTACAAATAGAAATTTTTAAAAATAAATTAGGAAACAAAGTTAGATTCTAAAAGAGTTAGAATTAGAAAGTTAATAAAAATAGAAAGTTAGTTCCTAAAAAGGAAAGTTCCAGAATTAGAAAATTTCTAAAAATAAAGGGAAGATGAGTTAGTTTCTAAAATTAGCAAGAAACTCTAAAAAAATAAAAAAAAGAAATAACTAACCAAATTTCTAAAAACAAAAGAGAAAAGTTTCTAAAAATAAACTATTTCTAAAAAAAAAAAAAAAAAAAAATAATAAAAAAAAAAATAGGAAAATACTAGAATTAGAAAATTTCTAAAATTCAAACCCTAATTCTAAAAATAGAAAAAGTAGAGGAATCAGAAAAGAATTACCAATTTAGAAGTTTATGTCAGGATCCTACAAAACAGGAAACAAGTTAGTTCTAAAAATCAAATAGAAATAAGAATCTAAAACTAAAGTTAGTAAAATCCTAATCTCAAACTAATTCTAAAACTAATTAATCCCAAAAAACGTAACCGTCAGTCCCCGGCAACGGCGCCAAAAACTTGTTCACTCCCCAAGTATAGGGTTGTGATGTAGTAATAAACTCGGTAAGACCGAGGTCGAATCCACAGGGACTGAAACTTGTACGTTTCCTGAAACTAGGTAGAAATAGAACTAGCCTAAGATGTAATCAAAATCAAATGTAAATTTAAGGAATAATTGTGGAATAATTATCTAAAACTTTAAGGAATTCAGAGGAAGGAAACTAGGGATTCAGAGGATCCACTTGTAGAGATCAGGGAGAAATTATGCCTGCTTCAGAAATCATGGAATTGAACTAGACTTCCTTTGATACAGTTTTCAAGAGGTGAATGGTATATGAGTTAGGATGGATTCCATCATCTAACCATGCCCAGGAGACAAAGCAAACAACAGGATTAAACTAATTACCAACCAATCAACAATGTATGAGGATCAGGAAGGGTACTGTCATCCTACCATGCCCATGGAGCAATGATGAACAACAGGGCTTCCTGACTTCATAAACATAAAAGGGGAAAGAAATATTGAGCCATTGCAAACCCATTGTAATTTCAGTCACAACAGACCATTAAAGACTAAGAAAAATATTCTTTATAATAATCACTAAATCAAATTCAGTTTATGAAATTTAAAGGCACAAAGTAGAATCTCCCATCTTCCTACAAGCTTCACCTCCTAGCCCGAGCTAAGAGGTCTAGCCTAGCATGATCCTGCTAGAACCAAATAAAAAATATGAAAGGAAAGAAATAAAAAGAAAAAGAAAAAGGAAAAAAAAACTCCAGAAACCGGCTTCAAAATTCGCCTCCACGGCTGCACTTCCTGTCCCAGATGATGGCTCCCTTTCTCTCTTCTCTGTCCTTTTATAACCCGATGTAGGTCGGCTGGGCTGTTTGCGCAGCAAGCAAGTCGGTTGTTTCGTAGTTGGAGACGTTTTACGCAACAGAGAAAACCAATAATTTTTCAGTTTTGTTTGCACATGCAACCATGATCGAAGTTGGACAGGAAATCCACTCCGTCCACTGAGCTCACCTAGAAAAACCGGTCGTATATGGATGGTTTTGGATCGGATCTTTAGTGGTACGGAATATCTCTCTCACTGCCGTCTATCTTGCGTTTGAACGGATGAAAATATATCTCTGCTGCCTCTTGAAAATTCGTCACCCAGGTTAGGATGATGGGGAGCGTGGGCTTCTTATGGACGGTCCAGATCAGACCGTTGCTGTCCTATGGAGGCCTATAGAGATCAACCGCGAACTCTGGTTACGAACAGAGCTTTTGCGTCCGCGCTGTGATGGATGGCGGCCCACTGATTGATGTCAGGACGAAAATCCATTCCGTACATTGGAATCTACTCAAAAAAACATTTTGGAAGGGATATTTTTGGAGTGAAATTGGAGTGGCCCATACGATATTTTATTCCGCCGTCCATCCTACGTTTAACGGCTAGGATCTTACAATAGCTTGCATGGTGGTAAAACGACACCTAGGCGAGGGTCTACCCCAACCTCTCGTCACAATGGACGGTCCAGATCTGTCTTTTGAACAATGCCTGGGCTCCACAAACGCCAGCCGCGAGCTCTGTTTTCGCGCTGGCGAAAATTTGAATTGGAGAGGATGACGTCCTTGTGTTGCCATGCAGTGTTAGTGCAAAAAGTGTACTATATACACTGTATGATGATTATGAGAAATCCACACCATCCATCTTGTTCTTCTCATGATTTAAGGCGTTGAGACCGAAGATGAGGAGTATCCAGAGATCAGGTGGGTCCCAGATCAGTAAATTGTGGGCTGATCTGTCCGTTGGGCCCCTTCCACAGCGATCCAATGGATGAAAATTTACGTGTACGGTTAATTTATGACCCTCAGGCCATGTATAAAGTTTTGAGCTGATCGGATGGCGAGAACCCCGTGATCTTACATTTTGGACGTCTTTTGGGCCACTTAAGCTTCAGTTTCTCGATTTTCGCGGACCCCTAGTGTATAATTCCGTTGCTCTTGGTCTTCTAGAGTCCGTTCCTTGCCTTGGTGCTTCTGGAGCGTCAAATCCATGCATTTACCACCTTTTTTCAGTCCAGGCTCTTAAACACACCCTGCATTACAAACATGATTAAATCAGCCATTAAACGGTATTATGTTTGTAGATCCAAGTAATAACTGGGGTCTAATATGCAATATTTGACCCTCAACATGCTCCTTCAGCAGCCTCCGCAAGGCACCACTGCAGCATTCTCCCTTCCACGTTCTAATTGGGCATGATGGGCATGTCGCAACAGCAGCTAAAATGGGACCAAATTGCAGCCGCGTGCTGGCCATGCAGGAACAGATGATCAATAGACTCGGCATATGGCAAAGCTCGTTGTATGTCACATGAGCAGCAAGTGCAGATGGATGCCAGGGAAATCCCTCTGGACTGAACCCGATCATTTACTGTAATTGCCCCATGCAGCAACCTCCAGTAGAAAATCGATATTTTTAGGGGAATATCCTTGTGCCACGGCCACTTGCTCCAACTGATGGCCGGAGAGGAAGCCCGGCTCACCTTCCAAGCTGATTTGAAAGTGAATCTGCTTGACAGATCAAAGGCCAGAATCATTTATCCTCGCCATCATCTGAGATCATGAAGCCTCCATTAAAGATGCGAGCTAGGACCTGGTTCGGGAGGAAATTGAGGGCTAACGACAGAGGGAGAGGACCTGCCGCACCCAAGAAATCTCTAAGCTTTAGACCCCTCATCTCAACAGGAATTGGGACGGAAACTAGTCACAGAAGAGGACCCAACCCAGTCCAATTGTCCTCCCACAAATTTATGTCCCCATGGCCCACCTTCCATTGGGCACTGTTTAGAATGAACGGGAAATGTTGCTTGATTTTAGCCCATAAAGGGGAAGCTGACGCTGAAACTCTGACTGGGCCCCTCAAGTCCCTATGATGCTTAGCCCGCATAAGTGAAGCCCATGGACTAGCAATCTGCCCAAACTTCACCTCCCACATCATCTTCATCTTGAGAGCACCCATAACTTCTTTAAGACATCTGATCCCAAGGTCGCTTTCGCTAATAGGCCTAGCAATTCTATCCCAAACAATCCAGTGCAGTTTGCTTTTACCATTTGACCATCCCCAGAAAAAAATAGCAAAAAGACTTTCCAATCTTCCGATAACTTGCCCTGGTACATGCATAGCTGACATGGTATGGATGGAGATAGTCCCCAAAACATGCTTAATAAAAGTCAACCTACTAGCTTGTGATAGAAACTTTGACTTCCAACCACCAACTCTTTGGTTGATCTTGTCGACCAGGAACTGGAAATCTACTACCTTGGTTCTACCTCGCCGAAGAGGCACTCCTAGATACATTATTCTATCAGCCGTCGTCAAAAAACCTAAAAGACGTTCAATATTTCTAGCCCTCCCAGCTAGTAACCCCTTAGGACTGAAAAAGCAGCTCTTCTTGTAGTTAATTTTTTGGCCCGATGCCTCTTGGTACTCTTCTAGGAAACGTTTGGCTGCCATAAGCGATCTACGACTCCCTGTTGAGGGTCAAATATTGCATATTAGACCCCAGTTACTACCTGGATTTACGAACATGATATTGCTTAACGGTTTATTTTAATCATGTTTGTGATGCAAGGTGAATCTAGGAGCGTGGACTGGAAAGGATGCTAAAAGCATAGATTTAACGCTCTGGCATCACCAAGGCATTGGACGGGACTCCATGGGACCATGATCAAGGGCTTACACGAAAGAGATCCGAGGAAATTAAGTTGTTCACATTAAAGAGGCCCGAAAATGGTCCAGAATGCAGCATCATAGGGTTCCTACCATCCGATTGGCTCGAAACTTCATACAATTGCTGGGGGCTATAAATAAACCGTACATATTAAATTTCAACCATTGGATATTTCGGGAAGTGGCCTAACGGATTGATCAGCCCCTTAATTCCCTAAGTGGGGCCACCTGCTATCTGGATATGCCTCAACTTCGGATTCAACATATTATATGAGGAGACAAGACGAATGGATGGAGCTGATTTTTCAGAACCATCACCATGGACCCCGCATGAGTCAAGGTGTGCATGTTGTACAAATGCTCCAGATTCGCACTGCAACTGCACCTCCTTCCAAAACGGGCTGGTTCGTGGCAGTCAAAAACGGAAACTGTCGTTTTCAGAAGTCTACATAATCGACACTGTCGGGTTTTACGGAAAGCAGTTGGCCTCATACATTGTTCATACGGTTGATCCAAGCCGTCCATCTTGTAGAGGGCCTCGAAAGGATCGAACCTAAGCTGAAATTTTGTACCCATACGTACACACATGTGTGACACAGAGGCCACAAGTGGACTGCCCTGCAACGTTCAAAAGGAATCTTAGCATGATTTCTTCTTTGGACCGCGTCAATGGACGTTCAAAACCATCCATTCTTGACTGAAACTTCGTCCTTAATGCAATGGACGGGGTGGATTTTTTCAAAAATACCTCTATGGGGCCCACCGATCACGACGGAGAAGGAGTGCGAAAGCTTTCGCAGATCCGCGAAAACCGACTTTTCCAAGCGGTTGTGGCACACCATCTTTCATCATATGGCAAATCTTAACTGTCCATCATGTAGAGGGCTCAAAACCATCCTAAGGGACGGTGTTTCTTTGGAAATTGAGCGAGGAAAGTAGGGAGTTTTGAAGCTCCGAACTTGACTACGAAAAAGCTTTCGCTATGGCTGCGACAGCCCTCCACCACCTCTAGCAGCTATAAAAGAAGGTTTTGGACGTGGGGAGAATTCATTCAGATCTAGAGGGGGATCCAAGCTGGGACGTGAAGCACAAGAGAGAAATTAGAGTTTTTGTTTTAGTTTTTTTTCTGTCTTTTCTTTTAAGTAGTTAATCATGTCTGTGGATAGCTAACCTCTTAGCTAGGGCTAAGAGGTGAAGCTTGTAGTGTGATCAGCTTGAATGGGGAGTGAACACTCCCATTGAGGAAAAGCAGAGTATCATCTATGAAAAGAAGGTGGGAGAGGGTGGGGCAGCCACGTTGAAGCTTGAATGGCTGAATTTTGTTGGACTCCACCATGCATTTGAGACTTGAGGAAAAGGCTTCCGAGGTGAGGATTTCAGGAAATTCCAATCCACTCTATCGTACGCTTTCTCGACATCCAGCTTGATAATAATATTCCCCCCATGCACCTTTCTGTTAATGTCTCTCACCACCTCTTGAGTTAGCGTGATGTTGCTAAGACATCCCCGCCTTGAACGAATGCCCCCTGCTCTTTAGAAATCAGCTTAGGCAGGATCTTAGCTAACCTTGTGGCAATAACTTTTGCGAAGATCTTGTAGATAGCATTGCAAAGACTGATAGGCCTGAATTCCAAAAAGTTGGAGGCTTAAGGACATTTGGCGATAACATGTGCTCTGGCTTGTTTCACCTCGTGTACAATCAAATGATTCAATAAGGGATCCACATGATTACCTGAGATATTACTTATGGACTGGTCTTATGGTTTAGACGGTTCATCAAGTGTCTAAAAGGTTGACTAGCACATTAGAAGTTTTTATTCTTTAATCAAGTTTTTTCAACCATTAACTTTTAATTTTGACTGCTTATTTATTTTAAATTGAGCTTAATGGACATATATCTATTGATTAAGATCCAGTAATTCATACCATAGGCCAGTATGAGATATTGATTAAGGATGGTGGCCATATGATGGAAGGATTTAGTTAATTAAGATGCATAGTTAAGGTAGAATTATAGACCTTTAATACAATCAGGTATACTGAAGTCTATATACGATAGTAGAGCAGCATAGCCAGTATCTTCCTGAAAAAAACCCTTTTTCCCTTATACATTGATCTTATTAAGGTCAGTCGATGCACCGTTCTCTGAAAGTCTTGTGTTCGAATCTCGAAAGCAGAAAATATGCCTCCCTAATATATTCTCCGCAAGGTTTATTTTATACTATATCCAAAACATAAGTAGGCCATGCCATGGGAAACAATGGTAATTCAACGCCCATGCTTTACCCCTGGAGTAGTACATGGTTCGTTGAAATAGATCATTGATGTTATAGGCTCCACAGCTTATGGGGATGGGGCTGTAGCTATATTTTATCTCGGTTGTTATTTTGCAGACATTACTTAAGGTTTGGGATACTTATCTGAAAGACTTTTGTTGAATGCTCATTCTACATTCAGGGCCCACAAGATCAACAGTCCGGATCACCCAAACATTACCCCCACTTGTACATATACATGCATCATGAAAAGATCAATCGGGTCCATGTCTTAATTCCTCTTTCTTTCGTGGGCTGTAAGCCTTCTTATCAAGGAGTCCTATTTGACATGCTAACCCTTAAACGTGGAAGCCAGGCACACCTGTGTGACATCGGATCTAATCATCAGGTGATCTCACGTTGCTACCATGTGGACTGTAGATTCCATCTCTCATTGATCAGGCTGATACAATCATTAGGTGGGTCTTGTGTGTATACATACAAGAGTGTGGATCATCTGTGTTGAAGGCACAGAAAATTTCAGTGCCATTGGTTCACGTCATCGCATAAAACACAGATTTTCTCTCACAACTCAACTTTTAATGTGTGGAGCATTTTTGACCCACAATAATTTATGTTTTAGATCCACATTGTCCATCAATTTTTACAAATCATTCTAAGAGCATGAACCTAGAAATGAGGCACATCAAAAGCTCAAGTGGACCATACCACAGAAAGCATTGGGGATTGAATGACTACAGTTGAAACCTTCCTAGGATCCACTGTAAGGTTTATTAGCTATGTAACATCTTGATAAGGTAACACAGACATATAGACAAAGGATAACAGAAATATCAGCTTGATCAGAGCCTCGCCTCCAATACCCCTCAGAAATTTTCAACAGTAGCCTCCAGTTCCCTCCTTTGGAGTCTTGGATTTCCCTCGTTTGGTCTCTTCAATAAAATGGTATGGAAAAATTAATGGACGGTGTGGGACTCGATTTTTCTCTCTCCATTGCACCCGCAATGAAATTTCTTGACGTGTGAAATTTATGTGAGTCCACAGTGATGTAGTTCTTAGATCCACACTGTCCATCCATTTGTTCAGATTATTCTAATATACATGCCCAAGCCCGAAAACAAAGAAGATCCAAATTCAAAGTAGACCACACCACATGAAACAGTTGAAATTGATGCTAGCATTGAAAACTTTTTTGGGTCATAGAAGGTTATGATCAAGCTAATATTTGTATTTTACTTTCATCCAATTTATATGTGACCTTATGAACACGTTAGATTGAAAATAAGCTTCACAGTTGGCCTGAGAAGGTTTCAACGTTAGTTTGTTCAATCCCCACTGCTTAATGTGGTGTGGTACAATTTAGCTTTGGATGTACTTCATTTTTGTGTTCATTCTCTAGAATTATCTGTAAAATAATAATAATAATAATAATAAAATTAATGTACAGTGTAGATCTAACACAAAATCACGCAACGCAATCTATCTGGGAGAGAGAAATTGGGCTTATTTTGTGAGCTGACTTATGACCTGTAGAAATGAGAAGACGGCGCTGGAATTTCCTGTGCCTTCAACACAGGCGATCCGCACTCTGTTGAATGTTTACATGATGTAGATGCCCTTGCCGAAGAACAAGGATTCATATCAAGTGGCCAACAGTGTTAAAAACATGCCGACTGCTAGAAAAACTTGGCTGTCTGTTTCATTCGTCAATTTGTTTTTTAAACTATGAGCCACCTACTAAGTGGAATCCTAATCGTTCACCCAAGTTAACCAGGATGTGGGACCCACTTTGCGGATGGCTCATATCTCACACCCGTGAGTGCAGCAGTGCACAGAGAAAAGGGAAGATATCACCAGCCTCTTCCTTAATGAATATCCTTGAGTCCACAAAGAATAAAATCCTCTATGAGGAAAGTAAAAAAGCTCATTGAATGGAACATCCTTATGAATCACCTGACAACTTTAAATAGACAACACACACCCAAAACCCTAATGCAAGCAGATTGGAAAATTTTCCAAAAATTATAAATTTAATTAAATTAGAAAATTTACATGGATTCTAAAATCTCTATTACAATTCCAAAATAAATGTGATTACACAAGCAATAATTCTCAAAACTCAGGGTGGCAATAGATCAGGTAAGGGTGGGCGAAGCTCTGTCCAAGCTTGGCCTACATTGTTTAACATAAGCCTGAGCCGGCCCTGGTCCATGACAAGCAAAAATAGTTCAGCTCGAGCCCAGCCTAAAAATGTTTAGGCCAGGACTGAGCCTAACCTGGCAAGTGTTGTCCATTGAGAGTGAATGCCCACACACAGACAGAGGCGGTGGCTTCAATCAGTAACATGAAGAGTAAATGATAATTTTCACATATTATGTATATTATAAAATTATTCTTGCAAACCCTAATGGAATAGGTTGGGCTAGGTCTGGCCTTGTACATGGTCTAAACCCAGCTTGATTAGAAATAATCCTGAATTTTTTATGTAGAGCGGGTCGCAGACAGTTTCACGGCCAAGATGGATCAGAAAAGGCTTAGTCGTCAACATAAGTAATCCGGACCATCAAATCTTACATCGAGCGTATCTCACAATCCGGAATGAGTTATCGGGAGTAAAATGTATGATTTTGGGATAGAACAAGTTACTTTAGCCACCCAACCCCGCTACACCGGGTTGCGCAAGCTAGATTTGTGAAATACCACCAGATCAACAGTCATTTCCCTATTTTAATTCCATTTTTACTATAAATAGTAAGTTTTAGTTTGGTTATAACTCTTCATCCGTTGGGCTTTAGGAGTTGCGCCCAATGTGAAAAAAGCTTGGAATAACTAAGAGAACAACTTCGTGAAGCCAAATAGGACACTTATTATTTTTGGCTGAAAACCTTGCGTACTGGTAGACATCACGACCGTCTATAAATAGTAAGTTGCGAATTCTAGGAGTTTTAGTTATAGTTTTCTTCTGATTTCTCTCCCATTGCTTGGTATCCCTATTTAAAGGGTTGTGAACTTGTTTATTTCAGTCATCAATCAAATTACAAATTTATTAGAATTTATTTATATTCTTCAATCAAATTACAAATTTATTAGAATTTATTTATATTCTTCTTGCTTTCTTTCCTAGAGGATTCAATAAGTCTTTGTGAGGAGTCCAAAGAAGCTCCATGGATTCGGAGTAGTTATCCTTGAGGAAGACGGTGATCGACCTCATAACGTTCATCCCTGTGTCAATTTTAAGCCCGAACCCAACCCTCGGCCTTGATACTCTAGCACAAGCCCGGCTCAAAAGCCTGACAAGCCAGTCCAGCCCATTGACAACCCTAAAAACAAACCCTAAGACGATTAAAGAGGCGATATCTACAAAACTTATACCATCTACCTTTTTCATAACTTACAACTGCAGATTTCATCTAGTAAACGGCCTGAAAATAGGAAATCAAAATAAAAAGTTACACATGTCAGAACCCGTACATGCTGGCAGATGTGAGCTTTGCAAACCTCTTATCATACTAGTAATACTTCATATGACATGGAAACAAAGGATTACAACTAATAACATTATAAACATATTAAAATTATTAAATAAGAGCAAATCCCAAACTCCATAATCTTGATATCAAACAACCCTGACCATACACTAAACTGGCCCACTTAGTCTAAGGCCCAGATAAGCTGATTCAAGGAAGAGATCAGACCTCAACAAGAGCAGTAGTGGAAACCAAACTATACCCACTCTCCCCTCCTGTTTCTACTTTCTCTCCATGGCTCTTCTTACACTCAAAGTAAAACACTGTAAAAACCATAGACATGAGGATTTTCTCAAGGGAAATAACATGCATTAGAACAACTCCAATCACCAATCGGGTCGTATGGGATCGGTCTATATCCTGCATCGCCGAACTGAGAACCCAATAGACAGCTAACCCAACTAGCTTAAAAAGAACGTAGAGAATGTAACCTTGCCTCTTTCTTCCTTCGATCAGATCTGCAGCTTTTGTAAGTGCCCCCATTCCATAATTATCCTCTTCCATGACTGAAATTACAATACCCAACTTGCAAAGCATAGAGAAATAAACATAAAAGCGAACAAGCAAAAGAGCTAGAACTAAAGTTAGACAAGCTAATGTCATAGAACCCTTAGCTATCATAGTAAAAATGCCTACTAGTAAAAATATCAAAAGAAGATAACCCGATTCGAAGAGGGTGATGTACAACCATGTAATCATGGGTCGCTTCCACGTCTGTCCAATCCTCAAGAACAGCTCGTTGTGTGTCAGATCCTTGCAATAGTAAGTCATGGAAGATGCAAAAATCGTGGCCACAGCTGTGAAGAGTGAGACTATAGAAGAGATTACTAACAAGAGTGTCTCCTCGCCCACGAGAAATCCAACGTCTTTTCTAATCCCATCTATCAATTTGGAATATCCAGGCCATTGGGGATCATTGGCCTCCAACTTGTATGTTTTTACCACTAGATCCATGACTAACGGCTTGATGGTGAAGTCGTTTGCCAGGAAAATAAGAGAGGATGGGATGAGGAGGAAAAGGGTAATAGAGAGGAAGATCTTTCCATTTCTGGATGGGATCTTGAAAGCTTCTCTTAGAATTCCAAAGACACCCATGGGCATGAATGGAGTAATTTCCATGTTCTTGGCTATGGGCTTTGAGAGATGAACTTGTATTGTAAAACTCATGAGAGAAGATGGTATATATAGTTTATATATTCTTGCGTAGAATGTCTCATCCATTGGCCTTATTTATTTGTTTATTGAGGCCGGCTCCTACAATAAACTTATTCTACAATGCTATGTATGGAGGATATTGTGATGTATGCATGAAATCCACTCCGTCCATCATGTGTGTCCCAGCATGTTTTGTCTGGATCCGAAAAGTAAGACTAGACTAAAATTCATCTGGGTCACACCATGGGAAATTACTTTTAAAATACGTCGTCGTGTGTCCCACCCGATTTTCAAATGGACTAGTTTTTTAGTCTGTCCATTGATATTGGTATGTTGCATATTCTGGTTGGACTGGATGGAAAATAGAAAATTTACAGGCCTCACACGCAATTTGAAAGATTTTATTGGTAGACCTCTCCATCCCATCTGTCCCCTGACGTGTAACTCGCCTATGTGTTCTGTGTCGATCTGACTTTTGGGTATGGGATAAACTTGAAGGATGCACCTTATGAACGGAGTGGATGTAGGACCTATCTCACGGTGGGCCCCACACACAACGCTGTAGCATAAGCTTATTTGACAAACGTTGCACCAGGAAACGGCCTATTATTTATTTATTCATCGACGTGTTAAGGAATGGCAGGGGCTGTACACGTGGTGACAAATCTCGGATACCTAGGAGACTTCAAATTTCGTTAATATTGAGATAAGAAAAATTCAGATTTTCCGTTAATATTGAGATAAGAAAAATTCAAAATTGCCAATATTTTAAAAGTCTCATGGCATTATCTCAGGGAAATGCTTTAAGTGTTATCAGAGCACTGTAACTTATACTGCTCCTAGTTGCATTGGTTCACTTGGACCGTTCAATCAGTTAATCTGAATTATCCATTAAGTTTATAATACATGTAGGTGGTTGATTCCTTCACCAAGCTGGCTACTCCTTTGTGCGCCATGTGGTACTGGTGGGTAAGAATCAGGTCCCTCGTGGATACCAGGGAGGTTATTATCTCCCACTTCTCAAGAGAGGCAAATGTTGTGGCTGACAGGCTAGCTCGCAGGGATAAGTGACAGCTAGTCACATAGGCTATTTAGATCCATGAATGATTAAGGTTGCCTAATAAAAATGATTTCATAAGCAATTCATGTAAATGATCTTGACCGTCCATGTTTAAGGCTATTGAGCAAGTGGTTAATATTTGTTGGATTAGTTTGTGCTTTCATGGTAGGCCATGAAACATGCGTTGGACCTATTGAACAATCTAAATCAATGGGTTTGAATGTTTAAGTGTCCCAATGTAATGGGAATTACTTTTAACTTATAGTTGTATCAGAGATCTGTGGAGAATATATCAAGCTGTCTTCAAAATCTCGGCACATTTGTCACGCTGGTTCTGCACTGCCATTCAGGTTGTCAGTTTGTACAGGTGGGCTCATGGTTCAGTTATCCGAGCCATTGATGTGATGGCTCATGTATAAATATTCCACAAGATTCCTATATATTGCTGTTCAATACAGACAAGTGGCTATCCCTAAAATGAATGGCCCTAATTTTGTTTAAATATGTGCGACTATATTAAAAGTCGGGTAGTGCCAGAAACGTGTTCGACTCAAGTTAAATTGAATTCTTGTGACATCAAGCATTGAATTTGCTGGATTAAGATCAAATTTATAAAGATTGGTCTAATTATTCAGCCATCTATTGTTACTGGAATTAGGCGATTTGCCAAGAAAATAACCAGCGTTCCTGAATGATTCATTTTTGCTTTGAAGGCAAGAACTTTTCTTTCTAGAGTGATGACTTAAATTATATTTCTCAATAAAAGAAATAAAAGATGGATGTATAAAAAATAATGACTTGATTTTATTAATGAGAGTACTAATTGAGTACAATAATCAGTAAAAAAAGAAAAGAAGTAAATAAGCATAAGAGATTACCTACGACAGTCTGGTTGGCAAAACAGCCATGGTCTTGACGATGCTTTGGACTTAAATGGTTGTGAGATGCTTGTGGTGCAAGCTCAATAGGATGTGACGAGGGAATTACTAATTAAGGATTCGGAAATCTGGAGATCCAATGATGAGGTCATGAATATTTATACTAACCTACTGTGTACTGTAGTGGTGCACTGGATAGTAGTGGAACTAATCTAAGAAATTAACATAAGGTCTTTGAGCTTGTCGCAGCATGGTTCTAGATTATAATGCTCCAAAGTGTTAAATAGGGAAAGCACAGGTAAATGTACTCTCCTTCATTTCACCTTATTCATATTTACATTCATATGATATGCATCAAACAAAAAAAAATAAAAAAATAAAAATCATACTTGCGATAAAGATTCAAATCAACAAACTCAAAGATCTCCAAATGGCCTTCCAAATGGGAACTTACTATCAAACAAGTTTAAAGTTCTATAAAAGTGTAAATTCTAAATTATTGCTTGAGTTTAAACACACACATGTATGACTCTTCTTCCATGTGACCCTCTCAGTGAAGAATTCCCTGTGAGATTACACATCCATTATAATATTCAAGTATAGTTTACAAATAGAAGCAATAAACATAACATACATTCCATAAATGTAAATCTCATTTAAATGCATGAATTGCAGGCATACACCAGCTTGGGGATACACAACCGGTTGAAAATTGTGAGTAGAATCCACAAAGCAAAAGAACTATTACGCGATGATCCGGGAATCATAGGTGACAGACATCGGCATCATAATCCGGGAATCACAAAGGACAAACATCGACATCATAATCCGAGAATCACAAGCAACAGACATCGACATGATTTAGTAGGTTCTAAATAATGACATGGGAATCATAAGGGACAAACATTGGCATCATGACCTAGGAATCACAAAGGATAGACATCAGGATCATGATCTAAGAATCCCAAGTGACTGACTATAAAATGCCAAGGAAGATACAAAAGACATTCAGCCCTTAGAATGACTCTTTGATATACGGTTAGATATTCGAGCTAAAGGATCACGGTTACAAAGAGGGAAGGTGTTAGGCATCTACTCTACTCATACAAATGTACTATATCTACTTCACAAGATTTGACTAATTCTTGAGGATATAGATTAGTTCTTGCGCACTGATATATGTAGTGTATGTAATATGTCGTGTTTAATGCGATAAACTAACCGACTAAAGTTTCTGATGTGAATGATCCGATTATATCGAAAAGCCACAAAGCATACGCTCATGGTTAATTAAATGCTTGATGCTAATTGATGCAATGTTATGGATTAAATAAGCAGGGGTGGAGAAGAGAATCGGTGTTGCACAATGCTAATGTTGGAATTAAACGAAGCTAATTAAGGAATTAGATGGTTGGATGGACGGATGCGTCGTAAAGATTGGGTTAAGAGGTTAGGCTGACTAGGGTTTCGATTGCTTAGGAGGTCTTGGATTGAATTGGATTTGGCTTGACCTAGGCAAGACTTTTCCAAATTACTCTCACTTCTCCTTGGTGGAGGGATGAAGATGGGATGCTAAAGGTTTGTTTGTGTGCGAGGTATTCTTGGTGAGTTCTGGATGGTTAGAAATAAGGGAAAGGGGGGCTACTTATAAACTTGTGGGTTGGTTTTCCAGTAATTACTACGAATTCTAAGGTTGAAAAGACTTCAAAGGCTAGGGTTTGAGATCGCCACGTGGTGGAATATGATGTGTTGGATTGGGTGGTAAAAGAGTAAATATGGGTAAAGAGAAAGGGTATCGAAGTGAGCCACATTGATAAAACTGGCAAATGGGGAACTTGCACACTTATAAGGCTCCCGCCCTTGCCCCGACAGGAGATCTGCCATGTGTCACATGGGTCCTCCTGCCTTGGCAAGGAGGCTCCCTTATACATGTAAGGCCTCCTCTCAAAAGTTGCTGTTGTTATGTTCTCTGGATTTCGAATCGGCTTGGGTTTGGGTTTGATTCTAGTTCAGGGTTTGGCTTGATTAGGAGAGTTAACTGGATAAGTTGACCCGGTGAGTCGACTCAGTGATTTGACGCATTGGTTAACTGATTTTGACTAGGTTTTTCCTATGGTTAAGTTTAGAGTTTAAGGTTTGGATTAAGGTTTAAGGTTTGGATTTTAGGGTTCAGGTTAGGGTTTAGATTAGGTTTGGAATTAGGTTTGAGGTTTATGGGTTGGATTAGGGTTTAAACATCTTTCTAAACTGTCCAAATTTGATCAATTTAACCGCCTGAGGTGGGGTGTCTACACACCCGTACCTTGTACATTGATCAAAAGCATCATATCATGGCCCAATGCTATAACCATAAAACCACACATGTAGTGCCCACATGAAGGACGTTGGGCATGCAACAAAAGCATCATGGACTGGTATTGATATGCATGCGACATCCACACCATTCATCATCTGTACCAGCCACTATGACAAATATCGCTGATATTTTGAAAACCTCACCATGATATAACAATAAATGTATCATACTATATTACCGCAAGATTTTGAATTCTTTGCAAATTTTAAAATATTGCATTTTTATTATAATAATATCGATATGTTAACAAAAACATGGTAAACTTTTAAGGAATTTGTTATATTAATTATATTGAAAATTTCAATTTATTTAATAATTTAGGTATTTTTAAATAATTAGATTTTGGTGAGATTCTCCTATAATATCCTAAGAAAAATCTCAAAATTTGAAGATTTCCCAATAATATCCGGGAAAGTATTATTCCTTGTTACAAAGGTTCTGATAATTAAGATGTGAACTTTGATGATTAGATCAATGCTTCTAGATGATAATTTCCAACCTATTCAGGTGCATGTTACAGCCAACCCTTCCAATAGGTTGGCGGCCACACCATCAGGGTTGCCTAGTGCAAAGGTTAACCTTATATGCTCATCAAGTGTGCCACACCATTATAAAACAATGTCCAACCATTGGTAAATAGCAAAAATAAAATAAAATGTGGTACGTTGATGAGTTTTGCAAAAGATGATCCTTATGATTGGGTCATCTTATTCGACAGGTTAGATGTTGCCTTCTTTTTTCACACACAACTCACACACCCACACCGCATGGCAGCTCTACCCCTGATCTTAGTGTTGAAACAGAGACGGTCTACGGCTGAGCCATGGAGCCAGGGTTAAGTTAGATGTTGCCTACACATGAAAGGTTGGAAGTTATCTATAGGTTGGACCTTACTGATAGTCCAACTGGTTGAACTTTACTCTCTCTCTATCTCCCTATAAGCCAGTTGGACCATATAAAACATTGTCCAACCAACAATAAATAGCAAAACACAAGTGTAACCCAGTCATTGAGTGGTTGTTGGATCATGATGAATGATGATATTGTACGGACAACCCCAATTGTAAGGCTGCACTATAGAAATAACTTTGTAAGACCGAGGTTAAATACACAAGAAATGGGAAACACGACCTAGAATTAATATAAGTCTAATGAGTTGGTCTGAGTTTTTAATCCAATGAGGTAAATAATAATAATAATAATAATAATAATAATATATTAAGAATTCAGAAATCCACTTATAGCAATCACAATATTATTTTGCTGATTTAATATCTCAATTGGAATCGAAGTCCTATCATATCCAATCGGAAGATAATTCTGTTAAACCATTTATAAACACCAAGAAGAATATAATTTCAATTAATTAGTTTTCCCATAAAGTATTCGGACATCAATCGCATGGAACTCAAAGCATCCGAGGCACCCTAAGGCATCATTGGATAAATTAATTATACGGAGTGATTCATTCTCTAATTCAAGCTAAACAATTGTTAAATCAAAGCATTTATTATACCCATAGTACACAACTAATCTAGAAATAAACAACTCAAAAACTTTAAGTAAATTTAAACTAAATCAATTTAGTTTCCTCCCTTGATTTGCATTTTTCTTTGTTATGACCCACTAGAGTTTTGGATAAGGCTGAAAATTGAGTCCATAGAGTTTCAAGGCGTGCCACATCACATGGACCATTCAGATTTTGTGCCTATGACACTTGTGCAAAGGTGCGCACAGGTACAAACGTAAGAAGGTGCGTAGGTGAGCATTCCTACACACACACATGGCAACCAAGGGGCCCAGCCGACAACCATCCATAAAAATAGCAGACAGGCGGGTTGCCCAGGCCCTGCTTATCAAAGGCGATGTCCTCCAGCCCTTTGTAACTGCTAGCGAGGACTGGAGAAGCAAGCACATCCTGCTCGCCACAGGCCAACCCACGTGTTCCCAACCATCAGGGAGCAGGAACCGGCTCACCCAAAGTTCTCTATAGGCAGCCAAGCAACTGAAACTCGAATGTTTGGGCTGCATTTGGGCACGGAGCACCTTTTCTAAGATGTGCCGCTGAAAATCCCCAAAGTTCTAACATAGACAACCATTCAAGTTAGCAAAAACACCAAAGAAAGCGATATCAAACCACACCCAATTGAGCAATGGTAAGGAGTGACGTAAAAAAGGCATACATGTGCTAAGACTTCACAACTGACCGTTCGATGGCATCATGTGAGCCTCTGATTGGAAGATGACTTCAGGACTCGAGTGGGATTCAGCAGAAGCTTCAAAATCAGTACTCGGATTCAAAATACAAGAACTGATCTGGATTCAACCAGTCACATAGATCACTCGTGGAAGCAATCCAAGCTTATACTTATTGCTATGTCCATGGGGAAAAGAACGAGGAAAAAGAAAAGAGGAGAATAGATTAAGAGGAAAGAAAAGCATGAGAACATTACTCAAGAACAACATGTATTCCATTTTTTAATAAAAGAAAGGGAAAATTACTACACAGCAGAATGCATTTGATTTTATTTTCAAGAACCTGTAGGAAATGAACCTGGGACCATTCAAGTTGAGGCACAAAGCAGCGTCGGTTGAACTCTTTAAGGCCTCGACTCTTTTTCCTCCAACATCAACACCTTTACCTCCAACAAACTTACCTCGAATGTTTGTGGCTGGCAACCTCATCACTCTTGGAAGCATTAGAAGAGGCCGTGATCGATGAACTACTTGTACTTGGCAGGTAAGACCACGCAAGGGCCGTGGAACCTAGCATAATTGCGAGGCCAATTGAACCCCAAACCCACCTCTGCCTTCTTTTCCTTCTATGTCGTTGTTGCCGGGCCTTTTCTGCAATGGGAACTAAAATTAGTGGGAACAGTAAGAGCAGGGCTGCATTAGGAAGAATAAATCGTACAAGGGTGTATCTGAATCCAGGCATTTTTCATTTTTCATAATATCTGAAAGCGGCATGCGGATGCTGTGAGAGCCGCTCCCTCCCTGTTTTTTCTTTTTTTTTTGGAAAGGTCAATACGCACACTCTTACACCCCCGCACTCTTACACCACGTGGGTTCTCGAACCCGACCTCAGAGTTTAAACAGTCTACCACTGAGCCTTTGTTTTTCAAAAAAAGTGGGCTAAATAGGCATTGCTTGACCACCACTCAAACACATGTTACAATATGAGATATTTAAAAAAATCTGACCGTTAATCAAACTCGACATCACAAAAAGCACATCTGAGTTAAATTTCAGGCCCATTGGACGCTTTATTGGGCCACAATCTCATACTTATTTATTTTTATTTTTTTTGTGCGGGTGCCCGTCACACCTGTCAAGAGAAAAATGAGCTAAAACAAATTTTTAGTGGCATCCAAACACGTCCTAAATAGTTTATAAATAATTCAAAACAAAAAGAAACAAGAAAATATTAAATGGTTCTTTTCTAATAGCCATGTCCAAGTACATGTTGGATACAGCCTATTTTTCTCTTGCAAAAATGGAGTGGGCTTTTCACCAATGTGTAAAGGAAGACTGTCCATTCTTCCCGACCAAAAATATAAAAGGAAACTCCTTTAGTGAAAGAAACACTGTTGATCAGGTCTCAAACTCGACCCTCCTTGTGGGAAGAATGAGTCCACTTGTCAGAACATGCCCGATAAACTATGGGAAAGAATCCAGGCCCAATATTTTAAATAATAGAAGGAAGAAAAACAAAAAAAAAAAACCAATATTTTTTATAATAGAAGGAAGAAAACAAATGAAAGAGGAAAAACTAATCAAAATAGAAAAACCAACAAGGAAGAACATGCGAAGCAATCTCACCAACAGCTTCTTGGTTCCTTTGAGACATTTCATGATTCACGGTTTCATAGTAATGTAACCGATCCCATAACCGAGTGATCTCAAAGTTCTTCAACTCGATCTGAGACTCCATCTCCAGCTCAACCTCAGCCCTGGCAACACCCCTCCCGACGGAATTGGCCACAGCCCGTGCAAGAATGACTTGTTGGCACATCTCTTCCGCAGGGTCAACATCTGGCCATTCATCTTGCTCTGATAGAACGGTGGAAGCTTCGGGGAGGGTCAACCCCACATGTGCTAACTGTCGGGTAATCCTCTGCCACTGTTCCTGGATCTTGACAAGAGCTTCCTCCGCTTGCTTCCTCCTCTCAATCTCCATCAAGAAATTCAACCTTATCTCCCGCAGCTCTTCTTCAACATTACGGCGAGAAGAATTGGGGGTACCCTCGGTAGAAAGTTCTACAACAGGTAGAAAGCTCGAGTAAGTCTCCTCTATTGCTAAACAGTGAGGAGTCATTTTTAACATTCCCATGTTGGCAAAAATAATCGCACGTAGAAGAAAGGAACATCACCTACAGCCTGCTTGTACCAAATGTTATGAATGCAACGCACTTGTGAGCATAGTTAGCAAAACAACATATTGGAAAAAAAAAAAAGTTATGGGAAATGTTCACGTTTAATTCGATTTTGATTGTTAAAAAGAAAGTAAAGAATTCAGTTAAAGAAATGGAAATTCCAAAAACCCAGAGAATGATTAGTTTGGGTTAAATACAGTTTGGACTCAAAATAGCAATGTGAAAAAATGGCTATACATGTGCATAAATGTGTACGTAGCATGTACATAAATAAGGGTAAAATGGAAAACTTCAATTAAATAATTAAAATTTTATATGTATGAACAGTAACATACATAGATACTCAGAATGATGTTCTTTGCTTCTCTAAAATCCTTACTTTTCAAGTTGTACTACTATAAATCAATTCTTTTCTACTTCTTTTCTTTTTCTTTTTCTTTTTTTTTAACATTCTACTCAATTCTATCAATGGGTGAAACCACCGATTCTATTTTTTAAATTGCCCCCAAAAGGATTTATATTTCTTTTTCTTTTTTAACTAAAACACATTTAAAAAAGAAATCGTCTTTAATTCAACTTGTCTAAAAAGGTGTTATGGACTTGGCCTTTTTCCTGCTTCTCCTCTTTAACTCTATGAATTTTATTCTTCTAATCTTTCTCAAAAAGTAGTTTCTGTTCTTTCATTTCCTAATCTTCGGTGTTTCCCTTCATTTTCCACACAACTTAATAATCCTTTTCCCTTCACCCTCTTCACCCTTCTCTTTCATTCTTTCTTTTTTTTTTTCTGTTTTGAGAATCGTGAGGCCTTTCCTCACTGACTCGTTGTGATTCCTGAGAAGAGGGTGGCTTGTGGCTCTCATCCTCTTCTTCTTCTTCATCTTAACTCTATGAGTTTTATTCTTCTAATCTTTCTCAACAGGTGTTTCCCTTCCTTCCCTTCCTAAGCTTCAGTGGTTCATTTCCTTCCCTACACAAAAAGAGCTTCTTATTAACCCTTTTCCCTTCACCCTTTTTCTTTTTCTTTTTTATATTATGAGAGTCGTGAGGCCTTTTCTTCACTAACTCGTTGTGACTCATGACAAAGGGTGACTTGCCGCTGGAATATTTTCTAGAGCTTTGAATCATGTATTGCTACATTTGAAGCCTCTTTGATATGATGTTGAAGCCCTTGCTGATTTTTCTGCTATTCGGTTAAAGACATTGGAAATTCATATTCTTTCTTCTTTTTTTCTTTAGAATTTTTCTGAGAGACTTGTTGTTTCTGCTTAATGGTTGGAGGTAACGTTGGACATCCAAGTTTGCAAGCTTTTAAGTTATTTTTTCTAACGTTGGACATCCAAGTTTGCAAGCTTTTAAGTTATTTTTTCTCCAAATTTTCAACATCCGAGCCGCGCCGCCGCCCCCCCCAACATCTTCGATAAACTAAATATTCACAAATTAATACACTAGTGCATGTCTGGTTCAAAAACCCAAAAACTCAACTCAATTTTCATCCAAGTTGGGTTGACTCAAAGGCTCGAATCAACTCGATATTTAATTATCCTCAATTGAAAATATTAGGAATATAAATAGGCATTTAAACTATCTAAATTAAGTCTTAGTAACATACAATGTAACTCAAACTAACTATGACATGGATGCCTCGCTGTTTAAGATCATTGCTTCCCTTGGGTAAGGTTGGGGGTTCGAATCCCACTCCCGCCTTTATTTTTAATAAAATGTCACCTTAGGAATCGAGTGACATGCAAGCAAGATGTGTCGTATCAATCGGTGCCATTACTGATATGGGTAATGGCCAGATATGGATATCAGTCGGATTCTTATTTTTATTTTTGTGCAAAAATACCAGAATATCCCAAACATTCTAAATATTCCAAATATGCATTCATTTTTTTTTACCATGTTTATGGTGGTGTAAAGGTCCACTCTTTGGTGAGAATGCTATCTCAACCTGTCTGAAGATTTTATCAACCTGACAAGCTTAGATTGATCTAAAATTGACCCACAATTCATGCAAGTTGTAGCACTCATCACGCTAATTCACATCCCTAAGTATTTAACACCATTCTCCCAAAGAAATTTCAAGAAAATTTTGAAATTAAATTCGAATGCCCCCAAATATTCTCAAAATTCAGGTAATGTATGTCATTCATCCCACTAATGCAAGTCCCTAAGCATTTGACATCACTCCTCCATTAAAATTAAATTTAGGTGAAAAGTGTCACTAATTTGGGGGGCACATATGCCCCCAAATTGGCCCAAAATTCATGCATGCTATAATGCGCATTCCACTAATGCATATCCCTAACCATTTGACATCATTTCCCCCAATAAATTTTAAGAAAGCTGAGTCAGTCAACCATTTATTCTTGCACCGCTCTCACTGCATGTGTGGGCAGGGATCTTTGCCCTTGCGTCAGTCCACTGGGTCATGCCGCACTCCATAGACGACCTATTTCTTGCTTGCCATGCAATGGATTGGGGAAGCTTGGGAGAAAAAAGTGGAGATTTACTATGCTAGTTGTTCTGCAGACGACCGGGGGAGAAAGGAACAAGCAGTGCTTCCGCAATTAAAGCATTGCGGTAGCAAGGTGCCTGTTGTTGTAATCTTAGTTTTTTAGGTTTTCTGTAGTTTTTCTAGGTTTGTTTTGGTTTTTCGGTTTTTCTTTTGTTTTTGTTTTGTCTATTTGTTCCTTTTCTTTTTCTTTTTTCTCTTCCTTTCTCTATCCTTATTTTCTTTTCTTTTTTTTCGGCCTAATAAAATATCGTCTTTAAAAAATAAATTTTAAGAATAAAAATGAAATTAAATTCGAATGAATAGTGACGCCGAATTGGGGGACCATTCGATGCCCCAAATTGGCCTCAAATTCATGCAATCTACTAGCACTCATCCCACTAATGTAATTGACCTCAAATTAGTGGACATTTATTGGACGGTGAAAAATGAAAAATATCCAATGGCCCCAACTTATGCAATTGGCCCAAACTAATACTTATTTCATCATCCTAGTATCAAATCATTTGACATTTATTGGGCAATGAAGAACGTGGTGTGTCATAAAGGCCATCACGTAAAGGTAACAATAGAGCTGTACACGAACCGAGTTAGCTCGGTTAACTCGCTCGACTCGACTCGAAAAAGCTTGATTCGACTCGGTTCGAAACTGAGTTCAAGCCAAGTCGAGCAGATTTTTGGAGCTCGAAAAAATTTTGAGCCGAGTTCGAGCTTGTCTGAGTTCGAATTGACTCGAATCGAATCAATTCGGTGACTTCGTTATTTTGATATTGATATTGCTCACCAAGTGTTTGATGAAATGACTCAACGAAGTGGTGTTTCGGGTGCATACATTCTTTGCAGGATCAACTGGTGGCAAGGAAGGTATGATACGAAACAAATCACTACACACACACACACACACACACACACGATAAAACTATCCTTGTATTTTGATTTTGATGTTGCCTATCGAGTGTTTGATGAAATGCATGCAAATTGCTGATGTTGTTTTGCATACAATGAGAAATTGAAGGTGCATTCTATGTCTTTGAGAAAATGTCGCAGAGGCTCGAACTCGGCTCGAATTGGCCCGAGCTGCTGACTGAACCGAGTTGAGTTGGCCACTCGGGCTCGAGGACTGAGCCAAGCCGAATTCGAGCTGGGGTCAACTACTGGCCGAGCCGAGTCGAGTTGTGCCAAGCTCAACTTAGTTCAACTCGTGTACAGCTCTAGGTAACAGTGGCAACCGTTACACGTTATGGGGTCATAAAGGCCATAACGGCCGTTACGGAAACATTACCCGTAAGGGCCGTTACAGCCCCGTTACGCCCCCCGCAAAGGTCGTAACGGTCCATTATGGGGCCGATACAAGTTCTTCGGGGGTTTTGTCAATAAAGAAAAAAGAGACCGTAACAGCCATGACAGGGACAGTAACCACCATTACAACCCCTCGAAAAGGTAACCGTTACCGTTATAGAATACCTTGGTGAAGAATTTTTTATCTAATGGTCCTATTTCAACAAACAAGTGCCCATAAATCAATGGTTAACATCATTCACACAATATGATTTTGAAATTTTGACTAAGAAATAGCAGGCCCCATATTTTAATGGATTTAGTTTATTTAATAAATGCCAGATGGACAAATTTCATGTATATCAAGATTCATACTCCACTAGTGGTGCAACCCAGTTATCAAGTTAATGAATCACAAAGAAAACGACAAAAATTACACTCACAAGAATATTTAAGTAGAGAGGGAGAAATAGCTCCATTAAAATTAAATTTCTTCCTACAATGCTTTTATAAAAATAAAAAAAAAAATTAAAAAAAAAAAAAAAACTCACTTAGTAAATTTTGGAATGACCAACTCCTACACCACCTCCCCTTTTTAGACGACCCCCCCCCCCCCCCCCCCCACACTAAGAGATTGATATCAAACCAATCTAATCTACCTAAAGATGTTAAAAGCCTAATAATAGTAAAAGCAATCCTAATTACATCTAAATCAGCCCCTTATCTTCAATCACACCCCCTCATATATCTTCAGTCACATCTTTATATCCAGCCCTAGTATCTTCCAAAAATAGCAAATTACAACCTTGATTTAGGCCCGCCAAATATATAAACAAACAATCCAAAAATCAGCACATATTGAGCCCTACGGTGGGCTGTGGACCTACGTCATTGCCAGGCCCCATAGAAGGCCTAGGTGGGTCGTGGGCCTACATCAACTAAACTAGTGGGTGATGCCCGGACAGTGGGGCCCACCTTGATGTATGTGTCGTAGATCCACGCTGTCCATTAGTTTTTCCACACCATTTTAGGGCATGGTCCACAAATGAAGCAGATCCAAATCTTATGGACCACACAGTAGGGATTGAATGCCCGCCATTAAAAAATTGTCGGGGCCACAAAAGTTTTGAATCAAGCTTGCCCAGGTTTGTGTGACCTTATCAACATGTTGGATGGCAAATAAAGACTAATTTGGGCCCTAGAAAGTTTTTAATGGTGAACGTTCAATGCCCGCTTTTTCCTATGTGGGATCTACTTCATTTGAAGGACCATGCCCTAAAATGAGCTGGAAAAAACTGATGGACAGCATGGATATTCAACACATACATCAAGGTGGGCCCCATGTTCAGGGAAACAGTGCAAGTGCACTTAGCGTCATACACCACCTGAGTATTTAAATTGGGTTAGAAAGGTTTTAAGGTATGTGTAGTTTCATCATTTCTCAAAATATGTCAAAAAAGTAAACAATTGTTAGAAAAATACTAACCGAAAGTGGGTAGTTATTTTTATGCAGATATTTGTAAATACCCTATTATTTAGGTAGTTATTTGCAAAAACCCCTAATTCAAACTACCTAATAGGCGTTTTAAACTTGATGAGTATCACAAAATTGAGTTATTTGTAGCTCAGGTCTCACTTCCTATAATTCAAGGAAATAATGCCAAGACTCAAAAGCGAACTCGTAAAGCAAAAGTCCAAACAAACACAAGGTAGCAAGGAAATGTCGATCTTTGACGAAATGTCAATCTTTGACCAAATAGAATCAGATTTTTTTCCCCTGTACAATGCGACCATAAAATAAAAATGAAACAAACAGCTATTGTTGGATGATATACAATTAAATCATACATTACCACATTGAGATTTGAAAAGCCAGAACTCCACTAGGGCTCGATGAGGCATGAAAGCCTGGGGCCAAGACAACTAAATAACTGGTCCACTGCTAGATTGAGTTTCTCAAGTTAAAAAACCTAGCTAGTAAGATTTTGAATATTCCGCTGAGGATCCAACTCTCCGTATTGTATCGGCCAATATAGGCATATCGAATTTGTATTGGCCTGTAATGAGGCTCAAATCTCAATGCAGGGTGAAACCACCCACTTCCAAATCCGTGGCTGTATCAACCTTACATATCATGTACTGGCAGATATGACCATAAGAGGTCATTCTTTGACCTTTTTTTCCAACTTCCTTACTTGTTTGTGTATTTTCTTTATTTCAAGCATAGATGAGGACTAAGAACTCAATTTCAACTAGATCAAGGCCTATTTTGGAGATCAAAACACAAGCTTTGAGTGTGATGGAGATCAAAACATAAGCTTTGAGTGCTTCAAGCATTTGATTGAGTCAAGTTGACTTCACGAGTGTTTTGAGCGTTCAATCTTTGTCACATTTATTTGCACAAGTAGGTGGTATAAGCAGCAAACAGGTACACTATCAGTTGAAGTAATCACACATAGAGATAATATGCATTATGGACTATTATTCACCAATTATTCATTTGTATGGAGACTTAATTTCAATGTCCTTGTAATTGAAGGACTCATTGGTCAAGTCTGCTTTTCCAAACTACATTAGCCATATACATGAAACCTGAAACAAGAAGGCATAACAAACATACAAGTACAATTTGGAACATGAAGAAAAACAGAAGGCAGAGTTTACCTTCAAAAGCATCGAAATATTCCCCAAGAAGCGCATTAGGCTTCCGCATGCGGTCAATGCCACCGTTATCCTCCATCTCCGTGTCAACGCTCACGGAATCTTGAGGATCAAAGAAATCTTCGCCCTCACCATCTCTCTCAGAATCAAGAGGTAAGGATTTAGTTGATTCATCAGCACCGACCAAACCATCACCAGGATTATCATCTTGGAGCTTCCTATCTTGGAAACCATTGACATGAACCTGTTCACTAGGGCTGCTGATAGAAACTGCTGCTGTACAAGAAACATCCCTGGTTGCATTCACCCCATCTTCATCGATCTTCTCTTTTCCATTGACTTGTTGGCAATCTACAGCATTGGTCTGAGAAAGGGTCTTCAGGAGACGGGGTCCGCGCCGCTTATGATTGACGATGTATGGTGAGGGGGTGAACGAGGTTGGGGAATCTGGAAGTGGAGTTGCCTCGGGAGTTGCATAGAGCACCGGTGATATATATGCTCGGTGGTTTCTCTTCTCTGTTGACAGGCTACATTGCCTCTCCAGCTTTGCCACTGTGTCAGTTTTCGAACTTGATTTTGGATGCCCAGGTTCTATTAATCTATCAAATGCAATCGCTGTGAATGTCGGCATGCTCTCGCATCATTGGCCCAATCCAAGCTTAAAGAGGATCCATCTGGAGCAACAAAAACATGAAAATCAAAACCCAAGACTAAAAATAAATGAAAGATTTAGATCCCTAGGAATAAAGACACAAGACTGAATGGACATACCAAAAAACAAAGCCCTAACTGCACCAACCTTTGTTTTCTTTTCTACATTTTTCTTTAGCTTTTGTGTCATGGAATGGAAAGCCTAGCTTAAAGGATGGAGGTCAGGTCCAGTGCACATACTGTTCAAACTCGTACTATCCCTATGACGAGTATGATTGCCAAAAAAGTAAACTTTTTTATGATGAATGGTAATCATATTATTATATTTTAGATTAAAGATTAATGAAATATCCCTGAACTCAATGTTGACAGAAAAGTTACCCAGCCAACTGTCTTCTCCGCACCAAACAGAGGGATCCCACATGACCAGGACACCTCCAGCAGAGCCAATCGAGTTCAGGGCCATCCATTTGGCTCCCTTACAACCCCAGACCAATCTGATCAAAGAGGCATTGACATATTGTAATTTGGTTTCCTGCAACACAATCAAATGAGATTTGGATCTAATGCAAACATCCCTCATGATGGCCCATTTATCAGGGCAACCCAGACCCCTGACATTCCACGATAAAATCTTCATTGAAAAAGACCACTTCCCCCTTTACCCCTCCTAACCACTCAAGCAATGGCCTCAAACACTCCTTCCTAATCTACGCCAAGATTTACTAATTCTTTATTTGTCTTAGCAAACTTTGGAGATTTCCTAATGGGATGTAGGACGATTGAAACTTAGGATGCAAGATGTGAGATCAATTACACAATAATTTCAGCAGTCAACATGTAAAACCAAACACATCCACATAATAGATTCGGAAAATTCATATTTGTAACACAAAGGGCCTGAGCTATCACATACGTGATGCACAAAAATATAAAATATCATGAGAATGGCCCACTTGGAAGTAGGGACTTCCAATCTAGCGTGAGTAGTACAACCACGTGAGAAAACAATGATGCCAATAAAATTAGGTTTGAGGAATGGATTTACAAAAAATAAATAAATAAATAAATAATCAGACTTTTGTTAGGGTTTTGGAGCTTAAGGATTGAGATTTGGGGATTTTAGGAATTAGCGGTCTAGGGATTAGGTAGGGTTTGGAGGGGAATCAAGGGGGGAAAAGTACCAAAAGGGGCCCACATGAGGCAGCCCGTACGGACGTGCGTGCGTGCGTGCATGTGGGTCCGCGCGTGGATGGGTAAGGGAAAAGAGAAATGAGGTGGATTGGGTTGGGTTTTGACGGGTTTAGAAGAGTTGTAAGGGAAGAAAAATAAGAAAAAATAAAATAAGTGGAGTACCTTGTTGGAAAAAAGAAAGAAGAAGAAAACATCTTTGAGAAATCCACAATCAAGCAAGCTTCTACCCTTCAATAATTTGATTGGAACGAAGAGGAAAAACACCATGTCAATACAAGAAAGACTTCTTTTTTCTTTCTCAAGTTCCAATTAGAGTTCGCCAACCGCTTTTATATTAAAACTTAGAAAAATTACAAATATGTCACTCACTTAAGTGGCATGACCCATCATCCAAAATAAGCAAACTAAGACACTTGCCATCAATATTAACCGTCAAATAAATCCTAAAAATAACAAAAATCATAAATAAAACAAGATCAGGGTACAAGGTGCCTGGATCTAGAAGATCTGGTGGCCCAAATCGACAAAATCCAATGGTCAAATCGACACGAAAAATTATGACTAAAACTATCTCCTAAGCAGCTCACATGCATCATCCCTAAGTGGGGTCTTCCTGATGCACGTCCAATGCATGTAGGGAGTTCAAAGTGGCCCGGCGGGACCCATCTGAAACACATCTCCCATCCACAAAGAGAGATGCGCTAATATGGGTGGTCGCCTCCATCTCTAGTACACCCAAGTAGGTCCTCTAATGTCCCCATCAACTCTCCCTAGCTGAGAAGAATTCACCACTGGCAAAATAAAGTTGTGGTAATGCTTGAGGAGGTCGGGATCAATGCGTTAGAACTATGTCTCTATAATCCAGGTGTTGTCTGCCTCCAGCCTGTTCTTCCACTTCACGAGGTATTTATGATATCCTTCATGGCGGGTAGAGACCACTTGGTGGTTCATAACATCATTGATCTCTTCTTTCCATCCAGGTAGTGATGGAAGAGAAGGCAATGGGTGGGAAGTAGGGTCTAGTAAAGGCCATGAGCTGGGGTTGAGGTCAGGGACACCATCATCTGGGGTAGGAAAAAAGTTTGCAGGACAAAAGATGGATGTGTGGGTCCGTCACAAGGCACGAGGTCATCCATGTTGAATGTTGCGAAGGCCCATGTCAGATAGAAGATCCACCATACACGTATTATGGCCCACTCTTGTCAAAATTTTATATGGACCTGCACTGCGGGCATACATTTTCCTCACGACAATGATGTAGTCACTCACCTAAAACTCCTTAAACCTACGATGTGAATCTACATAGATTTTATAATGTTGATTACTAGCATTAATGCATCTCTTAATCTCGCCATGCAAGTCATGAATATGACATGCAAATGCTTTTACAGACTCAGATGGCCTATGTGAGACGAACGTATGAGATCTATAGGCGTTCTAGGCTTTTACCCAAATACTATCTCAACTGAAATCATTCATGTGGACTTATTGATCGAATTGTGGTATGCAAACTTGGCTCTAGGCAAAATTACATCCCAAGTCCTAATATGGTCTCCCACCAAACATCATAGCAGATTCCTTAAGCTTCGATTGACAACTTTCGTCTGACCATCAGTCTGAGGATGGCATGCCGAAGAGAACTGTAATTTAGTTCCCATCATGTGCCATAAAGTTTTCTAAAAATAACTCATAAACCGCACATCTTGATCTGACGCAATGGTCTTCGGTAAACCATGCAGACGAACTACCTCCCCAAAGAATATCTTAGCCACATCAGTGGCATCAGGCGTTTTAGAACATGGGAGGAAGTGAGCCATTTTTGAAAAATGGTCCACAACTACAAAAAATGGAATTGTGCTTCTTTCTAATCATCTTGGGGAGCCCTAGCACGAAATCTATGATAATATCAACCCATGGAGTATGGGGAATTGGCAAATGAGTATATAAACTGGTGTTATGCTTCCTCTGCTTTACCAGTTGACGAGTCCTACATTGCCCTATAATGTTAGCCACATTTCGCTTAAGATTTGCCCAATAAAAACGCTCCTCCACTAATGTAGGGGCATTTTCACACCGGGCTCAAGTGGGGTTGCCTGTGGGATGCAAGGGCACACTTGGGGTGGGCGAGGCCCACGGGGGAGGTCTCGTATTCGAAACTCCTCACCAGAAGTGATTAATGTGATTTCACACCGGGCTCGAGTAGGGTAGCCTGTGAGATGTGGGGACACACTCAGGGTGGGCGGCCCGTGTGAGGCGGTACCCATGTGATTTAGGCCCACGAGGGGGGTTCGGCCGAGGTCCTAACCCATGAGATGTGGGGCCTGGGCTATGAGATAAAATGATTAATTCGTCATGCTCTAGCAGTTCAAGCCTTTAGAGAAAGCGGTTAATTGTCCTGCATCAAATTGGTGTCAGAGAGCGAACACTTCTCACCAGGGGTGATTAATGCAGGGGCATTTTCATAACGGGCTCAAGTGGGGTCGCTTGTGGGATGTAGGGGCACACTCGGGGTGGGTGGGGCCCACAGGGGAGGTCTCGTGTTCGAGACTCCTTACCAGGGGTAATTAATGCGATTTCACACCGGGCTCAAGTAGGGTAGCCTGTGGGATGCGAGGACACACTCGGGGTGGGCAGCCCGTGCCCACGAGGAGGGTTCAGCCGAGATCCTAACCCATGAGATATGAGGCCTAAGCTATGAGATAAAAGGATTAATTCGCCATGCTCTAACAGTTCGAGCTTTTAGAGCAAGTGATTAATTGTCCTGCATCATCTACAAGGGCAATAGTCTTGTCATGCCCAAAATGACCAGCTATCCCTCCAGCATAAAGCTCTCGGAAATAAAAGTCACTAAGGGAGGTATGGGGTATAAACAATCTATCACCTCTAAACAAAAACCCATTGACCAGGACAAACTAACTACTACCCATATACTGACAATTTAACAACGATACATACACCTCTTCAAAATCTGGGCAACTAAGATAATCTTTCCTTTAATCGTTCAAACCCGGTGACTTCGACGTTCATGGATTGCAGTAACGCAATCCTATGACTCAATGCATCGGTAGATTTATTCTCAACCTGGACCTTGTGCTTCAACACAAAAGTGTACTCCTAAAGAAATTGGACCCACTGGCATGCCTCGAGTTCAACTTCTTTTGCGAGTTGAGATTGTGCAAAGCCTTATGGTCAGATAATAATATGAACTCTTGCAGTAATAAATAATGTCGCCAATGGGGCAAAGACTGCACTACCGCATAGAATTTTTGTCATGGGTATAATACTTTTGTTTCGCTACATTCAGCTTCTCGCTAAAGAAAGAGACATGGAACCCTTCCTGACTAAGTACTCTACCCAGACGCATCACAAGCAACTTAGAAAGCCTTGGAAAAATCCGAAAGTTGCGTGACAGGAGCTTTAGTCATCTTGACTTTGATCTCCTTAAACACCCTAGAGGTTGCATTAGTCCATTGGAACTTCCTTTTTTTATACAATCGGAAATAGGAGTCATAATGGAACTAAACACTCTAATGAACCGCCTATAAAATATGGTTAAGCCATGAAAGCTACGCACCTCGTGAATATTACATAGCTCAGGCCAACTAAGTATAGCCTTGACTTTCTTGGGATCTGTAAACATGCCCTCAAATGACACAATAAAACATGATACTATTAGACAAAACAAACACTTCTTGAGGTTGGCATGCAACTTCTCTGCCCTAAGGATTTCACACACTTGCCTTAGAAGGTGGTGTTATTCCTTAGTCATGCTATAAATAAGGATGTCAAAGTACACGACTAGGAACTTCCCCATTAAGGGTCTCAACACCTAGGTCATCACCAGCATAAATGTACTTGGGAGCATTAGTCAGCCCAAAAGGCATGACTAGCTACTCGTACAACTCATCCTTCGTCTTCAAGGCAGTTTTCCATTCATCACCCGGGCGAATACGGATCTAGTGATACCCACTCTTGAAATCTATTTTGAAGAAAATTATGGGTATCACCAGATCCATATTCACCCGGGTGATGAATGAAAAACTGTCTTCAAGACGAAGGATGGGTTGTACAAGTAGCTAATCATGCCTTTTGGGTTAACCAATGCCCCAAGTACATTTATGTTGATGACCTAGGAGTTGAGACCCTTCGTGGGGAAGTTCCTAGTCGTGTACTTTGATGACATCCTTATTTATAGCATGACTAAGGAATAACACTTCTACCATCTGAGACAAGTGTATGGGATCCTTATGGGCAGAGAAGTTGCATGACAACCTTAAGAAGTGTTTGTTTTTGTCTAATAGTGTCATCTTCTTAGGTTTTATTGTGTCATCTGAGAGCATGTTTGCGGATTCCAAGAAATTCAAGGTCATAATCAGTTGGCTTGAGCCGCGTAATATTCACAAGGTGCATAGATTTCACGGCTTAGCCACTTTTTATTGGCAGTTCATTAGAGGGTTTAGTTCCATCATGGCTCCCATTACCGATTGCATAAAAAAAGGGAGAGTTCCAATGGACTAAAGTAGCCGATCAAAGTCAGGATGACTGAAGTTCATGTCATGCGACTTTCGAAATTTTCCAAGGCTTTCTATGCAGTTTGAGCATAACAAAGTTCAAAAGACAAATACATGGAGCCAAGATGAGTTTTTGTTAAATGACCACTTCGCCTATAGCATGTCAAAGGTCTAATGGGTTAGTTCTAGTCATGGCCAAATGACATGTCATCGAGTCAGTAGGCTGTGAAACTGTGTGCCTGGCACAAGATATTAGCAACAGGGAAAGTGACAAAGTAAAAGCGTTCTCCTGATAGTTGTGGGTCCCATTGTGGATAGGTATGCCCATATTTTCACTAATGGGCTGATCCTAGCCCTTCGACCAGTTTTTTTAAAAAAGAAAAGAAAAGAAAAGATGGAAACTAAAAAATCATGATGGCATGGTAGCATTTTTCCTCTTGTGCAATTCCCTGTTTTCTTTTCTTGATAGAATTTTGAGGGGTTGCTTGATATGCCAGGAACGTGTGAGAATCCACATGCATGTACATAGCCACTAACACGTGGCATACTAAATCATGAGCACAACTTAAAATGGGGCATAGCCCCCAAAATCAGATCAACTGATCAATCACATCCTCTGATTAACGGACATTTGTTTGTTGGACAATTGGCTCTTCCGTTAATAATAATATTAGGGAATGATCACATACATTAGTAATGAACACTGTGGGGCCAACCATAATGTGTGCAAGTCATCCAACCCGTCCACTAGATGCACCCTCTCATTTTTGGCCTAAACCCCAAAATAAAGCCTGATCCATAACGCAGGTGGGCCAAACAAAAGGAAACAAAGGGCGCTTGGGAGGGAAACGCCAGCAAAAGAAACTTCTAATGTGGGTCCACCCTGTTGTCTATATGTCATCCAAACCAGTCATCAAGTGCGGCCCACCAGATTTAAGGTAAAGAACTAAGCTCGAGCAATTCCAAAACTCATGTAGGCCACTAGTGAATATATATATAAATATATATATATATATCGGATTTCGGAGTGATTGCACATTGCTACCTATGGTGTCCCACCTGAGTTCTCAATCAGGATGTATGGTGAAAATAGGAATAGCGCTCTATGAACGGAGAGTCTACACAAACATCACGTGTTCAGATGTATGTGATCATTCCCTGCAATAGATCCGACGGTTTTGGCATATGGATATGTAGACAGCATGTGAATGGCCATGTATTTCAAGAGCACTAATTGAAAATAACCAGAACAATAACCGCAGCAAGCGTCCTGAACCAACAAGATGTTGTCGTCCCCTAACCCTCATTTTCTCTGAAACAATAAATTATAGGATCCTAACAAGGCGAGTGGTGCCCATGATTTAATCATCCAAGGCATTGGTCTGTTGGCCATCACTATGGATGCGCCATGTCCCAAAACGCTCCTCAATGCAACAGAACAATTGCACAAGATTGGGCGGCCGGGTCCATTGACACCCCTATTTTGGACAATCCACCCTAAAATCCCCAAATCCCAAAATCGGCATTGAGATAGAGAGATTGAGAGAGAGAGAGAGAGAGAGAGAGAGAGAGAGAGAGAGATACCTCATGTTCGTGAATGGGCTAGCCTTCAACCGAGCTAGAGAGAGAGAGAGGGCGTGCGTGGATAGGGCGTTCGGCAACAAGATCGTGGGTTGGGAGAGAGAGAGAGAGAGAGAGAGAGAGAGAGAGAGGAGAGAGGGGATTAGGGCGAGAGAGGGACACAGAGAGAGGAGAGGGTACGAGAGAGAGAGACAGAGAGAGGAGAGTAAGGGGGACGCGGATTGCGTCCTACCCCGCCCGTCTCCAGCTGGGAACGGGCAGGAGCTTTGAGTGGCCACTGTGATGTATGGGTCTTATTCACACCGTCCATCCATTTTTTCGTATCATTTTAAGATAAAATATTAAAAATGAAGTCCATCCAATGCTCAATTGGACCACATCACAGGAAGCAGCGGTGATAATGATTGTCACCGTTGAAACTTTTTTAGGTCCCATGTTTATTTGCTATCCAACCTATTCATAAAGTTACATAGACCTGGATTGAAGAGGAAACACAAATATCTGCTTCATCCAGAACTTGTGGCCCACGGGAAGTTTTCAACGGTAAGAGTTCAATCCCCATTGTGTAGTCCACTTGAGCCTTGAATCTGCTTCGTTCTTCGGCTTATATCTTAAAATGATAAGAAAAAAATGTATGGACGGTGTGGATAAAACCCATACATCACAGTGGCCACTCAAAGCTACTGCCCGTTCCGAGCTGGAGACGGGCCGGGTAGGACGCAATCCGCGTCCCTAACTCTTGTGTACCGTGTAACTAAGTATGGTATTTTCAGCGGGGCCCACCATAGATACGTGTAGTTTATCCACTCTGTTCATCTATTTTACGCATAATTTTAGAGCATAAGCCAAGGTATGAGGCAGATCCAAACTTAGAATGGACCCCACCATAGAAAACAGCAAGGATTGAATGCCTTCCAGTAAAAACTTCTTTGGGCTAGAAGTTTCTGATCAAGCTAATAGTTATGTTTTCCTTTGATCCATGTCTGTATTAACTTATAAACATGTTGGGCCTAAGAAGGTTTCAAAGGTGGGCGCCACTATCCTACTCTTTTCTATGGTGGGGTCCACTTGAACTTTGGATCTGCCCCATCAGTTAGATGCAGTGTTCCATGTTGTGCCACGGGCTTAAAAATAAAGTCAAACCATGATTTGGGTGGGCCACAGGCTTAAAAATAAAGTCAATCCATGATTGGGTGGGCCACACCACAAACTATAGTTGAGAAGGGTTAC
The DNA here is from genome assembly GCF_029962835.1 of Magnolia sinica. NCBI lineage: Eukaryota > Viridiplantae > Streptophyta > Magnoliopsida > Magnoliales > Magnoliaceae > Magnolia > Magnolia sinica. The sequence goes on from NC_080581.1 coordinate 9,389,903, forward strand.
CCTGCCATTAAAACATTCATAATCATTTATTGGCCCCATCTAGATATGGTTCATAGATCCAGCCCATTCATTATGTGTACCCCGCTTGGATGAGGAGTCAAACCAAGTTTCAGCCGCCTCTAAAACTCATGTGGGCCCCACTGAGTTCTTTACATGTTTTAGGGATGTCTTCACATAGTTTTAGATGCTAAGGCCCACCTAAGTTTCGTATATGGTTGTTTTATGGGATGTCCCTTAATCTAAAGGGGACACATCAATGCACGGTGTTAATGTTCTACACACATCATGGTGGGGCCCACACAGCTCGACCTCATGGGAAGTTCCCATGAAGCCAACCTTATAGTACCATTTCCCCACCTAGGTAACCCCTTCATGGGTGTTACTATAACCATGTAGGGCCTGCCTTGATATACTTTCTGTCCATATGTTTTACTATTGTATATTTAGGATGTGATTCCCAATCATAAGAACTTGATAATCTCAAGTGGGCCATACTAATTACAACAGTGATGAATAACCATTCAAAACCTTTTGAAGGCCACAAAAGTTTTAGATCAATTTGATCTTTGTAGTTTCCCTTCATCCAGATCCTCTTTACATTATCAACAAGTTGGATTGCAAATAAACACTATTAAAACCTTTCTAATGGCTCTTCATAAATTTTAATGGTGATGCACTATATTACCACTCTTCTCGGTGATGTGGTCCATCTAAGATTTAAATGTACACAATTTTTTATAACCCGCCCAAAAATGAGCGGGAGATATAGACGGACAGCATGGATATACAAAATATCATCAACGTGGGCTCCACAGTCAGGGCCACACTATGTTGAGTGAGGTCAAGGCCTCGCCTAATCCACTCTCCCTTAGTGGGTGTTACCTAACCGTGTAGGGCCCACCTTGATATATTTTTTTGTAAATCCACACCATCCATATGTTGTACCATCTTATTTTGGGAAGTGATCCCAAAAATTGCAAAGCTCCAAATCAAGAGGATCCTACTAACAGAAATAATGATAAATAACCATGTGAGCCAAATTGATGTATTTTATGTATATCAATCCCGTTCATCTGTTCCTAAAATCCATTTATATCTAAACAAACTAATCATACCCATTTAAAAAGTGTTTTGGATGGATCAGATTGGTTTCATGTTAAACTAGGCTCAATTTTGTTCTCTATCCTAATTAGCATATTCCAAATATATTTGGTTGTTCAAATATTTGCTTTTCAACATCTATTATACTAGGGCTATAATATTTGCTTTTCAACATCTTAGTTTTTTTTTTTTGTTTTTTTTTTTTTGTTTTTTATTCTTTTAAATTTTTAAATCTTAATTTTTTTCAAAATCTTAATTTTTCACAAACATTGTTATTTTTTTTCAAACATTGTAACTTTGCTTTTCAATATCATAAAATTTTTAAAACTTTTCAATCTCTTTTCAAAATCTCATTTTTTAAAATCTTAAAATCTCAAAATTTCTCAAACATTGTCATTTTTTTCCAAACCTTCGAACTTTTTTCTTTAAAATCACATTTTTTTAATTATTAATTTTCCTTTTAAAAATATTAAAATTTTATCAAAATCTCATTATTTTTAAATTTTCATTTTTAATCATTATAAAAAATTTTACTTAATTTTCTTTTTCAAAGTGACAATTGTCAAAATATCAATTTATGACGGACCATGAACCGTCGCAAAAGCAGTTAAAATCCGTCGCAAAATGCTTGTTGGGTTTTTTGGGCGGTACTTTCCGACGGACTAACATCTGTCACAAACTCATACTTTACGACGGATTAATAAATCTGTCACAAATTTGCAACGAACCAAGCATTTTAGCTACGAATTTAGGTCCATCGCTAACTACCTCCAATTTTACTACCATAATTTCCATGGGCTTAGCATTAATCCGTAGTATGCTCTGGGTCTAACCGAAATTAGGACTAGAAAAAACGTAAGACCATAAATACAATTCGAAATAGCGAAGGGTGTATGGTAATATTTCATTCCTTGAAAGCCAATAAATACTACGAGCTAGTGAAAGGGTAGCTACTAAAGCTCCATACATGTTTGTACAATTACAGCTTTGATCACTTTTGATCTTTCGAGAGGCATATTGGGCTGCCTTGGAGCAAAAGAAGTGAATCAAACTACAGGGCACACTAGCGCACTCTGTGTGTAATGTGGAAGCCCTTAAAAAATGGCTGAAAAATGGGCAAGTTGTGCGCAACGGACATTTTCCATTAGTGACGGACTAAGTCCATCATTAAACCAATCCTTTTTTACGAAATCCGTCGTAAAATCAAGATTTTGGCATAGTGATCGGTGTCATGCAGGAGTCGTGAATACTAAACCAAGAATCACAAGGGACTTTCATAGATCTCACTAGCCAAAAGTTACAAAGGACATATTGTTGTCAAATGTCTTTAATCTGTCTGGAACAGGAGAGTTTGATTGATCGAAATCCTTGCTCAATCGATTGAGAAATCATGTTTTTGTATAGTTTGCTCTCTGGATAACTTAGGCTTTGTTTGATTGATCGAACATGGGAGCTCGATTGATGTTGATTGATCGATGCTTAAATCACCATTGCGTGCAATTGTGTAATTACACTGATTTTGTTTCCTATTCCGGGAGTAAAGCCTTCGGCCACTACAACAAATTATGGCTTAGCCGACTGATGGGCTTACCCTTTGCCCGCAGCCCATTTTAACGGCTATGGGCAAAGGATCCTTTTCTATTAAACGGAAAAAAAAAAAAAAAAAAACATAAATGCCTATCCATTTGCGCAGTATCTCCCTATCTCCCTCGTGTTTATCTTCTTTCCTTTTTTTCCTTCTTGCAACACCCGGCAGCAGTGATAAAGGTGAAAGCTCTAGAATTTTTCTCTCCCTCGATTCTCTCAGAAAACCCTACTACCGATTTTCCATCTCTATCTCTCTCTCTCACTTTAAATGCTGGATGAGAGAGCTCTCATTTGGATTCGCAGATCTCAACGAGCTCATGTTTTCAAAGGTGGACCCGTTTGGTTATCGCGTTCGCATTGGATCTAGGGTTTGTTTTACTTTCTCGCTTCCCGTTTTATCGATTTAAGGTAAGAGCAAACACAATCTTTTTGATCTCGTCTTCCCGCATTGTAAGGTTAGGGTTTCATCGACCTGCATTATGTTTTCTAGGGTTTTTTGAGTCACATTTGTGTTCTGCAACGATTTTTGGGGGTTTCTGGTGCTGCATTTTGATGTTGAGATCGTTTCATAGGATTTTTATTTTTATTTTTTAAAAATTTTGTCTGATGTTTTTCATTTGTGCTTTGATGATGTAGATCTTTTGAATATTAATTAATTTATTTTTTAAAATTTTCTTTTAATTGAGGGATATGAAATTTCTAGGGAGGAGATCGTTTTTTGGTGTAGTTCTTTGATTGGGAGGAAAAACAGAGAAATTGAAAAAAGAAGGGAGTCATGTAGTGGTCTAAGCTAATAAATTTTTTCTTGAATGTTTTTCCCTTCTTTTTGGTTTTTTCATCACTGTATGTGACTGATGCCTATCGTGTGTTTTTCCCCTTGTGATTTGGTTGTTCGATGCATTTACTATGTAATATTTTTTTCACTTACGTCAGGTTTCTTGATTTCTCCTTCCACTTTTTGGATGGATCAGTGCCTTTTTTTTGAATTAGATTGAGGACCAAACTGCGTTTTTTCTGATCAACCAACTGTGCTTATTTGAATTAGATTGGGGACCAAACTGCATTCTTTCTGGTCAACCAACAGTAAAGGCGGGATTCAGCTTTTACTCGTGTGGATTGATCATCTCATTGGCTTCATAATGTATCTGTCCTAAGTGGGATTCTGTAGCAGAGACACTTGATGGTGGGCCAATTAGATTGACAGACAACAAAAAGGTTTCAAATGGCCTTTTTGCCCTATGGAGCCATCATATAGTTGCTTGGTTTCATCAATCAGATCTATTTCTGTTCAACAGCTACTTCAGCAGTTGAAACTGATTGAAGCCAGTCTTGAATTGGGAGAGCTTTATGTGTGGTTGCTGTTTCAAAAATAATAGAAAAGGCATTGTCTTTTATGTATTTTCTTTCTTTCTTTCGTTTTTTCTCTGATGTGCTTAAAAACCTCTGTGCTTTTTTTTATATAACAGAACTATGTTTTCTAGATCTGGTTGCTATTGGTACTCAATATCCATTGAATTAAATGCTGACAATCCAATCAATGGATCATCTTATTGAAGGGCCTGGCCAGAATATTGCACCAATCAGATGATTCTTAATTCCTGCAGTCAATGGAATTTTATTTTGCCCCTAATTTTTCTTAGGCTGTCCGATAGTAGTTTTTTTTTTTTTTTTCCTTGGATTGATATCCATAGGCTAGTAATCAGATGTGTAACATGACGTTTGTGCAACTTGATGTGATCATTGATTGAATGCTATGGATCTCTCAAACTTGTGAGTGTGGCTGCTAATCCTTGATCTTTAGTGTAACTTTTCCAAGCATTTATTCAAGACTGGTAAGTGGCATGTTCAGTGCCCAGCACTGTATGAAATTTACATGCAATGAGTGTTATGCATGCCCTTTTCATAAGTTTTCAAATTCTAATTTTGATAAAAACACAACAGTGATTAGGGAGGAAAAAATTACCTACCTTACCATGAAAAGATTGAAAGAGAAATAAATGATTATGGAGAGTGAAAAGATTGTAACATGTATCTCTTTAATAGAATCCTAAAATTTTTAGGAACATTTTAGAAAACAACAGCCATGTTTACTTGTGTTACTACAAGACCATTTTGAAAAGGAAACACAAAATTTATCAATTTTTCAACAAAATATTGAAATGAAAGAACAATGGATAGAGGACTGGAAGAGTGCTAACCTTTCTGATATGGTTGGTTGCGAGCATTGAAACTATGAATCCAGAGAAATCATGTACTTGTATAAATTGAAGTTATAGGAATCAGGGAAACGGGATGTGTACAACATAGTAAATCGTGCCTTTTGGACCCTAGAGGGGGTGACAGTTTGAATTTTGGAACCTTATTTAAGGAAGACATTAACTCTTTTGAGTTTTTTTTTTATTGGCATAGACCTCTATAGATTAGTGACACTGCAAGAAAGTGGGCCATTACCGACTCTTTTTTTTGCCGATGACCAATACGAACTACGAGCAAAGGTAAGAATTGTTGGGCTTCGTGTGGCTGCTGACGATAGAACTGAAATGCAGATGAACTGTTTGATCCTTAGCCCCAAGATATACAGCATACTCATTTTCAGTTTGTGTAATGTTCTGTTATCTAGACCGTTTGTCAGCTGGGCCCCACTTTGGAAGGACCATTGCTTGAAAAGTTCTCCTGGATAGGACCATCCTAAGTTCAATAATTTGGCCTGCAAAGTGACAGTTTAGAAGTGAAATGCGGCAATGGTCCACATTCGGCTTTCAATCTGGGAGGGTTGGGAGTGTAGTCCATCCACAGCAGGTCACATACCCAAGAATATATAAAGCATGCTTGAGTCTTCAAGTTAAGCTTCCTTTATTTCAGGTATCGTCAGATTTCAAGGAGTGGGGCCTAGGACTGGATATGAGCTCAAGTTTTTTGCTGATTTGTTTGGGCTTATCAGGCCAAAATCTCTTTGAAATTCGTGTGTGTGTGTGTGTGTGTGTGTGTGTGTCACCATCAATGTAGAGATTTAGTTTATGTGTGTGGTCTCTTTACCTTTATTTCCTGAAAACTTGGCTGAGGAGAAGTCCTGTGCTCAACTATGGCTATTATGACTGGATCTGCCCATTTTTGGTTTTTCCTTTGTAATAGGGGACTTCACTTCTTTATATTTTACTGCGTCGATGCTTGTCCATTTCTGTGCACCCAACAATCCTGTATGCGGCTCATATAAAGATGATTTTTTTTTTTCTTTCTAATTGTTTAGCACATTTTGGTTAACTTGTCATCTGAAGCTTACAGTTCAAGTTCTGTGATATTCTTACATTTGCAACTTCTTTTACTTTGACTTCTTTATTACTTATATATGCAATTTCTTATTTTCATTTTTTTGATAAGTATTATTGTTTAACAAATTTTTTTGAATCATCTTCTCCACTAAACTTTCCTTTAATTGAGTACTAATCCCCACCAAACTTTCCTTTATGTTCCTATCTCAGGCTAAAAGAAAAGAATGACCAATTGAGAAGTTGAGGAAGTTTGAGGTCCCCAAAGCTCCAAAATATATTTTCCTATCATTTGTCTAATGGGACATGCACCAATACACTCTGCCAACACTCTTATGTAACCTGCCTTGCTGCAGCAGGAAAAAAATGTAATTTCTATCTCAAAATCCTCAAGCAAATTTCATTTATTTTTTATATTAGTTTCATTTGATAGCATACGAAAGACACGTCTCTTCAATTTATACATTTTCTTGTGGAAGGTCTTTTCTTGTTTGACAGGGAACTTTATTAACACAAGGATATCTAAAAACATGTTTTCCCAATCTGAGCTACAATTAGATTGTAGGACACTTTTTTTTGCCCTTATGTTTGTCATCCCCTGCTCAATGAATTGTTTTTTTGCATTAGAAGACTCACCAAATTCTAGTTATAAATGCAGTTGAAAAGAGACTACAAGGGTGTGTATTCACCTTTAAATAAATCATAAAAAAAAATAATTCTGAAATGGTTTTCATTCATTTTCTCACAAATCCTCTCAAGAGTAGGCAAAATAGAGAAAAGACCCATTTCAGATTTTTTATTTTTTTTTGAAACAAATGGTCTTTTTTTGGGTGAGAAGGAAACTTGTTGGTCTTTTCTGTTATGCATCATCTCAAACAAAATTGCATTTACTTGATACATTAGTCTGGGTATCAACCTTGCCACTGCAGATGTTATCATTCTCTATGAAAGTGATTGGTACATTTTCCATTTTGCTTTGCTAGTAGCATTTTAAATTGGTATTTTTTACTGTCTGGCTTCATCTCTCTTATGTATATGCCAGTTTTTCCAGGTTGAGAGAAAAATCAATTTGGTTTATGGTGGTGGAAGGAAGTGTAGGCTAATGGGTCTAATTTCTCATGCTGTTTTTAATGGTGGATGCCATGCTCTTGGGTATATATGTTTTTCATTGATCTAATTTTTTGTAGAAAAATAATGCCGCCTAGATGCCTAGCGGTGTTGATAGCAATCAGGTTGTAGACCTTTATCCACCACGCATGAATCTCTTGATGTTCAAAACCATTTATTTGTAGGTTACCACACACATCCTAACAATCCAATTATTTGCTCGTCGTGAAGCTGATAGTAAGAGGCATAACATTGTTGTCATTTTTGAAAATAAGGGGTAGTTGTTCATACAGAAATCGTTTGCTGCAATCAAAATACAGAAATCGTCATCATCCTCCATGGCCTGACCAATCCACCTCCACATGGCATAAATGTATATATGGAGATTCTTACATGCAACCTGAACCATCCAAATCATGAGGACTCTTTTAAATCCTGGATTTCAAATCCTCAAAAGGGCCTCTTTTAAAATTCAAGAGAAAAGGAGTGCAGAAAATCCTGAATTTTCAATCCTCTTCAACTGTCATCATTGAAGATTATTGTTGGTTCTTGTTTTAGTGCTCTTGTATAGTTTTAGTGCTCTTATCTATGAGCTGGATTTCATAATGCATTGAAGATTATTGGCTGGTTCTTGTTTTTCTTTTTTACAGTTTTAGTGCTCTTTTACACAATAAAACAATGTTAGTCTTTTTGTGAGTAAATCTCCGCTTCCCATTGCCTGTGTTTTCTTATCTATATTTTTTCATTATCATGAATTACTTAAGAACTATCTATATATATGTTTTCAAGAAGCTGGTGGAGACAGTGCAGTGTGTGTGGGTGATCCAGGGTTCAAACCCTAGTAGTGTTACCTTTCAAAAAGAAAAATGTTTTCAATAAGCAGATGCTTGGCTTTGCCTTTTTTCGTACTCAGGTTTTGAATTTGAGTTTATGTTTTCCTACCTTCACATTACCTTTTTTGGGTTTACCATTGTTAGCATGCATGAGCACTTATGGGTAACTCATATCTGTGCTCCTATGTATCTCTCTTATTGATGAAAACACGCTTTAGCCTTTAAAGAAATACCGTATCACTACTCTGGAGGAACTGTCAGGTATTGAGGCCAATTGCCTGATGCAAAGATGTGCTTTCTCTTTTACAGTTGTACCAACGGCTATTGGAACAACGCTGGATATAAACCTGAGTAATGTCTCCCTTGTTTTCATCTCTGTCACATTTGCCACTATGGTCAGTTGTCTTTTTCTTCTTTGTAGTAATTTTTGTTATGATGACCGACCTTCTTTTGAATAGAATTGTCCTTTCTGCTATGTATGTTGTACACATTACTTATGAAACAACAAGATTCCCAACATAAAAGTGATTATTTATCCTATATGCTCCTTTCTTTTGCAGTGTAAATCCGCCTCTCCAATATTTCTCCTTCTGTTTGCTTTTGCATTCAAGTGAGTCTCTATTTGTATGACCTCTGTAAATGATATGATTGTTCCATTTGCAATCTGTTTATGAAAATCCTGCCATGCAAAAGTTTCCTGTATTTAATTTCATTACCATTCAAAAAAAGGAGTTTCCTGTATGTCTTAAAACCTTTAGGTAGTTGGAGGCATTGAGACAACAGACTAAAGTAATTTTTACTGTTTCTTGTTTAATCTTTTTTGGAGTATAGTTTGTCTCACTGTAAGGCTATTTTTATGACTATCATGCTACTATCAGGATTCAGAACTTGATAGATACATGTTTTCATATTTATATCGATCCTCTTTTGTTACTTTGATTTATTCTAGTAATTGGATGAAGATGTTACTTGATGTATGAGTCTTCTCCTTGTGGTTTCTTTTCCTGTTTTGTCAAATCTATGGATTTATGGGGGGTTGGAATTGGTAAATCTACAGGTTTTGTAAATCTTGACTATAAAACAAGTTGAGGAGATTTGAAATCTGTGGATTTCACTAATCCATGATGCTGATCCCTCACCCAAAACAACTTAATATGCATAATCAACCTTCATAGGCTTCCTGGTCTTGTTTGCAGATTAGATTAGGCTTTTTGGCCCATGACATGGAGATGCAGCTTTTGCGTCCTGAGTCCATGACTTGGAGATACCAGTTTCTCCAGATGGTTAAACAACAACAATTTGCATTCTACAACTAGAATCTTCCAATCCATGGGAACTTTTAGTTCATTGGCTAACCATGACTAGGCCCAGCATATTAATGGATTGTATCACTAAACCATGGCCCCACTTGCATAAAATAAAAACCCAAATGTGTTGTATTTAAAAACCAAGTTGAAAAATTGGTGGGAACACATCACACTTAAAGTCCTTTAAAGAAGAAGAACATGGATGTTTTCCTCATTAGAGAGTTAAAACTACAATTCATGCATTAATTTTGAATTCTTTCTTCTCTAGCTTTTCTTAATATACAGATGAAGGCATTGCCTTCTTTTTTTGTGATTGGTTCATATTTAAAGATCCTTCTGGTGTTGTTGTTACAACCCAGGCTGAAAATGTAAAGATTCTTCTTTTGTGGGTCATAGATATCTGATGTGGTTGATTAGGAAGTCTGCAAGCTAGATGAAAAGTTCAAGGAAGGGAGTCATGTTCGAGTTCGTGTTCTTGGCTTTAGGCATCTATAAGGATTGACAATGGATGTTTTAAAGGTAAACTAGTTTATTTTCCCCTAGAATAGCAAAAAGTGTGTTTGGTCCGGTCCCATCCACTATTGATCCATTAGATCAGCATTTTGGATTATCTACATGGACCCCACTTCTCCAAAATCAATGGTCATAGTATTACTCTAGAAAAAAAGTTATATTTTTGTTTTGTTTTTTGTCTATTTTCTGACTTAGACCTTGAATCTTTTCTTTTTTGTTTTTGTGTGTGTATGTAGTGTTTCTAATTGTCTTACAAATTCCCTGCTTTATCTTCAAACAGGTGACACTGGCACACTTCCTTTTCTCTGCCATTATTATATTATGTCAAGGTAAATTCAAGACGGATCTGTGTTTTACATGTCACAGCCACTCAGAACACAATGAATGGTGATTTGGAGTGTGAGCTAATTTTAACTGCTAACTGGTGCTGATGCCTTTTACTGCTACACAGCTCACCAAAGATCGATAGAAGAAACCAATCCCTTGGAAACAATGGCAATCATTGGCAACAAGGAGATCATTGACATTAACCAAGGTATGTCACCTTTTCTTTTCTTTTTTTTTTTTTTATAACTTTTTGATAAGAAAGAATTTCACTGTGGCTACGGATTGTCAGTGGCCATGACCTCTATAGCTACGGATATAAACCGTAGTAATGTTTTCAAGAGCTAGGCGCCAATGGCTACGGTCGTTCTATTCTACGAATTTTAACCGTAGCTTCTAACCATGTAGCGGCGGCCAGCACAACTGTCAGCAAAGGTCCTGACTGCCGGTAAAGCCTTTACCAACTGAGGCTTTACAGGCTGTTAGCTGACCGCGGGCAAAGTATTTGCCGGCGGTTTTGACCGCCGGTAAAGTCCATTTTTCTTGTAGTGGGCATTTCTCATTAAAAAAATTACAGACAGCGCCAATCAATCTCCAATTGCAATATAATTACATTCATTTAGTTCTTTGAGGTTTCCTTAAGATATAATCGAGAATTTATTAGAAATTACAAAATAAACTATTCAAGAGGCAGCGCCCAATCAATAGGGAATGAATACTATTAACCCTTTTTATCCATACAGCTACGTCATTGAGTTCCCTACAAACATTAGTGAAGATTGCAGCAGTCTCCTTCATCTCCCTGATGTCCTCCATCCATTGAAAAAAGTATCAGGATAAACCACCAAAGATTCACCGTCTGATGAAATTTGTAGATGTGCCTTCAATGATAGAAAAATGTTGGCAATGATGATCCCAGATCATCTAGCATTTATCAGGCCAATAAATCTTAAACTATCAACATATGGCACTTTGAAAAATGGAATATTATTTTTGTTGAAGACAAGAAAAGATTGATGAAAATGATAACACATTATTTTTAGTCTCTTCACAGGCTATGCTGAATTATTTGTTGTCATCCAAACAACTACTGCCAACTCAAACCAAAGGAAATTCAATCTCAAGCTAAAGTTAGGAGACTTTAAGGAAATTTTCTCCAAGCAATGATTCTTTTTTTAGGCAATTTTTTTTAAAAAAAAAAAGAAAAAAGAAAAAAGAAAAAGGAAAAGTAAGAATGAACATATTGAAAAAACATGCAACGAACTTCGAAAGTTTAATAAGAGTATTCAATATATTCTTTAACATCTAGCAACAAGGCTTTTCTCATGGCTGGATATCTAAATATACAAACCATATGTGCATGTCGCAGTGTTAGTACAACTGATCAAATGCAATTATATAAGTTATAGCATTGTACTATTGTTGCACAAAAAATGCATCAAATCCCAATGCTAGAGACAATCCACCAATGCAAGAAATGATGACAATAAACATAGAAAAATCATGCAATTTTTGCTACATGTTGTAGAATGTCCCACAACTGAAGAGTGCATTGATGCAGACAATATATTGAGAAGTCATACTAAACCCACTGTTATGATCCATTCACCCCCATAATGAATCACATGCACTTTACCAGAACAGACCAGACAATCGTATTAAAAACAGGGTGTAGATAAGCCTTCCTGATGGGGACATCACGCGCACGCACGCCGCCCCCTATGCATGTACACACGAAGGAGGGCCCCACCGTTGATCTAGATCGATGACGATGTCTAGGGAGGGCCCCCATGTTAGAAGACGGAGTTTTTGTTCAAAAAAATAGGCCCGAGAATTTAAAAAAAAAGCCCATCATGGGATCTCATGATTATGGCCTGCTAGTCGGATTGATTTCATATTTTAGGTTTTGCTTATTGTTATTATTTAGAACATCGTGAATGCTTTAGATTTCTTTATTTGGTTTTTATTTTAGTTTACTTCCTCACCAAGTAATAGGTTGCGCACATGGTGCAAGTTTTGGGGTGTAGGGTTTTCCTATGAATAGGCACCCCTTGTAGTTCTTTTCATTCATTGAAGTTAATAAAAAATTCCTGCTTTATTTTTCTGCTCTCTTCGTGAGTTGTGGAAGAATTCAAAAGTGGGTGCGAAGCCCTCCCTTTTCGAAGGGCTAACTACAGTGGTGCGAAGCCACATCGATCCCCATCCGTCCCTATCCTCTCTCATCCATATATCTCATCTTCTATCATCATTATTATTTATCCTTTTGTTGCATCAGATTTCTTCATTGAAGCAGGTTTCCAGATTTCGGCCCGCAGGCGAGCTGAAACTTTGACGAAGCACCATGCACAAACCGTACATTGGATCGAGCTAAAATTTGGAAGTTTTGGAGTCCATCCCTGGCCGACCAGGGCTAAGGTGGCCTTTTTCTGAATAGTGGGCCCCACACACGTGCGGCCGGGATCACACGCACGTCCGTCTGGGCCATTGTTGCTATCCACACGCGGGATCATCTTTTAGCTAAGGTTTTTATCCTCTTTTATCCTCTCATAGCCATTTTTTCATGAATCCTAACCCTATATTACATGATCCCTAATTGATTTGCCCTTTTTTATCACCTTAGAGTTCCTTGCATTGAAATTAGGGAATCCCTTGGATTAGGGACTGATTTTTATGCATGAGTAGTTGATTTTATTTCCCTTTGACATTGTTTGGTTTATAATTTTATTGGTCCAATCCTAGCCTGTGTCGGCTTGGACCCGCATAGATTCCCCTTTAATTGAATGTTTGGATTTTCATGTGGGATGTGGAATTTGTGTGATTCTTTCTGAATTGGTGTGATCTAAGCCTGCAATCTTGCATATCATATTTAATTTTCCATGTCCTGCATCAAATTTGGTATCAGAGCCTAGGGTTCTTGTAAGGGAATTCATTATATGTTTAGGGTTTGGTTGTTTATGTCCATTACACATCAATTCTCATCATATATGGCTGTTTAGAGGTCCACAAACCCTGGAATAAGCTGCTGAAATTTTCTGTTATCCCCTTATTTGAATTATTTTAGAAATTAACTTAGTTTTCTATTTCTAGGTCTAGAAACTTTCCTTTTCTGTTTTTTTTATAAACTAATTTTTTAGAAACTCTTTTAATCTGTTTTTTAGAAACTAATTTCCTTTCCTTTTTCTTTTTTTGAAACTAATTTACTTTCCTTTTTCTTTTTTAAAAACTAACTTACTTTCTATTTTTAGCAACTTTCATTTTTTCTTTTTCTTTAGAAACTAGGTTTTTTTTTTTTTTTAGAAACTTTTCTAATTTATTTTTTTTAAAAGCTTTCCTAATTTGTTTCTTTAGAAACTTTCCTTTTTCGTTTTTTAGAAACTAGGTCGATTCTTTTTTTTTAAAAAAAAATCTCTTATATTTTGACAACTATATTGTTGAATTTTGGTTGACACCCTACACTAAACATGGAACAATTGCAAGAGTCACTAAACAAGATATCTCAGACGTTGGAGTCTATGATTATGCGCTTGGAAATGGACCAATGCTGTGAACAACTTGATGTACGCATTACCCGACTAAAGACCATCGCTAGGACAAACCCCACCATTGGGGTAGATGTCCAATCTCAAGCAGGTGGCCTGGAGGATAGACCAATGAATGGAGTTGGTCAAGGAATTAATTATGGGTGTGCACTCGTGCACCCACCCCATGAGAAACATCAAGACCACTATTTTGAGGGGTACAACAAATGCGACCTTATGGCTGGAGAGAGTGCACCAATGGCTAGTGTAGGGTTACCCACTGAGGCCATTTCGGTAATGGATGAGTTACGTGATATCTTTCCTGATGATCTACCGAATGAGTCTCCCCCTAGGAGGGATATAGAGCACACCAGAACATGGGACACCGTAATACCTACAACCGAGTTTACGTTGAATAATTTTATTGATAGGTTCACAGGTCTAAGTCCTCATGAAGTCTTTACTGATTATAAACCTAGGAAACTTATTGATCTTGTCCCTATGTCACTGTCCCATGGGCCGTTAGAGTCTGCAGAGTCTTTTGCGCATCACATTCATTCATGGCATCAAGAAATCAGGCAGAAGATCATGACTAATAATGAACATTGCACATTTTCTACAGACCAGTATAAATTTTTCAAAGGATTCAATATTGGGGACTCTGTGATGGTCTGCATCAGGCCCGCGCAGTATCCTTCGAGGGTCATTCGTAAGTTACACACGTGTAGCGCTGGACCCGTCAAAATTATAAAACGAAACGGCTCCAATGTGTATGAGGTAGATCTTCCACCTTTCATGGGAATTAGTTTCACATCTGATGTAGAGGATTTAGTTACTTTTCAGGGGACCACTGATACTTTGTTCAGCCCTTCGCCCACCCATCCTGATTCTCCATATTTATCCCTTGAACCATGGCCCCATCCCGACCCATTTTCCCAGCCTCTACCTCCCATAACTACCCCTCCCAACCCATTTTCTCACCCTCTACATCATATACCTACCCTTCTTGACCCATTTTCTCAACCTCTACCTCCCATACCCACTCTTCCTGACCTTTCTTCCCAGCCTCTACTCCCATACCTACCCTTCCCGATCCATTTTCCCAACCTCTACGTTCCATACCTACCGGTCCTTATCCATTTTTTCAGCCTCTACCTCCCATACCTATTCTTCCTGACATTTCTTATCAACCTCTCCCTCCCATACATAACCTTCACACACCCACAGAGGAAATAGAGAATATCCTGGACCATCAGATAGTTTCAACGTCGGACGGCAGGTTTCAAAAGTACTTAGTTAAATGGAAGTTATACCTTGCTTCAGATAGCACATGGCTCACTGAGGAGGAGCTTCAGAGACTTGATCCTGACATCCTGAAGCGGTTCAGGAGTATTAAAAACAGGGTGTAGATAAGCCTTCCTGATGGGGACATCACGCGCACGCACGCCGCCCCCTACGCATGTACACAAGAAGGAGGGCCCCACCGTTGATCTAGATCGATGACGATGTCCAGGGAGGGCCCCCATGTTAGAAGACGGAGTTTTTGTTCAAAAAAATGGGCCCGAGAATTAAAAAAAAGCCCATCATGGGATCTCATGATTATGGCCTGCTAGTCGGATTGATTTCATATTTTAAGTTTTGCTTATTGTTATTATTTAGAATATCGTGAACGCTTTAGATTTCTTTGTTTGGTTTTTATTTTAGTTTACTTCCTCACCAAGTAATAGGTTGCGCACATGGTGCAAGTTTTGGGGTGTAGAATTTTCCTATAAATAGGCACCCCTTGTAGTTCTTTTCATTCATTGAAGTTAATAAAAAAATTCCTGCTTTATTTTTCTGCTCTCTTCGTGAGTTGTGGAAGAATTCAAAAGTGGGTGCGAAGCCCTCCCTTTTCGAAGGGCTAACTACCGTGGTGCGAAGCCACATCGATCCCAATTCACCCCCATCTTCCATCATCTTTTTTTTCATCTTCCCCCACCATCCGTACTTCGAATTTGTCCTTTTGTTGCATCAGATTTCTTCATTGAAGCAGGTTTCCAGATTTCGGCCCGCAGGCGAGCTGAAACTTCGGCGGAGCACCACGCACAAACCGTACATCGGATCGAGCTGAAATTTAGAGGTTTTGGAGTCCATCCCTGGCCGACCAGGGCCAAGGTGGCCTTTTTCTGAATAGTGGGCCCCACACACGTGCGGCCGGGATCACACGCACGTCCGTCTGGGCCATTGTTGTTGTCCACACACGGGATCATCTTTTGGCTCAGATTTTTATCCTCTTTTATCCTCTCATAGCTATTTTTTCATGAATCCTAACCCTATATTACATGATCCCTAATTGATTTGCCCCTTTTTATCACCTTAGGGTTCCTTACATTGAAATTAGGGAATTCCTTGGATTAGGGACTGATTTTTATGCATGAGTAGTTGATTTTATTTCCCTTTGACATTGTTTGGTTTATAATTTTATTGGTCCAGTTCTAGCCTGTGTCGGCTTGGACCCGCATAGATTCCCCTTTAATTGAATGTTTGGATTTTCATGTGGGATGTGGAATTTGTGTGATTGTTTCTGAATTGGTGTGATCTAAGCCTGCAATCTTGCATATCATATTTAATTTTCCATGTCCTGCATCACTTCCACTATATGTTAAAATAGCACGGTTCTGCATATATAAAATCAGTAGTACAGGTAACTACCACAGGTAAACGTAACGAATGAATTCCCCCTCACAGGAATATGAAGTCGTTGCTCAGATAACTGTCGAGCCATCCTGACCATCCGTCATTTGGGAGATGCGTGTTGGAGATGGTAGATATACTTGAGCTTGCAAGGCTACCATTTCCTAAGACTCGTGCTGGGTCTACGTTCATCTCAGACATCTTCTTCTCCATCTCTTGAACTTGTCAAACGTTTAAAAAGAAGCAGCACAAATAAACAAAGCTTAGAAAATCTGCCTATCATGCAGATTATGAGAATATTGGAATAGAAAAGAACTAGCAAAAGGAACCCAAGAATCACACAGCTGCCAATAAATTTAAATAAGTTCTCGAAGCCTGTTGTCTACTAGTTGGGAAATATGGTTGTCTACTGATTGTGAACGTACAATTTCTAAAAAAATTAACTCCAAACCTAAATATGTTGTAGCCCTACAAGGATTGCATGATGCATGCATGTAGGGCTGTACACGAACCGGGCTAGCCCGATTAACTCGCTCGACTCGGCCCGACCCGGAACTGAGTTTGGGTCAGGACGGGCCATTTTAATGAGAAGCACTATCCACCTGTCATGGGTGTCACGACCCGTCGCTAAGCCTACCATATCCTTTATGGGCGTATATATATATATATATATATATATATATATATATATATATATATATATATATATATCTCTTAGGGACTGATAGAGCGCATGCTGCTCGTATCAAGGCAGTTGATTTATTTAAATATAAGGGAGTAAAAAAAAAACTATGATATCTGGTTGAGTAACTCGGCTGAACTCGCCCGATTGCTGACCGGGCCGGGTTCGGGCTGGACATGTTAGCCCGGTGACCGGGCCGGGCCGGGCCGGGTTGAGCCCAATTCGACTCGGTTCGGCCCGATGTACACCCCTACATGCATGTTCCAATATTTTACTTAGATTATGAAGACCATAAAATCAGACAGAAAAAAATAAAATGAAGGATGCCCCCTTGACAAAAAAGAATGGAAAAGTAATTCCAAAGAGAGGCAACTTGCAAATAAGCAACAAAAGCGAAACAAATGCTTTCACAAAGAACCATCGTAAGTGATATATTGTTCCATTTATAAATAAATCACCGATTTTCACATGAACAGTTGTCATAGTTTTTAATTCAAGCCATAATCTATAGGGGGAGATTCCATCATATCGACGGTCGAATTCCATGTTTAGTTCCTTTTTTACTATAAATAATAAGTTTTAGTTTGATTATAACCCTTCATCCATTGGGCTTTAGGAGTTGTGTCCAACATGAAAAGTGCTTAGAATAATTAGGAGAATAACGTGGTTAAGCCGCATAGACAAATTTTAGGAAGTTTTAGTTATAGTTTGCCTCTGATTTCTCTCATATTGCTTGGTATCCCTATTTAAAGGGTTGTGAACTCGTTTATTTCAATCAATTAATTAAATTTCGAATTTATTATAATCTATGTCTATTTTCTTACTTTCTTTCCTCGTGGATTCGAGAAGTCTCTATGAGGAGTCCAGAGAAGCTCCGTGGATTCGGGATAGTTATCCTCTTGATGAAGACGGTGCTTAAACCCATCACGTTCATCCCTGCGTCAATTGGTATCAGAGCGAGGATTCCCCTTGGGCCGATGGCAAACAATGAAGGTATGAGCCAAAATCATATGGACGGTGATCTAGGGATTCGTTATCTTTCGGAAAGAATAGAAACTTTCCATTGGGAAAGCTAGTTGACCATGTAAGGGTTGTAGGCAACCCTCGACCGTATTGTGGATGCACTAATTTCGCCCCGAGCTCGAAGCAATGCTCAACCGCCCATGGTCACTGTACGACACAACCCCGATTTCTGCAGAGCACCATCAGATTATGGTAAATCACAAACCACCACTTTGATCGTGAGGAAGTCGTTATACATGCTAAAGATAGAAATAAATTTACAACGAGATAACATCTTTCGAACGAGGTACACTGTAAGCCAAAAAGTCTGTAATGTGATCATTGATGTCAGGAGTAGTGAGAATCTCATATCGAAAATAATGGTGGAAAAGCTGCAACTGAAAATAGAAAAGCATCCATCTCCGTACATAATTGGATGGATCAAGGAGGTCAACAAAACAAAGGTAACTGAACAGTATACTATATCGTTTTCAATTGTTAAAAATTCTAAGGATCAAGTACTTTGTGACATAGTCGACATGGAAGTTTGTCAAATGTTACTTGGTCGACCATGACAAAATAATATTGATGCTATTACTATGTATAAAGGTCAAGATAACATATTTAAATTTATTAAAGATGGTAGAAAGATTGGCCTCCTCTCTATGGGAACAGAGAACTAACTCAAGACTTTTAAAGTTGAGGAATAGTCTCTCATAACTAAACAGGCTTTTGTTAAACAATTTGAGGAAACAAGAGATATATATGCATTAGTTGAAAAGAAAAAATACATGGAGCCTGCGAACATCCCAGGGGATTTGAAACCAGTGTTGCATGAGTTCAAGGTGACTGTGCTTAATGAACTCCCTAATAAATTGCCTCTCATACGAGATATATATACAAAACCACATTAATCTTGTCTCAGGGGCAAGTCTACTTAATTGTCTACATTATCATAAAAAATGTGAGATCTTGAAGGCAGAAGTGAAGGAACTGATCGATACTAGTCAAGTCAAGGAAAGCATGAGTACATATATTATGTCAGCTCAAGAGCCTAATGCCAAGTTTTTTTTTTTAAAAAAAGACTAATAAACATCGGCATCAAAAGTTATCTTAAAATCATAAACCAAGTCTCTTGAGTGACTTGAGGACGAATTTTTTCCAAGCGAAGGGGTCTGATGTAGAACGTGTCACAGATATATTCCTAGCATGGTTGGACCAAAAGAAGGTGGACAGTAAATTGATCATAACTTTTGATTTGGGTATCGTTACGGCGAGTATCATGAATCGAAGCAGCATGAGAACTCGAGAACGAGTTCTTTTGAAGTGGAGGGGACTGATGTAGAGCGGGTCACAGACACTTTCATGTCCAAGATGGATCAGAGAAGGCCCGATCAGAGGTAGAAATCATCAAGACCGTCAAAACCTTAAAGCAGGCATATCTCGCAAACCGGAATGAGTTACTCAATGTACCATATATGATTTGGGGTAGGACGAGCTACTTTAACTAGCCATAGCCGGGTTGTCCACGCCGAATTTGAGGGATTCCATCATATCGATGGTCGAATTCCATGTTTAGTTCCGTTTTTACTATAAATAGTAAGTTTTAGTTTGATTATAACTCTTCATCCGTTAGGCTTTAAGAGTTGTGTCCAACATGAAAAGTACTTAGAATAATTAGGAGAATAACATGGTTAAGCCACATAGGACACTTACTATAAAAGTAAATTTACTATTTATATTAAGTTACGAATTTTAGGGAGTTTTAGTTTATATTTTGCTTCTGATTTCTCTCATATTGCTTGGTATCCCTATTTAAAGGGCTGTGAACTCATTTATTTCAATCAATTAATTAAATTTTGAATTTATTTCTATTTTCTTGCTTTCTTTCGTCGTGGATACGAGAAGTCTCTGTGAGGAGTCCAGAGAAGCTCCGTGGATTCGGGACAGTTATTGTAACGTCTTGAATTTTCACTGTTTTAGATTTCCAAAAACCCTTAAATTTTTTTATATAATTAACTTATATTATTACTTACTGACCATTAACACTAAATGTTATTTTTCTACACGGGTAGTACTAGTAAAGAACCGCACAAATCCAATTGATCAACCATAGAAAGCAAACGAATCTGACTGATCACTTAAACACCGAATTTAGTTACATGATTTGCTCACATAGAGCCTAAATTTACTCGACCTATCGTTAATTAGTCAAGATAATTACAACTAAATAAAGACCTACTAAAATCTGAGAGAATTAGTGGTCAGATCTTAATTAACAAACCAAACTGACCCCGTATCATTTTAGCCTAGGAACCGACGGTTTACGGTGATTATAATCGAATCGTTGTTTTCGTTAGTTGTGAATAGGCCACATTATGAACTTAGCTAATCTAAACCCTTATGATTGTGCACGAGAAATCTCGATACCCAATTAATTCCAAAAATGCTTTGATTATCCAAACAAGCTTTAGACCGCTCGTTACTGTTCCATTAAACTCGAAACTATAGAATAATATCCGTCTCACTGGGCTTGACACCTGTCATGGGTAGTAAACCAAGATAGTGCCCAGAATTACTCAACTTAGGGCAAAATTTAAGTGCTTCAAACACATGAATCCCCTAGGTTGAAATCTGGAACTTAAGTGAAACTAGTCACTTTGTTCTTTCACAAAGTTGTGACTTTCAGACCGTCGATTCATGGCCAAAGTTAGGGTACCGACTAAAAATATTTCTCCAAACATATTCGTATAGCCGTGGCCCTGATCAATCATCGATGACCGTTGAACAAACTTATAATCATATCCGTCGATCGGCGTATCCAAATGGTGAGCCGATCATATCTATATGTAGATCATCATTATGGATAACTATCATACGGTATATATCAACCCCTATATCCCATAGTGGGCCCCAAATGTTAGAAACAACCCCCCTCAAGGGTTAATATAATGAATAAAGGGCCATTAGGGCCATATACACCAAATCGGATGCTATAAATAGGGCATTTGGGGGCCTCCTTTGCTCCCATACGAATTTCACACCTTATGAAAGGGAAAAAAAGGAAAAAAGAAAGAGAAGAAGAGAGAAAGAGGAAGAGAGATTGTGAAAGAGAGGGAAGGACCTTGGCTTGGGGGTTAGTAGCTCATCGATCAAACCCTTTAACTTACCAAATCCTTCGGCGAATCTACCGCCACTTACAACTAGAGGTAAGATTTACTTTCGACCCTTCAATTTCATAAATTATACTTACTTTACTTGTGATTAACAATACTTCCTTGCTTTACATTAGGAATTGGTGATTTTTCTCAAATTCCCAATCTTAGGAGCTCAAAGATTGGAAATCCCCTCTTAAGGTACAGACCATTATTTCTAGGTTATCATTTATTAACCCTTGAAGGTCTCAATTAATGATTACATGTTTGTAGATGAATTTGTACATATTAATATGTAAATGTTTTGATTTGTTTATAATATATGCTATTGGTTGGATATAGATACTCACATATTTGATGAAATGTCTGGGGTGACGAGCCTCCCCGTAGTGACCAATGAGCAAATAAGAAGGCTATGAGCCTAGTACATCAAACTGTAATGATGCCACGACCGCTCTACATTTGTGTTTAGGTGACGACTCTTATATCATTTGTGGGCGCCCTCCACCTGTCGATGGGCCGCTTAACCCTGTGCGTCTGGACTGTGTCATCTGGGTCCTTGATGTGGAATCGGTCAGGCTAGTTGGCAGGGCCAGTGTTAGCCTCACATTGATTGGAGAGTTGTCATCTGGGTGGTAAACCTAAATACGGATCAATGGACACAGGTAAGGAGCCGCTTTGGCCACCCCGAGCCTAATGATTCAATTGAGACCACGATAAAATGATGGTACCCTAGCTTCGCTGATATGCTGGGTGAATTAAATTTAATAATTACTCGGCTAACATGATCATTCATCGCATCGCATTAGTTTAGAATGAGCAAAACATGCATTGAAGTCGCATGTTGAGGAAGTGTTGTCATTTGCGAATCATGTGGTCGGAGTCGCGTGTTGAGGTAGTGTCGAATGGTGAGAGCATGCATCATGTCATATCTTCATATGCACATTTAACAAGAGTATTTAGGAAATGTTTAATTTTTTATTTTATCATTACCTACGCTGATGGAGTTGATAACCACTGAGTTAGCTACTCACTCCCACCTGGGACGGTGTTTTAAAACACCAACCAGGCGTATCATTGATGCAGGTACTAGTGAGACCTCAGACAGGTAGGCCTATATCGGGTTGTGTCAACGCCATTATGTTTTGATGAATTAGGTGTAAACTGAAAGCTTTACACTTTAATTATATTGGGTATATATATTGTGGATTGTGACTTGTATAATCTCATTTTGGGCGATCATCACTATTGGAATTGTATTTTTAACTCTTAGCCTTATATTTCTGAATCTTTTGTTATCTCTACCTCGCTTTGGATTCGCTATGTGAATTGCGTTATTCTGATTATTCGTATGCTGAATGAATATGAATCTGAATGAGGCCACATGTGCATTCTCATTAGGTTAACACCCAGGAACTCGTGATTGGGGTCTTTGTATTCAGGTGCCGATTTTCTTGGGATTATAGTTATCCTCTTGAGGAAGATGGTGCTCGACCTCATCATGTTCATCCTTGCGTCACTCTTGAAGTAGGACCTTATACTGAGACACCTTCTAGCTCAAGTAATAAAGATCTGTGAATTCTATCCCAATAAACTTCTTTTGAAGTTTAAATTCTAGTAAATCTTGAGTTAACTGGACAAATTTTGCTTCGATCGTGACTACCTTGCATCATTTTTGCTCTTTTAAACATAATAATATAATTTTTTACTGATTCTCCTACCAACTGTCGAAAACGAGCAAGATGAGCTAAGAAAACTTATTTACTTTTATAAAAGAACTAAGCGTGAAAATTTTCTTCCATCTCTTGCCAATTTATTAGCAAATTAGAATACCAAGTAAAAGTTACCGTAGTGAGTAAATAACCAAATAATCGTAATTTATAATACTCATTATTAGCCAATTCTCCACACTGTATGTAAACCGACATGTGTTCTATGGTCGATTGACCCATATCACCTGTAAACAACATAAAGTCAAGTCGATAATTTCTCAATAATTAATATTGCTAATCGATCCAATTAGAATATGGCTTATGATAAATTGGAGTACTAGTTCGGCCGAGAATTTAGCCTTCTACTTCTTAATCTAGTTGAACAATTTGGTTACGCTCCGAGTATTATTGTGCAATAACTGGAAGTACTTTCGGATCATCCTGATACTGTTATTCATTATATGGTTGATTTCTAGGCAAATGTTACCTACCAGGTATTCATTGATTCTTGCCTTTATGAATTACATTCCTATTTTCATGTTCAAGATGCGTGAAATCTATTGATGGTGAATTTCGCATGTCCTGAACAACAATATATTCAGGATGTCAAAAATCTACTGATATAGGGAAATTTCACATGTCCTGGACAGGAATACGTTCAGGGCGTCTGAAATCTAATGGTACCGGTGAATTTTGAATATTTGGAATTAGACCAGGGATAGGAATATGTGGTGCATTTCGTTGCAAAGGAAGCATCTATGGCACTGATTAGACTGGTGGTATAACCTACAGGTGCCCGATTCCCAACAGAGCTTACATCGGCCTGTTGATGAACTGCAAAGTACTCTTTCAACGAACAAATCCACCAACCAATTCAAGCTCTGGGTGTGGCCGACCATTCACCTATTAAAGGCCTTAGCTTGGACTCGTGAGTGTTCAGCTTGAACTCGCGACAACTCTACGATATATTGAATCTCCCTTTGCATATCACTCATCTCGGTTGACATAATCTCTAGAGGGTCAACCTGAGATGTCGATAGTTTATCTGAATTTGGTGTAATAGGCACCATTCTAGGTGGTAAATTTTCTTGTTTATGAACCTATTGAACTTTCAAATCCCCGTGAAGAGAGGGTTCGTTAGGTACAACAATGGATGTTGAAGTATTATGCGCCCACCTCTTCGACTCCTAATTCCAAGAAATTACTGCACTAACAAGTATACTGGTATCAACAATGTTCTTTTTGCACAGTCGGTGCAAATGGAATAATGATAACTAGTAAATTTTTATCTTATCTCACAAGGCATGCCAAAAATGTTGACATATCGGTTTTGCACTACCAGTGCATAATAAATATTTTTGATAGTCTGATAGTTGGTAGTCCTATTAGGCGTGGCAAAAATGTTGATACTTCGGTTTGCTTTCTGTCACATGTAGTGTGGCGGGCGTGCCATCCTTCGATTATCACCTTATCATTATTAAATTCTGCAAGTGACTAAGTAAGCGATTAATCTTCTCAGAATCTGGTTATATATGTTTATATTCGACGTATTTGCTTATTTTAACACTTGGGGTGAAGTTGATCAAACTACTATATCAATTTTGGTATGCCTGCGCACGCTACACATGACGAAAAGCAAACCATAGTGCCAACAGATGGGCCATAAAATATGGCCTTTGACTTAATGAACAATCTAGATTAATGGATTGTACCGTGTAAGTGCCTTATGCAACTAGGAAAATTATAACTTCAAATAGACAATGCTTAAAACCCTAAGTTAACCAAACTTGTAAAATTTTCAAAAGTATAAAATTTACTAAAATAATAAAATTCACATGGATTTTAAAGGTTTTCTCAAAATTCCAAAATAAATGTACCAATGCAAACAATGATATTAAAAACTACGGGTGGCAAACCAACGAGTTAGGGCAAGCCAAGCTTCATCCAAGCCCAGCCTGCATTGTTCAGCAAAGGCCAAAAGCCCCGGTAAGGCCCAGGAAGAACCAAAATAACTGAGCCTTGAATTTGACTGAAACGTTTATGCTAGGCCCAAGCCCAAGCCCAAGCCCTAGAGATGGTTTTTATATATATATATATATATATATATATATACACGGAAACGCTCACCTGCGAACCAGTTCGTACATACTACATACAAACTTTTTTGAGAACCCATCATACGTGATGTGGATCCAAAATCTGAACCGTTCATGTGAAGCAGAATTTTAGATCAGGGTGAAAATTTGTCATGGAGCGTTTCATGGGATTCCGCGTCACATGGACCGTTCAGATTAGACACTCATGACACGTGTGCAAAGGTGCACACGTGCGTAGGTGCGCAGAGGAGCATGACTCTCTCTCTCTCTCTCTCTCTCTCTCTCTCTCTCTCTATATATATTCTCCTGCGAACCAAACCGCAGGAGACTTCGGGGCTCAATTAAGCTGTAGGCTAAGTGGACTCCATTATGTTTGTTTTGTGAAATCCATTACGACCATGAGGTATGTGATGATAATTTATTTGAAGGGCTCAAAAACCAAATGAATTAGAAATTAAGGTGAGCCACACCAAGGGAAAATGTAGGAGAAGTCGACAGCTACTGGTGAATTTTTAGAAGGTCCAATGAGATGTTTACGTGAGATCCACTCCAACCATTATCTTCCTTGTGGAAATTCATGTATGGCGATAAAATTTTAGGTACATGCATTATTTATGTGAGCTACAAAAATTGAAACAATTTGGACGGTGAGAGTCACCTCGGACTATTTTCACTAATGTAGCCCACTTATATTATGATCGTAGCTAATTTTTGAGCTTTATGGCTAAAGTTTTTCCACACACCTGATTATGAGAGTAGATTTTACGTAGACATTATGTCGGAGGTAGTCGGAATGCATGCTGACCCTACCAGTACCCGCCGTAGGATGGTACTGGAAGTGTTTTATAAGCCCCACCATGATGCATGTGTTTTATCCACGCCACCCATCCACTTTTATATGTCATTTCAGGGGTTGTGTTAAAATATATGGAAGATCCAAATCTCAAGTGAACCACGTCACGGGAAAAAAAATGGTGATTTAACACCCACCATTAAAAATTTCTTACGGGCCACAAAAGTTTTTATCGAGAAAATATTTGTCTTTTCACTTCATCCTCGTCCATATGACCTAATCAACAGGTTGGATGGCAAATAAACAATACAGGGGACCCTAGGAAGTTTTTAATGGTGGGCGTTCTATCACCACTGTTTTCGGTGGTGTGGTCCACCTGAGATTTGATCTACCTCATTTTTAGGCTCATGCCATAAAATGAGGTAGCAAAAGCTTGGATAAAACACAGATCATTATGGGGCCACCAGCACCAGCGTATAGCAAGGTAGGTACTGGCAGGGTTAGTACAATGAGAAGGATTGCATACTGAGTTACTCTGTATGCCAAGGGTACTGAGTAAACTTTGTGGGGTCCACTATGATTTATGTATTTTATCCACCCCTTATATCCATTTTATAGTATAATTTTATGTCTTGAGCTCAAAAATAAAGCATATCCAAAGCTCGGATGGACCACACCACAAGAAACAGTGTAAATTGTTGAAAGATTCTTGAGGGCCACAAGTTTTATATCAAGTTGATATTAGTGTTTTCCCTTAACACGTCTGTGTGATACATGAACATGCACCACTGTGGACCTCAGAACAATTTTAACGGTGGAAATAATTATTCCTACTGTTTCCTGTGATTGTAGTCTACTTGAGCTTTGCATCGTTATGTGAAGAGAGAGGGATAAATTTTGAGACGGTTGTGAAGCGTCTGCAAAATTCTATGGTTTACCACTGAACACTAAAATTTGAAAGTCCGTTTAATAGGGTGCGCTGAGGTGGGCTGACCTTGATGTGTAAGTAAAATCCACTCCATCCATAAGGTGGGTGATAAACATTTAGCAATAGAGATCAAACGTCAGATATATTTATAATTTAGGTGGGTCACATTAATGAAAAGAGCGTAGAAGAAGCTCCCCATCCAAACTGTTTCACTTGCTCTGGCCCACATAAATCATATATGTATCTAATCTTTTGTTAACATGCATGAATTTTTATGAGGCATATAATGGTTGGAGTGGATTTCACATAAACGTAACCATGGGCCTCTAAAATTCAACCGTAGGTATCCCTTTTCCCACTTTTTTTCTTGGTGTGGCCCACCTAAATCATAAATCCAACTGATTTTTCAGCCATGTGACTAAATTATTATCATGGACCTTTTGGTCATGGTGGATTTCATGAACCTGTCATGGTGGGACCTAACCTTACCTTCCATCTAAATAAGCACACAGAGTCTTCTACAGTGGGGTTCGCATAGACCAGTCCTCTCTGGAGGTGTACGAGAACTGAGCTAACTAGCTCGCTCGACTCGACTTGAAAAAGCCTGATTCGACTCGGTTCAAAGTTGAGTTCGAGCTGGCTCGAGCTTGACTCGACTCAAATTGAACCCAGCTCGAATTGAACTCGGAGTGAACTAGTTCAGTAATTCGGTTACTTTGATATTGATGTTGCTCACTAAGTGTTTGATGAAATGACTCAACGAAGTGTAGCTGGTGGCAAGGTAGGTATGTATATGAAATAAATATCTTTTTTTTTTCTTGATTTTTTATGTTGCTTAGAAGGTGTTTGATAAAATACCTGAAAAATCTTTGCTGCTGCTTTACATACAATGAGTTTTTGAAGGTTCAATCCAGGTGTTTGTGAAAATGCTACACAGGCGAACTTGACTCAATCTTAGCTCGAACTTGGCTTGAACTAGTCCGAGTTGCTTATCGAACTGAGCCGAGTTGGCCAACCAGGCTCGAGGACTGAGCTGAGGTCAGCTAGTGGCCAAGCCGAGTCGAGCTGAGGCCAGCTCGACTCAATTCGACTTGATGTACACCCCTAGTTCTCTCTCCATGAGGTCAACCCCATGGGAACTTCCCATGAGGTCTAGCTGTGTAAGCCCCACCGTGATGTATGTCGAACATCTACCCCATCAGCCAGATGCATCATTCTATAGTGGGACATGGGCCTAAAAATTAAGTTAATCCATGACTTGGGTGGGCCACACCACATACAACAGTTGTAAGAGGTTACCCTCCTATTAAAACATTCATAATCATTTATTAAGCCCACTGAGATGTGGTTTACAGATCCAGCCCATCCATTGTGTGTGTCCCACTTGGATGACGGGTCAATCCAAATTTCAGCCGCATCCAAAACTCAGATGGGCCCCGCCAGGTGCCTTTATATGTTTTAGGCATGTCTTCGCATGGTTTTAGAAGGTATGGCCCACCTGAATTCCATATACTACTGATTTTGGGATTTCCCATAACCTAAAGGGGACCTATCAAATGCACGGTGTAAATGTTCCACACACATCAAGGTGGGGCCCACATAGCTCAACCTAATGGAAATTAAGTTCCCATTAAGTCGACCTTATAGTACCATTTCCCACACATGCACACACATATATATATATATATATATATGGAAAAGGTTCTATGCGTTCGAGCTCATGGGGACTTCCCATGAGGTCGAGCTGTGTGGCCCCACCGTGATGCATGTCGACCATCAACACCATCAGTTAGATGCATCATTCCATGATGGGCCTGGAGCTTAAAAATCAGGTCAATCTGTGACTTGTGTGAGCCACACCAAATACAAAAGTTGAAAGGTGTTACCCTCCATTAAAACATTCATAATCATTTGTTGGGCCCAGGAGATGTGGTTCACAAATCTAGCCTATCCATTATGTGTGTCCCACTTGGATGAGGGGTTAGACCAAGTTTTAGATGCATCCAAATTTCAGTTGGGCCCCAACAAGTGCTTTTATATGTTTTAGACATGTCTTCACATGATTTTAGATGGTATGGCCCACCTGAGTTCCATATACGTCTGATTTTTGGGATATCCCATAATTTAAAGGGGACCCATCAAATGCAAGGTGTTGATGGTCGACCCACATCACAGTGGGGCCCACACAGCTCAACCTCATGGGAAGTTCCCATGAGCTCTACCGATAGAACCTTTTCCCATATATATATATATATATATATATATATATATATATATATATATATATATATATATATATATATATATATATATATTGACACACACACACATGACCAATTCAAAAGCTCAATCGGCCAGCCAGGCATATTAACTGCCCTACTAATTAAAACCCTTCGAAAGCATAAAATAAGTTGAAACCTTCCCAACATATATAATATATAGTTAAAAATTCGAAATTTGAGAGAAAGTTACACCTATTGGAACCCATAGTGCGCACTAGGTTATTTTTCTCTGGATTGAACTTTTCCACACTTCTTTCATCCAGGCTGTCTATGAAGTCGTCTGCTACCCGTTCAACGTCACTTGGGCAACGCGCCAGCACATGTGGGCTTAGCAAACCTCATTGTATTAATAATACTTCAAATGAAATTGAAACAAAGGATTACAAGTAGCAACATGATAACCATTTCAAAATTATTACACAAATACAATCTCTCTTATCCCGACCTCCATAATCTTGCTATCAAACAACACTGACCATACACTTGAGTGGCCCACTTACGCTAAGGCCCCGATAAGCTGATTCAAGGAAGAGAGTCCTCAACAAAAGCGGTGGGAACCAAACTATACTCACTCTCCCCTTCTATCTCTACGTTCTCCCCATGGCTCTTCTTACACTCAAAGTAAAACACTGTAAAAACCATATATATGAGTATGGTCTCAAGGGACAGAACATTCACTAGAACGATACCAATCACCAATCGGCTCATATTGGATAGGTGTATATCCTGTATCGCCAAATTGAGAACCAGATAGATGGCTGACCCAAGTAGACTAAAAAGAACATAGAGAATGCAACCTTGCCACCTTCTTCCTTTGATCAGTACTGCAGCTTTCGCAAGTGCTCCCATTCCATAGCTACCCTCTTCGATGACCGAAATTACAATACCCAAAATGAAAAGAAGAGTGAAATAAACATAGAAGCAAAGAGAGAGGAGAGCTAAAACTATTACTAGACAAGTTGATATAATAGAACCCTTGGCAATCAGCATAAGAAAGCCTAATAGTAATATGATCAAAAGAAGAAAACCCAAATTGAAGAGGGTGATGCACAACCATGTGATCACAGGCCGCTTCCATGTCCATCTGATCCTTCGGAACAACTCGCTGCATGTTAGATCCTTGCCATGGTAGGTCATGGCCGACGTGTAAATTGTGGCGACAGCTACGAAGAGTGACACTATAGCAGAGACCACTAAGATGATCGTCTCCTCGCCCGCAAGAATTCCAATGTCTTTTTTAATCCCATCGATCAATTTCGCATAGCTGGGCTGTTGGGGATCGATGTTCTGCAATGTGAGTGACCTCATCGCTAGATCCATGATCAACGGTTTGATCGCGAAGTCGCTGGTTAGGTATATAATAGAGGATTGAATGAGGAGGAGAAGGGCAACGGAGAGGAAGATCTTTCCATTTTTGGATGGGATTTTGAGGCCTGCTCTTAGAATTCCAAAGACACCCATAGGGAAGAAAGGAGTTTCCATGTCGTTCGCCTTGAGCTTTGATAGGATGAACTTGTATTGTGACAACCCATTAGAGAAGATGGTATATGAGGTGCAACATTTCTTGCGTAGAAGTCTATCTCAGCAATTGACTTTTATTTATTTATTGAGGTCGTCTCGACTGCAATGTTTGTAGAATAGACTTATTCAACAATGTTGTCTATTACTTAGTTTTAAAATTCGTTGGGTCCGTTTATTAGGTGCTCTCCACAGTGCAAAGAAATTGACGGGTGCGAAATAATAACCCACAGTTATTTCCCTGCGTCAATCCCTCCACTAGAAAGCAGGAAGGACTAATATTTGAATTGGGACACATTTACAGAAGGGACCTAGTGATTAATGGACCAGATTCATCACACATGCGATTAGTTGGCACATGTGGGATGTCTGAATCTGTCGCTTGAAGATGGGACGTCTGGAAATAGCGTCCCGTTGTGTTATTATTACAAAACTCGCCTCTGAGTTTACGTTGACTTTTTTTTTGTTTTTTTGTTTTTTTCTTTCCCGGTGTTGAAACTCCTGAGAGTCCACCACCCTAGCAAGAGTAAGGATCCGCCTCTGAGTCTACGTTGACTTGGGATTTGAAGTACTGCTAGGAATTGATGTAGAGCCGGTCAAAGGCAATGTCGTGGCCAAGATAAACAAGAAAAGGCCTCGTCGGAGACGCAAGTGATCTTACCCGTGAAGGCCTTTAAACAATCATATCTTGTAAATTAGAATGAGTCAATTTTGACATCTTATATAGGAGTGCACATCAAACCGGTAGGATCGTGGAACCGGACCGGAACCAACCAAATGGTCCAGTTTGGTTCGGTTTTAGAGTGCACCGGTTCCAGTTTTGGTTCCAAATATTAAAAAACCGTTTTGTTCGGTTCAATTTCAGTTTGGGGGTATATAGAGCTGAAACGAACCGTGAATCCGAATCGTGGAACCGAACTTGGAACCGAACCGTGTAACCGAACCTAGGAATGTGAGTTAACAAAATATTTTAGTTGTATATTTAACTCATGATTTATGATTTACAATGCACCCTTTAATTGTTTTCATAAATGTATTTTTTTACGCCATATACAATATCTAAACCATTCATCAAATGGATCATAATACGGATGGACATGGGTTAAATTATAAAATAGAACACGCAAAGTCCAGAACCGTGGAACCGATCCGGAACCGAATCGGTTTTCATGGTCCGGTTCCAGTTCGGTTCTAGGGTGTTAATGGTCTGATTCCGGTTCTAAAAATCCTAGAACCATAAGGAACGGTTCGATTCCGGTTTCACCCTAGAACTGAATTGAACCGAACCATGTGCACCCCTAATCTCATATATGATTTTGGATAAGAGAAGCTACTTTAGCCAACCAACCCAACGACACCGAGTTGCTCACGCCAAATTTGTGAGATTCCATTGTATCAATAGTTGAAAATCTATTTTATTTTCGTTATTAGTTTGATTATAACTGTTCATCATTTGAGTTTCTTGAGTTGTATCCAAAATTAAAAGTGCTTAGAAAAAGTAGGAGAATAACATGGATAAACCAAATAGTACACTATTTTTGGCTGAAAACCATGAGGTTTGGTAGGAATCACGACGTCTATAAATAGCAAATTTACTATTTTATGGTAAGTCATGATTTTAGAAAGTTTTAGTTGTATTTTGATTCTTAACCTTCTTCCTATGGGAAACGGATTGGCTACTCCCTTACTGGTTGATGGTCTGTGGGCTCCACCATAATGTATGTGTTTCATGCAAGTGGTCCATCCATTTTTCCAAATCATTATATGGCATGAGACCAAAAATGAGGTATATCCCAATCTCAAATGGATCACACTAAAGGAAACAATGTTGAATGAACGTTGACCATTAAAAACCTTATGGGGCCATAAAAGTTTTGGATCAAGCTGATGTTTGTTTTTTTCCTTTCATATGGGCTTGTATGACCTAATCAAAAGATCAGATATCAAATAAAAAGTACAGTGGGCCTTAGGAGGATTTTAATGGTAGTTTTCCAATCACTATTGTTTTCTTGCGGTGTGGTCCACCTGAGATTTATATCCCTTTCAATTTTGGGATTAAGCCCTAAAATGATTCATAAAAATGGATGAAACAAATACATCATGGTAGGGCTCACAGAGCACCGACCGCCCGCCACTGGGATGGTGGCAGGGGCAGTAGCCAATCCATTTCCCTTCCGATGGTTCATATCACTATCTAAGGGATTGTAAATTCCTTTATTTATTTATTTATTATGAATTAATTTATTTCAAATTTTTTAGAATCTATTTCATTGCTTATTTCATTGCTTATTATATTACATAATTCTGGTGTTTTGGGAGGCGAGATCCTAAGGTTTCTGTGCAACGGCCCCAACACTGTCTAGCATACCATGTTGTTGGTATGACATCTAATTTTCACATACAAGAAGAAGAAAAAAAAGAAAAAAATTGCCCAATCCGAATCTCAGTTAGGCCACACATTGCATATGGCCCGCCTGAGTTGGTGAGGCTAGTTTAACATTGTTTTATCATGATGAGGGCGCCCAGAGACTGCAATGTACTCGGTTTTGTTGTCAACAATACTACGACCTTCTATAACTTGCTCTGCCAAGAGACTGCTCCCATTGCAATTGTGAACATGAACCCCGATGTAGACTTCCTGGAGTCTATGTAAGACCCGTATCTTAATCCATACTATTCCGTAGGCTTTCGCGGTCCTCTCGGTCGAATTCCGGCAACCCTCGACTTGTATCCGACGTTTGCGAGCGATCTTAAGCCGAGACCTGCATACCGAAGTCGGCTCAACCCAAAACTAGTATCTTAGCGACCGCGCTGTCGCCGCGGTTCCAACGCCGCGACTCACGCACCGATCCGATACCCAGGCTAGAAGATGCGGGCTCACATTCATTTTGAGGAAAATGCTACGCTTTACGAACTTCGAGGGAATCTCTACAATATGTCTCATCAATCAATCAATTAATCAATGTCAAGTATACTCCATACCCCAAGTATAACAACCCATCCCTTCCCATTCCCAAAATCAGCTCTCTCTCTCTCTCTCTCCACTTATCACTTTCTTACAATCCCATCACTCTACCCATCACCCATCACGCCTCATCCCATCCCTTTTCACCCATCACTTCTCTCTCTCTCTCTCTCATATTCCCTCTCTTCACTCCCGAGCAACAAAAATTTAATACGTCCAAGCCTCCTCAAACTCTCCCAAAAACAACAAGTGTGGCCCACCCTCTCATCTCTCATCCCTACTATCAAAGCTCCATTAACCACCATTAAAAGTTGAGCATTAGAGCCAAGTGGATACTAAGGGACCAAGAAGAAGGCCGACAGGTGGGTGATCCATCGTTGATTTCAATTTTAGGACCACTTGTTGTGGGACCCACAATGATGTATGTAATGTAGTGAGGGGCCCATAGTGGCGGGGTCCCTCTATCTTACCGACTCTCTCTCTCTCTCTCTCTCTCTCTCTTTCTCTTTCTTTTTATGTGATGTCTTGTGGCCACCACGGTGCAAGACGATCTTGACCGTCCGATCGTGAGGCCCACCTTGCAGTAGGTCCATTGGATGGCCAAGATGAAGGAAAAGTACAAGTATCAGCTTCATCCAAAATCTTGGTGGACCACGTGTGTGGGACCCACCGTGATGTATATTCCACACCAACCATCTGTGGCGCCTCACTGTCCATGTGGACATGGGGCAGACTTAAATCAGGTGGGCCACGTCCATGTGGGACCCACCATGATACCTGTGTTTATCTATGCCGTCCAGCGTCCTTGGACACTGGACGTGAGGCAGGGTGTGGCTAACATGGACTGCGTGTACTAACATGGGTGTGTACTAACAAGCTAACAAAAAATAAAATAAAATTATATATATATATATATATATATATATATATGAGTTTTGGGGTAGGCCGCTTATGCAGGCCCCACCTTGATGTACAAGTCTCATCCACGCCGTCCATTCCATTCCCCAGCTCATTTTAGGCATTGAGCTGAAAAATGAAGTCAATCCGATTATCGGGTGGGCCATAGCATAGAAAATTGTGGTTTTGACCATTAAAATCTACTGTAATGTTTCTGTACACCAAAGCATATTGAATATTGGGCTCATTTGGTCTGTCTCGAGCGGTAAAATCTAATGGCTGGGGTGGATTTTGCTGATGCGAGCCCCACATAGGAAAAAACATCGAAAAATCAAAATAATAATAATAATAATTTAGGCAGCAGCAGGCGCAACTGCTGACCGTCCCCTGGACGCAGTAGCGTCCTGCGCTGCCGTGGTGGGCTAGGACTCACAGCCATGGGCCCCACGTGATGAGTGATAAACATCAACACCTTGCATTTGGTGGGCCCCCCTCAGGGCAGCGAGCAGCCTCAAAAATTAGCCGTGTACGTAACTTAGGTGGCCCACATCACAGGGAACAGTGAGAATTGAACGTCTGCCATTGAAACCCTTTTGGGTGTCATAGAAGTCCTGGAGCATTATGAAATTTGTTTTCCTCTTCATATGGGTCTGTGTGACCTTACCAACAGATTGGGTGGAAAATAAACATTATGGTGGGCCCCAGGTGGGACCCATTGATGTATGTATTGTATCCACTCCTTCCAATAGTGTAGACCCCCCACCATGAAGTATGTACTTTATCTATGCTGTCCATCCCTATGGGACCCACCATGATGCATGTGTTGCATCCAAACCATCCAACCATTTGGCAAGCTTGTCTTACAGGCTTGAGACTAAAAATGAGACAGATCTATAGTTCAAGTGGACCCCCACCATTGAAAATAGTGGGGACAGTGACATTCACCGTTGATGGTAGTTCCGATTAAGCTGGTGTTTTTGCTTTCACTTCATCTACCTCTATGTTAACTTATGAATAGGTCAGATCTCAAAAAGATATAAGGGTGAGCCCGTTTGATATACATGAAGCCCATTTGATTTGGCCCATTTGATCGGCCCAATTGACTCAGCCCATTTGATCAGCCCATTTGCATCAACCCATTTGATTCGACCCATTTGTATCAGCCCAGTTGATTCGACCTATCTGTATCGGCCCATTTGATTGATTCGACCCATTTGATGTAATTGAGGCCGATGATGATATATATTAGGCCTTTGTGCTAGGCCGTGGGCCCCTATCCGATTGGCCCTCTGAGCGTTATTCCATGAGAGCAATGTTGGTTAAATGACCACATTGATGGGTAATGATGGTTGAACGTCCACATTGTGACCTTCCCTTAGGCCTTTTTAGGTCCATTCTCGTTATTCTCTAGTGGGTTAACCCAAACGCTTGGGCCCCATTGATTTTAATTGGTCATCATCGTTTATCTATCTATGGACCCCGCCTCATGCCGAGGTTGATTATCGATGCCGATTGCCGATACCGTTTACCGTTGCCGATTATGAGTTTGTGACAGCATAACATCATGATACATGCCCATACGCATCATCTGCATGATTGTTATGAGATGTGATTGGTCATTGCATATGCCATAGTACAGGTGGTTTATGAGACTCTCTGATAGGCAAAATTATCCCACACGAGCATACGGTATGTGCAGGATTGATGCATGATTGGACTGCATGACTCATGCACTTTGCATTTGTGTGATTGTGATTATTATATGGCCTAGCGATATCAGGGTTGTGGCCTCCACAGATACGTCGTGGGTGGCTGGATTAGATACCAGAAATACTGTTTCTGGCATCGGGGCGCCATAGATGTCCCTGGGTGAAAATCTCTAAACCCGATGGTACCAGAAGATGATTTTAACGTCGAGACCGGGTGGATACATGAGCACACAAGGGCCGAATACCAGGAGGCCGTGTCTCCCACTGTGTCGTAGTCAGTTGGAAAGGGGTGTACCCTTACTCGCCCGAGGGTAGGGGGCATTACTAGGTTGAGTTTGACCAGTTCGTGAATGGGTCCGCTATCGACGTGTTGGGTAGATATTGACAGACTATTGGTCAGGAGGATAGTGAGGTTTCTTACGCTTACTTGGACTGCGCGCCTAGGAAAGAGGCAGTGCCATTTGGAGTGTATGAAATCCCAGTAATTATCCAGAATGAGAACTGTACTGATATTTGCTGAGTTGTATGAGGATTTGGATGAGGATTGACATGCTTGAGTTGCATCTCGCATTGCATGGTCTTGATATGGCCGATAGCATTCATATCTTGCACCGCATAACCTTGGTACGGTTGATTGCATTCACGTACCCATCAACATCATTCTGCATTACTCTGGGATTGCATTCTGAGCACGTTCATACTACGCACATACTTACACCACCCTCTAAGCTTTCTATAAGCTTATGCACGATTGATGTGTGCAGGTGACGCCAGGACGCAGCCATAGCCTCGCCGCAGTTGGAGTGTGCAGTCGAGCTTCTAGAGTTTTTGTTATTTTCATTATCTTGTATTTCTCTTTCATACGCATTGTACTCAAAGTTTTGATTATAATGGATTTTGAGATGGTGTTCTTGTGGTTATTGTTCATGGGTTATGCTTATGGTTATGCTCATTATGAATCAAAACATGTTTGAAATCCTCCCTGTAGGATCCCAGGATCGGAACCTGGTGTATAGGTGCCGAGAGCCGAGAATAGGGTACTATGGAGGCTGTCAGTGCCGGATTCACAAATCTTGAATTTTGTGAGCCCGGTTTTCGAGTTTGGGGCGTGATAGTCTATGTCACCTGCCATGTCTGCATCTGTGTAGCCTTTTAACATAAGTTTTTCGTCACCATAGCATAAGCTCAACCTAGATGAGTCTCTTAAATACCACAGTATCCATTTCACCACTACCCAATGTTCTTTGCTAGGATTGGAAAGATACCGACTGACAACACTAACCGTATATGTTATGTCTGGGCACGTACACATCATAACATGCATCAAACTTCCTATCGCTGATGCGTAGGATATCTTCATCATCCCATCCATCTCTGCCTTCGTCTTGGGACACTGCTTGTTGCTCAATTTGAAGTGAGCATTCAGTGGAGTACCGACCGACTTCGCTACATTCATATTGAACCGCTCTAGGACATTCTCAATATATTGCTCTTGTGACAGCCAAAGCTTTCTGCTGCTTCTGTCACGGGTTATCTCCAATCTTAGGATCTGTTTAGCCCGACCCAAGTCTTTTATAGCAAACGACTTCTCCAACTTCTGTTTCAGCCTGTTAATCTTCTTGATGTCTTTACCCATGATGAGCATATCATAAACGTATAATAGCAGAACTAAGAAATCATCATCATATGAGAACTTACGCGTGAACACACAGTGGTCCGACTCCATTCTATCATATCTATGCTTTAACATGAACAAGTCGAACTTCTTGTAACATTGCCTTGGAGCTTGTTTCAACCCATACAAGTTCTTCCTCAGCCTACACATCATATGCTTTTTGCCCTTGACTTCGAACCCCTCTGGTTGGTGCATTTAAATCTCTTTTGCAGGTCACTATGGAGAAAGACAGTTTTAACATCTAATTGCTCTATCTCCAGATCTATGCTAGCCGCCAACCTAAGTAACACTAGTATGGATGTTATCTTCACTACTAGTGAGAATATCTTCTCGAAGTTTATACCTTTCCTCTGACCAAACCCTTTCACTACAAGTCTGGCCTTGAACCTCGTTTGTGAATTCTTCTGCTCAATCTTCTTTTTGAACACCCACTTATTACTCAGAGCTTTCTTGCCTTTAGACAATTTCACCATATCATAGTTGTGGTTCTTATATAAGGATTCCATCTCCTCTTGCATAACTTTCAACCACTCCCCCTTATGCTCGTTGACTAGGGCCTTAGAATAATCTATGGCTCTACCCCCTCAGTGAGCATAATGTACTCATGTAGCAAGTACCTCTTGGATGATTGTCTGTCCCTAAATGACCTCCTCACCTGTGGCTCAATAGGTGGATCAAGTGTGGGCTACTTCCCGAGTCCATCTTTTATAGGAATTCTCTCGTCCTCTGCACCTTGTTGTACTCCCCTATCATTAGGCATCACAGGAGGAATAACCAGATCCATATCCTCTAGCTCTCCTGAAATAGGCTGCGTCTTTTCTTGCTTATAAATGTCTTCAATACATTGGTCTTCAAAGAAAATCACATCTCTGCTCTTGACGAGCTTCTTCTTAGTCGGATCCCACAATCTGTAGCCAAACTTTTCATCACCGTACCCCAAAAACACACATTGCCCGATCTTCATATCGAGCTTAGACCTCTTGTCCTTTGGTACGTGAACGGATGCCCTGCATCCAAACACCCTGAGATGACTGTAGATTTATTTTGTCCAGTCCACACCTTCTCAGGTACTTCTACATTCAATGGGGCTGATGGAAACCTGTTTATCAAATATACTGCCGTGTGTATTGCTTCACCCCAGAACGTCTTGGGCAACTTTGAATGGGATAACATGTATCTGATTCTCTCTACAATGGTGCGATTCATTCGCTCAGCCATACCATTATGCCGTGGGGTCTTGGGAACCTTCTGTTCATGCCATATACACAGGGACTTACAATACTCCTGTAAGTAACCAATGTATTCCCCACCATTGTCAGCGTGGATGCACTTTAATAATTAACCCGTCTCTCTCTCGACCATAGTATGAAACATTTTAAACACACCAAAGACCTCGTCCTTAGATTTCAAAGCATAAACCTAAACCCTCCTACATACATCATCTATAAAAGTGATAAAATACAATGCCCCACCCAAGGTTTTTGTCCTCATAGGACCACAAACATTAGAATAAACCAAATATAATGCATACAATTTATTAACGGGAGAAGTAGATTTAACAAATGAAACTCTATACTGTTTCTCTGATAAACTATCAATACAGGTTTTGAGAGGTATACTTGTCACGTTTGGAAGGAGCCGCTTCTTTGCTAGTAGCTGAAGTCCTTTATCAATCATGTGGCTTAGATGCCCATGCCACATGTCAATAGCTGAATTTTTCGCTGTGTTCAACCTACCTTGCACACACTGTCACTTGCCCTGTAAAGCGTGCAACACTTCTTTCCTCTGGCTGCGATCAATGAACCCTTGATGAGCTTCCAGCGCCCACCAGCAAAACGGCTTTTATAGCAATTATCATCTAACCTTCCCCCGACATCAAGTTGAGGCGAAGGTCTAGAATGTGCCTCACATCCTTGAGAACCAATGTGCAGCCCACATCGGTCTTCACACATAAATCATTGACCCCTATGATCTTCGATACGCCAGAATTTCCCATCTTCACGGTCCCAAAGTCACCTGACTTGTAGCTTATGAAGAAATCTTTGTGTGGAGTTGTATGAAATGAGGCTCCTGAGTCTATCACCTAGTCGGTGTCTTGACTCATAGCCATGAGACAAACATCATGATCTGCTGAAAGAATAACTACAACATCGCCATCTGAAGCTACCGCAGTGGAATCTGATTCATCTTCCTTCTCCTACTCTTTTCCTTTCTTGTCATTCTTCTTCTTATAACATTCATACGTATAGTGGCCCTTCTTGTCATAATTCTAGCATTCAACGTCCTTCCTCGTAATCGACTTGCCTCTTGATTTATTTTGGGCCTTCCCGCCCTTTCTGTTCTTTCCTCTCCTCCGATCTTGTGTCACAAGGGCCTCTTGTTGAGTAGACCCCTGAGACTTCCTCCTTATCTCCCACTACCAAAAAAGGGGCAAAGGATACAGATCACGTTAGTTTTTTGTTATGGATATAAACCTTAGCTACAGTTGCTACGGTTTTAATCTGTAGCTAAAAAGTCGACACACCATTACTAATTAATGGTGTTGTAAGGGGCTCTATGGGGCCTTAAAAAAACTATATGTTCTATCTAAGCCGTCCATATATTTGGAAATATTACTTTAGAGGATGAAATAAAAAATTAGCCACATGGTAGGAAACATGGATATTAAATTATATTTGCTTGTTATGGTGTGGTTCACTTAAGCCTTTAATATACTTTAAATTTGGTATCATGAACTAAAATAATTTAATAAAATTATGGATCAAAATAGATAAACCAAATACATCATGGCAGGTCCCAAGGAGCCTTTGTTAGGACCGTCCACGTCCGTTCGTGAGATGATGCCCAAAATTTGGGCGCACGCTCAAAACAGAGCCGCGCCCAAAGAGGGTTATTTCACTCTCTCTCACTCTCTCTCTCTCTCTCTCCTTTACCTAATCTTTGCATTCCCTAATCCTCTCTCTCCCTCCCTCCTAATCTTTGCTCCATCTCTCTCATTCTCCTCCCTCTCTCTCCAATGCATCATCCGTGAAGAAAATCACGCCATGAAGCTCGTCTTCTCTCTCTCTCTCTCTCTCTCTGTCTCTCTCTCTCCCCCATTGCAGCAGCTGTGAATCTCCTACCCGAAGAAGCACACGCTGCGAAGCTCCTCTCCATAGGTTTGATATATTCTTCTCGTTTTCTGTCTTTTAGATTTGATACATTGTAACTGTTTGATGAAATGGCCCACTATCTGTTTGTTTTTGTTGAAATGGCTGGATGAAATGGCATGCTATTTGTTTAATGAAATGGCATGCTATATGTCCTTGGAGAGGTGGGCCACACCGACGCTTATGCCTTTGCCCTCAGACTCTTATGCTAATGTCCTGGTTTGTTGGATTTCCGGGCCAGGCATTAGGGGCAGAATTGAGCATGATTTATAGGAGGAAACTTACAAGTTACTATGATTTTTTGTATTTTATATTCTGATATGGAGAAACTTTTAAAGATGTGATATAGTTATGATAAATATAAGTTATACAGTTTCAATATTATCCACAGAACTCCAAGCTGTTGCATTGATATCCCTATAAAAAAAAATCAGAAGGATTCCGATAATTTTTATTCAAATATCCAAAAGGATGCAACTGGGTCACAAGTAGTCATCCCGAAAGAGAGAGAAAACAACAAGATACCTTGAGAACAATTGCGAAATACCCCATGACATTAGCTGCTTGAGCCCACTCGAAAATAGACCTTGTAATTTTAGTAAAGACAAATTTTTTTTTCCCAGCCACATTGTCCACGACATAGCAGGAACTGAAACTCTCCATAAAAACATCATGCTTTTACTACATTTTCCTCCACCATGCATGCCAAGCCCTTAGAATCCACCATGGATTGCAACATCACCCAATACTCCTCAAATAAGTGCAGAAACCTCCACCAAATATCTTGGAAAAAAGAATATTGCAGGAATAAATGGTCAACCAATTCCACATTCCTTAGGCACATTGGGCATTCATTTGGAATGAACATGTTCCTCTTGCTCATACCATCCCCAAGCCTAAGCGTCATATTTCTTAGTTTGAGGCCCCACCTGAGTGTGTGTGGTTTATCTGCTGTTGGCTGGTGTCAGACTATGAGCCCCCTCCTTGTGGGGCCGGTGGAAATGCCCTCACTTCCTCGACTTTCTTTCTCTGTGGAGTCACCATTAACTCAAGATGTAGTTAATGGCTACAAAACATTGTTGGACTAAATCCTACATTGAACATCCCAGAATATTATGAGCCGTGAATTCTGATCAGTAATGTATTTTGGACGGTTATAAATAGGAGTATCAATTCAATGGGGCTCATACTAGTCTGGGCTGAGGTTAGCTTGAGCCCACTGGTTTAATCTCGGTTTGAAATTTAGGTACAGGCCAGATTAAATGGTCCTAGATATAGGCTTCAGATTGGCTTTGTATTGAAACCAAACGTGTATATTTTCTCAAGCCTAAAAATCAAATAGCCTAAAGGGTGAATTCAACCATAAGAGTCTATAAAATGACTAGAAACATCAATTTCTTGAAATATTTGGGCATTTTCTCTTGGCAATGAGATGGCCCAGTGATTGGTCGATCTGGATGGATCAACAAGTGTGTGCCTCACCATCTACGTTATGCACAACACGAGTAGCATTTGGTAGAAAAAAAGGTAGATCTAAGATTTGAGTTGCCCACATCACTCAAAAGCATGTGTAACAAAAGTTGTGTAGGGCCCATCATGAAATTCACTCCATATGTCTGTTGCACTAGCTCATTTTAAGGCAACAACAAAATTAGGTAGATCTAAACTCGAACGGGCTACATGTGGTAGGACAACAACAAACCCATTGTTATTCTTCCGTCACTACAAAACTGTCCAGACAGAGAGACCATCTGGTCCATAGATCCTGATGTGGGGTCCATTGATTTTGAAATTCAAACCATCAACGCATGGAATCATGGACCACCTCATGATGGATTCATTCCCATTTCCTTCTTCCATAAAAGGTCTGGCACTAAAATGGGCTTGAGCTTTGAAAAGTTCCCCAACCCAACTAGTTCAAGTCTCTCCATC
Source organism: Magnolia sinica (assembly GCF_029962835.1). Taxonomy (NCBI): domain Eukaryota; kingdom Viridiplantae; phylum Streptophyta; class Magnoliopsida; order Magnoliales; family Magnoliaceae; genus Magnolia; species Magnolia sinica. Next base: position 9,432,627 of record NC_080581.1, read on the forward strand.
TAGAGGTTATGGAGAAATCATCCATTCACAACAAAAATGAGCCAAAAAAAAAAACCTACTACCACCTCCAGCAGCAGAAGCCTAGGCTCTATATATTTGTTTTATTCATGTTGTCCATTCATTTTTCCATATCATTGTGGGTCATGAGCCCAAAAATGAATGGGCATTCGATAACCACTGTTTCATCTTATGTGATCCACATAAGATTTGGATCTTCCTTTTTTGGATCTCATGCTCTAACATGATGTAGAAAAATAGATGAATGACATGGATGAAACACATACATCATGCGGTGGCTCACACAGCACCATTAGTAGGCAATCCAAGTCCCTCATGATATGCCCATGAAAAGTTAAAGCTATTCAAAGACTAAACTCCAATGATAGTCATAGATGCATGTGTTTAGAATTAGATCCTTGAATAGGTGATATATATATATATATATATATATATATATATATATTGGTAAGGTGCAAGTTCAAAATGAACCTCTTGGTTAATCAGGATCCGGCTATAATAGATACGGAGTGGATGACACTAAGTTTTTCGAACCCTCGTTTTATTTCTAGAATCAGAAGCTTTTTGAAGTTTGCACGAGAATACCTTCCTGGTAGAGAAACCATTCTTTGTCCATGCGCCACTTGTAGATGTTTACGATTATCAGTTTTTTATGATGATTTGGAAATACATCTAATGAAAAATGGATTCGACCCAAGCTATAGGGTTTGAGACATGTATGGTGAGCATGTATCACCTAAGTGTACTGAATATGCATCAAGTTCCAAACATTACCACAATGTCTTGAACTTAAATGAGGTTCACAACGCGATCGTTCAAGAACTCGGTGGTAATAACCTAAATGAAGTTGTACAGGATGAGCCGAATGTGACCCTTGTAGTCAAAGGTGTCTTTGGGGAAAATGAAACTGATGAGTTTGAAGAAAATCTACGAGACGTAATGACTGAGCTATACCCAGGGGCCCAAGATTTCACCGTTCTGACTTTTATTGTATAACTTTTCAAATTAAAGGTGAACCATGGATGGAGCGAAAAAAGCTTTACAGAGCTCCTTCAACTACTAAAGAAGGTGTTACCTTCAGGTAACAAGGTCCCTACTAATACCTACCAAGTGAAGAAGATCATTATAAAGTTGGGTCTTGAATATGTAAAGATCCATGCTTGTCCAAATGACTGCATCTTATATTGGAAAGAGAACGAGATGAAAACTAGTTGTCCAACTTGTAAAGCTTTTAGGTTCAAGATAGAAATGGATGTTGAGAGAAAACAATCTCAAGTACCTGCCAAGGTGTTAAGGTATTTTCCATTAACACCAAGGCTACAAAGAATGTTCAGTGTGCCATGGTGGCGAAAGAAATGTCTTGACACTCAACCAGAAAATTGCAACATGAAAAGATGGAGCATCCAACTAATTCTATTGCATGGAAGAATCTTGATGACAAGTATATGGATTTTTCAGCTGAGCCTCGCAATGTTCGATTCGGCCTGACTATAGATGGGTTTAACCTATTCAGCGCTTTCAGTACATCTTATAGTTCATGACCCGTTATGTGTGTGACGTACAACCTTCCACCAAAGCTTTGCATGAAACTTTAGTTTACTATGTTGACTTTGCTCATTGAGGGACCACAATAATCAGGAAAGGATATTGATGTTTATTTATAACCATTGATTGATGAATTGCAAGACTTATGGCAAAAAGGGGTCACGACGTTCGACGCATAACATGACAACAAATTCAACATGCATGCCATTTTGCTCTGGACAATCCATGACTTTCCAGCATATAGTAATGTTTTTGGTTGTAGGACCAAGGGTAAGTATGGTTGTCATGTATGTGGTCTCAACACAGATTCCTTGTGACTCCAATATGGAAAGAAACATGTTTATATGGGCTACAGATGGTGGTTTCCAATGTTAGACCAGGCAAGGAAGGACATAAGTGCTAGCACATTCAATAAGAAGGTAGAGATACGGTGACAACTCATCCGTCTGGATGAGATTGAGGTCGAAAGACAAACTTCAAACTTGAATATGCAATGGGGGAAGAATGAGAAGAGGAATATGAGGGGTATTGATGGAAGTCGACAAGAGCTAACAGGTGATGTTGAATCACCGTGGTTCTTTAAACGGTCTATATTATTTGATCTGGAGTATTGGAAAGACATTCCAGTGCGTCACAACCTTGATGTTATGCATGTCGAGAAATATATGTAAAATCCTTGTCGCCTTGTTGTTGAACACACCCGGCAAGATCAAGGATGATGCTAATGCGCACAGTGACCTAAAATGGTTGGGAATTAAGAAGCGTCTATGACTAAAAAAGAGCAATGACAAGATGATTAAGAAACAAGGTCCTTTTTGTTTAAGAAAAGAAGAGAAAAAGCTTTTCTTTCGGACTTTGCATGATCTGCATGTTCCAATCGGTTTTAGCGCAAATTGGAAGACCAACATAAGGGAGATTACATGGATTTAAAGGGAATGAAGTCTCATTCTTATTATGTGTTGATGCAACATTTGCTCCCAGTTCTCATCCAGCATGCATTCAGGGATAAGAAGGTCATTCGTCCTATAATTACAAGCTTTTGCACCTTCTTTAATGCCTTGTGCTCGACAACAGTAGACCTTCAAACGCTCCTCATGCTTGAGAGGAGTATGGATAGGACGTTATGTCAGCTTGAGATTATATGCCCTCCATCGATATTTGTCGTGATGATGCATCTGTCGATCCACTTGGCTTATGAGGCTCGCATATGTGGTCCTGTATACTATCGATGGATGTATCCATTCGAAAGGTACGCTATGAGCTTAATAAGACTAATCCGGCTTAACATCTACAATTACATGTATTTGTAATATATCATTATCTTTGTCAGGTTCATGAAGACATTCAAGGCCTATGTCCGTAACAAGACGCAACCTGAGGGTTGCGTTGCAGAACAATACATCTAAGAGGAGACAATTATATATTGCAACCAATACAGAGGAAAACAAAAAATAAGCCTCTTGGAAAAATTGGAAAAACGGTTTGCAAGATGTCGTTGATGACGACTCTCATGATGACGATGTTGGTCCAATAGGCTCGGGTCAAAGTGTTATCCTAGTGGGTATCAAATACAAACAGGCTTGTACATGGGTACTGAAGAGTCATCCCAGCTATGATGTGTGGGAAGGGTATGCACAATTAACTCATTTGTATATATCTTCTTTACTTTATGCGATTTCAATATAACAGTGGTATCAAATAACATGCAGGAAGCACAAAGATTTCTTGCAGCGATGCTACAGGAGGACCAACAGGGTGCTTAGCGGGGATGAATTCATACCTTGATTGAAGAGGCAACCAGAGTTTAGCGAATCTAACGATAAAGAATTTAAAGATATAATGAGAGGACCTCTAGCTTTTTCTACTCTATACAATAAGTATTATATTAATGGTTTTCTCTTCGTCATTAAGGACTATGAGGAGAATAAAACAAACCAAAACAGTGGGGTTATGACAGAGGGTATGACCACCTTTCGATCTAGTGCTAAGGATATGAATACAGTGGATGAAAATCAACCTTACTACGGAGTCCTTCGTAGAATTATCCAATTAGAGTACAGAACATGGTACAAGCCTGTCCTATTTAAGTGTGATTGGGTGAAGGTGACGCATCATGGTGTTTCTTTTGATGTTGAAGCGAATCTGAGATTAGTAAATTTGTCCAGTCTTTACAGTTCAAACAAAGTGGGTGACAAGCCATTCATTCTTGCGGAGCATGACACGCAAGTTTTCTACTCCAGAGATCCAAAAAATCCTGAATGACATGTGGTATTGGAGGTTCGAAAAAAGATTTTTATTGAAGAAGAGACGTGCATCTATTGGAACGATTTAAGGATGTAACTGATGCCGATGCAGGACCTAATCTCACCTCAGTAGTAATTTTTAATGAGTTGATATTCAATGAACCTGAAGACATCAATGTTGTAGTCGAGAAAACAAAGAAAGGAAAGTGATCAAGGAGAATCTATTGAATTGTTTTTATTTTCTAAGCATGTAACAAAATGATATTTATTGGAAGAAATCCAATTAAGGTATGGATAATATAATGAATTGTTTGTACTTTATCTGTTATCTAAATTATTGTATTAATCATTAGTGTTATTTTATTTTACTTATATTAGTGAATAAACAGGCACATGGATTCATAACCAGAGGCATTGGGTGTGCACTTGACTGAGATTATGGATGCGAGCAAGACCAAAGGTAATATGATAGTTCTCCTTAATTAGATATGTAAATTTCAATTTTCTTATATATTGGTGGTAAATAACGATGTGTATATATAACTGTTATTCTTTTTATATTGTTGTGTCAGCGTCTTCTTCTTCGTCTAGAAAGAGAGGTCCTACTAGGGGTGCTTTTTTTACATGAGCAACCTGATTGGAAAAAAGTCTTAAAGATGAATGAATTCGGGCAACCAAATGAGGATTGTCCTGATTAGAAGCAATTTGCATCGCATATCGGTATCCTCACCCATAATTATATCCCGATCATATACTAGGACTTTCGCCAGGTGCCTCATGTACACATTCAAATGATCATAGAGTCATTGTCACGGGCTTATGAGTTTGAGGGTCAAAGTTGGGATGCGAGTCTTACATACGTAACAAAACACATCAAGAAAACATAGAGGAATTACAAGAAAAGGTTGACTACAAAATATATTAAAGACAAGGATCCTACAGTTGTGAGAGATAGTCCTGACCCCCCAGGTATCCCTATGGAGGATTGGATAGTCTTTGTGAATCAACATAGCATTAAGGAATTCAAGAGAGCAAGCGCAATGAATAAAGTCAATCGGTCCATGATAAAAGGACCTGCGTGTCTTGGGAGGAACAACATGACTGTTATTCGCCATCAGATGCTATGTATTATTTATTTATAAATATAGGTATTATAGTTTAATATTGAATTTAATTTTGAAATATCACTCATCTAACTCCATTAATATGTAATGTGCTAAAGGCGAAGGAGAGGAATCTTACCTCTGATGCCGAGATAGGTAGAGGTGATGTCTACTTAAGAGCCCATACAAGCAAGGACAAAGTTGTCCAGTATCCTGACCTTGTTGTAAGTGCACCCCTTCTACCACTAACCAGTACCTTTATGAGATGCCAATGTATAACTTTAAATTATTTTACATTCATTTATATTTTGTCACAGGAAAAATTAGATGAGCTTTATTATAGCAATCCTGCTTCTAAGATTACCGTTGTCGATAATGCCCTTACACAGGTAATAATAAAATTTAAAAATTATAGTGAGATTCATGATAATTATGAATTTTCTAATAACTTGATTTACAATGTTTTACAGTTGGTTGGTTCTGACAGTAGAGGGCGAATGCGGGGTCTAAGTTTCTCAATAAGCAAGACAACACTGAAGATGTCAGCCCCTGCCCGTTCAAAGGTAGAGAATTTGATAAAAGAAAGAGAGATCCTAGTGCAGGAGATATCTGAGATAAAGAAAACATTGGCCGAGATGAAGGCCTGGATGGAGATGCAGCAACACACACAATCTACTCAAAACCTCTCATTTCCAACACTTGCTAGATCTGCTCAGGCATCGTCGGTATGCAAGTGTAAATTTGCTACTGTATTGAACTTACAATTATTTTATAAATGATAACAATACGAATGCCATTTTATATGTGTACATGTAGTCGAATATTATATATATTGGTAAGAGATGCGGCTTGCTTGGTTGGAGAAATCATGATGTAGTTGCTCGTGGTCAAGTGTTCGAAGTTAATCCAAATGTAGTTGTCCATTACGGACCGTTGGAGGAGGGAGGTTTTGTTATTATCCTGACTGAGATTATACATCTTGGTACTCGTTTGTGGAAAGAAGATGGGTTTGCATCTACACTTGGAGAGGCCGGTCTAAGATCATTTGTGTAATGGGGGAAGGAATCTTTGAGAATTCATTAATTTGAACAAATTTAGTACTCTATAATTGAACTTGGTGTGGATGATTTTTTTAGTTACTTTATATGATGTTTCACTTATTTTTTCCTTAATTTTGAACTAATTTGGCACTTTATCGTTCAACATATTGATGGTATGCATGTTTTGTCTAGTTACCATATACGTTGTTTGGTTTGGTTTTTGTAATTTTGAATGAATTTTATACTCTATATATATAAACATATTAGACTCCATTTGGTCGTTACAAGCCAAATGGAGCTTAAGCCCCTTTTTAACTTCGCTAATGCAACTCCTTGCATTGCCGGTCCCAAGCCCGGGTAAAGGAGGGAGAATGGGCATCAAGGTGAGTTGTGTACTTTTCATTCATTTTCTTTCCAGCATATGTATTGCTTTTAGTGAGATCGAATTTTTTGCCTACAGGTTAAAGTTACGAAGGAGAGTGCGGCACCTAGAGCAGTGTATGTACCCACCGCCACTGTCCGGATGGCACCTGCAAGCACAGAGCAGCAATCGCTTGCGCCAGCAGCCCCACCTTCAGCACCTGAGATCCCAACTTCTAGTGACAGAAATGCCCCTGAAAGCAGCAATATTCACGAGGAAGGTGCTTATCATATCTTTCTCATATACATATGTCTATGTTTCTGCCAATTTAAGGTCATTTACATGGTGTTGATGTCTGCCTTATGTGCTACTTGTAGTAGTGCATGTGAGCTTAGCAGAACTCATTTTCATATGGTATACTCTTATACGATCTTCATCCTTTTCTTGGCAGCAGAGGGTCACTCCATTTACATCCATGGTTTACCTTTGAATGCGACAGTTCCCCAGCTCAAGGAGGAGTTCAAGAAATTCGGACCTATTAGGACTGGTGGTGTTCAAGTCAGAAGCAATAAGGTCTGTTTCATAAAAGTGACTTGTGAATTTGATTTATTTAGTTCGAGTTTACATCTTTGGTTTTCTTTTCTCCTTTTAATCTGTGCAGCAACATGGATTCTGTTTCAGTTTTGTTGAATTTGAGTCATCAAGTTCCATGCATAGCGCAATTGAGGTATGGATGCTGCAGTTGTTCCAATTCATATTCCATAAGTTAGTTAAAATGAAATCTGTTTGATGCTGGTTACAGTTTTTTAATTAGTGGCCATAAAAATTTGAGGGATCCTAATACGTCTTGCTAGTCTCCATGAGAAATCCTCATTTGGATCACCCTTTACTAAAAAGGGCCATAAACACTAGATGAAGGCTATTCTGCCCTATACAAAAGCCTTAATCTCCGCCTAGTTGGACTCGCATATCCAATTTTACTGTAAAACACCAGTTTCTTCCACAAATCATTTTTTAACAGATATACAATGGGATCTACGTGCTCTACATGGATGGATGGATGGATCATGTAAGTGTGTGTGTGTGAGCCCGCGCTATTGTTTCTGGATCTGTTCATCTGTTTGTATAGTTAGGTTTCCTAGCTTGATTCTATTGCCACTTGTATGCATGCCATAGACCAGCCATTCTGCCAAATTTCTCTCTATTTTCAAACTTCACAAAGTTCTTAATTTGCTAACTAATGACTCTTGACTACTGTGCTTTCTACGTATCCTGCCAATGTTATTCCTTGTCTCACACACTTACAATTCTTTCTACTTTCTTGGCAGCTTGCATTCACAGGATCAACGGCTACTGGTAAAGTCGTGCTTGAAATGTCTACCAAAAGCAATCTTAAGCCCATGACATTAGAGCTTGGAGGGAAATCTCCATTCACTACTTTTCATTATATGTGAGGATGCTGATGTTGATCAGGCTGTAGAGCTTGCACACACTGCTCTATTTTTAATCAGGTGTGTCTAATCAATTAAACATATAGAACTTTTCTGGATTTGATGGAGAATGATTTTATTGAAACTAAGTCTGATTTGTGTATAGGGACAATGTTGTTGTGCTGGGTCTCATACGTTTGTTCATGAACGTGCTTATGACGAGTTTGTAGAGAAAGCAAAAAACAGTGCTTTGAAACGTGTTGTTGGTGATCCTTTCAAGAAGGGTGTTGAACAAGGTCCTCTGGTAAATTAGAAAAATTCTCTCTCTTCCTTTGTACATGAACACATTGTTGAAGAAGCATTCCCAAATGGCTCTAGCAAAAATGCAATGCACAAATATAGTCCATTGGCTCCATATCTCAAGTATTTAGTGCCGTGCAGCTGTTTTCTTATGAATCTTACAAGTATTCAGTTTGCAATGTCGAAACATGTATTCTATCTTTTAAAAATTTTCCCTTCATCCAAGTTTGTATGACCTTATGAATAGTTTGGATGGCAAATAAACATCATGGGCCCTATGAATGTTTCAACAGTGGGAATCAGTCTATTTTTGTGTCCAGCCCATTTGTCACCATTTATACTTATTTATGCAGATTGACTTATTGTTGGGTTGGGCTTAGCAAACCGTCTAGACAACCTGATCCACTAGCACTCCTATGTGAGGGGACCATGATCTGGTGATTCATTCCAACAGTTAATTCGATGGGCATGCTAAAAAAAACCTCACAGATCAGAAGATCCCAGACATCCAACAAGGAATAGAAGCTAACCTTGCTATAGGTTTGGGAGTTGTTCACTCTCTCTCTCTCTCCTCTCTCTCTCTCTCTCTTAACTATGTAGAAGGCTAGAGTTGCTAGACGCTCTTATTTGTTATTTTACTTTCTCCAGGCCATCGACGTTAAGGAGAAGGTACAGAATGCACCAGATGAAGAAAAAACTAAAAGATCAATTGGACAACAGGAACACAATTCAGGAATATATATATGCCCCGATTGTGGGAGAAGGTATAATTACATCTGGTGATGTTTATATATTTATGGATGGATGGTAGAAGTAGCTAGTTGATGTGTGAGTAATGCGTGATGTTCATATGTTCAGGTATTCAGCTTTGGATGTCGAGGTAAGATAAGCCCAAATGATGAATATTTCCATTGTGAAAATTGCAATGGTGAACTTGTTGCTGAGAGTGAGAAGATAGCTACTGAAGAAATGGGAGATGGAGATGATAATGCTAGGAGGAGATGGCATGAAAATTGAGTTTTGATCAATTCAATTTGGCTCGATCAAGAGTCATGTTGACTCTGCTGGGTGAGGTTATTAGTTGAGACTTGATTCCTGTACATGTATTTTTAAGCATGCTTATAGTTGCACTAGACTGTCAGCAACTAGTTATTCAACCGACAATTGCTACTGGTTTTGAAGGCTGGATGAAATAAGATGCTTTTGATTATTTGCCTGTTTTGCTGCATAGAAATATTGAATTTGTTTTATATGATGCATTACTCCCTTTGCTCATAATCTCTTATTCAATCTTAATGTGTTGTAACTTTCAACTATTAAACAATGATGTCTTCTGAAACTTAGCATGGTATTAACCTATGGACTATCCATATTTTCAGTTCATGACACCCTCTTGCTTCTAATCATGTCTATCTTTTGAATACAACTAAATTCCGTCAGCCATTCAAGTTGCAGCTGAATTTACCTGTTCTTTAATGGCAGGTGCCATTCAAAAACTTATTATGATGGATATGTCATATGACATGGTGAAATTATGTAAAGATGTTGAGGCAGATATGTGTCTGACAACAATCTTGAAACACATTTTGTGGTTGGTGATGAAGAATTCCTCCTGATAAAGGAAAGGTATGCTAGGTCCAGCATATGACTGGAGACCATGTTGTCAAGAAAATACATAGGACCTTTGCAAATTCCTTCATAAAATGGGTTGATTGAGGGGTGCATATATTTTTATTCAGTAATGAATTTTATTTGTGAAGCTCTTTAGATTTGGCAATTAGTTGCTTGGGGCTTCATTGGACAAATGATCTTCTTGGAGCTATGATACAAGTATGCATTTCTCTGCATTTGATTACAGATGCTTTTCATTTCTTTCCTTTTAGGTGCATTCGTAAGCTTCTAATGTTCTTATTGTTAAATTGCACAATGAGTTGTTGGTGATGGTCGTCCGTTTTGGGCAGATGACCTGTCATGTGTGCACATGTGTGCTTGCGTGTGGATGGCTAAGGAGGGATCCACATGTGAGTGGCTGTAACAAACCTCGTACCTTTTATTTGATCTGCTGCTCAGGTTTACTGAACTGCCTTTTCTATTCTCATTCCGAAATTGACTAAATGAGATGCATTTTATTCGCTAGTTATCTGCTGCCTCTCTGAGTTAATTGTATTTGACTGATATGTTCAATGGTTAGCCTTTGTTGACATTATTCCTCCCATAATGTAATGCAGCTCCTGGAAATTGCACGGTTTCCTGATGAACATGTAAGAGCCATGCTATATGCTGATTTTCTTCTCATTCTTCTTTTGAAATTTTCTAATATCATGTGAATAACAAACCACACTTTCAATATCACGCCAATTAGATGCATGGCTTACTTGAATTTTGAAATGGTTCATATTTGATTGATTTGTGATGTTCCCTTGTGTTTGCCAGGTAAATGAATTTAAATCAATAGAAAAATTCAAGATTTTCAACACCAACAACTTGTATGTGAATATCAACCCCTGATCTTCTAGCTGTCTAAATGCTGCATGTAAAATGTTGGAATGCTGATACCTATTTGTACAGGTGGGTGAGTTTGAAGGCCATTAAACGGTTGGTGGAGGCCGATGCCCTTAAAATGGAGATTATTCCAAACCCTAAGGCAAGCCTTTTTCATTCCAAACACTAACAAAAATTTCTGACTCACTACTACTGGTGTGAGAAGTGCTGATGAAGTCACTGATATTTTCAGGAAATGGATGGTGTGAAAGTTCGTCAGCTGGAAACTGCAGCTGGAGCAGCGATACGGGTATTCATCAAATGCATTTCTTCATTTCTTCTTTCTGGGAACCAGTTCTTTGATCATGCTATTAGTGAGAATGTTGCTCGATCTTGGTTTCTTCCAGTGAAGGCAACATCTGATTTGCTTCTCATCCAGGTTAATGCTTTTCTTGAAGTTGATCTTGGTTACTTGGATGGATCTTGAGCATTCCTAACACTTTTTTTTTTTTTGTTCTGTAGTCAGATCTTTATACCTTGGCCGATGGCTTTGTAATCAGAAATAGTGCAAGAACTAATCCAGCAAACCCTTCTATTGAGTTGGGACCTGAATTCAAAAAGGTGAAATGTTCATATCATATGTCTGGATATTTTGTCAAATCCTTGGGCTTGTTCAGCCTTGCATGTTTACAATTGAGTGTCTTTCCTATCTTTTTTGCAGGTCAACAACTTTCTCAGTCGGTTCAAGTCCATCCCTAGCATCCTTGAGCTTGATAGCTTGAAGGTTGTTGGTAATGTATGGTTCGGTGCTGGTGTAACACTCAAGGTATCAAATGAAATGCCATTTCATTTTGTAACTTTTTTTTTCTTTATCTATTTTTAAATTCTGGGTAATTGCTTTTACATCCTGGAGCTATTTTATGTTAATTCAAATCTCCAATCAGAGTTTTGGAGATGGAAAACACTGTGGGAATAGTATCATATGTCACTCTTGCCCTGGTATTGTTTATTTAGAAATGTGAATGTAGGATGCATTGTATGATTTGATTGCTATTTGTAATAAATGCATCATATTTTTTTTCCTGATTGCATTTTATATACTATTCCTATCAGCAATAATTGTATAAACTTAGATGAGTTGATCAATCATAGCAAGTTCTTGCAATGGTAATAGACACCATTGTTATAATTTTCTTTTAATTTTTTTAAAAGTAGCTACGGATATTAGCCGTAGCCCTTGTTCTTAAACAGTAGCTATTGCTTCCTTCAGCATATTGCTACGGATTTCATTCCACTTTTAGCTACCGATATTATCCATAGCTGTAGACACATTTAGCTACAAAAAGTATAGCTACGGGTTCTATCTGTAGCTATTGATATCAATTACTACGGATAATATCCGTAGCCATAGGTTTTTAACCTTTAGCTACACCACCAATTGTTACGGATGTGCTACGGACTATAACCGTAGCAATAGGCCTTCAGCTACGGCTTTTATCCATACCCTTTGCCCCTTTTTCTGATAGTTTTTTATTAAAGAGACAACTAGTTACCTGTTCTATGGACACCTTTCCGTCTGGCGCGGAGTTACTCAGAGACACCACTAATGTCTCCCAACTATCAAGCAATGAGCTAAGCAATAGCAAAGCCTGTAATTCATCATCTCGGACCATCTTCATAGCGGAGAGCTGGTTCAATATATTGCTGACTTCATTCATGTGCTCAGCCATAGAACCACCATATTTGAACTTGAGATTCACAAGTCATCTTATTAGAAATTTTTTATCATCGGCTGTCTTCCTCTCATATAGCCCTTATAGTTTCAGCCATAGGCTAGTGGCTGAGGTCTCCATAGACACATGATGGAATACGGAATCGTCCAGCCATTGTTTAATAAACCCCATTGCCTTCTGGTCCAACTTATTCCAATCATCATCTGACATATCCTTTGACTTTGCTAATATGCCTTGAATTAGAGAATACAAGTCCTTACAATAAAGTAAGTCTTCCATCTTAACCTTATATATGGTCTAGTTAGAACCATTGAGACTGATCGTCCTTGATGAGCCACCTTTCATAATTCAGAACTGATCCCACTCCGTTCGACCAACCTGAACGCTCTAATGCCACTTTGTAGGGGGCGTTGCATAAAAACCTTAGGATCTCGCCTTCTAAAACACCAGAATTATGGGATAAAATAAAGCAATGAAATAAATCAAAGCATAAACCACATGACACAGGAGATTTTACGTGGAAAAATCTCAAAGAGGTAAAAACTATGGGACCTCGTCCAGAGCAATAATTCACTATGAAGTGGAATGTTACAGCCGATTACAAGCATACACCGCTTGGATCAACCTTTTTCACTGGCGTAGGAGTGGATGAGCAATAAGAGAATAATGAAAACAGAGAGATCTCATCGATCACGGGGACGTAGAAGCGCTGAGACGTCGACTGCGAAGTAGATCACCTCTGCGAGCAGAATCCTTCCTTCCACAAGCTTCCTCTCTCTCTTTTCTCTTTCTCTCACCCTCTGATAGCCTTAAAACCTTTAACAAACCCTTGTAGGAAACTCTCTTGCATTGCCCTAAAATAACCTTAGGACTCCTATTTATAGTTTAGGTAACTTCCTTTCGCACCTCTTGCCAAACCACCTCAAATTTACGCAGTTCGCACCAAATCTGGACTAAATCTGTGTAATTCTCGACCAGTCGAGCCGGGTGCTCGACCGATCGAGCCTGACCGTCAATTGGTCGAGTACCAACAGAATTGGGGGTGGAGTAGGCCTTGGTTACAACTGCTAGTGAAGATCTGATATGGGGTTGACTTCACCATGTCTTCAAATAAGATAATGGTTACGTCAAAGGAAAAAGATAAACCAGCGCACAAGGAGCTTGGGTTGTGCTCACATGGAGACATGACATGCCAAGGTTTGCTATTATTGTACTATATTTTTTATTATTTTTGAAAAACCCAATTGAAAAGGATAGGTGTTATAGCAATGGACAAATATTGTAGGTTAAAAATCTCCAATATGCTTGGAGTGCTTTTTATGAAATTATAACTCAGGATGATAAGATAAGGAGCAATTGGGAGGAATTCAAATGCAAATCAAGTAATCGACCAAGCGACCAATTGTCATCCATGAGCTCGACCAAGGGGCTAATAGTCATCTAAGAGGTAGGTCAAGCGGCCAATGGCCATTTAGGAGACCGATCAAGCGCCCGATAGTCATCAAGAAGGCAAACTAAGTGGTCGATGATCATCCAAAAGCTCAATCGAGCAGTTGAGCGGAATGTGATCGAGTCAATAAGGAGGCCTAGAGTGGTTATTGGGACAGATGGCAAGGAAGTCTCCAAAAGCTTGAAACAGTTGCCAGCAAGTGTTAGAATGTGAGAAGCATCTGGAAGACAATGGTGTTGAACGGTTATAACAGCCATTAGAATGTGGGAAGGATCCAGATGTCTAGATTAAAGATATAAATAGCATAAAAATTCAATAGAAAAACTTTATCTCATACTAATCCAAATAAACTAGATCTATATTTCAATTATCCTTTCAATTACTAGTCCATTTACATTCCATAGTGTAATCCTTTACTTCTCTGTTAAGAAAATTACACTTCTTAGTGTAATCTTTTAGTTTTCAGGCTGCTGTTTGCATTTCGTAGTGTAATCCGTAGTGTTAACCAAGTAGTTGATAATCTTTAGCTTTAATTTGAGTCTACACTCACACATTGGATTTAGTACTTCACTCGGAAAGGCGTTTCGTAGTTGTTCTTCACGACCAACTATAAGTATCTATTCCTCATTTTACTTTATTTATATCGAAAAGTCCTTTCGTTGTTCACAACCCCAAATGTAGGGTCACGATGTAGTAATAATCTCGGTAAGACCGAGGTCGAATCCACAGGGACTGAACCTTGTACGTATTCTGAGAGTAACTAGAACTAGAACTAGAAGAAGATGTAATCTAAATCAGGAAAATATAAGAGAATAATGGTGAAATATTAAACTAAAACTTGTGAAATTCAAAGGTGGGAAACTAGGGTGCTTATATTGACTAAGTTGAAACCTTCCCAGCATAATATATAGTTAAAAATTTGAAATTTGAGAGAAAAGTTACACATATTGGAACCCATAGTTTGCACTAGGTAATTTTTCTCTGGAATGAACTTTTCCAGACTTCTTTCATCTAGGCTGTGTATGAAGTCGTCTGCTACCCATTCTACATCACTTGGACAACACGCCAGCACATGTGGGCTTAGCAAACCTCATTGTATTAGTAATACTTCAAATGAAATTGAAATAAAGGATTACAAGTAGCAACATGATAACCCTTTCAAAATTATTACACAAATACAATCTCTCATATCCCGACCTCCATAATCTTGCTATCAAACAACAATGACCATACACTTGAGTGGCCCACTTACGCTAAGGCCCCGATAAGCTGATTCAAGGAAGAGAGTCCCTACAAAAGCGGTGGCCACCAAACTATACCCACTCTCTCCTTCTATCTCTAGCTTCTCCCCATGGCTCTTCTTACACTCAAAGAAAAACACTGTAAAAACCATAAATATGAGTATGTTCTCAAGGTATAGAACATTCATTAGAAGAAGACCAATAACTGATGGGCTCATATTGAGAACCAGATAGATGACTAACCTAAGTAGATTAAAAAGAACATAGAGAATGCAACCTTGCCACCTTCTCCCTTTGATTAGTACTGCAGCTTTCGCAAGTGCTCCCATTCCATAGCTACCCTCTTCAATGACCGAAATTACAATACCCAAAATGAAAAGAAGAGTGAAATAAGCATAGAAGCAAAGAGAGAAGAGAGCTAGAACTAATACTAGACAAGTTGATATAATAGAACCCTTAGCAATCAGCATAAGAAAGCCTAATAGTAATATGATCATCAAAAGAAGAAAA
Organism: Magnolia sinica; assembly: GCF_029962835.1. Classification (NCBI taxonomy): domain Eukaryota; kingdom Viridiplantae; phylum Streptophyta; class Magnoliopsida; order Magnoliales; family Magnoliaceae; genus Magnolia; species Magnolia sinica. The sequence goes on from NC_080581.1 coordinate 9,448,082, forward strand.
CCCAAATTGAAGAGGGTGATCCACAACCATGTGATCACGGGCCGCTTCCACGTCCATCCGATCCTTCGGAACAACTTGCTGCATGTTAGATCCTTACCATGGTAGGTCATGGCCGACATGTAAATTGTGGCGACAGCTACGAAGACTGACCCTATAGAAGAGACCACTAAGACAATCGTCTCCTCGCCCGTATGAATTCCAATGTCTGTTTTAATCTCGATCAATTTTGCATAGCCGGGCTATTGGGAATCGATGTTCTGCAGCGTGAGTGACTTCATCACTAGATCCATGATCAACAGGGATATAATAGAGGATTGAATGAGGGGGAGAAGGGCAATAGAGAGGAAGATCTTTCCATTTTTGTATGGGATTTTGAGGCCTACTCTTAGAATTCCAAAGACACCCATAGGGATGAAAGGAGTGTCCATGTCGTTCGCCTTGGGCTTTGATAGGATGAACTTGTATTGTGACAACCCATTAGAGAAGATGGTATATGTAGTGCAACATCTCCTGCGTAGAAGCCTATCTCAAAAATTGACTTTAATTTATTTATTGAGGCTGTCTCCTCTGCAATGTTTGTGGAATAGACTTATTCAACAATGTTGTGTATTACCTAGTTTTAAAATTCGTAGGGTCCGTTTATTAAGTCATGAATCCCTCCACTAGAAAGCAGGAAGGACTAATATTTGAATTGGGACACATTTACAGAAGGGACCTAGTGATTAATGGACCAGATTCATCACACATGCGATTAGTTGGCACATGTGGGATGTTTGAATCTATCGCTTGAAGATGAGACGTCTGGAAATAGCGTCCCCTTGTGTTATTAGTACAAAACTCGCCTCCTAGTTTACGTTGACTTGGAATTTGAAGTTTTGCTAGGAAATTGATCTATAGCAGGTCATAGACAATTTCATGGCCAAGATCTGATGAGATTTCCTCCCAGGACTCGACCGGTCGTGAGCCTCGCTCGACCGGTCGTGGGTGGTGCTCGACCGGTCAAGTGGGGCTCGACTCAAAGTCCAGCGACCATCTGATTATTTTCTCCGAGGTGCTTGACCGGTCGAGGACTCAGCTCGACCAGTCGAGCTTATGCACATTTGAGTCCGGATCTTGTGTGGACTGTGGAAATCTAAGGCCTTTCACAAGTAGGTGCTGAAGGGAGTTTCCTAAACTATAAATAGGGGTGCTTAGGGCTTTTCTAATGAATGTAAGAAGGTTTCCTAAAGCTTTGAAAGGGTTTGCTAAAAGGTTTAAGGCTATCAAAGGTAAGAGAGAGAGAGGAAGCTTGAAGGTGATCTACTGTGCAATCAACATCTCAGCGCTTTTACGTTCTCGTTATCGGTGGGATCTCTCCATTTTTCTTTTATTCTCTTATTGTTTATCCACTCCTGCGTGAGTGAAGCAGGTTGTAACGTTCTACTTCATAGTGGATTGTTGATTTGGACGAGGTCCCGTGGTTTTTACCTCTTTGAGGGTTTTCTACGTAAAAATCTCTTGTATGGTGTGGTTTATGCTTTGATTTATTTTATTGCTTTATTATCCCATAATTTTGGTTTGTTTTAGGAGGCTAGATCCTAAGGTTTTGTGCAAGGCCCCCAACAAGATCAACCAGAAAAGGCCTGATGGGAGATGTAAGTGATCTTAATTGAAAAAACCTCTAAACGGTCATATCTCATAAATCAGAATGTGTTATTTGACATATCATATATGATTTTGGGTAGGAGAAGTTACTTTAGCCAACCAACCCTGCGTCACTAGGTTGCTCACGCCAAAGTTGTCAGATTCTATCATATCAATAGTCGAAAATCTATTTTATTTCTGTTATTAGTTTGATTATAACTCTTCATCCTTTGAGTTTCATGAGTTGTGTCCAAAATTAAAAGTGCTTAGAAAAATTAGGAGAATAATATGGTTAAACCAAATAGTACACAATTTTTAGCTGAGAAGCACGACGTCTAGTAGGAATCATGACCGTCTCTAAATAATAAATTTACTATTTTATGGTAAGTCATGATTTTAGAAAATTTTAGTTGTATTTTGATTCTTAAACTTCTTCTTATGAGAAATAGATTGGCTACTCCCCCGGCCACCGGCCAATGGCAAGTGATCAGTGCTCTATGGGCCCCACCATGATGTATGTGTTTCATCCATGCCGTCCATTTATTTTTCCAAATCATTATATGGTATGAGACCAAAAATGAGGTATATCCCAATCTCAAGTGGACCACATTACAGGAAACAATGTTGAATGAGCGCTGACCATTAAAAACCATAAAAGTTTTGGATCAAGCTGATCTTTGTTTTTTTCCCTTCATCTAGGCCTGTATGACCTAATCAACAGATTGGATGTCAAATAAATAGTACAGTGGGCCTTTGGAGGATTTTAATGGTGGATATCCAATCACTATTGTTTTCTTGTGGGGTGGTCCACCTGAGATTTATATCCCTCTCATTTTTGGGATCAAGCCCTAAAATGATCTGTAAAAATGGCTGAACGGAATGGATGAAACAAATACATCATGGTGGGGCTCACAGAGCACCGACCACCAGCCACTGGGCTGGTGGCAAGGGGAGCAGCCAATCTGTTTCCCTTCCTATGGTTTATATCACTAATCAAGGGATTGTAAAAATTATTTATTTATTTATTATGAATTAATTTATTTCAAACTTTTAGAATTTATTTATATTTTCTTATTTTACCCTGTACATTCGAGGTATCTTGTGAGGAGTCCATGGAAGATTCGTGGAACCGGAATAGTTATTTCCTTGAAGAAGACGCTGATCGACCTCGGCACGTCCTTCCCTGAGTCAGAAATATACCTAGAGGATGGGCACTCGGAATGGTGATCCAAACCGTTGATTGGATGATTCCCATGGTGGGCCCCACCAAAAATGTTCTACGTCCCAAAATGGAGGCCGGTCCAATTGTTACGTGGGCCACTAATGTATTGAAAAGGGAACAGTTGGTAGAATCTGATCAACGCTCCACATTTAATTTTGATGCTTCCTGATTCTCATTATCTGATCGACCTATTTGTTAGACCGCGGCGACATACCAAGTTCGGTCCACACGTTTGGCTCGACCGAGTAGCCACACCTTACGGTTTCGGTGGAAGCCATGAGGAAGTTTCTTTTCATGAACGGTCACGGTTGGAAAATTACGAAGAGTAATTAGCAAATGGGCCCATTTCGTTTGACTTTTACAACCACAGTAGGAATGCCCTATCGGTTACACGATCAAAGGAAGAAAACCAAAATTGAAGAGGGTAATGTATGACCAAGTGATCGGTGGGCCACTTCCACGTCCGTCCAATCCTCGATAATAACTCCTTTGTCAGTGTCTCCCAGGGGGGAAGCGGATTGGCTGATGTGCCACGGAAACGGATTGGCTACTCCCTCTGCCACTAGCCTGGTGGCTGATGGTCGGTGCTTTGTGGACCCCACTATGATGTATGTATTTCATCCATTCTGTTCATCCATTTTTACATCTTATTTTAGGGCTTGATCACAAAAATGAGAGGGATATAAATCTCAGGTGGACCACACCACAGGAAAAATAGTGATTAAATATCCATCATTAAATCCTCCTAAGGCACACCGTACTGTTTATTTGACATCCAATCTGTTGATCCAAAACTTTTATGGGCCCCAAAAAGTTTTTAACAATCCAAGGTTCATTCAACACAGTTTCCTGTAATTTGGTCCACTTGAGATTGTGATATACCTCATTTTTGGTCCCCTACCTTAAAATGATCTAGGAAATTAAAATAGACGGATAGCATAGATGAAACACATACATCATGGAGGGCTGATAGAGTACCGACCAGCAACCATTGGCTGGTGACTGGGGAGTAGCCAGTCCGTTTTCATGTGCCACACATTGGCGATATAGCTGGTGTGGGCACATGCGCTAACACTCCTCGGGGTTCTGAGTTGTACCAAAAGTAGATTAATTTTACATGGCCCAAAATGATGTATTTATCATATAAGAGGCTTCATCCATTTGTCTATATTATTTTAGAGCATGAGCGCACTCAACTGGACCACACCATAAATACCTGCAGGGATCATCATTTTCACCGTAGCATTTGCAGGATCCACCATAACATTTAATTTCCATACAATCTGTTCATAAGGTTGCAAAGACCTGGATGAAGAGGAAAGACAAATATCATATTGATCCAAAACTTTCTGTGACCCCAAAAGGGTTTCAATGGTAGACGTTCAATCCCCCATTGCCTTTTTATGGTCCACTTTATCTTTGGATCTGTCCTAATTTTCGGCTCAAGACTTACAGAGAGCTCGCCAAATGGATAGACGGTTTGGATATAATACATACCCTATGATGTAACCCACAAAACTTGGTGACGTCAAGGCACCAGCTAGATCACTATGTGGGTACGCGTCTTCCTATGACGAGCACCTCCGAGTTGTACTAACTGTTCAAAGGAGATCGAAGTTAGAGCATGAGCTAAAAAATAAATCATATCTAAAACACAACTGCATCACACCACAAATCGCATCATGGATAATGATTTTTACCCTTAAAACATTTGTAGGGCCCACCGTAATATTTATTTGACATATAATTTATTCATAAGGTTATTAAAGACCTCAATGAATAGGAAAAAATTATATTATATTGATCTAAACTTCTGTAACCCTCAAAAGTGTTTCAATAGTAGGCTCTCAATCCCTCACTACCTTTTGCTGTGTGGTCCACTTGATATCTATATCTATCTTACTTTTCCATTAAGCCTTAAGAAGAGCTCATTCCTAATGGATGAACGATTTTGATATAACACACACCTCATGATGGGACCCATAGAACTTGGTGACGTCAACACACCAACTAGATCGCTGGTGTGGTACACCAGCCAATCAGCTTCCCTCCTAGGGATCCATTCACTACTAGAAAAAGGAGTAGATGCTACGCATAAAAATCGTGGCTAAAGACGCCGTTGTATGACTGCAACTAATAGTGGTGTAGCTATAGGCCAGAAGATATGGCTACAAATTATATTCGTAGCAATGGATATCAATAGCTACGGATATAATTCGTAGTTATACTTTCTGTAGTGAAATGTATTTCCAACTATGGTAATATCTGTCGCTAAAAGTCACTACAACAAAAACAACTATAAACGGCATTTGCGCTTTTCTTTCATCGGCGCTCTATAAGACCCATTTGACGGATATCTTACCATATAAAAAAAAAAAAAAACCCTACTGGCCAGCGTGACTCTCTCCTATTTCCTACCCATCTCTCTCTCTCTCTCTCTCTCTCTCTCTCTCTGCAACTCCACGACTCTCTGTAAATGGCATTTACGCTTCTCTTTCATCGGCGCTCTGTAAGATCTCCTTCTCTCTTTCTCTCTGCTTTGGGATCTCTCCAGCTGCAGTAACCTGATAACCCATTAGGTATCTAGATCTGCTACTCTCTTGTTTCCTAGGGTTTGGATCTATTCTCTGCACTTTGCAAGGTTTTTTGACTGATTATGTTGGAGATCTACTAGATTTAGAACTAGGGTTTGGATTTCAGAAAATTCAAGTGAGAAGATGCTTTTTCTTTTTCCATTTTTCATCTGTGGATTTCTTGTGTATTTTTCAGGACTTTCTCCTCTCGTGAGCTGAGAGAGTAAAAAGATAGATCCGGATCTCATTCCACGCTCTTCCATCTCCAATTTAAGGTACTGCCCTTTTCCAACTCACTCACTCATTTCAAAACCCTAGATTTTTACTCCTATTTCTCAAAATTTCTTCCAATATCCTGACTTCTTGACGGGATTCGACAATGTTACTTTGGATTTTTGGTTTCGCTTTCCAGATTCCTGCAATTCTCTCCCATTGATCTGATTTTTCAATAAACCTGCGTTTGCAACTGAATGATTTTAATTTATTGTGGTCCACATGATGACCGGATCGGCTTGATACTTTTTGGATCTACTGGATGGCTTGGATCTTGCTTGTGTGTGGAGGGGCTAGGATTTACATGCATCTATAATTTGCAAACCTCCTGTGAAGAAAGCCTATTATTGACAATACTTTTACCTGCTCTTATATCATGTCATTTACAAGATCCATGCATTTCCCTCTCGAAGTCGCTGGACAAAGTTGCAGAGGGAGTTTCTCTAGCTCTGAAATTGCAATCTGACAATCTCTGAGACGAAGGTATAACTTACCACGTGTATATATGATGCGCCATGTTGTTTTAAAACACACTCTCGGTCAATGATGTTATCCATTTCAGTTTTGTAGTTCTGGCCAGCAACAAGTTTTCCATTCCTTCTACCATGTTATTGGTAGAGCTCGGAATTGGAAATTGAAACATGGCTGAATAAAAGGGCATGGAGAAATTTAAGTTCCACAATGCCCTTTTGTGTTGGGTGTAGTCTAGGGGGTCTGAGATCATGTCCCCTGATCAGCCTCTTTATCATCCAGTTTTGTCTTATTTCAGTCATGCATGTATCACCCTTGCTTTTACTTGGATGCATTTGGTTGAAAAGTGAATTGAATTGCAAAATGAGGGGGAAAATTGGTAATTAAGGAATTTTCATAGCATCAGCAATGAGGAAGTAGCCCTTGAGCTGCAGTTACTTCCAGGTTTCAAATTGCAAAGAAATGAAATCACTTCCAGGTTTCAAATTGCAAAGAAATGAAATCACCATTTGGGTTTCTCTTGTGTTATTAGACTAGCAATTGTTGCAATTCAATGGTGCACCCAAACGATCCCTTTGACCTTTTAATGATTCTACCTAATCATGTAATTGTTGATTGATTCCATCTGTATTGTTCATTAGTGTGATTTTGCTCTATTAAATAATTTCAAAATTTGGGAACCCTGTTTTTGTTGGAGGCCAGTATGTGGTACTTGGAGGTCCCATATATCAAGGATCTGGATCCTACATCTTGTGGGCTGCACTGACATCTTCATGTGTGAATCCATAGAACAGGAGCTGCTCTGTTCACATGATAGAATTTACAGAATTTGGATTACTAATTCAGGAGTTGCTCCGTACTTGGAGGTCCCATATATCAGGGATCTTGACCAACTTGTTAATCCTCCATTGGACAATTCTTTCTATAAAGGAACCGCCTCAATAGACCACCCAAAAGTGTTTTACTTTACCTGTCACAAGCATAAGATGCCATCATTAACACTTCCATATTGTTCTCATTGTTGGTGCACCTAATCGGCATATGCCCACCAAACAATGGGACTCACATTTATGCCTGCACCATCAAACAATATGATTGCTTGCGCCTTTCTTGAATTTTAGTTTTTATTGTAGTTGCATGAATCTTCTAACTTGTGTACCAATAACTATGTTTCTTATAGATTACATGTATAGACTGCCTAAATTGGGTGCCAGGTTGGCAAGGACGACAGGGTTTGGTGTCCCATCTGCAAGCAAGGAGAGTTGAGAGAGAATCATTATCTTATTTACTGTACTTGTTGCAAGCTTCAAATTGATGTCCAAAGCGATAAGGTGTTGTCCCAATTCACTGCTGAGATCTTACACTTTCGAGTATTGAATTCTCATGTCTAAGCATGCTAACTTCACACAGGGGGGGATTTCTGAACATGTCTCCTATTTTAAAAGGTTCTGAAATCATCAGATTTTGTAAACATGAATCTCCCAAAAGTTCCCCATGGTTTCTAGAGGAGAGAGGTTTGCTAATGTGACATGTGCATAGTTGCACAGAGAGGCACATGCTTATGTGTGTTGTGTGTTTCTGCTCAACATGAAAATGTGCGTTGTGCATCCCAGCAGCTAATCAATGGAGCTTTATAGATGAATCAGACTGGATAACCCATTAGGTGGTTCCCATGTGCATGTTAAATACTGAACGACCCTTTTCTTCTCATTCAATTTTTCATACATGTGGATCCCACCTATGAGCAGAATGACCAAGGTTTATCATCTAAAACCAGTATGTATCGGGTGAAGTATTTAGCATTGGTATTGATGGATGTATCACGCCATTGGGATATGGAAATATATTTGTTGTTCTGTCATTTTTGGTGCTCAATGGAGAGCAAAACTGAAAGTTGTTGTACATATGTTAAATTTCCAAACAAATTTCCAAGTTCTATGTTATTATCTTCTAGAATTTCAGCTTTAGATTTTTTATCAAACCAAATGGATCTTAAGCCCCCTTTTTAACTCCGCCAATGCAACTATTTGCATTGCCGGTCCCAAGCCCGGGTAAAGGAGGGAGAAAGGCTTGAGCGTCAAGGTGAGTTGTATCATTTTCTTCCAGATTTCTTTAATGCAGCAATGCTATGTTGAAATTTTCAGCATTTTTACAGGTTGAGAAGTAGGTTGATCCAAAATTCTGTTGACAATGTAATCTCTAATTGCTTTGTGCTTCTTGTAGGTGCATTTGCTGTGTATTTGGAGCCATGGCATGCAGATGTTTTAAATAAAAACTCCTTTTTTTTTTTTTTGGTTATGTAATCCATTTACTTTGATGGACATTTTTTTGAGCTGAATGTTTGTATGATTTAGTTTGTCAAATATAATGAATTTATTGTATGTTTGTTGTGAAAACTCAATTTATAGGTGTCAGGCCCCATCATCTGAATATTATAGTTTTTGTTTTATCTGTTTTGTAGTCTCGATTTTTTTATATTTAATTATGATCAATTCTGAATTTTCTTTTCTTTTCTTTGGATGCTTGGGATAGTGGTTGCAGATGAGTTGGTTGCAGATGCTGATTTTGTTGATTGTGTAGAATTGCAGCCAGAGATTTTTCTAATTGCACTTCTCTTTTGTTTCTAATTGCATATGACTAAATTTACACCAGATGTAAAGCGTGTAATGCTTTCCAAAAATAAATGAGAAATGTAAGTCAATCCATGGGCACCAATCACATGGCCATTCTCATGTTTTACAAAATGTTATACTGATGCTCAAGCGGAGGATTATCGGCCTTTGTATAATGTTATACCGATGCTCAAGCGGAGGATTTTTGGTTGTTCGCAGGTGAGCAACCCTTCCATACAAGTCATGCCTTTACATTCATTTTGGTGTTTTCACGTTCTATGGCGCTTCTTTGTTCAGGTATTTCTTCTTGGAGCTATTGCTAAACTTGGGGCGACTGTTGTGACTTATCCCCTGCTTGTTGTGAAGGTAATTGATTTTGCCTTGTCTTTCAGCCATTTGCCACATGATGTAACTTTTTCCATGTTTTTGATGTTTGTGTTTTACTGGTCCTTCAATTTAAAAATGTCAGAATTGTCTACAGTCTGTTTAATATTGATTAATACTCTGTTTGCTGACAGAATACATACAAGCAGGCCTTCCAGCATTGCAAGATTATCCCAAAGCAAACAACCTCTAGAAGTTCGTTATCCACATCAAACAGGTCATCCTCTCCAAATTCTTTGAGCATTTCAGCAATTTGTTTTGAAAGAAATATTAAGAAGTGGCAACAATTCTTTGTCAAAAGCAGAATTAATGGAAGTTGTGTCAAGGTATCTTGGTCAAAAGCAGAATTAAGAAGTGGCACTGTATGCAAACGATTTGAAGACTTAAGGTCACAGCTTTCTTTACTATTGTCTGTAGTTCATGCTGTTTCTTTCTCTTTTTAGTTCTGATATGGTTCCTTCTCAATGATAATTGGCGCATAATGTTTTCTGCGTTTATGGGGCTAGCAAGCCTCTTTACATTTATGTCTGTCTGTCTGTATGTATGTATTAATCTTGCCGAGATGGTTCTACTAAGGAGGTTGTGTGCTTGAAATAGGATTTACAGGCAAGTGAGCTTACAAAACTCCATTTGGGCTTCACTATTGATAATTATGTATGCTAATCTTTCAGGATTGGATCAAAGAAATGACAACTTATGTTAAATCCATAGACAGTAATCATCTATTGGAGGTGGGGATTGAAGGATTCTATGGCGAATCGATGCCCGACAGGAAGCAATTTAATCCTGGTTACCAAATTGGAACGGATTTCATCTCGAATAACCAGATTCTAGGAATCGACTTCGTGACGATTCATGCCTACCCAGATCAATGGTAATGTATATGCTCTGCAACAACTGAGGGTAGACACCATCTTTCTCTCTCCTCCCCTTTTAGCCATTTCAAGCTCCATGTAAGAAAGCTGAAATTCAATGGCCTTCTTTGAAATTTTTTATAAAAAGAAAAGAGAGAAAATGAAAGAAACCCTTTTTTTTTTTTTTTGAAACAGTCAAAGCATGAAAGTATAAGAAATGTGAAAGGAAAAGAAGAGTACTTGAACTGGGATGACTATAAGAACTGGGTTGCCCACCACTAAAATCTTCCAAATTGGATGTGGGGCCCAGTGTGTTTTCTATATGCCATCCAATGCATCCATTCAGACTTGCACCCCACTATAAACGGACACCCTAAAAATTAGGCCGTTCCAAAACTCAAGTGGGCCACACCACAGCCACCTGAGTTTCTTTTGAGTGCCAAGGAGAACATGAAGAGGTCCAAAGGTAGTTAATTAGATTGGATATCATGCACAAATCAAAATGGGCCCACACCTAGAATTGTAGGTCAAACTCAAGCTAAAAAGCTTTGTAGTGGATCAGCCTACTTTTAATAAATGGTGCAAAACACAAATGTTAGATTAACACTATTGTTTATTGCTTTTTCTATCTGTCCTCCATGTTCTTATTATTATTATTTTTCTCACTTTCTAGCCTATTTCCAATGATGTGCATGATTTTTAATGTTTTTTTTTTAATTGAAGGTCATTAATGAAGCTCTCAGATGTGGGAACATAGTCAAGTTTGTGCACCAAAAGGCCCTCAAGGATGTCAGATTTAAAGGTACACCATCTACTTATGGTGGACCTTTTTTGTATATATGTTTATAGAATCATGCATGCAAGAGCACATTTATTATAATGTTTCCACAATTTGTATTAAGAAACTAAATTTCTTGTGGATGGAAGGTCCTCCCAGTTTTCAGTGCTATACATCTAGACAGGAGCTTGAAAGTCCAGGAGAGGGCAAATAGATGGATTTGTTTTTATTTATTTATTTATATTCAAAACCATTTTCAATTTATTGTAATAAATATTATATATATATATTTATTGTCTAGTAATATAAATTTTGTTTAATATTCAGTTTTATTTGTATGGCATCATTTTAATATTTCAAATATTTAAAAAATATATGTTTTGATTGAATTATATATAATAATAATAAATTACTGGAATGCTAGGGCCTTTCAAATCTATACAAAAGCTTTTAGCGGCGCTTGTGTAGAAACAGAACTAACTTTTACCGGCACTCGGATCGAATTTTAGCGGCGTTTATTCGCGTCGGGAAAAACTACAAGTAGCGGCGCTCAGAAAAGCACCGATAGAACTCACCTAGCGCCGCCAATACTTTTCCCGACATACCCATTTTGCAGCGCTTGTTTAGCCCCGCTATTATAAATGCTGGCGCTTTTGAGCGCCGGTAAAAGTCCCAATTGTTGTAGTGAGCATCATGAAATCCATTTATAGAACAAGAGCTACGCTAATATCCCTAGCTATTAGTTTTTAATAATTATGGTCTGTTACCATTGCATGAACCTGCTATGATTGATTAACTCATCTAAGCTAATACAGTTAATGCTGCTAGGAATAATACATAAAATGCAATCAGGAAAGAAAGCGATTATATAATGCATCCTACATTCACATTTCTAGTGCGAGGAAATGGGCAAATAAAAATGATGACCAACAGATACATTTATTATGTTTGTATCGATCAATTTGCAAGTAGGCCAGCCTAATTGAACGGGACACATTAACTGATGGGTCCATCTGATGAACATCCCAGATTCATCACACATGTGATTAGTTAGCACATGTGAGGTTTCTCTGTACGTGGCATTGAAGATGGGATGACTATAAATAGCAATCTTTGTTTGAAACAGAATGCTTGTACCTTTTTTTACCACAGGAAAATAAGTGTACCACGCCATAAGAAAATGCTTACGCACAACTATGTCATTTTCAATGGTGGGTGTTCAATCACCACTAATTTTTTTATGGTGTGCATGGTCCATCTGAGATTTGGATCTGTCTCATTTTTGGGTTCCTGCATTAAAATAAGCTGGAAAAATGAATGGACGGTGTGGATAAAACACATACATCATGGTAGGGCCCACAAAACACCAACCAGTACAGACCTGGATACTGGACGGTCACTACCGAACACGAGGTCAAGGTCAAGCCAAGTGGGCCACGTTGCCCTTGACTAAGACTCGACTCTTCTTTATTTTCCAACCATGCGTTTATGGAAGAAACTTCCACCCAATTTCAAAAGCAAAAGGTTACTTGATGGAGCCATCCTACCACGGTTTCAGGACTCAGTGACTCGGACTGATTCACTCGTTCCTGAATTGAGTTGCAACTCAATTGAGTCTAGGGGTGATTCAGATGAGTCGAACCGAGTGTGGCATATTTTCAATGTATCCTACTCTTCACACATGATATGGCATGTTTATGTGAGGTGGGCCATTCATTTGGGCGGACCAAAAAATAGGCCGGCCGGTTGGATCATCCGGACAGCTATACTGAGTTGAATGTGGAACGTTGTTTGGAATTTTAATTACCAACCATCCACTTTTCAAAATATGTGTGGTCCACCTACAACTGGAGTGGCCTTATTTTTGGGACACATATATGTACACGTGCCATTTTGGAGTGTCCGGGACACTTCATATGGTGCGAGCCCTCATCATGATAAAACGATGTTAAACTAGCCTGACCAACTCAGGCAGGCCACACACAATGCGTGAACTTTTAGGCATGATTTTATATTATTGCTATTGTGTGGCCCAACTGAGTTTCGGATCGGGCTATTTTTTTTTTTTTAATATTTTTTTTGGTCCTTGTATGTGAAAATTAGATGTCATACCAACAACATGGTAGGCTAGACAGAACTAGGGGTGGAGTAGGCCCTGGTTACAATTGGTATTGCAGATCCGATATGGGGTCGACTTTACCATTTCTTCAAATAAGATAATGGTTACGTCAAAGGAAAAAAGATAAACCAGTGCACAAGGAGCTTGGGTTGTGCTCACATGGAGACATGACATGCCAAGGTTTGCTAGTGTTATACCATATTTTTTATTGTTTTTGGAAAACCCAATTGAAAATGATAGGTGTTATAACAATGGACAAATATTGTAGGCTAAAGATCTCCAATATGCTTAGAGTGCTTTTTACGAAATTACAACTGACAGTATGATAAGATAAGGAGTAATTGGAAGGAATTCAAAAGCAAATCAAGCAATCGACTAAGTGGCCGATTGTCATCCATGAGCTCGACCAAGGGACTGATAGTCATCTAGGAGGTAGGTCAAGTAGCCGATGGTCATTCAGGAGACCGATCAAGCGCCCGATAGTCATCAAGAAGGCAAACTAACTAGTCAATAATCATCCAAAAGCTCAATCGAGCTGCTGAGCGGAATGCGATCAAGTTAACAAAGAGACCTGAAGTGGTTACTGGGACAGGTGGCAAAGAAGTCTCCAAAAGATTGTATAATGCTAAACAGTTGCCGCAAGTGTTAGAACGTGGGAAGTATCTAGAAGACAATGGTGCTGAACGGTTATAGCAACCATCAAAATGTGAGAAGGATGCAGATGTCCGGATTAAAGATATAAATAGCATAGAATTCAATAGAAATTTTTTGTCTCATACTAATCCAAACAAACCAAATCTATATTTCAATTATCCTTTCAATTACTAGTCCATTTACGTTCCATAGTGTAATCCTATGCTTCTTTGTCAAGAAAATTGCACTTCTTAGTGTAATCTTTTACTTTTCAGGCTGCTGTTTGCATTTCGTAGTGTAATCTATAGCGTTAACCAAGCAGTTGATAATCTTTAGCTTTAATTTGAGTCTACACTCGTACATTGGATTCAATATTTCACTCGGAAAGGCGTTCCGTAGCTGTTCTTCATGACCAACTATAAGAATCTCTTCCTCATTTTACTTTATTTGTATCGAAAAGTCTTTTCGTACGAAAGGCAAAGGCGCACTCATTATCAAATGACGAACTCCACCCTCTAAATATCGTCTGATCCTTTTTACACATTAAGCAAGTGGCTGAATAGGTGACTGATCTCATTAGATATCGATCATATACTACGTGTCGCCTATCTTGGTGCTTAGTGTCATAGTTATTCGGTTTGAAATGAAACCGCAATTTCAATTCTGGCACACCCGTGCACAGTTGAAAATAGAACCACATGAACAGCTGGGCCTTTCTTTTCAAGAAGGAAAGAATGGTGAGGCTCCTTGCAAATGTAAATGGATTATTTTTTATGTTAGAAATGAAATAAAATTGGAGTAAATTGACTCAAAAATGAAATTCTTTTTATGAGATAGAATTTGAAAGTGAATAAGGTGAAATGCCTTTTTAGCTTCACTTAGAGGTCGCACATACATCCATCATACATCATAAAAATCACACCAATTGAATGGTCCAAGTCATTCAAAGGATGACCATCCAAATGAATGGTTAAAAAATATTGGCAAGTTGCTTGTTTGTAATCTTTACATATGCGACTCACTTGAGGATCAAAATTTCTTTATTTTTGGCCAAAGTATATATTTCAATGGGCTCATTACTATTGTTCTATTGAATTTCAAACATATACGTTATTTTAGTATATTAAAGATAGAGGTGGGCATATTGGACCCGATCCGGTGGATTCGACTCGACTTGGTACCGTTCTGAACAGAATTGACGGCTTAGATCGGCATGATCGAGTCTGTCCACCTAGATCCGATCATTTTTCAGGTTGGGTTCAGATAGTGGTGTATCCGTACAGATCCGATTCGAAAACCCGGACCGACTCGACCCGACCCAACCCGGAGTGGATAGTCAGGTAATATAAAAGTTAATTTTACCTTAAACCTAACCCACCCAAATCGTTTCTACCCTCCCTCTTTTCTTACCCTACCCTCTCTCGTCCAAACGATCTTCTTCCTCTCCTCTTCCTCTGGTGACAGTGGGTGCTACTTAAATGGAAGAAGAATAAAATGGTAGAAAATATTTAGGAAGACAAATGAGCTTTGGAGCTTCTGATGGCATTTATATTCAGGTGAGAGAGAGAGAGAGAGAGAGAGAGAGAGAGAGAGAGAGAGAGAGAGAGAGAGTAATGGGAAAAGAGAGAGAAGGAAATCGGTGGCAATCTGAAGTTATCTTGTATCGTTGCCAAGTTGGGCAGTTGGACGCTTTTGATGTCCTCAGGGGGGATAATGATGCAAACCTCTACCCTTTCCCTTTCTATTTTTCTATTTACACTTCCGCCCTTTTTTTCTCTTCCCTTTTACCAAACTACAACCTTTCCCTCCTCTACCTATCCTCTCCTTCCAATTCCTTCTTTACATCCATCCATCCTACTCTCCCACGCACTTTGCACGCTCCACACCTTTCCCTCTTTTCCAACTCGTGTGATCCGCTCTGCCTTTTACTACTGCCCTTATTGATAGTTATTGTCGTCCATCCTAGCCATACAAAAGGTTGGTCACAAATACACTTGATCTATACAAGCAACATATGGGCCATACCATTTAAAATTATCAATGCCTAACCGACGATCTGCCACTACATACAAGTTTGGCTTATCTTACCGTTGGATTAACATAATTTTCTTATCAAGTGGTCTTGTTTGATCTTTTCCAATCCAAACCTTGCCCAATCCGATTCGACTCGGTTTTCTTGACCGAGACAGATTCGGATCGGTTCAGGCCAGCAGGGGTTTGGGTCGGTCCGAGTCAGATGACCCGAACTCAGTCTCGGCTCGATCCGAGTTCGAGTTGTCCATGTAGGATCCGGACTGAGTCGAGTTGGACCCAATCTGATCCGACTCGGTCCAATGCCCATCTCTAATTAGAGATGATTTTGGATATCAGCTATGCTCTCGGCAATGTATTGAAAATTTTCATTATAATCTGATTCCTTTCATTTACTCCCCTGCAAACATAATATTTGAATTTCAAATTCATTTCATTTACTCCCATCCAAATACAACTGAGTAAGTTATTTACTCCCAATTTATTATACAAATTCATTTCTCATTTACCTCCATTACTAACAAGCTCTTAGTTGAGCCCTTAGTAATACGTCATATAAATAGAAACAAAGGATTACTAGGAACTTCATAACCATTTCAAACTTATTACACAAATACAATCTCCCAAATCCCGAGCTCCATATCCCAATTGAGCCCTCAGTAATACTTCACGTGAAATAGAAACAAAGGATTACAAGTAGCAATGTTATAACGATTTCAAATTTATTACACAAATATGATCTTCCATATCCGGAGCTCCATAATCTTGATATCAAACAACCCTGACCATACACTAGAGTGGCCCACATACGCACACTAAGGCCTAGATAAGCTGCAGATTCAGGGAAAGAGAGGCATCAACAAGAGGAATGGTGGGAACCAAACTATACCCACTCTCTCCTTCTATCTCAACTTTCTCTCCATGGCTTTTCTTACACTCAATGTAAAACATGGTAAAAACCATAAATAAGAGTATGGTCTCAAGGGATCCAATATTCACCAGAACAAGAGAGCTTGCATGGGTTAGGTGCATAACCTGCATGGCTGACCCGAGAACCCAATATATGGCTAACCCAACTAGTTTAAAAAGAACGTAGATAATATAACCTTGCCGCTTTCTTCCTTTGATCAGCTCTGCAGCTTTGGCAAGTGCTCCTATCCCATAATTACTCTCTTCGATGACCGAAATTACAATACCCAAGTTGCAAATCACAGAGATATAACCATAAAAACAAAGAAACAAAAGAGCTAGAACCAATAATAGACAAGCTAATGCAATAGGAAGTCCCATAGCGAACATTTTAAGCATGCCTATTAGTATCAAGATCAAAAAAAGACAACCCGAATTGAAGAGGATTATGTACAACCGTGTGATCAAAGGCCGCTTCCACGTCCTTCCAATCCTTATGAACAACTCGTTGTGCGTTAGATCCTTGCGATAGTAAGCCATGGCCGACGCGGAAATTGTGGCTGTAATTGCAAAGAGTGACACCATAGAAGATATCAGTAAGAAGATCATCTCCCCAGAAACAAGAATTCCAGCATCCTTATTAATTGCACCCATCAATTTGGTGTATCCAGGCCGTTGGGGATCATTGTCTTGCAACATGACTGATTTTGCTGATATATCCGTTACCAACGGCTTGATTGCGAAGTTGTTGGCTAGGTATAAAAGAGAGGATGGGATGAGGAAGAGAAGGGTAATGGAAAGGAAGAGCTTTCCATTTTTGGATGGGATTTTGAGTGCTTCTCTTAGAATTCCAAAGACACCCATGGGCATGAAAGGTGTGTCCATGTCTTTTGGTTTTGGAGAGATGAACTTGTATTGTGGCAACCCGTGACAGAACATGGTATATATAGGGCACAATTTCTTCCGTTAGAGTCTACCTCAGCAACTGATTTTTCTTAATTATTTATTGAGGTCGTCTTCTCCGCAATGTTTGAAGAATAAACTTATTCTACAATATTGTGTAACGGGTCCACCGTGATGTGTGCATGAAATCCACTCCGTCCATCATGTGTGCCCCACTATGTTTTCCTTGGATCCAAAAAGAAAAACTGATCTAAAACTCACAATCCATGGAAAATGATGTTTAAACCTCTAAAAATCACTTGGTGTGTCCCACCTGATTCTCAAATGGATTATTCTTTTTAGTGTCCATTCATACTATTGTGACCCATCTTCTGAAAGGATTGGATGGATATGAAAAAATTGCAGGCCTCACACGGTTTTAATGGTAGAGATCTCCATTCCAATTGTTCCCTAAGGTGTGAATCACCTGTGTGATTTTTATGGGCCTGACTTTTGGTTACGGACTGAACTTGAAGGTCTCACCTTATGGACGGAGTGGATGTAGGCCCTGGATCACTGTGGGCCCCACACACAACGTTATAGAATAAGCTTGCTCCATAAACGTTGCACCAGGAAACAATCTCTTATTTATTCACGTAAAAAATTCAAAATTGCCAATGTTATGAAAATCTCGTGGTATCATAAGACCTGTCAACAGGTCGGGCCTGGGCAGTTCTCGGCCCGGATTTTGAACTATTTCGTGCCGGCCGGGCCAGCTGGCCGTGCACCTATTCAAAATTCTGATTTTTCAAGGCTGAGGCCGGCCCATTAACACCCCTCGTCGTTGAGAAATGTTCTATGAGCACTATACCTTATAGTGCTCCTACTTGAATCGGTTCACTTGGACAGTCCAATCAGAAAATCTGAATCGTCCATTAAGTTCAGAACACATGTAATGGGCTACCATGTAAAAGTCACATAGATTGGATGATTTAATCCATCCTTAATATGGATTTATCTTCTGTAGCCATCCTTTTTCAAGCCACGCATGAAATGGTTACGGTTGCTCACAAAAATGATTTGATAAGAACTCCATGTTAATGATCTTGACCTTCCATGTTTAAGTCCATTGAACAAGTGGTTAATATTTGTCGGATCAGTTTGATGCTTTCATGGTAGGCCATGAAGTATACGTTTGACCTAATGAACAGTCTAGATCAATGGGTTGGATTGTCTAAGTGTCCCAGTTCGACAAGGAGCACTATAACTTTGGTACTACAAGAGAACTGGGCAATACATGTCGGTTTTAAGTAATTTAATAAATGTGTCGATGGTTCAAAAATCCAAACGTTTGATGTGATGGGCGATAATTCTTATCTATGGCCTTGATATTGGTTCGATGCGAGGCATTGTTACTTCCGTCATAAAAATTTATTTCAGACCACATATTTATGGATTAAGGTTCTTCCAATATTTTTGATGAGTTTCGGTGCATGGGCCATCCAATGTAGTTTGTATCATATCAACCGTCTGGTTCACTGAACCATAGGTCAGGAATGCAAACTCAGATGGACCCCGTATTTGTAGGATGCAAAATGATAACCCACAGTTATTTTCTTGTGCATGAATTGCTAAAACTAGCAAGTAGAAATTAAGGACTAATATTTGAATTTGGATATTTTTACAGAGTGGCCTACGTGATTAACGGACCAGATTCATCAGACATTTGATTAGTTAGGACATGTGGGATGTCTGAATCTGTCTCATGAAGATGGCACGTGTGCAAAGAGAATTTCCTTATGTTGCTATTACAAAACGCGCCTCTTAATTACTCGGTCTACGTTGAATCGGACTTTAAAGTTTATGTAGGGAAATATCCTATCCTCGACTATAGGATAAGCTGCTATCCTCAGGCCGTGGATCGGTGATCCACACCGTTGATTTGACTGGCCCCATAGTGGGCCCCACCAAAATGTTGTCCATCCCCAAAAGGTGGCCAGTCCAGTTGTTATGTGGACCACTAATGTATTGAAAACGGAACACTTGGCAAAATGAAAACAACGCTCCAGATTTAATTTAGATACTCCGTCCTAAATATCTGATCAGCATATTTTTTTAGACCGCGGCAACATACGCAACCGCGGTCCACCTAAACGTGTGGAGAGTAGGATGGCTCGACCGAGTGGCCACACCTTTCAGTTTCTGTGGACGTTGGGAGGAAGTTACTTTGCCGAAAGGTGAGGGTTGGAAAATAATAGAGATTTTTAAGTCAGGGAATGGATTGGCTACTCTCCCTGAGAGTAGCCCGGTGGCTGGTTGTCTGTGCTCTGTAAGCCCATCATGATGTATGTGTTTCATCCATTCCGTTCATCCATTTTCACGGATTATTTTAGATCTTGATTCCAAAATGAGAGGGATACGTATCCCAGGTGACCACACCACAGAAAACAATAATGATTGATATCTACCATTAAAATCCTCCTACGGCCCACTGTAATGTTTATTTGACATCCAATCCGTTGATTAGGTCATACACACCAAGATGAAGGGTAAAACAAAGATCAGCTTGATCCAAAACTTTTATGACTCCCAAGAAGTTTTTAATGGTCGACATTCATTCAACATTGTTTCTTGTAATGTGGTCCACTTGAGATTCGGATATACCTAATTTTTGGTCTCATACTATAAAATGATGATCTATAAAAATAGATAAATGGCATGGATGAAACTCATACATCATGGTGGGGCCCACAGAGCACCGACCACGGCCACTGGCTGGTGGCAAGGGGAGTAGCCAATCCGCTTCCTCTAAGTCATTAGCAAATGGGCCCATTTCGTTTGACTTTTACGACCACCACTGTAGGAATGCCTATCAATGCCAGGTCAAAGGAGAAAAACCAAATGAAGGGGTAATCTAGACAGCCATGTGATAGGTGGGCTACTTCCACGTCCGTAGAATCCTCAGGAACAACTCCTTGCGTGTGAAAGCAATCAGTGTCTCGTAGTACGAAACTCCTTGGGATTCATTAATCAGCCGCTCCACAATAGCGCCAGGGAATGGACGGATAAAAAAACATAACCACCAGTTACGTTTATCGTGGAGCCCAGGCTAATGATCTGCCATCACGTATATAGCATAGTTCGGTTTCCTGTCATTTCAGCTTAGAAACATCTATCTGTCATGATTGCAGAC
The DNA here is from genome assembly GCF_029962835.1 of Magnolia sinica. Taxonomy (NCBI): domain Eukaryota; kingdom Viridiplantae; phylum Streptophyta; class Magnoliopsida; order Magnoliales; family Magnoliaceae; genus Magnolia; species Magnolia sinica. The sequence goes on from NC_080581.1 coordinate 9,468,639, forward strand.
AACTGACTAAGGCTATAAAACCTAGTTCCATTTTCATTTGGATCCTCTTACTTTTTCTCATAGGGTTTGCATTGCTAATCATCTTCTGGAGAGCGATTCTCTGTGAGTTCTTCCCTCTCCAATCTTTTTTTAAATTTCCTTTAATCTTATCATGTCTAACAGATCGGACAAGGTTTGAGAAGTTCAGGCAATTGGGAATGATTTTGAGCCGAAGAACACTGATTCCAGGCGTGGGAGCTCGGAGGGTCCATTCGATGCAATACCCTTTCGACCTCCTACCAAGAAGACTATAGGCCCAAAGGCAAAGACTCGTGCCACTCTTTGCCAAAGAGATAAAGAGGATACCTCGGGAACCAGTCAGAAGGGCCATGGCCGGGCCTTCGAGTGGCCAATCCGAAGTAGTTGTCCCTGGGGGATCGGTTCTTATCGAGCCTCAGATGGCGCAGATCCGAGCAGATTATTAGATTATTGACTTTATACATATTAGAGCTCCTTCCCCTCTCGACGCTCCAAGGGACTTAGTTGATGGGGATATTGCAATCTTCATCTGCGCCCTCCTATGCGGGCTTCAGTTCCTGATCCACTCCTTCGTGCGCAAGATGACTGCACATTTGAAGCTGGCACCGTGTCAGCTTGTCCCCAATGCCTGGTGAACCTTAATATCCTCCTACATCATTTGGCATCAGTTCAAAAATTAAGAGCTGACGCCGGATGAATTCATGTTCATGTATCAAGCCAAGCACAATTCATATGAGCCGTGTTAGTATTACTTTTTGGCAAAGAGTCAATGCGCCCCAGGCCTCGTCGCTAGGCACCCATCTTCCAATAAAGATTGAAAGTTCAAGTGGTTTTGGGCCTCGGGAGAATGGGAAGCACCTGCGTCCGAGCTCGACAGTCTGCGGGTCAAGATGCCCACCAAGTTCTTCAACCCAAGTTCAATCTCTTAAGATGTATGCTTTGCTTTAGACTTCTAATTTGCTCCTTTTTGCTCTGATCTTTATCTTTTGTTTGTGGAATACCTGAAGGGTCCCCCTGAATTCTCTTCCTTCCTCCGAGCCTAAGTCGTCAGGGCCCAGGTACTTAAGGAAGAGCAGCGTGTCTGGTATAGCATCATCAATCCAAAAAACCTTCAATTCGGGCTCTGTAGATTCAAGCCATCCCCTGCTACCCTGGGTGAGTTATGCAATCCTCTTACAGATTTAGGTTTTTCTTGTAAATATGCCTCTGAGCCGAGTCATTTTGTTCAAGTATGGCTGAAGCTTTGGGATATAAGAGGAAGAGGGCGCAGCGTCCCCCTCTTAGCGTGATATTGAGCATTGAGCCTTGCGTGAAGATCATAACGAGGAAGAAAAAAGCTACCCCTGCTGCGGCCGAGCCTGCCTCAACTCTTTCTCCCACCCTCAAAGTCCTCCGGCTACTCCTATCATCCACCAAGGATGGAGAGGGAAGTGGTTGGAGAGGCTACTGCCAGTACACGTAAGTCCCTCTCGCGATAGGCTCGAGAGGGATGTCGTGGAGGACGCAGAGGGCATTGAGCTCAAGCCTGCTGAAATGGATTTTTTTTGCCTGCAAGACCGACGCCCTGGCTAGAGGTGATGTCGTGCCCAAGGCCGAGCCTCAGGCCTCAGCTGCTACCAACGTCGGGGGAGCCGCTGAACTAGTTCCTCCTATGGAATCGGGGGTATACCCACCCGACTATCACATGTCTCTCCTGATCGACTAGGCGGCAAAGCATGTACCCAAGACGTCGATCGTCAACACCCTAACCCATCGCCCTGAATCGTTTGTCACAGACTTTGCTTCAGTCTGTTACACAGTATGCTCTTAACCTTACTCGATCTGTTCGTTTTGTCTTCACATCATTTTTGACTTTTTTTCTTTCTTAGGCATTGCTAATGTTTATTTGATTCGGGAAAGGCTACAGGCAATAACCCAGATTGAATGGGAGAAGGCCGAGCTAGAGAAGCTCTTGAAGGCCTTGGTCGAGGAACAGGAGAAGCTGAAAGGCCTAGTAGCAGAGGGCCAATTGAGGGAGCTGATGCTCCAAGGAGAGGTCAATGGGCTTCAGTCCCATTTAGACTCAGCTGAGTCCGAGCTAACAGGTACAAAGGCCCATCTAGCATGGACGAAGGATGATAATACGCGGCTGGTGGCTGAACTAGGGCAGGTCAAGCTTGACGCTGCTAAGGCCTTGGCTGCGCAACGTGCCGAGCTCGAAGCCTCAACTATTTCAAGAACTGTTGCTGCTATTGAGGAGTTCAAGTCTTCACCGGAGACGTCTGACGAGATCAATAAGATCTATTACTATGCTTACAATGCCTACCTGGGTGACGTTAGGGGACTCTACCCAGACCTCGACCTCGACGCCTTAGCTACTAAGAAAGCTGAGGATGCTCCTACCGACTAGTCCCCTAGCCCTGTTGCCAACACTCCCCCTCACATTGATTAATTTTACTCCTTTTTTTTTTTTTTTTTTGTAATCAGACATCATGGCACTTCAACGCCTCATCAGTTAATACACTTGGCTGACTTTTTCATTGATGGTTCTATTTGTTGATTGTGGATTATGCTTGTGGGGTTGTCAAATGACGAGTTAACCTCTTCTTTAAAAGTTAGCTCGTCGAAGGGTTTCATCTCTGCACATGAGAAATTGTCATTCGTAGCTTGTTTAGATGACAAGGCGACCACTTTTTAATTGGTCGATCCATCATTGAGATCTTCCTTGTAATGCATTACGTTCATGATAATTATGAGTCACTAGTTGTAATACCTTCAACACATCACTTACATTGATAGAGAACATGATCTGAATCATGGAGGTTCTAGAATATTAAGACACATGCCCAAGCCTTAAGGATAGATAGCACAAGGCCAATATAATAAAGAGAAGAGTGAAAATGGTCAACTCAATATAAATAAAAGTGACAATGGCCAACATAATTAAAGAGGAGAACGACAATGGTCAACTCAACAAAAGAAGAGTATCAATGGCTAACTCAACAAATAGAAGAGTAGCAATGGACAACTCAATAATAATAAGAAGAGTGACAATGACCAACTCAATAAAGAGACGAGTGACGGGGCCAACTCAAATAAAGAGATAAGTGGCAGGGCCAACTCAATAAATTTGATAAGGCAATGACAAGGCTTGTATCCATGACCCCACATAAACTCAGAAAGATCACTCGTAATTGATATCATATCATAATCCCAAAAGGGCCAATAATTGTTGATGACAAATTAAACAAAAATAGAGAGAAGATCATAGTAATATGAGAACAGGTAAAAGGTATAGAAAATGGTACGTGAAAGGTGAGATAAAATGCATCAATTCAATTAAGGTAAGCTTAAAGGATAAAATTCTGAAAGGCCAGGAATGATTATCATTACTCCTGAATCAATAGGAAGGATTCCAAGCATGTGAGGGAACAAATTAATTCATACCACCTTAAATTATTGCAAGCTTAAAGGAAAAACCCTCGAAGCTCGACTCAAATCTGGCCCTGACTTAGTCCAGGACCCAGCGAGTTGACTCGAAACCAACTCTCTCTTTATCTCTCTTTTCTTTTCTTTTCATTTCTTTCTTTCTTTCTTTCTTTCTCTTTTCTTTTCCTTTCCTTTCTTTCCTTTTTTCCTTTCATTCATTCTTTCTTTCTTTTTCTTTTCTTTTCCTTACTGCTACGTCCAGCAGGGAGCTGGACGTTGCTCTCTTCTTGCTGGACGACTGCAAGTCTAGACGAACCAGGCCTTTCTCTCCCTTTTTCTCTCTCTTGTTTCTTACCCACGTTTCTTCTGCTCGTCGGATGGAAGTGTATTTATATGTATAGGAGTTTCTGGAATCGTCTGCGTATTCCCTTATGCAAATCTTCTTACACAGCAGGGAAACCGGAAGTGTTCCCTTACGCAAATCCGGTTTCGCAGAGGCGTTTGCGTAATTAACCTCATGATTCTTTCAGCTGCGGTGTACGTGTGTAGCCAGTCTTAATTTGTCCAACACCTTGCAGGACTCTAAAATGTCCACTTGAAAGACGATCCAGATCAGCAACTGGGGCCCACTGAAGCATGGTGGGTTTTCTGAAAAATCTGAGAAGATGCTGTCCTCATTAATGGCAGATTTGGATCTGTTGCATGATCTTGCAATCTTGGACTCATGGATGGTTTGGATTTGACTGTTGAGTGCTTTGGGATCCACTAGATGGACAATGATCTGTATTTTTGGTTGATGGCTCGAATTCAGCTCGTGGTGGCAGCGGAAGGGAGTTTCAAGCCAAAACTTATCGTGAAATCCCTAGGATAGGTCTACGTAGTTTTTGTCGGATTCTTCCCATGAATCTATTGAACGGTTCAGATCGTCGTGGACCATGGCAATAGTGGCCCACCAGCGTCTTCAAAATGCTGCCATGCTCGTGAGTGTGCATGGACGCACACGGATGGCAAAGCTTTGGTCTACTTCATCCAATGGACGCGATGGACGGTTCAGATCATTCATTTGGACGATAATGGTAGCCCACCATCATCACAGCGAACGAACGTCCGCAACTACTGCGCGAACGATCGGGTCAAATCTAGTTTGACCCGATGTCTAGTTCGGTGCATCGCCGGTGCGCTCCTGATGTGCACATGCACTTCCTAAGTGTGGGGTCCATTGTGATGTAGTGTAAGATCTACACCGTCCATTCATTTTTACATTTAATTTAAGGGGATGAGACCAAAATTGAAGTATATAAATAGATCAAATGGGCCCCAAAATCAATGGTTAATGGATAATCTATCTATTAGGTTATTTTTATGATGATTTAAAGGTTAATATTTTCTGTGTACGGTTAATTCAGGATATATAGGCATGGTATAAAATTTCACATTAATCGGATTTTGGGAACCATGAGATCTAGAATTTAGGGGTCTAGTTTAATGGCATTTTCGTAATTATTTCTAATATAAGATTTTTGTGAAATATAATGGGTCTACATGGTTGTAGGCGCATTTCTAAGTAATTCTTATAAAAGAACTTATGCCTAAATCATCATGGATGAAGGGTTATTCTGTTGATCTAATTAGTGGAACGTACAAGTATTAAATTACGTGATCAACGGTCGGATGACTTAATTTGTGGGTGAAGATTGTTCTCAAGGATTAGATATGTATCAAGGTATAGATGTAAGGTTATGATAGTTAGATTTGGTATCGTATACACGTATATGTTACGTTGAATCTTATGGTGACGCTTGAGAATTTTCGATTCTCGAGTATTGAAAAGTTCAGAGTGTTACAATCTACCCCCTTAAACATAATTTTGCCCCTGAAATTGAGTACTTTTATTATACGAGTCTTTTTCCATGCCTTTAAGGATTTCTTACTTCCTGTGTTCGAGGTAACATGAATAGATGGTAGTAATGGGTTTACGCTCGATACACAGATCCTTCACCTACGTAGAACAGAGGATTACTTGGTATCAATTCATAATCCCGTTAAATCTTGATTCTTTACTTGATCAGGGCATTGAGATCATTCGAGATTTTTGACTTAGAACTTGAGTCAAACTACATAAATTTCGCGTAAGTATGGTTCCATTAGTTCGTAACCTCAGTTATTCTAACTCATGGGGAATATCATGAAACCTTATATTCTCGTAAGGGATAATTTTACATGATTTTATTAAGCTTTCACTACATGCTTTGATTGTCTGATACACTATCCTAAATTATTTCTATCATCCTTACTGATTCATTATGCTTAAACATTCCACGTATTACTCGCCAGGTAGGTATGTATACATTTAGGTGCGTATGATTGGCTATATGGGTTGGGACGCTACAGTAGCGGTCGTCCTTCTAGATCCTAGAGTCAGTAGGAGTCAGGCTTGGCTGAGCCGACTACTCGATAGGGTCCCTCCCAGTTTGGACCCAGGGAGCCTACTTTGGGTTCCGTTGTGTTCTGGAACACACATCGAAGGATGAGGTCTCCCCGTCGAAAATGTCTTGTTTTGACCCTGGGATTATAGAAGCGGGTGACCTGTTGATGCCAAGCTATGATCCGCAGTTCTGTAGTGTCTCTCAGCTCTTCGAGTAAGTCGAGGCTTGTTGCCATCTGCTCGACATTTCATTTATCTTGGTAAGATCGCACTCGAGAAGTGGGGAGTCCTATCTTTATGGGGACGACGGCCTTAGAATTGTAAAAAAGGGAGAATGGTGTCTCTCCCATTACTGATTGAGCCGTAGTTCTGTATGCCCACAACACGAATGGGAGTTCCTCGGCCCAAGTGCCATTTGCCTTTTTCAACTTAGTCTTAAGGTGATTTTTTATGATCTTGTTCACTGCCTCCACCTGGCTATTAGACTGAGGGTGTCGAGGTCATGAGTAGGCGTTGATAATGCTGAGCATTTGGCACATACCCCTGAACTTATTGTTGTCGAACTGCTTCCTGTTGTCCCACACAATGGTGTGTGGAATGCCAAACCGATAAATAGTATTCTTCCAGATAAAGTTCGCTACTTTCTGTTTGGTGATCCTTGCAACAGGCTCAGCCTCAGCCCACTTGGTGAAATAATTCACCGCCACGATCGCATATTTGGTCTGTCCCTTATCCTGGGGTAGAGGTCCAATGATATCGATCCCCCACTAAGCGAATGGCCATGGCCTGCTTATGGGAGTTTGCTCTTCTACCAGCTGTTTGGGGATGGCAGCGAATCTCTGGCACTTATCACATTTTCGAACGAAGTCTTTGGAGTCTTCTTAGATCGTCGACCAAAAGTATCCTTAGCGGACGATCTTCTGCGCTAGGGCTTGGCTACTTGAGTGATTCCCACAAATTCCTTCATGTATTTTCCTGATCACATACTCTGCCTCGTCAGGTTGCAGACATCTCAGATACAGCTGAGAGAACCCTTTCTTGTACAGAGTATCCTCTATGATTATGTATTGCACCACTCTGATCCTCAGGCGCTGAGCCTCCAATTTGTCTTCAAGAACCTTGTCGTCCATGAGGTACCCGAGTATAGGATCCATCCAACTCGTAGTTGTCTGCACAGGGTGAACGGTTCCCTAGTCGGCGTGATTGATGCTCAACTTATCAAGGAATTCCACTGAGACAATCCTCGGGATGCTCCCTTCATTTGCCGAGGCCAGTTTTGCGAGGGCGTCGACCCAGGAATTCTCAGCTCTTGGTATCTGACTAATGTTGCACTCTTGGAATTTATTCATAAGCTTTCATGTCTCGCCCAAGTAGGCTATCATTCTGGCTTCCTTGGAGTCATATTCCGCTAACACTTGGTTCACGACGAGTTGAGAATCACACCGAACATTGAGGAATCAGACCCCTAAGGCAACTGCTAACTTGAGCCCGGCTAGCAAGGCCTCATATTCTGCTTTGTTATTCGAGGCTCGGAAGCTGAGCCTTATGGCGTACTGAATAGTTGTTGCATCATGCGTGAATAGAATAATTCCCGCTCCTCGTTTTGAATTTGACGACTCATCCGCGAACAGGGTCCACTTGTCCACCTTTCTCATTCCCGCTTCGGTATCCTTGGCGGGTGGAGAAACTTGGAGGAGGGCGAGATTTGCCATTGAACATGTGGGTGCATCTAGATCAAATCCCCCGGGTTCATCATTTCGAGCGGCGAACTCCACTATGAAGTCGGCCACTGCTTGGCCCTTGATGGCAGTCCTCGGCCAATATTCGATGTCGAATTCGCTGAGCTTAACAACTCACTTGGTTAGGTGTCCGGATACTTCACACTTCTGGAGCACCTGCTGAAGTAGTGAATCAGTGATGACGATGATGGAGTGTGCCTAGAAGTATGGGCGTAGTCGCCGCGCAGACACGACCAGGGCCAGGGCAATCTTCTCCATGCCTGGATATCTTGTCTCTGCCGGGACCAGTACCTTGCTAGAGTAGTAAACAGGTTGATGTTTCCCTCCAGACTCTCTGATGAGGGCCGAGCTGACGGCTGAATCTGAAACCCTAAGTAGAGAAATAAGGGCTCCCCTTTCTCTGGCTTGGACAATAACGAGGGCGACCCTGGATATTGCTTCAGCTGCTGGAAAGCCTACTCACAGTCCAGGGTCCACTCTGCCTTTTTTATTACCCTTCAACTACTGGAAGAAGGGGAGGCACTTGTCCGTGGCTCTAGAGATGAACCGGCTGAGTGCAGCAACTCTTCCAGTGAGGCACTGGATCTCCTTCATCATCCGAGGCGAGCTCATGTCTAAGAGGGCCTTGATCTTGTCTGAGTTCGCCTCTATGCCTCTCTGGCTAACTTAGAAGCTGATGAATTTACCTGAGCCTACACCAAACGCACATCTGGTTGAGTTCAACCTCATCTAATACTTTCGTAAGATAGAAAAGGTCTCTCCAAGGTTCGATATATGGTCGGCTGCCTTGATATTCTTCACTAGCATGTCATCGACGTATACCTCTATGGTTTGGCTGATCTGTAGAGCAAATATCTTGTTCACTAATCTCTGGTACGTAGCTCCCGTGTTCTTTAGGCTGAAAGGCATGACTCGGTAGCTGTAAAGCCCCTTGTTCATGACGAACGTTGTCTTTTACTTATTTGGAGAATGCATCGCTATCTTATTGTAACCAGAGTATGCATCCATGAAGGTGAGGAGTTCATGCCCTGTTGTAGTATCGACCAGCGAGTTGATCCTAAGGAGGGAAAAGTTGTCTTTGGGAGTCTTTATTCAGGTACGAGTAGTCCATGTAGACTTGCCATTTCCCGTTGACCTTCTTCATGAGTACAACATATGCAATCTAGTCCTGGTAATGAACTTCCTCAATGAAACCTACATTGAGGAGCTTAACAACCTCCTTGGCAATTGCAGTATACCTCTCGGGCTTGAAGGCCCTTCTCTTCTATTTGACTGGCTTATGCTCCGGGTCCACATTCAACCTGTGGACCATTACCTCGGGAGCGATGCTTGGCACGTCACGGTGGAACCATGCGAAGACATCCCTGTGCTGCCGTAGAAACTTTAGCATCTATGCTCGCTGATCGGTAGCTAACGATGATCTGAGCTGAACTGTTTTAGTTGGATCGGTATCGTCAAGTGAGATAATTACGAGGTCCTCCATGGGAGAACTCCCCTCCGAGGTGTCTTATCTAGGGTCGAGCACGTTGATTGTAAGGGCTTATTTCACCGAGCCCTTCTTAACTACTATAGAGTAACAGCGTCGAGCCTCCCACTAATCTCCTCGAAGGTAGCCGATTCCTCCTATCGCAGGGAACTTCATCATCAAGTGATATGTGGACACTACTGCTCTCATGGAGTTGAGGAATGACCGTCCGAGGATGATGTTGTACGATGATGGTGTGTTCACTACTAAGAAGTCAACCAAGAAGGTGACTTGATTTTGCCCTTCTCCTGCTGTGACCGGGAGAGAGATCGCTCCTTCTAAGATTACTTTATCACCTGCAAAGCCATGCAGCGGAGTTCGAATAGGTTGGAGGTGTGACCTATCGATGCCCATCTTGTCAAACGCCTCAGAGTATAAGATGTCGGCCGAGCTCTCTGTATCGACCAGAATGCGATACACATTTTGATTAGCTATGGTCATCGCAACCATTAGGGCATCATCGTGGGGGTGCTAAATCCCTCGTGCATCATCCTCTGTGAATGTCAAGCTGCACGGACTCATTCGAGGTTCCTTGGTTGGCTTGTCAGCAAGGTGGATGTAATGTTCAGGGTCAGTACTCCGAGCGTGAGCGTTTCGGGCTTGGTTCGAATCCCCACCTCTTGACGATCCCCAGCATATTGTTCGGATCTCAACGACATCGTCTACTACTCTGCTCGGCAGCTCATCCTTCCAAGGCTGTTTCTCCTCCTTTACGTATTAACGTAAATGCCCTTTGCAAATAAGAGTCTCAATCTCTTCTTTCAGGTCGACACGGTCGCTGGTGTTATGCCCATGGTCGCGGTAAAAGTGATTGTATTTGTGCTTGTCACGCAGACCTGCTTCCGTTTTCATGTAGCTTGGCCAATGTAACAACTTATTGTCTCAGATATCCTAGAGGATCTGCTCCGGAGATGTATTGAGGGGAGTGTACAAGTTGAACTTGCTCTTAGGCCTTCTACTTGGCCTCTGATCATGGGAGGTACTCTCGTCGCACCTCCTCTTGTTTGTTTATTGCGGGACATCATCTTTTTGCTTCTTGTCTTTAGATGAATATTTTGAGCCTTGGGTACTCTTTTGCGAGCTAAAGAACTCTTCGGCGTTTGAGTACTTCTGAACCCGGCTTATGAGTTCTCCAAGCATGGTTGGTGGATTCTTCCCTATCGAGAAGATGAATCATCCATCCCGGAGCCTAAATATCATCGCAGTCAGCGCAGTTTTGTTGGAGAAGTCATCGACGTGCAATGCTTCCTCATTGAACTGAAGGATATAATCCTTTAACGGTTCTCCATTCCTCTGCTTGACGGTGAGTAGATGAGTAGATGGCTTTCGACGATAAGCTATGTCAAGAAGGTTCTGCTGAGCTTGGCAAACGAGTTAACTGAATTTGGTTTTAACTGTCGATACCAATTCCTTGCAGCCCCCGTGAGGGTCATGGAAAAGGCCCTGCACATCATCGGCTCCGAGGCGGATTAGATTTGCATTAAGGAGTGATAAGATTCCATGTGCTCAGTCGGATCTCTAGAGCCAAAATATTGGATGATGAGGGGGCATCCGGAACCTGGAGGGCATGACCGCGCTCATGATGTCACTGGTGAATGAAGGTTGTGTTTCCTCCATGATTGCCTTGACTGCAGCGAGGGCCTGTACCTGGTAATCCCGGCGCATGCTCCTTATTTAGCCTCATAGCTCATCAAGCTAAGCTTCCCAGGGGTCTTTGTTCTTTGCCACTGCTTCCTGAACTTGGTTAAGTTCAGGAGTCCTTCCGCATCTTCTTGGTTCCAATTTGTGACGAAGATCGGTCGGAACCAATGCTGATGTCTCAGAGACATGCGCCAGGGCTCGGTTCGATGGCTCCCGTGCTCGCGTTGGGATCCGAGCAAATGCTTCTCGCGAGACGCTGTAGGGGTTGGACATTATACAACCGTTGGAGCATTTACTTTCTGATCTAGAGGTGGACGTTGTCTATTCATTTGTTGTCTCATCTGACTAACCTCATTGACCAGTATTTCCATTTGGTTCTGTAATGCTTGATATCTGCCTCCACGATTCCTAGATCGCTCAGTAAGCTCCATTGGCATGGACTCTATTTGCAATCTAGAAGTTGATTTTTGAGCCATAAATGGCTCGGGATTAACCGCAACAGTTGGTGTATGCATTTTCTTCTTCCCTTTTGCCATTTTTTCATGGTAAAATAAGAGCGATTTTTATTTGAAATTCCTACAGACGACGCTAAAATGTTGATGCAAAAATCTAGTTCACCCTCGCCGAGCTCTGAGCACTCGAGTTGAGCCTTGTGAGCTTGCATAAGAGAAGGACAAATGAGACCCTGGCTAGAGTAGGAGACCCTTGATGCCAAAGTCAGGCTAGGAATCTAGGTCTAACTAGTGTAGGTAGATTTCGGGTGAGAGATTTTGTGTACATGTTCTTGTTGGTGTATCCTTTATTTATACCTTCTGGTTTGAGTGACCGTGTCCATCATTCTCGGCACAACTAGCACCATTAGGGGTGAATGATGTGCATGCTGATATTGGCAATTACCTTGTGATGTGCGCCAGAAACCACTCCTTACGTACGTTACTGGAGTTGATTCCTCAATGTGATGGTAGACCACGTCCTCATCTGAGTTGACCCTAAAGTCTAGGTTTCAGCTGCGATAGTCCGAGCCCATGGGTGGGCTGATCTTGGTACCTTGTTGACAAGGGTCTGGTCGAAGGCAATGAGTGAAGTGTATAATGGCTTCTTATGGGTTCCAGGCTGATGTGAAAGCTCTACAAAAGAATTTGGAAGCTGAACATTAATCGTTATGACCAAGTAGAGATAGGCGAGCCACTACCCAGCCGTGGTTTGACTCATCTAGTTTTGTCGTCCGACCTATTATAGCGAGCTCGCTCAACTGACCGGGTTGGCTTTCCCCAATTGGGGTTGGGATATACCTGTTTTGGCGAGGCCGCTCGATTGGCCAAGCTAAGTTTACTCTTCACACATGATATGGCATGTTCATGTGACATGGGCCAGTCATTTAGGTGGACCAGAAAATACGTCGGTTGGATCATCCGTACAACTACTGAGTTGAATGTGGAACATTGTTTCAAATTTTGCCAATCATCCACTTTTTAAATTTTGTGTGGTCCACCTAACAACTGGAGCGGCCATAAATGCATGACAGGGACACTTCATAAGGTGCCCTAATCAGGATAAAATGATGTTAAACTAGCTTGATCAACTCAGGTGGGCCACACAATGCGTGAACTTGGGAGTTCTAATGCGTGATTTTATATTATTCCCATTGTGTGGCCAAATGAGTTTTGGATCGGGCTAGTATTTTTTTATTTTTTTATTTTTGTATGCGAAAATGATAAGACACACCTAATGAATAAAGTAGATGGCATACAAACAACATGGTAGGCCACACAGAAATGGAGTGTTGTAGGCCCTTGGTTAAACTGGTAGACGTAGTGTAGAGGATAGGGTTGACTTCACCACACGTTTTCAAATAAGATAATGGTTAAGACAATGGAAAAAGATAAACCAGCGCACAAGGAGCTTGGGTTGTGCTCATTGATGGGGTTTTCCTCCTCAATTCAGGGGAGAGACGGTGCAGCGGATTGAAAATTTGGAGTGTTTCACCGCACTGCTCGACTGATCGAGTGGTCTTCTTGACCGGTCGTGGGTGGTGCTCGACCAGTCGAGTGGGGCTTGACTCAAAGTCCAGCGTTGAATTGAGGTATTTTCTCTGAGGATCTTGTGCGGACTGCGAAAATCCGAGGCCTTTCACGACAAGGTGTAGAAGGGAGTTTCCTAAACTATAAATAGGGCTGCCTAGGGCCTTTCTCGGGAATGTAAGAGGGTTTTCTAAAGCTTTGCAAGGGTTTGCTAAAGGGTTTAGGGCTATCAAAGGTGTGAGAGAGAGAGAGAGAAAAAGAGAGAGAGGAAGCTTGTGGAAGGGAGGTTATGCTGGTAGAGGTGATCTACTACATCTCTGTGCTTCCACGTCCTCGTAATCGGTGAGATCTCTCCATTTTTTTTGTTTCTCTTATTGTTTATCCACTCCTGTATGAGTGAAGAAGGTTGTAACATTCTGCTTGATAGTGGATTGTTGATTTGGATGAGGTCCCGTGGTTGTTACCTCTTTCAGGGTTTTCTAAGTAAAAATTTCTTGAGTGGTGTGGTTTGTGCTTTGATTTATTTCATTGCATTATTATCCCATAATTCTGGTTTGTTTTGGGAGGTTAGATCCTAAGGTTTTGTGCAAGACTCCCAACAAAGTGGTATCAGAGCTAAGTTCATTAAACAGAGTGAGATCGGTTTTGAATTATAGAAGGTGGCTCATCAAGGATTATCAGCCTCAATGGTTCTAACTAGACCATATGGAAGGCTAAGATGGAGGACTTGCTTTATCGCAAGGACTTATATTCTCCAAATTTAGGCATATCAGCAAAATCCAAGGATGTGATTGATGATGATTGGAAGAAGTTGGACTAGAAGGCGATGGGGTTTATTAGACAATGACTGAATGATTCTATATTTCACCATGTGTCTACGGAGACCTTAGCCGCTAGTTTATGGCTGAAATTAGAAGGGTTGTATGAGAGGAAGACAACCGGTAATAAAATCTTCCAGATAAGACAACTTGTGAATCTCAAGTTTAAAAATGGTGGTTCTGTGGCTGAGCACATGAATGAGGTCAGCAATATAGTGAACCAGCTCTCCTCTATGAAGATAGTCCTGGATGATGAATTGCAGGATTTGCTATTGCTTAGTTCATTGCCTGACAGTTGGGAGACATTGGTGGTGTCTCTAAGTAACTCCGCATTAGATGGAAAGATTTCCATGAAACAGGTAACTAGCTGTCTCTTCAATGAGGAGACAAGGAGGAAGTCTCAGGGGTCTACTCAGAAGAGGCTCTTATGACATAAGAACGGGGAAGAGGAAAGAACAGAAAGGGCGGGAAGGCCCAAGATAAATCAAGAGGCAAGTCAGCACCGGAAAGGTTGTTGAATGCTGGAATTGTGGCAAGAAGGGCCACTACAAGCATGAATGTCGTGCTAAGAAGAACGACAAGAAAGGAAAAGGAAAGGAGAAGGAAGATGAATCAAATTCCACTGTGGTCATTTCAGATGGCGATGTTATAGTTATTCTTTCAGTAGATCATGATGTATGTCTCACGGCTACAAGTTAGGACACCGACTGGGTGCTTGACTCGAGAGCTTCTTTTCATGCGACTCCATGTAGAGACTTTTTCACAAGCTATAAGTCAGGTGACTATGGGACCGTGAAGATGGAAAATTTTGGCGTATCGAAGATCGTAGGGGTCAGTGATATTTGTGTGATGACCGATGTGGGTTGCACATTTGTCCTCAGGGATGTGAGGCATATCTCAAACCTTCGCCTCAACTTGATGTCGACGGGAAGGTTGGATGATGATGACTATAAAAGTCAGTTTGCTGGTGGGCGTTGGAAGTCAGTTTGCTCATCAAGGGTTCATTGATCATAGCTAGAGGAAAGAAGTGTTGCACCCTTTATAAGACATGTGTCAGTGTGTGCAAGGGTGGGTTGAACGCAGCGAAAGATTCAACTATTGACATGTGGCACAGGTGTCTAAGCCACATGAGTGAAAAAGGATTTCAGGTACTAGCGAGGAAGCGGCTCCTTCCAGATGTGACAAGTATACCTCTCAAAACATGTATTGATTGTTTATTAGGGAAACAGTATAGAGTTTCATTTATTAAATCTGTTTCTCATGTTAATAAAGTGCATGCATTAGATTTGGTTTATTCTAATGTTTGTGGTCCTATGAGGACAAAAACCTTGGGTGGGGCATTGTATTTTATCACTTTTATAGATGATGCATCTAGGAGGGTTTGGGCTTATGCTTTGAAATCCAAGGATGAGGTCTTTGGTGTGTTTAAATTGTTTCATGCTATGGTCGAGAGAGAGACAAATAGATCATTGAAGCGCATTCGCACTGACAATGGTGGTGAATACATTGGCGACTTTCATAAGTATTGTAAGTCCCTAGGTATACGGCATGAACAGACAGTTCCCAAGACCCTCCAGCATAATGGTGTGGCTAAGCGAATGAATTGCACAATTGTAAAGAGAATCAGATGCATGTTATCCCATGCGAAGTTACCCAAGATGTTCTGGGGAGAAGCAATGCACACGGCAGTGTATTTGATAAACAGGTCTCCATCAGCCCCGTTGAATGGAAAAGTACCTGAGAAGGTGTGGACTGGACGGGATCCATCGTACAATCATCTCAGGGTATTTGGATGCAGGGCATCCGTTCACGTACCAAAGGACGAGAGGTCCAAGCTCGATATGAAGATCAGATAGTGTGTGTTCTCGGGGTACAGAATGAAAAGTTCGGTTACAGATTATGGGATCTGACTGGGAAGAAGCTCGTCAAGAGCAGAGATATGATTTTCTTTGAAGATCAGTGTAAAGAAGACATTGGTAAGACAGAGAAGAACTAGCCTAGTTCAGGTGAGCTAGAAGACATGGATCCAGTTATTCCTCCCGTGGTGCCTGATGACGGGGGTGTACAGCAAGGTGTAAAGGACGAGAGACTTATTTCAGAAAATGGATCAGGGGAGCAGCCCCCACTTGATCCACCTGTTGAGCCACAGGTAAGGAGGTCATCTAGGGACAGACAGTCATCCGAGAGGTACTTGCCATATGAGTACATTATGCTGACTGATAGGGGAGAGTTAGAAGATTATTCTGAGGCCCTAGCCGACGAGCATATATAAGGGGGAGTGGTTGAAAGTTATGCAAGAGGAGATGAAATCCTTGCATAAGAATGATACCTATGATATGGTGAAATTGCCTAAGTGCAAGAAACCTTCGAGTAACAAGTGGGTGCTCAGAAAAAAGGTTGAGCAAAAGAATTCACAGACGAGGTTCAAGGTTATACTTATAGTGAAAGGGTTTGGTCAGAGGAAAGGCATAGATTTCGAGGAGATATTCTCACTAGTGGTGAAAATAACATCCATACGGGTGTTGCTTGGGTTGACGGCTAGTATGGATCTGGAGATAGAGCAGTTAGATGTTAAAACTACCTTCCCCCATGGTGACCTGGAAGAATAGATCTACATGTACCAACTAGATGGATTCGAAGTCAAGGGCAAAGAGCATATGGTGTGTAGGTTGAGGAAGAGTTTGTATGGGCTGAAATAAGCTCCACAATAATGGCACAAGAAGTTCGACTCATTTATGTTAAAGCATGGGTATGACAGAGCGGAGTCGGACTACTGTGTGTTCACGCGCAAGTTCTCAGATGGTGATTTCTTAGTTCTGCTATTATGTGTTGATGACATGCTCATCATGGGAAAAGACATCAAGAAGATTGACAGGCTGAAACAGGAGTTAAGCAAGTCGTTTGCGATGAAAGACTTAGGCCCGGCTAAACAGATCATAGGATTAGAGATAACCTGTGGCAGAAGCAGCAGGAAGCTTTGGCTGTCATAAGAGCGATATATTGAGAAAGTCATAAAGTAGTTCAATATGAATGCAGTGAAGCCGGTCAGTATTCCACTGGATGGTCACTTCAGATTGAGCGACAGGTAGTGTCCCAAGATGAATGCAGAGGTGGAAGAGATGAAGAAGTTACCCTACCCGTCAGCTGTAGATAGTTTGATGTATGTTATGGTGTGTACACGCCTAGACATACAATATGCGGTTGGTGTTGTCAGCCGGTATCTTGCCAATTCTGGCAAAGAGCATTGGGCAGTGGTGAAATGGATACTATGGTATCTAAGATGATCATCCAGGTTGAGCTTATACTATGGTGATGGAAAACCTGTGTTAGAGGATTACACAGATGCAGATATGGCAGGAATCTAGGTCTAACTAGTGTGGGTAGGTTTTGGGTGAGAGATTTTGCGTACCTGTTCCTGTTGGTGCATCCCTTATTTATACCTTCTGGTTGGAGTGATCATGTCCATCATTCTCGGCACGACTACTGCCATTGGGCGTGAATGATGCGCATGCTGATATTAGCGATTACCTCACGATCGTGCACCGAAAACCACTCCTTATGTACATTACCAGAGTTAATTCCTCAACGTGATTGTAGACCACGTTCTCATCCGAGTCGACCCCAAGGTCTAGGTCTCACCTGCAACAGTCCGAGCCCATGGGTGGGCTGATCCTGGTTGCTCGTCGACAAGGGTCTGGTCGGAGGCAATGGGTGGAGTGTGTAATGGCTTCTTCTGGGTTATAGGCTGATGTGGAAGCTCTACAAAAGAGCTTGGAAGCTGAACATTGATTGTTATGACCAGGTCGGGGTAGGCGAGCCGCTACCGAGCCATGGTTCGGCTCATTTAGTTTTGTCGTCCGACCTACTATGGCGAGCTCGCTCAACTGACCGGGTCAGGCTTTCCTCAATTGGGGTCGGGGTATACCTGTTTTGGCGAGGCTGCTCGATTGGCCAAGCTAAGTTTACTCTTCACACATGATATGGCATGTTCATGTGAGATGGGCCGTTCATTTAGGTGGACCAGAAAATAGGCCAGTTAGATCATCCATATAGCTACTAAGTTGAATGTGGAACATTGTTTCAAATTTTACCAATGATCCATTTTTTAAAATTTGTGTGGTCCACCTAACAACTGGAGTGGCCATCAATGCGTGACAGGGACACTTCATAAGGTGCCCTAATCAGGATAAAACGATGTTAAAATAGCTTGATCAACTCAGGTGGGCCACACAATGCGTGAACTTGGGAGTTTTAATGCGTGATTTAATATTCCCATTGTGTGGCCAAATGAGTTTTGGATCGGGCTAGTTTTTTTTTGTATGTGAAAATGATAAGACACACCTGATGAATAAAGTAGATGGCATACAAACAACATGGTAGGCCACATAGAAATGGAGTGTTGGAGGCCCTTGGTCAAACTGGTAGACGTAGTGTAGAGGATAAGGTCAACTTCACCACACATTTTCAAATAAGATAATGGTTAAAACAATGGAAAAAGATAAACCAACGCATAAGGAGCTTGGGTTGTGCTCATTGATGGGGTTTTCCTCTTCAGTTCAAGGGAGAGACAATGCAGCGGGTTGAAAATTCGTAGTGTTTCACCGCGCTGTTCGACTGGTCGAGTGGTCTTCTCGACCGGTCGTGGGTGGTGCTCGACCAGTCGAGTGGGGCTCGACTCAAAGTCCAGCGTCGAATTGAGGTATTTTCTCTGAGGTGCTCGACTAGTTGAGTGGGCCGCTTGACCGGTCGAGGACACTGCTCGACTAATCGAGCTTACGCAGATTTGAGTCCGGATCTTGTGCGAACTACAAAAATCCGAGGCCTTTCGCAACAGGGTACGGAAGGGAGTTTCTTAAACTATAAATAGGGGTGCCTAGGGCCTTTCTAGGGAATGCAAGAGGGTTTCCTAAAGCTTTACAAGGGTTTGCTAAAGAGTTTAGGGCTATCAAAGGTGAAAGAGAGAGAAAGAGAGAGAGAGAGGAAGTTTGTGGAAGGGAGGTTATGTTTGTAGAGGTGATCTACTACATCTCAGCGCTTCCACATCCTCGTAATCGGTGAGATCTCTCCATTTTCTTTATTTTTCTTATTGTTTGTCCACTCCCGCATGAGTGAAGAAGGTCGTAACATTTTGCTTGATAATGAATTGTTGATCTAGACAAGGTCCCGTGATTTTTACCTCTTTGAGGGTTTTTCACGTAAAAATCTCTTATGTGACGTGATTCTCAAATGGCTTATTCTTTTGAGTGTCCATTCATACTTAGTGTGACCCATCTTCTGAAGATTGGATGGATATGTAAAAATTGCAGGCCTCACACGCAATTTGAAAGGTTTTAATGGTAGAGATTTTCATTCCAATTGTTCCCTAGGTGTGAATCACCTGTGTGATTTGTATAGGCCTGACTTTTGGGTACGGGCTGAACTTGAAGGTCTCACCTTATGGACGGAGTGGATGTAGGCCCTGTATCACGGTGGGCCCCACACACAGCATTGTAGAATAAGCTTATTACATAAACTTTACACCAGGAAACAATTTCTTATTTATTTATTTATTCACGTAACCTGCATTGAAAAGTTCAAAATTGCCAATATTATGAAAATCCCGTGGTATCATTAGTGCCGTCAACGGGTCGGGCCTGGCAGGTCTTGGCCCGGATTTTGAACTGTTTCGCACACGGGCGCACTTATTCAAAATTCTGATTTTTTTAAGGTCAAGCCCGGCCTATTAACACACCTCATCATTGAGAAATGTTCCAGTGTTCTATGAGCACTATACCTTATAGTGCTCCTACTTGAATCGGTTCACTTGGACAGTCCAATCAGAAAATCTAAATCGTCCATTAAGTTCAGAACACATGTAATGGGCTACCATGTAAAAATCACATAGATTGGATGATTTAATCCATCCTTAATATGGATTTATCTTCTGTAGCCATCCCTTTTCAAGCCATGTATGGAATGATTACGGTTGCTAACAAAAATGATTTGATAAGAACTCCATATTAATGATCTTGACCTTCCATGTTTAAGTCCATTGAACAAGTGGTTAATATTTGTTGGATCAGTTTGATGCTTTCATGGTAGGCCACGAAATATGTGTTTGACCTAATGAATGGTCTAGATGAATGGGTTGGACCGGCTAAGTGTCCCAATGCGACGAGGAGCAATATAACTTTGGTGCTACAAGAGAACTAGAGCTGGGCATAATCTGGATTGATCCGATGGATCCAACCCGATCCGAAGGCCAGGATTGGGTTGGATCGAGTTAGCCCATTCAAATCTGACCGTACATTGGATCGAGTTTGGATCAGTGGTCAATCCGGACCGATCCGATCCGGACTGATCCGATTGGGTCTACTCAATACAATAAAAGGGTACTGAGTAACTCAGTACGCAATCCGATTTCCTTTCTAAAGTCTATCAATAGTCATCTCATATTCAAAAATGCCAGGTAACTTTGGTTCGGATGAGCGCCTTACCTTTTCTGATTGTATGGTATAACTTCATGCGGATAATATCCACACCGTCTGTTAGATGTCCCACCTCATGTTAGGATTAAGATCCAAAGATCAGGATGATTCAACGGTTAAGTGGCCTACACCATGGGAAACAATTGAGATTGAAAATCTTACCATTAAAATCTTCTAAATTGTGTATAGGTAGGTGTTTTGTAAATATGCCATCCGACCCTTCACAAAAGGATGTATAAATTTTCAAAAATTTGGTACATTCCAAGACTAATGTGTGCCATGGTACGTGAATCTAGAATTTTTAATCAGATTTCTACTCAATGGTCCACATAAGATTTACATTTAAATAAAATTTAGTATTTACAGTAAAAATATATATGGTGGCTCATCTAATGGACGGAGTGGATCTTATGTATATTTATCACATGTAGTCATTAAGTTGGTGCAAGTCACGCCCTATCCGATATCCGTATGATAGCATGAGTCGCAACAGGTGAGTGCAAGTTACGCAAGCGCAATACTATAATATATGAAGCCTCAATATATATCTACAACTATATAGTCAAAACCCAGCAAACAGGTACCTAGGGCTAGTTCCTAGTTAGGTTACTCTCACAGGCGCGGATCGTGTAGCGAGGAGCTCACCCACACGTGTTGATAATCTGTGGGCAGACCAATCCGAACCGTACCCAATTTGATCTGACTCGGTTTCCCTAATCGAGTCAGACTCGAACCGGATTAGGCCAGCAGTGTATCAGATCGGATCGAGTCAGATGACTCGGACTCGGTCCCGAATTGGATCAAGTTTGGGTCAATCCATGAAAATTTCGAATAGAGTCGAGTTGGACCCAAGCCGATCTGACTCGACTCGATGCCCAGCTCTAAGTAGAACTGGAAAATACATGTCGGTTCTAAGTTTTTATAAATGGGCAGATGGTTCAATAATCCAAATTGTTGATGTGATGGGCGATAATGTAGATGGATCATGCATAAATAATCCACAAGATTCCTATCGATGGCCTTGATATTGGTTCGATGCGAAGCGTTGTTACTTCTGTCATAACAATCTATTTCCTACCACATATTCATGGATCAAGGTTCTTCCAATCTTGATGAGTTTCTGTGTATGGGCCATCCAAAGTGGTTCTATCATATCAACCGTCTGGATCACTGAACCGTAGGCCAGGAATGCAAACTCAGATAGAATAAGTATTTGTAGGATGCAAAATGGTAACCCACAGTTATTTTCTTGTGCATGAATCGCTTAACTAGCAAGCAGAAATGACTAATATTTGACATAGGACACATTTAGATAGTGGCCTGTGTGATTAACGGACCAGATTCATCACACATTCGATTAGTTGGCACATGTGGGGTGTCTGAATCTGTCTCATGAAGATGGGACGTCTGCAAAGAGAATTTCCTTGTGTAGCTATTACAAAACGCGCCTCTTAATTACTCGGACTTTCAAGTTTATGTAAGGAAATATACCATCCTTGACTATAGGATAAGCTGCTATCCTTAGGCCCTGGATCGATGATCCACACCGTTGATAGGACGGGCCCCATAGTGGGCCACACTAGAATGTTATCCATCCCCAAAAGGAGGCCATTCCAGTTGTTATGCGGACCACTAATGTTTTGAAAACGGAACACTTGGTAAAATAACACCAACGCTCTAGATTTAATTTAGATACTCCCTCCCGATTATCTGATCGGTCCACCTAAACGTGTGCAGAGTAGGATGGCCCTGTGGACGTTGGGAGGAAGTTTCTTTGCCTGAAAGGTGACGGTTGGAAAATAATACAGCCTACTCCCAAGTCATTGCAAATGGGCCCCCTTCGTTTGACTTTTATGACCACCTTAGGAATGCCTAGTCAAAGGAAGAAAATGAAATGAAGGGGTAATCTACGACCATGTGATTGGTGGGCCACTTCCACATCCGTAGAATCCTCAAGAACAACTCCTTGCGTGTCAAAGCAATCAGTGTCTCGTAGTACCAAACTCCCGGGATCCATTAATCAGCTGCTCCACACTAGCGCCAGAGAATGGACGGATAAAAAATGATAACCACCAGTTGCGTTTATTGTGCTTTTATCGACCAATTGGCAAGTGGACCAACCTAATATTTTGAATGGGACACATTAAATGATGGGTCCATGTGATGAACATATCAGATCCATCATTCATGTGATTGGTTGGCACATGTGGGGTTTTCTGTATCTGGCGCTAGAAGATGGGACGACTATAACATCACTTCGTTAATATTGGAACGGGTTTCTTAGTCGGTCAGTCCGTTTAGGTTGATATTTAGGTCCTAGCCTTAAAGTAACTGGGCAAAAAGAAGGGCAACATGGATTATACACATACATCAATATGAGCCTCAATATGAGCCTGAGTTGGGCTGTGCCGAATGCCCAAAAAGGCTTTCGTCCACATCACCCAAAGGATGTGCTAAAAGGTGATCCAAACCGTTGATTGGATGAGTCCCATGGTGGGCCCTTCCAAAAATGTTCTACTTCCGAAAAAGGAGGCCGGTCTAGTTGTTACGTGGGCCACTAATGTATTGAAAGGGAACAGTCGCTAGAATTTGATCAACGCTCCACATTTAATTTCCTAGTTCCTGCGCAAGGATTCTCGGTGGGGCCCATTGCGATGTTTGTGAGAAATCCAACCCGTTCATCCGTTTTTCGAGATAATTTTAGGATATATGACCAAAAATATGGTGGATCCTGCGCAAGGATTCTTGGTGGGGCCCATTGCAATGTTTGTGAGAAATCCAACCTGTTCATCCGTTTTTCGAAATAATTTTAGGATATATGACCAAAAATATGGTGGATCGAAAACGCAAATGGGCCACACAAGAGGAAACAGTGGGGGTTTAGTGACCAGCGTTGAAATATTTAAATGGCACAGAAGTTTTGTATCTGCCTAATTTTCTGTTGTTTTCACTTTATCCCAGTGAAAATGACCTTATAAACGGTTTGGATGGTATATAAACATCAAGATGGGGCGTAGGAAGGTTTCAACGGTAGACATTCCTTTCCCCACTGTTTCATCTTGTATGGCCCACTTGAGTTTTGGATCCTCCTCATTATTGGTCGCATGTCCTAAAATGAGCTCTAAAAATGGATGGAAGGATTGGATTTCTCATAAACATCACAGTAGGCCCCACGTAGAATCCTTAGCGCAGGAACTTCATGCGACTTTCCCAGGAAATCGGCGTCCTTTTTATATGTGATCGACCTATTTTTCAGACCGCGGCAACATACCAAGCTTCGTCCACCTAAACGTGTGGAGAATAGGATGGCTCGACCGAGTAGCCACACCTTACGGTTTATTACGGTTTCGGTGGAAGCCGAGAGGAAGTTTCTTTTCATGAACGGTCAAGACTGTAAAATAAGGAAGAGTATTAGTCATTAGCAAATGAGCCCATTTCGTTTGACTTTTACAGCCACCGTAGAAATGCCCATCGGTGACACGATCAAAGAAGAAAATCAAAATTTAAAATGGTAATCTATGACCAAATGATCGGTGGACCACTTCCACGTCCGTCCAATCCTCAAGAATAACTCTTGTGTCAGTGTCTCATAATACGAAACACTCAGGGATATACATTAATCAGCTGCTCTAAACTAGTGCGAGGAAATGGACGGATAAAAATGATATCCAACAGTTACATTTATTATGCTTGTATCGATCAATTTGCCAGTAGGCCAGCCTAATATTTTGGATGAACGTTCCAGATTCATCACACATGTGATTAGTTGGCACATCCGAGGTTTTTCTGTACGTGGCGTTGAAGATGGGAACGACTATAAATAGCAATCCTTGTTTGAAACGGAACGCTTGTACCATTTTTTTTACCACAAGAAAATAAGTGTACCAATCCAAAATAAATGTACCATACCACAAGAAAATGCTCACGCACATGCAACTATGTCGTTTTCAATGGTGGGTGTTCAATCACCACTATTTTTTACGGTGTGGTCCACCTGATATTTGGATCTGCCTCACTTTTGGCCTCTGCACTAAAATATGCTGGAAAAATGAATGGATGGTGTGGATAAAACACATGCATCATGGTAGGTCCCACATAACACCAACCAGTACAGAGCTGGATACTGGACGGTCACTACCGAACACGACGTCAAGATCAACCCAGGTGGGCCATGTTGCCCTTACTAAGACTCAACTTTTCTTTATTTTGCAAACATGTGTTCATGGAAGAAACTTCCACCCAATTTCAAAAGCAAAAGGTGTGCCTACTTGATGGAAGCATCCTACCATGGTTTCAGGACTCAGTGACTCGGACTGACTCACTCGTTCCTGAATTGAGTTGCAACTCGGTTGAGTCAAGGGGCGATTCAGAAGAGTCGACCGACTGAGGAATATTTTCAATGTAACCTACTCTTCACGCATGATATGTCATGTTTATGTGAGATGGGCCGTTCATTTAGGTGGACCAAAAAATAGGTCGGTTGGATATCATCCGTACAGCTACTGAGTTGAATTTTACCAATCATCCACTTTTTAAAATATGTGTGGTCCACCTAACAACTGGAGCGGCCATAAATGCATGACAGGGAAACTTCATAAGGTGCCCTAATCAGGATAAAACAATGTTAAACTAGCCTGATCAACTCAGGTGGGCCACACAATGAGTGAACTTGGGAGTTCTAATGCGTGATTTTATATTATTCCCATTGTGTGGCCCAAATGAGTTTTGGATAGAGCTAATTTTTTTTCTTGTATGCGATAATGATAAGACACCTGATGAATGAAGTAGATAGCATACAAACAACATGGTAGACCACACAGAAATAAAGTGCTGTAGGCCCTTGGTAGAACTGGCAGACGTAGTGCAGAGGATAGGGTCGTCTTCACCACACGTTTTCAAATAAGATAATGGTTAAGTCAATGGGAAAAGATAAACCAGCGAACAAGGAGCTTGGGTTGTGATCACATGGAGACATGACCCGGTAAGGTTAACTAGCTGGCCTTCTCTTTCAAGAACAAAAGAATTATGAGGATCCTTGAAAATGTAAATGATTTTTTTTTTTTTTTTTTGGAAACAAAAAATACTGGGAGTAAATTAGCCCCTAAATGAAATTCTTTTTATGAGAGAGGATTTGAAAGTAATTAGGGTGAAATGCCTTTTTTAGCTCACTTAGAGAGTCGAACACACATCCACCATACATGTGGTATATTAATGATACTCTGAAACAATCTAATTATTGGGTACATCACAATTAAAAATCATACCAATAGAATAATCCATGCCATTCAAAGGATGACCATTTTAATGACAGTTAAAAAATATTGGCAAATTGTTTGTTTGTAATCTTTATGTTTGTGGCCTACTTGATGATCGAAATTTTTTCGTTTTTAGCTACCTATATATTTCAATGGGCTCATTGCAATCATTCTATTGAATATCACATATGTACATTAATTTAGGATATTAAAAATGATTTAGGATATCAGCTATGCTCCTGTGAATATATTGAAAATTTTCACTATATTTATTTTGATTTCAAATGCATTTCATCTACTCTCATCCAAACACAATTGAGTAAGCCATTTAATCTCACTGTATTATACAAATCCATTTCTCATTTACCTCAATTTACAAGCTCCCAATTGAGCCCTTAGTAATACTTTTTACAAAATAGAAACAAAGGATCACAAGCAGCACCATTATATATATATAACCATTTGAAAATTATTACACAAATACAATCTCCCATACCCCGGGCTCCATATCCTAATTGAGCCCTCAGTAATACTTCATGTGAAATAGAAACAAAGGATTACAAGTACCAACATTTCAAAATTATTACACAAATACAATATTCTTCCGTATCCAGAGCTCCATAATCTTGATATCAAACAGCCCTAGAGTGGCCCACTTACGCACACGAAGGCCTAGATAAGCTGATTCAAGGAAGAGAGACATCAACAAGAGGAATGGTGGGAACCAAACTATACCCACTCTCCCCTTCTATCTCAACTTTCTCTCCATGGCTTTTCTTACACTCAATGTAAAACATAGTAAAAACCATAAATAAGAGTATGGTCTCAAGGGATCCAATATTCACCAGAACAAGAGGGCTCGCATGGGTTAGGTGCATACCCTGCATGGCTGACCCGAGAACCCAATATATGGCTGACCCAACTAGTTTAAAAAGAACGTAGATAATATAACCTTGCCGCTTTCTTCCTTTGATCAGCTCTGCAGCTTTCGCAAGTGCTCCTATCCCATAATTACTCTCTTCGATGACCGAAATTACAATACCCAAGTTGCAAATCACATTGAAATAACCATAAAAACAAAGAAACAAAATAGCTAGAACTGATACTAGACAAATAAATGCAATAGGACGTCCCGTAGAAAACATTGCAAGCATGCCTATTAGTATCAAGAACAAAAGAAGATAACCCAAACTGAAGAGGATTATGTACAACCATGTGATCACAGGCCGCTTCCATGTCCTTCCGATCCTTAGGAACAACTCGTTGCGTGTTAGATCCTTGCGATAGTAAGCCATGGCTGAGGCAGAAATTGTGGCTGTAATTGCAAAGAGTGACACCATAGAAGATATCACTAAGAAGATAATCTCCCCAGCAGCAAGAAATCCAGCGTCCTTATTAATTGCATCCATCAATTTGGCATATGCGGGCCGTTGGGGATCATTGTCTTGCAACATGAATGATTTTGCCGATATATCCGTTACCAACGGCTTGATTGCGAAGTCTTTGGCTAGGTATAGAAGAGAGGATGGGATGAGAAGGAGAAGGGTAATGGAAAGGAAGAGCTTTCCATTTTTGGATGGAATTTTGAGTGCTTCTCTTAGAATTCCAAAGACTCCATTTTTGGATGAAATTTTGAGTGCTTTTCTTAGAATTCCAAAGACTCCCATGGGCATGAAAGGTGTGTCCATGTCTTTTGGTTCTGGAGAGATGAACTCGTATTGTGGCAAACCATGAGAGAACATGGTATATATAGGGCACAATTTCTTCTGTCAGAGTCTATCTCAGCAATTGACTTTTCTTATTTATCTATTGACGTCATCTCCTCTATAATATTGTGTAACGGTCCACTGTGATGTGTGCATGACATCCACTCCGTCCATCATGTGTGCCCTAGTATGTTTTCCTTTGATATAGAATGGGTCGCATACAGTTTCATGGCCAAGATGGACCAGAAAAGGCTCGATCGGAGGTGGAAGTGATTCGGACCATCAGAACCTTAAAATGGCCATATCTCGCAAACCGGAATAAGTTATCCAACGTGCCGTATATGATTTTTGGGTAGGACGAGCTACTTTAGCCACCTAACCCAGATACACTGGATTGCCCATGCCGAATTTGCAATATTCTTTTTATTTTCATTTTTACTACTAGTAAGTTTTAATTTGATTATAACTTTTCATCCGTTGGACTTTAGGAGTTGTGTCCAACATGAAAAGTGCTTAAAATAATTAGGAGAATAGCATGTTTAAGACAAATAGGACACTATTTTTGGTTGAAAATCGTGATGTTTAGTAGAAATCACAACCATGTCTAAATAACAAGTCGAGTTTTAGTTGTAGTTTAATTTCAAAACTTCTTCCTAGATTTGATGTCATTATTTCATAAGGTTGTAAACTCGTTATAATCATCAATCAATTTATTTCGAATTTCTAAAAAAGAAGAATTATTTTTTTTTTCTCATGGATTCGAGGTATCTCTGCGAGGAGTCCAGAGAAGTAACATGAATTCAGAATGCGGTGCTCGACCTCAACACGTCCTCCCCTATGTCATCCTTGATCCAGAAAGAAAGACCGATTTAAAACTCACAATCCATGGAAAATAAAGTTTAAACCTCTAAAATCACTTGGTGTATCCCACCTGATTCTCAAATGGCCTATTCCTTAATTTGAGTGTCCATTCATACTACTGTGACCCATCTTCTAAATGGATTGGATGGATATGAAAAAATTGCAGGCCTCGCACGCAATTTGAAAGGTTTTAATGGTAGAGATCTCCATTCCAATTGTTCCCTAAGGTGTGAATCACCTGTGTGATTTTTATGGGCCTTACTTTTGGTTACGGGCTGAACTTGAAGGTCTCACCTTATGGAAGGAGTGGATGTAGGCCCTGGATCACTGTGGGCCCCACACACAACGTTGCACCAGGAAACAATCTCTTATTTATTTATTTATTCACGTAAAATATTCAAAATTGCTAACATTATGAAAATCTCGTGGTATCATTAGTGCTGTCAACAGGTCGGGCCTGGGCAGGTCTCGGCCTGGATTTTGAACTGTTTTGGGCCGGGCCATCGGCCTGCGTCCCTCTTCGAGATTCTGATTTTTCCACGCTGAGCCCGGCCCATTAACACCCTTCATCATAGTGCTCCTACTTGAATCGGTTCACTTGGACAGTCCAATCAGAAAATCTGAATCGTCCATTAAGTTCAGAACACATGTAATGGGCTGCCATGTTAAAATCACACAGATTGGATGATTTAATCCATCCTTAATATGGCTTTATTTTCTGTACTCATCCTTTCTCAAGCCATGCATGAAATGGTTACGGTGGCTAACAAAGATGATTTGATAAGAAATCCATGTTAATGATCTTGACCTTCCAAGTTTAAGTCCATTGAACAAGTGGTTAATATTTGCCGGATCAGTTTGATGCTTTCATAGTAGGCCATGAAATATGCGTTTGACCTAATGAACAGTCTAAATCAATGGGTTGGACCGTCTAAGTGTCCCAATGAGATAAGGAGCACTATAACTTTGGTGCTACAAGAAAACTGGAGAATACAGGTCGGTTTTAATTTTTATAAGTGGGCCGATGGTTCAATAATCCAAACCGTTGATGTGATGGACCATAGTGTAGATGGGTCATGCATAAATAATCCACAAGATTCCTATCTATATATATTTGGCCTTGATATTGGTTCGATACCAAGCGTTGTCACTTCTGTCATAACAATCTATTTCCTACCACATATTCATGGATTAAGGTTCTTCCAATCTTGATGAGTTTCGGTGTATGGGCCATCCAACGTGGTTCGTATCATATCAACCGTCTGGATCACTGAACCGTAGGCCAGGAATGCAAACTCAGATGTAATAAGTATTTGTATGATGCACAATGATAACCCGCAGTTATTTTCTTGTGCATGAATCGCTCAACTAGCAAGCAGAAATGACTAATATTTCAATTAGGACGCATTTATATAGTGGCCCATGTGATTAACGGACCAGATTCATCACACGTTCGTATAGTTGGCACATGTGGGGTGTCTGAATCTGTCTCATGAAGATGGGACGTCTCCAAAGAGAATTTCCTTGTGTTGCTGTTGCAAAACGCGCCTCTTAATTACTCGGTCTACGCGGACTCGGACTTCCAAGTTATGTAAGGAAATATACGATCCTCGACTATAGGATAAGCTGCTATCCTCAGGCCCTGGATCGGTGATCCACACCGTTGATATGACTGGCCCCATAGTGGCCCCACCAGACTGTTGTCCATGCCCAAAAGGAGGCCAGTCCAGTTGTTATGTGGACCACTAATGTTTTGAAAACGGAACACTTGGTAAAATAACACCAACGCTCTAGATTTAATTTAGATACTCCCTCCTGATTATCTGATCGGTCCATCTAAACGTGTGGAGAATAGGATGGCTCCGTGAACGTTGGGAGGAAGTTTCTTTCCCTGAATGGTGACGGTTGGAAAATAATACAGCCTACCCCTAAGTCATTAATAAATGGGCCCATTTCGTTTGACTTTCACGACCACCGTATGAATGCCTATCAATGACACATCAGAAGGAGAAAACCAAGTAAAGGGGTAATTGTTGCAAAAATAATGGTTTTTATAAAATATATTTTAATAATAAAAAATAATATGTGATATATAAAAAGTTGTTTTGAAAAAACACCGTTTTGTCGGTTTTTAGGAATAGTCCCACATGGGAAAGGGAAGAGAAGAAAAAAATGGTTTAAATGAAAGCAGTGGAATATTATAATATTTACTCACTTAGTCCAAGGACTATGGACGCACTGAAACACCCGCGCTCGCGCTCAGCCACGGGCTCAGGCTCGGTGCGAGGACGTGGGCATGTGAGGCAGTGTAGCTATAGAGGCGCTAGTGGCGCACTTCGCACGTCTATATCATGTCGCAGAGGGTCGCTCCTTCGCGACCTTGAGCGAACCGGAGCGAGACGTGTGCGAGTCGCGGTGCGACTAAGTGACTAAGGCGGATGGCTAGATGAAGGGGAGACTAGAGGACTGAATGAGAGCCCTCCAGAATATATAGAGGACTGGAAAGTAGAGTTGTTGCAGCAGATCTGTAACAGCTGTGCAGTTAGTGCAGGGTCCAGCTGTAACTGCTGCATGGCTAGCCCAACAGCTAGAAAACGGCTAGCTGTTGTCTCACAACAGTCAGCATGCAGCAGCTTAATGACTCATGCACAACAGTCAGAAAATGACCATAAAATGGATAGTTTTCTCCAACAGCTAGAAAATAGTTATGGGATTTAATTCCCTGGACTATAACCCCCAGCCATCATATCCTATAAAAGGAGGGTCTGAATGAGTTTCCAAATCATCTCTCAACCCACTCCAGCAGACCCATACGAATTGAGACACAGCTCAATATTTCTCTTCAATACTCCAGTGGTTCCAGAAAGACAGCAAGGGTTGAACCTTTACTAGAAGAAGAGACCAACGGTGTGGTTTAGAACGATTCATCTAAACCAGTAGCTAGAGAACTGACCAGTGCAGTGGTCTAAATCAAAAGAAATTTCTTCTCTTTCTTTCTCTTTTGGAATTTTTTCTATATTGTAATTCTGCCAGATAGAGTGTATAAGATTTCTATTTGGTGGGCCTTCGTGTTTGCTGAACGCAGACCCACACCAGGCTCGTCATATCCTAGAAGCGATTTACCTGTAATCTATCAGCATACTCAATTCACTTGAGTAGGGGCAAATAACGCTTTAAGGACAGCGTTTCAAATGGGCTTAAGCCCGTCCTGATTTAAGATTATTTTGCAATTTTTTCGATTTCCACATTATACAGAAATATATTAATCTCTACAATTCCCAACAATAGTCTACGACCATGTGATCGGTGGGACACTTCCACGTCCGTAGAATCCTCTAGAACAAATCCTTGCGTGTCAAAGCAATCAGTGTCTATAGTACGAGACTCCTGGGGATCCATTAATCAGCTGCTCTACACTGGAGCCAGGGAATGGACGGATTAAAAAATGATAACCACCAGTTGCTTTTATTGTGCTTGTATTGATTAATTGGCAAGTGGACCAACCTAATATTTTGAATGGGACACATTAACTGATGGGTCCATGTGATGAACGTATCAGATCCGGTGGCACACCTATTCAAAATTCTGAATTTTGTAAGGCCGAGCCCAGCCGATTAACACCCCTCATCATTGAGAAATGTTCCAGTATTCTATGAGCACTATACCTTATGGTGCTCCTACTTGAATCGGTTCACTTGGACAGTCCAATCAGAAAATCTGAATCGTCCATTAAGTTCAGAACACATGTAATGGGCTACCATGTAAAAATCACATTGATTGGATGATTTAATCCATCTTTAGTATGGATTTATCTTCTGTAGCCATCCTTTTTCAAGCCATGCATGAAATGGTTGTTAATGATCTTGACCTTCCATGTTTAAGTCCATTGAACAAGTGGTTAATATCTGTCGGATCAATTTCATGCTTTCATGGTAGGCCATGAAATATGCATTTGACCTAATGAACAATCTAGATGAATGAGTTAGACTGTTTAAGTGTCCCAATGCGAGAAGGAGCAATATAACTTTGGTGTTACAAGAGAATTAGAGCTGGGCAGAATCCGAACCGATTCGATGAATTCGACCCGATCCGATCTGAACCGAAAGCCAAGATCGAGTCGGAACGAGTTGACCCACTCAGATTCGACTGTACATCAGATCGAGTTCGAATCAATGGTCAATCCAGACCGATCCGATCCGATTCGGTCGGGTCTACTTAGTACGATAAAAAGGTACTGAGTAACTCAGTACGCAATCCGATTTCCTTTCTAAAGTCTATCAGTAGTCATCTCATATTCAAAAAACGTTAGATAACTTTGGTTCGGATGAGTGCCTTACCTTTTCTGATTATATGGTATAACTTCATGTGGATAATATCCACACCGTCTGTTAGATGTCCCACCCCATGTTAGGATTGAGACCCAAAGATTAGGATGATTCAACGGTTAAGTGGCCTACACCATGGGAAACAATTGAGATCGAAAATCTTACCATTAAAATCTTCTAAATTGTGTATAGGTAAGTGTTTTATAAATATGCCATCTGACCCTTCACAGAAGGATGTATAAATTTTCAGAAATTCGGTACATTCCAAGACTAATGTGTGCCATAGTACGTGAATCTGGAATCTTTAATTAGATTTTTACTCAATGGTCCACGTAAGATTTATATTTAAATGAGATTTAGTATTGACAGTGAAAATATGGTGGCTCATCTGATGGACAAACTAGATCTTATATATATTTATCATATGTAGTCACTTAGTTGGTGCAAGTCACGCCCTATCCGTGCAAATGATCTCCGTATGATAGCATATGTTGCATGATAGCATAGGTCGCAACAGGTGAGTATCAGTCACGCAAGCGCAGTACTATGATATACGCTATACAATCAAAACCAAGCAAATAGGTACCTAAGGCTAGTTCCTAGTTAGGTTACTCTCACAGACGCAGATCGTGCAGCGAGGAGCTCACCCATGTGTGTAGATAATCTGTGGGCGGACTGATCCGAACTGTACTCAATCCGATCCATCTCAGTTTCCCTGACCAAGTCGGACTCAGATCGGATTAGGCCAGCAGTGTACCAGATCAGATCGAATCAGATGACCCGGACTCAATTCCAGATCGAATCAAGTTCAGGTCAATCCATGAAAATTTTGGACCGAGTCGAGTTGGACCCAAAAATTGGTGCGACTCGACTCAATGCCCAGCTGTAAAGAGAACTGAAGAATACATGTCGGTTTTAAGTTTTTATAAATGGACCCATGGTTCAATAATCTAATCTGTTGATGTGATGGGTCATAACGTAGATGGGTCATGCATAAATAATCCATAAGATTCCTACCTATGGCCTTGATATTGGTTTGATACGAAGCGTTGTTGTTACTTTTGTTATAACAGTCTATTTCCTACACACCCAGATCCATAGCTCAATTGGCGGACTGAGTGGAGATACCTCGTTTCAACACTCGAGGTCTTGCTATCTATCCCTAGTGGGGGTGGCTAACATGGAGCATGTGTACTGACATGGGTGTGTACTAACAAGCTAACCACCCACAAAAAAAAAAACAAAACAAAACAAAAAAATCTATTTCCTACCACATATTCATGGATTAAGGTTCTTCCAATCTTGATGAGTTTCGGTGTTTGGGCCATCCAATGTGGTTTGTATCATATCAACCGTCTGGATCACTGAACCGTATGCAAACTCAGATGGAAATAAGTAGTTGTAGGATGCAAAATGATAACCCACAGTTATTTTCTTGTGCATGAATCAATTAACTAGCAAGCAGAAATGACTAATATTTGAATTAGGACACATTTAGATAGTGGCCCATGTGATTAACGGACCAGATTCATCACCCATTCGATTAATTGGCACATGTAGGGTGTCTGAATCTGTCTCATGAAGATGGGACGTATCCAAAAAGAATTTCATTGTGTTGCTTCGTTTTTTTTTTTTAGGGGGAGGGGGGGTTAGCTTGTTGGTACACACCCATGTCAGTACACACACTCCATGTTGGTACACACCCATGTCAGTACACACACTCCATGTTAGCCACCCCCACTAGGGATCAATACCAAGACCTCCAGCGTTGAAACGAGGTATCTCCAGTCAGTCTGCCAGTTGGCCCATGTGGGGTGTCTGTCTCATGAAGATGGGACGTCTGCAAAGAAAATTTCCTTGTGTTGCTCTTTTTTTTTTTTTTTTTGAGTTAGCTTGTTAGTACACACTCACGTCAGTACACACACTCATGTTAACCACCCCCACTAGGGATCAATATTAAGTCCTCAAGTGCAAAGAGAATTTCCTTGTCTTGCTGTTACGAAACGCGCCTCTTAATTCCTCGGTATTCGTTGACTCGGACTTCCAAGTTTAGATCCTCGACTATAAGGATAAGTTGCTATCCTCAGGCCGTGGATCGGTGATCCACGCCGTTGATTGGACGGACCCATGGTGGGCCCCTCAGAATGCTATCCATCCCAAAAAGGAGGCCGGTCCAGTTGTTACGTGGACCACTAATGTAGTGAAAACAGAACACTTAGTAAAATGACAACAACGCTCCAGATTTAATTTAGATACTCCCTCCTAATATCTGATCGGCCTAGACCGCTGCAACATACGCAAGCACGGTCCACCTAAACGTGTGGAGAGTAGGATGGCTTGACCGAGTAGCGTCACCTTTCGGTTTCTGTGGACGTTGGGAGGAAGTTTCTTTCCCTGAAAGGTGACGGTTGGAAAAATTACAACCTACCAAGTCATGGACGCGGATTGCATCCTACAGCTAGGAACGGGCAGGAGATTTGAGTGGCCACCGTGATGTATGGGTCTTATCCACACCGTTTATCCATTTTTTCATATCATTTTAAGATTAAAACCTAAAAATTAGGCAGATGCAAGACAGATGTGGACTACACAATGGGGATTAAAATCTTTCCGTTGAAAATTTCTTGGGGGTCACAGAAGATTTGGATGGAGCTGATTTGTTTGTTTTTTTTCTCTTCATCCAGGTCTATGAAACTTTATGAATAGGTTGGATGGAAAATAAATATCATGGTGGGCCCTACAAAAGTTTCAACCATGAGAATCATTATCACAACTGCTTCCTGTGGTGTGGTCTACTTAAGCCTTGGATCTGTCTAAAATTTGGCCATTTCTTGTAAAATCATACGAAAAAATGGATGGACAATGTGGATAAGATTCATACATCAAGGTGGCCACTCAAAGCTCCTAGCTGTTCGGACACAGGGCTAAAAGTTGGGCGGGTTCAACCTGACTGGTCATTAACCAACCTGACATTGGATTGGGCTTGGGTAGGATGTATGGGGTTTAGTCTTGGGCTTGGGTGATACAAACATCAACTTGATAACATTTGGGTTAGGCTCGGGTTGAGGTCTTGGGTTGCTCGACCGAACTTGAACCCAATCAATTTATAAGTTTTTTTAGAAATTAATTATAATTGAGTGTGGATTGTCTGTGTTGAAGGCAAAAGAAATTCCAATGCCATCCAACTTCATTGGTCCACGTTATTTTTTAGGACTCAAGCTAACAAGATATGTTAAATCACTGAAAATTGTGAAACAAGAACCAACAAGATGAACAGGGAAGTTGAATTTTGTATCACTAAGCTCATTCTAATGCATTTTTTGTCAGTGTGGGACATTTAAACTTACAACAGCCTTTGAACATTGTCAAGAGTGACGAGGTTCTCTTGTTTTCCATTGTTGACCACTATAACTGAGTCCTCTTGGGTTGGGGTTGGGCCTGGGCTGAGAATTCCCAACCTAAGATTAGGTTAGGTTAGGTTGGGTTAGGGTTTGAGGTAAGAACCTTGAGGTAGGTTTAGAGTTGAGCACCAGCCAGACCTGACCCGCCTGAC
This sequence comes from Magnolia sinica, assembly GCF_029962835.1. Taxonomy (NCBI): domain Eukaryota; kingdom Viridiplantae; phylum Streptophyta; class Magnoliopsida; order Magnoliales; family Magnoliaceae; genus Magnolia; species Magnolia sinica. Next base: position 9,504,401 of record NC_080581.1, read on the forward strand.
TTTCAGCCCTGTTAGGACGCAATCCGCGTTCCTAAGTCATTAGCGAATGGGGCCATTTCGTTTGACTTTACGACCACTGTAGGAATGCCTATCAATGCCAAGTCAAAGGAAGAAAACCAATTGAAGGGGTAATCTACGACCATGTGATCAGTGGGCCACTTACACGTCCGTCGAAACCTCAAGAACAACTCCTCGCTGTCAAAGCAATCAGTGTGTCGTAGTTCGAAATTCCCGGGGATCCATTAATAAGCTGCTCCACAGTAGCGCCAGGGAATGGACGGATAAAATGATAACAAACAGTTACATTTATTGTGCTTGATCAACTGGCAAGTGGATCAACCTAATATTTTGGATGGGACACACTAACTAATGGGTCCATGTGATGAACGTATCAGATCCATCGTACATGTGATTGGCTGGCACGTGTGGGGTTTTCTGTATCTGTCGCTTGAAGATGGGACGACTGTGATAGCACTCCTCGGTTAATTATGGAACGCGTTTCTTAGACGGCCTGTCCGTCTACGTTGACTTGAAATTCTAGAGGAAGCGGATTGGGTAATGAGTAACTCAGTTTGCACGCTGTGTGGGGCCCACGGTGATGTATGTATCTTATCCAAGCAGCCCATACATTTTTCCAGATAATTTTATGGAAAATACCAAAATTGAAGCTTATCCAAAGTTCAGGTGGACCACACCACAATAAACAGGGTGATAATGATATCCACGGTTGAAACCTTCCTAAGGACTAGGGTGACGTTTATTTGTTATATAACCTGTTCATAAGGGGGCGTTTGGCGTGTGGGATTAAGTGTGATGGAATTGCATTTGGTCCGTGCCAATTTCGCTCAAACATATTTGGGAAGAATGGAAAAGCTTGGAATTAGATAAGATGGAATTGCATTGGTCCCATGCCAATTCTACTTAATGTTAGCAAGTTGTGTAGGTCCTACCATGATGTGTGGAATATATCCACACTGTCCACCCATTTTTCGAGATCATTTTAAGGCATGGGCTAAAAAGTCAGGTAGATCTAAAGCTTAAGTGGACCCCATTATAGAAAGCAGTGGGGATTGAATACCTACCATTGAAAACTTCTCTGGGGCCACATAAATTTTGGATCCACCTCATTTTTAAGCCCATGTCATAAAATGAGGTTATAAAGCAGATGAACACTTTGGATATAACACATATTTGTTATTTTCAATAGTTTTAAATGATGGTGTATATATCCCTTTAATATACCATCGTATTACAAACATAGCATGGAATTAAGTTGATCGGATACTAATAGGAGACAATTCCTCTTATATGTATTAAATACGTTTATTTAATCCCATCCCACCGGTTGCTGCGGACATAGATGAAGGGAAAGCACAAATATCATGATCAAAAACCTCCGTAGCCTCTGATAAGTTTTTAACAATGGGCATTCAATTCCCATTGTTTCCTGTGGTATGGTCTACTCGATCTTTAGATATGATTCAATTATGTGATATGCCATACAATACACGGGTAAAGAGGATGTACGGCGTGGAAAAGAAACATACATCAGGGTGGGCCCCTAGAGTTTTACTCAGTACCCAATCGCTTCCGATTGGATGACACCACGGTTTCCTCGCCCCTTGATAGGTAATCCAGACCGTTGATCTGATTTACCCGATGATGGATGGGAGATTATGCTAAACTTCTATAGAGAGGACGATCTTGACTTCTACATTAGTTAGATTAAGCTAAACTTCTATAGTGAAGACGATCTTGACTTCTACGTTAGTTAGCTACAAATGCACAGTACACTTTTATCGTGTACTGAGTAAACTCTGTTTGGCCCACGTGAGTGTATGTAGTTTATCCATGCCGTCCATCAATTTTTTCAGCTCATTTTAGGGTTGAACCCAAAATTGAAGAGCATCCAAATCTCAAGTGAGCACACCACAGGAAACCGTGGGAATAATGATATCCAACTTTGAAACCTTGCTAGGGCCTACAGTGATATATTTCTTTATCATCCAACCTGTTCATAAGATCACACAGATACGGATGAAGGGAAAACACAAATATGAGCTTGATCCAAAACTTCTGTGGACCTCAAGAAATTTTCAATGGTAGACAACCAATTCATACTATTTCCTGTGGTGTGGTGTACTCTAGGTTTGGATATGTTTCCAAAAAATTTTGGGCTCAAGCCATAAATGTATCTCGTAAAATGGATGGACGGAATGGATAAAATACATAAATCACAGTGGGCCCCACACAGTTTACTCAGTACGCCATCGTCTTCCAATGGAAAATGCTGCACGTTGGATGGATCATTCCTATGATCTTTCAATCAAAGAGATTTTGTTTTCTATTTGTTGGAATTCACTATTCATTTTGGGCACATCATGGTGGCCAAGTTGTGGACCCCACCTTAAGCTTTAGTGGTCAGGATCGTCGTAGAGATAAGTACCATGCAGTTGTTTGGTAAAATCCGAGCAGGGCATAAGCTTCGACCCCGGGTGCAGATGACGTGTTCCACACATCAGTCTTTCAAACTCATCAGGCGAGCTGAACTAAAGTCGGGTACTGTACGGGTTTTACGCGTCCACAGCGTCTAAAACACCCAAGTTGTATATGTGAAATCCACTCCGTCCATCAGGTGAGAACCATTATTATAATATTATATACAAAATAAAATCCCCATTTGAAACTTATACGGGACACACCATTTGGAACAATGTAAAATTGCTCTCTAAACCGTTAAATTCACTCAAAGTTGCCCACCTTAGTTTTCTTAATTTATCAGGCTGATCTTTGTATTTTATTTCTTTATCCTAATGATTTTCACCTGATTAACGGGTTTGATTAAATACACAACCCACAGTGGCCCCACACACAAACCTACGGTTGGCATCCCATTTCACATTCTTCCATGTGTATGCGTCATTTGAATTATGGATATGGTTGATGTTTGGTAAAGGCGTAATGTCGAGGATGGAACCTGATGTACGGAGTATAATTTTCAACGACAACATGGTGGGCCCGACAGACTCGTGCGTTTTACGCACTGCGTGGAAAGGAGATAGTAGACGGTTCAGGTCCGCGTGTGTCACGTGGCGAAGAGAAAACAGGTATGACTTTTTGCGCGCCATGTGGGACCCAGATGAAAAGGATTGGTTATCCCATACACCTGCGTCCTGGCTCCTTTGGATTCGTCCAGAGGTGAATCCGAGCCCTTCATGGGTCGAGACTTTGGGGCCCACATGAAGAGATGGTGGGCTAATCTGGATTGTCCATTTTTTGGCTGACACTTCAGTTGGGATACATTGAATAGATGATTCTTAACATGGACCCGTGTATCGATCGGCGAAAGGAAAATTTTTAGTGGTTCACATTCAACTAAATAAATCAATGGCCAGGATCGATTTTCAGAATATCTTTTGGATGGTAAGCCATAATCCGATTATTCACTGATCATCTGGGCTTCGTGGATCGACCCATACTTCTGATCCTGCGTCGCGACACAGGCAAAACTTCTGTCCCCTACAACTGAGAGAAAGACTTCTATACTCTGATAGAGCTTGATGTATCATAGACATTCACTTGGTAATTGTAAATTTATTATATATGTAACTCAAATCAAAACCGTTAAAATTGTATGGCTCACTTTATAAGTCCCAATAAAAAAATAAACTGAGATTATTGGACATATAATTGATTATTCGAATTAAAGCAATCAACGGTATGAGTTCAACAGGTAAATGGAAATTAATTAGGGTCCAGAATTTTCCAATCAATAAAAGTCTACAGTTATTATCTATGTTCGGTGGATCCCGAAATATGGACCGTTTAGTTTAAGTCTGTTCAATTGCTAAGCGCATGTGTATGTACCATCGCATCTGCCATCGGTATCCTATAATTACTCCGGGGAACGGAGGTCCATTCTAGGCCGTCGCGCGATGAATGAGCCTTTATTCGTTGCAACTCCAATGTACACGTCATTCTACAGTCTGAATCGTGGCCGTCCATCTTGTCGTATCCACCATGGATGGCCCAACCGGATTGAAAAAATAAACTATATTATAAGGAGGGAATCTATTAATTGGATGGCTAGGATTATCTCCAACTCTTTCATGTGGACACCCGACTCAGAATCAAGTAGGCGTACCTTTTGCTTCTGAACTTGGTAAGTTTCTTCCAAGAACGCATGGTTGGAAAATAAAGCAGAGTCCTGGTCAGGTCAAGGACGCGGTTTGGCTGGTGACCCCGACATCAGCCAGAGCCAGTTAGCCATCAAATCTCTGTGGGCCCCCCCATGATGTATTTGTTTTATCCATGCCTTCCATCCACTTTTCCAGCTCATTTTACAGCATGTACCCAAAAATAAGACAGATCCAAAGCTTAAGTGGACCACACCACAGGAAATAGTGGAGATTGAACGCCTACCGTTGAAAACTTTTTAGGGGCCACTGAAGTTTTGGATCAGGCCGATATTTGTGTTTTCCCTTCATCCAAATTCGTGTAACCTTATGAACAGGTTAGATGGAAAATAAACAACACCGTGGGCCTTAAGAAAGTTTCAACCGTGGACGTCATTATCCCCATCGTTTGCCGTGATGTGGTCCACTTGAGCTTTGAGCACGGATGGACGGTGCAGATAATACACATATATCATGGTGGGCCTACAAAGGTTTGACACCAGCTAGCTGGCTGATCCCTGTTCACCAGACAAACCGCGTCCCCTTGTCAAGGGCAACTGTTCATTTTTGCTATATTATTTTATGGTACAAGTCGAAAATGAGGCACATCTGGACCACACAGATGGGTTAAAAACTACTTGAGAGGGGTGCATTAATTTTGATCCAACTTATGTTTATGTTTTCTCTTCGTACATGTCTACGTGATATTATGAACAGAATAGATGGCAAGATAAACATTACCGCTCCTATTGGGTTTATGCACTCATGGATCAAGATGGCTTTTTTGTTCAATTGCATAAACCAAACTATTATATAGCTCTTTTAAAAGCAATAGTGTTTTTAATTAATTGATTAATTTATTTATAAATCATACACAGGCATTTTTTTTAATCATTTCCCAAAAGTTAATAAAATATATAAAAGATATTAGTTTTTTTCATCGCTCAGACATACCAAATACATACAGAGAGAGAGACATTTCATATTTTAACTATTTTTTTCAAAGTGATCTTCTTTATCTGTTCAAATGGAGAATTCCATCTTTCATGGTAAAAAACGAAGAGTCTATCATCACTGCTGCTTCCTGTGGTTCACTTTGAGCTTTGAATCTGCCTTGTTTTTGGGCTCGTGTTATAAAATGATCTAGAGAAATGGATAGATGTTGTGAGTAAAACGCATACATCACGGTGGCCCAATTGAGCACTCGTCAAGACCAACTTTGTTCTAACAGGGGCAAGACACTACATTCGGGAATTTCCATCAAATTGTGGAAGAATGGCCCATTACAAGTAGCTTTCTACGGACATGTGTACAAACCAACCATAGCTAGCTTTTTTTATGTGGGCAATGTAAGAATTCTATAATATCGTGGTACTTATTGATCAACGGTCTGAATTGCCCTAAGGTTTCAATAATACGATCGGACATATCAGTAGACCCCACTTAGGTGTGATTTGTCTAAAATTGTATAAGGGGTGGTGCACTACAATCTTTTCATATGCCCAATATTATAGTTCGACTAACATTAACAAATTCGTGTGAAGCTTATATAGAGAAGAGTTTCAATGGGTGTCAAACTCTTTAACCCTCTAAGCTATATAAACAAGGCTGGTACCCAAGCCTACACAGAAGCAATTTCTCTATCTCGTTACTTCTCTAAAGGGTGTAAGGTGTGAAAGACTACGGCATCAAGTCTACAACGATGGTGTCCCAATTAGGTGCGTCATGTATCCAGTTTATTTAATCTCCCTACTTGATGCATAGCTCAGTCTTTTGCAATTCCACATCATAACTTACAAGCAAAGGTTCAAAAACAATATTAAAGAGGGCCATCAACCTCAAAGAAGATAACAGCCATCAAAATTTGGGTTCCCTGCAACTACCTCCTCAGTTCTTAGCGGTGGCAATGAGCTGGGCAGTCTAGCCCAATAGGGCATGGGCTTAAGTCACTAAACTTTGCCCAAGGGTCCAGCTGGGGCCTTAAATTTAGGTCAACACAATCCAATCATTAGGTGGGGCATCACTATAATGGTTTAAAGACCCTTGTTGATAGTTTTTTATTCTAATGTAGCGCAGATAAAGAGCAACTAAGTGGATAGCAAGGATCACATGAATCCAGACACGAGGGACTTAGATCAGAAAAAATTAATCTAAATGCATGATATAGCTTTTGATGGTTATAACTTTGTGATTGTTTATTCGTTCACGCGTACAATTTACTATTAGAAAGCTATTGATGAGCTCCATCCTGGAGAGGAATAAAAATGCAACTCAATTGATTTAAGTCTTGAAAGCCCTCAGTTCTTAAGTTATTTATATATAAGAAGAGACTGGAACTCAGTATGCAGTGAGATTAAGTCACCCCCATGTCATTTTTAAGGTTGGAAGATGACAACCTACACACAATCCCACACAAATTTACGCCATTGAATGTCTAGATAACAAGCCATTAATTGACGATCAAAGGAGCAGAAAATTTTACCCCAGACAGTCTGCATCACAATCAAATGGTGAAAATTGAAATTAAGTTGTTTCAAATACTAATTAAACAAACATACAGATTTCAAAACCTAAATACATCAATCCCCAACAAGCTGATTCAAGGAAGGGAATCATCTACAAGGAGAGTAGTGGTGGAAACTAAGCTATACCCTGTTCCACATTCCATCTCTATTACATTTCCTCCATCACTACTCTTATATACGTAGTAAAGAACCGTGTACCATACATAAACAAGGAATACAAGGGAAGCTATTTTTATAGCAGCAATCAAGAGGGTTTCTGGAGTGGAGCCCATCTGGAATTCAAGAATTCCAGACATGGCCATGGCAACTACAGTCAAGAGAAGTGAGTATACAAACCTTTGTAACATTAATTTTTCTTTCATGAGCTGCCCTACCTTCCCAAGTGCCCATGTTTCGCAACAATCTTCTATAATTACTGAAATAAGAAGGCCCACCATCCAAACCACAGCTAAGTAGAGTGATGAAAACACAACCAAGAGAGCTATCAAGAGGCCCAAGCTGGCCAACGCAACCAGACCGTTGATCGCCATAGGGACACAGATCAAAACCACTAACAAAAGTGCTAAGATGGTCATACACAACCATCTAACAGTTGGATTCTTCCAAAGCATGTCCTTGATGGACAACTCATCATTGTAGTAAGCAACGGCCGACGTGTAGATTGTTCCAATCATTGATAATATAAACATCCCAATCGACAAAGTTGTGAAGATGGTTTCTTCATCGATGGAAAGCCAAACTTCCTGTTCAATCTCCGCCGTTGATTCGATGTATTCGTCGAAGGCTATGGGATTTTTGGTGCTTATGATGTGGGCCTTGTTGAACGCCATGATCAAGGGCTTGAGGGCGAAGTTGTTACCTAAGAACATAAAAGAGGAAGGGATGAGAAGGAGAAGTGCAATGGAGAGCATGAGCTTTCCATTTCTAAATGGGAATCTGCGGACATCTCTTAGAATTCCAAAGACATCCATGGCCGTTGAAGAAGAGCACAATCTCTTGTGTCAGAGGAGATGATGATCTTTAGCGATGAGACGAGAACACAGTAATATGTGAGGCCGGTACACTACAAAGCTTTGTGGGTAAAGCTTAAGCTACAACACTATATATGTATGGGGCCCACCTTAATATCTACATGACATCCAATCTGTCCATCATGTGAACCCGCTCGTATTCTCATTTGAAGTTAAAACACAGGTGGATCCAAAGCTTAGATGGGTTAAACGATGTAAAAATAATGCCTAAAATCTCTAAAATAACGTGTTGTGACTCCTTTGAAATTATTAATGGCCGGATTTTTGGCTTGTATATTGATACTGATGAGTCACATCTTCTGAATGGATTGGATGGAATATATAAGAATTGTAAGCCCAACACACAGACTGGAAGAATTTTAATGGTAGAGGTTCCCATCCCAACTTTTCTTTATTGTGGGGCCTATTTGAGTTACAGATCGCCTTGATTTCTGGGACATAATAGAATCCGAGGGGGTCCACATGATGAACAGATTGGATTTTTTTGAAAACATCAAGGTGAGTCTCACACAATGCGTTGAAGGTTGAGTTTAACCTACGAAGCTTTGTAGTGGATACGGCCTCTGTATGTATCGAGACTCGAAAACAGCTAGATTCTTGAGTTTATCCATGAATCCAAACGGAAAAATGGAATGCCGCCCCCACAAATCTAATGGTCCAGATCCTTAGTTATGTGAACCAATCAGAGGTTCGTAGACTTGCAACAAGTCTCTAAATGGTAATCAGCATTCTGGGATGGCCACCCGACACATGGCTGCATGGTCAGATAATCAAAACCATCCATCAGGTGCAACCAAACAAGTGGACCAATCTAAATGGTTGGATGATTTAATATGTAGCGATGTGTACAACGTCCATACAAAGTTCACTGATCAAATGGAAATGATCAGTAGATAATCGTGAAATTTGTACTGTGACTCATCACAACGAGGTGCGCCAGATGGATGGTTTGGATCTTCTGGATATGTAGCGATGTGTACAGTGACGGTCAGCATCAAAGGAAGGGAGGTCATGTCTCCGTACCAACCCAACCCCTGTTGGTGCGATGGTTTATCTTTTTTCCATTGACTTGACCACTATCTTCTATGAAGACCTGGTGAGGTGGACTCGAATCTTGTACAACACCGGTTGTACCCAGCTCGTACGACACCCCGAACAATGTCTGGCTTACCATGTTGTTTGCATGACATCTAATCCGTTCATCAGGTGCGTCCCACCACTTTCAGAGTACAGATAAAAACTTAGCCCGATCCAAGATTCAGGTAAGCTACACAATGGGAATAAATATCATGAAATCACGCTTAGAACTCCCAAATTAACGCATTGTGGCTCACCTGAGTTGATCGGGATCGGGCTAGTTTTCGGAGCATCCTTTCGTCCTTATGAAGGCATTTGAGGAACAGGTTGGAAAGACTATACACTCCATGGTGTGCCCCACACACGAACTTATCGCTGACGTTCCATGTGGTGTAGCCCACTTGAGTTGTGGACCGGATTGATTTTTTTGTTTTTACCCATACTGTAAGATCATGGAATCAGGATACACTGTTTCTTATTTTGAGAACCGTGGACGTAAATTCTGAATTTGAATCAAATAAGAGAAATATAAACACAAACAAGCTCAATATAAAACACATGAATTTACTCGAAAAAATTTATTGCCGAAAAAAACTACGGCACAAAGAGACAATGAATCCACTATAAAATATAAATTATAAGAGATAGATGGACTTATCAAACTGAAAAACTCTCCAAATCTCTTTGCAGAACCCTACATTTACCCAAAATACCTTAGGTTTGTCTTATCATTACCCTAATTCCGATTACACTAGCTTATATAGCGTTACCATCGAATTAAGAAATAAAACACGTACCTCCACAAAATCACGCAATTCTACTGATAAGACCTTCAATAAGATCGATGACCATCGAGACTTGTCAATAGCATTGAAGAATGCCCCAAAAACTATCCAGCAAGCATAGGGAGAAATCAAGATTTTCTCGATATGATCGAGTGGTCTATCGATGGGATCAACAGACACTCAATGGGATAAAGTGATTTTTCGATGGCATCAACAGACCCCTGTTCCAGTTAGATTGAAAAAAATCTGATAACAATCTCTAAAACGACTTCAATCATCATGAACTACAGCTCCGAGTAGAGCTGGGCAATCTTGACCCGATCCGGTGGATCCGACCCGATCCAAACCGATCCGACAGCCTGGATCGGTGCAGATCGAGTAGGACAGTTTAGATCCAAAAGTTTTTCGGGTTGGGTTCGGATCCATACCTACCCAGACCGATCTGATTTGGAATCCGATCCAATTGGATCCGTTCTGACCCAGTCCGGAGCGGATAAACACGCATTTTCATGGTGGGCCCAATAGAGTTTACTCAGTACCAGAAGCAAAAGCGGATTTGCTGGTACACCACACACCAGCTATATAGCTCCTGTAGGTATGTGTCGTGTGCGAAGACTGGCGGCGACGGATTGGTTACTCCCCCTGGTCGGTGCTCTGTGGGCCCCACCATGATGTATGTGTTTCATCCATTCCGTTCATCCATTTTACAGATCATTTTAGGGCTTTAGAAAAAAAAATGATAGGGATACAAATCTCAGATGGACCACACCACAGGAAAACAATAATGATTGGATATCCACCATTATAATCCTCCTAAGGCCCAATGTACTGTTTATTTGACATCTAATCTGTTGATTAGGTCATAAGGAACCAGATTAAGGGAAACAATAAATATCAGCTTGATCAAAAACTTTTATGGCCTCCAAAACGTTTTTAATGGTCAACGTTCATTAAACACTGTTTCCAAAAATGTGGTCTACTTGAGATTTTGATATACCTCATTTTTTTTGCATAACATAAAATGATCTATGAAAATAGATGGAGGGCATGGATGAAACACATACATCATGGTGGGGCCCACAGAGCACCGACCACCAGCCATTGGCTGGTGGTAGGGGGAGTAGCCAGTTTCCAGTACTGGCGTCTGGCACTCCTCAAGCTCTGGGCGCTCCTCGAGCTCCGAGTTGTACGAACGGTTCAAAGAAGATCAGAGTTATCTGGGTCCCACAGTGATGTATTTATTATATCTACACCGTTCATATATTTTTAGAGATCATTATAGAACATCATAAAAAAATGAATAATATCCAAAGATCATTTGGACCATACCACAAATAACAAATAGCAGCAGTGAATGATTTTCATCGTTAAACAATTCGTGTAGTCCACTTGATAGTTAGATCTATCTTATTTTTCATCTCAAGCCTTAAAACGAGCTCGCCAAATGAATGGACGGTTTGGATATAACATATACCCCATGATCAGACCCACATAACTCACTAACGTCAATACAAATGTCATGCTGTGCAAGCTGGTGCTTGCGTAAAAAGCAAGTCACTGCCATTTGGTGCAGTTCACGTCAACGGTTCAGTAAAAACATGGTTACGATAGATGGAATGTTCTTTCAGAGCTATGTGTGGCCCACCTTGATGTATATGTTTTATCTAAGCCGTTCATCGATTTTGAAATATCATTTTAGGCCTTGAACAAAAAATACCGTATATTAAAGGTTGAAGTGGACCACACCACATGAATCAATTGGATTAAATCATACAATCTGAATCGTACCCAACCCGATCTAACTCGATCTTCCTGACCGAGCCGGACTCGGTTCGGGTCAGGCCAACCATGCGTCGGATCGGTCCGAGTCAAGTGACCCATATCCGGTCATGGATTGGATCGAATTTGGTTCAAGCCATTGAAATTACGGATCAGATCGAGTTGGACACAATCCGATTCGATCCAGACCAATGCCCAGCTCTAGCTCCAAGCTTCATCTCTAATTGCCTCCATCATAACTTTATTATCGTCGTTGCTTCTCGTGCACACTTTCTTCATCAACGTTTCGTCAGACCCAAAGAATTCGAATAGAATTGGAACTTCCATGTGGAAACCACCTTTGTAAGCATGTCTGTTAAATTCACGCCTATGTGAATCTTATTGAGGATAACACCGCTTCCCTTAAGCACCTATCATATAAAATAATGACGAATATCAATTTTTTTAGTACGAGACTGATAAACTGAATTCATCACTAAATTGATCACGCTTTCGTTGCCATAGTTAACCAGCACGACCTCCTTCTAAAGCCCGAGTTCGTTCATCATTCCTCTCAACCAAACACCTTCCTTGTAAGCTTCCGTCACCGCCATATACTCAACTTCGGTGTAGAAAGGTGTAACGTCTTGGAAAACTCCATACTAAGACCCGAGTTCAACCATGAATAGGACCTCCTGAGGGCCATACTTGACTAGCTGCCAATGACTAGGTGTGCGTTAGTACTTAACATTAGAGAAATAAAGCTCAGGCCACCATTCCTACCAATAAATATAATCCAAGATCACAAGTGCACTAACGCACAACCATCCGATAACCCGAGTGAAATTCCGAGGGGCTGCTCCTCTCGGGAGTGCCTTGAAACTCCGCGAGGAACCTAGACCACTCGTCGAGGGTCCACTAGTCTTGAAATTATAGAGAAATGTCCACGTTACTGGGCTCGACGTTCATTGCAAGAGTCGGACTTGGGTAGTGTCCAAAACCGCTCAACTTTAGCCGAGGGACGAGTGCATGAGAAGTGCAACTACCCTAAAGGAAAAAGCTAAAACTTAAGTGAATTGGGTTGTTCACTCTTACGCAAAGTTGAGAATTTCACACCGTCACACGTAGACTAAGAAAAATTTTCCACACACATCCGTATAACCATGGCCCCGATTGAACATTACTAATTGTTGATCTGATCACTACAAGAAATATGGTTTTTACCAACGAAACTTTTACCGACGAAAATAATTTTCGCAGGTAAAGATGACTTTTACCGACAAAAATTATTTTCGCAGGTAAAAGTTATCTTTGCCTACGAAAATTTTCGTAGGTAATGGCTGTTTTCAATTAAGTCGTCTTTACCTACGAAATTTCCGTAGGTGTTTACTTTTACCTACCAAATCTAATGTGGTAAGTAAAAGTTATCTTTGCCTACGAACATTTTTGTAGGTGATGGGTGTTAAATGTTTACTTTTACCTACCAAATCTAATTTCGTAGGTAAAAGTCATCTTTGCCTATGAAAATAAAAATCTAAATGTTTACTTTTACCCACCAAAGCTAATGTTGAATGTAAAAGTCATCTTTACCTACGAAAATTTCCGTAGGTGAAAGGTCTTTTCAATTTCCCCCCTCCCTACCAAATCTAGTTTCGTAGGTAAAAGTTATCTTTCAATTTTCGTAAGTGTTAGATTTTCTTTTACCTACCAAATCTAATTTCCGACGTAAAAGTTATCTTTGCCTACGAAAATTTTCATAGGTAAAGGGTCATTAGAAGAAATATGATTTTCATCGACGAAACTTGTTACCGACGAAAATTTTATTTCGTAGGTAAAATCCATCTTTACCCACGATAATTTTTGTAGGTAAAGGTTGTTTTAAAATTTTCAACTACAATAAAAACTCGAAAAGTACTTTTATCAACGATATTAAAGGTTGCAGGTAAAAGTCATCTTTACATTTCGTAGGTAAAGGGTGTTTTGAATTTTTCTTTAAAATGAAAAATTGAAAACTTTACTTTTACCGACGAAATATGATTTTGTACGTAAAAGTCATCTTTACCTACGAAAATGTTCGTAGATAAAGGGCGTTTTCAATTTTTCAAACTACAAAAAAGCGAAAAGTTTACTTTTACCTACGAAATCTAATTTCGCAGATAAAATCATATTTAAAATTTTTAAAAAGTTTACTTTTACTTACAAATTGAAATGTCGTAGGTGAAAGCCATCTTTACCTACGAAACTTTTTGTAGGCAAAGGATGTTTTGAATTTTTGAAGACTTTTTACCTAATAAAAATACACTTGTACCCACGAAATTTTCGTAGGTAAAGAAACGTGTATGGGGGACTTTTACCTACGAAATGATTCGTGGGTAAAAAGATAATATTTTATTTTATGATTTTACACTTTTACCTACGAAATATTTCGTAGGTAAAAGTCATCTTATTCCCCCCTTTATATCTGATATACACCTCTTACAATATTAGTTCATCATATTCTTCCTGATATACACCTGTTATAAAATATATATACACAAATGCATGCATATGTGTTTGCGTGACCTGAACTCAAATCACCATTGAAACCAGACAAGCAATTCCAATAACCCTACAAAGAAAACAAAAGTTATAGCCTTGCATTAGTTTTTTAAATGTTCCCACTTGTTACATTTTTTTCACGTACACAGTTATCTTCCATCTGGATATCATGATGATACTTACCAAAGAAAGGGAATCCCCTCAAAGAGATTGAAGAAGCTCCAAAACTACTTTCCTGTCAGGCATGCTTGGAATGGCCCCCTTCACTTGAAGGCACAGAGAAGCTGCGGCAGCTGCAATACAACAGTTGCAAATGGTAACATCCCATAGCTGTAAGAATATAGAAGGAAGCCACAGCGAACGAAACACAAACATGCGTACCAGCAAACTGCAAGGATTCCCTCTTGGACTTGCCCTCCACAAGAGCCACGGCAATAGCAGCAGTAAAGGTATCACCAGCTCCAGTTGTATCTAGAACTTTGGAAGCTGAAATGATAGGTTGTTGTATTGGATCCTCCCCTTCTACAAATAGAGCTGACCCTTTTGCCCCAAGCTTTACCAGGACTTGTTTGACACCCTGAAATGCTCACAACAGTACACAATCTACAGATATTAAGCATGATGCCATCTGTTATTGTTCAGATTACTAGACCACAAATGGATGCCATGTTTTCAGCGCAACTGTAAAATCACATGGGTGCACATCAATTCATATTTGTATGTCGTACTTCAAAATTATTATTATTTTTTCTATAAAATGCGTCGATCAAGACCAATTTGGTTTGCGTTGAGAAAAATGAGGAAATAACTCCATAAAAAACCTGCCGATCCAGTTCGATGCTGCCCCATGGGAGCGCTTTGGTCTTATGGTGTGGCTCCAAAGGTGGCAGCTTTTGGCTAGCTCGTTGGTCGGAATCGAATCCTAACTAGTGATAACCAGAAGAAAAGAGGGATGATCCTTCCCAATGCATCTCCTATGCTTGAGGGAGGAGGAATCTGTAGATCACCTGTTCATTCATTGCCATTTCACATCAGATCTGTGGTGGGGCGTCCTTAGATTGGCAGGAATATCGGCAATGCCCAATTCTGTCGATCAACTCCTCTGTATATGGCATGCGGAGACAGGAGGAGGTCTTGGAAAGAGGAAATGGAGAACTCTTCTGCTAGCTGTTTTTTGGGCTGAGAGAAACAATCGCTGCTTCAGGACACAAACAATCTCTATCCTAGATCATTTCTCTTGATGACCCCACATAAAGTGAAAGTTCCCTAAAGGGAAAAAAATAAAAAATAAAAATAAAAAAAATCAATGATCAACAGTATATAACAAGATAAGATTTGCAGAAATCAGGCTTGGGATGTTTTTCCATTGAATGAAGTAGATGATTTTCCAACCATACACACCAAGAATCATCCAGATACAAAAGTGAGACTGGGAGACACACCATTGCCCACAATATAGAATCTTGCCGAAAACATATATATTCACATGGTATGGTTCACCTGAATTCTGGAATGGCCTGCATTTCATGGGTGCGCCTTCATCCTATCCCTCTCACCAGATGAGAGGGCTAGATAGTATATTTACAACGCGGTGGACCCCACATTCCATCTGGAAGTTTCTGTGATCAGGCTGCATTTGGGATCTAGGCCTAACATGAAGGGGCCCATCTAGTGTTAGGGATTCTGTAGTTCTTACCATTTGGGTAATCCTCTTATCGCACCAGTGCCCATGGACGATAAGTAGTCGCTCCAGAAACCGGAACTGAGCAATAGAGAAGTCATTAGGTGGTTGTTCTTGGCATTGTCATGGCCTTGGATTGATCTCAGCATGCAAAAGAGAGTCAGCTCTTGGATTCTTTTGTGTGTCAAACACATAAATATGACTTGACCTGAAGAAAAAAATAAATAAATTTTAAAAGGACCAACTATTCAATGATGGTGAACTACAAAAAACAAAGGGATCACAAAACTATGTTGGGTTGATTCTTGGGCACCTGATGGCCTATGCTGCATGTACTGTTAGAGGTGGAAATGGGCCAGGGCAAGGATATGCAGTTTAAAAAACTACCAAAAGTGCCAAAAGCAGGCATTAGTTTGGGGTTCCAACAGAGGCTAAAGAAGAAGTTACAATCACCAACTTCTCCACAAAGTGGTAATGGAGTGAATGATGATCAACCTGAACTCTATAGATGAACTTGACTTCAGTTACATACTTCTATCTAAATTAGGAAAGGATGTAAACACAAGTCTATCTGAAATTTTTTGTAATCCATAAAACAGAGGCCACCTTTGAATTCTGATATTTTAGTTTCAATTTCTCAGAAGAGAAAAGGCATCTCCTTGAGCATTTAGTTTGAAGTTTGAATTTTATTTTTTTTTAATTTTTTGTAGGGGTATTTAGGTTGAAATTTGAATATGCAAATTCAAGAGGTACAGATTCATTCACCTTCGAAGAGCTATTGTTGTTTCCTCCAGTGACCAGTGTATCAAAGAAAGCTGCAAACATTTGAAAAACAAACCATGAGAAACAATGATTGATTGTAAGGTACATTCAACATGATGGAACAAAAGAAACAACCAAAGGAAAAGCATCTACATGATGTTGTTTTTGCTCTCTTCTTGGTGTCAGGGACAATATTCAGCTTCTTTATGAGACCAAAAACTTCTCGGGAATTCTCCACCAATCAGCAAGATATGAACTTTAAATTGGTATTGTTTTCAGTTCACGAGATATCTAAACAAGCACCCATGATTTAGATGGTTTAGTTTAAGTTAACCACATATGAGTCATGCTATTTGTTAATGCTAATGCATCTATTATCACACCCTGCCACACTATCAGTGTTTTTCTCTCACTGTAATGAGGCAAGATATGAACTTTAAATTGGTATTGTTTTCAGTTCACGAGATATCTAAACAAGCACCCATGATTTAGATGGTTTAGTTTAAGTTAACCTCATATGAGTCATGCTATTTGTTAATGCTCATGCATCGATTATCACACCCTGCCACACTATCAGTGTTTTTCTCTCACTGTAATCAGGCAACCAAGCACGCTTGCATTTTAAGAGCAGCATTAACATGATAGCTCCCACCACCCATTTTAAAAAAGGTGGTGATTCATCCTCTTTACATGTAGCACTCATGTAAGGCTATTCAAAAAACCATCAAAATTTTGCGTAGGTAAAAGTGAATGGACCATATGATGAAATTCCCACTAATCAACCAATCTTAACCATCCATTTGACAGATAAAAGTCAAACGGCGATTGGCTCAAAATTCCAAAGGGCCAAATTGAAACATCAGTTGGGCCAGCAATTAGGATGGCCCGGATATGTGGTTACCTGTGTAACTTTATGCTCCAAACACAATTGAGCAAGCAATTGGACAGCCTGGATTGTCATATAACCGTGACATGTGTATGTTGGAAGAGTTTACCATCATTTTCTTAAAATTGTAGTTAACTATCAAAGGAGTCTGCATACATGTCAAAGCTCACAAACATCTTGAAAATGGTAGTTTAGTGAGTCATCTTCCTCAAATGTGGCACTCATGCATGGCTATTTATCATTTCAAAAATCACATTAATAAATCAAAGATAATCATTTGATTGATGATTATCAAATGGATGATTAACAGTGAATGGTTCAAATTCCAAGGCAAAATCAAATAATTACTTTC
Source organism: Magnolia sinica (assembly GCF_029962835.1). NCBI lineage: Eukaryota > Viridiplantae > Streptophyta > Magnoliopsida > Magnoliales > Magnoliaceae > Magnolia > Magnolia sinica. The sequence continues at coordinate 9,521,971 of NC_080581.1, forward strand.
ATGTGGTTGGTGAAATTCTGTTTTATGCTCAAAGCACAATCGGTTAAGTTATTTGTATGATCTAGATTGTCATATTGGAAGATCGTATCCTCCAATCAGAGTTCAGTGACACAATGCAGCCCATCAATGGGAAAAAAAATGTTTAGAATTGCAAGGAAAAGGAGATTTTTGTACATTAGCTTGCACGATGGCAAACCAGATGAGCAATCTCAATTACAGACGAAAGGTGCACCTATATCGCTATTGTGCCGAACAATATGAGCGCTTTGTTCAGTCAGCTCACAAATATTGTAAGCTATGAAAACATAAATATGGAACCATTGGAAAAAAAAAAACATGAGTGATATGTTGTTAGTAGTATCTTGATGCTTTTTAGACTAGATTGTATAGTATTTCATCAGCCTATTTGCTATAAGCTATTTCAGAGCTAAGATTGTATAGTAGTAGCCTTCTGTAAGGTTCTGAATTTTCATGGTTTCTGTTTCTTCAAACTTAGATTAAGCAAATGAGTTTTGTTAAGCACACGAATATTTGATTGGTATAAATAAGCAGAGTTGCCCACATATCTGAATATGGGGTCTAACGTCCTACCTATTTAAATCCATCGACATGTGGCTGCTTATTGGCCACGTGCTTAATTATGGACACTAGAAGTAAGAAAACAAGGAAGGACAGACGAACATACTACTGGATCTGCAATCTTCGAATGATTCTTGCAATCCAAAACTCATCCTGATTCTTGCAATCTTTACTTTAATTTGTGGGTTTTTGTTTTGTCTTTCTTGTGTTTGTTTTATTTTTGGGTGTCTATTTTATTCGGCTTCATCTTGTGACTGGCTGTAGCTCTAAGTTTGGGAGATGGCGAGAGGGTCACTTCCTGAGTTACCTTTTATTCCTTTTGGCTTTAGTAAACAATAAAATTTCATCATCGTTCACAAAAGAGTTGATGGCTTAACAAGTGTGGAGAAAACATGTGAATTACCTGACATGGGATTTGATGCACCCGAATAAATGACCCAAGGTTTTGAAATCATAACTGATTTCAAATCAATCATAGTTGATTTCAGATGGTAAAAACTTAATTGCCTAAGATTTTGCTACTGAGGAACTGTTTCTGGTAACAACTCACAAGATTTTGATATAGGTATTCTGGCAAAGCTTATGATCTTTCTTTAGGTTGTGTATGTGCTTGGAGTCAATTCACATAGCTTTCTTGAGTACCCTGAATAAATCAGCATGGAACTTAGGTGCATTGGATGGATCTTGTCCATTTATTTATGAGAAATGCTATTCTGATGTCCACTTCATAGAAGTTCTATTAAGTACATAAATACTGCTAGATGTGAGATATGAATGAAGAGAAAACATAAACATTAGGTGTCCCACCTGGATGAAGGGTCAGACCCAGTTTAAGCCACATTCAAAACTCATGTGGGCCCCACCAAGTGCTTTTATAATTTTTATGATGTCTTCACATGGTTTTAGATGGTATGGCCCATCTGAGTTTGGATGATTTTGTTCTCTAGACATCAAATTATCCGTTAACATGGATGAATGGAGTGGATAAAATAAATAAATAACAGTCGACCCCACAAAGTTTACTCTGGTAAGGACTTTTTGAGGCCCACCACATTGTGTATCATGATGCTATTTTAAACCAGAGTTTCACATCTCTGCAAGGATCCCCCACTAAAAACTGAGTTTTGTAAAGTCGACCATTCCATTACTATCTGCAGGGCATCCAAGCCTTGAATCAGGTGGGCCCACTACATATATGATCGACCAAATATAATGCCAGTTCACCAATCCGTTGGGGCTGCACGTGAACGTTTTGGCAGTTTTCATACAGAGATGATCACCTTGATCTTCAGTCAGGTTGCCACACAAGAATGGCCAACCTAGTACAAATCTCAGATGTCATGCGATGATGGCATGCGTGGGTGTATTGTGGGCTTCAAAGCTCATAAGACGCGAGCATTGTCAACGTGAAGTTTGTAATTTGGAAGTGGCTAGATCCCAGCACTGACAGAAGCAACATGCTTTTATTATGTAACAAGATAATAAAATTAAATTGGTTCTTTTGCATTGACTAGTGTCTTTGCTTCTTCTCCTTTTTATTTTTTGAAGAACTCTTTGCTTTTATTTTTAAAAGAAGAATTATAGAAATGGTTTAGGATGTGTTTGGTTGTTCCAAACTTAATGAAATATTGCAACAACTTAGACTGATAATAATGAAATTTCATGATATTTGGTGCGAACAAATGAAGTAATGCATAATTAACAACGTGCTCTATTGCAATTGAAAAGGCAGGTAACTAGTACAGCAGGGGGTAATGAAGTTGCCAAATTCAGTTAAAAATACAAAATAAAATAAAAATAAAAAATAAAAAAATCACCAAATATAATACAAAATTAAAATTATTACTTCTAAAAAGAACCATAAAAGGGACAGTTCCAAAGATCCGAAAACTTACATTTGTCGTAGAAACTCCTGAAACAGCACTTCCCAGTCATGGCAGCATCTTTCATTACTTCTTTACACTGGGCAATGCAATTCTGGAGGAACATCACTGACAGATTGAGTTGAAGGTAACCCCTCAATCTCCTTCACAAAAGCATCTCTGGATGGGAGAAGTTGACAAATAGAAGAGCATGTCCTGATTGGAAAGATTATTGCAAGATCAATCACCAAGATGGGAGAAGCACCTGCATGACTTGTATGCAGCTTTCAACTTTCTGGAAAATTTGTATTGAGAGAGAGAGAGAGAGGGAGGGAGAGGATTAGGGCGAGAGAGAGAGGAGAGGGGGACGCGGATTAGCTACTGACAGGTTGAGAGAGAGAGAGGATTAGGGCGAGAGAGGGAGGAGAGGGGAACGCGGATTAGCTATTGACGAGAGAGAGAGAGAAGAGAGAGAGAGAGAGAGAGGATTACGGCAAGAGAGAGAGCAGAGGTTCTCTGCTCCTCTACTGGACGCTGGACACCGGCCGCGGATTAGATACAGGTTAAGTAGCGAGTTGGCAACTGAAGTGACGTCACCAATTTCTGTGGGGCCCACTATGATGTATGTGTTGTATCCACACCGTCCATCATTTTGAGATATTATTTTAGGGCATAAAAACATGTAGTGGACCTCACCACAGAAAACACTGGAGAGAGTGATTCCCACCATTGAAACTATCCTAAGGCCCGTCATAATTTTTATTTGAAATCCAACCTGTTCAAAAGTTAAAAAAGATATGAAATAAGGTAAAACACAAATATCAGCTTGATCTAAAACTTTCGTTGCCTTTAAAAGTTTTTAATGGTGGGTGTCATTGTCCCCACTGTTTTCTGTGCTGGGGTCCACTGGAGCTTTAGATTTAACTATGTATATTGCCCTAAAATGATCTCTCCAAATGGATGAAAGGTGTGGATATAAAACATACATCATGGTGGGGCTCAAAAATGAGAGGTATATAAATATCAGGTGGACGACACCACATGAAAACAATAGTGGTTGGATATCCATCATTAAAATCCTCATAAGGCCCATTGTACTGTTTATTTGGTATCCAATCTGTTCATTAGGTCATACAAGCTTAAATGAAGGGGAAAAACAAAAATCATCTCAATCCAAAACTTTTATAGCCCCTAGAATGTTTTAAATGGTTGATGCTAATTCAACATTATTTCCTGTAATGTGGTCCATTTCAAATTAGTACATGCCTCATTTTTTGTCTCATATCCATCATTAAAATCCTCATGGTGGGGTGTACCTAATGTTTGCTGGAAATCAATAGGCAATTTGACTAGTGCACTCAAGGCTAGCCAACTAACTGGTGTCAAAGCTATGTAGGCCCTACCACGATGTGTGTGTCTTATTTACCCTATCCATCCATTTTGCCAACTTATCTTAGCTGATGAGGCCAAAAATAGGGTAGATTCAAATTTTTGGAAAATTATGGAAACTTTTTGAGGCCACAAAAATTATATATCATGCTAATATATGTGTTTTTCTTTCATCCATGCATGTGATGTTATCAATAGGTTGGATGAGAAATAAACATTACAGTAGGTCATGGGAAGTTTTTAAATGTTGACATTCAATTATCATTGTTTTCCTGCGGTGTGGTTCACTTGAGATTTTAATCTAACTCATTTTTGAGCCCATGCCCTAACTTTATATAGAAAATTGGATGGACGATGTGGATAAAATATATATATCATCGTAGCCTATAGATCTTTGACTCGCGGACTGCTGGTGTTGGGGTCACTTGCCAAACTGCGTGCAAATCCTACACCTCTACTCTTTCCATCTATTTTGACAGATTATTTTAGGTTATGATACCAAAAAGGAGGCAGATAGGAGACTTTGGTGGACCACACCACAGGAAACAGTGGTCACAGCTGTAATCATTTAGGTGGGGCCTATATAGTTCCACAATAATGTCCATATGATACATTAGAATGTGATTATAGAAAGTTATGGTAGTATGTGATTTAAAATATCTTGTAAGCAACATAAAAAATCAAAAAAAAAAAATGGTATTTTTTCATATACGTAACTTCCTTGCCACCAGCTACACTTCATTGAGTCATTTCATCAAACACTTGGTGAGCAACAACAATATCAAAGTAACCGAGTCACTGAACTGGTTCGATTTGAGTTGGGTTCGATCTAAGTCGAGTCAAGCTCGAACAAGCTTGAACTGTCAGTGAAGTGTGAACTGACCGTGGGTGTACTAACAAGCTAAAAAAAAAAAGCTTGAACTTGGTTTGAAATTTTTTCAAACTAAAAAGTAAAATTGACTCAGTTCGAACTTAGATCTGACTCTTTTTTTAGATCAATTGTTAAAAAAATCCGTTAAAATGAATGGACGGAGTGGATAAATAACATATATCACGGTGGGCCCTACAAGACTTAAAAACTAGGAATCAGATTGGCTATTCCCTCTGACACCCGCCCCTGGCTGGTGGTTAGTGCCCCGTGGGGCCCACCATGATGTATGTGTTTCATCCATTCCGTTCATCCATTTTTATAGATCATTGTAATAATTTAAAAAAAAGAATTATAGGGATATAAATCTTAGGTGGACTACACCACAGGACAAAAATAATGATTGGATATCCACTATTAAAATCCTCCTAAGGCCTAATGTGTTATTTATTTGACATACAATCTGTTGATTAGGTCATAAATACCCAGATGAAGGGAAAAAATAAATATCATCTTGATCCAAAACTTTTATGGCCCCCAAAGCGTTTTTAACGGTCAACGTTCATTAAACACTGTTTCCTGTAATGTGGTCCACTTGAGAATGAGATATAACTCATTTTTTATTTTATGCTATAAAATGATCTATAAAAATAGATGGATGGAATGGATGAAACACATACATCATAGTGGGGCCCACAGAGCACCGACCACTAGCCAATGGCTAGTGGCAGGGGAAGTAGCCAATCTGTTTCCTAAAAACTAAGCCCCTCCCAAAACCAAATCCCGCGCCCGCCCTCCCGCCCCTCCCAAAACCCAAATCCCTCAAACGTCTCTCGCGCGCCCACCCCTCTCCCAAACTCTCTCTCTCTCTCCCTCTCTCTCTCTCTCTCTCTCTCTCGCGCGCGCGCGCGCGCGCGCCGAATACCAGCCGCACTGCCGAATCCCTCTTTTCTCCGATCAGAGAAATCCTCCGCCATCGATCTCTCTTCTTCCAATCGGACGGTTACTCCTGGCTTCCTTTCAGATAGAGAAGTCCCTAACTTTGGAGGTTCTGCTATTTCAAATGTTGTTTCTAGTGGTGGTGGTGGTGGAGTTGCTGCTGTTTCATCAGCTCCAAGAGCTTCTCATGAGGCTAATTCAAATGGATCTTCTTCTATTGTGAGTTGCCATAAGTGTGGAGAGCAGTTTGGGAAATGGGAGGCTGCAGAAGCACATCATCTCTCCAAGCATGCTGGTATTTGTTTTTTCTTTTAATTTTTAAAATTTTGGATTTTTGATATGGATATGGTGGATTTCATCTTTATTGATATTACTTTGTATTTTGGAAATGACATTTGCATCCACCCTGATGAATTTTCATGCACCCATTTTAGGTTAGGTTTTGGGAATTGGAATTGCTCTTGATGTGTTTTTTCCCCTTGGGGAAAGGATATAAACCCCTAATTGATTGATTTTCATGCACCCATTTTTCCATTTTTAAATACCACATTTTTGTACTGCAATTCACAAAAGATGAAGGGATTTGGGATTTCTCGATAATCAAATTCAGAGAGAACTGATTCTTCTTCTATCCTCAGATTTTTGCATTCTAGAACTTTGTTTCATTGCTAGAATATAAGCATTTAATTCTAGTGATTTTTTTAGGCATTAGGGTTGTTGGCCAAATGCTTCAGCTAACCAGTACTCCTCATGATCGATGTATGTAGAGTCAGGCTGACCCTTTTGAATTCTTCAAAAAAATGCTATATCATTCTCATGATTTGTTATCTTTATGCTTTTCTGTGATCTAGGCCATTGGTATGATGGGCCACACGCCGCATTGCTTGATTCCTGCATTCTTTTGTGCTCTTTGGAAAGCATTCTTTAAAGGCTGGAGGTGGCAAGAATTTAGGGCCTGCAGCAATAACTATTGGCTTCCTCTGTGTATGAGGTCTGCTTGAGATGAGGTCTGCTTGGGATGGAAGTTCATACTCTGCCATCTCAATCATCAACATCATCATCATTAAGCCTTATCCCAACTAATTGGGGTCGGTTACATTAATCCTTTTTTTCCCTGATTTATGTGGTGTTTGGATCCGTGGGCCATTCACATTAAACGACACTAGAAGGCATATCAATATTCAACATCCTCCTGCCATGTGTACTCAGGGACATGGAAGCTATTTTGTTAATTTGAAATAGTTGTAATCACAATTTGAAGACTACCTTAAACAATTGCAATTTTGTTAATTTCTACTCTATTGAACTAATTATTTCAATTCAATTTGATTGTGCATCCAAACACTTCTCCATCTAGTCCCATACAGTCAGTGAACATATTCCAATTGTATATGGACTGTTGGCTGTTACACTTTTGACCATTCATTTTGAAGCTGAAAATCACATGGCCTGCATTGCCCATTGTGTAAAGAAGAAATGAAAGATGCTGCTTGAAAATCACAGGTTGGTGGCAGATTATCTCTAATATGTTCTCTTTTTTTTTTAAAAAATTTTAAATTTAATTTTTATGGGATATGATTGTAGGATGTGCATTTCCAATATATTAATTGTAAGTTGCAGCTATCTTTGTGTTATCTACAAAAAAATTTCAGCAAAATTTTATTTTGTCATCCATAGATTTTCTCCTCCTCCAAGTCAATCCATTAGTCATAGGGAAATCAACTGGGACAAGTAAAATTTCTAATTTCTCCAATTTTAAGTGATTCTTTTTATTGGCCAACAAGGAGTCGAGATTGTTTCCTATGGGATTGCCACCAATTGTGTTGTAGTGCTGATTTTGTGTTTCTGTTTGTGGCCATGTTTGGATTGTGCTTCTAAGGGTTGCTTGTAGGCTGGGTTTTTAAATTTGTTTTTAAATTATTATTTTTATATATTTTACACACTCACACTCACACACACCCTACACACTCATGCTAGTGGAATTTCACCACCCATGGGTACTCGAACCCTTGACCGGGTGTTGAAACTCCTGAGAGTCTACCACCCAAGCAAGTGTAAGGACCCACTTGTAGGCTGGTTATTTGTAACCAATTATGGAAAAATGCCAACCCTTGACCGGGTGTTGAAACTCCTGAGAGTCTACCACCCAAGCAAGTGTAAGGACCCACTTGTAGGCTGGTTATTTGTAACCAATTATGGAAAAATGCCAGCACATTGTCAGTTTCAAGAGGGGCCTTAAAAATTCACTTCCTCTGGTTTTAGTATTTTCTCTGCCTTCAGTATCAGCAACATGTGAAATCTTAGTACGCTAGTGTAGATAATAGCTTTATTCTGGTTGGGAAATGTTGATTGCAAGCTTGGAATCATTAGCAATTCATAGTACTATCTTTTCTGGTTTTACAGGTGAAGCTTAGGGAGATGAAGCCAGGTGTCTTGTCACAGGAACTAAAAGAAGCTCTTGGTATGCCAGATGGTGCCCCTCCTCCCTGGCTTATCAACATGCAGGTGGGATGAGCAAATAAGTATTTACAAATCAGTCAAATATAACTAGAAAGAACAAAATGCAGAAACAAACAGCATCATTGTAAATGGCACTTTGAAATGATTCAACAAACTCTTCAATTGTAAGTGTGCACCACTTGTAATGTGTGAGGATTGCTGGCCTTCCATTTGGTAGATCCCACTGGGTCAATGGCCTGACCCAGCCAAGCGATGACAACAAGGATGGCTGCGATCTTTGGCCTGCAGTCTGGGCTGGCTTGGGACTAGGTTCTTTACCTCATGTGCTCTCTTTAACTTATGTTCATCATGGCCTGCATTGGCCTAACTGAACCCATTTGTTACCCTACAATACACCATCTTGAGATGGTAACATGACATTTCCACAAGGGTTGGGCTTTCCAGATATGTATGTATGCATGTATATATGTATGTATGTATGTTTAAACAAAATTGAAACTCACCTTGCTCCCTTGATTCCATACATATACACACATGCATATATGTATATCTGTATATACCTAAGATGTATGTATATGTATGTACACAAACCTATGTGGCGATTGTGGGTTTTCTTTAGTTTAAACATTTTCTATTTTACTATCCAAAAAACGTTTTTGCCCATGATTACTCTTATTATATGTGATCACAAAAATCTTATTTTTCTTGTCAATCTGTCACTTGTGTAGAACATCCAAAAATCAGCAGGGTCCACCAACAGGTGTTTCCTATCTAAGTAAATAGGTCAACCTGATTTTTACAGCAGGTGATATTTGGTGGGGTCCATATTTTCATAGGTGGGATGTTAGCAAACATGACAGGTTGGTGGGAAGGAGGGGACTGTGTGAATCATTTCTCCTATTCATTATGAAGGGAAAAAAAAAATCATTCACTAAGTTAGGAATTGTGTATGGGATAGATCCAGGGATTTGCGCTTCTCATTTACGGTTTCTCAAATTTTGTAGCTTTAAATGTTCTAATCATGCGTTTGCTTACACCATTGAAAAAAAGAATCATGTGTTTGCATACAAGGCGAGGGTGATTTATAGCTTGTGGACATGCTCTTGCTTTTTCTCATTTAGGCACACATACACACATCCATCCATATATCCATATATATATGGATGGATATAGCAAATGAATGTAATTTGAGAGCAATTGATATGTATCAATTTTCAAGAGGCAAAACTAGGTTTTTGAGAGGATTTTATTTGTTTCTGTTTTTATGTTTACGTTTGTTGATTATTTTTCCATGAATTTGGTACCTCAATAAGTAAAAAAACAAACAGAAGCCATTACCTGATTAACTTTTCTGAATTTTGCAAAATTTAGAAAATATATGAGAAGGTTTTCGCTAGTTCTGATATTTTTCTCTTATCATTTGATTATTTATTTATTGTCTTTTGAAAGACAGCTTTTTCTCTTGTTATTTGATTGGATAGTTCCATCTTTTTTCAAAGCATAAACTGTCAGATTGATTTTCTTTTATCCTTACTATAGGTATGATGGCCAACGAGCTCAGATTTTGTGCTCTTGCATCCCCCATGTGGGTTGGATGAATCACCATGGTAATAGAGATGGTGGAAAAAAAAGGAAGTAGTAGTCTAGCCTGTTTTGGGCCTCAGTTCTTATATGATCTTCATGCCTTGAGTTTGTGCTAGTGTGGCTCATGGTTCAATTATCCAAACCACTAATATGATGGGTTTCGCTGTTGATGACCCACACACCAAAGTTCCTCAAGATTGAAATATTCCAACCCTTCAATACCTAGCCAAGAAGTACACATTTAAGAAAGAAAAAATAGTGATAGTTCGAACTCAATAGAAAACTGGCCAAATATCAATGACTAGGATCTGGCAATCTTGGCTTCTTCTTTTTTTTTTTTTTTGAGTGCATCACATCAACAATTTAAACCACTGAACCATGTAGTTTGGCATGCGCAAAACTTGTGGCAGTGACAGATGTTGATAAGCCTTCATACTTCTTTGTCATTTTACGTCTGCTTATTTATAACATGTGGGCTTTTCTCTAGATTGGTCATAACATGTTCTAGTAGTGGAACCTAGTTCAAATGATGCTGGTTCTTTAGTTCTCATTTTTGGTCCCTTAGTTATTGGACCTTATCATAAAAGCTACCTTCTCCTATGGTCCATCTGCTTTGTATTATTTCCTGTCAGAGGAGGAAATGGAGATCCTTCTACTAGAAACTGCAGATTTTACTGTAGATTTCACTGGCGCAAAGCTGCAAAATATATTTTAGTTACTTCCTAATGAATTGTTTCTATTTTCCCATTAGGAGATTTTTTTTAAACCATCTTGCAACTGATTGGTAGGAATGAACCTGGAATTTTAACTGCTAGAAAGGATTTAGACTACATTGGATGAGAAGAACTGTTGGAAGCCTTGAAGAGGGTAGGTGTTTTGTTTTGTTTTTTTCCCACTTACATGGATAATTATAGTGTTTCACTAATTCAACTGTGTACACATGTTCTCAATCTACCCACTTGCAGCAAAAGGGTACGTTTGAAACCGGTCAAGAAGATAGTACTGAAATTCTGGAGGAGTTAAAGCTGAGGTTGGCATACAGGGAAGCAGCTGTGGCTGTTCTTGCATGCTACAATCCAAATCCTCACCGTCCTTTCACTGAGGTCAATGCTAGAATGATTTCTTTATCAGTCGATAATTTGTTTCAAGATCAGAGGCTTATTTGTGTTAAACCACATCTGGAATTTGTTGCAGACTAATATTCGTTCCATTCGCAGCAAGCCAAATATGCGTTATGTTGAGACTACCAGAAGGTTTTTTTGAGAAAGTTAGATTATGTAGAATCTATAGTCCGTGCATGTGCCCGTAAGTCTTATATCTCTCTTTCCTTTAATTACTCCTTTTTTTTTTTTTGTCCTTGTGCCAAATAGTTCACTGTTCAGGTGCATAAGCCAATCAAATTATCATTGGCTTATGGATCTAGTGCATGCATGTCACATGTGCAGTAATGACATGGGGCATGGTACCTCCCATGCCTCCAATGGCACTAGATCTGGTCCCTTTCTGGTTACTTGAGTGTGAATTTCACACAATTTTGCTTGGTGCACTCCATCTTGACTCAGGTGTTTATTGTCTCATTTGAATTTTCTGTTATCTATAGAGTTTTTCAGCGGTACTGGGTCCGAATGGAAGTGGTAAAAGCAACATCATAGATGCAATGCTCTTTGTATTTGGGAAACGAGCTAAGCAGGTAAGCTCCATTTATATGTGGGAATCTAATCTGGGTCATAGATGCAATGCTCTTTATATTGATTTGTTGCAAAACTTTCATAATTCCTTGTGACATTTTTAAATTTTAATGTTATCCATGTCATTGATATAAGAATGTGAACCTTTCATCCATGACTAAAGTTTTTCCTTTATATAGCAATATCACAACCCTTTAAACAATGACTCTTTTACATTTAGTCTCTATTTTATTTTTTTCTTTTTGTTGATTGTCCTATTGATGATCGATTGCAAGTAATATATAGCCAATGGTCCTGCGTGCAATGGGAAGAAGTCCGCTGTTATTTTTTAATGGAGAAGAGCAGTAATATTGGTCTTCATTTTTTGAATTGGTAAAAGTTTCCTACATTTTGAGGTTTTAGGAGTTTAAACTGACACCCTTTTATTTTCTTTCGTATTGATTTTTGGGGATGGATTTGCCATTGCAGCTGGAGGTAACCAAAATTTACATCTTCTTCATTTTTGGTTATACACCGGTTTGGGTATATGTTTTAGGTTATGAGATATATATATATATATATATATATATATATATATATATATATATATATATATATAGAGTCATGCTCCCCTGCGCACCTACGCACGTACGCACCTTTGCACACGTGCCATGGGTGTCTAATCTGAACGGTCCATGTGATGCGGAATCCCATAAAACCTCACGTGACAAATTTTCACCCTGATCTAATATTCTAGTGGGCCATAGCAAAGAGAAATAAAAATCAAGGGAGGAAACTGTTTTCATTTTTCATGGCCCATCAAAGTTTTATATCAAAGTAAAACTTGGTCCTGGGGGATTTCACGACGTGCTGCTTCACATGAACGGTTTAGATTTTGGATCCACATCATGTATGATAGGTTCTCCAAAAAGTTCGTATGTAGTACGTACGAATTGGCTGTGTGTGTGTGTGTGTGTGTGTGTTATATATATATATATATATATATATATATATATATATATATATATATATATATAATTCTTTAAGTGGAACTTTTGAGAGGGTGATAGGACCTGCCAAGGCTGGTGATGGATCTGGCAAGAAGGATGTGGTCGCAGTGTAGCCTGGCCTTAGCAACTAGGTGGAATTGAATAGACCCTTATGATTTATTATTATTTATTTATTATCATGTTCACATGACATGGTTATAGTAGATTTGAGTGTTATTTGAATGAGCTTATCATAATGTCATAATGTCTTCTGATTGTTTCTATGGTAAATGAATTTGCTAGATTGCTCATCAGGGTTCTTTTACTCAAGGAATGAGCTATATGCATTCCCAGGTAAAGATTTCATCTCAATATCACTTGCTTACTGAAAATATAAATCTTGAAATTTGATATTGTATATGCTATTCAGTGGCATTTTTGTATGAATGCAAACCTTTTTTCTTCAATGGGCCTAAAGATTTGATTTTGTAGGAAGCCAAATCCTTGGAGAAAGATTCTATTTGTCACATTTGGGCATGGGAAATGTGATTCTGTTGAATCCAGAAAATTTGTTTGGATACTGGGAAAGAATTGAAAGGAATTCTATGGTGCAGGTACCTATTTATAAAAAAAAAATTCAAAGAAGTGAATGATTAGATTTTATGTTTTTCGGGTGATGTTAGAGTTGGCATAGTATTTCATAGGGAATGGTTAGATTTTATGTCTGATAAAGGGTTTCCTAAGAAAACTTGGAAGTGTACGTTGATATGCAGAGCTGGATGGTTGTAGAATTGCTACTGAAATGCAAAAGAGTTCACTGTTAAAACAGGGGACAATAGGAAAGCAACAAAAACTGCGATCCTCGCCAGCGTGACAATATTTATAGGGGTGGCCATCTTGGGTTCAAGCTTATACTACTGTAAATGGGGCAAGAAGAGCACAACGAGGTAAACTTCTACCTGAGAATCACAAAATCCTGGACATTCTTAGGCCTTATTTGGTAGACACTTAAAAATGATTTGATCTCATTTTAATTAACAATAAATATGTAAACTTCTACCTGAGGATTTAGTTATCCTTCAAAAAAAAAAAAAAAAAAACAACCAAGGATATTTTTTGTAGCTTCAATGTAATCTTTCTTGTTTTTAACAAAATGATTAACGGACGACATTCTCTTCTATTCTATCAAGTTGTTCATGCATATGAATCTCCTTGTACACATTCTTCTTATGATCTCTTAACCTACCAATGTATCGTCACTTTTTTAATTTCTCTCTGCTTTTCTTTTTTTTTTTTAGTTTATGTTTGGATGGATCTACGTAGTTTGGGTTTAGATGGATGTGAATGTGAATACGATGAAATATGTTATATAACAGGTGTATACTAGGAAGAGTATGATAAAATATATTGTGACAGGTGTATGTAAAGAATTTTGTGGTGAAAGAGACTTTTACCTATGGAATATTTCGTAGGTAAAAGTCTGCTCCACGTTTTTACCTACGAAAATATTTGTAGGTAAACATTTTGTAAATATTTTTAGCTACGAAAATATCCGTAGGTAGAGATTTTGAAAATCTTTTTACCTACGAACATGATAGTAGGTAAAAGTTTTGTAAATATTGTTAGCTACGAAAATATTGGTAGGTACATATTTTGAAAATCTTTTTACCTACGAACATGGTAGTAGGTAAAAGTTTTGTAAATATTGTATCTTTCCCAACGAAATTTGTTTTCGTTGGTAAAAGTTTTTCCCCTCGGTCTTTTAGCAACGAAATTTTCAACGAAAATTTTCGTTGGCAAAAATATTTACCTACGTGCGAATGATTTTTAGGGCAGTGTTTTTAGCTACGAAAACGTTCGTAGGTAAAAGTCTTAACACTTCGTAGGTAAAAGTCTCAACAAAGTTTTTAATTTCGTTGGTAAAAGTCTTACCATTACCGACGATGACATTTTTCCGTCGGTAAAAGTCTTTAGCCACGGCTTTTTACCAATGAATTTACTGACAAAATATTTCGTAGGTAAAACTCTTTGCCCACAAAATAATATCATTTACCTACGAAACATTTACCTACGAAATATTTCGTAGGTAAAAGTGAAATTTCTTGTAGTGGATGCAGGCTTCCTACGACCGATCTGTTTACCCGATCACACCGAAACTATGTCCTAGCGTTGATCCATTAATAGGGAACCTACCCCATGGCATAAATGAGCCTACAGGCCCTCCTGGGGGTCCCATTAGTTAGAAAGGACCTCCCATAGGGTATAAGTACCAAATAGAGTAGCCTTAAGGCCATTTGCACACCATCTGGAGCTATAAAAGACTCCTAAATCACCATATTTCCTCCAAATACGAATTTAGAAACCCTAAGGTGAGAGAGAGAAGAGAAAAGAGAAACATAAGGAAGACAAAGATTAGAGTAATGCTTGCTACGAAGGGCGATTCTTCTCCGTTTGACTTGTAAGCCTAACTATAGCCACTCCCACCGTCTGAACCTCTCCAACTACCACCTAGGGTAAAGACTACAAACTTTCCTATAGATGTAGGTCTTGAAATGGGTTTTCTCCAACCCTAACTAACCCGTGTGCTCGTTCAGGCAGCCGACAATTCTTCCTTGGAAACATTTTTAGGAGCAAGTCCGAGTCGGGCGTGCTAACGAAAGGTGTAGACTATAAGTGCTTAGGTTGCGATTTATCAATGTCAATGATTTATGATTACTAATGTAGAGTTTCTTGTTGTCTTAGGTATACTTATATCTACACCCAAATCCATTGCTCAAGTGGTAGACTGAGTGAAAGATACCTCGTTTCAACACTGAGGTTTTGGTATCGATTCCCTAGAGGGGGTGGCTAACAGTGAAGTGTGAACCCACAGTGGGTGTACTAACAAGTTAACCGAAAAAAAAGTACACTTATATCTCTATTTAATGAATTGATGAATTGCAAGTTGCAGTGTAATGTTGTTTATGTGTTCGATGAAATGCCTAAATGAGTAGTTTATCAAAATTTGGTTATCAAATGTTAACCTATGTGTTATGAATGTTTGTTAACATGATTTGAATAGGAATAGGACTACGAGAGTAGTTTAGGTAACCGGTAAATTTTCACATTTAGGTGGCCGAATTAGGTTGGCTACCCTGGGTAAATTCGAACTATATGTGTCGAACATTGACTATCGACAGTGGCTAGGACACACGGGGCGCTCACGGGCTTCATGCCAATTATGTTACTGTGCGCCCGTACCAACCGAAATTGCCAAAAGAACCAGTTGACCTATTGTATGTTCACCATGTATGAGTGTAATTGCTTGAATCTAAGGTACCCCCTCACTATTGTAAAGATCCAGCATTAAGCATGATACCATGATCCTCAAGACTCGTGAGTCGAGTATGGTGGTAATCGTATATATTTATCTAAGAGTGACGAACCTAAACGGATCAAGAACACATGCGTAAGACCACTACAGTCGTCCCATGCCTAGAGCTGGGCATTTCAGACTCGATCTGGTGGATCCGACCCGATTCGAACAAAACCGACGGTCAGGATCGGGTAGCCCCATCCAGATTCGAAATATTTTCGGGTCAAATCCGGATAGGCCCTGTTCCGAACTGACCCGATCCGGAATCCGATCCGATTAGATCCGATTCCGATCGACCCGATCCGGACCGGATATATTAGCCTATATATATGTTTTTTACTTTTACCCGACCTATTTTTTTACCCTACCCTAACTGCACCTCTCGCCACTGCGCTGAACCCTAAATTCCCAAATCGTATTCGTCCCTTCTCTACCTTACCCGCACCCAAAGATCCCGAAACCCCAGTACCCGGCCTGTTTTTACCCTACCTTGTCCCTACCCGCACCCGAAGAACCTTCGCCGCGCCAGATCTGGAATCCCCAAATTGTCCTGTCCTGATCCCGATCTCCACCTGAAGATCTCGATCCCAATCCCGATCTTTACCCGAAGTTCAGAGTCTTCACTCCGCAGCCTGACACACCACTCCCGATCCCGATCAGGTAGGACCCACTCGGCCACTCCATTTCTTTTATTATTATTTTTTTAAGAGATCAAATCTCAATGGATGTACGGAATAAACTGTTGGCCAGGCCAGTTGATATGATCTTTTCATATAGGGGTGGCCACCTGATAAGCTGACCAGCCTATTTTTGCATATACTCCCTCTTCACGGTTAGGGTTCACCTGATGCACTGCACAGATGTTCCATCACACTACCTAGATTGGCAATGTAAAAAATCTCTATGCTCTTTCAGCAAGAATGCTCGCCTGCAACCAGTTGCAGGCTAACATAACTTACAACCCATTGTGCGCTTTGGGCGTGTACGACATTGTAAGCATATACAAGGTGGGCCCCCATGAAAATATCCAGGGCACAAAAATCAGTTGTCCCATCATCAGGTGGGCCATGTGCACACAGAATCAGATTGTCAGCAGGTTTTTTTATATTTTACATCCATAGTTCTACAGCCTGGAGCCTCACCTGATATTTGTATCAGACTACAACCGATTGTAGACAACCATTAATCCCACAAAGAAGCAACATTTACCGTTTTAATCCCCCAATAGCTCTGACCAACATCAAACTACACCGGCATCTTTCAGAAAGCTTGCAACCAAATAACTGTTATCTATAACCAGTCTCAGACTCTCAAACACAGTACAAACACCTGAAAAATCCACTCAACTTAGTATTTAATTTTGGGGCAATAGAAAACAATTTAAATGTTTAAGGAGCTTTGCTAAGTGCACTTGTGTGCAATAAAGCTCATGTACATGCCACACGTGACAGCATGGCACAATAGGTCCAAAATCCAATCCACAATAGGCCCAGGCAAAGAATCAGGTTGATCCAATCAGGCAGGCCGCTGTTTGCAAAACATATGAACAGCTCTGAAAAACTTGGCTGCAGTATGTTAACCGATCCACCTGTTTCCAATATTAAGGCCCATATGCTGTGTGGACCAAATCTACTTTTTGGGAAAACAAGTAGAAGGTAGGACCAGCATGATGGATGGATCACATCTCTCACCTATGTGCCTGCACGTATGGCATGTACATGAGCTTTACTTCACATTAGTGTGCACTTAGCAAAGCTCATGTTTCAAGAGCATAAAACAAAACTCAGCCCACTGCATGCTGGCAGACGATCTAAGCTCTCTTCAGGGAGATCATTATTTGAAGCAATCTATCAGCGCATGAAGTCTCAGTGAGAGTCTCGCTGGTGTCAAGGATCTTAGACATTCAGCTTGCAAAATCATCGAGTTGACTCACCCAGTTTTAGAACCACATCTCTCAACAATTTTTGCTGTTATACCACAGATGTAGCATTTTAGAGGATTGGAATCCTTAACTTTAGTTTCCAAATTTTTCCTTGAACTCTCTAGTTTAGCCATTTATTTGAATTCAGCTTAAATTGATACAAAAGATGTTATTGGATTGTGAGGTTTGCTCAAATGCAACGACATACCGGGACACTAGCTGTTTGATTTTATTTTCTATTTTTTATTTTTCTGAAAACTCTTTGGGATTGAATATTTCAACCCTTAGATTATGCGATGGTTGTGGTAACAGTTCATGTTCAAATCAAAAGAGCCAAATTATCAAAGAACTAAAATAATACAACTGAGAGCTTTAATTTGTGGACTTTCCACCACAAAAGGTGAGACTTGACATATAAACAGTTTGGATCATTTGAAGATGCCAGATTCAAAGGCAAGGATCCTACCTATCACATTGCAATACAAAATGCATTTGAGCAAACCTCTAGCTTGGCAATGTATTATTTATTATTATTTTTTTGTATGCAAGTGAAAGTACCATACCATTTAATTTTGTGATAGGATGTATACATTTCCAGGAGCTGGTTCACTTTCGGATTCATTTTACTAACAAATGTGTTTGTAGTCCTCTCTCTAGAGAGCTTGGTAATTGTGACTGTTTCTGTTCATTATTTGTGCTTTTGAATTAGCTTAAATCTGTCCATTTATCTTATGTTTATTGTCTTATTGTGCATTGTAATTTATATACTTAGCTTAATATGTACATTGCTTAGTTAATTATTGTGCATTGTGATGTGTATACTTAGTTTAATATGTGCATTGCTTAATTAATTATTGTGCATTGTATACTTAGCATAGTTATAATTGTGATTTGTGAGTTAGATAATTAATTACCCGTTTGAAGATTTCTATGTGGCTTTACATAGATATAGTGTGTTTTTGGTGGCATAGAAATCGTTCAAATTATCCCTTTTTAGACAGTTCAAGGTTAGATGGATAATTTATTTTCATATAACTTATTTAAATATTCATGCCTGATTCGCGGTCCATCTCCTCGTTTCTCTCTGAATATCTTTCTTTCGTTTCGTATCCAATGCCAAATATCTTTACATTTCTTTAGATATTTGGCATCGGAATGTAACGTAAGATCAACTTATCTGGAGAGGCATGGGGAGATGTTGCTAGATTTTCAGCGTGGGCATTTAAATGAGAATATGAAAGTATTACAATCTATCCAACCTTTGATGGGTAACTAATTTAGAATTTAGTATAATTCTGTTAGCATTAGATTGCTAATGCTAATATGATTTAGTATATTTTAATTATCAGATGGAAAGTGAGAGTCTTTCCAATACCCTGTCCCCGGCCCCTGGTAGTTGGTCAATTACATCACCGATGATCCTTGAAGATGAAGGATTAGGTCTTGAACATGAAGAGGTACACGTCGACGTCGTTGATACTAGTACCACACAATCACAGGTTACGGGAAAAATAAAAAAGAGGTCAGCAGTGTGAGAAGATTTTGAAGAAGTAACCTTGAAGAATGGCTAAGTGAAGATACAATGCAAGCATTGCAAGAGTCAATACACTAAGAAAGCAGATGGTTCGACCACAACGTTGAAGAAACATATTTTAAAGTGTTATAAAAAAGTGAGAAGTGTGGCAAGGCAACAAACACTTTCATTTTTACAATCTGCAGGGAGTCCATCAGTGTTCATCTACAAGTATGATAAAGAGTCGGTGAATGAGTAGAGGGCTAAGTGAATTATTTCAGATGGTAGAGAGTCCTGCTTTTGTTGGACTAGCCAAATACCTTAACCCCAAATACGATAAGGTCTCTCGTACAACAATCAGGAGGGTGTGTATTAAGATATATGAAGGCGAGAAGATCAAGTTGAAAGGAGAGTTGGAAACGATTTTCTGAATTAGCCTGATATCAGATTTGCGGATGACATCCAATTAACGAAAGTGGTATATATCCCTAACTGCTCACTACGTTGATGCCGAATGGAGGCTTTGTAAGAGAATAATAAACTTTCGTTATCTTGCGCCGCCTCATAGTGGTTTGATGATTTCATACTACATACGTAGATGTCTAATGGAGTGGAGAATTGAGAAGAAGATCTTGACAATTACACTAGACAATGCCTCTACAAATTATAGCATGATAATGAATTTGCGCAACCAGTTTAAGGCCACTGGTGACCTCTATTTTAGTGAAAAGATATTTCATGTTAGGTGTTGTGCCCACATCTTAATAAGAAGGCCTTAAAACAATCGATCCCACGATCAAAAACATAAGAGAGAGTGTGAAGTACATACGGGGGTCACCTTCATGATTACATGCATGGAATGAGATTGTGAAGCGGTTGAATTTGTCAACTCAGAGAACAATGAAGTTAGACGTCACGACACGTTGGAATTCAACTCTTGAAATGTTGGATTCAGCAATAGATTTGAGATCTGCATTCTCTCACTATGTGGAGCATGATAGTGCATATGTTTGCCTGCCTTCTGAAGATGATTGGTTAAGAGCTGAATCAGTTCGTAAGTTCCTTTCTGTTTTTTACAACATCATGAAGAAATTTTTGGGCTGCAAGTATCCAACAACAAATATATTTCTTTCTGAACTTTAGAAGATAAAAGATGCCTTGCGCAAAAGCAGTAGTGGACAAGACTTTTTACACTTAATACCATGGTTATGTAGGTAATGTTTGATAAGTATTGGTCTAAGTATAGTCTGGTAATGGGTGTTGTCGTCGTTCTTAATCCCCGATACAAGATGATTATGGTTGGCTTCATATGTAATAAGTTGTATGGTGTGATGGGTGTTGCTGAGGCCGAAAAGATTTTTGGTGCAGTCAGTGAATTGTACAATTTGTACATGCTACAAAAGAACAATCTCCTCATGTGGGTTCTAGTTCTTCTGTTGATGAATCACAAGAAGACAAGACACATGATTTCATGTCTTACTATGCACAGTTGAAAGGGACTCAAGTACAGATGCCTAGATCAGAATTTAAAGACTATCTCAAGGAGGATCTTCTAGTTATAAACAAAGGCGATGATTTTGATATTTTGGAGTGGTGAAGGACGAGATCTAGTAAGTCACAGTACCCTGTGCTCTCATTAATGGCACGTGACATATTATCAATTCCAATTTCAACTGTGGCTTCAGAATCTGCTTTTAATACGGGGAGTAGGGTCGTAAGAAAGTATAGAAGCTCACTTACACCTGAATTGATTGAAGCATTCATTTATACTCAGGATTGGCTGCGTCTGATGTGGGGGAAAGAGAACTCTATTGATGAGAATTTCGATAAAGAAGAGAGTGACAATATTGATGAGACAGTACCTACAGCTGCAATATGATTTTGATGCCTTCTAATTTTGTTATATCCTATTATTTGTAATTTTGTTTAAACAGTTACATTGAAGTTTTATAGTTGTGTCTTATGGGCAGATGAATATTTCACTTTTTTTCATTAGTACTATTTAATTAGATAATGTTGTTTAAATCTCTTATTATATTATTGGGTAATTGCGTTCATTCATAACTTTAATTTTTTTTGTCCTAAGCTAACCAGATATACACTGGATATGTCATCGGAAGATAATGCATTGGCGGATATTTGAGATTATGGAGTCCAAATATACTCCCAGGATGGAAAGAGAAAGTTGAAATGTAAGTTGTGCAGAAAACAGTTTGTCAACAAAACAAATCGACTCAAATTATATTTGACTTGTCGGGGAGGAGATGCCGCACCATGTAGCAAAGATTCTTAGGAAGTCCGAGATTTATTTAGAGTCATTCTCAATTCTAATACGAAGACTTCCCACACCTCTCACCCTGCAACTACAACCAATACAACTAACTAAAGAATATATAGAAGTAAGCCTATTATAAATAAATAAGAGTTTAACAGAGGAATTGTAACTGCCTTTGGCTCTAGTTTTAGGCCTTCCACAACCACAATTAGTAGAGAAGAAGAACATGATTATAAAGAGGCCATCAAAGAAAGCATGCAAATGGCATACAGATCAAGAAGTACCAGACAACAACATCCACCTCTGAGACAACATGATGCTGAAGCAGGCACAAGTAAACCATCAAAGTCTCTTAAAAGTCTCACAACATTTTATAGGTGGTTGAGAATCCCATACAAATCGGATCATAAAAAGTGTCTGAAAAAACTTCTTGCATTTGTGAATAAGGACGATGGGAAAGGATCCCCACCATCTGATTCAGCAGAGGTGAACGACCATTTTTTGGACACATCCAGTTCGGAGTTGATCAAGAGTTCTCCTGTAGTTGAATCAGTAAAAAGAGAACCAAAGGATGAATCTAGCGACGAAGGTAAAGGTGGAGGAGGGGGTTACTATTATGAACAAGGTTCATCTAGTTACATACCACAAAGACATTCATCATATAGAGGGTATTGAATGTATGAAAGTTTTACCTAATCTATGACTCAGTAATCAGTATGTACATCTAAGAAATCCTATTAATCTCTTTTCAAGAATCTTCAAGTGTGTGAGATTCAGATAGTGGGTTTCTCTAGTTTGGTTCTTTTGCTTCATCCTTCTCTCTAAACTTAGTGCTATCATTTTATATTTTATTGTCAAAATCTTATACTTTTAGAGTGACCCATCTTTGCTGGTTGTAGCATTGACTCATAGTCATTGGTCATATCTGGTTCCACATATCCCAAGATGTTATCAGCTAATCGCTTGATCAATGTTTGTCTGGTATATTTTCTTTTGACCAAGTGCATTGTTATCCCATTTGTACAAGCTGAAAATGCAAGGATATTGTTGATACGTTCGAGCTAAGCATTATATAATTCCTTTGCCAAATACTAGTCTTAGATTGAAATGGCCCACTTTTTGTATGATCGGACATTCTACAAATGTGACTCATTGCACAGATAGGAAATGGCTGCATCAATACAGCCGTTGTATCTAATCATGTTTGCTTTGATTATAATGCTGGTTGAAGATGCTGAATGGTGGGGAGTTGTTCACTCCCCAAGTATAGGGTTGTGATGTAGTAATAAACTCAGTGAGACCGAAGTCGAATCCCAAGGGACTGAAACCTGTACGTAATCTGAAACTAAGTAGAACTAGAACTAGGCTAAGATGAAATCTAAATTGAATGATATTTAGTGAAAAATGATAAAATATTTATCTAAAACTTAAAGAATTCAGAGGTAAGAAACTACGGATTCAGAGGATCCACTTGTAGAGATCAGGGAGATCTTATGCTTGATTCAAAAACTCAACTAGACTCAGAGTCCCATCTTGATCTAGTTGAAGGGTGTAACCATGAAATTTGAACTGAATTTCCTTTGAAACAGTTTTCAAGATATGAAAGGTATATGAATTAGAATGGATTTCATCACCAAACCATGCCCAAGAGACAAAGTAAACAACAGAATTAAACTAATTACTAACCAATCAAAAATGTATGAAGGTTAGGAAGGATACCGTCATCCGACCATGCACAGGAGACGATGGTGAACAATAGGGCTTCCTGATGTCATAAACATAAAAAGGAAAAGAACATGCTCAAAGTAATCGCAGACCTATTGTAATTTTAGTCACAACAGACCATTAAAAACTAAAAACATTCCCTTAATTAAACTAAAATCAAAATCAGTTCAGTCTAAATAAACGGCACAAACAAAAAGTTTCCCATCACACTACAAGCTTCACCTCTTAGCCCTAGCTAAGAGGTTTAGCCTAGCATTGACATGATTAGGCTAAAATTCCTTAAATAACATTAAAAAAAAATAAAAAAACAAACCGAAGGAGGAAAAGGAAAACCCTCCAGCCGTCCACCCACTCTCTCTCTTCTCTTTCTTCCCACGCTCCAAACTCCCATCCCCTCTCCACGGCTCTCTCTCCCTCTTTATAGCAGCAAGGACTGTGGAGAGCTTGGAGTCGGTGGCTAGAATTCACGCACAAGGCGGTGGAGCTTGCGTGCGTAACCTTTACGCATCCAGAAAACCGGTCTTACGCTCGGCCTGTTTTTGGCACTGATAGCCAATCCATTTTGGTCATCTGAGTCGTTCAGAGTACTTGGTGGCGGCGGCCCTAACTTCTTGAGATTTTGGACGGTCCAGATCGTGGTTCAGCCTGTGATCTGAGTCACACAACGATCGTCAAAACGGGACAGCGTCCTGACGCGCGCAGTGCGTAAGGAATGCGAAATTTGGATTTTCGGCGTCAATGGGGCCATGATCGTTGTTCTCAGAGAAATCAACCCTGTTCATTGAATTATATTTGAAAAACCAGTCGGAAATGGATGTTTTGGCTCGGATTTGGTGCGGTCCAGAGAATCTCTTTCTATGCCGTCTACCGGACGTTTGAATGGTTGAAAACCATTCTCCGCTGTCTCCTTGGAAGATCCTCCTATATTACTTGGTCAGAAGGCCCTTTAGAGTCTAATGGACGGTCCAGATCGATCATATAGATCAAGATCGTCGCCCACAAACCCATCCGCAGACGCTCTGTTTCTTTTTTTTTTTTTTTTTTGTTGCAACAGAATTTGAATTCAAGAAGGATTTGCTGTCAGCGTGTTTTGACTGATATTTGCTGTATTGGTGCACATCCGGTGCACTTATACACCTTGCACACACACTAACGGTCTGGGTCCCACGGTGATGTTTATGAGAAATCTACTCCGTCCATATGCTTTCCAATCAAATTTAAGGAGTTGAGAACAACATTGAGGCATATCCAGATGTCAGATGGGCCCCAAATCGTTGATATGTGGGCTGATCTATCCTTTGGATCATTTACACAAGGATCTAATCACTTAAATTTTACATGTACGGTTAATTTATGGTCCTCAAGCCATATATAAAGTTTTGAATTGAACGGATGGTAGGAACCCTATGATCTTGCATTCTGGACGGTTTTCGGGCCTGTTTAATGTGACAGATTATATTTCTTCGGATCTCTGGGACGTAAATTCTTCGATCTTGGTCCCTTGGGGTCCTTCCCTTGCCTTTGGTGTCATCATATCATTAAATGTATGTTTTAAGCACCTTATTTCAGTCTAAGCTCGCAAACACACCTTGCATCACAAACACGATTAAATTGAGCCGTTAAACAATATCATGTTCATAAATCCAGGTAATAAATGGGGTCTAATATACAATATTTAACCCTCAACAGGAATTTTGTGTCCATTAGGTGTCCAGGCCGTCCAAAAACGTTAAGATGCAAGTAAATTATTGCCAAGTGCCTCATGACTCAGCAAGAGTGATGCCAATTTTGTTTTGAAAACCCAACAAGGTCAAAACATCTTGTTGTTGCAATAGAGAATTTCACATATTTGATGTTACCACAGTGGCAGCCTATTGTGCAAGGTCATTATTGCATCTTACCAATGCAGGTTAGTTCAATATAATTGCTTTTCTTACAATCTTTATAGCGTAATGCCCTTGTTGCTTGCAATAACTGAATGCTCTAGTGGAGGACTTAAAAAGAGTATGAAAAAATCAGTTACATTCATGTTTCTCTAAAAAAATAGAAGCAGCTTGATATTCTCTTGAGTTGCTATCCCTTGGATGACAAATAAGGAGGCCCAATCACCACTAGATGAACAACACAACATTCTTCACTAGTTATTCTTTCATATTATCACTATATTTTTCTTCAATATCTTTTATCCTAAATCCTAATATGTTGTTTTCTTCCTTAACAGCATGAGTCAGCTACAAGAATTGTTGACAATGATGTATGGGATGAAATACGCAACTTCAAAAAATGCCTTCTTATGATGTTTGCGAAATAGGACAAGGATGTCGTGTTTCTTCTAAACTATGAGGGTTTGGCAAAGCAACGTCGTCATTGCTTGGTCGAGTGCATTCCTTTACCTCGTGATGTTGCTAAGGAAGCACCTCTATATTTTAAGAAGGTTAGTTGTTTTTATATAATTCATTTTTTTAAGGTTTACAGCCATTTCTCATGCTTCTAACTTCAATCTTCTTTTCTATAACAGGTTAGAAACCTAGTTTTCCTTTATTTTGCTAAATTCAACCAAACCTATACTTGTTATATATTATTTCCTTCATGATAGTTTTCATGCAATTTCATCCTTTTAACTTGCCATAAGTTTCAAATATGGTCATCTGACATGCATGTGTTGGTACCCTGCATCAACATGGAAACTAGGAGAACCTAATTTACTCGTGTTTTCGACTTTTGGATTTTTGTTCACACATGTCACACCACACACACAAGAACAGCACAATGACACACATACACACATAGGGAAACAATCATATGTAGTTGCCTAAACCATTGTTGTTGAGGTAGAAAGACTCCATTGGGATGCTTGATCAATCCAATTGTCAGTTGATGCTAGGCCATCGATATGAACGTCGTGGAAGGAAGCTATAATTTCAATTTGACAATGCTTATTAGGGTCATGGAAGTTTTCCATTTACCTCTACAGTGATTAGTGGTGTGTGAAGGTCTGTCCATTTTTCAAACTTTGGATCCATCTCCAAATCCTCTTGAGCCTTTCAGGCTTCCTCAGGCTTCCTGTTTGATTTCCTCTGTCCACGACACTACTTAGAGCATTCCAGTTGTGCTAGCTAGCTTTCTCCCTGCCTTTTATGCTTCTTCACCATTCAGACACATAAGTCGATACTCTTTTAAATGTTTGTTGAAAGAATGCAATTTTTTCTTGATTCTCTAGGCCCTTTATATACACTCTACCTTGATTGTTGTTTTTATCAACAAACGAGTAGCTGTAAAGAAAAGTAGTTATATTGTTAATATGTTATCCAATCTTATAATCAAATAATCAGTTGGATGCTTGAAAGGATAAGGTATCTGCTTGCCCTCTTCCTAGTCATCCTTGAGACTTATAACGCTTGACATTACCTGCTTTTGAGTTCTAGTCCAACTACTAGTTTAGATTTTACAGCGAACTCTACCAGCTAAGCTACAAACCAACCTCTGTTTTTTTTTTTTTTTCTCTAATGCATGTTTAATAATGTATTAGTTAGGTTAATATATTAACAACATTTTACTTATTGTAGAAACCAATCTTTGTACTTGATTTTTGCTATATTCTTACCATAACTTCTCTTTGCAAGCTTTGTTCAAAATTGTTTATGAGGTTGAGTTACAATAACTTGTTAGGTTACAAGAACATAATAAACTTTGAAACTTTCTGTCATCTGATTTTCAACCGATCCGAACCTGGTCAAATCCGATCCGACTCGGTTTTCCTAATCGAGTCAGACTCGAATCGGTTAAGGCTAGCATGACTTAGGAACGGATCGAGTCAGATGACCCTGACTCGGTCCCGAATCGGACCGAGTTCGAGTCAGGCCATGTAAAACTCGGACCGATTTTGGTTGGACCCAATCCGAGTTGACTTGGTCCGATGCCCAGCTTTACCCATGTCTAGTGATTCGATTGGGATCGATGTTTAAAAGGGAGGTATCCTAGCTTCCCCATATTACTGGATGAATAGGCATAATTAACCACTCAGCTAACATATTTATGCACCGCATCACATTAATTTAGAATGTGGTGAAACATGCGTTGAAGTCGTATGTTGAGGAAGTGTTGACATATGCGAAATAGGTAGTCAGAGTCGCATGTTGAGGGAGTGTCGATTGGTGAGGGCATACATCATCTCATAAATCCCATTTTCATATTAAAAAGAGTAGTTAGGAAGTGATTATTTTACATTGCCTTATCATTACTATATTGATTGACTTAATAACATGTGTAACTTTTGCTTTATAGAACCACTGAGTTGATCACTCACTTCCACTCTGGGACGATGTTTTAAAACACCAACCAGATGCTAGTGTAGATGCAGGTACCGTTGATGTCATTGCACTGGAGCAGGCATTCATGGATGAGTAGGAGGAGTTCTCCTATTTTTAGCTCTTGGATGGGCCGATGCAGGCCATGTACCTCTAAACAGGGAGCGCTGGGCATATGGGCTTAACTGGATGTTACATTACCACATTTTGTTTATTTTTAAAAATTGTATATATAAACATTAAACCCAGCCGTGGACCCATACTTTGGAAGAAACTTCATGATATATGTATGTTTTGATTTATACATCTGCTTTAATCACATTAAACCTGAAGTATGGTACGTTGTTTAATATAATTTTATGCATGTTCAAATGCTCAACGTGAAAGAAATCAGGATATTGGCTTCCATAAAGCATAAGTGATGTTCGGAATCTCGGGAGTCGAGCTTTGCTCGACCCTCGAAATTCAGGGTGTCACGAAAGATTAACCACATGCTGAAACTTCGATAACTAATTGATGGCTTCACTTGCTAGTATAAATGAGTAACTGGAAGTCCACATTCCCTACGTAATCTGAATCCATTTAGCTTGCCAATTTTTCCTATGATTTCTAAAATATCAAGATGTAATCCACTGCACCTCTTAGATAATGAAGTAGCCATTTCATTGACTCCTAATGTTGGTTGTTAGGGTTTGACATGTATCTTCTCATAACGCCAACTGCATGTGAAATATCTGCTATCGTAGAGACTATGACATACATCGAAGTGCCAACTGCGCTCAAATAGGGCACATGAGATGTTATTCTATTTAAACCAATCTGATTTAAATTAATTTTAAACTCGCAAGTATATGAATCGGGTATAGACAAGGCACGTATTAGGAGATCGTTCCCACGAGGACTGGTTGTCACAATTTGAATTTTATGATTATGCTTAACTAATCCAACAAATAATTTAACTAATTATTAAATAAAAAATAGAAAACGAGAGGAAAAATTCACTCTAGAAGAACACTAGGACTTTTGAATCCACCCTTAATTATCCTAACCCTTATTTTAGTTGTTGATTCACCCTAATTCAGATTAATATAAATTTAATAAATTGGGGACACATGATGTATAATTCCCTGGAAGCACAACTAAGTTTTCCCTTAACATTAATTGTCCTTAATTCATGCACATCAATGATCATGTATACACAAACATAAAGAATCAATCAAACCACTTAAATACGCATCTATTATCTGCTATTTTGATTATGAATCACAGATAATGAATTAGAAAAAATCTCACAGATCACATCTTCCCATCCATGTTTAGGCATGAATAGATGTAAATTCCTATTTTTTTTCTATTGAAAAACATGTTCATGGTTGGACACAAGCACATCTAGTATAAGATTCTAAACAACATCCACTTCTAGACTTTGGGCAAGCTCATAGATTAGAGAAGTATGGAGTTTTTATTTAAACATACTAGAGAAAGAAATTTAAAAAAAAAAAATCAATTTCAAATGAAATCAACAATCAACAAGAATCATTTAAATTAGAGGCTTCATCTCAGCCCTAACTAAGAAATTAGAAATTCAGGGAACATGAATTCAAATGAAAAGAAGAAGAAGACAATTGATAGGAAACACATTTTTTTTTAATACAACCCTCTAATCTTCTAGCTTCAAACCTTTGATTTCTTTTAATCTCTGTGGTGAATCCGTCACCTCTAACACCAGCAAAAGCCACCTCCCACACCAGAGGAGATGATTTCCCACGACTTTATAGCCGTTTCAGCCATCCAAACCCTCCAACAGAAGCTTTATCCTTCGTCCGTCAGGAGATGTAAACTTCCTTCTCTTTCCTCTCTTGGTTAAAACCATAAAATGGTAACTGGAGTTGGGCATCGAGTCGAGTTGGACCAAGTTAGGGTGACTCGATCTAGTTTTGAAATAAGCCTAACTCGAACTTGATCCGACTTGATACCGAGTCCAGAATGCCTAACTTGATTCAAGTACGGTCTAGCCCGGACTGATCCGGACCGAGTCCAATCCGGTCAGAAGTACTGAGTCGGGTCAAGTTGGCACTGAGTTGGATTGAGAGATGAGGGAGGGAGAGACCGACGGGGTAGAGAGGAGAGAGGAGGAGGAGGAGGAGGAGGATGAGGGTGATGGTGGTGGGTGGTTGTCGGGTTTGGAAGATGAGGAGGATGAGGGAGGGAGAGAGAGATTTTGGGATCGGGTCAGGGTAGGGTTAGAGAGTCGGGTTTCGAATCGAGTCAGGTCTAACCAGATCGAGTTTCGGGTCGAGTCTGGTCAAGTTACTAGGTAACTCGAACTCAACTCGGTTTAAGTTCAGATTGGGCGAAGCCTACTCGGTTCAGACCGACTCACCCATTCGATTCGAGTTGAGTCGGATTTGAACGAGTTGGACGAGTCGAGTCAGTCGGATTGAGTTGTCCCATACCCACCTCTAACAACAACCTTTCTTTCCTAATTGTTTTTCTTTTACTTTGTGCTTGTCATGTGATCCAACAGAGGCAACCACCTCTCTTTCTATTTCTTTCAAGTGGCCAACTCTAGTAAACTTGTTCGTGATGTTCTTTTTTCTTTTTTCTTTTTTTCTCTTCTATATATTTTTTCTTTTCTTTTAAAATACATTAGGGTGATTCACAATATGGACCATCTACCATATTCCAGGCATCTTATTTTCCTAAATGGACCGTTGGCATAAGCAATGAATTACCATAACTCTAAAAAAATCACTCAAACATCCATTGATTAAATTTTGATCGTATGGTGTATTGGCATATTATATTCCTACCAAATTTGGACCCAAGCCCCAACTTCATGTGCTCTTCAAGGTGGACGGATCAAATGGCTCACATTGGATCCCTAATTTTGATAAAAAAATTTTAAGTGATGATGATGACATAAGCATATGTCAACTTATGCATGAGTTTCTTTTTCTTTTATTTAGAGAATTGCTCATTTTCATTTTTCACCTGTAACTTCATGGTCATTAGATTGGAGTGAAATTTGACACCTTGACATTTTTCGAAGCACTCTTCATAATGATAAAATAAATCAGCTTAAGATTCCGCTCCAGCAAAAAGCCAATATTTTAACATCAGTGTACATAGCGTTTATGCCCTCCTGCTTTAAGCTAGTCCACACACATTGTTACCATCCAATCTGGACCATCTGGCATGCTCGTGATACTATTTTAACCATGCAGCCATAGTCTCATCTTAAGATTTCATATTCAACATACATGTGACCCCCTGGATTTCCAAATAATTACAATATGATCTATCCATTTATTTTCTTCACACAATAAAATTCCACGACCTGCCTTGGATGATTTCCTGAGGGTTGGATATAGCTTCACAACTCATCTTGGCCATTGATATAAAAGAAACACAATTTCCTGCATTTTTTCTCATATTTATGCATCATCTTCCAATCTCTGCAGAATAATAAAAATTCATAAAATTAGCTGAATCTAGGCAAAATAAGGTACCAATAAATATAAGTTTTAGGGATCTAGGACTCAATATTTTTTGTATATCAAATACCCCCTAACTTAGATTTTACTAGTCCTCAAGTAAAAAAAAAAAAAAAAAAAAAAAAAAAAAAAAAAAAAAAAAAAAAAAACAAACAAAAACAAAAAAAAAAAAAAAACAAAAAAACAAAAAAAAAAAACAAAATCCAAACTACACTTTCACAGGTAATCTCGATTGCATTTAGCATATGCAACAAGTCTTTAAACCCCTAGGTTACCCCTCATGGATGAGTTATAGTCTCATGAGGATTTGCAGTAATGTTAACCACAAACATTGAACCAAAAATTGAAAATGAGAATTGAACCATAACTTCCCATCTTTCAAGTCCATGAGACCTCATTACCAATAGTGTGCATAGTGTTTTGGAGATTACATTCAACGACTCTTTTCCTTTTCAGCCATCTCAGAAAAATTGTAAAAATAAAATAAAATCTTATATATTATCCAATTGCTAGAAACATCCTACTCATTTTCATGCTTGGTCTGTTGTGTGTATAGTCAATATCAATATAACTCTCAATGTTTGAAAAATACATAACTCAATGACCCATCAAAAAATGTGCTTTGACTTCAAATCTCACTAGGTATATTCACTCTCAATAAAGCCACTTAGATGTTGGCTAAATTTTTTCTCATTTATATGTGAGTGGAATAAACAAAACAATTATCTCAGATACGGCATTCGAAAGACGATATTATCAATCAAATTAAAATACTGATCGATCTCGTGAAAGGAATATCAAATAGTTGAGAATGTTGAACCATAAACCACAGTCCCTTCTTCACTATTCTCCACATTATAACCACATTACATCATAAGATCAAGCATGACTTCTATATAGGTTGTAACGAGGTTTAGGAAAGGGTTATTAAAGAAAGGCAAGCTAAGAATTATTATTATTTTATATAAACCCATGCTTTGATATGGAAATCGATATGATTATTATTTCCAACTACCAATTTTCTTCTCTTTTGGCTCTCTCTCTCTCTCTCTCTCTCTCTCTCTCTCTCTCTCTCTCTCTCTCTCTCTCTCTTTTCTTGATAGATCTCAGTATTTCTTCTTTCTTTCTTTTCACTCTTTTTTTTTTCAATATCATTGTCTTCTTCTTCTTTTTTTTCCAATTCATTGTTTCAACATATTTTCTTTGCCACTCAACATAATCATTCTTTGAATCTACTATGAAAAGCATTGTAAATTTTTTCATAGAAGTGGTTAACAAGGAAAGGCTACAAGGGCTCAAAGGGTTGTTACAAAGATATCATTAGTCAGAAGATATTGTTAAAAGGCTCAAACTCTCCAAACATGGCCTCTCTCATTTACTAGATTTCACATGGTTATTCTCATGTGAATAGATCTAGGGAATAAAAATTCTCATGTAATAATCCAAATTTGAAATGTCATTCTCACAATTTTGACCAAAACAAAGAATAATGAGATCACAACAAAATTAATGCCAGATTCAAGAAAACATCGAATTTACTTGTAACTGTTAGAAAAGATAGAATGGATCAACACTCACTAAGGTTATTAGTCTCCACTAGTATTCTTCTGATTCCTTGATTTAAGTACTATCATCCACTCTAAATCACATTCATATAACTATGTGAATTTATTTTTTCAAGCATAAAATTCATAGAATCAATCTGGAAAAAAGGATAGTATATACCCTTTATGTTGACCTTTTCAATAAATAAGCTAAAAGTCCAAAATTTCGTTTCATGCATTTCCTTCAAACCATACATTGAATATTAGCTCATTTGCACATCATGCATTTCCTTCACACCATACATTGAATATTAGCTCATTTGCACATCATGCATCATTCTAGCACATTTCGTCTCATCATTGTATTGGGAAGTTTACTACTTAATCATTAAAACATTTTTTAATCGAAAATTAATTTCAAAGTCACCAAAATTTTGAAAACCTTACCCCCAAACTTAAAACAAACATTGTCCTTAATGTTTCAAGTGAAAAATCAATAGGGACAAGCAATGTTTATAAAAAGAAATGGCAAGCAAAAGAATGAAAAAAAATATTACCTTGGTGAACTACTCTGGCAAAGATTCTACCAAAAGAAAAGTAAGCAGTAAAGCATTGTATAAGCATGCAATAATTAGGTAAAAGAATGAAAAACAGGACATGCAAAGCACCGCCAAACTTGGATTATTGTACAATCTAAACAAATGATTGAACCATCTAACTAAGAAACATAAATGAAATGAAAGGCTAGGTTGCCTCCCAGGAGTGTTAAGTTTAATGTATTTAGCTAAATAAGCAATACAAGCAACCATTGACCATGAATCAATAGGTCTTGATAACCTAGGTCCTCAAAATGAATTTTCTTAACATCTTTATTAACCAAATCTTCCAAATATGGTTTCAGCCGTTGATCACCATTTATTTTGAAAACATTCCTGTCCTTTAGATTTTGAATCTCAACTGCTCCATGAGAAAAGACTTTTACTACATGGTAAGGAACATACCATCGCAAATGTGATTTTTCAGAAAAGAGGTGTAATATGGAATTATACAATAATACTTTCTGGTTTGGTTCAAATGTCTTGCAAAGAATTTATTTATCATGAAAATTTGTTGTCCATTCTTTATAAATTTTTGCATTCTCATATGCCTCGTTTCGAATTTCTTCTAACTCAGTGAGTTGAAGTTTACGGTGCGACCTGGCCTTGTTTAAGTCAAAATTAAAGATTTTGATGGCTCAATAAGCAAGATGCTCCAATTCCACTGGCAAGTGACAAGCTTTCCTAAAGATAAGTTTATAAGTAGACATTCCAATTGGGGTTTTGAAAGTCGTACAATATGCCCAAAGAGCATCATTCAAATATTGTGATCAATCCTTACGATTGGGGCGAATTGTTTTCTCTAAAATTTGTTTAATCTCCCGATTTAAAACATCTACTTGACCACTTATTTGTGGTTGTTATGGCATTGTAACTTTATCAGTGATGGAACATCTCTTCATTAAAAATTCAAACGGTTTATTGCAAAAATAAGTATCCCCATCACTTATAATTGCTCGAGGAGTACTAAAATGGGGAAAAAAAATATTTTCTTTCAAGAAACAGACCACAACTTAGTGATCATTTATTTTACATGGCACTGCTTCAATCCACTTAGAGATAGTTGACGACTACAAGGATATAAATATAACCGAATGATGAGGGAAACAGACTCATGAAGTCAATACCCCAAACATTAAACATCTCAACAACAAGAATATTGGTAAGTGGCATCATGTTTTTGCGAAATGTTACCCGTACATTGTCATCTATCACAAGTAGAACAAAAGACATGGGTGTCTCAGAAAAGTGTGCGCCAATAAAATTCACTTTGTAAAACTTTTGTAGCCAATTTTTTTGAACCAAAATGACCGCCACAAGCATGGTCATGATAAAAGGAGATTATACTATAAAACTCACTCTCTGGTGCACCTCCTAATAACCTGGTTGGGATAGTTTGAATATGCACTACAAAATTGCTATTTTGCGAGGTTTAATGACGGACTTAGTCCGTCGCTAACGGAAAATGTTTGTCACGCACTTTTTTTTGGAAATTATGGCGGTTGTGGTGTGATTTAGCAACAGAAAAAATTCCTTCGCTAAATAGTTTACAACGGATTTGATCCGTCACAAAGTACCGCCCAAAAACCCAGCTTCAAAATTTTAGTGACGGATCATGGTCCGTCACAAATTGACTTTTGCTCACCGCCCTTTTTTTTGGTAGAATATGGTGGAAAATTGTGTTTTATTGTAGTCAAAGAAGTGTTTTTTAGTAGAATTTCAGTGATTTAGTTGTATCTATTATTATTTTTGTATTGATTGATCGAATCCATCAATTTTTATTTTTATTTTTTTGCTTTCTTTTTATATTAATTGAGTGGAAATTATTATTATTATTATTATTGATTTAAAACTGATATTTAAATGCTTTGCAACTTTACATGAAAAATCCCACTCTACATCATTGGTATTTTATTAAAAATAAGTTCGAAAAAAATTGAGATTGAAAAAATTAAAATTTTGATATATAATTGACATTTTGAACAATGTGGATGGAGCTAAATACATGATGCGTGTGATGCGTATGCAAATAGATAGTGATACGCCCCCCAGTGTGATGCGTCTGCAAATAGATCAGTGATACGACTCCTAACATATCAAATAAGAACCGTGCTAGCATACCTCACATAGCACACTTTCCCTATCAGAGCTCTACCTGGGTGGAACTTTCACGAGATCCCACCCGTCCATCATGTACGCTACCTCACGTTTATCTTGATACCCAAGAATCACAAATAATTCTATACTTAGGTAAGCCCTATATATAAGGATGAGATGTCCACCATTAATTTCGTGTATAACCCACTGTGGTGTTTATATGCCATCCAATCCCTGATCTGCTGTTCCTCGTCGGGATGAAAGAAAAAAATTGCAATATGTTAAAACCCAGGTGAGTTTTGGTATCAAACCCAAACACAGGATAACACGCCCGATGTCATTGGGTTGATTCTGCCGTATTCTACTCCAGCCCATTAAGTTACTGGGCGGTATGAGTCCCATTCAAAATTCGGATTTTCTTAGCCAGCCGGTCCATTGACAGCTCTGCTGCCAAAGGGACAGATAGGATATAGTTCAGTTACATAGCCATTGTACCGTTGATTATCCTTCCTGAGCCCACCGATGGACGGCCTGGATTCACGATCGGCACATCCATGATCAAACATGGGATTGCGGCAGGCAAGGCAATAACGTCAACGGCCCTGATTTTGCAGTGATGTATTAAGATTTATTGTGGTAGAGAGTTTTCTTAATTTCAATGTAGGAGATCTGGTGGTACATTAGACATGGCATTCATTATCCATCGTTTTCCTCCCTTGGATGAACGTTTGGGATCATACTGTTTGGTTGTCACTGGTGGGTGAATGGTGCAGATCATCGTACACGTATGGCACGTGTACGGTATGGAAAGTGGAACGACGAAAACTCTAAAAATGAAAACATTGATATCATGATTTAGACTGCGTCTGCGTATTCGGTTGGATTGAATTGCATTAATTTCATTTATTCATTTACATGAATACGTTGATGGGTGTTTGTCCGTCAACTAACTTCATCGAACCGTCAGTTTGAAGGGCACTTTCTGATGGATAGGATGGATGATCGGATATTTGTTTATTTGAAACAGTATCCATCTAAGTTAGGTGAAACTAGATGGACGGACCTGATTAATTCATTTCCCAGCCAGTTTTACTGTGTAGAGTTGTGTCTACCATATTCCGAATTTTCCGGATCCAGTCAGCCCAGTGCACTCAGCAGTAGGGGTGTACATCGGGTCGAACCGAGTAGAGCTGGCCTCAGCTTGACTCTGCGGCTTGATTTGGTCAGCAACTCGGACCAGCTCGGGCCGAGTTCGAGCCGAGTTCGCCATTAAGGCATTTTCAGAAACACCTAGATTGCACCTTCAAAATCTCACCGTATTTGAAATAACAGTAATGGTTTTATAGATATTTTATCAAACACCTTGTAAGTGACGTAAAAATCAAGAAAAAAAAAAGTGTTGGTTTCATATACATACCTTCCTTGTCATCACCCACACTTCTTTTAGTCATTTCATCCAGCTGGGGCCAGCTCATATTCATTTTTAAGTTCAAAAAATTAGCTCGACTTAGCTCGAACTCAGCTTCGAACCGAGTCGAATCTTGCTTTTTCAAGTCGAGTTGATCGAGCTAATCGAGCTAGCTCAGTTCGTGTACACCCCTACTCAGTAGATGAGCCACACACCTTCAATATACATGCATAGCCCACCCAAAGGACGGACAAACTTAGATTGCATGGTGTAGGACACAATACCGATGTCCGTGTTGTGTGGTGCTGGAAAATCTCTGTGAGCCCCACCATGACATATGTGTTTTATCCATGCCGTCTGTTCTTTTTCCTTCTTTTTTTTTTCAGCTTATTTTAGTGTATGAGCTAAAAATAGAAAGATCGTAAACTCAAGTGGACCACACCACAGGAAATAGTGGTGATTGAATGCTGACAATTAGAAACTTTTTAATGCCCATTGTAATGTTTATTTGCCATCCAACTTGTTAATAAAGTCATATAAACCTTGATCAATGGAAAACGCAAAGAACAGTTTGATCCAAAACATTTTTAGCCACCAATATTTTTTTAATAATGGGCATTCAATCAACACTGTTTCCTATGGCGTTGTCCACCTGAGATTTAGATCTGCCTCATTCTTTGATTACCTCCTAAGATGAGCTGGAAAATGGATGCACGGCGGATAAGACACAGACATCACGATGGGCCCAGGGTTATGAGCTGCTACTCGATGTATGAGTTTTATTCACACAGTCCATTCGTTTTGCCATATCATTATATGTTAAAATCCAGAAAATAAGACAGTTCCAAGATTCAAGTGGACCACACAGCAGAGATTAAATGCTTACCGTTAAAAACTTTTTAAGGAGCCACACAAGTTTTGGATCAAGGTGATAGTTGTGTTTTCTCTTCTTCTACGTCTATGTGACCTTATGAACAGGTTGGATGCCAATCAACCATCATGGTGGGCCTACAAAGCTTTCAATGGTGGGTATCATTACCACCGCTGCTTTGTCTGGTGTCGTCCATTTGAGCCCCGAATCTGCCTCATTTCTGGGCACGTACGTTAAAATGATACTTTAACTTAAAAATGGACGGACGGTGCGGATAAAATCCATACATAATGGCGGGACCCTCAGAGTCCATTCCTAGTTAGGGACGGCGGGGTGGTACCCAATCCGCGTCCCTGCCTAATCAGCGGCTCGGATCTTGGACATGTGGCACATGCTGGTACGTCCACGTTAAAGGTGCCGTGAGGAATTACCATAACTCCCAAGTTCGCACTAGGCAATCATGAACTTTGCTGCTCCACGCGCGTGTGGAGCCCAGTCCGTTCACCCAGAATCCTGATGATATAAAAAGACTTGTGTGGATCTTACCTTTCCATCAGATTATAAATAATACTTAAATCTCCTCCGTAAGAAATACACCAGATTCAATCGTAAAGTGGACCAAAATATATAAAGTAAATTGACGGTCAAGCATTTCTTCTAGACATTCATTTGTCTACTAATCCGCTGTGCCCCAGTTGAGTTGTTCAATGACCTGACTTTCAGGCCAGAAGATCTAAACGGTACATCTCACCTAATGAAAAGCTCAGATTTCACGTGCGGATTAATTTTTGCACGTGTGAATGCGTTTGTAAGCGCAGGGCTCCCTGAGGCGTGTAGAATTCGGAGTCCTCTGGTTTTTTTTTGTATGCACATGCAGCACACGTGCAAAGCAAAGATGCAGGAGCACTCAAAGTAGAAAAGATGAAAAGTAAAAGGTAGAGATTGCTTAGAGAACATGGAAGAGAATAAATGGCCCACTTCTCTACGCTTGGACAGATCATCGAATCCTTTGCCTTTTCACCCCCGCATGGACTGTTATAAAATTCCCTCCAGAACCATAACGGATACGTGTTTTCAATACTTACAGAAGGGGCCCACGTTCCAGTGATCCAGACCATTGGTCGCTTATTACCAGCCGTAGATGGACTCTGCTTCATACGTGTTCTCATTAGGAGAGAGATTTTAACTTTTTGAATTGTGTAATGTGTTCTATAGATAGTTCTTGATAAGATGAATACAACGGTCCACAATCTTCCAATCCTGCAGATTTTTTGGGTGCTTCATTCAAGGTGGGGCTTCGCATGCCATGGGTCTTGATTAACGAACCATGGACCCCACTTGTCAAAATGGTAAAAGCTCACATACATTAGAAAATAAATCTTCAATTGTTAGCTTGAGGCACATGGCTCAGGAGCCAAACCATTGAAGAAGTTTCCGAACTTTTTCGTGAACTTTGATTAAGGTCAAAGTAGCGTTGTACACGTAACTCTCATAAAAGTTCGACTCGACTCGGCTCGACTCGAATTTTGACTTAAACTTAGTTTGAATCGATTCAACTCGGTTTGGATTCACTTAATATAAATATTTTATAAATATTTATATATTTAAATAATTTATATATTATATATAATATAATATTTTATATATTAAAAATTCTAAAACCTAAATTCCAACTCAGCTGGTAGGCCCAAATTCAAACTCGGCTCGAGACATTGAGCTCAATGTTGGCTCAAGCTAGCCGGGCTATGGACCTAGTTGAGCCGAGCTAACCACTCAGACAAGCCGAGTTCGAATTGGGGTAGCCTGCTGGCCGAGACAAGCTAAGCTGGGCCGAGCTCAACTTGGTTCGGCTCATGTACAGCTCTATGTCCAAATTTTACGTGGGCTAATACAATGAGCCCAAAACCAAGCCTAATAAAAAGGTCATGACATCCAACATGTGACTAACTGAATGGGTTAAACCGTCCAAAGTTACAAATGTTATATACAATCAAGATAGTCTAAAAGTTCATTTAAGAGCCACTAAGTGCATCAAAATGCTCTTAAGTGTAAGCTCATCCAAGTACAATATACTTATAACTTGTATTTAAAAATAAAAAAATTTAAAAAAAAAAATCTATACAATCTCTTGGCCAGATTATCCTCTGACCGACACTATATATATATATATATATATGAGATCTTCCCTCATGGAATAATAATCAATTAGAAATGATCAGACGGTGCACCTTTTTGCTGACCGATGGACCGCAGATGATCATACCGTATGTGCAGCTGTGATTGACCGATGAACATATCAGCCTAATTTTCAGAATAGTTGATGGGCGAACTTTTTCCATGGCTTGGATGCCCCACACGTGTCGGATACAAATTGGGCTGAAACATATACTTCGTGGGCTCCACTCAACACAACAATCTAACATCGAATTGTGATGGTGGCCGATAGTGCATACACAACATCTTCAGTGTATACACCAGCACCTGAAAAATGGGCGAGTTGCACCGTTGCGGGCTTATGATGTCAGGCAATTAGAACATCTTTAATCACATACACAAAAGCTACGGTGTATCTTCAACCAATTCAACAGAACTGCCTGTCCTAATCCCATGCAATTTCCTACACTCGCAATACAAAACCGTAGTAGCAACGAAACTCCAGAGCACCACCAAACAAAACAAACCAATCAAAGTTCCTTTCCACAAGAGGCCCACCAAATCCCCACTGTCCATCTTCCCATCCATCAAAAACCTCAAACCCCACCCAATCCCACCAGACGATAAAACCACCAAACCCCCCAAAACCACCCCAGAAAACCGCCTGCCCTCCATCAGGCCCCACCCCACCATCAACGCCTCAAATCCAGACCGTTCCTCCAAAATCGAAACCACCATCCCCAGGCTCGAAACCGCCGTCACGAACACCTCGAGACCCGCTCCCAAAACCGCCACTACCTGCCTCAAACTTGCCAGCCAGCCCAACCCCAAGATGGCACGTGTCAAAAAGCTACAACTACACGTGAGCACGTACACGCAGATTGAGGTAACGAAAAGCGTCGGCCACGTCATCCGGATGGCGGTTAACACCGTTTCGCGAGAGGGGCGGTTACCGTTGTAGGAGAGGGCTGCGGAGCTAACGGCCGTTATAGCGGCGAGGAGGGAGAGGACGTAAGAGGGAAGGAAGTAAACGGCCTTTAGACGGACGAGAGAGAGCGCGTCTGACCTTATCTCGTCGTACACGTGGCGGAGATCTATCGCGATGGGGCCAACCCCGATGATGGAAGCTTTGTAGGAGATCTGAGCCTCGAGGGGTTGGGAGGCGAATGCGAGGGAGATGTGGAGGAGAGAGAGTGGGAGGATTGTGAGGGTAGTTATGGAAATAAAAGAGATTGGGTTCTTGCAGAGGATTCTGAAAGAGTCGTATAGGATGGTTTTGACAGGCTGGAAAAGCGAGCGTAAGATGGAGTCTGACATCTCCTTCTCTCCTCGCCTCTCTGGCTTCAACTGCTTCTTTTATGGCCCTCGCGTTCCAATAATTACAAGAATACCCTTTACGTTCATGATATAGGTGTGGTAATCTGCTGATGGAGAGTGACTCACCTGATTTGGCAAATGGGCTGATTTTATGGGAAGCGAATTGCGTACATACTGAGTAAACTCTGTGGGACCCACCGTGATTTATGTATTTTATCCGTTCCGTCCATCTATAATAAAAATGACTTCTATACAAAGCTCAAGTGGACCACACCAGAGAAGTTTTGGATCAACCTGATATTTGTATTTTACCTTCGTCCATGTTTGTGTGATAGGTAGGATGACAAATAAACATCATTGTGAGGCTTAGGAAGGTTTAAAATGTGAAAATCATTATTCCCATGGTATGGTCCACTTGAGCTTTGTATATGCTACCATTTTAAGTTCAACCCCTGGAATGATCTGGAAAACGGATGAACTGCTGGGATAAACCACGTACATTTACATTGGGCCGGTTCACTGTGTACGTGGTTTATCCATGATGTGGGTTTATTTTTCGAACTCATTTTAAGGGTTGAGCACAAAATTGAGGCATATATAAAGCTTAGGTGGATCAAAGGATATGAAAATGTGGGAATAATGATTTCAAACATTGAACCTTGTTAGGCCCACAGTGATGTTTATTTGTCTTCCAACTTGTTTATAAGATCACAAAGACATGGATGAAGGGAAAACGAAGGTATAGGCTTGATCCAAGAAAAAAAAAACTTATGTGGCCCCCAAAAATTTTGTAATGGTAAATGTTCAAATTACACTATTTTCTGTGGTGTGGTACACTTGAGCTTTGGATATGTTTCATTTTTTTTTTTTTTTGCTCAAGCCCTAAAATTAGCCAGTAAAATGGATGCACGGACTGCATAGAAAACATAAATCATAGTGGACCCCATAGAGTTTACTTGGTATACTTAGTGTACTAAGTTACTCAATACACAATCTCCCGTATGCATATGGGAGTATGGGATGTCTACAAGTAGTGTTGTACACAAATTGAGTCAGTTTGAGTAACTCACTCTATTAAAACTTGACTTGACTCAGCTTGAAACTAGGTTCAGATTGAATTAATCATTTAGTTTTTGGTTGCTCGAGAAAAATTGAGTCGAGTCCAAGCTAGACCAAGCTTGACTCGGTGTTGGGCTTGAACCAAACTTGGTTCGGCTCGGTTTGGGTCCGTTCAATTGATTTGACCAGGTCTATAAATACCTGGTTGTCCAGAAAATCCTAAACTGAAATTTGAAAATTAACCCCCTCCCCCTTTTGTCACTGCCAAGCGCCCGTTCAAATTACAGACCCTACAATGTCGCCCCCCCTTTCTCCTCTCCTCTCTCTCCGGTGCCTAGTCAGCCACTCTCCGATCCAACGAGCACCAAGTAGTCGAGCACCCATCCTCTACATCTCTATCTCTGATCTGGCGAACACCGGACGACAAGTAGGTAATCTCTCTCTCTCTCTATTTGGTATTTACCCCCTCCCCTTGCTCGGTCAGTCACTATCAATGGCTGACAGTGGCAGCCTAGTCAATTTTAGACTTTTAGTTATATATATATATATATAGAGAGAGAGAGAGAGAGAGAGAGTCATGCTCCCCTGCGCACCTTTGCACACGTGTCATGGGTGTCTAATCTAAATGGTCCATGTGATGCGGAATCCCACGAAACCCCATGTGACAAATTTTCACCCTGATCTAAAATTCTGGTGGGCCTTAGCAAAGAGAAATGCAAATCAAGGGAGGAAACTGTTTTCATTTTTCATGCCCATCAAAGTTTTAGATCAAAGTAAAACTTGGTCCCAGGGGGTTTCACAAGGTGCTGCTTCACATGAACGGTCCAGATTTTGGATCCACATCACGTATGATGGGTTCTCAAAAAAGTTTGTATGTAGTATGTACAAATTTAGATTATAGCTCAAACTCGACTCGAGCTGGTCGAGCTGTTGACCAAATCGGGCCGAGCTGGACAGCCAGGGTCAATGACCAAGCCAAGCCGAGTCCGAGATGGGGTTCACTGCTGGCCAAGCCAAGCAAAGCTAAGCTTGGCCCAACTCAACTCGGTTCGACTCATGTACAACTATATCTACACGAGTGTAGATACCTTCCCATCTACACAAAGCACATGTGGCAATATAGAATACGTGTGGGAGATTCGAGATTTCGTTTTGGGGCACATGTTTTAGACATTAAGATGTTAGGTGGGCCACCATGTAAAGGACAAGATTGATCGCTAAAACAAAATTTTTTTTCCAGTTGTCAACTTGCTTTCTATACTATGGCCCACTTGAGAAGTGATCCCGCCTGGTTTTTTTTATCAAGAAGATCTAAAAATGGTGTTCCACCTAAAGAAAAGCTCGGATCTTACAAATGTGTGTTACTTTGCAATGTGAATGTGGTTTACATGTGGGTTGATGGTCTTTGTATGCATGTAGGCTTAGCAAACCTCGAAAACAGTATACATTCAGATATGACTGTGCATGACTCTTGATGTGTAGGCACTGAAAAGTTGTACACGTAGCATACATTAGCTCAATTTAAACTAATTAAATTATAAAGCACGCTTTCTCTAAGACATATTCCCAAAAAATCAAGTTAGTTGTGTTAGATGCCCAGTTTGTTTTCTCACGTGTAGTGTGCGGATGGCGTACCAGAATCAATAAAGTGACTCAATCTAAACCGATTAACTTCAACCCCAAGTGTTGAAATAGGCAAATACGTCCAATATGAATGTATATGACCAGATTCTGAGAAGATCGGTTGCTTACTCAACCACTTACAAAATTTTATAACGATCAAGTAATAATTGGAGGTTGGGGTTCTTCCTCCGAAGATAGGTTACTTTATGCCTTCCATAAGAAATGATTTTCAGAATACCAGTGCAATCAAACAAAAGGAAAAAAAAAAAACTCACAATCGGTCACTAGGAGCAATTGTAAGAATGCTTCTCTTGAAAGAATTGTGTGATATTGGATAGAGAACAAATCCAACGTATGAGTGTAGATTTGGATTGTAACTAAATATTATAGCTAAGAATTATCGCTACTCCTAGGATAAGACGAGATAAAAGATAAATTGATAGCTTTGTTTGGTTACTTTTAGATTGAATTTTTCCTCTATTGGATTCCTCTCTGTTTATAATGTTCTGTTGCAGCTTGTTCTTCCAGATCTTTCTTTCATTGCTGCAACAGTTGCAGTAGTCAAAAAACTTCTTTCTAAATGCTTCCCTTGTTTAAATCATTTTCTTGTTATGTTTCCCTTTTGTGATTATTCTTCTTCCTTTGGTCAGGTTTTGTGCCTCTCGGTCGCCTTCCACTTTTGGACATTTGACCACGCTTTGGCTTCTCGACCGTAATTCTCTTTTGAACAATTGATCGTGCTTCATCTGTGTTTTTTTCTCCTCTCGACTGCGTGTCACATATAGATACTCAGTCGTGTTCCTCTCTATGCTCGATCACGTGCCGCACATGGATTCCGGATATCTCGGCCACTTGACCATACATCATGTAATGACACGTTTTCATTCTTGATTTCTAGGAACTGACATAAATAAGGTATAACATTGTCTCCCACATTGCTTTATCTTTGGGTAAAAGGTGGAAGCGATGTTGATGCATTGTCCGATGTAATTAATGTTATCGTCCATCTTTCCATATATCGATTCCCCATTAATTTCGCTTGACTGAGACAAAAACATCAAATCGATTATCTTGATCGAACTCGGCCATCTTAGTAGAAAAACATCATCGAAGTCGGTTATTTTGGTCGAATTCGGCCATCTTGGTTGAAAAATATCAAAATCTGTCATTTTGGTCGAATTCGACCATATTAGTTGAAAAATATCA
This sequence comes from Magnolia sinica, assembly GCF_029962835.1. Taxonomy (NCBI): domain Eukaryota; kingdom Viridiplantae; phylum Streptophyta; class Magnoliopsida; order Magnoliales; family Magnoliaceae; genus Magnolia; species Magnolia sinica. The sequence continues at coordinate 9,566,776 of NC_080581.1, forward strand.
ATTCTGGTCGCTTTGATCGATCTCGACCATCTTAGTCGAAAAATATCAAACAACGAGATTCCACCATCAGAGTTGGTTTAGGGTCTATCTAGTTTTATCCTACATGACATAATAGATTCTCAAGGAAGGGTTGCCCCTAAGAATGCCCTGGTTTCCTTCTTCAGGAATAACATTCCTAACCTCCCGTTTCGATCAGTAAAACTCAATAGGCATCGGAGCGTTCCACAACTCCTGGATTGAAGACAAATGAATATTCTATTGTAGAAGAGGTAATTGAGGTGTCGCCCGTTGTAACATCCTTGATTTTCACTGTTTTGGATTTCTAAAAAAATCCATCAATTTTTATTTTTATTTTTTTATTTTATTTAATTAACCTAAATATTACTTAATGACCATTAGCACTAAATGTCAGTTTACACAGGGTGTACCAGTGAAGAACCGCATAAGTCCGGTTAATCATGTAACGTCCCGTCCAACCAGAACAGTGTCCTGAGGCGTCCTCGTAGGATTTGCCGCAGGACCGTTTATTTAAACTACTCATGGTCTGGTGCTATAATTAAATTAAGTTAGGATTAGCCCATTAGAGTAAACCAGTCGGGTTGTGATTGGGCCAAGTGCAGGCCGTCAAATCAAATAGCCATTTACACTTGGCAGCAGCCCGTGCGGGCTATACTGCGACATGGGAAGGTCAGAAAATTATAAAAATTGAGGGCAGCATAGATCTCACTGGGCTTGGGGACCATCGCGGACCACGGACCCAGTGGACACCCAGAAGTGTAATCTGGCACTTGCCAGATGCGCCCCACCAATGCCAAAATTGGATCTGGCACGTGTAAATAAAACTGAAATGTAAGACATTTCAGCCATCAGATTTCTTCATAATTTACGATGAGGGTCTAATGTATTTTTCTACACCCGTCCACAAAATCTGGGTCCCGATCGTGGCACGGTGACCGTTGATCGCAAATCAGACCCATGCGACCAAACCCCATATCTGATCATCCCCAAATTTTGCATGGCCCTTCATCGGGCCATGAAGCACCTATCCTATGAGTTTCATGGCCAGAGGACCACCAGAATTGCCTTAGATATCTAAACAAGCTCTAGACCGCTCATTGGTGGACCACTAGCTCCAAAACTATAGAATAATGTCCGTCTCATTGGGCTTGACGTCCATCACGGGAATCGGACCTGGGTACGGTCCAGAACCGGTCAACTTGAGCCGTAGGACGAGTGCATGAGAAGTGCAAATACCCTAAAGGAAGGAGTTGGAACTTAAGTGAATTGAGTCGTCCACTCTTATGCAAAGTTGAGAATTTCGGACCGTCAGTTTGCGACCAAACTTTACCCATGGAGTAAGGATATTTCCCTGCTCATATCCGTATAGCCGCGGCCCTGATCGACTATCGGTGACCGTTGAACAGACTTCGTATCATATCTGTCGATCGGCGCATTCAAATGGCGGGCCGATCATATCCATACGTAAATCATCATTAGGGCTAGCTATCTTACGGTGTATATTGACTTGTACACCCCATAGTGGGCCCTAGAGCTTAGAAAGACCCTCTCATAGGTCTAGTATAGTAAAAACCTAGCACTTGAGGCCATTTGCACCAAATCTGGCACTATATAAAGGCCTCATTTGGGGCACCCCTCTCCCCATACGAATTTGCCCTAGAGAAAGGAAAGAGAAAAGAGAGAAAAGAGAGAAATGGAGAAGAGGAAGAGGGGAAAGGAGGAGAAAGAGAGAGGAAGAAGAAAGGAAAAGAGTATGTGATAGGAGGTAGGGCCCAAGGAAGCTCAAACTTGCAAACTCTCTACCCATTCTCCAAGGAAACCTCCACCAAACCCACCCATGCCAAGAAGAGGAGGTAAGAATGGTATATTTCCCTTCAATAGAGCAACTTAGTGTAGATTTATAGGTATTAATGTTTGTCTTCTTGATTTTGATTTAGGAAATGGTGGTTTTACCCAAATCCCCAAATCCTAATATCTCAAAGAATGGAAATCTCCTCTTAAGGTGCGGACTATTACTCTTAGGTGACCTAGCACCAATTTTAATACGAGATTAATGATTTTGATTGCTTGGATGTTATTTTTGAAAGCCTAGGAAATCCTAGGAATTGTATGTTGGTTGAAATGGTATGGATTTATGTGTTTGACTCTTTCTCTCATGATGTCGTTTATGTTTCTCACATGATTTGATGTATGGATGATCATATGCTCATGCCGTGTTAATTTTTATACGTTGTTGCTTCATATTTCGTATGATTTCATTACTCTTGTGTATATGATTTCTCAACATGGAGGAAGTGTTAACTTCCTCAATAACCCACACCACACACATACACTTTATTTATAATATTAATGATTTGCTTGTAGGAAAGTTTGAATTATATGTTGAGTAACATGAGATCACGGTGTTGAATATGCTTGATGCGGCATTGGTAGTTGACATGTTATAAGTCACTATTCCTACCCTTGGGTTGGTCAGGAACATGAGGAGAGCGAAGGTGGTTCCGTTGGTAGGACCACCTTGAGGCTAAACCCATGGGTTTGGGCGAGTACGTGTGAGCGGCAGTAGTTAGACTACATGGGTCGCTTGTACCCGATGTCGTTCCGCTACATACTTGCCTGGGCTTGTGCGGTTTAGTCCACTGGCTGACCCACCTGGTTTGTTAACCATGTTTGCTCACATATGTATGAAAACTGAAACACCCTACCACCGTTGTAGCCCAATCGATACCGGATGGAATATTGATCCACAGTCTCGTGAGCCGGGCATGGTGGAATGGGACACTATGTCCGAGCTGTCGGCCTACGCTGGGGTGACGCGCCTCCCCGTAGTGACCGCGAGCGACCCCTCATTCAGCACCCCTCATGTGCTTGAAGTCGGGGATGGGGGAAACCCGACGGGGTCAAGGATCGCGGGGTCTCGGCCTCACACATTGGGGGGTCTTGGCCTCGCAACTAGTTTAGGGCATTTGATACGTGGGGTGTATCGGATTCCCAAATCTGCTGGATGAATGAACTTAACTAAAAACTAGGTTAACATCATCATTGCATGCATTAGCTAGGTTGGCGACTCGACAGTCGAGGTCGCATTGAGGGAGTGTTGCATTGGCAATCGTTAGATGTTGTCGCACGAGGGAGCGTTGTGGTGAGGGCATACATCATATCATCCTGCATCCATGCACATTAACAAGACTAGATAGATGTTTATAATTGATTGCTTTTCATTAAATTCTTATTATAATTGATGCTTGTTGCGACTTAAGGCTAATAGCACCCACTGAGTTGATCACTCACTCCCACTCTGGGACGGTGTTTTAAAACACCAACCAGACTCGTTCATAGATGCAGGTGATACAGACTTCGTGGAGCCTAGCGATGCGAGCCTTGAGGAGGAGGACAAGCTCTCTTCTTCTAGTTGATGAGCAGGACCCCGTCGGATCAGTAGATGGGTCGTTGGATCGCCGAGCAGCGGCTCAGCTTTACTTCTTTGAACATGTCATTCTTTTTGTGAATTTTGTTGGGCATCACCTTGTGCGCCCGTTTGTATTCTTTTGTTCATGTGTATATATATATATGCATAGTTGTTTTCCTTCCATTTCAGTAGACTTGTGTGGTTATGCTTCATGTTCCAGGAAGTTCCAGAATGCGCATTTAGACTGGATTAATCGCATATTAATGAAAACTGGATATAAGTGACCCCGGGAACTCGGGAGTCGAGCATATGCACGACCCCCGATTTTCAGGGTGTTACACCCGTACTGGCGTCAGATTTCTAATAGAACTAATATCAACAATTGGTTGAGGCACATATTGCTACGACATGGTAAGTGTTCTTTCGGCAAACATGGTCATCATTTAGTTCATACTTTTGACATGACTAACCATCCATTTACTAAGAGTATCAACTTGAACTCATGACCGTTTAGCCTGAATTCGTGACTATTCAGTGATATGTTGCATATCGAGCATTCCAGCTGATAAAAATTTGAAAGGATCAACTTGTGATGAAGATGCCCTATCCAAGTTTAGTGGAAAGGGTACCAGATTCGTTGGCAAACATAACTGCTCAGGTACTTGATGAACCTGTCTTTGGCTCATGATTTCACAAGATTAATGTAATGTTAAGTATACTAATAATATATGTCCCACCAAGTATGCCAAAAATGTCAGCGCTTGCCAAAGTTATTACATGGCCAATGCACAATGAATTTTTATGGTAATCAAGTAGTTTGTAGTTCCATAGGATGTACTAAAATTGTTGTGGTTACCAAAATTGATGCGCAGCTGGTGCACAATGAATTTTATGGCAACCAAGTAGTTTTTTAGTCTTACAGGGCGTGACAAAAATTTTGGATGCTAAGTTTGTTTTCTGTCACATGTAGTGTGTTAAAGCAGCTCGATCCAAAACGATCAACTTCGACCCCCAGCACCAAAATAAGTAGATACGTCCAATATGAATGTATATCATCAGATTATGAGAAAATTGGTTACTTACTCAGCCACTTGTATAATTTTTTAACAATCAAGTAATAATCGAAAGGTGGTGTTCTTCATCCGAAGATGGGTTGCTTTATGCCTTCCATAAGAAAGGACTTTCAGAATACCAATTTAATCAAAAAAAAAAAAAACTCATAATCGGTCACCAGGAGCAAGTGTAAGAATGTTTCTCCTGAAAGAATCGCGTGATATTAAAGAACAAATCTAGCACATGAGCATAGATTTGGATTACAACTAAAGATTATAGCTAAGAATTATCACAACCCTATGATAAGCTTAGATAAAAGATAAATTGATAGATTTTTTTGGTTGTTGTTAGATTGAGGTTTTTTTTCTATCAAATTCCTCTGCTATTTGTAGAGTTCCATTGCAGCCTGTTCTTCGAGATCCTTGTTCCATTACTGCAATGGTTACATTAGTCGAAAAGTCTATTTTTAGATCTTTCTCTTGCCTAGATCATTTTTCATGTTACGTTTTCCTTTTTTTACTATTCCTTTTTCGTCGGTTAGATTTTATGTCTCTCAGTCGCCTTCCATTTCTGGATGCTTGACCGTGCGTCAGCTTTTTTATCGCAATATGCTTATGGATGCTGGACTGTGCTTCCGCCGTGTTTCTCTCTCCTCTCAATTGCATGCCACATCTGGATTATTGGCCGTGTTCCTCTCTCCGCTCAGCAACATGATTGTGGACGGTCTCGGTCCATCAGAAAGAACCCGGCAACCAGACAAAGGGGTGGGTCCCACATGCGTGGCGTTACCCTAGATTAGTTACAAGCTTTAAAGCCCTTCTGCGAGCTTCACACTAGTTTGGCTGTATTTAGGGGTGGACATCAAGTCAAACCAAGTCGAACTAACCTCAGCTTGACTCGGCTCGGTGACGCAGGGATGAACGTGATGAGGATAACTACTCCGAATCCAGGGAGCTTCTCTGGACTCCTCACAGAGACTTCTCGAATCCACGAGGAAAGAAAGCAGAAAATAGAAATAAATTCTAATAAATTCGAAATTGATTAATTGATGAATAAAAACGAGTTTACAACCCTTTAAATAGGGGTACCAAGCAATGAGAAAGAAATTAGAATCAAACTACAACTCAAACTCTTAGAATCCGCGACTTACTATAAATAGTAAACTTACTATTTATAGACGGTCATGATGTCTACTAGTGTGCAAGGTTTTCGGCCAAAAATAGTAAGTGTCCTATTTGGCTTCACCAACCCGTTCTCCTAATTATTCTAAGCTCTTTTCACGTTGGGCACAACTCCTAAAGCCCGACGGATGAAGAGTTATAATCAAACTAAAACTTACTATTTATAGTAAAAATGAAATTAAAACAGGGAAACGACCATTGATCCAGGGGTTTTTCACAATTTCGGGCTACGCAACCCGGCATAGCAGGGTTGGTTGGCTTCAGTAGCTCGTTCTACCCCAAAATCATATATTTTACGTCAGATAACTCATTCCAGATTGCAAGATACGCCCGATTTAAGGTTCGATGGTCTAGATCACTTCTGTCGTCGACCGGGCCTTTTCTGATCCATCTTAGCCATGTAACTGTCCGTGACCCGCTCTACATCAGTCTCCTCCACTTCCAAAGAACTCGTCCTCGAGTTCTCTTCATGCTCTGATTCATGATACTCGGTCAGGTCCGCGACATTGAAAGTCTGTGAGATTGCCATGTCATCTGGAAGATCAACAATATAAGCATTATCATTGATCTTTCGGATGATTGGGATGGGTCCAATCTTCTTATTTTTCAATTTATTGTACGTCCCGGTCGGAAATCTCTCTTTGCGCAGATGGACCATAACGCGGTCGCCCACCTCGAACACCTTTTGTCGCCGATGCTTGTCCGCTTGTTCCTTGTACTTCTCGTTCGAGGCATGTAGCTTGGTCTGCACTTCTGCATGGATGCCCATGATCTTGTCTGTCATATGTTCTGCTGCAATGCTCATGCCCGGGTACTTGGGTAGAGGGACTAAGTCAAGTGTGTGGCGAGGCACTCGTCCGTAGATAATCTGGAATGGTGATCTCCCTGTCGAGCGGTTCACCATATTGTTGAATGCAAACTCTGCTTGGGACAAGGACAAATCCCACTGCTTCGGTTTTTCTCCTGAAATACAGCGAAGGAGGTTTCCCAATGTGCGATTCACAACTTCGGTCTGCCCATCAGTCTGTGGGTGGTAAGCACTGCTGAATTGAAGTCGTGTATCGAATCGATTCCATAAAGTTCGTCAAAAGTAGCTAATGAACTTCGTGTCACGATCGGAAGTAATGGTCTTGGGGACCCCGTGTAGCCGAACGACCTCCCTGAAAAATAAATTCGCCACGTGTGTTGCATCGAGGGTCTTCTTGCATGGGATAAAGTGCGCCATCTTTGAGAAACGATCTACCACCACGAACACTGAATCCATGCCGCGTTGTGTTCGTGGGAGACCAAGCACGAATTCCATTGAAAAATCTTCCCAAGGACCGTTAGGCACAGGTAACGGGGTGTAGAGGCCCATATTCTGAGATTGCCCCTTGGAGGTCTGACAAACATGACAACGTTGTACGGCTTTTCCCACATTGCGTACTAACTGCGGCCAGTAATACCGCTCTTCCACAAGCACTCGCGTCTTGTCTCGTCCCAGGTGTCCAGCAAGGCCACCTCCATGTAGCTCTTGAATAATCTGCTCCCTCAAAGAACTTTGGGGGATGCACAATCGATTCCCTTTGAAGAGAAAACCATCCTGTATATGAAGGTCACTGGGGTGACCTTCTTGACACTTTATCCAAGAATCTTTGAAGTCCTCATCCTCGGCATACAGCTCCTTGAGACAGTCGAAGCCGACTACCTCGTTGCTCATTGTAACTAATAGTGATGCACGACGGCTAAGTGCATCAGCCACCTTGTTCTGCTACCCTGACTTGTGCTTCAGAACGAACGTGAATTTCTGTAAAAACGCAACCCATCTAGCATGTACACGATTCACATTAGTCTGACTATTAATAGATTTTAATGCTTGATGGTCAGTGTACAAAACAAACTCTCTTTGAATTAGATAATGCCGCCAATGTCGCAGCGCCTGAACAACTGCGTACAACTCAAGCTCATAAGTCGACCACTTCTTTCGGGCTTCGCTGAGCTTCTCGCTGTAGAAGGCTACCGGCCTGCCTTCTTGTGATAATACTCCTCCAATTCCGACGTATGAAGCATCACACTCAACCTCAAACAATTTGTCGAAATTAGGAAGCACCAAGACCGGTGTTGTAGACAAACGATGCTTGATCTCATGAAAGCTCTTATCAGCTTTATCGGTCCACTGGAACGGTCCTTTCTTCATGCAATCTGTTATAGGCGCGACTATGGTGCTAAAATCTCGCACAAATCGACGATAAAAAGTCGCCAACCCATGAAAACTCCTCACCTCATGAATGTTTGTCGGGATCGGCCATTCCCTAATAGCTCGCACCTTTTCATCGTCCACACGAATGCCTGTGGACGTTACAACAAATCCTAGAAACAATAGGCTGTCAGTTAAAAAACTACACTTCTTCAAGTTGAGGTACAACTTGTTAAGTTGTAGGACCTGTAGCACCTGCCTGAGATGTTTCCTGTGCTCCACCTCATCCTGGCTATATATCAATATGTCATCAAAATATACTACCACAAATCGGCCAGTGAACGGTTTTAGAACTTGATTCATTAAACGCATAAAAGTACTTGGTGCGTTCGATAGGCCGAAGGGCATGACCAACCACTCATACAACCTTTCCTTGGTCTTGAATGCCGTTTTTCACTCATCACCGGGTCGAATACGAATCTGATGGTACCCTCTCCTTAGATCTAGTTTAGAGAACACATTGGCCCCTTCTAACATATCGAGCATGTCATCCAACCGTGGTATTGGAAACCGATATTTGATGGTAATTTTGTTGATGGCTCGGCTGTCGACACACATGCGCCAGCTTCCATCTTTTTTTGGCGTTAATAATGCTGGTATGGCACATGGGCTCATGCTCTCTCTCAAGAGACTCTTACGGATCAATTCCTCCACTTGCCCCTGAAGTATCTCGCACTCCTTCGGACTCATCCGATAATGAGGGCGATTGGGCAGGCTAGCCCCAGGGACGAGATCTATGTGATGTTGGATGTCCCTCATGGGGGGCAATCCATCAGGTAAATCCTCAGGCCAGACTTCTTTGAATTCGTTTAGTAATAGTGTTAAACTTGGAGGGATGTTTGAGGGTTCCTCTTCCTCGCCCTTCACTACTACGGCGTATACCTCGCCAGTTTCCTTGGATTCCTCCATAAAATCCCGAATGGTCAAGAGGGAACTCCCCTCCACTTTAGAGGCTTCAGGGTGGTTCTCTGGTGCCATAGGGGCAAGGATTATTTTTCGACTATCCTTGACGAATATGTAGACATTATCTCGTCCCCAATGGGTCGCATCACGGTCCGACTGCCAGGGTCGACCGAGTAACATATGACAAGCTTTCATATCGACCACGTCACAAAGTATTTGATCCTTATAATTTTTGCCAATTGAAAACGAGATAGTGCATTGTTCAGTTACCTTGTCTCATTCACCTTTTTTATCCAGCCAATAGAGTATGGGGAAGGATGTTTCATCATTGGTAGCTGCAACTTATCCACCATTACTCTCGAGACGATGTTTTCGCTACTACCACTGTCTATGATCATATCACAGACATTTCCGTTGACGGTGCACCGAGTACGAAATATATTGTGTCGCTGTGGATGTAATTCCTTTCGTGGGGCATACAGTAATCGCCTCACAACTAAAAATTCGCCACGATCATCGCTCGTCACTTCATCGCCACCTACTATTTCTTCAGTGGTTTGTTCATGTTCATCAAAGCGATGGTCTTCTTCTGCAGCCTCATCTTCAGTGCCCCCTTCGTTTATAGTCAAGTGCGCTGCGGGACGTTTAGGACAAGTGTTTGATAAGTGGCCTGGTTGGCCACAGCGATAACAATTGTTCGACATTGGCCGAGTATAAGGATTTGAAATCCTACTCGGAGCTGCTGTTGTGGGTGCTGCACGTTGAGATCTGGATGAGCCGCTCCCCGTATCACGATTTACGGTTATAGGAAGTTGAGGTACTGGATCTTTTCCTCATGGCAGCACTGCATCCTGCGTGGGACCCGTCATGGGGGTCGATTTGAAGGATATGGACGAGCAGGAGCTCTTGCAAGTTGTGTTTCTGCCCTACCAGCCAATTGAACTGCTTCATCCACGGTCCCGAGGTACATCCGAACTTGGTCTTGAATTGTTGGTCGCAACCCACCTATAAATCGTGCCACCTTCTGTGACTCAGATTCTGACAGATCGTTTCGTGTAGCCAACCGTTGAAATTCTTCAGTGTAATCTGTGACAGTTCGATTTCCTTGTCTGCAATTTTGATATTGCTGGAATAATATCTGCTCATAATCACTGGGGAGAAATCGTGATCGAAGAAGACGTCTCATCCGTGGCCATGATGAGATGGGTGCCTTGTTCTGGCGAGCTCGCGAGAGTTGTCATTGTTCCCACCATGTAGAAGCACCAGATTTTAATTTAAACGCTACCAATTTTACCCTTTTATGATCTGGCACGTCCATGTAATCAAAATATCTCTCTACTTCGGCTAGCCAATCGAGAAAATCTTCTATATGTAATAAACCGTTAAAACTAGGAAGTTCAGCCTTACCTCGATAATCTCTTTCAGCACGATCTAGATGATCACCTCCATGGATTGGTCGTCGAGCAAAACCCTCATTAAGGTCCTCATCGCTAGAACTTGAATCATCTGGTGTAGCCCTACGGTTTGCCACTGGTAGTGCTCTAAGAAAATCGGGGTTGTGTCGTACAGCAACCATGGGTGGTGGAGCCACCATGGGTGGTGGAGCACCGCCTAGGGCTCAGGGCAGAAGTAGCGCATCCGCAAGACGGTCGAGAGTTGCTTGCAGCCCTTGCATGGTCAACTGACTCTCCCGGTTGAAAGCTTCCATTCTTTCTGAAAGATAACGAATCCCTGGATCACCGTCCACAGGATTTTGATTCATACCTTCGTTGTTTGCCATCGGCCCGAGGGGAATCCTCGCTCTGATACCAATTGACGCAGGGATGAACGTGATGAGGATAACTACTCCGAATCCACGGAGCTTCTCTGGACTCCTCACAGAGACTTCTCGAATCCACGAGGAAAGAAAGCAGAAAATAGAAATAAATTCTAATAAATTCGAAATTGATTAATTGATGAATAAAAACGAGTTTACAACCCTTTAAATAGGGGTACCAAGCAATGGGAAAGAAATTAGAATCAAACTACAACTCAAACTCTTAGAATCCGCGACTTACTATAAATAGTAAACTTACTATTTATAGACGGTCGTGATGTCTACTAGTGCTAGAGGTGGGCAATTTGGGTCCGATCCGGTGGATCCGACCCGACCAGACCCGACTCGGTACCGTTCCGAACAGAACCGACGGTCTGATCGGGCCTGATCGATTCTGATCGGTCAGATCCGATTTAATTTCGGATTAGGTTCGGATAGCACTGTACCCGGACAGATCCGGTCCGAACCGACCCGAACAGACCCGACCCGGAGGGGTATACCTATAAATATCCTTTTTTTAACCCAAAACCTAACCTAAATGTTATTTTTTCATATCTTTACGTCAATCTAGACCATCCAAATTGCTGACCCAGTTGTGAATTGAGATATGGTTATACCACATTTTTGGACTCATATTGTAAAATGATCTCTACAAATAGATGGACGGCATGGATGAAACACATGTGTGATGGTGGGGCCCATAGCTCCGACGATGTCAGCGGTGTAGCCCGTCCGTTTCCCACCCACCATGATGGCTGTCTGACAACCTGCAGCTGGCACGGGTACGTGTCATGCGAAGTCGAGCACTAACGCTCCTCGAGCTCCGAGTTGTACGAAGGGTTCAAAGAATATCAATGTTACATGGGCCCCACCGTGGTGTATTTACTATATCTACACCGTTCATGTATTTTTAAAGATCATTATGGAGCACTATCCAAAAAATAAATAATATCCAAAGATCATCTGGACCACACCACAAATAGTAGCAGAGAATAATTTTCACTATTAAACGATTCGTGTGGTCCACATGGTAGTTAGATCTATCTTATTTTTCGTCTCAAGACTTAAGACGAGGTCACAAAATGGATGGACGGTTTGGATATAACACATATCCCATGATCACACCCCTATAGCTTGTTAACGTCAAACGAAGAGAGTCCCTGTGCATGAAAACTGAAAGGACGGCACTGCACTTTCGTGCAGTGCACGTCAACAACATAACACATTAACACCGCTAGTGTACTTGTATATATGCTCTTTCAGATACATATGGGGCCCACCTTGATGTATATGTTTTATCCAAATCGTTCATTAATTTTGACATATTATTTTAGACGTTGAAAAGAAAAGTGTGTTATATTAAAAGCTGAAGTAAACCACACCAAATGAAATAGTTGGATTAAATTTCAATTGTCCGAATCTTACCCAACCTGGTCCGAAATGGGCAGGATGACCGAGTCAGACTCGGTTCGGGTCAAGTTAGCCACGTATCGGATCTGTCCGAGTCAAGCGACCCGGACTCGGCCCCCGGATCTGATCGAGTACGGATTAAGCCACTGGGACGTCGAATCTGATCGGATTAGGCAAGATCCGGTCCGACTCGAACCGTTGCCCAGCTCTAACTAGTGCGCAAGGTTTTCGGCCAAAAATAGTAAGTGTCCTATTTGGCTTCACCAACCCGTTCTCCTAATTATTCTAAGCTCTTTTCACGTTGGGCGCAACTCCTAAAGCCCGACAGATGAAGAGTTATAATCAAACTAAAACTTACTATTTATAGTAAAAACGAAATTAAAACAGGGAAACGACATCGATCCAGGGGTTTTTCGCAATTTCGGGCTGTGCAACCCGGCGTAGCGGGGTTGGTTGGCTTCAGTAGCTCGTTCTACCCCAAAATCATATATTTTACGTCAGATAACTCATTCTGGATTGCAAGATACGCCCGATTTAAGGTTCGATGATCTAGATCACTTCTGTCGTCAACCGGGCCTTTTCTGATCCATCTTAGCCATGTAACTGTCCGCGACCCGCTCTACATCACTCGGCCATTGGCTGACCTCAGCTGGCTCGGTCCTCAAGCTTGATTGGCCAACTCGGTCTGGTTCAGTTAGCAGCCCGGGCTAGCTCGGGCTGAGTTTGAGCTGAGTTCGCCATTGAAGCATTTCCACAAACACCTGAACTGCAACTTCAAAATCCCACTATTTTACAAACAGAGGCAATAGTTTTCTATGTGTTTTTTCAAACAGATTCTAAGCAATATAAAAACCAAGAAAAACAAAGAGAAAAAGGGTATTTGTTTCATGTACATACCTTCCTTGCCACCAGCCACATTTCGTTGAGTCATTTTATCAAACAGTTGGTGAGCAACATCAACGGCAAAGTAACCGAGTCACCGAACTGGTTTGATCTAAGTTCAATTCGAGTTGGATTCGATCCGAGTCGAGTCAAGTTGGGGCCTACTCGAACTCATTTTTGAGCTCAAAAAATCAGCTCGACTCGGCTCAAACTCAGCTTCAAACTGAGTCGAATCGAGCTTTTTCGAGTCCAGGCGAGCAAGCTAACCGAGCTAGCTTGGTTCGTGTACACCCCTAGCTGTATTCCATTTGGCATTACAGCTTTGCACCGTAACGACCATTTTTAATGCACGCTTTTCTATTCTCGCCTGTCAGGTTTTGCCAAAATGGACACGGATTTTCTACAAAGATTTTTGCAGTAAGTTCATGTGCTGGCATGCAGGTAGGGCAAATGTGGACGCAGATTAGCTACTAACAGGTTGAGTGCAAGACTCGCTATTGAAGTGACGTCAGGCTACATGATGATGAATGTTTTGTATCCATGCCATCCATCCATTTTTAGAGATCATTTTAGGGGAAGATTCAAAGAATGAGTAAAATTCAAATCTCCAATGGACCACACAATAGAAAACAGTGGGGAGCGTGACGCCCACCATTAAAAACTTCTAAGGCCCATGTAAGTTTTCGATCAAGTTGATACTTGTGTTTTCCCTTATTTCATGTCTTTGTTAATTTGTGAACAGTTTGGATTTCAAATAAACATCATGGTGGGCCTTAGGAAGGTTTCAACGGTGGGAATCACTCTCCTCACTGTTTTCTATGGTGGGGTCTACTGAAGCTTTGGATATACCTAATTCTTTGGCTCATGCCCTAAAATGATATCTCCAAATGGATGGACGGTGTGGATACAACACATATATCATAGTGGGGCCACAAAACTTGGTGACGTCACTTCAGTAGCGAGTCTCGCTACTCAACCTGTCAGTATCTAATCTGCGTTCGGCGAATGTGATGTTTATAAGAAATCTACACCGTCCATCCTTTTTGAGAGCTCATTTTAGTTCGTGCAAACAAAAATTAGGTGTATCCAAAACTCAAGTGAGTGGCACGAGAGGAAACGGTGGGGATTCAGTGACCACCATTTAAAACATTTGTATGGCTACGGAGTATCATGTCAGGCTAAGTTTTCAATGTTTTCACTTCATCCTAGTGGGAATCCTTGTAAATTGTTTGGATGTCACCTAAAATCAAGGGAGATCCCGGGAAGGTTTCAACGGTAGGAAACTCTTTCCATGTTGTTCCTCTCGTATGAAACTCTTTCCATGTTGTTCCTCTTGTATGCCTGCCTTTAGCTTTTGATCCACATCATTTTTGGTCTCATGTCCTACAATGAGCTCAGGAAACGGATGGACGGTGTGGATTTCGGCCCCACCTAGCATCCCAGCCTTTAGCAAGCTAGAAATTTGAGTCGAGAGACCATTGTGACTGCACTATGAATGTTACATGGCCATTAATATCAACCTAATGCCTAAATGGGGCCCACCATTAAAGGGCCATAACCCAAAAGGTGAATAACAATCAACAGCCTGCAAGTGTGGTTCTTCGATAAAAGAAATGTGCCTAAAATATCCGGTCAGTCAAAGGAATCATCAACCTTGAGAAGATCACTTGCTTACTAAGCTACATGCAGAATTTTATAACGATCAACTGATAATTGGAGGTTGGGGGTTCTTCCTCCAAAGATAATTTACTTTATGCTTTCCATAAGAAATGATTTTCAAAATACTAGTGCAATCAAACAAAAGGAAAAAAAAAAAAACTCATGATTGGTCACTAGGAGCAATTGTAAGAATGCTTCTCTTAAAAGAACTATGTGATATTGGATAGAGAACAAATCCAACGTATGAGCATAGATTTGGATTGCAACTAAATGCTATAGTTATAGATAAGAATTATCGTCGCTCCTAGGATAAGATGAGATAAAAGATAAATTGATAGATTTGTTTGGTTGTTGTTAAATTGGATATTTCCTCTATTGGATTCCTCTCTATTTATAAAGTTATGTTGCAACTTGTTCTTTCGGATTCTTCTTTCATTACTGCAACAATTGCAGTAGTCGAAAAGCTTCTTTCTAAATCCTTACCTTGTTTAGATCATTTTCTTGTTATGTTTTCCTTTTGTGATTATTCTTCTTTCGTTGGTCAGGTTTTGTACCTCTCAGTCGCCTTCCGCTTTTAGATGCTCGAATGTGCTTTGACTTCTCGACCGCAATTCTCTTTTGAACGCTCGATCGTGCTTCATCTATGTTTCTCTCTCCTCTTGACTGCGTGTCACATCTAGATTCTTGGTCGTGTTCCTTCTGTGCTCGATCGTGTGCCGCACATGGATTTCGGATATCTCAGCCACTCGATCGTACATCATATAATGACACGTTTCCATTCCTGATTTCTAGGAACTGACATAAATATAGTATAACATTGCCTCCCACGTTGCTTTATCTTTAGGTAAAAGGTGGAAGCGATGTTAATGCTTTATCCGATGTAATTAATGTTATCGTCTGTCTTTCCATATATCGATTCCACATTGATTTGGCTTGACTTAGAAAAAAACATCAAAATCGATTATCTTAATAGAACTTGGCCATCTTAGTAGAAAAACATCATCAAAGTCAGTTATTTTGGTCGTTCAGCCATCTTGGTCGAAAAACATCAAAATCGGTCATTTTGGTCGAATTCGACCATATTAGTTGAAAAATTATCTATTCTTGTCACTTTGATCGATCTCGGCCATTTTGGTCGAACTCGGCTATCTTGGTCAAAAAATGTCAAAATCAGTCATTCTGTTCAAACTCCGTCATCTTGATCGAAAAACATTAAATTCAGTCATTTGGTCAAATTCGACCATTTTGATTGAACTTGGCCACCCTGATCGAAAAATGACAAAGTCGACCATGACAATGGAGACTGTTGGTCAATCCATTCTAAATAGTTTACCGAGGTAGTAATATAGCTAAGAAATTGGCCTACTACTTGCTGGACCATTTGAATAATTTGGTTGTGATTCAAACAACAAGATTCCACCATCGGAGGTGGTTTAGGGTCTATCTGGTTTTGTCTTACATGACATAGTAGATTCCCAAGGAAGGATTGCCCACAAGTATACCTTGTTTTACTTCTTCAGGAACAACATTCCTAACCTCCCATTTCGATCACCAAAACTCAACAGGCATCGGAGCATTCCATAACTCATGGATTGGAGACAAATGAATATTCTATTGTAGAAGAGGTAATTGAGGTGCTGGCAGTACTGGCGTCAGATTTCTAATAAAACTAATATCAACAATTGGTTGAGGCACATATTGCTACGGCACAGTTGGTGTTCTTTTGGCAAACATGGTCATCATTTAGTTCATACTTTCGGCATGACTAGCCATCCATCTGCTAAGAGTATCAACTTGAACTCATGACCGTTCGACCTGAATTCGTGATTGTTTAGTGATATGCTGCATGTTAAGCATTCCAGCTGATAAAAATTCGAGAGGATCAACTTATGATGAGGATACCCTATCCGAGTTTAGTGGAAAGGTTACCAGATTCGTTGGCAAACTTAATTGCTCAGGTACTTGATGAACCTGTCTTTGGGTCGTGATTTCACAAGATTAATGCAATGTTAAGTATACTAATAATCAATGCCTCACCAGGTGTGCCAAAAATGTTGGCACTTGCCAAAGTTATTACATGGCCAGTACACAATGAATTTTGATGGTAATCAAGTAATTTGTAGTTCCACGGGATGTACTAAAATTGATGCGGTTATCAAAATTGTTGCACAACTAGTGCACAATGAATTTTAGGGCAACCAAGTAGTTTTTTAGTCCTACACGACGTGTCAAAAATTTTGGACGCCCATTTTGTTTTTCGTCACATGTAGTGTGCTAGAAAAGCAGCTCGATCCAAACCGATTTACTTCGACCCCAAGCATTGAAATAAGTAGATACGTCCATATGAACGTATATCACCAAATTATGAGAAAATTGGTCGCTTACCTAGCCACTTGCATAATTTTATAACGATCAAACGATAATTGGAAGGTGGTGTTCTTCCTCCGAAGATGGGTTGCTTTGTGCCTTCTACAAGAAAAGACTTTTAGAATACTAATGTAATCAAAGAGAAGAAAAAACACATAATCAATCACTAGGAGCAAGTGTAAGAATGTTTCTCCTGAAAGAACAGCGTGATATTAAAGAACAAATCCAGCACATGAGCATAGATTTGGATTATAGCTAAGAATTATCGTAACCCTACGATAAGCTTAGATAAAAAGATAAATTGATAGATTTGTTTGGTTGTTGTTAGATTCAGTTTTTTCTTTGTCAAATTCCTCTGCTATTTGTAGAGTTCTGTTGCAGCTTATTCTTTTAAATCCTTATTCCATTAGTGCAATGGTTACATTAGTTGAAAAGTCTTTTCTAGATCTTTCTCTTGCCTAGATCATTTTTCATGTTACGTTTAATTTCCTTTTTTTTTTTTTACTATTTCTTTTTCGTCGGTTAGATTTTGTGTCTCTCGGTCGTCTTCCGTTTCTGGATGCTCAACCATAAGTCGGTTTTTTTTATCGCAATCTGCTTATGGATGCTCAACCGTGCTTCTGTTGTGTTTCTCTCTCCTCTCACCTGCAAACCACATTTGGATTATTGGCCGTGTTCCTCTCTCCGCTCAACCGCATGCCAGACCTAGATTCTAGATATCTCGGCCACTCCACCACACATCCTGTAACGACACATTATCATTACTGATTTTCAGGAATGGACATAAATATGGTATAACAAGTTGAAAAATCCTAAGTTTTTTCTTTTGCTACAGTGCATCCCTAAATGGGACTAGCGGTTAAACCTTGGATCATTTCTGGTTGATCCAAACTATTTATATGATGGGCCTCAAGGTGGATGAGGATAAGAAAAGTATTATCAGATCCTAATATTTTAACCCTTTGATGATAAACTCTTATCCCTATGTAAACGGTTTAGTACAATGAAGAGGATTTAGGAGTAAATTATGCCTTTTTAAGCTTGAGTCCGGCAACTAAACAAAAGTGCCATTATGCATGTCCACCATATAAATGGCATGTTCATGATAGTTCAACACAATCTAATTATTGACCACATCACTAAAATCACACCAGTGGAATGATCCAAAATGACTATAAGTTGAACATCGAAATGAGTACAGTTAAAATATTAACAAATTACTTGTTTGTAAACTTCATGTTGGTGGCTTACCTGAGATTTGAAATTTCTTTATTTCTTGCTACAATATATATTCCGATAGGTTTATTACAATTATCCTATTAAATATCACATCTGTACGTTATTTTGAGATACCATATGTATTTCTCTGTGCATATTGAAGAAATCCAATGCATTCCGATTCCTCCCATTTGAGGAATATTTGGATTTTAAATGCATTTCATTTTTCCCATCACCACATAGGTGTGTAGCCCCACAAGTACTTCTCTCCACGTGGATGTATACACGAGGGACATTTGCCAACCTGGCATGTATATGGAGATTCTGATACGTACACAATGTGGGCCTCATCGTGAAGGTAAGCTTTTGTGAAAGTGAGGATATTTGGCTTATCTCGATCGGAAGCCACGAATGTAAGTTAAATCTGAACCGTTGGAATGTCTATTAGGATGTCCACTGCTTTTTCGTACATGGATGGCCAGCCTGATGTGTGGACCTCTGAACTTCTCACAGGAAAATCTACACTTGGGATTAGATATTAAGGGAAACTCTGATGTCTAACACACTTGCCAGGTTGGCACAATGCTGAGTGTACATGTCATTAGAGATGGGCACAAGACAACCTGATCCGGCTTACTCAACTCATCCGACTCGATGTGAACCGAATGGGCGAGTCGGTCTGAACTAAGTAAGCTTCGTTCAATCTGAACTCAAACCGATTCGAGTTCGAGTTACCTAGTAACTCGACCTGACCCGACTCGATCAGAAACCCGACTCGACCCGACTCTCTAACCCTACCCCACACAATCCCAACCTCTCCCTCCCTCATCCTCCTCCTCTTGCGAGCCCGACATACACCCACCACCATTACCCTCCTCCTCTTCCTCCTCCTCCT
Source organism: Magnolia sinica (assembly GCF_029962835.1). NCBI lineage: Eukaryota > Viridiplantae > Streptophyta > Magnoliopsida > Magnoliales > Magnoliaceae > Magnolia > Magnolia sinica. The sequence continues at coordinate 9,585,823 of NC_080581.1, forward strand.
CCTCCACTCTCTCCTCTCCACTCCCTCTCTTGATCTCTCAATCCGATTCGGTGCCAACTCGACCTGACTTGGTACTTCTAATCGGATCAGGCTCGGTCTGGATCAGTCCAGGCCAGGCCAAACTCGGATCGAGTCAGGCATGCTGGACTCGGTACTGAGTCAGATCGAGTTCAGGTCAGGCCTATTTCAAAACCGGATCGAATCGAGTCAGCCCTAACTCGGTCCGACTCGACTCGATGCCCGGCTCTACTAGTCATAACTTTAACGATGTATAAGTCACGTCCGCAGGCTGATTGGCACATGCCAAAATGGGAGCCCATTTAGGAAGGGCTACGGCTCGAAACAACCATGGTGGAAGGGGACCATCTTGACCGTTTACCCAAAAGAAATCAGGACACCGACTGCATGGTCTGACGTTATTCGAACGGTGCGATCTTTGACGATGGCTCATCCACGGGGTTCCTTTGATCAGCGGCCAAGCGTGCCATATATATGTAGCCGATGGATTTTAATAGATGCATGGATATTGATCGTCAGCCCCATATGTGCCAGATTCGATCTGGTCCGTTTATTAATCAGGCCTTTGATTTCAGGCCCAAGCATGCCCATTAACATTACAAACGGGCCTGTTCTTAGTGAGGTTGTAAATGAGCTGGGTTTGGGCTGGCCTGACACTGTCAGGCCGACCCAAACCCAGCATGGCAAAACATGAGCAAAGAATAGAGAAATAAAACCAACGGTCTGGATTCATTTCCCTAATAAAGAACTCGGGCATACTTGTAAGATATAAAACGAATATGCAAAATGGGATTTGGCTGGACCTGCTCAATATAAAGATATCAACTCAAGCCCAGCCCTAAAATTGATTGGGCCATGCATTGTAGGCCCAAAAGGCCCAAAGCTAGGTCAAGCTAGTCGGGCCAGGGAGACCACCTGGCAAATTGCTACCCTTCAAAGGCTCGGTCGGTATCAGTAAAAGTCTTATAAAACCTAAGCCCCGACCCAGCCAATTTATTAATCGGGTTTGAAAACCGACATCCAGGCCCGATTGCTACCCCGGAGGGGACCCCAAATCCAACGAGTCAGCCCGGCCCGTTTACACCAAGCACGTTCTCCTCATATCATTACCAAGCCCACACGTACACACCACACATGTGCCAGCATGGCACTTAGATGCAAGATCCAATCCATCCATCAGGTTGGTCTTGTAGATTCTTTTACATAAATAAATCCAGCCACTCAGCAGGTGGATTCCAATATTGGAAATAAGTGAAATAGTTAGAAAACTTCAGCCAAAAAATTCACATCCGTACTTTTGTTTGAAAAATATGGCCCACCTGACCAGTGGACCAAACTGAGGGCTAGGGAATTGTATAGAGGCGCCCTTTCTGATGGATGGATTGGATTTCGAATCTACAAGCCATGCTGGCAAGCATCTGGTGGGTACATGAGCTGTATAGCACGCGTGTGGGTTTAGCAAGGCTCCTCCTCAATATCCCTTACTGGAAAACAATTGATTAGAGGTGGACATTTTTGACCCGATCCGGTGGATCCGACTCGTTTCGAACCAAACTGACGGCCTGGATCGGTGAGGATCTAGTAGGATCATTTAGATCCGACTAGTTTTCGAATCGAGATCGGGTAATGATCAATCCGGATCATTCTTATCTGAAAACTTGATCCGTACCAATCCGATCCGGCCAAATCCGAAGTGAAAATCAATATTTTTACTTTTTCCTATGGTGTGGTCCACTTGAGCTTTGGATATTCATCAATTTTGGGTTCAACAGCTAAAATAATATGAAAAAAACGAATGAACGGCGTGGATATACCACATGCATTCACGGTGGGCCCCAACAGAGTTCACTCGCCTGTGAGTATGAGTTACTTGCATGACACGTCAACAAGCCGCAATAGCCGTATTTTGTATTACGTGCTTTGCACATCAAACCCCAGCATAGAAAGCTCTATGGACAGTGACGCCCACCATTAAAAACTTTTAAGGGCTACAAAAGTTTTAGATCAACCTAATATTTGTGTTTTCCCTTATTTCTGTATTTTTCAACTTTTGAACAGGTTGGATTTCAAATAAACATTATGGTGGGCCTTAGGATAGTTTCAACGGTGAATCACTCTCCCCACTTTTTTCTGTGATGTGGTCCACTACAGATTTTTATCTACATTATTATTTGGCTCATGCCTTAAAATGATATCTCAAAATTGATGGACGGTGTGGATATAACACATACAGCGTAGTGGGGCCCACAGAACTTGGTGGTGTTACTTCAGTAGCCTGTCCGATGGGACAACACAGGCAGCAGGCGCCTGGCAAGCGGCATGTAAGGGCACATATGTGTCGTGCAAATGCTATGGGAGATGTCCCTTGATATCTCCGAGTTGTACGAACGGCTCAAATGAGATCATGTGGGGCCACCTTGATGTATATATGTTATCTAAGCCGTTCATCCATTTTGACATATCATTTTAAGCGTTGAACAAAAAATTACGAAACATTGAAAATTGAAGTGGACCACACCATATCAAATGATCCGAATAGTGCCCAATCCGATCCGACTCGGTTTCCCTAATCGAGTCAGACTCGGATCGGGTCAAGTCAATGTGGCATTGGATCTGTCCGAGTCAGGTGACCTGCACTCGGTCTCAGATCGGATCGATTTCGGGTTAGCCTATTAGAATTTCGGATCTGACTGGGTTAGGCCCAATCCGGTTCAACCCGGACCAATGCCCAGCTCTACAATTGATGCTCCAGCCATAAGATGCTTCATAGCATGCAATGCAAACTTTGGATTTGATTTAATTTTGGGCTCATGCCTTAAAATGAGCTGATAAAAGGGATGAATGGCGTGGATAACATATACATTGTGGTGGGTCCACAGAGTTTACCACATAGCGACTCAAGGAGCCTATACTCTCGGGTCGGCATCTCGAGACAAGAAATTACATTATTGTAACTTCTTCTTTTTTTTTTTTTTTAACAATAAAGTGGAGAATCGACAATTGTAAGAGTCATCTGTTCTATGTCTCACATCCAACTTATCCATTAGATGCACACTCATGTTATTTATTAGAAGATGATGTAGAGCGGATCGCGGACAATTTCATGGCCAAGATGGATCAGAAAAGGCCTAGTCAACGATAGAAGTGTTCTGGACGATCAAACTTTAAATCGGGCATATTTTGCAATTTGGAATGAGTTATCAGGAATAAAATATATGATTTTGGGGTAGAATGAGCTACTTTATCCACTCAACCCCTCTATGCTAGGTTACACAAGTCGGATTTGTAAAATACCACCAGATTGACTATTGTTTCCCTATTTTAATTCCGTTTTTACTACAAATAGTAAATTTTAATTGGATTATAACTCTTCATCCATAAAGCTTTAGGAGTTGCGCCCAACGCGAGAAGTGCTTAGAATAATTAGGAGAAGAGCTTGGTGAAGCCAAATAGGACACTTACTATTTTTAGCCGAAAACCTTGCACACGAGTAGACATTATTATCATCTATAAATAGCAAGTTTACTTTTTATAGTAAGTTGCGAATTTTAGGAGTTTTAGTTATAGTTTGCTTCTGATTTCTCTTCCATTGCTTGGTATCCCTATTTAAAGGGTTATGAACTCGTTTACGGCCTGTTTGGATTCGCGTATAAGGGTGTATTGTATTGTATCCAACGATTGTTCATGTATACGTTCGATCATTTTCAGAATACATCCAAATCAACATGTCATTAATCAATGTTTGGATAGGAGGTATTGTTTAGGTAAGTATACAATTTCTTGTACAGATCAATTTATTATGCAGATCAATGTTTGGAAATGACGAGAAGGTTAACGTCCACATGCAATGGGTAGGAGATGAAGCAGGGCAATGGTGGTGTATGATTTTTCCATTCTCCTTTTAGATATGAGACGTTCGAAGAGATAGCAATAGACGATCTGACGAAAATACAGTGCAGTGCAATCACTACACTACACTACACGATGCAGTGCCGTCCTACTTTACCGCCTTTTGAAAATTTTGGAATTTTAATGTATTCTCACGCTTGCGTAAGATCGAACGCCAAGTCCTATCCAAACGGTGTATATCGTAAAAACCTGGCGTTAATACAATACAATACACTGTAATATGTGAATCCAAACAAGCCCTTATTTCAATTAATTTCGAATTTGATAGAATTTATTATCTATTTTCTTGTTCTTTTACTCGTGGATTCGAGGAGTCTTTGTGAGGAGTCCAGAGAAGTTCCGTGGATTTGGAACAGTCGGTCCTCGACCTAACGTCCTCCCCTACCTCAGAAGAACATGTTGGTCAAATTCAGTGCATGTGTAATATACATGTGTTTGAGTCCCAAAGAAGACTATTGAAAACCCTAATTTGCAGTACCTTCATGTATGGAGTTATCCTGTAAAAGCTAAAATTTTAATCCACAAGAAAGAAAACATGAGCCCAAGACAATTAATTGTTGGATACACAGAAAAATTAAAGGTTCTAAACATGATCTGGACGGTTGTTATTATTCGCCCCATCATGGATTGATGGTCCCAATCACCAAACCATGGGCCCCACATGTATAGAATTTGGCAACCACAGAGAAATGTAAATTTGCTGAAGCTGAAGGCCTTCTAATTCCTCATTATGTCGTGTCAGCCTGGACTCGCAGGACGCGGCTTCAGTGGATCCTTGACTATGGGGCCTAACTTGATGCATTTTCCTTACATCCACGCCGTCCATTCATTTTAACAGATCATTTTAGTGTATGATCCCAAAAACGAAGCAGATCCAAATATCAAGTGGACCACACCACAAGAAACAGTGGTGACATTGAATACTTCTATTAACTTCTTTGGAGCCACTGGAATGTTTATTTTCCCTCCAACCTGTTGATAATCTCACGAAGACCTGGACGAAGGGACCACGCAAATCCAAAACTTTTGTGGCCCACAAGATTTTTTTTTTTTTTAATGATCAACCACCACTGTTTCGGTGGTATGGTCCACCTGAGATGTGAATGTGCTTCATTTTTGGGATGATGCACTAAAATCAGTATGGAAAATGTGCTTTTGTGGGCTGAAAAAAACTTCAAATTTGAGTATACCCGGCCCAACAAATCCAGCCCAATCAATTCATTTTGCATGGTGGGACGAACTTAGACCGACCCTGGTCCTTTAGCCCAGAGCTATGCTGGGCCTGGACCCACATCGAGGTGAGCCCTGCATAATAGACAGACCACAACAAAGATGGCCCCCTAATGTTAAATGGACCACATTAAAGGTGGGTCCAGTGTGATGGACGACCCACTATAAAATTGGGCCTTCATGATGGACGGTCTACATTAAAAAGTTGTGCATGTGCATGATGGAGAATTCACATCCAATATCTGACATGCATGAGGAACAGCCCATATCCAAAGTTGGCCCCACATGATAGATAGCCCACATCGTAGGTAGCCCAACATGATGGACAATTAACATTGAAGATAGGGTCAAAGTGGTCCCAACATAATGAACAGTGCACATTAAAGGCTGACCTCCTGTGATGTACAGTAGATATTAAAGTTAGACCCCACATATAACAAACGGCCCCACATCAAAGGCCCTACTGAGTTTTTCTGAGTTGACCGAGTTTTCTAGAGTCAACAAGGCTCATCAAGCCCGGGTCAGATGAGAGTCACCCAACCTCAAGAGACCTGACCAACAATCTGACCTGACTTGATTTCCAACCCAAGGTTCCCAACCTGAACACATAAATTCCTCGATGCTCGACCCTAAACTGACTTGACCTGGGCCAAATAACTGTGATACTTCCTGTTATAGGGGAAATATGCCGACCTACTGTAGGCATGCCAGGTCAGAATTCCTGATAAACTGTGGTTATGACCTAATGGTCGAGCCCTCACATCCACACCATCCAGAGGAGATGACCTAATGGTTGAGCTCGGCCTCGATAGACCGAGCCAGACCTCAACAAATAGGATGTGCTCAACCTCGGTAGGGAAATTATGCCCGACCTCGGTAAGTGGGTCATGCCCCACATCGACATGACAAGGCCTCAACAAGCACGACCGACCAGACCCGTGACCAACATCAGGCCAAGCCCGACCAAGTGATGCCAGCCCATGATTGCGCCAAGGATCCCCGCATACAACTCCAACACAGATCTCTCTACCGACGGTCTAGAAGAATCTGCGTGCAAATCTAGAATCCTACCAGGATTCTATCCCCGCTAAAATAGGACGAACCCCTCTACGCCATTGCCTCTTCCCACCTATTAAAGGGAGGGTTCTCAAAGGAAAATGCACGCATAGTCTCTAGCCCAAACCCTTGTATTTCGAACTAGACCCAGATTCCTGATTTCATCATCAGCAGGTCCCCGGCACACGAGCCGGGGTCTTCTTTGTCTGCTCCTTGTGTAGGTTCAGGAGCCAAAGGGAGGGGCGACTGGATTTCTGCATCAACACTTCCCAAACTGATCTGCACTTGCTCAACCAGAATAGATCGAATTTCAAATCGGGTTGGAGATCTCCAACCGTAACCCAAACCAGGGTGCATGGGACCTGTTTTTGGCTTCGCCCGGGGTTGGTCAGACCTTGGACTAACCCGGGATCCGCGTGTTGACAGCCTTAATCAACAATGACCCAAATCCCTGGTGGGCCCACTATTCTCCTTTTTATACTTAAAAATAAGCCCCTGGAAGAATTTTCTGGGGGCCATCGAAACCGATCACGCCCCATTTCATTAAGAGGCTTGACAAAATCAAACCACGTGAAGAGAAATCAACCTGTGAGAGAGAGAGAGAGAGAGAGAGAGAGAGAGAGAGAGAGAGAGTCCATCATATATAAAAACTATCAAAACCGTCCTCTCTATTACATTATTCAAGTCATAAGAAGCCAAGCGAATCTTATTCATTAGAGGGAGAGACAAAACTCTCACAGCATTCAAAACCAATCCAAAATCTATTCTCAGGGAGTTTTGCTAGATCCGCACGCGTGTGTAGCCATGCCCATCCACCTGCAAGCTCATGAAACACAAGGGGGCAGGTGCGAGATCAGATCTTTCCATTAAGGTGGGGTACACTATTTAGATCTACTAAGTAATAAATCAGATTAGCTCGTGATTTCACGTGGGGCACAATATACAAAACAAATGGACGGACAGAAAATATTGCTGAACCTTCGATCTACATCTACATCTACATTGTGCCCCACCTGAGGGGTGAAGCTGCCTATTTTTTAGGCAAACGGAAAGCTCAGATCTAAAACATGTTTGTGATATTGGCATGTGTGCCTGCGTCTGGATGGATGTGCTTCATACGTGTGAGGTATTAACAAACCTTTGAGTTGGTAAAGCGATATATAGAAACGATCATGTCTTCATCGACAAATGACGGCTGGTGTGGGGAGTCCTTGTCTAGCCGTGCCACAATGGATGTTAGTTGTGGTAAAGTCTTCCTGGGCCGGTCAAGAGAGCTATGTCCAAAATATCATTCTCAATCTTGATTTAGCAGTACTAGGAAAACTAAGACTAAAAATTTTTAGAAAAATTATTGTTTTTTTTTTTTTTTTTTGTTTTGTATTCTTAACTTTTGTTTCTAGTGGTGGATTTAGTCCCACGTTGAAAAGAATTTAAGAAATCTAAGATTTTATAATAGAATCATCTACTTATTAATTATATAATTAGGAATTGAGGTCGTGGCAAGGTGACACTTTTTTTTTTTTTTTTCACTACATGAGTAATGACACTCTTATACATATGTGGACAAAAAATCACCATATACCAACATAATTATTAATGAGTCAGCATACGTTGGCATGCATTCAATCTAATCCCATGTTTAGGATAAAAATTTTGCTATAGGAAAACACTAGATTAAGCAAAATCATGCTTGGTGAACCATGAAATTGTAATAAACGACCAAATCCATAATAAATGTCATTCACTTGTACACATATATAACCAGAATGTCACATGTAAACGGTGTATATGGATGGATGGCATGGATAAACACATGCATTAATGTGGGGCCCACATGTGTAGTTGATTTCAAAATTCACGGAAATCCTACATAGGACCAAATACAATTCTATGCGACTAAATGAAATTCCATCCCACCTAATCCCAACCTTTCCCATCCTCTCCAAATGCTAGGTGAAATTGCACGGAACCAAATTTAATTATATCCCTCCTAATCCCATCTAATACCCTCCCCCAAACGCCCCCCAATGGTTCTCTCTTGACTTTTATAAATATTACTCATTTTTTCCCCCACAAGCATAAAAAAAAAATTTCTTCTTTTCTCTCTAATTTTTTCTTTGCAATTTTTATTTGGACAAATTTGTACAACCAAGTTTGAGTTCGTAAGGCTAAGATCAAGTGTGCACAAGATTCTACCCGTTCATCTTCAAGAGAATACATATTGTATTCTAAGGCCAGAGTTATTGAGACCTAGTGCAGTGAGTGTTGTCAGACTTTTAAAGTCTTCAATGGTTTGGGGCTGCTCGACTGATTGAGAGTCCGCTCAACCGGTCGGGCACCACTCGACTCAAAATCCAGCGTAGTACTTATTTGGGTGTCTGGAGCACTCGATTGGTCGAGGAGACGGCTCAACTAGTCGAGGTTACACAGATTCTTGCGCGGATTTGGTGCGGACTATGTAAATTTGAGGCGGTTTCGCAAGGATGCAAAAAGGAAGTTGTCTAAACTATAAATAGGGGTCCCTAGGACTTTTCTAGGAAATTTTAAGGCTTCCTAAAGGTATTGTAAAAGGTTTTAGGGTTATCAAAGGGTGTAGCAAGGGTGAGATTCGAGATTGTTCGAATCAGTTAAGTCCTCTCTCTTTGTAATTTATGCTTTCATAGTAAATTTTTGTCGCTTTGTGTCGTGATTTTTTCCCTCAAGGGTTTTCCACATTAAATCTTTGTGTTCTCTTTGTGTGCTTGGTATCATTGGATTGCTATCCTAGATCTAGATCTGTATGATTCCCGAAACCAAATCCCAACAAGTGGTATCAAAGCAATCATTGGGGCACAAATCTAAATCTGAGGGATTAGTAATAATTGCGAGCACTAGGTATGATATTAAAAGGTACTCAGGGAAAAATAATTTTGAGTTATGAAAGATCAAGATAATGAGTTCTTTGATCAAGCAAGGCGAAGATGGTGCTCTTGAGGAGTGAAATTCTACCATGACTGATGATGAATGAATACTCTTGATAAGAAGGCCTTAACATCGATCCGTTTATGTCTCATAGATAAGGTTCTCTACAACGTCATGAGGAAAAAAACTGCAGCTAAGTTATGGGCGAAGTTAGAGGATGTCTATGCGAAAAAGTCCTCTGAAAATTGCCTACACTTGAAGTGGCAGTAGTATAACTTCAAGATGACAGAGGGTGGAGATCTGGAGGCTTACATCAGTAACTTTAATAAATTGGTTTGCAAATTACTGGATATGGAGGAAGTGATGAAATATGAAGAATAAGCATGTATGTTACTGAATTCTCTTCCAGCGTCTTATGAGTCATTCAAGGACACAATGTGCTCCACGAATAAAACCCTGAGTGTCGATACTGTTATCTCAGCCCTTCAAGAGAAGGCCATGAGAAAGCTTAACGTCAACATGGAGATATTTTTTGATGCACTATTTACAAGGGGTAAAAATTTTGAACAAGGCACAAGTTCTTCAGGTTCTAGATCCAAATCCAAGGGCAAGGCCAAAGAAAAGGTAAAGTGCTGGAACTGTGGGATGGAAGGACATATGAAGAAGGATTGTACAAATCTTAAATCTAAGAGAGAAAATTCTGAGGCTTCGTACAGGGAGGCTAATGCTGCCACGTTAGATGAATCGAGTGGATGTGATGGTGATGTTTTGTCTGTGTCTACGATCAGACGGTCAGACGATGATCGTAAAGACGAATGGATGCTAGACAAAGGGGCATCTTTTCAAATGACTCCTCATTAGAGTTGATTCACCAATTACAGGGAGTGCAATGGTGGACAGGTGTTTATGGGCAATGGCTTTGCATGTAATGTTGTGGTTGTTGGTTCGGTGCGCACTAAGATAATTGATGGGGTAGAGCGTACCTTGACTAATGTCAGGCACGTTCCTGATTTGAAGAAGAATATGATTTCTCTTAGTGTACTTGAGATAATGGACTGCAAGTTTACAGGTATTGATAGTGTTCTTAAAGTATCTAGAGGGGCACGGGTAATCATGAAAGCGCAATGACTCGGTAACATACACAGGTTGATCGGGAGCACTTCAAAAGGTGGAGTTACAACTATTGTAGTGGATTCCACCTCTACACGTGTGTGGCGTGATGGGTATGGCCACATGAGCGGGCAGGGCAGGAAGGCGAAGACGCATGGACAGGGATACAGAACAGGTGTAGCAGTCACCTATGAAAAGAATCACACAGCAAATCGCAGGATATCGATAAGGTACATAGATGACTCCAATATCGCAGGGGATCCGTCTTCTATTCAGATGGCTCTAGGAGAGCCTGATGTTGTGAAGTGGAAGGTGACTATGGGCAATGTGATGGACTTATCGTACCAGATCGACATATGGGAGCTAGTGGAGCTTCCAGTGAGCTGGAAAGTTGTTGGATGTAGGTGGATCTTCAGAAGGATACAACATAGATGCAGAGCGAGGTTGGTAGCGAAGGGTTATGCTCAGAGAGAAGGGATCAGTTTCTCAGAGATATTCGCACCAACAGTATAGCAGGTGTCTATTAGATACGTGATTGGCGTTAGCTGGCTAATGTGATCTTAAGCTGGAAGGATGGATATGGAGTCTGCACTTCTGTAAGGTAATTGGAGGAACAGATCTACATGAAGAAACAAGAGCGATTCGAAAATAAAGGGGCTAAGAAGAAGAGTTTGCAGGAGGTCGTGGTACAACCTGTCGCCTAAGCAATGTTTGATTCATTCATGGTGGGTCAGGTATTGTATGTTAATGACAATTATGACATGTCTGAAATCAATGTACTGAAGACTCGGTTAAGTGGGACATTTAGGATGAAGAATCGGGGGGCTGCAAAGATGGTTCTTGGCATTGAGACTGAAAGAGGAGTAGGCTTTGGTTATCTTAGGTAAAATACCTTGTGTAGGTATTGATCAAGTATGTGATGGACCAGGCAAAGGCGGAGAGCGTTCCCTACGCGTATCTCCTTAACTCTTCCTCAGGATATGTCCCAAAACATATGAGAAAAAGCACGATATCTCATGAGCCTTATTCGAATGCGGTTGGTAACGTATGTCATGGTCTGGATTAGACCGGTTATTTCACAGGCTATCAGTATTGTGAGCAATTACCCCGGTAAGCAATATTGGATAGCGGTGAGATGGTTAGAAGACTACGTCTTTCCTTTTGAGAATACAAGAGTAAAAGTGGTTAGGCACGCAGACTCTGATTCTACAGACATGCTCACCTAAAACATTTCTAAAGAAAAGTTTAAGTTCTGTGCAACTTCTCTGGGCCTGGCGATGGTGGAAAAGAAGGATGGAGTGTACACAAGAAGCTATGATGTAGAGATAAGAGAATGGGGCAGCAAGATACACGATTGAAGATTGAAGACTTGGTAGAGATTGTTGTCAGACTTTTAAAGTTTTCAATGGTTTGGGGCTGCTCAACCGGTCAAGAGGCTGGCTCGATTGGTCGAGGGTCCACTCGACTGGTCGAGCACCACTCGACTCAAAGTCCAGCGTGCTACTTATTTGGGTGTCCGGGGCACTTGACTAGTCGAGGTTACGCAGATTCTTACGCGGATTTCATGCGGACTGCGTAAATTTGAGACGGTTTCGTAAGAGTACGAAAGGGAAGTTGCCTAAACTATAAATAGGGGTCCCTAAGGCTTTTCTAGGGAATTTTAACGCTTCCTAAAGGTATTCTAAAGGGTTCTAGGGTTATCAAGGGTGTGGCAAGGGTGAGATTCGAGATTGTTCGAATCAGGTAAGTCCTCTCTCTATAATTTATGATTTAATAGTAGATTTCTGTCACTTTGTGCAGTGATTTTTTCCCGCAAGGGTTTTCCACGTTAAATCTTTGTGTTCTCTTGTGTGTACTTGGTGCCATTAGATTGTTATCCTAGATCTAGATCTGTGCGATTCCACAGACCAAATCCCAACAGTGAGAATCTTTCTTGTAGGGGTAAATATGTCTTTAAGACATTGTCCATAGCATAACTCAACTCTCTTAATAATATTCTTATCTTTTTTTATTTTTAATATTCGATTTTTTTTCCCGCTACATCTCTTTATTATAACTAACATATCCTCCTATCCAAATCTAAGGTGGGCCACTACATGTCAACCAATGTACCTTCTTAAACTATATAAAATGCATCTGATTTTAAAATATAGGCCATTGGATGATTGTCCTTACTTGAATAGTGATATGTTACTGATGCGAGAGAAATCAATGAGAAAGATTGGAGAGAATGGGAAGCAGTAAGGGTGGTGTTCTACATTGTGGGCCCACCGAGGTATATGTGTTTTATATCCAAGCTATATCCATCCATTTTTCAGCTCATTTCAGGGCATGATCACAAAACCGAAGCAAATGCAAAGCTCAGGTAGGCCACACTAAAGAAACAACAGGAATTATGATACCCATTGTTGAAACCTTCTTAGGGACAACCGTAAATAAAAGTAATGTTTTTTGATAATGTCACACAGGCTTAGATGAAGGGAAGACACAAATATCAACTTCTCCAAAAAGTTTGTGGCTCTCAAAATTTTTTTAATGGTGGGCTTTCAATCACCACTTTTTTCTCTCACATGGTCTACTTAAGCTTTTGATCCACTTCATTTTTGCACTCATGCCCTATATATAATAGGGTGGCACAATAGATGACGGCTTGGGTATAAAGACACACATCAAGGTGGGCTACACAGGGCCGCCATGCCAATTTCCTGTAATTTTGTGGGGCCCACCGTAATATCTGTGCGACATCCGCTCATTCCATGAGTTTGGCCTCCTTATTTTAGGACATTGCCCCAAAAATGAGTGAGGGTCCAAAACTTAAGGTGGCAACCCTGCAGAGAACACTAGTCATGGAAACGCTTACCGTTTAAGCCTCCTGACACTGATGTTCTTGTGACATCTAACCCGCTCACAAGGTCATTCCCATCAGAATGAAGCATAACAACAGCCATTCAAAAATTTTGTTGTCCGAAGAAGGTTTTAGTAGTCGGTGTTCAATACCACTATTTCACGTGGTGTGGTCCACTTGAGCTTTGTGTCTGCCTCGTCATTAGGCTCCGGACCTAACATGAGTTGATGAAACTGATGGACGGCGTGGATGTCACACGGACGTCCAGGTGGGACCTACAGAGCTAGCAAACATGAAATTTCTGTCCGAGAAATCGGGGAGAGAGGGCGAAGACGTACATTCGTTATACGTAGTATTGATACAAGGCACCTGGGCAATGCAGAGAGACGTGGGTCGTGGAAGACGGACGGATCGATTTCAAAAGAGGGTTGTTCAGTACTCTGTTAGAGTGTGGTGGTTGATACTCGGGCCCTTTGAAATTGCACACACATGGCATACGCCAATTCAATTAAACCATCTTTGTTAAACCCACTTTAGATAGTTCATCTTCTAATCATGCAACGTGTCCAGTTGTAAGTTCGATTATGGACGGAGCTCATGGTCGGTAATCAACAAGTGGCCATCAATCCAATAGACAGTTAAAGTGATCTGGGCCCTACATTTGCACCCTTTTGAAGCAAGAAGTCCCACTTCATATCTACACCACACGACCTGAGAGATAGAGTACACCTAGTGGGGGCCACTTTATGCTCAGTCATGACAATCAAAACCGTTCAAATCACTAGTGCCTCATGTGGCCCACCTCAAAGACATTGCTAACAGACCCATCATATACAACCATAGCCTGCTACGCGTATGTGTACCATGCTACACTTCTTCCCCCACGAAGTGTCGCATACGTAGTGCATCAGAGCCATGAAAAGGTGGCCCCATGACGAGCATAACCGGTATGAAAACCAACCCCATCCAATCGTTTGATGGGCCTCCCTTTATGTTCGGTCCAACCACTGGCTGTTTGTTGATCTCAATCTGTTGCCCACCTGATGAGTGGATTGCCTGATTTTCATGCAACAAGCTCTACACGTAGGGGGCTACCTTTTGCACGGCTAGATTAGGCAGGGATGGGTGTGATGAGGTCAAGCGCGGTCTTCCTCAAGGATGACTGTTTTGAATTTACGGAACTTCTCTTGGCTTCTCACAGAGATACCTCTAAGAAAAGAAGGAAAATAAAAAATTAATTTTTAAAAAACTTCAAAATAATTTTTAAAAAACTTCAAAATAAGTTTCGGAAATGGGCAAAAAATAGTTCCGCTGACCATCTAAGCACTTTTCATGTTGTGCGCAACTCTTAAAGCCCAGCTGTTGAATAGTTATACTCAAACTAAAACCTACTGTAAATAGTAAAATTAAAATTAAAATAAGAATTCAATAGCAAATTCTACATGGGCAAACACTGCTTAGTAGCGGGTGGTTGGCTAAAGTAGCTCATCCTACCTAAAATCATATATGGTACGTTAGATGGCTCATTGTAATTTGCGAAATACGTTGGTTTTAAGTTTTAACGGTTCAAAACATCTCCCTCTCCAATCGGGCCTTTTCGAATCCATCTTGGCAATGAAACTTGCCGCAATCCGGTCTACATCACTGGATTATTCTACGCGTGGGATGAGACGGCAGGAAATTTGGTGCAGCATGGGAAGCTTAGCATGCAACGGTTGGTCAAAATCTTAAACTTTCTTTGGGAGGATATATAAAATATAATTACTCTTTTTTCCCGAGTCGCCATCAAATAAAATCCGTGTGGTATTAATACCAAGATATGGTGGGACACGAAAATTGTATTCCTTATCCTTGAGATATTATTGCATGGAAGTTAACTTGTTTTGCATTCCAACCATCCATTTGAGATCACCATTCAGATGATTATGATCTTGTTATTCTAGAATTTATCAGTTTTATGACTAGCCAAAGTGGGTTTCACGGTTTTAACGGTTCGGATTGATAATCATGGGTTCCACGTGTACCGAGATAGTGTGCCCAGAGCATCAAATCTTTCCGAAGTAAAATACAATGCAAAACACAGGGTTGAGTCTTTCACCACTTGCCACCGGACCGACGTCCGAAATGATATAATTAAGGAAATACAACAGACTCCGCAGGAGATGGAATATTATGTACATACACTATAACATTTAGAAAATGAAATATATATACCTCAATTTTAACCGTCCAAATTATATTACCTGAATCCATGGTTTGTGTCTTACAAAATCAATTTATTCAGATCATCCTATCACCTTGATGGATGGATAATTTTAATGGATAGTTTTATCCCTTGATCGAAAAGATGTTTAAAGTAGTTCATGAAATGTGATATTTGATGTTACACATGCAGAGTGAGGCCATAATTGGATGGTTTGGATTGAAGTAGAGTGCATGGAACATGTAAGATGGTTTGGAAATTCTACTATTGAGCAGAATGTGGTATAGTTCCAGGAGTTTTTACCAAATGGCAGCCGCCGCCATTGTCTCATCCCATGCATGTCACTATCTATATTAGCGAATGACTTCGAACTACTTGCAGAGAGTGATGGATGATATGCATCCACTTCAAAATTAATGAGATTGCATACGTGGCATAGATGTAATTCAAATTAAAATCATGTTTACTTCATCATCCGATTATTGGATCAGTGGACATTTATTGAACGGTCAAAAATGAAGATATCCAATGGTCATATTTCGACAAAAAAGTTTAAACAAATCAGAGGTTAGGATTGTCCAACCATTCTGATTTTGGTATGCTAACTTATACACAGTGGGTTCCACAATTTAATCCGTTTAGTTGGAGTAAATCTACGAGATGCATGCAATTTACGAGTGACTGCGTATCAAGCGTCATACGCTTGCCGAGTATCATATAATTCTTCTTTAATACTCCCAACGTCCCGGACGTTAGAAATTACAGAGGTTTCAAAGAAGGCATACCGACGTATTGCAGCACGATACGTCGGGACATTAGCCTTTGAATCTTGGTCAGTTTTTAATTATCCAAACCGTTTGTATTACAAGCCGGATGGGGTTTTTCCTCCCCAGGTTAGAAGAGCATACAGAGCCGATCGAGTGGTACTAGACTCAAAATATAGTGAGTTTTGTTTGAAAATTTCGAGGTGCTCGATCAGTCAAGGGAGGTGCTCGATCCGTCGAGTGGGCCGACCGGTCGAGGACCCTGCTCCACTAGTCGAGTTTACGCAAATTCGAGTTCAGATTTTGTGCGGACCGCATAAATTTGAGGCAGTTTTCATAGAGGTGCGGAAAGTAGTTTCTTAAACTATAAATATGGGTCCCTAAGGCTATTTTAAGATATACAAGAGAGTTTCCTAAAGCTTTACAAGGGTTTGCTAAAGGGTTTAGGGCTATTAAAGATATAAGAGAGAAAGAGAGAGGAATCTTGTGAAAGGGAGGTTCTGCTCGTGGAGGTGATCTACTTCGCAGTCGACGTCTCAGCGCTTCTACGTCCTCGTGATCGGTGAGATTTTTCCGTTTTCTTTATTTTCTTATTGTTTATCTAATTCTGCGTGAGTGGAGAATGTTTGATCTAAGCGATGTGTGCTTGTGATCGGTTGTAACATTCTACTTTATAGTGAATCGTTGCTTTGGACGAGGTCTCGTGGTTTTTACCTCTTTGAGGGTTTTCCACGTAAAAATCTCTTATGTCGTGTGGTTTGTACTTTGATTTATTTCATTGCTTTATTATCCCATAATTCTGGTGTTTTGGGGAGGTTAGATCTTAAGGTTTTGTGCAACGGCCCCTAACAGAGCCTCACTTGGATTATCTCAAACTTTTGATAATTTGCCTCTTTTCTTTGAACATAAACTATTACTGTCACCTTTCTATAATCAATAGTTTTTTGGATTCAATCTGAAAGTTTTTATTGGCAACTCCTATCTAATTAGAGCCCTATCAAATAAATGGTTAATATCATTGAATACGGCCTAAATCCAATTAATAGAGTTTCGACGTATTTGATTGTAATACGTTTGAATCTATTGGAGTAAACCTCCACATCAATTCTTAGGTTGTCCTGTCCAGACGGAAGCGAATTGGCTAGTGTATAGGTACGTGTCATGCGAAGACGAGCGCTGATGCTCCTCAAGCTCTGAGTTGTACGAATGGTTCAAAGTGGATCAATGTTTCATTGGCTCCAAAATGATGTATTTATTAAATCCACACAGTTCATACATGTTTCAAGATCATTTTAGTGTAATATCCAAAACATGAATCATATCCAAAGATCAACTGGACCACACCACAATTAGAAGCGTAGATAATGATTTTTATAATTAAAAATTTTGTAGGGCCCACCATAACATTTATTTTCCATCCAATTTGTTTATAAGGACAAAATTACATGGATAAAGAGAAAAAACAAATTTCATATTGATCCGAAACTTTTGTGACCCCCCAAAAGGGTTTCAATGGTAGATGTCCCCCCACTACTTTTTGCAGTGTGGTCCAAATGAACTTCTGATCTGTCTTATTTTTCGGCTCAAGCCTTAAGACTAGCTCACCAAATGGATGGACGGTTTGGATATAAGACATACCTCATGATGGGACCCACAGAACTTGTTGACGTCAATACAGCAGCTATATAGTTGGTGTGTGGTACACCAGCCAATCCGCTTCCTGCAGGGGGACGCGTATTGCCTACATAAGCTGTTAGTATCCATTAGCCACTGGACGGTGCTACGAGGGCTCCACCATGCCATCCATCCATTTTACATGTAATTTTAATGCATGAGGCTTAAAAATGAGACAAATATAAATTTCAAGTGGACCACACCACAAAAAAACAATCATGATTGAATGCTTACCATTAAATATTTCCTAGGCCCACTATAATGTTTTTTCTTTTTCTTTTTACATCCACACTGCTGATTAGGTCATAAAGTTTTAGATGAAAGAAAAGTACAAATATCAGCTTCATTTAGAACTTTCAAAGCCTCAAGAAAATTATAATGATAAGTGTTTAATCACCATTGTTTCTTGTTGTATGGTCCACATGAAATTATCTACTTATTTTTAGACTCATAATCTAAAACGATATGGAAAAATGAAAAAAATGGATAGACAATACGTAGAGGTGTACACGAGCCGAGCCGAGCCGAGCTTTGCCTAGTTCGTGCTTGACTCAGACAGCTTAAGTCTCAGCTCATGCTCGGCTCGGCCTTCGAGCTTGGAACAACAACTCGTGCTCGGCTCGACCTTCGAGCTTGGAACAACAGCTCGTGTTGGGCTCGGCCAGCAGCTCGATCTAATTCGAGCTGAGTTTGAGCCGAGTTTTTGAGTCAAGTTCAAGTTTGAGTCTTCAAGCCGGTTTTGGTTGGATGAATTCGTCCGATTGTATGAGAGCCACCCGGCCAGTGGTCACTGGTCGGACGAACACTACTTAATGGAAAAAATGGAGAGAGGGGAGGAGAGGACTCACTTTCTGTAATGCCCTAGAAATTGTGGGTCGTGCATATGCTCAACTCCCAAGTTCCCGAGTATCACTTATAACCGATTTTTATTATTTTATGTTTAATCAGGTTTAAATGCGCGGCGTGAAATTTCTTGAAACATGAAACACAATCACATCTAGTCTATTGAAATGACAGAGTTCAAATACATATACAAGTCCAAAAGAATATAAATGGGTCACACAAGGCATTGCCTATCAAAATCACAAAAGGTGTCATGTCCACAAGAATAGGGCCGAGTCCACTACTCAGCGATCTAAATCACGTCCACTATGTCGATGGAGAACCGCCATCAACTGGAAGTAAGACAGCTCGTCCTCCTCCTCAAGACTCGAGCCGCCAGGCTCCTCAAACTCTACAACACCTGCATCTATGGGATAGTCTGATTGGTGTTTTAAAATACCGTCCCAGAGTGGGAGTGAGTGATTAACTCAGTGGGTGCTATTAATCTTAAGTTGTAACGGACATCAATTATATTATGAACTTAATGAAAGACAGTCATTCATAACACATAACTATTCTTATTACTACATATGCATGATAAATGATATGATGCATGCCCTTGCTACAACACTCCCTTAAGCGACTCTGTCTAACGATCGCGTATGACCAACACTCCCTCATTGCGACCTCGACTGCCGAGTCGCCAACCTAGCTAGTGCGATGCGATGATAATGTTAACCGAATTTTTAATTAATTTCATTCATCCAGTAGGTTGGGAAAACAGATACACCCCACGTATCAATACCCTCATCTAGTTGCGAGGCAAAGGCCCCCCAACATGTGAGGCTAAGACCCCACAATCCTTGATCCTATCGGGTTCCCCATCCCTGACTTCAAGCACATGCGGAGTGCTGAGAAAAGGGATCGCTCGCGGTCACTATAGGGAGGCTCGTCGCCCCAGCGTAGGCCGACAGCTCGGACACAGTGTCCCATTCCACCATGCCCAGCCCACGAGTCGGTGGATCGGTTTCAATTTGGTTATCAATGGGTTACAACAGTTGAAGGGTGTTCCAAGTTCTATACATATATGAGCAGACAGGGTTAACAGACAAGGTTGGTCGGTAATTAGACTAAACCACATGCATTCAGGCGAGCACGTGACAGACGACATCGGGTACAAGCAACCTATGTAGTTAAACTACTGTCGCCCATACACCCCCGCCCAAATCCACGGGTTTAGTCTCAGGATAATCCTACCGACGGGACTACCGTTTCTCTCCTCAGATTCCCGACTAACCCAAGGGTTTTGATGGTAGTTCATAACATGCCAACAAATCAGGGTTATCAATTAGCATAGATAATAGCATGCATTCATATTTCCCATCACAGAATCTAGATTTTTACAAAGCAAATGCTAATAATATCATGAAATAAAGGTGCAAGTGTTGTGTGGGTTAGTGAGGAAGGAAAGCATTTCATATATCTCCTAATACCAAAATATATAAAAGGGTTAGTGTATCAAACATGTTATGGGGAAAACATCATACATGTACCGAGCAAGGAATGTACAAGCAATCATCATTAACATATCCAATCATGTTTGAGAAACAACAAGCATTCCATCATCATTCCACATTAATTTAGGAGGAATCTAAAGTATAAGGTCTTATCTAGGTTTTGTTAGATTACCCAAATACATCACCCAACAACCAAAATCATTATACTCATATTAAAATTGGTGTTAGGCCACCTAAGAACAATAGTCCACACCTTGTGACGTTTCGCCCAACTCATGGCGCTCCTTGGGTTAGAAAATTTGGGGAAAATGATTCCTATATTAATTTAGAAGCAATTAGGTAACATTTATGCAATTTATTTTAGAAAAACCTAGGTTAGTGAGTAGGTTTTGTTTTCTACCGTCCAATCGCGAATGAAGTGGATTCGGCGGAGGGAAATGATTGAGGCTTGATTGGAGGAGACCGATGAAGGGGAGCACTAGAGCCTCCCCCACCCTACTCTTTATTCTTCTCTTCCTCTCTCTCTCTCTCTTCCTCTTTCTCTTTTTCTCTCTTTCTTTTCTCTAAGGCAAAATCGTATGGGGAGAGGGGGTGCCCAAATGAGGCTCTTTATAATGCCAAATTTGATGTAAATGGCCCCAAGGGCTAGGTTTTTACTATACTACACATATGGGAGGGTCTTTCTAAGCTCTAGGGCCCACTATGGGGTATACATATTGATATACACCATAGGATAGTTAGCCCTAATGATGATCTACGTATGTTTATGATCGGCCCGCTATTTGGATGCGCTGATCGACAGATATGATTAGAAGTCTATTCAACGGTCACCGATAGTCGATCGGGGCCGCAGCTATACGGATATGAGCAGAAAAATATCCTTACTCCACGAGTAAAGTTTGGTCGTGAACCGATGGTTCGAAATTCTTAACTTTTCATAAGAGTGGACGACCCAATTCACTTAAGTTTCAATTCATTCTTTTAGGGTATTTGCATTTTTCATGCCCTCGTCCTTTAGCTCAAGTTGAGCGGTTCTAGAAAATACCCAGGTCCGACTCCCACGATGGACATCAAGTCCAGTAAGATGGACATTATTCTATAGTTTTAGTACTAGTGGCCCACCAACAAGCGGTCTAGAGCTTATTCAGAAAATCGGGGCATTTCTGGAATGAATTAAGTATTGAGATTTCTCGGGAGCAATGATTAGGGTTTGGATCAACTATGTTCATAGTGTGGTCTATTTATAACTAGTGAAAGTGGAGGTTTGGTCATAATTACTCTAAACCATCGATTTTAAACTAAAAGAGTAATGGGGTTGACTTGGTCTATTAGTCAAGATCTGAGTCTTATCTGACTCGGTTAGATCTTTAATTTAGTTATGATTGTCTTGATCAGTTAGCGATGGGTCAATTAGATTTGGGCCCTATGTGAGTAAATTATAGTGCTAAACTTGATGTTCAAAAGATCAGGCGAATTCGTTGGCTTCCTACGATTGATTAAACAGACTTGTGCGGTTCTTTACTGGTCCCACCCATGTATAAACTATCATTGATTGTCAATGGTCAGTAAGTGGTAATATAAGTTAATTACATTAAAAAAATTAAGAATTTTTAGAAATCCAAAACGGTGAAAATCCAGGATGTTACACTTTCATATGCCGCTTGTCCAAACAGACGCTGGAAGGAGAGTATTCACCGGGCGATTTGGCCAAATGGACGGACGATGCTATTTGGGCGAATGAACAGCCAATAGGCGGCGAACGGGTTAGGGATTAAGGGTTACTGGTCGATTTGGGCGAAATGGGGAGATGGACGATGGCCAATGGGTGATTTGGGGGCTGGCTGGGACGCTGGGTTAAGGTTGGGCGAACAAACAGGTTAGGGTTAGGGTCTGAGTCATCGTAGACTCGGAAGAACTGAAATGAAGTAAGTAAAGGGAAGGGTTTTTTTTTTTTTTTTTTTTAAAAAAACTTATATATATTAAGAAAAATTGATCCGAGTTAAGTTCAAGCTGAGTCGAGGTCAATACTGAGTCGAGCCGAGCCGAGCTAGGTCCAGCTCAGACTCGACTCAAACTATTATGAGCTCATAAAAAATGGCTTGACTCGATTCGAACACAATTTCGATCTGAGTCGAGTCAACCCAAGCAAGCTAACTAGATAACTCGACTCATGTACAGCTCTAACAATACGTATAAAACAAATACATTATGGTGGAGCCTACGTAGCACTTTGCAGTAACTGGATACTGACAGCCTCACTAGGTAATCAACATCCGTGGCAGGGACAAAATCTGCATGTACACCGCAGTATCCAGGCATGTCCAGTGAATCCATTGGACATCTTTTTATTTATTTATCACAATAATTTCAAAGTGGGGTAAGCTATTAAAGTGCCATTTATGTGGTGACATGTTGGTTGTATGTGCTCCTTGAACCATTAATTTGTGTTCCCCTGAGAAGACATTAGCATTCCTCAATAAAAAAATAAGTTTAAATCAGCTGCACTGAATTTTAAATGATTCTTTTGGGTGCGTTTGGTTGCACCACATATCATGAATTTTCATGATATGTTTTTTTTTTTTGGTGATATCATGAAATTTCAAGATATTTTGGCACAACCAAACGCACCCTTACGAAAACAAAACAAGAATTTCAGCTACTACAAGATAAACAAGAAGACAGTGAGCCAATATACAGTCAAGATAGTTTTATCTTTTTAATTGTTGTCCATATGGTGTGTCCTTGTGAATACTTCTAACTTCGACCCGCCATCTAATGTCCAGTACCCATTGGTCAATTACAAACTTAAATTGACATATATATATATATATATATATATATATATATATATATATATATATATATATATATATATATATATATATATATATATATATGAGAATGAAATGGTACTGTGGTGTGCATCAAACATCAACACCGTGCATTTGACGGATCCCCGTTGGGTTATAGGATATCTCAAAAAATAAGCCATATATGGAACTCAGGTGGGCCATACCATCTAAAACCATGTGAAAACATGCTTAAAACATATAAAAGCACTTGGTGTGGCCCACCTGAGTTTTGGATATGGCTAAAACTTGGTCCAATCCCTCATCCAAGTGGGACACACAATTAATGGGCTAAATTTGTGAACCACATCTTAGTGGGCCCAATAAATGATTATGAATGTTTTAATGGAAGGGTAACCCCTCTCAACTATTGTATGTAGTGTGGCCCACCCAAATCATGAATTGACTTGATTTTAAGCCTACGACCCACCATGAAATGCTACATCTAGTTGATGGGGTAGATGTTGAACATGAGAAATTCCCATGAGGTCGACCTTTTATATATATATATATATATGGTAAAAGGTTCTGTGCCTTCGAGCTCATAGAAACTTTCGATGAGGTCAAGCTGTGTGGCCCCACCATATTGTTTGTCGAACATCAACACCTTGCATTTGATGGGTCCCCTTTAAATTATGAGATATCTCAAAAGTCAGTTATACACGGAACTTGGAACTCAGGTGGGCCATACCATCTAAAATCATATTAAGACATGCTTAAAACATATAAAAGCACCTGGTGAGGCTCACTTGAAATTTGGATGCATCTAAAACTTACTCTGACCCTCATCCAAGTGCGACACATATAGTGGATGGGCTGGACTTGTTAACCACATCTCAGTGGGCCCAACAAATGATTATGAATGTCTTAATGGAGGGTAATCCCTCTTAACTTTTGTATGTAGTGTGGCCCACACAAGTCACGGATTGACTTAATTTTTAATCCCTAAGCCCACCATGGAATGGTGCATCTGACTAATGGGTTAGATGTTTGAAACTTATCATGGTGGGCCCACACAACTCAACCTCATGGGAAGTCTCCGTGAGCTCGACTCGTTGAACCTCAGTAATCACATCACGTATGATGCGTTCTAAAAAAAGTTCGTATGTAGTACGTATGAACTGGTTCGCAGGTGAGTGTTTCCGCACGTGTGTGTGTGTGTAATAGAGACGTGGATCCTTACTCTTTCTCCGGTGGTACTCTCGCGAGTTTCAACACCCGGTGTGCGAGAGTATATCAAATTAAACGTTTTACTTTAAATTGCATGCATGCCACGTGTACAATTTCTTAACTTATTCACTTTAATCAGGCTGGCCTGATAAGTTCATCTCCATGGTGGGCCCCACGAAGGCTCAGCTTGGATGTCCCAGTTCACACCACAAGTAGGTATGTGTCCGGCAGAGGAGTAGCCGGGTAGCAAAATGCCACTCACCAAATAAATGGAGTTATTTGATGCTCTGTGGCTGTGCATGTCCTCTGATACACGGGCACAAAGAAATGATATACTAAATTGTGTAACCCACTATCACTGAGTTATGGTTCATAGATCAGATCACTTAAGCAATCCTAACCTCTGATTGGTCCACAATATTTTGTTGAAATAGGACCACTTGATAATTTTCATTTTTATTTATCGTGGTCCAATAAATGTCTACAAATCTGATGGTTAGATAATCAAATATAAGTGTCAGTTTTTTATACAATCCATATAAACTAGTGTAATTTTTTGTTTACGATACATCCAAAATGGGCACCACAATTTGGACCGTTGGCTTATTCGTAGTCCACGTATGCAATTTTGAAGTAATTTCAAAGTGCATGTGCATCATCCATCACATTCTCTTGACTCTTGATAGAGAAAGGATAACCTCAGCACTTGAAAATAGGGACAGACACTATCGTTAGTTTTGCACAATCTAAAAGGAGATAGCGCCTCACCCTCATATGTAGCACTTTTGTGGAGCTATCCAGACCATTTAAATTGTGGGCTCCATTATGAGTGGAGCATATATCTAAAATCACTCTGATTAAGCGATCCTAACCATCGAATTAATGACTACCAAATGGACGGTAAAGAGTTAAGTAGGGAGTGGTCGAATTTTGAAAGGGAGTCAAATAATTAATAATTAATATTATATTATTCTTTAAACAAATTAGTTTATGCCCCATGCACGTTGTGTCAGCCTACAACTATGCCATCTGTACGGTTGAAGATTCTCCACCATTTTTAAGTTGTGCAGAACTAGCGCGTATGATATGGGCCTTCAAAACATCATGCACGGTTCTGATTACCCTTGCTCGAGTGCACTGTGGAAGCGCACCTAGCTACATCATCCCACGTGCAAATAATTTATACGTGTGCTAGATCAGAGTCGTTTATCATGTGTTGGCAACGATGTAAATTCCATAACTAAGAAACCAGGTATATACGGGAAGCGGATTGCGTGGTGTGCCACACACCACCGACCTTGATGGTGAATTAACGTGGCAAAGTTCTGTGGCCCACCATAATGTCTTTTGTTATATCCTCACCATCCATCCATTTTGCAATATTATTTTAAGGCATGAGCCTAAAAACGAGGCAAATCCAAACCTCAAGTGGACCACACCATAGAAACCAGTGGAGTCAATGACACCATTTTTTAAACCTTCCTAGCGTCCACTGTGATGTTTATTTGCCATGAACTTATTCATTAGGTCATAAATACGTGTAAAAACACAATTATCAAAGTTTCCAAGACTCTAGGAAGTTTTATTTGAGTTTTCAATGGTAGGCTAAATTTCCATTGTTTTTGTGGTGTGGTCTACCTGTGGTTCGGATATACCTCATTTTCTGTACGGTGCCCTCAAATGATCTTGCAAAATGGATGGACGGTGTGGATATAAGCCTTACAAAAGTTTGCCATGTAAACACACCACTGGGGTCAATCAGCTTCTGTCTATATGGGAAGCGAATTGGCTGGTGTACCGCACACGTGTCGTGCGAAGTCGAACGCTGATGCTCCTCTAGCTCCAGTTGTACGAACGGTTCAAAGCATATCAAAGTTATATGGGCCCTAAAATGATGTATTTATTATATCTACACCGGTCATCCATTTTTTGAAATTATTTTAGAGCATGAGCCAAAAAAAATGAATTATATCCAAATAACAGCGGGGATAATAATTTTTACCGTTAAAACATTTATAGGGCCCACCACAACGTTTACCTTCCATCTAATATGTTCGTAAGGTCACAAAGACCTGGATGAACAGGAAAAACAAATTTCATATTGATCCAAAACTTCCGTGACCAATGGTAGACGTTGAATCCCCCACTGCATTTTGCAGTGTGGTTCACTTGATATTATATTTATATGTCTTATTTTTCAGATCAAGCCTCACGACCATCTCACCAAATAAATGGACGGTTTGGATATAACACATACCTCATGATAAGACCCACAGCACTTGCTGACGTCAACACACCAGCTATATCGCTGGTGTGTGTTACACCAGCCAATCCGCTTCCTTCTATATGACCATTAGGTGGGCCACACCTCTACTAAATAAATGAAAACTCGAAAGTGCCTCCATGTAGTAGACTATACGTATTCGCCCTGTAGCGGACTGCACGCTGCCGTCTTTGTTTACTTAGAGATGAGAGAAGTAAGGCACGAGACATGGAATTTGAAAGCCGTCCATTTGTAATTGTCCAGATCGACACGCAACTCTCGCACGCAAATCCCAAATCGAAAAAGAAAGAAAGTGAAATGTATGGTTTTCCAACATTTTGTCGAGTTCAACGGTCCACGTGATCTTGTATTTAACTTCCGCTCACTCTTAATAATGACAAATGCCACACCATCCATAAGTGGTTCTTTTGGAAGGATGGACATGTGCAGGATGCTTGCTCCTCATTGTGAACTTTTTGTTTTTTTAACTCACGCACACACACCCCACACACTCAGGCCGTAGTGGACTTTCACCACCTATGGATACTCGAACCCTTGACCGGGTGTTGAAACTCCCGGGAGTCTACCACCCGTGCAAGAGCAAGGATCCCTCATTATGAGTTGGTTCCTACTTCAAACGTGTTCTAGCCCAATAGCTAAGCTGGTCATTGCAATTGGCTACTCCTGATGGTTGGTGCATAGTGGGCCCACCATGATGTATGTGTTTCATCCATGTCATTCATCTATTTTTATAGATTATTTTATGGTATGAAACCAAAAAAATGAGGTATATCCCTATCTCAAGTGGACCATATTACAGGAAATAGTGTTGAATGAACGTCAACCATTAAAAACTTTTTGGAGGCTATAAAAGTTTTGGATCAACCTAATCTTTGTTTTTTTCCCTTCATTTGGGTCTTTATGACCTAATCAACAGATTGAATGGTTGTAACGTCCCGGAAATATCCATACAAAGACCTGAGTGCAACCTCGACGAAACCACCCAAAGACCACACCCGATTATATAATTTAGACGAGATTTAATTTAAATACTAAGCATTCGGTGGGTTAAGCTTGGGCCACTGTTTTTACAAATAGGATGGGCTAGAACCATAAGTACCACTGGCCCAACGCCACCTAAAGAGCCAGGAGAAATCCCGTGGGTCTGTCCCGCTCGGGAGTACACTGAAACTCGATGAGGGACCTAGATCGCACGTCGGGGGTCCGCTGACCTTAAAATTATAGGACGATGTCTGTCCTACTGGGCTTGACGACCATCGTGGGAACCAAGCCCAGATAATGTCCAGAAACGTCCAACTTGAGCCGTGAGTTAAGTGCGTGAGAAACGCAAATATCCTAAGAAAATGTGTCGAAACTTAAGTGAATTGGGTTGTCTGCTCTTACATAAAATTAAGGATTTCAAATCGTTAGTTTATAACCAAACTTTACACATGGAGAAAGAAAAATTTCCTGCACACTTCCGTATAACCGTTGCCCCAATTGAACACATATGATCGTTGATTTGACACATGCTCTCCACGGTCGATCGGCTTATCCGATCGCACCGAAATCGCGTCCTAGCATTGATCTATTATCAGGGAGCCTACCCCATGAGATAGATGAGCCATGGGCTTCCTTAAGAGCCTTGTTCATCAGAAATAGCCGCCCACAGGGTATAAATATAGTACAAAGTGGCCCTGGGACCATTTGCACACCGTCTGGGACTATAAATAGCTCCCAACTAACCCCCTCTCTCCCAAATACGAATTTTCTAAACCCTAAGGAGAGAAATAATAGAAAAGAGAAAAGAGAGAAGAGGAAGTTTTGGGAAATCGTTGCAATAGTGGGAAATTTTCTCCCATGGATTCATAGGCCTAATCATTGCCACGTTTCGCTACCGAAACTCTTCCGGCTGTGACTTAGGGTAAGAAATACTAATCCCTATAGTGATGTAGGTCTCCCGGATGGCTTTCTCTAAACTACCTAACCCGTTTATTCGTTTAGGCGACCAAAATTCTTTAATTGGAAACATAGTCCTAGGTGTCAGATTTGCTCAATGACTCTCAATCGAGTTGTCCTTTTCTTATATAGAAATCATTTTTTCTAATTACAATATATCCCTTAATTATAGTATCCCCTAATTACAGCATAATATCTCCTAATTACAGCAGCATGTATATCCCCTAATTACAACATAACATCTCCTAATGACAGCAGCATCTATATCCCCTAATTACAGCATAATATCACCTAATTAAAGCATCTATATCCCATAATTACAGCAGCATCTATATCCCATAATTACAGCATAATATTTCCTAATTACAACATCTTTATCCCCTAATTATAGTAGCATCTATATCTATAATATCTCTTAATTACAACATATATTTCCTAAATAACTATACAACAATATATGGTAGGTTTGTTGTCTATCCTACTAACATCCTGTCACGCCCCAAACCCGGGGACGGACAGCTTCCGTGATGCCCCGAATTCGGCACTCGACTTCCATACACCAAGTCCCGAGTTCGGCGCACCCCAAGGAAGATTTTTGAATGAATTTTTTTTCCTATTTATATACATAGTAATACCTGAGCATAAAGATCCATGATCAAATTACCGAGTAACACTCTCCAATAGAAATCCTGATTGTTACAAATGCAATGCCTTCCAAAGGTACACAGCGTCAATATTGCCAAATCGAAAAATAGATGCAATGCATTGAGAAAGCTAAGTCTTCCAAGCTACTCCAACCCTAAAAAAAATGGGAAATAGGAGGCTTAGGCAAAAAGCCTAGTGAGTACACACGTGTGTGCAATGTGTCATACATGCAGGCAAGATAAATATGCTACAAGGAAATCATACCACAGCCATAACCATATAACATGTATCCGTAATCACGTCATCATCATCATATTGTCATGCCATAATTATACAATATCAAAAATACTGACAAGTCCATGAGTCATACAATATCAGAGTACGCAATATAAATTAGTATGTAAATAATGAGTTATGAAGAGCTAAATATCAGATGTCGAGGATGCAATGCAATATATGGTGCGAATGAAATGACTATGCTGGAGTGAAGTCGGGATGGTAGTACGTAGTATCGCAGATTATGGGGTCTATCACAAGGGACTTCTATCCAAAATAGTCCCATACCTAATTTGGATAGTCAGACTCAATGTGGTAAACTCCTGATCTCAAGTTAGTCGCACGCCCCAACCGAAATCCTGGCCGTTGCGAAGGTACACTCAACAAATAGTTGTGCACCACCAGCCCGAGTGAATAGTAAATGAATGAATGAATGAATGTGCAACTCCTGCTCAATAAGTCCACATATCAGTACAGTTCATCTCTGGGATCATCACCGGGGTTTAGTACACTCCAAATGGCACTGTCTGTCTCCCAACAGCACAGTCCAAGTGAGCGTAAGAAACCTCACTATCCGCCTGGCCAATAGTCTGTCAATACCTATCCGGTACGTCAATAGCGGACCCATTTACGAGCTGGTCAAACTCAGCCTAGTAATGCTCCCTACCCTCGGGCAGGTAAGGCCACACCCCCTCCCAACCGACCACGACACAGTGGGAGACGCGGCCTCCTGGTATTCGGCATTCGGGCGCTCATGTATCCACTCGGTCTTGACGTTGGGGCATCTCCTGGCCTCGGAGGTTTAGGAATTTTCACCCAGGGACATCTATGGCGCCCATATGCTAGAACTAAATATTTTCGGTGTCCCATCTGGCCATCCACGATATGCCTGTGGAGGCTACGACTCTGATGTCGCTAGGGCATACAATGCAAGATGCATGAATCATACAATACAGTCATGCATCAATCCTGCGCATACCGTGCACTCATGTGAGATAACCTCCACCTATTAGGGAGTCTCATAACAATCTGTCCAACGACATATGCAATGGTCAACCACATCTCATAACAAACATGCAGATGATGCGTATGGGCATGTATGATAATATTGTGCTGTCACATACTCATAATCAGTATCAATACCCAGCCTCAGCAATTGGCTTCAACAATGTGGACATTTAACCAACATTGCTCCCAAGGAATGGCCCACATAAACATCAATACATACATCATGGTGAAATCACACCTCACATCGGTCCTCAGATACATCACTTGGGGTCTCACACAAGGGCCGCACATTCATCGCATTGGGCCTCACTCATGGGCCGCATATACATCACATTAGGCCATATCATATATGCACTACACATCGCAATGGGCCTTGGCTCTTGGACCATGAATACACCACATCAGGCTTCACGACCGATGGGCTTCAAATACTCAAGAGGTGAGTCCTACACATGGGCCTCAAATACATCACAATGAGCGACAACCCATGGGCCTAAAATATGTCTCAATGAGCCACGCCCATGAGTCTCAAATAGCCCATGGGCCTCGAATACATTGCAAGTGGCCTCAAATCTATTTCACAGGTAGACCACATACCTGGGCCTAATATACATCACTATGGGCCGCATCACATGGGCCGAAAATACATCACAATGAGCTTCATCATATGGACCGAAAATATATCTCAATGGGTCTTGCCCATAGGCCACGAATACATGGCTACACCAATTATGATAAGTCTTATACTACAACCACTTCACACGTCACATAGATAATGACTCATATTCGGTGTCACATGGTTAAGGGCTGAGAGCCACATTTTATCATACCATTTATAGTTAAAGATCACATTGTATAAAAATCCAGGATCTTGATAGCATTAGCTTAGGTAATATAACCCTAAATCATATTCTGTTTAGTGTACAACTTGGTCATGTGTGATTCAAGTGGTGGTATCTATGTCGATAAGTACAAACCTACGTTGTTGAATGGTCATCAATGCCACTTGATTTCATACGGTTAGGTGGCCTTGTACGTACTTCATATTCACACAGTTAGATGACTACATATACTACATGTTCTCTACCATTGCCTATGATTAGGTGGCTATACATACATCAAATACCCACATGATCAATGGGCCAAATAGGTAATATCACACCCTCACACCACTAGAGTTTATATATTTGTTATAATTAAACATGTTTTTAAGGGTTTAAACACAAGTATCATGATCCTATTACTTGGGGCCACACTCTAACCAAAGTGTCAAGTGATCAAGGGATGTCCACAATCAGCCCATTTAAAGGATTAATCATCATTACTTCAAAAATTACAATACCAGTTCGTCATACATTCCACACATGGAAATTACAAGCTCTTATCAAAGAGGCCTAATGGTTTAACCCAAACAAGGCTATCACTGATGGGCCCACATGGCGTTCACTCAAAATGGGCCTTAACATTCTTGGGCTCACATATCAATGGAATTCATAATGGGTCCTGTGCAGTAGAGTCCATGGGGATTTTCCATGAGGTTGAGTTGTGTGTGACCCACCTACGACTTAGGTCTACTTTGATTTTAGTCTAAGTCCTAAAATGATATGAGGAAGTGGATGGTCTGCATGGATTAAATAAATACACCATGGTGGCCTTAGGTTGGATTCAATAGTTAAGTATTTATCCTTACAGCCTTGTATTGTATAGTCCAATTCAGGTTGGATTGACTGTTCTGTGGGACAACGGCCTAAAGGAAACCCGGTATATGGGCTGAATATCTAATACATCGTCAGGATGACCCATAACGAATTTTCAATGATGAGAGTTTAATTTGCATTATTTCAGAACGTACGACTATCTAATCATTGGATGGGCCTAAGTCTTGGTAACATATCGTCAAAAGAGTTGATAAAATAGATAAACGATGAGGATCTTAAATATAAATCATGTCATAACCATGGTGGATTAAGTGGCATAACACCTACATCAAAGTGGGTCATACCACACACAAGTTGAGAGGGTTACCCTCCCTTAAATATTCATATTTATTTGTTGGGCCCACAGAGGTGTGGTTCATAAATCCAGCCCATCCATTATGTGTGTCCCACTTGGTTGAGGGGTCAGACCAAGTTTCAGATACATCCAAATTTCAGGTGGACCTAACAGGTGATTTACATACTCGAGCTTCGAGTTGTACAGACAGTTAAGGAGATCAAGGTTACATGGGTGCAAAGAGATGTATTTATTGCATATACACAATTCATTTATTTTTATTTCTATATTTTACTTTTTTTTTTTTTTTTTTGAGATCATTTTATAGCATCATCCAAAAAATGAATCATATCCGAAGATTATCTGGACCTCACCACAAACAGTAGTGGAGATAATGATTTCACCATTAAACAATTTACAGGGCCCACCATACCGTTTATTTTCCATCCAATCTGTTCATAATGTCACAAAGACCTGAATTAAGGGGAAAAACAAATTTCATACTGCTCCAAAATTTCGGACCCAAAAAGGGTTCCAATGGTTTACGTTCAATCCCCGCCACTTTTGTAGTGTGGCCCACTTGATAGTTAAATCTATCTTATTTATTATTATTATTATTATTATTATTATTTATACGTGTAGGTGTGTGTGAGTTTGGCCAGCCCAATGGGCCAATGGTTGGATGATTGGATGCCATACAAACATTTTGGTGGGGCCCACTATCAATGGGTCCCACATGAACTCTATAATAAATTGATTTTATATGTTTTCTCCTATGCATCCACACCATTAATAGCATCATCATCATTATTGCAATTATCTTCATCATCAATCATACTATCTTCATCATCCACACCATTAATCACATCATCATCAATATCATCTCTACCATACATAAACACAACAAAAATAAAATAAGAATAAGTAGGGTGGGTGTACTCACCTTGATGAATTAGATGGATGGTTGAGATGTATGGAAGGGATGGAATTGATGGTTGAGATGGATGAAAGGTATGGGATTGATGGAGTTGATGGCCCACCAAGATCACTCCTCTCTCTCTCTCTCTTATGGAAAAAAATGGTGAAATGCTAAGGGATGGAGGGGTATTTATAAAGAAATGGATAAAATTTTGGTTAAGTTAAGCTAATGTGATTAATATTAGCTTAGGCTAGGATTATGGTACTTAATTCATGCTTTACAATTAATGGTGGATTAAAGGAGCATGGGATGGCATGGTGTGGTGATGTCATGCATAGTGTATGGCATGGAGAAAGGTTGACTTTTATACATATGAGAGAGAAGAGGTATGGGTATGTGACATCACACACATGGGTAGAGATTCTCTCACCCATGTGTGGCATGTACATGTGTGCTTGACATGTGTTGTGCACATGTGTGGAATGAAATACATAGTGCCATGCGCACATGATACACTTATTATTCTTCACGGCGTATCTTACTAACGGAGTATCATACCGACGCACGGGTGGTACCTTCACGATCGTGGCGACGAGGCAATCAATATGAGATAGGTTTCGAAGTCTTGGGGTTCCGGTCAGTTGGGTGTGTATTATGAACGGTCGATCCAGGTCTAGCTAAGGATATCGATCATCATGCACATATGCATGAAAA
Organism: Magnolia sinica; assembly: GCF_029962835.1. Lineage (NCBI taxonomy): Eukaryota > Viridiplantae > Streptophyta > Magnoliopsida > Magnoliales > Magnoliaceae > Magnolia > Magnolia sinica. The sequence goes on from NC_080581.1 coordinate 9,619,667, forward strand.
ATAGTACCGAATGGACCAGGTGTTACACATCCCCCCTCAAATTGATGTTGATCAATCAAGAAGCATCAATTTTTCAACAAGAAATTGATGACGTAGTCGTGTCATAGCTTTGGTGAAGACATCCGCTATCTAAAGGTTACTTGAGACATGTGGAAGAGAGATAACCCGAGTATTAACAGCTTCCCGAATAGAATGGAATTCCACCTCGATATGTTTGGTACGCTCGTAATAGACGGGATTGGTAGCAATCTGAATAGCACTCGTATTATCAACATGAAGAGGAGTGGGAGTAGACTGAGAAAAATCTATTTCAACAAGTAAGTGATAGAGCCACATAATCTCCGAGCAGGCTGCCGACATGGCACAGTACTTGGACTCGGTCGAAGATTTAGAAACATGATTCTGTTTCTTATTCTTCCAAGAGATAAGTGAATCACCAAAAAACATACACTACCCGGTGACAGACCGGTGAGTATCATGACATCTTGTCCAGTCAGCATCACTAAAAGCCACAAGGTGAAGAGGAGTACCAGTAAAAAAGAACAAGCCACGGTGAGAGGAACCCTGAAGATATCGAATAATTCGGCGGACTGCGGCAAAATGAAGGTGGCGAGGAGACTACATAAATTGACTGACTTGCTGGATAGCAAAGGAGATGTCAAGCTGTGTAATAGTGAGATAATTGAGACTACCAACTAACTGTCAAAACACTATGGGATCAGGAAGGAGATCCCCCTCCTCACGTCGATACTTGACATTCACTTCCAAAGGGGTATCTACTGAAGAGGAGTCCTGTAAACCAGACAAGAAAATCAAGTCCTCCGTGTATTTATGCTGATGCAAGAAAACTCCAGAGGAATTGGACTGAACTTCCAAACCGAGAAAATACCGGAGATGACCAAGATCCATCATATGGAATGAATCATGAAGGTGCTGCTTGAGTTGATTAATGAGGGTAGAATCAGTCACAGTGACGACAATGTCATCGACATAAACCAGAAGAAGAAAGATATCAACAGAAGTCGTACAAAGAAACGACGAAGACCCATACTGGCTTTGGATGAAAGAAAATCGAAGTAAGGTAGTCTAGAACTTATCAAACCAAGCCCAAGGAGCCTGTTTCAAACCATATAGAGAGCGTTTCAGCTTACACACATTCGACATAGATGACGAGCAGAGGCCAGAAGGAGGTGTCATGTAAACATCTTTTTGTAAATGACCATGAAGAAATGTGTTCTTCACATCCATCTAGCAAAGGGACCATCCCTGAGAGGCTACAATGGCAATAATAGTACACACAGTGGTCATTTTAGCGACAAAAGTAAAGGTCTCCTCATAGTCAACCCCATACTCCTGACGGTTACCAAGGGTAACCAAACGAGCCTTATAATGGTCCACAGACCCATCAGGCCAAAGTTTCATAGAAAAACCCACTTACACCCAATTAGCTTGACATGAGAAGGACAAGGGACCATGTCCCAAGTCTGATTTTCTTGAAGAGCTTGAAGTTCTTCCTGCATGGCCTTTCTCCAACAATCATGTTTATCAGCTTACGAGTAGGAATTAGGAATCGACACAGTTGATAAGGTAACCATGAAGGAGGTATGAGGAAAACCATACCTATCCGGTTGATGAGAAGTACGGTCAGACCATCGAGGAAGATGCAAAATGGGATCAAGTGGCAAATCAAACTCAGGAAGGGGTAGAGTTGGTCGACGGCATTCATACACAAAACTAGGCTTGAAGCATTCAGGAGGGCAAATCAAATCATCAAAGTGAGGAAGAACAGAAACTGCAGGAGATAATGTAATAGAACTAGGAAAGAAATATTGATACTTAAAGAAAATAATATTACGATATATATGAAATTTATTGGAAGAAGCATCATAGCACACAAATCCTTTTTGAGATAAGTTATATCCCAAAAAGACACATTTCACAGATTACGCAGAGAGTTTATGACGTTGATACGGAGGTATATGCACAAAACAAATACAGCCAAAAGTGTGTAAGTCAAGAAAGTTAGGATACTATTTATGCAGACGATAATATGGACAGTCGAAATTTAGCACTTTAGAAGGCAACCTATTAATCAAATATACTATTGTAGCTAAAGCTTCAACCCAAAATTTAGGAGGAATAGAAGATGCAAGTAACAAGGTCCTAGCAACATCCAACAAATGTCAATTTTTGCGCTTAGCTACGCCATTTTGTTGAGGCGTATAAGGACACAAGCAGTGATAAACAATTCCTTTGTAACGAAGAAACTCAAGAAATTCATAAGACATATATTCTCTACCATAATCAGTTCGTAAAGTCTTAATGCTAGTGGTAAATTGATTCTCAACATATGCTAGAAACGATTTAAAAACAGCAAAGACTTCATTTTTATAGCGTAGAAAATATACCCAAGTATGTCGACTATGGTCATCTATGAATGTCACAAAATATTTATAATGAGCATAAGAAATGACAGGAGTAATGCCCCATATGCTAGAAACGATTTGAAAACAGAAAAGACTTCAGTCTTATAGCGTAGAAAATATACCCAAGTATGTCGACTATGATCATCTATGAATATCACAAAATATTTATAATGAGCATGAGAAATGACAGGAGTAATGCCCCATACATCACTATGAATAAGGTCAAAACAATTCTTTGCCCTACTCCTGGAAGAAGGGAAGGGAAGAATCTTACTTTTTTCGATTTTACACGTACAACAATCAAAAGACAAAGCATGAGGCAAAGAAGAATTTTTTTTTCCAACGAACCAGAATTCAGCAAATGAGATAAAACAACATTATTTAGATGACATAAATGTTTGTGTCATACTTCACAATTATTGGAGACAGTAGTACGAGCCAAAGAAATGATACTAGGAATGGAAAAGTATAATAGAAATAGTCTCCTAACTTTGGGCCCTTTCGCTATTATCCTCCTCGACACCGGATCCTGCACATGACAACCATCACGAGAAAAATGAACATTATAATTATCATCCACTAATTGTTCAACTGAGATAAGACTCGTAGAAAGTCCAAATGATACAAAAATATTAGTAAGTGATGGTACAATATCACCAACCCCAGTAATCGGTAAACGATGGCCATTAACAACTTGAATATTAGAAGAACTAGTGTACTTACGAATAGTGTTAAGCATATCAGGAGTCATATGATTGGATGCAGCAGAGTCAACAAGCCAAGATTGAGAAGGTATAGTATGTATAGTACCCTTACCTTGCAGCCCTAAAGCAGAAAATGCTTATACAATTATTTGCTACACCATTTCTGGTGTAAGGCAGGTGTAGCAGCAGTGGAAGATGACATTGTAGTGAGATTTTGAGTGCTGGTTACCCCATCCGAAGTGTGGCCAATAGCAGTAGCATGATAAGCATTCACGGGTCGATTTTGAGGACGTGTTGAGCATTCTTTGATGATGTGCCCTTTCTGTTTACAGTAGTTACAGAACTTTTTAGCACAATGGACAGCAATATGCCCATAATGTTTGCAACTGCAGTACTGAACTGTACGCATGTCTCAGACCCTCCCTTTGCCTTGAGTAGTGTATGCGACAACATTCTCTTGCGGAAGCAAAGATTAAGTAAGAAGACGTTGTTCTTCTCGAAGAAGTGCTCCAAAACACACGTCAAGAAATGTTGAAGGATCCTTATGCATCAGGTTGGAGCGAATATACTCGAATTCTGACATTAGTTTCATTAAAAACTGGTCTCTTTTGCTAACTTCATGGACTGCTTGAATAACAGAGAGGGACTCGGCTGACACGTTGGCATACACAATGTCGAAAAACTCAGCCCAAAGATTCTAAAAATCATAGAAATATTCCTGAACAGAGAGTGTACCTTAGGAATAGGCAGCAATATCAGTTTCCAACTGAAATCATCGGGCGGAATAATCGTGATGATAGAACTTTTTCAAGTACTCCCACATCAATTTAATCGTCTTGTGCGACCTTAAATTGAGTATAAGCAGTGGATCAATAGACCCAAGAATCCAAGTCATAACGCGAGCATCTTTCATCTTCTATTGAACCAACGTCATAGGATCGGTAGGTGCTGGATCACTCCCATCAACATGTCCCCCCAACTCCTTTCCCATGATAAAAAGTTGAAACTGAAACTCCCAAGCAGCATAATTCTTCCCTGTAAACCGATTTTGAAAGACTTCTGAGTTGGAGTTGTTAGCCATAACTAGAATCTCTCGAAATGCACCAAAAAAACTGCAAATCAGAACTACACCCATGAAACCAGAAAACCAGAGCCTAGAACCATGAAAATTGGACCAAAGACAAGGTTGCAGAGAGTGGATCTGATACCATGTCAGATTTGCTCAATGACCCTCAATCGAGTGGTCCTTTTCTTATATAGAAATCATTTTCCCTAATTACAATATATCCTTTAATTACAGTATCCCCTAATTACAGCATAATATCTCCTAATTATAGCAACATCTATATTCCCTAATTACAGCATAATATCTCTTAATTATAGCAGCATCTATATCCCCTAATTACGGCATTATATCTTCTAATTACAGCAGTATCTATATCCCCTAATTACAACATTTATATCCCCTAATTACAGCAGCATCTATATTCCATAATTACAGCATATTATCTCCTAATTACAGTATCTATATCCCCTAATTACAGCAGCATCTATATCCATAATATCTCCTAATTACAGCATCTATTTCCTAAATAACTATACAACAATATATGGTAGGTTTGTTGTCTATCCTACTAACTAAGACTGAGTTCAAGTCAGGCGTGCTACCGAAAGGTGCGGACTATAAACACTTAAGTTGCGGTTTATCAATGCTTTCATTATAGCTAATTATTTATGTATGTTGTGATTGTTACTGTAGGATCTCGTATTATCGTCAACATGCTTGTTTCTCTATGAAATAAATCGACGAATTGCAAATGATAGATAACATAGTCTATGTGTTTGATGAAATGTGTAAATGAGAAATAGATAATGATTAGTGCTTGCCATGATTGTTAACTTAGGATTCGTTGTTATATATACATATGTATTTCTCTAAGTAACAAATTGATAAAATGCAAGTTGTAGCTAACGTAACCTATGTGTTTGATGAAATGCCTTAATGACAAATTCATCAGGATTGCTTATCGAATGTTGATTTATATATTACGTGTGGGTATTAGTAGGATTTGAATAGGAGCGGGACTACAATCATAGTCTAGGCAATCGGTAAACGCTCATATTTAGGTGGTCGAATTGGTTTGGCCACCTTGGGTAAACTCGAAAGATACGGGCCGTACGTCGACAGTGGCTAGGCCACGAGGGGCACTTATGCGCTCCATGTCGACTACGTCTGCATGTGCCCATACCAATCGAGCTTCCCTAAAGAACCAATTGACCTATTGAATGTTTACCATGTATGAACGCGATTGTTTGAATCTAGGGTACCCCTCACCATCGTAAAGATCCACCTTTAACCATGGTACCATGATCCTCATAACTCGTGATCATGGTGGTATGGGACACCGTGTTCCTGTTGTCGACTTGCGCTGGGGTGACGAGCCTCCCCGTAGTGATCGTGAGCACCACTTCTTACAACTTGCCTATCGTATGTATTTATCTAAGAGTGACAAACCTAGATGGATCCAGAACACAGAAATAGGACCGTTGCGGTTGTCCGATACCTAGTGATTTGATTTGGATCAATATTAAAAGGGAGGTATCCTAGCTTTCCCAAATTTCTAGATGAGTGGGCCTAATTAATCACCTAGCTAACATGATCATGCATCACATCGTATTAGTTAGAATATGGCGAAAAAGCGTTGGAGTCGCACATTTGAGGCAGTGTTGTCATATGCGAAACAGGTGGTCGGAGTCGCGTGTTGAGGGAATGTTGATGGGTGAGGGCATGCATCATTACATGAATTTCATTCTCGCATTAAAAAGACTAGTTAGGAAATGATTGCTTATTTTTGTCTTATCATAACTGCATTGATCGACTTGATAACATGTGTAACTTTTGCTTTATAGAACCACTGAGTTGATCACTCACTCCCACTTAAAATACCAACCAGACACTAGTGTAGATGCAGGTGCAGATGGCGACGATGCATTAGAGTAGGACTTCTTGGATGAGGAGGAGGAATTCTCCTATTTTCAGCTCTCGAGCGGGCCGATGTAGGCCACGTGTCGTTCGATAGAGAACGTTGAGCATCTAGGCTTAGACGGATACTACATTTCCATTACCACATTTTGTTTATTTTAAATTGTACATGTATATATTGAACCCAGTCGTGGACCCATACTCTGGAAGAAACTTTGTGAAACATGTATATATTTATATAGATATGTTTTGGATTTACGTATTTGCTTAGCTTCATTAAAATCTGGAGTATGATACACTGTTTAGTATAATTGTATGCATACTTAATTGATCAACATGAAAGAAATCAGAACATTACCTTCCACAGGACATAAGTGATGTTCGGAATCTCGGGATTCAAGCTCTGCTCGACTCTCGAATTTCAGGGCGTTACAATGGTGGAATTTAATGGTGGATATCTAATCACTATTATTTTCCCGTGGTGTGGTCTACCTCATATTTATATACCTCTCATTTTTAGGATCAAGCCCTAAAATGATCGGTAAAAATGGATCAAACACATACATCATGGTGAGACCCACATAGCACTGACCACCAGCCGGGAAATGGATTGGCTACTCCCTGCCACTAGCCAATGGCTGATGATCGATGCTCAGTGGACCCCCACCATGATGTATGTGTTTCATCCATGCCGTATATCTACTTTTCTTGATCATTTTATGATATGAGACCAAAAATGAGGTATATCCCCATCTCAAGTGGATCACATTACAGGAAACAGTGTTGAATGTACATCAACCATTAAAAAAAATTGGAGGCAATAAAAGTTTTGGATTAAGCTGATCTTCGGTTTTTCATACATAATCAACAGATTGGATGTCAAATAAACAGTACAGTGGCCCTTCAGAGGATTTTAATGGTGGATATCCAATCACTATTGTTTTCCTGTGGTGTGGTCCACCTGATAATTATATACCTCTCGTTTTGAATAATAAGCTCCAAAATGATCCGTAAAAATGGATGAACGGAATGGATGAAACACATACATCATGGTGGGGCCCACATAGCACTGACCACCAGCCATGGGCTGGTGGCAGGGGAGTAGCCAATCCGTTTCAGGTCATTGCTACTCTCATTGAACCAAGTGGACCACAGCTGTACATTCAATACAGATAATCGATCATCTTTTACTAACCGTTGATTATTCTCGTACACGTGCTGCCCAAACGATGAGTGGACATGCATGGCATTGATCATCGCTACTACAGTCGTTAGACCATGGCGTGTTGAAGCTCATTGTGGTTAAAAAGTGATTCTTACGATAATCTATTTATAAAAAAGTAATGATTATCATTACTACGGTACTCATTCAAAGAAAATAAAATTGGTGATGGTATATATAGAATACTAACATTATATTTTCCCTTTTTATGTGTAAAATAATTTTATTAGTTAGATATACTTTGATGAGATTTTGTTAATGTGTTATATCAGTGTTCATTTATTTTATAAAATTATTTCATGGTGTCCCGTGACTGAAGTTGTCCAACACCTCCCTGACTTCAAGAAGTTTTCAATGACATGCATTTAATTTCCTTCCTAGATATTATAATGAGGTCCATATCTTCTTTGAACTTGCCCAAGTTTTTGTCCATTTCATTAAATAATCATGCAAAAGGGATGAATGATGTAGATATGGCACACACATTATAAGGGGGCTACAAAAGAATGCCACATCAACACACTTCTACCCATAGATATCATAAGATGATTACAAAGGATTAATGTGATTTGACAATAGTAAGTAAGCTCTTATTGTACGAGTAAACTCAGTTGGGCACACCTTGAATGTATGTGTTTTATCTATGCCATTCATCCATTTTTTACATCAAATTTAAGGAGTTGAGCCCAAAATTGAAGCATATCCAAAGATCAAGTGAATAATATCACATAAACCATGGGGATAATGATTTCCACAATAGAAACCTTGCTACGCCCCATGGTGATGTTTATTTGTCAACCAATCTACTTATAAAATCATAAAGACATAGATGAAGGGAAAACACAGGTACAAGCTTGATCCAAAACTTCCGTGGCCCCAAGAAATTTTCGACGGTAGAGGTTCAATTCAACTGTTTCCTACGATGCATGTGGTCTGTTTGAACATTGTATATGCTTCATTTTTGGGCTCAAGCCCTAAAATACAGCAATCATGGTGGACCTCACAGAGTTTACTCAGTGCGCGAGCACTTTGGCATGTGCTAGGTATTAATGCCCATCACCTATCTGAAAGATTGCTCAAGGACACGACACTATAGCCACGTGCACGAGATCTTAGCCATTTATCAAGTACAGCTTGACGAGAGCACCCGCTGCCCTTAACATGAGCATGGTCCACTCAGTGCACGGGCAACACATATACACTGAACAAAGCTCTCAAGTCCAAGCAATTGGAACATATTAATCTACAGTCTACCCAGCAAAGAACTCCCAACCCCCCAATATGTTGGGCCCACCATGAGGATCATCTTGTGCAACAGTCAGCCTCATTCACTCATCAGGTGGGCCACATCATAGAAAACAATGCGGAGCCATTGATAAATAACAAAATACAAGTGTGGCCACTAAATGAGTGGATGCGGTTGCTTATTGAAGAAGGTGATCCTCATGATTGCTATAATCTGTTAGATGGATTGGATGTTGCATGCAGGTGAAAGATTCGATGTTATCTACTGAGTTGACAGTGACTCGTAGTCCAACCGGTTGGACTGGAGATCTTCCCCATTGGACATGGGCAGTGATTTTCTTCGTAACCATCTACATCGCCGACCACTTGATGGGTGAATCGGCCACATTTATAGACAGCATGGCCCCACCTAATGGATGGCCTATATCTTAGACATATGTCCAATATTTGCACTTATCAGTGGAAAAATATTTTGTAAATTAAATAATATTTAAAATTGAAAATTAAAATAAAATTAACACCAGGTTGAATACTGTCCTCAAAGCTTGATTCACTCCATTCTTGATTGAAATAAAGATTGCTGATGGTTTTTTCTTCCTTTTTTTTGGGTTAGCTTGTTAGTACACACCCATGTCAGTACACACACTCCATGTTAGCCACCCCAGCTGGGGATCGATACCAAGACCTCAAGTGTTGAAACGAGGTATATCCACTCAGTCTGCCAGTTGAGCTATGGATCTATGGATCTGGGTGTAGATTGCTGATGGGTTAAACGTGAATTGCTTCCAAGATAATACAAGCCTTTTTTTCCTTAAAATTATGAGTGTAGCAATCATAAAGTGACCTACTTAGGAACTTAATTAACACAGTTCATAATTCTAATGGATTTATTGAGCGATTGAGCTCAATGACTGAAACAAGATTCAAGCCACTCAACAACTTCTTGAATAACCTTAAAAGGAAAATCTATAAGAAATCGGATTGGATTGAATTAGTTAGACTTGTATGATTTTGTATCTAAAAGGTCCAATTTATATAACATATGAGGTGTGGACTATTGCCATATTGTCATCAATAGTTCAAAACATTTGTGAAATGTTTCTGACTATTTGCAATAAGTTTTGAATGTTTTAAATCGTTAGATTAATGATCTGACCATTGGATCATCAAGGGCTATCCATAAGGTCACAAGAGAGCGACCACTTTACAACACATGTAAAGTGTAAGGTGGATCTTCTAACGTCACTAGAAATACACTATCCACACTCGAGTGCCCATGCATGCGTATGCAAACTAAGCATCTCTATGTCCATTTCTTCTAGTAAAAATATTCCACACTCCGGAACTTATAAACAAAAAGTTTTCTCCCATTCTATACTTAAAAATAATAATAATAATAATAATAATAATAATAATAATAATAATAATAATCGGTAGTATTTTTTAAGTTCATTTTAACAGGAAGTAAAAAATAAAAAATTAAAATTATTTATTTTTAAAACCAAAATCTCAGCATGTTTGCATCAGTCTCTCCTCACATTTTTACATCAGTGGGCCCTTTGTTTCCTGTGCACCACACACAATAGGAGCTGCCGACGGTCCACTCGACTGCTCCATCACAATAAAAAAGAGAGAAAAGCCGCCGGCGTCCCACCCACAGGATGAATTTTTATTATAAGCAGGCTCATCTCTGCATTTAGTATACACGAGTTTTTAATTCTGATAAGTGGGGCCCATTGTTTAGTAATCCAGACCATTGATCTGCTGTATGCTAACATATTCTGGAGTTTTTCCAAGGAACAATCTTAACCTTTCGATTTGTGGCCTAATGAGAGGCAAGGAGACGGTAAGGAAAATAAATAAGCAAAGGTCCACGTTAAAATGAAAATGCTCTACTTTTTTGTGGCTGAGATCTTTCAACACAGGTGATTGCTGGGCTACGTGTCACCCACGGTGTTCTCAACAGACCAATGGTCTAGATCACCAGATCATGGCTCCACTTTTCAGAATTAAGAATTCCATGTATACTAAGATGCATACCAGGTATCATGTAATTCCTCATCCCAAACGAACAAATAAAAAGCTGATTTTTTGTACATCAATCAAACACGTTGAAATTCAAAACATAAACATCCGTTGCATGGGTCCCTCCCTGCATGGACCACGGTGTTCCTCAATATCAATCCGATGATTCTGACCATTCAATCGGTGGACCTTTCTTTACCTGCAGGCGGCAAGCCTCATTGAAAAAATTGATTTGGAAATCGGCTAATGAGTAAATACAGTAGCACCCTTTTATGGTACTGAGTAAACTCCGTTGGGCCCACCGTGAATATGTGGTTTATCCACACTGTCCATCCGTTTTTTCAGATCATTTAATAGATTTTGCCCAAAATTTGAAGCATATCCAATGCTCAAGTGGACCACACTGCAGGAAACGGTGGGAAAAATGATATCCACCGTTGAAACTTTCCTAGGGCGCACTGTTACGTTTATTTGTCATTCGTCATACACGGAAATGGATGAAGAGAAAACACAGATATCAGCCTGATCCAAAACTTCCCCCGAGAAATTTTCAACGGTATACATTCAATTCACGTTGTTTCCTGTGGTATGGTCTAGTTGACATTTGGATATGCTTCATTTTTGGGTTCAAGGGCTTAAATTATCTGTTTTATTGGATGGACCGAGGGGATAAATACATAAATCACGGTGTGCCCCACATATGTAATCCGCTTCCATTCATTTGGGAGCTTTGCTATGCGTACACGCGTGTGCAATAAAGTTCATGCACACGCCACGATATGTGCCAGCATGGAATGATGGGTCCGAGATCCAATCCATCCATCAGAAATTAACCACTCTATTGATTACCTGATCCAAGAATCAGGTTGATCCACTCATTATGTGGGCCATAGTTCCTAAAAAAATAAAGTAGGGCTCTGAAAAAACTTGGCTGAATTTCTCTTAACAACTCAACTGTTTGCAATATTCTGGGTCACATCTTGCGTGGACCAGACTTATTTTTGGGAAAACATGTAGGAGACAATACAAGCCTCGTGAATGGATTGGACCTCCTTCTATGTGCCATGCTGGCACACGTGTAGCTTGTACATGACTTTTACTGCACACGAGTGTGAACTTAGCAAGAAAATTCAAGGCGCGGTTTGGGTGGATCCCTAGCTGTGGGGCCATTGTGATTGTGATGTATGTTCCTTACATTCACACCCTCCATCCATTTTGAAAGCTTATTTTAGGCATGATCCAAAAAATAAAGCATATCCACATTTTATGTGGACCATAATAGAAATAGTCGTGATTGAATCCCCACCATTAAAAACTTCATGGGGCCATAGAAATGCTTATTTTCCATCTAAACCTACACAAATTTCAACTTCATGCAAAACTTTTTTAGTTCGATGAGAAATTTGTATTGGTTGATTATCACTTTTTCTTGTATTAAGGCCAACCTGAGATTTGGATTTGCTTCGTTTTTTGGATTAAGCCCTAAAATGAGTTTTTTCAAAATAAATGGACGTGGATATAAGGAACATACCTCAAGGTGGGCCCCACGGTCAGGGATCTCACCTACGTCAATCGTTCCGGGTATCCAACAAAGTTATGCATGAAAATTTAGGGCATGTTTGGGCAGGTGTATTAGGTCGTATTAAGGTAGATGGATTGAAAAATATCCAATAAATACATATATAAGGTATTGTATATAAATTGATATTATCCCATATTTTCTAATACCATGTTTAGAATTGATAAGAGTATTTTTAATCTCGTTGTATTGAATTCAAATCATGTTTGGATAAAGAGTTGGGATTGAAAAGTGTGCCCAAACAATTCAAAAAATTGAATAAAGATTTTCCTACCATTAAAATATTCCTTAGCCCACCTTTATGTCTATATACCATCCAAACGATTTAAAAAGGTCATTCCCACTGGGAGAATGTGAAAACACGGAAGAAAAAGAAAAAAAAAAAAAAAGGAAAATAAAAAAAAAAAAAAATCACACATGATATGCAACAATTGACACCATATGTTTATTCAAATCGGTGGTCATTGATAATGACCTTTTTTTTTTCTTGTATGGCCCCACCATGTTTTGGATCCACTAAATTTTCAAAATATTGTCCTAAAATCATCAGGACAAATAAATGGACAGGTGAAATTTTCAAACATCTTCCGATGGGCCCCACCTACCATCTAAGCGCATGAACATCCTATGAGGTGAATTTGTAGACCATACACGTCCGTGGGACATAGCAAATCAGCATGGATTTTGGGGAATTAGCATAGGCTTTGAAGAATCAGAGAGGGATGGTGAAATCCCGCCTATAGTACAGGGTTTGGGTGCCAAAATCAAAATAGTTTTGATTGTCCTATTCAATCACTACAAGAAATTTCACTTTTACCTACGAAACATTTCGTAGGTAAATGATATTATTTCGTAGGCAAAGTGTTTTACCTACGAAATATTTCGTCAGTAAATTCGTTGGTAAAAAGCCATGGCTAAAGACTTTTACCAACGAAAAAATGTCATCGTCGGTAATAGTAAGACTTTTACCAACGAAATTTAAGACTTTTACCTACGAACGTTTTCGTAGCTAAAAACTTTGTTAAAACTTTTACCTACAAACATTTTTCGTTGTAAAAAACTTTGTTAAAACTTTTACCTACGAATTGTTTCGTAGGTAGAAACGGTGTTTAGACTTTTACCTACGAACATTTTCGTAGCTACAAACTTTATTAAAACGTTTACGTACGACATTTTTCGTAGGTATAAACTGTATTAAGATCTTTACCTACGAATGTTTCCGTAGCTATAAACTTTTTTAAAACTTTTATTCGTAGGTACAAATGGTGTTAAGACTTTTACCTATGAACGTTTTCGTAGCTACAAACTTTGTTAAAGCTTTTATCTACGACATGTTTCGTAGGTATAAACTGTGTTAAAACGTTTACCTACGAACGTTTTCATAGCTAATAACTGTGTTAATACTTTTCCCTACAAATGGAAAATACAAATTAAATAGCTTTTTTCTAAAAAGAAACAGAGATCCCACGTGAGGAAAAAGAAAAAGAAAGCAAATCCAACGCCAAAAAGAATTAGAGAAAAAGAAAAAGAAACCTGCACATATATGGTGTTTGGATGAGCAGTAGCTTTGAGAAGATAATCAGTACCCCAACGAATAGCTTCCTACAACGAATATCATCATACAGAAAAGTTATGCAGCAAAATTGAAGAACTAAAAATATAGAAAAAGATAAGGATGAGATGTCATAAAAAAGAGAGAGACAATGCTTCAAGAGCACATGCTCATCTTCTCAATTATAAACTCTGAAAAACTAAGCAAAATCTGCATTATCTAAAATCCAAATAAACATCCAACAATTCATGGGCTGAAGTAAATGCTTCCCCATACTTTTACCTACGAAATTAAAAACAAATGGAAAATACAAATTAAACAACTTTTTTCTGAAAAGAAACAGAGATCCCACATGAGGAAAAAGAAAAAGAAAGCAAATCCAACGCCAAAAAGAATTAGAGAAAAAGAAAAAGAAACCTGCACATATATGGTGTTTGGATGAGCAGCTTTGAGAAGATAATCAGTACCCCAACGAATAGCTTCCTACAACGAATATCATCATACAGAAAAGTTATGCAGCAAAATTGAAGAACTAAAAATATAGAAAAAGATAGGGATGAGATGTCATAAAAAAGAGAGAGAGACAATACTTCAAGAGCACATGCTCATCTTCTCAATTATAAACTCTGAAAAACTAAGCAAAATCTGCATTATCTAAAATCCAAATAAACATCCAACAATTCATGGGCTGAAGTAAATGCTTCCCCATACTTTTACCTACGAAATTAAAAACAAATGGAAAATACAAATTAAACAGCTTTTTTCTGAAAAGAAACAGAGATCCCACATGAGGAAAAAGAAAAAGAAAGCAAATCCAACGCCAAAAAGAATTAGAGAAAAAGAAAAAGAAACCTGCACATATATGGTGTTTGGATGAGCAGTAGCTTTGAGAAGATAATCAGTACCCCAACGAATAGCTTCCTACAACGAATATCATCATACAGAAAAGTTATGCAGCAAAATTGAAGAACTAAAAATATAGAAAAAGACAAGGATGAGATGTCATAAAAAAGAGAGAGAGACAATACTTCAAGAGCACATGCTCATCTTCTCAATTATAAACTCTGAAAAACTAAGCAAAATCTACATTATCTAAAAACCAAATAAACATCCAACAATTCATGGGCTGAAGTAAATGCTTCCCCATACTTTTGTTTAAATATTAATCTTTCCCACTCTTTCTTTAGATCCATAGGTGCCTCAAACCTATTGGACAGTCATGGCCTGAACGAAATCAGCAATACATAGCCTCCAAAACAGATAGTATTCAATTATCAACTTTCTTTCAGAAAGTTTTAAATCTCAAGTTTGTAACACAGGAGTAAAATGCGAAATATGGCATGGACATTTCAAACATGAGAATTATCTTCAAATTACCCCACATTATGATCCCAACCATTGAATGAGTGGGCCTTTCTAAAACTTGCTATCCAACTATTTTTGGGCACTCAGAAACATCCAACCAGTAAGATATTACAATGTGTGACCCATAGATTGGTAGATTTGGAAAAGCCAAACAAATGCACCAAATGGACAGAAAAGATAGCTTATGTGTTCAATGTCTTGTGCATCTATTTTTATTTCATGTTGGGAAAACACTACTTTTGCAATTGGTGCAATATTTGAATGGAAAGTTCTGTTCTCGCACCTTATGTTATATTGGTACATGCAGCTATATGTTGTTGCAGAAGGCTCTACCCATGTGTGGGCTTAGCAAACTTCACCTAGAAAATATGCCCAGGTCCAAGAATCAGGTTGGTGTCAAACTAGGTGAGCTAAATGTATGCTAAAGAAATGGTAGGGAAGGCGGGATTGTGACCTGCACCTGCACCTGTTGGGCAGTTTTGATCATGGACCCATGTAAACTCCCCGGTGAAGCATTGTGAACCTCCTTCCGAGCCTACACTCTAAATAACTGTTTCATTTTGAATGAGCATATTACATCCAAACATAGATAAAGTATTAATACATCTCAAGCATTACAGAAACAACTCATTGTATTGAAGTACTGAACATTAGTAGCCAAACCAAACCACAAAAGAAAAAAAAAAAAGAGTAGTTAGGTGCATCTCAAACACAGGGCAAGATTGATTTCAGGGAAACTAAATGATGCTTGATCAAGAGAGTGCTTTGATTTGATAAAAGAATGTATCAGATGGAACCACCATTTGATAGCCCATGAGGGGCCCCATTATCAAATCAATCTAAGATCACCCTTATCAGATTGATCCTAACACCTTCCATCTGTTTTTCCATCTGTTTTTCCATCAGATTTTAAATTTTAAATGCAACTGATGGTTCTAATTTAACAGGGACTGAGTTGGATGGTTAGGATGGCGTGATAAGGGGAGATTATGGGAGTGTCTCCCATCCACAATGGGGCCCATCATCTAGCTGACTTGGGCTCAGTTTGCTTGGAAAAGCTCGATTGACCATTATATAGTTTACTTGATGATTTCAACAGTCATTTATTTAGTTATTCAAGAAAGCATAAGCAGCATGCATGAGTAAAATTAACGTTTACTTGTTTATGTGAACTAAAATCATTATTCCCACAGTTTCCTGTGGTATGGTCCACTTGAGATTTTTATTAGCTTCAATTTTGGGCTCAACGCCTAAAATTAGATGGAAAAGCAGATGGAAGGTGTGGATAAATCACATAAATTCACAGTGGGCCAACTGAATTTTCTCAGAATGACCATCCCATTTCATGGCCGAGTGGTGCATGGCGGAAAGGGTGCAAGATCCGTCAACGGATCTGACGGAGTAGCATTTATACCAAGGAACATGCGGTTTGCATCTAACCAATGGCGATTTGCCACATCACTTCAGTAGCGTTTTGGCTACTGAAGCGTTCAGTATCCAATCCGCTCCCATTTATTTGTACTACAAAAGGTCCAATCAATGATCTCGATCGTCCATCATGTGTATCTCACCTCTGATTGTTGAGTCTCTTAAAAGTCACTATGATCTAATGATCCTAACCATCCAATCAATCTAAAGAAAAAAAATGGATGGCCCAAACTAATATAATAAAGTACATTGAATGGTCAAATAATGTTTATGAACTGATCATCATCTGTGACCTACTTTCGATTGTTGATCCCTCCCAATAATCAGTTGATGAGGTCAACTTTGACGATGGGAAAACACAAGTATCAGCTTCATCCAAAACGTTTGTGACCATAAGAAGTTTTTAATGGTTAATCACCACTGTTTCCTGTGATGTGGGCCAACTGAAAGTTGGATCTAGTTCAGGATGTACATATTAGTCATTTTGATAATGTTAAAAAATTAGTCATTTTGATGAGAGAGAGAGAGGATGCGAGAGAGACTGAGGGAGGGAGAGGATGCGTGAGAGAGAGAGGGCCGAGAGAGACAGAGAAAGATAGAGGATGCGCGAGAAAGGACCGAGAGAGAGAGAGAGAGAGAGAGAGAGAGAGAGAACCGAGGAGTCGCTGACGAAGACGAACGGTCGCGGATTTCCCAAGGAAGACAATTTTGCACAAAATTCTGTGTGGGTCCTACTTAGTTGTTTGTGTGAAATCTAACCCCTCTATCCATTTTTTAAGCTCATTTTATGACGTGGGACCAAAATCTAGGAGGATCAAAAACTCAAGTGGGCCACACGAGAGGAAACAGTGGATATTTAGCGACCACCGTTGAAATATTTATGTCTATAAAAGTTTTTGACAATATAATTTTTTTGGTTTTTTCACTTTATCTGAGTGAAAATGACCTTATAAACGGTTTAGATGCTGTAAACGGTTTATATGGCATATATACAGCAAGGTAGAGCCTAGGAAGGTTTCAACGGTAGGCATTCCATTCCCCACTGTTTCATCTCCTATGGCCCACATGAGTTTTGGATCCTACTCATTTTTGGTAGAATAGCTTAAAATGAGGTCAGAAAACAGATGGACGGCTTTGATTTCTCACAAACATCGCAACGGGCCCCACCTAAAATCCTTGCGCCGGAAGTCGTGCGAAAGGCTTCATTGAAATCCGCCGAGGCGGATAGGTTACTCGATTGCACCGCGAATGTGGTCGGTACTGTGGGACCCACCATGATGTATATGTTTCATCCATTCCGTTCATCCATTTTTACGATCATTTTAGGGCTTTATATAAAAATATAGAGATACAAATCTTAGGTGGACCACACCACGGAAAAAACAATGATTGGATATCTATCATTAAAATCCTCCTAAGGCCCAGATTATCGTTTATTTGACATCCAATATGTTGATTAGGTCGCATGACCGGATGAAGGGAAACAATAAAAATCGGCCTGATCCAAAACTTTTATGGCCCACAAAACATTTCTAATGTTCAACGTTCATTCAACACTGTTTCCTGTAACGTGGTCCGTTTGAGATTGAGATATACCTCATTTTTTCTTTCATGACATAAAATGATCTATAAAAATAGATGGACAGAATGGATGAAATACATAAATCATGGTGGGGCCCACAAACGACCGACAACCAGCCAATTGCTGGTGGCAGGGGGAGTAGCCAATCCGTTTCCGCCGCTGACAGTGGGCGTCCCTACGTCAGTGACGTCACCAAGTTTTGTGGGCCCACTATGATATATTTGTCATATCCACACCGTCCATCCATTTTGAGATATCATTTTAAGTCATGATCCAAAGAATGAGGCAGATAAAAATCTGTAGTGGACCCCACCATAGAAAGCAGCGGGGATTGTGATTTCCACTGTTGAAACTATCTTAAGGCCCACCATAATGTTTATTTGAAATCCAACCTGTTCAAAAGTTTAAAAATACATGAAATATGAGAAAACACAAATATCATCTTCATATAAAACTTTTATTGCCTTTAGAAGTTTTTAATAGTGGGCGTCACTGTCCCACTGTTTTCTGTGTGCTGGGGTCCACTAGAGCTTTAGATTTAACTTGTTCTTTAGATATTGCCCTAAAATGATCTCTACAAATGGATGGAAGGTGTGGATTAAACACATACATCATGGTGGGGCCCACATAGCACCAACCACTAGCCATTGGCTAGTGTCAGGAGAAGTAGCCAATATGTTCCCCTTATTTGTAGTGCGGTCCATTTAATCTTTGGATATGATTTATTTTTTGGATAATTCTCTAAAATGATCTCGAAAAATGGATGAACGGTGTGGGTTGATCCCAAATTTTCGGTAAATCCAAAACTCAAGTAGACCATGCCACACGAAACAATGTGAAATAATGATTTCCACCATTAATACCTTCCTTGGGCCCACAATAATGTTTATTTGTCATCCAACCTGTTCATAATATCAAAAAGATATGAATGAAGAGAAAACACAAACATCGGCTTGATCCAAAACTTCTATGGCCTCCAAGAATTTTTCAATGGTAGAGGTTCAATCACACTATTTCTTGTGGTGTGGTCCACTTGAGCTTTGGATATGATTCCTTTTTGTTCTTTAGATCCTAAATCATCTGTTAACATGGATGAACAGAGTGGATAAAATAAATAATTAATGGTAGACCCCACAAAGTTAACTCAGGGTAATTAGTAAATCACCTAAATAGAGTGGAGAGGGGTTTCCTTTCATAATCATATATTGGGTTAACCTAAATGTGATTTAGATATCCAACCCACTCATTATGTGTGTCCCACTTGGATGAGGGGTCAGACCAAGTTTCAGCCGCATCCAAAACTCACATGGGCCCCACCAAGTTCTTTTATATTTTTTAGGATGTCTTCACGTGGTTTTAGATGGCATAGCCCACCTGAGTTTCGTATACGGATGATTTTTTACATATCTCATAACCTGAAGGGGACACATTAAATTCATGGTGTTGATGTTCGACACACATTATGATGGGGCCCACAAAACTTACATCAACACTTAGGTTCTCATGAGGTCAATAAAGTTGGTCACAATTTTGACCAAAATATTTGCCCCATTTTACCTATCTGGTCTATTCACTCTATTTTTCTGATCAATACTCAATTTCACTAGTTATTCATCCCAATCAGGTTACATATGAAAAAGATATTGAGCATACAAGATTGATCAACAATTTTAATGAAATTTGATTTAAACATTTGAAGTTATTTACTCTTCAATCTAGACTGATTAGATTTTCCAAAAATGGTTGAAGGTACAATTAGTGGATGTGCCTAATAATTTAGTAAATTTTTTTTCACACATAAATTTTAATTTCCATTTAAAAATAACATTCTTTTATAAAATGTATATTTTTGAAAACATTTTAACAAAATAACATTTTTATTATAAATTATTTCAAAAAAAAAAATTAATACAAATTCTGAATTTTTATTTTCAAAATTTCAAAATATTTTCTCAATAATTTCAAAATGCCAATTTTCTTTTCTTCAAAAGCATCATTTTATTTTCAAAATTTTTCTCAAACATTGTTTAAATTTTAAACTTCTCAATATTCTTTTTCATATGATATTACAAATCATTTAAATATTACTTTTTAATTATAAAAAATAAAAATAAAAATCCACTCATATGATATAAAAACTATATATATGAGTAATCCTCACACACAACTAGTTGGACAAATCAAATTGGTCCAACTAGCTGTGTATTTAATAGCAAAAAATTACTTTCTATCCCAAGTAATATACCACATGTGAGATCCGTAATATTGAGTTTTACATAAGTATGATAGAAATTATATGTCAAAGATCCGGCCTGTCCATTAAATAAGGCCTATTAATTATATTTTATCTATTAAGATTTAATAAACGATCATCATCAATGAAGCCACAAATACAAGTTAAATGTGTACGGCTAAAATGAATTTCTAATAGCTCTTAAAAATAATAATTTATGTCCTTCACACGTTTAAAAGAACTCCTACCTAATTAATGGACTAGATTTCATATACATTTACTGCATGCATAAATATATTACATGTGTGCAGCTTCCTAATTCATCCCATTTTCTCTTGAAATCCATTGCCTATTTTGGATATCAACTAATGTTAATAAATCCACTCCAACCATTAAGATGACACACTAAAAATCTGTGCCTAATGTCCAAAAATTAGGGGCATACGTGATTCAGGTGGGCCAAACCAATGAAAATAGTTTGGAGAGTGAGTTTTACTTGTACATTGTTTTCAATCATGTGGTCCATTTGAACCATAGATGATGCTGATTTTTTTAACCCATGGTTCTAACACCGGGTGACTCACCGGATGGTTGGGGTGGATTTCACTTTAACACTAAAGTGGGGCCACCACTGGTGGCTACTTTTCCTCTTAGAAATAACTTTTCTTAGTATTAAATAGCATTAATTGGTCCTTGAATTCATCAACTAGTTGGATGAAAATGCAATGTCCAACTAGTGTGTGTGAGCATTTTTATATATATAATAAAAACAAAGGATTATTACCAATGGCTTTTGTTTGTCGGTAAAAACATTAGCGACGGTTATCTGCCGTCGGAAAAATTTTAAAATTTTTTTACCAACGTGGGAACCTTTTCCCGACGGTTTAAGTTCGTCGGCAAAACTATCACGCCATGGTAGAAACCTTTTTCCGACGGTTTTAGTTCGTCGGCAAAACTGTCATACTTTCGGCCAAGCGGGAATTTTTGGTCCCTGGTGGGAACCTTTTTCCAACGGTTTTAGTTAGTCGGCAAAACTGCCATACTTTCAGCCAAGGTGGGAATCTTAATTTGGTCCCTGGCGGGAACCTTTCCCCGACGGTTTTAGTTCGTCGAAAAAATTAACATGCTTTTGTAGGAACCTTTTTCCGACGGTTTTAGTTCGTCGGCAAAACGGTCATGCTTTGATCGACGAATTTATGAAATTTATGCCGACGGTTGATGTTCGTCGGAAAACATATTTTTACCAATGCATATGTACGTCGGTATTTACATCCTACCAGATTTTTTCCGACGCTTCAAGTCCGTCGGGAAAACACTGTTACCGACGACTAATGCTTTGCGTCGGTTATAAAATTGTATAGGATTTTTGCCGACGATTGATGTCCATCGATAAAAAACACATTTGCTAACGAAACTATTTCATTGGTACTAACAATGTACGAGATTTGTGCCGACGTGTCATGTCCGTCAGGAAAAATACTTTTACCGACGAAGATATATTTAGTCGGTAATTAGATCATACCAGATTTTTGCCGACGGTTTATGTCCGTCGGGGAATAACACTTTTACCTACGAAAATGGATTGTCGTTGGTACAAGAAAAATTTTCGTATTTCTTTTTTCAAAAAATAAAAATAACCATTACCAATGAAAATTTACGTTGCTCAAAGTTTACTTTTACCTACGAAATTACAATTTTCATCGGTAAAAGTAGACTTTTCCCTACAAAATTAGGATTTCGTAGGTAAAAGTAAACTTTTAACCTACGAAAAAAAAAATCGTAGGTAAAAGTTTCGTCGGTAAAAATCCTATTTCTTGTAGTGAATGGTAATTCCAAACATATTAGCACGATATATTAAATGAGGTTACGAATACAATCTACCTAATACACATGGCCAAATCAGCCCTTGGGCAAAAATGGCCATGGCACATGTTATAAAGTCAAGTGATTATGTTTTAAAGGCAGAGTGTCTACGGTTTAGAGGGAATCCCACGTGATTCGTTCACCATGCAACGCAATCCACTTCAAAACCGAACGCGTCGGGACTTGCCCGGAACGATGCTGTAGAAAACATTTGCAATGAAAATCTTTGTGGGGCCCGTTCACGATTTGAGCTGGCCTATATTACCAGGTTAGCCCAAAAGTAAGCCTGGTCCACTACTCAAGTGGGTCATACCACATGAAAAAGTAAGGATGGGCCAATTACCATTGAAGCCTTCACCTGGTGAGAATCAGGTCACCACTTACATGAATCACGTATAAACATCACGCTGTGCTACAGGAAAGTTTCAACGGTACGTTCACATTCCATCCACACTTTTCCCTGTGGTGCTGTCCACTTGAGCCCATTTGAGATCTGGATTGCCTGATTTTATGGGCACACATAATACCAATGTCAGCTGAAAGTGATGGACAGATTAGATGTACATCATGTAAAAGCAATTTTACACTGTTCCTGTTGGTGCATGCTAGAGAAGTTTTCTATCATGCATATGTTTTATGCACGGCCGAAATAAGGGTTCTCACCTGATGGACGGGGTGGATTTAGACAGACAACATGATTGTGGACGGTCCCGGTCCATCAGAAAGAACCCAGCAACCAAAAGGGGTGGGTCCCACATGCGATGGCGTTACCCCAGAGTAGTTACAGGCTTTAAAGCCCTTCTGCGAGCTTCACACCAGTTTGGCTGTATTCCGCTTGGCGTTACAGCTTTGCACCGTAACGTCCATTTTTAATGCACGCTTTTCCATATGACCACGTTCGTGATTCTCTCCTGTCAGGTTTTTGCAAAACAGACACGGATTTCCTGCAAAGATTTTCGCGGTAAGTTCATGCGCTGGCATGTAGGTAGATCGAATGTGATGTTTATAAGAAATCTACACCCTCCATCCTTTTTTAGAGCTCATTTTAGTACGTGCAAACAAAAATTAGGTGTATTTAAAACTCAAGTGAGCGGGCGAGAGAGGAAGTAGCGGGGATTCAGTGACCACCGTTTAAAACATTCGTACGGTTACAGAGTATCATGTCAGACTAAGTTTTCAGTGTTTACACTTCATCCCAGTGGGAATCTTTCAACCGTGGGAAACTCTTTCCATGTCCTCTCGTATGGCGGCCTTTAGTTTTTGATCTACCTTATTTTTGGTCTCATGTCTTAAAATGAGCTCTCTAAACGGATGACGGTGTGGATTTCGGCCCCACCTAGCATCTCAGCCTTTAGCAAGCAAGAAATCCGGGTCGAAAACCTTCTGATTAAACGCGTGAGAGATCACTGTGACTGCACTATGAGTGTTACATGGCCGTTAACATCAAACCAACGCCTAAATGGGGCCCACCATTAATGGGCCATAACCCAGAACGTGAATAACAATCAACCGCCTGCAAGTGTGGTTCTTCAATAAAAGAAATGTGCCTAAAATATTCAGCCAATCAAAGGAATCATGAACCTTGACTTGGACAATAGTAGATATACGGACCCGAATCCTTCGTGAAACACCTGAGTCCGTGGCCCCCACCATTTTTATATATGAAATTCGATCTGTCCATCGGGTTCATGTTAGCCCCCGAACAAAAATAAGCTATATCAACCACTCGGATGGGCCATGCTGCATGGACCAATGGCGATGGGATGCCATAACTCTAATCCATAGTTCAAGTGGTAGACTGAGGCGAAGATACCTTCGTTTCCATAATGAGCTCTTGGTATCTACTCCCTGGTGGGGTGGCTAACAGTGGAGTGTGTACTATGTACTATATATATATATATATATATTTATATATATATATATATATATATATATATATATATATATTTATATTTATATATAAAAGGAAAATGGTATCATGAGGTCGGCCTCATGGAAACTTTCCACGAGGTTGAGCTGTGTGGGCCTCACCCCAAATCCGGCCCGTCCATTGTATATGTCCCACTTGATCGACGGGTTAGACCAAGTTTCAGCCACATCCAAAACATAGGTGGGCCACATGAAGTGCTTTTACATGTTTTAGGTATATCTTCACATGGTTTTAAATGGTATAGCCTAGCTACTTGAGTTCCTTATACAATAATTTTTGTGATATCCCATAATCTAAAGGGGACCCATCAAAGTACGGTGTTGATATTAGACACACATCATGGTGGGCCCCACACAGCTCTACCTCAAGGGAAGTAATATATATATATATATATATATATATATATATATAGTGGACAGCGACCTCACGCTGGATGCATGCCATGAGTCAAGACAGCTATATCTATTTTATTAGAGGTGTGGGGTTTACCAATGACCGATTGATCCCTATAAATAACCCACAGCTCCATCAACCCAAACCAGTCCTATAGCAAAGCTTATTTCCCATGGAAGCCAAACAGCCCCATGTAGTCATTTTCCCATTCATGGCCCAGGGCCACACCATCCCGTTACTGGACCTCTCCAAGGTCCTGTCATGCAAGGGCCTCAAGGTGACCATTATCACTACCCCATCAAACTCCCCTTTCATCCTCCAATCCACATCCAACCACCCCAAAATCCGTGCCGTTGAGCTTGAGTTCCCTATCATCGAAGGCCTACCCAAGGGCTGTGAAAACACTGACCAGCTCCCATCCATGGACTTCTATGTCGCATTTTTACGTGCCACCAAGCAACTCCGGCGTCCATTCGAGCGGCTCCTGCATGAGATGTCCACCGGTCGGGATCTTCCCATCTGTGTGATCTCTGACTTCTTCTTGGGGTGGACCCTTGCCGCATGCCGCGAGTTCAACGTCCCTCGGCTCGTCTTCCATGGCATGGGAGTGTTTTCGATGTCAGCATGCAAGTCCGTACTCTTGCATGGACCACATAAGCATGTGAGCAGAGACGATGAATCTTTTAGTGTGCCAGGGCTCCCGGTGACTACCCTGCTGACTTTAGCGGATCTACCCCAATTTATTTCTAATTTCGACCCAACTACAGACCCGCTTGCTCAATTTATGATGGAGACCGTGGACTCGGAACTAGACAGCTGGGGCGTGGTTGTTAACAGCTTTTTAGAAATGGAGATTGATTATGTGCCAGCTTTAGAGTCCTTCTACAGGAATGGGGCGAAGGCATGGTGTGTGGGACCTATTTTGTTGTACAACGAAATGGAGGATGCAAAGCAGACCCGAGATGATGTGGCCCCGAATAGATACCCGACAGGTAAATGCATTGAATGGTTAGACAAACGTAGCATATCACCATGTTCTGTCATCTATGTATCATTTGGGACCCAAACCCACATCTCCAACGCCCAGCTAGACGAGGTTGCCTTGGGATTGGAGATGTCAGGCCAGCCGTTCATCTGGGTGGTACGATCGATAACATGGTCCCCGCCTGATGGAATGGAAGAGAGGATAAAAGAGAGAGGTCTGATCATAAGAGAATGGGCCCCACAAAGGCGAATCCTCGCTCACCCAGCCATTGGAGGGTTCCTGAGTCATTGTGGCTGGAACTCAGTGCTGGAGAGCATCTCAGGAGGGGTGCCGATCCTAGCTTGGCCAATGATCGCCGAGCAGCGCTTGAATGCCAAGTTCGTTGTGGATGAACTCCAAGCTGGGGTTAAGATCGTCGGCTGCGCCAGTGCCGAGGAGGGAACTGTCATTGAGAAGGGCGTGATCTGTAAGGGAGTGGAGGAGCTGATGGGCAAAGATGGAGGAAGGAGGTTCAGGGAGAGTGCTAAAGAGCTGAGTCGGGTGGCAAGGCGAGCCGTCCATGAAGGTGGGTCATCTGATAAGAGATTGGATGAGATGATTAATCGTTTAATTAATCAGGCTAAGTAGGATTATATTTGGGATAATGGATGTGGATTACTTGAGAAAATATATTTGCAGAATTTATGTGTGCATTGCTTTCAATGGGATTATATTAGCTTTAATTAAAGAAAAAAGAAATGTATTTATGTATGTAATTAAATGCATGAAAGTCGGTGTTCTTCCGCATTGTATGGGTCATGCTAAGTGGGGAACGGATTAGGTGTTACCCTTACCGTATGGGGCCCACCTTGATGTATTTATTATATATCCATTTCGTCCATCTGTTTTTCCATCTCATTTTAAGACAGGATACGAAACCTTAAGAAGATCCAAATCTCCACTGGACCACACCATTGGAAACAGTGGTGAATGATCATTAAAAAAAATTATGGGCCACATTTTTTTTGAATCAAGCTGATATTTGTATCTTCCATTCATCTAGATCTTCTTGACACTAACAACAGGTTGGATGGAAAATAAACATCACGAAACCCTTACAATGGACCATTTGGAAGTTTTTAATGGTGGGGTGTTCAATCATTTCCTGTGATGTGGTCCACCTGAGATTCGAATCTGCTTAATTTTTGGGACCACTTCCTAAAATGGGCTAGAGAAACGGATGGACAGATGGGCCCCACGGTAAGGGTAACAACCACTAAGGTGTAACACCTAATCCGCTCCGTGCTAAGTGTAGCAGCTGTAGCATTTTTTTTGCCTGGCAAGGTGGCTGTATTCTATCACGAAGGTCTTTTAAGCCCACACGTGTGGAACCATGTCCATTCACGTGATAGCACACGTATATGGAACAAGTGTGCAAGATTTTGAGCTTTGTATTAGGTGGTCACACCGTTAATTTCGTTTGGAAGTGGATTAGATGTGGCCCGCGCCTCAACCAAGATGGTTAAGTCCTCACCGTGGAGCCATCTTGATATATGTATTATATATCCAATCCGTACATCCGATTTGCAAGATCATTTTTGGTCACGAGACCGAAGTAGATCCAAATCTCAGGTAGACCAAACTTACAGTGGGGGTTGAACTCTCCACCATTTAAAACTTCTAAGGGCCCACCTGTAATATTACGGTAATGTTTATTTTCCGTGCAACTTGTTGATAAGGTCAGCAGCAAGATCGCTACTACGCTGTGAGTAGCTAATCTTCTTTTTTTTTTTTTTTTTTAATTTACAAATAGTTGTGCTAACGTCAGCATAATGTGCTGGCCCAATGAAATTTCATGATATAAGAAATGCCTGTGTTGACGTAGTTTTCCAATAAATCCTATTTAAGACCTTTGAGTACCTGCACAGAAGAAATAAAGGACAAAAAGAAGACCATGTCTAATGCTGGGACCCTCTGACGCTAAAGTCAGGAATTTGGGTCTTTGTAGAGAATGGTTCAAAGGAGTAGAGTCACCAATCTATTTAGGTTTATGTGTTGTGCGAATATGCGGACATTTCACCGTCTAGGGGCTCCCCTATTTATTGAGAGGGAAGATTACACAAGCGAAAAATCTTCTCTATTTAGAGGGAAGATCACGCTATTAAAGATCTTTCCCGTTTGGGACTCTTGGCATGCTGAGGATCCTCCTCAGATCATGGGTATTTGAGATCTCCGAGATCCTGGCCACATCTTCCGAAATCTTCAAGAGAGATTTTCGAGCCGCTTGCTTTGAATAAGACCAAACGTTTTAGTCAGGAACCGTTAAGTCCATCCGACCTGAAGGTAAGATCGGATGATCGAGGCAAATCAAGTCTCATAGGTAAGTAATACCGAGCTATTTATAAGTAGGTATCATTCTGATATCGATCGGCTTGTAGTCTCCTTGTGATCGTTGTTGTTTCCAGTAGCTATTGGCTTCTCTTGTCGAAGGTCGTCGAAGGTCATGCCAACCTATGACTGGACTGACCCATGGTCGTGCCGACCTATAGTGGCTCCGACTTATGATTACGCCGACCTATAATGGCTTCGACTTATGATTACGCCGACCTATAGTCGCGTCAACCTGTGACCGGACCGACCTATGATCAGACCAAGCTATCTTATTAGTCGGCTCTTCCCAGTTAGTAGTTGTCTTTCGGTTAGTTTGGTTTAGGAGTTCATGTTGGTTGTTAGTTCGGCCTCTTTTCATGGATCATCTTATCTTTTCTATAACATCCTATATCCTGCAAACAGAGGATCCGCACTCGCTCTACTGTATCATTTTCCAACATTCCATAATTTGTTAGATGTGTTTATATGGACTTTAAAATAAAATAAAATAAAATAAAAATAAAAATCTCTTATTAAAATTATTTTCATGTAGAAACAAAGGATAACACCACGTGAGAGTTTAAACACTATAAACTACCAATGAAATGGTTAATTCTACTACCTTTCATGTGTCCATTAGGGGTGTACATCGAGTCGAACCGAGTCGAGCTGTCCTTAGCTCGACTTGGCTCGGCCACTAGCTGACCTCAGCTCGAACTCGGCTCGGCTCAGTCCTCGAGCCTGACTGGCTAGCTTGGCTCGGTTTGGTTAGCAACTCGGGCCAGCTCAGGCCAAGTTCGAGCCGAGTTCGCCATTGAGGCATTTTCACAAACACCTGGACTGCACCTTCAAAATCTCACTGTATTTGAGATAGCAACAATAGTTTTATTTTATCAAACATCTTCTAAGCAACATAAAAATCAAGAAAAAAAAGGTGTTGGTTTCATATACATACCTTCCTTGCCACCGGCCACACTTCTTTGAGTCATTTCATCAAAAACTTGGTGAGCAACATCAATATGAAAGTAACCGAGTCACCGAACTAGTTCGATCATGAGTTCGATTTGAGCTGGGTTCGATCCGAGTCGAGTCGAGCTGGGGCTGGCTCAAACTGGGCTCAAACTCATTTTCGAGCTCAAAAAATCAACTTAACTCGGCTCGAACTCAGCTTCGAACAGAGTTGAATCGAGCTTTTTCGATCTGAGACGAGTCGAGTGAGCTAACCGAGCTAGCTCGGTTTGTCTACAATCCTAGCGTCCGTTAACAATAGTTGCTTTTTCTCTCATAAGAAGACAATCCATCGAGCTGTCTTATATAATCCCATAAAATAAAATAAATATCATATGAAGTATGTCTTATCTCAGGTAATATTAAAACAAGATTAGACATCACATTAATGACACTTTGAATGTATAACTATCACATAGTAAATTGGTCACATGATCCCAAGTAAAACAAAATGAAAGAGATTAAAAAATAAAATAAAATAAAATAATCCTCCAGAAATGTTGAAAATAGCGGTCAATGCCCATGTTCTCCGGGATAAACACGCTGTAGTTTAAAATCATGGCCAGATAGTGTTTTAGTGAAATCTGGTAGAGTCAGTCAAATCAGGCCGGCGAGTAGATTAAGTCGATCCCAAGTCAAGTTTTTTTATATTTTAGATTCTACTCTGTGATTATTCATATAACCAAATTTATCCACATAACGTGTGGAAAACACCCAAGCTCTGTGGGGCACACTATATTGAATATGTAATTCCACTTCGTGTCTTAATAAATAAATAAATATATATATATATATCCAAATGCTCAATTGTACATCAGTTCGCATGAAACTCTTGTGAACTTTTTTTGAGAACTCAACGTACAACTGTCCACATGAAGCAACACATCAGCCCAATTTTTATTTTGATCTAAAACTTTGATAGGTCATTTATATAGACACACACCTAAGTTTGGATTAGGCCGATTTTTGTTTATTCACTTAACCCAGGTGATTTAGGCTTAGATGGTTACGATGACTTCACCCTGCCGAGTTATGGCTGATTAATGGGTTTGGTGAAAGATAAAAATCATGGTGGTGTGAAATAAACATGTAAGAGAGAATTTGTATTTCTTAATAATCTTTCAAAAGTACATCGATGTTCATATATAGAATTTTGAGAAGAGATAGAAGTACTTGCATACAATAAACCGATTATAAGAGATGAGAAAGAGAGAATCCTAAAGATATAGTGAGATGTCTTGGAGATATTCCACGACACTTACTTCTCAAGTTAGGGCTGATATATTAACAATGCCCAACTTGCACAACGAACTTTGAAACTTTAATTTTCCAACAAGTTTTGTGGAACCATCCGCTAGTTCATCCTTAAAATCAAGAACAACACATAAACCAATGGTTGGCATCCTATCCCTATTGTTCTCTTGGTGTGGCCCACTTGAGTTTTGGATCCAGTTGATTTTTATATCCACGACCTAGAATCATGGATACAACATGACGTGTAGGCCAGGAGTGGAATTTATATATACAACTTGTGGGCCCTACACACTTGAGTGGTAGAGGATCCCGGTCCAATTGTTGCTAGTGAACTAGATGCAATTCTAGAAAGGTGGGGCTAAAAAGAGTGGTAGAGGATAGGTACAGTGCCACCATACCACAGAATGGTAGGAGGCAGTTACCACCACCGAGTGCATCTTAAATGATGATTTGAGCCGTTAATGGTATGAATCTATATATACTATCTAGGCCATGAAAAATATGAAAATAATTGTTGAATGAGGGATTATGTATGAAGATGAATATTTAATAGCTCATATTCAAGTCCAAGATTCAAAGGGCAAGATCATTAATTAAGAATATGAACGGTTCAGATTTGGAGGCATGAGAACACCGCAACAACAACAGCAACAACAATAATAATAAAGAGATTTGGAATAGCTAAACCGTGGGGCCACGGCTCAAGCTCGACGAGTTTACTAAACAGACCAAACTAAATTAGACTAATTAATCATAAATACTATGGTATTTCATGATATCTGGTACAACCAGACGTAAACTAAGTTTAATAGCGCATTTGAGAATGTGTTGATAAGCAATTCATTTGGCTGACAATAGTAAATTGTAACTTGTGTGACAAATGTTAGTTTGGTAAGATGTTGTTTATAAGTGGCCTGAACCTTTAAAATGGCAAGTAAAAAAAATAAAATTTACTTTGTTACTTTTGCTTAAGGGAGGGGAGAGAGCAGGGGAAGGGGTTGAAATAGGGATCGAAGGTAGGCTCAATATAATGGACGACCAACATGAAGGTGGGCCTTACATGATGGATAGTCAAAGGTGGCCTCACATGATGGACAACCCACATCAAAGGTGGGGCCCACATGGCAGTAGGTCCACATCAAAGGTGGGTTTCACATGATGAGCAGTGGACATTGAAGGTGACCCCCCATAATGGACAATTAACATCGATAGTGGGCCCCATATGATGGATGGCCCACATCCAAGGTGAGCCTAGTATGATGGACGACCCACAATTTTAAACTAGGCCATATAATGGACTGTCTACATTAAAGGTGGGCCTATACATGATAGACGATCCACATCCAATGTTCTACATGATGAATGGCCCGAATTCAACGATGAATCCACATGATAGATAGCCCACATCATGGGTGGGCCTCACTAGATAATCCACATTGAAGGTAAGCCCCACGTGATAGACAATTTAAAATGAAGATAGGTCCTAGGCACTACGTGAAAAATGGAAAAAAAGGACGGATTTAGAGACGGTTCTGGACTGTCTCTAAAATTGTTTGGTTTAAAACCGCTTTAGAGACGATTGTAAACCATCTCTAAAATTTTAGACGGCCCTTGACCGTCCTTAATTTTGTCTTAAAAATTTGAACGTCCACAAATCATTTAAGACAGTCGTTGACCGTCTTATATGGGTCATCTAAGACGGTTATTGGCCGTCCGCATTAGAGACTATCCTTGATCGTCTTATATGTAGTCATCTAAGACGGTCAGTGGCCGTCTACATTAGAGACGGTCATTGGCCGTCTTTTACTTGCAATCTAAGATTGTCAAAGATAGTCTCTATTAAAGACGGTCCTTAGCTGTTTTACAGCCCTATCAAAGACCGTCTCTATTAGAGACTGTCAAGGACCGCCTCTAATGCTTAATTAAGCTACTCGAAATAACTATGAATTTTGAAAAAAAAAAAAAGTTAAGAAGCTTAGAAAAATAATTAACAATGTTTAAGAAAATTTTAAATTTTTAAAAAAAAAAAAAAAACTGTTGATAATTTTGAGAAAAAAAAGATTTCGATAAAAAAATGATATTTCGAAAAAGAAAATTTAAAAAATTAAACAAAATTGTGAAAATTTTAACAAATTGAAAAAAAATATATTTTTTAAAAAAGAAAAATAGATTTTGTATTTTGACAAGAAAAATTGAAAAGTTATATATAACAAAAGTGAGATTAAAAAAATGATATTTTAAAAAAGAAAATTTAAGAAATTAAACAAAATTGTGAAAAAATTGACAAATTGTAAAAAAAAAATATATTTTTTTTTTAAAAAAGAAAACTAGATTTTGTAGTTTGACAAGAAAAATTGAAAAGTTAGATAACAAAAGTGATATTTCGATTAAAAAATGATATTTTGAAAAAGAAAATTTAAAAAAATAAACAAAATTGTGAAAAAATTGTCAAATTGTAAAAAAATATATTTTTTAAAAAACAAAACTACATTTTGTATTTTGACAAGAAAAATTAAAAAGTTATATAATAAAAGTGAGATTTTGATGATGTGTTGTATATCCTTGCCGCCCATACGTTTCTCTAACCTATTTTTTGGCCAGGTATAAAAAATTGTGTAGATTTAAATCTTAAGTGGACCACACCACTGGAAAGAATGATAATATAGTAGCTCGCCATTAAAAATTATAAAGAGCCCATCGTAAGGTTTTAGTAATGTTTATTTACAATCCAACTTATTGATAATGTAAAGAAGATCTAGATGAAGGTAAACTACAAAGATCAAATTGATCCAAAACTTTTATGGCCTTCAAAAGGTTTTTAATGGTTATTCATCATATTATTTTGATTGGTATGGTCCACCTAAGATTATTTAGTTCTTATGATTTAAAATCACATCCTAAAAGATGATGGAAAAATATATGGACGATGTCGATATACATAAAATATATCAAGGTGGGCCCTATGTGGTTAGAGTAACACCCATGAAGGAGTTACCTAAAATAGTGAAATGGTACTATAAGGTCACCTCATGGGAACTTCCCATGAGGTTAATCTGTGTGCGCCCCACCATGATGTGTGTAGAACATTAACACCATGCATTTAATGTGTCCCCTTTAAGTCCAAAAATCAGTCATATATGAAACTCAGGTGGGCCATAGCGTCTAAAACTATGTGAAGACATCCCTGAAACATATAAAAGCATTTGGTGGGGCCCACATGAGTTTTGGATGTGTATGAAACTTGGTCAGACTCCTCATCAAGTGGGACACACATAATGAATGGGTTGGATCTATGAACCACATCTAGGTGGGCCCAATAAATGAAAAAGCCTTCTTATGTACTTTTAACTTCCATTTTACTGTACACAAATCTTTAAGACTTTTGGCATAGGAGTAAATTTGTTTTATGGCCTCTAACCAAGGAAATATTGATCTTCACTTTCAAACTTCTGAGATATCCTGATATTTGGCCAATTGTTTAAATGTGATTAATCATTGAGGAAATGGGGCCATAGGCTTATACTCATGCACCGACTCTTAGACACATTGGCACCCAAATATGATTTGAATGTTTTAAGGGAAACCCTTCTCTACTACATTTAGGTGACTTACTCGTTACCCTTACTCTGGGGGCCATTTATTTTTTATTTTATCCCTCCTCAGTCTTAGATATCGTAATAAAGAGCAAAAAGGAAGCATATCCAAAGTCAAGGGACCCACCAAGAAAAGAGTGGATTGAACCCACTATTTAAAATTTCTTGGGGCCGAAGTTTTGGATCAACTGTTTTTGGTTTTCACATTTATTTCTAATGATAAAACCTTTAAGTTTTTGGACAATCGATCCAAATTGAAAAGTAAAAACTTCATTTTAAATCAAAATTACCAAATTGGATCACTTTATTTCCCAATATCTCTTCATATTAGCAGACGGGCAATAACTAGTAAGAGGGTAATGATCAATAAAATAGAGTGAATGGACCGGACATGTAAAATGGGTCAAATATTCTAAAGGATCGTTGTTGACTCCAAACCTTTATTTATTTATTTTATTTCCACTGTTTAATTTTACAGATAATTTTAGGCTGATCCAAAAACAAAGAAAATTAAAATCTTAAGTGATCATGAAAATTTGTTAAATTCCATTACTAAATACTAGACAAAAGTTTTGGATCGGGATGTTTTTTTTTTATCCACTTTGTCCATCTATTGGGTCTGGTGACAAAAAAAATTATTTAGACCCAAAGGCAACGTGGAAATCACATTAATTTTTCCAGAATGGTCCAATTGAGTTTGGTCTCTTCAATTTTGGGATCAAATAAAATAAGCATTAAAAATTATTTTAATAAATTAAAAGGAAATTTTTAAATGTTTTAAAATTAATTAAAAATTTTTATTTTAATTTTATAAATAAAATAAATTAAAAATAATATTTTATATATAAAAAAAAAAAAAAAAAAAAAAAAATTTAAAAAAATTTTTTTTAAAAAAACTTTTAAAAAATATTTTTGAAGAAAAAAATCGAAATTTTGAAATTTTTGAGAAAAAATTAAAATATGAGAATTTTTTTGAGATTTTGAAAATAAAAATTCAAAATTTGTATTTTAAATTTTTTTGAAATATTTTATAATAAAAATGATATTTTGTTAAAAGTGTAAAAAAATATACATTTTGAAAAAAAAAAATGTTATTTTTAAATGAAAATAGAAATTTATCTGTGAAAAATAAAATTACTAAATTATTAGGGACATCCACTAATTGAACCTTTAATCAACTCTTTTTGGACAATTTAATCAATTCAGATTGAAGAGTAAATAACCTCAGATCCAGCCTATTCATTATGTGTGTCCCACTTGGATGAGGGGTTAGACTAAGTTTCAGCCGCATCCAGAACTCATCTGGGCCCCACCAAGTGTTTTTATATTTTTTAGAATGTCTTCACATAGTTTTAGATGGTATGGCCCACATGATTTTCGTATACGGATGATGGGGTCCACTCGAACTTTGAATCTGCCTTATACTTTGGCTCAATCACACGAAGTTTTTAATGTTGGATATTTAATCACTATTGTTCTCATGTGGCATGGACCACCTGAGATTTATATCCCTTTAATTTTTGAAATGCTCCAAGCACTAGTGTTTTCTCATCATGTGGTCCACCCAAGATTTATTTCAGGATCGTTTTTTGGGATCGATGACAAAATGATGTATAGAAATGGATGGATGGTGTGGATGTAACAAATCGATCATGGTGGGGCCCATAGAGCCATACAAGGTCCAAAGCTGAATTTAACATTTTTGGTTTCTGGTTTTCACTGTGAGTTTTGTATTTACTATAAAATAGTGGTGACTTGTTTATAATAATATTGGCTAAGATATAGAGTTATCCAGACCATCTAAATAATCAGTCTAGTTGTAAATGCTAAATATTTATACATTTTTATTATATAATACAATCTTAACCATCTAGAAACCAGTCCCATGCATGTACGACCGTTAATAGATTTTTTTAATATTATTTAGTGGAAAACTCACACCATACGGATTTGAAAATGTTATCTTATTTGAAAGAGGATTCCCAAATCCATCGGGCGCCTCTTTTCCCTCTATTCCTCTTTTCCCTACTTCATCTTCCATCGACAAATCCTCCATCGAGTGTCATTCAAACGGCCCCTTAGATTTCCTCTCTCTCTCTCTCTCTCTCTCTCTCTCTCTCTCTCTCTCTCTCTCTCTCTCTCTCTCTCTCTCTCACATAGTACTTCCTGGCTGCCCTCAGTCCTTTCAATCCTTCCACCAATCAGAGCAATGTGAAGGAGGGCCTGATCTTCGAGCTCTAGCACACGAATGGTCGGGTGCACCTAATGAATGGTCTGGCTTTACTCTTCCTACACAAAGAAGTAGTCTTTACTCTAATTATCTTTATTATTCTTTCCATTTTTCCTATTATTCGTTAATTTCTTTTTATTTTTTAATTTTCTGATGATGATTTAGAACTACTGTTTGAACATTAATGATTTGGAACTACTGTCTGAACTTCGATCTCCGTTTAGAGCGAAGTTGTGTTAATTTTGTTATTTTTAATGGAAATGGTTAATGCAAGCTACCAAGGTTAGATGTATGCAGGTATATGTATGCGGGTATTTGCCTCCTATCTTATTGATAACTATATTCTCATCCTCGATCATCTATCTGCTGGCCACCAGTTGAAGGCTCAGGTTATCCTTATGTGGAGGATTTTTGGTTCATGGGCCACCATCAATATAGTGTTGTCATTTGTATCATTGAACCAAGCGTCCAACTCAACAACCCAAAAAAATAAGAAAATTGTATTTCTCTTGGGATAAGGTGTGACTTGACCAAACTTGCCATGTGTCAAATTGGTTTTATGTTTGCATTGTACTGCTCATTCATGTTGAGGTCCAGTTTAGTACACGTGTGCAAGATCTTGACCATTTGTGGGGAGATCCCCTCCGATCATATATCATGGCCTGAAAATCAAGATGGTCCAATCTTTAGGTGAGCTGAAAAGGTGTGATTAATGCTCTTTTGACAATTATCAATTATTCTTGTACTGCCTTTGACTGATGAAAGGTTCAAGTAAGGCTAGAGAAGTTCAATTGAGATCAATCTCCCATAAGGATTGCAGACACAAATCTGGTCATTAAACCTAGACATCCACATAAGTGCCAACACGGAATGCATTTGTGATCCAGACCATTCATCAAGATCTAAAATTTCATTTGGTAGGCCCAATTGTCAATCTGTCCAGCCTAAGAATCAGGCCAGTTATCTCATATGTGAGCCACTGCATGCAAAACAAATGAGCAGTTGAAAAAGAATGGCCAATAGTCCAACATTCGATGCGAATGTTGGCCCTCCTAACGAGTCTACCACCCTAATTCATACTGAGTTTCAGATCAGTCACAAATAGCCAAATCCTAGTTGAAATTGTCATCCTTTTCCAGTTATTTCCATTAGCCAATTCCTTCATCTACATGTTAGTTTTTACAAAAATAACATAATACATTTTGGGTTGTATTTGGATGAGCAACTAAATTGAATTGAAAATATTCTGTTTAAAAAAGATGAAACAACCAAATCCTGGTTGCATTTCCTAGCATTCACTAGTGAGTAACTCACCCTCAAATTTCAACTCCAATTATTTCAGGTCCATCTTCAAAGTATAGCGATTGCACTAAGGAGCCAAAGTCCCAAACCCATACCAGCCATACTATAATTACAAATTGGTAATTTTCACTTTACCAGAATAACTATTGCAATTTAGATCATCCATTCATACATGCATGGTTGAATAATTTTCTACATGGTCTGTCCTTTGGATGCTCAAATTGCAACTCTCTATCTTCAATTCTTGCAATCCATTTCAAATGGAACATCCATTCATACATGCACTTCAGCAATTTGTCTAATAAAAAATGATGGCCAAGAGACGTGTTCTTTCCAAATTGGAATTCCAATGCATGCGACATGAAGCTAGCTCAGAAAATTGATTACAATTTGGTCATTTCTCTAGTTTTTGTCTAGGTTGCTGAGTTGTACATCCAAACACACCCTAGGTTTCTTTTGTTCATGCTCATGTTATGTATGATCATCTTTGTGTATTGGGAGTTCCATTCCACTTTAGTGATTTTTGGTTTCTGATTGTTTATGTTATAATATATTTCTTTCTATTTAATAGCAATTTCAGTATAACTCATTTCTTCCTTGATTGCTACATACACATTTGGGACTGATCTAGTTTCCGTTGTTGCAGGTTGGTGTACGTGTCACTTCAGGGGGAGTTAACAAGATAAGTGTATATTTTCCTTTTTGGTAACATTTGAGTGTCTAATTACCTGCTTGCCTTCTTTTCTTTTCTTTTTTCTTTCTTTCTTTTAATTGTAATTCTCTTTAACTATTTTAGATCAATAAGGGACGTCCTCATATTCAAGGAACGGTTTCAACATGACAATGACGGTAAGCTTAACTCTAAATATCACCTTTATAATCAGAATTTGTGCTCTTTATTGTCTGCTTTTGAACTATAATATATATATATATATATATATATATATATATATATATATATAATTGATACCTTTTATCTCGAAATATGATCTATGGAGTAGCATATGAACGCAATCCCCATCAAAATCCGCACCTAGGGGAGCTCAAATAAGAGGATTGATCTTAACAGTATGGTCATCATGCACATAGACAGAAAATGCTTGCAATGAATGTTTATGAGTACTAGGCAGCCTATTAATGAAAACAATATCTCCATCCATAATACGCTTGTTTATGATTTAACCAACTTTCAAATATGTATGTCCTTTTGAACCTTCCCTAATTGCATAAGTGGCTGAACCATCTCTATATGTTACACATAATTTGTCATCCACTAGTTTATGTAAATGATCCATGTTGTATGCGGTGACCTTCTCCTCAAATGCGATCTTTTGAGCAATTTCTAATGGTAAACCGATTTCATTATTCCCTTTATATGCATCCCCAATAATCACACTACGAGAAGAGAACCCTGATCCCTTCCTGATAAACAGTGTCCGCATCTTTTCAAGCCATGCCTTTGTAGAAGAATCATCAACCTCTTTAACAGCCCCATACTTCCTAGTAATGTCATGGGGTGCCTTGTAACCTTAACCTAAACCTATAACCTATACTTACAACCTTAACCGAAACTTAACCTAAACCTGTAACCTATACTTATAACCTATAACCTACAACATTAACCTAAACCTAAACCTTAACCTAAACCTATAACCTAAACCTAAATCTTAACCTAAACCTAAACCTATAACCTAAACCCGAACCCAAATACGAACCTAAACCCGAATTCCTAAACCTAAACCTAAACATATAACCCATAACCTAAGCCTATACCTAAACCTAAAACCTAAACCTAAACCTATATAACCTAAACCTAAACCTATAACCTAAACTCAATTCCCTAAACCTTTACCTTTAACCTAACCTAAACCTATACTTATAACCTAAACCTATTCTCAAATCCCAAAACCTATAACCTAAACCTAAACCTTAACCTAAACCTATAACCTATAACCTAAACTCAATTCCCTAAACCTTAACCTATAACCTAACCTAAACTTATACTTATAACCTAAACCTATTCTCAAATCCCAAAACCTATAACCTAAACCTAAACCTATAACCTAAACTCAATTCCCTAAACCTTAACCTATAACCTAACCTAAACCTATACTTATAACCTAAACCTATTCTCAAATCCCAAAACCTATAACCTAAACCTAAACCTTAACCAAAAACCTATAACCTATAACCTAAACTCAATTCCCTAAACCTTAACTTACACCCTAACCTAAACCTATACTTATAACCTAAACCTATTCTCAAATCCCAAAACCTATAACCTAAACCTAAACCTATAACCTATAAATTGAACATATAACCTAAACTCAATTCCCTAAACCTTAATCTAAAACCTAAATGTATTCTCAAATCGGTTGCATTTTTCTCTGTCATATAGGTTGTGGCTATTAAAGATATAATATCACCTCCTTATAAGGAAACATTTAATGATGTGTACAGGTAAATTCATTTTTTCTTATTCCTTATATTGTTTCCCAGTTATATTTGTGTTGGTTTCAGAGTACAGGTAGCAATAGAAAGTGTTGGTCGATTGTGGCTTATAGACAAAGGGATGAGTAACCAACAATACGAATATGGGAGCCCTTCTCCAAGTATCCAAATGCTTTTAGATATAATTATGTTATTTTTAAATGTATTAGCTCGAAATTGATGGAGTAGACTCGGATGTGCGTCGGAGCTATCCGGATGTTGAGCGGGGGTCCCTGGAAGGTGGGAACCGCTGTTATAACCATGATGAAGCTGTCCATTTTTTATGGACAGCATTGGAGTGGCCTGGCCATTTGGACAGACCATGTTTGTATA
This sequence comes from Magnolia sinica, assembly GCF_029962835.1. Taxonomy (NCBI): domain Eukaryota; kingdom Viridiplantae; phylum Streptophyta; class Magnoliopsida; order Magnoliales; family Magnoliaceae; genus Magnolia; species Magnolia sinica. The sequence continues at coordinate 9,659,741 of NC_080581.1, forward strand.
TTTACTCGAAATTGATGGAGCAGACCCGGATGTGCATCGGAGCTATCCAGATGTTAAGTGGAGGTCCCTGAAAGATGGGAACCGTTGTTATGACCATGATGAAGCTATCCATTTTCTATGGATAGCATTGAAAGGGCCTGGCCAATTGGAGCAGGCCGTGTTTATATCTGTATTTGCAAGGACCACACCCTTAACCTATAACCTAAACCAATTCTCAAATCCCAAAACCTATAACTATAACCTAAACCTATAACCTGAACCTATAAACTATAACCTAAACTCAATTCCCTAAACTTTAACCTACATCCTAACCTAAACATATACGTATAACCTAAACCTATTCTCAAATCCCAAAACCTATAACCTAAACGTTAACCTAAACCTATAACCTATAACCTATAACCTGAACCAATAACCTAAATTCAATTCCCTAAACATTAACGTATAACCTAACCTAAACCTATTCTCAAATCCAAAACCTATAACTTAAACCTTAACCTAAACCTATAACCTATAACCTATAACCTGAACCTATAACTAAAACTCAATTCCCTAAACCTTAACCTATAACTAACTTAAACCTATACTTATAACCTAAACCTATACTCAAATCCCAAAACCTATAACTATAACCTAAACCTTAACCAAAAACCTATAACCTAACCTAAACCTAAACCTATAACCTTAACCTTAACATATAGCCTTAACATAAACCTATTCTCAAATACCTAAACCTAAACCGAAACCTATTCTCAAATCCCTAAACCTTTAACCTATAACCTATAACCTAAACCTAAAACCTAAACCTAAACCTACACTTATAACCTATAACCTAAAACCCAAACGTAAACCTGATCTCAAACCCGAACCCAATTTCCTAAACCTAAACCTTAATGTATTTTCAAATTCCTAAACCTAAACCTAATCCTAATCTCAACTCCCTAACCTAAACCTAAACCTAAACTTGAAAACCCAAACCTAAACCCGATCCCGAACCCGAACCCGATTTTCTAAACCTAAACCTTAACCTATTCTCAATTCCCTAAACCTATAGCTTATAACCTATACCTATACCTTAACCTAAAACTAATCCTAAACCTATAACCTATAACCTTAAACTAAACCTAAACCTACCCCTATAACCTATAACCTAAACCTAAAACCTAATGTATTCTCAAATCCCTAAACCTAAACCTACACCTAATCCTAATCTCAACTCCCTAACCTAAACCTAAACCTAAACTTGAAAACCCAAACCTAAACCCAATCCCAAACCCGATTTCCTAAACCTAAACCTTAACCTATTCTCAATTCCCTAAACCTTAACCTATAACCTAACCTAAACCTAAACCTATAACCAGCACTTATAAGCTAAACATGTAACCTAAACCTAAGCCTAAAACCTAAACCTAAACCTAAAACCGAAATGTATACTCAAATCCTTAAACCTAAACCTACACCTAATCCTAATCTCAACTCTCTAACCTAAACCTAAACCTAAACTTGAAAACCCAAACCTAAACCCGATCCCGAACCCGAACCCGATTTCCTAAACCTAAACCTTAACCTATTCTCACTTCCCTAAACCTATAGCTTATAACCTAAACCTAAACCTAAACCTATAACCTATAACCTAAACCTAAACCTAAAAGCTAAATGTATTCTCAAATTCTTAAACTTAAACCTATACATAATCCAAATCTCAACTCCCTAACCTAAACCTAAACTTAAACTTTAAAACCCAAACTTAAACCCGATCCCGAACCCGAATCCGATTTCCTAAACCTAAACATTAAACTATTCTTAATTCCCTAAACCTATAGCTTATAACATAAACCTAAACCTTACCCTAAACTTAAACATAAACCTATAACATATAACCTAAACCTAAACCTAAAACCAAAATGTATTCTTAAATCCCTAAACCTAAACCTACACCTAATCTTAATCTCAACTCCCTAACCTAAACCTAAACCTAAACTTGAAAACCCAAACCTAAACCCGATCCTAAACCCGAACCCGATTTCCTAAACCTAAACCTTAACCTATTCTCAATTCCCTAAACCTTAACCTATAACCTAACCTAAACCTAAACCTATAACCTGCACTTATAACCTAAACATATAACATAAATCTAAGCCTAAAACCTAAACCTAAACGAAAAACAGAAATGTATTCTCAAATCCTTAAACCTAAACCTACACTTAATCATAATCTCAACTCCTTAACCTAAACTTAAACCTAAACTTGAAAATCCAAACCTAAACCCGATCTCGAACTCGAACTCGATTTCCTAAACCTAAACCTTAACCTATTCTCAATTCCCTAAACCTATAGCTTATAACCTAAACCTAAACCTATACCCTATAACCTAAACCTAAGCCTAAAACCTAATGTATTCTCAAATCCCTAAACCTAAACCTACACTTAATCCTAATCTCAACTCCCTAACCTAAACCTAAACCTAAACTTGAAAATCCAAACCCAAACCCGATCCCGAACCCGAACCCGATTTCCTAAACTTAAACCTTAACCTATTCTCAATTCCCTAAACCTATAGCTTATAACCTAAACCGAAACCTAAACCTATACCTTAACCTAAACTTAAACCTATAACCTATAACCTTAACCTAAACCTAAACCTAAACCTATAACCTAAACCTATTATATTTTCAAATCCCAAAACTTAAACCTACACCTAATCCTAATCCCAACTCCCTAACCTAAACCTAAACCTAAACTTGAAAACCCAAACCTAAAACTGATCCCGAACCCAAACCCGATTTCTTAAACCTAAACCTTAACATATTCTCAATTCCCTAAACCTTAACCTATAACCTAACCTAAACCTAAACCTATAACATGCACTTATAACCTAAACCTAAGCCTAAAACCTAAACCTAAACCTAAAACCGAAATGTATTCTCAAATCCTTAAACCTAAACCTACACCTAATCCTAATCTCAACTCCCTAACATAAACTTAAACCTAAACATTAAAACCCAAACCTAAACCCGATCTCGAACTCAAATCCGATTTCCTAAACCTAAACCTTAACCTATTCTCAATTACCTAAACCTATAGCTTCTAACCTAAACCTAAACCTATACCCTATAAACTAAACCTAAACCTAGCTAAAACCCAATGTATTCTCAAATCCCTAAACCTAAACCTACACCTAATCCTAATCTCAACTCCCTAACCTAAACCTAAACCTAAACTTGAAAACCCAAACATAAACCCGATCCCGAACCCGAACCCGATTTTCTAAACGTAAACCTTAACCTATTCTCAATTCCCTAAACCTATAGCTTATAACCTAAACCTAAACCTTAACCTAAACCTAACCATAAACCTAAACCTATAACCTATAACCTATAACCTAAACATAAACCTAAAACATAAATGTATTCTCAAATCCCTAAACCTAAACCTAAACCTATAACATATAACCTAAACCTAAACCTAAAACCTAAATGTATTCTCAAATCCCTAAACCTAAGCCTACACCTAATCCTAATCTCAACTCCCTAACCTAAACCTAAACCTAAACTTGAAAACCCAAACCTAAACCCGATCCTGAACTCGAACCCGATTTTCTAAACCTAAACCTTAACCTATTCTCAATTCACTAAACCTTAACCTATAACCTAACCTAAACCTAAACCTATAACCTACACTTATAACCTAAACCTATAACCTAAACCTAACCCTAAAACCTAAATATAAACCTAAAACCGAAATGTATTCTCAAATCCTTAAACATAAACCTACACCTAATCCTAATCTCAACTCCCTAACCTAAACTTAAACCTAATTAAAAATCTCAAACCTAAACCCGATCCCGAACCCGAACCCGATTTTCTAAACCTAAACTTTAACCTATTCTCAATTCCCTAAACCTATAGCTTATAACATAAACCTATAACTTATAACCTAAACCTAAACCTAAACCTCCACCTAATCCTAATGTCAACTCCCTAACCTAAACATAAACCCAATCCCGAACCCGAACCCGATTTCCTAAACCTAAACCTTAACCTATTCTCAATTCCCTAAACCTATAGCTTATAACCTTAACCTAAACCTAAACCTAAACCTAAACCTTAACCTAAACCTAAACCTATAACCTATAACCTAAACCTAAACCTAAACCTAAACCTAAAACCTAAATGTATTCTTAAATCCTTAAACCTAAACCTACACCTAATCCTAATCTCAACTCCCTAACCTAAACCTAAACTTAAACTTGAAAACCCAAACCTAAACCCGATCCCGAACCCGAACCCGATTTCCTAAACCTAAACATTAACCTATTCTCAATTCCCTAAACCTATAGCTTATAACCTAAACCTAAACCTTAACCTAAACCTAAGCCTAAACCTATAACATATAACATAAACCTAAACCTAAACCTAAACCTATAACCTAAACCTATAACCTAAATGTATTCTTAAATCCTTAAACCTAAACCTACACCTACTCCTAATCTCAACTCCCTAACCTAAACTTAAACCTAAACTTGAAAACCCAAACCTAACCCCGATCCCGAACCCGAACCCGATTTCCTAAACCTAAACCTTAACCTATTCTCAATTCCCTAAACCTATAGCTTATTACCTAAACCTAAACCTAAACCTAAACCTAAACCTATTACCTATAACCTAAACCTAAACCTAAAACTGAATGAATTATCAAATCCTTAAACCTAAACCTACACCTAATCCTAATCTCAACTCCCTAACATAAACCTAAACCTAAACTTGAAAACCCAAACCTAAACCCAATCCCGAACCCGAACCCGATTTCCTAAACCTAAACCTATTCTCAATTCCCTAAACCTATAGCTTATAACCTAAACCTAAATCTAAACCTATAACCTATAACCTATAACTTAAACCTAAAACCTAATGTATTCTCAAATCCCTAAACCTAAACCTACACCTAATCCTAATCTCAACTCCCTAACCTAAACCTAAACCTAAACTTGAAAACCCAAACCTAAACCCGATCCCGAACCCGAACCCGATTTCCTAAACCTAAACATTAACCTATTCTCAATTCCCTAAACCTATAGCTTATAACCTAAACCTAAACCTAAACCTAAACCTATAACCTAAACATAAACCTAAAACCTAAATATATTCTCAAATCCCTAAACCTAATCCTAATCTCAACTTCCTAACCTAAACCTAAACCTAAACTTGAAAACCCAAACCTAAACCCGATCCCGAACCCGAACCCGATTTCTTAAACCTAAACATTAACCTATTCTCAATTCCCTAAACCTATAGCTTATAACCTAAACCTAAACCTTAACTTAAACCTAAACCTATAACCTATAACCTAAACCGAAAACCTAAATGTATTCTCAAATCCCCAAACCTAAACATACACTTAATCCTAATCTCAACTCCCTAACCTAAACCTAAACCTGAACTTGAAAACCCAAACCTAAACCCGAACCCGATTTCCTAAACCTAAACCTTAACCTATTCTCAATTCCCTAAACCTTAACCTATAACCTAACCTAAACCTAAACCTATTACCTGCACTTAAAACCTAAACCTACAACCTAAACCTAAGCCTAAAACCTAAACCTAAACCTATTACCTGCACTTATAACCTAAACGTACAACCTAAACCTAAGCCTAAAACCTAAACCTAAACCTAAAACCGAAATGTATTCTCAAATCCTTAAACCTAAACCTACACCTAATCATAATCTCAACTCCCTAACCTAAACTTAAACCTAAACTTGAAAACCCAAACCTAAACCCGATCCCGAACCCGGACCCAATTTCCTAAACCTAAACCTTAACCTTAACCTATTCTCAATTCCCTAAAGTTATAACCTATATACTATAACCTATAACTAAAACCTTAACCTTAACCTAAACCTAAACCTTAACCTATAACCTATAACCTATAACCTAAACTTATAACCTATAACCTAAAATCTAAACCTAAACCTAAACCTATAACCTAAAACCTATAACCTAAACCTAAACCTAAAACCTAAATGTATTCTCAAATCCCTAAACCTAGACGTACACCTAATCCTAATCTCAATTCCCTAACCTAAACCTAAACCTAAACTTGAAAACCCAAACCTAAACCCGATCCCGAACCCGAACTCGATTGCTGTAATAATGTAGCCCAATCACATGGCAAGAAACAAGAATGTATCCCTTTTAACATATGCCCCTTTTTACAAAGCTTTAATTTTTGTTGTTGTTTCTATTAACTTGAATTGTAGCCCAATCACATGACAACAAACAAGAATGTATCCCTTTTAACACATGCCCCTTTTTACAAAGCTTTAATTTTTGTTGTTTTTTGAAACACTTTTTTGCATTATTTGCTTGCATTAGTTTTATTTTAATGATCAGTTTTATTTTAAAAAAGTGTCCACTTTTTTGGAAGAAGTTTATGCAATTCTTCCTGATTCTGAATTATAATGTTTTGTTGATTTAATATTTTTTTTAGATGAAAGACACAAAAAGAGAATAGTTGCTTATTTTTTTCCTTTTTTTTTATTTATGATGTTAAATTTATATGTATTTATGCGTGGATGAATGTAATGTGGATAAGATTGTTTGTGTTTGGATGGATGTAGTTTATGTTTGGAGGAATGTAGTTATGTTGGATTTACGTAGTTTGGGTTTAGATGGATGTGAATGTGAATATAATGAATTATATTATATAACAGGTATATATCAAGAAGAATACGATGAAATATATTGTAATAGGTGTATATTGACTCTCTCAAATTTGAAAATTTATAGGGGACGGTCTATGACAGTCCTTTTTAAGGACAGTTCATGGCCGTCCTTTGAAGGCTCATAAGAGACAGTCCATGACAGTCCTTTTTAAGGACGGTCCATGACCGTCCTTTTAAAGGACAGTCCATGGCCGTCCTTTGAAGGGTCATAAGAGACGGTCCACAACAGTCCTTTTTAAGGACGATCCATGACCATCCTTTTAAAAGACGGTCCATGGCCGTCCTTTGAAGGCTCATCAGAGACGGTTAATGACAGTCCTTTTTAAGGATGGTTCATGACCGTCCTTTTAAAGGACGGTCGATGGCCGTCCTTTGAAGGCTCATAAGAGACGGTCCATGACCGTCCTTTTTATCGTCAATAAGAATGACAGTTTTCAACCATCCTTTAAGTAATATGACACGTCAAAATTTGACGGCCCATGCAACGGTCCATGACCTTCCTTTTTGGTCATTTGAGACAGTTTTGGACCGTCCTTTTTTCACTGTTTTGGCATAGTGAGATGGGCCCAACATAACGAAAGTCCCAATTAAAGATTGGCCTTATATGGTGGCAGTATATATTAAAGGTAGATTACACATATGATGGACGGCTCACATTGAAGTGGGTGGTTGATGGATGGTCCCCGCCAAAATGATGTTACAAAAGTAATTTAAGTATGTCGTAAATTTGTAGATTCTTTTTAGAATTAAGTATGTTATAAATGAAGTTACCTGCCTATATCTAGTAAAAGTGACTTGGGCGAGTTCGGAGTTGAGTCACTGAGTTTTAGACCGATGTCCATAATCATCATGGGTTAGGGTGGGGCCTTTTGTTGGCCTGGAGTGGCTTGGTCAGACCTTGGATTGACCCAGGCCCGACCTGTTCACAGCCCTAATCGACAATGACCCAAATCAAGTGGCGGGCCGCACTATTCTCCCTTTTCTACTTAAAACTATTTCGTGTCTCCTTAACGGAGAGTCTCCATCATATATAAAAACTATCAAACAAGAGAGAGAGAGAGAGAGAGAGAGAGGGTCTCCATCGTATGTAAAAGAGAAATTTACCACTGTAGACAATACCTTTTATCTAGCGGTTTTTATGAAGGAATACAAACTTAGGGCTCGTTTGGACGTGGGGATTGAAAGGGAGTAGGTTGTAGTATATGGGATTCGCTCGTCTAATCCAAGGGTGTACGGGCGACGACAGTTTGGCAGGGCGAGGAAATAAGGCGGATGGCCGTCCAGAGGATTTACTTCTGGATTCGAAGGGAGTGGTGGCAGGAGGTAATCTAGAGAGAGAGAGAGAACCGGGCGTGTAAGAACTTTTTTGAAGGACGTTTGCCTCCATTCAAAAGTCCGATCCAGACCGTCCATCAGAGTCCTACAGGCCCAATAATCACGACCTAGGTGAAAATTTTCCAAGAAGTAGCATGTATCGGATTTCGACCGTCAAAACATAGGATGGACAGCAAAATGGAAAATTAAGTGGGTCGTGTCAAAAGCAATCCAAAACTGGCCCTCTCCAGTTGAAATTTCATTACAGAGCTGATGGACGGTGTGGATTCCTCAAACCGTCGATGATCATGGTATCCCCAACATCGCAGCGCAAAAGCCATTACGCATGCCTTGTTTTTTAGCCGGACGTTGGCCGTTCTTTACAGTCGGTGCAAGATCATGGCATCGATCGGATGGCCTCACCAGTCTCATCCCCAAAAGCATATCCCAGCTGAAGCTGCTAGATAATCTGGTTCTGTCAAGAAACCGGCTCTCCGGCCAGCACCCAACACATTTTCAGATTCCAAGTTCACCCATCACCATGACGTGCTTGATTTTTCGAGCAAGGAGCTTGTGGGCCCAATTCCGTCAGTATCAAGCATTATGCGGTGCTGATCGAGCTTCGACTGCAAGAGAACAAGCTCAATGGACACTGGATACACTCGGCCGTCCAAACAGAACCATCCATTGGACGCTGGATCATTCAATACAGTTAGATTGGAGACAATCCGCCGACCTGCATTTAAGAGTATCGGTTTCTGTGTAATCCACCCCATTACGACCTACTCCCTTTCAATCCCCCCGTCCAAACGGGCCCTTAAGTTACCAACTTAGACTAGCATGTGCAGACAGTGAATTTGAGGACGAAAATACCCCTCCCTTCCTTTCGAAGACGAGCGCTAACGCTCCTCCAACTGAGAGTTGTACGAACAGCTCAAAAGAGATCAAAGTTACATGGCCCCACAGCTATGTATTTATTATATCCACAACATTCATCCATATTTCGAGATATTTCGGAGCATTATCCAAAAAAAAAAAATCAAATCCAAAGATCAACTGGACCACACCACAAAGAGCAGCGGGAAAATTGATTTTCACCGTTAAAAATTTTGTATAGCTCACCATAACATTTATTTTCCATCCAATCTATTCATAAGATCATAAAGGCCTAGATGAAGAAGAAAAAACAAATATCATAATGATCCAAAACTTCTGTAACCCCTAAAAGGGTTTCGATGGTAGATGTTCAATTCCCCACTGCCTTTTACAGTTTAGTCCACTTGATAGTTAGGTCTGTCTTATTTTTCGTGTCAAGCCTTAATATGAGCTCGCCAAACAGATGGACGGTTTGGATATAACACAGACCTCATGATAGGACCCACAAAAGCACATATAGAGGGAAAAAAAAAAAAACATGGACCACGGCAGTATGGAAAATTTTATTTTTTTTTAAAGATTTACAAGAAAAACTTTTTCCCCCTTACATTTTTCTCTAATACATAATTATGTAAATATGTATATATAAGTATATAAAAATATTTTTCTATCTTTTAATTCATTTCTTTATCTATTTATTTAACAAGCATATCTCCTAAACTAAAATGAATTAATTAATATACAACATATGATTTTGGGGTAGGAGAAGCTAATATAATCAACCAACCTAATTATTTTCCAAGATTCCATCCAGTCGATGGTCGAAAATCCATTTCCTTCACTTCGTGGTTAAACTAAAAATTGAGCAAGGTAAACATGAAATTGAACGGGGCAAACATGAAATTAAGCCGGGCAAATTAGAAATTGAGAAGGACAAACTGAAAATTGAGCGGGACACTGAAATTGAGTGGGGAAAACATGAAATTGAGCAAGGAAAACTATAAATTGAGCGGGGCAAACTAGAAATTGAGCGGGGCAAACATGAAATTAAGCGAGGCAAACTAGAAATTCTTGGGGCATAGAACTTTTGAATCAAGCTTATATTTGTTTTTTCCCTTCATCCATATATTTATGATCTTATGAACAGTTTAGATGATAAATAAACATCACTGTGGAGCCTAGAAAGATTTCAACGGTGGAAATCATTATCCCCACTGTTTCCTGTAATATGATCCACTTGATCTTTGGATATGCATCAATTTTGGGTTCAACCCCTTAAATTAGATGGAAAAATGAATGGACGGTGTGAATAGACTACATACATTCAAGGTCGGCCCACCTGAGTTTACCCGGTACGATAAGCTCCGCGGTTTCGTAGGAGGCCGTTGGATTGGTTTTTCTTGGTGGGACGGGATTTGAATCTTCTGCAGTTGTTGCGGTCCACGCTCTCTTGAGCGGTGCCTTGGAATAGCCGGACTGTCCTAGATAATAACACTATCAGTGTCAGGATAAGAAAGACGAATGCGATGGTCCACTTCCATTTTCTTCAGTCATGGTGGTGTATATACATGCAAGTCAATCTGTACCGTCCAAACCATAGGGCCAATCTTGAATGTACCACTCAAAATATCAAAATATCTGAACCTTAAAACTTACGCTGATAAATGGTCCACAAGACATTTTGAAAATGACCCGTCCGTCTGTTCAATGCTGCACTCATGTATGGCTATCCGAACCATGGATGGAGGCGATTGATCCTGACCGTAGAATTGATGGTGATTAAATGGATGACCTAAAGTATATTAGTATCAAAATATCAAAATATCTGGACCTTAAAACTGACACTTCTAAATGGTCCACAAGGTCTAGGTTCATGTGGCCCGTCCGTCTGTTCACATGCTGGACTCATGTATGGCTATCTGAACCATCCTTATTGTGGGTTACATCGTCGATGGAGGTGATCGATCCTGACCATAGAATTGATGGCGATCAAATGGATGATCTAAAGTATATTAGTAATGGGTTCGAATTCAATGGCAGAATCAGATGGCTGCTATCATCTTTTCAGCTTCACTTTTATGCTCCATCTACAATTCGGTCAATGATTTAAACGGTCACGATTGTGGTGTTTAGAGGGTAGGATGAACTGTGGCAGGGTGTTCCAAAAAAAAGCTTTGATAATTTGAAAGCGGATTGCTTATCTCTGTGGAACTAACGGTGATGTATGTGTTTTTTCCACATCGTTCATCTGTTTTGTCCCCTCAGTTTAAGGCATGAGCTAAAGAATGATGCAGATCTAGAGCGCTCGTGGACAGTGAGGATTGAACACTCAACAATGAAAACTTCCTAAGGCCCACCGTGATGTTTTATTATTTGCCATCTAAACTGTTCATAACACGGACCTGAATGAAGGAAAAACACAAAATATAAGCCTATCCAAAAATTATGTGGCCGGTTTTCAATGGTAGGCTTTCAATCCCCACTATTTTTGTGGTTTGGTCGACTTGGGCCTTGGATCTGCATCAGTTTTGGGCTAATAACCTAAAATAAGTTGGCAAAACAGATAGACGGCATGGATAAAACACATAATTTCTCTACTCTCAAAAATGTACTAATTCTGATGTGACGCTGAAATTGTTATTTGTGTGAAATTCGAAGAGCATTTGGAAATTATAGCGTGTTGGCCCATATCTAATGGTCATTGTTAAAGTCATGCATCTATAGGGTGATGTGTGTTTGAGACGGATAACCAACCCTAAGGGACTGAGGGCCAACATCATAGACAACTTGCAAGTAAAGCACTAATACCCCGAATTTCTCTACTCTTTAAAATAACTTAATTTTGATATGATGTTGAAATTGATGTACTTGAATTAAGAGAGCATTTGGAGTTTAAAGTGTGTTGGGCCCACATCTAGTGCCAATTGTCTAACTCATGCATCTACAGGTGACACGTGTTTGACACGGAAAATTGGATTGATATTATGAAAGATAGAGATGAGAAGTGGGCCACTTGATGCCACCACTCTTGATTGGACATGGATTCGGTGCTACCCCCACTTGTCCCAAGATAAGCATAGGCAGGGGCTCCGAGAGCGCCACCATGATGTATAGGTTTTATCCACACTATCCATCCATTTTTCTCTATCATTTTAGGGCATGAGCTAAAAAACAAGGAAAATTCAGGACTCAAGTAGACCTAGGAAGCAACAATAATAATGATGCCAACCATTTAAACCTTCTTAGGGCTCACTGTGATATTTATTTTCCATCTAACCTATTCATGAGACGGATAACCAGTCCTAACGGACTATGGGCCAACATCATAAACAACTTGCAAGTAAAGTGTAATGTCTTGGATTTTCTTTATTTTGGATTTTCAAAAACTCTTGAATTTTTTTTTTATAATTAACTTATATTATCATTTACTGACCATTAACACTCAATGTTAGTTTATACACAGATGGTACCAGTAAAGAACTGCACAAATCCGATTAATCAACCATAGGAAGTCAATGAATTCGGTCGATCACTTAAACACCGAGTTTAGCTTCGAGATTTATTCACGTAGGGTCCAATTCTTACCGACCTATCACTAACTAATTGAGACGACCGTAACTAAATAAAAACTTGCTAAAAGCCGTGACAACTAGATGTCAGATCTTAATTAACAAACCAAATCAAGTCAGTTACTCCTTTAACCTAAAAATCAACGGCTTAAACTAATTTTAACTGAATTAGTATTGTTGCTAATTATGAATAGGCCACACTACAAACTTAGATAATCCAAACCTAATCATTGCGCACAAGAAATCTAGATACCCAATTCATTCCAGAAATGCTCCGATTTTTCGAACAAGCTCTAAATCACTCGTTAGTAGGTCACTAGTTCTGAAACTATAGAATAATGTTCATCTCGTTGGGCTTAATGTCCATCGCGGGTGAAGAATCAAGATAATACCCAAAACTGCACAACTTCGGCTAGAGGCTTAGTGCTTGAAATGTACAAATACCCTAGGTTGAAGTCTGAAATTTTAGTGAAATAAGTCCATTTGTTCTTTCACAAAATTATAGCTTTCGGACCGTCAATTCATGACCAAAGTCGAGCAACTAAAGATATTTCTTCACACATATCCGTATAGTCGCGGCCCCGATCGACCATCGGTGACCGTTGAACAGACTTTTGATCATACTCGTCGATCATCGCATCCAAACAGCGGGCCGATCATATCCATACGTAGATCATCATTAGGGCTAACCATCTTACGATGTATATTGACATGTACACCCCATAATGGGCCCTAGAGGTTAGAAACACTCTCTCATAGGGCTAGTATAATGAAAACCTAGCTCTTGGGGCCATTTGCATAACTTCTGAAACTATATAAGGGCCTCATTTGGGCACTCCATCTCTCCATACGAATTTACATTTTTCAAAGGAGAGAGAGAGAGAGAGAGAGAGAGAGAGAGAGAGAGAAAGAAAGAGAAAGAGAAAGAAGAAGAGATGGTCAGGATCAATCGCCTCCATACATGGTTCGGATAGCTATACATGAGTGCAACACGTGAACAGGCAGACGGGTCATTTTCAAAAAGTCTTGTGGACCATTTAGCAACGTAAGTTTTAAGGTTCAGATATTTTGATATTTTGAGTGGCACATTCAAGATTGGCCCTATGATTTGGATGGTACAGATTGACTTGCATGTATATACACCACCATGACTGAAGAAAATGGAAGTGGACCATCGCATTCGTCTTTCTTATCCTGACACTGATAGTGTTATTATCGAGGACAGTCTAACTATTCCAAGTCACCGCTCAAGAGAGTGTGGACCGCAACAACCGCAGAAGATTCAAATTCCGTCCCACCAAGAAAAACCAACCCAACAGCCTCCCACGAAACCGCGGAGCTGATCGTACCAGGTAAACTCATGTGGGCCCACCTTGAATGTATGTAGTCTATCCACACCGTCCATTTGTTTTTCTATCTAATTTAAGGGGTTGAGCCCAAAATTGAAGCATATCCAAAGGTCAAGTGGATCATATTACAGGAAACAGTGGGGATAATGATTTCCACCGTTCAAATCTTTCTAGGCTCCACAATGATGTTTATTTATCATCCAAACTGTTCATAAGATCATAAATATATGGATGAAGGGAAAAAATAAATATAAGCTTGATTCAAAACTTTTGTGGCCCCCAAGAATTTTTCAATGGTCGACGTTCAATTCAAAATGAAGATAGGTCCTAGGTGGGCCCAACAATAATGAAAGTCCCAATTAAAGATTGGCCTTATATGATGGCAGTATATATTAAAGGTAGATTACACATATGATGGACGGCTTACATTGAAGTGGGCGTGGTTGATGGATGGTCCCCACCAAAATGATGTTACAAAAGTAATTTAAGTATGTTGGAAATTTGTAGATTCTTTTCAGAATTATGTTATAAATGATGTTACCACCGTATATCTAGTAAAATTGACTTGGGCGAGTTGGGAGTTGAGTCACTGAGTTTTAGACCGATGTCGCGGGTCAGGGTGGGGCCTTTTTTTGGCCTGGAGGGGCTTGGACAGACCTTGGACTGACCCAGGCCCGGCCTGTTCACAGCCCTAATCGACAATGACTCAAATCAAGTGGTGGGCCCCACTATTCTCCCTTTTCTACTTAAACTGTCCATCGAAACCGATCACGACCCATTTCATTAAGAGGCTTGACAAAATATAGAGAGAGAGTCTCCATCATATATAAAAACTATCAAAACCGTAGAGAGAGAGAGAGAGAGAGAGAGAGAGAGAATCTCCATCGTATATAAAAACTAAGAAAACCGTCCTCTCTATTAGATTACTCAATCAGATGAAGGCAAGCGATTATTATATAATAGACGGAGAGACAACTCTCACGGCATTTAATACCAATCCAAAATCTATTCTCACACAATGTTGTGAGGTTTGCTAGATCCGCATGCGTGTGTAGCCATGCCCGTCCACCTGCAGGCACACGAGACACAATGGATTAGTTGCGAGATCAGATCTTTCCATAAGGTGGGGTATATTGTTTAGATCTCCTATCCAACAAATAAGACTCGTTCGGAACTTAGGTGGGCCACAACCTTTTTTAATGTACGGACAGAGATTATTGCTGAAACATCGATCGACGTCTACATTGTGGCCCACCTGAGGGGCGAAGCTGCCTATTTTTTAAGGCAACCGAAAGCTTAGATCTAAAACACGTTTGCGTTATTGGCAATGTGCGTCTGCGTGTGGATGGGTATTCCCATGTGTCCGAGGGATTAGCAAACCTTTGACTTGGTATATATATATATATATATATATATATCTGTGTGTGTATGTGTGTGTGATATATATATATATATATATCTGTGTGTGTATGTGTGTGTGAGATATATATATATATATATATATATATATATATATATATAAAAGATCCTGATCTTGTCTTCATCGACCCATGATCGCTACTGTGGGCTGTCCTTTTCTTGCCGGTGCTACAACGGATGTTCGTTGTGGTAGAGTCTTCACGTGCCGGTCTAGTACTCCTCATGTCCAAAATATGGTTTTCAACCTTGGTTTAGCAGCCCATGTATGGTCCATCTCATTGACAGGAGCATTGGGGCCCACCTCAGTCTGAAGTGGACCACTATATATCCACCAATGGACCCTCCTTGAACTATAAAATGCATCTCATTTTAAAATATACATGAGTCATCTGTTGATTTTCTGGACACTAAACATGAAATATTACTAATGCGGAAGAAATCAACAAGAAAGAGTTGAGAGAACCACGCCAATTTCTTGTAATTTGGTGGGGCCCACTACGATTTCTCCTAATTATTTTAGGACATTGCTACAAAAATGAAGTAGATTCAAAACTCAAGTGGGCCACCCTGCAGAGAAAACTGGTAATGGAAACACTTACCGTTGAAACCTCCTGGGCCACCCTGATGTTCGTATGACATCTAACCCGTTCATAAGGTTAATCGCATCCTACGTGGCGTTGATACTCTGTGGGGCCCAACCATGATGCATGAGTTTTATCCGCACCGTCCATATGTTTTTCCAACAAGTTTTAAGGCTTGATCCCAAAATTTAATTATATCCAAATGATCTGTACGAATGGACTGCACGGAGAAAACACGTACATCACGGTGGACCCCACAGAATATCCAAACCACGCGAGCTCCTTACCATACAATCCTCGTCCATTTCCATCTTGATGATCGGAAAACACAAATATCAGCCCGATTCACAAATTTGTGGTCCCTAAGAAAGTTTTAATAGTGGGCGTTCAATCCCACTATTTCATGTGGTGTGGTCCATTTGAGTTTTGGGTTTGCGTCGTCATTAAGCTCAGGTCCTAACATGAATTGGCGAAACTGATGGACGGTGTGGATGTCACGCAGACATTAAGGTGGGGCCCATAGAGCTAGCTAAGGAGGGCTTACATGAAATTAATTCCTGTCCAAGATGGATGGAGCACATCGTCGGTAATCAACTAGTGTCCATCAAATAGACAGTTAAAATGATCTGGACCCTACATTTGCACCCTTTTGAAGCAAAAAAGTCCATCCAACTTCATATCTAGACCACACGAAAAAAGATAGGGTACACCTAGGCCTACAATACATATGTATGATTACTCTGGAGTGGGGCCCACTCTAGGTTCAATCTTGACTATCCAGACCGTTCAAATCCTTTCCCGGACACTAATTCCTCGTTTGGCCTACCTTAAAAGGCATCGCTAACAGACCCATCACATACAACCATAGCATGCAACACTTCTTCCCCCCACGAAGTGTCAAATGCGTAGCGCATCGTAGCCGTGAAAAGGTGGCCCCATCACGAGCATCACCTGCGTGAAAACCAACCCTATCCAGCCGTCCGATGGGCCACAATTTTATGTTGGGTCCAACTACCGTCTGTCTACTGATCTCGATCTGTTGCTCATCTGATGAGTGTTGCCTGATTTTCATGCAACGAGCTCTACACGAAGGGGGGCCACTTTCTGCACGGCTAGATTGTCCTACACGTGGGACAAGATGGCGAGAAATTTAGGGCTGCATGGGAAGTTAGCATCCAACGGTTGGTCAGCATATCTAGAACTTTCTTTGGGAGGATAAAATATAAATATTTTTTGTTCCCAAGTCGTCATAAAACAAAACTCATGTGGAATTAATACCAAGATATGGTGAGCCATACGCACATCGCAGTCGCTATCCTTGAGTTATTATTGCATGGAAGTAAACTTATTTTGTATTCTAACCATCCATTTGGGATCACCATTCAGATGATTATGATCCTGTTAATCCGGATTTTTTTTATGACCATCCAAGGTGGGTTTCACGGTTTTAATGGTTTGGATTGATCATCATGGGTTCCACATGTACCACGATGGCGTGCTTTATGATGGTAAATTGTACACCAGAGCATCAGGTCTTTTCGAAGTACAGATCCAAAACGGAGGGTTGACGTCCGAAACGATTATGATATAGTTAAGGAAATACAACGTATTCTGCAGGGGCATGGGATATTATGTGCACATGCTATAACGTTGAGAAAATGAAATACATATATTATACCCTAATTCTGGCCGAGCTAATTAAAAATGGACACGTGTCATTGCAGAAAGAAATACCATGTGAGAAGATTTTCAGAGATATTTGGATCACTTTTCACGGAATCTTGGCGGGCGATGAGATGATTGGTACACATAATCTGATAAGGAGGCATCCCAAAAAAGTCAAAAAGCCATAAGGAGAAGATAAATGATTATAAGGTTATGTATTAAGAGGAGATGCAAGAATACGAAAGATCAAACATAGCAAACGATTTTAGCTACTGTAACTGTTAAAATAACTAAATAATATTGAAAAAGCTTAAAACAAATATACAAGTAATAAGAAGTTTAGCAAGGTAAATGTTCTCGTACGAACCAAATAAACCAGTCAATTTATCTTTTCTCATCAGGGCTTTAGTTTTATCTTAGGAGTAATAATAATATTTAGCTATAATCTAAATTTATGCTAATACACTAGATTAATTCTATTTTGTTTTTTATTGCCTTGTATAACAAAAGTTCTTGAGTATAGAAGGTAGATTGCAATCCATCTTTAGATGAAGAACCCCATTCTCTAACAAGTCATTTGATCATCTGAAATAATAGTGCTGAGTGGTTGAATATGCAAACGATTTTTCTAAGTCTTATCATATATAATTGTATTCAACATATCTAACTATCATAACACTTGGGGTCAAAGTTGTTCGGTTTAAATTAAGCTATCAACACAACACATGCGGCCAAAATCAAACCATGAGACAACATATACCTCAATTCTAACCATCAAAATTATACTCCCCAAAGTCTAGTCGGGGAGCATTTCTTACAAAATCACTTTTGTTGGATCATCCTAGCTCTCTAATGGATGGATAATTTTAATGTAGAGTTTTAGGCCTTGATAGAAAAGATGTTTAAACTCATTCATGAAATGTGATATTTGACGTGTTACACCGGCAGACTGGGGACATAATTGACGGTTTGGGTTGAGGTAGAGTGCATGGCACATGTATCTAATGGTTTGGAAATTCTATATTCGAGGAGAGAATGTGGCATGGGTTCAGGAATTTTTTACCTAGCTAGGGTCGACGCCATTGTCTCATCCCATGCATGCATTTCACTAATTTGAGAGAATTTTAGTACGCTGACAAGGTGTGTGGATGATATACACGCACTTCAAAATTAATGAAAATCATGTTTATTTCAACATCTTACTATCATATCAGTAGACATTTATTGAATGGTCAAAAATGAAGATATCCAATGGTCATATTTCAACAAAAAAGTTTAGACAAATCAGCGGTCAGTTATTTATGAGACATGCAATTTATGATTGCTTATGTATCAAGCATCATACGCTGGCCGAGTATCATACGATTCTTCTTTATTCTCCTAATTAATAACGCTCAGGTCGTTAGAAATTAAATAGGTTTGGTCAAATACATGTACATACCCATGTGTTGCAATAAGATACGTCGGGGACATTGGCCTTTGAATCTGGTTCATCTTCCAGTGATCCAAACCGTCTATATGACGAGACTCGGTTTATTTCCACATTTGATAATTTGGCTCTTAAAGAAGAACGGTTACCGGAACTTTTGTATAATCAATGGTTTGATTCATTCAATCTAAATGCTTTTATTGGCATCTCCAATCCAATGGGTGCCCTATCAAATCAACGGTTAATATCATTGAATATGGTCCAAATCCAATGGATAAAGTCTTGACATATCTGATCGCCATACGTCCGAATGTACTGAAGCAAACCTTGAAATCAAGAGAAATTTAGGACCGTAAAATCCACCTTTTACCCACAGTCTTTCCTAAACGCTCCAAAACTTTACTTTCTCAAACTAAACCATTCGTCTAGCTAAATTTCATGCCTGTTTTGCTGAATTTCATGTTTTCCAATGGCTACGGTTCTATTTCATAGTTGTACATTTCACGGTGCCAGCTAATGACAAGGGCATTTTCATATGCAAATAGTATGTTTGTACAGAATGATTTAATATCAGAGAGTAAAGTTGGGAGCATTTAGAAA
Organism: Magnolia sinica; assembly: GCF_029962835.1. NCBI lineage: Eukaryota > Viridiplantae > Streptophyta > Magnoliopsida > Magnoliales > Magnoliaceae > Magnolia > Magnolia sinica. The sequence continues at coordinate 9,679,267 of NC_080581.1, forward strand.
AGACCGTGGGTAAAAGGTGAGATTTAAAGTGGTCAATTTCTCCCAAATCTAATTCTCAGTGGTCCTATCTTGAGAACCCGTACGTGGTAGGGACAGAATCTGCATGTACATCGCAGTATCATGCATGCATCAGGTGAGCCATACGTCATTCTCTCTTTTAAAAAAAAAAAATATTTATTTCCTATTATTCAGCCTGTATATATATATATATATATATATATACACAATGTGTGCGCGCCCAATATTTTTAAGGTGAGGCATGCCTTTAAGTAGCATTTATGCGGTAACTCGTTGGTTGTGAGTGCTCCATGGACCGTTAATTTGTGGTCCCCGGAGAAGATGTGAGCATTTCTGAAAAATAAAAAAAACCTTATATTAAACCTCAAATAACGCGCACCTGCCCAGAATTTTAAATTATTCTTTTGGGTGCATTTGGTTGCACCACCTATCATGAAATTTCATGATACTTTGGTGATATCATGAAATTTCAAGATATTTTGGTACAACCAAATGCATCCTTACCAAAACAAAAAGAAGAATTTCAGCTGCCCCGATGCAAACAATAACATAGGAGCTGATATATTGATGTAGATAGGGTCGCGGACAGTTACATGGCCAAGATGGATCAGAAAAGGCCCGGTCGACGACAGAAGTGATTCGGGGTAGAACGAGCTACTGAAGCCAACCCCCCCAGCTATGCTGGGTTGCACAGCCTGGAATTGCGAAAAACCCCTGGATCGACGGTCGTTTCCCTTTTTTAATTTCATTTTTACTATAAATAGTAAGTTTTAGTTTGATTATAACTCTTCATTCGTCGGGCTTTAGGAGTTGCGCCCAACGTGAAAAGAGCTTAGAATAATTAGGAGAACGGTTTGGTGAAGCCAAATAGGACACTTACTATTTTTGGCCAAAAACCTTGCGCACTAGTAGACATTACGACCGTCTATAAATAGTAAGTTTACTATTTATAGTAAGACACGGATTCTAAGAGTTTGAGTTGTAGTTTGATTCTGATTTCTTTCCCATTGTTTGGTACCCCTATTTAAAGGGTTGTGAACTCGTTTTTATTCATCAATTAATCAATTTCGAATTTATTAGAATTTAATTCTATTTTCTGCTTTCTTTCCTTGTGAATTCGAGAAGTCTCTGTGAGGAGTCCAAAGAAGCTCTGTGGATTCGGAGTAGTTATCCTCATCACGTTCATCCCTGCGTCATATACGGTCAAAATAGATTTAATATCGTGTCCCTATGAATACTTTTAATTTCGACCAGCCATCTAATGTCCAACCATTGGCCAGATGGAAATTTAAATCAGTATGCTTACACACACACACACACACACACACCTAAGTTGGAGGCCACAATTTAGACAGTTTATTTTGAATTACATACATGACACGTGTACAATTTCTCATGACACGTGTACAATTTCTTAAGTTATTCCCTTTAATTAGAAGTGGCCCGAAAATGTCATCTCCACAGTGGGGCCCACGAACATACAGCTTGGATGTCCCAGTTCACACCATAAGTAGGTACGGTACCGGAGACGGGTAGCCCATCAGCAAAATGCCATCCACCAACTAAATAAATGAAGGCGAGTTATTTGATGATCTGGCTGTGCATGACCCTTGATACACGGGCACTAAGAAATGATACACATGATCACATGTATTGAGACAAATTGAAAGGGCATCGGATGGTTAACATTATCTTATTAGCAATAAAAAAAAAATTGGTTATGCTCCGCACAGGATGGGTCAGCGACTCAGCCTACAACCATGCCATGTGTTGGGTAGAAGAGTCTCCACTATTTTTTTTAGTTGCGTAGAGCTAAGGTACAATCGGCTGTGCAAGTAATGTACATGTGTGCAAGATCAGAGTCATTCATCATGTGTTCCCAATAATGTAGATTCCATAAGTAGGATAGCAAGTCTATATGATCATTAGGTGGGCCACACCTATTACAAAATAAATGAAAATTACCCACTTACATGACTTATTTAATGCATGGGATTAAGTGCTATTAGGTGGGATTGAATTGAAATTCCCACTACTTAAACCCTACAGACAATTCTTTTTCGCCGACAGGTAATAGCTTGATATGCTTTTCAAAAAATATCTTGTACCGAAAAGAATGTGAGGAATTGTAATATCCTGGATTTTCACCGTTTTGAATTTTCAAAAATTTTTAAAATTTCTTTTTTGGTAATTAACTTACACTTACTGACCATTAGCACTCAATATTAGTTTACGCACGAGTGGAACCAGTAAAGAACAGCACAAGTCCGATTAATCAACCATATGAAGCCAAGAAATCCGCTCGATCACTTGAACACCAAGTTTAGCCCCATAATTTACTTACATAGGGCCCAGATCTAACCGACATATCGCTAACTAATCAAGACAATTATAACTAAAGTAAAAATCTAACCGAAGCCGAGTCAGATAAGGCCTGGATCTTGACTAATAGACCAAATCAACTCCGTTACTCTTTTAGCCTAAAACCGACGGTTTAGAGTAATCTTGACCAAATCTCCACTTTTACTAGTTATAAATAGGTTACACTATGAACATAGTTAATCCAAACCCTAATCATTGCACACGAGAAATCTCAATACCTAAATCATTACAGAAATACCCCAATTTTTCGAACAAGCTCTGGACCGCTCGTTGGAGGGCCACTAGTTTCAAAACTATAAAATAATGTCCGTCTTATTGGGCTTGACATCCATCACGGGAGTCGGACATGGGTACTGTCCAGAACCGCTCAACTCGAGCCAAAGAACGAGTGCATGAGAAGTGTAAATACCCTGAAGGAAGAAGCTGAAACTTAAGTGAATTGGGTCATCCACTCTTCGGCAAAGTTGAGGATTTTGGACTGTCGGTTTATGACCAAACTTCACACGTGGAGTAAAGATATTTTCCTTCTCATATCCGTATAGCCACGGCCCCGATCGACCATCGGTGACCGTTGAACAGACTTCTAATCATTTCTGTCGATCGGTGCATCCAAATGGCAGGCCGAACATGTCCATACGTAGATCATCATTAGGGCTAACTATCCTACGATGTATATTACTATGTATACCCCATAGTGAGCCCTAGAGGCTAAAAAACTCTCTCATAAGGCTAATATAGTAAAAATCCAACACTTTGGGCCATTTGCACCAAATCTGGCATTATAAAATGGGCTTCTTTGGGGCATCCCTCTCCCCATATGAATTTGCCCTAAGAGGAAAAGGGAAAAGGGAGAAGAGAAAGAGGAGAAATAAGTGAGAAAGAAGAGAGTAAAGGAGGGTGTTTTTGGTGGAGGAGCCCAAGGAAACTTGGAACTTTGGCAATTTCCTTCCTTTCTCCCACATCCACACTCCAAGCTCTATTCTCAACTGATAGGGGAAGTAAGCGCCCATCTTTTTGTAATCCTTTGTATTGAGGGTGGATTTGCATGAGATTCTAACATGCAAGTACATTGTCTTAGGATTCCGGTCGATCAACTCCGAGTTCGACGCTCCTAGGTTGTTTTCCAAGCCTCTAACGATCCATAGGTGCGGACTATTAACCTTAGGTGGCCTAGCACCAATTGTAGTATGAGTCTAATGATTTTGTTTGTTTGGATGATGCATTTGGAGAATCTAGAAAAAAATTAAAAATTGTTGAGTTGTTTGGAATTGTATGTCATGTTAATTTTCTCATATGATGTTGTTCTTGCCTCTCACATGATTTGGTACGAATTGATGATCTCATGTTTATGTCTTGTTTGGTTTTCTTCACATGATGTTGCCCTATAGCATGTATGCCTTATTAATCCTTGTGTAAATTGGCTCTATGAGATGTAGGAAGTGCTTAACTTCCTCACCAACCCACACAACACACGTGCACCTTTATTCATGATATTGTTAGCCTCTCTTGCTAGGAGATTCTGAATTGTATGTTGAGGAGTATGAGAACATGATGTTGTTTATGCTAGTTGATAACCATGTTAGTTGACATGTTATGAATAACCACCCAAACCCTTAGGTTGGTCAGGAATACAAGGAGAGCGAAGGTGGTCGCGTTGGTAGGACCATCTTGAGGCTAAACCCATGAATTTGGGCGAGTGCGTGTGGGCGACAGTAGTTAGACTACATGGGTCACTCGTACCCGATGTCGTTCCACCACGTACTTGCCTGAAGTCTACTGGCTGATCAACCTTGTTTGTTTAACCATGTTTGCTCATACATGTATGGAACCTGGCACACCCTACCACCGTTGTAGCCCATCGATAACCACCTGAAACCGATCCACCGTCTCATAGGCCGAACATGGTGGAATGGGATACTGTGTTAGAGCTGTCGGCTTACGCTGGGGTGACGAACCTTCCCGTAGTAACCACGAACGATCTCAGTTCTCAGCACTCCCCATGTGCTTGAAGTCAGAGATAGGGAACCCGATGGAATTAAGGATCGCGGTGCTCTAGCCTCGCACGTTGAGGGGCCTTGGCATCGCAACTAGTTGAGGCATTGATATATGAGGTGTATCAGATTCTCCAACTTGCTAGATAAATGGACTTAACTAAGAACTCGGCTAACACGATCATATTACATCGCATTAGTTAGGGTGGCGACTCGGCAGTCGAGGTCGCTCTGAGGGAGTGTTGGTCATACCCGATCGTTAGATGGAGTCGCTCGAAGGAGTGTTGTAGCGAAGGCATGCATCATATCATCCGTCATGCATGCGCATTAATAAGATTAGTTAGTTGTTTATGAATTATTGTTTTTTATTAAATTCATAATATAACTAATGTTTGTTACAACTTAAGACTAATAGCACCCACTGAGTTGATCACGCACTCCTACTTTGGGACGGTATTTTAAATACCAACCAGACTCTCCTGTAGATGCAGGTGAAGATCATGAGGAGTCTGACGGCGTGAGTCTTGATGAGGAGGACGAGCTATCCTACTTCCAGTTAATGGGCGGCTCGCCATTGGCTTAGCAGACGGATTTTTGGATTGTTGGGTGTTGGTCTCAGCATATTATTCTTTTTGGACATGTGATTCTTTTTGGTGATTTTGTTGGGTAACGCCTTGTGCGACTCGCTTATATTCTTTTGGACTTGTATATATTTGTCCTTTTCATTTCAGTAAACTGGTTATGATTGTGCTTCATGTTCCAAGTAATTCCATGCTGTGCATTTAAAACTGATTAAGCATAAATTAATAAAAATTGGTTATAAGTGATACCCGGGAACTTGGGAGTCGAGTGTGTGCACGACCCCCAATTTTCAGAGCGTTACAAGATGGTATCAGAGCAATAGTTTGGAATCTCTTGGGCCATGGGTCATGAACTCACTAACGCGTTCGTTGACTTGAGAGGGTACATATTAGGAAACGCAATAGGGACTTGAAACGCTAGGAACCATCTCAGATCCTAAACCGACAGTTGTAGACGAAGGGTAGGACTTCCAAGGAGTTAAGGATGGGTAGCAAGAGAAGGTAGCGATGCTAGAGAATAGGTCCGGGAGTCGTACAGGACCTCAACCCATTGATAGAAACGAGTCAGAGACTGAATGGTTGGATGGTCGAAGCCCTCATCCAAGTCCAAATGAACTGATACCGGGCCGAACGTGATAATTCTGACCCGTTCAGGGATAATTAGGTAAGGGTGAGCGAAATTCTACCAAAAATAGTGGGGCAGGAGAAAAATGAGATTTTAACCCCTAACTGGGAAGAATCTCATGAAACAGATAGGCCCATTGTGTAGATCAGCTCCTTCTACCCCAAAATCATATATGGCATGTCCCGGGGGGCCTCACTAACGCCCCGGAAAGCGTCAGAAAAGTGGGCCCCGCCTGGGAGTAACCAGCCAGCAAGACCTCGCCCGGGCCCCCGCCCGAGCGTCCTAACCCCACCTGCCTCTCATGTGACTCGGCGGGACCCCGCCCAGCCGGCGGTCCCCCGCCCGGACATCCAAAGGGTCAGCGGGACCCCGCCCGATCGGCGTGGCCCCGCTAGGATTTGAAAAGGTTTTACCCCAACTTTAAAAAATCATATCTCATTCGTTACAACTCCGATTTAGGTGATTCAAAATCTAGATTGAAGCTTGATGGGTCTAATTTTATATAAAAATAAGAAAAAAATAAAATAAAAATTATAATAGAGTTAAAATTAAGATCTTTTACCAACTATCCAAAAAATATTAATTTCGGACAGCTGTTGCTTCTAGAATTTTAATAATTTATCTATAACTCCAAATGATATGAAATTTTGTGGGATGACTTGAAACTTAATGATAAATCATCATAAAAAAATTTAAATAATTCAAGTACTAAAATTATAAGAAGTGTTACAATAAATATATACACTTTTAAACTTAATGATGAATAATTAGTTTAGACAACTGTCACTTCTAGAATTTTAATAATTTTTTGGTAATTGTGATGACTTTCTCTCATATTACTACCTGTTAGTGCTACTCATAAGTTTAACAAATTCATTCATTCCGAATTATACCCTACCTTATCTTGCCACTCATCCACTTCCACATCCACATTTAGCTACACTCAACTACTAATGTGTTGTTTCTTGATTGCTGAACATACTATACATTAAGCATTCATTTCTAATTCTATCATTATTTAGCTTGCCACTCATCCACTTCAACATCCTCATTTCCACTACACATCCTATGAATATATTGCTTCTTCACTACCTAACATTCTGTCTATAAAGCGTAGCTAGTCTTATAGCTAACCACATGAAAACTTTAGATGCACATCTCTACTATAACTACCCAACTCAAATTCAATGAACGACATCCTTCTCAATATCTGGTTTTCATGAATTATAGGCCACCATATCAGATAGTCGCTATGGGGTAGTTGTCCATCAATCTTAACAAATTTCTCATTTCCACTCCTATTGTCATCAAAATTGCATTTCATATACTATGTTTACTGCAGTTAACACCCAGTAAGCACACGTAAGAGAGGAAATATGACTTTTCTCAAAATTAATCATAGACAATATTTCTTTTTCTATGGCACTCCACATTAAGGTACTAACTAACCTAGGCTGATACAAGTATCCACATTTCTACTCGTGGAGAGGAGTTATACTTCTAGTCAGACTCATAAACATCCACCTCAACTCCATTCAAAAAACCCGTCATATTCCAGAATCTTTCCCTTGAATTCAAGAAAGGAAGAGTACTTTTGATGAAATTGTGAACCATATTCATAGCTTCCAACGAAGCTCGAAGACATCCTCATCAACCCCATTCAGGATGCTCATTAGATTCCTAAGGCTACTTATCTTGCAGTGCCTTTGGTTTCAACAACATGTAATGTTTCCAAACCACAATTCTCGTGATGAGTACATGGTGTGGGCGCCTCCTCTCACTAAATGAGATCATCCTTAGCCCAAATATCATTCCAAAATAGTGACCAAGATATGGATACCCCCACTCATTAGTACTTCTACCCTTTCAAAATCCCATAATGAGGAACTTAACTTGCTTATATCCAAATGCTAAACCCTTTGCCTTGAGAAGCCATTTACAAAAAGCAACCCTATCTGCTTAGACATATTTCCAACATTAGATGATGAGGAGTTTACTTCTCTTCGTTGAACTTATGCCACCATTTGCTTAGAAGTGCCCAACCTTTCCTTCCAATTACGATTCCCAATTCCCTTCCTCTTTGGTTTTCAATCATCAATGATTCAATAATCGAATTGCATGAGCAAATTACTCTATGGTCTACAGGAAAGGGAAGGACAGAAATTAGCATCTATGATTGGGTTACTATAGAGAAATATTTGGACAGAGTAGGTAGGATAGAGAAAATGTTGTTGCATACAATGGTAATTCATATAAAATTTTGTGCATATAGAAACTTTTTAGGGTGATCTTTGACCATAGGCATATTGAGAGATTTATTAACCCCCAATTTGGACATAAATCGAAACGAGGACTCTCTTAGACCAAGACCCAAAGGACAACCTTATATATAGGATATTTAAACTTTCCAATGATGGTCATTCCCTAAACATTTAGATTGATCGGACTACGGAATTACGGAAGTATACACTTGTGAAGTATTCGCGGCTTAGACCCAATTCTCAATCCTAGGCGACTACCAATGGACTCACTACTTTAACCGAGCAGAAGACCATGATCCATCAGGACAAAGAAGGGATACAATGAGCCTTCTACCCTGGTCAGGTAGATGATCGACATATCAGGTTCAAGCCTACTACAGCCGTCTCTCCGTGTGGGTCGAACATTGAAAACAAATATTTTTACTCTAGATAGAGGAAAATCGTCATGATGAATCCAAATCTTTAAAAATAAATAAATAAATAAATAAATTGTAGTAAACCATCAAGGTGAAATTATTTTTAAGGGGGGTAAACTAAAAGGAGCCAGACCAGCATAGATAGTATACACCCTATACCGCATCTGAACTTGAAATCAACAAAACCTAGGCAAATGAAATAACAAAACCTTTACTTATTACCCTTAGGCAATTTCAGGGACGAAATTATTTTTAAAGGGGGTAGATTGTAACATCTTGTATTTTTACTATTTTGGATTTCCAAAAATCCTTAAAAAAAATTTTTTTTGTAATTAACTTATATTGTCACTTACTGACCATTAGCACTCAATGTTAGTTTATGCACGAGTGGAACCAGTAAAGAACCGTACAAGTCCGATTAATCAACCGTATGAAGCCAACGAATCTGCCCGATCACTTGAACACCAAGTTTAGCCCCATGATTTACTCACATAGGGTCCAAATCTAATTGACTCATCGCTAATTAATCAAGACAATCATAACTAAAGTAAAGATCTAACCGAAGCCGAGTCAGATAACGTCCGGATCTTGACTAATAGACCAAATCAACTATGTTACTCTTTTAGCCTAAAACCGACAATTTAGAGTAATCTTGACCAAATCTCCACTTTTACTAGTTATAAATAGGCCACACTATGAACATAATTAATCTAAACCCTAATCATTACCCATGACAAATCTCAATACCTAATTCATTCTAGAAATGTCTCGATTTTCCGAACAAACTCTAAACCGCTTATTAGCGGGCCACTAGTTCCAAACTATAGAATAATGTCCGTCTTACTGGGCTTGACATCCATCGCGGGAGTCGGACATAGGTACTGTCCAGAACCGCTCAACTTGAGCCAAAGGACGAGTACATGAGAAGTACAAATACCCTAAAGGAAGAATTTGAAACTTAAGTGAATTGGGTCGTCCACTCTTAGTCAAAGTTGAGGATTTCGAACCGTCGGTTTATGACCAAACTTCGCACGTGGAGTAAGGATATTTCCCTGCTCATATCCGTATAGTCGTGGCCTCGATCGATCATCGGTGATCGTTAAGCAGACTTCTCATCATATCTGTCGATCGGCGTATCCAAATGGTAGGCCAAACATGTCCATACGTAGATCATCATTAAGGCTAATTATTCTATAGTGTATATCAATATGTATACCCCATAGTGGGCTTAGAGGCTAGAAAAACTCTCTTATAGGGCTAGTATAGTAAAAACCCAACACTTGGGGCCATTTGCACCAAATTTAGCATTATAAAAGGGGCTTCTTTGGGGCACCCCTCTCCCCATATAAATTTGCCCTAGGAGGAAAAGGGAAAAGGGAGAAGAGAAAGGGGAGAAAGAAGTGAGAAAGAAGAGAGTGAAGGAGGGTATTTTTGGTGGAGGAGCCCAAGGAAACTTAAAACTTTAGCAATCTCCTTCCTTTCTCCCACATCCACACTCCAAGCTCGATTCCCAACCAATTGGGGAGGTAAGCGCCCATCTTTTTGTAATCCTTTGTGTTGAGGGTGGATTTGCATAAGATTCTAACATGCAAGTACATTGTCTTAGGATTTCGGCCGATCGACTCCGAGTTCGGCGCTCCTACATCGTTTTTCAAGCCTCCAACAATCCATAGGTATGGACTATTAACCTTAGGTGGCCTAGCACCAATTGTAGTATGAGTCTAATGATTTTATTTGTTTAGATGATTCATTTGGAGAATCTAGAAAAAATTAGAAATTGTTAGGTTGTTTGGAATTGTATGGAATTGTATGTCATGTTGATTTTCTCATATAATGTTGTTCTTACCTCTCACATGATTTAGTACGAATTAATGATCTCATGTTTATGTCTTGTTTGGTTTTCTTCACATGATGTTGCCCTATAACATGTATGCCTTATTAATCCTTGTGCAAATTGGCTCTATGAGATATAGGAAGTGCTCAACTTCCTCACCAACCCACACAACACACATGTACCTTTATTCATGATATTGTTAGCCTCTCTTGCTAGAAGATTCTGAATTGTATGTTGAGGAGTATGAGAACATGATGTTGTTTATGCTAGTTGATAACCCTGTTAGTTGGCATGTTATGAATCACCAGCCAAACCCTTAGGTTGGTCAGGAATACGAGGAGAGCGAAGGCGGCCCCGTTAGTAGGACCATCTTGAAGCTAAACCCATGGATTTGGGCGAGTGCATGTGGGCGATAGTAGTTAGACTACATAGGTCACTCGTACCCGATGCCGTTCCACCACGTACTTACCTGAACTCATGCGGTCTAGTCTACTATCTGACCAACCTTGTTTGTTTAAACATGTTTGCTCATACATGTATGGAACTTCGCATATCCTACTACCGTTGTAGCCTATCGATAACCACCTGAAGCTGATCCACTGTCTCATAGGCCGGGTATGGTGGAATGGGATACTGTGTTCGAGCTGTCGGCTTACGCTGGGGTGACGAACCTCGCCGTAGTGACCACGAGCGATGTCAGTTCTCAGCACTCCTCATGTGCTTGAAATCAGAGATAGGGAACCAGATGGGATTAAGGATCGCGGTGCTCTGGCCTCGCACGTTGAGGGGCCTTGGCATCGCAACTAGTTGAGGCATTGATATATGGGGTGTATCAAATTCCCCAACATGCTGGATGAATGGACTTAACTAAGAACTCGGCTAACACGATCATATTACATCGCACTAGTTAGGGTGGCGACTCGGCAGTCGAGGTTGCTCTGAGGGAATGTTGGTCATACGCGATCGTTAGATGGAGTCGCTCGAGGGAGTGTTGTGGCGAGAGCATACATCATATCATCCGTCATGCATGCGCATTAATAAGATTAGTTAGTTGTTTATGAATTATTGTTTTTTATTAAATTCATAATATAACTGATGCTTGTTACAACTTAAGACTAATAGCACCCACTAAGTTGATCACTCACTCCTACTTTGGGACGGTGTTTTAAATACCAACCAGACTCTCCTGTAGATGCAGGTGACGCAGATCACGAGGAGCCTGACGGCGCGAGTCTTGATGAGAAGGACGAGTTATCCTACTTCCAGTTAATGGGCGGCTCGCCATTGGCTTAGCAGACGGATTTTTGGATTGTTGGGTGTCGGTCTCAGCATATTATTCTTTTTGGACATATGATTCTTTTTGGTGATTGTGTTGGGCAACGCCTTGTGCGACCCGCTTATATTCTTTTGGACTTGTATATATTTTCCCTTTTCATTTCAGTAGACTGGTTACGATTGTGCTTCATGTTCCAAGTAATTCCATGCTGCACATTTAAAACTGATTAAGCGTAAATTAATAAAAATTGGTTATAAGTAATACCCGGGAACTTGGGAGTTGAGTGTGTGCATGACCCCTAATTTTCAGGGCGTTATAGGAATCCCTCCTAAAATCACACGGGTGGGTGCCAGGCTTGAATGAGGGGGAGGGAGGGAGGGAGAGTGTTTGGGATCGGGGTCAGGGTCAAGCGTGGTGTATAGGTTAGAAATACTTAAAAATTATGATCACACACACACACACTTGAATCCGAGCGAAATCAGTTTCGGATCTAGTTGAGTATGATCAGATCGAGTTTCGGGTCGAGTTAACTCGATTTGAGTTCGAATTGAGCGAAGCCTACTCGGTTCGGACCAAATCACCCATTCAGTTCAAGTTGAGCTGGGTCTAAACGAGTAAGACGAGTCGAGTGTCCCGTGCCTGACTCTATCCATATGAAATTCAAGATACAAAGAGTCCATCCCACTCCCATACGGTGTGAATCCTATAAATGGCCGTGTTGATGTCAGCAAATTCTATAGGTCCCACCATGATGTATAGGATATAGCAACACCATTCATACATTTTTCGAGTTCATTTTAAAAAATTGCCCCAAAAACTTAGGGGATACAAAGCTCAAGTGAACCACACCATAGAAATTAATGGAAATTGAATACCTACCATTGAAAACATCTTGGGATCACGTAAGTTTTGGCCAAGCTGATATTTATGCTCTCCCTTCATTCAAGTTCCTATGACCTTCTGTGTAACCTTACGAACAGGTTGGATGGTAAATAAACATCACAGTGGGCCCTAGGAAAGTTTTAATGTGGGCATTATTGTCCCAGCTACTTTTTATGGTGCGGTTCACCTGAGCTCTAGATTTGCCTCCTTTTTTAGCCCATGCCATAAAAGCGGTTCACCTGAGCTCTAGATTTGCCTCCTTTTTTAGCCCATGCCATAAAATGACTGTAAAAAAAGATGAATGGTGCAAAAATAATACATACACATGGTAAGGTCCACAACACTTGCCGACATCATCACACTAGCAAGTTTGGTGGTCTGATAACAGCACACTTCCACTGATGTGAATTTTTGCTACTTCCATAGTTCAATCCAAAAATAATTTCTATAAATTTTAAATTTTAAATTTTAAACATTGACATTCCAAACATGGAATATAGTGATTTTGAAAGTAAGAGATTTCAAGAGAATACCTGACACTTAGTTAATCACTGCACTAAAGTAATTCCATCCTCCCTAATTCAATTAAATTCCATGCACCAAACAGCTGGAAAGATGCCGGCCACGTGCAATATTATGATAGCCTACTACATTCACCAGGTGGACCACACTTGTACATTCAATACAGATCATTGATTATATTTCACTAACCGTTGATTCTCCCCATACACGTGCTGCCCAGATAATGAGTGGACATGGCATTGATTATAGCTAGCTACTACAGTCATTAGGCCAGTTGTGATGCTGATCACCTTTCTCGAACATAGCTTGAGGTGACACCATGGCACACGTTCATGAGATCCAGACCATTTATCAAGACCTAAAGTCCAGTATGGTCCGCTCAAGGCAAGGGCCACACATGTATATTGAGTAAAGATCTCGAGTCCAAACAGTCGAACAATAATTTATGGTCCACCCAGAAAATAACTTCCTATTTATCATGTGAATGTGATATCCAACCCTTCCAATAGGTTAGGCCCACCACGAGGATCACCTCGGGCAAAAATTAGCCTCATTCACTAATCAGGTAGGCCGTGCTATAGAAACTAATGTGTAGCCATTGATAAATAAAAAATACAAGTGTGGTCCACTTAATGAGTAGATGTGGATGATTATTGTATAAGATGATCCTCAGGATATTTAAAATGTATCGGATGGGTCGGATGATGCAGGAACATGAAGGGTTGGATGTTATCTACTAGGTCAACACTAACATATGGTCCCACCGGTTGGGATGGAGATATTCCCCGTTGGCCACATTTATAGACAGGGCATGGCCCCACTTAACGGATGGCCCAGATCTCATCCATGTGTCCAACATTTGCCGCACTTTTTCCTTAGTGGGCCCCACACATAATAGAAGCTGCCGACGGTCCCCTCGATTACTCCACCGAAATGAAAAGGAGAGATTGTTATGCCGCCGCCGTCCCATTTGCGGAATTTTTGCTATGAGCAACCTCATCTTTGCGTGGTATACACGAGTTTCCAAATCTGATACGTGGGGCCATGGTTAAGTAATCCAGACCATTGATCTGTTATTCTAAAGTATTCGATTGTTTTATCTAAGGGACAATCTTAACCTTTCCAATCCGCTGTTGGTGTACCACACACCAGCTATATAGCTGGTGTATTGGCGTCCGCAAGTTCTGTGAATCTCATCAAGAGGTATGTATTATATCCAAACCGTCCATCCATTTGGAGAGCTCGTATTAATGCTTGAAACGAAAAATAAGACAGATCTAAAGATCAAGTGGACCACACTACAAAAAGCAGTGGGAAATTGAACGTCTACCATTGAAACCCTTTTAGGGGTTACAGAAGTTTCGGATAATATGAAATTTGTTTTTCCTTTTTATCGTTATGGTGGCCCATGAATATTTTAACGGTGAAAATCATTATCATCGCTGCTGTTTTTGGTGTGGTCCATTTGAGTTTTGGATATGATTCATTTTTTGTCTAATGCACTAAAATGATTTCTTAAAAAAGGATAAACGGGGTGGATATAACAAATAGATCATCGTAGGGCCATGTAACTTTTATCTCATTTGAACCATTCGTACAACTTGGAGATCGAGGAGCGTCGGCGCAGCCCTTCGCACGACACCTATCTACCTGGTACACCAGCCAGTCCGCTTCCGTCCCAATCAATCCGTTGATTCTCACCACTCCAACAAGCGGGGCTTTCTTTAGCTGCACGGCAAGCCTAGTTGAGCATGTTGATGAGGGAGATGTGCTTAGCGTACACGCACGTACAATAAAGTCCACGTACACGCTACCACATGTACTAGCTTGGTAGAATAGGTCCAAAGATCCAATCCATCCATCAGAAAGTAACCCCTATATTGATACTGTGTCCCAAGAATTTTGATCCACTCCTTAGGTGGGCCACGGTTCTTAAGACAAATGTACAGCACTGAAAAACGTTTGGCTGAATTTTTCTGACCAATTCAACTGTTTCAAATATTAATTGATGGGAAACATGCAGAAGGTCATACAAGCCCTCATGGATGGATTGGATCTCACTCCCACGTGCGACGTTGGTACATGTGTGGTATCCACATGACTTGTGCTACACATGCGTGTGCGCTTTGCAGTGAAGAATATTCAAGCGGCCGCCGATACATACAGTGACCGCCATTACTAGCCAAGTACTATTGACAGCTGATAACTACCGTGTGATAAAGATGGTCCATCGAATTTTAATGCATTCATGTGACATGTTTGATTGACATGTTATATATGTATATATAATCGAACGTTTTTTAAATATTTGTAGTAAACTGCCTAAATTTATTGTTGTTAGACATTCGGACCCTAGCGTCTTACATTGTATAAGTTACATGGTATTTAAAAAAATGAAAAAGATAAAACTGTCCTTCATCTAACACGTGATGAGGTAGGACCCAGGAGTTGTGAGCATGCTGGGCTTGGAAGCTAGATGGAGCCACCATGGTGTCGATGAGAAATTCACTTCTTACGTATGTTTTGCCTGTTTATTTTTATAATGAGACAAAAAATGGAGAGATCTAAAACTTAAGTGAGTCACACAAAAGAAAACGGTGGTGTTACATGCCTATCGTTAAAACATCCATGGCCACGTAAGCTTTAAATGAGGTTAATATTTTTGTTTTTTTCATTCATGTAAGGGCCTTTTTAATTTTTCAATTAGTGTAATTGTCCTCTAAATGCCAGCTTATTACAATTTCACCAGTTTGGAAATAGGTAGGTACTTTTGTTTGGAAAAACGGTTCAAAAGAATTGACTTAAATTTGTGGGCCCCACCATGATGTATATGATATATCCGCGTCGTACATCTGCTTTACCATGACATTTTGAGGCATGAGCCGAAAAATGAGGAAGATCCAACATTAAAGTGGCCCACATCAAAGTAAACAGTGGCCCCAAAAAGTTTTTAACAGTGGGTGTTTGATTACTTTTTTCATGTGATGTGTGTTGTGTTTTTTAAAATAAAAATAAATTTCAAAAATAAAATTTATTTTTAGAAAGTAAATAAATATATTAATTATTTAAACTTTCCATAAATAGTGTGTATAGCCAGTCGGTAAGAGAAGAGGTTTTTGTTTATGCAACCAGGGTTAAAATCTCCTCGAGGCTGCTTGGGCGCTTTTTGGTGCTTTATTAGGTGCACTTTGCATCGTCGTAAGGAGCAATAAGAGCCTTAGTCTTTTTTGGTCATGGTACCCTGATGTTTTATTACCTTTTTTGCTAATTGAGAGTAATTGTGACATGATTGTACATGTGGCACTTATGACATGTGTTGCTTATGTGGATACAGTTTTTCCTGTTGGATAACTGTTTCTGTCCGAATGGGTACAGAAATAACTGTCATAGGACAAAGAGTCATACTCTTTCATGGAAGGCAATTATTTGCTATGAATGGGTATGAATTTCTTGAAGAGGCACTTTAGCACCTCTTCATGAAGAAATCCATAACCTTCAATTAATATAAATCCTGAATACTATAATCCAGAAGACAAAGACTCTTAATCCTTGAGATTATATCATCTTCTGTGCAATTACTCTCAATCTGATCTCTTGCTGAATTTTTTCTGAACGTCTTAAGGCATACCGGTGTCAAAACTAGGGATCTGTTCAACACTTAGATGTGCAAATTTTCGTGTTGAAAATCGGATTGAGAGTTCATTGTATCCTGAAGACAATTTGTACATTTCCTTCGTTTGCATTTGCTAGAAATTCTTAAAAAATGGCAGCAAATTTGTTTTGAGAAATTGACTATTCGAGTCGAGCCTTGAACCTAATAGATCTGATCGTTTTGTTATCGTTTTCTTTTATCCTCCGTTGTGTACAAAAAACTCTTATATTTTTAAAATTCTAATAGTGTAGTCCACTTAAAATTTAAATCTAGCTTTTTTTTGGGTCATGCCCTAAATTCGGTTGGTATAACTGATGGACGGTGTAGATAATCCACATACATCACGGTTTACCCCACAAATATTCAACGGCATTCTCTATTTTAGAGTTGTAAAAAGTAATAGCCAATTCAATCTTCGAAAATAATGCAGTAACTACCTAAGAAAATAATTATTATGTATTTACAATGCAATAATGTTTACCTTTAAAAATCCGAACAGGCTATAAAAGGAAATGCCTTTATATGAGTGGTGGGGTAAGTTTAAGATTTGTTTGGATTGGATATAAGCATTTTAGTGAAACTTAAAAAAAGTTTGAACAATAAGCAAATCATTTTATTATTATCTTCAGTTGAGTGACATACATGAGTTTTAAATTTGCCTAATTTTTTATCCCAGATATTGACATAAGCTGCGAAAATAGATGAATAAAATGAATTTATTTCTCACAATCACCACTTTTCCTGAGATCAACATAGTCATGTCATTCAAATGTCATATCAGCCTTTAATTGGGTTAGCAAGTGCGGAGCCGATCAGGTGCAACCCGACACTCACCTAACTCAGGTTTAACCTTACGTAGGTACTGCATATCCACACCTTGTCTATTCTATTTTATGATGCATTTTAAAGCACGGTTTCAAAATAAAGCAAATCTAAATCTTAGGTGGAACAAAACACAAATAATAATGATTAACTATTAAAACCTTCTTGTGGGCAACAAGAAATTTCATTAAGCTGATATTTGTTTTTTTTTTTTTCGCCTTTCATATTGGAATGTGTGACCTTATCAATTGGTTAGATTGCAAATAAACATTAGGTGAGCTTTTAATGGTAGGTATTCAATCACCTCTGTTTCTTATGCATGGTATGACCCTCTTTAAAATTAGTTTTAGTATGGATTCTAAAGTGGAGTGTGGCTAACAGTGGTACGTGCATACCAACTTGTTAAAAAAATAAATAATAAAAAAATAATAATAAATCGCTTTAAATTTAGATTTATTTATTTTTGGAATCATGCTCTAAAATGAGCTGGAAATATGAATGGGCAGTGTAATCCACGTACATCAAGGTGGGTCCTACTGTCAAGGCCCAACCATGTCAAATGAACCCCGGTCGGACGTAATCCACTGCCCACACGTAGATGGGCTGTCATTGTTGTGGGGTTAGAAGCAAGGAGGGGCTACCATGGTCTTTCGTGAAAAGTCCATGCTGTCCGTTCATTTTTCTAGATCATTTTAGGCATGACCCCGAAATTAAGGCAGACCCAAAGCTCAAGTGGGCCACACGAGGACAAAAGTGGAGTTAGTATGCCCACCGTTGAAACATTTCTTACCATCCATTTGTTTCGTATACAGTGACTCACCTAATGAGTACTTGGCCATCCTAATTTTGGGGCCAAGGTGTCTGAACAATGTGACCAACCTAATGAACGTCTCAGATTCTCCACATGTTTGTACGAATGGAAGATGGTTTAAAATTTCTAATCATAATTACTATCGAAAATCTCATTTTTTGGTATCACGGGCTTCCGTTGCCACCCGTTTTCCATTTTTCATTAAATTGGTAAGTGGTGTTCAGATGCTGGGAATGCCGCTACCCCAAGTAATGTCAAAAGAAAGAGATTTTTCCCAAAATCTAAACCATTCAACAGACTCGTTGTCACAAGAAGATGTATGTATGAAATTTGAGGGGCATTGAATACTAGCCGTTTGTATGCTCCAGACAGGCTCGGACACCATGCCTATGCCTGTCGATGGAAAAATGCGCGTTGAATGGGAAACGGATTAGCTACTCCCTCTGCTACCAGCCCGGTGGCTGATGGTCGGTGGTTTGTGGGCCCCACAATGATGTATATGCTTCATCCATTCCGTTCATCCATTTTTAAAGATCATTTTATGACCATATGCCAAAAATGAGAGGGGTATAAATCTCAGGTGGACCACACCACAGGAAAACAATAGTGATTGGATATCCACCATTAAAATCCTCCTCAGCCCCACTGTACTATTTATTTGACATCAGATATGTTGATTAGGTCATAAAGGCCCAGATGAAGGGAAAAAAACAAAGATCATCTTGATCCAAAACTTCTATGGCCCCCAAAAGGTTTTTAATGGTCTTAGCTTATTAAACACTGTTTCATGTAATGTGATCCACTTGAGATTGGGATATATCTCATTTTTTGTCTCACACCATAAAATGATCTGAAAAAAATAGATGGACGGAATGGATGAAACAAGTACATCATGGTAGGGCCCACACAGCACCGACCACCAGCCATTCGCTGATGACAGGGGGAGTAGTCAATCCGTTTCCGTTGAATGGGAGCTGAAGGTTTGAAAAATGAAAACAGGGCTTGCTAGGTGACGCGGATTGGCTGATGTACCGCACACCCGCGCCCTGGCTGGTGTGTTGACGTCACCAAGTTCTGCGGGTCCTATTATGAGGTATGCGTCATATCCAAACCGTCCGTTCACTTGGAGAGATTTTAGTAATGCTTGAGCGGAAAAATAAAACAGATCCAAAGATCAAGCACACCACTGAAAAAATCAGTAGGGGATTGAATATCTACCATTGAAACCCTTTTGGAGTCATGGAAATTTTGGATCAATATGATATTTGTTTTTCCTCTTCATACAACTCTGTGTGACCTTAAAAATGAATGGACGGAATGGATAAAACACATACTTGATAGTGGGGCCACAGATCACCGACCATTAGCCACCGGGCTAGTGGCAGCGACACTGGCCAAACCGCCTCCGTGTGTGTCACACCACCAAATCCGCTATCTGTAAGGTGCACTCGCGGCAGTACGCACTTTACAAAAAACCGCTATATGCAGTGCTAATGATAGCATCTGTGCCAGATGTCTAATCCGTCCATCTGACAGGACCCAGTGTTTATATGCATTTACACAAAATATAAACCATTCGACTCATTAAGTTGGCAAACGTGCGTACGCTGTTCACGTGACGATGTTGGTGGTAAGGATCTTGACCCGATGAACCTGTAAAGGAGACGCTTTTTATATATATATATATATATATATATATATATATATATATATATATATATATAAATAAAAAGTGGCT
This sequence comes from Magnolia sinica, assembly GCF_029962835.1. Taxonomy (NCBI): domain Eukaryota; kingdom Viridiplantae; phylum Streptophyta; class Magnoliopsida; order Magnoliales; family Magnoliaceae; genus Magnolia; species Magnolia sinica. Next base: position 9,699,078 of record NC_080581.1, read on the forward strand.
CGTACCACTGAAATTTTATGAGAAACTTTACAGCTATTTGCGTGGATCCCAGAAAAGAAGATTTCCAACCACACCTATAACTTTACAGCCGTTTGGGTGGGTCCCAGAAGAAAAAAAAAAAAAGATTTCGAACCACACCTAACACGAGAATAGAACCTAAGGTAGACACTTAGGGCATGTTCGGCCACCTGCATTAGCTGGGATTGCATTTATTGTCCCATCTAATCCACTGTAAAATTATGTCTATGGCCCATTTGTAAGTCTTCTGCTCAAATTGTGCGTCGAGAGGGAAGGATTTCGCAATCCTTTGCGGATTAGCTAATTCCTACCGTTTTTCTCCAACAAAAATGCCTAGATTTCATCCTACGTTTAGGCATGAAAGGACGGGGTTACGTGGGGCTCATCATGATATAAATGATGGTATCCGTGCCGTTCATAATTATTTTTGCATCATTTCAAAGTATGAACCGAGAAATAAAATATAACCGAGAATAGAGTGGACCACAACCTAGAATGAAGTAGAACTACACTGCATGACGCTTGTTTCAATATTAAAATGTCCTTATAATGGGTCCACGTGGCATTGCCTGAGTCATTGGTTCATGTGACTAGGAGTGAGTTCATGGTCCACCCACTAAATTGGAGCTCATCCCGTCTCTAACCTCATTTAACGCACATGTGCCATATCTGGATGACATGGGGATAGTTCATCCCAAAGCATCTGCCATTTATTGGCCACAGACCCAAAATCGGCTTGATCAGATAATGCTAACCATCTAAACAATGTACATTTTGCTTTTGAATTCCAACCGTTACTATATTTATCTCGCCACCAATTAAAGGGTTAGGATTATCTAACCAGTGTCAATTTTGGTTCATGTTCCACTCATGCTTGGTCTTGCTAAACAGACTGTGTAGATATCTTCCAAATATATCAGATATATGGCAATCGATAGGGAGGCATAGTAAATTTCGTACATTAAGATCCATTTGATTAGTTCCTCGTTAGATAAGAGCGTTTGCAAAATAACTTTTGCAATCGCACATTATCTTTCCAAAGATGACTTTAGTCCTATTCCACTGGATTAAGGGTACCGCATATCTTCCAAACATAACATTACAAATCTATGGATATACCTAATCCAAAGACAATACCTTACACATGCATTAATTACTACTTTTTCAATTTCATCCACTTTAATCCCACTTAATATAGGTGGCCAAACAAGCCTTAAGATTAGATAAAAGCATCCTGGAGGCCCTCCTCTCAAAAGCACAAAAACATCAAAACTTGTATCTAAGGTTATCAGAAGATTGAGATCCTCATCAAGAACACCTGATAGATCCAAGACTGGTGTTATTTAGAACCAAGGTACCTCTAATCAGCCTCGGGAGTTTAGCATGGCATCGGTAGACTTTGTCGGAGCATCCTTCGCTAGCCATCCTCGCCAAAGCATTCGCCACCGCATTATCCTCACGGAAAGTGTGATTGAAGATAAGGTTTAGGATCTAGCGTTTATGGTGGATGGCTCCCATTCTGTGCCATATGTTCCAGAGACTAGGGGCTGAGGGGTCCTTAGCCACATCCATGGTGAGCTTAGAATTAAATTATAAGGTGACGCTTAATAAGTGTGTTTAGCTGGCTAAAAAGGTTGTTCGTTTTCCAATTACAAGGATAAATAATTGTAAATGAGTAATGATTATTTACTCTTGCAATTGTATAACCATAATACTTACATTTGACTATAATAATAATTTTACCACTTTGTTTATTTCACCTTGAAAACACTATAAAAATAATTATTTTATAGTGTGAAAAATGTAATTATTAAAATTTACTTTACCTAATATTTACAAGTGTATTTAACTCTTAATTTATAAGCTATAATTTATATATAAACAAACACGTGGAAATAATAATAATGAGTCATTTACTCTACATTTCATAGAAATTTGAAAACCAAACAAGCCCACCGTGATGCATATGGCCCCCCCAGAGTTTACTCAGCACGGTTAATGTGCAATATGCGTCCATTCGAAAGTTAGTCAGTCCACCACGTGCTTGACCTGGACCCAGTTGTCTGCCAAACGTGGCCCAATAAAATCCCACCGCGTTGGTTCACGAGGGAATCCACGTGATTCGGTCACCAAGCAATCCTATCTTCCAGAAAGAGCACGTACAACACAAATCTTTGTGGGCCCACTTAAATATGTATGCGACATCCACACCGTTCATGATTTGAGATGGCTCATATTACGATAGTCCAAAAATAAGTCTGATCCAGGTCATGCTAAAGGTGGGGATGGGGGACCACCACTAGAACTTTCTTGGAGCTGACCGAAGTCTTTAATCAAGCTGATATATATATATATATATATATATACACACACACACACCACCACCACACACTCACGCCGTGGTGTGGTTTCACCACCTACGGGTACTCGAACCCTCGACCAGGTGTTGAAACTCGCCAGAGTCTACCACCGGAGTAAGAATGAGGACCCAATCAAGCTGATATTTGATTTTTCCATTTCTTCACGTCGCCTGCCAAAATCATGCTACAGTAAGATTTCAACGGTGAGGACTAGATGTCACGCACATCATGGTGGGACCCACAGAAATTTTTGTGACACGTCGACCTTTTCTCGCAGGTAAATGCGCACTCCACGATGCGTACGGCAAAAGTTTAAGTTCACCTCTCTATACGGTAGGGATGGAAAAACAACTGGAAACAGTACACGGGTGGCTTGTTACAACGACTGTGTATGGCCTACCAGTAGTATATGTAAAATCCACGCCGTCTATCTGTTTCCTATCCTCTATTATAAGCTCTCGGAAAAAAATCAGCCAGATCTAGAATCATGTGTGCCACAGCACAGGGAAGAATGAGGGATGGGATTCCAACCATAAGTTTATTCGTGGGGCCAACATGATATTTATCTTTAAAAAACCCCGTTAACCAGGTCTAACTCATCATGATCGAGTGAAAATACAAACAGCAGACTGATCCAAACACTCTGGAGGGCCACACAGCTTAAAGTCAGTGGTTTTAAGAGCAATTTTACATTATTCTCATTTTTGTATCTCATAAAAGTTTTCTATCATGCTGATATTTTGAATGTACGGCTAAAATAAGATTTCTCACCTGATGCACGGGGTGGATTTACATATACAACATGGTGGGACTCAAATAGCTAGCATGTTTTACTGTGGGCATTCCCGGTGGATCGGAGAGAACCCGGACAAGGAGTGGGCCCCACATGCGATGGCGTGACCCAGGAGCAGGTGCAAGTTTGAAAGGGTCGCGGATTAGCTACTGACAGGTTGAGTCGCGAGACTCGCTAATGAAGTTACGTCACTAAGTTCTATGGGCCCCATGATAATGTATGTTTTGTATCTACGCCGTCCATCCATTTGGAGAGATCATTTTAAGGAAATATCCAAAGAATGCATCTAATCCAAATCTCCAGTGGACCACACTATAGAAAATAGTGGGGAGAGTGACAGCCACCATTAGAAACTTATAAGGACCACAAAAGTTTTCGATTAAGCTAATACTTGTGTTTTCTCTCATTACATGTCTTGTTAACTTGCGAACAGTTTGGAAATATCCAAAGAATGCGTCTAATCCAAATCTTCGGACCACACTACAGAAAACAGTGGGGAGAGTGACAGCCACCATTAACAACTTCTAAGGCCCACAAAAGTTTTCGATTAAGCTAAAACTTGTGTTTTCCCTTATAACATGTCTTGTTAACTGGCGAACAGTTTGGCTTTCAAATCAAGATCATGGTAGGCTTTAGGAAGGTTTCAACCGTGGAAATTACTCTCCCCACTGTTTTCAGTGGTGGGGTCAACTATATCTTTGGATCCGCCTCGCTCTTTGGATCATGCCCTAAAATCCCTAAAATGATATCTCCAAATGTATGGACGGTGTGGATACAACACATCCATCATCGTAGGCTCACATAACTTAGTTACGTCACTTCAGTAGCAAGTCGCGCTACCCAACCTGTCAGTAGCTAATCCGCTTCGGTTTGAAAGCCCCTTCTGCGAACTCGTCTCTCGTTTGGCTATATGCCGTTCGACGCGGACTGCGCGCTACCCACGCCCGTCCCATGCTCCGAAAGGGCAGTTCTGTGAGCGGGCCCACCGTGATGTATCTGTACATCTAAATCACTTATCTCTTTTCTCAGATTATTTTAAGGCATCAAAACAAAAATTAGGTAGATCCAACAATCAAATGGACCACACCACAGATGACTCTTACTTTTAATGCAACTGCATTTAATGCTTTGTCCATTTTAATGCAACCACGCTAATTATTTGGTGTGGTCCACGTGAGCATTGGATCTTACTCATTTTTGTATTCATGCTTAAAATAATCTGAGAAAAGGGATAGACGTTTTAGATATACAGATACATCACGGTGGGCCCGCCCACAGAACTGCCCGTTCGGAGCCAGGAACGGGCGGTGGTAGTACGCAATCCGCGTCCTATGCCGTTTGGCGTTGTAGCGTTGCACCGTAACTCTCTTTTTTTCTTGCACGCATTTCCAGGTGGCCACGTTCGAGATTCTCGCCAGCCAGGTCTTTTGCGGGAGCTGATTAAGTGAGACCCCGGATCCACCGATGTGGGTGGGATGCCTCACTGGGGGCCCACTGTGATGTATGTGACTACATCCACGCCGTCCATCCGTATTGAAAGGTTCATTTTAGGGCATGAGCAAAAAATGAGGCAGTTACAAATCCCAGATGGACTATAGCCCAGGAAACAGTGGTAATTGACCATTAAAAAATTCTTGTGGGCCACTAAAGATTTGGATCAAGATGATATTAGTGTGGTTTATTTATACAGGTGTTTTTGACATTATCAAAAGTTTGGATTTTAAATAAACATTCCGGTGAAATCCATGAATTTTTTAATCGTGGGGATTCAATCACAACTGTTTGTGTGGTGTGTTCAACTTAAGATTTGAGTCGGCTTGATTTTTTGGATCATGCTCTAAAATGAGAATTCAAAATGGTTTGACGGTGTGGATTTAAGGAACATATATTATTGTGAGCCCCACATTCAGGGTACCACCCACCTCGTGGATCAGGGGACTCACCCCATCCGCTCCCGGCCTTTCTGTACGCGTAGAAAAAAGGCATCAGAGACCACATTGACTCTGATACACATGTCGCATGGCCATTGATATCAACCCAACCAGTAAACGGGGCCCACCATCAATGGCCAATAGTCTCAAACTTGCGTAACAATCAACGGCCGGCAAGTTTGGTCGTTAATAATTAAAAGAAAAGCTGCCTAAGAGATGGATTTTGACCAAAGTAGCCCGGCGTGGTACCGAAAAGGTCCTAAAAAATGAGACCTTTAAAAAAAAATATAAAATTGCTTTGGCTAGTCTAGATACTTTTTAAATTTTATTGGATAAAAGTACCCTTGCTTGCACCCTCGTGCCTGCACTGAATCTCTTTTTTTTTTCCTTGTTTTTCTCAAACTCTACTTCTTCATTTTCAAGCGTGTCTCCTAAGACCCACCCCCATCCAATTACATTTTTCCGCGTACCATCATCCCCCATCAACTTCTCCCATTTATGGACACCACTAACAACAACTATGGCTCCAAAAACGAGTGTTATTTTTATTGTGAGGACCACATTCGCAAAACAAGATATTTTTAAAGGATTTATTTATTTTGCAAAATAATATTTTCTTAGAGATAGATGTCACTTTTGGTTAAGAATGAAAAGATGATTATGATTGTTGTCGTGGGAAAGAAGTGATTGTGAATTTAAGGTGGAGCTGGTTATAGTTGTCATGTGGAAGACAATAAAAGGGATAGAATTTAGATTGTATAATACATTGCATTGGAAGACAATGGACATATATGATTTGTTAATGATCGATGCTGTCATGTGTTAAGAGTTTGGGTCATGGTTGTTGTTGAGGTCAAAATCTGGACCACCCTCTACTCAATGTTGTGAGCCTTAAACAGACTTTTATCCTGCACAAAAAGGGTAAGCAAAGGAGACACTGGCTTGGCCGGAGAACCCTCCCATGCCTAAGTCAAGCTAGGGAATCTGGGTCTAAGTCGCATAATGTAGATAGAGGGTGTAAGATATTGCGTACCTATTGCAATGATGTTCACTTATATTTATACCTGTAGGTCGAACAAATCATGTCCGTTAATTTTGGCACAATTTACTCAATTGGATAGATATTGCAATCGTGAAGATAATATCCGTAATCTTTGGGTCGTGCAGCGTATATCGTGTTTTAAGGGCGCGTATCTTCGGACGAGATCTTTGGTCACGTCTACATTTAGGATAATACCCAAACTCGGTACTCGGAGTGTCACGATTCGGGTTCGGCCTCGCCTTGCTTAAGCCCGAGACTGAGTAATAGTAGTTGGGGTTTACCATCAGTACGCTCAGGGTTAGGGTTCATTGAATGCCGTCGTCTTTAGATGAGGACGAGGGCTCGCCTTGGCCATCTTAAAGTCGTAACTCAGAGGTCGGCTTGCACTTGATGCGATGTTCTCCTTCCTATGCCTTAATAATTGATTCGAATGGCTCAGGAGGACCCTAATTGTCCTTATTCAGGTTTCCCCATAATAGTTGTTATGTATTAAGGGTTAGGGTTATCAAAGCCTGGGTCGTGATTGTCATATATTAAGGATCGCGAGATTGTCATGTGTCAAGGGTTTGGGTCATATTTGTCATATGTTAAGAGTCTGGGTCATGATTGTCATGTGTTAAGGGTTTGGGTCGTGGTTGTCATGATGTGTTAAGGGTTGAGGTTGTTATGTTTTAAAGGTTATGGGGCTCACCACGGGATATGTGTTGAATTCGTTAATTTGTCCATTGGATTCAGAATTTATTTTAACATTATGGGGCAAACAATGAGTTACATCTAAATATTCTATGGCCCACAAGAAGTTTTCAATAGTAGGTTTTCAATCTCACTAATGTTTGTGATGTGGTCAACTTGAGCCTTTAGTATGCCTCATTTTGGGCTCGTGCCATAAAATAATCTTTCAAAATGGATGAACGACATAGATAAAATAAATACATCATAGTGCACCTTTCACGATCATCCATCTCTATCTAGGTCGTGCTACCCAATCTGGGTCACGTCATGTTATTGTGCTGATGCGGATTTGGAGCAAAAGCCTTCTACACGAAGTTCTTGCCACCAAAATCTATGTTGGGCCCACCATGATATTTGTGGGAAATCCACTCCATTCATCCATTTTGAAGATCATGTTAAGACATGATACCAAAAATTAGCCGGATCTGAAACTTAAGTGGGACCCATGATTGAAAAGTGTAAAATGGAGTTGTCTAATGTTCAGACTTTTCTAGGGTCTAGTTTGTTATTTATATGCAATTTAAATAATTTCTAAAGTGGCTCAAATGCTCATAGGGTACTTACCACTGCCGACTAAAAGAATAAAAATATTAGCTTAATCCAAAGATTTCGTAGCTTCATGAATGTTTCAGCCGTAGGTGTACAATCTTCACTGTTTTCTGTTACGTGGCCCACTTGAGCTTTGTACCTACCTCTTTTGTGGGCTCCTGTCATAAAATGATTTGGTAAAACATACGAACTGTCTGGATTTCTCACAAACACCATGGTGGGCCGACAGTGTTTACCCCATTTGGATAATCCCCCTTGCCATTGCGTTGGGCAACGCAAAATGTGTCCAGACAGTGAAATAATATATATATATATATATATATATTAGGAAGCTATTGTCAAAAAAATTAAGTCTCAATTTTCACAACGTTTGTCATTATTATAAATCAACTTTGGTTAAAATCCTCTTAAAATATCGAGTCAGTCAAAGTAATCCTGACCTGTGTGAGATGGACTGGCGTCCATGCGTGAAACATCCCACTCCGTGGGGCCCACCATGTTCTAGATGATCCACTTTCGGCGGACAAAAACCATCCAGATCAACCCCTCAGATGGACCACGCTACGTGGACCAATAGGGATGAGATGCTAACACTAGGTTTGCTGTGGGGCCACCATATGGTGTGCATCTTTTACTGTTTATCCCATTAATGAGGTGTAACTCACCGGGATGGAGAGAAGATACAAAAATCATCCCGATAAAAAACGCAGGCCTTATTATCTTTTATACCCACCATTAAATTAATAGATCTCACCAGATGAACGGATTGGATTTACACGTTTTTAACCACCGAAGAACTTGGGTTTTCTTGACTCATGACCACTGTATTTTATAACGGGTGTGGGGTTCACCATAACCGATTAAGCCCTATAAATAACCCATAGCTCCATCAACCCAAACCAGTCCTCCGACAAACCCCATTTCCCATGGAACCCAAACAGCCGCATGTAGTCATTTTCCCATTCATGGCTCAGGGCCACACCATCCCTTTGCTAGACCTCTCTAAGGCCCTCTCATTCAAGGGCCTTAAGGTGACCATCATCACCACCCCATCAAACTCCCCTTTCATCCTTCAATCCACATCCAACCACCCCAAAATCCGTGCCGTCGAGCTTGAATTCCCAATCGTCCAAGGGCTACCCAAGGGCTGTGAAAACACTGACCAGCTTCCATCCATGGACTTCTACGTCCCATTTTTACGTGCCACCACGCAACTCCGGCGTCCATTCGAACGGCTCCTTCATGAGATGTCCAACGGTCGGGATCTTCCCATCTGTGTGATCTCTGACTTCTTCTTGGGGTGGACCCTTGCGGCATGCCGCGAGTTCGACGTCCCACGGCTTGTATTCCACGGCATGGGAGCGTTCGCAATGTCGGTATGCAAGTCAGTGCTCGTGCATTCACCACATAAGCATGTGAGCAGAGACGATGAATCTTTTAGCGTGCCAAGTCTCCCATTGACTACCCGGCTCACCTTAGCAGATCTACCCGACATGATTGCTAATTTCAACCCGACTACGGACCCGCTTGCTCAATTTGCGATGGAGATCGGGGACCCGGACCTTGACAGCTGGGGTGTGATTGTTAATAGCTTTGTTGAGATGGAGGGAGATTATTTGCCTGCTCTAGAGTCCTTCTACAGGAATGGAGCCAAGGCATGGTGTGTGGGCCCCGTCTTGTTGTACAACGAAATGGAAGATACAAAGCAGACCCGAGATGATGATGCCCCGAATAAATACCCGACAGCTAAATGCATTGAATGGTTAGACAAACGTAGAACATCACCATGTTCTGTCATCTACGTATCATTCGGTACTCAAACCCACATCTCCAACGCCCAGCTAGACGAGGTCGCCTTAGGGTTAGAGATGTCAGGCAACTCGTTCATCTGGGTCGTACGATCGATAACATGGTCTCCACCTGATGGAATGGAAGAGAGGATAAAAGAGAGAGGTCTGATCATAAGAGAATGGGCCCCACAAAGGTGCATCCTCACCCACCCTGCCACTGGTGGATTCCTGAGCCATTGTGGCTGGAACTCGACGCTGGAGAGCATCTCGGCAGGCGTCCCGATCCTAGCTTGGCCGATGATCGCCGAACAACGTTTGAATGCTAAGTTCGTGATGGATGAAGTTGAAGCTGGGGTGAAAATCGCCGGTTGCACCAGTGTCGAAGAGGGAACTGTCATTGGGAGGGCTGTAATCTGCAAAGGAGTGAAGGAGCTGATGGGCAAAGATACAGGAAGTAGGTTCCGTGAGAAGGCTAAAGAACTGAGTCTGGCGGCGAGGAGAGCCGTCCATAAAGGTGGGTCATCTAATAAGAGATTAGATGAGATGATTAATCTTCTAATTAATCGTGGTAAGTAGGGATTTTCTTTGGATCAGTTGAGAAAATGTCATTGTGGAATTTATGTATTGCTTTTAAAGGGATTGTATTAGCCTTAATTAAAGAAGAAAGAAAGGTGTTTATGTACGTAATTAAATGCAGCAGTTTTTTTTTTTTTTTCTCTAAAAAGGTGGCTGTATTCTACCACAGTTGTCTTTTTTAAGCCCACACGTGTGGAGCCATGTCCATTCATCTGGTAGCACACGTGTATGGAACAAGCGTGCAAGATTTGAGCTTTGTATTAGGTGGTCTCAGTGTTTAGTTTTGTAGACGAAGAAACAAGGGTTTTTTTTTTTAAAAAATAAAAATAAAAATTTTAAAAGCTGGATCTGATTCTTTCGTCAGAGAATCTAGTTAGTGTGTCCCACCACATGGAAAGATGGGATGTCACACGTGGTTTGATATTGGAATGTGTGCCTGCGTGTGAATTGACCGTGATCCACATGTGTGTGGGCTTCCCAGTAGAGCTGTCAACGGGCTGGGTTCAGACCCGGCTAAAACCAAGGCCTGAGTCAGGTGAGGCCGTGATGTACCGAAACAAACAGGCCCAAGATCAGTTCATGATTATTATTATTATTATTTTTTAAAAATGCCATGGAAACATTAAATGGGCCAGTCGGGACTACATTCCGGTCAGGTTGATGGGATCTCAGATGCAAACCATACCCGGCCTCATAAATAAATGGGCTTAAAATTTAAGATCTGGGCCAGGCACTTGGGTGTAGTATTTCAAGCCAAGCCGGGCCTAAAGCAGGCCAAGCTTGAAAGTAAGCCGAGCCAGCTTTATGATTCTTTTTCAATGGGCGCTAAGGAATAATTCTAAATAGGGGCGCAAAGCAGACCATCAGCCAGTCATAAGCTGATGGGTACTTGACGTGACGAGCACCTGACGTGCTTTATATCAAGCCAAGATCTTGCTGGACTCTTGCAAACACCGAATCTGGGCTCGTTTGATTTCCCTGTACATTGGTAAATACATGCAAAGGGAGTAATAATTATTTGCCCGTGCATTTACAACATTTTCACCTGTATACTTGATTTGGCTACCTACTTTTGGACACAAAAACCGTGAACATTACAAAATATTCCTGGATCCTATTGTGATGCATTTGGCTTATCCACATCGTTCATCCATTATGCCAGCTGAATTTATGGCATGAGACAAAAAATGAGGTATATCCAAAGCTCTAGTGGACCACGCTGGAGAAAAAAGTGAATCAAACACTTACACTTAAAAATTTCTAAGGGCTATTGTTTCTTTTGGTGTGGGCCACTTGAGTATTGGATTTACATGATTTTTTGGCTCATATCTCAAAATGTTGTGGTAAAACGGATGGACGGAACAGATATGTCATATACATCAACGTGAGGTCCAAAAATTTAACTAACACTTTCCAAGAAAGGAATTCTCAATAACTCCCAAATGGGTGAAAGTGTCATAATTAGCAATTTATTGGTTATTTACACTTGCATTGAAAGATAACTAAATGGTTGTGTTCAATGAATTTGCAGAGGGGTTGCTATCCATGGGATGGAGACGCATAGAGATGGGGAGCCGGACAGACGGCGATGCTGTTATGTTGCCCAATCCAAAGGAGTCCCTTTGTTAGTAGAAAAAACTATTGAAGTCCAAAGTGGGTTGGAGTATGATGCAGCGAGGGTCATGGAGGGTTACATGGCCACGATAGATTAGAAAAGGTCCAGTCAATGACAGAAGTGATCTGGACTGTCGGATCTTAAATCACGTGTATCTCGCAATTTGGAATGAGTTATCGGGTGAAAAATATATAATTTTGGGGTAAAACGAGCTACTTTAGCCACCTAACCCCGCTATGCCGGGTTACCCAAGCCATATTTGTAAAATACTGCCAGATCAATGGTCGTTTTCCTATTTTAATTCCGCTTTTACTATAAATAATAAGTTTTAGTTTAATTATAACTCTTCATCTATTGGGCTTTAGGAGTTGCGTCTGACATGAAAAGCGCTTAGAAAAATTAGGAGAACAGCTTGGTGAAGCCAAATAGGACACTTACTATTTTTGGATGAAAACCTTGTGCACTAGTAGACATCACAACTATCTATAAATAGTAAGTAGCGAATTCTAGGAGTTTTAGTTGTAGTTTGATTTTACTACCAGAAAAAGGAACAAAGGCTACGGATAAAAACCATAGCTAAATATCTATTGCTACGATTATCGTCCGTAGCACGACATAGCCATTAGTACCATATAAGTCCAAAAGATATGGCTACGGATCAAGTCCGTAGCTATACCACAGATATAATCCGTAGCAGTACTTTCTTTAGCAAATTGTACATACAGCTATGGATAATATTTGTAGCTAAAAGTATTACTAGATCCGTAGCTATAGTTTTTAATCTATAGCTACGGCTAATAGCCGTAGCTATTTCCTTTATAAAAAGAAATAATAAATAAAAAATGATGGCTTCTCTTACCATTGCTAGTACATGCCCTAATAAGTCAATTCATGTAAAAATTTCAGATTCAACAATAATATAAACCAGTGCCTGCACAAGTCATCAATATCAACTAAAAAATCTATTTTCTTTTATATTGAACGAAAGAAAATGAAGTTAATAGAAATTAGAAAACCTTTAAATGGGCAGCAGCCTTGTCTTTGTCAGTAAACAATCCAGTTCACTCCACAACATAATGCAATGCTAGTCTCATCCTATGGAATCTCTTCAGGGTTCCTTACAATTGGTAAAATAACAGACAGATCTTAACAACCTTGGTTGTCTTTCCCATATGCATTTCAAATATTAAAAAAGAGCTTCCAAAATACACGAGATGTGAAGTTCAAATACCTGACACTGAAGATAGTAATTGGTTTCTCACCAAAGAGAAGGGTCTTGGAGTCCACCTTGAGCTCATGATCTTCTATTGGCCATGGACACTATCATACTTAAACATGTAAGTCTGCATCCACCACAAGATAGTAAGAAACAACACCTTCACATACACATGCATGTTTATTTTATCAGTTACACACACATGCATTGATGGAAAAAACTTAGAACATGGAAAAATGCTCCAACATCTTTGACAGACACAAACCTACCCTAAATAACTAATTATGCCACTGCATCTTAAGATGTATCATCAACTCAAAATGGAAAATAAAAAAGGCAGGCTTGGCCTTCCAATGATCTTCAAATTTGTGGTGGAAGGTGGGATGTCTCTGATTTGGATGCATATGGATGTTACTACATTTGAATTTTAGAGTTACTTTTACGTGAAGTCAATCTCCCCCATCATTTATTTAAAGCCATCATTTTTCAGAGAGCGGAGTACAAAAGAGTTCACCGTCTCTAGTTTTTCAGCTACAATCTCAAGTCATGAGATGGTTTACTCTTCACGACAGTCATATTATACTCAGACACACCAACACCAGTTCTTATTGGTAAGTAAAGACTCAATACCTCCCAATAACTTAGAGAAGCATAATGTATAATGGGTTCATATCATTACAGAAGGGATGACACTTCATTTACACCTCAACTTATTGGGTAAATGTCAAATCACTCGAAGTACAGCTGAAAAAGTCATGAAGTTTTCATTTCAATTAAACAACTTACACTTTGGGAGGAGATGAAGATCTATTATGCTCCAGAATCTCTGAATATATCCATGCAATAAGGATGGGAGTAATGCAAGTAAAAAAGGAAACCTGAAACAATCAAAATTAAGCATATCAGAATAAAATGTTAATTAAAAAAAAAAAAAAAAACTAGTGCTGTAAAAAATTATCATGTACACAACATTCCTAGTATCAGGTGGACTATCAAAATACTCTTGCCTGATAATAAACTTCGTCCTATGAAAGCTCTGCCCAAATTTCAAAATAAGTAGAGTGGCCATTGATGCTATTGGTAATCCTATGATGATATACTAGAAGGAAAGAGAGAATCTGGTTTTTCTTTCCTTTTTCTTTCCTTTTTTCTTTTTTCACTTCTCCAAAATATCACCATTCCATGTTGGACAGTTACCAAACAAATGAACCTTTTTTTTTTAAGCTGTTCATTTCAAAGAGAGAAACATTGGACTACTCTATGCTAACTTGTAATAGTTATCATTTGGAATTATATCAAGAAATGTAAGTAATTAGTAGTGCAAAATTTGCATACAAGAAAGAGGGTAAGTTTCATGATAAATTGCTGCTTGCCAATCCTTGCCAATCAGTAGCACCGGCCTAACAATTTATTTGGAAAGCCACCAATCTCCATCTCATAGATCACCTATAAATTAGGCATATTTATCAGGGCCCTAGCATAAAAATAGAGGATTATACCAGACTGCGATCTGCATCCCAAAATTTCTGCCTTGCTACTGGAAACAATAGATCTCTTCAACTCACAAAGCCGAAGATGGCATAGGCAAGCCACTTCGACCTTCCAACACAACAGTGTGCATCCGCATGTATCAAGTCATCTCCAATTATAATCTAGACATTATCACTATATTCATCTCTGAAAATGTACATATGGCAGTCAGCACCATCCTAGCTTTGTAACAGATTATCAGAACATGGCCTCCATCCTATTTGGATCTGCTAGCCATAGAATTGGATGCATTTGCAATTCCACCGGCACTCAAAGATCCGAACTCCATCAGTAGTTTTTCGATCTCATTTTTAATAAAACAATTGGAAAAAAAAAACCTTGATTCCAATGTCAGACCTAAACCTTAGAAAGAAAAATAAATAAATAAACCACAATCTCTGACACATTCAATGTAAAAATCAAACCTTTTCTTGGTTTAAAACTTCAATTCCTGGCAAGCAAAATTAAACAAAAGAAAGAACAAACCCAATATTTCAACATTGAATTCAAATTAAAAGTTTATAATATAATATTAAAAAATGATTTATATCACAGGTTCAACCCAAAAACCAAACCCTTTCTCGATTTTCAGCTTAATTTCCTTGCAATAAAAAATCAAGCATAAAAAAAGAAAGAAAAAAAAAAACAAAAACCTATAATTTATACATCAAATTTACTTCATACATGGATGAAAAAAAATGCTCTTTATCATCATCAAAATTGCTCTTCATCGATTGATGAAAACATAAATATTGAGCGCCTTTATCAAACACCACATTGGCATGAGAGACAGATTACATTAAGCTAAACTACAACTGGTCGTAGGAGATCATTTACACCTATAGATTCTAGAAAATTGAGGCACATCAAGTGTTCAAATAGACCACATCACATAAAGCAGCGGGGATTGAACTTGGGTTTGCTAAGTTGCTTAGGAAGATATCCAGAAACAGGAGAAGAAAAGACAGCATGAAATATTTTTATAGATGAATAAAGTCTCTACAAATGAAGCCAGAAAGCAATATTATTGTCAACATGTAAATATATAGATTTAAGCATATCAAATCTATGCAATATGTCATGAATACTGGCTGTGAGTGAGCATTGATTACACTTCCAAACATAAGAAAAAAAGTGTGCACATCTTTATAGATACAACATGCTAAGCAGAACACTGCAAGTACAAACAGGATTTATCAGAGACCGTAAGAAGGAGAGACAGAAACAATTCAACACAACATTATGAAGCAGCAGACAAACAATCAAACCTTTAGCTTTGGCTCATGAACAGTTAAGTATGGATTATCATAGATGGTTACAATATCCTCTTCTTTTCGAGATAGCTCCTTGTTCAAAGGTCTTTTTTGAACCTGGCATTCAAACTGGAACAACATGCAGAAATCATTGGGATTCTGAATAAGTAGGAGTAGCAACAACTTCAGCATGCATAAGCGGAATAGTTGCATGCACAACAGATCAGTTTTTGCTCACAAATGACAATCTCAATAAATTTGGCATGCACTCTCAAATATTCAAAACATAAAAAAACCACCAATGAGTTGGCATTACAATTTGTGATGGATGCATGAGGTGCAGATAAAAGCTATGATGCAAAATGAAAAAAATCCATGATTTCAAGAGTTAATTCAAAATCAAGACTACTTTCTTGTAGGAAACCATGATGTTAAGTGTCAATACAATGGATCCCAATAAAAATTTAGCAAGTAGGTAGCATATGAGCACCACCAATTTTTCTGGATCAAAACATTAACCATGTTTAGCGGACAAATGTCTCAGATGGTGAGTGGCTGGTAGTAAAGAATGGAAGCAACATACCACAACTTTAATCTTCGCCAGGTTGCTCTCCTTCGAAGCTGCCTCTTTTTCACTAGTTGATGATCTAACTGAGGCATCAGCTTGGCTTCTTTGTTGCCTGCTAGTCGTTGCATCAAAGTCGTTATTGAACCCCTTGGTAACAGGAGGCATGAAAGGTGATGGCTCAAAGGGTTCTGACATAACATGCTGCGATGGGGTAAATGACATTGTTTAAAGAGAGAGAGAGAGAGAGAGAGAGAGAGAGAGAGAGAGAGAGAGAGAGAGAGAGAGAGGAAATAACATGGAATGAAAGGAGAAAATCATGTTTATATTATGATCTTCATACTAAAATATATCCAAGAGTGTGATTAGGAATAAGAATTCCATCTCACTTAACCATTACCAAAATAAATGAAAATCATGCATTCTAGTGTTTAGTAAATAATGCAATTGACAATTCATAAAGCAGTTTGGCATATGCAAAAAAACAAAATGACAAGCGGAATTCTGCATATTTACTAGTTTGCACTGGAACAAATAACCTCAACACCTTACAAAAGTGATAGAGAGCTGATGCCTACCTGGCAATCTTTGTTTTTTGTGCCTACATGCGGCTACAGGTAGCAGGTGAATATGCTAGCACTTGTACCAGCATCAAATCAGTTCAGTTAATATTTTAAGAGAGGATGCTCGAATCAACAAATTACAACTTCTATGAATCCTTTTATGCAACTATCAACAAATTACAACTTCTACACCATCAGAATCAACTCAAATTACTCTAAATCACATTGATGTGATTTGTCAATTCTACACACATGAATAGCCTGAACATGATCCACACTGTCAAATGTGCCATGTGGCAAGATTGCAGAATATACGAGATATCCATCAGCTGGACTCCACCGTGTGGATGCCTTGGTAAAAAGATAATCTGGCCTAATCATCCAGAGGGCCAGATCAAACGGAACAAATCAACCTTGAAAAAGAAACTTGTTCAAGACTACTTTAGTCTGTTTCTTCAGTTTACTTTCATCCACCTGATAGATGGAAAAACCTGATTTTTAGGCAAAGGAGATCCCAGAGCGGGGCCCACCTGATAGACAGCTCAACCGTTCGGTATTCAAGGTTGTGAAATTACTAAAACTATTTACTAAAAACTCCAAGTAGAAAAATCATCGGAGTTAGCAGACCTCAACAACTGCTGATTATCGGTTCGCAGAAATCATGCCTATGAATCGATGAATCTACTAAAAAATTTAAAAACAAAATTATCTAAGAGAGTGAGTATAACCTTAAAAACAAAATCATCTGAGTCAACCAACCCTCCTATAATGGTGTTCCAAGACACCAAGTTCCTTTCAGGCATTTCATACAACAGCCGGTGGGCATTGATCATCATCCCACACTTCACATGCATCAACAACATTTTGTTCCTCAAATACTGATCCGGTTCGAACCCACTCTCGACCATGTGATTAAACACCCTTTTCATTATATATACTTAAGATTTGTTTCCCCAAGGAATGAATGCACAAATAAACAGAAACTAATAGTTACATACAAGGATTGAAAAACAGGTCATTATTTTTCCACTCCAACTATAAAGAACAAAAATCAGGAACATAAGTCAAAGTATACTCGAATCTCTGAACCCCCTCAAACCCCCATTCAATCTAACCAATACCCCCTCAAAACCCTAATCCAATTCCACCAAAAAAAAAGAGAGAGAGAAATCCGAATATTCAAAAGAGAAAAAAGAAGATAATTAGTCTTGCATACCTAAAATGGACACGGATTTAGGAATCATTGTGAGATTAAGAGAGAGGGGGTGGTTAGGGAGAGAAGATGGGTTCGTGAGAGGGGAGTATTTGTGAGAGAGGGTTCAAGAAATTGAGACAGAGAAAGGGACGTGCGGGAGATCGAGAGAGAGGGGATGGTTTAGGTTTTTTTTTGTATCTCATGAGTGGGAGGGAGATGAAAATTTCAGTTGTGAGAGGGGGAAGGAGAGAAATGGACACGTGGGCTGAGTATATCTGCATTTTTACCTTTTATGGCTTTCGACCATAGCTAAAAGCCTTTGGACCATAGCCTTTGTGCCATTCCTCACACCACCTCAGCGTTCGTACGCTTCTAACGAGTAGGGGACGGACAGTCCTGTCAACTGGTTTGTGGGGTCCATCATGATGTATTTGCAATATCCACTCCGTCCATTAATTTTGTAGTTATTTTATAGAGAATGACCCCATGAAATAGGCAAATTGAAGGTCTAATTAAACCACACCATCGATCAATGGTACGGATTTAATCTCCATTGTTTCCTAGTGTGTGGTCCACTTGAGCCTTCAATCTATTTTCTTTTTTGGGCTCTTGCCCTAAAATGATCTTTCAAAATGAATAGACATATTAGATAGATCACACACATTTTAGTGGGCCTCGTAGAGTCCCTTTTGGGGTTGTCACATGATGGAGCTATGAGTGGTAGAAATAGGTTTTAGCTACGGTTTTAAGTCGTAATAATCTCGCTACTGTTTATATCCGTAGCCAAAAACTAGCATGGTCCATAGCCTTTGGTCATCTTTTTGGTAGTGTTATGATTTCTTTCCCATTGCTTGGTACCCCTATTTAAAGGGTTGTGAACTCGTTTTTATTCATTCATCAATTAATTTCGAATTTTATAGAATTTATTTTCTATTTTACATGCTTTCTTTCTCGTGGATTCGAGAAGTCTCTGTGAGGAGTCCAGAGAAGTTCCGTGGATTCAAAACAGTTATTCCCTTGAGGAAGACGGTGCTCGACCTCACGTCCTCCCCTTCGTCAGTTTGGTATCAAGGCGAGGTTTTTCCTTGGATCGATGACTTCTAACGACGGGTCTGGCAACAATCCCATGAATGGTGTTCCATAGAATCATCTTTTAATGGCTTTCGAAGCAGCGCAGCAAGAGAATCGGTAAGCCATTCAAGGGCTGCAGGCTTCCATCGATCACATGGTAGATTCTTGGCAGATTGTATAGAGGAGGCCCTAGGGTAACTCCGTGTTCCTGACGGTAATCCTCCACCACCAATTGTTGAGACTCGTAATTACCCTGATCGCAGGATAGTACTGACAGTGCATCCAAGGGTCATTCCTGAGGAAGGGGTATCTAGCGAGGAGAAGATCGATTACATACTCTTCTAACACCCCAGACAAGGGTGCAATCGAGTAGATCGAACAGATCAGGAATTCAAGATGCGGGTTGATATTCTTAGCTTTAATTGCCAACTACACATTGAGGATTTCTTCCATTGACTTTCTGAAGTTAATCAATTCTTCGACTGTATGGACATACCTAAATCAAAGAAGGTCAAGCTTGTGGCTTACAAGTTGAAGGGTGGAACTTCAACTTGGTGGGAACAACTGCAACTCGCATGAATCAGGCAGATGGAAGTACAAATGCGCACATAGTAGCGGATGAAGCAACTACTACGTGCACGATTCCTCCCTAGCGACTACGATCAGGTATTTTTCCAACAATACTAAAATTGTTGACTGGGTAGTCGGTCTGTGAGAGAATATGTAGAAGAATTTTACCGCCTGGTGGCATATAATGATTTGATCGAGACTGAATTGCAGTAAGTCGCCCAATTTAACGGTGGATTGCGTATGACAATCTAAGATTGGGTCCAGATGCAATCTGTTTGGACTATGAATGATGCAATCAAGTTGGCCACCCGGGCAAAGTGCAACTTGAATGTCCTAACACACGGATCTATCCTACTATAAGGGTCGCTGTGGCAGGTCCACCTTAGGGAGCTCCACAACCTAAGGGGAAGGAGCCTGTAGGAGCACGCATTCAACCTCCTACACCCATGAACCAGAATTAAGGAAGTGGGCAAACTAGGCCCTAAAGGGGCGTATTGACTGCCGCTGGCATAAGTAGGATCTCGAACCCCTATGCTCGGCCAAGGGGAGACCATTGCTTTCGTTGTGGCAACCAGGTCACCTGTCAAATACTTGTCCCCAGCAACAAGTGACAAACCTTGTAATCAATGATGGTAGTGTTGAAAACACCGACGATGATCCATGTATCGAGAAACTAGAGCACGCTACAGAAGACGAGGCAGATGAGTTAGGTTAGGTTCATAAAGATCATGGTGAATCACTCGTTGTGAGGTGACTATTGTATGTGCCAAGGAAAGAAGTACACCCACAACGGCATAATATCTTCCGAACTAGGTGTACGGTGAATCTAAAAGTCTGTGATGTGATCATCGACAGTGGAAGTAGTGAGAATATTATCTCTAGGGTGATGGTAGAAAAATTGTAATTGAAAATGGAGCGTCATTCCTCCCCATATACAATCAGTTTGGTGATTGTTGTGAGCAATTCTTCATGGTCGACAAAACTAAAATTTGTTGATGTAGTCGGTCTAATTCTCAGTGAAGAATCTAGAAGAAAGGCATCAGGAGTTTCAGGGATTCATGGAATGCTTTAAATATTGAAGGAAGAGGAAGATCTCTGAATAAAGGAGGTAATAAACACGAACGTTCTAAGTCGAGGAAGAAGTCCAAGGGACTGAAAGATAAAGACGGGTGTTGGCATTGTGGCAAGAAGGGGCACATGAAACGTGATTACAGAGCACTCAAGAAATAAGAAGGAAGCTCTCAAGGTGGGAAGGATTCAGTGATTCTATCTGAGGAGAGTGACACAGGGCGTTGATCTTGTCTCTTGATGCGAGGAATGAGTCTTGGGTCATAGACTTGGGTGCTTCATTTCATGCACTTCATGCAAAGAAGTTCTACGTAACTATGTGTTAGGTGACTTTGGGAGAGTCTACTTGGGTGATGATGAGCCATGCAGTATTGTTGGAAAGGGAGATGTTCATATAAATCAGAAAGATGGAACAACTTTGAAATTGAAGGATGTTAGACATGTACCGAGTTTAAGACGGAATTTGATCTCAGTAGGGCAGTTGGCTGATACCGGATATGTGACGACATTCACTAGTGATTTCTGGAGGATCACAAAAGGTGCCTTGGTGATATCTCGAGGCAGGAAGGAAGGTACTTTCTACGTGACTTTAAGATCGTATAGTTCACTCATAGTCACATCAACTAGAGTGAATGGGCAGTTATAACATCAAAGGTTGGGACATATAAGTGAGATGGGGATGAAAGTACTATTGTTAAAAAGGAAGCTACCAGGGCTGAAGTCCATTCACTTGGAATTATGCGAGGATAGCATGTATGGCAAGCAGAAGAGGGTAATTTCAAGAAGACAGGATACGCTCCAAAGATGCATATGTTGGAGCTTGTACACACTGATGTGTGGGGACCGACACAGGTATCATCTTTTGGTGGCTCATATTATTTTGTTTCTTTTATTGATGATGTTAGTAGAAAACTATGAGTTTATTTTTTAAAGCACAAATCTGATGTATTTGATGTATTTAAGAAGTGGAAAGTAATGGTAGAAAACAAGATAGGTAAAACAATGAAATGTCTCAGATCTGATAATGGGGGAGAGTACTGTGATGAGAAATTTGAGGAGTATTATGTAACAAATGGAATCAAACATCAGAAAATGATTCCAGGGACACCACAACAGAATGGTGTGGTTGAGCGCATTAACAGGACCATCCTTGAGCACGCTAAGAGCATGAGGTTACATGTAGGGTTTTCTATGATGTTTTGGGCAGGTGCTATGAATACTACCATATATCTCATTAATAGAAGTCCCTCAATACCATTGGATGATGACCTACCAGAAGAAACGTGGACTGGAAAAGAAGTGAACCTTGCACATCTCAGAGTGTTCGGTTGTACTTCATATGTTCACATTGATGCAGAGCACAAAAACAAGATGGATACAAAGTCTAGGAGGTGCACGTTTATAAGCTACGGGCAGTATGATTTTGGCTACAGGTTTTAGGATACAGAAAATAAGAAAATCATCAAAAGTAAAGATGTAGTCTTCAATGAAAAAGTGATGCATAAGGACGATGTGCAGGAAAATAAGGCCCAGGAGAAAGAATTTGTAGAGTTGGAAGTGTTACTGGACAGGTATTACAGCGCCATAGGATGATCATGCATAGGAGCATTATGAGGCAAAGCCACGGACACCGGTTGTCAGGAGGTCTACTCGGGAGAGGAGACCCACGGTCCGATACTCATCCTCCTTACATTATCTACTACTGACAGATAATGGTGAACCAGAATGTTTTGAAGAGGCATTACAATCAGATACATGGGTTAAGTGGGAGTAAGCCATGGATGATGAGATAAGCCCTCTTGAGTCTAATCATGCATGGGAGCTAGTCACTTTATCTAAGGGTAAGAAAGCTGTTCATAACAAGTGGGTTTACAGACTGAAGGAGGAGCACGATGGTTCGAAACGGTACAAGGCCAAATTGGTTGTGAAAGT
Source organism: Magnolia sinica (assembly GCF_029962835.1). Taxonomy (NCBI): domain Eukaryota; kingdom Viridiplantae; phylum Streptophyta; class Magnoliopsida; order Magnoliales; family Magnoliaceae; genus Magnolia; species Magnolia sinica. The sequence continues at coordinate 9,721,447 of NC_080581.1, forward strand.
TTTCAACAAAAGGTAGGTATTGATTTCACTGAAATATTTTCACTTGTGATAAAAAGTCTACGATTCGCATGGTCTTGAGTATAGTGGCTATAGAGGACTTACACTAGAGCAGCTAGATGTTAAGACAACTTTTCTTCATGGGGACCTTGAAGAAGAGATATATATACATCAGCCAACAGGATACGTGACACCAGGAAAGGAGAACAAGATGTTTAGACTGAAAAAGAGTCTATATGGCCTGAAGTAGGCCTCGAGGCAGTGGTACAAGAAGTTCGATAGTTTCATTTCAGGAAACGGTTATAGGAGATGTCATGCAGATCACTATTGTTACTTGAAGAAGTTTGATATATCGTACATCATCCTTCTTCTGTACGTTGATGATATGCTTATGGCCGGTTCAAGCATAAAGGACATCTCAGATCTCAAAAGACAAATATCTAAAGAATTTTCCATAAAGGATTTATGAGTTGCAAAATAAATCCTAGGTATGAGGATAAAGCGTGATAGGGAAAACAAGAAATTAGTTTTGTCACAGGCAGAGTACATAGCCAAGGTACTTAATTGATTCAAAATGGGAGGTGCTAAGCCGGTTAGAACTCCATTAGCCAACCACTTTAAGCTATCTAAGGAACATGGTGCAAAGACGCAGGAGGAACGAGACTACATGGCTAAAGTTCCTTATGCGTCAGCTATTGAGAGTCTCATGTATGCTATGGTAAGCACGAGGCCAGACATTGCTCAAGTAGTGGGAGTTGTTAGCAAGTTTATGAACAACCCCGGGAAGGTATATTGGGAAGTTGTGAAGTGGATTCTTAGATACCTGGTAGGTACTAAGGATATAGGGCTATGCTATGGTGGATCGGGAATCAAACTACAAGGCTACTTGGATTCAGATTTGGCAGGAGACATCAATAGCAGAAAAAGTACTACAGGTTATGTCTTTACTCTAAGTAGTGTTGTAGTCAGTTAGGTCTCTCAGTTACAGAAGATAGTATTTATTAGTACGACAAAAGCAGAATATGTTGCGGTTATAGAAGTATGCAAGGAGATGGTGTGGATGCAAGGTTTTATGGAAGAGTTGAGTAAAAAGCAAGCAGATTGCAAGCTATACAGTGACAGTCAGAGTGCAATACACTTGGATAAGAATTCAACCTTTCATTCAAGGACCAAGCACATTGATATTAGATATCACTTCATATGTTCGTTACTGGAAGATGGATCGATTGTTTTGGAGAAGATTCATACAAGTGAGAATCCTGCGGATATGCTGACCGAGGTGGTCACACAGGAGAAGTTGAATCTCTGTTCAGTTTTGATTAGTCCTCAGGCTTGAAGACGGGGAGGTGGTGCACTCCGGATATAAAAGACAAAGATTTATGGCGATGTGTCTCCAAGTGGGAGATTGTTGAGATGTGGAGCCACATCTGGACGGCCACTCGATCAGTCATGGACTGACTCGACTCGTTTTTCAATGAGTTGGGGTTTTGGATTTTCGTGACACTCGACCAGTTGTGGGATGTGCTCAACCGGTCGAGGGTGCCGCTCAACTGGTCGAGGACTCTGCACGACCAGTCGAGCTTACGCAGATTTGAGTCCGAATTTGATATGGATTGTGGAAATTTGAGTCAGTTTTCGCAGAGGTGTAAAAGAGAAGTTGCCTAAACTATAAATAGGGGTCCCTTGGGCTTTTCTAGGTATTATAGGAGTTATTTTAAAGTGTGGGCAAATGATTTTCTCTATACATATAAGGGAAAAGGTTAGTATATTGCTTGTAACCTTGTTTTCTTCATAGTGGAAGTTTGCACCCCTGGTTTTTTACCCTTATTTGGGGTTTTTCCATGTATATCTTATCTTGTGGTTTGTTTGGAATACTTTAATTCTTCTTCTAGTTTATATCTCTTCTTGTTTATCGTTTATGGGTGAGATCGGAGATTGGATCTCAGTTTACTGCATTGTTGGCTTGCTGTGCAACAAAATGTGGATAGAAGAAGATGGCGGACGCCAAGACACAAAATTCATGCTCCACATGCTTGGACCTTGACCTCAAATCAAAGCATTTTTCGTAGTAGTAGTCTCATGTAGGAATGACCTTCCTACAATAGAACTGAGCATAATGATTTTCTGGATCCTTTGGTACTGGTAATAATGACTTCTATCTAGCTATTGTTTCTTCGTGAAACCAATGTTGCTAACAAAGATGGTTTACCATGATTACTGATATAAAATTAATACTGGTCTTTCTTGTCTGTAGTTGTCCTGTTGGTGGTGTTGATTGTTGCACATCATTCAAAACAAATTCAAGGTATTGATCCCCTAGTGACTCAGGCTTCCCCATTCGTTTGGAAATACTCAAGTTTCCCCCAAAAACCCCCCAAAAAAAAAATAAAAAAATAAAAAAATAAAAAAATAAAAAAAATAATATTTGTTTTGGTTGGCTGGCAGCTAAAAATCGGATCTTAACTATAGACAATCTTAGAAAAAGAGGTATGCAGCTTGTTAACATATGCCTTTGTTGCATGAAAAGTGAGGAGTCAGTTGATCATTTTTTTTTCCCAAAAAAAGGTGGACTCATGCCACAATTCCATTAATCACAGACATTTATAGCTCTTCGGGTGGGATCCTACAAAAAGGGGTGGACCCCACCTATCATGAAACATCTACAAAGATAGATACAGAGAGCTAAAATAGGAAAAGGAAAGGGAAGCTAACTAAGAAGCACTTCCCTGACTGAGCTAGCTGCCCTACAGACCAGAAGAGGGGAACAAACAACCTCAACGATTTTTGAATGTACCTAAGTCAGTGTTGTCCAGAACTAATAAGCCCTTAACTTCCTTCGGAAGAAGAGAACGGGAATTAAAGATCTAGTCTGGGCACCCTTCACTTGCGTTTCTTGCCAAAGCATCAGCTACTGCGTTCCCTTCCCGAAATATGTGGGTAAAAGAGAGATTGAGCCTCCACCTCAATCGCTGAATAACTCCCATGACCTGCCAAATCTTCCAGGGGAAAGAGACGGATGAATCCCCTGCCACATCTGCTATGAGCTTTGAATCAGATTCTACAACAAATTTATTTAAGCCAAGGTTGGAGCATACGATCAATCCGTCCAACATGGCTTGAGCTTCCGCTAAAGTGTTAGAAGCTACTCCATAGCTTCTCCTGAATGCAAAAATGAACCGACCCTGGCTATCCTTACAAACACCCCTGCCACCACTCTAGCCCGGGTTTCCTCTCGAAGAATCATTTGTGTTAAGCTTCAACCAGCCCAATGGCGGCTTGACCCATCTGACAATAATCGGCTTCCTAGAGAATGACGGGGAGGTGGTGGTTATTTTCAGAATCTGAAAAGAGATGGCTTCGGTTAGGGAATTCTTATCAGGGGCTGCGATCAAGGGAGCGGTCTCTCTCAGCGAATTTGAGACTCTGAGGATGATTGAACCAGCTGACATTGTATGTCCCTCAAACCGGGCTGAGTTTCCGCTAAGCCAAATTTCCCACAAAATAAAGGAGGGGGCAGAGCCTAAGAGGGACTTGAATCTAGATTTGGGCGAAGCCATTGTTGTCCACTGCTGGAATTTGGGAAGAAGGGCTTGGTTTTGGATGAAGGGAATGTCAAAGAGCTTATGGAAATAAGACCAAACAAGCTTGGCAATTTTACCATGACAGAACAGATGATTAGCCTCCTCGGCTGCATGATCAGGGTGAGCAGAATCTGGGTAAGGTGGGAGGACACTGGCAGACTAGGAGGATTGGAGGCCAGCAGGATGGCTAACTGCAGCTAGGAGAGAGGTCCCTAATGTCCGAATAGAAGACGAAGAGAGAATATGAGAGGGGTGGGTCAGGGGAGGGGACTTTGGGCATCACTCACATTTCGACACCATTAGAATGCCAACATTTTGCTCCACGACATCTACAGGGACTGCTCCATGGATGGCTTTCCAGACAAACAACGCCACTTTCGGGGGAAGGAACTTATTCCAGAGCCATGAAGACCAGTGCTTCCTCACTTGATGCTGTCTTGTTCCATTCCACGCTGACTTAAGGGAGAAATTCCCTGAGGGGGATAGGTCCCAGATGAACTTATCTGATCTGTCTGAAGAAGATTCAGCGCATTGGGAAATAACCTGAAGGGTTGGTGCTAGGAGAAGGTGGCTGATGGCAGAAAGGCTGCTGCTACCAGCTGAGGGGAAAAAAAAGTCGGATAGGGGCGTAAAGAAGATGGGGTGGAATTGGCCCCACTGCTGTTGCACCAAGAAATCCATGGCCTGTCTAGTTTTGAACCAGAAAATGATCTCACCCTCTCCGAGGAGCTATCTGGAGTGGTGGAACGTGAATGGCAGCGCACTAAAAATCTCCTTCCAGATGGGGGAGGAGACAGTTCCTACAGCTCCCTTGTTGATGATGAATTTTCTGAAATATTTGACAGAGAAGAATTTAGGCCACGAACGTTCCCTGCAATAAACTCTAACCCATCTTTGCATGGTACACTGCCCTTTCATCTCCCAGATCTGGTTGGACTTCTTTATCAGATTCAACGTCAGCGGATGTATCCCAAATTCTGCGTCCTCTATGCTAGTGTATTGGCACGGCTTTAAGTTGGGCAAAGTCAAATCCCGTATCTGGAGGACGGCTATTCTCGCCATTTGGTGGGCTATTTGGAAGGAAAGGAATGACAAATATTTCAATGACATCCAGGCTTCGGCTCAGGCAGTGGGATCTTATGCAAAAAAAATTGATAATTGAGTGGGTGGTTAATGTTTTGGGTCTCAAGGACTATAATATTTTGTTTTTAGGCTTTTATGATTTCGGTTCTGCTATCTCAGCAATTCCTGGTTGTATGCTCGTTTCCTCTTTAATATATTTTCGTTACTTAAAAAAAAAATAAAAAATCCAAGGTATCGATAATAGACATTTAGTGTAGCCAAATATCTCAATATCAATTAGTCATTCCTGTTAACAACATTAGTGATTTAAAAAAAATAAAATGAAAAGTGCATCTTTCACCAAGACATGGTGTGATGTAGAGAAACTTTAGAGTTTGGATTCCCCTTCATCAAAACAAATTCAAGGTATTGACGATAGACATTCCTGTTAACAACATTATTGAAATTTCAGTTATATAAAATTTCTAGGAATCTCTGAGGAGGAGAAATGTGGCAACTCTCTTGAGTTTGTATTCATACTGTGACTTCCCTATTTTTATTCTATTTGTCTATTTTTGCATTGATTCGTTTTCTTTGTTGATGGAAAATACATGTAGTTTCTTGAAGTAGTTCGACTCGAAGGACATGCCATCACCCAAAAAGAAGCTGTTCTGTTAAGAGATATCCATCTCCTGTAGGTATTTGCTGCTTCTTTTTCAACTGAATTGAACTATGGTTCGTGTTGGTTTTTCTTTTACCTTTTTTTTTTTTTTTAAATGCTAGGAAGTGATACGTCAGCCAGTCCCAAGCCCAAGTAAGGGAGCATTGATGGCAAGTGGGCAGCTGGTGTGAACTGCACAAGTGGAGATGCTTCTCCATATTGTCATTGTGTACTGAAACTCCATATATCTTGGGTGACAAACACCCTTTCCAAAAATGGACAGTCAAGTAAGTACTGTGTCACATGCACTGGAGAGTACCTCTATAATATTCTGATTCATGGTAATGTCACTCTATGTGTGTTTGGGAAATGTTCCTATAAGGTCAAACTTGACACCATGTGTCAGTGGTGAAAATAGGCCCGACTGGAACTTGTCATCCCATGAAATGGGTGAGTCATGACTTATTCATCAACAGAATGAGTTGGTCCGAGTCGGCCTTTTAGAGACCATGCTTGTCTTAGAGTAGAAAAATGCACTAGCAAAGATTTGAGTTTTATGATATCTCACCAGTTTATTGTTTTGACAGGCTTATAATCCTTTGCTGGATATTCACATTTCTTTTCTTCTTTATTTTTCTTTCTTTTCTTTTTGGTACAAAGAGAATAAAATTGTGTTTTCGGGTTTGCTAGCAACACATGTACAGCTGGGACTGTTAGGAGAAAATAGTCATTAGTGATAGTTTGAAAAATCAACTTCTAATTTGATAGTTGGAAATTAATGTATGCATGGCTGTTCGTGAGGATATATCCACTACAACACAACGAGTGTACTGTCATTATCTTTTAGCCACTTTCTATACAGCACACCATACTGAATTTTGAATTGCAATGTGCTGCTATGGTCTTTGTTTTCAGTATGGTGTAGGAGGATAGACGAGCTTGTTGATGGCTAGGGTTTCATGTTCATTTGGCTAGGTTTTGGAAGCCTTTGGAGTAGACCCCATCAAGGGGTTTACAAATTTTCAGGTATTGGCTTGAGTTGTAGTCTACTTTTTAATTATTGTGACTCTATTCGTTATTTTTAAACTGAGGAATTTGGGTTCTTGATGGTTTAGGCTAGAGCTTCATTCTGGATCTCATCTTTATTATGTTTGTGCAGGTGGTGGAAAATGCAAAAATCTAGGAAGAAACGGTATGGATTTTTTTTTTTTTTAAATAAATCCAATTTTTTTTAATGGCCAGAGAGAGTTCTATATTACAACGGTTCTTTTAACTGTATCGCTAATTTCATTTTTTTGTTGACATTGTTGTAAGAGGCAGCCATGATATGATTGGACATGAGTGAATATGTGGAGCGGCAAAGAAAGTAGTTGGCAAGATTAAAGTGGAAGGTTAGTTTTCAATGGTATAAACCGAATTTCATGATGTTTGGTGCAACCAACTGCACCCTAAGCTACACTTATTTTCATTGGTACAGAAATTGTGAGTGATAGTCTACCTTGAATCAGACATTAAAAAGTCCAAAGCCTTCTTAGAACATCTCAGGTTGTGTTTATGTTTGTATGAATCCTGACTTTTGAGTTTTGGAACATCTAAAGTTTGAAATTCTCATTACAGAAAAGTGTAAAAAGAGATAGGTCTTAGCTTTAAAGAGTTAGATCTTGTTTGATTGGTCCAAACAACAAGACCAGTTTCCTAAGGACCTGTTGGATGCAAACTCCGAAGGGGCTTTTGGGGCCTAAGCCCCTTTTTGATCCAAACAACAGTAGATGTTGTGCATTTAGATGTACTTTGTAGACCCTTGTCTCATCTCCTGCTCAACAAAGTAGGAGCTAAAAGCCAACTTGGCGTAAACCATTCCAATTGGTTTTTGCTGAATCGATAAAAAAAAGAAGAAAAAGCAGGCTTGAAACCCTTAAAAAAAAACCCTTTTTGAAACCCCCTTAAAAAAGAGAAGGAAAAAAAAAAAAAAAAAACCCTTTTGAGGAAGTGTGCCCAAATTAAATGTGCCCGAAAACCCTGCTCAACAGCCTTAGCTTCATTTTTCAGTTGAGAAATACAAAATACCAAGCAATTTTTCCTTAAAATTCTGTCTTTCCTACCTTCTGGATCTTCTTAATGGTCATGTTTGTAACTTAAAATTGTTTGGTTCAAAATATGGATTCAGTGAAAAAGGTCCGGATCATTCCACGACGGAAGCTTCAGAGCACATACTCGCAGAGAAGTGCGGCATATATGGAAGTTGGTGTAGAATATGTTCGGCACGTTTCAACATTGCTGAAAACAGGCATCAATTCATTAAAAATCAGCTCATTTGCGGTGACTTCAGAAGGTCACATAATTTTGGTTCCATACCTTTTGTTGGTTGTGTTCAAATACAATGCTCAAGTTGGGAATTTGTACAGTTCACTTGGTTTTTTTGTTGAATTTGGATGAGATGACAATCAGGTGCAACAAATTCAAAAAATAACAAATATAACACCTTTTTTTTTTTGTAGAAATTTTAGCTATGGACCTACATTAAATGGGCATTTTTGTCTTTGTTTTTGTTTTCTTCTTTTTTTGGATTCTTCCACCCATAATCATGAGTGAGATGAGAACCATTTGTAGCACATCTCATCATCCATTATCCGATTCGATCCCAGCAGAAGTAAATCCTTCTCTCTTTCTCATCTGACCCCAAATTCTCTTCTTGATGCCCTAGCTGTGTTTTTCCTCAATTGATCTTCTTTTTCTCTACTTCTATCGTCCTACTGAAAAATCGATCTTAATTTATTGATAATTGCTAAAGTCCCATCAAACATGCTTGGTATGATTGGGAGAGTGCCATTGAGCTACTATGGGCTATTGCAGGCGAGGAGATTGCTGCAGAGCTATGGCTATGAAGGTTATAAAATCAAAGAGGAAAGTGGTGCTCTCTTATTTTGCTAGCAAGACCGCCCCCTCTTTTCGGTCTCTGCATGGCGGTGTAAGAGGTATGATTGAATTCTGTTTTTCGGTTTTCTTTTAATTTTTTTCTTTTTCTTTTTTCTTTTCTTTTCTTTTCTTTTTTTTTTTTTTTTTTGGTTATCTTGAAATCCATAACATTTTTGGAGTTTCAATATCGTGTTCTTAATATCTTGCATTACCGTAATTGTTGTGGGCTTTGTTTGGTTTCTATAGATTATAATTGAGTTATGAAAAATATGATTTTTTTTTTTTCTTTCTCAATTTTGATTTGTGAAAATGTTGCTAATGTAATCTTTGGCTTGTTTGTGTTGATGCCCATGTTTTGATGTTTGAAAAATGTCAGTTTTTTTATTTTTTTAATTTTTGTGTATCTTTGGCTTGTTTTTGTTATACCCATGTTTTTTACTTTTGAAGAATGTATATGTTCTCATAATCTTTAGCTTGTTTGTGTTGATTCCCACGTTTTGATTTTTGAAGAATGTGTGTGCATGTGTGTTTACATCTTTGGCTTGTTTGTGTTCATATCCACGTTTTGATTTTTGAAGAATGTGTAGTGTTGGGTATCTTTGGTTGTTTAGCATGTTGTGTTATGCCATGTTCTGGTTTTTGAAGTGTTTGTTAAAGCTTGTACAACATACCATTCAGGTTTTAAGGAGTTCTACATGTGGTTTGCTAATGTTAGGAGATGAACCAAAATTTGTTTGCTAGAAGATACCCTCCTTAATTTTGAGCATGTCTTTTCTGGCATTTTTTGCATATATTTTCTAGTGTTTTGGTAACCTTATTGGGGTGATCAGAAATACTTTTATTGGCGCTTTGATATGTCTAAACGACTTTTCCTCAGGCCTTTAGTAGCGTTTTTGTGTATCATTTCCTGGCGTTGTGGCAACCTTTTGCGGCACTTTTTTATTTATTTATTGACGCTTTTCCCATCTTTTACTGGTGCTTTTTACAGCTTTTACTGGCATTTGTTGCTTCTTTTACCGGCGTTTGTTACTTCTTTTACCGCATTTGTTACAGCTTTTACCGGTGTTTGTTACAACTTTTACTAGTGTTTGTTACAGTTTTTACTGGCGCTTCGTACACTTTTGCCAACCTTTTTTATAGTTTTTACCAGTGCTTTCACAGTTTTTACCGGTGCTTTTACATCTTTACTGGCAGTCGCCAAAAGCGCCGGTAAAGGATAATAAGCGCCGGTAAAGTCTCTGTTTTCGCGGTGACCATAAAAAACGCCGATAAAGAGGTCCTACCGCCGCTAAAAGATTTAGCGACGCCCCCTTTACCGGCTCGAGTACAACCGCCGGTAATTCTTTTACCGGCAGTTTCTTAGCCTTTTAGGGGCGTTTCTGGCCGTCGGTAAAGCTAGATTTTCTTATAGTGCCAGATTTAAATTATAATCTAGATTATTTACCATATATATAATGCTCGCATATATCTAAATCAGAATTTTTAAAAGTTGTAATCAAACAACAATCAAATAGTACCTCCATGCCCTGCTCACTCATGTGACTCCGACGAGCATGCTGAATACGTACAGACCTGACATCTACAACAGCCACTGCCACTCCACCTGCTGAAGTGCTCCCGATCAACCTGTAAAGGTTTTCGTGCCTTTGCGCTCTCATAACCATGAGTGCCACTTTTGAAACTTTAAAAACATTATTAAGACCAATAAACTTGCACCCTATAGTCTCAAGTGCATTGAGAAAAATCAAACTATTCTTCATATCAGGAACGTGCTTGATATCAGTCAGGGTACGCTCTATCCTATCAAACATCTTGATACTCACCGTATTAATGGCCACAACATTACCGGCATTGTTATTACCCATAAAGACCTGTCCACCATTGTACTCTCTGTAACTGGTGAACCAACTCCGATGATGAGTTATGTGATATGACGCTCCTGTGTCAAGGATCCACTTGTCTCTATGATTATCATGCAAGTGTTCGATTATGGACACAGACAGAACATCACCTCCACTTGTCTCTTCATCAGATGTGACAACATTGGCCTCCTTGAAAGAAGCCTCTGAGTTTTCTTTCTTCGCTTTAAAATTTATACAAACCTTCTTCATGTGTCCAGTCATCCAACAGTTCCATCACTTTAATTTGCTTTTGCCATTGCCCTTTGATTTAGATCTAGATCTTGAAGATTTTGTACCTTACTCAATATTTCTGCCTCTCATAAACAGTGTATCAGAAGATGTCCCTACGCCAATGTTTATCTTTCTCATGCCTTTTCCTTGAAGGGCTGAGATAATGGTATCCACACTTAGGGATTTATTTGTTGTGCACAATGAGTCCCTGAATGACTCATACGATGCCGAAAGAGAATTTAACAGCATGCATGTCTGATCTTCATCTTTGACCACTTCTTCAATATCCAGCAACTTGCAAATCAATTTATTAAAGTAACTGATGTGGGCCTCCACATCTCCACCTTCTGCCATCTTGAAGGTGAACAACTGTAGCTTGAAGTGTAGGCGATTTTTAATGAATTTTTTCACATAAGTATCCTCTAATTTTGCCCATAAACTAACTACAGTTTTCTCCCATAAAACATTATAGAGAATCTCATCCATGAGACACAAACGGATCGAGAATAAGGCCTTTTTATCAAGCATATTCCAATCATCATCACTCATAGTCGACTTTCGCTCCTCAAGAGTACCATCTTCACCTTACTTGGTTAAAGAATTGATCATCTTAATCTTCTATAATTCAAAGTTACTTTTACCTGAGTACTTCTCAATATCATACCTAGTGCTTCCTATTATTACAAATCTTGCAAATTCAAGTCTGCGCCCCAACGATAGCTTTGATACCACTTGTTGGGGAAACGACGAAATCACAAAGAGATGAACCTAGGTTAGCAATCCAAAAGCACTAAGCAAAAAGGAAGGAGAACACTATGATTTAATATGAAAAACCCTTTTAGAAAAAAATCACGGTACAAAGCGATAAAAATTCACTATAAAAGCAGAAATTACAAAGAGAAGACTTACCCGATTCGAACAACCTCTAATCTCACCCTTAATATACCCATTTAAAACTCTAGAATTATTTAGAAACCCTTAGAATGTATTCCAATCCCGTTTACACCCATATATATAACCTGGAAAAGAATCCTAAATGAAATTGAAAACAAATCCACAATTTTACAATTTTACGAAAAAATCCACAAGGAATCTAATTAGACTTAAAGACATAAAAAACAACAGATGTCATAAGAAAACGTTACAATGAGGCCTACAACAGAACCCACAATAAGTTAGACAACAAATAAACGTTACAGTGGGTCTCACGTGCTGGTACGCCCCACAACAACAAATGTGTGGCAAAAGGGAGTAGATTTAATAGACACTACAGTGCGCCCAACGTGATGGTGGAACCCACCATCAGATTATTATCTTAAGTGGGGCAGATATAAAGTTCAAGTGTCCTGTCAGTTGTCGATGTTCACGTGCCCATCATTCCAACCGACTTAGATTGCATGGTGATACGAGCACCACGTTGCTACGTGGTGTCAGGACTACCGACCGTAGAGTAGACAACACGCAGTCAGCCGGACGCAGATTAGCTACTGACAGGTTGAGTAGCGAGACTCGCTACTGAAGTGACGTCACTAAGTTATGTGGGTCCCACTATGATGTATGTGTTGCATCCACACCGTCTATACATTTGGAGAGATCATTTTAGGGCATGAACCAACGAGATTATTCTAACAAAAGACTGCTTTTGGGAAGATTTGCAGAATCTCTCATCTTTTAGATTTGTTTTCATCTGCATTTGCAATTCATGATGGAAAAATGGAGTTGACTATGGAGAGTGCCTTAGCCACTGTTTATTAAATATCACACATGTCCATCAATCCGGGCCATCCAAATTGGAGTCCTCTTGTTGTGTTGCCTGAAAATTATAAGGAATAGATTACTCAAAAAAAGAAGTATATGATTTCCGCAGTTGAATGTGGACATGTGATCATCCATTTGATGGCCACCAATGGATGGTGAGGGTTTTCCAATCGGTGCCATCTTATATGGAGGTTTTCTCAAACATATGTTGAGTTTCTGGAAATCCAAAACTCATTGATTGTGAAAGCACACAATGTCTCATGGTGAAGCTCCAATCCAAAATGAGTAAGTTGCAGGACAGTCCACAGAGTGAGTGAGGTTATGAGAAGCTACCACCAAGACTATCATACTATCATATCCATCTAATTTATGGCCTGCATATAGGTGGTTATACCAATGACCCTATAAAAACAGAGATATGAAAATGGTGTTTTGTTGTTACAGGTTGGCCTCAAGTAAAATGGTAATAAGGGTAACTGGATGACCCAATGGTTGTTCCAGGCCTAATATAGCTGAGCTTGGGCTGGTTGGCGATGGACCCAACAGCTACCAGGTATTTCACATGCTGATTTTCAGGTATTTCACATGCTGATTTTTTCAACTGTCCAAAACACCTTGTGTTCATGAATGTCCTTGATCGTTCTTCCAACATACCACCTGCACTTACGGTACAATTTTTTCTTGAATTGTGTCAATATGAACTTCAACTATTCATTTTGCAATTGCAAATTTAGAAGTTCTTTTTGTCGGAGGATTGTGAATCTTGAGATTCCCTTGGTGGCTGGAAGAGGAAGAGGATATGCTAAGGGCGTTTCATCGGCACAGGGCCTCCATTAGATGATAGAGACAAACCAAGTTGTTGAGAATGCAACTTTTATGGTTGATGTTTCATGTTGCATGCTGTGAAATTCTGGAGCATGATATGATGTTGTTATGGAATTTGCACTTCAGTGCAAGAAACATGAGGAGAAGCTGCAGGAGATTTGGGTGTAGGAGCATGGGAAATTCTGTTTCAAAATGTCAGCAAATATAAACAGCTAATAAGAAGTTTGCAGCAGTGCAATTATGAAGCAAGAACTACACATGGGTAGATGATTCGATCGTGGTAATGCAAGTGTATGATATTTAAGGTTGTTATTGCATGACTTTACGGTTTTTGCTATTGAATTGATATTAGAATGTTTTGTAGCAGTTCAGATCTTGTTGATTTGTTAACTTTCTTGGTTTTTCTTTATCATTCTTTGTGTTTCTTGTTACGCACATTGGATGGATAAGAATACATGTGACTTGTCAAATAATCACTACTTTACTTGTGTAGAAGAGGAAGTTGTCTCTGATTTCTCTCTTCTTCTTTTTTTAATGACAGTCTGTACATGGTAATATGGGATTTTTGTTTAGGGTTTTGAGTTACTCCGTTCTGATTTTTATAGTGAAAAAACTTTTTATGGTTTTTGCTACACTGTTTATGAAGGAAATTAATTAACTGCTTTTGAGTTATTTCTTTGATTTCCGATGTAGATCTTTGTGAAGACACTCACAGGCAAGACAATCACTCTCGAAGTTGAGAGCTTAGATACAATTGACAATATGAAGGCCAAGATCCAGGACAAGGAGGGTATCCCACCTGACCAGCAACATGTGATCTTTGCTAGCAAGCAACTCGAGGATGGCCGCACCCTGGCTGATTACAACATCCAGGAGTCAACCCTCCACCTTGTTCTCCGATTGAGGGATGGGATGCAAATCTTTGTGAAGACTCTTACTGGCAAGAACATATCACGCTTGAGGTTGAGAGCTTGGACAAAATCGACAGTGTTAAGGCCAATATCCATGACAAAGAAGGCATTCCCCCGGATTAGCAACGTCTGATCTTTGACAGCAGGCAGGCAAACATCAGAGAAATCTGATTATTATTATTATTATTTTGCTTCTTTTTTTTTTTTTTTTGTTCTTTTAAAAGGAAGTAGCTACGGATATAATTCGTAGCCATTGTATCCCTAATTTTATTTTATTTTTAAAGCAAATGGCAACTAGTATGTAATTGTTTTCACTTTTAGCTACAGCTCATGTCCGTAGCTCTTTCTTCAATTGATATGATTCGATGCAATGACTACGTTCTATTACGAATAAAAATCGTAGCTACAGACCAAAAGCTACGCTTTTATTCCGTAGCTTTTCACCTATTTTTAGTAATATTTTTTATATGGTTGCTAGACTATTTATGCGATCACATCGAGATGGTCCTTCAATGTTATTGAGACCCATCAATAAACTATCAATTAGATCGAGGATCACTCAAAAATTATTGTTTTGGGGAGATACGATTACAATAGCTTTGTACCTCTTTTAACCTTATTTATATTGTTCCAATATGAATCCTAAGGTTAAGAGATGATCAATCAAGATTTACCTATAAGGGATATGATCATCTAGAGTCTAAAGTTATTTTGAGTCTAAGGTTATGGTCACTAAGGCACTTTATTTACATGTTTTTCACTCTTTGATGCTCATGTTCTCCTATGTCTTCGGTCTTCAGCTTTCAATAGCTCAATTAACTTCATGACATATAGACTCACGTGATTAATAAAAAAAAAGTGCACTAATAAACCTAGCAGTTTGTACTCTCATCGGTTATACCGAAAATTGTTGTCTTTTTACATGGCCGATGGATAATGGATATTTATAGCAACTAAGTAGTTTTTAGTTCCACCGGGCGTGCCAAAAATTGTTAGCTCTCGATTTAGTTTTGATTACATGTGGTGTGCAGAAGCATGCCAAAACCGATTATGCGGCTTGATTCAAACTGAACAACTTTAACCACAAGCGCCGAAATAGGCAGATTTGTCAAATGCAATTGTATATGATCAAGAGCTGAGAAATCGGTCGCCTATTCAGCCACTCGCGCACACAAGATTGTTATAAGATAATTAGGCGACTGTCGGAGGGTGGGATTCTTCCTCCAAAGATGGGTTGCACTTTACCTTCCATACGAAAGGAATTCTATTATACTAGGCAATCAGAAACAATTACATAGAAAGGAAATACTTACAATCGATCATATAGCGAGATTGCAAGGAAACTTTCTGAATGAAGAACTATTTATATTGAAACAGAAACCGTTCAATGTGAGAGCATATATATATAGACTTGGATTACAGTTAAAGATTACCACTAAAGATTATTGTTACTCCTAAGATAGAGCTAAAGATATGATAAGGAGAAATAAATTGATTCGGTTTGTTTTCTTGGTAGGAGATGATTTGTTCGGCTGATTTCCCATTATATTTCGAAGCTTCTCTACTATGTAGATAATCTATATTTGTTTCTGTACTTTACTTCAACTATTATGGCAATTGAACCATTGCCACGTTAGTCTTCCAAATCCTTCTACATCTTTGTATTCTTTTAATCGTTTCTCTTCTCGATAACTTTCTATCTTTTGAGCTTCTCAGCTGTGCCTTGTCATCGGATGATGTATACTATATCATGTTCAATGCCAGCTATACTTTATAAAAAGTGCTCCAAATATATTTTAAGATGTTACATATGTTATTTTTTTCTATGCAACGACACACCCTTTTCTCATTAGTCATTTCAGTAACGGTCAAAAATAAGATACAACAATTTTCAAATTTAATTGCATAACTGATTTTCTCTAAGTCAGTCCAAAATAGCAATAGTCTAACAATCCCAACCACTGATTGGTGGACGCTTGTTCATTGAATTAGGACAACGGGAATTTTTTGTTTTCTCAACTTTAACCATCCAATAAATGTACGCCAATCCGGTAGCTGTAATGGAGGTTCCATTTGAAGTAGGACTTGATTTGGACTGTCACTTAACCCTTGCAATTTCCAAGTGCATGCGTATCCTCATCCATCACTCTGCCAAAGTGTGGAATCTTTTCCTGGGCTGGGTCCCACCACATTAATGACCCACTAAACCCTATAAAAACCTCATGCCTCCTTCACCCCAAATCAATCTCCACTAACACACCCCATTTCCCATGGAATCCAAAGAGCCCCGTGTAGTCATTTTCCCATTCATGGCCAAGGGCCACACCATCCCTTTGCTGGACCTCTCCAAGGCCCTCTCATGCAAGGGCCTCAAGATCACCATCATCACCACCCCATCAAACTCCCCTTTCATCCTTCAATCCACATCCAACCACCCCAAAATACATACCGTTGAACTCGAGTTCCCAATAGTCGAAGGCCTACCGAAGGGCTGCGAGAACACCGACCAGCTCCCCTCCATGGACCTCTATGTCCCATTTGTACGTGCCACCGAGCAGCTCCAGCGTCCGTTTGAGCAGCTACTGCATCAGATGTCCAACGGCCAGGATCTGCCCATCTTCGTGATCTCCGGCTTCTTCTTGGGGTGGACCCTCGATGTCTGTAACATATTCGACGTCCCTCAACTCGTCTTCCACGGCGCGGGAGCATTTGCGCTTTCTGCGTCCAAGTCCTTGACCGTGCATGCACCACATAAGCATGTGTGCAGAGACGACGAACCTTTCAAAGTGCCAAGGCTCCCAACAACTACCCGGCTGACGTTAGCGGATCTTCCCCGCAGGTTGAAATTGTTGGACCCGACAGCAGACCCGTTTGCTAAATTTATAATGGAAGTCCATGACTCGGACGTGGACAGCTGGGGTGTGATTGTTAATAGCTTTGTTGAGATGGAGGGAGATTATGTGCCTGCTCTAGAGTCCTTCTACAGGAATGGAGCTAAGGTATGGTGTGTGGGCCCCATCTTGTTGTACAAAGAAGTAGAGGATGCTGAGGAGACCCGAGATGCTGAGGCCCCGAATAAATACCGGGCATCTAAATGCATGGAATGGTTGGACAAACGTAGCACATCACCATGTTCTGTAATCTATGTATCATTCGGGACCCAAACACATATCTCCAACGCCCAGCTTGATGAGGTCGCGTTAGGGTTGGAGATATCATGCCAACCGTTCATCTGGGTGGTCAGATCGATAACATGGTCCCCGCCTGATGGAATGGAAGAGAGGATAAAAGAGAGAGGTCTGATCATAAGAGAATGGGCCCCACAAAGGCAAATCCTCGCCCACCCAGCCATCGGAGGGTTCCTGAGTCATTGTGGCTGGAACTCGGTGCTGGAGAGCATCTCAGGAGGGGTGCCGATCCTAGCTTGGCCAATGATCGCCGAGCAGCGCTTGAACGCCAAGTTCGTTGTGGATGAACTCCAAGCTGGGGTTAAGATCGTTGGTTGCACCGGTGCCGAGGAGGGAACTATCATTGGACGGGGCGTGATCTGTAAAGGAGTGGAGGAGCTGATGGGCAAAGATAGAGGAAGGAGGTTCAGGGGGAGGGTTAAAGAGCTGAGTCGAGCCGCGAGGCAAGCCGTACATGAAGGTGGGTCATCTGATAAGAGATTGGATGAGATGATTAATTGTTTAATTAATCGGGCTAAGTAGGGATTTTATTCGGGATGATGGATGTGGATTACTTGAGAAAATATATTTGTAGAATTTGTGTGTATTGCTTTCAATGGGATTATATTAGCTTTAATTAAAGAAAAGATAAACGTATTTCTGTACGTAATTAAAGGCATGAAGGTCAGTCTTCTTCCGCATTGTATGGGGTCATGCTAAGTGGGGAACGGATTAGGTGTTACGGTTACCGTGTGGGGCCCACCTTGAATATTTATTATATATCCATTTCGTCCATCTGATTTTACATCTCATTTTAAGAAAAGATAAATCTTAAGTAGATCCAAATTTTCAGTGTACCACACCATTGGAAAGAGTGGTGGCTGGTCATTAAAAAACTTTTGAGCGCCACAAAGTTTTTCGATCAAGCTGATATTTGTATATCCCCTTCATTAGATCTTCTTGACGTTATCAACAGGTTGGATGGAAAATAAACATCACGAAAAACCTTACAATGGACCATTTGGAAGCTTTTAATGGTGGGGTGTTCAATCACCACTGTTTCCTGTGGTGTGGTCCACCTGAGATTTGAATCTGCTTAATTTCTGGGACCACGTCCTAAAATGGGCTGGAGAAACAGCTGTGTAGCAGTAACATTTTTTTCCCTAGCAAGGTGGCTGGCTGTATTCTACCACGTAGGTCTTTTAAGCCCACACGTGTAGAACCATGGTCCATTCACGTGATAGCACACGTATATGGACCAAGTGTGCAAGATTTTGAGCTTTGTATTAGGTAGTCACACTGTTAATTTCGTTTGGAAGTGGATTAGATGTGGCCCGGGCCTCACCCAAAATGGTTAAGTCCTCACCGTGGGGCCACCTTTATATATGTATTATATATCCAATCCGTACATCCTATTTTCCAGATCATTTTTGGTCACGAGACTGAAGCAGATCCAAATCTCCGGTAGAATATACTTACAGTGCTTGTTGAACTCTCCGCCATTTAAAACTTGTAAGGGCCCACCTGTAATATTTCGGTAATGTTGATTTGCCAAGCAACCTGTTGATGAGGTCGGCAGCAAAATCGCTAAAACGCTGTGAATTGCTAATCCACGTCCACTAATGTAATTATGTATTAATGGGGTTTAAAAAAAAAAAAATAGCTGTGCTAACGTCAGCATAATGTACTGGCCAATGAAATTTCATCAAACAAAGAAATGCCTGTATCCTGCAAACAGAGGATCCGCACTCGCTCTACTGTATCATTTTCCTGCATTCCATGATTTGCTGGATGTGTTTGTACGGGCTTAAAATAAATAAATAAATAAATAAATCTCTTATTAAACTTACTTTCATCTAGAAACAAAGGATAACACCAAGTGAGTTTAAAAACTATAAAATACCGATGAATTGGGTAATTTCAGTACCTTTCATGTGTCCGTTAACTATAGTTGCTTTTTCTCTCGTAAGAAGACAATCTATCGAGCTGTCTTATATAATCCCATAAAATAAAATAAATATCATATCGAGTATGTCTCATGTAAGCTAATATTAAAACAGGATTAGACATCACATTAATGACACTTTGAATGTATAACTATCACAAGCTAGTAACATGGGATCATGATCATCCCAAGTAAAACAAAATGAAAGAGATAAAAAAATAAAAATAAAAAATCCTCTAGAAATGTTGAAAATAGCGGTCAATGCCCATGTTCTCCGGGACAAACACGCTGTGGTTTAAAATCATGGCCAGATAGTGTTTTCCTCGAGTCTTAGTGAAATGTAATCCAGTCAGTCAATAGGCGAGTCAAGTTCATCGCAAGTCAAGTTTATTTATTTTTTAGATTCTAAACTGTGATTATTCATATAAAGTGAAAACAACAGACACCCAAATTTGTCCACAGAACGTGTGGAGAACACCCAGCTCTGTGGGGCACACTATATTGACTATGTAATTCCACCCGGTGTTTTAGGCGTGAATATCAACAGACCCAAATTTGTCCACAGAACGTGTGGGAAACACCCAGCTCTGTGGGGCTCACTATATTGACTATGTAATTCCACCCGGTGTTTTAGGCGTGAATATCTTAACTATATATATATATATATATATATATATATATATATATATATATATATATATATATATATATGGAAAAGGTACTATGCGCTCGACCTCACGATAAGCTCCCGTGAGGTCGAGCTGTGTGAGCCCCACCGTGATGCGTGTCGACCATCAACACCGTGCATTTGATGGGTTCCCTCTAAATTATGGGACATCCCAAAAATCAGTCGTATACGGAACTCAAGTGAGCCATACCATCTAAAATCATGTGAAGACACCGTTAAAACATATAAAAGCACTTGGTGGGGCCCACCTGAGTTTTGAATGCTGCTGAAACTCGGTCTGAACCCTCATCCAAGTGGGACACACATAATGAATGGTCTGGATTTGCAAACCACATCTCGGTGGGCCCAAAAAAATGATTATGAATGTTTTAATGGTGCATAGCCCCTCCCCACTTCTGTATGTGGTGTGGCCCACACAAGTTACGGATTGACTTGATTTTTGAGACCTAGGCCCACGATGGAATGATGCATCTGACTGATGGGGTAGATGTTCGAAACGCATCACGGTGTGGCCCACACAGCTTGACCTCATGAGACGAACTCGTGAGGTCAAGCGCATAGTACCTTTTCCCACACACACACACACACACACACACACACACACACACACACACACATATATATATATATATATATATATATATATATATATATATATATATATATATGATCTCCTATGAACCATACCATAAGGAATTTACATGTAAGTCTTTGTGATGAGGAGAGCTGCTAGGATTCAGCTGCATTGAAAGAGGGAGAGTCTTCAATAAAAAGACTCTCCTAACACTTGCAGACAAGGGATTTCATGCAAAAGCCTTTCGTTAAAAGATCCTGTGCAGGAATTCTGTGTGGGGCCCATTATGATGTTTGTGATAAATCCAATACGTCCATCCGTTTTTCAAAATCATTTTAGGACATGCGACTAAAAATGAGAAGGATCCAAAAGTTAAATGAGCCACGTGAGAGGAAACAGTGGGGGATCCAAAAATTAAATGGGCCACATGAGAGGAAACAGTGGGGATTTAGTAACCACCGTTGAAACATTCATATGGCTACAAAAGTTTTGTATCAGTTTATGTTCATTGTGTTTTCATTTCATCTCACTGAAAATGACCTTATAAACAGTTTCGATGGAATATAAACACCAAGGTGGAGCCTAGGAAGGTTTCAATGGTAAGTATTCCTTTCTCCACTATTTCATCTCTTATGGCCCACTTGAATTTTGGATCCTCCTCATTTTTGGTATAATGTCCTAAAATGATATCTAAAAACAAATTTACAAGTTGGATTTTACACAAAGATCACAGTAGACCCCACACAGAATCCTTCCGCGCGCGGATCTTCACAGAAAGGTTTTACCAAGAAATCCGCATCCCTGGGTTTGGGAAACGGACTGGCTACTCCCTCACCACCTTCCAATGGCAGGTGGTCGGTGCTATGTGGGCTCCACCATGATGTATATGTTTCATCTTCGTCGTCTATCCGTTTTTCTAGATCATTTTATGGCAATGAGACCAAAAATGGGGTTTATCCCAATCTCAAGTGGACCACATTATAGGAAAAAGTGTTGAATGGGCGTTGACCATTAATATTTTTTTGGGGGCCATAAAAGTTTTGGATCAAGTTGATCTTTGTTTTTTCCCTTCATATGGGTCTGTATGACCTAATCAATAGATTGGATGTCAAGATTTGGATTTTCCTCATTCTTTTGGATAATGCCATAAAATGATCTCTCAAAATGGATATGGTGTAATTACATAATATGGGGGCCCAAAAATTTGAGTACTTTTTCCTTCAACCTCTCTTTATAATTTGGCCCATAAAAAAGTTGGTGTATTAACGTCAACAAGTTCTATGGGTCCCATCATGAGGTATGTGTTATATCCAAAACGTCCATCCATTTGGCAAGCTCATCTTAAGGCTTGAGGTGAAAGATAAAACAGATATAAAGATCAAGTGGACCACACTGCAAAAAGCAGTTGGGGATTGAACGTCTACCGTTGAAACCCTTTTGGGGTTCACAGAAGTTTCTGATCAATATGAATTTTTTTTTCCCTCTTCATCTATTCATTTGTGATCTTATTAACAGATTGGATTGAAAATAAACGTTATGGTAGGCCCTACGAATTTTTTAACAGCGAAAATCATTGTCCTCGTTGCTATTTTTGGTGTGGTCCATTTAAGCTTTGGATATGATTATTTTTTGTTTAATGGTTTAAATTCATCTCAAAAAATGGATGAACAGTGTGGATATAATAAATAAATCATTGTGGGGCCATGTAACTTTGATCTCCTTTGAACCGTTCATGCAACTTGGAGCTCGAGGAGCGTAGGCGCTTGTCTTCACGTGACACGTATCTACACCCGCTATATAGCTGGTGTGTGGTACACCAGCCAATCTGCTTCCCTCCTAGATGGAAGGGAATTGCTTAGCTTACTGAGTAAACTGTGCGAGGTCCAACGTGATTAATGTATTTTATCTTCTCCGTCCATCCATTTTCCCAAATAATTTGATGGCTTGATCCCAAAAATGAAGTATATACAATGTTCAAATGGACCACATCACATGAAACAGTTGAATTGAACTTCTACTATTGAAAATTTCTTGGGGCCCACATAGGTTTTGGATGACAGATAAACATCACTATGGGGCCTAACAAGGTTTTAATGGTGGAAATCATTATCCCCAGTACCTTTTCCCCTGGTTTGATCCACTTGATCTTTGTTTATGCTTCAATTTTGGGCTCAACCCCTTAAATTAGATGTAAAAACAGATGAACGGCATAGATGAAACACATACATCATGGTGGGGCCCACATAGCACTGACTACCTGCTATTGGCCCGTGGCTGGGGAGTAGCTAGTCTATTTCTCAAAACCAGGGACATGTATTTCCTGCTAAAGCCTTTCCCGTGAAGATCCGCAGAAGGATTCTGTGTGGGGACCACTATAATCTTTATGTGAAATCCAACTTGTCCATTCATTTTTAGATATCATTTTAGGACATTATATCAAAAATGAGGAGGATCCAAAATTCAAGTGAGCCATACGAGATGAAACTGTGGGGAAAGGAATGCTTACCGTTGAAACCTTCCTAGGCTCCACCTTGGTGTTTATATTCCATCCAAACTTATAAGGTCATTTTCACTGAGATGAAATGAAAACACCACAAACATAAACCAATACAAAACTTTTGTAGCCATATGAATGTTTCAACGATGGTCACTAAATCCCCATTGTTTCCTCTCATGTGGCCCATTTAATTTTTTGATCCACCTCATTTTTGGTCGCATGTCCTAAAATGATTTTGAAAAATGGATGGAAAGGTTGGATTTATCACAAATATCATAGTGAGCCCCACACAAAATCCTTGCACAGGGTCTTCCAACGAAGGGCTTTTGCGTGAAATCTCCTTGCAATTCCAATAGTGTATCTATGAGTGAATGAGAGAGTTTTTTTTTTTTTAAAGACTCTCCCTCTCTCAATGCAGATGAATCTCAGTCACTCTTCTCATCTTACGGCTTACACGAAGGCTCACACATAAATTCCTTGCGATATGGTTCACGGGAGATCATTACTCTACACACACACACATACACACACACACACACACACACACACACTCAGCTGCGCATTCGCATGGAACTTGTGCAAACTTTTTTGAGAACTCGTCATACAATGGTTCACATGAAGCAACACATCATGAAACCCTCTAGGTCCAATTTTTACTTTGATCCAAAACTTTGTTGGGTCATTTTAAGAGCAATTTTATATATAATTGCTCTTAAAATGACCACATAGTGTGGCCTACCTAAGTTTGGATCAGGCTGATTTTTGTATATTCACTTAACCCTGGTGATTTAGGCTTAGATGGTTACGATGACTTCACCCTGCTGAGTTATGGCTGATTAATGGGTTTGGTGAAAGATAAAAATCATGGTGGTGTGAAATAAATTAACATGTAAGAGAGAATCTGTCTTATTAATCTTTCTACTCCCAAATCCAAAGGGAACAAGATGGGAAGGAATGGCCACCCTTAAATTTCAGGGAGGCCCACCTGAATGACAAAACACCCTGAATCTTGGCTTAATCCTTCATCAAGATTGAATGAAGGTCATCATGGCCATGATTATATACACACAACACGGCAGGCCCCCATTCTAATCAACAGTGTGTGTTCCCTCTCAATATGTTACACGTGTTGTGGCCCATCTGATTTTGGATCGGACTGATTTTTAGGTTTTATGAGGTGACAATCTTATGACGGGTTGGATTCCGTGAACAAATTACTAGGTCCAGAACTGCCCAGTAACACTAAGCTTATGGTGGTAGTGGTACCACTGGAGGGCATCCCGTAATTAAAACCCATGAAAAGCTAGCTAGTTGAAAAGCAAAAGGAACCCAAGGTATGCAAAAATGGTTTCACAGTAATAGTGGCCACCATCAAGCGTTACAGGGTCGTAAGAGCCATTACAGAAAAAACAACCCGTATCGTAATGGTAGCATTGGTGGCCCTTACGGCCACCGTTACTGTTATAGAATACTCTTCAATCCAATGGGGCATTCAAAAAACATGACTTTGCTTGGAACAGCAGGTTGATCATGCCTTGCACTCATGCTAACAAAGCCCAAATGTACAGTACAAGAGTCAAATACTTTTCAAACTAGTATCTTCATCTCTGTATATAGGTTAAAAAGTTGGTGACCCATTATAAGCACCTAATGTTCAAGAGAAATCAGAGCAAACTAGAAACAATTTGGGGAAAAAATGCTAGAAAACACACGAAAGCTATTAGCAAGTGATGGAAAGCTATGTAACATATTTTCATAGTTTCCTACAAAGCTAACGATGAAGGTGCATATAAAATAAGCAAATGGCTATATCATGCTAAAAGTTATATAGTGATTCCTTCTCTATACCAATGGAGGTTTCAACCAGTTATAAATCAATTAGAAATTATCAACTCAAGCAACTGTGCAAAAAACACTCCCACCCTGTTAGCCATTGACCTCAGTGAGGAACCCAATAGAAGAACAAGACAATAGATCGGCGGTTCCAATCATCGTAACACCCAGCATGTGAGCCCATTGGCGGCGATGGATGATGGTCATGAGTTGCGCAAAGCGAACTGAGGCCCCATGCAGTTGGAACCATCTACATCCTCTCAATTTTGGGCTCATATCCGGCAAAATGGACAGCATGGATAAAATCCTTACATCACGATGGGCCCCACAGAGACCTGTCTAGACGGATTATCTTCGAGGAGGGGACAGGACGCAACCCACTTCCTGAGTTTTGGAGTTAAATGCGACCAATTGAAAATAATTTTTTAATTGTTCTAAACTCAAAAATAGACAGGGACAGTCACAAACACTCATTCTGTGTAAGTTTCTTATTCTGGCTCATTTATCATACATTCCAGAACATGAACAGCTCTGATGATTGAAACACTCATCTTGTGGGCCTCTAAGGGCGGCGACAAACGCTGCACCTAAATCGTGACAGAGGAAAAACCAACTATTTCTTTACTCCGTTTTCTCCTCTCATTACCTCCGTCCCTTCGTCTCTCTATCTTATAAAATACCGCCTACGGAAGCGGAGAAATCTTCAACAGACAAAGAAACCGTCACTGCCAAAAGAAAAAAAAAAAAAAGCCCTTCAGAAGATTTCAGACGCGTATCGTAAATAAATGCAAGTCTTTTGTTCAAAAAACTCAACTAAAAAACAAGAAGAGAGAGAGGGCTCCTACTGACCTTGTAACACCTCTATAATGTGATGTTCTCTGCCCAAATTTATCAATGGACTTCCTATGAACTGGCTGCTTCTGGCCCACCTTCCCACCCCCTCTTCTTTATGTCCATGGCTACAAAATCAGCCTCACCATGGGAAGATTCTCCTGCACCTATTAGGAGAGAGTTGGTTCAAGGCTCTAAAAAGGCAATAGGAAGGCCCAGAAGGATGTGAGTGGAGCGTGTGAGAAAAGACTTGCTGACCTACAGTTTAACTGACGATATGGTCCTTGATCGAGTGAATGGCGGAACAGGATTCATGTAGCCAAACCCAATTAGTCGGGATAAGGTTTAGACGATGATTGGTATTATGTCATTCCTGGCACCTATTGACTGCAATATACATCTTTAAGTCAAAACAGACAAGCCAAACAACCTATGCAAGTGCTTCTTCAAGAGTTCCAATATCCCCATGTATCTCAACAGTTAGATCCATCATCCGTTCATGCTTCTCAGACTTTCTTTGGCATTTCATGCACCTTATCTGCAATAACCATTCAAGTTTCCAGCAGCTATTCAGTATTCAGTACAAAATTTTGTTGCAGAAACCACGATGACTCAAACTAAAAAAGAATACAAAGATCTAATGAAAATGCTCTCGATCTCGAGGACCATGGAAGTACCTTAAATCGAAGGTAACCCCCGAAAATCAGTTGTATAAGAGTAGTTTCCCCTGCTAAAGAGTCCGTTGCATTTGCACCAGCTTCCTTAAGGCACAGAGATTGCATTGTATCAATAGCATACCTGCCAAAATCACCCATTAACAGGATATCATTACATGCATTTGAAATGATAAAATATATGTCCAGATGGATGCAGCATAAACTCCAGAAATAGTTTAAACAGCTGACCTCAAAAATTCATGGGCATCTTCTTCTTAGGTGATCAGGTAGGCTTTCATGGCTGTGCATGTGATCTGCAGATAATCAGGTAAACATGTCATTTCTTTTCATGCTACATGTTCTGGAAGCAATTCATTTGTTTTCATCGTCAAAACCATGGTGAAGTATGAAAAAAAAGGAATGTGGATCCCATCTTTACTAACATTTACAGAAGTGATGGGTAGATCAGCATTTCATAATCACCAAATTACCTTTATTAGTTAAGAGGGAACTACTGCTATATTGACTATAGGTGTTTGACTGCAACTGTGCCGAAGAAAATCAAACTGTGCAACCTATTAAAAAAAAAAATTAAAAGGGAGAGAAAGAATGCTACATGCTACAGATGCACACATAGGGTATTCAGCTTGCAAAAAATGCTAATTGGGCAGGAGCGCTTCCTTTAAGAAATGGTCTGGTCCTCTGTCCACGCCGCTTTTTTTCCTGTACCAATTTCCAAGAACATAGCAGGAATTCTGTTTTAAACTCCTAATAAAGCACAAATCTAACAAAAACCTTCTTAATAAAATCATATAAAATCCATGATGGAGGGCAGTGATGAATGATGCAGGGATTAGTAAAACAGCTGGTTGTAGCATGATTGAGGTTAATGGTAGATTGCACAGGTTTTTGGCTGGTGATCTTAAATGAATGTGTTTTGAGATAGCCTTTGATATATGTAGATGGGGACTGATCAATCGAAGCGTAGCTGTTTGGAGCCCACCTATGATGTGTATGTGGAATCTGAACCATGAATCTTGCGCGTCTCGTCATTTTCACCGTACCTTCCCAATAATCATGCTGATCCAAGATTCAGGTGGAGCACACCATAGGAAGCAACGTACAATCAGACTTGAGACCTATATATATTCATATAGTTTGCGTGTCTATAGAAGAATAAATGTACAATGTTCACAATCAAGCTTCCTTTATTTATTACAACTAGTAGAAGACTGGCATTTTGTCGAACATGTCAAGATAACAAAATTTACTGCCTTGCATATACAGTTTGTGTAATGAGAACTAACCTGCAAATGATGTGTTTCTTAATCCTCCAAAAATGGCAGATAAAGAATTCAAATGAGCATATGTTAGCTAGATTGGATCGCAATTAAAAACAGAATGCAAATATGTCAACAGAACTTGATGGAATACTGCATATGCACCACTCCAAGTAATTCACAACACGAGTATACCAGATAAAAGAAGATCAGCAGCAAAAACATCTCTATCAAGGTCTAAAGGGAAAATTAATACATGAAACATGTAAATTCTGTATCAACAGCTATGCAAATAAGTAGATGAGATGAATAGCCTAAATATCATGCAATATCGAGTAGACTTGCCCAGTTGCAATCAGTACTGGCCCTAGAAGCGACGAATCCATGGCCAATTCAGGCATGTACCAAAGACTCATGCATATCAGCAAAGTCGTACAGGCAACTGGACCATGTCAAAGAAGCCAAACATGGATCATGCAAACCAAAGTTATGAACAGATTCAGTGTGGCTTGCCTGAATCATACCAGTTTCTGCAATATGACTAGGACTGACCACTGACCAAGTGAGTCTGGGATTTTAGACCCTGCCACATGCAAGGTCATGTTTATAGAAGTAAAATGATTCAGCAACCTAAGAAAGATATCTATATGATGAAGAAAAGGTGAGAATGTTCTGACATTAGCAGTGACATTATCTTTGTAAAACATAGATATCTACATAGCTAATAAGAAAAAGTGACTTCTATCAATCCATTCTATGCAAAGAAAAAAGTGATGACTGAATTGGCTGTGTTGGCACTGACACCTTTTTCCAATAAAAACAATATTAAATTACCATTAGTAACTAGCCAATGGCTCTTTGGATGACACACTTACCCCAAGCAGGCCCCATCGAATGAATCGCTCAGTGACTCGTTGGAACCCATGTCTAATAAAAGAACTACTTGTTCTTCTCACAAAAGAAGCTAAGTAAAAATGTACGAACTCAGATTTTGAAAAGTTTGCTACCTCCAAACACATTGTTTCACACAGCACATGTGCCAATCTAGCAAGTGTGTGGGACATCAGAGTGGTGCATAAGTATCATGCAATATATATCCTAATTTACTGAAGGTAATCAGATTAGAGAAAATTTTCAGATGGGAGAAAAATATGTACGTTGGTTGACAGTCAAGGTTTGGTAGGGAAACATGCAGAAAAGTGACAACTGGGATGATCAGTAATTGCGAGCCAATCCAGATGGGCCCCACTAGATGGAGAGCCAAGATTCCTGAATTCCTCATTTACTCGCAGTAAGCAAATTAGCAAAAAAAATTCCAATGCTAAAAATTATTAATGATTAATAGTCGAGGTTCAGCCTGGAAAATCTGCAGACAAGTGATGTCTAGGATGATCAGTAATTGTGAACCAATCTAGATTGGCCTCACTAGATGGAGAGTCAGAATTCATGAGTTCCACATTTACTAATAGTAATCAGAGAAAATTTTCCATTGCTAAAAATGAATGGTGGTTGATAGTCTAAGTTTCAACAAGTGAAGAAAAGTGGCATCTAGTCTACGATCAATCAGTAATTCTGAACCATTCTAGGTGGGCCCTAGATGGGCAGCCAAGACATAAGTACGCCATTTGTTTGAGTGTAATCAGGTTAGAGAAAATATTCAGAAGGTAAAAGCAATGATGGGTAGAAGTCAGGGTTCAGTATGGAACGCTGCAGAAAAAGTGATGTCAATGATCAATCAATAATTGTGATCCATTCTAGCTGCGTCCCGCTAGATGGACAATCAAGAGTCATGAGTTACTCATTTAATGAGAGTAATCAGATCAGACGAATGTTTTCAGATGGAGAGGCTTCCAATTCCATCTCAGAGAAGTGGGACATACAAAATAAATTGCCCAGCTACAATGACCAGACCTCGGAGATGAAGTCAAGATAAACCACTAATACAATTTCAATCACACACAAAAAATTATATTATATGAAATTCAAATTCAATAGAACAATTAAGTAACAAAAAAGAAGGCATGAACAAAAACCAAATTGGCGCGACTACTTTACCAATTCATCAAATCCAATAGAGGATTAATGCAATAGATAGCAGGCATCAATATGTCAAACTAGAGAACCATTCATTTCAATACTTGAATTCTATGACTCATCACTTCAGAGCATTATATTCAAACCTCATGCTCATATGAGCAAAGCTTGATGATTCATTGGTCAAGGACTGAAAGCTAGAAATACCTGCGAAACCAAAACAAAATAAAAATAAAAATAAAGACATGAGAAGGCATGCACATATCCAGGAATCAGATGGATGGCAAAAGCAAGTTGTGATACTAAAAGAAATCAAGTTATGACTACTCTCCAAAATGTCTGAGAAACCCATCAAATATCCAAAAGCCCATAACTTTAAGAAAATAAAAATAAAAATAAACCAAAACCTGAAATCCCATGTACAAAACATGCAAGAATCAAAAGAAAAGGATGGCCACTAGAAGACAAAATGAAAGTAAACACAAAACACAACAAAAATTTTCATAGAAAACCCAAAACCAACAAATTTAAGAATCTTAGAGAAAAATAACTTTTTATATGAAAAACCAATAAGAAATCCAAAGGCATAACCTCAAGAAAGGTTGTGTGCAAGCACTCAGGAACAGAAGAGCCCCATTCTATGATTTGCCTACTACCCATTTACCAAAAAAAAAAAAGCATAGCTGATTAAAAATGGGCCAACAAGAAAGAAGATAGAGTGCTCAAGTTCATTGGACCTTAAATTTTTTTTTTTGAATTTAGATGTCATTGAAATTTTTATTTTTATCTGAATTTAGATGTCATTGAAATTTTTTGGGCCTACATATGACACATACAATTTCTGAGTGCATCTGTATCAGCTTTTCTTCTTCTTCTTCTTCTTCTTCTTCTTTTTTTCGGTAGAATCATGTGATATAGAAGAAAAAACTAACCTGTGTTCCCTTCTCAGGTAAGTGAATTGCAAAAGATGAGACTCTAAACTGAATCTTCATACGGGGCTGCATAAAGACATAGAACACAAACCATTAGCAAAAAAATCTAAATTTCTCTTTCTTTTCGGAAAACTTATGTACTACCTAAACAATTTTAATGATTTTCTTTTACCTGTCAATATTGCCTTTACAAACTAATATTTGGTGCCAAAAACATAATATCATAAAATTGAATCCTACTCCCACTTATAATCCATTTTTTAACATTATAATTAATAATATGATATATCAAGATTGAATCCTACTCCCGCTTATAAATATCATAAAACCAACAAGATAATTCACTAGTCATGAGATCACTCAGAGCTTGGAAAGGTCAACTAATAAACACTACTTAATAGTTTTGGAAGTGCAAAACCCTATCCTGGCTACATGCAGTTGCAAAAGTACAATTTTGAATTCTACTTTC
Organism: Magnolia sinica; assembly: GCF_029962835.1. NCBI lineage: Eukaryota > Viridiplantae > Streptophyta > Magnoliopsida > Magnoliales > Magnoliaceae > Magnolia > Magnolia sinica. The sequence goes on from NC_080581.1 coordinate 9,752,196, forward strand.
CTGCATGTGCCAATGTGCCTCGTGGAAGTGAGATCTGAAATGTACAAGGTAAGAACATTGCTCAATCCACACGTGTAATCAATTAGCTATAGAAATCATAAAAAATGGTGGGAAAAGATCTCATTAATCTGAAACATGATCTCAATACAATGTCTAAAAATCAACAAAGAAAAGCTAATTGTGAAGGACAAAAACCAATCAACAATAACGTCAGCTCAAATAGCTAACGGAAAAAGAAAAGGAAAAGAAAAGTATAACTTAAGCAGCCATCCCATGGTTAGCATGTGGTATCCTGCTAATGTGTACATGAAGCAGTCAACTTGAAACAGAGGATCTATTACCTCACCCGCTACTGCCTTAAAGTGAATATAAATGGCAGATGCTTCCACGCCCTCAGAAACAGAAGTTCTACTGCCACAACTGCCATGAATTGCTGCCTAAACCTGAAAAAGAAAATAAAAAGGAGCTTATGACAAAGTGATTCTTCAAGTACTCTTTCATACAATCAACTCTTTCATAATTTGGTTGTTATTATTGTTAGGTAAATACCTGAAGTTGTTGGAATTTGACCAAGAAAATGCTGGATTCAGCATATTGTGGGTTGCTTTCAGCATACCTAAGCTACTAATACAAACAGATTGAAGAGCACCCTACAAATAGATACATCCACCAGCCATATAACAGCTACTAACACATCCATCAGCTAAGCTCTAATCACCCCTTCAACCATATGATAGTTACTAATACAAAAAGATTATACCAAAATAAGAATTTCAACCATTCTTATCAGTCTTATTCATGAATAAGAATCCAAAAAGATTATACCTTGGAATATTTAAGAGGTGAGTTGTGGCACACTTACACAAGATCCGTGCCATGCATTAAGCGGATCCTAAAATCTGAACTAATCTCATCATTAGGAGAGGAAGTTCTAAGATTTTTAGGCAATCTTGCTAGTCTCATTGCCTCAAAGCATTAGATGCTTTTTCTTCTTCTTCTTTTTTAATTCTCAGAGTATTTTTTGGAGTTATAAAAGGTTATAAATATTTTCCTGGTTTAGTTGAATTGGAATCCATTGCAGAGTTGATTCTGAATTCTCAATCAAATGTGATTTTTTTCTTTGATAACTACGATTTAAATAAATAAATAAATAAAAACTCAAATGGAAAAAAGTTTGGAATCTGCCAGCCCCAACTTATAGAGATCTCATGGTAGCTAGTAGCCAAATCGGCGAAACTGTCCAAATTATGATAGATGGACAATAAACTGAGAATTATGCAGACGGCCATTTAATGGCGTGTTAAAGTAAATGTTATCCAGTGATCTGACTACTTCAATCTAGTGTTCACTAGCCAAAGGTTAGGATTCTACAACCACTCTGATTCTTGGATGATGATCAATCTAATCGGGACAGTTTGATTTAAGGCGTGCCAATGGCCACAAGTCGAGCTTTAATATAGACATCGACCCATTCTGGGGGCACAGATTCAGGGTCAGTGTAGTGCTAGGGCCCTTTGATACAAGCTAAAAGAATTATTGTTCCAGGAGCACCCGTTTGACAATGAACTGCATATTGTTGAAGATAGAATCTTGTTGTCAAGAAACAACTCCTGAAAGACTCAAGTGATATCACGTAAGAAACAACTTATGAAAGACGGAATTGAGATCTCATGAGGCCCAGTTGAAAAGAAGCTCAAAGCTGAGATTGTGACTTAAGTACGCTGACTTGATGCTCAGCAGGACCCACCTATAGACCTACGTTGTGTTGTGTCGAGGAGTAAGCTTAGGGCTAGATCATGCTTTAATGATCTAGCTACAAATACTCATCATTGGGTGGCAAATGGGACCCACCTAAAGATCTGCTCTAGATAACACTTCGGATTAAAGGCCATACCATGATAAAGACGTGCAAAATTTGATCTGATGAGCGTTCCAGGAAGAAACATCTCTCATGAGCATTTTATCGAACAGTGTGTGTGCATCATTAATCTAACAACATTTTACATACATATCAATCAAAGAGGTCCCAACATACAGATCAAACATGAGTTATCAAGTACGTCAAAGAAAAAAGTCACAAAGGTGAGGAACTCAATCTAGCAAATGTAAATGTGTCTATGAAATCAACTAATCTAGATCAAGAACTGATAGAACAAACTATCATAAAACTAAAAGAAAAATATACTCCAAAAAATCCACATGGAAGAAGCATCAACTAATAATTCCAGATCTATACCATTTTATAACTAAAAAAATAAGAAAAAAAATACTCCCAAAAATCCAAATCAGGAAAATGCTACAGATCTCAAGCTCTAAATACTATAAAAGAAAGAACATTTCTTGCCAACCCAGATCAGCATCTACAGCTTCACATAGACAAAATCATGCCAAGATATAAAAAAAAACACTGATTAGAAAAATGGAAACAGAGGGGTTTTGAAGAAGATCGCCTCTCTTGCTCAGTCGTGCCCCCAAATCTAAGCTTTGGTGACCTTCTCGTCGACGTTCAAGCTCCGAGTTGCGAACTTGACCCCAATCGTCGACCTGAACTCATTCCTGGTGAACCTCGAGAGCGGATTTGACTTCCTAACTCCTGAATCACCGATTACAACGACAAAAAGGCAGGAAAGATGGCGGAATTACAAAAATACCTTGGCAGAGCTTCCTCGGACCTCCGGAAAGATGACATTGTTGAGGTCATTGATGCCATTACAGAACTCGACGGCCACGATTCTTCGCCCTAGCAGCTGCAAGCAGATTAGCACAAGGCCTAGAGCAATGACCACTGCGACCACTGCTGGAGTAGCAGCTTGGCCCTGATCTGCAGCAGCTGGCGCATTCACCACTTGTGCTAGAGGCTCCACACCTATTACAGAGAACGAGAGGGAGATCGAGATAGGGATGGAGATTGAGAGGGAGATCGAGAGAGAGGGTTGAGATCGGGAGAGGGAGATTGAAAGAGATGGAGATCGAGGGAGAAGGAGATCGAGAGAGAGGAAGGGAGAGTGAGAGGGAGATCGAGAGAGAGGGTTGAGATCAGAAGGGAGAGGGAGATTGAGAGAGGGAGACGGAAATGGAGAAGCGATGGAGATGTGAAATCGGGCTTTTGGCGCAAGGAAGTGTTTAAAACCAATCGGTAGTCTGTGGCAGATAGAGCAACGTGCCTCTTGGGCCTTGTGGCGTCCACTCAGAGTTTTTTAATCAAATCCATTCCGTCCATCTGTTTCAAAATAAAATAATAAAACAAAATAATAAGAAATAAGAAAATAACACACTCAATTGGGACACGCCAAAAAAACAGTAGAAAGAACAATCCATAACACAATAACTTTGGTACGGTTCATGACCGTGTCAATTCATGGACGGCTTGGGACAGTTTTCGAACCAAATACTCAACCGTACCAGATTGACGATTTTGGTATAGTGTTGGTAAAACAACATTGACTCGGGTATCACTTTTCGGTAGAAAAGAAGAGCTCATACTGCATTATGGCGAGCCAGCTGAACAGCACTTCCTAACCAAACATATGAGTCTTAGGGCTAGTTGGAAGCTCATGGAGCATATCAAAAGGACAACAAAGAAGAGGCCACAATCTCGTCATGATGACTGGAATTCCACTTGAATAAGAGAGGAAGCAACCACCTCAACTTGATATTTTTCCCCTGCCCGAGCTTTTCAATGTAAGCCTGGAAAGAACTCCCAAGCTCACAAATCATTTTATCAAAAGAGAAATACATGGAACAAGGTCAGTAAAGATCACTCTGATTATCTTACTTTCCACGTGCATGCGCGCGCGCGCACACCCCACAAAAAGATTGACAAGATTTTTCCCTTCTTTAGTGATGTTCATACGTAAGTGCCCACCAATCCGATGGTCAGATAATGAAACAAGCATGATTTTTTGGTTCATGATACACCTAAAATCGGACCCATTATTTGGACAGTTCAATTTGAATTGCTTGTATGCCATTTATTAAATTTCTAAGCAATTTATGAGTGCCTGCGTATCGTCCATTATGCGCAGTCCGAGTATGAAAGCTTCTCTCAAGTACGAGAATCTTGCCAAATTTCATCTCTAATAGTTCATGTGAATTTGCCAAAATGCCCTTGATGGGTGAAATTTAAGCTGCTATAGTGGCATACATGTAAAGCGATCAGAGCCGTCCAAACTGTAGATCCCATTGTGGTTGGGGAACTGTAAAAAAATAAAATAAATTCACACTAATAAGATGATCTCGTCCATTTGATAGCAACCTATTGGATGGTTATGATCGTTTGATCAATCTACACCAACTACAGTGGACCCCAGTGCATGGGATGTCGGTTTCCTACAAAATGGTTCTGATTGCTAAGACCAAAGTCCATCAATGATTTTTTTTTAAGATCAGAAGAAAGCTTTCTGTAACTTTTTCTAATAAAGGGCATTTTGGTAATTTTCCTCGACCATTGCACTTCTTCATCTATCAAAGGCAAGACACAGCCATGTTTGGTTTAAAACCTTAGATTTCAAGTATATGAAACCTATGCATTTTGGGACCATAGAACTTATTGTTGGGCTCCCTTTTATGTCAATGCTTTTTTTTGGGTGTTTGCCCTTGAAATCTGTGGGTGGCATTTTTTGTAATTTTCAGGAACATGTGCAGTGCAAAGGGTTTGGTGAAAGGAAGGTCTCCAGCCATTCCCTGTGGGGCAAAGACATAAATTAACATGGAACAACGCGATTAACACATAAACCAATGGTTGGCATCCTATCCCTATTGTTCTCCTGGTGTGGCCCACTTGAGTTTTGGATCCAGTTGATTTTTATATCCAAGACCTGGAATCATGGATACAACATGATGTGTAGGGAGTGAGTTTTATATATACAATTTGTGGCCTGCGAGCCTCACACATCTTGAGTTCCGGTCCAATTGTTAGTAGTGAACTAGATGCAACTCTAGAAAGTTGGGGCTAAAAAGAAGGGTTTTGATAGGTACAGTGCCACCATACCACAGCATGGTAGGAGGCAGTTACCACCACCGAGTGCATCTTAAATGATATTTGAGCCGTTAATGGTATGAATCTATACTATCTAGGCGATGTATGTTGAATGAGGGATTATGTAGGAAGATGAATATTTAATGGCTCATTTTCAAGTCCAAGATTCAAAGGGCAAGATCATTAAATGAGAATATAAACCATTCATATTTGGAAGCATGAGAACACCATGACAGCAGCAGCAGCAGCAGCAACAACAATAATAATAAAGAGATTTGGAATAGCTAAACTGGGGGGCCACGGAGCAGGTACACATTGGCCCAAGCTGGACTAGTTTACTAAACAGACCAAACTAAATTAGACTAATTAATCATAAATACTATGATATTTCGTGATATTTGGTGCAACCAAACGTAAACTAAGTGTAATAGCATGTTTGAGAATGTGTTGATAAGTAATTCATTTGGCTGACAATAGTAAATTATAACTTGTGTGACAAAGGTTGGTAAGATATTGTTTACAAGTTGCCGGAACCTTTAAAATGGCTTAAATTGTAAATAATAATAATAATAATAATAAATAAATAAATAAAATTACTTTGTTACTTTTGCTCGAGGAGGGAACAGAGAGCAGGGGAGGGGGTTGAAAGAGGGATCAAAGATGGCCCAATACAATGGACAAACAACGTAAAGGTGCATGTGCCTTACGTGATGGATGGTTAAAGGTGGTCTCATATGATGGACAACCCACATCAAAGGTAGGGCGCATAAGGCAATAGGTCCACATCAAAGGTGGGTTCCACATGATGAGCAGTGGTTGAAGGTGGCCCCCCATAATGGACAATTAACGTCTATAGTGGGTCCCATATGATGGATGACCCAAATCCAAGGTGGGCCCAAAATGATGAACGACCCGCAATTTTAAACTAGGCCCATATAATGGACGGTCTACCTTAAAGGTGGGCCTATGCATGATAAACAATCCACATCCAATGTTCTACGTGCTAATGGCCCAAATTTAACATTGGATCCACATGATAGATAGCCCACATCATGGGTGGGCCTCACTAGATGATCCACAATGAAGGTAAGCCCCACATGATGGATAATTTACATTGAAGATAGGTCCTAGGTGGGCCCAACATAATGAAAGGCCATATTAAAGATTGGCTGATGTAGAGTGGGTCGCGAACACTTTCAAGTCCAAGATGGATTAGAGAAGGCCCAATCGGAGGAAGAAGTCATCAAAACTGTCAGAACCTTATAATAATCATATCTCGCAAACCGGAATGAGTTACTCGACATACCGTATATGATTTTGGGGTAGCACGAGCTACATTAGCCAACCAACCCGGCTATGCCAGGTTACCCACGCCAAATTTGAAAGATTCCATCATATTGACGGCCGAATTCCATGTTTAATTTTGTTTTTATCATAAATAATAAGTTTTAGTTTAATTATAACTTTTCATCCATTGGGCTTTAGGAGTTGCGTCCAACATGAAAAGTGTTTAGAAAAATTAGAAGAATAATGTGATTAAGCCACATAGGACACTTACTATAAATAGAAAATTTACTATTTATAGTAAGTTACGAATTTTAGGGAGTTTTAGTTATAGTTTAATTCTTAAACTTCTTCCTAGTCTTGGTATCCCTATTTAAAGGGTTGTAGACTCGTTTATTTCATTAATCAATCAATCAAGAAGTTTCTTTCATATATCTTAAAATTATTTCTATTTCTTTTCCTCGTGGATTCGAGAAGTCTCTATGAGGAGTCCAAAGAAGCTCCGTGGGTTTGGAGTAATTATCCTTGAGGAAGACAGTGATCGACCTCATCACGTTCATCCCTGCGTCAATTGGTATCAGAGACAGGTTCCCCTCGGGCCGATGGAAAACAATAAAGGTATGAATAAAAATCTTTAGACGGTAATCCAGGGATTCGTTATCTTTTGAAAAGAATGGAAGCTTTCCACCGAAAAAGTCAATTGACTATGCAAGGGTTGCAAGCAATCTTCGACCATCTTACAGATGCGCTAATTTCACCCTGAGCACTAGGCTATTCTCCACCGCCTATGGTTGCTCCATTGCCCGTGGTTGCTATACAGCACAACCCCGATTTTCGTAGAGCACTACCAATGATAAATCATAGGGCTATACCAGATGATTCAAGTTCTAGCGATATGGACCTTAATGAAGGCTTTGCCTGATGACAAATCCATGGAAGCGATCATCTATATATTGCCGAAAGATACTATCGAGTTAAGGCCAAACTTTCTATTTTTAATGGTTTATTACGCATAGAAGATTTCCTCGATTGGCTAGCCAAAATAGAGAGATATTTTGATTACATAGACATGTCAGATCATAAAAAGGTAAAATCGGTAGCATTTAAATTAAAATCTGATGCTTCTGCATGGTGGGAGCAATTACAACTCTCATATGCCTGACAGAACAAGGCGTCCATCTCATCATGGCCATGGATGAGACGCCTTCTTCGATCACGATTTCTCTCCAGTGATTATGAGCAGATATTATTTCATCAATACCAGAATTGCCGAGAAGGAAATCAAACCGTCACAAATTACACTGAAGAATTTCAGCGGTTGGTATTACGAAATAATCTATCAAAATCTCAATCACAGAAGGTAGCACAGTTTATAAGTGAATTACAATCCACAATTCAGGATCGAGTTCAGATGCACCCAGTTGGGACCGTGGATGAAGCGATTTAGTTGGCAAGTAGGGCAAAAACGCAACTTGCGAGAGTCTATAATCATTTTTATCCTTCAACTCAACATCTCATGACGGGTCCTACGCGGGATCCAGTGCTGACACGAGGAAAAGAACCAGTAGGAGAATATCCTCAACCTCATACAACCGCAAACCATGATACGAGGAGTAGCTTATTTAGGCCTCAACATGTAGCACTCACAACAGCAGGCCCGAGTAGGATTTCAAATCCTTACATTTGGCTAAAATCGAACAATTGTAACCGCTGTGGCCAACCGGGCCACTTATCAAACACCTGCCCTCAATATCCCGTAACACACTTAACCATAAATAAAGAGGGTATTGAATGTGAGGCCGCAGGAGAAGACATTGGCTTTGATGAACATAAACAAGTCACTAAGAAAAGAGCAAATGGTGATGAATGGACAGGTGAGGATCGTGGCGAATCTCTGGTTATGAGGCGATTAGTGTACACCCCACAGAAGGAATTACATCTACAGTGATACAATATATTTCGTACGCGGTGTACCGCCAATTAAAAAGTCTATGATATAATCATAGACAGTGGCAGCAGTGAGAACATCATCTCAAGAGTGATGGTGGACAAGTTGCAGCTACCAATGACAAAACATCCTTCCCTGTACTCAATTGGTTGGATAAAAAAAGTAAACGAGACCAAGATAACTGAACAATGCACTGTCTCATTTTCAATTGGTAAAACTTTTAAAGATCGGATACTTTGTGACGTGGCAGATATGGAAGCATGCCATATGTTACTCAGTCGACCATGGCAGTCAGACCGTGATGCGACCCACCGAGGATGAGACAATGTTTATGTCTTTGTTAAGGACGGTCGAAAGATAATCCTTATCCCTATAACACCAAAGAAACACCTTGAAGCTTCTAAAATAGAGAGGAGCTCCCTCTTGACCATTCAAAGTTTAGTGGAGGAATCTAAGGAAGCCGGTGAGGTATACGCCACAGTGGAAAAGGGCGAGAAATTGAAACCCTTAAACATTCTTCCAAGTTTAAGGCCTTTCCTGAGTGAATTTAAAGAAGTCTGGCTCAAAGATTTACTCCATGGATTACCCCCATGAGGGACATCCAACATCACATAAGCCTTGTCACTGGGGCTAGCTTGCCCAACCGCTCTTACTGTCAAGTAAGTCAGAAAGAATGTCAGATCTTAAAGATTGTAGTGAAGGAACCAATCGATACTAGTCAAGTCAAGGAAAGTATGAGTACATATATTGTGTCAGCTTAAGAGTCTAATGACAAGTACAAGAAAATAACTAATAAATATCGACATCAGAAGTTATCTCAAAATCATGAGTCAAGTTCCTTGAGTAACTCGAGGACGAGTTTTTTTCAAGTTGAGGGGTTTGATGTAGAACGTGTCACGGATACATTCCTAGCATGGTTGGACCAAAAGAAGGTGGATCGTAAATTGATCATAACTTTTGATTTGGGTATCGTTACGGCATACGAGGCCGAGTATCAAGGATCGAAGCAATACGAGAACTCGAGGACTAGTTCTTTTAAAGTGAAGGGGACCGATGTAAAGCGGGTTGCGAACGCTTTCATGTTCAAGATGGATCAAAGAAGGCCTGATCGGAGGCAGAAGTCATCAAGACCATCAGAACCTTAAAACAGGCATATCTCGCAAACCAGAATGAGTTACTCGATGTACCATATATGATTTTAGGGTAGGACGAGCTACTTCCACAACCAAACCGGCTAAGTAGGGTTGCCTATGCCAAATTTGCGAGATTCCATCATATCAACGTCCCGGTGACTACCCTGCTAACTTTAGCAGATCTACCCGAATTTATTTATAATTTCGACCCGACTACAGACCCGCTTGCTCAATTCATGATGGAGATCGAGGAGCCGAAAATAGACAACTGGGGTGTAGTTGTTAACAACTTTTTAGAAATGGAGACTGATTATGTGCCTGCTTTAGAGTCCTTTTACAGGAACGGGGCGAACGCATGGTGTGTGGGACCTGTTTTGTTGTACAAAGAAATGGAGGATGCAAAGCAGACGTGAGATGATGTGGCCCCGAATAAATACCCGACAAGTAAATGCATTGAATGGTTGGACAAATGTAGCATATCACCATGTTCTGTCATCTATGCATCATTTGGGACCCAAACACACATCTCTAACACCCAACTAGACAAGGTTGCCTTAGGATTGGAGATATTAGGCCAACCATTCATCTAGGCAGTACGATCGATAACATGGTCCCCGCCTGATGGAATGGAAGAGAGGATAAAAGAGAGAGGTCTGATCATAAGAGAATGGGCCCCACAAAGGTGAACCCTCGCCCACCTAGCCATTAGAGGGTTCCTGAGTCATTGTGGCTGGAACTTAGTGCTGGAGAGCATTTCGAGAGGGGTGTCGATCCTAGCTTGGCCAATGATTGTTGAGCACCTCTTGAACACCAATTTCATAGTGGATGAACTCTAAGTTGGGGTTAAGATAGTCGGTTGCACCGGTGCCGAGGAGGGAACTATCATCAGGCGGGGCATGAATTGTAAAGGAGTGGAGGACCTAATGGGTAAAGATATGGAGGAAGGAGGTTCGGGGAAGGGCTAAAGAGCTGAGTTGGGCGGCAAGGCAAGCAGTCCATGAAGGTGGGTCATCCGATAAGAGATTGGATGAGATGTTTAATTATTTAACCGATCACGTTAAGTAGGGTTTTTGTTGGGAGATGGATGTTAGAAAATATTATTGTAGAATTCGTGTTTTGTTTCGAATGGAATTCTATTTAGCTTTAGTTTGCAGTTGGATTTGGATGACGTTAGAAAATATGCTTGTAGAATTCATGTTTTACTCTGAATGGGATTTTACTAGCTTTAGTTTAAAATAACAAATTAAATTAAATTAAAATTGTGTACATACGTTATTAAATGTGTGACGGGGTCATGGTTAGTGTAATAGTAACATTTCCTTTCTTGTTTTTTTTTTTGCTAAACACACTAGGGTACCCTATGAGTGCCAAGATAGCACCCATTTTGAAACTTTACTTTTATAATCTTCTTTTTTTTCTAGATAAAAATGGCAATAGTCATTTTTCCTATACTTGGGAATTTCCTTTACCATTATTTTTCGACTCACTCTTCTTTTACCATTGCGCTTTAGTAAATTTTTGTACTTTTCGACTATTATTTGACAATCTTTCATGCTTTCTAACTATTATCTCTGATAGAAATTGTTAGTGCACTTATTTATGCACCTTATTTGTCAATCATGTGCGTCTGTGTGTTAGGGAGTCAGTTGAGCCCTTAGAAGCCGAAGGCTGAAGACACGTAAAGACCGAAAAATCAAGGAAGTGAATAACAGGTATATGAGGTGCCTTAATGAGCCTAACCTTAACCCAAAATAAACCTTGAACCTTTAGATGATCCTTGCATTAATAGAAAAACCTTGTATAATTATCATTTAGCTTTAGAAGCCTAATCGAAATATGATAAGATAGGTTATAGAAGTCCCGAACTACTGGAAAACAAACTGCCCAAACCAATAGACTCATTGGTGTGTTCGAGTAAAGTTCGATTGATTGACCAAACATGACAAAAAATGTCTAACAAGCATTTCGCCTAAAATTAATTTAATTCGAGCACTCAAAGAATGAGCATGATCGATTAAGGAATCGAAGGAATCTTTGATTCATCTCGAGCGATTAAACTCGATTTATCAAACATTGACAAAAAAATCCAACGAGTTCAATGGACCATTTTCGGCGAAGCTCAATCGCTCATGCCTAGCCATTAAAGATCCTTTGGAACCTTTTTGTTACACACACACACATACAGACACACACACACACTGTAACAACCCATACCTCTAGTTCACAGGTGTTACCCCTGAGGACCCTGGTTATAGGGATTAAAGACGATTAAACAAAACAACTTAAACTTTGCACGTGTAGGTTAAGACTCCCGTTTAATGATAAAGCCGACCACCAAGAACTGAAGGAGCCACGTCGAACCCAACACCAGCCGGAAAGTAAAGCCTAGCAAACCCTTAGATTAAAACAAGTTATGAACAAATTAACTAAGTCACATTGGCGCAATACATCCACTAACAACCTTGGAATAATAAGTTATGGCCAACCAGGCGCTGGAACCCCTTGAATCCCTATTCTACCATTGAAACAAAACCTTGTGCCCATTTGACCATCACATCGCATTATATGGGCCAAATATAGCCCCGAGAGGTGTGTAACGGCCCACCTGGGCCTCAGCCCTACTTTAAAGTGGGCCAAGGCCCATGTACCGGGACCCGTAAGCGAATGGTCGGTATAGATTTATCACAAACATCATGTGAGACCTCACACAAGGTGCGCGTGCACCTTGGACTATGGTGCACGATGTGCACTGGACAAGGTGGAGTGGTCAAATGGTTGTTGACCGACCATTTGCAAAAATAAGAGAAATCCTTCCGGCCACTTTCAGCATTTGAAACTGATGGGTTTCAAACCCCTAAGTGAGCCACCTCGACCTCTTTCGGGCAATCCGGACCATCCATTTTGTCGGTGGGGTCCACCCCAACGGAACGGTATAAGGATGAGGCCCCCCGAAAACAAACGAAGGAAATCGATATTAACCGTCCTTTTTATCATAAACAACGGGATCCGTAGAGGGCGATCGAACTGCTGGCGTAATAGGGAGAACTGCGTCGGTTTACGTGGAGGGTTGTCGGCATCCTCACACCTGCCGGAGAGGTCCTTCTCTTTCAAACCAAAAGCAACCAAGCATGGAGGAATGTCCAGCCGAACTTTTTGTTTCGGTAAAAATAAAGGCAGGCACCGACGACCGTTGCTTAGGGATTTGAAGAACCAATCTCAACCACTGGACCTCTCCTCTCCCTACCTATAAATGGGGAGGTTCATCTCTCTCAGACTCCACACAGAAAGAGAGGTGAGAAAGAAAGAGAAAACAGAGAGAGGGAGAAAACAGAGAGGAGTGCGTCTTTGGTGAGCTTAGAGCATACTGCCCCAACTCAGTCCGTGAAAAACGGACCGAGCCAAGTCAGTGTGAGACCATAGTGTTAAGGGTCAAATATTACATATCAGACCCTAATTACTACCTAGATTTATGAACATGATATTGTTTAATGACCCATTTTAATTGTGTTTGTGATGCAAGGTGTAATTACAAGCTTGGACTGAAATAGGTGCTCAAAGCACGGATTTGATGCTCAGAATTCACCAAGGCAAGGGACGGACTCAAAGGGAACAAGATCGACGGATTTACATGCTAGAGATCCGAGAAAATCAAGAAACTGAAGCTCAAGTGGCCTGAAAGATGTCCAGAATGCGAGATTATTGGGTTTTCCGCCATCCGATTAGCTTGAAGCTGTATATATGGCCTAAGGACTATAAATTAACCATAAAAGTCAAATTTTAGCCATTGGATCCCTTTAGAAGTGGCCCAATGGTCAGATCAGACCATGAATTATCAATCTGGGACCCACTTGAGATCTGGACGTGCTTCGAATTTGGACTCAACCCATTATATGAGGTAAGAAATGGAATGGATGGAGAGGATTTCTCATAAAAATCACATTGGGACCCACATACGTGAGGTGTGTGCACCGTGTACATGAACTGGAAGTGCACCGGACCACTGCGTTTGGCCAGAGTCACTTTGACCGACTTTCCTTAAACAGAGAAACGAGTCTCTGTTTTCTCGTTACGCACGGACGTCTGTTGGGAGGATGCATGGCCCACCTTTATCGTCTGGGAGGCTGATCCGATCCATCCAATGCACTCAGGAGGAGAAATCGATCGCACCTTAGGAGATCTTGGCCCAAGACACGTCAGAATCTGCTCTCTTGCTCGCTGAAGGGTTGAATCATCACCAAACAATAGATCAGGTGGGCCACATCAAGAGACAGCCGAAACCATCCATTTCCAGTTGGTTTTTCGACATGCATTCAATAGACGGACTGGATTTACAAGTCAGCATCAATCAGGGCCCCCACAGCTAATGCAAATCGGATTTTTTGCATGTAATATGCAGTAAGACGTGCGTCCGAGACCCGACCGATCCGGGCTGTTTTGCAATCGTAGCAAGGATCGGTTTGTCCATCTGGACCGTTCAAAACCTTTCCAAGGAAGGGTCGACCAGTCTTAAAGAGTCTGAACGGTTTGGATAATGAAGAGTCCGGGAGATATCCACTGCAAAATCAAATTGAATGCAAGAGGTTTCCAAATCTACTGCTGCGAACATCTTATGCATGCAACCAACTTCAGCCTCCATTCCACCGCCGCACGCAACTCTTTATGGATTGTTAACTCCCAGCCGACCGACCTCTTAACCCATATAAGCAAGAAAATAGAGAGAGGGAGGGGCTATCTTGGCTTGGCTTGGACGTGAGAGGGAGATAGTAATTTTGTTTTGTTTCTTTTCTTTTTATTTTTATTTTTGTTTAAGGGTTAGCCGCATCATGGCGGGATAAACCTCTTAGCTAGGGCTAAGAGGTGAAGCTTGTAGTGTGATGGGGTGATTCTACTAATTGAATTCATGGTTATGAATTGATGTTGATTTTAGTTTGATTAATAGAAATGTTTCTAGTTTTTAATGGTTTGTTGTGACTGAAATTACTATAGATCTGTGATAGCTTTGGAGCATGTTCTTTCATTATAGGGATTATGAATTTAGGAAGCCCTGTTGTTCAACATTGTCTCCTGGGCATGGTTGGATGACGGAACTCTTCCTGACATTCATACATCTCTCTGATTGGCTGTGGATTAGTTTAATTCTGTTGTTTACTTTGTCTCATGGGCATGGTTTTGTGATGGAATCCATTCTAATTTACAACTGTCTTATCTCTTGAAAACTAGATCAACAAAAGTTCAGATTCAATTTTAGTGATATATCTTCCAACTGGATGAAGATGGGACTCGAAGTCCAGTTGAGATCATAAATCGACCGTAGATCTCCCTGATCTCTACAAGTGGATCTTCTGAATCCCTAGTTCCCTACTTCTGAATTCTACATATTTTAGTTTACTATTTCATCATTATTTCTCAAATTCACCTGATTTAGATTTTATCTTATTCTAGTTTTAGTTCTGGTTATTTTCAGATAACATACAGGTTTCAGTCCCCGTGGATTCAACCTCGGTCTCACCGAGTTTATTACCACATCACAACCCAATACTTGGGGAGTGAACAAGTTTCTAGCGCCGTTGCTGGGGATGGACTGTTACGTTTTTCTGAGATTAACTAGTTTCAGGATTAGTTTCAGATTAGGATTTTTTTAATTTTAGGTTAGAATTTTTTTCTATTTTTAGAAACTAATCTGTTTTCCTGTTTTGTAGGATCCTGATATAAACTTCTAATTTGGTAACCTCTTTCTGATTTCTTTACTTCTTCTATTCTTAGAATTAGGATTTTAGTTTTAGAAACTTTCTTATTCTAGGTTTCCTTTTTAGAAACTAACTTTCTATTTTTAGGAATTTTCTATTTCTAGGCTTTCATTTATTTTAGAATTTTTTTTTTTTTAGAAACCAACATTGCTTTCTATTTTTGAATTAGGATTTCTAAATTAGAACTTTCTAACTTTACGTTTAGAACTTTCCTCTTTTGTTTTTAGAAACTAGGTTAGTTATTTTCCTTTTTAGAAACTCTTCCTAATTTTAGAAACTAACTCATTTTTCCTTTATTTTTAGACACTTTCTAACTCTAGATTTAGGAAACTTTTTTTAGAAACTAACTTTCTATTTCCATTTTAGAATTTTCTAACTTTAGAATTTCTATTTTTAGGAACTAATTTCTTTTTTTTTTTCTTTTGCAGGATCTTAACATAGGAATTTCTAACTTGGTACCTTCCTTCTAACTTCTCCTCCTCTTACTTTCCATATTTTTGTAGGATCTTTTCTTTTGTTTTTCTTAGAATTAGATTCAGAGTTCGGGTTTCACCATGTATATGCACGAGTGGGAACGTCAATATGCTGAGAAGAATAACATATATTGGGATGATGATTATGATATAAATCAACCTGTCTCAAAACTTTTCTGAAACTATCATCGAGAACCGATCAGAATATAAAGATCTACCGGTTAAGAAGTCCTTATGTGATCATGTGCAGGAGAACAATTACACCCCACGGATTATCAAAACAGTACATGAGTGTTGGGGTTATCATAACTATGCGAGTAAG
This sequence comes from Magnolia sinica, assembly GCF_029962835.1. Taxonomy (NCBI): domain Eukaryota; kingdom Viridiplantae; phylum Streptophyta; class Magnoliopsida; order Magnoliales; family Magnoliaceae; genus Magnolia; species Magnolia sinica. The sequence goes on from NC_080581.1 coordinate 9,768,081, forward strand.
AATTATTATCATCCATCCAATAAAAAGAAAACAATGAGTGATTATATTATGAGTGATAATATGTATTACCAGCCACCAGATTCTCCCGCATATGATCCATATGACTATGATCAGTGGAAACATCAAAATTGGAAAGATGAACCAGTAATACACCCTAATGAACATTTTCTTGGATCTTCTACCTTTGAAACTCAACCAGAAACGATCCAAGAGGAGACACTTCAGGGTAACATATATGATTTTTCGAGCCTTAGAAAAATAATAGAAGCACTCACATTGCGCATTGATCAGGCATTGGAGGCTCGTTTGTCCCAGTTACAACTCAATCTAGAAATATAATGTGAGGAAAGTGATCCTAACTCGCTTGTGGAAGAAGCTAAAATTACGAATGAAGAGTTGGAGTTCATTAATGATCATATGGTTCAATTTCCCGATGAGTCGATCTCGATGACTGTCCAAAGGAATGATCAAGAGACGTAAGTGTCTTTCAAATATAATGATAGTGACACACTTTACTCACATGACACACATGATTACACTGATGAGGTAGAGGTTAGTTTATTCGAACCTCAACCCAATCTAGGAATAGAATGTGAGGAATGTGATCCCATCCCAAGTGCACATTGCATGGAACTTGACGATGATGAGTGTTGAGATTCAATCTCAAGTGTGGCCCCTGCCAATGATCAAGGGGTTTAGGAAGTTGTCAACCATAATGATCTACTCCACCTATCTGACATGACTGATTTGAATGTGGATAATGAACCAATTTCAACTAACCCTTCCAACCCCTGTGATGCATGTTTGGACCACTACCCTGAATTGAATGATGATATGATTCGGGTGATGGACGATTTGCTTTATATGACTCTGGAATTTGAAACTACCTAGTTGAGGCCACAATCTAAGCTACACACTTTAGACGATTCAATGCCTCCACTGAGAAGCTTCAATGGCCAGAGTCTTCACATCAATTCTTCGCCTATTATTTGTCCATCTGTCTATGAAGGGCAAGAGCAAGCGAGCATGCGTCCATCCACTTCAAAAGATAATGGAATCCTTAGACAAATCATCACAGACTTCGATGCAGGAGACGAGTCACTCTCAGTTGATTGTCCCAACCCTTTGACTACATGCGTGGCACACTTTGTGGATTCTGACGACCTCATGATACATGAAATAGTGGATGCCTCACAAGACAGTACCTCAGTAGTCATCACTGACCGAGAGAACCCTTAATCTGAAGCCCCTCCTTCCCCAGACCCTGAATATTTGCCATTAAAGAAAGAGGAGCTGAAAATTGAACCGAAGTCTCGAAGTTCGGAATGTGTTGAGACTACATTACTTCCTAAGAATTTTTCTGAATTTTATCTACCTATAGTCTCCGATTTACCCTGGTGTAGTAACTCTAAAACTTTCTCTGTCACAGGTGAATCATATATACTTTGGACATCTCGGGAAATTAAAAGAAAACCTTATGTTGAGGTTCATAAATTTCTCTAGAAATTTATGCTCCAAGGCATCTAAGCTTATTACAAAAAGGGCTTTTGGATGATCTTGTTGAGGAACTTATTGAGAAACTTATCAAGATACTGGCCGGAAGAGGAACCTTGCGGCATGATCGAGTAGTTTTTCCTTGCTTTCATAGGACTAGGATAGTTTGCTTTATGTTGTTCTAGGATAGATGGTTTTATGCCGTTAGCTTAGTTTGCTTGATATGTTATTTTAGGATAGTTTGATTTTATTAGTTTCACTCTTATGCTGACCCGCTTTCATGCTGATATCTCTTTGGAAAAAGCCTCTTGAGTCCTTCGTCCAGGTACTATCTTTCCATCACTTCTCTTTCAATTTTCGTATCTCATGTGCATTGCATGCTCATATCTTTTACATTGAGGACAATGTAGATTTTAGGTTGGGGGTGGGAGATTAGGTAACCTAATTAGTGTTTTCTTGGTCTTGAGCAAAAATTGAGAAATTTTTTTAGAATTTCTTGTGAATTCGAAGTGATTTTGACGGCCATTTAGGGCACTTAGAATTTCAAGATACATGATGTTGGTAATTTATGTCTCTGGATTCAGTTATCGATTATATTAGATTTTACAGTTAAGTTTGAATTATTAATCCAGAATTAGAAGTTGTAAACATTGATTGAGTCATGATGTCACAAGTCACATCTCGCTTCCACATTAAGGTTTCAGTTTGATATTGAAGGGTTAACTTGGTAATCACTAAGCATGTAAGGAACCAGCCAAGAAAATTTGCCCGTCATGATCAATTGAAGAAAAAGAAAATACCGAGCTAAAAAAAAAAAAAAAAACAGATACTTTTGGAAAGGGTTGGGCGAATAATCTTCACCATGGGTTTGCTCCCTATAGGTGTAAATTTAATTCCCCATGGATGATATGTGAAAAGGGTTGGGTGTACGATCTTCACCATAGGTTTGCTCCCTACAGGTGCAGATTCGATTCCCCTCCTTGGAGTTGCTTTTGATGAAAAATTAAAAACTGGAAGAAGGAAAAGGTGATCTATAAGGAAAGTTCTGGTTTACGTTTTGGTTGTCCTGAATGCTCATTCAATCATCAATGTATTATGGAAATTGACAATTGGATCTCTCAATGATGGTAAGCAGAGATTTCATTATACACTCATGGTACTCAATGTTTAGAATTATTCTAATTAATGCATAAATACTTTAAACTTGATTATAAAATTTACTGTGCGCTTGATTCCAGGAGGAAGTAATGCCCAACATTCATGCATCTTAGAATTCTCATATCCAGATTACTTTTCAAAAATCACTTGACTTCATAGAAATTGTCCTGTAATTCTCAACTTATTTTTTACATACTTTGCTCGGGACTAGCAAAATGCTGGTTGGGGGTTGTGTTGAGGGTCAAATATTGCATATCAGACCCCAATTACTACCTAGATTTATGAACATGATATTGTTTAATGACCCATTTTAATCGTGTTTGTGATGCAAGGTGTAATTACAAGCTTAAACTGAAATAGGTGCTCAAAGCACGGATTTGATGCTCAGAATTTACCAAGGCAAGGGACGGACTCAAAGGGAACAAGATCGACGGATTTACATGTCAGAGATCCGAGAAAATCAAGAAACTGAAGCTCAAGTGGCCTGAAAGATGTCCAGAATGCGAGATTATTGGGTTTCCCGCCATCCGATTGGCTTGAAACTGTATATATGGCCTAAGGACTATAAATTAACCGTAAAAGTCAAATTCAGCCATTGGATCCCTTTGGAAGTGGCCCAATGGTCAAATTAGACCATGAATTATCAATCCGGGACCCACTTGAGATCTGGACGTGCTTCGAATTTGGACTCAACCCTTTATATGAGGTAAGAAATGGAATGGATGGAGAGGATTTCTCATAAAAATCACATTGGGACCCACATACATGAGGTGTGTGCACCGTGTACATGAACTGGAAGTGCACTAGACCACTGCGTTTGGTCAGAGTCACTTTGACTGACTTTCCTTAAACAGAGAAACGAGTCTCTGTTTTCTCGTTACGCACGGACGTCCGTTGGGAGGATGCATGGCCCACCTTCATCATCCGGAAGGTTGATCCGATCCATCCAATGCACTTAGGAGGAGAAATCGACCGCACCTTAGGAGATCTTGGCCCAAGACACGTCAGAATCTGCTCTCTTACTCGCTGAAGGGTCGAATCATCACCAAACAATAGATCAGGTGGGCCGCATCAAGAGACAGCCGAAACCATCCATTTCCAGTTGGTTTTTTGACATGCATTCAATAGACGGACTAGATTTACAAGTCAGCATTAATCTGGGGCCCCACAGCTAATGCAAATCGAATTTTTTGCATGTAATACACAGCAGGACGCGCATCCGAGACCCGACCGATCTGGGCTGTTTTGCAATCATAGCAAGGATCGGTCTGTCCATCTGGACCGTTCAAAACCTTTCTAAGGAAGGGCCGACCAGTCTTAAAGAGTCTGAACGGTTGGATAATGAAGAGTTCGGGAGATATCCACCGCAAAATCAAATCGAACGCAAGAGGTTTCCAAATCTACTGCTGCGAACATCTTACGCATGCAACCAACTTCAGCCTCCACTCCACCGCTGCACGCAACTCCTTATGGATTGTTAACTCCCAGCCGACCGACCTCTTAACCCATATAAGCAAGAAAATAGAGAGAGGGAGGGGCTATCTTGGCTTGGCTTGGACGTGAGAGGGAGATAATAATTTTGTTTTGTTTCTTTTCTTTTTATTTTTGTTTTTGTTAAAGGGTTAGCTGCATCATGGCGGGCTAAACCTCTTAGCTAGGGCTAAGAGGTGAAGCTTGTAGCGTGATGGGGTGATTCTACTAATTGGATTCATGGTTATGAACTGATGTTGATTTTAGTTTGATTAATAGGAATGTTTCCAGTTTTTAATGGTTTGTTGTGACTAAAATTACAATAGATCTGCGATAGCTTGGAGCATGTTCTTTCATTATAGGGATTATGAATTTAGGAATCCCTGTTGTTCACCATTGTCTCCTGGGCATGGTTGGATGATGGAACTCTTCCTGACATTCATACATCTCTCTGATTGGTTGTGGATTAGTTTAATTCTGTTATTTACTTTGTCTCATGGGCATGGTTTTGTGATGGAATCCATTCTAATTTACAACCGTCTTATCTCTTGAAAAATAGATCAACAAAAGTTCAAATTCAATTTTAGTGATATATCTTCCAACTGGATGAAGATGGGACTCGAATTCCAGTTGAGATCATGAATCGACCGTAGATATCCCTAATCTCTACAAGTGGATCCTCTAAATCCCTAGTTCCCTACCTCTGAATTCTACATATTTTAGTTTACTATTTCACCATTATTCCTCAAATTCACTTGATTTAGATTTTATCTTATTCTAGTTCTAGTTCTGGTTATTTTCAGATAACATACAACCATATACTTGGGGAGTGAACAAGTTTTTGGCGCCGTTGCTGGGGATGGACTGTTACGTTTTTCTGAAACTAACTAGTTTCAGGATTAGTTTCAGATTATGATTTTTTAAATTTTAGGTTAGAATTTTTTTCTATTTTTAGAAACTAATCTGTTTTCCTGTTTTGTAGGATCCTAACATAAACTTCTAATTTGGTAACCTCTTTCTGATTTCTTTACTTCTTCTATTCTTAGAATTAGGATTTTAGTTTTAGAAACTTTCTTATTCTAAGTTTCCTTTTTAGAAACTAACTTTCTATTTTTAGAAATTTTCTATTTCTAGGCTTTCATTTATTTTAGAATTTTTTTTTCTTTTTTAGAAACTAACATTGCTTTCTATTTTTGGATTAGGATTTCTAAATTAGAACTTTCTAACTTTAGGTTTAGAACTTTCCTCTTTTGTTTTTAGAAACTAGGTTAGTTATTTTTCATTTTAGAAATTCTTCCTAATTTTAGAAACTAACTCATTTTTCCTTTATTTTTAGAAACTTTCTAATTCTAGGTTTAGGAAACTTTTTTTTAGAAATTAACTTTCTATTTTCATTTTAGAATTTTCTAACTTTAGAATTTCTATTTTTAGGAACTAATTTCTTTTGTTTTCTTTTGCAGGAACTTAACATAGAAATTTCTAACTTGGTACCTTCCTTCTAACTTCTCCTCCTCTTACTTTCCATATTGTTATAGGATCTTTTCTTTTGTTTTTCTTAGAATTAAATTCAGAGTTCAGGTTTCACCATGTATATGCACGAGTGGGAACGTCAGTATGCTGAGAAGAATAACATATATTGGGATGATGATTATGATAGAAATCAACCTATGTCTCAAAACTTTTCTGAAACTATCATCGAGAACCGATCAGAATATAAAGATCTACTGGTTAAGAACTCTTTACATGATCATGTGCAGGAGAACAATTAAACCCCATGGATTAACAAAACAGTACGTGATTGTTGGGGTTATCATAACTATGCGAGTGAGAATTATTATCACCCATCCGATAAAAAGAAAACAATACGTGATTATATTATGAGTGATAATATGTATTACCAACCACCAGATTCTCCCACATATGATCTATATGACTATGATCAGTGGAAACATCAAAATTGGAAAGATGAACCAGCAATACACCCTTGTGAACATTTTCTTGGATCTTCTACTTTTGAAACTCAATCAGAAACGACCCAAGAAAAGACACTTCAGGGTGACATATATGATTTTTTGGGCCTTAGAAAAACAATAAAAGCACTTGCATTGCGCATTGATCAGGCATTGGAGGCACGTTCGTCCCAGTTACAACTCAATTTAGAAACACAATGCGATGAAAGTGATCCTAACTCACTTGTGGAAGAAGCTAAAATTATGAATGAAGAGTTGAAGTTCATTAATGATCATATGGTTCAATTTCCCGATGAGTTGATCTCGATGACTTTCCAAAGGAATGATCAAGAGACGTGGGTGTCTTTCAAATATAATGATAGTGACACACTTCACTCACATGACACACATGATTACACTGATGAGGTAGAGGTTAGTTTATTCGAACCTCAACCCAATCTAGGAATAGAATGTGAGGAATGTGATCCCATCCCAAGTGCACACTGCATGGAACTTGACGATGATGAGTATTGGGATTCAATCTCAAGTGTGGCCTCTGCCAATGATCACGAGGTTCAGGAAGTTGTCAACCCACTAAACCTCTCCCTCCACCCTTTTATGCAACTCTAAGATAAATTCTACACTAAGGCTCCATCGCACCTCACTGACACCCCAAACAACCCACTAAACAGGGCTAAGATCGTGACTGAAAATGCCCCTTAGTGGGACCGCACGTAGAGCCAAAAACAAGCTCTGTTTTGAAGCTGGATGTGGCCTGCGTTCAGGCATTGTTCTAAGGACCGAACAGGCCGAAGTACGGGCTTTGTTTGGGGCCAAACAACGGCATGGGAATGGCCCCAGCTGGGGACTGAAACTCGGCCCAGGAACAGCCCACAAACAAGCCCTATTTGAGCTCTAAATCTGACCGAGAAACGGCTCAGGAGATGGCCGCATCAGACGTCCAACAGACCTATAAACGGTTGGTTTCTCAGCTGAAAAACAGCTGAGAACGCAGCCTGCAATCAGCTACATATCTAGCCTATAGAACAGGTGAAAATCAGTCGAAAATGGCTGGCAGTGCGTCTTGAACATGAGCTTTGTTTGAGTTGCAGCATGCCCCAAAAATCAGACTGAAAACAGTCCGGAAATTAGGAAGAAAACGCTCCTGTTCAGGCCGTTCCTTGGCTGGAAAAATGGCAGCCGCCATGCCTCCGTCGATCACTGATATAGGTCGAAAGAAATGGTCAGAGATGGCCGTGATCGAGCTAAAAATCGAGGCTGAAGGGGGATTCAAACGGCATGCAGCTAGGGGCCGTTTTTCTTTTTACGTTGGCAGATTGTCGGGCTGCCCTAGTAATGGGCCCTGCACAAATGCAGGTGGGCCTCACCCAAAGCTGGCGGGCTGCCCTGGTCATGGGCCCTGTACAAATGCAGGTGGGCCTCACCCTACACCAATTGGTGGGCCACGTATGTGGACCCCACCTTGATGATGTGGTTTATCCCAGGCCGTCCATCAAAGGAGGTAAGGCCCTAGACGATGCTGCATGCAGTAAAAACAAATATATATATATATATATATATATATATATATATATATATATATATATATATATATATATATATATATATATATATATATATATATATATATATATATATATTGTCATATGATACTTACATAGGTACGTGTTGAAAGGAGTGGGGTGGCCCATCTACGTGGGACCCACCCTAGTGCATGTATCGTACATCCACTCCGCCCATCTATGGGTGTTCCCAGCAATGGACGTGAATACCATCCACTAAAGCCACGCCCGCATCAAAACTCTCTCATCTCCGTAAGCGTGGTACACGTATACCAAATCATAACCGTTAATCTCCTTGGCCACAGTGAAGATAAACGCACCACCAATCAGATCATCCTGGCCTCTCATGGAAGGACATTTGTTTATGGGTCCCTTCCAATGGTACCAGTGACACCACAACTTGTGGTGGGCCCAACCAAACTGTACAATGGATCGACCACGTGCATTAGATGCACCCTTAGGTGCGCCCGACCTCATCTACTACCGTGTGGCCCTCACCGTGGACCCCACCTCAATGCATGGGGCCTACCTGCACCGTCCAGCAGGTCTGGACGGTGGGTACCCACCTCTGATATATGCATTCCTTCCACGCAATGTAATGAATGTGGATTGCATCCAGGCAGTCCGTCAGCAGCCTCTATGGGTCTGATCTTGAGGGTTGCATCTGAACCATCCATTTCTCAGCCCCACCTTGACGTGTCTATTTTACAATCCACTTCATCCCTCAAAGACCATTGATCCCTGGCCGTCAATCAATGGATGCCTCCAGACCATCCATCTATGGACGTCCAGCGCTGGACATGAACGCCTAGGTCCATAGCCCAACTAGCAAACTGAGTGAAGATACCTCGTTTCAACACTCGAGGTCTTGGTGTCGACCCCTAGCAGGGTGGCTAACACGGAGTGTGTGTACTGTCATGGGTGGCGTCAGTGCCATCTGAACCATTCGTTAGATGTGCCCTCATGATCGGTCATGGATGGCCAACATACCAAAATACCTTCTGATCATTGAAACTTTTGTGGGACATACATGGGGACTCCACCCTGATATTCGTGATTCGTCCAAACTGTCCACTTGTGCAGTGGATCCCACCATAGTATAATTGTTTTATTTGCATCGTTTGTGCAGTAGATCCCGACCTAATGTAAGTGTATATTTACATCGACCATGTGAGGTGGGCCCTACCTTTTTGTATGTGTTCATCATCCACACCATCCAGCTCTCTAGACGGGTGGGGCCTACCTCATGATGTGCTGCATATCCGCACCATTCATTGCGATATAACTGTTAATCCAAGCCGTGGTAATACTCGACAAATATAAACTATAATTTTAGGAAGTTCCTTGAGTGACCTTGGGCCACAAGAAGACTTGGATCGAGTTCACAAACACAACCCTACAGGTGAGGATTCTACCCCTCGAGCTTTCCTCTTCCATGTTAACTCATTTGTTATTCCAACTCTAATTTTACTTAATAATTAATGACTCTGCTTTTATGGATATTTACAGTAGTATTAAAATTTATTACATGCTTAATATCTATTTTGTGGAAACCTATATATGTAGTATGCCAAATTTTGCTTGAAGGATAATTATGTAATACATACTTATAAACCTTGGACTATGATACCTATTAGAAAGTCTTTTTAAATTGACTGCTTGCAAATTCGGATAATAATGATGGGAATTAATCATGCATATATGACACTCCTATTTTTGAATGGACTAACTATTGAAAAGGTCCATTTCTCTTATTCGGATGAGCCGACTGTTTGAAAGGCCCATCCTCCTAGCATGAATGAGCCGAATGTTTGAAAGGCCCATTCATTGTTTAAGTGAGCCAACTGTTTGAAAGGCCCACTATCTTACTTGAGCGGGTCGACTGTTTGAAAGACCCGTTCCTTCGCAAGTTAAATGAGTCGACTGTTTGAAAGACTCATTCTCTTGCCTGAATGGACTGACTGTTTGAAAGGTCTATTCCCTTGTTGAGATAAGCTGACTATTTGAAAGGCTCATCCCCATGCATGAATACGCCGACTGTTCGAAAGGCCATTCTCTTGATTATCGGACCGACTGTTTGAAAGGTCCACTCATTGACCAACTGGATATGCACCCCCAGTTGACGTACACTCACGCATCCATGCACTTAAATAAGATCATTATGAAATGTTTTGTATGTTTTACTATATGGAATAATGCTTGGTTAATGTGGTGGTGTGTAATCTTGAGGGGAGTTCCCACTGAGCTGGCCACTCATCCTTTGAAAATATAACTATACAGATAATGCAAGTATAAATGAGGTTGCGAATGGGGCAGATTTGGATGGTGACCCCACAGGATTGGGAGAAGACTATTATGAAGAGGAGCCCCGTCAGGACACAGCGGAGTTTTACGGACTGAATCAATAGCTGCTTTTATTTCCTTTTTAGCTAGTAACTCTTGAAACATTTTAAGATTTGAGGTTTTGTATATGGGCCCCAGCTGTGTGGCCTTGAATATTGCTTTTTGTTGGGTTACATTTATACCACGCTTAGTTCCTTAATCGCACTTTGATTTGATTTAATTATCTTTTGATTTTCAGTTAACACCTGGGTTTTCAGGAAACGAGTGGTATACTCGGGTCCCAAAAATCGGGGTGTTACAAGTTGGTATCAAAGCGGAGTCTGAGATAGCCTGGCTGTGGGATCTAAGTATACAAAGTCCTTAGGTGAATAGCTTAGGATAAACGTAGAAATTTCCCTTAGAAAGCGGCTAGGATGAATGAATATAGAAAATAAAACACTTAGGACACCTTGAGGATTTGAACTTAGAAATTGAAATCTTAGCCCCCTCAAAAATTTCAACTAGGAACATCCCTCAGGTTAGGGACAGCTGGCAAACCCGCGATAGCCAAGTAAAGAGAAAGCTGACCTTGACACTACTTCACAGGAGGTTCAGGGCATTCCCCAAACAAGTGAACCATGAATTTTGATTTCTCAGGAAACCATGCTGCCTGTGCTATGGTCACAACGTACTATACGGTCGATATCCACCTCATCCTCTCGACCGAGCGCCAAAGAGAGCACAGTCCAGAGTACACTCCAGGCCTTCCACCTAGAATAGCGAATGTGGACAACGCATCAGAAATGGTGAGGGATTCTCCTTCCCCATAGGCCTTCACCACCGGGCTGCCATCACAATACTTTGCATAAGGAACGCCTACCGTTGAGGCATCCACAAGAGATCATACTGGGGCTGCAGCCTTTACAGCCATTGAGCAAATGGCTACAGCTATGCAGCAACAACAAGACGTATTCATGCGTTAGCAGCAAGACATGCATGCACTCATGATGGAATCCTTGAGGAGCAGGGACCGTGGGGAGGCGTCCCGGGAAAGATATAGTAGGGGCGCAGATATCTTTGAACAATTCCAAAAGCTCCGACCACCAACATTTGAAGGAGCGCCGGATCCAATGCAGGCGAAACGCTGGCTAGCGAGGATTTTTAAGATTATGCGGCCCTTGGAGTGCACCGATTCACAGATGGTGAACTTGGCCACATACTTGTTGGAGGGAGAGGCAAAGAATTCGTGGTAGGGCCTGCAACAGAGCGTCCCGGCCACATATGCATGGACATGGGCTGGATTCATGACAAAGTTCCTTAAAAAATACTTCCCCAAGTCGTGTAGGAATGAGAAGATAGCTTAGTTTTTAAAACTGGAGCAGGGCAGTTTGATCATTGCCCAGTATGAGGCCCGATTCAACGAACTCTCTCGGTATGTGCTGAAAGCCTTGGAAGATGTCGAATGTAAATTGCATAAGTTCAAGGAGGGACTCTGGCAAGGGATCCAGTCGCGGCTATGTGCCTGAATTTTAAGGACTTCGCAGAGCTAGTAGACAAGGCTATGCGGGTCGAGAAGGATTTTGAACACGCCCTAAGGACCCGCCCCTCAGCTATGGACGCCCTAGTCAGGCCTAGACGGGCGCATCCCACCCCACCAGTGCCAGAAAGGCATTTCAGGGCCATACCAACTGCCATCGCACCAGCATTCACAACTAGGAGTTGTCATTATTGTGGGAAGGAAGGACATACGGTTTGCTTTTGCTATAAGAGAATAGAGGATGAGGGCCTCCCACCCCCACTAAAGGGGAATTGTCCCCCTCCCTCTCAGGCAGCAGTTAGGCTAGTAGCGAGGCCGTAACCACCCAGATCCAGAGCCCCAGTACACCAGATGAATCCTCCTACCCGCATATATGTTGTCTCCACCGCCGAAGCCGAGGGAGGATCGTCCTAGGCAATATGCGGTACAACTCACATAAACGGTACCCCTGTACTCATCTTATTCAATTCCGGCGTAATGTTATCTTTCATAGGCTCTATTATAACGATGAAACTAGAATTAGACACAACTCGATTGCACACTCCCCCTAGTTATAACATTCCCTATGGGTAAAATCGTGAAAGCAACCAAAGCATGCCTCCTAACCCTTCAGTGACACACCTCGCCTCGAGGACGAGATTCTCTTTTAGGGGGTAGATTATAACAAACCTAGTTGTTAGTCGTGTACGTTCATACGAACACACAACATATAGAGGAGAATAGTAAATACATAAAAACACTGTAGGATAGGTTGCCATCATTTCCCGTCCTCGACAGAAGTGCTGAATTTCGAGGGAGAAATTCTCTTTTAGGGGGTAGACTGTAACACCCCATACCTCTAGTACACAGGTGTTACCCTTGAGGACCCCAGTTATAAGGATTAAAGACGATTAAACAAAACAACTTAAACTTTGCACGTGTAGGTTGAGACTCTCATTCAATGATAAAGCCGACCACTAAGAATTGAAGGAGCCAAGTCGAACCCAACAACAGTCAGAAGGTAACACCCAACAAACCCTTAGATTAAAACAGGTTATGAACAAATTAACTAAGTCACATTGGTGCAATACATCCACTAACAACCTTAGAATAATAAGTTATGGCCAACCAGGCGCTGGAACCACTTGAATCCCTGTTCCACCGTTGAAACAAAACTCGTGCCCATCTAACCGTCAAATCGCATTATATGGACCAAATACAGCCCCGAGAGGTGTGTAACGGCCCACCTGGGCCTCAGCCTCGCTCTAAAGTGGGCCAGGGCCCCTATACCGGGACCCCTAAGTGATGGTCGATATAGATTTATCGCAAACATCACGTGAGACCTCACACAAGGTGCGCATGCACCTTAGACTATGGTGTACAATGTGCATTGGGTAAGGAGGAGTGGTCAAATGGTTGTTGACTGACTGTCACGCCCCAAACTCGGAAACCAGGCTCACAAAATTCTCGATCGCCGAATCCAGCACTGACAGCCTCCATAGAACCGCATTCTCGGCTCCCAGCGCCCATTCGTCAAGTTCTGATCCTGGGATGCTACGAGGAGGATTATCAACATCAGTTTGATTCATAATAAGCATAACCAAAGGCATAACCCACAAACAACAACCAAAAACTCCATCACATTTCTACTATGATAAAAAACTTTACAAGTACAATGAGCATAAAGGAAAATACAATGATGATGAACAAAAACTCCAAAATGATCTACTAAGTGCTCCTACCTCAGTGCTGCTGTGAGCCAATGCCACCTACATGTAATAGTCGTGCATAAGCTTATGGAAAGCTTAGAGAGTGGTGTAAGTGTGTGCGTAAGGTAGTAATACAATTATGCAGTATCAGAGTAATGCGAAATATGTTGATGAATCTATGAATGCTATTAGCCGTACCAAGGCCATGCTGTGCAAGGCATGAATGATGTCAGTCATACTAAGGCCATGTGGTGTGAAATGCAACTCAAGCATGCGAATCCTCATTCCACATATCAATACAGCTCAACTCTGGAATATCACCGGGGTCTAGTACACTCCAAAGCAGATTGTCGCCCCATCATGCACAATAAGGCGAGTGGAAGAGACTCACTATCCGCCTGCCAATATCGGGCTCGGCTCATCAATAGTGGACTTATTCCTCGAGCTGGTCAAACTCAGTTTAGCTTTGCCCCCTCCTCTCGGGCGGATAAGGCCTCACCCCCTTCCAACCGACCATGACACAATAGAAAGCACGACCATCTGATAATCGACACTCGGCACTCATGCACTCACTCGGTCTAGACGTTGGAGCAACTTCTTGGTACCATAAGGGTTTAAGGACTTTCACCCAGGGATATTTATAACACCCCATGTAGAATAAGATTTTCGGTATCCAATCCTGCCAACCACGATACGCATGTGGAGGCTACGGCCCTGATGTCGCTAGGGCGTACAGTACCATATCACGCAATGCTAATGCATGAATCACACTATCCAGTCATGCAGCAATCCTGCGTGTATCGTGCGCTCATGTAGGGCAACACCGCTCATTCGGGAGCCCCTAAACAATCTGCCCAAAGGCATATGCTATAATTAGTCACTTCTCATATCAAGCATATATATGATGCGTATGATCATGAATCATGGAACTATACTAAACATGTTATATGGTGATGGATGCTATTCATAACGAAAGATGGGCCTAGACGGCCTACAGGTATGGGCCTAATAATGGGCCATAGGGAGAATTATAATGCGAACATTTAACCAACATTATTCTTATAATGTGGACGTCAAACCAACATTGCTCCCAAGGTACGACCGTCATAAACATCATTACCTGCATGATAGTGAAATCGCACATTACATCGGGTGCACCTTCCTCGCATTGAGCCTTATGTACATCCCATTGGGCCTCGACCCATGGGCCTCCAAGACATCAAACGGGCCTCATAACATGTGCCTCATATATATCAAGGTGGTCCTCAACGGATGGGCCATAACTTACATCAAGATGGGCCTCCTCAAATGGGTCTTATAAATATCAAGGTGGGCCTCAACAACGGGCCACCAATACATTAAGGTAGGCCTCCTCCAATGGGCCTTATATACATTACAGTGGGCCCTCATATGGTAAGTAGGCCACATCACATGGGCTATATGTACATCAAGTGGGCCACACCAATAGGCCTCATGCATATCAAGTGGGCCACACCGAACTATGAGTGGAGATAATGATTTCCACCATTAAAAAAAATTCCCTAGGCCCATCATAACATTCATTTCTCATTTAATCTGATCATAAGGTCACACGGACTCGAATTAAGAGGGAAAACAAATTTCATGTTGATCCAGAATTCCTATGATACTAAGGGATTTCAATGGTAGGCGTTCAATGCTCATGGTGTCGTGTGGTCCACTTGATAAATAGATCTACCTTATTTGTAGTCTCAAGCCTTAAAATGGGCTTTTAAAAGGGTTGGACGACTTGGGATGTAACACATGCATCATGGTGGGCCCCACCATCCAAACAGTGGATAGTGTGGATACATACATCACGCTGCACCCCACGCTACCCCCATGCTGCACGGACGCAGCTGTGTACAGGGGCAAATGGGGTAGATAAAACACTTACTTCATGGTGGGGTCCACACGTGTGGCCCACCATAACGTGTATCTGCCATCCAAGCCGTTGATGGGGTCCCACAGACCTGGCTGAATAGGAAAAACAATTTCATATTGATTTAAAACTTCTGTGGACCCAAAAAAATGGGTTTCAATGGTAGCCAATCAATCCCACTGTTTCCTACGGTGTGGGCCAACTGAGCTCTAGATCGGGCTGATTTCTGGAGTGGGTCCACTTCAGGGAGTGGCCCACCCAATGAACGGGTTGGATGATAGATATACGTCATGGTGGGGCCCACAGCTGGGCCGGTGGGCTGCTGCCCATCCACCGTCCGCCGTCCGCTAGTGCGCAGGCAGCGCCTGCTGCCTTCTGACAGCAGCAGCGCAGCTGCTGCATCTTTTATTTTTATTTATTTATTATTTTTTTGTTTTTTCGCAGTATTTCACATGTGGGGCCCATGTTAGGTGAATCCACCCCGTCCAATGGCCCCCCATGACTCAAGACAAGCAAAACAGGCACAATATTGAGCATATTTCGGTGTATAGAAACAATGGAGGATGTTTCAAGGATAAATACGTTGTTTACTATGTTATAGCCCGCTTGAAAGTTGGATTGGCCCCATCTTTTGGTTCAACGCCTAAAATGAGCTTGGGAAAGGAATAGACGGTGTGGATTGAATACATACCCCAAGGTGGGGCTTATATGAATGGACCACCCCATAAGCTTGGAAACAAGCTAATACTAGTGTTTTCCCTTTTTGTCCAGCGTCCATGGACACTAGACGGTTTGGCATTGCACATGCCTTGGGGTGGGCCCTGCTTAGGTGGGCCACTAAATGATGGATGGTGTGGGTACTACACATATAAGGTGGGCCCCACTTCTAAATGTTTTGGATAAAATACATACCTCGTGGTGAGGACCATCCAATCCAGGTGGGCCACACAACCACATCATCATCACATATAAAAAAAATAGAAAAAAAAGAGGGAGAGAAAGAAAGGGAAAGAGAGTGGGACACGCGTGTGATGGAGGAACCCCGACACTATGGGCCCTCCATTGCATTCAATCATACATCAAGTGGGTCCCATTATATGTGGGCCCATTAAATAAAAAAAGAATCCAACAGTGGAGATTCCTTCTCCACAAAAATAGACGATCTAGATGACCCATTTTCAAATTAGAAAGGTAAACATCATGATGGGGTCCATGGAGAATGGCCCCATCATGGAATGATATGAGGATCAAGGTGGGCCATCGGCCACCCATACCATCAATCAGTAGGCCTCACTTGGCCCATCTTAAAAACATGCAAATCTAAGCCTATGAAGCACCCACCATTCGATCTTCTTGCTCCCTTGGCTTCATTTGCTCCTTAGCTTCGATCTTAATGGAGGAGATGGAGTTTGGATAGTTGAGATGAGAGATGAAAGGGTAGGAAAGGTGGGCCACACTTATTGCTTGGGAGGGCTTGAAGAGGCTTGGACGTGTGAATTTTTTTTCTTGCTTGGGAAAGTGAGTTTGAGAATGAGAGAAATAATGTTGTAAAGAGAGGTGATGTGTGATGGAGTGATGGATGGGAGAGAGAGGGATGGGAGAGAGAGGGATGGGTGTGTAAGACCTTTTTTGACTTTTGTGGAGCTTGATGTAAGAAAGGCATGGGTGGTGTAAGAACTTTTTGACTTTGGAGTTACTTGGGGAAGGGTGAGAGGTGATGGTATACTTGACATATACTTGACATGATGGGATGGATTGATTGATTGATTGATTGAAGTGACATCTCGTAGAAATTCTCTCGAAATTCGCACACGCGGCGTTTTCCTCGCACCGAACGCTGACCCACATCTCTTGGCCAGAGTATCGGATCGGCACGCGAGTCGCGGCATCGGAACCGCGGCGACGGCGCGGTCGCTAGGGTACAAGTCTTGGGTTGAGTTGACTCGAGTTAACGGCTTATGAATCAGGGTCGTGCGCAAATACCGGTTAAGGGTTAAAGGTTACCGGAATTCAACCGGGAAGATCGTGGGGACTTACGGATCGGTACGGTATAGGATACGGATCTTACACTGACTATTTGCAAAAATAAGAGAAATCCTTCCCGTCACTTTCAGCATTTGAAACTGATGGGTTTCAAACCCCTAAGTGAGCCACCCCGACCTCTTTCCGGGCAATCCGGACCATCCATTTTGTCGGTGGGGTCCACCCCAACGGAACCGTATAAGGATGGGGCCCCCCAAAAATGAAAGAAGGAAATCGATATTAACCATCCATTTTATCATAAACAACGGGATCCGTAGAGGGCAATCGGACCGCTGGCGTAATAGAGAGAACTACGTCGGTTTACCTGGAGGGTTGCCGGCATCCTCACGCCTGCCAGGGAGGTCCCTCTCTTTCAAACCAAAAGCAACCAGGCAAGGAGGAATGTCCAGCCGAACTTTCCGTTTCGGGAAAAACAGAGGCAGGCACCGACGGCCGCTGCTTAGGGATTTGTAGAACCAATCTCAACCACTGGAACTCTCCTCTCCCTACCTATAAATGGGGAGGTTCATTTCTCTCACACTCCACACAGAAAGAGAGGTGAGAAAGAAAGAGAAAACAGAGAGAAGAAGTGCGTCTTTGGTGAGCTTGGAGCACACTGCCCCAACTCAGTCCATGAAAAATGGACTGAGCGGAGTCAGTGTGGGACCATAGCAGCACCACCTGAGTCAGAGGAAGGCAAAGGAGGGAAAGGAAGTGAAAGGAACGGTGGGTGCATACACGCCAGCCCAAGCTCGGGTCGGACCCAACTGTGGGAGGTGAAACCTCTCCCTCCACCCTTTTATGCAACTGTCAGATAAACTCAACACTAAGGCTCCATCGCACCTCACCCACACCCCAAACAACCCAGTAGACAGGGCTAAGATCGTGGCTGAAAACGCCCCTCAGCGGGACCGCACATATAGCTAAAAACAGGCTCTGTTTTAAAGCTGGATATGGCATGCGTTCAGGCACTGTTCTAAGGACCGAACAGGCCTAAGTACGGGCTTTGTTTAGGGCCAAACAACGGCATGGGAATGGCCCCAGCTGGGGATTGAAACTCGGCCTAGGAACAGCCCACAAACAGGCCCTGTTTGAGCTCTAAATCTGATTGAGAAACGGCTCAGGAGCTGGCCGCATCAGACGTCCAACAGACCTGTAAACGGTTGGTTTCTTAGCTGAAAAACACCTGAGAACGCAGCCTGCAGCAATCAACTACATATCCAGCCTATAGAACAGGTGAAAATCAGTTGAAAATGGCTAGGAGTGCGTCTTGAAAACGAGCTCTATTTGAGCTGCAGCATGCCCCAAAAATCAAACCGAAAACAGTCCGGAAATCAGGAAGAAAACGCCCCTGTTCAGGCCATTCCTTGGCTGGAAAAATGGCAGCCGACATGCCTCCGTCGAGCACTGATATGGGTCGAAAGAAACGGTCAGGGATGGGCCGTGATCGAGCTAAAAATCGAGGCTGGAAGGGGGCTTCAAACGGCACGCAGCTAGGGGCCGTTTTTCTTTTTACGTTGGCAGATGGCGGGCTGCCCTAGTTATAGGTCCTGCACAAACGCAGGTGGGCCTCAACCAAAACTGGTGGGCTACCCTGGTCATGGGCCCTGTACAAATGCAGGTGGGCCACACCCTGCATCAGCAGGTGGCCTCACCCTACACCAATTGGTGGGCCACGTATGTGGACCCCACCTTGATGATGTGGTTTATCCCAGGCTATCCATCAAAGGACGTCAGGCACTGGACGATGCTGCATGCAGTAAAAACAAATATATATATATATATATATATATATATATATATATATATATATATATATATATATATATATATATATATATATATATATATATATATTGTCATATGATACTTACATAGGAACGTGTTGAAAGGAGTGGGGTGGCCTATCTACGTCGGGACCCACCCTAGTGCATGTATCGTACATCCACTCCGCCTATCTATGGGTGTTCCCAGACCGTCCAATCAGTGGACGTCCAGCGATGGACGTGAATACCATCCACTAAAGCCACGCCGACATCAAAACTCTCTCATCTCCATACGCATGGTACACGTATACCAAATCCTAACCGTTAATCTCCTTGGCCACAGTGAAGATAAACACACCACCAATCAGATCATCCTGGCCTCTCATCGAAGGACTTTTGTTTATCGGTGCCTTCCAATGGTACCAGTGACACCACAGCTTGTGGTGGGCCCAACCAAACTGTACAATGGATCGATCACGTGCATTCGATGCACCCTTAGTTGCGCCCGGCCTCATCTACTACCGTGTGGCCCTCACCATGGACCCCATCTCAATGCATGGGGCCTACCTGCACCGTCCAGCAGGTCTGGATGGTGGGTACCCACCTCTGATATATGCAATCCTTCCACGCAATGTAATATATGTGGATTGCATTCAGGCCGTCCGTCAGCAGCCTCTATGGGTCTGATCTTGAGGGTTGCATCTGGACCATCCATTTCTCAGCCCCACATTGACATGTCTATTATACAATCCACTCCATCCCTCAAGGACCATTGATCCCTGGCCGTCCATCAATGGACGCCTCCAGATTGTCCATCTGTAGACGTCCAGCACTGGATGTGAATGCCTAAGTCCATAGCCCAACTGGCAGTCTAAGTGGAGATACCTCGTTTCAACACTCGAGGTCTTATTGTTGACCCCTAGCAGGGTGGGTAACATGGATTGTGTGTACTGTCATGGGTGGTGTCGGTGCCATCTGAACCATTCGTTAGATGTGCCCCCATGATCGGTCATGGATGGCCAAGATACCAAAATACCTTCTGATCATTAAAACTTCTATGGGCCATAAATGGGGACTCCACCCTGATATACGTAATTCGTCCAAACTGTCCACCTGTGCAGTGGATCCCACCATGGTATGACTGTTTTATCTGCACTTTTGGTGCAGTAGATCCCGCCTAATGTTAGTGTTTATTTACACCGACCATGTGACGGTGGGCCCTAACTTTATTGTATGTCTTCATCCACACCGTCCAGCCCTCTGGACGGGTGGGGCCCACCTCATGATGTGCTGCATATCCGCACCATCCATGGGACTTCATTGCGATATAACTGTTAATCCAAGCCGTGGAAATACTTGACAAATACAAACTATAATTTTAGAAGATTCCTTGAGTGACCTTGGGCCACAAGAAGACTTGGACCGAGTTCACAAACACAACCCTATAGGTGAGGACTCTATCCCTTGAGCTTTCCTCTTCCATGTTAAATCATGTGTTATTCCAATTCTAATTTTATCTAATAATTAATGACTCTGCTTTTATGGATATCTGCAGTAGTATTAAAATTTATTACATGCTTAATATCTATTTTGTGGAAACTATATATGTAGTATGCCAAATTTTACTTGAAGGATAATTATGTAATACGTGCTTATAAACCTTGGACTATGATACCTATTAGAAAGTCATTGGCTGCTTGCAAATTCGGATAATAATGATGGGAATTAATCATGCATACATGACACTCCTATTTTTTAATGGACTAACTATTGGATAGGTCCATTTCTCTTATTCGGATGTGCCGACTGTTTGAAAAGCTCATCCTCCTAGCATGAATGATCCGACTGTTTGAAAGGCCCATTCATTGTTTAAGTGAGTCGACTGTTTGAAAGGCCTACTATGTTACTTGAGCGGGTCGACTATTTGAAAAACTCGTTCCTTCGCAAGTTGAATGAGTCGACTGTTTAAAAAACTCATTCTCTTGCCTGAATGGACTGACTGTTTGAAAGGTCCATTTCCTTGTTGGGATGAGCTGACTATTTGAAAGGCTCATCCCCATGCATGAATACGCCGACTGTTCAAAAGGCCATTCTCTTGATTATCGGACCGACTGTTTGAAAGGTCCACTCATTGACCAACTGGATATGCACCCCTAGTTGACGTACACTCATGCATCCATGCACTTAAACAAGATCATCATGAAATATTTTATATGTTTTCCTATCTGAAACAATGCTTGGTTAATGCGGTGGTGTGTAATCTTGAGGGGAGTTCACACTGAGCTGGCTACTCATCATTTAAATATATAACTATACAGATAATGCAGGTATAAATATGGGTGCGAATGGGGCGGATTTGGATGCCGACCTCACGGGATTGGGAGAAGACTATTATGAAGAGGAGCCTCGTCAGGACACAGCGGAGTTTTACGGACTAAATCAATAGCTGCTTTTATTTCCTTTTTAGCTAGTAACTCTTGAAACATTTTAAGATTTAAGGTTTTGTATATGGGCCCCAACTGTGTGGCCCTGAATATTGCTTTTGGTTAGGTCACATTTATACCACGCTTAGTTCCTTAACCGCACTTTGATTTGGTTTAATTATTTTTTGATTTTCAGTTAACACCCAGGTTTTCAGGAAACGAGTGGTATACTCGGGTCCTGAAAACTGGGGCGTTACACACACACATATGTTAATGCAAGAATCTGGGCCGCCCTCTCTCGTCTTTCGAGCACCTGCATAGGAGAAAAACAAAGGAGAACCTAGCTAGAGCAGGGGACCCTCCGATGCTAAAGTTAGGCTAGGAATCTGGATTTAGTCATGTTAAAAGGTTTAAGGCGAGAGATTTTGCCTACCTTTACATCTAGGTGGGCCCCTTATTTATAGTGTTCGTAGGGCAAGATGGCCCGTAATCTTAGGCATAATCTCAGCCGTTGGGCAAGATGTGCATGAGTGGTGAATGTTAGGAATTACCCTGGAATCACGCAGTGGACGGTTACACGCAAGTGGTGCGGATTGGAGGTTACTTTTGAATCATGCATAACTGAGAAATATCATTCACTCAACCGAGGAGATAGTTCAGCACAGTTCTGGTCAGGACATCAAAGGTTGAGATGGTATGAGTTCATTTTTGTCCAAGCTGAGCTTTAACGGTTTACCAAAAACAATCTGAGCTAAGCTTATTCGAGTTGAGCTCTGCCGGTCAACCGAAAACGATCTGAACTAAGTTAATCTGAACCAAACTGTGAGAGGGCTCAGGAATCTTGCTCTGGTTGTTCGAGTTGCCGGCTTTGTCGACTAGGGGTTGGACTAATCTCCTTGTCGATAGATTCACCTTAATGAGTACGCTTGTTGGCCCGAGACGACCTCAAGAGTGGTCAAGTCATATTTTCTCATAACAATATATATATTGTATTCAGATCTTAAGGCAAGTTATGAATTTTGGTACTTTAAATACCCTAACTAGTGCATTATAAGCTCTATTAAACCTCTTATACTCTATTCCAATGAGATTCATTCTCTCTTCTTAATGATTCTTCACTCTAATGAGCATTCCAAGCTCCTCTACAACGAAATCATGATCTGAAGCCTTTTTTAGAGTTTATACTCTGATTCTATTGGCAAATCCTAATATCTATCAACTTATCTAGTATTTATCAATAAGAATTCCCTAGAAGTTCAACTTTCTATTAGTTGTAGGAGATTCTACCCAACTCTCACCACCATTGTCACCTCAATGGAGCACTACATATAGGGTGTTTGATCTTGGAGTTAAAGCCTTAAGAAAGCATTGACATCAATGATCGGTTGAGCAAAAGGAGAGTTTATTAAAGAACGGGAGAACATCGATCAAGCAACCTAAGAAGGCGGTACAAAATGGGCTTAATCCGATAAGTTGTCAATTGAAAGAGTCCTCACACTCCTTGTGTAGGATTAAATATAGAGTTTGTAACCCAAACTCATGTATGTTCGTGTGTAGGATCATATCACCACTGACACGGGTGAGTACATGTGTAAGTCCTTGTGTAGGCTACTTACATGGGTGTGTACATGGGTAAGTCCTTGTGTGGGCCACTGACATGGGTGTGTATATGGTAAGTCCTTACATAAGCCACTGACACGGGTGTGTACATGGTAAGTCCTTACGTAGGCCACTGACACGGGTGAGTACATGGGTTAGTCCTTGTGTAGGCCTATTGATGTAGAGCGGGTCACAAACACTTTCATATCCAAGATATACCAAAGAAGGCCCGATAGAAGGCAAAAGTCATCAAAACCATCAGAACTTTAAAACAGGGATATCTTGCAAACTAGAATGAGTTACTCAACGTACCATATATGATTTTGGGATAGTAAGAGTTACTTTAACCAAAAAAAAAAACCTAACTACGCGGAGTTACCCATGCTAAATTTGCAAGATTCCATCAAATCGACTGTCGAATTCCATGTTTATTTCCGTTTTTACTATTTTTAGTAAGTTTTGGTTTGATTGTAACTCTTCATCCGTTGGGCTTGGTATCCATATTTAAAGGGTTATAGACTCGTTTATTTCATCAATCAATCAATTTTCAAAATTTCTAGAATATTATTTCTATTTTCTTGCTTTTTTCTTGGTGTATTTGAGAAGTCTCTGTGAGGAATCCAGAGAAGCTTTATGGATTCAAAGTAGTTATCCTTGGCAAGACGATGATCGACCTTATCACGTTCATCCATGTGTCACCTATAGCGGGGGTATACACTTGTAATGGTTAAAGGAAAGTGCGTCTACCGAGAGTATAGCAGAGAAACTAAACCACTATACATACTTATATTTGGGATTGTCATTTAAGCACATTTCGAATTATACTTAATGTAATTATTTTGTTGAATTATATTTATGCATGCTTAGATTATGAGGAGTTAAATAGTTAGCACATCCCACCCACATATACACTATCAATTATATATTAGTAACATAATTGGTATATCTTTACTAGTCTATGTGATTGGACCCTCTATTAGCTTGGAAGCCCTAGAGTTAATTACCTTCATTAGTTTAATTGACATATTAGTTTAAATAAGTAATTGCATATTCAAGTGCATATATTTTATTTGGTCCTAATCACCTCCCCCTCAAAACATAACCACCATTCCAAAGCTCCACCAAGGTTCCGCACATAGCTGTAGTATCCAATCCACACAATTTTAAAAATTCCTACTTTGGAGAAATGTGTTCCTTTTCTTTTATTATTATGATGAAATGGGTTTGTTTATAAAAAAAATGAAAGCATATGAGATGGAAAAATTTTATTTTAAAAACAATGCACTTTTAGAAGATGGGTTCTTTCTTCAAAAGATTCTACTTATATAGGTCTTTTGTCTAAAAATGAATCGAAGTAAATAAATGAGATAGCAAAAAACTCCACTTTTAGAAGATAGATTCTTCTTCTTCCTATAAAGATTCTACTTAGATGTGTCTGCGTAGGAAGAAACTGTTCGGTAGTCTCTATTTTTCGTGAGCTAAACTTTGAGCCCACTTTTGAAATATCAAACAGTTATAAAATTATTACAATCCTATTTGAAAGCTCATCAAATTATCTTTCCAACGAGCACAAAATCTCCCTGATCTCACTTGTAATAATGGAGTTATGACCATTTTCATGGGATCTCACAATGCTAAAAATGAGAGGGAACACGAACAATTTATGATTGTTATTGTGGACTTTGGGCTTGCTTTTGAAAGGTCAAACGGTGTCCATATAAGATGATTCTAACCTTATTTGAAAGCTTATCGAATTATCTTCTAACAAGTCTACCCAATCCGACCTGTAATGAGGGAGTTGTGATGTTTTCACGAGATAATGAGATACTGGAAACAAGATAATGAGATACTGGAAACAAGAGTTAATCGAGCCTAAGTACACACTCGCTCGCTTTTAATATGCATTCTCATTCACATTCGCACTCATTTCCAGCATTGTATGATCCCACAAGAATGGTCATAACTCCCTCGTTACAAGTCAGTTCGGGTGCTGAAAAGATAATTTGATGAGGTTTCAAAAAAGACTGGAATCATCTCATTCGGAGGCTATTTCACAAACTATTAGTGATCGCCCTTATTTTCGGTAGCGTACAATCCCACAAAAACAATCATTACTACCTTATTGCGGGTTGGATGAGAGTGATCTTAGGCTCATTGGAAAGATAATTTGACTATTTTTCAAATAGGACTAGAATCATCTCATTTGGACACCATTTGACATTCCAGAAGTAAGCCTAAATTCTATGATGGCATTGTGAATTGTTGGCATTCATTCTTGCTTTTAGCATCATGTGGTCCCACAAAAATGGTCACAACTCCTTCGTTACAGGTTTGATAGAGGCAACCTTGGGTTCATTGGAAAGACAATTCAATGAACTTTTAAATAAAACTAAAATTGCCTCATTTGGAGATCATTTTATCTTTCAAAAGTGGGTCCAAAATCTCTGATGGTGTGACTCACGTTGCTTGCATGGTTAGACCGCGTGACTTTAGTAAATGGATTAGATTTCTTTTGTTGCACCTCGGATTTGAGTGACCATGGGCTTATTAGAAAGGTAATTCGATAAGCTTTCCAATAAATTATTAATCGACTTAAATGAGAAATTTTGGTCTATCATCACTAACTCGAAGTGCACCTTCCATAGCATAAGTCTTACTTAATTTCTTCATGACTTTCAAGTCAGATGATAATAGACCAAATGGTTGTTAATCAAGATATTTTAATTGCACATTATAAAGCTTATTGAATTGTCTTTCCAAAAAGCTCAAGATCACTTAGATTTGATGTATAACAAAGGAAATTTGGTCCATTTATAGAGTTGTGTGATGTTGACCATACAAGAAACATGAGTTACACCATTAAAGGATTTGGACTCACTACTTTTGAAAGATCAAGTGATTTTTGAATGAGACTGTAAGACCCCGTCCATTCCATACTATTCCTATGCTTATGTGTACGATGATCGACGCCCTTAGCCAAACCTGGACTAGCTGAGTATAGTGCACACCCGACTGACCAGATCCCAAAGGCTTCGAAACTTATTTCATATCGACCGCCCCATCGCTGCGATCGCGTAAGCACCACCCGTGCGTCTATATGATACTCCATTAGTGAGATACGCCGTGAAGAATCATTAATGAATCATGTACGCAAGGCGTCATGTACTCCATTCCACACATGTGCATAACTCATGCCATGCACACATGCACATGCCACACATGGGTGAGAGAATCTCTACTCATATGTGTGATGTCACACACACCCATACCATCCCCTCTCTCATGTGCTCCCCAAAGTCAACTTCTCTTCATTCCATAGCCGATGTATGACATCATCACATCATATCATCCCATGCTCTTTTAATCTACCATTAATTACAAATCATGAATTAATTATCATAATCTTAGTCTAAGCTAACCAAGATCACATTAATTAAATCTAACCACATTTTTACAATTTCTCTACAAATAGTCATTCATCCCTTAGCATTTCACCATTTTTCTACACAAGAGAGAAAGAGAGGAGTGATCTTGGTGGGCCATCAACTCCATCAATCTCATCCCTTCCATCCATCTCAACTATCCATCTAGTCCATTAAGGTGAGTACACCCCCTCCATTCTTATGGTTTGTTCTCTTTTTAATTACTTGGATGATTAATAGTGGTGATGATTTGATGATAATGATGTGATCAATGGTATGGATGTATAGGAGAATTCATACAAAAAGATGATTAAAAGTTGTGATGATATGATGATAATGATGTGATTAGTGGTATGGATACATAAGAGGATTCATACAAAAAAATAATAATAATTCATTATAGACTTTATGTGGGACCCATTGATAGTGGGCCCCACCAGAACCTTTGTATGCCATCCAAACCATCCAAAGCATGGCCCATTGGGCTGGCCAAACACACACACTCACAACCATGCACACTTGTGCACACCACACCATGAAAATAAATAAATAATTTTTTTTTTTTAAAAGAGAGAAGTGGACATTGCGTCCCCGCTGCTACTTGAAAGAGAAGAGGGAAGGGGCTGTGGGTCCCCAACGGGCCCCACCCATAATGTATGTATTTAATCCACACCGTCCATCCAATTTCCCAGCTCATTTTAGGCATTGAGCCAAAAAATGAAGCCAATCCAAATCTCTGGTAGGCCAAACCATAAAAAAGACTATTTTAATATTGTTAACCTATTAGGGCCCGCTGTGATATTTTTGTGTGTCAAAACATGCTGCATATTGGACTCGTTAGATGGATCACGAGCTAGAGAATGCACGGACTTGATTATCTTGATGTGTACCCCACTTATGAAAAACCACACTAAAACCAAAAAAATAAAATAAAATTGATAGGCAAGGGGTTGACGGCCCTTACTGCTGACGTCCAGCGTCCAAGGACGCTGTAGCTATTACTGCGGGCAGGGATAGTGGGCCCCACCATAGGCCCCACCATGATGTATGTTGATCATCTACACCGTGCATTTGCTGGGTCCCTTTTTGAAAATGGGATACCCCAAAAATCAGTCGTACATGGAACTCAAGTGGCCCACACCATTAAAAAATAATAATAATAAGTAAATAAATAAATAAATAAAAATAGGAAGCTGGATCAATCTGATCATGAGGTATGTGTTACATTCAAACTGTCCATCCATTTGGCGAGCTTGTCTTAAGGCTTAAGAAGAAAAATAAGATAAATCTAACTATCAAGTGGGCCACACAACAAAAGCAATAGGGGATTGAATGTCTACCATTAAAACCCTTTTTGGGTCATAGAAGTTTTGGACCAATATTTTTCCCCTTAATTCAGGTCTTTGTGACCTTATGAACAGATTGGATGGAAAATAAACGTTGTGGTGGGCCCTGTGAATTGTTTAACTATAAAATCATTATCGTCATTGCTATTTGTGGTGAGGTCCAAATAATCTTTGGATATGATTCATTTTATTTGGATAATGCTCTAAAATGATCTCCCAAAAAAAAATAAAATGAACTGTGTATATATAATAAATATATCACTTTGGGACCCATGTAACTTTAATCTCCTTGAACCTTTTGTACAACATGGAGCTCAAGTGTATAAAAGCACTTGTGGGGTCCACCTGAAATTTTGATGTATCTAAAACTTGGATTGACCCCTCCACCAAGTGGGATACACACAATGGATGGACTGGATCTCTCAAGTGACCCACCTTGATGAGAAATATACAAAATAAAATAATAAAATAAAATAAAAAGAAAAGGCATGGAGGAGGTGACGTCCAGAGAGGGCGGTCCCTGCCCACCTTTGGGGTAAAGTTTTGTGCGGCTGATCATGGCCACACCATAATGTATGTGCTAAATCCACACCATTCATCCATCTTACCAACCCCATCCATTGCATAATATCAAAAATCAGACCGTTTAGAAGCTCATGCAGGCCATGCCACTTGGACAGTGGAAATTGTACAAAAAAATGCTCACATATTTCTGGGGCCCACCTTGTTGACGAAAAGTATATCTGGGCCATTCATCCACTCCTTCAGACCATGTTAAGTCATGAGTAAAAGAATGAGATAGATCCACGCCTTAGGTGGACCACACTATAAGAAATAGTGAGAATAAAAATCCCTATCATTAAATCCCTTGAGTTCTATCGTGATGTGTAACTGCCACCAAAGTTGGGTCGGTCATTGGATAGCGAAGCCAAATCGTTACATGTATTTTATATCCAGGTCATCCATCATTTAGACCATGCATGTGTTGAGGGCCCCACCTGATGTATGTACCTTATAGCCATGCCATTCATCTAATGGTGATATCAACTATGATGTTGTTTGTTGTACAAACTGTTTATGGGGTGGACCCCACCATGTCAATGGGACCCATAATTATACAAAATATAATAATAATAGCTTTAATAATAATAATAATAATAATAATAATAAGGAAAGGGAGTTGCGTGCTTACCAATGAAAACTTCCCTGGACATAACGTGATGCATGTGGAGCCTACCTAGGTGCATGTGTTGTATACCCACACTACCTATATTTCCAGTCACTTGGGAAGTGGGCCCACCTCTTGCCCGTGGACACAAGATGAAGTAGAACTCAATTTTAGGTGGGCCACACTGCAAGTAGAAACAGTAGTTATAACCATTGGAAACTCTTAGGCTCTAGTGTGCCCCCTATATGCTAGGATGCTTCCTTGACCATGGATTCCACCTTGTAATATGATGTAGATACATGTCATTCATCAGTTTATCCTTATCATTTTAGGGTATGGTCCCATAGACTAGTTAGATCCAAATCTCATGCCACAGGAGCAATGTTGATCACTTGTCCACCGTTAAATATTTCCTAGAGCTGCAGTAATGTTTGTGAGAAATCTATCCATCTATTCTTTTTTAACTGATCATGGGCTACCTAATATACATGTTTCACCAGCCATTCATCTATTTTGATTAGATCATTTTAGAGTGTGGGGCTGCCTATATATTTACTGGAATCTAAGTCGTTTTCATGGTACCTATTGTAATGGTTGTTCCTTGTTTAGACCGTCAGTTGGTAGGAATCATGTGGACCACTACACTATAGGAATTTTGGATTTTGGGTGGCCCAACTAGTCGTGTGAACTGGTAGAAGTTGTGTGGGCCACCACACCATGTGAGTGTGTGATTTTTATAGCCCACCTAACTGTATGAAATTAGGGCAATTGTGTGACTACTTGCCTTAAGTGGATTTATGAATGATGTGGTCCTTAACCATATGATCACTGACGGGATGAATGACAACTAGATTTGGCAAAATGGTGTTGAATATGTAGCTCATAAAACTTGTGATCATGTGTGACGTAAATAGCCATAAATCATGTGGGTATGTACAGAATGTGTGGCCTAACCATATGATTATGTAGTGCTTAGGTGACTGCTAAACTATGTGAAATTGTGGTACTGGCTGCCTGACAATGTGAAAGTTTAGTAAAGCGGTTGCCCCATTAGTGTGGCCCATTGATGCAGCCCACTTGATATGTATGAGGCCCATTAATGCAGCCCACTTGATGCATATGAGACCCATTATGATATATTTAAGGCTCATGTTTATGGTCCATGTGCCGAGGCCCATGTGATGTATATGTTGCCCATATTTGAGGTTCATTGTAATGTGTATTTTGCCCATATTTAAGGCCCAATTTCATGTATATGAGGCCTATGTGAAGAGGCCCATTATGGTGCATTTGAGGGCCAGGCAATGGAGCCCATTGTGATGTATATTAAGCCCATGTGAGAGGCCTATCGTAATGTGTATTAAGCTCTTTAGTGAGGCCCATGGCGTTGTATATTTGGCCCTTATATAAGGTCATAGGTTCACTATATGTTAGGCTCTATGTAAGTCATTCCTTGGGGGCAATGTTGGTTAAATGTCCACATTATTGAGGTTGATTGTCGATGTCAGTTATTGATACCGATTATGAGTATATGGTAGCATAACATCATGATACATGCCCATACACATCATCTGCATGTTTGTTATGAGATGTGTTTGACCATTACATATGTCATTGGGCAGGTTGTTATGACACTCCTTGATAGGCGGAGGTTATCTCGCATGAGTGCACGGTATGCGCAGGATTGATGCATGACTGGATTGTATGGCTCATGCATCTTGCATTATGTGTTGTGATTATTATACGCCCTAGCGACATCAGGACCGTGGCCTCCACAAGCATATCGTGAATGGCTAGATGGGACATCGAAAATTTGTTATTAGTATCGGGCTGCCATAGATGGCCTTAGGTGAAAATTCATAAACCCTCTTGGTACCAAAGGATGCCCCAACGTCGAGACCTAGTGGATATATATGAGCGCATGAGGGTCGTATACCAATAGGCCGCGTCTCTCACTGTGTCGTGGTCGGTTAGAGGGGGTGTGGCCTTACCCGCCTGAGGGAGTAAGCATAGCTAGGCTAAGTTTAACCAGCTCATGAATGGGTCCGGTATTGACATACCGGGTAGATATTGGCTGACTACTGATTAGACGAATAGTGAGGTCTCTTCCACTTACCCAGTTGTGCACTTGATGGGGCGGCAAGTTGGTGTAGAGTGTATTAGACCCCGGTGATGATCTCAGAGATGAATAGTACTGATATGTGGACTTATTGAGCAGGAGTTGCATACTCATTCATTCATTCATTCACTATCCACTCGGGCTGGTGGTGCACAACTATTTGTTATGTGTACCTTCGCAATGGCCAGGATTTCGGTTGGGGCACGCGACTAACCTGAGATCAGGAGTATACCACATTGAGTCTGATTATCCAAAGTAGGTATGAGACTGGTTTGGATAGAAGTCCCTTGTGATGGGCCCCATAGGCTGCGATACTACGTACTATCATCTCGACTTCACACTTCAGCATGGTCATTCCATTCGCACAGCATATTGCATTACATTCACGGCATACGCCATTTTGGGTTACTGTGTTTCTGCATTTAGATATGCTTGACGATATTCGTGAACTCATCAGGAATTGTATATTCCATTGCATGCTTGGCATTTGATATTTGACTCTTTATGACTCCTCATTTGCATAGTTGATCTGTATTGCGTACTTTGACATTGTATGACTTATGGACTTGTCAGTATTTCCGCTTACTCCGATATCATATGATTTATGATCTTACCAGTATTTCTGATATTGTATGATTATGGCATGACAATATAATGATAATGATGATGTGATTACAAATGCGTGTAATACGGTTATGGCTGTGGTATAGGAGAAATGAAAATATGACTTAGTGATGCTGGTAGCATTGACTTGGAGTGTTCCTATGTTGCATATGCATTGCATTGACATTGACAACATACCTTACATACTACACGCCTTTCACTATACATAATTTCTTAGTGGCATATTTATCTTGCATGCATGTAGGACACACTGCACACACGAGCGTGCTCACTAGGCTTTTTGCCTAAGCTTCCTATTACCCTTTTTTTAGGGTAGGAGTAGCTTGGAAGACTTAGCTTTCTAAATGCATTGTATCTATTTTTTGATTTAGCAATGTTGACGTTATGTACCTTTTGTAAAGCATTATACTTATAACCATTAGGATTCATAATGGAGAGTGTTGCTAGGTGTTTTGATCATGGATCTTCATGCTCAAGTATTATTATTATTATTATTATTATTATTATTATTATTATTATTATAAATTCAGTAAAAAAATCTTCCTTGTGGTTCGCCGAACTCGGGACTTGGTGTATGGAAGTCGAGTGCCGAATTCGAAGCATCACGAAAGCTGTCCGTCCCCGGATTTGGAGCATAACAGATATAATTCTAGTCATATTTCAAAACTCATTAAATTAAGCCTAAATCGCCTCGTTCTGACCTATAACAAAGGAGTTACGATCATTATCGTGGAATTGTGTTATGGTAAAAAATGAAAACGAATGCAAATAATTCATAAACACATCATGAACTTTAGGCCTATTTTTGAAAGGTCAAAAGGTCTCCAAATGAGATTATTTCAATTTATTTGAAACCTTGTTGAATTATCTTTTTCACCAAGCCTAAGATTGCCCAATTCGACCCTTAATGAGAGAGTTATGATCATTTTTATGAGATCGCATGTTGCTGAAAACAAAAGCAAATGTAAACATGAACACGATTATATAATGAAAGAAAATGCAAGTGTGTACTAAAAATGAATGCAAGTGTCAATGTACTCTTGCTCTCGCTTTCACTGCACACCTTCACTTTAAGGTGAAGTCCCTCTCCTTTCAATACACACTCCTCACAAGTGTACCACACACCAATGACCTCAATGGTGTGTTGATGTCACCAAGTTCTGTGGGGCTACCATGAGGTATGTGTTATATCCAAACCGTTCATCCATTTGACGAGATCGTTTAAGGCTTGAGCCCAAAAAATAAGAAAGAATCAAAGATCAAGTGGGCCACACTGTAGAAAGCAGTAAGGGATTGAACATCTACCATTAAAACCTTCCGAGGGGTTGTAGAAGTTTTGGATCAATCTATATTTATTTTTTTCTCTTCATCTAGGTTTATGCGACCTTATGAATATATTGGATGGAAAATAAACATTATGGTGGGGCCCTACAAATGTTTTAATGATATCATTGTCCCCTCCGCTATTTGTGGTGTGGTCTACTTGGGCTTTGGATGTGACTCATTTTTAGACTCATGCTATAAAATGATGGTGGATGGTGTGGATGTAATAAATTAATACATCATTGTAGGCCCACGTAACTTTGATCTCCTTTCAACCCTTCATACATTTTAGGGCTCATGGACTGTGCTTATCTTCGAACACTACATACACACATCACCAAGGTCGGTGGTGTATAGTACGCCAGCCAATTTGCTTCCGGTACTAGCGTGTGAATTGACCTTGCTCCACATGCGTGTGGGCTTTGCAAGTGAGCTGGCAACCGGGGAGGTTCAGGCCCAGTCGAGGTCTGCCCAAGGCCATCCAACAGTAAAACCCAGGCCTGATACTGGCCTGAACCTGTGACAGGCAAAAGCAAATAGGTTCAGCCCATGAAGATTGAGATGGCCCATTCCGAGTCCAGTTTAAGTCTGGCCTGAGCCCGAACCCAACTTCGTTGGGCTTGCCAAATCATGCCTGATATTGATAAAATTCCATTGAAACCTTGAACGAGCTGAGTGTGATTGGATTCAGGCCACATTAACTTGCTCTTAGCATTACTCGTGCCGGCCTGACAAGGGCCAGTATTTTGGCCCAGGCCAAAATCAAAACAGGCCAAGCTTGAAAGCCCAGCAGGCCAGCCCGGCCCATTGACTGATCTGATCGGTCCACCCATTCATCCGGGCCATCTGATCAATAACGTGGTCTCCATCGGATGGAGTGGAGGAGTAGACAAGGAGAGGAGCCTGATCATAAGAGAATGGGCCCCACAAAGGTGGAACCTTTTCGTCTTTACACGGTGACCATAGACTACTATAGAGGTTTGCTAAGCCACACGTGTGGACGCCTGCCTGTCACTCGCAATACCTAACAATCACCCCCAAGAACCACCGAGTTCACGTGG
Source organism: Magnolia sinica (assembly GCF_029962835.1). Taxonomy (NCBI): domain Eukaryota; kingdom Viridiplantae; phylum Streptophyta; class Magnoliopsida; order Magnoliales; family Magnoliaceae; genus Magnolia; species Magnolia sinica. Next base: position 9,802,055 of record NC_080581.1, read on the forward strand.
CTGCCCACCTGATGTTTGGATTGGCCTGATTTCGTAGTGCGTTTGCTGGGTGGGTAATTAGATGCCATACACAAACCATGGTGGACTTTCCATACACCTACTTGCACTAAATTCTCCTCAACAAGGAATTGGCTTCATCTTTCCCTGGCACCACACCGTATAATGAATGCATTAACTCCTCTTATGGAAACTAATAAAGATGAGAAACAAATATAAATAGACTGATAGACATATGGACACACAAATATATATATATATATATATATATGGACACACAAATATATATATATATATATATATATTGCACCTAGTGGGATCCAACCCGTCCAGCCCATTAAAATGGAATGCCCCAAAAATCTGGCCAATCGAGTAGACAGATGCACCACATTGAAAACAATAGACAACCACTCCAAAAACCACCAATGTACGTAGCAGCCCACCTGATGGTTGGATTGGCCTGATTTCATGGTGGGTTTACTGAATTCCTCTTATAGATACCAAACAAAGATGAGAAACAAATTTAAAATAATAATAATAATAAATAAATAAATAAATCCACACCCATATTAAATTTAATGTTGGAAAAATTTATTTGAGGGTGCATTTAGTTGCACCAAGTATCATTAAATTTCTAAGATTAATCAGTTAAAGTTGGTGCAACCAAACGCACCTAAATTCGTTTTTTCATCATAAATCCAGACCATTTATCTCAATTCCCATTTCAAGACTTCTTCTTTTTTTTTCTGTTTTTTTTCTGTTTTTTTATTTTTTTTTGGTCGAGACTGATCTCAATGGAGAACATTGTGATACTAATAAAGATACTAATAGATGTTAATAAAGATTAGAAACAAATTTACACACACAAATACTAATTTTGTGCAATTAGCTGCATGTGGGGCTACCATTGTGCAACTATGCGATCCAACCTGTCAAGCATCATCATCGTCTGACCATTAAAATTGACTTAAAATGGAATGCCCCAAAAATCGTGCCAATCCAATCATCATCTCCACTACATCATTGAAAACAATGAACAACCACCCCAAAAATGGCGTCCCACCTGATGGTTGGATTGACCTTATTTCATGGCGGGTTTACTAGATGGGTTGGATGCATTAATTCATTTTATAGATACTTAAAAATATTAGAAATAGTTTATATATATATATATATATATAAAACACGCTCACACAAAATACTAATTTAATGTTGGAAAAAATATTTAAGGGTGCATTTGGTTGCACCAAGTATCATAAAAATTTTCATGATTAACCATTCTAATTTGGTGCAACCAAACACACCCAAATTCAATTTTTCATCATGAATCCGGGCCATTCATCTCAATTCACATTTCAAGAATCACGCCATACACTTAAAACAAGTCCAAATAAAAATACAATCCTCACACACCATACAATTAAAACAACAAGTCCAAATAAAAATACAATCCTCCCTATCTATCTCTTAATTTCCTTCTACATCCAAACAACATTACAATAAATTAGTGGTACAACTAAACCTTTTTAATCTTTTGTAGAGGCTGATCGCATCCTGACCGTCGATGTGCCAAAGGTTAATTCCTAATCCTGCAATAGTAACAATGTAATTAAGCTTAAGAGCAATGATAAACAGAAATTCTCCTTGTTGGTTGGGGTTGGCAAACAAGAAAGAGGGCCATTGCTATGATAAGGGCCACCACCAGTCCTATCAGACACATATCATCATCTGAGTCGCAACATACCTTACCCATCTCTTCTCCTTGCCTTTAAATTCTTCAAATATTGCAAAGGAGAGCTTGCAAAATAACTAAAACACCTTACTACTGTGACTGTTCACCACCATTTTATAAAGGGCCTCTGCAAGTGGTACCCTAAACTTGATGGTGGGCAGATGTGGGGCCCACGTGATTTATGAATGAAACTATGTGGATTGAACGCCTAGCAGTGACAAAAGTTTTGTATCAGGATAATATGTGTTCCTACGGTTTATTTGAGTGATAATAATTCTATAAACAGTTTGGATGGCATATAAACATTATGGTCAACTCCAAAATGGGATTGAACGTCCACCATTAAAAACTTCTTGGGAGCTGGAGAAGTCTCAAATCAAGCTGACCTGAGAAATGAGATGAACGGTGTTGATAAAACTCTTACATCACGATGGGCCCCAAAGAACACACAGTTCAACATTATCCCCTGCCATGGCCAAGTCTCAACTCGATTCAAGATCATCTTAGTCACTGGAAAAAAAATACAGTTTTTTTATGGATGTTGTGCATTTCAAATTTTTGTTTAGTGGGGTTGTTCTTCCATGGTCATTCCAATTAGGTTGTGTTTGGATGCATAAGTGGATTGAATTGCAATCTTTTCTCACATAAGCCTATAATTAGGCTGTGTTTGGATGCATAAGTGGATTGTGATAGCAAGAGTGGGCAGCTGATAGCAGTAGTGGGCAGCTGATAGCACTAGTGATGCACCTCTGCAAATTCAATTAAAAAATACTATTGCTGGCTGGAACAACAGTATACAAATAAACAACACTTTATCTGAAACTTTTATTGTACTTCCACTGCCTTGTAAGTTACAGATTGATGCAACATTTGAATAGCTAAAAAATAAAAAACTAACTTTATCTTTTTCTCAACTAAAACAACATCCAAAAGATTTTTCAGCAGCTGTTAAAAAACTCAGTCGGCAACAACTTTCAGCAACGGTTAAAAAAACTCAGTCAGCAATAGTTGAAAAAACTCAGTTAGCAACAACTTAGCTCATTAGTCAGACTGACAAGTTTACCCTTCAACATTCCCTCCTAAACTTGTCTCTTCAAGCTTCATCATCTCGAGCATTGCCTTCAATCTTGTAAACACATTGTGTTTGAGCAGTTTTGTAAAAATATCAGCAATCTGGTCATGCGTCCTGCAAGAAACTAATTCAACTTCTTTGTTTTTCACATGCTCTTTGATGGAATGATATCGAGTATCAATATGCTTACTTCGTTCATGAAACACTGAATTCTTTGCCAGTGCAATTGCTAAACGATTATCGATGTAGATCTCAGTAGGATGATTTTGTGGAAATCCCAAATACTTCATAACATTCCTTAGCCATATACCATGGCAGACAACTGAGCTAGCAGCAACATACTCAGCTTCACATGATGACAATGTTACAATCGATTGCTTCTTTGATGTCCATGTGAATGTTGTATCTCCCATACAGAACATAAATCCTGTTGTGCTCTTTCTATCATCCAAATCTCTTCCCCAATCACTATTAGAATAACCAACCAGTTTGCAAGCTTCACTGGAAGTATAGAACATACCATCCTTGATGGTACCCTTGATGTAACGAAGTATCCTTTTCACTGCATTCAACTATGATTGGTCCGAAGTCTCCATGTACCTACTGACTAATCCGACTTCATAAAGTATATCTGGTCTAGTACATGTCAGGTATTTTAAATTTCCAACCAGACTCTTGAAATAAGTTGAATCAACATCTCCTTGCTCATTCTTTCTCAACTCTAATCCCGTTTCTACTGGAGTAGTGACAGGATTACAGTTCTCCATTTCAAACTTCTTCAGAATTCCCTTTGCATAATTGCTTTGGGAGATGAAGATTCCTTTCTCACTTTGTACAACCTCAATCCTGAGAAAATGTGCCATTAAGCCAATGTCAGTCATTTCAAACTCTTTGACCATGTTCCTTTTGAAAATTTCAAACATACATGAATTGTTGCTTGTGAAGATTAGATCATCAACATATAGACATGCATATAACAAGCTTCCGTCTGACTCCTTCATATATAGTGCATGCTCGTAGGGACACTTCTCAAATCCATTCTTTTGGAAGTAATCATCAATCCTTGTATTCCATGCACGAGGCGCTTACTTTAAACCATACAATGCCTTCTTCAGCTTGTATACCTTATCTTCTTGGCCTTTATTCATATATCCAGGTGGTTAATCCACATAGATTTCTTTTTCAAGATACCCATTCAGAAATGCTGACTTTACGTCTAGCTGATAAATCTTCCATTTATTTTGAGCGGCTAATGTAATTAGCAACCTGATGATCTCAAGTTTGGCAACAGGAGCAAAAACCTCTCCATAATCAATTCCTTCTTACTGCTTGTATCCTTTTACTATAAGCCTTGCTTTGTATCTATGGACTTCTCCTTGAGCATTTCTCTGTCTTGTAGACCCATTTCACTCCAATGGTCTTGCAGTCTTTTGGTAGAGTAGTCAGCTCCCATGTTTTGTTCTTTTTAATGGATCTAATTTCTTCATCCATTGCTCTCTTCCATCTATCTTCTTTGTTAGCTTCTTCAAAGCTAATTGGATCACTGCTCATCAGAAGACAATACAGAGTGATGTCCTCATCCATTGGTTCAGCATACACATCATTCAAGCTTCGATAACCACGAGGTCTCATATCTGAAAATTCTCGTTCCTCTGATGATGAAGCTTCATTCCTTAGTGGTGAAGGGGAACCAAGTGGAGGTGTCTGTTGTGGTTCTCTAACTACTTCTCTCGACTGATCATGCTCTTCTTCTTCAAGAATTACCTCTGCATTTTTAGAGGATTTAATTCGATCCCAGTTCTAAGATCATTTTCTTCAAAAATGACATCCTTGTTGAAAAATACTTTCTTGGTGATAGGATTATATAGCTTGTATCCCATAATTTTGTCACTGTATCCAACAGGGATACACTTTACTCATTTATCTTCAAACTTGGTCCTTCTTGCTTCTTGAATTTTGGCATAGGCAATACAACCAAAAATTCTGAGATGACTCACCTTTGGTTTGTGAGTACTCCATGCTTCTTGTGGTGTCTTTGTTTGCAAACTTCTCGTAGGACACCTGTTTAGTAGATATATCACACATGAGACAACTTCTACCTAGAAACTCTTCAGCATATTTTTATCTTTTAACATGCTTCTTGCCATGTTAAGAATAGTGCGATTCTTCCTTTCGGCTACACCATTTAATTGAGGAGTATAAGCTGGTGTGAATTGATGTCTAATTCCTTATTGCTTAAGGAATTCTTGAAAAACGTCTGCAGTATATTTTCCACCTTGATCTGAACACAATGTCCTGATGAGATAGCCACTTTGTTTCTCCACAAGAGCTTTAAACTCTTTGAAAAAACCAAATACTTCTGACTTTCTTTTAAGAAAGTATACCCACATTCTTCTGCCGAAGTCATCGATAAAGGTGAGGAAGTATTAATTATGTCCGTTTGATATTGGATTTAACAGACCACATACATCTATGTGGACTAGTTCGAGAAGCTTGGTTGCTCTCCAATCATTTTGTTTTCCAAAGCTGTTTCTGTGTTGTTTACCTAGAACATAGCTTTCACATATTTCATTTGGATGATGGATGTTGGGCAAGACTTTCACCATATTTTTCCTTCCCGATTGTTTCAAACTTTCAAAGTTCAAATGTCCACACCTCCAATGCCAAATCTAGTCTTTGTCATTAATGATAGCATTTAGACACTTTGGCATGTCATGATGAATAGACAGAGGGAACATCCTGTTCTTTGCCATCTTGACTCGAGTCACCAACCTTCCTTGAGTGTCAGCAATAGTCAGTTGCATATCTTTAAGACTAATATTATAGCCTTTCTCCACAAGCTGTCTGAGACTCAATATTTTGGTCTTCATGTCTGGAACATAATAGACATTGGAGATAAAAGCATGATCTCCATTCTTCTGCTTGATCAATACATCGCCTTTCCCTTGAACAGGGACCTTTGAGAGATCATCAAACAAAATCTCTCCTTGAATCTTCTCATCGAGTTTGGTAAATAAATTCCTTCTGCTAGTCACATGATTGCTAGCTCCAGAATCGAGGTACCAAATATTTTGATCCGGATCGATTATATTGTGTGTCATAAGACTCAATGAATCATCTTTAACTTGATCATTTTTTGCATAGTTAGCAAATTCAGCAGCTTCTTTTGATGGAAGCTTACCTCTGCACCCATTGCTGTAATGGCCATACTTGTAGCAGTTATAACACTAAACACTTCTTTTGTCAGTGTTTTGACGGTTGTTGTAACCGCCTCTTCTTCCTCGTGGAACATAGTTTTGTTGTCCACGTCCTTCTTTGTTGAAGCTTCTTCTACCATAGCCACTGTTTCTGGGTTCAAAATTTTCAGAACCTTTTCCACGAGATCCTCGACCTCGTCCTTGTTGTGATGTCTCCCCCCAATCATGTCTTTCTTCAATGATTAATAGCTTTGATTGTAAAGCTTGTTCTAATGCTTTATCATCACTCCTTCTATGCACCTTCTGTTCATGGGCTTGCAACTAGCCCACAAGTTCTTCCACGGACATAGTCTCCAGATTTTTTGTCTCTTCTATGGCCACGATAATATAGTCGAATTTTGGATCTAAAGATCATAAAATTTTCTCTGAAATTCTCGTGTCTGTGAGAGTCTCGCCATTCCTTCTAAGCTGGTTTGCAATTATCATAACTCGTGTATAATAATCAGCAATAGTTTCTGGGAGATTCATTTTCAAAGATTCGAATTCACCTCGAAGAGATTGGAGACGAATCTTCTTTACTTTGTCAGCACCTTTGTGTATTTGTCTCACAGACTTCTTTGGACGTCTTGGCAGATGCTATGATCTCGAACGTAGATTCATCAAGTCCTTGGTATATGAAGGACTTTGCTTTACAATTCTTTTTCTGATCGGATCTGAGGAGTACCTTTTGTGCTTCTTGCAAAGCAACTTCTACTTCTTTAGAGACTGGTTTGGAATAGTCATCCTCGATGATGTCCATAACATCCTAAGCACCTAGTAGTGCTCTCATTTAAATGCACCAGTTGTCGAAGTTACTTTTGGTGAGCTTCAGAATAATAGCTTGCTCATTTTCGTTTGCCATTTATAAATATAAAAAAAAAGATAATATTTTCCTTATACAGCCTTCTGGAGTTTGAATATTGAAAATCCGATTCCGTAGGTGAGTCCGGAACGAACGAAATAGTTGTAAAGCACTATTGGATCGTCTGAATCAGGCTCCGAATACCTTCAACTTGCCTCTGATACCACTGATAGCAAGTGTGGGCAGCTGATAGCAGTAGTGGGCAGCTAATAGCACTGGTGATGCACCTCTGCAAATTCAATTAAAAAATACTACTGCTGGTTGGAACGATAGCATACAAATAAACAACACTTTATCTTAAACTTTTATTCTACTTCCACTGTCTTGCAGGTTACAGATTGATGCAATACTTAAATAGCTAAAAAATAAAAACTAACTCCATCTTTTTCTCAACCAAAACAACATCTAAAAGATTTTTCAGCAGCTGTTAAAAAAACTCAGTCAGCAATGACTTTTCAGCAACGGTTAAAAAAACTCAGTTAGCAACAACTTTTCAGCAACGGTTGAAAAAACACAATCAGCAACAACTTAGCTCATTAGTCGGACTGACAAGTTTACCCTTCAACAGATTGAATTGCAATAATTAGTTGAATGAAGTGAAATGGCTAAATTATACTTAGCCTTTGAGGACAACACTTTCAAATTGGACCCAATTCAGATGCGGCATTGTGGACGAACAGTTTGAGAGCTGGACTGATCAGATGTGTTAACCATTTCCTCTCTATGGAACTGGTTATTACAGTTCAATCAGATAGTGCACCCAATCACATCCCTAATGTTTTTCCATATCTAAAACCACCCAAATCACATTCATTTCAAATCCGATAGTCATTCCAAAGATTTTGAGTATTTTGGTGAAGTCACCATCTGTTGAATTAATCTCTTCATGAACAAGGATCTTTTCATAATTTAAGTGGATCACAAATCAATAGTAAAAGGTATATGCTTCTAGATTATATACTTAAGGGGTATTTTTTGTTATTTTCTTTTGAATTGATGCAGGGAAGGAGTTGGAAAATCTTGCCAGTGGAGTGGGATTTTCAAAAGCCAGGAACTATTAGATTGGTGGGGGCCTCATGGTTTCTCAGTCTGGTCTCGATGCAAGTAGCCGTGACACACTAGCCCCATTTAGCACTCTGGTGCTCCTCTCAAGATTGAAAGTGGCTCTTGCTTGACTCTTTTTTTTTTTTTTTTTTTAAAGTAAACAAGCTTGAAATTTGATTGCTCGCAGCTTGAAAGAAATGAACCCAATACTATTCGAACGATTTGAAATGAGCAGATTGCGCTTGCATGCTTCAATAGCAAATTTCCAAAGACATGTCTGAATGATTTGAAATGGGCAGATTGTGCTTGCATACTTCAATAGCATAATTCCAAAGACATGTATCAACTACCACTCTCGAAGCTTCTGGATCAATGTTGCTGAATTTCTCATTACAAAGTTCAACATTTGAGGGCCAAGATCGTTTGCACCAGCTAAGCAACGTTGCATTGCTTTTAGCTCTTAAACCTGATGCTTCAACTGATACCAGTGTTGATTCCAGATGCCTCACCACCATATGAAGCATGCACGGAAACAAAATTTTTTATCTAAGCCATTCAACTGGTTGGCCCGTTCACATTCCCTCGTACATCCAATGTTAGAGACAAATGTAATTTATTTAATTTTGTTATCTTGTCTTATAGGTTGCAAGCAAAGACAAATGATGGCGAGTTGGAGAAATTTTTTTAATTTAATTTCTTTTTTTCAAGCATTCTTGTGTAATTTTTCTGTAAGCAGACAGAGACAAATGTTTTTTTTTTTTTCTCTGATGTATGGCTTAATGAAAAAATTTAATTGATGCAGTTCTAACTAGCTAGCTTTGTTGTTGGATGGAAAGTGAGGGACTGATTTTTTAGCCAGGTGTTTTATGTATCCATACTATCATAGAAGTGACACGGTAAGCTAGAGAATGTATTGGGGATTCAAATAAAAGTGATGGGATTGCAATATAAAAAGTGTAGAGGTTACACTATAGAAATTGACAGGGTTGCCGGTTGAAGTAACGGACTTATGCTATAATTATGGTGTTTCAACAGCAAAAAATAATCTTATGAAAAATATGGACAATATTTAAACATCATAGTGGACTCCATGAAAGTTTCATATCTCAGGCATGGACCACAACAAAAGAAATCCCGTCATTTGTATCATACTATTGGACGGGTTTTTAATAGACAGAGTGACGGGGTTGTTAGACAAAGTGAAGAGATTTCACTAGATAAAGTGAAAGGGGTGCTAGAAAAAGTGACAAGTTTGTTGTAAACAAAGTGACGTGATTACTGGATAAAGTAACGGGATTCCATTAGATAAAGTGATGGGGTTGCCAAGTAAATTGATAGGGTTTCCCTTGACAAAATGACTAGTTTCCTTTTAAAATAACTTGGTTCTGCTAGACAAATGTCAGTGTTACTGCGCAAAGTGATAATATTTCACTTGACAAATTTACAGGGTTCAATCAGATAAAGAAACGTACCCATTTTATATAATCATCATGGTGAGTCCTATAAATTTCAAGGGTGGATGTCCCTCTTTCAAATATTTATATTTGTATTGGGCGTGACTATTGATTTTATCAGGACCCACTGCGATGTTTATGTAAGATCTACTATAACCATTGGTTGTTGAGTCCAATATTGGGCCTAGAGATATTCACTAATGGAAATAAATATGGAAAGAGACATTCACCCTTAATTTTAAAGGGTCAAGCATTATACTTAAAAGAAAATCCAATCCAACCATTAGATTGTTGAAAAAAATGATAGGTTGCTGAACAAAGTGACCTGGTTCCACTAAATGAATTGACGAGGTTACAGTACAAAGTGACGAGGTTCACTAGACAAAGTCACCAGGTTGCAGTACAAAGTCACGGTATTCGGTAGACAAAATGACGTGGTTGATGGACAAAGTGATGAGGTTGGTGAACAAAGTGACAGGGTTCACTCCACAAAGTAATTGAGTTGCTGGACAAAGTGACGACATTCTACTAGATAAAGAGATGATGTTGTATCATACTATTTGACGGGGTTGTTAGATAAAGTGACGAGATTTCACTAGATAAAGTGAAAGGGGTGCTAGAAAAAGTGAAAAGTTTATTGTAGACAAAGTGACATGATTACTAGATGAAGTGATGAGATTCCATTAGATAAAGAGATGGGTTGCCAAGTAAATTGATAGGGTTTCCCTTGACAAAATGATGAGTTTCCTTCAAAAGTAACTTGGTTCTATTAGACAAAGTGTCGGTGTTACTGCGCAAAGTGACAATATTTTACATGACAAATTTACGGGGTTCCATCAGACAACGAAACGTGCCCATTTTATATAATCATCATGGTGGGTCTTATAAATTTCAAGGGTTGATGTCCCTCTTTCAAATATTTATATTTGTATGGGGCGCAACTATTGATTTTTTCAGGGCCCACTGTGATGTTTATTTAAGATCCACTATAACCATTAGTTGTTGAGTCCAATATTGGACTTAGAAATATGCACCAAAGGAAATGATTATGGAGAGAGACGTCCACCCTTAATTTTAAAGGGTCAAACATTATACTTAAAAGAAAATTCAATCCAACCATTAGATTATTGAAAAAAGTGACGGGTTGCTGAACAAAATGACCTAGTTCCACTAAATGAATTAATGAGGTTACAGTACAAAGTGATGGGGTTCACTAGACAAAGTGACTAGGTTGTAGTACAAAGTGACGGTATTCAGTAGACAAAATGACGTGGTTGATGGACAAAGTGAGAGGTTGCTGGACAAACTGATGGGGTTCACTCCACAAAGTAATTGGGTTGCTGGACAAAGTGACGACGTTCTACTAGATAAAGAGATGATGTTGTATTATACTATTTGACGGGGTTTTAATAGACAGAGTGACGGGGTTGTTGGATAAAGTGACGAGATTTCACTAGATAAAGTGAAAGGGGTGCTAGAAAAAGTGAAAAGTTTATTGTAGACAAAGTGACATGATTACTAGATGAAGTGACAGGATTCTATTAGATAAAGTGATGGTTTTACCAAGTAAATTGATAGGGATTTCCTTGACAAAATGATGAGTTTCCTTCAAAAGTAACTTGGTTCTGCTAGACAAAGTGTCGGTGTTACTGTGCAAAGTGGCAATATTTCATTTGACAAATTTACGGGGTTCCATCAGATAAAGAAACGTGCCCATTTTATATAATCATCATGGTGGGTCCTATAAATTTCAAGGGTGGATGTTCCTCTTCCAAATATTTATATTTGTATGGGACGCGACTATTGATTTTATCGAGGCCCACTGCGATGTTTATGTAAGATCCACTATAACCATTGGTTGTTGAGTCCAATATTGGGCCTAGAGATATGCACTAAAGGAAATAGTTAAGGAGAGAGATGTCCACCCTTAATTTTAAAGGGTCAAGCATTATGGTTGAAAGAAAATCCAATCCAACCATTAGATAGTTGAAAAAATGACGGGTTGCCGAACAAAGTGACCTGGTTATACTAAATGAATTACGAGGTTACAATACAAAGTGACAGGGTTCACTAGACAAAGTGACCAGGTTGCATTAAAAAGTGACGGTATTCAGTAGACAAAATGATGTGGTTGATTGAAAAGGTGACGAAGTTGTTGGACAAAGTGACGGGAGTCACTCCACAAAGTAATTGTGTCGCTGGACAAAGTGTAATGTTCTACTAGATAAAGAGATGAGGTTTTATCTTACTATTTGATGGGGTTTTACTAGATAGAGTGAATGGTTTGTTGGACAAAATGATGAGATTTCACTTGATAAAGTGAAAGGGGCACTAGACAAATTGATAAGGTTTTTGTGGATAAAGTGACGGGATTACTGGATAAAGTGATGGGATTTCCAAGTAAATTGAAAAGAGCATCTAATCAAGATATTTATCTAAGGCTACGGATATAAGCCGTAACTAAATAACTATGGCTACAAATTAGATCCGTAGCCATCCGTAGCTATAGAATTAATGGCTACGGATCTAATTTATACTTTCTTTAATACATGCCTTGATAGATCAACTCATTTTAGCTAAATATCTATTTTTTTTTCCTTTTTTTGAACAGATACTTTTATTTCTTCCAAAAGGGTGTGAACCCCAAAATTACATTTGTCTCTACATGCTAGTTAGTTATTATTTGGATATGGGTGAAATAAACACAATGATGCTAGCCAGTTAGAATCGGATCAATTAAATTTTATCATTCAGCCATACATCAAAGAAAAAAAAAAATTACATTTGTCTCTGCATGCTTACAAAAAAATTACACAAAAATGCTTTTTAAAAAATTAAATTAAATAAATCCCTCATCCAGCCAGCATCCATCTCCTAATTGCATCCAACTCATAAAACAAAATTTGATTGAACTGGCCTTCACTCACAACATCCCTGCAAAAATCCAAATCATGAGCCATAATACCAAACAGTTTCTCATCCAAGAAAAAAAAAAAAAAAATCTCATCTAAGAAAGATCATGAACCAAAATACCAAACAGAAGCAAAATAGTTTGCATGAGAAAAGTAAAACAACCTGAGTCAGACTTGGAAGCCTGTCAATCTCTGTTGAAACATTGAAATAAGCTATTCAATCTCCACAAAGTAATTTAGCAGAGTCAGCAACAAACTTACCGGTCTTATAGAGGATTTGTGAGTCAATTAAATTGATCGGAAACAAACAAAACTATGATAATAGTTTGGAGTTGGTGCACAAGGCACAACTAAACCCAGTCCAGCAATAAAGCCAGAAAGTTGATTTTAGCTCAATCTCTGAGTTTTAAACCTATGGCAAGCTTTCTTAAACCTATGGAATCATGTCAAGTTGGACAATTTACCATGGTCTGCATTAAAACCTGCACCCTTTCTTCACATCGAACAAGCATTGCCATACACAAATATGGTGAACTATTCTTGTTAATTCCATTTTAATCACACTTGACATCACCTTATCTTTATCTGTGAGAATGGTTTGAGTCATTCTTCCATACATTGCATCAAAAAGTTTTAAACAACTATCTGAAAGAATTAATAGTTTTATCGTATAGAAGTGCAGCTCCGAAAAAAAATTGTTTGTCCATGATGATTAACACCAAGAAATGGTGCAAATGGTCGTCCATACTCATTTGTTCTATACGTCGTGTCAAAACAAATCACATCTCCAAAATGATCGTAATCTAAAATCATTCTTCCATCTGTCCAAAAAATGTTGGTAATACGATCTTCAGAATCAATTTGAATAGAGTAAAAGAACTTTGGATCTTCAACTTGATTTGTTTTGAAAAATTGCAGTAGACCCTCAATATCAAATTGTTTCATTGCATTCATCCTTTTTATCCATAAGTAGTTCTTTTAATCTACCATATTATGTCCAACATATTGTCGACCACCAGCCTGTCTGCTCATTAAATCAAATGTTGCTTTTGACTTTATACCCGATCTATCGCAATCATCAGCTATCATTACTTGAGCTACAGAAAGTTTTCATTATGATTTTAGTTTGCGATTCTTCTAGAGATGTAAGTATATGATTATGATCACTATTAAAATTAGTAAATTGATATTTACCGTTAACTTCAAACCTAATGATCATGTATACCTTATAGTCTGTTCTTGTTTCATCACAGTGTTGCTTTGCATTTACATTACGTTTATCAATTGATCGTTTACCTTCTCTAGAGTAGACAAATTTTCTCATTTTCACTACTCTTGTCTTATGGTCTATACTTTTAGTATTAATCTGAACACTAAAACCGATTTTCCGTCTATAACTAATGTAAAACTCGTATGCATCTTTCTCTGTTTCAAATTTCATACCAATTTTTAGATTTGATACATTTTCATCATTGCCTAAATCACCCCTAAATGCATTAGAGTTTCTTAATTCATTTATATCCATTTCTTATTCAATGTCTATATAAGGTCATGATTGAGACGTGTCCTCCACCTCACATGGTGTGCATGATTTGAAGAAATTTGTATTTTCCATTGACCTGAAAGGTAAAAATAGTGTTTGATCAAAGCCTATATTTGTGTTTTCCCATGCACTAAAATCATCTCTAAAAAAGGATGGACGTCATGGATATAACATGGATAGGGATTTATTGGGACCCCAGATCCTTTGATACGAGTGGGATGTGTCCGTGGAGCCCACTATGATGTATGCGTTGCTTGTATATGAAGCCAATTAAAATAATCCATTAAAAAAATACCTGTAAATGAAGTGAATTATCGAGGAAGGAATGTCAAAACTCCAAGGTGAATAACCATACACGCACTCAAGATGGCATCAGAGAGAGAGAGAGAGAGAGAGAGAGAGAGAGAGAGAGAGAGAGAGAGAGAGAGAGAGAGAGAGAGAGAGAGAGAGAGAGAGAGAGAGAGAGAGAGAGGAATGAGGGGCCATGAATAATGGGCGTTTTTCTTCTAAAGGAAGATATGATGGAAAGCATTTCTAAAACCGGAAGGATTTTGAAAATCAAATCTACAAAATTTGAAAGAAAAGAAAGATTTGAGGGGCAGAAAATAGAAGCAGAAAAAACTGAAGCGTCGTCGGAGGGGCAGCCTTCTCTTTCAAGAGTCAAACACAGATCGAGTCTGCCCCCGCACGGACGATAATGCGTCCGGGCAGGGCTCTCTGGGGTCCATCGTGATGTAAGAGTTTTATCAACGCTGTTCATTGCATTTCTTAGGTCATTTTAAGCTATGATCTTAAAAATTAGGCAGGTCCACAACTCCAGTAGACCACACCAAAGAATTCTGCAGTTATAATGACACCAACCTTTGAAACCTTTCTAAGGGTCAGTGATGTTTTTTTACCATCCAACCTATTATTAAGGTCATTTAGACATGGATGGAGTGAAAAAACAAATATCAGCTTGATCTGAGACTTCTCCAGCGCCCAAGAAGTTTTTAATGGCGAACGTTCAATCCCCACTTTGTAGTCCACTTAATCCTTGTACCTGCCACGTTTTTTGGATAATATCTTAAAATGATCCAAGCAAAATGATGAACAGTGTGGATAAGATTATTATATCATGGTGGACCCCACAGAGCCCTGCCCTAATGTCCGGGCGGTGGTAGGACGCAATCCGCGTCTCTCTCCGTCATTCTCCGTGAGCTATTTTGATAGTTTTTTTTTTTTTTTAATACATTAAAATATTTCCTACGTGGCACTAGGGTGGAGCTGGACCAATCAAAACCCTGGAGTCAAGGAGTCCCTGACTCCGGGAAACACCGGATTCGCACTCTTCAACCATATGCGTACAATCTCCTATGCTTTCTGTTATACGGCCCACTTGAGCTTTGTACCTTACCTAATTTTTAGGCTCATGTCATGAAATAATTTGGCAGAACATATGAACTGTATGGATTTCTCACAAACACCATGGTAAGCCCCAATAATGTTTACCCCATCCGGATAATCCCTGGTGTTGTGATCAACGCAGAATATAGTCAGGGATAATTTTATCCTAAAAGTTAAAGGAAAAAAAAAATTATATATATATAAGCCCTTAGGGCGTTATTGTCAATTTTCATGACGTTAAGTATTAACATGAGGCTACTTTGGTTAAAATTCTCTTAAAATATCCAGTCAGTCTCAGTAGTCCTGACCTATGTGAGATGAACTGGAGTCCATGCATGAAACATCCCACTCCGTGTGGCCCACCATATTCTAGATGATCCACTCTCGGCGGACAAAACCCATCCAGATCAACCCCTCAGATGGACCACGCTACGTAGACCAATAGGGATGAGATGCTAACACTATGTTTGTTGTGGGGCCACCATATGGTATGCATCTTTTACCAATCCCGTTAATGAGGCGTAACTCACTGGGATGGAGAGAAGTATGAAACTTGGATCCTAAACAAGCTATATATGAGGTCACGATGCTCCAGAGTATGAGAAGTATGAGAAGTATTATCTTTTATACCCACCATTAAAATAATGGATCTCACCAGATGAACGGATTGGATTTTACACGTTTTTAACCCCCAAAGTACTTGGGTTTTCTTGACTCATGACCAATGATCGATTGAACCCTATAAATAACCCACAGCTCCATCAACCCAAACCAATCCTCTAACAAGCCCCATTTCCCATGGAACCCAAACAGCCCCATGTAGTCATTTTCCCATTCATGGCTCAGGGCCACACCATCCCTTTGCTAGACCTCTCTAAGACCCTCTCATGCAAGGGCCTTAAGGTGACCATCATCACCACCCCATCAAACTACCCTTTCATCCTTCAATCCACATCCAACCATCCCAAAATCCGTGCCGTCGAGCTTGAATTCCCAATCGTCCAAGGCCTACCCAAGGGCTGTGAAAACACTGACCAGCTCCCATCAATGGACTTCTATCTCTCATTTTTACGCGCCACCAAGCAACTCCGGCGTCCATTCGAACGGCTCCTTCGTGAGATGTCCAACGGTCGGGATCTTCCCATCTGCGTGATCTCTGACTTCTTCTTGGGTTGGACCCTTGCCGCATGCCGCGGGTTCGACGTCCCACGGCTCGTATTTCACGGCATGGGAGCCTTCGCGATGTCGGTATGTAAGTCAGTGCTCGTGCATTCACCACAAAAGCATGTGAGCAGAGACGATGAATCTTTTAGCGTGCCAAGTCTCCCATTGACTACCCGGC
Organism: Magnolia sinica; assembly: GCF_029962835.1. Lineage (NCBI taxonomy): Eukaryota > Viridiplantae > Streptophyta > Magnoliopsida > Magnoliales > Magnoliaceae > Magnolia > Magnolia sinica. The sequence continues at coordinate 9,818,635 of NC_080581.1, forward strand.
TCACCTTAGTAGATCTACCCTACATGTTTGCTAATTTCAACCCGACTACGGACCCGCTTACTCAATTTGCGATGGAGATCGGGGACCTGGATCTTGACAGCTGGGGTGTGATTGTTAATAGCTTTGTTGAGATGGAGGGAGATTATGTGCCTGCTCTAGAGTCCTTCTACAGGAATGGAGCCAAGGCATGGTGTGTGGGGCCCGTTTTGTTGTACGACGAAGTGGAAGATACAAAGCAGACCCGATATGATGATGGCCCGAATAAATACCCGACAGCTAAATGCATTGAATGGTTAGACAAACGTAGAACATCACCATGTTCTGTCATCTACGTATCATTCGGTACTCAAACCCACATCTCCAACGCCCAGCTAGACGAGGTCGCCTTGGGGTTAGAGATGTCAGGCCATCCGTTCATCTGGGTCGCACGATCGATAACATGGTCTCCACCTGATGGAATGGAAGAGAGGATAAAAGAGAGAGGTCTGATCATAAGAGAATGGGCCCCACAAAGGTGCATTCTCACCCACCCTGCCACTGGTGGATTCCTAAGCCATTGTGGCTGGAACTCGACGCTGGAGAGCATCTCGGCAGGGGTCCCGATCCTAGCTTGGCCGATGATCGCCGAACAACGTTTGAATGCTAAGTTCGTGGTGGATGAAGTTGAAGCTGGGGTGAAAATCGCCGGTTGCACCAGTGTCGAAGAGGGAACTGTCATTGGGAGGGCTGTAATCTGCAAAGGAGTGAAGGAGCTGATGGGCACAGATACAGGAAGTAGGTTCCGTGAGAAGGCTAAAGAACTGAGTCTGGCGGCGAGGAGAGCCGTCCATGAAGGTGGGTCATCTAATAAGAGATTAGATGAGATGATTAATCTTCTAATTAATCGCAGTAAGTAGGGATTTTCTTTGGATTAGTTAAGAAAATATCATTGTAGAATTTATGTATTGCTTTCAAAGGGATTATATTAGCTCTAATTAAAGAAGAAAGAAAGGTGTTTATGTACGTAATTAAATGTAGCCGTAATTTTTTATTTTTCTCTCACAAGGTGGCTGTATTCTACCATATATGTCTTTTTTATGCCCACACGTGTAGAACCATGTTCATTCATCTAATAGCACAAGTGTATGGAACAAGCGTGCAAGATTGCGTCCAATTATAGCAGTCATGTACAAGCTGATTCTTTCGTCAGAGAATCTTGTTAAGGGGCTGTTTGATTTTTAATTTCTAAATACACAGAATTAACTGATTAGTACTTACTACAGCATGTTTGAAAGTCGCCATGATTTTCCAAAATTGGTGGATACAAACGTTGTTATTATTGATTTAAATATGTGGGCCCCACCATGATATATATGAGTTATCCACACCATCCATTCTTTTTAAAAAAATACATTTTAAGGCATGAACCCAAAAACGAGGAAACTCAAAAGCTAAAGTGGACCACACCTTAGGAAACAATGATCATTAAAATGTCAATGGTTGAAAGTTGTTTTCTCCCTAGGGCCCACAGTGATGTTTATTTGTCATCCAACCTGTTAATAAGGTCACACAGTCATGGATAAAGTGGAAACAAAAATATCAGTTTGATCCAAAAATCATAGGGTCCTCAAGAAGCTTTCAATGGTAGGAGTTCAATTCCCATTGTTTCCAGTGGTGTGGTCCACTTGATCTTTTGATCTGCCTCTTTTTTTGGCTCATGCCCTAAAATGAGTTGGCTAAAGGGATAAACGGTGTGGATAATATACAAACTTCAAGATAGGCCCCACAATTTAACTTTTTTCTCCAAGGTGACATGAGCCCTGCTGTAAAGGCGATTTGAAAATCCAACCGTAAATAGATAGGTAAATAATTATTACCCATTTACCTTGAATTACCTCTGTAATTAGAAAATCAAAAAGGCCCGTGGAAGATGGGATGTCATACGTGGTTTGATATTGGAATGTGTGCCTGCGTGTGAATAGACCGTGATCCACATGCGTGTGGGCTTGCCAGTAGGGCTGTCAACGCGCTGGGTTCAGTCCCGGCCGTGGTCTGACCATGTGCATCGCGCAAAGTAAAACCAAGGCCTGAGTCAGATCAGGCTGCGATGGACCAAAACAAATAGACCCAAACTCAGTTCATGATTATTTATTATTTTTTTAAAATGCCATGGAAACATTAAATGGGACCGTCGGGACTACATTCTGGCCAAGTTGATGGGATCTCAGATGCAAACCATGCCCGGCCTCATAACTAAATGGGCTTAAATTTTAAGACCTGGGCCAGGCACTTGGGTGTAGTATTTCAAGCCAAGCCAGGCCTAAAGCAGGCCAAGCATGAAAGTAAGCCAAGCCAGCTTTATGATTCTGGTCGAGTAGGTGCTAAGGAATAATTATAAATAGTTGGGCTAAGGAGACCATCAACCAGTCATAAGCTGATGGGCGCTTGACATGACGAGCACCTGACGTGCTTTATACCAAACCAAGATCTTGCTGGACTCTTAAAAACACCGCATCTTAAAGTAGATGGTCATGATGTTACCGTTGACACAATATAACTAAATGGTTGGGATCTATAAATTTGCATTGGAGTTAAAGGCCCTTTTATAGCCGTTGTGGCACTCTACTTCAACTGCCATGGAAGCTGACTCGTTGCCACATCAGTCTTCTAAATCCTTATACCTCTCTTTATTCTTCCAATCGTTTCTCTTCGCGACAACTTTCTATATTTTGAGCTTCTCGGTCGTGCCATGCCATTGGATGACATATACTATATCATGTTCAATGCCGGCCATGCTTTATAAAAAGTGCTTCAATTATTTTTAAAGATGTTACGTATGTTTTTTTAAGCAACAACAAGTGTCTTTTTCTCATTGGTCATTTCGGTAAAAAAAAAAATAGAGTACAACAATATTCAAAATTAATTTTGTAACTCACTTTCTCTAAGTCAGTCCAAAATGGCAATAGCCTAACAATCCCAACCACTGATTGGTGGACGCTTGTTCGTTGAAATAGGACCACTGGAATTTTTTATTTTCTCACCTTTTAACCATCCAATAAATGCTCACCAATCCGGTAGTTGTAATGGAGGTTCCATTTACAGTAGGACTTGATTTGGACTGTCACTGAACCCTTTCAATTTCCAAGTCCATGCGTATCATCATCCATCCCACTGCCGAAGTGCGGAATCTTTTCCTGGGCTAGGTCGTCCACCACATTAATGACCGAGAAATTTATGACTGTGGACCCCACCTTTTATCCATTGGATATTCTTGAAACAATACAAACTTAACATACGTACTTAGACCTCCTCGTACGGACAAAAAATTCCGGGACGAAAATACCCCTCCTTTTCACGGAAACGGATTGGGTACTCCCCCTGCCACCCGCCAATGGCGGATCGCCGGTGGTCTGTGGGCCCACCACGATGTATGCCAGACCACCCACCATGATGTATGCTTTTCATCCATGCGGTCCATATATTTTTTCAGATCATTTTATGGTATGAGACCAAAAATGAGATATATCCAAATCTCAAGTGTACCACATTACAGGAAACAGTGTTGAATGAGCGTCAACCATTAGATACTCAGGTGGAGCCCACTGTGATGTTTGTGAGAAATCCTCCCCATCTAAGTTCATTCATAGGGTCACAAAGACCTGGATGAAGAGGAAAAACAAATTTCATAATGATCCAAAACTTCTGGAACTCCTAAAAGGTTTTCAATGGTAGACGTTTAATTCCCCACTGCCTTTTACAGTGTGGTCCGCTTGATAGTTAGATCTATCTTATTTTTCGTCTCAAGCCTTAATATGAGCTCGCTAAGTAGATGGACGGTTTGGATATAACAAAGACCTCATGATGGGACCCACAAAAGCAACAGCAAAAATTAAAAAAATAATAATAATAAACAGACTGCCGTGGTACGGCAGTGCTGCCGCGGCAGTCTGGCATAATTTTTTTCTTTTTTTTTTTTTACAACGAGAACTTTTCCTCCCTTACATTTTTCTCTAATATATAATTATGTAAATATGTATATATATAAGTATATAAAAATATTTTTCTTTCTTTTAATTCATTTCTTTGTCTATTTATTTAACAAGCATATCTCATAAACTAGAATGATTTTATTTTTTTTTTACACACACTCACACTAGTGGAATTTCACCACCTTTGGATACTTGAACGCTTGACCAGGGGTTGAAACTCCTAAGAGTCTATACCCCAGCAAGAGTAAGGATCCAAACTAGAATTATTTACTTAACATACCACATATGATTTCGGGGCAGAAGAAGCTAATTTAGCCAATCAACCTAGTTCTTCTTCTAATTTAGCCAATCAACCTAGTTATTTTCCAAAATTTTATCGGGTCGATGGTCAAAAATCTATTTCATTTAGTTCGTGGTCGATTTCAATCACTTCGCAGTCAAACTGGAAATTCATATTTTCCAAGATTTCAGCGGGGCATACTAGAAATTCAGCAGGGCAAACATGAAATTGAGCGGGGTAAACATGAATTTCAATAGGGCATAATGATTTTCTAGTTTGCCCCGCTGATTTTCTAGTTTGCCCCGCTGATTTCATGTTTCCCCTGCTCAATTTCATGTTTGCCCCGCTATTTTCCTAGTTTGCCCCGATGAATTTCATGTTTCCCCCGCTAAATTTCATGTTTGCCCCACTTAATTTTTAGTTTGCCCTCACTACCAAAAAAACGACCAAAGGCTACAGACTACAATAGTTTTTGGCTACGGATATAGACTGTAGCTAAATTGCTACGGCTTAAATCCATAGCTAAAAATAATTAAACCATAGCAAAAGGCTAGCGATAAGGGACTCTACGATATACATTAAAATATGTGTGCTCCATCTAATACGTCTATTTATTTTGAAAGAGCATTTTTGGGCAAGAGCCCAAAAAAGGAAGTAGTTTGAAGGCTCAAGTGGACCACACTTTAAGAAACAATGGAGATTAAATACTTACCATTGATCGATGGTGTGGTTTAAGTTGACATTCGAATTTCCTATATTTTGAGGTCAATCCCTATAAAAAAAATTTAAAAATTAATGGACAGAGTGGATATATGAAATGTATCATGATGGATTCCATAAAATCGCACTTGAGAGGGTCATTCGTCCATGACCGTTAAAACTGTATGAGGTAAACGGCTACTATCGATGGCTTTTAGCTACGGATTAAAACCGTAGTCAAACCGTAGTAAGTAAAAATGCGAAAACTCTTACTAAAAATGCGAAAACCGTAGCCAAACCGTAGTAAGTAAAAATGCGAAAACCGTAGTAAAACTGCCCTTTTTCTTTTCCCCCCTTGCACGAAATCTTTCATCTCCCTCCACTCTAAACCCATTCCGCATCCATCTCACAAAACCTTTCATTTCCCTCCACTCCAAACCCATTCCACGTCCATCTCTCTCTCTCTCTCTCTCTCTCTCTCTCTCTCTCTCTCTCTCTCTCTCTCTCTCTCTCTCTCTCTCTCCTGCGCCCCTTTTCACTCTCTCAATCTCCCCTCTCACAAACCCATCTTCTCTCCCTAACCATCCCCTCTCTCTTGATCTCACGAAGACTTCCCTCTCTGACGCCATAATCCGCGTCCATTTTAGGTATGCAAGAATGATTTTCTTCTTCTTCTTTTTTCTCTTTTGAATATTCATATTGCTATTTTTTTTTCTTTTTCTTTTTTCTTTTTTTTGGGAATTGGATTGGATTTTTTTATATATTTTATTTTTTTTTTATTTTAGGTTTTTTTTTTCTCTTATGAATGATATAGATGTTTTAATATGCCAAAATAACCATCTACTCAAGGATTTGAATGGCATGGATGTTGATGAGGCAGAGTAATGATCCTCATGTGTATAAAGAACCCGATTATAGGTAATATTGAGAAGAACATTCTTCTTAACTCAGTAGTAATTCTCCATAAATTGATTTTGATTAGTTATCTTCCCTGGACTTGTGTACAATACCTAAAGCAGGAATGTAAAGTTGAGGGTAATGCCTACTGAGGTGTTTCCTTGCTGATTTCTATTTGCAATCACATACTCACTTTCCCCATTATGTTCATGTTATATCTACAACGTTCATCCATTTTTTTAAAATTTTTATTTTATTTTTCATATGAATATGGGGGGTTCATTTTTTTAAAATTTTTATTTTATTTTTCATATGAATATGGGGTATGAACCCAAAATGGAAATCTGATCCAAATCATGTGTGGACCACACGACAGGAAAGAGTGGTAACTAAATGCCCACCATTAAAAAGTAAAATCCTCTTCAGGGCTAGAAAAAGGGGTGCGGCTTCCGTGGATCCCCTGACTAATGTAGCTTACATTAATGTCGTCCATCCAACTATAGTGTTTGGTTTGGAGATGGTTGGGCGTTTGTGGTAATGTTTCGCCTTTGGTACTTCTTCAATAAAAGTGCATTTACCTTTTTAAAAAAATCTATGATCTTTTGGTGGGTTGTTTAAAAGCTAGAGCTAAGGGGGTTATCCATGGTGTTGGCATTCAGTGCTTGGGATTCAATTACATATGGAGAATTAGTGCAATGAGCTTCTTCTTCTTTTTTTCCTAAAGGAAAATTTTTGGCTTTGAATCCATGGATTTGTGGAGTTGGGAATTTACCAAATCCATGGAGAGATTCTTATTTGGGGTTGGGGTTGTCCATGTAAAGGGTTTGTGCATCTTAAATTGGTTCTTTTTCCATGTCATTTTGTTGTATGGACATACAGTCCTTTCCAATCCGAAGTCTCAATTATTTGGCAAATTCTTCCTTATGGTATAATGTGGGGGCTATGGAGAGAAATTCTAGAATCCTTGAGGGAAAGACTTTATAAATTGGCTCTGTAATTCAATTGATTTCCTCAATGATCAAAAGTTAGAGCTTAGAAGGTGTTTGGTTGATTTGCCAAATAACACCTTCTTTGGAGAAACAAACCCCATAGTTTGTGGTGGAGAATTTTTTGCCAAATCGAAATCCATGGGGAGTGTCTTAAATGGGGTTGGGGCTGCCTTCATGGGTTGTAAGCTATTTTGGGGTCTTAAATCCAAATCCATGGGGAATTTTTTGCTGAATATTTCAATTGACTTAATAAGGTGGTTATATCCTACAAATTATTTCATGTTTTGAATGTATGGTGATGAGATGCAAGCTTGCCAAAGTACTGTCAGATGCAAAACCTCATAGGTCAAATCATCTGACTTCTTAATGCAACTCATGTGTCTGGAGAAATTGGTTTTTCTGTTGATAAATACATGTATGTGGTTCACAAATATGGAGGAGAATATAGTTAGAAGAATATGGCTTCTTAATGCAGTCACACCAAAGATTTTCTCCAAGGCTAATGGTATTTTACATTAAGAAGCAATTTGATAATTTTAATGGAAACCAAAATCACTGGGTTGCCACATCTTTGAGAGCTCAATGACCCAAAGGTATTATTGTAGCCATTGAGTTGGCCTTTTTACTAGTTAATGTTATTTTTCACGTAAATGTTCATTGGATAATATTTTTTGATTTACTTTTTACTTTCTGTAAAGTAATTGCGTTCCCCCCCCCCCCCCCCCTTTTTTCTTTTTCTTTCTTTCTTACTTTTTTAAGTGTAAATACTTTTTGATCCTTTAGTGTGGTAATATAGAATTTTTCAAAGGATTTGATGCATCTTTGTTTTCTTTATACTCCATTTGGCTGATTAATTTGAGTTTCTGTAAAATGTAAAAAGAAATGGCATTAGTCATACAAATTCTTTAGTCTTACAAAATTGATGAGGAGTCGAGCTTTGTAAAACCTGATGTCATACCAAGATGCCTGTTTCGAGAGTTAACAGTGAGCAGCTTGAGTGTTCTCAACAGCCATTACTTGACAATAACTTCGGAACTGTTTTCTCAGCTTTGCCTCCTAGCTTCATTGAACTATTGACTGGCTGTTTGAATGAAAATGAGAACAATGGTAAGATATGCAAACTATATTTACTAGTTTCTTTAGTATGACATTTTCTCTATTTGTGTAGTTTTAAAACTTTGAACTTTTTTGGTTGCAGAGATGCATATCGGATTCTTCTTTTCATGGTATGTGAATTTCTTTCATTACTAGTTCTCTGCTTCTAATCTGAAGGTTGTGCCAAGATCGTCCTGATTCTTTGTACAGGGCATCAAGATGGTGGGATCCTTCTATTGTATGGATTGGATCATACATATGTGCCATGCTGTCACATGTTTTGGTGTGAACATGACCTGACTATGCTCGTCTGTGGGCTTAGTAAAGCTCTTCCTCACTATTTGCTCCAAAAAGGGAAAAAAAAAAAAGTGCTCTTCCCCATAATATATATGGGCTCCATTAATCAACTCCCAATAGTAGCATGGAAGTCACTGTCCTCTCATATTGTAATTAGTCTTCAGTGAGATCTAGACTCTTCATTCAGGTGGTCTAATTGCTATGGATTAGGAGTTAAACATGGATTAGACGAATGACCCAATATTCATATTGGTCAGAATTCTGTTCTTACTCCTTTTTATAATGATGCTTTTGTTCAATTCTTACCAGATTTTATGACTAAAGTAGATATGGTCATTGATGAAGTAGGAGGTGATATGACAATCTAATCATTTCCAAATCGCACACAGGTTTGCATGCTTCATACTTGTACGGAAACTGAAAACTGTACATGGTGGACTATGTTAAGTTGTACAGTGGAGAATATACAGATCCTCACAGTTCTTAAGAGTTTTCCTTCTCTTTCTACCTATAAATTCAGGAAATTTTTGTAGCAAATTGTTTGGCCACTGACATGATTAATCCAAGCTCATTGTCCCTACAAATGCCACACCAAGTCCAGCATCTCTTATTTGCTGTTATTGATATGTATGCAAAGCTTGTGGTTTTAGTTATTAAGGTAGTGATCTTTTTCTTTTTTTTCTTCTGACTGAGCTTCATGTAATGAATGGAAACTAAATTGATGAATGTTTCCATCTTAGTTTGGGTATCTATGAACAGTATCAGGAGTAATGGGATGATCTATTGCAACCCCATGTGTGAGTTCTCTTTCTTTCCCTAAGGAAATACCAAGTTCATCATTCTTCTCTTCCCTCAAGTGATCATAATAACCATGCTCTTGTCCTAAGAATTCTAAACCATCACGCCATTTCGACTCATGATAGCTTGCAAGTCTCTCCACTTGATCCTTGTAAAATGGACTGTTGTCATTAGGCAAAGCTGGAGATAATGAATTTGTTTGCAATCTTGCCTAAGAGTAATTTGGGTTTGTTGTATTTGATTAAAGAATTCTTTTAGTTGCTTACTTGATTGCTAGTTTAACTGGTTGTGGTTTTTTCTTGTCAGGTTATGAGTTTGTTGTATAAGAAGTTCGATCAATAATGGTAACTCCCTCTCCTTTTTGTTGCATTATAAAAAGAAATGCATTTGCTTGGTTTGCTAGTTGCAAGTGGTTTAGCTAAAAATCATATCTACTTTGCAAACCATGTTGAGATTTTTAGAGGTAAGCAGGCACGGTCATTGTGGATGGGGCATCCTGTAATTGACAAACCGTGCACATTATGATACTAGCCATGTATATAACATGTTCCCCCATTTTAACAATGGAAATGTGGAATTTGTTGCTGTAATTTTTTGTTTGATTCAAATCAAACTCCTTCCATCTCATGAGTTAGTTGGGATTCTTGTGTAGAGAGTGGAATATATACGTGTCTTTTAATGGATGTTGTGAAATGAGGTTTGTTCATGGATCTATGGAATTGGGTGAAAGCAGATTTAGATTGAGCTTTGTGATTTATTTTTACTTTGGTTATTTATTTATTTTTTTTTATTTTTCATGTTGATATAGAAGCCTATGGAGTTTCTGAATGTGTTTACCAATGGCAGATTATCTACACTTCTGTATCTTCCTTGCTTCAACTGATGTTGCTTACAATTGCATCTCAGTCATTGCTAGTTGTGTTTTGTTTTGAAGGATTTTAGCTCCAGGTTTCACGTACTAATCCAAGTACTAACAAAATTATTACTCATTTGAGGAATCCAGTTGGATAGTTTGGATTGTCCATCAATATATAGGATTTGTGAGCTAAGTATTCTTCATGATATGTCCATCTGATGAACAGTCCAGATCTCGCAATGTGTGACAGATTACAATTTTGAATCAATGACATTATTTTCTATGTTCATGTCAGGTGAGATTCTTGCTTTTTTATGTATCATTTATTTTGGACTAAAATCATTACTTAAAACCCTTTTCATATCCTTTTGTGTTGCATGATTTAGTGGTGTTCAATGACTAATTGTAGTTAATTTTTCCTGTCAGAAATTTTACATGGTGGAGATATAGGAATATCCTGTTTCAGTCCTTTTTCTACCGAATGAAAATAGTATTCAAAACATCATTTTCTAAGTCCCCCTTTCAATGCCTTATGGTGTGTTTGGTTGCACCAGATTTTATTAAATATCATAAAATTCTACACCAAACTTATTAATCATGAGATATTTGGTGCAACCAAAAGCACCCTTGGACACAATTTTGATACAGTACAATACAACTTATATGTTTCTCCTAAGTTCATCAATTCTTTAGTTTTTCTCTAAAAAGAATAAAATGACAAAAAGGATTTTAAAGCATTATTTAATGTGTATACTAAAATTTTCCTCAAATGAATTCAAAGACTCTAAAATGGTCAAACCTAATGACCCAATATTTTCGTGATGCTAATGGAAATTGTTGGTATAAATATTCATAATATATGGATCGTTTAATCTTACCAATAAATTCCTGATATGATATGGAAAATGGAATTTGTCCCTTTATGAATATTGGAGGAGAATGTGAAGTTATTTTTGTATGGCAGGTCCTGATTGTTCTTCAGTGGGCTATGGAGCAACACAGGAGATCGGTTCTTTCATCATTGATTTAGATGGAGAGCTTAAATTCAATCGTTACTCGTGGAGAGTCGATGGATGTTACTTTTCTCTAGGTGAGGAGCAAAGTTGTTCATCAGGTGGCAGGTCTTGAAACATTTGCATATTGTAGTAAGGCTCATATAGAGGCATCTTGGAAAGTAGCCTTTGTTTGTTAATGTTCTTGTTGGACTTTTCCTTGTATACTTATGCTGTCCAGGAAACAAGTAGATATTGTATCATTTATTGTTTGCTCTTACCTGAAATGAATTTTGTACATAGTCCAATAGGAAACTTGAACTTATTGGTAGCACAATCTCTTGGCCTTTTGAAGTTTATTTATGTAATTATTTATTTATTTATTTATTTATTTGGTTGAACATTTTATGTTCTGTCAATGTCCTTTGCTATGGTTTCTGCAGGCTGTGGTGCAGATATACATGTAATTGTTAAAATTGAAAGTGCAGACTCCATACCAAATCTGCATTCTATCATTTATGTATCGATGGGGTAATCAACTTAATCATTCCATTGCCAATCTTAAAAAATGCTGCTAAGTTGAACTTGTTGATTTATCCTTGCACATCTCTAAGACTTGAAATGTTTTGACACTGCTGTTTAGTTCAGCACATTGATTTAACTTCTTAACGGTTGAACCTCTTTATCATATTTTATAATTCTCAACTACTGCAGCTTGCATCTAACATTTCTCATGTCTTATTCTGCTTCCTTTTAAAGAGTTAACTTTACCTCTCTTTATTGGCCAATACCCAAGTATTGGCAAAATTTCCTTTATTTTCTCTGATAGCCAAGAGTCAACTTTCTTGAAATGTACACACAGATCACACCCTTATTGACATATCTGTGGATCGAAATTCTTTACCTATCTAAAGATTTTGCATTCGATGGTACATTAATATCTGTTTAAGTCAATGTGTGTTGCATGTAGATTTTCTGAGTATGGAGCGTCATATGCACCCTGAGTATCATATATCTCCTCACAACTGAAATAGAGAAATGATCCACTGCTATCAAAGCAGAATAACTTATATTACTCTTAGTTGCACTAGGTCACTTTGATAGAAAAATTCATCGATCTAAGCTGTTCATTTGATCAATCACAGATTCAATGAGCTACTATGCAAAAATCATAATTGCGAACCTTATTGGGAACAAAACTCTAGTTCTGCCTATGCCTGCATTTAACGTCGTCAATGGAGGATCATAATTTTGCGAACCTTGCTGGGAACAGAACTCGGTATGCATCTTCTTCTTCTTTTCTTTTTCCTTTTTCTTTTTTTTTTTAAATTTTTTTTACTTTAATACCGAAATGGTTTCACTATCAACCTGAATTTTGCATCAACTTAAAATTTGGTTGAGTTGGGTTTCGTTGCATATAAAGGAAGTGCAAAGACAGGGTTGCGTTCCACACAACAATGATAGCAGATTTTCTATACATTAAATACCATTGAAAATCCTTTTGCAAATTTTCTAAGGAACAATGGAACTATGGAAGTTGTTGTTCCAAACTGACGGTTGTTGTTTAAATATATCTTAATGTTGTTGTTGTATAGAACAATGGTAGCAAATTTTTTAAGTGTGTGGAACAGTTGGTGAAGGGTTTTGCAGATTTTCAAAAAGAGATTTGAATTCAACTTTGTTCTTTTGCTCTTTTTTCTTGAATTTGAGGTTGGGAGTTTGGAATTTCAGGTCCTTGGGGAGAGCGATGGATTTCGATGTGATCGTAAGTCTTTCTTCATGAACTGAAAGTGGGTATTTGAAATTATAGTTTTCTTTTTTTCCAACAGAGATTTGAATTTTAGATGCGTTGCTCTTTACATGTAAATCTGATTTTCTTCTAACATCTTTCTTACTACAAATGGGGTGTTAAGACGCCTCAAATCATGAAAAATTCTGTCACGATCTTATTAAATGCAGGTCTTGGGATGGCCATGTTCCAAGTGGGTCTATAGCATTTTCAGCTGAATCTTCAAAACACACACAAACACATTTTCAGCCTCTTTACGTATAATATCATAATATGCAATTTCTTCCATTTTGTATGATGAAATTGATTTTCAACCATGTGCAGTAAGCTTTTGGATCAAAGCGAAGCTGAGAATATAAAGGGTGTTAGTTCATGGCAAATCGATAACCAGTAGAGGACATCCATGGAGTTTTCGTTTGCAATTGTTGAGAAGCTATTTGCCTACGAGAAGGTATTGGATCTTGCTGTTAATGAGAACTTTAAATAGATATATAACTACTATGTGAATGGAAATGAATGATTGTATATGATTGAATGAATGAATGATTTTGTTTGATTAAATGAATGAATTATTTTGTTTTATTGAATGAATGAATGATTTAGCCATGAAGTATTTATCTATTCTAGCTTATATGAGTTATCAGGGTGTACTACAATGGTGAGAGCTGCCATTATATCTTAATATTTTTTATTAAAATAGGCATTAGCTACGAATATTAACCGTAGCCCTTTAAGTGAAAACCGTTGCTCTTGCTAATTTTAGCCTTTTGCTACGATTCTCATGCTACTTTTAGCTACAGATATAATCTGTACCTGTATATAATTTAGATATACGTAAAACATTGCTACGGATTTAATCCGTACCTATGGTCTATATAGCTATGGCTACTAACCATAGCCATTTATCTAAAAACCGTAGCTGTTGCTGCTTTAAGCCTATTGCTACGTTTCTTGCGCACTTTTAGCTACAGATATAATCCGTAGCCGTAAATACCTTGGCGCTATAGAAGTAATGGCTATGGATTTAATCCGTATCCATTGTTTCTAAGGCTACGGATTTTATCCGTAGCCATAGATTTTAGACCTGTGGCTATGGCATCAATGGCTACGGTCGTGCTACGGACTTTAACCGTAGCCATAGGCTTTTAGCTACGATTTTTATCCGTAGCCTTTGCCAGTGTTCTGGTAGTGTCTGCTTAATTCCATGTTTGCCCCGCTAAATTTCATGATTTGCCCTGCTGAATTTCATGTTTCCCCCGCTGAAAATCAAGTTTGTCCCGATCAATTTCTTATTTTTTCCGCTGAATTTAATGTTTCCCCTGCTGAATTTCATGTTTGCCCCGTTCAATTTCATATTTGTCTCGCTTAATGTCTAGGTTCCATTCCACATATGGGGTTTTGGTGTATACATATTCTGATGAAAATGGAGGGGTATTACATAATCTGATGAACATGATGTATTATAAATAAAACATCATTGTGGGGCGTAGCAAGCGTAATCAAATTGCGTACTGAGTTAGTCAGTGCGCTCCCATTGTACTAAGTAAAGTCAGTTGGGCTCACATTGAATGTATGTAGTATATCCACGTTGTCCATCCGTTTTTCCATCTATTTTAAGGGGTTTAGCCCCAAATTGAAGCATATCAAAAGATCAAGTGGATCATACCATGGTAAACAGTGGGCATAATGATTTTCACCGTTGAAACCATAGTCGGTCCAACAGTAATGTTTGTTTATTAAACCTATTCATAAGATCATACAAACATGAATTAATAGAAAACATAATTAAAAGCTTGATCCAAAACTTCTGTGGCCCATAAGAAATGATCAACATTAGAAGTTCAATTCAAAATTTCATGTGGTGTGGTCCATTTAAACATTGGATGTGTTTAGATTTTTCAGCTCAAGCCATGAAATTATTTGTTAAGTTTGCCCCGCTGAATTTCATGTTTGCCCCGCTCATTTTTATGTTTGCCCCGCTGATTTCCTAGTTTGCCCCGCTCATTTTCTAGTTTCCCCCACTCAATTTCATGTTTGCCCCGCTGATTTTTAAGTTTGCCCCGCTGAATTTCTAGTTTGCCCCGCTGATTTTCTAGTTTACCCCGCTGAAATTATAGTTGCCCCACTGATATTCTAGTTTGCCCCGTTAATTTTCTAGTTTGTTGTAACGCCCCGAACTCGAAAATCGGGCTCACAAAATTCTCGATCGCCGAATCCGGTGCCGACAGCCTCCGTAGTACCCCATTTTCGGCTCCCAGCGTCTATACGCTAGATTTCGATCCTGGGATCAATTTTTCAATATACACTTAACTCATAATAAGCATAACCACAAGTTTACCCAAGTCACAAAGGCAACATTATCATCACATATCCACTAATATAAACAGTTGAATACAATGCTGAAATGGAAATACATATGTCAAAATCAAAGCTTCAAAAGTCCGCTGCACGCTCCAAGCTTAATGTTATTGCAACCTGATGCCACCTGCACACATCTATCGTGCATAAGCTTATAGAAAGCTTAGTGAGTGGTAAAAGTGTGTGCATAAGGTAAGTGTCAAGTAAGCAATATCAGAGTAAGCAGAAGTATTAACAAGTCCATGAGTCATACAATATCAGGGTACACAATACAGATCAGTTATGCAAATGATGAGTCAAAGCGAGCCAAATATTAGATGCCGAGGATACAATGCCATAAATCATACAATATCGAAATAAGTGAAAATATACTGATAAGTCTATGAGTGTCATCAGCCGTACCAAGGCTATGCGATGCAAATTATGAATACTAATGACCATATCAATGCAGAAACATGGCAACCCAAAATGCTAAGTACTGTAGATGTAATGTAATATGCGGTGCGAATAAAATGACCAAGCTGGAGTGAAGTCGGGATGATAGTACGTAGTATTGCAGGCTATGGGGTCCATCACAAGGGACTTCTATCCAAACCAGTCCCATACTTAAATTTGGATAGTCAGACTCAATGTGGTGAACTGCTGATCTCAGGTTAGTCGCGCGCCCAACCGAAATCCTGGCCATACGAAGGTACATAACAATTAGTTGCACACCACCAACCGAGTGGATAGTGAATGAAACGAATGCCTGAGTATACAACTCCTACTAAATAAGTCCACATATCAGTACGGTTCCTTTCTAGGATCATCACCTGGGTCTAGTACACTCCACACCACCTGCCGCCCCATCAAGTGCACAACTGGGTAAGTGGAAGAGACCTCACTACTGCCTGGCCAGTAGTCTGCCAATACCTATCTGGCTCATCGATAGCAAACCCATTCCTCGAGCTGGTCAAACTCAACCTAGTCATGCCTACTCCCTCGGGTGGGTAAAGCCACACCCCCTCCAACTGACCACGACACAGTGGGAGACGAGGCCTCCTGGTATTCAGCACTTGGGCGCTCATGTATATCCATTCAGTCTCGACGTTGGGTCGTCCTCTGGTACCAAGAGGGTTTTAGAGATTTTCACTCAGGGCCATCTATGGCAACCCGATGCTCAAACCAAATATTTCTAATGTCTCATTTGGCCATCCACGATATGCCTGTGGAAGCTACGGCCCTAATGTCGCTAGGGCGTAAAGTAATCACAACACACAATGCAAGATGTATGAGTCATACAATCTAGTCATGCATCAATCCTGCGTATACTGTGCGCTCATGTGAGATAACCTCCGCCTATCAGGAAGTCTCATAACAACCTGCCCAATGACATATATAATGGTCAAGTACATCTCATAAAAAACATGCAGATGATGCGTATGGGCATGTATCATGATGCTATACGATCACATAGTCATAATCGGTATCAATAACCGACATCGACAATCAACCTTGATAATGTGGACATTTAACCAACATTGCCCCCAACGAATGAACCATATAGAGCCTAACATACAGTGGACTCATAGCCTCACACAAGGGCCAAATATGCAACACCATGGGCCTCACTCAAGAGCTTAATACACATCGCGATGGGCCTCACTCATGGGCCACATATACATCAAGTGGGTCGCATCTCACAGGCCTAATATACATTGCAATGGGCCGCTCCCATGGGCCTAATATACATTAAGTCGGGCCTCACCATATGAGCCGAAAATATATCACAATGGGCCACGTCCCATGGGCCTCGAATACATCACAATGAGCCTCGACAATCGGAATCGGCTTTAACAATTGGAATCGACACTCGGAATCGGCCTCAATACTCGACCTCAACAATGGAAATCGGTAAATCGGTCACGACAATCGGAATCAATCGATAATCAAAATCGACAAATCGGTCACGTCAATCGAAATTTGACAATCGGTCACGATAATCGACCTCGATCACTAATCAGCAATCGGCCACGACAATCGAAATCGATCAATAATCGGAATCGGCAAATCGATCACGTCAATCGGAATAAAAAATCGGTCATGATAAATGGCCTCGATCGCTAATCCGTAATTGGTCAAGTCAATCGGAATAAGCAATTGGCCACGACAATCAAAATCGACAAATCGGTCACGACAATCGGAATCGATCGATAATTGGAATCGAAAAATCAGTCACATTAATCAAAAATCGGCAATCAGTCACGACAATTGGAATTGATTAATAATCAGAATCGATAAATTGATCACGTTAATCAGAATCAGCAATCGGTCAAGATAAATGGCCTCGATCGCTAATCGGCAATCAGTCAAGTCAATCGGAATTAGCAATCGGCCAAGACAATCAAAATCGACA
Organism: Magnolia sinica; assembly: GCF_029962835.1. NCBI lineage: Eukaryota > Viridiplantae > Streptophyta > Magnoliopsida > Magnoliales > Magnoliaceae > Magnolia > Magnolia sinica. The sequence continues at coordinate 9,836,048 of NC_080581.1, forward strand.
AATCGGTCACGACAATCGGAATCGATCGATAATCGAAATTAGTAAATCAGTCACATCAATCAAAAATCGGCAATCGACCATGACAATTGGAATCGGTCAATAATCGAAATTGGCAAATCGGTCACATCAATCGGAATCAGCAATCGGTCATGATAAATGGCCTCGATCGCTAATCGACAATCAATCAAGTCAATCAAAATTAGCAATCGGTCATGATAAATGGCCTCGATCACTAATCGGCAATCGGCCACAACAATCGAAATCGATCGATAATCGAAATCGGCAAATCGGTCACGACAATCGGCACCGATAATCAGCATCGATAATCAGCGTCGGCCTCAATAATTGGCACCGATAATCAATAAATAAACAAAGCGGGGTCCATAGATGATCAGTCGATCAACCATAGTATAAAGATCGGCACTCAGCCGTGGTTATATCAAATCCGATAGCACAGAGTCATCCGTCTACGGTGAATGGGGCCCACTTATTTGGGTTAACCCACAAAGAGAATGGGCCTAACAAGGCCTAAAGGAAGGTCACAATGAGGATGTCTAACCATCATTGCCCATCAATGTAGACATCTAACCAACATTGCTCCCAAGGAGTCGCCCACGTAAGGGATTTATACACAACACAGCGGCTACACATGCATCACATTGGGCCTCACATACATCGCATTGGGCTTCATACGAGGGCCTTAAGTGTATCACAATGGGCCACGCCCATGGGCCTTAAATACATCAAATTGGGCCTCGACCATGGGCCTGAATATCAAGTGGGTCGCATTTACATGGGCCGCATTATATAGGCAGCACTAATGGGCCCAATACACCTCACAAGGGCCGCATGGCATGGGCCCAACCTTCATCAAGGGAGGGGGTCGCACCATCTACCCCATTCATCTATTCTTAGGGATCATTTTAGAGTATTAACAAGAAATATTTAAATCACATGGACTACACTCCAAATAACAATGGTGATAATGATTCCCACCATTAGAATTCTCAAGGCCCACCATAACATTTATTTCCCATACAATCTGTTCATAAGGTCACACAGACCTGAATTAAGATGAAAAACAAATTTCAAATTGATCCAGAACTGTTGTGACCCCGAGAAGGGTTTCAATGGTGGACGTTCACTCAACACTGTTTTATGTAGTGTGGTCCTCTTGATATAGATCTGTCTTATTTTGGTCTCAAGCCTTAACTGAGCTAGCCCTTTGGATGGACGGTTTGGATGTAACACATACATTAAGCATGGGCCCTCCATCCATATGGATGGTGTGATATAAAGCATTCATTACGGTGGGGTTCCATACCCCCTGCTGACGTCCTTGGCAGTGGGACCCACAGAACTTGCTGTCGTCAGATGGCAGTGGGTCCCACCATCAAAAACAGATGGACGGCATGTGTAAAACACATACATCATGGTTGGGATCCACCGTCCATGGGCTGGACGGTGGATGCAGCGCATCATCCAGGTGGTCCCACCGTCAGGATGAATGGACGGTTAGATATAACACGTACCTGGTGGGACCCACACATTGCAGACGTCAATAGGCAGCTATATAGTTGTCGTACATGCAGCTACTGATGCTTTAAAGGAGAGCAGAGGTGGGTCCCATGGAGGGCCCACCCTTTTATATGTAAGATATATAATATAGTATATATACAGCTGCTGCTGGTGCAACTTTATGCTTTAAAAGGGTGCAGAGGTGGGTCCCACGTAGGGCCCACCCTCATATGTATATAAAATATATATATATATAATATTATATTATAAGATAACTAATATAATATGATATATTATATTAATACTATATTTAATATAAGGCAACATCCTGGCCGTCCACAGCCTGGACATACACATACATCAAGGATGGCCCCACACATGGGGGTGGGTCTCACTGTCCAAGGACGGTGGATGCTACACATACATGATGGTGTGGCCCACCCCAATGGATGGACGGCGTGGATGGTCCCATGGACCCCACCGTCAACACACTCTTCACTGTTAGCCACTCCCAGTAGGGAATCAGTGCCCAGACCTCAATGTTGAAAGGAGGTATCTTTCACTCAGCCTACCACTGGAGCTATCGATCTGGTCTGACAGCGAAGACCTCAGCATTGAAACGAGGTATCTATCACCCAGTCTATCTCTTGAGCTATGGATCTGGGTGGATCATCACATCAAGGAGGGCCCCACCCATACGTGTGGGGCGGGCCACGTCCTAGATGGATGGTTGGGATGATATACAAACATCATGTTGTGTCCCTCATGGATGGGGTCCACCGGTAGATGACATGAATAAAATACACACATCATAGGTGGGCCATTGATCATAGGAAGAGAAAGAGAGAGAGAAAGAGAGAAAGGAACATGTAGGGGAGGACCCCGCCACTATTGGGCCCTCCCTTGAACCATATATACATTAAGTGGGTCCTACAACAAGTGGACCCTCAAATCACAAAAAGTAAGAATATGGGTCCAAGATCACCCACCGTCCACTCCTTCTTGCTCCCTTGGCTTCCTTTGCTCATTAACTTCGATCCTAATGGAAGAGATGGAGTTTGGATGGTTGAGATGGAAGATGAGAGGGTGGAAAGTGGGCCACATTAAAGCTCCTCCATGAGAGCTTAGGAAGCATGGACGTGTGGTGTTTTGGGTTGCTTGGAATGGAACTTGAGAAATGAAAAAGTGAGGGTTGTAAGGAGAGAGAGAGGGATGGGTGATGGAGTGATAAATGTGGTGAGTGATGGGTGGGTAAGAGATTGTTGACTTTAGGGGTAGATTGTGTAAGAAAGGTATGGGGTGTGTAAGAACTTTTTGACTTATGGGGTTGCTTGGGAATGAGTGTGAGGTGATGGTGTACTTGACCCTTGATGGGATTGATTGATTGATTGAGGTGACATATCATAAAGATTCTCTTGGGTTTTGCAACGCGCATCGTTTTTCTCGAACTGAACGCGGGCCCACATCTCCTGGCCATGGTATCGGATCGGTATGCAAGACACGGCGTTAGAACCGCGGCGATGGTGCAATTGCAATGGTACAAGTCTTGGATTACGCCGACTTAAATCTACGGGATACGTCTAAAGGTCGTGCTCAAATATTGATTATAAGTCGCAGGTTGTCGGAATTCGACGGGAATGATTGCGGAAATTGACGGTACAGTACGGATTAAGATACGGGCCTTACATTTGCCCTCCTCAATGTAAGACCCGTATCCTAGTCCGTTCTGTTCCGTCGAATCCCGCGATCCTTCCTGTCGAATTTCGGCAACCCATGACGTATAATCGACGTTGCGATCGACCCTAAGTCGTATGTTGTACATTTGAGTCGGCTTAAATCAAGACCTTTACCATTGCGACCGCACCGTCGCCGCGGTTCCGACGCCGCGTCTCTCGCACCGATCCGATACCCTGGCAGGAAGATGTGAGCCGGCGTTTATTTCGAAGAAAACGCCGCGCGTTTGCAATCCCTAGAGAATCTCTACAATATGTCAAATCAATCCCATCCATCACCTCATGTCAAGTACAAGCAACCCATGCTTTCTCTCTCCAAAGTCAACCTTTTCTCACCCTCTCTCTTACACACCCATGCTAGTCAAGTACACATCACCTCACCCATCACTCACATCCATCACTCTCTCTCTTTACATCCCATCTCTCCCTCTCTCTTTCTCATTTCTCAACTCAACTCCAAGCAACCAAGGAGAGAGCTCACGTCCAAGCTTCTCCATGTGAGAGAGTGCATGTGTGTGGCCCACTTTCCCATCCCAAATCTTCCATCCTAGCCTTTCATTTTCCATCTTCCACCGTTGAAGTGAAGCCTAAGGAGATCGGCATTTCAACGGACCGAGAAGATCGACCGGTGGGTGCTTCTATAGACTAGGTTTTCATGTTCTTATAATGGGCCAAGTGAGGCCTACCGATCAATGGTATGGATCTCACTTTGGACCCTTGATGTGGCTAATGGCCCACCTTGATGCTTAAGATCATTCCATGATGGGGCCATTCTCCATGGACCCCATCATGATGTTTATTTTCTTACATGAATATGGTCATCTAGACCTTCTAGTTTGGTGGAGAAATGATCTCCACCGTTGATTTTCAATTTGGTGGGCCCATATGCAAGGGGACCCACTTGATGTATGATTGGATGCTTGAAACGGAGGGCCCATAGTGCCGGGGTCCCTCCATCACACGTGTATATCTCTCTCTCTCCCTCCCTTCCTTTATTTCTTCTTTTCTTGTGATGTTGGTGTGATTGTGTGGCCCGCCCGAATAGACCACACCATAAGGCTTGTATTTTATGCTAAACCATCTATAGGTGTGACCCACCTTATATGTATTATAACCACAACACTCATCATTTGGTGGCCCACCTAAACAGGGCCCACCTTATGCATGTGAGAGGCCCAAACCGTCCAGCGTCCAGGGACGCTGGACGTCCATGTGATAACACAAATATAAGCTTGGCTCCCAAGCTTCTTGGTGGCCAACTCATACAGGCCTCATCTTGATGTATGCTTCAAATCCAAGCCGTCCATCTCAATTTTCAGATTATTTTAGGCGTTGAGCCGAAAAATGGGACTGATCTAACTTTCTAGCGGGCCACACCCTTGAAAATAGTAATTTCTACCGTTGAAACTCACTTTAATTTTTCTACATGCCCAAAAATGCCCAATATTAGACTTGATGGATTTGTTATACACGGTAGAATCCATCGGCGGACCCGGATTCAACAGATATGGACCCTACCTCTGAAAAACCACAAAATCTTGGGTTTTCAAAAAAAAAAAAAAAAAATCAAACAGCAGCATTGCTGCTGCCATTGGTGTCAGACGCTGACACCGCCTGGCGCGGGCGAGCGGACAGCAGGGTCCCACGGCTCCAGCCGTGGGCCCCACCTTGATGTTTATATGTCATCTAAGCCGTCCATATGGTGGGCCATTAGGGCAGAGAGCCCCCCTCCAAATTTCAGCCTCTTCCAAGACTCAGGTGGCCCACATCATGGGAAACAATGCGATTGAATGTCTACCCTTTGAAAACCTTATCCGGGCCACAGAAGTTTTGGATCAATCTGAAATTTATTTTTACTCTTCGTCCAGGTCTATGTGACCACATGGACGGATTGGATGGTGAACAAACATTATGGTGGGCCCCACGTGGGACCCACAGTTATGTATATATTTTATTCACACCGTCCCCAGCACGGGACGGTGGAAACCACCGTGTATGTGTTCCCTCCAGGCCGTCCACGGCAGTGGACGGTGAGCTCCACCATGATTTATGTGCTTATCCACACTGTCCACTCTCTGGACAGTGGACCCCACCATGATGCTTGTGTTGCATCCCCAACCGTCAATCCTTTTTGCAAGCTCATTTTAAGGCATGATTCAAGTGATTCAAGTGGGTCAGATATGTGGTTCAAGTGGGTCCTACCACTATTATTTGAAGTAAGGATCAGTTGATCCTTTGGCATGAATTTATATATATATATATATATATATATATATATATATATATATATATATATGTATGTATATATTTGTGTGTATATGCTTCCTGACGTCACAATCAAAATAAGGAAAAGAAATACTCAAAGCTATTGCAGACCCATTGTAATTTCAGTCACAACAGGCCATTAAAAACTAGAAATATTCCCATAATAAAATTAAATCAGAAACCACTTCAATCTAAACGAAGGATACCATCAGCATAAATTCTCCCATCACTTTACAAGCTTCACCTCTTAGCCCTAGCTAAGAGGTTTAGCCTAGCGTGATCATGCTAGAACCAGAGAAAAAAAAACATCAAAGGAAAGAAATAAATAAAAGGAAAAGAAAAAGGAAACAAAGACCGGATGTCTCTTGCTCTTGCAATCGTCAGTCATGTCCCTGCCACGAATTTCTTCTTCCTCTCTCTTGGTTCCAGCTTCCCTCAGCTTTTTCTTCTTTTCTTCCTTTTCTTTTCTTCACACGCTGCTAGTCCCACGGTCCAGCAGCCCTGCTCGTCCAAAGCCTCTCTCCCGTTTTCCTCCCCACGTCCAAGCCTCCAAAACCGAGCCCCTCATGCTCACGTCCAAAAAAATTCCCCTTTCAATGCTTTCTCCCTCCTGTTTTATAGAAGACCCCCTGTACAACTTCAGTCCAAGTTTTCCCCCCGCACCACGAAAGCTTTTACAATTTGTTTACGCAACTGAGTTCGTATGCACAGCAAAAGCGCAAAACGACTTGCGTTTGGAGTGTATTTGCGGCGTGATATCGACCTACCTGACAATTCTGAAATCTTGGCTAGGGTATTGGCCTCCCTGTAGACACATTAGACGGTCTGGATCACTCAAAATGTTAATGATCGTGACCCACTACCTCCCGCAAATCCCGGATTCGACCGGATGCGGAAATAGAGCTTGCGCAAAGAGGAGTTCGCTGACGAGTTGGTGGTGCCCCACAGAGGTATTTTTGGGGAAATCCACCCCATCCATTGGATTCAGGACGAAATTTCGGTCAAGAATGGGTGGTTTTGAACGTCCATTCACGAGGCCCAAAGAAGAAATCATGCTAAAATTCATTTTGAACGTTGCAGGAGCGCCTGTTTGTGGCCTCTGTATCGTGCACATGTGCACGCTTGGGTGTAAAATTTTAGCAAGGTTTTATAGTATTTGAGGCCCTCTACACGATGGATGGCTTGGATCATCCGAAAAATTACACTGTGGGGCCCACTACCGTGACTATGCGATGCAAATTTGAATACTAATGACCATATCAATGCAGAAACATGGCAACCCAAAATGTTAAGTACTGTAGATGCAATGTAATATGCGGTGCGAATGAAATGACTAAGCTGGAGTGAAGTCGGGATGATAGTACGTAGTATCGCAGGCTATGGGGTCCATCACAAGGGACTTCTATCCAAACCAGTCCCATACCTAAATTTGGATAGTCAGACTCAATGTGGTGAACTCCTGATCTCAGGTTAGTCACGCACCCAACCGAAATCCTAGCCATACGAAGGTACATAACAATTAGTTGCACACCACCAACCGAGTGGATAGTGAATGAAACGAATGCCTGAGTATACAACTCCTACTAAATAAGTCCACATATCAGTACGGTTCCTTTCTGGGATCATCACCTGGGTCTAGTACACTCCACACCACCTGCCGCCCCATCAAGTGCACAACTGGGTAAGTGAAAGAGACCTCACTACTGCCTGGCCAGTAGTCTGTCAATACCTACCCGGCTCATCGATAGCGGACCCATTCCTCGAGCTGGCCAAACTCAACCTAGTCATGCCTACTCCCTCGGGTGGGTAAAGCCACACCCCCTCCAACTGACCACGACACAGTGGGAGACGCGGCCTCCTGGTATTCAGCACTTGGGCGCTCATGTATATCCACTCAGTCTCGACGTTGGGTCATCCTCTGGTACCAAGAGGGTTTTAGAGATTTTCACTCAGGGCCATCTATGGCAACCCGATGCTCGAACCAAACATTTCCAATGTCCCATTTGGCCATCCACGATATGCCTGTGGAAGCTATGGCCCTAATGTCGCTAGGGCGTAAAGTAATCACAACACACAATGCAAGATGTATGAGTCATACAATCTAGTCATGCATCAATCCTGCGTATACTGTGCGCTCATGTGAGATAACCTCCGCCTATCAGGGAGTCTCATAACAACCTGCCTAATGACATATATAATGGTCAAGTACATCTCATAAAAAACATGCAGATGATGCGTATGGGCATGTATCATGATGCTATACGATCACATACTCATAATCGGTATCAATAACCGGCATCGACAATCAACCTTGATAATTTGGACATTTAACCAACATTGCCCCCACGAATGAACCATATAGAGCCTAACATACAGTGGACTCATAGCCTCACACAAGGGCCAAATATGCAACACCATGGGCCTCACTCAAGAGCTTAATACACATCGCGATGGGCCTCACTCATGGGCCACATATACATCAAGTGGGTCGCATCTCACAGGCCTAATATACATTGCAATGGGCCGCTCCCATGGGCCTAATATACATCAAGTCGGGCCTCACCATATGAGCCGGAAATATATCACAATGGGCGACGTCCCATGGGCCTCGAATACATCACAATGAGCCTCGATAATCGGAATCGGCTTCAACAATTGGAATCGACACTCGGAATCGGCCTCGATACTCGACCTCGACAATGGAAATCGGTAAATCGGTCATGACAATCGGAATCAATCGATAATCGGAATCGACAAATCGGTCACGTCAATCGAAAATTGACAATCGGTCACGATAATCGGCCTCGATCACTAATCAGCAATCGGCCACGACAATCGAAATCGATCAATAATCGGAATCGGCAAATCGATCACGTCAATCGAAATCAAAAATCGGTCATGATAAATGGCCTCGATCGCTAATCCGTAATTGGTCAAGTCAATCAGAATCAGCAATTGGCCACGACAATCAAAATCTACAAATCGGTTACGACAATCGGAATCGATCGATAATCGGAATCGACAAATCGGTCACATTAATCAAAAATCGGCAATCGGCCACGACAATTGGAATCGATTAATAATCAGAATCGATAAATCGATCACGTTAATCGGAATCAGCAATCGGTCAAGATAAATGGCCTCGATCGCTAATCGACAATCAGTCAAGTCAATCGGAATTAACAATCGGTCAAGACAATCAAAATCGGTAAATTGGTCACAACAATCAGAATCGATCGATAATCGAAATTGGCAAATCAGTCACATCAATCAGAAATCGGCAATCGACCACGACAATTGGAATCGGTCAATAATCGAAATTGGCAAATCGGTCACGTCAATCGGAATCAGCAATCGGTCATGATAAATGGCCTCGATCGCTAATTGACAATCAGTCAAGTCAATCAGAATTAGCAATCGGTCATGATAAATGGCCTCGATCGCTAATCGGCAATCAGCCACAACAATCGAAATCGATCGATAATCGAAATCGGTAAATCGGTCACGACAATCGGCACCGATAATCAGCATCGATAATCGACGTCGGCCTCAATAATTGGCACCGATAATCAATAAATAAACAAAGCGGGGTCCATAGATGATCAGCCGATCAACCATAGTATAAAGATCGGCACTCAGCCGTGGTTATATCAAATCCGATAGCACAGAGTCGTCCGTCTACAGTGAATGGGGCCCACTTATTTGGGTTAACCCACGAAGAGAATGGGCCTAACAAGGCCTAAGGGAAGGTCACAATGAGGATGTCTAACCATCATTGCCCCTCAATGTAGACATCTAACCAACATTACTCCCAAGGAGTAGCCCACGTAAGGGATTTATACGCAACACAGCGGCTACACATGCATCACATTGGGCCTCACATACATCGCATTGGGCTTCATACGAGAGCCTCAAGTGTATCACAATGGGCCACGCCCATGGGCCTTGAATATCAAGTGGGTCGCATTTACATGGGCCGCATTATATAGGCAGCACTAATGGGCCCAATACACCTCATAAGGGCCGCATGGCATGGGCCCAACCTTCATCAAGGGAGGGGGTCGCACCATCTACCCCATTCATCTATTCTTAAGGATCATTTTAGAGTATTAACAAGAAATATTTAAATCACATGGACTACACTCCAAATAACAGTGGTGATAATGATTCCCACCATTAGAATTCTCAAGGCCCACCATAACATTTATTTCCCATACAATCTGTTCATAAGGTCACACAGACCTGAATTAAGATGAAAAATAAATTTTAAATTGATCCAGAACTGTTGTGACCCCGAGAAGGGTTTCAATGGTGGACGTTCACTCAACACTGTTTTATGTAGTGTGGTCCTCTTGATATAGATCTGTCTTATTTTGGTCTCAAGCCTTAACTGAGCTAGCCCTTTGGATGGACGGTTTGGATGTAACACATACATTAAGCATGGGCCCTCCATCCATATGGATGGTGTGATATAAAACATTTATTGCGGTGGGGTTCCATACCCCCTGCTGACGTCCTTGGCAGTGGGACCCACAGAACTTGCTGTCGTCAGATGGCAGTGGGTCCAACCATCAAAAACAGATAGACGGCATGTGTAAAACACATACATCATGGCTGGGATTCACTGTCCATGGGCTGGACGGTGGATGCAGCGCATCATCCGGGTGGTCCCACCGTCAGGATGAATGGACGGTTAGATATAACACATACCTGGTGGGACCCACATGTTACAGACGTCAATAGGCAGCTATATAGGTGTCATACACGCAGCTACTGCTGCTTTAAAGGAGAGCAGAGGTGGGTCCCTCATAGGGCCCACCCTTATATATGTAAGATATATAATATTATATATACGGTTACTGCTGGTGCAGCTTTATGCTTTAAAAGGGTGCAGAGGTGGGTCCCACGTAGGGCCCACCCTCATATGTATATAAAATATATATATATAATATTATATTATAAGATAACTAATATAATATGATATATTATATTAATATTATATTTAATATAAGGCAACATCCTGGCCGTCCACAGCCTGGACATACACATACATCAAGGATGGCCCCACACATGGGGGTGGGTCTCACTGTCCAGGGACGGTGGACGCTACACATACATGATGGTGTGGCCCACCCCAATGGATGGACGGCGTGGATGGTCCCATGGACCCCACCGTCAACACACTCTTCACTGTTAGCCACTCCCAGTAGGGAATCAGTGCCCAGACCTCAATGTTGAAAGGAGGTATCTTTCACTCAGCCTACCACCGGAGCTATCGATCTGGTCTGACAACGAAGACCTCAGCATTGAAACGAGGTATCTATCACCCAGTCTATCTCTTGAGCTATGGATCTGGGTGGGTCATCACATCAAGGAGGGCCCCACCCATACGTGTGGGGCGGGCCACGTCCTAGATGGATGGTTGGGATGATATACAAACATCATGTTGTGTCCCTCATGGATGGGGTCCACCGGTAGATGACATGAATAAAATACACACATCATAGGTGGGCCATTGATCATAGGAAGAGAAAGAGAGAGAGAGAAAGAGAAAGGAACATGTAGGGGAGGACCCCGCCACTATTGGGCCCTCCCTTGAACCATATATACATTAAGTGGGTCCTACAACAAGTGGACCCTCAAATCACAAAAAGTAAGAATATGGGTCCAAGATCACCCACCGTCCACTCCTTCTTACTCCCTTGGCTTCCTTTGCTCATTAACTTCGATCCTAATGGAAGAGATGGAGTTTGGATGGTTGAGATGGAAGATGAGAGGGTGGAAAGTGGGCCACATTAAAGCTCCTCCATGAGAGCTTGGGAAGCATGGACGTGTGGTGTTTTGGGTTGCTTGGAATGGAACTTGAGAAATGACAAAGTGAGGGTTGTAAGGAGAGAGAGAGGGATGGGTGATGGAGTGATAGATGTGGTGAGTGATGGGTGGGTAAGAGATTGTTGACTTTAGGGGTAGATTGTGTAAGAAAGGTATGGGGTGTGTAAGAACTTTTTGACTTATGGGGTTGCTTGGGAATGAGTGTGAGGTGATGGTGTACTTGACCCTTGATGGGATTGATTGATTGATTAAGGTGACATATCGTAAAGATTCTCTTGGGTTTTGCAACGCGCATCGTTTTCTTCGAACTGAACACGGGCCCACATCTCCTGGCCATGGTATCGGATCGGTATGCAAGACACGGCGTTAGAACCGCGGCGATGGTGCAATTGCAATGGTACAAGTCTTGGATTACGCCGACTTAAATCTACGGGATACGTCTAAAGGTCGTGCTCAAATGTTGATTATAAGTCGCAGGTTGTTGGAATTCGACAGGAATGATTGCGAGAATTGACGGAACAGTACGGGCTAAGATACGGGCCTTACATTTGCCCTCCTCAATTTCATGTTTCCCCCACTGAAATTCAAGTTTGCCCCGCTCAATTTCATGTTTTTGTAACGAGGTATTCGCATGCTTCTTTGAAGAGGGCAACTCTCTTCTCTTGTTAAATGAATAAAGAAAGAAATTATAAAAAGAGAAAAAAATTTATATATATATATATATATATATATATATATATATATCTATCTATATATATATGTATGTATGTATGTATGTATGTATGTATGTATGTATGTATGTATGTATGTATGTATGTATGTATGTATGTATGTATTAGAGAAAAATGTAGGTAGAATAAAGTTCTCCGTGTTTAAAAAAACAGACTGGCGCGGTAGTACCGCCGTAGCACTACCGCCGATACGGCAGTACTGTCGCGGTAGGTTCGGCGGTACTATCGCGACAGGCTGTATAATCTGTGCACCCTCTATGGCTACAGATTATAACCGTAGCCATTGTACCGCGACAGTACTGCCGTATCAGTGATAGTGCCAAGCCAGTCTATTTTTTTATAACACGGAGAACTTTATTCTACCTACTTATATTTTTCTCTAATACATATTTATATAAATACGTATATATAAGCATATAAAAAAAATTCTCTCTTTTTATAATTTCTTTCTTTATTCATTTAATAAGAATATGTTCTAAACCAAAATTATTTACTTGATGTATCATATATGATTTTGGGGTAGGAGAAGCAACTTTAGCCAACTAACCTGATTATTTTCCAAGATTTTATCAGGTCAATGGTCAAAAATCCATTTCATTTACTTCGCAGTCAATTTTAATCAGTTTGCGGTTCATATGCAGGTGTAGCAATTATATATGACACAAGCAAATAGCAAAATTGTGTTTACAAAAATGACAATTCATATGCTTAACCCACTCATTTTTCATGCTCGCCCCGCTCATTTTCATGTTTCCCCCACTCATTTTCTAGTTTCCCCCGCTCATTTTCTAGTTTTTCCCGCTCATTTTCATGTTTGTCCCGCTGTTTTTCTAGTTTGCCCCGCTCATATTTCAGTTTGCCCCGCTGTTTTTCTAGTTTGCCCCGCTCATATTTCAGTTTACCCTGCTGTTTTTCTAGTTTGCCCCACTCATATTTCAGTTTACCCCGCTGATTTTCTAGTTTCCCCCGCTGATTTTCATGTTTCTCCTACTGATTTTCTAGTTTACCCTGCTCATTTTCATGTTTCCCCCACTGATTTTCTAGTTTCCCCCGCTCATTTTCTAGTTTCCCCCGCTCATTTTCATGTTCCCCCACTGATTTTCTAGTTTACCCCGCTCATATTTCAATTTGTCTCGCTGTTTTTATAGTTTACCCCAATCATACTTTAGTTTGCCCCGCTGTTTTTCTAGTTTGTCCCACTCATATTTCAGTTTGCTCCACTATTTTTCTAGTTTTCCCCGCTCATATTTCAGTTTGCCCCACTGTTTTTCTAGTTTGCCCCGCTCATACTTCAGTTTGCCCCGCTGTTTTTCTAGTTTGCCCCGCTCATACTTCAGTTTGTCCCGCTGTTTTTCTAGTTTGCCCCGCTCATACTTCAGTTTGCCCCGCTGTTTTTCTAGTTTGCCCCGCTCATATTTCAGTTTGCCCCACTGTTTTTCTAGTTTGCCCCGCTCATATTTCAGTTTGCCCCGCTCATACTTCGGTTTGTCCCGCTGATTTTCTAGTTTGCCCCACTCATATTTCAATTTGCCGCGCTGATTTTCTAATTTGTCCCGCTCATACTTCAGTTTGCCCCACTGATTTACATGCTTTCCCCGCTAGCTTAGGATTCTTACTCTTGCTCGGGTGGTAGACTATTAGGAGTTTCAACACCCGGTCAAGCGTTCAAGTATCCTTATGTGGTGAAATTCCACTAGTGTGAGTGCATGGGGGTGTGTGTGCATGTGTTAAAAAAAAAAAAAAAATTCGAATTTAAGAGATATGCTTGTTAAATTAATAGACAAAGAAATGAATTAAAAGATAGAAAAATATTTTTATATGCTTATATATACATATTTACATAATTATGTATTAGAGAAAAATGTAAGAGAGAAAAAGTTCTCTCTGTAAAAATTTAAAAAAAATTTAAAAAATTTAAAAAAAAAAATCTACCAGTGCCGCGGCTGTCTGTGTTTTTTGTTTTTGCTAGTTGCTTTCGTGGGTCCCATCATGAGGTCTGTTTATATCCAAACCATCCATCTATTTGGTGAGCTCATATTAAGGCTTGAGACAAAAAATAAGATAGATCTAACTATCAAGTGGACCACATTGTAAAAGGCAGTGGGGAATTGAACATCTATCATTGAAACCCTTCCAGGGGCTACAAAAGTTTTGGATCATTATGAAATTTGTTTTCCCTTTTCATCCAGGTCTTCGTGACCATATGAATGAACTTAGACGGGGAGAATTTCTCATAAGCATCACAGTGGGCCCCACCTGAGTTCCTATTGCCGGACCGTCCGATGCACGCCAGCACGAGGAAGGTAGGGGTATTTTCGTCCTCAAATTCGGTGTCCGTACGAGGAGGTCTAAGTACGTATGTTAAGTTTGTTTTGCTTCATAAAAACCACTGGATAAAAGGTAGGGTCTACAGTCGTAAATTTCTCTTAATGACCCGCTAAACCCTATAAAAACCTCACATATCCGTCACCTCAAATCAACCTCCACTGACACACCCCATTTCCCATGGAATCCAAAGAGCCCCGTGTAGCCATTTTCCCATTCATGGCTAAGGACCACACCAGCCCTTTGCTGGACCTCTCCAAGGCCCTCTCATGCAAGGGCCTCAAGGTCACCATCATCACCACCCCATCAAACTCCCCTTTCATCCTTCAATCCACATCCAACCACCCCACAATAAATAACGTCGAACTCGAGGTCCCATTAGTCGAAGGCCTACCCAAGGGCTGCGAGAACACCGACCAGCTCCCCTCCATGGACCTCTATTTCCCATTTGTACGTGCCACCGAGCAGCTCCAGCGTCCGTTTGAGCAGCTACTGCATGAGATGTCCAACGGCCAGGATCTGCCCATCTTCGTGATCTCCGACTTCTTCTTGGGGTGGACCCTCGATGTGTGTAACATATTCGACGTCCCTCGACTCGTCTTCCACGGCATGGGAGCATTTGCGCTTTCTGCGTCCAAGTCCTTGACCGTGCATGCACCACATAAGCATGTGTGCAGAGACGACGAACCTTTCAAAGTGCCGAGGCTCCCAACAACTACCCGGCTGACGTTAGCGGATCTTCCCCGCAGGTTGAAATTGTTGGACCCGACAGCAGACCCGTTTGCTAAATTTATAATGGAAGTCCATGACTCAGACGGGGGCAGCTGGGGTGTGATTGTTAATAGCTTTGTTGAGATGGAGGGAGATTATGTGCCTGCTCTAGAGTCCTACAGGAATGGAGCTAAGATATGGTGTGTGGGCCCCATCTTGTTGTACAAAGAAATGGAGGATGCTGAGCATACCCGAGATGCTGAGGCCCCGAATCAATACCTGGCATCTAAATGCGTGGAATGGTTGGACAAACGTAGCACATCACCATGTTCTGTAATCTATGCATCATTCGGGACCCAAACACATATCTCCAACGCCCAGCTTGATGAGGTCACGTTAGGGTTAGAGATATCATGCCAACCGTTCATCTGGGTGGCTAGATCGATTACATAGTCCCCACCTGATGGAATGGAAGAGAGGATAAAAGAGAGAGGTCTGATCATAAGAGAATGGGCCCCACAAAGGCGAATCCTCGCCCACCCAGCCATCGGAGGGTTCCTGAGTCATTGTGGCTGGAACTCGGTGCTGGAGAGCATATCGGGAGGGGTGCCGATCCTAGCTTGGCCAATGGTCGCCGAGCAGCGCTTGAACGCCAAGTTCGTTGTGGATGAACTCCAAAATGGGGTTAAGATCGTCAGTTGTACCAGTGCCGAGGAGGAAACTATCATTGGGCGGGCGTGATCTGTAAAGGAGTGGAGGAGCTTATGGGCAAAGATAGAGGAAGGAGGTACAGGGAGAGGACCAAAGAGCTAAGCCAGGCGGCAAGGCGAGCCGTCCATGAAAGTGGGTCATTTGATAAGAGATTAAATGAGATGATTAATCGTTTAATTAATCGGGTTAAGTAAGGATTTTATTTGGGATGATGGAAGTCGATTACTTAAGAAAATATATTTGTAGAATTTATGTGTGTATTGTTTTCAATAGGATTTATAGGGGAAAAATATGATAAGTCCGAAGACCCGAATATGGAATGGACCAACTCTATTGACACTGCCCTGGATTTCGAAGCAATAAGCAATAAGTCCAACCGAGGCAAAAGAATCAAATGCTTCAAAGAGAGACTTATCTCGAACGGCAGGGAATGAACCTCGACCGTGTCTTACAGAGTCATGAGCCATAAGCAAAATATGTAAGACGCATAAAGTTGACTTGAATAATGAGGCAGCAACGTCTAAAGAGACCAATTAAGGTCCACGGCACAGAAGCCACCTGACCAACCATAAAACTGATCCATATTAAGTCAGTTACACCATATTAAGTCGGTTACAGAGTCTGCTGTCGGATTAAGAGAAGGTATCTATATGAATCAGTTCCGTCTCATCCGACAGAAGGCATACTGCTTTCTCCTTGCAACTAGCCGAGACGCACTCACTCTTAGAGTCGGTTAGGGCCGAGACAGGCAAGGAAGAACCGGTGTAAATAGAAATACCGTTTCAAAAGTCTTGTGAAAGGATTTCCGATCCCGAAGATA
This sequence comes from Magnolia sinica, assembly GCF_029962835.1. Classification (NCBI taxonomy): domain Eukaryota; kingdom Viridiplantae; phylum Streptophyta; class Magnoliopsida; order Magnoliales; family Magnoliaceae; genus Magnolia; species Magnolia sinica. The sequence goes on from NC_080581.1 coordinate 9,852,694, forward strand.
TCAGGATCAGGCAAAATCCATAAACGGATCACAACCAAATCAAATCTCCGATATATGCAGAAGACAATTCCTGCACGACGGGATCCTCTCATTCCTATAAAAACAAGAGATCTCTATGATGTAAGGTACGCAGAAAACTTTTCTCAAAAACCCCTTTGTACGATTCTATCACTGACTTAAGTATCAGAGGATCCCTGGCTCTAGCCAGGGTCTCCTTTGTTTCGTTCCTGTGCAGGTAATAGGTCGAGAGAGGGTTCACCAGTTTTTTGCATCAATAGGATTATATTAGCTTTAATTAAAGAAAAGATAAACGTATTTCTATATGTAATTAAAGGCATGAAAGTCAGTCTTCTTCCGTATTGTATGGGGTCATGCTAAGTGGGGAATAGATTAGGTGTTACCGTTACCGTGTGGGGCCCACCTTAATGTATTTATTATATCTCCATTTCGTCCATCTGATTTTACATTCATTTTAAGAAAAGATAAATCTTAAGTAGATCCAAATTTTTAGTGTACCCCACACCATTGGAAAGAGTGGTGACTGGTCATTAAAAAACTTTTTGAGGGCCACAACGTTTTTCGATCAAGCTGATATTTGTATATCCCCTTCATTAGATCTTCTTGAAGTTATCAACAGGTTGGATGGAAAATAAACATCACGAAAAACCTTACAATGGACCATTTGGAAGTTTTTAATGGTGTGGTGTTCAATCACACCACTGTTTCCTGTGGTGTGGTCTACGTGAGATTTGAATCTGCTTAATTTTTGGACCACGTCCTAAAATGGGCTGGAGAAACAGCTAAGTGTAGCAGTAACATTTTTTTTCCCTAGCAAGGTGGCTGGCTGTATTCTACCACGTAGGTCTTTTAAGCCCACACGTGTGGAACCATGGTCGATTCACGTGATAGCACACGTATATGGAACAAGTGTGCAAGATTTTGAGCTTTGTATTAGGTGGTCACACCGTTAATTTCGTTTGGAAGTGGATTAGGTGTGGCCCGGGCCTCACCCAAGATGGTTAAGTCCTCACCGTGGGGCCACCTTGATATATGTATTATATATCCAATACGTACATCCTATTTTCCGGATCGTTTTTCGTCACGAGACCGAAGCAGATCCAAATCTCAGGTAGACCATACTTACAGTGCTTGTTGAACTCTCCGCCATTTAAAACTTGTAAGGGCCCACCTGTAATATTTCGGTAATGTTTATTTCCCATGCAACCTGCTGATAAGGTCAGCAGCAATATTAGCTATTACGCTGTGAATAGCTAATCCACGTCCGCTAATGTAATTATGTATTAATGAGGTTACACCCTCATCCATAGCTCAAGTGGTAGCCTGAGTGAAAGATACCTCCTTTGTTGTGTACTACAAACTAACCCAAAAAAAATGAGGTTTTTAATTTTTGTAAGGTTTTTTTTAAAATTTTTTTAACAAATAGCTGTGCTAACGTCAGCATAATGTGCTGGCCCAATGAAATTTCATGATACAAAGAAATGCCTGTATCTTGCAAACAGAGGATCCGTAATCGCTATTCTGTATCATTTTCCTGCATTCCATAATTTGCTGGATGTGTTTATACGGGCTTTAAGAAATAAATAAATAAATAAAAATTCTCTTATTAAAATTATTTTCATCTAGAAACAAAGGGTAACACCACGTGGGAGTTTAAACACTATAAAATACCGATGAAATGGGTAATTTCAGTACCTTTCATCTGTCCGTTAACTATAGTTGCTTTTTCTCTCATAAGAAGACAATCCATCGAGCTGTCTTATATAATCCCATAAAATAAAATAAATATCATATTAAGTACGTCTTATGTAAGCTAATATTAAAACAAGATTAGACATTACATTAATAACACTTTGAATGTATAACTATCACAAACTAGTAAATTGGTCACATGATTCTGGGTAAAACAAAATGAAAGAGATAAAAAAATAAAAATAAAAAATCCTCTAGAAATGTTGAAAATAGCGGTCAATGCCCATGTTCTCCGGGAGAAACACGCTCTAGTCTTTGTCACCTGCCAATGGCGGGTGGTTGGTGCTATGTGGGCCCCACCATGATGTATGTGTTTCATCTATGCTATTTATCTGTTTTTCTATATCATTTTTGGGCAACGAGACCAAAAATTGGGTTTATCCCAATCTCAAGTGGACCACATTACAGGAAACAGTGTTGAATGAGCGTTGACCATTAAATTTTTTTGGGGGCCATAAAAGTTTTGGATCAAGCTGATCTTTGTTTTTTCCCTTCATATGGGTCTGTATGACCTAATCAACAGATTGGATGTCAAATAAACAGTACAGTGGGCCTTAGGATGATTTTAACCATGGGCATCACTCTCCCCACTTTTTTCTGTGGTGGGGTCCACTAGAGCTTTTGATCTGCCTCATTCTTTAAATAATGCCATAATATGATCTCTCAAAATGGATGGACGGTGTGGATATAATACATACATCATGGTGGGACCCACAGAACTTGGTGACATGACTTCAGCTACTCAACCTCTCATTAGGTAATCCGCGTCCCACTCCGAGACAGAAGCGAATTGGCTGGTGTAAAACACACCAGCTATATAGCTGGTGTATTAACGTCAACAAGTTCTATGAGTCCCATTATGAGGTATGTATTATATCCAAAACGTCCATCCATTTGGCAAGCTCGTCTTAAGGCTTGAGCCGAAAGATAAGACAGATATAAAGATCAAATGGACCACACTACAAAAAGCAGCTAGGGATTTAACTTTATCATTGAAACCCTTTTGGGGGTCACAAAAGTTTCTGATCAATATGAAATTTGTTTTTCCTCTTCATCTATGTATTTGTGATCTTATTAACAAATTGGATCGAAAATAAACGTTATGGTAGGCCCTACGAATTTTTTAACAGTGAAAATCATTATCCTCACTGCTATTTTTGGTGTGGTCCATTTGAGCTTTGGATATGATTCATTTTTTGTTTAATAGTCTAAATTGATCTCAAAAAATGGATGAACGGTGTGGATATAATAAATAAATCATTGTAGGGCCATGTAACTTTGATCTCCTTTGAATCGTTCATGCAACTTGGAGCTCGAGGAGCGTCTGTGCTTGTCTTTGCGCGACACATATCTACACCAGCTATATAGCTGGTGTGTGGTAGACCAGCCAATCTGCTTCCCTCCTAGACGGAAGGGGATTGCTTAGTTTACTGAGTAAACTGTGTGAGGTCCACCATGATTTATGTATTTTCTCTTCTCAGTCCATCCATTTTCCAAGATAATTTTATGGCTTGATCCCAAAAATGAAGTATATACAATGTTCAAATGGACCACACCACATGCAATAGTTGAATTGAACTTCTACTATTGAAAATTTCTTGGGGCCCACATAAGTTTTGGATCAAGCTTATATTTTTGTTTTCCATTCATCCATATCTCTATAATCTTATGAACAGGTTGGATGACAAATAAACATCACTATGGGGCCTAACAAGGTTTCAACGGTAGAAATCATTATCCCCACTTTTTCCATGGCATCACTACCAAAAAATCAAGCAAAGGGCGCGGACTTCAAAAGTTTTCGGCTACGGATTTAATCCGTACCTAAAACCTAATTGATCCGTACCTAAAGCCTACCCCCTCATGATATTGATTATGCTTAAGGGGCTCCATGGGGCCCATTGAAATATATGTGTTTGATCTAAGCCATCCATAAATTCTGATATATAATTTCAGTGGATTGGGCCGAAAGTTATGTAGACTAAAGGTCTAAGTGGACCACATAATAAGAAATCATAAAAATCAAATTTCTATTGTTAAAATGTTGTGTGGTCTTCTTACAGCTTCGATCTGACTCATTTTTTGCATCAACCCTTAAAATAATATTTTAAATTTAATGGACAGAGTGTATAAATAACATACATCATGGTGGGCCCCACGGTCCTAATGAACCGTCCGTCACGCGCCCCTCCCCAAATGAAAATCATTCCGCCATTTTCTCCCGCCCGTGTACCTCCCAAAACCAGGGTTTTTGCGTCAGCCCGTTTCTCTCTCTCTCTCTCTCTCTCTCACTCAGCCTCTCCCTTGCCATCTCTCGATCTCCCGCTCTACCTCACACTCTCCCTGTCTCTCGGCTGCATTCCCCTCTCTCTGTTTCCCAACCTCTCTCTCTCTCTCTCTCTCTCTCTCTCTCTCTCTCTCTCTCTCTCTCTCTCTCTCTCTCTCTCTCTCTATTTCTAAAATCAGTTGCGGTCGGATGCGCTATTGAAATCTCTGTTTCTATATCTTGTAATATCACTTGCCCAATATATATATCTTGCACGAGAAATCTTTGTGCCTGTTCATCAATTAGAGGTAGAAATCAGCCTTTTAAGGTGAGATAAGAATGTTCTAATGCTGGTAATGGTGAAGCTGAGCCACCAGCAACAGAACACCAGAACCCATCTCCAAGCCGTGGAAGAGAGGCTACAAGGAACGCATCAGAGAACCAGAAATAATCTTCTGTTGTATAGTGTTGTGGTTGTTTTACTTCTATGATTTCGATTCTGCAATGCTGGGAAGCTGGAAACTTCATCTGGATTTCTTGGCTTTTGGCAAAATATCCTGAAACTTCTTTTTCTATAATGTTGTTGGGTGTTTAATCTTTCTTAGTTGCTTTTCTTTATTGCTAGAATGGTAGAAACTTTAACTGGGTTTTTCTTTTCCTTTTCTTTTGATTTTGCGCAGATGATTCTAAAATGGCGTTTGGTTGTTTTCTTTCTCTGAATTTGGTTCTACAGTGCTAGAAAATTGAAACTTTCATTTGGGGGATTTTTGGATTTTGACAGGATGTTAAGATTATACTCGGTACCCTTGCACTGAAAGAGCATGTGAGGGAACCAAGCATCTGACTTCCTCTAAATGTGTTATACTGTTATGCTATAGAAATTTATCCAATGTCACAAAGTTCCTTTTCTCATAAATTCCAAAACCTTTAGAACTGGTTATATTGATAGCATCAAGGGATGTTGCTTCTCCAATGGTTTATATCGACCTAAACTAAGTTGAGATGTTCAGCAGTTGAACTATTGGTTGGAGAATGCTAAATGGTTTTTTTTAATAAAATAAATACTGAAATTAAAAATAAAAATAAAATGCATACACAGGTATATGGTGGATTCAGGTATCTGACCATATTTCTAATAGGATTTGAAGCATTGCACCCACGTATAGACCTGATTAGATTAGAACCAACATCTGTGAATAGATTTAGAGATTTTTATTACCCAAAATTGATAGGAATCCCATCCAACTGAGTAGGATCCGGATTCTTAATCAGACCCAAAATCTAGACCCAATCCGATGAAACCGTATGTTAGGTATCTGTGGATCCAGGTACCATTTCCCCAGACATCTTGTGTACAAAAGCATCAGCTGATGCATTCGAATAAAATATAGCAATTTGATTCAATCAAATCCATTGGGAAGAAAAATCAGGAGGAGAGTCTCACTTGTACAGCTCTTATTTCCTCAAAGCATTCATTTTATCCCTAAGGTAATACAGCTTTGCCTTCCTGACTTCCTTCTTGTCCAGCACTGCTAGTGAATGCTCACTAATGTACGGTTAGTGAATGCTCACTGGATTCCCTCCTCTGTCTTTTAATGGTGAGGATGTGAAAGCGCAACTTTCTTAGTGTTGAGTGCATCTAGTTGTACCCATGTATATAACTACCTTTGCAATATAAAAATGAAAAATGATAATAAAGTTAGTGCATTAACCCATCTTGCAATATATATTTTCTCTATTAAGAGCCATTTATACCATGTTTACAAAAACATCTTAAAACTGAAAGTATCTTTCTTCTGAGACTTTTTATGAAATATCTCATTGTAGTGGTTTCACAGAAACCACATTGGGTAGAGCAAAATGTTAGCAACATTATTAATTTGTTATAAAAATACAATAATTGCAAACTCCTTAATACATTGTATTTAGTAGATCTCGAATTTCCATCCTACTCAAAGATCTCGAATTTCCATCAAATGCAATTCCATGTGGTTTGAGTTTGACTTGAAATAATCTGAATTGCTATTTGGGGCTGGCCATCAAATTCAATACATTGTGATGACTGTTATTCTCATGATGGTAATTTCAATTTCATTGAATTGAATGATTTCAATTCAATTGAGCATCCAAATGCAGCCTAGTGTGTGCGATTTATGTTATTTCAGTCTTTCTTAAACATGGTCTTTCCATACTCAACTGGTGTACCAATCTTAAAAAATAAAAATCATCTAGCTTACCCCATTTGCAACAAACAAGCAAACTGAGCAAATTGAAAGTGAATTCCATGCTCTTGTATTCGTCAGAATTTGCTTGTTGGTTTGGATCTGCTAAGTTCTAACTAAGAAGAAATTCTAACTGTTTCCAATTCGTGCACATAAGCTTATTTGGTGGGATGTAGTTAAGCTTGGTAGATTCAAAAAAGAAACATGTAACTGTGAACTAGATGAGTTGGATTCATGAATTGAACAAATTGAAGTTGCAAAAAAAAAAAAAAAAAGTAATAATGCCCTAAATTGAATGGGCATATTTTGCAAAGTGATATCAGCAAAAAAAAAAAAGCTAATTGCGGATCTGTCTTTTACAGTTTAACCACCAATCTTCAGGTATCTTCGATTTGTAACATGGGAGTTCTGAAAGTTCAAATATGAGAGATGTTAGACAAGGTTCAAGCCTAGGTTCAAAAGTCACTAAGGGAGTATGTGTAGCATGCACTTCCATATAGCAAGATTTTTCTAACCTGACAATGGTCTTTCCTCCTAGATGTAAGTTCTGCTCCTGCCTCTACTAGTCTATTTGTACTAAACATACAGCTAAAGTCCATTTTCTTTTGGTAACATGTATCCAATCACCAATGTAGTATCTAACATGCATATGAATTTTTGGCTGGAAAATTTTCTTCCTGTAGCTTTGCACACTGAGTAATCAACCTTAGTCCAAGCTCTCCAGTTAGACAGTAATGTAGCAGTTTGTCCTCCATGCTTGTAAGTTTTACCATTTTCAAGAAAGATTCAAAAACTAAGCATTCATAAATAAAATGAGCATTCCTAAAACATTTGTGTAACATCTATGTAGTCTCTGTGTGGCATGAGGCCCACCCCACCATTTGTGTGACATCTAATTAACCTATCCAATAGGATTGCTCTATCAGAATTTGGGTTTTCATCTTTTAATGATTTTTCAATTGGGTTGGGATGGAAATGAAATAAAGATGGTATCCATCTTTCCGGATGAAAAACACTGACAAATGAATGGTATTTCCCATTCACTGCAAGGACAAGAAAACCATGAATATCATACATTTCCTCGAATGAAAGAATTTAGTACAAGACATTCTAAAACCTGATTTGCTTTGAAAGTTTATAACTTGTATGGAGATTTCTTACTCCATTGTAGCACCAGAAACATGGGTTGTTGCATCAAAGAAATAGCAGCAATCATGCCAAAGGTCTATGGAGATAACTTGTTGGCATGTATGCTTGCAGGTAGGTGGATAGTGTCACTATTCAATCTGAGCACATGGTCACATGTGTAAAGAATGGCCTCGTTTCAATTAAATGTGTGCGAATATGTGAAATGCCAATCACACGGCCATACATGTAGTGAATGGCTCTGTTTTAATTAAACGTGTGCAAATATGCAAAGTGTTGATGCAATTTGAAGCAATTCATTCATTCATTCATTCATTCATTCATTCATGCAATTCCTCCAAGATCGTGTGATCTGCGAATGTTTCATTCATTCATTCATTCAATGATAGTAAGAGAAATCTCCTTCATCCTTTTATCTCGACTTAGAAGACGAGAAATCCATTTTCATTTCTGAATTTCAAAAGAATTGCGCTACAATGTTTGTTTGAAGTATTTATAGATCTCCTACAATAATTGTTAACTGTTAGCCACCCTCACTAGAGATCGATACCAAGACCTCAATGTTGAAATGAGGAATCTTTCACTCAGTCTACTACTTGAGCTTTATCTCCATTTTTATTCACAACTGTGGCCAAAGGGCTAAGCTTGGATTAGTGAGAGGTTTTGAGATCAGGATATTAGAGATGACTATTCTCATTTCCAATTTGCCGATGGTACTTTCATCTTTATGGGACACTTCTAGTCACCTGATGAGACAAATCAATGGAATTTTGCATTGCTTCGAGGCAAACTCGGGCCTTAGGATTGATTTGAGCCAAGGTGTCGTTGTAGGGGAGGTGGCTATAGAAGATGGTGATGTATCCTTTTAAAAAAAGGGAAAAAAGAAAGAAAGATGGTGAGATATCCTTCAAAAAGAAAAAGAAAAAAATAAAAAATAAAAAAGAAGAAGAAAAGATAGTGAGGTAAACTCTTTTGCCGAGGTATTGGGGAGGAAAGCTTCTCATATCCTTATGAAGTACCTTGGCCTTCCTACAGGGGGAAATTTTAACCTTTTGGGATCCTATTATTGAAGGAATGGAGAAAAGATTGGGTAAGTGGAAGAAATCTTACCTCTCCCTTGGACGTAGAATATGCCCCATAAAGGATGCCTTATCAAACCTTCCCAGACATTATCATTCCCTTTTCAATAAGATGCCACTAGCTATGGCTAAGGGGATTGAGAAGATCTAGGGAGACTTCCTTTGGGAAGGGCGTGAAGAGGGTGACAAATTTCATCTTGTCAATTTGAAGGTGGTTCAAAGCCAAAAAAAAGAAGGGGGTTCTTGGTTTGAGAAGAATTGTGGAATAAAATTGGATTCTTCTTACAAAAGGGTGGTGGTGGTTTGGTGATGAGATGGAAGCATTGTAGTGTGATCATTTTCAAGAAATAGTATGACCGCGGTTAGCAACTTGTTCCCTAGTTGTAATACAGGTCCCATGGGGTCTTTGGATTTGGAAGGCCATCAGCATGACTGGAAGGAGATCTAGTTAGGTTCTTCAAGCATTGCGGAAAAGGTTGGCCTCATAATGGTTGAAGAAGCACATGTTGATGCATTGCTGAGATGGGTGCTAACATTAGCTTTTTGTATGGATCACAATTCTTCTTACAAAGAATATGATGATGGGCTGTTTGGGAAGAAAGAAATGGCATGTCTTTTAGCGGGATTTCCAAATCAGCAGATTTTGTTGCTTCCAAAGCTAGATTTCTAGTTGCTGAATGGGCAGTTAATGTAGTAAATTTAAAGGACTGTAATTTGTTATTTTTAGGCTCTTAGTAGTCTGTGTAGCTCCCTCGGCGGTGCAGTCTACTATTTTTGTACTCCCTTTCGTTTATTATTATGATACGTGACTTTTCAAAAAAAAAAGAATATGATGATGGCCGATAGGTGTCATATGTATAGAAGCGAGGAATCAGTGGATCATCTCATCTTGCATGATCCACTTGATCTTTGGATATGCTTCAATTTTGGGATCAACCCCTTAAATTAGATGGAAAAACATATGGATGGCATAGATGAAACACATACATCATGGTGGGGCCCACATAGCACCAACCACCCACCATTGGCCTGTTGCTAGGGAGTAGCCAGTCCGTTTCCCAAAACCAGGGACATGGATTTCCTGCGATAGCCTCTCCCATGAAGATCCGTGGTAGGATTCTGTGTGGGGCCTACTATGATCTTTGTGTGAAATCCAACCCGTCCATTCATTTTTAGATATCATTTTAGGACATTATACCAAAAATGAGGAGGATCTAAAATTCAAGTGAGCCATACGAGATGAAACAGTGGGGAAATGAATGCTTACCGTTGAAACCTTCCTAAGCTCCACCTTGGTGTTTATATTCCATCCAAATAGTTTATAAGGTCATTTCACTAAGATGAAATAAAAACACCACGAACATAAACCGATACAAAACTTTTGTAGCCATATGAATGTTTCAACGGTGGTCACTAAATCCCCACTGTTTCCTCTCATGTGGCCCATTTAATTTTTGGATCCTCCTCATTTTTTATCGCATGTCCTAAAATGATTTTGAAAAATGGATGGACGGGTTGGATTTATCACAAACATCATAGTGGGCCCCACACAAAATCCTTACACAGGATCTTCCAACAAAGGGCTTTTGCATGAAATCCCCTTGCAATTCCAAGAGTGTCTCTATGAGTGTAGGAGAGTTTTTTTTTAAGACTCTCTCTCTCTCTCTCAATATAGCTGAATACCAGCCACTCCTCATCTTACGGCTTACATGAAGGCTCACACGGAGAGATTTTTTTTTAGGACTCCCTCTCTCAATGCAGCTGAATACCAACCACTCTCCTCTTACGGCTTACATGAAGGCTCACACATAAATTTCTTGCGGTATGGTTCGTAGGAGATCATTACTCTATATATATATATATATGCTCAATTGAGCATCAGTTCACATGGAACTCGTGCAAACTTTTTTGAGAACTTGTCATACAACGATCCACATGAAGCAACACATCATGAAACCCTTCAGGTCCAATTTTTACTTTGATCCAAAACTTTGGTGGGTCATTTTAAGAGCAATTTTATATATAATTGCTCTTCAAATGACCACGTAGTGTGGCCTACCTAAGTTTGGATTGGGCTGATTTTTGTATATTCACTTAACCCTGGTGATTTAGATTTAGATGGTTACGATGACTTCACCCTACTGAGTTATGGCTGATTAATGGATTTGGTGAAAGATAAAAATCATGGTGGTGTGAAATAAACATGTAAGAGAATCTTTCTTATTAATCTTTCTAAATACATGGATATGCATATATAGAATTTTGAGAAGAGGTGGTACTTGTATAAAATACAACCATTATAAGAGATGAGAAATAGTCTTAAATAATTAGTGAGTCTAGATAGGGTCAAGATATTCTTCAACACTTCCCCTTGAGTTTAGGCCAACTTACACAACGAACTTTGAAACTTTAATTTTTCAAAAAATTTTGTGGAACAATTGGCTAGTTGGTCCTCAAATACGCGATCAACACAAACCAATGGTTGGCATCCTATCCCTATTGTTCTCCTGGTGTGTGGCCCACTTGAGTTTTGGATCCAGTTGATTTTTATATCCAAGACCTAGAATCATGGATACAACATGATGTGTAGGGAATGGGTTTTAGATATACAACTTGTGGCCTGTCACTACGCCAAAATCGTGAATTTGCGACGTATTTTTGCGATGGACCAAAATCCGTCGCTAAAATCTGATTTACGACGTATTTACGATGGATTTTGGTCGTCGTAATTCAGCGACGGACTAAATTCGTTGCAAATTTTGATTTTGCGTCAGAATTTGTTCAGTTGCAAATTCCCACCCAAAATCACAAATGGCGACGCTTTTCAGTTGCTTTTGCGATGGATCATGGTCCGTCGTAAAAGGACTTTTGCCTTGAACACATTAATTTTTTTCATTTTTTTTAAGAATATGGTGGAAATTTTAGTTTTTTTGTAGTCTGGTAATTGTTTTTTAATAGAATTTCAATGGTTTAATTGCACATATTTGTATCTAAGATTGTTTTTTAATAATTGATTGAATGCAAAAAGAAAATTTATTTTGTTTTTAAAATCAAATGAGTGGAATTTTTATTTTAATTTTTTAATTTAAAACTAATTTTTAAATGATTTGTAATATCACATGAAAAAGAATATTAAGAAGTTTAAAAAATTTAACAATGTTTGAGAAAAAATTAGATTTTGGAAAAATAAAAATCGTGATTTAATAAAAATCTATTTTGTGGGAACAAAAAAGAATATTGAATAAATTTGATAATTTTGAAAAAAAAAAAGAATTTGATTTTGAGAAAAAGATAATATCCTGAAAAAGAAAATTAAAAAGATTTTAAAAAATGTGAAAATTTTCACAATGTTGAAAAATGAAAATATTTTTGAAAAAGAAAATGAGAGTTTGTACTTTGAAAAATAAAATAAAATTGACAAGTTCAATAAAAATTGACAAGTTCGAAAAAAAATACTTTCAAAAAAATTGGAGCAGTTAGAAAAAATTGAAAATTTTAAAATAAAACGATATTAAAAAATTGATACTTCAACAAAAAACAAACATTTTGAAACGAAAAATAAAGAACTAGAAAAAAATTATGAATTTGAAAAATAATTGAAAATGTTCAAAATTTGAAATTAAAAGAAAAAGTTATTTATAAAAACACTGAGATCTTGAAAAAAAAATATATCATTTTAAAAGAGAAAATTGAAAAGTTGAAAACAAAATGATGCTTTTGAAGAAAAAAAAAATCGACATTTTGGAATTTTTGGGAAAAAAATTTAAAATTTGAGAAAAATTTTTGAGTTTTGAAAATAAAATTCAGAATTTGTATTTTTTTTTTGAAATATTTTATAATAAAAATGATATTTTGTTAAAAGTTTTCAAAGAAAAATTAAGAGTAAAAAAATATATTTTTTGAAAAAAAAAATTGTTATTTTTAAATGGAAATTGAAATTTATCTGTGAAAAAAAAAACATATTTTATAATAAATTATTAGGCACATCCACTAATTAAACTTTTAACCGTTTTTGGACAATCTAATTTGTCCGGATTGAAAAGTAAATAACTTCAGATGTTTAAATCAAATTTCACTCAAATTGTTGATCAATCTTGTATGCCCATATCTTTCTCATATGTAGCTTGATCGGGGCGAGTAACTAGTCAAATTGAGGGTATTGATCAGTAAAATAGAGAGAATGGACCAGACATATAAAACGGGCCAAATATTCTGGTCGAAATTGTGACCCAACTTATTGACCTCATGAGAACCTAAGAATTGATGCTAGTAAGTTTTGTGGGCCCCGTCATGATGTGTGTCAAACATCAACACCGTGCATTTGATGTGTCCCCTTTAGGTTATGAGATATCTCAAAAATCATCCGTATATGAAACTCAGGTGGGCCATACCATATAAAACCATATGAAGACATCCTAAAAAATATAAAAGCACTTGGTGGGGCCCACATTAGTTTTGGATGCAGCTGAAACTTGGTATGACCCCTCATCCAAGTGGGACACACATAATGAGTGGGTTGGATATGTGAATCACATTTAGGCAGGCCCAATATATGATTATGAATATTTTAAGGAAACCCCTCTCCATTACATTTAGGTGAGTTACTCAGTACCCTTAGCATACCGAGTAAACTCTGTGGGGTTCACTATTAGTTATTTAATTTATCCACTCATTTCATCCATGTTAACAGATAATTTTAGGTCTAGAGAACAAAAAGGAAGCATATCCAAAGCTCAAGTGGGCCACACTACAGGAAATAGTGTGATTGAATCTCTACCATTGAAAAATTCTTGGAGACCACAGAAGTTTTGGATCTAGTTGATGTTTGTGTTTTCTTTTCATCCATATCTTTTTGATATTATGAACAGGTTGGATGGAAAATAAACATTACTGTGGGCCCAAGGAAGGTATCAATGATGGAAATCATCATTCCACACTGTTTGGTGTGGCATGGTCCACTTGGGCTTTGGATTTACCAAAAATTTGGGATCGACCCACACTGTTCATCCATTTTTCGAGATCATTTTAGAGAATTATCCAAAAAATGAATCATATCCAAAGATTAAATGGACCACACCACAAATAAGGGGAACAAATTGGCTACTTCCCCTGACACTAGCCATATGGCTAGTGGTTGGTGCTCTGTGGGCCACAGAGACCTGGATGAAGAGGAAAAACAAATTTCTTATTGATCCAAAACTTTTGTGACCCCAAAAGGGTTTTAATGGTAGACGTTCAATCCCCCACTGCTTTTGATTGTGTGGTCCACTTGATAGTTAGATTTGTCTTATTTTTCATCTCAAGCCTTATGACTAGTAGAGGTGGGCATTTTTGACCCGATCCGATGGATCCGACCCGATCAGACCCGATCCGACCCGTTCTGAACCGAACCGACGGCCTGGATTGGGTAGGATCGGGTAAGATCATTTAGATCTGACTAGTTTTCGGATCAAGATCGGATAGTGGTTAATTCGGAACGTTCCGATCTGAAAACCCGATCCGAATAGATCCGGACCGTTCCGATCCGGCCAGATCCGAAGTAAAAATCAATATTTTTACTTTTTCTTATGGTGTGGTCCATTGAGCTTTGAATATTCATCAATTTTGGGTTCAACAGCTAAAATAATCTGAAAAAACAAATGGACGGCGTGGATACACCACATGCATTCACGGTGGGCCCCAACAGAGTTCACTCACATATGAGAATGAGTTACTTGCACGGCACATTAACAAGCGGGCAACAGCTATTTACTTGCTTTGCACGTCAATACGGTAGGTTGTGAGAGTATGTATTAAAGTGGCTTAACCAAGTTACTTGGGCCCTACCATGATGTATGTTTTGTATCCAACCTTCCATCCATTCGGAGAGATCATTTCAGGGCAATATCCAAAGAATGAATGAAATCCAAAGCTCCAGTGGACCCCAATATAGAAAGTTCTATGGACAGTGACGCCCACCATTAAAAACTTTTAAAGGCTACAAAAGTTTTAGATTAACCTGGTATTTGTGTTTTCCCTTATTTCTTTATTTTTCAACTTTTGAACAGGTTGGATTTCAAATAAACATTACGGTGGGCATTAGGATAGTTTTAACGGTGGGAATCATTCTCCCCACTTTTTTCTGTGATGTGGTCTACTACAGATTTTTATCTACATCATTATTTGGCTCATGCCCTAAAATGATATCTCAAAATTGATGGACGGTGTGGATATAACACATACAGCGTAGTGGGGCCCACAGAACTTGGTGATGTTACTTCAGTAGCCTGCCCGATGGGACAACACATGCAGCAAGCATTTATACAAATTTTTTATAGTCATGTAGAGCCCACCTTGATGTATATATGTTATCTAAGCCATTCATCCATTTTGACATATCAATTTAGGCGTTGAACAAAAAACTATGATACATTGAAGATTGAAGTGGACCACATTATATGAAATGATTCGAATAGTGTCCAACCCAATCCAACTCGGTTTTCCTCACCGAGTCAGACTCGGATCGGGTCAAATAAATCAAGCATCGGATCTGTCTGAGTCAAGTGACGTGGACTCGGTCTCGGATCGGATCGATTTCGGGTCCGCCTGTTAGAATTTCAGATCTAACCGGGTTAGGCTAAATCCAGTCCGACCCGGACCGATGCCCAGCTCTAATGACAAGCTCGCCGTATGGATGGACGGTTTGGAAATAACACATACCTCATGATGGGACCCAAAGAACTTGCTGATGTCACTCAGACCATTCCCATCCACGATATCAACGGACGTGGATTAGCTACTGACAGGAGACTTGCTACTGAAGTGACGTCACTAAGTTCTGTGGGCCCAACCATGATGTATGTTTTGTATCCATACCGTTCATCAACTTGGAGAGATCATATTAGCGAATAATCCAAAGAATGAGCCAGATCAAAATCTCGAGTGGACCCCACTGCAGAAAACAGTGCAGAGAGTGACGCCCACCATTAAAAAGTTCTAACGTCCACAAAAGTTTCAGATCAAGCTGATATTAGTGTTTTCCCTTGTTCCATGTCTTCGCTAACACATGAACAAGTTGGATCTCAAAAAACCTCATGATGGACCTTTGGAAGGTTTCAACGGTAGGAATCACTCTCCCCACTGTTTTCTGTGGTGGGGTCCACTCCGGCCTTGGATCTGCATCATTCTTTGGTCCATACCCTAAAATGATCTCTAAAAATGTATGAACGGTGTGGATACAAAACATACATCATGGTGGGGCCCACATAACTTGGTGACGTCACTTCAGTAGCGAGTCTCGCTACTCAACCTGTCAGTAGCTAATCCGCGTCTGATATCAAACGACTAGTTAGGGCGTCGGCCGTAGCCACCTCCCCCCCCCCCCCTCTCTCTCTCTCTCTCTCTCTCTCTCTCTCTCTCTCTCTCTCTACGCCTCTCCCTCTACGGTGGATCTACCTATGCCTCTCCCTCTCCGCTCGATCTCTGTCTCTCTCCCTCTCCACTCTTGAACCCTCCTCTCTCCCTCTCCGCTCGATCTACCGCTCTCTCTCTCTCTCTCTCTCTCTCTCTCTCTCTCTCTCTCTCTCTCTCTCTCTCTCTCTCTCTCTCTCTCTCTCTCTCCCCCCCCCCTATCTATTCATATCAATTTGCGCATTTTTTTACAGCATTTTTAATCCTTAAAGTAACATTGTGCAATGATTTGTGTATTGGAAATTTTTGAGTTCCGAATCTGTAATTAGGGATTTATAGTGTCGATTCCCTAATTGTGGATTATAGATTAAAAAACTGAAAATCCCTAATTAGGGATTCAAAATTCAAAGTGTTTGATGAAAATCTGCAATGGTCTCTTACCATGTTAATTGAGCATGAATATTGTGGGTTTCTACTTTGTTGGAAATGGTCTCCTTCCAAGTGTTTGATGAAAATCCTCAATGGTTTAATACCATGTTGATTGAGCATGCAATGTAGCATTTGTCTCTCTAGAAACTTGGCTGTTTATGGAAATTGATTGTTAAACCTAATGTGGCTGTTTATGCAAAGAAGTCTATTAATTTCTGTTAAAAACATCTATTTGGACCATGAACATTCTACTAAGGCTACCATGCAGAATCCCTATTGACTGGTTGATGCTAGCTGTAAGCATTCAATCAGCTACCTTCTTTGTTAAAACCATCAATTTCGTAAGAAATGAATCATATGGTTAGGACCTTCTGGTCAAAATGATTATCTAAGAAGTAAAAGGGCAGTCTTAGGCGTGGCCCACTAAGTGGATTGCTGTTCTGATTGATGATTGGACCCTTTTTGTTGAAAATGTTTGATACCATCCATTTTATGGGCACTTTTGGTTTTGTTAGGATAGATTAATCAATGACGTTTTGGCACAATGGCCCAAGAGTATGCTAAACTCTATGGTATAGATTGATGTTCAAGTCCAGCTCAGTGGGGCTGAACCATGTGGTCTTTTCCATGGCTAGTGAACAAATAATGGAAAGATAATTGAGCATGAATACGCCTTTAAACTATTAACTCAAACTGAATCAATTAAATTGTGAAATGGTCACTAAGCTACATTCTAAAAATCAGAATGGTTGAACAATTATAACCTCTGATCCATGAAATTATAGAAATGAATTGTACATGACATTTAAACTTGTGATATACTTTGTGGACGGTTTCTTTTGGATTTTTTTTTTTTTTTTGAAAGATATAATGAGATGGATTTTTTTTTTTTCTTAAAAAGTTATAATGCGAAGGTTTTTCAATCAAAAGGAAATGCAAAACCATTCCTTTTATCAACAAATCTCAACAGATCTCAGGTATTTTATTTTTAAAAAGAAAAATCTAACTCCCCCTCTATGGAAAATCAAGAAAAAATAGATGATTACACAGAAAACAACCAATAGATTTTTTTTTTTTAAAGATATAATATGACAATTTTTTTTATCAATTTCATGATATCTCTCAAAATATGATTGTTTATGAATTGGTTTAATTTTTTTCCACATTACAAAAATCAAAATTTGAAAGCTCTCAAAATCTGCTTGTTTATGAAATGGGTTTTTTTTTTCACATTACAGAAATCAAAACATGAAAACTCTCAAAATCTGATTGTTTATAAATTGGGGGGTTTTTTCCACATTGCAGAAATCAGAATATGAAAACTCTCAAAATCTGCTTGTTTATGAATTGGGTTTTTTTTCGCATTACAAAAATCAGAATATAAAAACTCTTGACTAGATTTGGCTTGTTGTTTTTGTTGTTGTGGTTAGCAATATCAATGCCATTTTGTTGTTGGGAGAATCCATATTCTGCTCCCACTTCATGGAAACCATGTACTAAGTGACGAAATGGTGGAACTTCAGGTAAGCTGGAATTGCATTCACCTGGTATTTTCCTCACCAATTTGAAAGATTTACAAGTGGCTTTATTTTGTTGTATGTATATATAGAGAGTTTTTATGCCCTTGTTTGCTAGACTTAGTGAACATTTCAAGGTTTTGGGTTAAATGCATTTTGATTATTTTCAGCCAGTTAAGACATTTCATGGTTGGTTAAAATCCCTCAATCCTCTATAAAATCATATTTCATACAGAAACAGTCTGGCAAGCGGGAGCTGCAGATACCAGAAGACCCTGTGGCCAAGCAATCTCACAGGTGGCCTGTTGGGTTTGTCAAGACATGATTTGTTCATGGAAGGTTTGCATTTCCTTCTGCCGTCATTCCTTCCGAATTCCTTATTCTGAACTCGAGTTAATGGAAATGATTTTTGTATTCTTGTTTAAACATCTTAATATTGTGCCATGTGCATCTGTTGCATGTGGCTGCAGCACCAAGCCAGTGGCAGAAGCCTTCTGTGAGGCGGCATTGCTTGCTCGGCTGAGAGGAGAGCAGTGGAGTGAGATGCAAGAGAAGGGGAGGCCTGAGATTTTTGTGTTGGTAAGGAATCTGAGGTCTGCCACCTATCGGCTTGCCCTTGCAACTATTGTAGTGGAACAGCAGGTGGAAGACATGGAGTTCACGTAAGCTGCCGCATCTCTATTTATCCAAGTCCCTATTTCATCTCCTAATTTAGAGAACATTCTTATACCGTTTAGATGGGAAAAATAGCTTAAAATCGCATGATTGAGTAGTTTATGCAGTTGAAGCATGTTACTATTGTGAGTTCTAAACATGCAACATTTGTTCTGAAAGGATAAGTCAGCATATTTTCTCCATGAAAAAGAAAATGAAGGAACAGTTGACTGCATTAAAGAAAACAATGCACAAGAAAGTAGTTAACTTCTAGTTCTTTACAAGATAAAAAAATAAAGTCATTCATACATTGTTACAAAAAAAAAAAAAAACACTATAAGCAGCTTATAAAAGAGTACTGACAGTCACACCTTACTGAAGAGAAGCCTTCCCATGCTTGCAATGAAAAGACCGATGGAGGAACACAGATAAATCTCAGTCAGAATGATTGAATCTTTACAATTCATGCTATCCTGATTTGTAGATGTTGGAAACACTGAGAACCCAACAGAATTCCAGCATAAATTAGAGCCTTTCAACTAGAGAAAAAAAAAAAACTGCTTTTTGTGATTTATAGCTTAGCCACAAATGGGACCATGCCATGTGCTTATATAGACCATGAAACTTAAGCAACTTCTTGCATGTCAACTATGAATGGGACCATGCCATGTCCTGCCAAAATATTTTGAGCAAAACCATGTACGGTAATGTCTGCAAGAGTGCACTTCTTTTGTTAATATGGTGAATAGTTGGATGCTTCTGTGTCATGTTTTACATGTCTGAATTTTCTTGTGACTTGAAAAGTTTTCATTCTTTCATTGAAGTAGCACATCATACATGTATAGTTTAGGAGGGATATATGCATCTATCTAGCAACCAAAAGGCACATGCCTAATATCAATTGTCTTGCCTTCCAAACAAACAAACACCGTGCATTCAAATTTAGCAACAGATGTTCTTGCTACAAAGGCCATTCAAAAACATTAATCCATGGTTGAATATTTGTTACGTAGATCCCATTTGTTATTACTTGAGAGGTCGTATGCAATTCACAAAGGTTATTCTACTCTTCTATCAGGCAGAAGCTCTTAATTTGGAGAAAATTGTGCTTCAAACAGTAGCAGAAGTTGTAGAGGACTGGAGAATAGATGATATAAGCGGGCTTTTGGGTCATAATTTTAAAGCCAACATGCTTGACAAAAAAGTCTCTCTTTTGAGTGGTGATGAGGTATATGAAATGTCTTCTACCATGCTATTTTTTATTATGCTTGTTTGGCTATATTAGGCTATGTGGCTGCATGGAAAGTTGTATTGCTATAAACAATTGTAGCATGGAAAATGGACATTCATGTGCATTTGTAGTCTGATAACATTAAATAGACCATTAACTGTTTTATTGGTAGTGCTGATTAGTCTTGATGAATGTTAAATGGGTGAAACAGGCACGCACATGTTTAATCATTGATTGATTATCATGTTAATTATTTTTTGAATGAATATTAGGTGTAAGATTCAAAAAAAAATATAAACAAATCTGACAGCTATTTTTAAAATTCGCAGATATTTTAGCGACGGACCAAATCCGTCGCTAATGTCTAAACAACACCGCATGACGGATTTGAGGTCCGTCGCCCTCCTCACATTAGTGACGGACCTTATCTGTCGCTAATATTTTAAATGATAAATAATTCGTGGTTTTTTCCTAATTTCAGCGACGGATTTTAATTTTTTGCGACGGATCTTATCCGTCGGTAACATGCGACAGACCTTATTCATCGTAGATTCAATGACGGATTTTATCTGTCGGAAAACAAAAACGATCCAGTAAACGGCGATGGATGAAATCCATCTTTTTTGGGTTTTGCGATGGATTTGGTCCGTCGCAAATCTACAATTTTGGTGGTGTGTGGACCCCACATCTTGAGTTCCGGTCCAATTGTTACGAGTGAACTAGATGCAATTCTAAAAAGGTGGGGCTAAAAAGAAGTGTTTTGATAGGTACAGTGCCACCATACCACAACATGGTAGGAGGCAGTTACCACCACCGAGTGCGTCTTAAATGATGATTTGAGCCATTGATGGTATGAATCTATACTATCTAGGTGATGGAAAATATTATAAAAACAATTGTTGAATGAGGGATTATGTAGGAAGATGAATATTTAATGGCTCATTTTCAAGCCCAAGATTCAAAGGGCAAGATCATTAAATGAGAATATGAATGGTTCAGATTTGGAGGCATGAGAACACCCCAACAGCAACATCAATAATAACAATAATAATAACAATAATAATAATAGTAATAGTAATAATAAAGAGATTTGGAATAGCTAAACTGTGGGGCCACGGAGCAGGTACACATTGGCCCAAGCTGGACTAGTTTACTAAATAGACCAAACTAAATTAGACTAATTAATCATAAATGCCATGATATTTCATGATATTTGGTACAACCAAACGTAAACTAAGTGTGATAGCATGTTTGGGAATGTGTTGATGAGCAATTCATTTGGTTGACAATAGTAAATTATGACTTATGTGACAAAGGTTAGTTTGGTAAGATGTTGTTTACAAGTTGCCAGAAACTTTAAAATGGCTTAAATTATAAATAAATAAAAATATTAAAAAATTACTTTGTTACTTTTGCCTGAGGAGGGGACAGAGAGCAGGCGAGGGGGTTGAAAGAGGGATCGAAGGTGGGCTCAATACAATGGACAAACAGCATGAAGGTGCATGTGCCTTATGTGATGGATGGTCAAAGGTGGTCTCGTATGATGGACAACCCACATCAAAGGTAGGGCCCACAAGGCAATAGGTCCACATCAAAGGTGGGTTCCACATGATGAGCAGTGGACATTGAAGGTGGCCCCCCATAATGGACAATTAACATCGATAGTGGGTCTCGTATGATAGATGGCCCACATCCAAGGTGGGCCCAATATGATGGACAACCCACAATTTTAAACTAGGCCCAAATAATGAATGGTCTACCTTAAAGGTGGGCCTATGCATGATAGATGATCCACATCCAATGTTCTACGTGATGATGCCCCAAATTTAACATTGGATCCACATGATAGATAGCCCACATCATGGGTGGGCCTCACTAGATGATCCACATTGAAGGTAAGCCCCACATGATGGATAATTCACATTAAAGATAGGTCCTAGGTGGGCCCAAAATAACGAAAGGCCATATTAAAGATTGGCTGATGTAGAGCGAGTCGCGAACACTTTCAAGTCCAAGATGGATTAGAGAAGGCCCGATCGAAGGAAGAAGTCATCAAGACCGTCAGAACCTTAAAACAGTCATATCTCGCAAACCGGAATGAGTTACTTGACGTACTATATGATTTTGGGGTAGGACAAGCTACATTAGCCAACCAACCCGGCTATGCCGGGTTACCCATGCTAAATTTGCAAGATTCCATCATATCAATGGCCGAATTCCATGTTTAATTCCGTTTTTATCATAAATAATAAGTTTTAGTTTGATTATAACTCTTCATCCATTGGGCTTTAGGAGTTGCACCCAACATGAAAAGTGTTTAGAAAAATTAGGAGAATAACGTGGTTAAGCCACATAGGACACTTACTATAAATAGAAAATTTACTATTTATAGCAAGTTACAAATTTTAGGGAGTTTTAGTTATAGTTTAATTCTTAAACTTCTTCCTAGTCTTAGTATCCCTATTTAAAGGGTTGTAGACTCGTTTATTTCATCAATCAATCAATCAAGAAGTTTTTTTCATATATCTTAAAATTATTTCTATTTCTTTTCCTCGTGGATTCGAGAAGTCTCTGTAAGGAGTCCAAAGAAACTTCGTGGATTTGGAGTAGTTATCCTTGAGGAAGACAGTGATCGACCTCATCACATTCATCCCTGCGTCACATATGCAAGCAACATTAGCACCAGGTGAGAGAGTAGCCATCCAAATGGCTACAAGTACCAATAGCCAATGATCCAGGGATTCATTATCTTTTAAAAAGAATGGAAGCTTTCCACCAAGAGAGTCAACTGACCATGTAAGGACTGCAGGCAATCCCCAACCATCTTATAGACGCACTAATTTCGCCCTAAGCACTAGGCTATTCCCCACTGCCTGTGATTGCTCTACTACCCGTGATTGCTATACGACACAATCCTGATTTTCGTAGAATACTACTAGTGGTAAATCGTAGGGCTACACTAGATGATTCAAGTTCTAACGATGAGGACCTTAATGAAGGCTTTGCCTGACGACCAATCCATGGAAGCAATCATCTAGATATTGCTGAAAGAGACTATCGAGGTAAGGCCAAACTTCTTAGTTTTAATGGTTTATTATGCATAGAAGATTTTCTCAATTGGCTAGCCAAAGTAGAGAGATATTTTGATTACATAGACGTGTCAAGTCATGAAAAGGTGAAATTGGTAACATTTATATTAAAATCCAGTACTTCTGTATGGTAGGAGCAATTACAACTCTCATGTGCCCGACAGAACAAGACGTCCATCTCATCATGGCCACGGATGAGATGCCTTCTTCGATCACGATTTCTCCCCAATGATTATGAGCAGATATTATTCTAGCAATACTAGAATTGCCAACAAGGAAATCAAACCATCACAAATTACACTGAAAAATTTCAGCGGTTAGCAACACGAAATAATCTGTCAGAATATGAATCATTGAAGGTAGCACAGTTTATAGGTGGATTAAAATTCACAATTCAGGATCGAGTTCAGATACACCCAGTTGGGACCGTGGATGTAACGTTTCAAAAAAATCTGTACAAAGACCCGAGTACCACCTCAGGCAGGAATTACCCAGGATCAAAACCTTTAGAAAATTATGTTAATGTTAGCAAGTGCTAAACTAGAGTGCTTGTGAAATTAGCACTAATCACTTTAAATATAATCTGCAAGATCCAAAACGTGTAGAATCATTGACGCTACATTACCCTGAAATCTAGAATCCATCCTTCAACCCAGTTGCTCTCGGGAACATCTTGAAACTCCGTATCGGACCGGGACCGCACGTTGAAAATTCGATGACCCCCGAAACTATACAGTTATGACCGCATGACTGGACTTGACAACCCCCTCGAAAATCAAGTCGTAATTTTATCTATAAATACATAACTTAAGCCCGGAGCGAAGAGTGTGAGAAACGTGAAAATATTTAAAAATAAAAATCCAAATTTAAGTAATCTGAGTCGCATCGCTTGCGAGCCAAATATAAGGATTCAGACCGTCAGAATCTGACCCAAATACACCCTCGAATCATGAGAAATGTCCCACACATGTCGGTGTACTTGTGACCCTGATCGAGTGGTCGTGACCGTTAAACTGAAACTGGTCCGCCACGGCTGATCTGTAAATCCGATCGAAACGAAAACTCTGCCTGACCTAGATCCATAGTCAGGGAGCTTAAGTCCGACAGCACATGGAAAAGGGGCCACCAGAAGTGCTCTGTTGGGCCGGAACAGTCCATATTTGGATATAACCTAAATATACCTTGGCCCTAGGGCCATTTCCATCAAACCTGGGCCTATATAAGGACCTTAAACCCTCACCCTCTCACCCCATACGAATTCTAAAACCCTAGGAGGGAGAAGAGGAAAAGGAAAGGAAAAAGAGAGAAAGTGAGAGAGAGTTGGAAGTTCTTTCTAGGATTCGATCCCGTTACTCCACACACTTAGCCACCCCCTCTGAATCACAAATCCGATGTTTTCGACAATGTACTTGGGTAAGAAAACCTAAGCCTAATCTGTTTTAGGGTTTCAGATAGTGTAAGTTATGAAATAACCTAATTTATGCTATAGGTTGCCAATCTGTCGTGGACAAAGACTTGGCTTTAAAATTGAGTTCGTTACGAGTCTATCGGCAAAAGGTGCGGATTATAAACGTATAGGTTATGGTTTTCAAGGCTTCAATGTCGGTTAATGGTTTATTACTGATGTGGGTGCTATTTCACATGCCAAATGCGAAGTTTGTTTCACGTTTCTGATATATATGAACTATATTGAGTTTAGTGTATTCCATGTATATGTAGAAAGTATCGTATACGTATGGAATTTGAATGTGTGTTTGCCATGATTAATTGTCGTGTGTTTATGCTAGTTGTATGTATAACAACTCCTTGGTGAAAGGATTTGCCCTAATACGTGCTATAACCAACTTACATCATATATGTTGGAATATGTAGTCTAAGTGTTTGTAGAAATGTCTGAATGAACAAGTGTGTAATAAACTATACGTTATATGGGCATTGAGAAGAGATTCTCAACTATCTTAACGATGTGTATGATTTCCTCCATGCAACTTACAATCTTGTCTGTTTTACTTAGGGATTACATATGTGTGAATTCATGTTTAAGTTGAAATTCATCAAATGTTTATATGCTAGTATGATTGGAATTGTTAATCCATTACTGTTCTGATTAGCTTGTATGATTATCTGTTATAATTGAATGTGTTTGGGACTACAGAATAGTCCAGGCAATCGGTAACGGGCATTGATTAGGTGGCTGAGGTTGATTTCGCTACATAGGACGTGATCGATGAATCTGAGCCGTACTTGGGATGTCGGCAGTGGTTAGGCCACACAGAGTGTTTACGCACTTCATGTCGATCAACTCAACGTGTGCTCGTACCAGTCGAACTCGTCAAGTAACCCAATTGACCCGATGTATGTTCACCATGTATGGACGTTACTGCTTGAATCTAAGGTACCAAACTCACCAGTGAAAACCCTTTTAAACCTTGGTACCTTAATCCGCTAAGACTCATGAGCAGGGCATGGTGGTATGGGACACCGTGGTCGAACTGTTGGCCTACGCTAGGGTGAGGAGCCTCCCCGTAGTGACTAGTGAGCAATCCAGACTCGTGAGCCGAATACGGTGGTATGAGACACTGTATTCGAGCTGTCAGCCTACACTGATAAGGTGACGAGCCCTTTGTAGTGACTTCGAGCGTACGCTAAGACTGCGTAGAGGTGACGAGCCCTTATGTAGCAACAAGGGTACACTAGGCCTGCACTGATAAGGTGACGAGCCCTTTGCAGCGACTTAGAACCGTAACATCGTATGAGATTTACTAGGATTGACGACCCTAGATTGGATCATCGTTTGGGAATTAATATAAGGGAGGTATCTTAGCTTCCCAATCCTGCTGTATGAAAAGGACTAATAAGAACTTGGTAATCATGATCATGCACCGCACTGCATGTGCCATTTGGCGTTGGGCAGAGCACTGAGGAAGTGACTGACATGCGCGATCGTTAGATGAAGATCGCAGAGGGAGTGCAGGCGAGGGCATGTATCATTTATACATACCATTCTTGCATTAATCACAATACTTAGGAATGTTTGATTGTATTGCTTTATCATTACTGCTTGACTGAATTGATAACATGTTAACCTTTGCTTTATTGTTCCACTGAGTTGATCACTCACTCCCACGTTACGGGACGGTGTTGTACACACCAACCAGACTCTATCTTAGATACAGATGAGACCCGACTGATGAGGCGGAGGCAAACTTTGTCGACGATGAGGATGTCTTCTCATATATGCAGTTTTCAGGTGGGTTCGTATAGACCGTTCTGATCAGCGGGGGTTCAAGGTTATATTTGTAGTGGACTATTACAGTTTTGACATTTTATAATTTGAAACAATACATGTAATTATTGACCTGGCAATGCGTACATACTTTGGGGACTTGTACTGGTTTATAAAGTTATACGTATTCTTTTCAGTCTTCCGCTCGCGTATTACATCTGTCCCTGGATTATATATTGCTGATTTGGCTTAATCTTATTCATGTTTTATGCACTAATACAGATAACATTTAATCATCATTAAATATGTTACTTAAATGATGCGTTGGAACTCGGGAGTTGAACTTATACTCGACCCCTGATTTTCAGGGCGTTATAGTGGATGAAGCGAGTTAATTGGCAAGTAGGGCAAAAACGTAACTTGTGAGAATTTATAATCAGTTTTATCCTTCAACTCAACTTCCCATGACGAGTCCTACGTGGGATCCAATGCTGGCACGGGGAAAAGAACCAGTAGGAGAACATCTTCAACCTCATGCAACCACAAACCATGATACGGGGAGTGGCTCATCTAGGCATCAATGTGTAGCACCCACAACAGCAGGCTCGAGTAAGATTTCAAATCCTTACGTTCAGCTAAGGTTGAACAATTGTTACCGTTGTGGCCAACCGGGCCACTTATCAAACACCTGTCCTCAACGTCCCGTAACACACTTAACCATAAACAAAGGAGGCACTGAATGTGAGGCCGTAGAAGAAGACATTAGCTTTGATGAACATGAATAAGTCACTAAGGAAAGAGCAAATGGCGATGAATGGACAAGCGAGGATCGTGGCAAATCTCTAGTTGTGAGGCGATTAGTGTATACCCCATGGAAGGAATTACATTCACAATGACACAATATATTCAGTACGCGGTGCACCACCAATGGAAAAGTCTGTGATGTAATCATGGACAGTGGCAGCGGCGAGAACATCGTCTCAAGAGTGATGGTGGACAAGTTACAGCTACCAACGACAAAACATACTTCCCCGTACTCAATTGGCTGAATTAAAAAAGTAAATGATACCAAGATAACTAAACAATGCACTGTCTCATTTTTAATTGGTAAAACTTATAAAGATCGGATACTTTGTGACGTGGTAGATATGGAATTATACCATATGTTACTCGGTCGACCATGACAGTCAGACCGTGATGCGACCCACCGAGGGCAAGACAATGTTTACGTCTTTGTTTAGGATGGTCAAAAGATAATTCTTGCCCCTATGACACCAAAGAAACACCCCAAAGCTTCTAAAGTAGAGGGGAGCTCCCACTTGACCATTCGAAGTTTCGTGGAAGAATTCAAGGAAGCCAGCGAGGTATACACCATAGTGGTAAAGGGCGAGAAATCGAAACCCTTAGACATTCCTCTAAGTTTAATGTCTTTCCTGAGCGAATTTAAAGAAGTCTGGCCTAAATATTTACTCAATGGATTGCCCCCCATGAGGGACATCTAACATCACATAAGCCTTGTCCCTAGGGCTAGCTTGCCCAACCGCTCTTACTGTCAGGTAAGTCAGAAAGAATGTCAGATCTTGAAGGTAGGAGTGAAGGAACCGATTGATACTAGTCAAGTCAAGGAAAGCATGAGTACATGTATTATGTCAGCTTAAGAGTCTAATGCCAAGTACAAGAAAATGGCTAATTAACATCGACGTCAGAAGTTATCTCAAAATCACGAGCCAAGTTTCTTAAGTAACTTAAGAACGAGTTTTTTTTCAAGTTGAGGGGTCTAATGTAGAACGTGTCACTGATATATTCCTAGCATGGTTGGACCAAAAGAAGGTAGACCATAAATTGATCATAACTTTTGATCCTGTATCGTTACGGCGCACCAAGCCGAGTATCAAGGATCGAAGCAGCACGAGAACTTGAGGACTAGTTCTTCTGAAGTGAATGGGACTGATGTAAAGTGGGTCGCGAACACTTTCATGTCCAAGATGGATCAGAGAAGGCCCAATTGGAGGCAAAAGTCATCAAGACTGTCTCGTAAACCGGAATGAGTTACTCAATGTACCATATATGATTTTGGTGTAGGACGAGCTACTTTAGCAACCAAACTGGCTAAGTAGGGTTGCCCATGCCTTGCGAGATTCCATCATATCGAAGTCCTGGTGACTACCCAGCTAACTTTAGTAGATCTACCTGAATTTATTTCTAATTTCGACCCGACTACAGACCCGCTTGATCAATTCATGATGGAGATCAGGGACCCGGAAGTAGACAGTTGGGGTGTGGTTATTAACAGCTTTTTAGAAATGAAGATTAATTATGTGCCTGCTTTAGAGTCCTTCTACAGGAATGGGACGAAGGCATGGTGTGTGGGACCCGTTTTGTTGTATAGCGAGAGGATGCAAAGCAGACCCGAGATGATGTGGCCCCAAATAGATACCCGACAAGTAAATGCATTAAATGGTTGGACAAATGTAGCATATCACCATGTTTTGTCATCTATGTATCATTTGGGACCCAAACGCACATCTCCAACGCCCAACTAGACGAGGGTGCCTTGGGATTGGAGATGTCAGGCCAGCCGTTCATCTATGTGGTATGATCAATAACATGGTCCCCGCCTGATGGAATGGAAGAGAGGATAAAAGAGAGAGGTCTTATCATAAGAGAATGCACAAAGGCGAATCCTCGCCCACCCAGCCATCAGAGGGTTCCTGAGTCATTGTGGCTGGAACTCGGTGCTGGAGAGCATCTCGGGAGGGGTGTCAATCCTAGCTTGGCCAATGATTGCAGAGCAGTGCTTGAACGCCAAGTTCATAGTGGATGAACTCCAAGCAGGGGTTAAGATAGTCAGCTGCACCGGTGCCAAGGAGGGAACTGTCATCGGGCGGGGCGTGATCTATAAAGGAGTGGAGGAGCTGATGGGCAAAGATGGAGGAAGGAGGTTCAGGGAAAGGGCTAAAGAGCTGAGTTGGGTGGCAAGGCGAGCAGTCCATGAAGGTGGGTCATCTGATAAGAGATTGGATGAGATTATTAATTATTTAATTGATAGCGTTAAGTAGTGTTTTGTTGGGAGATGGATGTTAGAAAATATTATTGTAGAATTCGTGTTTTGCTTTGAATGGGATTCTATTTAGCTTTAGTTTGTAGTTGGATTTGGATAACATTAGAAAATATGCTTGTAGAATTCATGTTTTACTCTGAATGGGATTCTACTAGCTTTCGTTTAAAATAATAAATTAAATTAAATAAAAATTGTGTAGATACATTATTAAATGGATGACGGGGTCATGGTTAGTGTAACAGTAGCATTTCCTTTCTTGGTTTTTTTTTTTTCTTTTTCTAAACACACCAAGGTACCCTATGAGCGTCAAAATAGCACCCATTTTGAAACTTTATTTTTATAATCTTGTTTTTTTTTCTGGACAAAAATGGCAATAGGCATTCTTTCCTATACTTGGGAATTTCCTTTACCATTATTTTTCGACTCACTCTTCTTTTACCACTGCGCTTTAGTTAATTTTTGTACTTTTCAACTATTATCTGACAATCTTTCATGCTTTCTAACTATTATCTCTGGCAGAAATTATTAATACACTTATTTATGCACCTTATTTGTCAATCGCATGTGTCTATGTGTTAGGGAGTCAGTTGAGCCCTTAAAAGCTGAAAGACTGAAGATGCATAAAGATTGAAAAATCAAGGAAGTGAATAACAGGTATATGAGGTGCCTTAATGACCCTAACTTTGACCCAAAACAAACCTTGAACCTTTAGATGATCCTTTCTTTAATAGAAAAACCTTGTGTAATTATCATTTAACCTTAGGAGCCTAATTGAAACATGATAAGATAGGTTATAGAAGTCCCAAGCTACTGGAAAACAAACTGCCCAAACCAACAGACTCATTGGTGTGTTCGAGTAAAATTCGATCGATCGCCCAAACATGGCAAAAAATGTCCAATAAACATTTAGCCTAAAATTAATTTAATTCGAGCACTTGAGGAACAAGCTTGATCGATTAAGGAATCTTTGATTCATCTCGAGTGATTGAACTCGATTGATCAAATATGGACAAAACAATCCAGCGAGTTCAATGGACCATTTTCGGCGAAGCTCGATCGCTCGTGCCTATCCATTAAAGATCCTCTAGAACCTTTTTGTTACACACACACACACACACACACACACACACACACACACACACACACACACATATGTTGATGCAAGAATCTGGGCCGCCCTCTCCCGTCTTCCGAGCACCTGCATAGGAGAAAAATAAAGGAAACCCTAGCTAGAGTTGGGGACCCTCCGATGCCAAAGTTAGGCTAGGAATCCGGGTATACTCGTGTTGAAATGTTTAGGGCGAGAGATTATGCCTACCTTTTCATCTAGGTGGGCCCCTTATTTATAGTGTTCGTAGGGCAGGATGGCCCGTAATCTTAGGCACAATCTCAGACGTTAGGTGAGATGTGTGTGAGTGGTGAATGTCAGGAATTACCATGGAATCATGCAGTGGACGGTTACGCGCAAGTGGTGGGGATTGGCGATTACTTTTGAATCGTGCATAACTGAGAAATATCGTTCGCTCAGCTGAGGAGATAGTTCAGTATAGTTCTGGTTAGGATGTCATAGGTTGAGATGGTATGAGTCCATGTTCATCCAAGCTGAGCTCTGACGGTCGACCAAAGACGATCCAAGCTAAGCTAATCCAAGCCGAGCTCTGTCAGTTGACCGAAAACGATCTGAACTAAGTTAATCTGAGTCGAGCTCTGAGAGGGCTCAGGAATCCTGCTCTGGTTGTTTGAGTCACTGGATTTACGGACTAAGGGTCGGAATAATCTTCTTGTCGATGGATCCACCTTAATGAGTACGCTTGTCTGCCAGAGCCGACCTCAAGAGTGGTCGGGTCATATTTTCCCATAACAATATATATTATATTCAGATCTTAAGGCAAATTATGAATTTTAGTACTTTAGAGACCCTAACTAGTGTATCATAAACTCTATCAAACCTCTTATACTTTATTCCAATGAGATTCATTCTCTCTTCTTAATAATTCTTCACTCTAATGAGCATTCCAAGCTCCTCTACAACAAAATCATTATCTGAAGCCTTCTCTAGAGTTTAGAAATCGATTTTATTGGCAAATACTAATATTTATTAACTTCTAGAGTATTCATCAATGAGAATTTCCTAGAAGTTTAACTTTCCATTAGTTGTAGGAGATTCTACCCAACTCTCACCACCATTGTTACCTCAATGGAGCACTACATGCAAGGTATTTGATCTTGGAGCTAAAGCCTTAGCAAAGCATTGACAACAACAATCGGTTGAGCAAAAGGAGAGTTTATTAAAGAACGGGAGAGCATCGATCAAGCAACCCGAGAAGGTGCTACAAAATGGGATTAATCCGATAAGTAAGTTGTCAGTTGTAAGAGTCCCCACACTCCTTGTGTAGGATTAAGTATAGAGTTTGTAACCCAAACTCACATATGTTCATGTGTAGGATCGTATCACCACTGACACAGGTGAGTACATGTGTACACGGGTGTGTACATGGGTAAGTCCTTGTGTAAGCCACTGACATGGGTGTATATATGGTAAGTCCTTATATAGGCCACCAACACGGGTGTGTATATGGTAAGTCCTTACGTATAAGCCATTAACATGGGTGAGTACATGGGTAAGTCCTTATGTAGGCCTATTGATGTAGAGCAGGTCACAAACACTTTCATGTCCAAGATGTACCAGAGAAGGCCCGATAGGAGGCAAAAGTGATTGAGACCATTAGAACCTTAAAACAGGGATATCTCGCAAACCGAAATGAGTTACTCAACGTACCATATATGTCCAAGATGTACCAGTAAGAGTTACTTTAGCCAAAAAAAACCCGACTATGCGGAGTTACCCACACTAAATTTGCGAGATTCCATCAAATCGACTGTTGAATTCCATGTTTTTTTCCATTTTTACTATTTTTAGTAAGTTTTGGTTTGATTGTAACTCTTCATTCGTTGGGCTTTAGGATTTGTGCCCAACATGATAAGTGTTTAGAAAAATTATGAGAATAACGTGGTTAAGCCACATAGGACACTATGAATAGTAAATTTACTATTTATATTAAGTTAGAAATTCTAAGGAGTTTTAGTTGTAGTTTAATTCTAAAACTTATTCCAAGGCTTGGTATCCATATTTTAAGGGTTGTAGACTTGTTTATTTCATCAATCAATCAATTTTCAAATTTTTTAAAATATTATTTCTATTTTCTTGCTTTTTCCTTATGTATTTGAGAAGTCTCTGTGAGGAGTCCAGAGAAGCTTCATGGATTCAAAGTAGTTATCCTTGAGTAAGACGGTAATTGACCTCATCACGTTCATCCCTGCGTCACCTATAGCGGGGGTATATGCTCGTAAAGGTTAAAAGAAAGTGCGTCCACCAAGAGTAGAGTAGAGAAACTGAACCACTATACAAACTTGCATTTGGGATTGTCATTTAAGCACATTTCGAATTATGCTTAATGTAATTATTTTGTTGAATTATATTTATACATGATTAGATTATTATGATTTAAATAGTTAGCACATCCCGCCCACATGTACACTATCAATTATAGATTAGTTACATAATTGGCATATCTTTAGTAGTTTATATGATTGGACCCTCTATTGGCTTGGAAGCCTTAGATTTAACTACCTTCATTAGTTTAATTGGTATATTAGTTTAAATAAGCAATTGTATATTAAAATGCATATATTTTATTTAGTCCTAAACATAGCCACCATTTTATGACTCCACCATGCTTCCGCACATAGCTGTGGTATCTAATCCACACAATTTCAAAAAATCTTACTTTAGAAAAATGTGTTCCTTTTCTTTTATTATTATGATGAAATAGGTTTGTTTATGAAGAAAATGAAAGCACATGAGATGGAAAAAAAATGCACTTTTAGAAGACGGGTTCTTTCTTCAAAAGATTCTATTTATATCAAACAGTTAAACTCCACTTTTAAAAGATAGATGAATCAAAGTAAACAAAAGAGATAGCAAAAACTCCACTTTTAGAAGTTAAATTCTTCTTCTTTCTATAAAGATTCTACTTAGATTTGTCTGTGTAGGAAGAAACTGTTCGGTAGTCTCTATTTTTCGTGAGTTAAACTTTTAGCCCACTTTTGAAATATCAAACAGTTATAAAATTATTCCAATCCTATTTGAAAGCTCATCAAATTATCTTTCCAACAAGCACAAAATCACCCTGATCTAACTTGTAATAATGGAGTTATGACCATTTTCGTGAGATCTCACAATGCTAAAAATGAAAGGGAACACGAACAATTTATGATTGTTATTATGGACTTTGGGCCTACTTTTGAAAGGTCAAACGATGTCCACATAAGATGATTCTAACCTTATTTGAAAGCTTTTTAGAAGGGCCTACTTTTGAAAGGTTAAACGGTGTCCACATAAGATGATTTTAACCTTATTTGAAAGCTTGTCAAATTATCTTCTAACAAGTCTACCTGATCCGACCTGTAATGAGAGAGTTGTGACATTTTCACGAGATAATGAGATACTGGAAACAAGAGTTAATCAAGCTTGAGTACACACTCGCTCTCACTTTTAGTATGCATTCTTATTCACATTCGCACTTGTTTCCAACATCGTATGTGTAACACCCCATACTTTTCAATACTCAGGTGTTACCATGGAGATCTAAATCTGTTTACACGTGTGTGGGAACACACGTAGTTATCCTTACACATCAACATCCGAAAATTCTTAAGCTATTCATCTCAACCGTCTTATACAACATTCATCCGTATAATATTATTAACATTGTAGTTAACCACACGTCAATTATCATTCAATCCTAGAGTCTAAGTCTAAAACTAAACCTTACGATGGAAACTTAACTCTATAATGAAACCCTAAAACCAAAGTAATTCAAGCCCTAGGTTAGGTTAATCTAGACCATGAACACTTTGTAGAACATTGATCTCATGTACAACTTCACCATTTATGATAGGATTCGACTCAAAGGGTGTACGCACTTCCTAGCAAAACTAGTTGGCGTGGGCAATTCAAACTATGAGGTGATGATTCTTCCCCTTGAGCTTTCCATCTTTCCCATTAGCATAAGTGATAGTTTTATTTTAACCCTGAATTGTTAATTGATATCTTGCTTTGTGAGTACATGTGTTAAATGTTGAAATTGATATGCAAGATCACATGCTTAATAATTATCCTGCATATTTTCTCGTACTTGTGGATTACTTGTAGTTTGCTTATGGAACTTAAACCGATACATTTGTGGGAAACCCTCACTTATAAATATACACCCATACTTGGGATGTAACTCGATTGATGGTGATTGCAATGGACTTTCGATCTAGTGGTTATTGAGTGGTGATCTAGATGGATCATTAATGTGGGCCTACCATCCAAGGGTTGTTGTGTTAAGTGGTTTTCAAAGATGGCCTTTATCGCATGGTTTTGATATTGGCCCTATGTGGCTTAGTTTTTATATTCGCCCTATGTGGCTTAGTTTTGACATTTGCCTTATCTGGCTCAGTTTTGACATTTGCCCAACGTGGTTTTGTTTTAGTATTTGCCCTATGTGGCTCGATGTATCATTTCTATACAACCATGTGATGGTAAGCCCCATATACTGAAATATGATTAGCCACTAATCGACGGGTTTCCATTAAACATCATAAGATGATTGTCTCATGAGCCGGGGATAGTGGTATGGGACCTATGCCCGAGCTATCAGCCTACGCTGGTGACAAGCCTCCGTAGTGACCTTTGAGCTTATTTAAATTGGCTGGTTGTAATTGGACTAATAACGGGTTGTCTGATCATGCATACATGGCAGAGACCAACATCTATTATTATCATACGTGATGTACGTAAGGCAGTCGTTACGCCGCACATAGTATGTTTTCACTGATGACTAGCCCCTTTCCGACTGGATGATTTTCCCAGGTTCGATGATTGCATAGGTGACGAGCCCAACTTCCACATGGATGTGCATCCCCGGGGTGATAACTGCATTCAAGCATCCATGCATCTAATAAGACCTGCATCATGTATTGTTTTGTATGTTTTGATTTATGACTATGCTTATGTAATGTGGTGGTGTGTAATCTTGAGGAGAATTCACACTGAGTTGGCCACTCGTCCATCAAATATATAACCGTACAGGTAGCACAAGAGGCTTAAGTGGTATGCAGGTTCAGACTGATGAGGAGCCGTTATGGTGGTCAAGGATGCATGGTTGTACCTGTCAAGGAAGTTGCGCGATCTTACGACTTTCATTTATATGTTTCATATGCTTTTAAATTTCTCATTTGTGTAATTTTGTAATTGTTAATGTGGAGACATTGGTTTGTATAAGTCATTATGGGCAGCTCCTTGTATATTTCAAATGTAAATAAAATTTTTCTTTATGCTAACTTATCCATTCTACGCTTATCTGTTAACTCTGATGAAGAATATATATATATATATATATATATATATATATATATATAGAGTCCGGGTCTCCTACGCACCATGCCGCACCGACCTTAAATGAGAGCTCCTCCTTCAGTCGTTAGATCCCCTCATCGGCTGGGATTTAACAACCGTGCGCAAGAGAGACTCTCCTGAAGGACAACTCGCGCAGCACTTTTTTCGGAAAGACACGAGAACCTTTTTTGGCAAGACAGGGGCATCAGTTTTGGGAAGATAGGGACGCGGTTTGGTTGGTGACGCTGCCATCAGCTGTGGTCGGTGCTATGTGGACCCATGATGTATATATTTTATCCACGCCGTCCATCCATTTTGAAAGATAATTTTATGATGTTATCCCAAAAATTAGGTATATCTAAATCACATGTGGACCACACCATGGGAAAACAGTTTTGATTGAATTTTCGTCATTAAAAACCTCCTAGGGTGACGCGGTTTGGCTGGTGACGCTGCCATCAGCTGTGGTCGGTGCTATGTGGACCCCATGATGTATATGTTTTATCCACGTCGTCCATTCATTTTGAAAGATAATTTTATGACATTGTCCCAAAAATTAGGTATATCTAAATCACATGAGGACCACACCATGGGAAAACAGTTTTGATTGAATTTCCGCCATTAAAAACCTCTTAGGGCCCACTATAATGGCTATTTGACATCTAACCTATTGATGAGGTCATACAAACATGGATGAAGTGAAAACACAAATATCAGCTTGATCTGAAACTTCTCCCGCTCCCAAGAAGTTATTAAAGGTGGACGTTCAATCCCCACTTTGTGGTCCACTGCAACGGTGGAACTGCTTTATTTTAAGGATCATACCTTAAAATGATCTGACAAACGTGGTGAATCGGCGTGGATAAAACACCTACATCATGATGGGCCCCACAGAGCCCTACCATCCAGGCGGGGTTAGGACGCAATCCGCCTCCGGGAAGGATGCGTGCTCCAGGACGGGGATGGGATTCTGACAGGCGGACGCGGATTTCCTGCGAAAGCCTTTCGCAGTAAGTTCCTGCGCTGGGAACATAGGTGGGCCCACCGTCATGTTGTTCAGGAATCCACTCCATCCATCCGTTTTCTAAGATAATTTCAGGAGATTAGACCAAAATTGAACACGATCCAAGACTCAAGTGGGCCGTACTAAAGGAAAATGTATTTAGGGAAATTCCTACCGTTGAAACCTACCTGGGTTCAACATTGATATTTACATGCCATCCATACCATTAATAACGTCATTCCTACTGGGATGAACTGAAAGCACAAATATTAGCATGATTTAAAACTTCTGTGGCCCCATGAATATTTCAACTGTGGATGTTCACTTATCAAGTTTTCGGCCCATTTGAGCATTGTATACGGTTCATTTTTGGCCTCATGTCCTAAAATAAACTCACAAAACTGATGGACGGTGAGGATTTCTCACAAACATCCCAGTGGCCCAACTGCGTTCCCAGCGCAGGAACTTCCAACGGTAGGCTTTCACAGGAAATCTTCGTCCCTAACAGGCTGGCTACTGAAGTGACGTCACCAACTTCTATGGGCCCACCATGTTGTATGTGTTGTATCAACACCGTCCATACATTTGGAGAGATCATTTTAGAGCATGGCCCAAAGAATGAGGCAGATCCTGGGCTGGGGTGGACCTCACCACAAAAAACAGTGATGAGAGTGACGCCCACCGTTGAAACCTTCTGAAGTTCCACCATGACGTTTATTTGAGATCCCACATATTCATGTGTTAAAGCAGACATGAAAGAAGGAAAACGCAAATATTTGACTCAATGAAAACTATCGCGACCCTTAGAAGGTTTTGACGGTGGGCGTCACTGTTCCCACTGTTTTTTGTGTTGGGGTCCTCTCAAGCTGTGGATCTGATTCATTTTTTGGATCATGTCCTAATATGATCTCTCCAAATCGATGGACGGTGTAGATAAAAAACATACACCATGGCATGGCCTACAACACTGAGAGACGTCACTTCATTAGAAACCCCGTCAGATGCCGGAAAAGATGCCGCGCGAGTCCTCCTTC
The DNA here is from genome assembly GCF_029962835.1 of Magnolia sinica. Classification (NCBI taxonomy): domain Eukaryota; kingdom Viridiplantae; phylum Streptophyta; class Magnoliopsida; order Magnoliales; family Magnoliaceae; genus Magnolia; species Magnolia sinica. The sequence goes on from NC_080581.1 coordinate 9,890,255, forward strand.
AAGGATACTCTCTCTTCTCACGGTGCTTGAATCCCAGCCGATAGGAGGATCTAACGGACAATATGGAAACTCGTATTTAAGCATGGTGCGGCATGGTGCGCAGGAGACTGGGACTATATATATATATATATATATATATATATATATATATATATATATATATATATATATATATATATATATATATATATATATATATATATATATATATGTGTGAAATTTAGCTCTATAGGTTAACACTCGGGCTTTTGGGAAACGGGTTATATACCCGGGTCCTAAAAAGTCAGGGCGTTATAGTATGATCCCACAAAAATGGTCATAACTCCCTCATTACAAGTCAGTTTGGGCGCTGAAAAGAAAATTTGATGAGGTTTCAAAAAAGATAGGAATCATCTCATTCGGAGGCTATTTCACAAACTATTAGCAATCGCTCTTATTTCCAGTAGCGTACAACCCCACAAAAACAATCATTACTACATTATTGCGGGTTGGATGAGAGTGATCTTAGGCTCATTGGAAAAATAATTTGATTATTTTTCAAATATGACTAGAATCATCTCATTTGAACACCATTTGACATTCCAAAAGTAGACCTAAATTCTATGATGGCATTGTGAGCTGTTGGCATTCATTTTTGTTTTTAGCATAATGTGATCCCACAAAAATGGTCACAACTCCTTCGTTACTGGTTTGATTGAGGCAACCTTGGGCTTATTAGAAAGATAATTCAATGAAATTTTAAATAGAACTAAAATTGCTTCATTTGGAGATCATTTTATCTTTCAAAAGTGGGTCCAAAATCTTTGATAGTGGACTCACGTTACTTGCATGGTTAGACCGCGTGACTTTAGTAAATGGACTATATTTCTTTTGTTGCACCTCAGATTTGACTGACCATGGGCTTGTTGGAAAGGTAATTCGATAAGCTTTCCAATAAATTATTAATCAACTTAAACGAGATATGTTTGGTCTATCATCACTGATTCGAAGTGCACCTTCCATAGCATAAGTCTTAATTTCTTCATGACTTTCGAGTCAGATGATAATAGACCAAATGGTTCTTAATCAAGATATTTTAATTGCACATTATAAAGCTTAATGAATTGTCTTTCCAAAAAGCTCAAGATCACTCAGATTTAATGTGTAACAAAGAAGATCTGGCTCATTTATAGAGTCGTGTGATGTTGACCATACAAGAAACATGAGTTACACCATCAAAGGATTTGGACTCACTACTTTTGAAAGATCAAGTGATTTTTGAATGAGATAATTTTAGTCCTATTTCAAAACTCATTAAATTATCTTTGTAATGAGCCTAAGATCGCCTCGTTTTGACCTATAACAAAGGAGTTATGATCATTATCGTGGAATCGTATTATAGTAAAAATGAGAGCGAATGCAAATAATTCATGAATACGTCATGAACTTTAGGCCTATTTTTGAAAGGTCAAAAGGTCTCCAAATGAGATTAATTCAATTTATTTGAAACCTTGTTGAATTATCTTTTCTAACAAGCCTAAGAATGCCCAATTGGACGCATAACGAGAGAGTCATGATCATTTTTATGGGATCGCATGATGCTGAAAATAAAAGCGAATGCAAATGTGAACACCATTCTATAATAAAAGAAAATGCAAGTGTGTACTAAAAATGAATGCAAGTGTCAATGTACTCTCGCTCTCACTTTTCACTACACACCTTCACTTTAAGGTGAAGTCCCTCTCCTTTCAGTACACACTCCTCACAAGTGTACCACACACCATTGACCTTAGTGGTGTGTTGATGTCACCAAGTCCTGTGGGGCTACCACGGGGTATGTGTTATATCCAAACCGTTCGTCCATTTGACGAGATCATTTAAGGCTTGAGCCCAAAAAATAAGACAGAATCAAAGATCAGGTGGACTACATTGTAGAAAGCAATAGGGGATTGAACATCTACCATTAATACCTTCTGTGGGGTTATAGAAGTTTTGTGTCAATCTATATTTATTTTTTCTCTTCATCTAGGTTTATGCAACCTTATGAACATATTGGATGGAAAATAAACATTATGGTGGGGCCCTACAAGTGCGCTATTTGTGGTGTGGTCTACTTAATCTTTGAATATGACTCATTTTTAGACTCATGCTCTAAAATGATGGTTGACAGTGTGAATATAATAAATTAATACATCATTGTAGGGCCCAAGTAACTTTGATCTCCTTTCAACCCTTCATAGATTTTAGGGCTCAAGGACTGTGCTTATCTTCGAACACTACGTACACACATCACCAAGGTCGGTGGTGTACAGTACACCAGCCAATTTGCTTCCGGTTTTATACTAGCATATTAGTATGTGTACCAGCGTGTGAATTGACCTTGCTCCACATGCGTGTGGGCTTAGCCAGTGAGCTGGCAACCGGCCAGGTTCAGGCCCAGTCGAGGTCTGCCCATGGCCATCCAACAGTAAAACCCAAGACTGATACTGGGCTGGACCTGTGACAGGCAAAAGCAAATAGGCCCGGTTCAGCCCATGAAGATTAAGATGGCCCATTCCGAGTCCAGTTTGAGTCTGGCCTGAGTGCCAAATCATGCCTGAGATTGATAAACATTCCATTGAAACCTTGAACGAGCTGAGTCTGATTGGATTCAGGCCACATTAACTTGCTCTTAGACATTACTCGTGCCCGCCTGATAAGGCCCAGTATTTTAGCCCAGGCCAAGCTTGAAAGCCCAACAGGCCAGCCCGGCCCATTAACTGATCTGATCGGTCCACCCATTCATCCGGGCCATCTGATCAACAACGTTGTCTCCATTGGATGGAGTGGAGGAGTAGAGCAAGGAGAGGAGCCTAATCATAAGAGAATGGGCCCCACAAAGGAGGAACCTTTTTGTCTTTACACGGTGACCATATACTACTCTAGTGATCTGCTAAGCCACACGTGTGGACACCTGCCTGTCACTTGCAATACCTAACAAGTCACCCCCAAAAACCACCAAGTTCACGTGGCTGCCCACCTGATGGTTGGATTGGCCTGATTTCGTAGTGCGTTTGCTGGATGGGTTAGATGTATACACCTACTTGCACTAAATTCTCCTCTACAAGGAATTGGCCTCATCTTTCCCTGCCCCACACCGTCTAATGACGCATTAACGCCTTTTATGGAAACTAATAAAGATGAGAAACAAATATACGTAGACTGATAGACATATGGACACACACACACACACACACACACATATATATATATATATATAGCAATTAGCCGCATGTGGGGCCCAACATAGTGAACCTATGGGATCCAACCCGTCCAGCCCATTAAAATGGAATGCACCAAAAATCAGGCCAATCGAATAGTCAGGTGCACTACATTAAAAACAATAGAGAACCACTCTAAAAACCACCTGATGGTTGGAATGGCCTGATTTCATGGTGGGTTTACTGAATTCCTCTTATAGATACCAATAAAGATGAGAAACAAATTTAAAATAATAATTATAATAATTATAAATAAAAATAAAATCAAGAATCAACACCCATATTAAATTTAATGTTGGAAAATTTTATTTGAGGGTGCATTGTTGCACCAAGTATCATTAAATTTCAAGATTAATCAGTCTAATTTGGTGCAACCAAATGCACCTAAATTCATTTTTTCATCATAAATCCAGACCATTTATCTCGATTCACATTTCAAGAATCACATCATACACTCAAAACAACAAATCCAAATAAAAATACAGTCGTCTCTATCTGTTTCTTAATTTCCTTCTACATCTTAAAAAACATTACAATAATTAGTAGTACAGCTAGACCTCTGATTTTTTTGGTCGAGGCTGATCTCAATGGAGAACATTGTAATACTTAAAGATACTAATAGATGCTAATAAAGATGAGAAACAAATTTACACACACAAATACTAATTTTATTCAATTAGCTGCATGTGGGGCCCACCAATGTGCAACTATGCGATCCAACCTGTCAAGCATCATCATCGTCTGACCATTAAAATTGACTTTAAATGGAATGCCCCAAAAATCGTGCCAATCCAATCATCATCTCCACTACATCGTTGAAAACAATAAACAACCACCCCAAAAACCATCAAATGTAAGTGGCGTCCCACCTGTTGGTTGGATTGGCCTTATTTCGTGGTGGGTTTACTAGATGGGGTGGATGCATTAATTCATTTTATAGATACTAAAAAAGATTAGAAATAATTAAAAATAAAAATAATAAAAAACACACACACAAAATACTAATTTAATGTTGGAAAAAATATTTAAGGGTGCATTTGGTTGCACCAAGTATCATGAAAATTTTCATGATTAACCATTCTAATTTGGTGCAACCAAACACACCCAAATTCATTTTTTCATCATGAATCCAGGCCATTCATCTCAATTCACATTTCAAGAATCAGACCATACACTTAAAACAAGTCCAAGTAAAAATACAATCCTCACACACCATGCACTTAAAACAACAAGTCCAAATAAAAATACAATCCTCCCTATCTATCTCTTAGTTTCCTTCTACATTCAAACAACATTACAACAAATTAGTGGAACAACTAAACCTTTTTAATCTTTTGTAGAGGCCAATAGCATCCTGACCATCGACGCGCCAAAGATTAATTCCTAATGCTGCAATATATAGTAACAATGTAATTAAGCTTAAGAGCAATGATAAACAGAAATCCTCCTTGTTGGTTGGGGTTGGCAAACAAGAAAGAGGGCCATTGCTATGATAAGGGCCACCACCAGTCCTATCAGACTCATATCATCATCTGAGTCGCAACATACCTTACCCATCTCTTCTCCTTTACTTTAAATTCTTCAAATATTGCAAAGGAGATCTTGCAAAATAAATAGAAGACCGTACTACTATGATTGTTCACCACTATTTTATAAAGGGCCTCTGCAAGTGGTACCCTAAACTATGATGATGTCGGCAGATGTGGGGCCCACGTGATGTACGAATGAAATCCAACCAGTACATCAGATGGGTCAGTGTATGTTACCCCCAGATCTGGAAAATCAGGCAGTTCCTGAATTGGGTGGGCCACACCACGGGGTACCCTTGATTTCTGCTTTGGGCCCTCCATGTTGTGTACATATTGAATCTAGGCCGTTCCGACCTTTCATCTGGCCTGTATGAATGGTCAGGCCAAAAATCAGACTGTTTCGTCATTGAGGTGGGCCGCTGTGAAGATCAAGGGTGGTTGTGCTCTCTCACATTGTTCCCCGTGTTTGTGTCCCACCTGCGTGTTAGATGAGGCTGATTTTTGTTACCTTAGGGTAATATGAGGTGACACATCTGATGGACAGCATATCTCACATGGCCCCCGCATTCGAGGTGGCACGGATGCTGCTGGAGCAAGCCTCTTGGATAAAATGGTGGTGAGTTACCCACTGTACAATCTGAACCATCCAATCCATTGGCACTTTTGTACATGTGGCATAATTTCATCTGCCCGTTAAATTCACTCTCCATAACCTTAATTTCATCCATCTATTTAATAGCTGCTAATTGGACGGTTAACATAGTTCACACGGGGTAAATTTGTGATTATGGGCCATCGACAATTAGCCCTACTATTTGCACCGTTTGGATTAATGTTCATGCATGGTGTGCGGAGGGTGGATGAACCACCATCATTTAAAGAAGTGGTGGTAGACTATTAGCCTAGGTTGCTGTCTCCTATCCACACAGATCCAATTAATCGAACCACAGCTGCCCACGTCAGCAAGTAGCCTCAGCCTCAGTCTTAGCTGTGGTGGCCTAGTGGGCCGAGGATCATCACATGTCCTTTGCTTTTCTAGAAACTCCTAGAAATGCTCGCATCCAAACGGTTGGACATTGGTCACCGTTCATCCAATGGACAACTTCCGACCTATCATCTGCATGCAACGTCCTCCCCGTCCAAAAGGTTGGCCCCACCATGAGAATCATCTTGTACAAAAACTAGCCCCATCCACTCATCAGGTGGGCCACAGCATAGAAAATAATGTATAAAAGCTGATAAATCACAAAATACAAGTGTGATCCGTTTAATGAGTGGATGAGGCTGCTGTTTCGACAAGGAAAATCCTCATGGTAGGGCCAACCCATTAGACGGATTGGATGTTCCACACACACACACACAACATGTTTAAAGTTATCCGTTGGTGGACAGTAACTCATTATCCTACCGTTGGATTTGAGCATTTCTCAGAAACACCCAAGAGAGAGAGAGAGAGAGAGAGTATAGATTCCAGTACAAGCCCAACACCATTTGTAAATTCGGCCTTGGATTCCAGTACAAGATCTACGGCTACTTACGCCCAGCCCCATTTATACATTGGACCTGAAATTCCAATACAATCCCACCATTAATGAAGCCCAGCCCATTTTTTATATTAAGGCCTCGAATTCCAATCCAAGCCCACCTGCTTATTATTCCTGCCTGAAATTCTTGGCCCAGCCGGCACAGCCCCGGGCCGATCTGGACCCATGCTCAGTTGAGCCTTATTTTCAGCCCATCACAAGCTATCATGAAATGATGTTGGTTCCAAAAATGGCCCATTATAACCTGAAAATTGTGACCTTTCATTTCGTCAATTTCACACTATCACATTGCTATATGTATGGCCTCATCTAGTGATGTCCTCGCTATTCAACGGTGTGGATCACAGATGCGGATATGTTTTCTTGCAGAACACAACGCATATAGTACCGTCCATCTTTCATAGCCTGTCTGCATAGTGGCCCACCAAGACCAACTATCCTGATTGCCTAACATGTTTGTCACATTGTGGTGGAGGATGGAGCTGCTCTATGGACAGGTATCATACTAGCATTCTCTAGTTGGAATTAGATGAGCATCCTTTCCTTCTCTGGCGGATGTTGTAGACTACTTCAGGACGCCCCGCCTATAACTTCCGGTCCATTGCCTGGAGTAATCAAGTAAACAACATGAGGAATGCTACTTGAAGAAAAGGGCTATAATCACCAGACACATGCCAAGACAGCACACATGTGAGATCCTACACCGTCCATCACGTGGATCTAAATAGGACACATTCAACATATAAGTGTGGCCCACCTGATGAATGGCTCACAAAAATGCTTCTTGGCACATATGGGGTGATTGCAATCATAGTTGCAGACAACAAAAGAGATCAAACACGCTCGCTGTTCTGATGTCCAAACATCTAACCATTGATGAACAGCCACCACCTGACTAGGACGCCAAAAACAACGGTGACCAACAGACTATCAATGAACTCCCTATGCCACATTTATCGTAGCCGTTTCATCCTCACCGTAGATGGGTGCAACTCCAGGTCTCAGGACATACTCTCCTTTTAAAATGCATTTTTCTGCTATGATCACTATTTCTGAAAATAACAGTCTGATCTCCAATTCATGTGCCACTCAACAAATTATCAGCAGAACATGTATCACAACTCCTAAAAGCATTCTGCAAAGAAGCTAGAATTTTATCAAGGCTGCGTTTGGATGCATGAGTTGAATTGCAAACAGTCAGTTTAATTGAGAAGAAATGACAAAAAATAAGAGTAGGTTTTCAAGTATTCATACATGGAGTAGTCCAAGTCCAATTTGGAATAAAGACCATCAATACCAATGGTAAGAAGGGTAACTAAGATTTAGTTAATTTCCACTTTATTGGAGTACTGATAACAGCAAGTCATTTCAATGGTGCAATCCAAACATAGCCCAATGGATAGAGATGAAATGCAAAGAAGGCGACTAATGGTTTTTATCAAGTATCCAGAAGAAAAGAAATGAAAATCACAAGCAAAGTAGCACTCAAAATCCATAGCCAGTTTTGCCAGTTGAATCTGTTTCAGAGTGCTACCTGTGGCATGCAACAAGGAGAGACTCCATTCAGATGCCAGACTTCCAAAGAGCTAAATCCATAACCTCCACACCTACTTATAAGAATACCATCGCAATAAGGGCACCCATCTTTTACCCAAAAGGCTGGCAGGCAGGCAAGATTCAGCCATAGTTCAGAAACTCACTGACTCAGCTCAAAACTTGGACGAGTCAACTCAACTCGGTGAGAGCTCAAGACAAGTCTACTTGACTTGGTGAGATCTCGAGACAGGTCAACATGAAACTTGCTACTAAGATTGACTAGGTCCCAACTTGACAAGACTCACAAAGCTGGACCAATGAATCAGTCAACTCCACACGGCTCGTGATACTTGGGCCAAGTCATTCACCAGGTCAAACTGATAATTTATCAAACATCGTCGTCGTCATCATCATCGAAGCCTTTATCCCAATTAATTGGGGTCGGGCATGAATCATCTTCCACCATTCCATTCTATCAAGAGATGTAAATTCAGTTAGACCATGGGTCATTAAGTCTTTTCTTACTACCTCCACCCACATCCTTTTGAACCTTCCCCTTGCCCTTTTAGAGCCTCCAGCTTGTACCGACTCACTCTAACCGGCACAGTTCTTAAATCTCTGTTGCACATTGACCAAACCATCCAAGTCTGTTGTCCCTCATCTTATTATCTATTGGTGTTACTCCTAAGTTCCCTCGAATGCATTCGTTTCTAATTCTATCCTTGTTTTACCACTAATCTGTCTCAACATCCTCAAAATTAGTGTGTGTGTGTGTGTGTGTGTGTGTGTGTGTGTGAGAGAGAGAGAGAGAGAGAGAGGATTGAATTTTGAAACTCTGACCCCTCTTTATGTAAAAGCGAGCTGCTTTAGGGGGTGCACCATACACATCGTATTGCACAAAGTAGCTATTTTAACTTATTTATATGATAATAACTATATTGAGTGAAAGATACCTCATTTCAACACTGAGGTCTTGGTATCGATCCCTAGTGGCGGTGGCTAACAGTGAAGTGTGAACTGACAGTGGGTGTACTAACAAGCTAACCAAAAAAAAAAAGATAATAACTATTTTAAATATCAGTATTGTGTACATGGTAGCTATTTTAACTTATTCATACAATAATCACTATTTAAATAACTATATTGTTTTTTAATTAAATATCAAGTCGAATCAAGAAAAGACTCATTCAAGTCTTTGAGTCAAGTCCAGTTTTCCAGTTTTTAAACCGTGGAGTCAGCTGGTTTGTGAGACAAACACCAGACATGATAAGTACCTACCTGCTAATTAGGCTCCTGGGTTGAGCCTGGATCTGGCTACCGCAAGCCAAAATGACGGTCGCACCCAGTCTCTAGGCTTCCGAGCTCTCATAGACACAAAGAAATCAGCAAGAAGAAGAACATACCTTGCTCAACAGTAGACAGCATGTTTTTCAACGTTGAGGTCTTGGGTTTGAGCTCAGCTTACCTATCAAAATTAATAAAAATAGAAAGACCAACATACTCATCATCCTCCTAACAAATAGTCAAGGTTTCAGGGTTATTCCTGGCATTTTATATATAAAACAGCATAAGGATCAGAAACAACAGTCAACACATTCTCTCTTTCAAGGACCCAACAGTCATGGAGGAAGGTGTCAAAACATACAATGGGGGTGCTCACTCTCACATTAGCCAACTCCTCATAATCCCCTCCCTCGTTCTAGGCCAGCACTAATGTTTCCATCAGATTACCTAGAATACGCCTGTGTAAGCTATATCATCGAGCTTGAGCTTGAGCGGTTGGCTGGAAAAGCCAGTTTCATGTCCGTTTCTCGGATTTGTTCCAAAATGCTTCTATTAGCTTCGGCTTTTCTTTCTCTCCCTTGTGTGTGTGTGTGTGTGTTTTACAATTTTTTAGATTTTCCACCTAAATACGTTATCAGTTCTGGTAACAACTACTTCACAGTTTTCTACGCAGGCGAGGTTATCGTTTTATCGTATGTGCAAGCAAGACATCATCAATATGTAACTCTTCTGTTTTCAGTGCATAGTGTCTGTTTCGATCTGGCAAAGTGGCCACCAACTCAAGTACACCGTAAACCAAAAAAAATAGTTCCCTGTTCATATTGCAGTGTATACCATCCATGGTGTGCCATACCGTAACAGCCATTATGGGGCCGTAACGGCCGTTATACGTTACAGGGTCATAAAGGCCGTAATGGAAAAGAAAAAAAAATGATCCATAATGGCCGTTATAGCCCCTGTAACGGGGCTATAACGGCCGTTACACTCCTTGTAGAGGCTGTAATGGCCCCGTACTGGTCCATGACGGGGCTGATATAGGTTTTTCATGTTTTTTGTTCAATAGAGAGAGAGAGAGAGAGAGAGAGAGAGAGAGAGAGAGGAGACCGCATAACAGCCATTATGGGGGCCATAACAACCATTACAGCTCGTATCGTAAAGGTTACAGCGATGGCCGTTATGGCCACCATTACTGTTATGGAATACCTTGATGCCATCACAGGTGGGCCCCACATGCAAAAGTTTTACCCTCCCAAATCACAAAACACAGCCAAAGGTTTTCTGTACTGGTTCAATCCTGTCACTATGATCGAAGTTGAGCTGATATGTTGCCAGGAGGCAAGCCCCAACAAACGAAAAACCAATAGACAAGAGAGGTGATTCAAAATTCATAAATGCCTCAATCCCGTATCGCTGGGTAAAAGAAAATACTGCATAAAAGCGATGGCAGTTGTGAAACCTAATTTCCCATCCATCTTACTTAACTAAAAAGAAGCCCTCGAAGAATGCCTTTAGTGCCATAGACATGTAATTTAGATATGGACACGTCTCAGTGGCAGGCATGGATACAAGGTGTCTGATGCAGCATAAAAGGGGGTCATCGCCAGAAGGGCCATGATCCGATCACCCAAAGTACTCAATTCACCACAGATTCCTTGCAAACTTTCATCTTCTATGCAGGAGAACAGAAAAGGTCCCTAAATTAGGCCCATGAACCGATGCAATCGATTGCATTGGGTAAATGGAGAGGTGTTTCCAGGGCCAATAAGGTCATTGATGCTTGGATAGCGAAAATACCTTTTTCGCTAGCCAGCCATGCTTCAAACCATCTCTGGATGGCAGTAAATCCAATTCCACCTAGCCCCTGTTCTGATCTGGTTTCCTTGGCTTTAGGGATAGTTTGGTACTTTGCTTTACACCAATGATTTATTATTTTTTTTGAAAAGTGACGTCTTATAAAAGAGAAAAAAGAGTACAAACGGGCCTGACCCACTGAGATAGCAGACCAGAACACCTAAGGAAAACGAAAACAAATTGCTGCAGCTACTCTGCAGCACTAGGGAGGCCCATTCCACAATAAGATAGTGGATTCTTTTGATTATATGACCCACGACATGGGAGGCCCATTACACCAATGTTTGTAGGGCTATGATTAGAAGGAAGTTGTTAAATTTTATTTTTTTTCTTTTTTACTTTGTTTTGATCTGGATTGTTCAGATTTTTAGGCTAGCATAACTACATCCTATACAATCTAATTTGGTTTTTTTTTTTTTTTTTTTTTTTGAGATTTAAAAACAAACAAAGGAGAGATGAGAGAGATGGATTTGTTCCTCCTACCTTGAATTGGGTAAGTGAATTTGGTTGACTTCATCCTATTTCACTTTGTTTAATCTAATTACCCTAATAATTCTTCTCTTGTTGTGACATGTGGATTTGGGTTGGTTTTGTAGGTGCTTATTAGTGTTGGGCAGACCCATTCTAGTCTTGAACACGACAGCTCTTAAAAGCAACACATCTATACAACTATTTAAAGCGTCATCGTCATCGTCATCATCATCATCATCTTAGCCTTTCAACAATTTTGGTCAGCTTTTAAACGGTAGATTGGCAAAAGTTTTATGATGAGCTGCTCACCAGACATTAACCTTCTGCTTTTTATTTGGGCTCTCGAACCGACCATGATAGAGGCTCACATCGTTATCACCCACGTGCCACAAAGCCTCACCACCTACTACCGAAACCCAGCCTAACTAATGCGCACAAACCCCAAAGAGCAGACAAGAAAAGAGGGGTCGTGGAGGAGCAGTTGGCAAGCATATCATTAAGCATGAACTAAACACAAAAGAAGGATCCTCCTGCTAGGAATTAGATCCTGCTCTATCCCCCCTCTTCACACCATTGATTCCTCGGCCTCCAGCCCAAGGTGTTCTGTAATGGTAACCATAACGGCCCCCACCGTTACCTTTACGATACGGATAACAACCGTTACAGCTCGTATCGTAAAGGTTACAGCGATGGCCGTTATGGCCACCATTACTGTTATGGAATACCTTGATGCCATCACAGGTGGGCCCCACATGCAAAAGTTTTACCCTCCCAAATCACAAAACACAGCCAAAAGTTTTCTGTACTGGTTCAATCCTGCCACTATGATCAAAGTTAAGCTGATATGTTGCCAGGAGGCAAGCCCCAACAAACGAAAAACCAATAGACGAGAGGTGATTCAAAATTCATAAATGCCTCAATCCCGTATCGCTGGGTAAAAGAAAATACTGCATAAAAGCGATGGCAGGTGTGAAACCTAATTTCCCATCCATCTTACTTAACTAAAAAGAAGCCCTCGAAGAATGCCTTTAGTGCCATAGACATGTAATTTAGATATGGACACGTCTCAGTGGCAGGCATGGATACAAGGCGTCTGATGCAGCATAAAAGGGGGTCATCGCCAGAAGGGCCATGATCCGATCACCCAAAGTACTCAATTCACCACAGATTCCTTGCAAACTTTCATCTTCTATCCAGGAGAACAGAAAAGGTCCCTAAATTAGGCCCATGAACCGATGCAATCGATTGCATTGGGCAAATGGAGAGGTGTTTCCAGGGCCAATAAGGTCATTGATGCTTGGATAGCGAAAATACCTCTTTCGCTAGCCAGCCATGCTTCGAACCATCTCTGGATGGCAGAAAATCCAATTCCACCTAGCCCCTGTTTTGATTTGGTTTCCTTGGCTTTAGGGATAGTTTGGTACTTTGCTTCACACCAATGCTTTTTTTTTTTTTTTTGAATAGTGACGTCTTATAAAAGAGGAAAAAGAGTACAAAAGGGCCTGACCTGCTAAGATAGCAGACCAGAACACCTAAGGAAAGGAAAACGAAAACAAATTGCTGCAGCTACTCTGCAGCACTAGGGAGGCCCATTCCACAATAAGATATTGGATTCTTTTGATTATATGACCCACGACATGGGAGGCCCATTACACCAATGTTTGTAGGGCTATGATTAGAAGGAAGTTGTTAAATTTATTTATTTTTTCTTTTTTACTTTGTTTTGATCTAGATTGTTCAGATTTTTAGGCTAGCATAACTACATCCTATACAATCTATTTTTTTTATTTTTTATTTTTTTTTTGAGATTTAAAAACAAACAAAGGAGAGACGAGAGAGATGGATTCCTCCTACCTGGAATTGGGTAAGTGAATTTGGTTGACTTCATCCTATTTCACTTTGTTTAATCTAATTACCCTATTAATTCTTCTCTTGTTGTGCCATGTGAATTTGGGTTGGTTTTGTAGGTGCTTATTAGTGTTGGGCAGACCCGTTCTAGTCTTGAACACGACGGCTCTTAAAAGCAACACATCTATACAAATATTTAAAGCACCATCGTCATCGTCATCATCATCATCATCTTAGCCTTTCAACAATTTTGGTTAGCTTTTAAACGGTAGATTGGCAAAAGTTTTATGATGAGCTGCTCACCAGACATTAACCTTCTGCTTTTTATTCGGGCTCTCGAACCGACCATGATAGAGGCTCACATCGATATCACCCACATGCCACAAAGCCTCACCACCTACTACCGAAACCCAGCCTAACTAATGCGCACAAACCCCAAAGAGCGGACAAGAAAAGAGGGGTCGTGGAGGAGCAGTTGGCAAGCATATCATTAAGTATGAACTAAACACAAAAGAAGGATCCTCCTGCTAGGAATTAGATCCTGCTCTATCCCCCCTCTTCACACCATTGATTCCTCGGCCTCCAGCCCAAGGTGTTCTGTAATGGTAACCATAACGGCCCCCACCGTTACCTTTACGATACGGGTCGTAATGGCTGTTACTGCCCCCGTAACGGCCGTTATGGTCTCTTTTTCTATTAAAAAAAAATCCTGAAAAACCTGTATTTGCCTTGTAATGTTGTTTAAAAAGTATGGAAAACCTATATCTGCTCCATAACAGACAATTACGGGGCTGTTATGGCCTTTATAGGGGACGTAACGTGCCGTTAATGGCAATTACAGGTCATTTTTTTCCATAACGGCTGTTACGGCCGTTACGACCCCGTAACGCGTAACAGTTGCCACCGTTACCTTTACGTAACGGCCTTTACAGCACACCATACTCCAGCCTCACCAATGAACTCAAAGGAGCTGCACGATTACACAGACTGTTGATCATGAGCAGCCCTCTTTTCTAAGCGCAGTAACCACGGGGATTTTCCTTGATCAATCCCATGCCTTCAGCTTCAATGCTGATGACTTCATAGTCATAAGCATTTTGAAGTGAGCAATGGCTGAAAAGCCTTTGTGTGCTATCATGCTCATAATTTTTTCAGCTGACAAACCAATTCAATGAAATCTGTGATGGAGGAAGAACCTCACTTGCGGCGATTGAAGGTCTAGGCGCTTTCATTTCTGGGACCTGACAATATAGATTGATTCAATAGCTTGACCCAAATCCTGCCTTCAAAGATCGATGGTAGGGGTGCAACTTAGTCAAGTCCACCAACATTCCGGAAACCTATGAAGGTTGCGCTGACTTAGGTTATGGCGATGCCAAATTTCCTTGTGTTGGGTAACAAACACATGCACCTAAGTTGTGACTGGGGCACACATGTAACACCATCGGACCAAAATTGGAACCGACATGCTCAAATAGTTGGCTGCAAAGAACATCAAGGAGCATGATGATACACACCACTTCCATGTCCAACACTGCACTTTAACCCAATTACCAGGCATTAGCTGATAGAGGGAAACTGCTAAGGTCTAGAGAATGCAATGCCAAGCTTGCTAAGCTTGATCGGAAATGGAATAATAATAATGTTGTACAAATAATCTTCAAAAAGTAATAATAATAATAATAATGTTATCCCAACTAGATGGGGTCAGCTACATGAATCCTCTTCTGCCATTCCACTCTATAAAGGGCCGCAACTTCAGTTTAAATAATAAAGTACCATATCTTGACAGTATATTGCAATTAATTATATGTAAAAAACCAAAATAAATAAACCATAATGGTAATAAACTTAAAAATCAGTTATTTGTATGTAGAAAGTTTACAAACAAAAATGATGGTAACAATAACTAACAATAATCATTTTTATGTGCCTCGGATCCGGCATTTTCAAACGCAACAAAACAACACAATTTCAAAAAAGTGCCCTCTCCTAAAACATTTGATAGACCTCACGGGATATTGAATTCCTTCACACCATACACCTAGTGGAACAGCAAAGAATAAATTTGTTTTTGTCGTTCAAACTTCCAATCAAACTAGATATCCCGTTTCCACCGACTTGTTTCCAATGTGACCTAAGGTTGATTTACGAATGGTAATGGCACCTATCTTTGGTCAAAGAGGAAGTGGTAGCAACACCAGCACTTTTGAGAGAGAGCACTCAATCGAACAATGAGATGTAGTTGCTAAGCTGTCGAAGGAGCAGAGCTTAAGATGTGGTAGACCTCATCATTGAAATGGGTCAGTCATGACAGTCAGTGCTTTGAACTTGGGTCCAAACAAACACCTGCTCCCAAAGCAGAGGTCACCAGGCCTTCTGCTTGTGTTCGGTTGTTGGGGAATCCATTCCCTGGTTTTTATGTTTCCTAGAGAATGTTAGACTTGGTCTGGTATTTCCTGAGGAATGATTAAATTATGTTTGGTTGATGATACACCAGGTTTCCTAGAAAACCTGGGAAATGTCTTCTTCTTTTTTCTTTTCTTTTTTAAATTCTCTTGATTTTTCATTTCCCATCTAAAAGTTGGGGTAAGTTTTTTGAGTAAAAGCTGGGGATGGAATTCCAGGGGAATGTAGAAAACAACAGAAAAGTGTTAACCAGACATACTGTTTGTAAAAACTAGGGAATCACTAAGCCTAGAAATATAGAACCAGCCACAAAACACCCCCATAAACCATGCCCCTGGCCAAGGATCAGGACTGATGTTGACTCGAATGTCTCCTTGTCCTCACTCATTGAGAAGAAAACATTTCCTATTATTTATTTTATTTGCCAAAAAAAAACCCAAAAATAGTCATAAAGCCATATGAATTTGGTGCCCAACGGACTCCCACACACCATTTTGGAGCAATCATTTAGCCTTGCTTTCCCCTGCTAACCTTATACACCAGTGAAAGGATAAGCATAAGGCTGGGTCACCATGACAACGTAAAAGCCAAAACAAGGTACATTAGCCACTCACCTACCTTGATCACAAAGTGGTTGAAATCTCATGTCAAGACAGCCATAAGCTAGATCTTTTCCTGTTCCCTCACGTGCACTAAAAAAACAAAAAACAAAAACAAACAACTATCATGGCCCACTGACTAGATGAGGTTGTCGTTT
Organism: Magnolia sinica; assembly: GCF_029962835.1. Taxonomy (NCBI): domain Eukaryota; kingdom Viridiplantae; phylum Streptophyta; class Magnoliopsida; order Magnoliales; family Magnoliaceae; genus Magnolia; species Magnolia sinica. The sequence goes on from NC_080581.1 coordinate 9,906,723, forward strand.
CCTTGGATTTATTTAAAACTTCAATAAATATACTCCCAAGGACCCTATTTGTCTTTACCCAGCATTCACCCATTAAATCCATAAAAAAATCAGCATCCCCCTTCACACTTTTCACCTAGTGATAATAAATGTTGGCATCCAGAGTATTCACATATTCTATACCTGGAATAAGGTTGTTTACAATGATGATGATAAAAGAAGTCATTTCCATTTCCATCCTCTGAGAGACATGATTATAATCCAATCAAACAATCAGTCTTAGTAGGCAATTACAAGCATGGCTTTGAACAATCATCTAATGCAACTGAGAATCACCTGCGTCTTATCGATTATGGTGGAAACCTGTCTGGTTCAGATAAGGTTGAAATCAGGCGACTAGGTCCTGACTTTTTCTGAATGGGAAGGAGTCGACCTGATTTGCACCAAGCCAGGGTCGAAACAGACACAGTCAGACTCATTTGTGCTTTTTTTTTCTTTCTTTCTTTCTTTCTTTCTTGTAGAGTTTTCTCATTTTTTAAATACTTTTCATATCGTCAGCAACTAGTATTGCATCAAACGGATCTTATCAGTATCGGTGATGCAACTCATCATATGTGCGTGCGTGTGTGTGTAGCAATATGACTAGATCCGATACTGGGAAAAGACACTCTAAAACCAAGTTTTAAAACCTTGATTCCCAGTATTTCAGAGGCCATGACTCACTTTTTAATGCCAACTAGCTAGCTCCCAAAACCATACTCCTTGATCATGTTATCTACACAGAGCATACAATGCCACAAACAAAAATTCAGCAAATGGGATCCTTATGTTTTTGGTACCATAATAATGGTTGAATTCTTGAGAGCTGCAAGAGGTCACATGCCAACCTAGCCATAATAATAAGGATCTAATTCTAGAGAGCTGCAATAGGCCACATGCACCAACCCAGCACTTTTTTGGGACATCCGAGCACTGGGTGGTACCACCATGTAAATCACCTGGCACCGAGGTCCACTAATCAAGAAGGCCATGCGTGTATATTGTCTATGAAACTTTGGTAATTCTTTGTTAAACTGTCCATTGTTTTTGTACCTATGTGACCCACCTAATGAATTGAAAGACCTTGTTCACTCCCAACAAATGTCCCAGATTGGCACTTCTAGCAGTGGTTGGAGATGCATAATGGCCTCGCCAAGCTCTAAGTTACTTTCGATACTTCCCTTCCAGACCACACAAGACATGAGTTCCTTGATGTTTTAATGGAAAGAACTCACATGTGGACTTCAATATGCACACAATACTATCATTTTATGGAAGAATGGGGGAGGGAGAAAGCTCAGGTTGGGTGTCGATAATACGAAAACCATGGGGGAGAGAACGACCCCAGATATGACTTGATGGACCGTCAATAAACGCCCCCGGCTCATCCATCTTTTCACGCCCACTTCCACCCTTTTCTTGAAGATCTTATTATCAATCTTTGTAATTGTCTCTTCACTGTAGAACATGAGAGAAGCGGATCTTACTCGATATGAGGGGCAACCACTGCATGTCAGCAGTAGCTTTTACACCGTCGCTGAGCTCCAAATGCAGCCAAGGCCTTATGCCATCAACTATCTTAGTAGGCCATGGTAGGAGCAGTAAGAAGATTCACAGCCCCAATTTTTTGAAAAAGAAAAAGCCCATTAATGGCGCATTTGGATGCACAATTGAATTTAACTGTGATTATTAGTCTAGGGAGAGATAGCCAACATGCCATTCCCTACCATACATCACATCATTAATCAGATTACTTTCAAGTTGGATTCGAAAGAAAACAAACAACAATTTCATTATGAATTTTAGGAACGTCGTTAATTTTTGTCATTTCCACTTGAGTTAAACAGAATGTTCGCAATTCAATCCATTTTTTCATCCAAACACAGCCTAAATTGAATTCAACATTCTTTGTATGGTGCTATCAAAATTTCCAAGATTTCTTTCAGCTCATGAATATTCACCTCATATACACAAACGACTTGGGTGCATATACTCGCTGTAATCAACAAATTCTATTGTATACCGAATTTTAAAAATAAAAAAAGATACCGAATTCCGTATGTACATGTCACTGAAATTTCAAAGCCACCAAAAAAGCATTACTTACAGAGAATTCAAGGAAAATGGCCTCTCTCCTTTTGACAACACCCACCAACCCAATCAGACGGATCGAACGCTGACACCCTCCTCTGTATTCTGAATCTCCCACCCCGATCTGACCACCCCGGTGACGGCTGAGCGGCAAATTGGGCAGGCGGGCACTTTCACCAGCCACTCGTCGACACAGCACACGTGGAAAACGTGACTGCAATCGGGGAGAACCCGGCACGTCTCGCTGTCCCGGAATCCCTCTAGGCATATAGCGCAGTCGGCGAGGGCAGCGGGCCCCACGCCGCCGCTGTAATTGAAACAAGGGAGCTTCTGGAGGTCCTTCGGCGACAACCCAGATGGCGAATCGGGCGGGAGGGTGCTTCGGCGCAGGCGGCGGTGGCGGCGAAGAGCGCGGCCGGCGACGCAGAGGTGGAGGAGGAGGAGGGCGGCGATGCCGACGAAGATGAAGAAAAGGGATATGAAGAGGGCCATGATGATTGCTTTGAGAAGGAATGAAAGGACTTTGGTGTTCGGTTTCGATGTGGGTGAAGACATTGGTGTGGGAGATGATTGCGGTTGTGGCTGTTGTTGTTGTTGTTGTGGCGGTGGTGGTGAAGATGGTTGTGGTTGTGGTTGTGGTGATGGCAAATGAGGGGGAGGATGAGAATAGATGAAAAGGGAACGGGAACGGTGGGATGAGTTTTGGGAGATGTTTGAACGGTCAGGATTGAAGTATTGCATGGCGGAAATGGGAGTCGGAATCGATTTCGTATCGTTGTCGTCCTCGGTCGTTGTTCTTACCCTTCACATCTCTCTCTCTCTCTCTCTCCCCTCTCTCTCTCTATTTTCTATTACCAGGAGGATACGAGGAACGTGTTCGTTTTGTGTATATCGCGACACAGAACCTTCAAAATTTATCGCCCAATTGGGGCCCATAAATATATGATCAGATAATCAAAACCGTCCATATATTTGAATATATAAAATAAATGAACTTTAATATATTTATTTAAATTAATTTGGACAGGTGAAAGTAAACTTTTAATACCTTATATTAAACTCAATAATCCAACGGTCAGAATCATTTTTCTAGCACTATTATTGGTAATTGTAGTTCAGAAAAAGGAATTCAATGTATGAACTATTACGATTGTCCAAACATGTTTTTATGTGGGCTCAACAAGGATGAGAAATTTTGATGGTCGTATGTCGCGACAAACAAAAATGTTCTTGCGGGAAAAGGAGGGGAAACGGAGTTTGGAGAGAGAGCGAAGGGATTAGATTCCGTGGATACGGAAGGACGGTTTGCGCGAGGAGAGATTGATTAGGATAAGCGTGGAAAACGTGTCAAGTTGTCACGTGTGTTGGTTAATTGGGGCCAATCATGAGGTGGACCGTCTATGAATATGCTCTGGCTCATAAATCAGGCAAAAAGACAATCATCGAGTAAGGTCCACTTTGTTGAGGAAAATGAACGGTTACTAAGTAAATTGGAATTTAGTGTAAATTATTGCATACATGATGAGAAAAACAGTATTTATTTCAGGCGTAGAGAACTTTTTACTTTGATCTACAATATTGAACGGTACAGATCTTCTACACGTATGGAAACTATACACTTACACCGCGTTTCCCATATTTAATCTCTAAACATGTGAATCTCAAGTTCCTTGGGATTTAGTCAAGTCGAACAGGGATTGGGTTCTTCGCGCGAGGAGAAACTGAAGGGGCTTGAATATCCTGCTTCCCTACCGTCCAACTAAAACCTTTGGCCCACCGTAATGTCTTTGTGACATCCACTCTATACATCCATTGATTCAGATCATCTTATATAGGGATCCCAAGAATTATAAAGACTCAAAACTCAAGTTGGCAACACCACGAGAAAAAAGGGCATTCAATCCTCTTTGGGGCCACGGAAGAGTTTCGGTTCAGGCAGATATTCGTCTATTCGTTTCATCGCGGTGGAAATGAATAGATTGGATGGCATATGAACATCGCCCAGAAAGCATTTTCATCTCCGTAGGTGGTGTGGCTCACTTGAGCTTGATCTGTCTCTTTTTTCGGCTGCTAGGTGGGAATGTGATGGACCGAGTCGATATCACAAGGACATGTCAGTAGACCCGACGGAGCTTTTTGGCCAGCGGGGAAGTCACCGTGTGCCATTTCCTACGCTCGGAAGCTAGGTGTGGCCCACTGTGATGTTTCTGATAAATCACTCTTTTCAACCAATTTTTCAGATCGTGTTAAAACATGAACCTAAAAATTGGCGGATTCAAAAGTCAAGTGGACCACAAGACAAAGAAACAGTGAAAATTAAACGTCTACTGTTGAAAAGAAGTTTTAGATCATGCTAATATTTTCATGCTCCGAGTTCATCCAGCAAGAATTACGTTATAAAAGGTTTGGATGTCATATAAATAATATTTTCATGTTGCAAGTTCATCCAGCAAGAATTACATCATAAAAGGTTTGGATGTCATATAAACATCACGGCATACTTTGAAGAAAGTTTCAACAGTAATCATTCTCTGCCCACCTTTTTCTTATCATGCGGTACGCGCGGACTGTTGTATTTATCTTATTTTTGGGTTGAAACCAGCGCATGTGTGAATAAAGCTGAGACTGTGTGGCTTTCTTAAAAATCAAGGTGGGCTCCCGGCAAGCATTTGGGTAGCCTAATTAGACTTTCCCTAATTAGGTTACATGAAATTCGTCTCCAGATTGGACTGAAAGTTAGGTGTGTTCAACCCAGCTGACCCATGATCAGCCTGACATTGGGATGTCGGACTCGGGTAGGATGTATTGGATTTGATCTTAGGTTTAGGGTATATATATAATCACCAATCCAATAAAACTTGGGTTAGACTTGAATAGAAGCACCGGGGCTGCTCAACAGTGTGAGCATATCATTATAAGAGTTATAAATTATAATTGAGTGCAGATTATCAGTGTTGAAGGTAGAATGATGATTCAAGCTAATTTGATACGTTGGATTTCTCTCTCTCAAATAGATTGAGTGCCATGCAACGTGAATTTTAAAGGATTAATTGTCCAATATTTTAACTTGTTTGTTTAGAAAGTATTTTTTTTTCGATAAATAATTATATATAATTAATAAATTTATAAATATAAAAATAAAATATATATTAAAATATAATAAATTAATGTAATAATAAAAATAATAAAGTGCATCCATCTGATGAACTAAATCGAGCTCACTTGGGTTCAACTTGGGTTGAGAATTCTCAACTTATGATTGAGTTGGGTTAGGCTAGGGTTGAGGTACAGAAACATTAGGTGGATTGGGCACTAACCCGACCCAACCGGCCCAGACTTTCAGCCCTACTCCAGACCGAAGATCATCTGCAGCACGTGTAACGGCCAGCACATGCGTGGACCATTAATTATGTAGGAACCATCTTTAATTTTCCATGGCCCAAAAATAGGCCGTCTGCCATTCATCTGTGCAACACGAGTACGGTGGAAATTAAAGCATCAGAATATAATCACAGCTGACATACAGCGTACATGTGTGGCCCACCGGATGAGTAAACCTTGATGTCCGTACAGGGCATGTGTACGTCAACCACCGGCTGATGAGCCATCACAGATCCCGCGGGCTTCTGCTGCGAATCCTCTTTAACATATCCTCGCGCGAATCGCCTAATCACTTCACGAGTCAAATCAGTGGGCTATGGCTTTGATTTTCTCGGTCGTGTCCCCGTCGAGTGCAGGGGACGCGGATTGCGTCCTACCCCCGGTAATCCGTCCGGGCAGGGCACTGTGGGGCTCACAGAGATGTAAATTTTTTATCCACGCCGTTTATTGCTTTTATCATGTCATTTTAAGTTACTATCTTAAAAATCAGGCAGGTCCAAAACTCCAGTGAACCACACCAAAAGAAGCTGCAGTGATAATGACACCCACCGTTGAAACCTTTCTAAGGACCACTGTGATGTTTTTTTACCATCCAACCTATTAATAAGTTAATGTGGACGTGGATGAAGTGAAAACACAAATATAAGCTTGATCCGAAACTTCCCTAGCTCCAATAACTTTTTAATGGTGAACGTTCAATCCCCACTTTGTGGTCCATTGAGGAGGTGGACCTGCCTCCTTTTTGGGCTCATATCTTAAATTGATCCATGAAAAGAAATGAACCGCGTGGATAAAACACTTACATCACGGCATGCCCCACAGAGCCCTACCCGAACAGATTACCGTGGGGGGTAGGACACTAGGACGCATTCCGCGTACGAGTGCAGGATAGATCCCTGGCGGATAGCGTCCTATTCATCTACGCGCAAGATTGTGCAGAAGATCGTAGCTTTCCATCAGATGGGCCAAATTTTTTAATTTTTTGTACTAAAACTCAGACCGTCGTTTTCAGAATAGCCGAAATGTACTTTTTTAGTATAGGCTTGATGGACACGTTCAAAAGTACAAAAATATCCTTACTTTTTTTTAGCTATTTTGCTCTAATATGTAGGGTATTTTCATCAAAAAATCCTACCTCTATGTCTTAAAATTTTATGTTGGTAAGATAATTTTTGGGCGGTTAAAAAAATGCATGATACGGACTCGTCTACAATGCTAATTTTTTCCTGAACCTACTAGAAATTATCTTATTCGTCCATTGGTTTTGCGTGTTGTGGCCCACCTGAGGCTTGAAAACAACCTGATCTTTAACTTAGAACATCATAATATTGTGGCCCATCTGATGAAAAGAACAGATCTATCCAAGTATGTTTCTTGTCAGCAAGCGTGCTTGCGTGCAGATGGGCAGGACTCTAGGGGGTGTACGGGTAAATAAAGCTCTGGATTCCTGCAACGACTGATGATCGGTCGCCATGAGGGACTTAGGGTATCAGTGGGCCGGGCCGGGCCAGATAAATCAGAATATTGAATAATGCCGGCTGACGACCCGGCCTGAAATAGTTCAAAATTCGGTCGAGACCTACCACAGGCCCGGACCATTGGAGTTGGGCATCGGGTTGAGTCAGATCTAGTTAGGGTTGACCCATCTCCACCCAGTTTTGAAATAGACCTCACCCAATCTTGACCCGACTCGATACTGAGTCCAGCATGCTTGTCCCCATCCGAGTCCAGATCTGGCGTAGACTAACCCGGATTGAGTTTGACCCAGTCACAAATACCAAGCCGAGTAAGGTACGGCAAGTATCCACAGGTTGAAATCACGGCTCAAAATTTAGGTGGGCCTGTCAAAAATGCATCCTCAACATTAGCTACATGGCATCTCGTATATGAAATGTCAAATCTGTTATTTTTTTAATGTATGAGACGGGTTTCAAATCTAGTTGAGTTAGTATTAAGTTGGATTTTGGGTCGTGCTATTGGGTGACTCAAACTTGACTGGGTTTGAGTCTTATTTGGACGAAGTCTAATCAGTTTGGATCAAATCACCGACTTGGTCCAAGTCAAGCCGGTCTAAATGAGTTGGATGAGTCAAGTCTACCGAGTCAAGTTGTCCAATGCCCAGCTCGAATTAAAGGCGTCAATGGGACAGGCTGAAGCTTGAAAAATCAGAATTTTAAATATGCTTAGCCTGACTGCCCAGCCTAAAACAGTTCAAAATCTGGTTGAGACCTACCTAGGCCCGTCCTGTTGACAACCACAGCAGGGTCTGAGATTTGGACCGGAGTCCCCCTCAGGACTACACCGCCTACTCTACGCAGCGCGTAAAACCCCCTTATATCTGTATGACCCACCACATGCACTTTCCGTACATCAGTTTTTTTATATTTTTGATTATAGGTTCCGGGTAAAAAACCAGCTCAGATCCACAACTCAGGTGGACCACACCATAGGAAAAAGTTAGGATGGGATGCCAACCATAAGTTTTCCTGTGGGGCCATTATGGTGTGTATCCTTCATCAAACCTGTTGTTGGACAATCCAAGATAGGCCACCAGATGAGCCACACCTACTTATTCAACTTGCATAATAGCTTCCAAGAATAGGCCAATAGGTGGGCCACACTGGCTCATTCAATTGCTCGTCCACCTCTCTATTTATGTTTATTCACCTAAACCATGAATAAGTGCAGCCTACCTTTCATTAATGGAAAATTAAAGTAAGAAATATATATATATATATATATATATATATATATATATATATATATATGGGAAAAGGTACTATGCGCTCAACCTCACGATAAGCTCCCGTGAGGTTGAGCTGCGTGGGCCCCACCGTGATGCGTGTCGACCATCAACACCGTGCATTTGATGGGTCCCCTCTAAATTATGGGATATCCCAAAAATCAGCCATATACGGAACTCAGGTGGGCCATACCATCTAAAATCATGTGAAGACACCGTTAAAACATATAAAAGCACTTGGTGGGGCCCACCTGAGTTTTGAATGCTGCTGAAACTTGGTCTGAACCCTCATCCAAGTGGGACACACATAATGGATGGGCTGGATTTGCAAACCACATCTCGGTGGGCTCAAAAAATGATTATGAATGTTTTAATGGTGCATGGCCCCTCCCCACTTCTATATGTGGTGTGGCCCACACAAGTCACGGATTGACTTTATTTTTGAGACCTAGGCTCACGATGGAATGGTGCATCTGACTGATGGGGTAGATGTTCGAAACACATCATGGTGGGGCCCACACAGCTCGACCTCATGGGACGGACTCGTGAGGTCGAGCACATAGTACCTTTTCCATATATATATATATATATATATATATATATATATATATATATATATATATGAAACAATCAAAAGATTTTATAATAAAATGATGAAATTTTATACTAAAAAAATTGCTTAATTAATATGGATTTTTTGTTCCATAAACTTTTTCCAAAAGGTTTTCAAAAAGCTACCCTATTAAGCCATATTATTATCATTTCACCATCATCCATCACAGCCGTCATGCCATCAAATGGATCGGTGGCTCAGGTGAGATTTGCCATAATGTTTGTTTAAAATCAACTCGACCATCAGGTGAATCACCACATCTTAGGCTAAGTACCCAAACTTAGCTCCATTTGTATGATTCGGGTGGACCACATAATTGAAAATAGTGTGTTATAGGGAAATCTGATCCGACAAGTGTAGCTAATTACAGAGCTCGGCGCTCAGAGGGAAGACCTCGAGAGGCTACAAAGGTTCAGTGTGGCCAAGTCCGCTACCGGTGAATCATGGCTCTGAGCTATGATCCTTGTTCAATAATTCACACTGGCGAAACAACCGAGTTATGCGTACATCCAAATCCGAGCCAAATTATTCGACTGACGTCAAATACTAGTACTCGGCCTCGGGTCTGGACAGGATGAGGCCGAGCCCGGGTGGATTCACTCCGAGTGTCGAGCCGGGAGACTAACCTAAATATGGACGTGACCAAAGATCACGCCTAGGGATACGCGCCCTTAAGACACGATATGCTACACGACCCAAAAATTGCGAATAATATCTCTACAATTATAATATCCGCATGATTGAATAAATTGTGCCAAGATTAACAAACACAATCCTCTCTACCCATAGGTATAAATACCAGGGGACCCCATTGCAACAGGTATGCAATATCTTACACCCTCTCTCTGCATTACGCAACTTAGACCCAGATTCCCTAGCCTGACTAAGGCATTAGAGGGTCCCTTGATTAAGTCATGGTCTTATTTACTCACCTTTCTGTGCAAGACTAGGGTTCGTTCGAGGCTAGTAGCATTGAGTGGAGGGTGATCCAGATTTTGACCTCAACATAGTATATAGGCAAACACACACCCTCCAAATAGGTCCATGTAAATTCGGGTAAGATTTTTGGTCAATAGGCCTAAATTGTTTGTGGAATTTAATGGTTGAAATGGATTTCATATAATTATCACCGTATGCCTTGTAAAAGTCAAGGGTGAACATATCTCTCCTAACTGTTTGCTTTAGTGTGGTCCACCAAAATCATTTGGGGGGGGGGGGGATGGGAATCTTACACAAACATCAGGGCCCGTCAAAATCAAGACCGGCTCTATACAATGTGTATTTCTCTATATCAAAGGTCGTAGAAATACAGTAGAGGTATATGCTGATTTTTCAGACCCGAAATCGATTTAAATCAGATCGGGTACCTCAGATACATATGGATCCAAGTCCCCTATTCCAGACCATTTTATACCATGGGACTTGACGTGGACCAGGTGTTAAAAAATGCTGCACCCAAAGGAGATTTTACAATACCATTTGGGTTCCCATTCCTTAATGATCCAAACTGCAGATATCATGTGACACATGGTCAATGTCTGCACACTAAAAATCTCCCAGATGGAAAAATCCCAACCTTTTTCAACCAATAAAAGGCCAAATATTCTAGAGATGGGATCATTTATCAGACCAATGACCTGAAATTAGAAGGTTAAGAAAAAGCTACCACAACAGTTCATATTGAATGAAATGGCCAAAGTATGGTAGCTAGAGGTACGCATCGACCCGAAATCGACCCGACTCGACCTGGTTTTGAAATAGCCCTGACCCGAAATCGACCCGACTCGGTACTGAGTCGGGTATGCCTGACCCAATCTGAGTCCGGGTTTGGCCTGGAATCGGGACCAAGTCCGACCTGGTCTTAGGTACCGAGTCGGGTCGAGTCAGTACTAAGTCAGGTTGAGTGCGGCAGGTATCGGCAGGCTGAAATCACAGCTCATAAACTAGTTGCACCCGCTGAAATTGCAGCCTCTCCATCAACTACAAGCATCTCAGATCTGAAACGTCAAATCTGGATTTTTTAATATGCACTAGTCGGGTTTTGGATCAAGTCGAGTCAGTTCCGAGTCCAACTTCAGGTCAAGTTACTGTGTGACTTGAACTTGACTCGGTTTGAGTTTGGATTGGACGAAATCTATTCCATTCGAATCAACTCACTCACACGGTTTGAGTCGAGTTGTTATCCTGTGCCCAGCATTAATGGTAGCTCGGGTTGGAAGGGATGGTTTACGACGCACAGTCGACGACGGGGACCCACAAAGTGTATGGTGTACTAGGGCTTTCAGACGTCCAAGTGCAGCCCCATGGTTCATTGATTAAAATAAAACAAAATAAATAAATAAACCTTGATGAATGGACCCACTATGGATGGCCCATGCATAGGAGACATGTCCATCCTCAACGGGCCCAGAAGATCAACAGTCAGGATCGCTGAACTACGGCCCCTTTCCTACAAACCCAATGTCAGAGGACCCAGAGAGAATGTGCTCTGTGTAGGGGTGAAGAGCAGTTACTGGTTCCTGATCATTAGCAAACGGATAGTCTGCTGATGCACAAAGATTCCATACATATCGGCCCATGGTCCAGTAATCCAAATGGCTGATCTGATGGCCCCTGCAATTGATGGGGGATGCGTCATAAATTCCAGAACATCCAACCCTTCAATTGTGATATTTGCAAACAGACAGTTGAAAAAAAAATAAAAATACAGCGACAGTTGGGGTCCACAGGACACCAACGCCACGCCATAGGCCCCTTTGCAGAATAGCAAAGAAGCTTGCTAGCATACACTATACATGCCGATATATTGCTACAAGCTACATTGGGATTATAGCCATTGGATTCAACCATCATGAACCTATGAACCTTAGATCAATGTCCCACAAACAATGGTTCCGGACACGGTCCATATTCAAGGGAATAAATGATCATAGTGTTAAAATATTCGAAGATGAGAATTTCAATTTTGGTAGTCCCCTATCCAATGCAAGGCCCATCATGTAAACGGTTAGGATCACTGAACATAGCCACAAATCCAACTGTGATTGTCACGACGCATCCTATAGCAGTAAGTGGAGATGTATTCTAGTAAACCTCTGAGACAAAAACATATTAATTTTCCTATTATTTATTACAATTAGCTCTCAAATTGCAGGTTTATTGATTGCAGGGGGTTGAATACATCCTGATGAATCTGGGGTCATTTTCCAATAATCCAAACCGTTTATATAATGGGCCTCACCTTGGATGGAAGATGGAAAAAAATCTCTTGGATTGGAATATTTCAAACGTCTGATTGCTTCATTCATTTCCTTTGAAAATGGAAAGTCTCCTCAACCTTTTTGAATAATCAAGGGGTTGAAATGTTTCAATCTTTGAGTTTTTTGGGTATGTCCCATCCACAGTGAGGCCCACCGTATAAATTATCTGGTCTTGAAAAAGACACCAATACGACGGCTAAGTCCCAATGCATCCTATTGCAATATGTAGATTTGTATTCTAGCAAACCTCTTCTTTCACAATTCAACTTCAAAGTAACATAACTGTAGTTTGACACTTACTCCCTTAACACAATGAAAAAGGGAAAAAAAAGAAAAAAGGATGGTTAAAAGAAACTGACCAGGTCCACATTCGACGTGCACGATTGGCCCGCCCGGTGAACAGCCTGGCTCTCAAACACAAGTGTGAGTGACCTTGGAAGATTGCAGGTCCGGCAATAATAATACCTGCTACTTGACTTTGTGCATCCTTGTTTTGCGGCCCACCTGACTGCTAATTACAATCTAAGATAGTTTTATCGCTACTAAAACCATACAAGAAACTATGTTCTTATCAATAAACACATACTAAAAATCGAAAACTGAATTGATACATGTTACACGTGTGACGACACAACAAGTTGATGTCCAATCAGCAATCCAGAAGCGATCCATTTGGAGAAATCAATCAACCTGAAAACAGATGATAACAATCAAAGTAACTCACAGCCAATAACAGTGCCTAGAGAATGATCATATAGAATTGGTTACGCTGGATGCATGGAAAGTTCAATCTGCGAATTGGAACATCCATTGAGCCCCTTTTTGGCATGCCATGGTGCAAAAAAAAAAAGAAAAAAAAAAAAGAGTAATAATAACACCTATCGGGTAATCCTAACCATTCGATCAATAGAATGCAGAAGGGACGGCCAAGATCGTCATGAAAATATAGGTCCATTCATCAATTTGAGCCATTCATTTCGTGCACCCAATCTTGGGTTACTCGAGATCCCAAAGAGAGCTTTGATCAGATGATGCCAACCATCTGATTGATGGCTTAGAAATTGAACAGCTAATGGCTAATATTCAGATGGTAGAGTGGTTTGGAACATGGTTACTTAATTCACTCACGCCTTACTCAAACTGTGAATGCTTTCCAGTGAACTAAATTGTAGTTTGATGCATTTTGATTCATTTACTCATGATTGAACTGAGTCAACCCAGATCAATCGGTAGTTTGTTGTCGATTTGCTGCAGTTCATGGACTCTGTCAATTTGACTCTGTTTCCTACTTGTGAGTTTCGAAATTTTTTGAGTAAATTCTTTAATATTCCAGAACTAACCTTAATCAGAAATGGAAAATCTCTTACTTAGTTGATGTTGGTCACTGGGAATTGTTGATTAATTCTGCAAGGACTGTATGGATTTAACCCGAATTATGTAGGAATCACGGTTTTAAGAATTGGGTGAATCCGATATGGTGCATCTGAGTTGGCCCAGATTTGATACTACCTGATGCAGTTCAATTTCAATACCATGAGTCGACCCCCTGAGTCACCCCCGACTTGCCTGAGTCGGGCCAATACACCCCCTAACTCGGACAAGTTGCGACTCAAGTCGAGACCAAATGAGTTGATCCGAGTCACCAAGTCTAAAAACCATGGTCAAATATTAGAGCATTGTGCTAGTCCAACGAGGTATGTGAACCTGAACTATGAATCAGAAAAATTGAAAAAGAAACTAAATGAGCTGACCTGAACAAAGCAATGAATTTGGACAAGTACGGAACTAACTCTGAACTCGAACCCGAATTGGTCAAACTCCAAATCAGGTAACTGTGGACTGCAATGAATAAACGGTCCATATAACGTGTACAATGCTAGTTTGTCATAGAGATATGATACAGTGAGTTGCATATGATCATTTCCCCACACATCAAAGTTCAGATGCTTTCTAGTGAAAATCTCATTGAAATGTATAACAGTAACGAATCAAGATTAAGTGTAACAATGGTTCATTTGAGAACAAGTTCAGTGAAGTAACGGGTCATGCATACAAAACGTTTCATTGGTTTTTTGATTTTCTGTTGCAGTTTTGTTTTAGATAGCATAAAACAAGTGAAACATCTACTCCACTGGAAGAGTAATAGCAAACCTACAGCTATGTATGGCTCATGGCCATTTCAGGAGCAGAGGAAAAAAAGAGGTGATTTGGAATTTTTACTCATCACTAGAATTTCCAAACATCACAAGACGGGGCTCTTCTGTATTGTATTGGAAAAAAGGGGCTCTTGGATCCACAAGGTTATTGTTTTCATGATTTTTTTTTGGGAGTTCTAGAAATTCAAAAAATCAGAAAATATTTTTGTTGTGGTCTAAGCTAAACACAACATAAACAGATGCTAATTCTTGAAAGATGTATTCTCTCAATTAGAAGGCATTAAAACCATCCACAAGGCTTAAGGTTAAGGTAACTTTGGAAGTATGCCAGGAAATGGGGCAGGCAGAATTGTTTTCTTCTAATTCAGGAAATGGGGCAGGCAGAATGGTTTCAATATAATGCTTTTTTACTTGAAACAAACAAAATATTATTTTTTTCATCATCATCATCATAGCCTTATCCCAACCAATTGCAGTTAGTAACATGAATCCTTGTGACTCCATTCTGTCAAGGGCCATAACTTTAGCTAGACCATAGGTCATCAAGTCTTTTCTTACTACCTCCACCCATTTCCTTTTGAGCCTTCAACTTGTACCAGCACACTCCTAACCGTGCAGTTCTTGGTCTCTGTTGCACATGACCAAACTATCTAAGTCTGCTTTCCCTCATCTTATTACATATCGGTGCTGCTTCTATATTCCTTCAAATGCATTAAGTTCTAATTGTATCCTTCCTTGTCTTGCCACACCCATATCAACATCCTCATTTCAGCTACACTCATCTTATGAACATGTTATTCCTCAACTACCCAACTTTCCCATAAAGCATGTGGTACACAACGATCACATAAAGCTCTAGAGGCACATCTCCATTTCTTCCACCTCGCCTGGATTCTATGGGCAACATCCTTCTCAATCTCTACACTCTCATGAATTATCAACCCAATATATCGAAAGTGATCATTTTAGAAACTTCTTGGCTAGTAAGCTTAACTAATTCCTCGTTCCCACTCCTGTTACTAAAATTGCACCCCATATTCTCTATTTTAGTTTGACTAATTTTAAATCCTTTAGATTCTAAAGCATCCCTCCATCAATCTAGCTTTGTGTTTATGCCCTCCCTCGTCTTGGCAATCAGAACTATGTCATCTGCAAATGACATACACCTTTGAGTTACATTTCTAAAGCAAAATGTGGGAAACCAGTACTCTACCCATTCGGGCTACATTTCCAGTGCGGCCTCAAATAATTGATAAGCCCAAAATGAAGCCAGTGATTGAAGCATTCAACAAAAAATCCATTTTGGTGTGCTTCCAAATGCTACCCAATATTATTTTCATGGGAGACAATACAATAGAGTTGGTAGGACCAGAATATGTTAGCAACGTATCTTCGTAGTACACATGATAGGTTGACTTATCATTTGAGGCTATCCATCTAGTAGTCCCTGCTACGGATGGTAAATGGTTCTAAAAGCACATAATCGGATGATCATAGCCATCTGATTAGTGGAACTAAAAAACCATAGTAGGAAATCAAATGCTTAGCAGTCCACATTAAGTGTGGGAAAGTGAAGAAAGTGACGGATATATGAATATGATGATTATTAAGTCCAGTTTAAAACATAAGCCATCTGTTGTAGGGAAAGGGATTTTGGGAGGATGATGTATTAGAGAGAAAATGGCCTCCCTAATCGCTTTTGCTAACAATAGAATTTACAAAGGAATGGTATCCTGAGCAAGAACTAAAATAAAATAGAAAGACTGTTCTCTCTCTCTCTAACACCATCCATTCGATGAGTGGCAAGACAAGGAAGGATAGAATTAGAAATAAATGCGTTAGAGGAACTTGGAGTAGCACCAGTAGGTTAACAAAAAAATGAGGGAAAGTAGACTCAGATGGTTTGGCCATGTGAAACAGAGACTAAAAACTGCACCAGTTAGGAGTGAGTTGGTTCAAGTTGAAGGATCTAAAGAGGCAAGGGGGTGGAGGTAGTAAATTAAGACTTGAATGACCTATGGTTTAATTGAGAATGTGGTCTTAGATAGAGTGGAAAGCGAAACAGGATTCATGTAGCCAGCCTCAATTAGTTGGGATGAGGCTTAGATAATGATGATGATTTTTAAAGCTTCATGATAGGATGGAAGACTCCAATTGATATATAACCCTGCCATGTGTACCCAAAAATCAAAAGCAGAGAAGCTATGCCAGTGGCACAGAAAAGCATCCATTCTATTGTTCAGTTAGGGGGTGGATTTTCAGTTTACATTCACGAGAATTCATTTTTTCTGCTTTTTTTTTTTTCACAAATTAATATCCAAAACTTTCAAACTGGTCTTGGAACCTAGTCAATACTGTGAGCATCCAAACACAGCCTAGTAACTTCTGGATTTGGGATTTGTCTGGGGTCAGATTCAAATGCCTGGTATAAGCATAACAAACGTTGGAGATTCGATATGTAAACCATACAATCTCTATGCACGGAAATTCATTCTAATGTTTCAGTGATTCAATATCATAAAGCATTCATGGTGTTAAAATGACTAAAATCAATTCATTTCATATAGAAATACAGATGTTCAAGGGGGATTTAAATGTAAAATTTAAAAGCAAGAAAAATGATAATAATTAGAGCCTTGCTATATGCCCACGTGCTTGTATAAGAGGACCCTTTAGATACCACGACATGTGCCAACCTGGAAAACATGTCAAAGATCCATGCGGCCTTACCCATCGAGAGGATGTCTTCTACCAAAAATCAGGTGGGCCTAAAAGATTGGAAAGAAATGTGGGCCTTAAAGAAACTTGGCAACATTTTCTTTAGATGCCCATCTGTTCAAATTATGCAGCCCACCTGAACAGTGGACCAGCTTGATTTTTGAACAGGGCATCTACACAATGGAACCCACCTGATGGATGACTTAGATCTTGCACATTTGTGCCAATAGGCGCATGTTGTGGCATGTCGAGGGTCTAGTGAAGGATTGCGACCATCCATCAGCTCTTAACCATTTCCTGGCTTCGAGGGGTGTCAAAGGGGGTTTGCAGTTCTCCATTTTATATTTTTCAATAAGTAACATTCGCACTTCCATTGAGTTTTTTTTTTTCTTTCTTTCTTTATTTTTTTTTTTTTACACACACACTCACACCCACCCACACCACAATGGGTACTGGAACCCATGACCTCTATGTTGAAACTCTTGTAAGTATACCACTGAGCCATGAGTAGGGACCCTCCATTGAGTATGTTCATAGGATAAGTATAGCTGAAATGAGGAAGTTGAGATGGGTGAGTGGCAAGACGAGGATAGGATAGACTTAGAAATGAGCACATTCGAGGGAACTTAAGAGTAGCAACATTAAGTAAGAAGATGGGGGAAAGTGGACTTAGATGGTTTGGTCATGTGCAATGGAGACCAAGAACTATGGTGGTTGAAAAAGAGTACAGTGGTCTTCAGGACCACTCCTTTTTGACACACATGAACTCGTACACTCCAACACAATCCAATTCGCTTTCACATCCAAACGCATCCATGGTTTTCTAAGCCAAAAGAAGAAGAAGAAGAAGAATAGTGTAGATCTACTTGATTTGGAATTCATATAAAATCCTCTTGTATTGTGCTTTTTTATCTTTAAACGAGAAAGATTATGGAAGAAGCATGGAAGAAGCATTACCAGACAACTTACTAGCATGATTAGCAAAAATCGAATATGTTGTCAAGCATTGTTCGTAAACCTTCGATTGATGAACTATTCAAGTACTTATAACAACATTCATAAACAAAACCAAAAGAAAAACCGAAGAAATCAAACACATAAATACATAAACCAGAAGTGCAAGAGGGATTCATTCTACATGTGCCAGCATGGCACAAGTGTAGAAGATCCAGTCCATCAAATGGGATCCACTGAGAACTTGCCCTGGCACAGAATCATGTTGGTACACTCATCAGGTGGGCCATACAACAGTTAGAAAAAAGATGTCCAACAGCCTATGTTCAACATAAACATGTGGCCCATCGGATAACTAGACCCCCTTGATTTTAATGCTTGCATGAGGCTCTTACAATTGAAATAGAAAGATCAAGGGCCATAACTAACCTTTCCTTCTGTCAGCATTCATAGGAACAGTCAGTGACATGCTTGGTTCTGTTCTCAAAGACGAAGCCCCGCTTCTATTGCTCTGATTCGGCGATCTATTGGATAAAAGCTTAGCAATCTGCAATTGGGTGTTTGCAATTATTTCTGTCCTCTTAAGTTCCATCTCGGCCCGCCTGATCTCTGCCTCCGCCCTCATCCGCTCCATGTCCTTGTACATTTCCATCCGTGTCTGCTCGATCTTCAATACCGAATTAGCCAGCATTCTGATACTCTCCGCCACATCGCCAGCTGACCTCTTCCTACGCTTGATCGGATCGGCTTTCCCCAACCCGTCAGCGGCATTCGGGACCTTGCTTCTCGGCGTACTGACATCACTATCCATACCCTTACTTTCCTTCCTATCATTGCCCAACGTGTTCGACCCACCATCCCGATCGCTGTCCTGTGCATGGCCCACCACCTCTACATTGGCCACATCAAGGATTTGGGTGTTCTTCCCAATTTCCTGAGGACGGGATTCGTCAGGTGCCTGCCTCAGAACATGCTCCGAATCGCCTGTTTCCACCTTCGGCAACGCTTGCGGGCCTGATTCACCTGCCCCATTCACACACCCAGCATCACCCTTAGCTTGAGAATTACAAGTCCCTTTCAACAAACTATCCATACGAGCGTAGAATTGCCAAGAAGAACCCGGCGACTCAGCCCTGTATCGTTTCTTCATCGATTCTATCTTGTTCTTACACTGGTTAGGAGTCTTTAAAGCCTTAGTCCCACTACTCCGATCTGAGACTCGCCGCGCGATGTCCTCCCAATCGCTTCCTTTCAGCTTAGCCCGGTTCCGGATTAGCCATTTCGATTCGTACACTTCCAACAAGCTCAGGACTCCACCTTCGCTCCACTCGTCCCTCTTACTCCTATCGGGCGTCTTCATCGCCATTCCTTCAGCTGCGCCCGCTTCAATCAGTGGCCCTAATTGCAGGCGCTCGGCTCCCCGCGGCCCGCCGATCGGGACCTCAGCAGAATCCATAATTCAACGCGGAAACGATGATCCAGATCGCAGAAACATCAATCATACTAGAAAAAACCATGATTTCGATGTCGGATACCCGAAATCCGGACTCTTTGGTGTTCTTTCCGGGAAATCGCCATCTGGGTCATTTTCTGTGAATCAATTCAACTTGAATTTTCTCTTGATTGATCAAAAAACGTATAGAGAAGTTGGATTTTTCAGCGAAAACTCGGAAATTCAGGAATGAAAATTCAGGAAATAGAGAGGCAGCTGGAGAGAATGATATTCTTACTGCATTGGAGGAATCTCATGCGTCTGATTTTATGGTCTCTAGAGAGAGAGAGAGAGTTGCAGGTGGGAGTTAATTGATACTCAGGCAGCCTATGACGCTTGATACGCTGGCACTCAGAAATTGCATACGTGGCAGATATTAACTCAATTTTAACCGACTAAATTGTGGAATCCACTGTTGATAATTCACTATCCCAATATCAGCTTGGTTGAATAGTTCTAACTTCTTATTTGTGGACACTTGTTTGTTGAAATAAGACCATTGGATATTTTTCATTTCTAACCGTCCAATTAATGTCCACCAATCCCATATCCAGATAATGACAATATAAGTGTAATTTTCAGTTCATGATACATCTAGATTGGAAACATGATTGTACGTTAGGTGTGAAATTTTTAAGTGCCTGTGTACCATCCCTCACGCTTCACAGAGTATCAAAGTTTTTCTCGTGCACATTATGTCTACCGATGGATGCCACGTGGGAAAATCTCAGACGTGGGATAGCGAAACAAGCATCCGTCAGAACGCAATAGCTGAGTGGGAAGTTACGTCAGGGGTGGCAGACTAGTCAGATTACCGATGATTGGTCTCCGAACAGATCAAATGTCCGAGTGTGTAGAACCGGAATATGGTACGTTCATCTCTCTAGAGAACACATGCAAGTATGATTTATAAATCAGTACCGTCCATATGGTGGTATCTATCATGGTGTTCTACTTTAGAGAAAATTAATATAATTAAATGATCTCAGTTATCACTTTTTCTCTATTATTGACCTTCAAAAGTTAATCGATGTTTTATATCGTTGTTTTGAGGACCAGTGATTAGATGGATGGGATTTATTTTATTTTATTTTATTTTTAAACTTGGAAGGGTCCTGATGGTAATTATCCCTTCCTTGCATACATAGGAGAGACGGATCTACCATATTCAGCTTCTACCGGTTCTACCGTATCGCTTCCTATGAGTTAATTTCATCCTCCGTGTGAGTATGATGCCCCATACACACGCATTAAGAAGTTATCGATGTTGCGAGAACTTAATTAAAATGGACCGTCTAAATAGTGGGAACCTATGTAGATAAGGCAAAAACCAAAAAATTAGACTAATCTGAAGATTATGAACATATGATTGATGGACGTTTTATTTTTATTCAGCCATTGCATGGCTTTTATTTTAACACTGATAGACAATCTACAACACCATTACAGTGCAATTATTGGTTCATCGAAAGTGAGGCCCACTATTATTAGGGTTGATCTTGAAACATTAACAAAGTTGGAGAGATGCGTGTCTACGAACCATCAAACTCTGCCAAAGCTTCTGGGAATTTACTTTCCGTACAGTATCCACGTGGTATGCTAAGCGCGGGATGCGGGCTCCGTGGATTGCCTGTTCCACCCGTCACAGGGATATCCCTGTGGCACGACGTGGCCAGAGCTCTGAAGTGCCACACCTTTATGTATGTGTTTATCCATGCCGTCCATCTGTTCTTACGGCTTATTTTAGGCATGAGCCCAAAAGTGAGAGCGATCCCAAGCTCGAATGTACCACACCTTATAAAGCATTGAGGATTGAACTCCTACAGTTGAAGACTTTGTAGGCTCACCTGATGTTTCATGTGTCATCCTTTTGTTCTTAAGGTAAGACAGACCTTTTTCTTTCTTCTTTTTTCTTCTTCTTTTTTGTCATTTGGAGTTAGCTTGTTATATCACACACCCATCGCCAGGGAATGGATACCAAGAGCTAGGCGTTTAAAGGAAAGGTAATACATACTTCGATGAGGGGAAGACATATATATAAACTTGATGAATAAAAAAAAAAAACTTGTATAGCCCTTACAAGCTTTCAACGGTGAGTATTCAATCCTCATTGTTTTCTATTATGGCTTACTTAGGATTTGAAATCCTCCCAATGTGTTCGACACCCTGGAGTGTGAATTAACTTTAATTCAAAGTAGCCATGCATGATATATTTATAAGGGTTTGAATTTAATTACTAAATCAACTTTAATTTCTCTAATTATTGAGATATGTAATTTTTGACATAATGGTTGTGATAAGCTTGCTGAAATATGTGTTTTGCCTGAAAATGATGAAATTCCAAGTGTCGGATGGGCCACAAACACAAGATTATGGCTGAGTGACTAAACAATGATTTTTAATCGTTGATTTACATGAACAATGTTTGGACAGTGTTGGACAATGTTTGGACAGTGCTGATTTATATGGACAATGTTTGGACAGTACTGCTGATCATCATTAGTCGGCCATGTGCCCAATAGAATGATAGTATAGTGACACACATGCTACACCTGCAACTATTGAAATGATTTTAGGTGTAATCCAAGGTCTCACCGTGGATTTCAAGCCCCATAGGGGATTTGAAACCCCTTGGAATTGAAACCTCCAATTACTTTATACTGCCAAACAGCCTGGAGATTTGAAATCCCCTCGAATCCATGGTGCCAAATGACCCCTTTAGCTTTGGATTTGCATCATTTTAGGGCTGGCAAGATGATGGACAAGATGGATAAAACATACACATCACAGTAGGCCCACAACGCCACCACATCGTACCAAGGGATATCGTGTGGATCCACCCACTCAGTGCATTCGAGAATACCGGGCCACCGTAATCCATGTGTTTTATATTCACCTGTGCATATGATTTGCTCATTCCATGCCATGAGCTCAAAAATGAAGTAATCCAAATCTCTGAACTAGTATTAATTAAACGTCATCATTATAAACTTCCTAGGGTCCACCATAATATTTATTTACCATTGAACATGTTGATAAAGTCACACACATGAATGAAGGGAAAGTACAAATGTCAGTTTCATCTAAAAAGTTTGTCCCCAGGAGCTTGTTTGGATTATTGATTACATTGGTAGTGCGCTATGAAGAATGAGTAATGATGATCATTATTACAGTAGTTGGAATTAAAACAAAATAATGCATGTATGCAATATGCTTCTTACAACTCCACCGCCGACATGTAAAATACTTTCTTGGCTAGATACACTCGAATATAATTTTGTCAATATGGTCTATATCCACACCTTTACAATATCATTTCAACGTATGTCTCCAAAAAATGAGGAAGATTTAAAGCTCAAGTGAACTACATACAAAGCATCTGGGAGAATGACACCCACCATTGAAACCTTTCTAGGGCCCGCCAGGATGTTTATTTTTCATCCAACTTATTCATGAGGTCAAACAAACCTAGATGAAGTAAAAACACAAATATCATACTAATCCAACACTTCTGTAGACCTCAAGAAGTTTTCAATGGTAGATATTCAATCTTCGTTGCTAGCTATATATGGTGTCGTCCATTTTGCTTTCAATCTACCTCTTTTTTTAATCACATTTCATAAAATGATCACACAAGATGAATGGACGGTGTGGATATAACTGTAACTCGACTTGTTTGTCAACCATGTGTGTCTATGTGTCAGTAAGTCAGTTGGGCCTTTAAAAATTGAAGACCTAAGACACATGAACACTTGGAGCATCAATTAGTGAAAAAACAGATAAATTGAGGTGTTTTGGTGACCTTAACCTTAGACCCATTTAGGTCTAAAACAACCTTAACCTCTAAATGATCTATTCTCTAATAATTAAACTTTTGTTTAATCATTTCATAACTTTAAGAATTCTACTTGAACATATCTAGATAGGCTTTAAGAGGTTCAAAATTGCTAATAAACATACAACTCAAATCAACAATTTCGAGTGGATCTCAATCAAATCAACAGTCCATCGATAGGACTCGGTTCGATCGAAGGTCCTCCTCGATTTGATCAAAGTTAGCTAAAACAATCCAGCGAGCTAACTACCTAAAATTGGAAAAAAAAATTCGATCAAATCAAAGGCTTCTTCAATCAAATTGAAAGAGTCATTTTCTGCCCATTTTACAGTTGTTACAAATTTATTTCTTATAAAAGAGCATTTGGTTATTGGGCAAGATTATGAGTTTTTAGTGTAATTAAAGCCTATGTGATTCTTCACCCGTTATCCATCTCCCATATTTCAAACCAAAGATATTCATGACACTATTCTTGTGATTAATCATTCTAATGAGCATTATAAGCTTCATTATGAAGCTGTTAATGTTCTCTCTCATTTTCCAGAGTTAGACATAACTATATAGGTAAATACTTGTTTAAATTATTTAGAATACACGCATAGATGAATCTCTACTTGGAACCAACTATCCAATAAATTCAACATCTCTTTTATTACCTTGACATCTCAATAGGAAGATCATTGCTGGTAGTCAATTCAAATAAGCGGAAAAGGACTAACTTCAAAGATTGGGGGTGCACAAAAGAAGCGAATTTAAGAAGAAAATACGTATCTTAAGAAATACACAACAACGGGGGTCAATTAAACAAGTAAGGTTGTTGTTTTTTAGTTGATTGAGTTTGAGATCCAAACTCATCTAGGTTCATCTCCAGTAAGAGTGTGCGTAGGTTCTTGTGCAAGACCGTTACCGTACACAAATGCGTACGTGTTAGTCTCCGTAGGAGCATCCGGTTGGAGTATATGTAGGTCATTGGATTAGGATCACAGTGGTTCCTGGTTAGCTAATAGAAAACTAAGTAAGTTTATGCAGGAGCCACTGACATGGGTGGAAACGTATTCCACCAACACAGGTGAGTACGTGGGTCTTTGTGTAGGACCATCATTGACACAGGTGTATACGTGGTTCATCGACATGAGTGTGTACGTGTAGCTTTGTGGTGAAACTGTAAAACCATTATAAATATTAGAGATTGACTTATTGGAAACTTTCGAGATAGTGAAATTCGGTACACTCGAGGAAAGTGCTTCCGTTGGGAGTGGAGTGGGCAATTAGCCGAACAACTATATATCATTATTTTTACAATTGTGATTTGTGTACATTTTTATTTATTCTTGTAAGTTGAATTGTTGTGTGTGAATGCATAAATAGATTATATGTTTAGTATTTAATTCAATTACACACACTTAATATATCTATCTCATATAGATTATTTGCTCAATTAATTGTATCTATTTGAGTTTATGTACTTGGACCCACTTAGCTTGGAAGCCTAAGTGTTAATTGCTTTTAATTGGTGCATATTTTTAATTGATCATATTCACCCACCTCTAGAACTTAACTGTAATTCTAAGCTCCATCAAGCTTCCATGCATATCATGTAGTGTCGTGTTAAACTATCCACACAATTTCAATTGGCATCAGAGTGGACTACTCTTCAAGGACTTAATCATCTAGAGTAATATTCGTAAGAGCTTTAGAATCATGTTTAACCATAGGAGAGTGTCATCTCATAACCATCTTATTTTAATGGGTCTAATTATGCATATTGGAATGTTATGATTAGGGTATTCTTGAGATCTCTTGACCCCATGGTTTGGCCTATGATTGATTAAATATGGACTATATCCGTAGAACAAGTCATGATTGATGGTGTATCCATTAACACTCCCAAAGATAAATATAAATGGATTGTTGATGAGACAATTCGATATGCCTATGATGACAAAGCTCTAAATATGATTTACTGTGTGGTTTCCCCGATGAATTTTAGGGCATTTGATTTTACAATACAGGAAGGAAATGAACGTAATTAATCCTATCAGGCATCTTACCGCCGTTTGAACTTGTGGATGGATTTCTTGCAGGTGAATCTTGCAATACATAGGAGGAAGTCACATCTTCGGATTTTGCAATCGCCGAAAATCATGGATGTAAGAGGAAGCGGAACGTATTCTGAAGAACTGCGTGGGGTCCACCGTGATCATCCATCAGATCCGTTCCATCCATCTATTTTACCTAATGATTTTATAGGTTGTGCTCGAAAATTATGGCTATCCATTGTTCAGTTTGATTAGTTTATGGAAAACATCATTGATGGCCTTCTACCGTTGAATATTTCATATGGGCCAAGCATTTTTTGGTTGTAGCTTAGATTGTTTTTTTCCCCTTCATCCATGTCTAGAAGATTTAATAACTAGGATGAATGATAAATTAATATCACCATTGGGCCTATCATAATATCAACGGTGGAAATAAAGTCTAATGATCTTTTCCGTGGTATGATCAACTTGATCCTCTCTAAAGCTTCATTTTTGGATCGAATGCTTAAATTTTTATTTCTAAACAATTGGTCAGCATGGATTGTGTTAAATACATAAGAGGTGGGCTAAACCGAGATCACCTGGTAGCTATTCAATGTTACCTTGTGTATCCATCCAAGCTTGGCGATATTGCTGACTTGATCTATCAAAGCCATCATATCACCTATTACAAGAGATGGATGTCTTAAAATTATCCCTATGCTCCACAGCACTACCAAAAATCGTGAACATTCAACATCTACATGGCTATATAACTTTTCCCCTTTCGTTTGAAAAATCCATTGCAACAGGCATTCTTGTTTTTCATTTCTGGTAGGTAGCATGTCTTTTTTTAAAACTATTACATAACTACTACTTTTGATATCTTCTTCTTCTTTTTGAACTTTAAATGCATGTGATTTATCCTTTTTTCGTTTCAACAGGTGGAAGGAGTTGCAGCCCGACTACAGTTTTACATGCCATTAACAGGTCAAAATTTTTTAACTCGTTTCTGAATACACGCAGAAATCCCTTATTTTATTATCCGGTAATACTTAATTCGATCCAATGGCTTGTCACACTGTACAACAGTAGAGTCTAACAGCGATGTGCGCATTAGACTGTTGAGATACTCATTTGGTAAATCTCATACAAAAGATCTTACATATTGAAAATCAGAGCCACCAATATTTGACATTTTGGTATTTATCTCAAGAACTATAATGTAAAGGTGATGATTATCATAATAAAGAGATTTTTTAGTGACGTTCCATCTGAAATGAGTCTAAATATTCCGACGGTCTTAATTATTGAAAAATTGACCCCACCTGTGGAAATTGAAAAGCGGAGTATAGTGCACACTACCTCTACCGGTTGAACTAACGAGTGGGAGACGAACCTCAAAATTGGATGAAGATTATGTACTACCCCCACCAACACCTAGCTAGAGACGGACGATCCTAGTAGTCCCACCATGATGTATGTGTATTATCCACACCGTCCATTCTTTTTAAAATATAATTTTAATGAATTTCCCCAAAAAGTAGGCAAGTCGAAGGCTCAAGTAGACCACACCACAGGAAGTAGAGGTGATAATGATGCCCACCATTGAAACTTTCTTGGGGCCCATTGTGACATTTATTTACCATATAACCTTTTCATAAGATCGCATTGACCTGGATGAAGGGAAATCATAAATATCAGCTTGATTCAAAACTTTTGTGGTACCCAAGATGATTTCAACGGTAGGCGTTCAATTCCTCTCTTTCCTCTGGTATGGCCCACTTGAGCCTTATATTTGTCATTTTAATCTAAAATCATTTGCTAAGATGGATGGACGGCGTGGATAAAACACATACATTCAAGTGGACCCAAAGAGATCGTGGTGGGGGTAACACCATTTCGCGTACCTGAGAATCTGCTGTAGAAGGATAGAGACGGATTTCAATTTTCAAAAAGGAAACCCATGAGTTCGTTTCTCTAGTTCATGAGACTCAGTTTGGCCACCACGCGTAGCTTCATGGAGCCTACATCTAGATATGATCGAATAATCAGAACAATCCACTTTTAATGAGATATTATAGATGGTCCATGGTTCGATAATCACAGTTAAAAATGAATGATGTACCATCTATTTGTGAATTTGAAAGTGAACAGAAGACCATACACTTGCATGGTTTGACATATCGTTTGAAACTTGTATGAATTGCCTATGGACCTATATTATATATTATCAAAAGGAAAGGAAATGATAGAGCAATATCAACTGTAATAGCCTAATACACCGGTGATTAAATATGACACCAAAACTAGTTTATAAACCTTGTGGGCAAGGGTGCCTATGATGCATGCAAAAAGAACTATGATGGTGGGCTATAAGCTATACTAAGTTAATCATACTCACTCATATCTGAACCAATCCATTGCATGTTTCTACATTCAATGTCATCCTCCTTCTTATGATAACGTACTCGTCACCCTAACCCAAGAGAGAGGAATACAAGATCCATGTACAAATGATCAAATTCCACAATCCCATTGAAAAAAAAAATCGAGCATCCAAACAAAAACATAAATCCTAACAGTTTCTAATCTTTTAGTCGATCAAAATTTTTAAACTTTCCAAACTAATCGGGGTCGGCTACATGATTCCTGTTCCGCCATTCCACTCAACGTGGAATTAAAACTCCGAATTGTCGGTATTATCTTAATTTATAGTATTGGCTTAACATTTATCCATATTATCGTAATTTACAAAATGAAACTATTTATTTCACATGTAGAAGAAGGAACCCAAGTCTTTGATTTTAGGAGATTATATTGTGAAGAAACTACAACCCCCAAACAATGGATCTTAGCAAATGGACGGAAGAGGAGATGAATATGTTTGCTATTATATTTGCACCTGCATCAGCAACAATGGTAGCTGGAGAATATTGTTGCAATTATCTGTTTTGGAATTCACCTAGGTAGGCAGATAATGAACGAGTTTGGTTCATCAACGGAATAATTAGGGCTTCAGACAAAGAATGCATCTCCCAATCGAGAATAAGGAAGATAACTTTTTTCAACATATACTCCATTCTACGGGATAAGAATAGTTTAACTGATGCGAAGCATGTAAGCATGAAAGAACAACTTGTGGTGTTCCTCCATACTTTAGGACATAATGTGCGTAACAGAGTGATTGGACATCGATTCATAAGGTACAGTAAAACAGTTAGTTGTTATTTCAATTGGGTTTTAGAGACAATAACGTCTTTATTCCCAGTCTATGTATAGCTACCCGGTCTAAAAACCCCACTTAAGATTACTAATAATCTGAATTGGAATAGCTACTTTCAAGTGAGTACTTTTTCTCTTGATTTATAATTTCGCCATTGAAGTATTGTATTTTTTCACTTTATAATTCATTTTTTTTTACATAATATGTACTTTAGGATTATATTGGTGCAATAAATGGGATGCATATACCTGCATTTGTTCCTAGTAATGAAAGTGATGTTTACCGAAATACAATATTGGTAATTTCTCAGAATGTAATGGTCGTTTGTGATTTTGATATGAAATTTGTCTACATGCTTGCACGTTGGAAGGGATCCATTTCAGATGCATACGTTGTACAAAGTGCTTTGACTAATGAACATGATCGTTTTTCAATACATCAAGGTAACGTCACATATATACTAATGTTTTCTACCTGACAAATTGCAAAAACTTATTACTGATTAAAACGCATTCCCAATACGGTGTAGGTAAATATTATGTAGTTGATGCTGAGTATGCTCATTCTTCTGGATTTATGGCTCCATATGAAGGTGTATGTTACCATCTCAATGAATATCATACCAGACATAATCCCACAAATGTGAAAGAGCTTTTTAATTATTGTCATGCGCAACTCAGAAACGCTATCAAGCGTTACTTTGATATATTAAAGGTTAGATTTCTCATTCTAAAGATGACTCCATAATATCCTGTACTCACATAAGTCAAGATTTTGCTCGCTTGTTATGTCCTTCACAATTTTATTCGTCTGTCAGGAGATGACGAAATTGTGGATGAATGTGGTACATCAAGAGATAGTGATGTAGGAGTGTCTCCATCAACGTTAGAGAATTCTACTATCAATGACAATCACAATGTGCTTAATGCTACTCACACAGAGAGAGATGTATGACTGGCATTTCGTAATAGTATTGCACATAGGATGTGGAATGATTTTATATAGTGAGGCAAAAGGTTTAAATTATTTATCAATTTTGCATAATGTAACACAATCACAACCTGAGAATTATTGTTTTCTTTTGACGTATACAATGTTGTGAATATGGTATCAGATTTAGGTTGATTGTATATTACTCATTGCACATTTTTATTATTGCATTCGCAGTTAATATTACAATGAACGTTTTGCCCACTGTAGACTATTGATCCATTTTTCTCTTGTGGATTGTGCAAATATTTACTTTTTAAAGATAGTTGAAGACACGTCCTTTGCAGCTTCAATGAACATGAGATCTCAACTGTCAACACCCACAAAGTGGACTGGAGGATGCCATGCAACAACACTAAAAAGGACACCAAAGAAGAATACAGAAAAATCAGTAGATAAGGCACCTTCCCCATGCGGTATACTTCATTGGACAGATGACATGAACAACTGTCTTATCGATAGTCTGATGGTGCAGGTTGCAAATGGGAAGAAGAGTGGGCATGGTTTTAAGAAAGAGACGTACAAACCTATTGTTGACAATGTCAGAGATAAATTAAGGATCATTTTTATTTCCAAGAACGTCATTAACTGCTTACGCACTACGAAGAAATTTTACTTTATAATTTAGAATTTGCACAATGCTAGTGGTTTCGGGTGGAATGATGGTTTGGAGGTGGTGGTCGCAACAGATGATGTTTGGGTGGACTATATAAAGGTGAGAAGCAATATTCTTTTTCAAAAGTGTATATCGATTTAAATTATAATTTAGGCCGACTATATATCTCTTACCTTGACATTTCTTATTATTGTTTTCTTAATAGTTACACCCATATGCACGACATATTCGTGGTAAGCCGTGTTTAAGATATGATGATCTGGAGTACATTTTTGGAGACGATCTTGCTATTGGTAAAAGATGTGCACTCAAAAAGTATACTTTTAACATGGTTTCTTTCGGTGGCTTAAGGGATCCAGATGATCTGATGACACAAACTGTGGACCTTAATTCCATATCAGTTGATCTTGGATCTGATGATTTTGGGGACAGTGGCCAAAAGACAGTCGTGAAGGCGTTAATATACCACATTCGACTCCACCAGCAAAGGGAAACAACTCCAACACTATAAACAGTAGTGCAAACTCTAGGAAGAGGTCGAGGGCTACCCGTCCGACAGATGTGATTGGTCACGGTTTGACAGACATGATTGAAGTTCTGCAATCGATTGCGACAAATATGTCAAAGGGAAAGAATTTTGCAATAATGACTGTTATCATTTCAGAGCTAGAGCAGTTGGATGGGTTGAGCAGGTAAGAAGTACTTTACGCAACAAAACTATTTTCCAGTGAGGAAGAATATGGTGCCGCTTTTCTTAAACTTTCTATTCATAGGAGGCTGAAATTTCTCCAGATGTTAATGAAGTCCAATCAGTGACGCACTTGGGCCGCCATAGTAGAAATTTAATAGTTTTTGCTGGATGCACCTATCACAAACATTTGATACATAGTTTATTTTTTCTTTTTAGATGATTCGACGTTATGTTATGATGCTTGATCTATTTTGAATACTTTGCTTTGCTTGTTTAATATTTGATAGAAATAGTACTCTTGTCTATTTGTGATAGCTATTGAAAGTTTTTATGCTATATTTACTTTCAAAAAGCATTTATGTTTTGACCGTTCTTAATATATTTTTTTCCCCCCTCTAATGTCTCTATTTATGGTAATATTCAAATATATATTTATTTTCTAATGAAAGTTGTTTTTTCATTTTAGATGGAAAAGGTCTACGTTGTATTCAGGGGAAGATGGTTTGATATTTACTTTATATAGGAGGAATGTAATGCTGAGGTAGATAGGTTTCGCATGGCGCTATTTAAATCGTACAAGTCATGGGAAACGATGATCTGTGCATTGGAGGCTTTTAGTGCGATACCACAACATTCAAACATGCCAAATGGTGAATTTCCACATGTTGGTGGTGATGATAACACTGGGGTTATACATCAGACCTTACATGGCCAGGAATTTCAAATTAATCATATTAGCTATCAAAATACCTCAGATTATGGGGCCTCAACTTCAAACCCCCCACATTTGAAGGCGGAGATCAGATCCAACGAAGACGACAGTACTGCATTGTTGTTCCTACTAGGCATATTGCTTATCATTATGGCGGTTTAGCTCATCTCTATGAATCATTAAAGTTGCAGTGGTAGATGTCCAACCGTAGATAACTTTTTGTTAGATGTTATTTAGATGCATGTCTTGTATCATGTTGATGTAAAGCATTATATGATGTTCTTGCGACCGTTCATGGCTTTTTACTTTGCAATATCTTATTTGGTAAATTGATATATGATGTTTTGCAGGATGTTGGATAAAACATGCAAGTGATGATGGGCCCGATTCGTGTCTTTGGCATAAATGTTTACCCAAAGCTATGTGAAAACCAATTGATGCATGTGTATTAATTTACCTGGTATGTGGACCGTTATAGCAACTATATTTAGGATATTTACATGGGATCTGGACCACAAATACCATAGAATACTTGTACCATGTATGAAGAACTGCCTGCAGCTTGTACCACAGAATACTTGTGGCCCACCTTACAAGATGGTTAGTCCGGAGTTATCACACTTGTGGGTTTTTCAAGCGTGTGGGAGGAGGCCTTACACTAGTGTCCTTTCTAAGTACTCCAGATTAAGCAGAAGAGGATTAGGTGTCGCTTCGGTTTCACCAAAGACGGTGCAGACATGGATTAGCGTCTGACATGTTAAGTAGCTAGTCTCAAAGTGACGTCACCAAGTTATAGGGGTCCCACAGTGACGTATGCTTTTTTATCTTCACTGTCCATCCATTTGGAGATATCATATTAGGGAATGATCCAAAGAATGAGGCAGATCCAAGCCTGTAGTGGACCCCACAACAGAAAACAGTGGGGAGAATGACTCCCATCATTAAAAAGTTCTAAGGGCCACAAAAGATTTTCTCCCACTGTGATGTAAGGGTTTTCCCTTCTTTCATGTGTGCGTTTACATATGAATAGTTTGTGTTAACAGATGAATAGTTTGGATCTTTGATAAACATCATGGTGGACCTTCAAGAGGTTCCAATGGTGACATCAATCTCCCTTCCTTTTTCTGTGGTGGGGTCCACTAGAACCTTGGATTTGCCTCATTCTTTCAATCATGCCCTAAATTCATCCATCTGAATGTATGGATGGTGTGGATGCAACATATACTTCATTGTGGCCCCACAACACTTGGTGATGTTACTTCCGTAGTCCTGTAATGACTAGTGTGGATGCAACAAATTTCCACGTTGAAAAACAAACACTATGCAGGAAACAACGATTGTCATTTACAGTGCTCATGGAATGCCACTAAACACCATCATTCAAGTACAATTTCAACCGATAGTGTTGCAGGTGGAAATGTAATTAATGATGACATACATTTACATGTATTTACCACTTGGAAATGGAAATCAAATAGCCCCTAAATGTATTTGTACATGTGAAATGAAAAAGGAAGCGTGTGACATTCTATAATCCACCCATAGGGGAACTAGCACAGTAAAATGTTCCAAGCTTCAGCTCTTTACCATACAATTTGAGAACATTAAGATGAAAGAGTTTATAACTTTCATGAAGTTTTATAATAAATTTAACAATATTTGTAACTTCATGTAGGGTTTATGAGAGAATTTCGGAGGCTATATATAAATGAAAATACTTACATCTATTCTGGATAGGTTCACCTCTAAAGTAACCTCTATAGAAAAGTGTAGAGACATAAATGAGATGAAAGTATAAGAAATTATAGGTTCCCTATGTACATTTGAATTGCATTTTAAAGAAACACTCTTTAAAAAGAAACACATTGTCTTAAGGACTTCACGCAAACACAAGAAAAACTAATTTAAAGATAACAATGATGATGATGAGAAAGATACGAAGAAAATTATAAAAGAAAAAAAAAAAAAACCTTTACGAAAATCTCTAAGAAGAATAGAAGGAAGAAATATGAAAAAAATGAAAAATCTCTCAAACTTAAGTGTATAGGTAAATTGTAAATAAATCGAGAGAAATTCGATGTTACAACTGTGAGGGTTATGGACATATTGTCTCTGAATGCACGAGCAAAGTAAGATCAAAATACAATGTTATTCAGCAACATGGGATGATACTGAGGAGTCCAATTCAGATTGTGAGGACTCCCACAATGATGAAGATCTTGGATCTCTTAGAGTTCTAATGGCTTCCACCACCGCCTTTCTCCCTAGAGACTTGGAAGAAGATTTCAACCATAATACCTTGGAAGAAGATGAAGAAGAAGAATCATCCTCTAATGAAGAAGATAAAAATGGAGGAGATGCAGACTTATAAGAAGCCTACGATTAGCTGTACATCAAAAGTTTTGTGATTCTTAAAAAGTTAGGTTGGGTTAAGGAATAAAAGAATCAATTGGTTAATGATTTATAAAAAGTAAAATTTGATTATGTCTCCCTAGTGCAAAAAAAAGAAAAAAAAGAAGAAGAAAATCTCAAGTCTGATTTAAATAAGACTTTAGGGAGATATGCAGGCCTTAAATGTGGGTTTGAAACAGTTAAGTTTGTAAATCAATGTCTGAGGCAAGATGTTTGCTAGCTTGAATATCTTTTTTCCAATACCAACGCTAATGTTACCCAAAAAGATAAATTAGGAAATTTTATTATTGTTGGTAACCCTTTAGGGAATAATGGAGGTTTTGAACATAATAGGAAAACTCATATAACAACTCCTACCCCTTCGGTAATCCAAAAGGACTTACCTGCTTCAGGAAGTAGATCGAGAGACTCTCCTATGAGCCATGCTTGTAGAGATGCATGACACCTGAAATTTGAATGTTTGCTCTTTAAAAGGTTCCGCTCCACCTTAGTCTAGAATCGAATAGATAAATATATCATGACTGAAAAGTCAGCATACCAATAGAGGAGCTTCCCTAAAGGATTGTCGAAAAAGAAGAAGTTGCCAACCTCTCAAAAAAATAAATAACTGTATGAGGGAGTTATTAAGACAGGTCACTCTTTTAAAAGAAAAAACTAAGAAAATGCTTACTTGGGACGACAACAACAAAAGTACGAACAACAAAGGAAAGTCTCATAACAAACATAAATCTCCAAATAAAAATTCACCTAAGAGAGAAGAACTTAGGGAAGAAAGTCTTTCTCCTAAACATAGTCCAGGTCCTAAAAAATTCACATCCGAATGGGTCGTGAAGATGGATAATTGACCTTAGAAAATTGATGTGAGCTTATACGTAAATACGAGGATTGTAACCTCATTTTCACTTTGATAGTTTAGTTTAGGTTACTTCACCTTTTATATATGTTTTGCTAAACTATTTTTGGTCAGGTTGCTTGACGGGTATGTTTTTTAAATGACCATGACCTGCATGCTCCACATTTCTAATGTTTATATGCACCCTTGTTCCCTTCTTCGCATGTGCTTATAGGTATTTCTAATCATGGATTTCTAATGTATTTGTTTATCCTGACACTTGCAGTCATAACTGTGTGGTTTGATTTTAGCTATACATTCAAATCTAGCACACGTGCACTAATCACATGATTGATATTAAAATAGCAGCAACGCATATAGCTAATCATAAAACAAACTTAATTATCCCATATAAGTTAAAAGGTAACTTATTTGGCAGTATCGAAACCGGCCCTCATTGTATGTTCTCTTCAACCCGGTGAGTTACAACTGATTAACGGGTTTGATGAAATATATGCACCATCGACACCCCACATGCAAACACATGGTTGACAACCCATCCACATTGTTCCACGTGGTGTAGCCCATTTAAGTTGTGGATCCAGATGATTTCTGGCGCTAGATTCTAACATCGTGGGTAAAACATGATAGACGGAGTGGAGTTTACATACAGGACACGGTGGCCCCCACAGACTTAGGTGTCTTACGCGGGCGCGGATTAGCTACTGACAGGTTGAGTAGCCAGACTGGCCACTGAAGTGATGTCACCAAGTTCCGTGGACCCCACCATGATATATGTTTTGTATCCACACCTTCCATCCATTTGGAGAGATCATTTTAGGGCAATATCTAAAGAATGAGTTAAATCCAAAGCTCCAGTGGACCCCAGCACAGAAAACAGTGGGGACAATGACGCCCACCATTAAAAACTTCTAAAGGCCACAAAAGTTTTAGATCAAGCTGGTATTTGTGTTTTATCTAATTTCATGTCTTTTTTAACTTTTGAACAGTTTGGATTTCAAATAAACATTATGGCGGACCTTTAGATAGTTTCAACGGTGTGAATCACTCTCCTCACTGTTTTCTGTGGAGGGGTCCACTACAGATTTTTATCTGCCTCATTCTTTGGCTATGACTTAAAATGATATCTAAAAATGGATGGACGGTGTGGATATAACCAATACATTATAGTGGGGCCCACAGAACTTGGTGACGTCACTACAGTAGCCGACTCGCTACTCAACCTGTCAGTATCTAATCCGCGTCCGTCTTACGCACTCGGTAAAACAGGTTGCAGACGATTCAGTCCAAGTGGGTGTTTTCGTGTAAGGGGTTTCGGGTTTTGCGAATGGCAATCCAACCGGGCCGCAAAAAGGGTTTCGGATCAAAACTCGGGTTTCTATCCAAGTCGACATTGCGCGATCCAAACGTACGCTAATCGGCCAAGGCCCACTGACGTCTGTGGGTCCAGCAGATTTGCGTGACGGGTCCATCTCTTGCCAGCAATCCAGACAATGCGACCTTCGTTGTCAACCCAGCGCAACCCGACCTAAATCGATCCAACCCGAAACGAGTTAGGTTCGAAAACTCGGTCGGATCGGGTCACGGGTTGATTCCGGTTGACCCTCAACCCGACCCGACCCGACCCGCCCAAATTTCACCCTTCTTGAGGACGAGCATATACGACTTTTACTTCTTCTTCTTCCTAAGCCCCTTCGCAAACCTCATCAACGGTCGACAAATCCTAACCGTCCATTCTGCCGGATCCAATACAGATCCCAACTTCAACGGATTCTCTCTCTCTCTCTCTCTGTGAAATCCCAAAACCATGAACTGGCAAATCCTTCACATCCCAGAAAAGGCAGAGCACTCAAAACAGCAATCGACAGGTTTCAATCTCATCCCATCTCTTTCTCTCTCTCATCTTACGAACTTCAGACGGAATCCTGATCGTCCATTCACACTCTCCCTTTGTATCTGTATCAGTTGATATCTTTGCTTCGCAAATTGAGCCTAAGCTTGCCAACACTCTGGTGAGGTCAGCTTTTGCTTCAAACGTGGATTTATTTATTTTGATTTTATCAACATTCAATCTGCTTCGAGCTCAGAATGTTCTCGATTGGATTTTTTTCTTCGGTCTTTTTGTGAATTGATAGGAAGTTGAATCAAGTATCTCCACTTGAAAATCTTCGGCATGTTAAGCGGGTACGGAAGGTGGCTGCCGAAGGTCTGATTTTTTTTTTTTTAAAGCATTTGATTGATTTTTTAACTTGGGTTTTAGAGAAGAGGAATTATCTGATACATAACCTGCATCTTTCCGCGATATATGCGGGTTTTCAATTCTGATGAGTGGGGTCCATTGCCTGGTAATCCAGACCATTGGTCCATTGCATCCCACTGTTGATGAACTATGTCTTTGTTTTCTGCCCTTGAAAGCCTCCCACTTAAGCCATGATGTGCATTACTGTTCTATTGATCAATGCAACACAGTTACTATCTGGGAGCATATGTACTCAAATTGCATCTTTTTGGATGTGCTCGAATTCATATCATGGCTAGATCCATGTAGTCCCTCATGAGTGGTGTTTCAGGTCCTGTGCATGTAGTTATGCCAATGTCACAACATGAAAATAGTGTTCATGTGCTTAGGTAGTACATGTGCAAAACTTTTGTGTGACTGGATGCCCGCATAAGCAGTGTTGGCCTTATCTCGGCAACTTGAGTTGGGTACTCATATTAGCACAAGTGTGCACAATGGGAATGGATTCGATGTTTACTGGGTAACATTGAACTCGGTGTTACCCTCACGTGGCATCATTTCATTCGCCTACTGAAGCTTGTCAGAAGGGGCCCACCAACTTTCAAAAAAGATTGTTAGGTCGAGTACGTACTCGGCCCTTCTCTGACAAGCATCTACACAAAAATGAAATGGCGCCACGGTGGGGTAACACCTAATCCACACCCATGCACAATATCGGTAGTTGGCATATTGAACATGTGATTATATAAGGAATGCTCCTAGGTCCTATTATTGGAGCAGACACTTTCAAGCAGCCTATCCATGTATCCTTAGACCTGGGTAGTAATGGAGACTTATCAGGGGTGGCTTTGGCACATGCTGTGATTCTCTAGCTGGGGATAGCTTATGCATGTGAATTGGGTCACCTGAGGGGAAACGTGTAGCCCTGTGATAGTTCAATAAAGGATCCACAATATGAAGTCTTGGTTGCAGACCATTTCAACATGAAATACCACTTGGTTGGGATCTTTGATTGTCAGGCCCAGCTAGTCATGAGTTCATGCAGTCTTTTGGATCCAAAAGTTTTGTTAAAATGATTTTATAAAAGCAAACATGTGTTTTATGGTTTGAAGTAAACGTGTTCTCTCTTGGTAGTGACCCGTCACAGATTCAACGGTAGAGTTTTAAGATCATTAAGTGGGGTGAGTCCTTGATGCAGGCCCATGACCTGCCTACACCTATAGCCCACCTAGGTCGATGGCTCACTGCTGGATCTAACAATAATGTTGGCCCATAGACTGTTTATTATAGATTTGGGAGCATAACTTAAGGATTGAAGATATAAGGGGGATGTGATTGAAGATATGGGCCTAGTTTAGAGATATAGTTAGGATTTTCTATATTTGCTTTTATTATTGTTAGGCTTTACCATCTTAGGTAGATTAGATTGATTTGAATAACTTATGATTGATTTGAAATGAATCCGTTAGTTGTGGGGATTCTCATTAGAGATTCACTTGGGGAGCATTTGGATTGTAAGTTAGTTAAGAGAAGCTACTTATGCCTCAAGTAGCTTATCTTAGTTTCTAGTTATTAAGTAGATAACTATGTTTGGTAAACAACATACTTATTTAGCTTCTCCTCTCTTTTGTCTCTCCTTATGCTTCTCTTCAACAACTCATGAAAAGTAGAAAAGCTATTTTTTTAAAAACTGAACTGATTAAGTAATTTTAAGTAAAAAAGTTACTTATATCTAATCATAAACCAAACTTATCTGAAATAAGTTATTTATCTACTGCTGTAAGTAGAAAAAGTAACTTATTTGGTGCCATCCAAATGGGCCCTTAGAGTCTATAAAAGGAGGGTTTAGGAAGTAGTCATTCCAATACTTTTCTAAGTGTGAGTTTTTCTTAGATATTGTAAAAGAAGTTTCATATTAATAATGTTATTTCTCCTTTCTCTACTCCATCATTCTAGTGGGTGTACTCTTATCCTTTTCTTTGCGATTCGGGGGTCGTGAACACATTGACTCTATAACCGGGTTAAATCATTTTCGTATCAGAGCGGGTGATCATTGGAGAATTGCCGACTTTACATCATCTCCTAAGGGCTTTGAAGGGGGTGGCACAAGAAGAGTTTATGCAACTAATCCAATTGATCTATGCACTCGCATAACAGGGAGATCAGGTCATGCATGCGGTAGGCAATCTCACTAATCAAGTGGGGGAGCTTTAGTGAGGAGGAAAACCGGAGACTAAAGTTGGAGCATAAGGACACATAGGAGAAGGTCCCCACCAAGGTCCTAACAAACAACGGGCAACCTCATCTTATGAAGATACCAATGATTGAATCCTTTAATTGTTGGAATGTGACAAGAAACCCGGAATTGAGGTAGAAATTCCGGAAATGATAAAGAGACCCACAAAGTCCTAGGAATAGTTGATATATTAAGTGATCGATGCGTTAAAGTTGGACCTACACTTGAATTCACCAATGGATTAATTGAGGGATCCGCTGATAGTGGTAGTCACATTTATAGACATGCCAATGGGCCTCAACCCTCAAATTGAACCACCTTTTCAAAAGATGACAGTGCACAAAATATGAGGTAAATGTTTCAAGATCCATGAAGAATTTTAAAGTTACAATAAACAACTTGGCATCCACAAAAGTGCAAGCGAAAGAGACACCATCTATAATAGACTCCAACAAAGGTTATGCCAAGGCAATGTTTAGGACTGTACCATCAACTTCCACCAAAGAATAACAAGATTTGTCGTAGAGGTATTACAAGTCCAAGGGTTAAAATTGGTTTCCAACTCAAGGACGAGTTCTTTCAAACCTGGGCAAAACTAATGTAGGCTCATGGCGCACCTAGGCCCACAGCCCACTTATGCCCACCTACGCCCACTGTAGGGCCTAACAATAATGTGAGCCCACCTATGCCCACCTATGCGAATGGATGTGTGCTAAGTGGTTGGTGATGACCCACATGCAAACGACCAATAAGAGGCCCATGGGTCTGTGCCCCTTGGGATACCTATATATATGTATCCAAAGGGATCTCCTGTGCAAGGCGGGTGATGCTTTCCACTCTCTCACTTCTCTCCTTCTCTCTTTAGGGTTTTAAGGTAGTCAAACGTAGAAGTGTGGGCAACTAGTGATTGGGGGTGAATTCTCCTTGGAGGCTAGAGCTCTGCAAAAGGTTGTAGCTTGATCTTCCTCCTACTCTCCTCCTTCCTTGATTCAAAGGCATATTTTTACATTCAAATGTATATTTTTACATTTTTCACGTTTATACTCTTAAATACAAAAATTATATGACTGTTATTCATCTTGCTGTGCTTGGAATTGATTGCATCAAATTCCAGACTATTCACTGCATGATGTTGAGGGGCTTAAAATCTCATCACCATGCCCCAAAATCCCATTGATAGGACAATTTCAATTTTTTAATTTTTGGCGTACAAATACATGGTTGATAAGAGAAATACAGCAACAGTCCATATTCAGCTGAAAAGGTCCCCAGATTAGTAGCTCAGTTGGGAGATTATTGGGCCGTGGTCTATCCACGGAAGGATGCAGCAGAGTATGGATTGCCAAACCATGTGCGCTGCTTGCCAGAATGAAATCTCGCATATATTGTGGAAGGTGCAGGATGTGTATTCTGAATTCCTCTTTGCAGAATTTATTGAATTGAATGTATGTATTTTCGTTGCCTGGTTTTTACTCTGTTTAGATACCTAGCTGAATTGGTGACATATTCGATATGCTGATTATCGAGTCAAACAACTACCTCATGGAAAATAATAAAACGAAATAAAATCAGAAAGTGAGCAAATTTTTGGGACGTGGTGCTCGAATCCTAGCCAAATTTATTAACTCAGTCATGTTTTGAGTCCTGATTTCAGTAGATTTACTTGGGAGATTGATAATGTTGATAGTCAATGGGACAGAGGTGCAATGGCTACATGTGCTCACACACACACACACACACACACACACACACACACACACACTTACATGCACACTTAGATATATTAGTAAAGGAATTATACAATACTTGGCTGAGAGATTGTACAGTACCTTTCTGGCTTTCATTGTACATGTTGGGGCCATGGTTCAGAGATTCAAACAATTGATATGATCGGTGTCACCTTAGATGACTAATGTATGACAAATTTCCTGATGGAAAATCCCATACCTTCTATAGTTGACCAAAAAACATATGATTGGGAAAGAAAATGCAGCAAAGATTCACATTCAAGATTCAACTGAAAGAAGGCAAAAAATTCCTCAGCTAGTATCTTTCAATATGGGGTTTTTTGGTGCATGGGCTATTTACAGTGAGGCCCATCATGCCAATGATTTGGATCATTGAACCATGGGCCCACCTGCACAAATTGAAAGGATTGGCATACTGTGCCTAAGCCATCGGCC
This sequence comes from Magnolia sinica, assembly GCF_029962835.1. NCBI lineage: Eukaryota > Viridiplantae > Streptophyta > Magnoliopsida > Magnoliales > Magnoliaceae > Magnolia > Magnolia sinica. The sequence continues at coordinate 9,948,160 of NC_080581.1, forward strand.
TGAAAATTGTTTTAAAACATAACAATACCTAAATAAAATAAAATAAAAAAAAAAATCTTGCTACTGTTAGAAGTGGTTACCTAATTAACATTAGACAGAAATGGCACTCTATCAGCTAGAAATATTTAGAAACCATTGATAATTTGAAAATTCATTCCTATCAGGAAAATTTTGCAACTCACAAGAGCCGAACTTTTTTACTATTAATCTTGTTCATCGGAAAATTTCAAATACGCGACTAAGTTCTGTTGAACTAAAGCAATGTGCAGCAAAGAAATGGGACATCAACACATCATCTAATTGAAATTACTAGATCATAGAACGAAAGGCAGATGGCCAGGGCATCATTTATGCTTTCACACAACTTAAAAGGGACTTTCAAACATAGATCTAAAACTCACTGAGTCGACTTGAAATTAGCTGAGTTGACTCAACTCAGAGAGATTTCGAGGCAAGTTGCTGAGAACGCAGAACTGGGTCTGACTTGATCCCGACTCGAGAAGACTTGTTGAGTTGGCTTGACCTCTCAGTCGACTCGACATGTCTCTCTCTCATCGACTCAACTGAGTTATGTGGTGAGTCACAGGTAGACATTAATAAAACGTGAAGGGGGAGGGAAGTAATTGATTGAACCCTTGACCTCAGCAATAGTCAGAGATGCACTTAACTAGTGCATTATATAGTCATTTGACAAAAAAAAAAAACTATTTTATATTACATATACTATTTCTATATGGAATATAAATCACTATTACTAATAAATTTGAATTATAATGATTAAATATTGAGTCAAGTTGGGTTGAGTCGAGTATTCGAGTCCACCCGACCTGGCTGAACATTGAGTTTAGTCTAGTTTTTTGGTTTTTGAACTATGCTTTCAAAGGGCATCTATCATGCATGCAGGAGATCTTCCTCTTGCACTGGAGTTGCCTGCTGGATTCTTCTTTCCCAAGGTAAAACAACCTGGAATGAACTATAAAAGAAATGATAAAATGGACATAGGTCCAAAAATGAATGCAGAGTGGGATTGCTAAAGAAAGCCACCTGGATTGGATGTTTAACGAAGAAAAAAAACCACAAAATTAGAAAGCTCAAGAAATAATACTTGTAGAAGCAATGATGTGGGAACAAAGACCAAAAGAGGGGAATACATTATGCCTATGTTGCAGATTTACATGTATTGGTTTTGGAATATGGCATGAATATAGTCGCCAACATTACTAATCCCGAAAGAGCAGGATTTGTGGACTATTTTGTGTGCAGCTCGAGTCCTATAGATTTGTCGAGATCTTACTGTTGGTATAGGCTAGGAATAAGAGTTTGGCATTCTGTACACTATAACACAAAAGTGGGTGGCTGCTCAGGCTCTGGCCATGCATATAATAATCATGGGCTGGGCTAGGGCCTATTTCTTTTGGCCCATCATGGCCCAGGCTGGGCTAGGGCATGCGCTTTACTTTATGGGCAGGCTTGAACAGCTCAACTGAGCCAAAGCCTGTCCCATTTATGGCCCTACTGAGAAGAGCCAGTGCAGAATCATCATGGGCTGGGCTCAGGCCTATTTGTTTTGGTCCATCATGGCCCGGGCTGGGCTTGGCATGGGTTTTACTTTATGGGCGGGCTCGAACAGCTCAACCCAGCCTGAGCCAGACCCATTGATGGCCCTACCGAGTAGAGCCTGTGCAGTTAATAAATGATGGAAGCTGGTGAAACATAGAGTGATCTTTCTTTCTTTCTTTCTTTCTTTCTTTTTTTTTTTTTGGGTATCGTTTGATCTTGAAAATTTCTTTACCTAAAGTGATCTTCTTTTTTGTTTATAATCATTTGATCTTGAATTTCTTGCACTATGACAGACACTATGCAGCGACTTTATGGCGTTTATTAACATAGTGTAGAAACGGAATCATGTATCAGGACGAAATCAAGACGACAGTTTTGGTTGTTGCATGCATCCGTGATTTTGTTTTACAAATGGTTGAGTCTATCGTAATTACCTTTCTGGAATATCATCACACTTTTATTGTTTGGCAGGGAAAGCTCAGTTATCAGTGGTTTTATGTCTTTCCCTTGGACAAGATAATCAGTTGGACAACATACCGAATGATGTACTTGAGCTGATAAAAGAATACAAATTACATCCCTTTGTCACAAAAGTGGGTCGCCTTCCTTCTCTCATAAATCTTGTACTGGAATCATCAATTATATCAATATGCATAATACCGATGTTTATGATAGGATATGACATGTTGGTGTCTGTTCCTATCTGTTAGTTTTAAATTCTCTATCTTGTGGTTTCTTTCAATAACATGCCTTGTATATTTGCCATTTCTAGCGAGGTTATGAATTGTTTCAAATATGATTATCTAGTCCCACTTTTTTTTGTGATCATTTTGAATGAGGACAGACTACTGTATTTATGTTCTTGTAACAGGAGATCATGGTTTCGTGCTCATTCTAGCCTGTTTGCTATGCAACGACACTAATACTGTGTATGTGTATATGAATGGTGCAAATTAATTACATGCTTGGGATGTGCAATTCATTTGATTGCTTGCCCAGGAGAAGGGAAGATTATTTTTCATACCTTTTTTTTTTTTTTTTATTCTGTTCATTACCTCAAGGAAAGTTAATTGAGGCAACAGAAAGCTGCAGGTTCCCATTTTTGTTGTTGAAGCGCATCTTCCACCATCCTACAAACAATTATGGGTGATGGAAGTAGAGAAACCTTATCTTTAATCAGTGTTAAAAACACCATCTCTGATTGAAAAGGTATATGGCAAATTGTATAGGGATACATAGCTAGCAATGCATGAATCTCTTGTTGTCCTTCTACAGCAGGGTCACCCACTTCCATATGAAATCTGCTATTTAGGTTTCTTCTGCGTTGGAGCAGTACTGCTTGAACATTTCCATGAAATTTGCTCAAGATGAATATACCCAGTTCGTACTCTTTGAATGTGAATTTGTAGATGGGAGCATGCATTAGTTTAAGTTTCAAAGCAACCCACTCCAATGATGCTATGTTGCTTTAAGATTCCAATGATGCTATGTTGCTTTAAGATTTGATCCTTAGAATGAGCAATCTTTCACATGGTTTTTTGCTTTTGTTATTTGGATTGTTGATTAGTTCTGTCTATGAAGAACCATAGGATACTGAGCCTCAGGAAATCTAGAGTTTGCTGAGGTTCCCAATCCTGTACATTGTGGGCCCATGGTTCTGTGATCCATACTGTTGATCAGATGGGTCCCCCCCTGTTTGGTAAAAGGAAATCAGATGGGCCCCACTGTGGGTGGAGGTTGGCCAAAATCTCCCACATTGGAAAATTTTATTCTTTTAGCCTTCATTTCCCTTCGATGTGGATGCTGTATTTTTTCTTTATCTTCTATTTGTAGGCTATCAGTTGAAGGCATAGGATCTTCCCATCTGGGAGCTTTTTGGGGCATCCCTCACACATGGTGGAGCCCATCAGATAATGATTTGAATCATTGAACAATGGGCTCCACACGTATGGAATTAGGAGCCTCCGAAAACTGTACATTCGTTGGAGCTCCCATAATCAAGGCACTAAAGAAGGTTACGTGACGGCCGTTACATAAGGGTAATGGCGGGAACCATTATGCACTAAGGGGCTGTAATGCCTATTTTGGAAGGCTCATAATGGTCGTTACAGCTACCCAACAAGGTTTGGGCGAGCGGCCATCACTGTGGGTTTGCTCCCTACAGGTGTGGGTTCAATTCCCCTCCTTGGCATTATCTGATACACATGGTTGTGGGTGATTGCGTGTATCCGCAGGGAATAGTCTCGCCTCAAAAGGGGCGGGGACATCCTGTGTCTTCAAAAAAAAGAAAAAGTAAAAAAGGTTGTTACAGCCACATAATGGTCCGTTACGGGGCCATTACAGTTTATTCCTTTAAAATTTGTTTGAATGTTACAGGGCTATAATGGCTGTTATGGCCCGTATTGTAATGGCCACTGTTGTGACTATTACAGCTACCGTTACCATTATTGAATACCTTGCCTGTAATTCCTCACATTTTCTATATCCATTCTGATATTTTGTTGATTAAATTGAAACTTCCATATTCTATTGGGATGGAGTTGGGAGTGGTTATTCTTAATATCTTGAACTGGAATCCTGAATCCATCATTCCTTGAGATAATGAACATGATTGTCACTGATGTTTCATTGAAAACCATGTTGTCTATAGTGTGCCTATTATGAAGATTGAACCTTACAGTGCCTACCTACATAATTCAAACGTTAAATTTTCTTGTGTTATTCTCATCTTCTCTGTGTGTGTGTGTGTATAATTCAAACGTTAGATTTTCTTGTGTTATTCTCATGTTCTCTCTCTCTCTCTCTCTCTCTCTCTCTCTCTCTCTCTATATATATATATATATATATATATATATATAAACATATATATAACCGGCTTCATATTATCTATCAAATAAATTGCTGTGTTTTGATGATTGTGGAAATAATTGCTCCCAGGTCGCAAAGTATGCAGCTTCATCAAAGGAGGAATGGGAAGAACAGTGCAAGCTTTGGCCAACTTCTTATCACCCACCGACATAGTAATTTCAACTTCCGTTTTTTCTATTTCTGCGAAGAATTTTGTTTACTTTCATACAAAATGTTATACAGTTCCATTGGATTTTCTGTTGCATTTATGGGGCCATCATGTTTCATTAGTAAAACAGTGTTATATTTTAATTTTTGTGGGGTGTGCTGGCATGACTTGTTACTGTTACTGACTACCAGTTCTTTGATGAGATTGTGACTCTCCACACGACTTGCCCTGCACATGTATTATTATTGTGTTGAATGATGTTGTGAGCCACCACATGGATGGACTATATCTGATATGTTTCGGCATCAGATGATCCTAGCTTCTAGGTAAGTGGCCTATGTATGTATGGTTACAACAGTGATCAATGTTCCCCATTTCAAATGGAAAAAAATGAACTGGTTACACGGGAATCAGGATATACAGATGCCACTTTTTACGGCTATGCTGCACACGTGGCAGCCCACCTAGGAAGCTGTCCTGACACTTCATATGTAAGGTGTAGACAGGAGTCGTGGTGGGGAGCTTAGTTGCATGAAGTAGGACTGGGCCTGGGGAAGCAATGCTTCTGGGAAAATTCAGGATGGAAGCATATTAGAAGCTATGTTGTAAAATGATAGTAACTAAAGATTTTAAAATATTTGTGCTTGCTAAAATAGAAAACCAAACTCCTTGTTGCGTTGATAAAAATTTAGAACACTGCCAATTAAAAAACCTTAATTCAAATAGCTATAAATAGAAGAGAATTGATTTAGTTAAAGGTAGTCTTGATGGAATCGTGCTGGGGCAGTTGGTGGTAGGACTTTGGAGCGAGAGGAGGTCTGAATGTGGGAGTGACATGTTGGATGGAAGAGTCCTCTCCATGGTATTCTGTAATGGTAATGGTGGCCATAATGGGCACCACCGTTACCGTTATGGTACGGGCTCTAACAGTTGTTATGACTTTTTTTTTTTCTGGAAAAAAAATTCTGTATCGGCCCCATAATGGGGTGTTACGGGCCCGTAACGGGCCATAACATGTCCATTACGGCCGTTATGACCCCATAATGCGTAACAGTGGCCACATTTACCTTTGCGTAAGACTGTAACAGCCATTACATAACCGTTTTTGCATACCTTGGTCCTGTCACTAAGGTGGAGGGCCACAAATGATGTTTCTCATTTTTTTTTGGTAAAACATTTCTCAAATATATATATCATTAGAATCTTTTTTTTTTTCCCCAAAATTGGAAGGGCAGAGTAAGGAGTGGCCAAAAATGATGGAAAAGGAAACAAAACCTTCCTTTAGTAACACTTCTGCATGAAACCTGTGCATCTTACTAGTACTGTTGCAGTGACATTCAATAAGTAATTCAGATCTCAACTGCTTGGCCCTTGTGCAATCCATGTTGCGAACTTGGATCCCAACAAATCCTATTTACATTTGGAGGCTTTGTTGAGAGGTTTGCATACCTTGGTCCTCTCACTAAGGTGGAGGGCCACAAATGATGTTTCTCATTTTTTTTTGGTAAAACATTTCTCAAATATATATCATTAGAATCTTTTTTTTTTTCCAAAATTGGAAGAGTAGAGTAAGGAGTAGCCAAAAATGATGGAAAAGGAAACAAAACCTTCCTTTAGTAACACTTCTGCATGAAACCTGTGCATCTTACTAGTACTGTTGCAGTGACATTCAATAACTAATTCAGATCTCAACTGTTTGGCCCTTGTGCAATCCATGTTGCGAACTTGGATCCCAACAAATCCTATTTATATATGGAGGATTTGTTGAGAGGTTTGCAAGTGCCTGTTGGAGATGGAGGCTAGCTGGTGAATAGCATCTCCACTAGCATGTGGCACTTCTAGGGAAATAGGGACCATTGATCTAGTGGATCACCACTAGAAATGACTCTAAATAATAAAATTTTACCTATCAATCTTGGCCATTGATGTCAGGATATGGATGGCAGAAAAGTTGAGCCAGAACAAGAAAAGAGCTATGGTGTTGATCGAATGGCTAAGATTACCCATCATTGTTACAATAGTGACAAATGTCATTCTTGGCAATTTCTCTGATGGGATTATCTCAGGAGATATTCCTATTTGGATGTTTTTCTTATGATAATATCGGGAAAATCTTGCTGAACATAAAATATTAAAGAATATTTATTATAAATTAATAAATAATTTAACAATTTTAAACATATAAGTTCAAAATGGATTTTTTAACATTTAAATATATTGTCTTGTTAAATTAGCATAATTTCGTGATAAAATCACAAAAAACTGGAGACATTTTGAAAATATCGCGATGCTATCACAGCAATATCGTTTTTTCAAATTTTTGTGGAAATATCGCGAGAATTTTAAAATATCAGTATATTTGCGACAATGATTGTGACTTTTAGAGAAGCATGGCATCACAACCACTCTTGCCCAAAAAGGTTATTTTAAATTGGATATTTGTGTAGGAGAGTCTTTGATCCATGTTTGATCCGGTACACTCTCTTACTGAATAAAGCTTTTGTTATCAATAAGAAAAGGCTATGGTCTGCCTTTGCTGCACCAGATCAACACTTTTTTATTGCCCTGGACATGTGCCATACATTTAAGTTGGAGATGACGGAGTGTGGATCTCCATCTCCAAGAGTCCGTGAGCTTCTCAAGTTTTCCTCTTATCCATGGCATCTGTGACATACCCCCCTTAAGGGCCTGTTTGATTTCCAGGTGAAATGGTAAATACCGTGTAAAAAAATAATTATTATTTCCCTGTGCATTTATATCATACCTGATTTGACTCGTACTTTTTGACACAAAAACCAAGAATATTGCAAAATATCCGTGGGTCCCACTGTGATGCATTTTGCTTATCCACACCATTCATCCATTATTCCAGTTGAATTTATAGCATGACTAAAAAAATGAGGCATATCCAAAACTCAGGTGGACCACGTCATACGAAAAAGGAAATTGAATACTGACCGTTAAAAACTTTGTGGGGCTACTGTTTCTTTTGGCGTGGGCCACTTAAGTATTGGATCTACTTCATTTTTTGTCTCATGCTTCAAAATATTGTAGTAAAACAGATGGATGGAATGGATATATCATATGCATTATCATGTGGTTCAAAAATTAAAGTTACCTCTTTTGAACCAATTTCAAAGACACGAATTCCTATGAATTTTCAAACACGTGAAATAGGGGGAATTACTGTTTACCGTGTATTTACCATCTCTTTGAAAAACAAACAGGCCCTAAGATTAAGTACTAAAGTACGGAAAAAGGAATTTTCCGAAACCAAAATTGTCATTGAAATGTCTATCAATTTGTTCGAAGGTTCCGAAAAATTCAAAGAAACACCATTGAGATAACAAAGCAATCTTAAGGATCTTTCGATATCTTGTTGTTATTGAAATGGTAAATTGAATTCTACACATACGCTAATTCTTTTCTTGGTACATTTTAAATTAGTGCTTTATTGCAACTGCAGCAATATTGATGGCATTACTGGATTTAGCGAAGAGGACTCACAATCAATCTTCAATTTTATGAAGGTTGCAATCAAATTAACCAAGTCTGGTCATCTTGGTGGTCAGGTATGTTTCTCTAATGATTATGCGCATGCGTCATGCATTCTTTTACTTTGGCATCCTTTAATATTTATTGTTTACCAGAGAGATTTTGTTTCCTTGCACAGTTGATGTTATTGCAATCTCCAATGCCTAGTTTGGACTACAAAACTTGGTTTCAAGGAAATCTGGTTTTCACGGTACTCACTGATAACGTGTTGGCATCCTTTTTTATTTTGACTAATTTTCTTTTACAAAGCTTGAGTTGCAGAAACAAACTCTTAGTGGGGGTTTTTTTTGCAATCCCGATTTTAGTGAGGCCATCATCACCATCATCTAGGCCTTATCCCAACTAATTGGGGTCAGCCACTTCAAGGGCCCAAGTCTTTTCTTACAACCTCCACCCACATCCTTTTGGGCCTTCCCCTTGCCCTTTTAGAGCCTTCAACTTGTACTGACTCACTTCTAACTGACGCCATTCTTGGTCTGTACTGCACATGATCAAACCATCTAATCTACTGACTCACATCCTTTTAGGCCTTCCCCTTGCCCTTTTGGAGCCTTCAACTTGTACTGACTCACTTCTAACTGGCACAGTTCTTGGTTTGTACTGCACATGATCAAACCATCTAATCTACTTCCTCCCATCTTGTTACGTATTAGTGCTACTTGTAAATTCCTTCTAATGCATTCATTTCTAATTCTATCCTTCTTTATCTTGCCACTCATCCATCTCGACATCTTCATTTCATCTACACGCGTCTTATGAACATGTTCTCCCTTAAGTGCCCAACATTCTGTCTCGTAAAGTATGGCTGGTCTTATAGCCATCCTATAAAATTTCCCTTTCAGTTTTAGTGGTACATGATGATCACATTATACTCTAGAGGCACATCTCCATTTCTTGCACCCTGCTTGAATTCTATGGGCACCATCCATCTCAATCTCTCCCCTTTCATGAATTACATAGACTACGCAAAACACTATTTAGCTCATATTACAAGTTATTTTTCACTACAATATCAAAATCAATTAATATTTTCAATGATTTATTACAATTTTCTATTTTTAATAAAAATTAGTTAATCTTTTCAATGCTTTTAGTAAATAATATAATTAAGAATACTAAATTATTTTCATTGCTCTTTCTTTACCTTTATACTTAAATCATTGCCCTTTCATATTATTTTAGGTTGCGTTTGGTTGCACCAAACATCATGAAATTTTGTTAAATTTCATTATTAATCAGTCTAATTTGGTGCAGAATATTATAAAATTGGTGCAACTAAGCGCAACCTTGATTAAAAATTTAGGAGCGTGTAGCTTTCGCCTCACTCTTCAGAGGGGTGAATGCTACGCTACATGCTGTTCACTATTTAAAACACGGGGTAACTTGTGATTTATATTAATGCATGATGCTATACTATTTGTTCATGTTTGTTATTTCCAATTTTTGTAATGAACAAAAAACCATCTTGTTGGACCCATGATTAATTCACATGTCTCAACTTAAAGGAGTTAATCAGTGTTTCAGCCACGAGGAGGAGAGACTGGTGTGGTGGCCAATCTGAGGGAGGAGGAGATTGATTGCTTGTCTCTCTGCATTTGAAGATGTTTTCATATTGAGAGGGATAGTGACTGCTATGGAGTCTAGTGGCCAGAAGAAACAGGTTCCTTTGTAGTCTGAGAGAGGGTGGTGATTATAGATGTAGTGGCCAGAAGAAACAAGTTCCTTCGTAGTCTGAGAGAGGGTAGCTACTATAGATGGCCAGAAGAAACATGTACCTTCGTAGTCAAATCATTTTATGCAACCCCACTCACCTATTAAAAAACTATGCAACTCCATCTTCAAGGGGTTTACTTATTTAATTTTCTGAAAAAAGAGATCAAGGGGTTCCCTTTCTAAGTCCCATAAATTTATTAATATAATAAAAATTATTTTATTAAAAAATGCTTTAAAATACTGTATTGTGAGACTATATTAGATTTTATTAATCAGACACCTATTCAACACAATAAGTTGACATTTATTATATCTTTAGGTCATGTATTAACCTAGGTATCATTTTTAACATTAAAAATAAATAAATTTCTACACATATTTTCTTTTTCCTTATAAAATGAGACATAGGGGTTGACTCAATCAAACTCAGCCAAGTCATCCCAACTCTTCTGCTGCGAATCAACTCAATACTGAACAAGTTGGTTGTAGAAACCGAGTCTTAGAAGTTAGAACCTTGCTAATAGTTGGTCGTATATGGAACAGGAGGAAGATTATTAGCAACTGTTGCATAACGTGCCTTAGAGATTAATGTAGCTAGGCTACCCAATCATCTGATTGATGCCCATGGCTAATTGTTTGGTAAACCCATTTAAGGATTCAGATTACTGATGGGCCTATCCAAGGGTTCAAGCTACTGATCTGGCTTATACCGCCCCAGATTGAATATCAAGACCATCCAACTGTCCAAATTGAAGGTTTGGACCGCATCTGAAACAGATCAAAGGTCCTAATGGCTATTTTGGGTCATGTCAATGGTTTGATTGGACTGTAGCTCCATCAAACTTAATCAGGGGGCTCTTATAGACAAGTGGTCCAGTTGCACATTATTTCAGGAGTCTATAGGCAACTGTATAAGAGAGAAAAAGGGTATTCTAGCATGCGCCACATGGTTAGTAACTTACTGCTACTATTGAATACCTTGGTATAGATGAGAGTTGGTTCCAAGAGAGCTATTTTCAATTGTAAGATGCATTGTATATTGTTCCTTTCGAATACAATCTTATTACCAATAAAAAAAGCAGTTCTATATGTGCTGCGTACAATGTTTCCCCTCGGCATTTTTGGATATGCGAAAAGCCTCAAAATCCAGGGAAATGGAAAAGGCTTTTCATCAATGTGACCTTTTGTATTGTTTGGATAGCAAAGAAAGTAATGGATCCACCAAGCAATCATTAGCCTTTTCTATACTATGGGATTCCCAAGCATAAGACACATGGTGACCATTGTGTAAGGAATATGAGGTTTTCACTTCATCTCTGAGTAAGGCCCCTAAATATGGAATCTCTGTTGGGGAATAATCGTTACATAATGATTTGAGCATTCCAATCCCACACCGAGGATTCCTCAGTCCAAACATGCCCTTCGGAAGATAAATGGATTCTTTCTTTAACACAGAAAAGCATGGCATTGATATCCTGGGGGTCCAATAGCCCACTATTAGAATCACTGCTGACAGGTTTGGAAACACATTCTAGCGTGAAAAGAAACAAATTGGGTCCTTGTGAGAGCTCTGTGTGAAAAGAATCATAGCTTAGAATTGGAAGACACTGCTAATATCTTACTCAACTGTCAAAAGATTAGGTCATTTGATCGCCATTCATGGGTGCTTATTGTGAACTTCTACAAAAATTTGACATGGAGACAACTGACAGAGATCCTGACAGGTCATTGGCATCCGGAATTGGCTATGGTTGAAAAGTTTCACTGATCGAATGATCTTTAATTATCTCTTTAGTAGTGTACAAATGGATGTGGAAATGAAATCTTAGGAACTGGTATTGAATGGGAAAATGTACATTGATTCTTTGGTAGGATTGTACTATTTATGCAACTTGCGGAGAGTGGTCCATTCATGATGGGACCATCGAATGAGCAGTCTAAATTATGGACTGTTGTGCCATGCATGCAATTTAAGTGTCTCAGTTTAGATATGCCCGTTTGCAATATGTTACATTGGACCAATTTGCTAAATGTCTTGCATTATCATGACTTTAGGCTACTGCTTCTGATTGTCTTGTGCATAGTTTTTGCTATTTCTCCTTGATAAACAATGTTTTGGATTCCTCAATTTGCAGGTAGTCAATGCAGCAGTAATAGTGGATCCTTCAATTAGGCAGGTGATTGCAAGTGCGAGTGACCAAACATGTTTATGGCCCGGTCCCCCAAACAAAAGCAGCTTAGAAAATTTTAACTGCATCAGATGTGCTGAAATCATTCCCTCCCATCACTCTGATGCAACAGAAGCAACCAGCAATGGTCCTCCTCACTTAAATTGCATGAATGACGATCAAACAGGTGCATATTCTAGTGTTTCTTGTCTACATCCTTGGGGATGGGCCGGACAATTGCCATATACTAAGAATACCCTCGTAAAATGCGGGAATTCTTTCTCATGGCATCCTTTACGACATGCTGCTTTAGTTGCGATTGAGTATGCTGCTGCTAGGGACATGCAGCTATTCCCCAGTTTGGAACCTTCAGAAAGTCAGTCCAGTCAGATGGATGACCATTTGGAATCTTCTTCTATGAGCTTACCGGCAAAAAGGCAGAAGACTCAGCTCTCCAGTGTAATTTACTTCTCCCTGCTTGGGCATATGTGGAAAGTTCTTTTTCCTTTCTTTTTGCTCTCTCTTTTCTTTTTGTTATCTTTTTTATTTTTTCTTCTTTCTTTCTCAGAAGGCCCTAACCCTGAATCGTAAACCTTAAAACTATTTGCAATAGTACAATTCAATAAAATGGAAATGAGAAAGTGGGGCTAGCCCCACCCGGTTCATTATGAGGGACTAGCCCCTGAAATAAAATTACATTTGTTTCAGTTCCAACTTGATACATATGGAGTTGCAATTAGGAGTTTGGTCTTCATTATGAATTGAAATGGTTCACCCTCCGTTATGGCCATTTCTTCTATATTTAATTGGACTTTTGCAATTGGATCCGGTATGAGCATCCAGATACACCCTTCCCTTAATCACTTAGGATCTGTTTGACATGATATCAACAACTGTTTGGTTTCTGGGTGGGTTGCCTTTCTTTTGAAACGGAAAAGGGTGTGCTTTGGGTGCCGAAGCAAGAATTTTTGGATTTCTACTCCTAGCAGAAGTTAATCATTTTCTAGCTCATCTGTGCGTTATGATATCCATTACAACTTTATTGATTTGCATGACTAACTGTATGAAGTTATCCTTCTGTTACCTTCTTTTTTGCCCTAACATCTCCTAAGGTATGACATAGTTTTGATTGACAAGATGAAACACAAAGCCAGAACTATGGAGGGGTACTTTAGAATCTAAAGGTTAACCAACCAGAGTATATGGAATGCAGTTTTAGTAACAACAGGAGTAGAAACAAGGAATTAGTTAAGATTTCCGATCAGGAAGCACCCCAAAATGACCATTTTTAATATCTTGGGTCAATAATTCATGAGTGGAGAGATCAAGGAGGATGTTGCTCATAGAATTCAAGCTGGGTGGAAGAAGTGGAGATTTGTGTCGAAGTTTTATGTGATCATTTTGCACCAATCAAACTGAAGGGGAGATTTTGTAGGATAATTATAACACCAACCATGCTTTATAGTGTTGGGCGTTCAAGGAGCAACATGTTCACATGATGAATGTAGCTGAATTGAGGATGTTGAGATGCTGGTGTGAAGACAGGATAAAAGAAGAGATGAATGCATTCGAGGGAACTTAGTAGATCACCAGTAGATAATAAAATGAGGAAAGTATACTTAGATGGTTTGGCCATGTACAACGGAGAGCAAGAATTGCATGGGTTAAGAGGGAGTGAATTGGTTCAAGTTGAAGGCTTGAATAGCGCAAGGGAAGGCCCAAAAGGACTTGGGTGAAGGTAATAAGAAAAGACTTGATGGCTTATGGTTTGAGGATTCGGTCTTTGATAGGGTGGAATGGTAGAACATGATTTGTGTAGCCGACCCCAATTAGTTCAGATAAGGCGAGATGATTATGATGATGATAGATGTCTTTGCAAGGTTTTATTCTTAGTTGCAGGATCCTTCTAACTAGGTGCTTTTCTTGTTTTGAATCATGACTCGCACTCCAGCTCCCACTTCCTAGCATTTTATACTTAACCAGTGTTTTAAATAGTACATAGCATGTAGCTTACGTTACGTAGTGTAGCTTAGCTTTAATGCTACATAACTCATGAAACTTACTCAAGTTGCGTGTAGCTTACGCTACATGATAATTTGCTTATGCTACATATTAAATAGCTTACATTACAAGTTATTTTTCACTATAACATTAAAATAATTAATGATTTCATAATTGGCTACATTTTTTTTTTTCAATAAAAATTAGTTAATCTTTTCAATGCTTTTAGTAAAATAATATAAATAACAATATTAAATCAGTTTTGTTGGTCTTTCTTTACCTTTATATTTAATCATTGCCCTTTCATATTACTTTAGGTTGTGTTTGGTTGCACAAAATGTCATGAAATTTTGTTAAAGTTCATTATTAATCAGTGTAATTTGGTTCACAATATTATGAATTGGTGCAACCAAGCACAACTTTGATTAAAAATCTACGAGTAGCGTGTAGCTTATGCTACACGCTTTATAGCTTACGCCCCACGCTTCAGAGGTGGGAACGCCACACTTCATGTTATTCGCTATTGAAAACACTGCTTATAACATTTGGAAACAAAAGCTTCCCCGCTCTGCACCCGAATCGGTTACCTCTTCACTTGCTTTGCAACAATAGTTTAGTTAGCATGTATCAGTGAAAATATGTATAGATTATAGTTTATAGCCCTGAAATTGTCTTTTTCTCTAACAGGACAATAACATGGTCTCTGATGCTTCCATGAATGAATTACCTTCTGAACTGATGCGGCCTTATCTATGTACTGGTTATGATATCTACCTTGTCTGGGAGCCTTGTACAATGTAAGTTCCGGAACATCAAGGAATACTTTAAAAAAAAAATAATAATAATAATTTATTTCAACTCGCATTTTTTTCCTATTAATTTGGTTTCTATTAAGGAATATGGAACGACAGTGTACCAAATGCTGACCTGTTTGGATGGCCATGCACTTGGCTGATGTTCAGTTAGCGGCCGCTGCCCACCCCACAGTAAAGGTGATAGCAATTGATTGGAGCCAGTGATTTTGCATTTGTCAATTGGGGGTATGAAACATGGGTGAAAATGTGTTGGGAAAACACTCGCTTCCTCAAAACACGGATGAAATGATTTGCAGATTCCCAATCTACTGATTAGAGGACACCCAAACAGGCCCACTTTGTATCGAGGATCATAAGTTATGGACTTCGCTTCCTGTCTTTCGCCATTCCGGCCTCCATTTTTCTCAAATTCTGTCCTCTCTCTCTCTCTCTCTCTCTCTCTCTCTCTCTCGGAAAAATTCAAATTTCGTCTATTTGAGTTTTCCAGTATTTTATTCACTGCATTTTTTTGGGGGGTTAATCTAATGCTTATTATTCACAACAACTGAAGGTGTGCAATGGCGCTCGTTCATCAAAGAATCAGGCGCATATTTTATGCCTTTCCAAACCCAAATGCTGGTGCATTGGGCAGCGTTCATAGATTGCAAGGAGAGAAAAGCTTGAACCATCATTACGCTGTTTTCAGGGTTCTGTTACCCAAGGAAGTCCTTGAAGAACTGACCACAATGGATTCAAAACCTTAGTCACTCAAAAGCAAGATTGGATTTTGGGTGCTGGAGCAGTGAAGCGGCTATTATAATGCCAGGAAGTGGGGGCGCGACAGCAAGGATTGAAAATTGGTTTAAGTATATATCATATCATTCACCACCAAAACTGGGTCGTGTCACCCCCTTTCAGGCCGTATCAGACCAATACAGTGTCTATGACTGAAACCAGTCTACATCATGCATCACACACCAGTTTTGGACAATGCTTTAGCCCTTGATTAATTGC
Organism: Magnolia sinica; assembly: GCF_029962835.1. Taxonomy (NCBI): domain Eukaryota; kingdom Viridiplantae; phylum Streptophyta; class Magnoliopsida; order Magnoliales; family Magnoliaceae; genus Magnolia; species Magnolia sinica. The sequence continues at coordinate 9,963,981 of NC_080581.1, forward strand.
CAATGCTAGCTTGAACTTGACTAACATTTAGGCCGTGTTTGGATGCACAAGTGAATTGAGTTGCAAACATTCATTTTCAAGTGGTATTGACAAAAAGTCAATAATATTTTCTACCGTTTCTCGAAAGTAACATAACTGTAATTTGGAGTCCAGGTCCTGTTTATTATTGTGACGGAAATTAAGACGACTAATGTCAATTCAATTCATTAGTGCATCCAAATGCACCCGAGAAGTCCTCAACATTTGAAATTTTGAGCAGCTAGTCTTGGTCTTTTTATTTTGGACCATTTGTTATGTAAAACTATGTAACATTGACATGTTATCGTGCAGCATCATGGCTGCATTATTAGTTAAAAAGGAAAATACAAAGACATTTTTTCTACATTTTCTAAACCAGCAACATGTTTTGGTGCTTTGAGATATACATGCCATCATACTCCCTCCACATGCAGAAGCGAATTGCCTGTGACCCACAGAGATGTCTGTGAAATATCCACGCCATCCATCTGTTTTGAAAGAACACAGTATAATAGGAATCTAAAATCAGGCAGATCCAAAAATCATGTGGGCTATATACCACACGAAGATTGAACGCCCGGGAGTGATAGAAGTTTTGGGTCAGGATGATATTTGTGCCTGCCGTTTATCTGAGTGGTAATAACCTTACGAATGGTTTGGATGACATATAAAATATCATGGTCAGAACCAGGAAGGTTTCAATTGTGGACGTTTTTGTTCCCACTGTTTTGTTTGGTGTGGCCCACCTGAGTTTTGAATCTGCCTGATTTTTAGGATTCTGAGCTATTGTGGGATTTCAAAACAGATGGACGGAGTGGATTTGCCACAGACATCTCTGTGGACCCCACAGCCCTCCGGACACAGGTATTCCTCCACAGGCCAGGATTTGATTCTTTGATTCAGGTCTGGTACAGACGGTCACCATCTTACTCTTCAATCTGCACATTGTCGAGCTGTTGATCTAGTGAGTCGCCACGCAAATTTACAGTTAAAAAGGATCGAGCGAAACAAAAAAGTATAGTCCAATTGGACGGGTTGGATTGTCCAGTAACAAGTCTTGTTCTATGTTCCTTCTGTGTGGTGGCCCACCATATCGACGCCCAAAACCATCCTACTCATGAATGTGATGCAATAAAAAAAAATCAGGTGTGTTGGACAATCCTGACCATTGGATTTGATGAGAAATGGATGCTTCAAAAAAAAAGAAAAGAAAAAAGAACTCGACTAACAACTAGTATCAATTATCAAATTCGGCAGTACGGAACCATCCGGTCTGATCTTTGGACCAGATTGCATCAACCACTCAAGGCCCACCTGAGTTTTGGAATGGCCCAATGGCTGGAGTGTCCATTCATCCTAGTGGGCTCCCAATATTCCGAATGAATTGAATGGCAAATGAAAAACACGGTGTGGAACACCTGAATTTTGGATGGCTATTATTTTTGGGTCGCTAAGGAGAACATGGGGGTTGCACATGATGGACGGATCGGATGTCATCCACACATGACAGTGGTCCCCACACAAAGCTTTGTAGTTTGTAGTGGACCCGGATCTGATTTCATTTACTTGTAAAAAGTTATTGAAAGGCAATGAAAAGCCAATCTTATTTATAATTCAATACATATATATAGACACACAAACACACACAATACAACCTTCCCACAACTGCAAATGCTTTTAAGGACACACTTCCATGATCGTCCTGTCCATCATCTAATCCACACCGTTCAAATGCTGCAAAAAGAGAAATAAAATATTAGATGTAGCTAGGAAAAAAACACATTTATTTGTATTTATGAAAGGATCCAATGCGTACCGTTTAAAAGCAATGTTTATTTTCCCTGCATCTGGATCTGCAATGGAGGCAAAGGCTTCCTGTGATAAGTCGATGGTCCCACGGCACCCGGCCGGGCAGTAGTCGACGATCTTCACCACCACCGATCTTGATCCCCGCCAAGGGTGCGGATCGCCTAAGTTCGTTGCTCCGGTGCATGTGACTTTGTAGCGATGTCCACATGCTGCACCGTTGGCCCAGAAGGCATCGCTGGCAGCTGCGATCATCACGCCCTCTTCTTCGAATCCATCACAAGCAGAAGCTACACCAAGATGAAGATGATGGCCATCAAATGGACGTCTTTGATTAAGGGTAGCAATGGACCCCAGCTTGGAATGGTTTGGATGTATTAGATGGGTCCACAAGTATGGCTTTCAATGGCCCAAGATGGCCCATTTGCAGCACTGTCCATTTCCAACTTATTTGTTGATTGGGCTGGAGTTTTGGCCCAGGCCCAAAGCATTACAGTTAATGAACGGCTGTGATTAGCCACAACAGGAAAGGTTCAAAAACCTGGCCTAGGCCCATCTGATAATGGGCCTAAAATTTGGGTCCATATCCGGCCCATGTATCCCAGCCTTGAAGTCCATGGGCCGTACTGCCCATGGCGAGGGTAATGAATCAATCGGGTCCGTCCATTTAGTTGTCCCAACGGTGGATGGTTTGTGTTTCTAAATACCCAAATACCCGACTATCCTATCCATCTGAAATGTGTGCTACAAAGCGACGGTATGAGATGAAAATAGTTAATGGCCAAACATTCATCAATGGATATTGGAAAAACGTGATGGGAAGGATAGTCTAATTGGTGTGATTTTTGAAATGTGAGACATCCATGATAAATCCCACTAGATGGATGGTTCGGATCGGTACATCTACCTGGCATGTGTAATCTACCGTATCATCTCCCTTCTTTCCAAGGATGGAGATTGTGCAGTGAGTAAATCAAACTGTGGGGCCCACCATGAAGTATTTATCATTATCCACGCTATCCATCCGTTTTTCCATCTCATATTAGGCTATGAACCCGAAATTGAAGCATATCCAAAGCTCAAGTGTACCACACCACGGAAAACAGTGGGGTTAATGACGTCCACCGTTGAAACCTTCCTTGAGCTCATAGTGATGTTTATTTATCATCCAACCTGATCATATCTTCATACAGGCATGGATGAAGGGAAAAAAAAACAAACATCAGCTTGATCCAATACTTCTGTTGTCCCCAAGAAGATTTCAACGGTCAGCCTTCAATTTTCACTATTTCCTCTGGTGTGGTCCACTCCAGCTATGGATATCCTTAAAATTTTGGATAATTCCCGAAAATGATCTGTAAAAATTGGTGGACGGCGTGGATAAAACAGATACATTACGGTGGGCCCCACAGAGTTTACTCACTAGTCATTACACAATCCGGTCCTCTTTTGAAGTGGTGGGGAAAGGTATGGTGCTTACGGGTATACGGAGGAGTGTAAAAGGTTGCAGTCCCTTTATCTGCTGCAGCACCCATGAAGGAGAGGCCCATTGCTACTACGGCTAGGATGAGAAGGTGGCCCACCATTGCCATTTCGCTTTGTTATACCAGGACTAGCTAGTTTACAGAAATGTTGAAATGGGGGCCTATTTATTGACAACTGAGTACGGACACATTTATAGTTAGAGGTCGCATCTCTCGTTTTCTCAGTAGCAAAGACGTCACACGCGCGTATAAGCTATGCCAATCTACTTGTCGACGTATCTGCCAGCATGGCAAACGTGTACAGGATTCAAGCCTTTTAATGATAGGCATCCCATCTCAAATGTTCCTTGTGGTTTCGCCCATCTGAGATTCGGATCGACCCAAGTTTTGAGCACCCAGGGGCATACATGATGGACGGATTGGATGTTACGAACACATCACACTAGAGCTATGCCAAGCCAAGACCTTTTTACCTTATCATCCACCGTTCATTTCCTCATCAAGAACCAGGATGCTACACCACCGATGATGGTATAGCATGACTGCGTGTGCACAGGCCTTATGTGCACGCGCGATGTAGTTACAGGTATTTGTTGACAACTGAGTACGGACACATTTATAGTTAGAGGTCGCATCTCTCGTTTTCTTAGTAGCAAAGACGTCACACGCGCGTATAAGATATGCCAATCTACTTGTCGACGTATATGCCAGCATGGCAAACGTGTACAGGATTCAAGCCGTTCATCAAGTGAGGCCCACTTTATTGATGCCCTAAGCAAAAAATAAGGCTGGTCAACTCATCAGGAACGGACTATAGTTATCGAAACAAATGGATGGTTTAGATAAACCGGGCCTACCTTTTTAACCTGTCCTACTGGTTCGATATTGCAGACCATTTGATGAGTTAACTGGATCAACCTAAATTTTAGCATAGATCATATACACCATCGGACCCATCTGATGGACGGTTTGGATCTTGTACTCATGTTACCAATTGAACTGAGGTGGCCTAATCTTAATCTATTTTTGGAAAGTCACTCTACTCTTGCTTATCATTTTGCTACTAGCTTAATTGCTTGTGTGGGATTAAATTATTGAAGAAAAATTACAGCCACACAATATCTTTCCACTCAGAAATTGTAAGGTCCTGATGCATCAGAACATGTATAGTATCCAGATGTCTGGTCCATGCAAGTGGGAACTGTAGTTAGGTTATCCAAACCATTGATATGATGGGTATGAGTAAGAGTGGGGGAAATATCTTTACCTGGAAGATCCTGACCCTTTGATCAATGAGCTAGGAATAGGCCGTACAGTGAAAAATGTGGCAGCATATATTGGACGTCTAGGATCTTCCAGCAGATGTGGCAGTAAAGCCACTCGTCTGTGGACCCCTTTCACTGACACAACTATACATGCCAATATGACAAATGCATGTAATTAATATTTGAGCTTTGCATTGGGTGCAGGGGTGCACATTGAGCTGATAGAACCCTCGAACTGGACCGGAACTGACCAAATGGTTCAGTTTGGTCTGGTTCTAGAGTGTACCAGTTCCGGTTTCGGTTTCAAAAATTAAAGAACCGGTTACATTAGGTATGTAGAATCAAACCGTGAACCAATTCGTAGAACCGAACCATGGATCTGATTCGTAGAACCGAACTAGGAGCCATTTGATTGTTTCCATATTTGACTCATGATTTATGGTTTATAATGCACCTTTTAATTATTTTTATAAATGTATTTTTGCACATCTTATACAATATCTAAACTATTTATCAAATAGATCACAATATGACTGGACATAGGCTAGATAATAAAATAAAACATGCAATTGTGTTGGATTATAAAAAGCCTAGAATCGTGGAACCGATCCGAAACCGAACCGGTTTTAACGGTTCGGTTCCGGTTTGGTTCTAGGGTGCTAATAGTCCGATTCCGGTTCCGAATATCCTAGAACCGTTAGGAACAGTTCGGTTCCGATTTCACCCTAAAACTGGTCCGAACCGACCCGTGTGCACCCCTTATTGGGTGGCCCACGTGGTTTAGATCTTCTAGCTAAAAATTAGGCCTTTTTCACTCTCCAGGTGGACCACATTGTACGACGCATTAACAGCTAAAGCAACTTTTTTCTCTGACCGTCCATTCATTGATACACCGTGGCCCACTTGAGCAGTGAAGCTGCATGACTTCTGTAAGGCATGCAATCGCTTTTAAGCTACTTGCTAGTGCACGCGTTAGAAAATGGGAGTTTTTTAAAAGCAAGCCATGACAGAGGATCTAAACAGTGTGGCCCACCTATTGAAAGCTCAGATCTCACACATGGGTGCAATATTTGCACGCTTGATTGGACATGCAAGGGCAGGTTTCAAAACCTACATGGGCTAAGCAATATTCCTTCATGTGTTATTTTCTTGTAGTTTGTCTAGTAGGATTCTATTTTCATAAGGTGGGCCCTTCCTGATTTTTGTTGGTGAGTGACAGGCCCACCAGCTAAATCCCAAAGCCACATCGCACCGTACAAATGCTACCATTTTTAAAAGAAGTGCTATATGGTTTCAATCAACCCAAAATCTAAAAGAATAATGACAAATCAACACATCCGCGTATTCCTTGTGTATTCTATTAGGAGAATGCTAATCTTCATGCACGTATTGAAGTGGACGGCTATACCATTGTGGCCCACATGTGTGAGATCCAGGCCGTTCATTGGGTGGGTGCTGATGCTTTTGTTTTCTGGTAAACAGGTCAGGCTGGTCTGCTATCAGGTGGGTCATACACATGTGAAAAACCAGATAGATGAAGGAGATTTTCCAACGACTCTGTCCCATCTGGTGAGCAGACCTGCCTGACTTTTCATGTTCAAGTTAAGGCATGCTTGATGAACGACTTAGATCTTGCACACGTGATCCATTTCAGCATGCATGCTTGCATCTATTTGTGTACGTTCAAGTAGCAGCTGCATCTCTCCTGTTAGTAGGACGCAAGCATTGTATCATACCTTAGAACATGCTCGAGTGCTCTCAAGGCACCAAGTCATAGTGCTGTTAGTTGCATCTGTTCACTTGGAAAGTTGAATCGATCGATCTGAACTGTTCATTAAGTCCATGACATACTTCATGGGCTATCATGCTAAATATCAGACTAATCGGATGATCCAATCCATCCTTGATTGGGACTTTTTTTATTTACAGCCATCCATTGATCAAATGGTTAATATTTTCGAGATGGGTTTGAAGTTTGCATCGTTGTCCATGAAATATTTGTTGGACCCAATGAACAGTCTAGATCAATGGATTGATCTAAGTGTCCCAATGCAACTAGGAGCATTATAACCTATAGTGCTCTAAGAGTACTGAAGCTTTATTTTAGGACCAGAATTCCATGCACCACTCATAAGGCCTGTATCTTAGACTGTACCGTTCTTTAGACTCCTGCGATCCTCCCTATCAGATTCTGGCAACCCGCGACCTGTAATCGGCGTTTGCGCGTGACCTTAAGTCGCATCTCGTAGATCTAAGTCGACTCAACCCGAGACTTGTACCATTGCGATCACGTAAAGAATCTCTACCATCCATCACATCAATCAATCAACTACAACCTATCTCTCTCTTACCAACAATGTATGGCAACCCATACCTCTTCCATTCCCAAAGTCAACCAAGCCCATACCTCTCATGTCACTTCCCTTACAACACCCATTCCTCCCATCGTCCTTACAACAAACCATATTCTCTCTCTCATTTTCTACCCATTCCATGAAAGATGATCGTCCAAGCTCTAAGGAGAGGAAGGAGCCAAGTGTGGCCCACTTCTTACCCCAAGATCTCACCATCGAACCCTTCAATTCTCATCATCCTCCATCCAAGAAGAAGCGTAGGAGCTCGGGAGATCAAAAAGCCTAGAAGTAGTGAAAATTGGTGGGTATTCATAGCACTAGATCATGATTTTGATTTAGGGTTCACATAATATGGGACCCACTTGTTGTATGTGTTGTATATGGTCTACTTAGGGGAACTCATAGTGGCGGAGCTCCTCCACCTCACCGTTCTCTCTTTTTCTTTCTCTCTTTATTTCTCTTTTTTTGATGGCGATGTTGTATGATGGCCCACTTGATGTGTTCAACAAATCTGGACTATCCAGAAATTTTTGGACGTCCAATTTATGGAGCCCACCTTGGTATCCATTTTGGGCCAACCATGGATGAGGAAAAACACAAATGTAGGCCGATCACAGGGCCGTGTAGCCCACCCTGATGGACCCCGTTATGATGTATGTATTCTATATCCATGCCGACCACCCGTGGGGCCTACCTTGCTGATGTCCAGTAGGCAGCCAAACGGTCCAACATTGCTGGTATCGTCTAGTAGCCATGGATAAGGGAAAAACATAAAAATTAGCTTCATCCAAAGCTTTAGTGGGCCACACGTGTGGACCCACCTTTAACATATGTGTTTCATTCCTGCTGTCCACGTGGGACCCAAGGGATGTATGTGCCTTATATCTTGGCCATCCGTCCAGGCCTGGATGTGAGGCCAGTCAGGTGAGGCCATCCACACCGTCCATTCTAGCTGGACGGTGGGACCCACCTTGATGCTGTGGACAACCCAGCCGCCCATCACGTGGGTTGCACTGCGATGCACATGTTTTATCAACACCGTTCATCTATGTGGGCCCAACAACATATAGCTGCTAGATTGACGTCAACAAGTTCTGGGGCCTGATCACGAGTTATGTGTTATATCCATCCGTCCATCTGTGTGGGGCCTACCATGTTGCATGGGTTTCATCCTCACTGTCCAGTTGCTGGACGGTGGGAACCCACCATAATATATGTATTTTATCAATGTTATCCGTCCCTTTTTCTGGGACGTGGGACTCACCCCACACGTGCTACACGTGTGGGGGTGGGGCTCACCTCGTTGATGTGTGTATATTCGCACCGTCCATCCCTAGACGGTGCTATGTGGGGTCAACCATGATGATTGAGCCTTATTTACACCGTCCAGATTGCTGGACGGTGGGACCCACCTCTGATGTATGTACAGCCACGCCGTCCATCTATTTTGGCTACGACGTGGGGCCTAGATGATGTATATCACCATCCATTTGCTAGACGGGTAGGGCCCACTTTGTAATGTGTTGTACATTTGCACCGTCCATCTACATGACCCCTACGCGATGAACGTGTTTAATCCAAGCTGTCCATCTGGTGGGGCCCATTTGAAATGTGTAGGGCCCACCCCAATGTGATGTATTTAAGGCCCATCTTGTAAGCCCACCTTGAGGTATATGTTGTACATGTGGCTCATCTATTTTATTGGATTATGGGCCGCCCCATAAGGCTCGATGTGTTGTATATGAAGCCCATGTGATGTATATGAGGTCCATGTGATGTATTTAAGGCACATCTTGCAGGCTCACCTTGAGGTATATGTTGTACATGTGGCCCATCTATTTTGTTGGATTATGGGTCGCCCCATAAGGCCCGATGTGTTGTATATGAAGCCCATGTGATGCGGCCCATGGTGACGTATATGAGGTCCATTGTGATGTATGAGAGGCCCATGAGATGAGGCCTATTGTGATGTATATTAGGCTCATGTGATGCGGCCCATTGTGATGTGTATTAGGCCCATATGATGAGGCCAATATGATGTTTGTGTGGCCCATATGTGCGGCCCAATATGATATATTTGTGGCCCATTTAGGGTGGCCCATTATGATGTATGAGAGGCCCATATGATGAGGCTCGACGTAATGTACGAGAGGCCCATGTGATGAGGCTCGATGCGATGTATATGCGGTCCATATGTGAGACCCAATTCGATGTATATTAGGCCCTTGAGTGAGGCCATGGGCCCCACTATGTGTTTGGCCCTATGAGGGCCACTCCTTGGGAGCAATGTTGGTTGAATGTCTACATTGATGGGCAATGATGATTAAATGTCCACATTGTGACCTTTCCTTAGACCTTGTTAGGCCCATTCTCATCCTTCTCTAAGTGAGTTGACCCTAATCATTGAGCCTCATTTGTATGATCCATCTATTCACATTGGGCCATCAAAAGATGTTGGGCCCTCATTGGCTGTTAGTAGGATTATTTCTTTTATCTTAGAGTCCATCTAGGACTTATTTGGGCCCCCTAGGGCATCTAACGAGCTATTTGATAGTATGGAAAAGAAACCCTTCCGGATCCTTAGGATTATAGGTAGGCCTCCTAAACCCAACCTTGATATAGGGAGAGTATGTCATTACCGTAGATGGTGGGATCTGCGATGTCAGATTTGGTATATTCACTGTTGGGGGCCGATCTTCGCATTATGGATTAGATCTATTGTCCTTGTAGGACCCTGTCATATATAGGCCGATTATGGATTACGACTATATTAGTATACACATTGAGTATGTGTTAGCATAGCATTATGATTGTATAAGGTCATTGTGAAGTTTAATATTGTGATTAAATGAGGCCCACCTTGATTGTATGAGACCCATTGTGATTGTATGAGGCCCATTGTGACCATGTGAGGCTCATTGTGATTGCATGAGACCCAATTGTGATTGCATGAGGCCCATCATTGTGTGATTGCATGAGGCCCAAGTGCACCGATATTTGAACGGTTTAGATCAAGCCAATTTCAAGCTAGTTACACCATTATAGCTTTTGTAAACAAAACCATATGGTTTTGGTTTTGATGACTCACTAGCCTAGAGGTTATGATCCATAATCTTCAAGCCAACGATTTTATTATTCTATTTTGGGTGGGCCCACCAAATGCACCAATCATGCTGCGTCAATGACACGTCTTGGTGCGTCTCACTGTATCGTTTTGCAAATTTTCATTTTCAAAGAAGCCAAAGTACGTGTATTTTTCATGGGCCCTAATGAAACTACCTCTAACTCTAGTAGATGGACGCTCATTCCTCTATAAATAGCCTTCCTCTCCTTTCTACCTTTGCACCTCTTCCCAGTTCGCACTAGGGCAGGCCATGAACTGGGATTGACCGTTGGATACATGGTTCGTTGATAGTGGTTCGTTCTGACTCATTCAGCCTTTAGTTGAGTCATGACTGACCCGAGTCAGGGCCGGGTCACCCTCTATTCTGAATGCTGATTGGTGGTGCTGACTGACCTGACTCGCATCTGACTCAGCTAAGACATCAATCTATAGTTGATATCAGCTCCAGGTTAGGGTCGAGCTTGGACTTGGACTTGTGTGTTGACCTATGGGCTGGGAAACACCTAATTTTGCAGCTTGTTATTTCTTAGGAAATGTTTTGATTAAGGTTAGCCCAAGTCTTTTATTTAACTTTTATTATTATTATTTTCATCCTTACATGGGCACTCTAACTCAAGACTTCAGTGCCGAAAGGGAAATATCCTAACATTGAGCCATGCATCAAGACTCATTTAAGACCCGACTCAAGCCCTAAAATAGGGCCATATATGACATGGTTAAAAAGCTAGGAGATGGGGACCAAGTCAAGTCTGGAGTCGAGGGTGAATCCCCAAATCAGGGGTGATTCGTGGTGTCTTGGTCCTAGTTGACTCAAATGACTCGGGTGGAATCATCTAAATCTTACAACCATAGTTTATGATGTGAATAGGGTAACCTCGACCTGACTCAGACGGTTCAACTTCACTATTTCTACAAAATCTTTAAACCAAGTCACCCATGGAATCGAGTAGATATGGTGTCAGGTATATAAGAATTCTATAAGGAGGGCCCAATTAATAAAAATAAATAAATTATATCTTGAATATTGTGATTGAGCATATAATGGGCCCATTAGAAATTGTGAGGGTGGTGATACTTATACACGTCTGAAACTCTCTCTCATATGTTAGGTGTAATATTCATACTCGATGTATAGTAGCCAAACAAAAAAAAGAAAAGAAAAGAAAAGATAAGATAATATCATGTTGCGTAAAAAGCCCTAAGCACAAAACAAGCATGTATGTAAAAGTCAAAGAAGGAAGCTACCATGTGGATGTGTGGCCCTAAAGATCACGCCATTCTACTTATGGGGGTGGACCACATGTGTACATAAGAAATTGATGGCTAAACAAAATCAAAACCAACAGCTCAGCGTTCACACTTCACATCCACATTTGGCATGCATGTTTGCCCCCTGGTAGTAGAGATGGCCCGCCATCCATATACACATGAGGATAAAAAAAAAACTAGATTGATTTGATATCACTCTTCAAATAGAGTATTTTTTTTTTAAAAAAAACTTAATTTTCTTTTTCTTTTTTAGACACGCACCCGACACACCCACGCACACCATAGTGGGATTTCACTACCTATGGGCCTCGAACCCGAGACCTCGTGTTGAAACTCCTCGAAGTCTATAACTGAGGCAAGGACTCGAACCCACTCTTCAAATAGAGCTAGTAGTTTTGGATTTGGCTCGTATTTGTGCTCCTCGTCCTGATGGGAGTCCAAGGTTAGATGGCATACAAGCACCATGCTGGGCCAAAAAAGGTTTCAATACTGGGTTTTTATAATGTGTCCCATTTGAATATTAGATTTGTCTTATTTTGGGCTTTTGACGAGTCGTAAAAATTAATAAACTAGGTGGATGTCACATGAGTGAACCGGGGGTTGCATACGTTGCACAAGCTGATTGTGTGGTGTGGTGTGTTGATGTGGCAAAGTTCTATTAGCCTCCCATGATGTACACGTGATATCCACACAATCTATGTAATTTTAGATTATTTTACGACATGAACAAAAAAATAAGGCACATTTGAAAGCTCAAGTGGACCATATCACATAGAGCAGCGAGGATAATGATGCCCACCTTTGAAACCTTCGTAGGGCCGGCAATGTTTATTTGTCATCGGACTTGCTCATAAGGTCATACACACCAAGATGAGAGGAAAACATAAATATCAGCTTGAACCAAAACTTTTGTGTCCTAAAGAAGTTTTCAATAGTAGGCATTTAATTCCCACTGCTTTTTATGGTGTGGTCCACTTGAAATTTAAATCTATCTTAATTTTAAGCACATGCCCTAAAATGAACCCACAAAATAGATATACAGTGCGGACATAACAAATACATCATAGTAGAGGCCACAGAACTTTGCCGCAACACTCCACCGAGGGCCTAAAATGATCTCACATGATGGATGGTGTAGATATAAGAAATACACTATGGTGGGCCCACATAACTTTGCCACGTCAACACTCCACCGAGTTAAGTGGTGTGTGGCCCACCACGCAATCCGCGTCCCATCCATTTGTTTTTCCACGGCGTTTCATATACGACAGCCAAAAGAATTTCTAAGCTCATAAAAATCCCAGTCTCGTCAAAGAAATTTAACTCGGAAAGACTTAGAAAAAAGACTTCTTCACATGGCCGATTTTTCTACGAGTCCACTAACTAGGAACCTTCATGGCTAATTGCGCGAGTGAAGATATAAGAGGTGAATCTCAGCATGCTTGCTGATGGGTCACACGTATATGAAATCTGATCAGATGATTAGGAAGTTAAAGCTACTATATAACCTGTTTATATTAGTCCTCTAATCAGGTGGCCCAAAATAGAAAAACGTCAAAAATGAACGGTTAGTAAAAGATCATAGCTAGTCTTTATTCTTAGCCCATCTGATGATGGGTCCATCCTAGATTTCGGGACAGATACTTATTTTCATAGGTCCCCGGTCTTGCACACGTGTTATACTTCAGCACGTGTGACTTTAATCAATCTATCCTCCCGCGAATCGCTTACTTTGGGCTTTTTAACGAGCTAATTCAATTCTCGCGCTATTTCCAAGTTTATCATTTGGTTTCTCGGGAGATATTGGACGGATGAGCTTTGCTTGTATAAACGCATCCGAGCCGTACGCGAGGTGGTCCCCTCCACCTGGATGATTTGAAGAAAAAAAATGGTGTTCACATGTTGTAGAGTCCTGGTGGTTCATCGGTACAGATGAGCTTCGTTTGGCTGGAATCAACTCCAACACATGTTTTACCCAGCTGCGTAAGACACATGCACCATGGGGCCCACCATATTTGTATGTAAATCCACTCCGTCCATCAGGTAGAAAGCCTTATTTGAACCGTACATGAAAAAGATAAACCTGATAAAATACTTCTATGGGCAATACAAATGGGAATAATGTAAGCTTGCTACTAAAAGCAGCGGTGTGGCCCACCTGAGTTTTAGATCAGACTGATTTTTGTTTATTCACTTCATCCTAATCAGTTGAATTTTATTAACGGGTTTGATGAAAGATATACCCTAAGATGACCCCACAAGCAAAGGCATCCAATTCTCATGTTCCCTGGGCTCAGAATCAAGTGGATTGTAATATACAACTTGTGGGACCAACAGAGCATGGGTATTTTCGGGGCTGCGTGAGTTGCAGATGGTTCCACCTTTGCTGGCTGGTAACACCACTTAATCTGTATCCAGCGTATTGTATATCCACTCCGTCCATCAGTTTTCCCAGCTCATTTTGGACCATGGTCCCAAAAATGAAGCAGATCCAAATCTCAAGTAGACCACACCACATGAAAAAAGTGGGCCCAAACAGCTTGGATAGCCGTAAGTCATACGCTTGCGCTGCAGTGGAGGATAACTCACCATCATTCACTATAAAATGGGACCATTTCCTCTCATTTGCTAATATTGTACAACAGCAAGAGAGAGAGGAAATGGAGAAGCGGCTGGTGGTGGTGATGGTGATGGTGATGGTAACAGTGTTAGGTTTCATTTCGGTTGTGACTGCCGTGCCAGGAACTGCCACTTACTATGACCCTCCCTATGTTCGTGAGTACCTTATATATATATATATATATATAAAATTTATTTGTTTGTTTGTCTATTTATACTAGTTTATGTTTTGATTATGGGCTACCTAAGGAAACGTGTACAGCATCCTTACAGATCATCAGGTATGATCTACCTCCGTAGCTCGCCAGCGATCCTGACTCAGTTTGTACTAAACAAGACTTGTTGAGTCGGCTCAAAAATCCTGATTCGAGTTCTTACTAATTCATCCACTTGGACTCAGTTAGACCCAATTCGATTTGACACCATGAGTCACCCGAACTTGACTGAGTCACTAGTCAACTAAAGAACGAACAAGTTGGGCTGAGTCTTAAATCCATGGGCTTGATTAGAATGTTAGTCATCATCCAAGGTGGTAAATGGCTTGGCTTGAATGCATCACCTCACTTTCGGCCGGGTTCGGGTGAGCCTTAAGGTCATAGGTACATCATAGAACTCGAGTTTTAGGTAGGGGTGTACACTGAGTCGAACCGAGTCGAGCTGGCCTCAGCTAACCCTAGCTCGAACTTAGCTTGGCTCGGTCCTTGAGCTGAGCTTGACTAGCAATTTCGGCTCTGTTTAGTCAGCAGCTCAGGCCAGTTCGAGCCAAAATCAAGCCTCCACGACATTTTCATAAACACATACAGTGCATTTTCAATTTCTCATTGTATGTAAAACAATAGTAGCTGTTTACAATTATTTCCTCAAATACCTTATAGGTGAGGTCAAAATCAAAGAAAAATGGTGTTTGTTTCCTATACATACCTTCCTTGCCACTAGTCAACACTTCGTTGAGTCATTTCATCAAACACTTGGTGAGCAACATCAATATCAGAGTAATCGAGTCATGGAACTAGTTCTATCTGAGTATGATTCGAGTTGGGTTTCGATTGGAATCGAGTCGATCTTGGGCAAAGCTCAAACACAGTTCGAAATTTTTTCAAGCTTAAAAAATCAACTCGACTCGGCTCAAACTCAGCTTCGAACCGAGTCGAATCGAGCGAGCTAACCGAGCTAACTCGGTTCGTGTACACCCCTAGTTTTAGGCTCGATAATTCAATGGGCTAGACGATGGTTGGATTATAAAGACCCAAGAGAAGACCCAGCCCATTTAGTTTCTGGGCCTTTGATTTTACGCCCAAGCTCGCTTGGGTTGGGCCAAAATTGGAAAGTTTGCAAGCAATGGTCTGGCCTGGCCAGTCCTGTGCCCAACTGAACACCTCTTAAGGCCCACTATATTCTGCTGGGCCCACTGCAATCTAATACTTCTTAGATGTCTCCATCTGATGTGTGTGTGTGTGTGTGTGTGTGCTGAGCTTCATAAATTTGTGATGGACAGCCTCATCATGCTATGGAAACCAAGACAACGGTGTGATGATCGCTGGGGCGAGTGATACTATCTGGGGTAATCGGGCCGCTTGCGGGAGGCACTATTCAGTGAAATGCACTGGTCAGGTAAACACATTGCCTAAACCTTGCAAAGAAACCAGCGTCGTCGTGAGAATCGTCGATTACTGCCCATCACCAGGCTGCAATGGGACCATCAATCTATCTCGAGACGCCTTCAATGCCATCGCCAACCTCCAAGCCGGCAAGATCAAGATCGACTATCAACAGTAAGGCCCATCTGTCGTCCATGGATTTTGGTAATCAGTATGGATGTCAATGGATCGGGCCTTGGGCAATCTTAGAGAGAATTTGGAATCGTACGGGCCGAACGGCATCAGGCGGGCCCATTCAAAATGTTACATTTCCTCGGCCCAGACTCGATCCATCGATCGACCCGAATGCAGATGGTGCATTGAAAAATACTTTGGTAAAAGGAAATATGTGATAATATGTATGTACCTGCAATCCATGCATATACTTGTTGATCTGAACCACAAATTCAGTGGGCCACCTCTTGGATGGGATGTTCCTAACCATGTTATCGATAATTGCATCACATAGATCATCATCAGATCGATATTTTGAACATGGCCCATCAATTGGATTGTACGGATCACTATGCATGTGTACAAAATAATATATCTCGAAGATAGTCTACGTAGACCATTGATTAACTGTTGATCTTATGTTTTGAAATGTAGGGTTTGAAATGCAAGAGATGGAGAGAGGAGTACAGAAGCAGTAATAAGGGTGCAATCTAATCTATTTTCTACTTGGCTGTGGTTCATGCTTCATATACGTTCATGAAGATCATGTACTTTTGCTTCTTATGATTGTAAATGAATGGATATGAGTATGATACATTAAATAAAGGCACCATTCTCTCCCTTGTTTGCATGATCTTGGTGGGTCATCATTATCACCCAATGGTGAAAATGGGCTGGGCTTGAACGGGTTCGATTGTTCAATCCGGCTTTGGGCTGATGTTAAAGGCCTGCAATTGGGCTTGGGCATGAGTATTGAAGCCCAATGAATACTGATGGTGACATTATGGGCCCAATATGACAGCCACGCCGGGCCCACATTCTAACTCCGTTGGAATGGACCCTTAGCTAGTAGGCTGGGCTAGGTTGGACCTAAATGCTTTTTTAGTGGGCTAAGATGGGCCCAGGCTGGTTATATAACACTTGTGTTGGATCAAGAATCGGCGGTCATCATCATCAGGGGTACCTCTTTACAAATGAATATTTGATGAATATGGATAAATTATTAACGGTCCACCTCATGCGCCTTTTCGATGGAAAGAATCTTCAAAGAGATTATCAGTTAACATGGGATCATGGATAGAAGAGGAGATCATTGTCTTTTTTCAGTTTTTTTCAATAATAGCCTTTAAATATATAAGGAAAAATACTCTAAACACAAAAAAATAAAATTAATATTATGGATGGAAGTGTTGATTCCAATGTATTGATGTGTTTATATGAGCAAGAGAAATCCTAGATTCCTAATTTGACTCAAATTAAAACACTTTTTTAAATTAGTAAAATTACTAAAAATAGTAAGAAGATCATCCAAACAACACTTACTTTCGTCCATTTGTGAATCTAAACGATTCACCCTATTTCATATCCTTGTGTGATCATATTGAATTGGAAGCCACATCTAAAAAAACTCATTCTTATTTTCCTATTTTAAAAGAATGGTATACCCATCATCTAAGGGCCGGTTTGGATTCGCGTATAAGAGTGCATTGTATCGTATTATAACTGAATATTTTCGAATATTCTCATTATTCAGCGTTTGGATTGGAGCGTGCAAGCATCGTAGCCTATACACGCGATTTCATACCGTTTCCAAAAAATCGAAACCGCAGTATAGTGTTGTCAGAAGTCAGGCTTGCCATCATTACTCCTGAATCACTGCACTGCATTGTATTATCATCCGTGAGAATGAGGCAGGTAGGGGTAAATAGGTTCAGGTAGGTAGGAAGAAAGCTGGGTAAGCCCTTCGAAAGGATGGGGTCAAATCACATCTGGTGGAGCTGCCGATCCTATTTGTTACAAGGTTCCTGAAGGGATGGATGCTGGTAAATTTCTCTCGAGTCTTTGGATGGGCAGGAGATGTCATGGAGGTGGTGATTCCATGCTACCAAGCTTCTGCAACTCCTTGTGGCTTTACTTTCGAGTTTCGTCTGAATGGGAATGAAAGAGGAGCTGCGGAAAGTGGTGGAGCCGCTGAATGGAGAGAGATTTGCAGGGTAGGAACTGTTGGTGCAAAAAGCAAGATTCATTCCTGAAGTGGTTAATCAAGAGGAGGAATTGAAAAGGGGTGGGTGAACAGGGAGATACGAAGAGTGAGAGGGTTGGGGTTGGGAGAGCAGGAAGGTCAAACAGAGGATCAGTAACCTTTAATCCTAGTAGAGGGAGTGTGGCAGGTGGATTAATGCCAAGATCTTTCATGGAGGCGGTGATAGGAATGGGGCCTGAGCAGTTCCAACCGGAGATGAATAGAGAAGGACAGAATGATAACGAAATCTCGAAGTAGGGGAGATGGCTATGGAGAAATACCACTGTGGCTGGAATGAAGGTCTGCTTGGATCCAGAAGTGGTAGATTGGAGGAGGGAGACTTCAAGATCAAAACTCCTGATATTCGTATGATTGTACAATATGCAAACATAATACGTCCTATCCAAACAATGATCTGTATTATGCACTGTATACTATGCCAAACAATACCTCCTATCTAAAAATTGATTAGTATCTGATTGATTTGGATGTATTCTAAAAACCGTCCAATGTATACATGAATAGTACCCAAATACAATACAATACAATGCAATATGTGAATCCAAACAGGCCCTAAAGGATATATATATCGGATAGATCTTTGAATCTTGGATGAATTCCAATAAAGACCATAACGTCGGGAATTTTATTTTCTCGCCACTTCTTTTAAAAATGTGCCACAGGTAGGAGAGATTTTGAATACAAAATTCCAAAAATCCTCTAAAAATCTAAATTGTAGAGTTTGTAGGACTTATTGCCATATCATAACACTGGCAATAAGAACAAGATTCAATGTTCGAAATGCCATCTTCCTCGTAAACAATATGTGACAACTCGAATGGTTCTCTCTCATGAACCACCAACCAAATCCCTCTAGAGCTTGGATTTCTCACTTCGGCAAGCTTCCCTAGACTAATCTAGACTGTCCATATGCGACGAAATGGAGAGACAACCTGCAGGTGCAAATATGCCTTTGATATGTGGCCATCTTCTTCACCAAGTATCTAACATCGTGGAATCCTATTTAATCATAAAACCAAGATCTCATCCATTAAAAGCTCATTTGATGAACATCTGATGACTAGGTTTTCACCAAGAGCCATGCAACAATTGGAAGTGAGTAATGCCATAAACACAATTATAAAAGCACCACATAAACATATAACCCACCCAACTCAATCTAAGTCCTCTCATAATTGTTACTCTGGAGATACTAAATAAGGTTATAAAAACCCTTCACGAGGGCTGAAAGAGAAACATTGTCGCGCTCCAAAAATCGAAACCTGAGTACGGTTACTATGATCTCGAGCTTTAAGGTGTGAAGTAATATTTCTTGCATTCATTCATTGCATATTCCTTTAATTCATTATATATTCAAATTAAACCATAATTAAATTATCCCAACCATAGTAATATAAATGTAAACTTTAAAGTAGGCTTCATGAATTCATAATCCAAATCATTTATTTCCACTAAATATCTCTCATAGCTCTTCACTTAAAATTCATTATAATTTTTTTAAAAAAAATTAAAGAATTAAAATCTAATGAAAGTAGCTATCTAAGTATTCTTCATCTTTTGCTCCTTTCACATTCTAAAAACTTGTAAGAGTTATCAACTTTGGTTAGAGGCCTAGCGAGATCATATCCACTACAGTTAAATTCCAATAGATATTTCATATGAAACTAGAGTTGTACACGAGTCGAGCTTGGCATAGCTTGGCTTGGCTCGGCTAGTAGCTAACCCCCAGCTCGAACTTGGCTTGGCTTGGTCCTCAAGCCTGTCCGGCCATCTCGGCTCAATTTGGTTCAGTCAGCAACGCGGGCCAATTCAAGCTGAGTTCGAGCCTGCGCGACATTTTCTCAAACACAGAATGCATTTTCAATTTATCAAATAATGCAAAACAATAACAACTCTTTACAAGTATTTCATCAAACACTCGGTGAGCAAAATCAAAATCAAGATATAATGGTGGTTTTATAATGTAAGGTTTTTTTCTTTTTGGGTAATGATTTATTTTGTATCCATTCCTTCCTCGCCACCAACTAATTCCGTAGAGAATGTATGCACCTCGAAACAACATCTCGTTGAGTCATTTCATCAAACACTTAGCGAGTAACATCAATATCAAAAAAATCGAGTCACCGAGCTAATTCGATTCGAGTTGATTTGAGTTGAGGTTTGATTCAAGTTGAGTCGAGCTCGAGCAAGCTCGAATTCGGCTCGAAATTTTTTCAAGCTCCAAAAACCAGTTTAACTCGGTCCGAATCCAACTTCGAACCAAGGCGAGTCAAGCTTTTCCAAATTGAGTCGAGCGAGCTGACCAAGCTAACTTGACTCATGTACAACTCTATATGAAATAGTTCAATAACAGATAAGATCTATAGAGGATATCAACGGACAATGTCTTGAATGAAATTCATACAAAGATGTCATAAATAAATCATGCACTCAATTTATTTGATCTCAATATTCGATACATAGCACGATCCTTTGCAATTCCGTATATAGTTTACGGAGTCATGACTCGCTTAATTCATGAGGTGACTCAGACTCGAACGAGTCAAGCCGGGTCACCCTCTATTCTCAATACTTATTAGTGCTGCTGAACCAGATCGGAGACTAACTTTTGTCGCATATGACTCAGCCAGGATGTTAAGCTATGGTTGGATATCGGGAGCTGATGAGGATTGGGCTTGGGCTTGGGCTTGTGATATTGGCCAGAGCACCAAAGAAGCATACATGTAGAAGATATCTAACCTGCTCAAAGAAGGAACTTACTATGTGGATGTGTGTCTTTAAAGATCAGGCCATTCTACTCATGGGGTGGACCACATGTGTACAAAAGAAATGGATGGCTCCAGTGGACCACACCACATGAAATAGTGGAGATAATGACACCCACCTTTGAAACCTTGTTGGGCCCACCGCAATGTTTACTTGCCATCCAAAACTGTTGATAAGGTCACATAAACCTAGATGAGGGAGGGAGAAAAGCAAATAGCAGCTTGATCCAAAACTTTTGTTGCCTCCAAAAGGTTCTTAATGGTGGGCATTCAATCATCACTGTTTCCTATGGTGTGGTACACTTGAGCTTTGGATCTGTTTTTTTATTGGGTCCATACCCGAAAATGAGCTGGAAAAGAGGATGGACGGCAAGGATATAAAACATATAAATCAAGGTGGGCCCCAACACATCACTACACCACCGCTTGTGGTGGTGTAGGCAACACAACTGCTCCGGAACCATTAGCACACAGCAACCTGACACTCCTCGTTTCGGAAACGGATTGGCTACTCCCCCTGGCCCCGTCCCGGCGGCTGATGGTCGGTGCTCTATGGGCCTCACCATGATGTATGTGTTTCATCCATTCCGATCATACATTTTTACACATCATTTTGGCATTGATCCCAAAAATTAGAGGGATAAAAATCTCAGGTGGACCACACCACAGGAAATCAATAGTGATTGGATATGCACCATTAAAATCATTCTAAGGCTCACCGTACTGTTTATTTGACATCCAATCTGTTGATTAAGTCATACAGACCTAGATGAAGGGAAAAAACAAATATCAGCTTGATCCAAAACTATTATGGCCAGCAAAAAGTTTTTAATGGATGACGTTCATTCAACACTTTTTCATGTGATGCGGTCCACTTGAGATTGATATATATCTCATTTTTGTTACGTTACCATAAAATGATCTAGAAAAATAGATGGACGGCGTGGATGAAACACATACATCATGGTGGCCCCACAGAGCACCGACCACCAGCCATTGGCTGCTGGCAGGGGGAGTAGCCAATCCGATTCGGAGGGACGCGGATTTCCTGCGAAAGCCTTTCGCAGGAAGTTCCTGCGCTGGGAAATTAGGTGGGGCCCACTGTGATGTCTGTGAGAAATCCTCCCCGTCCATCCCTTTTGTGAGTTTATTTTAGGACATGTTACCAAAAATGAACCGTATCCAAAGCTGAGAAATCCTTCCGGTCCATCCCTTCCAGACATGTCCTAAAATGATCTCAGGAAACCGATGGACGGGGAGGATTTCTTACAGACATTACAGTGGCCCCAGCTTAATTTCCCAGCGCGGAAATCCGCGTCCGGAAGGGGATTGCATGTGATCCCGAGCACAAAGATATACCTGAGGTGGACCTGTGTGGGGTCCACATAGATATCCATGAAAAAATCCACTCTGTCCATCTGTTTTGAAAGACCAACTTAGAACAGAAATATAAAAATCAGGAATATTCAAAGATCAAGTGGGACACATCAAATGAAACAGTAGAAACGGAAACATCCACCGTTGAAACCTTCCTGGAGCGAAAAATGATGTTTATATGCCATCCAAACCATTCATATGATTATTACCACCCGGATAAACTGTAGGCACATATATCATCTTGATACGAAACTTCTGTCACCCCCAGGCGTTCAATCCTCACTGTTTCACGTGTTATAACCTACATTAGTTTTGGATATGCCTGATTTTTATATTCCTGCCCTACTGTGTTCTGGCAAAACATATGGACGGAGTGGATTTTCACGTACATCTCTGTGGGCCCCACATAGCCCCAGGCTCGGAATATCTCTGTGCGGGTCATAGACTCACAGGCAATCCACTTCGAGAGATACGAGGGTCTAGATACATTACACAAGTTTCATTTCTCACGAGTGGGGCCCATGCTTCGGTCATCCGACATTGTTCCGTGACGTATCACAACGAACAGACGACTACGACCACGCAAATAAAAATAAAATAAAATCTCCAGGACTGGAAGATTCTAGCCCCAAAGAGTGGATATTTTTCAATTGAATTTGAACCATTTATGTATTTCTCATTAATATCGACGAAGAATTGTATTCTCACAGAAGAAATTTCTGGGCATGATCCATCAACGTTAGAAGAAACAGAACATTGGCCCCACACGGTCACGTGCTTTTATGTTTCCGTGAGAGTGAGGGAAGGGAACAACGGAAGGTGCGGAGAAATGAGAAATGATCGATACAGCGACTGTATCGGAAGTTCCAGTACATCTACCCTTTTCTCGCCAACATTTCGGATATTCTATTTTTCTCGCCAAAAATAGAATATCTTATCTGTTAGAAAATTTTAAAAAAATATTATTCACTTAAAATTAAATTAATAATTACACAATACGTGATGAAGAAACAACATGAAAATGAGTGGACAACCAATAGTAAAAATCAGTGTACTAGTGTGTCCTACCAAACAAATAGATCGGTATTATTTTTATAACACGCAATGAATATTGTATTTTCCATCTTTTTCGAGGTTTGGATTTGCAAAATACGGGATATGTATTGGAGCTTATGATACAACCACTGTAACTTAGCTTTTTCTACGGGTTAAAATTCAAACAAAGAAAAGTCTTCCATGGAAAACAGGTTCTGACAGTTCGACCGTTTGGTTATTGTTAATGCAGATGGAAATTGAAAGGTTTAAACTGATGCCACGGATGATCCGATACATTTTGAAAAAATTTTGGAATTACCGCACCGTGGGCAAATGGTAGTTAGAGGTGTACACGAGTCCAACACTGCTTGACTCGGCTCGGCTACTAGCTGACCCAGTTCGAACTCGGCTCGGAGCAGTCCTTTAGCCTGACTGGCCAACTCGGCTCGGCTCGGCTCGGCTCGGTCAGCAGCTCGGGCCAATCTAAGCCGAGTTCGAGCTAAGATCGAGCCTCCATGACATTTTCTCAAACACATGGAGTGCACTTTCAATTTCTCATGTAACATAAAGCAGCATCGGTTTACATGTATTTCATTAAACACTCAATAGGCAACATAAAAATCAAGATCCAAAGGTATTTCATATTTGTTTCATATCTACTTTCCTCACCGTCACATGATACTTCGTTAAGTCATTTCATCAAACACTTGATGAGCAACATCAACATCAAAATAACCGAGTCACCGAACTGGTTCGATCTGAGTTCAATTCGAGTTGGGGTTCGATCCAAGTCAAGTCGAGCTCATAAAAGCTCAAGCTCGGATCGAACTCAGTTTCAAACTGAGTAGAATTGAGCTTCTTCAAGTCGAGTAGAACGAGCTAACCGAGCTAACTCGGTTCGTATATAACTCTAATGGTAGTTAACATAACGAGTGGACCAAATAAAAGGTTTTTAATGGCTAATAACCATTGTTTTATGTGGTGCTGTATTTATATTTTTCCAATACTCCTATGATAAAACAGACCAATATTACAAACCGATTACATGAATATACAATGCATGCATTTGGGCCCTGACCACCCACATCGCTAGTTCCGGTCATAACCAAGTCAAACTCTTATCCGCTCCACATGCCTTTCAAGGTAATTGAGAAAATTTGTGGCTACTTGTGTATCTTAGATTTAGTTAGTGAATTGGGGCACAAACGAGGAAAGGTCACACGTATGAAAAATCCTCTCCAATAAACTTGTTGATGCAAAAAACTGGTGCGTCTTCCCTCCTGACTTGTCACTTGCACAAGGAGAAGACAAAGGAAACCCTAGCTAGAGCCGGGGACCCTCCGATGCTAAAGTTAGGGACAGGATCGTGTGAAGGGGTAAAGAGAAGAGTTTTCTGCATACCTTTCATTGTAGAGAGTTCCTGTTTTTATAGGAATGGGAGGTCCCGTCGTGCCGGGATTTTCTTCCTAACATATTGGAGATTTGATTTAGTTGCAATCCGTTTATGGATTCTACCCGATCCCGAGATCTTCGGGGTCAGGAATCCTTTTACAAGATTTTCGAGACGGTATTTGTGTTTACACCGTCTATTCCTTGCTCGACTCGGCCTTAGCCGACTCTGGTAACAAATGAGTCTCAGCTGGCTGCAAGGATAGGGCTTTGTACCTTCTATCAGAGGAAATAGAGTCGGTCCGTAGCTGATATCCTTTCTTAATCTGATAGCCGACATTGTAATTGACCTAATATGAACGGTTTTATGGTCGGTCAAGAGGCTTCTAGCGTTCGGGCCTCGGTCGGTCCCTTCAGACATTGCTGCCTCGTTAGCGGAGTCAACTTCATGCGTCTTACATTTTTCGCCTTATGGCTCATGACTCTATCCCTCTCGGTCGGGATTTATTTCCTTGACTCTGAGTTAAGTCTCTCCTTTCGGCGTTTAGTCATCTTGCCTCGGTCCGACCTGTTGCTTCGGACCCTCGGGCAGTGTCAGTAGAGTTGGTCCATTCCATAACCGAGTCTCCAGACTTGTCATATTTCTCCCCAACAGTAAGCCCCCTTACTCCTTGTGTCAATCATGTTGATGCTAAGGAGTAAAGAGTTTTTGAATCAGCTTGAACTGGAGACCGATGTTATGATGGATCATTTAATGCTCTTTATGTCATCCTTAACACGTGTCGGCTCGTTGATCGAGGTCACACGAGCGGACGGCCGTCAGAGCGTCTTCTCAGCTTATGAGCATTGGACGCATGGCGAGGGCGTTACTTGTGTCAGTCGGTATGCGCCACGTGTCGGGCGGGGGAGTCAAAACGTGCATCGATTTGACTCCTCCTTAAATGCTACTGCTACATGGCAGAGCTATAAAAGGAGGAGTGGGACAACCCGTCCTCATTTTCGCGCTCTCTCCCTCTTCTTCCCTTTTTTGTTTTTCTTCGCTGCACCCGTTTCCTCTACCATTTTCGTCTTCGTTTTCATTTTTTACGTCCACGTTCGAATACTTCTCGCCTCTCCGATGAGTTTTAACTCTCTCTCTCCCCTTCATTTTTAGTTTTTACAGCAATATGAGGTTCTCAAAGCCCCGGGAGGGAGCCTCCGGTGACAAGGGTGAAGCAAGATATTTTTGGAATGTCTTAGAATTGCCCTCGCTGTTAGCGGAGATGGCGGTCGGTGCCAATGAAGCTTTCCAGTTCTCTGAGAGAATATTTGGGGCTTCAATGGAGCGTCCTGCTTCGGCAGGTTCTTCTTGTGGGGGCACGTCGCTGGTGACTTCCCTTAAGAGACCTAATCCTCATAGGGATGACATGGAGGAGGAGGAGGATAAGGAGATTGAAGGAACCACTGAGTTTGTTCCCATTAGGAGGTCAGCACAAGCTGTTGAATCGGCTGCCGAGGGAGAGGAGGTTACCGAGGAAGGAGAGGCTGGAGACAAGCAGAGGGGTCTGGTCCCTTTGGTCTTAACTGAAGCAGACTTGGACAGAATTCGAGTTGGGTATCATGTTCCCGACTCAGTCATTCTTCGTCTTCCCCTTTCGAGTGAATTACCCGACCATCCTCCTATTGAGATGGTTGCGATTTTTCAAGTCGCTCTACAGTGCGGCCTACGTCTGCCTCTCTAACCTATTGCTCGGGATTTTCTTTCCCGACGCTGAATCGCTCCTGGGCAGATAGTCCCGAATGGGTGGAGGAACTTGTTCGGGTGCTCGGTGTTGTGGGCTGAGATAGAACAACCCCCACTGACTATCGACGAGTTCCTCTATCTGTATCAAGTACGGCCAAACCCACAACAGCTCGGCTGGTACTTTTTATGCGCTTGGCGGAACAAGGGTGGTCCTTTAGTAACCGACCCCCTACCTCCAACAAGCACTGGAGAGAGAGATGGTTTTGAGCATATGGTTGTTGGGAGACTGCTGAGCCAGGGCTCTTCGACCCTCGCGTTCCTCAAGCGTTCTTTGAAGCAGGTGACTCGGTGTGCCCTTTCTCTGTCTTTCTTTGTTATAATGCTTTTGAATCTAAATGTGTTTTGTAGATATTCCCAAGAAAAGATCAAAGCTAGGGATAGCTTTAGCTCGGATCAAGGATCTGAAGGCACTAAGTCCGAAGGTTGATCTTGGAAAGTTCTCCTTCAGCTGGCGCACCTTCTTCTCTTGGGTTTGAACTCAGCCGTAACAGGTATTTTGATGCAGAGAGTCTTAATGTACTTCTTTGAACTTTTTTTAATTCTGTACTTCTTTTGATGCAGATATGGCTGAGGCTCGACCCCTTCTTAAACCCGCTTCCAAGATGAAGGCCCCTCCGAGGTCGGCGATTCTGTTGGAGACTCGGCCTTCAAAGAGGCCGAAGGCGGCTCCAAAGGCCAAGGGGCCAGCTGCCCCAATTAACCCGACCGTGATCGTACTCTCCAACCTGGAGGAAAGGGCAAAAGAGGCGGAGGCGGTAGCTCCGAGTCCCAGGTGGCTCCTGAGCCATGACCTTTTACAGAGCAGAGAGAGGAGCAGAGATGAGAGACCCCAGGAGGGGAGATGACTTAACAGGAGCCTTCGCTCTTCCAGTGGGCTGTATCGGACATGGTCCCTTGGGCCATCTCTCATGGGGGTGAGAAAAACTTTACTGGCCTCTTCAACTCTCCCTCGAGGCGGACTCTCGCTCAGACGGCGAAGGTGTTGCTCGAAGTAATGTCCTTGATCTTGAGCTTTGTTTCGAGTCTCGCGCTTATCTCGGCGATCTAGTTCTGACTTCAAGTTTTCCTTTTGCAGTTTGCCCCTTGCGTGCTTAGGGGCAGCCAGGATCTTATCAACACTGAGAAGCGAGTTGCGGAAGTGGTGGCACAGCTTGAAGTCGCCATGACTCAGGTCAGCATATTAACCGACGAATTGGGGTTTGCCAGGAAGGCCACCGATGATGCTCAGGCCGAGTGTGCCCACGTAACCTCGTTATTGAAAGAGGCTCAAGAGGAGAGTCGGCGACTTCGTCAGACTCATGCCTCTTGCGAGGAAAGGCTAACTCAGGTCAAGGCTGAGGCCAGGGCAGCCATTGATCAGGCCAAAGATGAGGCTAAAGACCAGGCCATAAAGGCTTTCCTTGAGTCCCAAGAGTTTTTGGAAGAGAGGGATCGCTTGTATCAGGAAGGGTACGCTGAATGTATCCGACTGATGAGGCAATCTTTTCCCGAACTTGATCTCTCGGGATTCAATGAAAGTGCCTCTGGGTCTGAGGATCTGGAAGCTGAGGCTGTTGGGTCTACTGACGCTGCGACTGGTATCGAGGTTGAGTCTGTGGCAGCTCCAGGGGTCGCTCCAAGCAGCGGCAGTTGAGTCCAGGCCACCTCCTGAGTTAGCTCCTGATGAACCTTGGAGCTTCATTCTGGGTCTCAAGTACTTTAAGCACACCAAGCTTCAAGCATTTCAAGCATACCAAGCTTCAAGGTGGGCTCCAGAGCATCTACAACCGAGAGAGGATCTTACGTGTCGCGACTAATTATTTTTGCCTTTATTTTTGTTATTCCTTCAATGTAATGCTGAAGTATAATCAAATGTAATCCGAAGTAACACTTTCACTGATGAATGTATATACTAGGTTTTTTCTTATTCACTCGACTCAGTTTACATATTTTTCATCCTTCGCTCTTTTAACTCTTCTCAAACACTTCACCCGGCCGACCTAAGGGTAGTAGATTTTTAGATGCTCGGTATTCCAAGGATGAGGTAGTAATTGTCCAGTTAGGTCTTCCAATCGATACGTTCCAGGTCAGATGGTGCTTGAGACGACATAGGGTCCTTCCCAATTGGGTCCCAGTGTGCCTGCACCAACTTCCTTGGTGTTTAGTGTAACGCCCTGAAAATCAGGAGTTGTGCATACACTCGACTCCCAAGTTCCCAGGGTCACCTATAACCGATTTTCACTAATATACGTTTAATCAGGTTTAAATGCGCAGCTTGAAATTTTCTGGAACATGAAGCACAACCATACAAGTCTACTGAAATGAAGGAGATCAAGTATATATACAGGTCCAAAAATATAAATGGGTCGCACAAGGTGTTGCCCAACAAAACCACAAAAAAGAACGATATATCCAAAAAAGAATAGAGCTGAGTCCACAACTCCGCGATCTAAATCCCACCTGTCAAGCCGATGGAGAGCTGCCCATCAACTGAAAGTAGGACAACTCTTCCTCCTCATCTAGGTTCGTGCCGCTAGGCTCCTCGTACTCCTCGTCACCTGCAGCTACGGGAGAGTCCGGTTGGTGTTTTAAAACACCGTCCTAGAGTGGGAGTGAGTGAT
Source organism: Magnolia sinica (assembly GCF_029962835.1). Taxonomy (NCBI): domain Eukaryota; kingdom Viridiplantae; phylum Streptophyta; class Magnoliopsida; order Magnoliales; family Magnoliaceae; genus Magnolia; species Magnolia sinica. Next base: position 9,992,724 of record NC_080581.1, read on the forward strand.
CAACTTAGTGGGTGCTATTAGTCTTAACTTATAACAAGCATCAGTTATATTAACCCTCCCTCATAGCGAACTTGACTACCGAGTCGCCACCCTAACTAGTGCGATGCGAAGTGATAATGTTAGCTGAGTTCTTAGTTAATTTCTTTCATCCAGCAGGTTGGAAAAACTGACACACCCCACATTCAATGCCCTCAACTGGTTGTGATGCCAAGGCCCCTCATGTCATGCCTCGAACTCGGAAACCGGGCTCACAAAATTTTCAATCGCCAAATCCGGTGCCGACAGCCTCCGTAGTACCCCATTCTCGGCTCCCGGCATCTATACACCAAATTTCAATCCAGGGATCCAGATCCTACAAGGAGGATTTCAAATATGATTTTGATTCTTTATAAGTATAACCGTAAGCATAACCCACGAACAATAACCACAAGAACACCATCACAAAATCCACTATGATAAAAAACTTTGAGTATAAGGCGTATAAAAGGGAAAATACAATATAATGAAAGTAACAAAAACTCTAGAAGATCGGTTGTACGCTCCAACTGTGACGAGACAATGGTTGCGTCCTGGCGTCACCTGCATGCATCAATTGTGCATAAGCTTATAAAAAGCTTAGAGGGTGGTGTAAGTGTGTGTGCAATATGAGCGTGCTCAGAATGCAAGGTCAGAGTAATGCAGAGTCATGTCGATGGGTATATGAAGGTAATCAGCTGTACCAAGGCTATGCAGTGTAGAATATAAATGCTATCGACCATATCAAGGCCATGCGATGCATAATGCAAGTCAAGCATGCCAATTTACATCCCCATGTCAATGTAGCTCCTCACTAGAGCATCAAATCAGTACAGTTCTCAGTCTGGATAATCACTGGGGTCTAGTACACTTTACGCCAGCTTGCTGCCCCTATCCGGACGCACAACTGGGAGAGTAGAAGAGACCTCACTATCCGCTTGCTAATATCGGGCCTGGCTCATCGATAGCGGACCGATTCCTCAAGTTGGTCAAACTCAACTTAAAAATTTTTTCCTCACTCAGGCGGGTAAGGTCATACCCCTTTCCAACCGACCACGACACAGTGGGAGACTCGGCCTACTGGTATACGGTCCTCGCGCGCTCATGTATCCACTCAGTCTCGACGTTGGAGTTATCCTCTGGTACCATCGGATTTAAGAATTTTCACCCAGGGACATCTATGGCGCCCCGATGCTAGAAACAATATTTTCAGTATCCAATCCGGCCATCCATGATGTGTCTATAAAGGCTGTGGCCTTGTTGTTGCTAGGGCATACAATAATCACAATCACACGATGCAAGTGCATGAATCACCCTACCAAATATGCAACAATCATGCGCGTACTACGCTCTCATGTGGGGCAACTCTGCCTATTAGGGAGCCCATAAACAATCCGCCCGTCGGCATATGCTATGATCAGTCACTCCTCATATCAGGCATACATATGATGCATATGATCATGAATCATGGATCTATACTAAACATGTTATATAGTGATGAGCTCTGTTCATAATGAAGATGAACCTAGATGGCCTACACACTAGAAGTATGGCCTATCAATGGGCCTTAGGGAGAGTGACAATGCGAACATTTAACCAACATTATCCTTATAATGTGGACGTCAAACCAACATTGCTCCCAAGGCACGACCTGCCATGAATCACACATTGCAATTGGCCTTATGTACATCCTGTAGGGCCTTGACCCAAGGGCCCAAATACATCAAATGGGCCACAAAGCATGGGCCTTATGTTCATCAAGTGGGCCATATCAATGAGCCGCATCAATGGGCCTTATGTACATTGCAATGGGCCATAACCCATGTTCCTTGCATACATCACAATGGGCCTCATAACATTTGTCTCTGATATACCAAGGTGGGCCTCAACACCGGGCCACAAATGTATCAAGATGGGCCTCTAATCACATGGGCCTCATATATATCAAAGTGGGCCTCAACAACATACCTTATACACATTAAGGTGGGCCTCAATGGACGGCCATAAATAAATCAAGATGGGCCATAAATTCATCAAATGGGCCTCGTCACATGGCCTTATATGTATCCAGGTGAATCTCAACGGACGGCCCACAAACACATCAAGATGGGCCTCAACAATGGGCCTTATACAAAACAAGGTGGGCCTCAACAACGGGCCACGCGTATATCAAATGGGCCACACCCAAATATACGAGGTGATAAGGATTTCCACCATTAAAATTTCTAAGGGTTTAATGGTGGATGTTCAAACCCACTATATTCTATAATGTGGTCCACTTGATCCTAGATCTGTCTTATTTTTTTAATCCCAAGCCTTAAAATTTTATTTCAAATGGTTGGACGGTTTGGATGCAATACATGCATCATGGTGGGTCCCATGGATGGCGTGGACGTCACTGGTGAGACCCACAGAACTTGGTGACACTACTCCAGTAGCTAGAGTGAGGTACACTAGCCGTCCCACCTTGGCACAGTGTGGGGTATAATGCATACATCAATGGGTCCCATGTGGGGCCCACCATAATGTTTATATGCCATCCAAACCGTTAACGAGGTCACACGAACCCAGATGAAGTGGGAAAACAAATTTCATAATAATCCAAAACTTCTGTAACACCCAGAAGGGGTTTCAATGACAGACGTCCATTCCCTACTGTTTTCTGAGACGTGGACCACCTGAGCTTTGAATATGGCTGATTTTTAGGTGGCCCACATCCAGGGAGGGGAGCCAATAAATGAACGGCGTGGATGTTATATGCACATCACAGTGGGGCCCACGGCTGCCTCCAGCGTCATGCAGCAGGACGCTGCTAGCGTCCTCTGACTGGCAGCGGCGGTAGCAGCTGCTGCTGCTGCTTCTTCTTTGTTTTTTTTTTAAATATCTGTATTTCTGCAGATTTTCCTAGGTGGGGCTTGCATCGGGCAGATCCACTCCAGCCATTGGATCCTAAGGCTCATTATAGGCTAAATGAGCCCAATATCTAAGGTATATTGGCATATAAAAGACTTCAAAGTGCGTTTTAATGGTAAGAACCACTATTTTCTATACTATGGCTTGCTAGATAATCAAATTGGCTTCATTTTCCGGCTCAACGCCTAAAATGAGCTGAGGAATGGAATGGACGGCATGGATTAAACTTATACATCAAGGTGGGGCCTATATGAGTAGCCCACCCTAAAAGTGCAATATGAATATTATATTTTTATTTTTGTTAGCTTGTTAGTACTCACCCATGTCAATACACGCACTCCATGTTAGCCACCCCTGCCTCACATCCAGCGTCCAGAGACGCTGGACGGCATGGATATACTCAGCATCATGGTGGGCTCCACATGTATGTGGCCCACATTTTAGTCAAGGTGGGTCCCACATGAATGTGGCCACCTGATTTGGATCAATCTGATACTTGTGTTTTTCCTTCATCTTAGCCGTCCAATGGACCCGTTGCAAGGTGGGCCTCACGATCGGACGGTCAAGATCGTCTTGCACCGTAGTGGCCACAAGACATCATATAAAAGAGAGAGAGAGAGAGAGAGAGAGAGAGAGAGAGAGAGGTGATAGAGGGACCCCGCCTCTATGGGCCCCTCATGGATACATCACATACATCAAAATGGGTCCCACCAACAAGTGGGCCCTAAAACAAGAATTAACGGTGGATCACCCACCTCTAGGCCTTGTCCTTGCTCCCCTAACTTCCTTAGATCTTTGCCTTCAAGTTTGATGGTGGTAGATGATGAATGAACGGTTGAGATGTGAGATGAGAGGGTAGGGAAAGTGGGTCACACTTGTTGCTTGGGAGAGAGGAGCTTGGACATAGGAATTTTTTGCTTAGGAGAGATTTTTTTGAGAAATGAGGGAGAGAGAGAAGTGATGGGTTGATAAGAGGTGATGGAGTGATGTGTGATGGGTGATGGGTGGAGTGATGGGTTGAAGAAAAGAATGGGTGGAGAGAGAGGGAGAGTTGACTTTAGGAATGGGAAAGGATGGGTTGCTATACTTGGGGTATGGAGTGACTTGACTTGTACTTGACATTGATTGATTGATTGATGAGACATGTTATAGAGATTCTCTCGAAATTTGCACGCACGGCGTTTTCCTCGAAATGAACGTGGGCCCACATCTTCCAGCCTGGGTATCGGTTCGGTGCGAGAGTCACGACGACGACGCAATCGCTAAGATACAAGTTTTGGGTTGAGCCGTCTTCGGTATGCAGGACTCGGCTTAGGATTGCACGCAAGGATACAATGCGAAGGTTGCTGGAATTCGACTGGAAGGACCGCAGAAGGCTACGGAACAGTACAGACTAAGATACGGGTCTTACACCTCAACGTGCGAGGCTAGGGCTCCACGATCCGTGATCCCGTCGGGTTCTTCATCCTCGACTTCAAGTGCATGGGGAGTGCTAAGAAAAGAAATCGCTCGCAGTCACTACGGGGAGGCTCGTCACCCTAGCGTAGGCCGACAGGTCGGACACAGTGTCCCATTCTATCATGCCCAGCTCACGAGTCGGTCGATCAGCTTCAATTGGTTATTGATGGGCTACAACGGTTGTAGGGTATTCCAGGTTCTATACATATGTAGGCAATAAAGGTTAACAGCAATGTTGGCCAGTAAATAGGCTATACCGCACAAGTTCAGGCAAGCACGCGATAGATGACATTGGGTATGGATGACCCATGTAGTCTAACTACTGTCGCCCACCTGCACTCACCCCAAACCCATGGGTTTAGCCTCAGGGTAGTCCTATTGATGGGACCACCTTCGCCCTCCTCATGTTCCTAACCAACCCAAGGGTTTTGATGGTGATCCATAACATACTAACTATCAATGTATCAACAAGTATAAACAATACCATGTTTTCATACCACTCTACATACGATTTAAATTCTCCTATCAAGCAAAGCTAACATTATCATGAACAAAGGTGCATGTGTGTTGTGTGGGTTAGTGAGGAAGTTAAGCATTCCTACATCTCGTAGAACCAAAATACACAAGAGTTAATGAATCATACATGTTATAAAGCAACACCATATGAGAAAATCATACAAGACATGAACATGTAATCATCCATTGTAACCAATCATGTGAGAGGCACGAACAACATCATATGAGAGCTAAACAAAACATACAATCCCAAACAACGTCCAAATATTAGGTTTTCTCTAGCTTTTTCAAATATATCATCCAAGCAATAAAAATTATTAGACTCATAATGTAATTGGTGCTAGGACACCTAAGGATAATAGTCGGCACCTATGGATTGTTGAAGACTTGGAAGATGGCCTAGGAATGTGGATTTTTGGGGTCGATCGGCCGGAATCCCTAAAGCAAACATTTGCATGTTAGAATTCCATGCAAATTCCTTCTCAACTCAAGGGTTTCAAGAAAAAGAGGTAAGGGGTTTACATATATGTTTAACAGAGCGATCCTTGCGTTTTTGGTGGAGGTTTTCCTTTGAACAAGGGATATATAGTTGCAAGATTCGGCTCCCTTGGGCCCCACCTCGATCTAAGGTTCACCCACTCTCTTCTTCACTCCCTCTTTCTTCTCTCTTTACTCATTTGCTCTCTCTTTACTCCCTTGGTGGTGGTAGATGTGGTGGCAGTTATGAGATAAGGAGTTAGGGTTTTTATTTCCTAAATTTGGGCCCCCTGGCCTTAAGTTTCCTTAAATGCCCACAATGGCCCTCTAGGACTCCCTATTGGCTTTGGGGTAGACTTATCACCCCCTTGGCTACCAAATCTGGTGCGTAGGTGTCTCATGGCTCGATGAGGGGCCATGCAAAATTTGGAAACCAACGGTTGCGAAGTTCGATCGTACGGTTCCGATCTTTATATGGCCCTACGAGATCCATTCTGGTTGTTGAGGTGGTTGTGATGCCCCCCTTGCCCTCAAATTTATAGGATAGGTGCCCCATAGCCCGATGAAGGGTCGTGCAAATTTTGGAGGCGATCGGACATGGGATTTGACCATACGGGCCCGATTTGCGATCAACGGTCACCGTTTCACGATCAGGTCCCAGGTTTTGTGGACGGGCGTAGAAAAATACATTAGTCCTACATTGTAAATGTAGAAGAGATCCGATGGCTGAAAATCTTTGTATCTCAGTTTTATTTACAAGTGCCAAATTTCAATTCTGGCCCCAGGTGAGTTGCACTTGGCAAGTGCCACTAGAATGGTGTGGATAATTAATTTCTAGGTGTCCACTGAGTCCGCAGTCCGCGATGGACCCCAAGCCTAGTGACATCTATGGTTCCCTAAATTTTTAGATTTTTCTGACATTCCTTGGTCGATGCATGGCCCGCACGGGCTGTTGCCAAGTGTCAACGGCTATCTGACTTGACAGCCCACACTTGATTTGACCATAACCAGATTGGTCCACCCTAATGGCTAGTCCTGGGTTAATTTATTCATGGTACTCGCTTACGTGTGGTTTAAACGGATGGTCCTGCGGCAAATCCTACGTGGACACCTCAGGACCCTGTTCTGGTTGGACGGGACATTACATTTAGGAACATTTTTCGAAAGACCATGTCCCCGACTCGAAATCGTTTGACCTTGACTCAGGCATTGTAGAACCGAGCCACTTGTTGCTGCCGAGCCATCATTCGCAGCCGAGCTCTTTCCCTCTGTTCTTCCAAGAGGTCGAGCCCGAGTGCCAGGAGTTCTTCATTGTCTTGCTCATTGAATGAGCTGACTCGGGCCGAGGGCAATCCTATCTCGACTGGGGTGATAGCTTTCGATCCATAAGCAAGGGAGAAGGGAGTTTCCCCTGTGGCTGTTCGAGTGGTGGTTCGGTATGCCCACAAGATCTTAGGAAGTTCCTCAGCCCACGCGCCCTTAGTTCGATCGAGCTTGGTTCGGAGATGCTGTTTAATAATCTTGTTGACTACCTCGACCTGTCCGTTTGTCTAAAGGTGATGGGGGGATGAGTAAACATTTCTGATCCCGAGATTATCGCACATTTCTCGGTACTGTCTGTTGTCGAACTACTTCTCATTGTCGGAGATAATGGTTCGAGGTATCCCAAATTGATAGACAATGTTTTTCTAAACAAAGTCTGTGAATTTTTGTTCGGTGATCCTAGCCAATGGCTCAGCCTCGGCCCATTTTGTGAAGTAATCTACTGCCACGATAGTGAACTTGGTCTGACCCTTTCCCAAAGAGAGCAGTCTGATGATGTCGATTCCCCATGGTACAAAGGGCCAAGGACCGGCCATTGGAGTCAGCTCTTCAGGGGGTTGTCTTGGGATAGACACAAATCGTTGGCACTTGTCGCATTTTTGGATGAGCTTATGAGCGTCGTGCTGGATAGTCGGCCAGTAGTACCTTTGTCAGAAAGCCTTGTGAGCGAGCGATCGTCCTCTTGAGTGATTTCCACAGACCCCTTCGTGGATCTCTCGTAGTACGTAATTAGCTTCTTCGGATTTTAGGCATCGTAACAAAGGGGCAAAGAATCCTTTCTTGTATAACACTCCGTTATGTATGGTATAACGAGACGCTTGGATCTATGTATGGTATAACGAGAGGCTTGGATCTTCAGACGTCAAGCCTCGGTACGATCCTCGGGCAACCCTCCACTATTGAGATATCAGACGATCAGGTCGAGCCAAGTATGTTTCGAATCGATTGTATGTACGGTTGAGCTAACCGGATCATCGATACTCGGTTTAACAACGTACTCGATTGGGACGGACCTTGGTATGTCATCTTCGTCGGCAGAGGCAAGTTTTGCCAAGAAGTCGGCCTTAACATTTTTTATTCGAGGTATTCGAGTGACGATACATAGCTGAAAACCTTCGATCAATTCTTTGGCTTTCTTCATGTATGCTTTCAGCTGCTCTTTTCGTGTCTGATATACACTAATGACCTGATTGATAACCAATTGCGAGTCGCTTAAGACGTTGAGATGAGTCACACCCAAACTGGTTGCTAATTGGAGGCCGAGCGACAAGGCTTCGTATTCTGCTGTATTGTTCGAGGCTTGGAATTCAAGTTTTAAGGCATACTGCATGTATATTTGATCGGAAGTTTCAAAGTCGATCAACCATTTTGTTAGTTGCTCGGATGCCTCTGGCTTTTGAAGGATCTATCGCAGTGGGAGGTCGGTCATAACGATAATGGTATGTGCTTGGAAATATGACCGAAGTCGTCTCGAAGAGACAACTAAGACCAAGGCCACCTTCTCAAGAGGCGGGTATCTTGTCTCTGTTGGTAATAGTGTTTTGCTAATGTAATAGACCGACAATTACTTTCCTTCGTGTTCCCGTATCAAAGCCGAGCTAATAACTGTATCGGATACTGCCAGGTATAATAGCAGAGATTCTCTTGGCTCAGGTTTTGATAAGAGAGGTAGGGATCCGAGATAAAACTTCAATTGCTGGAATGCTGCCTCGCATTCTTCCGTCCAATCCAACATTTGCCGTCCCTTCAGTTGTTTGAAAAATGGGAGGCATTTGTCGGTAGCTCGGGAGAGGAAGCGGTTGAGTGCGGCTACTCATCCGGTCAGTCTTTGTACGTCTTTGATTGTTCTCGGGGACTCCATGTCGAGCAGTGCTTTAATTTTCCTTGGGTTGGCCTCGATCCCTCGTTGACTGACAAGGAATCCGATGAACTTTTCTGAGCTTACGCTAAAGGCATACTTGCTCGGATTCAACTTCATTTGGAACTATCGAAGGATTAAGAACATCTCTTCTAGGTTGGCTATATGATCGGCCGCGTGTATACTTTTGTTAAGCATGTCATCAATGTATACTTTCATGGTTCAGCCGATCTGCCGAGCAAACATTTTGTTCACTAATTGTTGATAGGTCGCCCCAGCATTCTTTAACCCAAACGGCATCATGCAGTAACAATGAAGTCCATTGTCAGTGACAAAAGTGGTCTTAGATTTATCAGATTGATGCATTATAATTTGATTGTATTCAAAATAAGCATCCATAAAATTAAAGAGTTCGTGTCCGACCGTGCTATCTACCAGTTGGTTGATCCTTGGAAAAGGAAAGCTATCCTTTGGGCAGGCTTTGTTTAGGTCGGTATAGTCAATATAGACCCGTCACTTCCCATTAGCCTTTTTCACAAGTACGACATTGGCTACCCATTCCGGATAGTATATCTCTTCTATGAATTTAGCATTGAGGAGCTTGCTGACTTCTTCTTCAATGATAACGTACCTTTCAGGGCCGAGGGGACGTCGCTTTTGTCGGATCGGCCGGTAGGTCGGATCGATATTGAGTCGGTGAGTCATCACCGAAGGATCAATCCCTGGCATGTCTTCGTGGCTCCATGCAAACACGTCAGCGTATCGTCGGAGTAGAGCTATCAGCATGTTTTTTAGGGGAGACTGCAGAGACGAGCCAATCTGTACTGTCTTGGACTCGTCTGTCTCGTCCAAAGGCATCGAGATAAGGTCCTTTACCGGTTGTCCTCGCTCGTGGGTCTCGGTACAGGGATCCAATGATTCGATCGTGGATACCTCGGCTAGAGCTTTCACGGCCGTAGCATAGCAGCGTCTTGCATCCTGTTAGTCGCCTTTAATGATTCCTACTCTCGACTCGGTCAAGAATTTCATGGAAATGTGGTAAGTCGACACTACGGCTTGGAGAAAACACAGGGAGGGTCGGCCGAGTATCGCATTGTAAACCGATGGTTGATCGACTATCAGAAAGTCGACCATCACTGTCGTCTATTTCTCTAGTATAAAATGATCTAGAAAAATAGATGAACAACGTGGATGAAACAAATACATCATGGTGGCCCCACGGATGCGGATTTCCTGCTAAAGCCTTTAGCCTGAAGTTCCTGCGCTGGGAAATTAGGTGGGGCCCACTGTGATGTTTGTGAGAAATCCTCCCCGTCCATCTGTTTTGTGAGTTCATTTTAGAACATGTTTCCAAAAATGAACCGTATCCAAAGCTGAAGTGAAGCCGAAAATGTTAATTAAATGTCCACAGTTGAAATATTTGTGGGGTCACATAAGTTTTGATTCATGCTAATATTTTTGTTTACAATTCATCCCAATAGGAATGACGTTATTAACTGTATGGATGGCATCTAAACATCGCTGTTGAACCCAGGAAGGTTTCAACGCTAGGAATTTTCCTAACCACATTTTCCTTTAGTACGGCTCACTCAAGGTTTGTATACGGTTCATTTTTGACGACATGTCCTAAAATGAACTCACAAAACGGATGGACGGGGAGGATTTCTCACAAACATCACAGTGGGCCCCACCTAAGTTCCCAGCGCATGAACTTCCTGCGAAAGTTTTTCTCAGGAAATCCGCGTCAGGGAGCGGATTGCATGTGATCCCAAGCACAGAGATATACCTGAGGTGGACCTGTGTGGGGTCCACATAGATATCCATGAAAAAATCCACTCTATCCATCTGTTTTGAAAGACCAAATTAGAACAGAAATATAAAAATCAGGAATATTCAAAGATCAAGTGGGCCACATCAAATGAAACAGTAGAAACGGAAACATCCACCGTTGAAAGCTTCCTGGAGCTAAAAATGATGTTTATATGCCATCCAAACCATTCATAGGATTATTACCACCCGGATAAACTGTAGGCACATATATCATCTTGATACAAAACTTCTGTCACCCCCAGGCGTTCAATCCTCACTGTTTCACGTGTTATAGCGTACGTTAGTTTTGGATATGCCTGATTTTTAGATTCCTGTCCTATTTGGTTCTTGCAAAACATATGGACGGAGTGGATTTTCACGTACATCTCTGTGGACCCCACATAGCCCCGGGCTCAGGAATATCTCTGTGCGGGTCACAGACTCACAGGCAATCCACTTCGAGAGATACGAGGGTCTGGATACATTACACAAGTTTCATTTCTCACGAGTGGGGCCCATGCTTCGGTCATCCAGACATTGGTCTATGACGTATCACAACGAACAGACTACTACGACCATGCAAATTAAAAAAATAAAAATAAAAATAAATCTTCAGGATTGGGAGATTCTAGCCACAAACACGTGGATATTTTTCAATTGAAATTGGACCGTTTATGTATTTCTCATTAATATCAACGAAGAATTGTATTCTCACAAAGGAAATTTCTAGGCATGATCCATCAACGTTAGAAGAAACAGAACAGCCACCTGGATTACAGAAACATTGGCCTCACACGGTCACGTGCTTTTATGTTTCCGTGAGAGTGAGGGATGGGATCAAGGGAAGGTGCGGAGAAATGAGAAATGATCGATACAGCGGCTGTATCAGAAGTTCCAGTACATCCACCCTTTTCTCGCCAACATTTCAAATATATAGAATATTTTATCTGTTAGAAAATTTAACAAAAAAAATATTATTCACTTAAAATTAAATTAATAATTACACAATACGAGATGAAGAAACAACATGAAAATGAGTGGACAACCAATAGTAAAAATCAGTGTACTAGTGTGTCCTACCAAACAAATAGATCGGTATTATTTTCATCACACGCAATGGAAATTGTATTTTCCATCTTCTTCGAGGTTTGGATTTTCAAAATATGGGATATGTATTGGAGCTTCTGATACAGCCACTGTAACTTAGCTTTTTCTACGGGCTAAAATTCAAACAAAGAAAAGTCTTCCATGGAAAGCAGGTTCTGACAGTTCGATCGTTTGGTTATTGTCAATGCAGATGGAAATCGAAAGGTTTAAACTGATGCCACGGATGATCCGATACATTTTGAAAATTTCAGATGGAAATCGAAAGGTTTAAACTGATGCCACGGATGATCTGATACATTTTGAAAATTTTTTGGGATTACGGCATCGTCGGCAAATGGTAGTTAGAGGTGTACACGAGTCCAACACTGCTTGACTCGGCTCGGTCACTAGCTGACCCAGCTTGAACTCGGCTCGACTCAGTCCTTGAGCCTGACTGGCCAGCTCGGCTCAACTCGGTACAGTCAGCAGCTCGGGCCAATTTGAGCCGAGTTCGAGCTAAGATCGAGCCTCTACGGCATTTTCTCAAACACATGGAGAGCACTTTCAATTTCTCATGTAACGTAAAGCAGCATCGGTTTACATGTATTTCATCAAACACTCAATAGGCAACATAAAAATCAAGATACAAAGGTATTTCATATTTGTTTCATATCCATACTTTCCTCACCACCACCTGACACTTTGTTGAGTCATTTCATCAAACACTTGATGAGCAACATCAATATCAAAATAACCGAGTCACCGAACTAGTTCGATCCGAGTTCAATTCGAGTTGGGGTTCGATCCAAGTCGAGTCGAGCTCGGAAAAGCTCAAACTTGGATCGAACTCAGTTTCAAACTGAGTCGAATCAAGCTTCTTCAAGTCGAGTCGATCGAGCTAACGGAGCTAACTCGGTTCGTGTACAGCTCTAATGGTAGTTAACATAACAAGTGGACCAAATAAAAGGTTTTTAATGGCTAATAACCATTGTTTTATGTGGTGCTGTATTTATATTTGTTTTATATTTTCACAATACTCCTATGATAAAATAGACGGATATTACAAATTGATTACATGAATATACAATGCATGCATTTGGGCCCTGACCACCCACATCACTAGTTCCGGTCATAACCAAGTCGAACTCTTATCTGCTCCACGTACCTTTCAAGGTAATTGAGAAAATTTGTGGCCACTTGTGTATCTTAGATTTAGTTAGTGAATTGGGGCACAAACGAGGAAAGGTCACACGTATGAAAAATCCTCTCCAATAAACTTGTTGATGCAAAAAATTGGTGTGTCTTCCCTCCTAACCCGTCACCTGCACAAGGAGAAGACAAAGGAGACCCTGCCTAGAGCCGGGGACCCTCTGATGCTAAAGTTAGGGACAGGATCGTGTGAAGGGGTTTTGAGAAGAGTTTTCTACGTACCTTTCATTGTAAAGAATTCCTGTTTTTATAGGAATAAGAGGTCCCATCGTGCCGGGATTTTCTTCCTAACATGTTGGAGATTTGATTTAGTTGCAATCCGTTTATGGATTCTGCCTGATCCCGAGATTTTCGGGGTCGGGAATCCTTTTACAAGATTTTCGGGATGGTATTTGTGTTTTCACCGTCTATTCCTTATTCGGCTCGGCTTTAGCCAACTCTGGTAACAAATGAGTCTCGGCTGGCTAAAAGGATGAAGCTTTTTACCTTCTGTCGGAGGAAATACAGTCGATCCGTAGCCGATATCCTTTCTTAATCTAATAGCTGACATTAAAACCGACCTAATATGAACGATTTTATGGTCGGTCAAGAGGCTTCTAGCGTTTGGGCCTCAGTCGGTCCCTTCAGACATTGCTGCCTCGTTAGCCGAGTCAACTTCATGCGTACTTATAACCATCATGTTATTCATATATATTAACAAGATAATGAAGCCATCATTTTCATAGTTATGGATATAGGCATAATGATCTTCCCCACATCTCTTAAATCCTAAGCTTATGATTAAAAAAAATTAAATTGCTTGCACTTATACTTTGACATCGACTTTAAACCATAAAGTTATATGTTCAACCAACGAACAAACTTCTTTTTTTTTTTTCAATAAAAATTTAAAGTTGAGTAATATAAATTTTTTCATCGAAATTTTTATGAAAAAAAAAAGAATTTTTTTATTTTTATGTTTATTTATAACAAACTACTTAATTTTAAAATCAAGCACCACTATCATACTCAATACCATATGAACCGTAAACTTCCTCATGTTAAGAAACTCTGAAGGCTAGTTTTGGGTGTAGATTTAAGAGGTGAATCACAACAGCCTTGTTAACAGTGCGTGACATCCTCTTAGATAATTAGGCAATTATGTTCACTATATATGTTGGTTATATTAAATCTCTCATCAAGTCCAGTTCGGAATTTTCTTTTCCTTAGGAGGTATCTTAGGAGGTATTGAGAAGGAATTAGAAGGTACTAATAGCGATTCATACAGGAGAAAAGGTTCTCTATAGATTCAAACCCTATACCAATGAGAGGACCAAAATAAAAGGATGAAAATGGATGATTAAAGAGAGATATGCGCTAGTCTTTACTAGTTATATGCATTTAACCCCATCTGATGATTGGACCATCCTAAATTTCAGGACAGGCACTTCTTTTTATAGGTCTCCGCGGTACATATCATATCTTGCACGTGTGATACTTGGCATGTGTACTTTCATTAATATCTTCAATCTAAGTGGGGCCCACTGATGTTTTGAGAAATCCACACCGTCCATCCATTTTTTCAGATCACTTAAATAGGTCATAGTCCAAAAAATGAGGCAGATCCAAAACTGAAGTGGCCCGCAAGACAGAGAAAAGTAGGAAAATGCCTACTATTGAAGCCTATGTGGGTCTGCCGTGATGTTTATATGACATCTATACCGTTCCTAAGTTCATTTCTATTGGGATGAACTGAAAACATGAAAATATTAGGTTGATCCAGAACTTTTGTAGCCTCATGAATGTTTCAATGGTGGATGTACAATCCTCACTTTTTCTTATCATGCGACCACTTGAGTTTTGGTTCTTCTTCACTTTTGGGCCATTACGTTGTAAAATGATCTACCAAAATGAGTGAACGGTGTGGATCTTCCAAAACATCATAGTATCTAAGCTTGATCAAGCCTCCTGTGGCTGGAGCAGTCCCCATCCAAACCTCTCTTTACAGATAAGCTTTGTAGAGGGGAGCGGTCATGTCACCATTTCATTTGCCTGTAGGTGCTAAAATTGCTTGTAGGTGGTGTTAGAGAAGGGTTGTTATGTAGAGTGGCCATGGATAGTTTCATGGCTAAGATGGATTAGAAAAGGCCCGGTCGATGACAGAAGTGATTTGGACCGTCAAACCTTAGATCGGGCGTATTTCACAATCCAGAATGAGTTATCGGGCATAAAATATATGATTTTGGAATAGAACGAGCTACTTTAGCCAACCAATCCTGCTACGCCGGGTTGCGCAAGCCAGATTTTCAAAATACCCTTGAATTGATAGTCGTTTCCTTATTTTAATTCCATTTTTATTATAAATAGTAAGTTTTAGTTTGATTATAACTCTTCATCTGTTGGGCTTTAGGAGTTGCACCCAACACGAAAAGAGCTTAAAAAAAGTAGAAGAACATCTTGGTGAAGCTAAGTAGGACACTAAATAGTATATTTACTATTTATAATACATTGTGAATTGTAGAAGTTTTAGTTGTAGTTTGCTTTTGATTTTTCTTCCATTGCTTGGTATCCTATTTAAAGGTTGTGAACTTGTTTATTTCATTCATTAATTAATTTTGAATTTTATAAAATTTATTTTCTATTTTGCTTGCTTTCTTTCTCGTGGATTCGAGAAGCCCCTGTGAGAAGTCCAGAGAAATTTCGTGGATTTGGAACAGTTATCCTCATGAGGAAGACGATGCTTGACCTTATCACGTTCATCCCTGCGTCAGGTTGAATAGGTGCTCTGTGGGGCCCACCATTTTTATATGTAAATCCACTCTACCCATTAGGTAGTAACCCTTATTTGAATAGTTCAAATAACAAATCCGTTTGATAAATGACTTTTGACGCAGGGAAGGACGTGAGGTCGAGCACGGCCTTCTTCACGGGAATAACCGTTCCGAATCCACGGTACTTTTCTTGACTCCTCACAAAGAAACATCAAATCCACGAGAAAAATAAAATAGCAAT
This sequence comes from Magnolia sinica, assembly GCF_029962835.1. NCBI lineage: Eukaryota > Viridiplantae > Streptophyta > Magnoliopsida > Magnoliales > Magnoliaceae > Magnolia > Magnolia sinica. The sequence goes on from NC_080581.1 coordinate 10,008,379, forward strand.
AATTCTAAAATATTCGAAATAAATTTATTAATACTAGTCTAATATGCATGTGTCCCCGGTACACTATTAATAGAAAAAACAAACAAACAAGATTCGTAATATTGATCAAAAATAACAAAATTATAATTCTAATAAAAATTCTAAAAAATAAGAAAATTTTAAAACTCTAAAAATAAGAAAAATTTAAAAATTTTCAGAATTATTAAAAATAATAAAAAATTTTAAAAATTTTATTTTTGAGCTAAAAGTGCGTTTTTTTTTTTTTTTTTTAACAAAACGAACAGATGCAACCAACTATGTGAGTAGGTTCATCTCGGATGGCACATTTTAATAAAGATTAATAGGTTGTGTGTCCTGTAACGATACATGATTAAAAAGTTATGATTAATTTAGGGTCCACCTTCTTCTGGCGCAGCCATACTTGGAATACATCCGTGACAAGTTATGCATCAACTTCTATGAGCCACACAAATGAGAAAAATATAAATTTGCTCCTAAAACATCTAAATTGACGTGGCATGGCTCACTTGAGTCTTGGATCAGGTTAATTTTTGTATCTTCACTTCACCCCAGTGAGTTACACCTAATAAACAGGTTTGATGAAAGATACACGTTAAGGTGAACCCACACTCAAACCAATGATTGGCCTTGAATCCTTATGTTCCCCTTGTGGTGGTCCACCAGAGTTGTGGATTTCATATATTTTTGTCTCCAGGTCCCCGAATCAGGAACAGAACCTGATGGACGGAGTGGATTTTGATGGTGGATAACCGTACACAAGGGTCATAGAGGAGGATGAGTCACCACCATTTTCAAGATGGTGTAGAACTTTCAGTAGCCAGAGAAGGGCAAACCCTTTCCTATATAAAGGGCCCAACCCTCTTATTCTTCCGTGTATGCAAACAGAGAGAGAGAGAGAGAGAGAGAGAGAGAGAGAGAGAGAGAGAGATGAAGGGGTTTGTAGTGGAGATGGTAATGATGTTAGGTTTGATTTCGGTGGTGACTGCGGTGCCAGGAACTGCCACTTACTACACGGTTTATGTTCGTGAGTACCTGACAAACAGTTCTAACCAGAAGCTGGTGGGCCCCACTGTGATTTTTTGATGACATCCAAGCCGACCATCAGATGCGTCCCATCAAGTTAGGCCCAGGACCCAGAAATCATGTCAATCTGTGATTTAGGTGGCTTCACGAAGGGAAACTGTTGGGGAAAGAAAGCCCACGATCCTTTCTGGGCCCCACCGTGCTCTGTATGCTGAATTTGCACCATTCATCCCCTTCATTTTCCATGGTTAATCGCATAAAAGAAAAAAAAATCAAGACATTTCGCAAATCAGGTACGCCCTGATGAAAATCAAGGGTGGATGGTCTCCCAACTGCTTCGGTTGGTGTGGCCCTCCTGAATTACGAATCATCCTGATATTTGGTATTTAAACATAGCAAGATGGGATACATCTGATGGATCGATTGGATGTCAACGATACATAATGGTAAAGCCCACCTTCCTTGACCACTTAATTTCCTAGAGGTTCTCACCCTTTTTTAATTATTATTTAATTTATTCTAAGTAAGTCGGGTGGGCCACAAGGGTTCAATGGACCCGATCAGGGTCAGGTCGAGTGCCTGTTTTTCTACTATGGATTGACAAGCCCTATAGGGCCAGGGCCAGGGCCGGGCCAGTGTTCAAGGAACTACGGTTGGGTTCGGGCCAAGGTTGGGCCAGACCATTACCATAACTATTTTGGGCTGAGTAGTATAGGCCCACTTTCGTAGCCCAGTCCATCATAACTTATTTGAAATTGATGGCTGGCTGGGTCAGGATCAGCTTCTAACCCAGACCAAGGCCCAACCGAGTCCAAGCCCTTCCCATATAGGGCTGGAACCGAAACTCGTTCCCAGACGTTTAAGTATTTAGATAGGGACCGTTTCTATAGCCCGACACGTACTCATGTTCTTAATTCATGGGCTTGATTTGGATGGTCCAACATTTCATTGGACCCACCATGGTTTAATACTTGTAACATCTCCAATATGATCCATGCTCATCTCTTTGAATATGCAATGGACAGCCTCGGCATGCTATGGCTACCAAGACAATGGCGTGATGATCGCTGCGGCCAGTGATTCTATCTGGGACAACGGGAACGCATGCGGGAGGCGCTATTCTGTGAGGTGCACTGGGCCTACAAACCAAGGTGTGCCCCAACCATGTAAAGGAACAAACGTCGTCGTAAAGATCGTTGATCGCTGCCCATCTCCGGGATGCCAAGCGACCATTGATCTATCTCAAGAAGCCTTCTCCACCATTGCCGACCCGAATGCCGGAAAAATCAACATCGACTACCAGCAGTAAGTCCCATCAATCATCTATGTATTTTGGCAAGGGATGTCAATGGGCCGGGGCCAAAACCTGTCCATGACCCATTTATGATCCTTTACCATAACTATTTTTTTTTGGCCAATGATCATATCTACAATACGAGCATGGAAACGGGAGCGGATGTGTTACCCGTGGAGGTGTACATGAATCGAGCTAGCTCGACTCGATTCGACTCGGTTCGAGCTAATTTTTTGAACTCGAAAATGAGTTTCAAGCTGGCCCCAGCTCGACTCGACTCGGATCAAACCTAGCTTGAATCAAACTAGCTCGGTGACTCGGTTACTTTGATATTGATGTTGCTCATTAAGTGTTTGATGAAATGAATCAATGAAGTGTGTTCAGTGGCAAGGAAAGTATGTATATAAAGTCAATACCCTTTTTTTTTTTCTTGATTTTTATAAAACCAATACCTTTTTTTTTTCTTGATTTTTATGTTGCTTTGGAAGTGTTTGATAAAATAACTATAAAACCATTGCTGTTGTCTTAAATATAGTGAGATTTCGAAGGTGCAGTCCAGATATTTGTGAAAATACTACAAAGGCAGAGTCAACTTGATTTTGGCCCGAACTGGCCGAGTTGCTAACCGAACTGAACTGAGCCGAGCTGGCTAGTCAAGTTCAAGGACCGAGCTGAGTCAAGTTGGAGCTGAGGTCAGCTAGTGGCCAAGCCGAGCCGAGCCCCGGTTGGACTCGATGTACACCCCTAGTTACCCAGTTCACACCGACACCTTAGTGGGTGTTACCCTTGCAGTGGGCCCACCCTTGATGATATGTTTTATATCCATGTTATCCATCCGTTTCTCCATCTCATTTTAGAATTGGTTCCGAAAAATTAAGCATATCCATATCTTAGATGGACCACACTATATGAAACAGTGTTGATTGAGTGGCTTACCATTAAAAATTCCAAAGGGCCATCGTAAGGTTATTGTAATGTTTATTTTCAATCCAACCTGTTGATAATGTAAAGAAGATCCATATGAATCGAAAATACAAATATCAGATTGATCCAAAACTTTTGTAGCCCACCAAAAGTTTTTAATGATCATTCATCACTTTTTCTAGTCGTATGGTTCACCTGAAATTTGGGTATTCTTAAGATTTGGTATCTAGTACTAAGATGAGATGGAAAAACAGATGGATGGCGTGGATATACAAAAATACATCAAGGTGATCCCCACATGGGTATACTATCTGTCTCGACCTGCAATCCATCCACACGCTTACTGATCTGGACCGCAAATTTAATGGGCTGCCACGTGGATGTACCATAGCCTGAAATTTATATTAATCAGATGTTCTTAACAATGAGATCAACATTACCAGTATCTAGATCGTTAGCTGATGTTATCAGCCACGATCCATAACAAAACCCATGCTCAGATGGTTTGGGCCATTCAATCAGCTTAATATCTTGACCATGAGCCATCGTACAAACAACCTTGTCTATTTATGTTGTTATCATCATCATTGATTATCTACTGATCTTATCTTATGAAATGTAGGGTTTGAAATGCTGCGTATGGAGAGAGGTGTGCGGTGCTATATATGTGTGTATCTCTATTTTTCAATGGTTCATATTTCATGTATGGTTGATGAGGATAATGTGGTCCGTCTCCTGTGATGTTAGATGGATGGACTTCAATGTTATACATTAAATAAAGGCACACATCTCCTTATTTTATTTTCATCATCAAGTGGTTAAAAATGGATTGCCTGGTATCCATGGTGGCACGAATATGTGGAGCCCACCGTGATGTTTGTCTTTTAATATCCTAGCCGTCCATCAGTTTTGCTGCCCAAAAGATGAGGCTGATCAAGAGGTCGGGTGAACGAAACTAGGGTGATCACACGTATTTACTACATCCGGTTAGATGATTAGACAGTTAAGACTACTTTATATCTTTCTTATATTAATAATCTCATCAGGTTCAGGTGGTCCAAAATAAAATGAAGAAAATGGACGGTTAGGATGGAGGACCTTTGTTTGTTTAAATGCATCCGAGCCGTACATGAGGTGGTCTCCACCACGTGCATGATCTGACCAAAATGGGTGTTCCCTGGTTATAGAGTCTCTGAGGGGCCCACCATGTTGTATATATTAATCGACTCCGCCCATCAGGCAGGAACCTTCATTTTAACCGTACATACAGAAGATCAAACCGATCAAAGACTCCTGTGGGCCACACAGATGGGAATAATGAAAAAATTGCTCCAAAAACCTTTAGGTTCGCGCAGTATGGCCCACCTGAGTCTTCGATCTGGCATACTTTTTTTTTTTTTTTTTTTAATTCCACATCCCAGAATCAAGAACAGAACCTGATGGATGGAGTGGATTTGGACCGCCTGTCTAATCGTACAGAAGGGCCACAGAGGAGGATGAGTCACCACCACTTTCAAGGTGACTTAGATTCAGTCGGCCCAATTCGGGTTTTAAGACTTGGACTCGTCCGAGTAAACTCAGGCCCAGTCCGATTCAACTCCATGAGACTGCTTAGACAAATCACCAATGACTCAACGAGTTTACCAACTCAGGATCAAGTCAGTTGAGTCACGACTCAACTCGATTCCGAGTCATTTAACTATGTTCTTCTGCGTTGGGAATGGACTCAGCTTCTTAACTTGTCGGGTGGATTTGGATCAATCTAAGGCTTGATATCTTCTGCTGGGCCGTCCGATATTTCATCAAGCCCACTGCTGTCTAATACTTCTCAGATGTCTCCATCTGATATGTCCTGACCACCTTAAATTTGTGATGGACAGCCTCAGCATTTGCGGTTACCAAAACAATGGCACGGTGTATGTGTTATATCCACACCATCCATCCATTTTTACAGATGATTTTAGGGCATGAGCCTAAAAATGAGACAGATCCAAAGCTCAAGTGAACCACCTTATAGAAAACAGTGGTGTGAACAATGATGCCCACCCATAGTTGAAACCTTCTTAGGGCCACCATGATATTTACTTGCCATCTGACCTGTTCATAAGCTCACACAGACCTGAATGATGGACAAACACAAATATTCACTTGATCTGAAACTTCTATGGCTCCTAAAAAGTTTTCAATGATTCACTTAAGGTTTGGATATAACTCAATTTTGAACTCATGCAGTAAAATGACTTGCAAAATAGATAAATGGTGGATATAACACATACAGCATACTGGGGCACAGAACTTTGACAAATATGACTTCGTAAAATGATATAGCAAAATGGATAGATTATGTGGATATTGTAAGATCATTTGTGGAATTGTCGAACGACGTTATTGTGCATTGGATATGGAGATTAAAGGAGAGAGATACCTTAACCATCTGTGATGCCATTACTGTAGAATTCGGATGCCGATGGTCGAATTCAGGTGCCGGGATCTTATTCCAAATCTCATCGTTCCTAAGAAATTCTACTCGGAAAGGCTTGAAAAATAGACTTCCTCACATAGCCCAGTCTTCTCCGAGTCCACTAACTAAGAACTTCGACGGTTAATCGCGCGGGTGAAGGTTTAAGAGTTGAATCTCAGCAACCTTGTGAAGGGTCACACTTATATGAAATCTGATCAGATGATTACGCAGTTTAAGACCACTATATAGCCTGGTTGTATTGATCATCTCATCAGGTGCCCCAAAATAAGATGACCAAAATGGACGGTTAGTAAAAGATCACAGCTAACCATTATTAGTCATATGCATTTAGCCCATCTGATGACGGGACCATCCTAGATTTCGGGACAGGTACTTCTCATGGTAGGTTCCTGACTGGTACATATCCCTGGCCTCTCACACGTGTTATACTTCAGCACGTGTGACTTCAATCTATCCTCCCGCGAATGCTTGCTTGGGTATTTCCAAGTTTATCATTCGGTTTGTTGAGAGATATTGGACGGATGAGCTTTGCTTGTACAAAGGCATCCGTGCGATACATGTGGTGGCCCCCACCACGTGGATGATTTGAAAAAAAAAAAAAAATGGTTTTTACATGTTGTAGAGTCCTGGTGGTTCATCTGGTACAGATGAGCTTTGCTTGGCTGGAATCATCTACCGCACCTGTTTTACCAAGCTGCGTAAGACACAGGCATTATAGGGCCCACCATATTTCTATGTAAATCCACTCCGCTAATCAGGTACAAACCGTTATTTGAACCGTACATGAAATATTTAAACTATTAAAAGGCTCCTATGGGCCATAACAGTAGGAATAATGTAAATTTGCTCCCAAAACCAGCCGTATGGCCCACCTAACTTTTGGATCTGGTTGATTTTTGTATTTTCACTTCATCCTGATCAGATTCATTTGATTAACGGTTTTGATGAAAGATACACTCCAAGATAACCCAACACACAAACCAATGGTTGGCATCGAATTCTCATCTTCCCCTTTTATAGTCCACCTGAGTTCTGGATATTGCATAATTTCGTTTATATCGTACAGAATCGATGACAGAACCTGATAGACGGTGTGGATTTTAACGTACAACTGGTGGGACCAACAGAGCTTTGGTATTTTAGGGGCTGCTTAAGTTAGAGGACTCCACCTTTGCTGGACGCCGATTTGACCGTGGGCCTATCTTGATGTATGTGTTGTATATCCACTCCTTCCATCAGTTTTCCAACTCATTTTGGATTTTGGTCCTAAAAATGAAGCTGCATCCAAATCTCAAGTAGACCACACAATAAGAAACATGGTGGGCCCAATCAACATGGGCGTTTTACAGGCTGCTTAAAATAGATGGTGTGGATGATTCCGGTATATATTTCAAGTGGTTTGAATTCAAGACAACTGATTTACATGGTGGGACACGTGTGAAAGGACGGCCTAGATCTTGCACAATTCTTTCATGCTATGTTGCGCGTGTAGTCGGTGTCTGCCCGATTATTAGCCACGCGACACGACTTGCTTAAAAAGTAACGATAAAGGAAATATCATGTTTTTACTTCTATGTTAGTTTACCACTATCCCAGAGATAGCGTGACTCCCCACACAATAAAAATTGCATGGTTACATTTACAATCCAGACCGTCCAAACAGTTTATCAAATTGTAGATTGAGCAGAAACAAAAAATTAAGCTGACTTTACTATCTAATTTTGAGATTAGAATTTGGGCAACTCAATATTTCGATTTCACCATTCATTTGATAACTATCTATTGGTTGGTTAGGATTGCTTGGTCAGTATGATTTTTGAGGTACTCTCCATCCACAAATTACCCTTCGATTTGGATGGCCTGGATGGACATAAGCCATACGTTTGCGCCGCAGTGGAGGATGAGTCACCACCATTTTCAAGATAATTATCATCCCGAGAGTTGGCATAGAAGGAACGGTCACCTTTTCCTATAAAATGGACCCATACCTCTCGTTTTTTTTAGGCCGCAGAGAGGGAGAGAGAGGAAATGGAGAAGGGATTTATGGTGGAGATGGTTACCATGTTATGTCTCATTTGGGTGGTGACAGCAGTGCCAGGAACTGCCACTTACTATAATCCACCTTATGTTCGTGAGTACCTATATAATTATGTGTCCTATATTTTCATTATTTATTTATTTATTTACGTGTGTATTTATTTATCCACGTGTGCATTTAAAGAAACGTGTACAACATCCTCACCTATCATCAGATTGGAAATACATAAATGATTCTTTTTGCTTGGGTGGAGACGAGGACGAACCGATTTGACTCAAATTCAGGTATATATAATAAAAAATTCTAAATTTTAAATATCTCTAACCCTACATGCTAGACCCGACCTACCCCACCCGATCCCAAACTCTTTCTTCCTCACTCATCCTCCTCTTCCAAGTTTGGCAACCACCCACTACCATCACCAACCTCTCTCTCTCTCTCTCTCTCTCTCTCTCTCTCTCTCTCTCTCTCTCCCACCCTACTCTTCCAAGCTTGATAGTTGCACGACAGCTACCCACCACCATCATTGGATTCACCACCGTCCTCCTCTCTTTCCCCTCTACTCCCTCCCTCCCTCATCTCTCGATTTGAATCGGTGCTAACTCAAACTGACTCAGTATTTTTTACTGGGTCAGACTCGGTTCGGATTTGTTTAGGCCAGACCTGGATTTGGATCGTGTAATGCCTTGAAAATTGGGTGTCGTGCATACGCTCGGCTCCCAAGTTCCCGGGTGTCACTAATTTGTGTTTAATCAGGCTTAAAATGCGCAGCATAGAATTCCTTGGAACATGAAGTATAATCACAACTAGTTTACTGAAATGAAAGAGGTCAACATATATAAGTCCAAAATAATATAAAAGGGTCGCGCAAGGCGTTACCCGACAGAATTACAAAAATATGTCCAAAAAGAATGATAAGCTAAGTTCACCACTCAGCGATCCACAATAGGCTGTTAATCTATGGCGAACCACACCATCAGCTGGAAGTAGGACAGCTCGTCCTCCTCGTCAATGCCAGCACCGCTTGGCTCCTCGAACTCATCGCTACCTGCAGCTACTAAAGAGTCTGGTTGGTGTTTTAAAACACCGTCCCAGAGTGGGAGTGAATAATTAACTCAGTGGGTGCTATTAGTCTTAAGTCGTAACAAACATCAATTATATTATGAATTTAATGAAAGACAATCATTCAGAAATACTTAACTAATCTTGTTAATGCATATGCATGATAGATGATATGATGCATGCCCTCGCCACAACACTCCCTCGAGCAACTCCATTTAACGGTCGCGTATAACCAACATTCCCTAAGAGCGACCTCGACTACTGAGTCACCACCCTAACTAGTGCGATGCAATGATCGTGTTAGCCAAGTTTTTAGTTAAGTTCATTCATCCAGCAAGTTGAGAAAACTGGTACACCCCACGTATCAATGCCCTAAACCGGTTGCGAGGCCAATGCCCCTAACGTGTGAGGCCGAGACCCCGCGATCCTTGATCCCGTCGGGTTTCCCCCATCCCCGACTTTAAGCACATGGGGAGTGTTGAAATGTGGGATCGCTCGCGGTCACTATGGGGAGGCGCATCACCCCAGCGTAGGCCGACAGCTCGGACACAGTTTCCCATTCCATCATGCTCAGCTCTCGAGTCAGTGGATCGATTTCAAATGATTGGCAATGGGCTCCAATGGTTGAAGGGTGTTTCAGGTTCCATATAGGTGTGGACAAACATGGTTAACAAATAAGGTTGGTCAATAAGTAGGCTAGACCGCACAAGTTTAGGCGAGTATGGGACAGATGACATCGGGTACGAGCGACTCATGTAGCCTAACTACTGTCGCCTACACGCACCCTTCCAAATCCATGGGTTTAACCTCATGACAGTCCTACCAACGGGACCACCTTCACTCTCCTCATATTCCTGACCAACCCAAGGATTTGATGGTAATCTATAGCATGCCAACTAGCAAGGTTATCATCTAGCATAAAACAATATCATGTTTCATATTTTCTCAACATACAATTTAGATTTTCCTATCAAGTAAAGCTACCAATATCATGAATCAAGAGTGCATGTGTTTTGTGTGGGTTAGTGAGGAAGCTAAGCACTTCTTATACCTAATAGAACCAAATACACAAGAATTAATGGATCATACATGCTATGAGGCAACATTATATGAGAACCAAACAAGACAAGTACATGCAATCATCCATTCAAATCAAATCATACGAAAGGCAACAATATTCTATAACCATTCCATGTGAATCGATAGGATCAAGGGTAGGGTCTTTCCTAGGTTCGTTTAGATTCTCCAAATGCATCATCCAAGCAAGCAAAATCATTAAACTCATACTAAAATTGATGCTAAGCCACCTAAGAACAATAGTCCACACCTATGGATCGTTGAAGACGTTAGGAAGTGATCTAGGGTTGCCAAATTCACGGGTTGATTCGTAGAGATCTTGAGCCAAATGAACTTGCATGTTAGGATTACATGCATTTCCTACCTCAAACTCAAAGATTAACAAAAAGGATGGGTGCTTACCTCCCCATTCGGATGGAAGTGGCTTATAGTTGTGGATATGGGAAGGGGAATATATTTCTCTAAGGCTCTAAGCTTCCTTGGGCCGCACCTCCTACCACACACTCCTTTCCTTTCTTCTTCCTCTCTCTTTCTCCTCCTTTCTCCTCTTCCTCTTCTCCCTTTTTCTCTTTTCTCTCTTTCCTTTCTCTAGGGCAAATTCGTATAGGGAGAGGGGTGCCCCAAAGAAGCCCCTTTTATAATGTCAGATTTGGTGTAAATGGCCCTAAGTGTTGGGTTTTTACTATACTAACCATATGAGAGGGTTTTTCTAACTTCTAGGGCCCACTATGGGGTGTAGGAGTCGACACCCACCATTGGATAGTTAACCCTAGTGATGATCTACGCACAGACACAATCGGCCCACCATTTGGACGCGCCGATCAACATATATGATTAAAAGTCTGTTCAACGGTCATCGATGGTCGATCGGGGCCGCGGCTATACGGATATGAGCAGGGAAATATCCTTATTCTATATGTGAAGTTTGGTCGTAAACTGACGGTCTGAAATCCTCAACTTTGCATAAGAGTGGATGACCCAATTTACTTAAGTTCCAGCTCCTTTTTTTTTTGGGTATTTGCATTTTTCATGCATTCGTCTTTTGGCTCAAGTTGAGCAGTTCTGGATAGTACCCAGGTCCGACTTTCGCGATGGACATCAAGCCCCGTGAGACGGATATTATTCTATAGTTTTGGAACTAGTGGCCCACTAACGGGCGGTCTAGAGCTTGTTCGGAGAATCGGAGCATTTCTGAAATGAATTTGGTAGTGAGATTTCTCGTGGGCAATGATTAGGGTTTGGATTAACTATGTTCATAGTGTGACCCATTTATAACTAGTGAAAGTGGAGATTTGATCATGATTACTCTGAACCGTCGGTTTTAGGCTAAATGAGTAACGGGATTGATTTGGTCTATTAGTCAAAATCCAGCCGGATTCGTTGGCTTCCTACAGTTGATTAATTGGACTTGTGCAGTTCTTTATTGGTACCAGCCGTGTACAACTAACATTAAGTGCTAATAGTCAGTAAGTGATATTATAAGCTAATTACAGAAGAAAATTTCAAGAATTTTTGGAAATCCAAAATAGTGAAAAATCCAGGATGTTACAGATCGGTTCCGTTATGCTGGACTCAATACTGAGTCGAGTCGAGTTCAGGTCAGGCCTATTTCAAAAACGGATCAAGTCGGGTTAGCCCTAACTCGGTCCAACTCGACTCGATGCCTAGCTCTAGTTCAGCCTTAATGGAAAAGTTTTCAATCAACAGTTCAGCCTGACCACTTAGGGCATGGATTGGGCACTGGCAGATGAAAGAATTAAGTGGACCACACTACAAGAAGTAGTTGGGATTGGACTCCTATGGTTGAAAACTTTTTTATGCCCACCGTGATGTTTATTTGCCATCTAACATGTTCATAAGGTCACAAAGACCAGTCTGAAGGGAAAATATAAATTTCAGCTTCATCCAAAACTTCCTTGGTCCCCAAGAAATTTTCAACGGTAGGATTTGTAAGTGCTATAGTTTCTATCCCTCTTTGTTGTCAAATTTGTAGTGCCAAAATCACTATTATACTCTGTTATATATAACTTGCATAAGTGAAGCTTTCTTAAGGATCAACATTCATTAACAAGCTAAGTTCACAACAAGCAAAGCTCTCAAGTACAAGACTCAAGATCTTGAATGAAAGAACTGCTCACAAGACTCAAGCTGAAACTCAAGCTGAACTCAAGACTCAAGCTGAAAGTCAAGCTGAACTCAAGACTCAAGCTGGAACTCAAGCCACTTTCAAGATTGAGCTACTTCAAGGTTTAATCTTCATCAAGACTTCAAGGCTCATTCTTCATGGTCTCTTGTTTCAATGTCCATACTTCATGATTGAGGTTTGTTTGACCATAGGATGACCTTAGAAGTAGGTCATTTCGGATACATAAGTCGAATGTTATTTTTCATGTGATTGGTCTGTTCTTCGACCAGTCTTAGGTCTGCTTCGACTAGTCCTAGACTTGCTTCGACCAGTCTAAGAAAATCCTGGATCGATCGTAAGTTTGTTACAAATTAGGATAAAATCAAGTTAGCCTTCGACTAGTCACGGAATCTGCTCGACTCGTAGGAAGCAGTGTTTCGCATCTTCGACCGATCGTAGAATCTACGACTCAAGTCCGGCCGAACCTTTGCAGGACCTACGACCAGTCGAAGGAAACCTACGACCAGTCGTAGGTGACCTACGACCAGTCGTAGAACGGTCAAAGCAAATCCCGCCAGATTTTTCAAATATCTGTTAGAGCTTCGACTAGTCGTAGAGCACTCTAGACCAGTCGAAGACCTGATCTTCTCACCTATAAATAGTGCACGAATCTCAGAAGAAATCATCGATTTAATTATAGTATTCAAGCCAATCTTCGTCGAACTTCTGAGAGATAATTCTGTGCTCCATCTAAGCTAAGTGTGCTTATTTAATATTCTCTTTCCTTAGCTTTATTTTAATTGATTTTGTTTCTTATATTCCAATCTGATTTGATAAAGAGGAATTATTATTCCCTTTCTTTGGAATCAAAATCAATTAAGGCAAGCCCTGTTTGGTTTAATTTAAAATCAATTAGAACTAGAACCATTGTAATCGAGTACTGGACATTGAACTTGGACATTCAATCATCTACTTTGATTTGGTTCTACCGGGCTGCTACAACGAAGGAGATATTCAGGTATTTTACATATTGTAAATTCCTTTCTATTATTTTGGTTTCTTTCAAGATTTGCCAGAAAAATCTTGTTATTTTGGTTATCTGAGGAAAGCCAAGAAAACTCGAAAGTGGGTTTTTAATTATGTAAGCCCACATACAAAGACACAATTGTAAGGGTTTTGGGTGAACCTGGGAAAACCTATTTTTAGTGAACGCTAATATCCCCCGTGTGAGGATATTAGGAGTGGAGTAGCTTTTTGTGTGGCTGTTGTATAACAGTTGGTGAACACACAGACGAACCACTATAATCCCTTGAGTTGTGGTTGATTGTTTTATTTTTCTAATTTTTTATTCTTTTTGTGGGATGTATGTATGGTGGTGAATGTTGTAATTATTTCAAGCTTTGTGAGAATGTTGTAATAGCTTAGAATTTACTTTCTGCTATTCCTTTATAAGCTTGTTTTTCAATTTCATTTGAAAGTTGTTCCAGCAAGGTTGCCCTGCCATTTTTATGGTGTATGGCTGTCCCTAGAACAATACATCTTTAATTACAAGTTATTTCATTTCAGTTTATATTTAATTCTGTATTCCTCTTCGATTTGAGACTTGATACAAAGACCTTTCTAGAAATAAGGTTGTCCTACCACAAACTCTGTTTTTGGTGTAAGGTTGTCCTTAGAATAACGTTTGTATCAACCTCTCAAGATCTGAATTTTGAGGTTGTTTTACTTTCCTGCATTGTTATTTAATTTGGCTATCATTTTCTTTATTATTCCGCTGTTATAAGTTTTTATTTGGCATTGTCCTATTCACCCCCCCTCTAGGACATATAGCTTGGCCTTTTCAGGATTTTAATCCCCACTACTTATTGTGGTGTGGTCAACTTGATCCTTCAATATTCCTCCTTTTTGGGTTCAAGTCCTAAAATGATTTTTAAAATGGATGGATGGCATGGATTAAACATATACATCAAAGTGGGCTCCACAGAACCCCTGACAGGACGGACCGTCCATCTCTAGCTAGGTCCATCCGATCAAATATCTAGCCCACTATGGTTTAATACTTGTTAGATATGTCCATCTGATGTATGCTGACCTCCATAAATTTGTGATGGACAGCCTCATCATGCTATGGCAACCAAAACTACGGTGTGATGATCGCTGGGGCCAGTGATACTATCTGGGGTAATCGGGCCGCATGTGGGAGGCGCTATTCAGTGAAATGCACTGCTCAGGCAAACTCAATGCCTTGACCTTGTAAAGGAACCAGCGTCGTCATGAGAATCGTTGATTATTGCCCATCACCAGGCGGCAATGGTACCATCCACTACAAGAAAATAGGCCTTTAGCCACAATTTTTTAGACTCAGTTAAAAATATGGAGGCTAAATGTGTCTTTTAGCCTCGGTTGCTAAGGAATTGAGGCTAAAAGTTCATCTTTCGCCTTAGTTGTATAGGAACCCAGGCGAAAAGTCTACCTTTTAGCCTCAGTTGCATAGGGACCGAGGCGAAAAGTCTACCTTTTAGCCTCAGTTGCATAGGAACCGAGGCGAAAAGTTTACCTTTAGGCCTCAGTTGCATAGGAACCGAGGTGAAAAGTCTACCTTTTAGCCTCAGTTGCATATGAACAGAGGCGAAAAGTCTATTTTTAACCTCAGTTGCATAGGAACCAAGGCAAAAAGTTTACCTTTTAGCCTCAGTTGCATAGGAACCGAGGTGAAAAGTATATTATTTTAGCCTCAATTGCATAGGAACCGAGGTGAAAAGTCTACCTTTTAGGCTCAGTTGTATAGGAGCCGAGGCGAAAAGTCTACCTTTTAGCCTCAGTTACATAGGAACCGAGGCGAAAAGTCTATTTTTTAGCCTCAGTTGCATAGGAACCGAGGTAAAAAGTATATTTTTTAGCCTCAGTTGCTTAGGAACCGAGGCGAAAAGTCTACCTTTTAGCCTCAGTTGCATAGGAACCGAGGCGAAAAATCTACCTTTTAGCCTCGGTTGCATAGGAATCGAGGTGAAAAATCTACCTTTTAGCCTCAGTTGCATAGGAATCGAGGCGAAAAGTCTACCTTTTAGCCTCAGTTGCATAGGGATCAAGGTAAAAAGTCTACCTTTTAGCCTCAGTTGCATAGGAACTGAGGCGAAAAGTCTATTTTTTAGCCTTAGTTGCATAGGAACCGAGGTGAAAAGTCTACCTTTTAGCCTCAGTTACATAGGAACCGAGGCAAAATATCTACCTTTGATACGCAGGTACTTAGAAATTGTATAAATGGCATGCCTGTAATTTGAATTAATTGGTGTATGGTGATATTTGATGATTTGACTAGATCGGTGGACATTTATTGGATGGTTAAAATGAAAAATATCCAATGGTCCTACTTCAACAATCAAGTGTCCATGAATACAAATGCACCACACATGCTAACATGATACGTGTGAGAGATCTCATATGTTTATAAAATGGCTTGCACTTTTCACGTGTAGCTTCATGAAATCACGAATGCTCACCGACCGTGAAATCCAAGCCAGTGGATTTCTCAATTTGAGTCATGCCAAAAGTCTACTTTTTAGCGTCAATTGCATAGGAACAAGGTAAAAAGTCCACTTTTTAGTCTCAATTGCCTAGGAACCGAGGCCAAAAGTCTACTTTTTAGCCTCAGTTGCATATGAACTAAGGCTAAAAGTCTTCATTTAATAATATTGAAAAAAATTGAGAATCTTGAAAGAATTAATAAATTTTAAAATTTTTGACAATTATGAAAAAATTGAGAATTTTGAAAAAAAATTGAGACAATTGTGAAAAAATTAAGAATTTTGAAAAAAAAAATAAAATTGAGAGTTTTGAAGAGATTTGAATTTTGAAATTTATAAGAACTAAGAATTTTAAAAAAAATTTGAGAACTTTTAAAAAATTAAGATTTTTTTTTTTGAAAAATTAAGAATTAAAAAAATGATAATTATGAAAAAGTATGATTTTTTAAAAATTGAGAATTTTTAAAATTTTTGAAAAAAAAAAGAATTTTGAATTTGAGAATCTTGAAAAAAATTGGAAAATTTTAAAAAATAGGAAAATTTTAAAAAATTGAGAAATTTCAAATAATTGAAAATTCTGAAAAAAATTAAGAATTTCTAAAACTATTAAGAATTGATTTTTTTTTTTTTTTTTTGATAATTTTGAAAAAACTGAGAATTTTAAATTTTTTTGATAAATTTCAACAAATTTATAATCTTGAAAAAATTTAGAATTAAAAAAGAAAATTAAGAATCTTGATTTTTTTTCCTTTTTGAGAAAACTGTTTTCTGTGGTGGGGTCCACTAGAGGTTTGGATCTGACTCATTCTTTGGATCATGCTCTAAAATGATCTCTTCAAATGGATGGACGGTGTGGATATAATACGTGCATCACGGTGGGGCCCGCAAAAGTTGGTGACGTCGCTACTCGACCTGTCAGTAGCTAATCCGCGGCTACCCCATCCTATATATCTGAAATCCCCAATTTCATTTCTCAGCTTCGATCGAATTCTACAACTCTCTCTCTCTCACTTCGTGAAACTCCATCTCTGCTAGCTTTTCTCACTTGACCTCAATTCATCCCCACCAAATCGTCTCTCTTCCTAATATCTTTACCTTCCGTTCGGAACATCTCTCTCGATCGAGGTAAGTATCGTTAAAATCGGTGATCCGACGCTCCGAATCGAGGATATGGAGAAATCGGAGGCCGAGTTGCGGATCTGTGTCGAGAAGCTACGGCAGAACGTTGAGGAGCGGGATGAGATGATCCGGTTCATGTCGAGAAGTTGCGGCAGAACGCTGAGGAGCGGGATGAGATGATCCGGTTCATGTTAAGGAAGGCGGATGATGAGGAGGATGTGAAGGAAACAGAGATCCGTGGGCACAGATCGAAGAGCAGGGCCACGTTTGGTAGGAATGTGGAAGAAGGCGGCGATTTAGGGGAGTATTGCATGGATTTTTCGAGGATTGGGAGAATTAGGGTTTCGCAAGGGTTAGATCCGATCCTTGAGGCTTGTTTCATGGAGAGGATTATGGAATGGAATGCTGCTGAAGTGGACGGGATGACAGTTCTTTACAAGCAAAGGAATGACTTTGGGAGGGATTTCTTGCCATCAGCTTCTATTGCTTGGATGGAACGGTCGAGTGAATGGCAGTAGGTTTGTGCTTCTTCTTCTTTCTCTTTCTCAGTTTCAGGAGCGTGTATAACACACACACACACACACACACACACACACACACACACACAGATTCAAACTGAAATTAGAGAAGGGAAATCCTGTTGTAGAAACAATAGAGAAGAAGAAAACAGATTGTGTGGTCAGTTGAAGTAGCTCAAGATTCCAAAAGAGGAAGGAGAAATTGGAGCAACAGGAAGGAGTGGAGTTAAATTTTCTCAGCAAACTTGGTCATGTCCAAAAGATTGAGATTCTGAATGGCATTGCTGACATGAAGAATGAGCTCAGGTCCTTCATGGTATGGGTTCTATGTTCTGAATTTCCTGTTTTTATATATGATTCTGTCTGTAATTCTGAATTCTTATTTTAAAGGGGCTACTATAGGGGAGGGCCACAAATTTCATTTTCTTTCATCTGAAATTTCTTTTTTATCAGTTTGTGGTTTAGAGTGCATTTGGTTGCATCAAATATCATGAAATTTCATGATTAGGTGCAATCAAATGCACAGCTAGTGAGAAAAGGGAAGTGCCATTTTTAGGTCTTCCATTTAATTAGTATTGACAGTTTGCGGAGTTTTAGATCACAAGGATTTGAAATCAGTGTTAATATTCTTTCAGATTACAGGTAATGCACTTACATCTTTTTGAAATTTTTATATCTGGTGTTATTTACCTTGACAAGTGGGAATATGCCACAAGGATACAAATTTACATGCAGGCATATTGATTTTTAGCCTGAAAAGTGACGAAAATGCATCAAGGAAATGCATTTAGCTTCTCTTACATGATTTTTATCTTGAAAAGATGTGACATTTTCATCAAGGATGGGCACTTAGGTTCCCTTACGTAAATTTTTTATCCTGAACAGTGGGTTCAATGCCTGAAGGTTATGACATTATGATAAAATTTAAAAAAATTAAATAAAAATCGAATTTTCTATGGGTTTTCCTTTTTTGGAAGAAATTGTGGTGAATTACTGCAAGAAACTCGATTTTAAGCTCATGATTATAAGCTAAAAATAATAATTTAGTTCCATTTTCTTGTTTTATGGTAGGCATTATTGCAAGCTAAAACCAATTCAAATTTTGTTCAAGACAAGTTGCACTCAGGTATTTCGCTTTTGAAGTTTGGTATCATGGAGAGTTTCCACTATGCATGAACTATTATAATTAATTTTTGTAAATAAATTGTGTAGGATGAGAATGATGTCTGGTATAAAAAATAAACAAAAAGAAATGTCATCCTGCATTAATTAGATCCAATTTTTTCATGTGTATGCGTGCATGTTTGGGTCTTGCAAGACTGTGGAATTCATAGCAGTCCACTGGCTTTTAAATTAATCAAGAATTTTTGCCAAATTTAAGAAAATATTAGATGCATATATTTGGATTGATGAGTATAATCTTTGCTACCATCTCTGTTGCTGCTGCCAAAATTTCTAGATCCTTCTTGAGTTGCTATTTCTTCACATCTTTAGCAGCACTTCTTTTTTTCTTGACTAATCATGTGCACATTGTAAATTTAGAGATTTGGTTCTCAAGAACTCATTGAAGAGGATTTCTTGCTTGGCGCCTGTTACTTACACGCGAGAAGATACTCATTGAAGAGGATTTCCATGTGGACTGATTCTATCAGAACAAAGATTGTTCTCTTTTCTTGAACAATCCTCTGTTTAAGAGTGTAATGTTGGATACAATGTATTGTATTGTCAATTATTTCAGTGCAAATTGGAAAATTCTTTAGCTACATTATCATAGAAACTAAAATTGATTTGATTTAACTCAACCTTTAATGGGTTTTGTTCTATTATACTAAACAGGGTTGTGCTAGGAATCCTACTCATGCATTCATGGGGCTTGTCAGCAAGGGTCTTGAGCTATGGATATATTAGGTATGAAAACTGCACTTTCTAAAAACTGATTCTTTTCTGATATTCTGGCAAAATATTGCAAAAACTGGTGCAGAACTCAAGGTACCTGTCATCCTTGATCCCTACTCTGATTGATTGTCTGTTTGCTGAGTTTGGAGTTCCCAAAGCACCAATTCACATGGGGAACAATGTAGTAAACAGTTCCATTGAAATTCTTGTTCCATGCATATTCTGTTTTTAGGCTGTTTGCATAGAGGGGAGTGTCACCCATATGCTAGCAATAGTCCACTATGTCAGAAGATCCAAAACCTTCAACTGGAGTATGGCAAACATAATTTCCAGTTCAGGACTGAAAATTAGGCAATGTGTTTCCTGAACAGAGGATCCGCCATGTGTGAAGCTCAAGTACATAGCTTACTATGAGCAGTCCTAATTACAGGGTAGCATAGTAAGCATAGCATCCAATGTTTGTATGTGATCGTTCCTCATTAATTAGAGAGAATTTTCTTATGATTAAAAGCAGGAATCGGGTCATGGGTTGGGCTATTGCGTCACCATCATCAACATATGGCTAATTTAATGGCCATGTAGCCACATTTCCAACATGGGATATTTATTGGAAAGTTAAAAAGTGAAAAATCCAATGTTCCTGTTTTAACAAAAAAGATGCCCACTAATTCATATGTTAGGACTGTTCAAACAATATGATGTTTGGAATGTGTCTTAGAAGTGTAGCAGTGTTGCCTATTTTCATCCATCGTTTTTGTATGGGCCCACCATCATTGTATGCAAGCATTTTGTAACATATCTGCTATCACATTGTAGCAGCCAGTTTGAATGGTTGCATGGCAACTGTAACCAACCTGAAAAATCCGGTGAACAAATGGTGTTATGGTGTTGCTCCTATTACGGTGGGATATCCATTCCTTTTTAAAATTAGAATCTAAACTGTCATTAGTTATGATTGCTGCAGCCAAATTTTATTCATTGTTTCCTGTTCTGAACTTGGCAGCACAATAAACTTCATGTGATATTGAAATCAGTTTCTTCTTGCACTAGAAAAAGACTCGAGCAAGGTCTTTTTGGTTTTTCGTGTTATCATCAACATATGGCTGATTGAATTAAAGCATCCTAGATATGATTCATAATTCAGAAAACTTGGAATACAAATACAGTCATGGTTGTATTTTCAAGCTTGTGGAAATGGACAGATGAGAGTGGGAGGAATAGTATAATGCCAACTTAGAAATTGTGATGATTTTTTCTATATGCTGTAGGCACAAGTTGATTTGCTCTCATTCAATTAGTCAAGAAAACCTCATAAGTCAAAGCTTCTCAAGGATTTGATTGTTCAGGTAGTTTTTCTATTTGTATTCTGATTTAATAAGTTCTGAGCATGATCATTACTGCCATTTTTATATATACTTTAGGTATATCGACATGATGATAATAACATGGAAAACATGAGAATTCATGGATTGTTGGCTCCATAAAAGCCTTTTGGGTAAGTAGTTTCAGACCTTTTCTGTGCTGTTTTCTTGCTCATGTTTGAAAAAATGAAATAAATCATCGAGTTTCCTCATTCAGATACATTGTAGAAGCCCTGGAGATGCTATTGATGTCCATGGCAAAAGATGGCACTGAGGCTCTTGGGCTCAATGGGAAATGATGCTCCTTTGGCTGTGATGTCCAACAGAGAGAAACTTACATTTGAGTATTTCAAGCAGATGTTTGCTCAGGTAACAAACCCACCGATTGATCTGATCCGAGAGAAAATAGTCACGTGGAAGGGGACCTTACTGAAATAGTTCATGTGGAAGGCTATGTGGCAGTTTGTTTGTTTTGAAAACTTTCAATAGACCATTAATTGTTTTGTTGGTATTGTGCTGATTGTTGTCTTGATGGATGTTAAATGGGTGAAACATGCACAGGTTCAATGATTGGTTGATTATAATATTGTTAGCTTTTGTTGATAGAAACTAGATTTAGCATCAATTATTGATAAATGAGGTTAAAAATTGAATTTGACCTCACTTGATGCCAACAAAGGCTAAATCTATCTTTAGTCTCAGTTTTGCCTCAATTACCTAAACTGAGACTACAACTCCCGTGGTTAAAGGCTTTAGCCTCGGTTGTTGAGAACCGAGGTTAAAAATAGATTTAGCTTCAATTGGAGGCAACTGAGGATAATATTTAGATTTAGCCTCATTTTGAGAAAACTGAAGCTAAAAAGGTTCTTTTAGCCTCACTTGAAGAACCGAGGCTATAAAAGTCATTTTAGCCTCGATTGCTAAAACTGAAGCTAAAGCCTTTAGCGACGGGGATTTCAACCTCGGTTTGGATAACTGAGGCAAAGCTGAGGCTAAAGGCTTTAGCCTCAGTTTTTAACCTTTTTAGCCACAGTTTTGAACCGAGGCTAATGCCCCCTTTTCTTGTAGTGATCAATCTATCTCGAGACGCCTTCAATACCATTGCCAACCTCAAAGCTGGCAAGATCAAGATCGACTATCAACAGCAAGGCCCATCTGTTATCCATTGATCAGATGGTTTCAGTCATTCAATCTGATTGATATTTTGACCATGGCCCATTAATTGGATTGTACGGATTACTATGCATGTGTACAAAATATATCTTGAAGGTAGTCTACGTATACCGTTGATTAACTGTTGATCTTATGTTTGGAAATGTAGGGTTTGAAATGCTAGAGATGGAGAGAGGAGTATAGAAGCAATAATGGTAGTGCAATCTACCTTTCCCATGTATTTTCTACTTGGGTCTGGTTCATGCTTCATATACGTTCACGAGGATCATGTACCATTTGGCTCTTATGATGTTAAATTCATGGATATGAATATGATACATTAAATAAAGGCACCCTTCTCTCCCTTGTTTACATGATCTTGGTGGGTCGTCATCATCACCCAATGGTGAAAATGGGCTGGGCTTGAACGGGTACGATTGTTCAATCCGGCTTTGGGATGAGGCTAAAGGCCTGTAGCTGGGCTTGGGCATGAGTATTGAGGCCCAATGACTACTAGTGGTGACATTCGTATGGGCCCAACATGACAGCCGGGCCAGGCCCGACCATTCTAAGTCTATTGGAATGGGCACTTAGCTAGCAGGCTGGGCTAGACTTGGACCAAAATGCTTTTCTAGTAGGCTAGGTTGGGCTCAGGCTAGTTATATAACACTTGTGTCGGATCAAGAATAGGCTGTCATTATCATCAGGGGTACCTCTTTACAAATGAATATTTGATAAGTAAAATTACTAAAAAGAGTAAAAAAGATCTTTCAAACAACATTCACTCTTGTCCATTTGTGAATCTAAACCATCCCTCATACTCACTCTTATCCATTTGTGAATCTAAACCATTCCTCGCATTTTATACCCTTACGTGATCGTATCTTACTGTTGAGTTTTAATCCCAACGGTTAGTAGTACATCATCGATCATCTAAAATCTCCATAGTGTAGATGTCCATACCTTACATCACTCTTCAGAAAATCTATTTATGCGGGTCCAACCGTGATTAAAATTTAACTAATGCATTCTAAATCCAATTGAGCTATATACTTTCAATCTTAGCATTTGACTCCGAAGATCTACTGTCCATTGAAATTTCCATCATATCCATGGGATAACCCGCTTGAAAATCAGTCAAAGGCTATCATTTCGATCTATGATGACCCCCAATAAATCTAATGGTTTACATTTCACATAGGAAAATGTCTAAACGTATATTCAGAGCCCCTAAGCCATATAGGAAGAATCCTACACATTTTATCATTTCTAAAACAAAAAAGATCAGATGTGATGATCTTATATACATCTTACATTGTGCACCTCACTCAAGAGAATCATCATCCGACAATCGATCTGAAGGATTGACCATTCATCTACACCCAAACACCTTAAGAAAAGCCCCGTGAAACACCTTATTTACAATTTCGAAGGCAATTTGACCGTTAATTTCAAATCCAACATCTTCTAATTGTCAGATTTAGAATAAGTGATTGACATCAACTTTTGATGATCTCAACCATTCAATGGGTGGGCCACTAAGCACTACAATCCTTAATAAACCTATAGCTCAACCTCTAACCTTACACACATGTGAACTAGTCCAATTGGCACGCAAGCGTAAAAGTTTAAAAAACGATAGTTTTCCCTAGCATGGAAACAACATTCGAATAGACTTATCCTGGTTTTCCTGTTATAGAAGCATGACATAGACGATATATATCGGATAGATCTTTGATTCCTATATGGATTCCAGTAAAGCCCATAACGTCTAGAATTTTATTTTCTCACCACTTCTTTCAATAATGTGTGACCGCTGAGGGCTTTTGAATCAGAAATACTAAAGACACTCAAAAAATCTAAATTGTAGAGTTTGTAGGACCTACTGCCGTCTCATAACAGGGAGTTCTATTCAATGTTCGAAAGGCCATCTTCCTCGTAAACAGCCTGCGGCAACCTAAATAGTTATCTCTTGTGAACCACCAACCAAATTGTAACGTATTGGATTTCCTTTTTTTTTTTTTTTTTTATAAACACACGCACACACACCACCACCCACTCGGACCATAGTGAAATCAGATTTCACCACCTATGGGTACTTGAACCCCTGAGGTGTTGAAACTCCTGAGAGTCTATCACCAGAGCAAGAGTATTTTTGCTAACTTGGAGTTGGACGTCCTCGGGTATTATCTCTGATTTTTAGATTTGAGTGCATATCTGTGCATGCATTCGCATTTGTTCAGGACCAAAATGAATAATGTGGGGTCCATCAAAAGCAACTAAAAGAATGGAAGTTCAAACATTAATGATTGTGGACCAACCCTGGCAGTGCCACCGCAAAAAAAAAAAAGGTTTTTAGATAGTCTCCGGCGGTCCCACCGGAACAAAAATGGACAGCAGGTGGCAATGCCACCGCCATCCCTTGTTCAACAACATTATACATTTCAGATTTTGATAATTTCGTTGCATTGACTTCAAAAATTCATATCTTTTAGTTTACAAGTCCAATTGAGGTGATTTAAAAGCCAAATTGAAGCTCGATGAGTGTAGTTTTATATATAAAGAAATAAATAAATAAATAAAAGCTTCAAAGGAGGTTAATTTTATGGAGTTTTGAAAACTACCAAAATTTTTGGTTTAAGGCAGCTGGTACTTCTGAAATTTTTTTTAAAAAAAATTAGAATTTGAAATGTAATGAAATTTGGTGGGGCTAAAGTATACTTGATAATAAACTAATAGAAAAATAATAAAAATAATTTAGTAACTGAAAGTGCCAAAAATATCATATGAAATAGACTTATTGAAACTAAAAAATTTCTACAACTATATGTTGTCGATGGGCTGCGTGTATCATTTTCATCTGAGAGTTTTTATCCTCAGTGAATTTTAAGAAATTTCTTCTTGTCATACTAGAAATCATCGTATATGATTAAATTAAAATTTTCTATTTTAGTATATTTTACTAAATCAGGTAATTTCAAATATAGTTGAATTATGGTTCTTGATTAGGTTGATTAGAGTCGAATCATTGTTTCCGCTAATTACAAATAGGTCGCACTATGAAATTTGCTAATCCAAACCCTAATAATTGCTCATAAGAAATCTCACTACCCAATTCGTCCCGAAAATGCTCAGATTCACTAGATTAGATCCAGATCGCACGTTAGGGGTCTGCTAGACTCGAAACTATAAAATAACGACCATCTTACCAAGCTTGACTTCCATCACGGATGTTGAGCAGGGATAGTGTCCCGAATTGATCAACTTGGACTCGTAAGGATAAGTGCATGTGATGTCTTGAAATCAATACAAAACTTAAGTTAGTTGCCTGTGTTCGGTCTTTATCGAAGTTGGGGCTTTTGGGCGATTAGATTGTGACTAAATTTAGGGCAACAACCTAGAGTAATGTCTTACACAAATCCGTATGGTCGCGGGCCCGATCAATGGTCGGTGACTATTGAACTGACTTATAATCATACCCTTTAATTGACGCGTTTAAATGGCTGGCCGATTGTGTCTATGCGTGGATCATCACTAGGGCCAACTATCTTATGGTGGGTGTCGACCCTTATGCCCTGTAGTGGCCCCCAAAGGGTAGAAACACACTCTCATAGGGCTAGTATAGTAAAAACTCAACCCTTAGGGCCATTTGCGCCAAATCTGATGCTATAAGGAGGGTATTTAGGGGCCTCCATTGATCCCATACGAATTTCATGCCTTATGAGAGAGAGAAAAAAGAACAGAGAAAGAGAAAGAGAGTGAATGTGAGAGGGAGGGAAAAATCTTAGTGCTTGAGGGTTTGTATCTCATTGATCAAACCCTTGAACTTACCAAATCCTTTGCCGAATCCATCACCGCTTGCAACCGGAGGTAAACCTTGAATTCAACCATTCGATTTCACAACTAATTATACTGAAAGGACGAGTTATATATGTCCTAGAGAGGGGATGAATATGACAATACAAAATATTTCGATACAATACGGAATAATAAAACAATTGTACTCAATTGCTTAAAGTATTGAATTCTTGATATCAAATAGTTCGTAAGATAACCTTCGCCTAAAAGATTTAGGTAGGACAACCTTATTTCATGATGTCTTTGAGATCAAAATATCAAACTGAGCAAGAGCTAATCAATTACAAGACATACATATAAAGAATTAAAACAATCACTACAATGTACAAAGGAGTTATAGTGGTTCGGTGCTTAAACTCACACCTACTTCACTCCCAAAATTACTACCATCACAATTTTGACTTTTACTATTTCAAGGTTTTCACAGGGTCACCTTAACAACCTTATATAGTTCTTGTGATTTTCATGGGCTATCACTACAAAACCCACTTTGTGATTTTCACGAGATCACTACAAAACAACTCCGCTAAGATTCCGGGTTATCTCAGAAAAAACCCAAAATGAAATGAATGTAAATACAGTACTTTCTTCAAATGTCGAGTCAAAGACATTACTGTAGCTTGATTGCAGCGATATTCTTTTTTGGGATAATGATGAAGCTGTGTATGAGTTCAACCTAAAAAGAATATAAGGATCTAATGTATTTTCAATATATATAAACAAAACCCTAATTGCTGAAAATTTTATTTTCTAAATCTCTAGTAAAGTTTAAATAACTCTCTTAAAAATAATTAAAACTAAATTGAGTAAGAGAATAAAATAAGCCAATATAAGATTAGAATTACCACACAAATAGCTTAAGGAGGGCTTGACTTTCTTTCTTACTTTGAGGAGGTTTCTCATAGATTTTCGTTATAAAAATGAATGAGAGAAGGCCTCTATTTATAGCCAAATAATTTGAAAATTCGGTTGGCTCGATTATCAGTTCGGCTAGCTGAATTCCAACGATTACGTTTCAACGGCACTCGAATTTTGCAGGATAAGATCTTTTAAAAATTCGGTTGGCCCAAGCCAAAATTCGGCTAGTTGAACCTCTAGTTCGGCTGGCTGAATCTCCCTTAATTTCTAAGAAATGCATTGCTGGAAACTTGATCGAACATCCTTAGGGCTAGCCGAGTGGACATGTTTGACTGGCCGAACTTGCCGCGGAAAATCTTTGTTAATCTATAAACTTGCCCGAATTATGTTGGGTTAGCCAAAGGTATTTAGGTCGATCGAACCAGATGTTAGGCTGGCCTAACTTGTAACGCCCCGTATTTTCATGACCCAAGTATATGACTCGTTTTCCAAAAAATCAAGTGTTAACCTATAGAGAACCAAATTCCATAGAGATATCAATTTAGCATAGAATGGACAAATCAACATAAAGGAAAAGTTGAAATTTACATTTAGAATATAGAAGAGGCTGCTCATAATGACTTATACAAACCAATGTCTCCATATCAACAAATACAAGGTTTACAAAATTTAGTACATGAGAAATACTAAAATGTGTTTAAACATAGGCCGTAAGATTACGCGGCTATACGGATATGAGTAGGAAAATATCCTTACTATACGTGTGAAGTTTGGTCGTAAACCAACGGTCCGAAATTCTCAACTTCGCGTAAAAGTGGACGACCCAATTCACTTAAGGGGTATTTACACTTCTCATGCACTCGTCCCTCGGCTCAAGTTGAGCAATTCTGGACACTACCCAGGTCCGACTCCCGCGATGAACGTCGATCCCAGTAAGACGGACATTATTTTATAGTTTTGGAACTAGTAGCCCACAAACAAGCGGTCTAGAGCTTGTTCGGAAAATCGGGATATTTCAGGAATGAATTAGGTATTGAGATTTCTCGTGGACAATAATTAAGGTTTGGATTAACTATGTTCATAGTGTGACTTATTTATAACTAGTGAAAGTGGAGATTTGGTCATGATTATTCTAAACCGTCGGTTTTAAGCTAAAAGAGTAATAGGGTTAATTTGGTCTATTAGTCAAGATCCGGGCTTTATCTGACTCGGCTTCGGTTAGATCTTTAATTTAGTTATGATTGTCTTGATTAGTTAACGATGAGTCGGTTAGATTTGAGCCCTATGTGAGTAAATCATGGGGCTAAACTTGATGTTCAAGTGATCGGTGGATTCGTTGGCTTTTTACGGTTGATTAATCGGATTTGTGTGGTTCTTTACTGGTACCACCCGTGTATAAACTAACATTGAGTGTTAATGGTTAGTAAGTGATAATATAAGTTAATTACATAAAAAAATTCATGAATTTTTTTGGAAATCTAAGACAGTGAAAATACAGGACGTTACAACTTTTATCCCAACTCTCCACCAAATCGGGTACGACAGGAAGGTTGTGGTTGGGCCAAACTTCATTGAAACAGCCTTATAGGACGAAGTATAGCCTAAAGACAAAATATCCTACCATTAAGTTTCGATCAAGCAATGGAGTTAGGTGATGACTTCTTCCCCTTAAGCTTTCCATTACTAAATTAGCCTAAGGAATAGTTTTCATTGGAATTACAAATGTTATCTTATAACTTGTGGTCACTTATACTAGTTATCAACTCTTAAGGGATGACTTACATTTGAATTATAATTGATAGCTTGTAAACCATGATCACATGTAATAGTTACTAACATGTTAACTTCTATCTAAATTCCAGTTGATAGCTTATATATTTGATTTATGATCTATTGTGATAATTATGAACATACTGTTTGACATATATCTTACATGTTGTATCTATATACTTTCACATGTTAATAAATTGTTTGTAAGTCACTTATGGAATTCGCTTCACTACATCTATTAGTGGAAAACTCCATTTACGTACATGAACCCATACTTAGGATGTAACGGGACGAAATGTGTTAGAAATGGACCATCGATTTGGAGGTTATCTTGGAGGTGGAATATCAACGTGGGTTTACCATCTATAATTTGTCTTACCTATGTGGGTCTGGGAATGACTTCTTTACGACTCTGAATTAACGCTACCCTATACAACCTCTTTACCATTTTGATTTAATATTTATTTGGTGAAACCTTTTACCACTTCGACTTAGTATTTATCACATGGTTTGATATTTGCCCTATGTGGCTTCGACGGTTCATTCTCATATAACCAGGCGATGGTAATTCCCACATATTAAATTTGATTGGCCACTAGTCGATGGGCTTCCATTAAATATCCTAAGGTGGAAAATCTCATGAGCCGGGAATGGTGGGAATGAGATACTATACATGAGCAGTCGGCCTATACTAGGTGATGAACCCCTTGTAGTGACCTTTGAGCTTTATTAAACTGGCTGGCTGTAAATAGAATATTAATGGTTGGGCTAATCATGCATTCATAGCATACGAGCGATGACGGGTAGCTAATTTTGGATGTTGTAGCACGTGCCCTTAGTCGTAGTATCGTTTCGCTGGCTTCCAGACCATCGATTATCGACTCGCTTTCGGTGAGTTTTGTACTACTCATGTACTAGATGTACTTTCGCTAGTGACCAGCCACATGCATGGGTTTCACCCAAAAGCCAACTGGATGAGCATCCCTAGTTAATGTGCACTCATGCATCCATGCATTAATCAAGACTGCATCATGTATTATTTTAAATGCCTTGTTGTTTTTAACTATACTTAGCTAAGGTGGCGATGTGTAATATTGAGGGGAATTCACACTGAGTTGGCCACTCATTCATCGTATATTCAACTGTATAGAGAATATTGGTTTACGTGAGGACGACTATAGTACAAGTCCCGATACCGTTGTGACAAAATTGGAGGAGGATTACTATAAGGAAGAGCCACGTTAGGAGGCGACTTAGTACTACGGACTTAATCAGTAGTTATAGTTATTTTCTTTCTAGTATATGTCTAATACATTTGAAAACTCGTGAGTTTTGTACTTAAGGCCCCCAGCTGAGTGGGCCAGGATCTTAATATTTTGGTTATGTGATGGGTTGCTACACTTGGTAATGTCATCGCACTCTGATAACTATTTACGAGTTTAGTTAACACCCGGGTTTTTAGGGGACGAGTTGTATACTCGAGTTCTGAAAACTGGGGTGTTACACTAACCCTGTGCATCTGGGCTGTGTTATCCAGGTCCTTAGTGATTGGTCGGACCAGTGTTAGCCTCACATTAATTGGAGAGTTTGTCATCCGAGTGGCATACCTAAATACAGATCAATGGACACAGGTAAAGAGTCGCTTCGGCTGCACCGAGCCTAGTGATCCAGTTGAGACCACGATAAAATAAGGGTATCCTAGCTTTCCTAATATATTGGTTAAAATCCGAGACGTTACATCTATATCGACAAATATCGATGTGACATATAATATAATCTTCAACATATCAATAAAGCAAGGGTTGTTGTGGAATTAAAGACATTCATAAGAAATAGTGAGACAATGGCACTCACCTTGGGTGGAACTAGACGTGCGCATATTGGGAACTACCCCTGCTAGGAAGCGGATTTATAGTGAAAGGTTCTTGCACTAGGATGCAAGATGAGGCCCACTGTGATGTTTATGGGAAATCAACCTGTCCATCAATTTTTTGAGATCATTTTAGTAGTACTTTCCACAAAAATTTAGGTGGATCCAAAACTCAAATGGGCCACACGAGAGGAAACAATTGGAATTCAATTACTACCATTGAAATATTCATTTGGCCACAAAAGTTTTGTATTAGGTCAACTTTTTTTTGTTTTCACTTCATCCCAATGGGAATTACATTTTAAACGGTTTGAATGGCATATAAACATCAAGGTTGAGCCCAAGAAGGTTTCAACGACAAGAATTTTTTCCTCAATTTTTCCTCTTGTGTGTCCCACTTGAGTTTTGGATCCACCTCATTTTTGGTGAAATGTCTTAAAATGAGATTGCAAAATGCATGGACGACATGTATTTCTCACAAACATCACAATGGGCCCCCACCTTGCATCCTAGTGCCAAAACTTCCTAAAAAAGGCTTTCGCAGGAAATTCGCATCCCCCCACCAAGACATGAACGGCAATATTAAGGTCTTCGTAGGGCCCACCATGATCTATATCTTTAATTCACTCCATCCTTTTATTTTAACAAATCATTTTAGACAACTAGCCCAAAAAGGAGATATATCAAAAGCTAGAGTTGTACACAAGTCCAATTGAGTCGAGCTTGGCATAGCTTGACTCGGCTCGACCAATAGCTGACCCCATTTTGAACTTGGCTCGACTCGGTTCTCAAGCCTATTTGGCCAGACTCATTTCGGAGGTCAAACCAAGCTTGTGTGACATTTTCTCAAACACATGAAATGCACCTTCAATTTCTCAGGGTGTGCAAAACAACAGTAGCAATTCACGAATATTTCATCAAACACATCAAAATCAAGATACGATGGTAATTTTATCATGTAAAGGCATAACCCAAAGAAAAAGGCAGATCTAAAGCTCTAAGTGACCCACCACGGAAAACAGTGGGCATTGAGCTCCTGTAGTTAAAAGTGGGGATTGAACTCCTACAGTTAAAATCTTCTTAGGGCCATGGAAGTTTTCAATCAAGCTGATATTTATGTTTTCCCTTTGTCCATGTATGCGTGAACTTATGAACAGGTTGGATGTCAAATAATCATTAGGGCCATCACGGTGGGCCCTAAGAAGGTTTCAACAGTGGGTGTCATTGTCTCCATTTTTATTTTTTATTTTTAAATGATTAGGCCCATTTGATCTTTAGTTCTACCTCATACCTTAAAATGATCTCTCCAAATGGATGGACGGTGTGGATATAACACATACATCTTGATGAGGCTCATATAGATCAATTAGCTTAAGCCGTAAGCAGCTAATCCGCCGTCCAAAATAATGTGATTTCAAAACACGTCAAAGAAGAACTTTTCATTCCATTTCATACCCGCCATTCACTGTAACGAACGCAGCCTTACTTTTTTCAATTCACATTAATTAGCTCCAAATCGCATCAATTCACACCAGCCAAATGACCCCTTAATAGGAAGGAGAAACAGTGATAGTTGGATACAACATTTGTATCAAAAGCTACCATAAATACAAGCTTTCCCACTATAATTTCAGATGTGTAGAATATCTGAACCCAGATTTTTTTTTTTTCAATAATATATTGTTAATCAAATTAAGTTAAAATCAGACTAATCCACTTACTGAGTAAGACAAAAAATGAAAATAGTGGACAACCAATGGTAGAATTTAGGGTATTGATATGGCATATCTAAGGACTGAATTATTCTGATTTTTGTGACTGCGTAATTAGCATGTTGTGTCCCACATTTTTTACGGTTTGGATATTCTAAAATTGTGATGGGTTGTGTGGAAAATGTGGCTGTTTGGAACTTCCGATATGTCCGTTTTATTCAATCATTCATACCTACCAGATGTTAATTCAAGAAAGACTACAAAATAAAGTTCCTCGCATGGCAAAATTTTCTTAAGCTGTATAAATAAGAAAATAATCTATCAGCTAGTCGCACGGTTGTAGATTTAAGAGATGAATTGCGGCAAGGTTGTTGGTGGGTCACACTTATGTGACATCTGCTCAGATAATTTATTTGTTACGACCACTCTATATATACTACTGCCCTATAAGAAAGGTTTTAGAGATCAAGATATTCCATGAAAGGCTCGTGCAGAACAGATGAGCAAATAACGACGCAAGCTTAACAAAAGGGAACTCGATGATCTCCTATAAAAGAAGCTCATTCGTCCAAGGCGTAGCCCTTGGGCCTGCCCGGCGTTTTACGTCAACAACCGCAATGAAAGAGAAAGATGCATGCCACGTCTTGTCATCAACTACATATACACTGGTTATATAATTCTCTTGTTAGGTGGGCCAAAATAAAGTTATAAAAATGGACGGTTGGAGAAATCTCAGCGAGTAGTTTTTATTAGTCATATGCATTTAGCACATCAGATGATGGGACCATCCTTAGATTTCGGGACATGTACTTATTTTTATAAATCCCCAGTTGGTACATATTGCACATGTGTGATACTTTGGCACGTGTGCATCGATTAATATCATCGATCTATCTTCTGCGAATTGGTTGTCTGCGAGCGTATTGGATGGATGAGCTTTGCGTGTTCAAAGGCATTCGAGCCGTACATGATGTGCCCCAACACGTGGATGCTCTGACAAAAATAGGTGAATTGGCTGTCTGGGAGCGTATTGGACGGATGAGCTTTGCTTGTTCAAAGGCATTCGAGCCGTACATAGGTGGCCCCGCCACGTGGATGATATGACAAAAATAGGTGTTCACGTGTTGTAGAATCACGGTGGTTTGCCCAGACAGATTAGGTTTATCGTACGGACGAGCTTTACTTCACTGGAATCATCTACAACACCTGTTCTACCCAGCTGGGTAAGATCCAAGCTCTATGGGCCCCCACCATATTTATATGTAAATCCACTCCGTCTATCAGGTAGGAACCCTTATCTGAACCGTACTTTAATAAATATCAACCTAATAAAGTACTTCTGTGGGCCACAAAAATGGGAAAGATGTAAATTTGGTCCTAAAACCTCTAAGTTCTTGCGGTACGGCCCACCTGAGTTTTGGGAAAGCTGATTTTTGTATCTTCACTTTATCTTAATCAGTTACACCTCATTAACGGGTTTGATAAAAGATACACCCCAAGCTGACCCACACAAATCAATGGTTGGCATCCAATACTCATGTTCCCCTTGGCATGGCCCACATTGGTTGTTGATCCAATGTATTTGTCTCCAAAGCCCAGAATCAGATATAGAACCTGATGAACGGAGTGGATCTTAAAATACAATTGGTTGGACTCACATAGCTAGTGTGTTTTAGGGCACCAGAGGGAAGAACGGTGATGGCTACCGACCAAAGGTTTGTTTGGCTCACATGGGGGGTGTCTAAATCATATATTCTTTCGTACGGTCAATACGACGGTCTTCACCACTGTATGAGGAAAAATAAAAAATAAAAACAAAAACAAATGTCAGCTTCGCTCCAGACTGCTGTGGCCCTGGTAAGTTTCCAACGGTAGGTATTCAATCTCCATAGTGTGATCCACTTGAGCCTTGGATCTTCTTTATTTTTGGGCTTGTGGTGTAAAATGGCGTGGAAAAATGGATGGACGTTGTGGATAAAATCCGTACCCTATCCGTGTCGAAGATGATTCGGGTCCATATTTCCCTGCGTGGTTTCGGTGGATCATGTATTCCTCACTGTAGGACCCATATCAACGTATGGGTCTTATATCTATGCGGTCCATCCATTTCTCTAGCTTATTTTAGGACATGAGACCAAAAATATAGCAGATCCAAATCTCACTTTGACCACACCACAAGAAAAAGTGGTGATTGAATTACCATCATTAAAAGTTACTTGGGGACCATTGGAATGTTTATTCGCCATCTAACCTGTTGATAAGGTCACAAAAACCTGGATGAAGTGACCGTAGAAATCTCAGCTTGATACAAAACTTTCATCGCCCCAACAAGTTTTTAATAGCTAACATCACTGTTTTCTATGGTGTGGTCGACCTGAGATTTGGATCTACTGTTTTTGTGCTCTTAGGCTCTAAAATGATTCGGAGAAATAGATGGACGGCATGGATGTAAGACAAATGCTTCAGCCTAGCCCCACAATCAGGGATCCATCGAAACGGCGTCTTGTTTAAGTGGTTTGATCCAGGGGAGGTGATTTCCATCGATGGGACATATGAATGGGCAGCTTTAGTCTTGCACGATTCTTTCATGCCATGTTTTGTGTGTAGCATGACTCCTATGATAGTGTAGTTTACCACCATTCCAGAGATGTCCGTTCCTCTACCACACTAGGCATGTCATGCAGTTTATCAAATTGTAGATTGACCATAAATCCAAAATTAATCTGATCTTACCACCTGATTTTGTGCTTAGAATTTTGACAACTCAACATTTTGATTTTACCGATCCATATGATAACTATCTATTGGATGGTTAGGATTTCTTGGTCAGTGTTATTTTTTAGATAACTCTCCAAATGGATGGACGGTGTGGATATAATACATACATCATGATGAGGCCCATATAGATCAATTAGCTTAAGCCGTAAGCAGCTAATCCGCCGTCCAAAATAATGTGATTTCAAAACACATCAAAGAACTTTTCATACCCAGAATATCTGAACCGTGATTTTTTTAATTTTTTAATTTTTTTTTTTGTTTTTTTCAATAATACGTTAATCAAATGAAGTTAAAATCAGACTGATCCACTTATTGAGTAAGACAAAAATTGAAAATAGTGGACAGCCAATGGTAGAATTTAGGGTATTGATATGGCATATCTAAGGACTGAATTATTCTGATTTTTGTGATTACGTAATTAGCATGTCGAGTCCCACATTTTTTACGGTTTGGATATTCTAGAATTATGATAGGTTGTGTGGAAAATGTAGCTGTTTGGAACTTCTGATCTATCCATTGTATCCAATCATTCATACCTACCACATGTAATTCAGCTAGTCGCACGGTTGTAAATTTAAGAGATGAACCCCGGCAAGGTTGTCAGTGGGTCACACTTATGTGACATCTTCTAAGATAATTTATTAGTTACGACCACTCTATATATACTGGTTATATAATCCTCTCGTCAAGTGGGCCAAAATAAAGTTATGAAAATGGACGGTTGGAAAAGTCTCAGCTAGTTTTTATTTGTCATATGCATTTAGCACATCAGATGATAGGACCATCTTAGATTTCGGGACATGTACTTATTTTTTAAATCCCCAGTCGGTACATATTGCACATGTGTGATACTTTGGCACGTGTGCATCGATTAATATCATCGATCTATTTTCTGCAAATTGGTTGTCTGGGAGCGTATTAGACGGATGAGCTTTGCTTGTTCAAAGGCATTCGAGCCGTACATGAGGTGGCCCCACCACGTGGATGATCTGACAAAATTAGGTGTTCACGTGTTGTAGGATCCTTGTGGTTTGCCCATATAGACGAGGTTTATCGTACGGACGAGCTTTACTTCATTGGAATCATCTACATCACCTATTCTACCCAGCTGGGTAAGATCCAAGCTCTATGGGCCCCACCATATTTATATGTAAATCCACTCCTTCTATCAGGTAGAAACCCTTATCTGAACCGTACATTAATCAAGATCAACCTAACAAAGTACTCCTATGGGCCACAAAAATGGGAAAGATGTAAATTTGGTCCTAAAACCTTTAAGTTCTCGCGGTATGGCCCACCTGAGTTTTGGATAAGCTGATTTTTTTAATCTTCACTTTATCTTAATCAGTTACACCTGATTAACGGGTTTGATGAAAGATACACCCCAAGCTGACCCACACAAACCAAGGGTTGGCATCCAATAGTCATGTTCCCCTTGGCATGGCCCACCTTGGTTGTTGATCCAGATTATTTGTCTCCAAGGCCCAGAATCGGATAAAGAACCTGATGAATGGAGTGGATCTTAAAATACAATTGATTGGACTCACATAGCTAGTGTGTTATAGGGCACCAGAGGGAAAAACAGGGATGGCCACCGGCCATAGTTTTGTCTGGCTCGTATGAAGTTTTTTTTTATAAAAAAAATAGGAACAAAAACAAATGTCAGCTTTGTACGAGAGTGCTGTGTCCCTGATAAGTTTCCAGCGGTAGGTATTCAATCTCCACTGTATGATCCACTTGAGCCTTGGATCTTCTTTATTTTTGGGCCTGTGGTGTAAAAAAGCGCGGAAAAATGGATAGACGCTGCGGATAAAACCTGTACCCTATCCGAAGATGATTCGGGTCCATATTTTCCGGCGCGGTTTCGGTGGATCATGTATTCCTCACTGTAGGGCCCATGTTAACGTATGGTTCTTATATCCATGCAGTCCATCCATTTCTCTAGCTTATTTTAGGACATGAGATCAAAAATGTAGCAGATCCAAATGTCATTTTGACCACACCTCAAGAAAAAGTGGTGATTGAATTACCATCATTAAAAATTACTTGGGGAGCATTGGAATGTTTATTTGCCATCTAACCTGTGGATAAGGTCACAAAAACCTGAATGAAGTGACCACAGAAATCTCAGCTTGATACAAAACTTCTGTCGTCCCCAGGAAGTTTTTAATAGCTAACATTACTGTTTTCTGTGGTGTGGTCGACCTGAGATTTGGATGCGCTGTTTTTGTGCTCTTAGGCTCTAAAATGATCCGGTGAAATAGATGGACGGCATGGATGTAAGACAAACGCATCAACCTAGCCCCACAGTCAGGGATCCATCGAAACCGCGTCCTATTTAAGTGGGTTGATCCAAGGGAGGTGATTTCCATCGATGGGACATATGAATGGGCAGCTTTAGCCTTGCACGATTCTTTCATGCCAATGTCGTGGGTGTAGCGTGGCTCCTATGATAGTTTACCACCATTCCAGAGATGTACTTTCCTCTTCCACACTAGGCATGTCATGGATACACTTAGAATCCAGACGTTTGGTTTATCAAATTGTAGAACGACCAAAAACCCAAAATTAATCTGATCTTACCACCTGATTTTGTGCTTAGAATTTTGACAACTCAACATTTTGATTTTACCGATGCATATGATAACTATCTATTGGATGGTTAGGATTTCTTGGTTTATTTTTTAGATAACTCTCCATCCACAGACTACCCCTCGATTTGGATGGCCTTGATAGCCGTACGCTTGCGCCACATAGGAGGATGAGTGACCACCATATTCGTGGTGATTATCAACTATCACGAGAATCTGACGAGGAGACTGGTCATGGAAGAAAGGTGACGCGGTTTGGCGGGTGACCACCGGCCAGCTCGCTGGTTTCAAAGCTATGTGGGCCCCACCATGATGTGTGTGTTTTATCCACACCGTCCATCCGTTTTCCAGCTCAATTTAGGTTATAATTCAAAATTTGAATCATATCCAATGATCAAGTGGACCACTCCATAGAGAACAGTAGATATTGAACGCGTACCATTGAAAACTTCTTGGGAGCCACTGAAGTTTTGGATCGATCTTATATTTGCGTTTTCCCTTCATCCAGGTCTGTATGACCTTATGAACAGGTTTGGATGACCAAAAAAAAATCACTTTTGGGTCCTAGTAAGGTTTCAACGGTGGACATCGTTACCCCCATTGTTTTCTGTGGCGTGGTCCACTTGATCTTTACATATTCCTCAACTTTCGAATCATTCCTAAAATAATCTGAAAAAGATGGATGGACGGCATGGATAAAACATCTTCATCATTGCCGGGCCCACAGAGCTTTGACATCAGCTAGCTGGCTATGTTTGGGTCACCAGCCAAACCGCGTCCCACCTTTTCCTATAAAAGGGGACCATTCCTCTCCTTTGTTATCATACGAGAGAGAGAGAGAGAGAGAGAGAGAGAGAATATGGAGAAGGGTTTTGTGGTGGTGATGGTAATGATATTAGGTTTCATTTCGGTGGTGACTGCAGTTTCAGGAACTGCCCGTTACTATGATCCTCCTTATACTCGTGAGTACGAATCTCTATATGGTGTGTGGCGGACGCGGATTGCGTCCGGGCAGAGCTATGTGGGGCCCAACGTGATGTAAGTGTTTTATCCACGCCGTTAATCGTTTTTCGCAGATCATTTTAAGTTATGGACCAGAACATGAGCAGGTAAAGGGATTAAATGGACCACAAAGTAGGGATTTAACTTCTACCATTAAAAACTTTTTAGAGCTGGAGAAGTTTCGGATCAATCTGATATTTGTTTTTTCACTTCATCCACGTTCATGTGACCTTATTAATAGGTTGGATGGTAAAAAAACATCACGGTGGCCCTTAGAAAGCTTTCAACGGTGGGTGTCATTATCAGTGCAGCTTCCATTGGTGTGGTCCACTGGAGCTGTAGACCTGCCTCAAATTTTTGGGGTATCATTTTAAAATGATTTTAGAAAAATGACGAACGGAGTGGATAAAACACTGACATCACGGTGGGCCACACATAGTGCTACCCGGACGGATTACCGTCCGGGCGGCGCAGGGCTCTGTGGCGCCCACCGTGATGTAAGTGTTTTATCCACGCCGTTGAATGTTTTTTTGCAGATAATTTTAATATGCCAATTGGAAAATGAGGCAGGTCCAAGGCTTAAGTTGACCACACCAAAGGAACCTACACTGATGATGACAGCTACCGTTGAAACCTTTCTAAAAGCCGATGTATTTTTATTTTTATTTTTTACCATACAACCTATTCATAGGGTCATATAGACGTGGATGAAGTGAAAACACAAATCTCAGCTTCATCCAAAACTTCTCCGGCTCCCAAGAAGTTTTTAATGGTAGATGTTCAATCTCCACTTTGTGGTCCGTTTAAGCATTGGACCTGTCTCATTTTTTTGATTCGCATATTAAAATTATCTGCTAAAAACGTTGAACGGTGTGGATAAAACAATACATCAAGGTGGGCCCCACAGAGCCCCGCCAGGACGGATTACTGTCTGGGCCGCGTCCGGGTAGGACCGTGTGTGGCCTGGAAGCGGATTGGCTGGTGTACCACACGCCACCGATCTGGCTGTGTGCTGACGTCACTAAGTTATATGGGTCCCATAATGAGGTTTGTGTTATATCCCAACCGTCCTTCTATTTTGAGAGCTCTTCATAACGCTTGACACAAAAAAATAAGACAGATCCAAAGATCAAGTGGACCACACGGCGAAAAGAAGTGAGGGATTGAAAGTCTAATATTGAAACCCTTTTGGGGGTAACAGAAGTTTTGGATCATTATAATATTAGGTCTGTGTGACCTTATGAACAGATTGGATGGAAAATAAACGTTATGGTGGGCCTTACATTCATTGTCCCACTCCTTTTTGTGGTGTGATCCATTTAAGCTTTGGATGTGAATTATTTTTGGGATGATGCTCTAAAATGATATCTTAGAATGGATGAACGGTGTGGATATAATAAATACATCATTTTGGGGGGCCATGTAACTTTGATCTCCTTTGAACCGTTTATACGACTCGGAAATCGAAGGGCGGCAGCGCTCATCTTCGCGCACGACACGTACCCACACCAGCCAGATCGGTGGTGTGTGGTACATTAGCCAAACTGCTTCCGTATTCTGCTGGGGCATGCGATATTTCATCAGGCCCACTGCATTCTAATACTAGTTAGATATCTCCATCTGATGTGTGCTGACCTCCTTAAATTTGCAATGGACAGCGTCAGCATGCTACGGCTTTGAAGACCAAGGCGTGTTAATCGCTGGGGCGACTGATGTTATCTATGATAACGGAGCCGGATGTGGGACATACTATTCCGTGAACTGCACTGGCCCTGCAGACCAGTTCCTCCATCCCTGTACAGGAAAAAGCGTCATCGTCAAGATCGTCGATCACTGTCCGGCGCCAGGTTGCGATGAGACCCTCAATCTATCTCAAGACGCATTCTCTATCATTGCCAACCTCACAGCCAGCAAGATCAAGATTGACTATGAACTGTAGGGCCCATCTATCGTCCTTCATTTTTTCTAAATGATCTTACTATCGTTGGTGTGGTCCTCATAAGATGTCAATGGGTCGGGGATCGATTGGGCTATCTAATGAAGGTATTTTGAACTGTTCAGGCTTAGTACACGGGCCAGGGCCATTCAAAATCCATGCATAATTGCATATGCTTGTTGATCTGAGACCCAAATTCAGTGGGTCACCTATTGGATGTGCAATAGCCCGAAAGCTACGTAGATGGGATGTTGCTAACCATGTAATCGATAATGCTATCACCTAGATCATGATCAGAAGTTATGGGCCACGATCCAAAAGAGTGCCATTGATCAGATGATTTGGGTCATT
The DNA here is from genome assembly GCF_029962835.1 of Magnolia sinica. Classification (NCBI taxonomy): domain Eukaryota; kingdom Viridiplantae; phylum Streptophyta; class Magnoliopsida; order Magnoliales; family Magnoliaceae; genus Magnolia; species Magnolia sinica. Next base: position 10,048,721 of record NC_080581.1, read on the forward strand.
CAATCAGATCATTATATCAATATCTAGACCATGGCCCATTGATCAGTGTGCATGTGTACAAAATAAATCTCGGAGATGGTCTACATACACTATACCGTCATCATCATCATTATCACCATTGATTAGCTACTGATCTTATGTTGTGAAAATGTAGGGTTGAAATGATAAAGATGGAGTGAGGAGTACAGCAGCAATAATGGTGGTGCAATCAACATATCTCATGTATTTTCTACTTGGCTGTGGCTCATGCTTCATATACGATCATGAGGATCATGTACTTTGCCTCTTATGATGTTAATGCATGGACCCAAATATGATAATATCAAATAAATGCACCATTCTCTCCCTTGTTTACATGATCTTGGTTGGTCATCATCTTCATCCAATGGTGAAATTGGGCTGGGCTCAAACAGGCATGGCCGTTCAATCCGGCTTTTGGCTGAGGCAAAAGCTTGCAGACTGGGCTTGGAAATGAATGTTGAGGCCCAATAACTACTGATGGTGGATCTCATCTTGGATATTCACAAAGGCCCAACAATACAGATAGACCTGGCCTCAACATTCTAATACCGTTTGAATGGGAACTTTCTTTATAAATGTCGATTAATCATCAAGGGTCCATTTAATGGGCCTTCCATGACTAGAAGAGGAGATAATCTTCTTCTAAAAATAGCTGATGGATGGACCATGAAGGAAGTTTGCTGCTCATTAGCTAATGTTGCTGATGCGGAGGGGTATCTAGCCGTTCAACTAGTGGGTCCTAACCCTAGATGGCCCTTGGTAGGTAGTCACACTGGATGGACGATCCTCGTCACCAGTTTCTATCATCGAATCAGTTTCATCATGACCGTACATTTTGAGGCCCGTGCAAGTGAATAAAACCGTTCATTTAGCTGTGACTTTCGACTGAAAGCCGTCCATGGACAGGATCCACTGTTCCACGTGTCCCGTGAAAGATATTGGGCGACAAAGGCCCATCCGGATCAGACGCGCCAAAGCTAAAACGTCCTCCTAGCAAATGGAATTGGATCTTGTCTCTCGTCTGTCGCGACTAACCAAAATGGGATCAAATCCCACTACCGACAAAGAGACACGTGATGGTAAGATTCTGACCGTCCATCCGGTAGTGTCACGCCCCAAAATCCGGGTACAGAGTGTGCACCCTCAAACTCGAGTTTTGGTTCGTAACTTATACACAAAGTATACCAACTTAATTCTTTAATCAGTTTAATCGCATGTAATATTTACATTCAATATAAAGTCCACCATAATCTCAATCACACATACATAATACATAACACCGATCAACTAAGCATTTATAAATCTTAATAATCCTTAAAATAAAATAAACCTTAAAATTATTCATTTATTATACCATTATACTATAATGATATTTATTTCATGCTAATATTGGTCCCAAGAAATAAAGCTAAATAATTCCTTAAAGTCGCAAAATAAATACCAGTATGTATTATTCGTTAATTAAGCTGTGCTAACAAAATAAAACATATAATTAAAAATTTTCTAATGCAGCCACTTCATCCTCAGATAAGTATGGCCATGATTCAAGTGGGTCGTGTTCAGGTACAGTAGATCCTTCCGGTTCTTGCACCACGTCATCTGCTAATGGTTCCTCTGTATGGTTTTTCCATCAATAAAAAAATATAAGCTGGCCAGGCTTAGTGATATAACCCAGCATGGTTCATAATCATAATAATTAAAATAATGCAAAAATACATGTACAAAGATATGAATGTAAAATGGGGTATGAATGCATCAGATGGGGTGATCGTCCATCTGCTTAGGTTGGAGGTCGTCAACCCGCATCCACCCGTTGGGTAGGCTTCCACCTTTCGGTAGGCTTGAGCATATCTCGCATCTGGTAACGCTCTACCAGGATCGACATTTCTTCCAGGGAGGGCCCCTAGGATCAACCATGCATTATGCAATGCAATGAATGAGGGATGATAAGTAAATGCGTATTTTTCATATTTAGCATAGTTGTCTCAATTAAAATATTCACATATAAATTTATCGTACAATCATCATATCAAAATATTCAAACCAGTAAATAAATCAAACAATCACAATGATTTATTTTAATTTTAATGAATTATGAGACAAGTTGGGTCACTCACCTGAGTTTGGTAGTATTGACTCTGCAATGTAATTAGGTTGATTTGAATGTCAGGGTCCTATCAATTATATTAACGGTATTATTATTCATATATTTGTATTACATGGTGGGGCCCACCTTTGATTAACATCCTAGTGGTCAGATCCAAAATAATTAAATAATTCAAATTTATATTCTATTTTTTTTCTCCCTCATAAGATTTTAAAATTGAATGATAATTACTTGATCAGGGTGGTCCATCGAATGGTCAAATCATTCAGATTCTTGAGGTCTTGTCATGTTTTACCTCTATGCATTTGAGGAGTGGTGTGGATCTAACCACACACTCACCTATGGCCCATCTTGACCTTCTACGCCAAGTGATAGTAACACTTGCGCAAAATATCCAAGATTCCTTTATTAAACACTTCTAGGTCTAACTAATGTGGCCCATCTGATGGTTAGATTGATATGAATATTAGGGCCTTTGTATATTTTGGCCTTAGGGATCATATGATCCGTACAGACCAAATCTAATTTGATCAGACGCGCACCAACTACAATTACATAATTTTAAGTTCACTTCACCTTTAAAGGGCCTCCACCCATAATCCAATACAATGAACGTGTGACCAATCCACACCATTCATTGCATTCACCGAATTAATTTATATTAGATATATAAAAATACTAGAATGAGGACGATATATATACCCGATGTAAGCACTCCAAAATTTTCTTTCTCCCTTTCTCTGTTGTCGCAGGTAGCCTTTTTGTTAATATTTTAGTTTGACTAGAACTCTTTTTATCTTGAGAGATGCGAGGAGTGTTTAGAGGTATATTTAAACTAAACGAGCTAAAGATTTAGATAAGATAGGAGATAAGGTAGATTTAAAATAAATAAATAATAATAAAGATAAGATTAAATATATATATATATATATATATATATATATATATTAATTAAATTATTCATGGCCCTTACATTCTACCCCCCCTAAAAGAAAATTTTCGTCCTCGAAATTTACCTGAAATTACTGCTCAAAGAGATGAGGATATTTTTCACGAATTTCTCTTTCCTGCTCCCAAGATGCTTCGTCAACTTCATGATGACTCTATAAAACCTTGACTAAATGCACCATCTTAGTGCGTAACACGTGCTCCTTGCGATCCAGTATTCGAACTGGTTTCTCCACGTAAGTTGTATTTTCCTGTAAATCGAGATCTTGCTATTCAATCACATGAGAATCATCCCTCTTGTACTTCCGTAGCATCGATACATGGAAAACATTATGGACATTGGCCAACTGAGGAGGTAATGCAAGTCAATATGCCACTGCTCCAATCCGCTCTAATATTTCAAATGGTCCGATAAAACGTGGTGCGAGTTTTCCCTTAGTACCAAATCGCATCAATCCCTTCATGAGAGAAACCTTCAAAAATACGTGGTCTCCTACTGTGAACTTTAGATCTCGTCTTCGATTGTCGGCATACCTCTTTTGACGACTCTGGGCAGCTTGTAGTCGCTTTCGAATAATTTCAACTTTTTCAGCAGCTTCTTGAACAACATCTGGCCCAATTAAACATTTCTCACCTACCTCGGCCCAACAGTTTGGTGCTCGGCAAGGATGTCCATACAAGACTTCGTACGAAACCATACCAATGCTTGCTTGGTAACTATTGTTGTAGGCGAATTTGGCATAATGTATGTTATCGTCCCAGCTCCCCTTGAAATCCAGAGCGCATGCACGCAACAGGTCTTCTAATATTTGATTCACACGTTCCGTTTGCCCATTAGATTGTGGATGATATGCTGTGCTGTAATCCGTAGTCGTACCCATAGCTTCCTGTAGACTTGTCCAGAATCGCGAAGTAAAACGTGGGTCTCGATCCGATACAATAGAACTAGGGACACATGAAGTCTCACTATTTCCTTGATGTATAGCTTGGCGAGTTCCTCCATTGAATAATTGATACGGACAGGAATAAAGTGCGCTGACTTGGTCAGTCGATCGACAATTACCCAAATTGAATCGTGCTTCTTTTGTGTCTTAGGAAGACCGACTATAAAGTCCATATAAATACAATCCCACTTCCACTCGGGTACTTTCAGAGGCTGCAATAATCCTGATGGGTTCTGATGATCTGCCTTTACCTGTTGACACACAAAACATCTCGACACATGATCAGCAATTTCTCTCTTCATATTCGGCCACCAAAATGATCGTTTCACACTATGATACATCTTTGTGCTTCCCGGATGAATTGTAAACTTAGTTCGGTGTGCATCATTTAGAATATCGTCTTTTAGATATGGAATATTAGGCACACAGAGTCGACCTTGATACCGAATTCCCTTATCATCCCCCATACTCCAATCTGAAGTCTTATCATTTTGATACTTGGCTATCATTTTTAAAAACCACTCATCATTCATTTGAGCTTCAATTATTCACTCCACAAGAGTCCGTTTTACCATAATGTTACATATGCAAATCTTCTTTTCTTAAAAATTCAATCGAATATCAAACTCTCTAATGAAATTCAACATTTTCCATTCGTGTACCATTAAGCTGGCTACACTCTTTTGTTTATATTCTTTTCTACTCAAAGCATCAGCAACCAGATTAGCCTTACCCGGATGATAGAACAACGAGAAATCATAATCCTTAAGAAATTCCATCAATCTTCTCTGCCTCATGTTCAAGTCCTTCTGAAAGAATAGATACCTCAAACTCTTGTGATCTGTATAAAGCTCGAACTGTTCGCCATATAAGTAATGCTGCCAAATCTTCAATGCAAATACAATAGCACCCAACTCTAGGTCATGAGTTGGATAATTACGCTCATGGAGTTTAAGCTGCCTTGATGCATATGCGATCACCTTGCCCCCTTGCATTAATACACAACCTAGACCTTTAGTTGATGCATCAGTGTAAACTTAAAATACCAACCCATCCTTCGGGAGGGTTAGAATGGGAGTTGAGGTTAAGAGTTGCTTCAGTTCAGCAAAAGCTTCTTCACACTTTTCAGTCCACTTGAAGGGCACTCCTTTTCGAGTTAAACTCGTTAGTGCTCCGACAATCTTCAAAATCCTTAATAAACCTTCTATAATACCCAACGAGCCCAAGAAAGCTTTTAACTTCTGACACACTTGCGGGTTGTTCCCACTTCACTACAGCTTCGATCTTCATAGGGTCAACCGCAATACCTTTTTCTGAAACAATATGCCCAAGAAATTTAACACTCTCTTTTCAGAACTCACACTTAGAAAACTTAGCATATAACTGGTTATCTTTTAAAGTCTGCAACGCCGTCCTTAGATATAGCTCATGCTCTTCATTGGTCTTCGAGCAAATCAGAATGTCATCAATGAACACGATGATAAAGTTATCCAGATAAAGCTGGAATACCCTATTCATCAGGTCCATAAATACTGCAGGTGCATTGGTCAACCCGAACGGCATGACCAAGAATTCATAATGACCATAACGTATTCTAAAAGCAGTTTTACAGATATCCTCTTCTTTAACACGTAATTGGTGGTAACCTGATCTCAAATCGATCTTAAAAAAATATCGAGCTCCTTTCAACTGATCAAACAAATCATCTATACGGGGTAATGGATACTTGTTTTTAATCGTCATCTGATTTAAGCGACGATAATCAATACACAACCGTCGAGTGCCATCCTTTTTATTTACAAAAAGTACTGGCGTACCCCAAGGAGAAGTACTTAGTCGAATAAATCCTCGGGACCTCAAATCTTCCAGCTGCTCCTTCAGTTCCTTCAATTCAATAAGCGTCATTCGATATGGAGACATAAATATTGGTGCCGATCCTGGTAAGAGATTGATACTAAAATCCACTTCTCGCCGAGGTGGTAGTCCTGGTATATCTTGAAAAACTTTAGGATATTCCTGCACAACTGGAATCAAATCCACTGTTTTTTCTTGTTTCTCATTACCAATCAATGTCATAACACGCTCGATCTTCTCATTCTTCTTCTTCCCTTGAATCATAATTGGTTCTCTTCCTAGCGCTGCAAAAGTAACTGTCTTCGCATAACAATCCAACGTTGCATGATTTCGAGTAAGCCAATCCATTCCGAGAATAACATCGTATCCCGCCATACTCATTTCTATTAAATTAGCTAATATAGGAATATCGCTTATCATAAGGGGAATAGATTTACAGATTTTATCCAAAATAATTGACTTGCCGATGGGAGATTCTACCAAAATTTGCTTATCTAGGATTTTTGACTTCAATCTTAACCGAGATACTAACGACGATGAAATAAAAGATAAAGTAGCCCCAGAATCAAATAATACAAAAATCGAAGTACCATGCATTTCGATCATACCTTCCACAACGTTATTATTTTCTTTTAGATTCTCTTTAGATGAGATGGAATAAACCCGTGCACGTGGTGGCTGTTGCCTGTTGGGATGATTCCCTTGGCCTTGAGGAATTGATGGAGATGGTCGATTTTGCTGATTCTGCTGTGGTCGAGGCGGTTGGGTATGAGATGCTTGTGATGTCTGACTTGTTGGTTGAGATGATACTGGAAGTTGCAATCGCGGTGGTATCTGTTGAAGATGCGTTATACCCATATCTCTCATCTTAGTTCTGCACACCTGAGCCATGTGACCATACTTACCACAGCACGCATAATTTCCTGAAAAATATCGCTCTTGGGTTCTCGGTTTGATGATTGAATTTCCATTCTAGGTTTCTTCTCTGGTGGTTGGTGTTGGGTAAGTGACGGCCTATATCTTTGTCCTGTTTCTTTTAACTGTACACGAGATTTGAGAAACCGCTCTGTATCTTGTTCTGCTTGTAAGGCCTCATCGACTACTTCTGAGTATTTCTTCACATCCACACAACAAAATTTTGTTCTGATATTATGTCATAACCTTTCTTCAAATTTTGTAATCTTATAATCTTCATCTTCCATTACTTTTGGCACATACCCTGCTAATTCAGCAAATTTTGCTTCATACTGGGCTACTGACATGGAACCTTGTTCTAGCTTTGAAAATTCCACCATTTTTTGGATGCGGTACGCTTTAGGAAAATGTTTCTCACAGAACTTTTCCTGAAATTCATTCTAAGTCCACACATGATTAGCTGGAACCATTCTCTTTGCAGCTCTCCACCATACATCAGCTTCGCCCTGAAGAATAAAGGATGCCAGTCTAACTTTCTGATCATCAGGGCAGTTCATGGCTTCTAGTACTTTCTCAATCTGCTTTAACCAATCTTCTGCTATTGATGGGTCAGATGTACCCTTGAATACTGGTGGTCGTAACTTTGAAAACCTTTCAAGCAAATCTACCTCACGAGGTTGATCAAACCTTAGTGAAGATGTGTTCCGTTGATGTTGAGGTGTCTGATTTAAGGTGGCTAACATGTCCCACTGAACGGCGAACTGTTCCTGTTGTTGTTTTAGCATTCCCGCCATTTGTGCTACCAACCCAAAGGCAACATCCCACGGCTGAACATTTGGTCCTGCGAGGTTAGTTCGAATAGTGGTTGAGGATAACGGGATTTGCGTACTAGGTCCAACATCTGCCATGTTAACTGGAGGAGGAGGCGATGGAGGAGCTTGCCCTGCTTTATTGACTTCATTCTCGTCTTGCTCATCAGGAGCTGTTCCAGATTCTTCGGGAATAGAAGGATTTGGTAAGGGAGTATTTGGGAGAGGTGCACTTACGGATGGTATTAAATCACGAATACTATGTGTCTTCTTAGGGGCCATAACTTCTATAAGATAAATTATTAATAATTCAGTAAAATTTATAGATTCTCTAATATTATAAAAATATGTCAGCATTATTAACAAAGAAAAATTCTACAAATCATCAAGTTAGTTGTGCTACATTATAAATAAACCAGTCCACTATCCGTGGCTACTATTCCAATCATTGGTTTATATGGTTAAAAATTTCAAATATAACTCAAAATTTTTCTGAAAGTTTTTACATGAACATACAACATTTTCACAAAATTTCAGCTCAATCAGACAACTACAAAATTTTCAAAAATTGCTGCAATCAGACTTGTTCAGATTTAGACGATTTTTAACCAGTCTGTACTAATTCCTAAAATCAGTATAGTATCTGTCATATTTAAATTATTCAATTATTTTTTTATTGAATTTAGACTTCTATATCTACGATTAGGCTTTTGAATCAGCTTAATCGGAGTTGTATTTATTTAGTTACATTTTTTTCAATATAAGTGATTTCTACTGTCCATTGCTGTCCAGCAGTACATTACAACTTAAATTACTTTAAAATTTATTCAAAAGTCCAGATTTACGTCTCCAATGAATATAATTATATAAATAAGTTAAATTTTCACTTCATATAATAATAAATGAATTATAAATTATATATATATATAATTTTTTTATTTCATTATATAAAAACACTATAATAGAAAGTTGTAAGTTTCTAATTCCAAGGACCTATACATTATGCATGTATGGGGTTCATACCCTACAGGTCACTTGCGGTATTAAATTATTTTTATTATTATTATTTTTTTCTCTGATACCAAACTGTCACGCCCCAAAATCCGGGTACAGAGTGTGCACCCTCAGACCCGAGTTTTGGTTCGTAACTTATACACAAAGTATACCAACTTAATTCTTTAATCAGTTTAATCACATGTGATATTTACATTCAATATAAAGTCCACCATAATCTCAATCACACATACATAATACATAACACTAATCAACTAAGCATTTATAAATCTTAATAATCCTTAAAATAAAATAAACCTTAAAATTATTCATTTATTATACCATTACACTATAATGATATTTATTCCATGTTAATATTGGTCCCAAGAAATAAAGCTAAATAATTCCTTAAAGTCACAAAATAAATACCAGTATGTATTATTCGTTAATTAAGCTGTGCTAACAAAATAAAACATATAATTAAAAATTTTCTAATGCAGGCACTTCATCCTCAAATAAGTATGGCCATGATTTAGGTGGGTCGTGTTCAGGTACAGTAGATCCTTCCGGTTCTTGCGCCACGTCATCTGCTAATGGCTCCTCTGTATGGTTTTTCCATCAATAAAAAAATATAAGCTGGCCAGGCTTAGTGATATAACCCAGCATGGTTCATAATCATAATAATTAAAATAATGCAAAAATACATGTACAAAGATATGAATGTAAAATGGGGTATGAATGCATCAGATGGAGTGATCGTCCATCTGCTTAGGTTGGAGGTCGTCAACCCGCATCCACCCGTTGGGTAGGCTTCCACCTTTCGGTAGGCTTGAGCATATCTCGCATCTGGTAACGCTCTACCAGGATCGACATTTCTTCCAGGGAGGGCCCATAGGATCAACCATGCATTATGCAATGCAATGAATGAGGGATGATAAGTAAATGCGTATTTTTCATATTTAGCATAGTTGTCTCAATTAAAATATTCACTTATAAATTTATCGTACAATCATCATATCAAAATATTCAAACTAGTAAATAAATCAAACAATCACAATGATTTATTTTAATTTTAATGAATTATGAGACAAGTTGGGTCACTCACCTGAGTTTGGTAGTATTGACTCTGCAATGTAATTAGGTTGATTTGAATGTCGGGGTCCTATCAATTATATCAACGGTATTATTATTCATATATTTGTATTACATGGTGGGGCCCACCTTTGATTAACATCCTAGTGGTCAGATCCAAAATAATTAAATAATTCAAATTTATATTCTATTTTTTTCTCCCTCATAAGATTTTAAAATTGAATGATAATTACTTGATCAGGGTGGTCCATCGAATGGTCAGATCATTCAGATTCTTGAGGTCTTGTCATGTTTTACCTCTATGCATTTGAGGAGTGGTGTGGATCTAACCACACATTCACCTATGGCCCATCTTGACCTTCTACGCCAAGTGATAGTAACACTTGCGCAAAATATCCAAGATTCCTTTATCAAACACTTCTAGGTCTAACTAATGTGGCCCATCTGATGGTTAGATTGATCTGAATATTAGGGCCTTTGTATATTTTGGCCTTAGGGATCATATGATCCGTACAGACCAAATCTAATTTGATTAGACGCGCACCAACTACAATTACATAATTTTAGGTTCACCTCACCTTTAAAGGGCCTCCACCCATAATCCAATACAATGAACGTGTGACCAATCCACACCGTTCATTGCATTCACCGAATTAATTTATATTAGATATATAAAAATATTAGATTGAGGACGATATACATACCCGATGTAAGCACTCCAAAATTTTCTTTCTCCCTTTTTCTATTGTCACAGGTAGCCTTTTTGTTAATATTTTAGTTTAACTAGAACTCTTTTTATCTTGAGAGATGTGAAGAGTATTTAGAGATATATTTAAACTAAACGAGTTAAAATTTTAGATAAGATAGGAGATAAAGTAGATTTAAAATAAATAAATAATAATAAAAATAAAATTATATATATATATATATATTTATTAATTAAATTATTCATGGCCCTTACAGTTAGGACCTATTAAATGGCCTACACAATACGGGCTGTTAGTAGTTTTTCGTTTTGGGGAATGTTAAGATTGAGCGATGGTATAACCGCTTTTCACCGTACATGTGACAGGAATGTAAGCGATCGGGTCCACTTAGTCTACTCTGCCTTTGATGGCAAACTGTCCAAGATCACATCAATCGAACAATCCTAGCCATCCTTTTTCTCTCACCTTTCCCCTGAACATCAATTGCTTGCATATACCGTCCATTTGAAAGGATCCAATTAAATCCGTCGAATCATTTTTTTTAATCGATACATCGTGGGATCGACCAATTTGAAGGTCCAGATTGGGCGATTCTTTACCTTTCCACGTGGACGGTGAATTGGTAGCACTATCATACCATGATGGAGTCCATTCTACCATATAATTTCCTCATCTGAGGGCCACCCTGAAACTGAAAGGCTCCGATCCACCATTCAAAAACCGCACAGCCACGTTTACACTAGTAAGCTGTGAACAGATCATGGTTAGTCGCGGCAGACCATCAACGTTCCCTATGGTGCAGCCCTTTGCCATACACGTGTCACGTACTTCAAATCAGAACCGAGCAATTAGTGGGACCCACTAATAAGTAGATTATAATCTCGACATTACACAGAAAGCATGATAAGATTTGGTTTGATTGGTCCGCATCTAATGGACCATAAAAGTCGGAGGCATTAAACAGTCCAATTTGGATATAAAAATGTTCATTAATCAAGTGCATATATTGTCCTAATCAATCATCATTTTATTCAAACAATCAATCTACTGTATGTTCCAAATTTGGACGGTTTGGATTTGAGTTACTTGCCAACTGTAACTGAAGAGATGTAACCTGTATGCCTGCTACATTCATACATCCAAAGAGGACGTGGGAGGTGGGACGTTCCCACGCCTTCCGCCCTGTCCTTGTAACTACCTCCCTTGTTTCTCTATCCCGCGCGGAACTTGTCCACGTTCTTTCAATGTGTTTTTTACTCTTTCGCAACACACAAACCAGCGTATGTCGCAGCCCACAAGGTCCACATGTTAAGTATTTCGGTGATCGGAACCGTCCATTTTATGAAAACATTTTCACATGAGATAACATTATAGTCACTATCTGTAGAAAAATTTATAATAATGAAAAGAAATTTTTCTCTAGGCCTTAATTGGATCTAAAAATCGAAGGCTAAGATGATCCATGAATCATCAATTTGGACTAATATCTTATTTATGATAATAAATGAAATATAAACGGTCTGAATTATCAGAAAATTTTCAACACGTGTGCCCCAGTGGGTGACGATACATTTCGACCTTCAGTTGCAATGGAGGGAAAAGGAAATTCTTTCACTTTCTCTCTTAAGACATGCCTACTTTCTCTCTAACTAACTAAGACTTTCAGACTTTCAGCCATCATTCCATTTCTGAAGTTCTTCAGATTTAATCAATCTTAACATAACGAACTTCTTTAAGCTTCTTCCACCATTTCAAATAACACCTCTACAGCCGCTATCTACAATAGTAAGATCTCTCTCTCTCTCTCTCTCTCTCTCTCTCTCTCTCTATCCAATGGTCTTTTTTTTTTTTTGGGTCAATTGAGTAGATTTGTTATTGGTTGATATCACCCACACCGAAGCTTTGCTGTGGGTGAATATTGCATCAAACGGTGGCATTGATCATCCACAATCAGTTTTGGATATAGGTGTTTAACACCATATGATTTTCCTGAAGGCTTTCTCACCTCAACTTCGACTTAGGCTCGAGCATCAGTTGCCAATTACTAACCGTCGGATTAAACAAGCAATTTGAGATTAACGGCTTTAGCAGTTTCTTAAAACTGGTTAGGACAGAAAATTTTAAAAAAATGGGGAAGAATGTATAAATAATATCGAGAAATGCTCGTTCTCTCAGAACATTTTAATTATAGTGCTCTTAGTTGCATTAGAAAAAATTTGAGATTCCACTAGATTGATCTAAACCGTCAATTAAGTCTACAACATATTTCAAAGGCTAGCACGTAAAAGTGAGACTGATATGATGATCAAATCCATCCTAGATTAGACCTATTTTTCTCCAACCAATGGATGGGATTGTCAGGATTGCCTAATAGAAAGTGATTATTTAGAAGAATAAGTAATCTATGATGGGACACCATGGTGACCCACACACACAAACCTATGGTTGTTATCCTATCCCCATGGTGACCCACGCACACAAACCTATGGCCCACCTGAGTTGTAGACCATGGTGACTCCACATACAAACCTATATATAGTTGACATTCTATCCTCAGTGTTCCGTTGGTGTGGCCCACCTGAGTTGATGTGGCTGATTTGTACCCTGAGGGCTTAGATTCCAGGAAAAACCTAATGGATGGAGTGAATTTTACAAATAAAACTGGTGGGCACCACAGAAATTTGGTGTTTTATGTTACACATAAAAAGGGTCACGGAGAATATTCCCGTCATAAAACACCTGACCTCTGTGGGCCAACATGTTCTATACGTAAATTCTAATCCATGGGCCCAACATGTTGTATATGTAAAATCCACTCTCACAGTCTACATAAATGATAGGCCTAATGACAAACTTAGGCAGGCCATACCAGTAGGAACATAAAAGTTTGTGCCTAAAACTTTTATGTTTACAGTGTGGCCCATCTGAGTTTTCGATCAGGTTGATTTTTATATTTTTCTTTTCATCTTGGTGTGTAAAACTTGATTAACAGATTTGATGAAAGTTATAACACATTGGTGGCCACACACAGTGTCGCATCACCAATGTTCTATGTGGTGTGGCCCATTGAGTTGTGGATCTAGTTGGTTTTTTAGCTGCAGGGATATCATCCAAGAATGTACCAGATAAAGGGAGTGGATGTCACACATACCATATGGAGAGAAGTGGGGAGATTTTTTTGAGGAAAAAAAAATAATTTAATTTGTTTATTTTTATCACTTTTTTACTTTTTGTCTGATCTAAAGCTGGTTAATCTTAAATTACTTCTTTAATCTGAGGTTAGTAATGGGCCACTGATGCTCAAGCCTAAGCCGTCGATTGAGCTGAGATGACCTCATCTTCCTGTAAAAGTTGGGATCTAAAAGGATGGTCGGAAGCTATTTGATAATATATCATGTGATGCCTCCATACACATGCATATACCAATTTTATATGGGTCATACATATAACTTAAGTTAAACTGTCCAAATAGTGGGAAATCCCTTAGACAATCCTAACCTCTCATTAGTGCAGACTTTGAACCTTGACTATATATTATCTATTTTAGTTGTCTCAAATATTTCATTAATCAGATGGTTTCTAGCAGGTGTGTGGAGTAAAGAGAGGAAGAGGTTACCTTTTTATTCTTCTGTGATAATTAAACTGTGAATCCACAAAATAGGAACCTCTAAAAAAGAATAATAATGGACCATCTATGTTTACAATGTCCTTAATTAATATAACTTATATAAGACATAGATTCATAACTTTTCCTACATAATAAACTTTTTAGTCCAAAAACAAAAACTATTATGTGATTTCTTGACTCACTACATCCTAAAACATCTCAAAATAACAAAAACATATATAACTTATTAAAAACAATAAAGTTTAACTTAAAATTCATATTTGAATCTTAGAATGATTGAGTTTTGAAAAACTATTTGAGGGCCAATGGCCTTTTGCATTAGTTAAGATGTATTCCTCATCAATTACTTTCCAATGACATATTATATGTGCGAAACGGATATAACCTGTTGCAAGATTATAGTTATTTGAAGCTATAGTGAGTGTTAGACCCCTTGGTCTGGCCTGAATTCTTTCAATCACGGCTATCCATGAAAACATCCTTGACTCTGTTTTTGAGTTTAGGAAAATAATAGCCCATTACGATGACCTGCCTTCACAGTGCATCTCTATGGTCTGATCAAGTTTTCATTCAGAGGGTGGAATTTTAGAAAACTACATCTAACCTTTCCATGTTTTACAATCTTTTGTGTATGGGGCATCAACTTCCACCTCTTTTACGACAGTGCATTTGCAACTGTTGAACTTCTAAAAGGTTGATTGTTGCTTCATCCATTGTTACTGATTATTTCATTGACCATATGTTTGTTATCCTCACCATTGCACTTTGATGCGGTAGAGTTGAACCTAAACCTGACAATTTACTTAAATGAGCCATAATTTCTAGCCGGAGCCCAATCCATTCCCAATTTAGCTTAGACAGACAGCCTAAGATGCAACCAACCAGTTGATCAGCAGGCAGCCTAGACCCATTCCCACCCAACTAAAACCTTAAATAATGTTACCAGACCCTCAAGAAATATCAATCCATTGTCACTGGAAGAAAGGAACCCAATGTTGCACATATGTAGAAGATCTGGCATTCCCAAGGCAGGAACCACTTCGTATGTGCTCTGGCTTAACTTTTTGGCCCTTATTATAACCGTACAGGCCTAATTTTTGGGCCACAGAACATAGAAAATGGGCCCCAGAAAATGAATAACCTGGATCTCAAGCACACCTACACTTCTCCATGCATTAGAAAGGATGATCACAACTACTAAATCATCATCATTTAATGCTTATCCCAATTAATTGGGGTCAGTTACATGAGTCATGATCTTCCATTCTACTCTATCAAGGGCCAAACTTTCAATTAGACCACTAGTCATTAAGGGCTCATTTGAATACCACCAAATAATCAAGTAGCTTTTTTAACGCATGTAAGTCAATAAGATACTTTTCTTAAATAAGTTTGTTTGATTAATCAACTTAAATAAGCAACTTATTTAATAAAGTAACTTATTTTCTTAAGCTATTTTAACTTAAAAGTCGTCTCTATGGAGAGTGTGCTCTAATCATGATGAATGGATGTGCCATGTTGCAAAATTCACCCGTGACTAAGAAATCTACTCTACCAACTACTTTATTCATCTCATTTTAGGAGGTGGGCCCAAATATAATGTATATCCAACACTCAATGGACCACATGACTTACAACAATGGTATTGAATGCCTATCATTGAACCACACATATTGTTGTGCGGCCCATGTTTCTGACAATCTACCCATCCATCAGTTTTTCAACTGATTTTAATTAGTGGGCCAAAATATAATGAAGATTCGAAACTCAAGTAAACCAGAGCTCAAAAAACTGCCGTGTCTCACCATGATGTTTTCAAGGAATCCACCATGTCCACCTTTTGTCAGCTCATTTTAGGCATGGACCTAAATATGAGATAGATCTAACACTCAAATGGGTCACACTAGAATCAATTATATTGAACCTTCACTGTTGAAATAGTTACGAGGCCTGTATTGATTTTTTAAAATATCCACCTGTCCACTGGTTTCTTTATATCTCATGGGCTTAGGAATGACTTTATGAACAATTAATTTAGATGTCATATAATCAGCATAATAGGCCTTGGGAAGATTTCAATGGTAATTGTCAATCTCCATTACTTCCCCATTTAAGTTTTAGGTCTGCCTCATTTTTTAGCCTTCCTCCTAAGGCCATTATATGGATGGATGGGGTGAATTTTTAAGAAACATCACGGTGAATCTACGCATGTGGAGTTGGCTTCACTCATCAATCTGCCTCCGACAAGATGACCAGAGCAAAGGGAAACAAAGAATCTAGATCTTTTGATCGCAACAAAGAGAAAATTTCTATTTTCCACCATCATGATTAGTCCATGTCATCGATGATGTTGTAAGCAGCTGCATTAAATATAACCTGTGATAAAGTGGCCCAATCATAATGCAACAAACAAGAATATCTTATTGTGGACTCACCTTAATATATGCCCTGCACATTCATGTCTTCCATCCATTTTGCCGGCTCATTTTATGACATAAGCTCAAAAATAAAGCATCCAAATCTCAGGTGAACCACGCCATAAAAAACATGGTGAATAAATACCCACCATTAAAAACTTCTCGAGGCCACAAAAGTTTAGGAGCAAGGTGGTTTTTGTGTTTCCCTCCGTCCATGTCTATGCGAACTTACCAACAGGTTGGATGGAAAATAAATATTACAGTGGGCCCAAGGAGGCTTTTAATGGTGAACAGTAATTACCATTGTTTTCCATGGTGTGGTCCACCTGGGATTTGGATCAAGTTCATTATCTGGCAACTACTCTAAAATAATTTACCAAAACAGATGAACGGAGTGGATATCTAACAAATACATTAAAAGTACACCCCACGATTACATCATTACAGGACTCTGACCCTTTTTAATTTGTTGAGGTATTTTAAAAACAACGTATCATTCCACTCTACCGCAACCATAATCTCATCTACATCCTCTTCTTCTATCATTACAGTAGGGAAAAAGAAGAAACGCAGAAATGTCATCCCAACCAGACAAATACACGCCGAGGACAATCCTCATAACTGGCGCTGCTGGCTTCATCGCCTCCCACCTTACCAACCGTCTAATCAGAAACTACCCCAACTACAAGATAGTAGCCCTTGATAAGCTAGATTACTGCTCCAGCCTCAAAAACCTCATCCCCGCTCGTTCTTCCTCCAATTTCAAGTTCGTAAAAGGCGATATCGCAAGTGCAGATCTCGTCAACCATCTCCTCGTCGCTGAAGGCATCGACACCATCATGCACTTCGCAGCCCAGACCCACGTCGACAATTCATTCGGCAACTCCTTTGAATTCACCAACAACAACATCTACGGAACCCATGTTCTACTCGAGGCCTGCAAGGTCACTCGTCAGATCAACCGATTCATCCACGTCAGCACCGATGAAGTTTACGGCGAGACTGACGTGTATGCTGACGTGGGCAACCCAGAAGCATCCCAGCTCCTCCCTACTAACCCCTACTCAGCCACCAAAGCCGGAGCTGAAATGCTTGTAATGGCCTACCGCCAATCGTACGGCCTTCCTACAATCACCACACGTGGAAATAACGTCTACGGACCCAATCAGTTCCCGGAAAAGCTCATCCCTAAGTTCATCTTGCTAGCGATGAAAGGCGAGCCGTTGCCTATTCATGGAGATGGGTCGAACGTGAGGAGCTACCTCTATTGCGAGGACGTGGCAGAGGCTTTTGAGGTGATCCTCCACCAAGGTGCGGTGGGCCACGTGTACAACATTGGTACCAAGAGAGAAAGGAGGGTGATCGACGTGGCGGAAGATGTGTGCAAGCTCTTCCATCAAGATGCAAGCAGTGTAATCAAGTTCGTCGAGAACCGTCCGTTCAATGACAAACGATATTTCTTGGATGATCAAAAGCTCAAGAAGCTAGGATGGGAAGAGAGAACTACATGGGAAGATGGTCTGAAAATGACAATGGAATGGTATACCAAAAATCCAGATTGGTGGGGAGATGTAACTGGAGCACTCCTTCCTCACCCTAGAATGTCGATGGTGGGGCTTGCTTATGATGATATGTACTTCATCGAGTATCCAGGTTCGGTGGGCCATGCCATTCCTAACGAAGGGTCAGGATTAAAGTTCTTGATCTATGGACGGACGGGGTGGATTGGAGGGTTACTTGGGAATCTGTGTAGAGATGGTAAGATTGAGTTTGAGTATGGGAGAGGACGGTTGGAAGATCGGAAGACGATCTTGGATGATATAAAGAGGGTGAAACCAACACATGTTTTTAATGCTGCCGGTGTGACGGGAAGGCCGAACGTGGATTGGTGTGAGTCGCATAAGGTGGAGACGATTCGGACGAATGTGGTTGGGACTCTGACGTTGGCAGATGTTTGTAAGGATCAAGGACTTCTGGTGGTGAATTTTGCTACTGGGTGTATATTCGAGTATGATAGTGAGCACAAGGAAGGATCTGGTATTGGTTTTAAGGAGGAAGATAAGCCGAATTTCATGGGTTCTTATTATTCCAAGACCAAGGCTATGGTAAAAACCCTAATTCTCTATTGATTTTGATTGTGGTATGCTTGATGCGTGTGGGATAGTTCTAAAACTCAGTGAGTTGACTCAGAACTCGACTGAGTTAACTTTCAGCTGTCTAACATGTGAAATCCAATCCTTTCAAGAGCTTGGTCTAACCATCCGGATCACCTTGTGGAATAATCTGCCATATATACTGATCGAGTGGACCACGTATTTATTTTACTATTTATCAATGGATACATAGTGTTTTAATAGTGCGGCACATTTGATTAGTAGATAGGGTTGGCTTTTTCATTAGGAGATCCTTATGGTTAGACCAAGCTCTTGGAAGGATTGGATTTCACATGCATTAAATAAATTAAAATTAATAGGTTTTTATATTTTCTTCAAGCTTTACTCCCGTCTTGGTTTTTTACACTTTAGGCCCTCTCGGAAGTAATAATATATTCAATGATCTTTCAAAAATAAAAAAGAAATTTTATCAAGTATCGAATTGAGTCATTTAGGGCCCGTTCAGACACCACCAAATAAGTAATTTTTTTTTAAAAAAAAACTTATTTAAGTCAATAAGCTACTTTTTAAAAAAAAATTAAGTTAGTTTGATTAATAAACTTAAATAAGTAATTTATTAAATAAAGTAAATCATTTTTTTAGTTATTTTTTTATTGATTTTTAACTCATGAAAAGTAACTTAAACTGTCATCATGGCCAGGAGTGTGATCTAATATGATGAATGAATGTGCCAGTTGCAGAATTTACTCGTGATATTTTTTAGAAATCCACCCAGTCAACCATTTTATTCATCCTATTTTAGGAGGTGGGCCCAAATATAATGTAGATCCAATGCTCATGTGAGCCCCATGACTTACACCATTGATATTGAATGCCCACCATTGAACTGCACCCATTGTTGTATGACCCACCATGATGTTTGTGAGAATCCAACATGTCCACCAATTTTTCAACTTATTTCAATCAGTGGCTAAAATATAATGAAGATGCAAAATGCAAGTAGACCAAGCAATTTGAAACATTGTTATTGAACCCCCACCATCTTAAGGGAGGAGCTCAAACAATGGAGTGTCCCACCATGATATTTTTGAGAAATCTACCTTGTCCACCATTTTTTTTCAGCTCATTTTAGGTTGTTTGTCTAAATATGAGATACATCCAACACTCAAGTGGGTCACACTACCTGAATCAGTGGTATTGTACCTCCTCTATTGAAATAGTCACCAAGCTTACATTGATTTTTTGAAACATCCACCTATCCACCGGTTTTTTCATATGATCTTATGGATCTAGGAATGAATTTATGGTTAGTTCGGATGTCATGTAATCAGCATACTGAGCGCTGGAAAGATTTCAATGGGAGTTGTTCAAGCTCCATTATTTCCTTCAACGTGGCCACTTAAGCTTGGATATACCTCATTTTGGGGCCCACCTCCTAACATGATCTTGTAAAATAGATGAATGAAGTGAATTTTAAAGGAACATCGCAGTAGACCTCCGCACATGGAGTTGGGTTCGCTCACCAATCTGCCTCCGGCAAGAGGCAGGAGCATAGGGAACCAAATTGTTGCTGGCCGTAATTGTGACCCACATTGATGTATGTGTTGCATATCCACACCTTTCATCCATTTTCTAGCTCATTTTAGGGCATGAACCTAAAATTGAAGCAGATCCAAATCTCAGGTGGACCACACAATGAGAAACATGGTGAATAAATGCCCACCATTAAAAACTTCTCGGGGGCCACAAAAGTTTTGGTGCAATCTGGTCTTTGTGTTTCCCTTCATCCTGGTCTATGTGACCTCATCAACAGGTTGGATGTCAAATAAATATTACAGTGGACCATTGGAGGTTTTTAATGGTAAGAACATTATTTACCACTATTTCCTGTAGTGTGGTCTACATGAGATTTGGATTGGGTTCATTATTGGGCCAATGCTCTAAAATGAGCTGGGAAAACGGATGAACTGAGTGGATATCTAACACGTCCATTAAAGTGGGCCCTATGCTTACAACATTACCAGACTCAATGTGAGGTTATTAACAAAAAAAAAAAAGAAAAAAGAGTAAGGAACCCTCAACCACTGGTGTTGAACGACGCACAGTGTCTAGATTACCATATAGAATGAGATTTGGTATATATGTTTAAGCATCTCCAATATTATTCAATTTACTCACACGCCCACCTATACTGACTAATCATTCAATGATCCATAGCCTTCAATAAACATGTGTCCATCAGATGGTCCTTATCATCTGATCAATAGCATGGTTTTGGATGGCCACATAAAGTCCATTGATTGGATTTTAAGATTATTTGTTCAGTGCAAATTTTGGGCTACACCCATTTAATTTTAGAGGTGGCCCATCAAATTGAAGGCCAAGATTCATGGGCATGTGGCACAATTGGAAGGTATATATAGTATGCATTATCTTACATACATTTGTACAAACAATAGTCTAGAAGCATGAAAACCTAACCCGACCCAAAACCCAGTCGAGTCGAGTCAACTCGATCGAGAAACTTGTTTGATTGACCGAGTTATGACCAGATGGAGTTCATCCCTGAGTCTTGGTGAAATCTGGTCGAGTCGAGTTGAATTAGGTGAGTCAACTCGGGTTTTTAAACTGTTGTGAAAGCTATTACTACAAGCGATGTACTACTACATGTATACAGTTGAGATCTTGAAATACGTATGTGTACGTATGTGTATACAATCTACGGTAATTTTGCAGGTAGAGGAGCTCCTGAGGGAGTACGAAAATGTGTGCACACTCAGGGTCCGAATGCCGATCTCGTCCGATCTGAGCAATCCACGCAACTTCATCACCAAGATCAGCCGTTACAATAAGGTGGTCAACATACCAAACAGCATGACGGTGCTTGATGAGCTCCTGCCAATCTCGATCGAGATGGCGAAGCGTAACTGCCGTGGGATCTGGAATTTCACGAATCCCGGCGTGATCAGCCACAATGAGATTTTGGAAATGTACAGGGACTACATCGACCCTCAATTCAAGTGGGCCAACTTCAATCTGGAGGAACAAGCGAAGGTGATCGTTGCCCAACGGAGTAACAACGAATTGGATGCATCCAAGCTAAAGAAGGAATTCCCGGACCTGCTTTCGATCAAGGACTCAATTATCAAGTATGTATTCGAACCTAATAAGAAGACTTGAAGATCATTGGTTGGATGCTTGATCAGGGGCCCACCAATGATCAACGGTGTGAAGGAGTATGGACATTTGCATGGTTAGTGTTGTTTCATTTCTTGGATTTTTAAATAACTCTTGTATGGAAATTTTCAAGACTTTTCATGTTTGTTGTATGTAGATGTGGATTACCATCTGCAAGACAGTATGGTGAATGGTAATCTCCACCGTACACGTAGCCATGTGTACGATGGTTGATTTCATTTATTGGGTGGGGGGCCACTTGTTGAAAGGTGACAGATCGAGTCCATCTGTTGTGATAGTTGTATTATGTATATTATAGGATGTGCAATATTAGGGGAATGATCATATATGTTCTATGTATTTGAGCTGTGGGGCCCACCAGTACTGTGTATTGGAATCCAAACCGTGAATCTAGTGTGCCTCCTGTTCATCATACATTCCAACAATCATCCTTATATATCCAAAGCTCAGGTAGGACACACCACCAGGAGCAATGTAAAATGACATGTAAACCCTAGATGTCCACGTAGTGTGGCCCACCTGAGTTTTGGTCATTTGGTGCCCCTTCATCACCGGTGGGGTTGATCTGATGACTAGGATGGATCGCATATACACAACATTCTAGATGCCACATTCTATCTGGAAGTTTCTATGGTGGGCCTCACCCTCCTGATTGTCCCCCATCTTTCCCTTTGGTGTGGGCCACCTGAATTAGGGATCAGGATAGATTCTGGGATCTAGGCCTAACACGGGTGACACAGGTGAATCGTGATGGGAAACGGATTGGCTACTCACCCTGCCACTAGCCAATGGCTTGTGGTCGGTGGACTGGGCCCCACCATGATGTATTCGTTTCATCCATACCGTCCACTCATTCTTCCAGATCATTTTATGGTATGAGCCCAAAAATGAGGTTGATCCAAATCTCAAGTGGACCGCACAGTGTTGATTGAACGCTTACCATTAAAAACTTCTTGGGGGCCCCAAAATTTTTGGATCAAGCTGATATATTTTTTTTCCCTTCATCCAAGTCTGTATGACCTAATCAACAGGTTAGATGTCAATAACCATAACAGTGGGCGGTAGGAGGTTTTTAATGGTGGACATTCAATCACTACTCTTTACTCATGGTGTGGTCCACCTTAGACTTAGATCTACCTCATTTTTGGGTTCAAGTCATAAAATTATCTTTAAAAATAAATGGACAGTGTGGATAAAACACATACATCATGGTGGGTCCCACAGAGCACCAACCACTAGCCACCTGGCTGGCTGGTGGCAGCGTCACTAGCCAATCCGTTTCCCATGTGATGGAAGGGTTTTTGGATGGCAGTCAGTCTCACACATCACAGAGACGTTTGTGATCGGTTCCCTCCGTGGGCCCACCTCGATGGTGGATGTGTTGTTTATCCATTCCGTGCATCCGTTCTGAAAGACCATTTTAGGCCATGGTCCAAAAAACGAGGCAAATCCATATCTCAGGTGGACCACAAAAATTCAGAAACCAACCCGACATCATTTTAAGGCTTGCGTTCAGATCATTTTATCCCAACCTTGCCTGGCTCGGCCATCACCTCTCGACCGGACTTCATATGTACGGATATGCCATTCTAATCTTTCATTAGGCAACCCGTTCATCTTAAATGTAGACAGTTGATTTTGTTCATCCATGTGGCTGTATCTTTGTGATGTGTGACCTACATGATCAATAGATGGATTACAAATATTCAAGGGCGAAATAGGAATTTTATCAATTTTTGGCTAGGCCAGATCGTTTCGGACCCAGGCCCGAGACACGGGCGAGGCTAATGGGTCTAAGCCCGGTCGAAAGCCGAGCCAGGCTCTCACATGCTAGTTACGGTCTTGTGATTCATTTCAATCTGTAGCCATTCATTGCTGTAGTTTCTACTATGGACAAGAGCGATAGGGCTTTTCCAGCCGTTGGTTGGCAAGAGTATCTATAGCTCCATTTCCTTTCCTTTATATATAAGTGGGCTGTCTATCAGTCCATGGACTTCAAATATTAACCCGTCTAAAATTAGGCCCTGAAATGATTGGCGATGATTGGGCCAACTCAGGCCCATATGATTCAATGTGGGATGACCCACGAAAATCATTTTAGAAGATGCTAACATGCAGCTATGAAATTGTCTGCTGTTTACTCTCACGGTACACGTGGCAAAACATGAGGTATGTATGATCAAGACCGTTAGTCATATGGGCCACAAGGTGGATGGGCGGTCGACGAAAAAATTACTATCATTAGAAAACTTTAGCCATACATTGATTGGATTGCTGCTACAATCCCAACCCTGTCTCTAGGATATCGCCTATCCACGCGGTGGCCCACCAGATCAACAGTTTCTATTAATACATCTTTGGCCTGACGTCAAAAGATCTATTTTGTGGGATCCACCCGTGAGATGATTATGTTGAATCTAGACCGTGCTTCCGGTGGACCTCAGTTTAAATGTACATATCAAGAATTATCCTTATCCAAAATTAGGTGGAACACACCAAAGTAGCAATGTACAGTACACCTAAAATGTAAATGGCCTTATCCACGGGGGCTAATATGGTTTTTCGGTAGTCCTTGGTGAAAATATATACATTATATCACCCTTTATGAGTGGCGTCATGGTTGGATTGGCATGATCGACCAAGTAGCATGTGACATGCCTCCATGTCAAGTATATCACATACTATTTCGTCTTTATAATGTTTGTCAATTGATAATGATATAGTATATTGTTCAGTTACCTTTGTCTTGCTGACCTTCTTAATCCAACTGATTATATATAGGGAGGGATAACGTTCCATTTTCAAATGCAAACTCTCTACCATCACCTTGGAAATGATGTTCTCGCTGCTCACACTGTCGATGATCACATCATAAACTTTTCCATTCACCGTACGCCTAGTTCGGAAGATATTATGTCGTTGTGGGTGTACCTCTTTCCTCGGCACATAAAATAGTCACCTCATGATGAGTGACTCACTATGATCCTGCTAAACCCAATCTATCTCATCCGCCTCGTCTTCTATAGCCTGTTCTGGTTCCTAAACATCTGAATCTTCATCGGTTTTTTCAGCACTACTATCATTAATAGCGAGGTTCACCAATTATCGCTGGGGACAAGTATTTGATAGGTGACCTGGTTGGCCACAACGAAAGCAATTGTTGGGTCTTAGCCGAGCATAGGGGTTCAAGATTCAGCTTAGACCAGTAGCAGTCGATACGCC
Organism: Magnolia sinica; assembly: GCF_029962835.1. Taxonomy (NCBI): domain Eukaryota; kingdom Viridiplantae; phylum Streptophyta; class Magnoliopsida; order Magnoliales; family Magnoliaceae; genus Magnolia; species Magnolia sinica. The sequence continues at coordinate 10,073,690 of NC_080581.1, forward strand.
CCTTTGAGGCCTAACTTGCCTGCTTCTTTGATCTTAGTTCATGGGTGTAAGAGGTTGAGTGTGTGCTCCTACAAGCTCCTTCCCTTTGAGCTGTGGAACTCTCTGGGGTGGACCCGCAGCGACGACTCTAGCGGTAAGATAGGTTCGCCTGTTGAGACATTTAAGCTACGCTTCCGCTGAGGTAACCAACTTGATTGCATCATTCATCGTCCAAATGGACTATATCTGGACCTGATCATAGATCATCATACGCAATCCACCGTTGAATCGAGCGACTTTATGTAATTAAATCTGGACTAAATCGTTACACGCTGCCAATCGATAGAATTCGTTTACGTAATCTCTCACCAACCGACAACCTTGCTGACAATTTTAATATTGTTGGAATAGTACCTGATTTAGTCGCTATGGAGAAATTGTGCACCTAGTAGCTGCTTCATCTGTTGCGATGTGCAGATTGGTGCTTTCAGCTATATTTTTCATGCGATTTATAGTTGCTCCCACCAAGCTAAAGCTCCGCCCTTCAACTTGTAAGCCACAAGTTTGACTTTCTTCGTTTCAGGGATTTTCATATAGTCGAATAATCGTTGGACTTCAGAAAGCCAATTGAAGAAATCTTCAATGTGAAGTTAGCCATTGAAACTAGGGATATCGACCTTCATCCTAAACTCTCGATCTCACCGATCTGCTTGATCACTGCATTGTCTGGGATGTTGAAGAATCATGTTATCAACCCCCTTGTCGTTGGATTACCCTTCCTCAGGAATGGCTTATTGGTTCACCACAGGTATCATCGTGCGATCAGGCCGATTATGAGTTCCAACAATTACTGGTTGCAGATTGCTACCAGAAACACAAAGCTGCCCTAGGGCTTCCATCATGTGATCCGTCGTATGATCAATGGAAGTTTGCAGCCCTTTTATGACTTATCGATTCTCTCGCTGGGCCGCTTCGAAGGCCACCACCATCGTTAAAGGATAATTCTCTGGATCACCGTTCATGGAATGATTGCCCGACCCATCGTTAGAAGCCATAAATTTGAGGAAAAGCCTCACTCTAATACCAAATTGACGTAGGGAAGGACGTGAGGTCGAGCACCGCCTTCCTCGGGGGGATAACTGCTCAGAATCTACGGAACTTCACTGAACTCCTCACAGAGAAACCTCGAATCCATGAGGAAAAGAAAATAAAAATAATTCTAAGAAATTCGAAATAATTTGATTAATGATGAAAAACAAGATTACCCCTTTAAATAGGGATATATACTAAGCCATGGAAGAAGTTTCGGAATTAAGCTACAACTAAAACTCCTAGAATTCATGACTTACTATAAATAGTAAAGTTACTAATTATAGATAGTCATGATTCCTACCAGTGCGCATGGTTTTTGACCAAAAATAGTAACTGTCCTATTTAGCTTCACCACGTTGTTCTCCTAATTCTAAGCACTTTTCATGTTGGGCACAACTCTTAAAGCCCAACGGATGAAGAGTTATACTCAAACTAAAATTTACTGTAAATAGTAAAAATGAAATTAAAATATGTATTTGACCGTCGATCTGATGGTATTTCGCAAATTCGGCATGGGTAACCTAGCATAACAGGGTTGGGTGGCTAAAGTAGCTCATTCTACCCCAAAATCATATATATATGATACGTCTGATAGCTTGTTCTGATTTGCGAGATACGCCCGTTTTAAGTTCTGATGGTTTGGATCACTTATGTTGTTGGCCAAACCTTTTCTGATCCATCTTGGCCATAAAGTTATCCACAACCCACTGTACATCAGATATCCTGCCAACCTTTGTGGATTCTTGGATCCACCAAAGCTGCTTACTTTATATCTCCGTTCTTGAAAATAAGTATAGATCTTTTTTACATTGTTAGTTGGTTCCAGTGCATGCTTTTATAAATAAGAAAATTTTAAGAGTCTTCAAAAAAAATCAGTAGGAATTTAGGGATAAAAATCCCTAAAAACTTATTATCAGGAGACAATGAGTGCATGCTTTTATAAATAAGAAAATTTTAACAGTCTTAAAAAAAAATCGGTAGGAATTTTGGGATAAAAATCCCTAAAAACTTATTATCGGGAGACAATGTTTTTCTTCCATTCATCCATGTGACCAAGTTAAAAGGTTGGAGGGTATATAAACATCCCAACACCCCTGAGGAAGTTTTTAATGATGGGCATTCAATCATTATTGTTTTTTCTTTGTGGTATGGTCCACTAGAGATTTGGACATTTTCAAATTTGAGTTCATATCACGAATGATCCCGAAAAATAGATGAATGGCATGGATACAATACATACGTTATAGTGGGTCCTATAGAGAACTGCACCATAGCCATCTTAGTGCTGGCAGCGTAGATGCTATGCAAGTCCAAATATCATTTTCTCGCTCAAGCATCTTTCCAAAGTCTCGGACGCGGATGGGCTAGTCCCCCACCAGTAGCCCCTGGGTTGGTGCTTATAGCGGGTGCCTTACCATTGGTGCGTCAGAGTAGGTCCCATCATGGCTGTCGAGGTAAGCGAAATGACCATTACAAACGGCATTAGGGCCCGTTTCACCCGAGTATCTGCTCGAGACGAGAAGACATCCGAATTCTCTCCCGCCTCTCCCTCTCTCGAGTCCAACAAAAACCCATTTCTCTCCCGCTCTCCCTCTCTCAAATCCAACAGAAACCGCTATGTCTCTGTTGCATCTCACGGCGTGCTAACCCCAACGCATGAATCGGACCTCGAATCCAAAGCCTCTCACCATAGGAGCCCTCCATTGTCCAAGAGAAACCCAAACACTCCACATCGGGTCTGTCTGATTCTCTCTCTCTCTCTCTCTCAATCTTATTTGCAACAGCATGGGGATTTGGAGATTTCTCATTTTCGAATGTGGATTTGGTCATTTTTCAGCTTCGTATGTCGATTTTTAGGATTTGGGGATTTTTCAACTTCGGAGGTAGATTTTAGAATTTGGGGATTTTCCAACCTGAATGTGGAAATTGATTTGGGGAATTTAGCATCTTCTTTGGGATGCCTAATCTAGACTTGGTAAGGAGCAAGGAGTCTGCAAGCATGGGGGATGCATGGTTCGACTTCACATTCATATTCGACGAATAATGGAGGGCTCTGCCGAACATAGATTACAATCTGATTAGAGTCCAAATTCGTTGTTAGACTTGAACATGTTTGAAAAGTAGCCCACCCCTTGGTGATGAAAAGCCAACTTTTCAAAGTTTTCTTATTGGTGCAGTTCTGTGAGCAGAAGATCTACTGAGAATGTCTTGAAAGCTGAAAATCTACTCAGCCAGATAATCTTAAAGTTTTTGCAATGTTTCCAGTTTATGATGTAGCAAGATGAGACACATTTACAAATCTTGCAGATATAAGGGCTAAGGAAATCGATCTCTACTCAACTAATCAAGATTGCATCAAGGTGCTTGTTGTAAACAAAGTTGATAAGGTAATTCCTACAAAGGTTTACAACAACTATACCTCCATTCTCAGAGGACTTTTCAACACAGGGTGGCCTCAGAACTCCTATGCTGTAAACGTGGTTTAAGTGCACTTCCAATCACGGCCTTATTCTTTTGAATTATATATCATAAGATTTCCACAGTTTAAATACAAGATATGCATCTTGATGTTTAATTTTGCAGGAAAGTGGAAGGGTTGTCATGAAGAAAGAGGGAATTGATTTTGCTCGGGAGTATGGATGTTTTTTCCTTGAATGTAGTGCAAAAACTCGAATTAATGTGCAGCAGTGTTTTGAAGAGCTTGTTTTAAAGGTGCACACTCTGTCAACATTTATTTTTATTTTATTTCAGGATGATCATGTGGACATGGAAAAAGTTGTCCTTGGCATTTGTGATGGAAGAGTGGTCTAACGGATCGATTTTTGTCAGAAAAACCGCATAAAACAGATAGCCCACTTGTTTTAACTTATAGTAGAAACCGAGTAGAAATGAGTGGAGTCTGTTATTTCAGGCCGTTCAGCAGGAAATAGAGAGCCTAGTACTTGGCTTGTCATTACTGCAGCATATATATTAGTTTTTATTTATTCAATCAATCAATCATGTTCTTCTTTCTTGCAACGAATTTTGGGTTAGACTGATTTTTAAGATCCAGGTGAGAATATGGTGACACATCTAATGGATGAGTGGACTGGATGAAAATTCTCCACCATGCAGCTATATGCTTAACTATGTTTGTTAGTTCCTTACTTAAATTCTCGTATGTATGTGTGGAAGCTGCTTTAGTGATGGATTCTTTTTTTCTTTTTTTTTCTTGTTTGATATACATGATGGAAATATATTGGTAGGATCATCCAATCAGTCCTACCAAAAAAAAAGTGTGATTTTGCACTGTGGGAATGAAAAGTTGGTAGTCCACATCAGTTGATTTGTATGTCCAAAGGTTTCTAAAAGCTAGCATGGCATAGGCAGCTTCCCTACCCCTCTTGCATAAAAGATCCATCATCATAGTATGTAGTATGTACATGCCTGCTTGCATAATGCTACCACCAGTATGATTTTTTTGAACTGTTAACTCCAGGATGCAGGAAATTGTCTACTCCAAAGGGAGAATTTTCATCTTCGCTCCCTGTCCAAGGCCCCTGTTGGCAAAAAGAAATTTGATTTGTTTTGTATACTTCCTTATCCAATCATTTTCATGATGGATTTCATTTTTAAAATTCCAGCACTTTTCGGAAGTATCTTTTCATGCAGTGTGATTTTATTTTTTTTTCCCTTCTTGTTTGATAGATGATGAAATTAGGGGGGCACATTCAATTGGTTTTTTGCAGGAATTGTAATTAGATTCTTCTCAGCATGTTCGCGCTGCTTCCTCCTAGGCTATTCTGAATCAACCAACAATCAGAGTTGTAACTATAATAGCTGAAGGTTGTAAAGAAGCCTCCACCTACTCTAATGGAGAAGACATAATCAAAAGTGAAAAATAAGCAAGAGGAGCCCAAAGCCAATGAGATGAAAGCGGCTAGGGTTGGACTAAAAGTTAGTTGGAAATTTGGTCAAGATGCAATTCTATAGGCCAATCTTTCTACACTAGGGAGCAGTAATGGTATGGCCTTTCTGATGATTTTATAGGCTAGAACATTGGTTTGCTATGTTCCACTGTGTATGGACTCTGGCATGCTCCAAAAATCTACTCAGCCGGATAATATTAAAGTTTTTATTTAGGAGAATTTTGACCAGAAGGTTTCATATGTAAACTCCTAGAAGCCAAATCCTGTTTTTTAGTATCTAAAACTTCCCTACCATTATTTCAAATCACAGGTGATGGACCACAATTTGTCGGCTTGATGTTTGTAATCTAGATGTAAAATACCTCTGTTATGAGTGGTCTAGATGTTGCACAAGTTGATATTGGTTTGTGTACTGCAAATTGCCTCTTCAATCTCTCCTCATGCCATTCAACCTAGCATTTCTCATCAATATTTTCAGAAATTGACCTTTTTTTTGGAGATTTCTTTGTTTGAATTTTTTTTTTTTTAATTACAATTTAAGGAATTGCAGTGAGTTGTGAAAAACCATGGTGGATCTGTTCTTATTGGATGCTTGTTTTGGTCTTTTGGATATGCATGTATTGAATTTCTGTAACAAAAACATGATCTTTGCACTAACAATAACATGCTTTATAACTTGGCTATGGAACAAACTTTTTGGGAACAGAATTATTGGAACTTAGTGTTCTATGTTTTGGGAACAAAAACTATTTGGCTCAACATTATAAATCCTACTCGGCCAGAAAAATCGAAACAAGGGAGCTTTACAAATCATTTTCCACCAGAAAGATTCGAAAAGAGAATCTCACTTCAGTGGTGAGATGACATGGCAAGATTTGATTGATAGGGTCGCATGCTTATAGATACCCAACAGTGTAAGGTCCACCGATCAAATCTTTCCACATCATCTCACCACCCAATTTAGGTATTACCTCAGAAAATATCTAATCCGTGACTACGTGTATGAGACCATAGATGATGAAATTAGTTGAATGCCACACAACATGGATACCATTTGATATTGAATTTGGACCATCAATAAAATTTTCATAACTGCTCATTTATTTTGTCCTTGTGTGGCCCAACATGTCTTTTTTGAAAATTTGTTTGTGGGAACGCTGTTTGGAGCATTAATTCAGTTTTGAGTTTATTGTTTATTTCATGCAGGAACCTGCATCAGAGATACAGGATAAGATTTTATTTATGATTAATAATATTTCAACTTCAAATATGGATGTGAAAGCAAAAGAATTTACTGATGTCCTGAAAGAGCAGTACTATCCATGGTTTGCTCAGTATATGGTGATGAAAAGGTGAGAAAAATCTTATTAATAACCTTTTAGTTTCATCAGCTGATTTTTACTTTACTGGGACATTATATTTGACAGAGCAGGCATTAAGCCAAATTTTCATGAGCTGTACTTGAAGTTCTTGGAGAAAGTTAATTCAAGAATGCTGAATAAGGAGATTGTCAAAGCTACTTATGAGAATTGCAAGGTGCCTTAGCAAAACTTTTTTGTTACCCCTGGTTGTCATTGTCACCATACACCTTTTCCAATCTCCCATAGACACGGACGAATGAGGTCCAGCCAAAGCTTCTAAAAGGGATCGTCAAGTACTTGGAATGCAGTTTTGTCATCAGGAACGTCGAACAACAATTCAAATACACTGAGGTGCTTTCGACTCCTTTAAAAAACCAACCATCCACTCTTTTTTTCAACTTCCACAAAAAGAAGTGTGGCTGTAAGCACGCGAATGACTACTAAATATTTTTGAGGAAGACAGTTGCACAATAACTGAATTAAAATTTCTGCAACCAGCCATAAGGAGGTGGTGGTAGTCATAGTGGTGGTGGTGGTGGTGTTGGGCCAATTCAACCCCTTCTTCTAAAAGTTGATCATATCAGATAAATGTGACAACACATTGCTCAATGTAATATTTTGGTAACATAGCCGATCATGCTTCTGGTTGTTTCGGTTCTCATGTTTAAGCAGCCGCCTTGGCTTTAGACTTCTTTCCTTTCGTCTCTGGCGCTGGGTTGTTCTAGAAGGGAAGGAAGGCAGTACCCATGAAGGGTTGTAAAGGTGCCGGAATCTCAATGCCATCTTCTTTTTGGTAATTTTCAAGAATACAGCAAATGGTCCTTTCTGTTGCTGTGAGGGTAGAGTTCAACAAATGACTGCCTGTTCTTTCTTTCTTTTGCGAAATATTGCGGAGTCCACCTTCTTTCATGAATTACCAGGAAACTAATTTTGTAATTGTAATTGTAATTGATTGAATAAAGGATTGTAATTGAATGAATGAATGATTATGCAGGTGATAATTGAATGAATGAATGATTATAAATTATTATTTTTAAATAGAGGAATTAGCTACGAATTAAATCCGTAGCTATAATTTTCAGACCTATACCTACGGTCGTGCTACGGACTGAAACCGTAGCAACAGACCTGTAGAGCAGTTTAAAAACCTAAAGTAAGGTTTTTGCAATTTTAGACTTTGGTTGCTAGTGTTCTGTTTCTTTCGTGGAAAGGTATATGAGCACACTAGTTGAACTTTGTTAATATGGCATAAATCTATACAAGCCAAAGATCTCAGGAATCACTTGTTTGAATATGTGCATTAATAAATAGGGCCGACCGAAGATACAGACTGTCAAATATGTTAGGCCTATTGAGGATTGCACATACACAAAAATTCTCCAGATCAATGAAAATTCCAAACATGGTCCCATAATATAAGCTTAAGAAAGAGAGTGTAGCATATCAAAGGTATTTTATATTTTACAGGGACTATCAAGGTTGATGTAGGGCATACTTGAATAAGGAATGCATTCCAATGTTCTTGCAAAATATGGTGAGCAGTTTGGCCCCTTTTATTCGGAGAACGTACCCATAGCCTTCGTAATAATCCTGTTTACCTTCAAATAAACATCTGGGAAATTTACATATTTCAATGCGTTCATCATATTGACAAGGCTAAAGCAACAAAAAAGACTTGATTATTTGCCAACAACGCATTTACATTCAGCTACACATGCAATCCACATTCAACCTGTTAATCATTCAATTACATATTCAATCCATATCTAAATCACATATTCAAAATCCAAATCCTGCCCATATTAATATATACCCATTCTTTCTTCTTCTTTTTCTAAAGGTGGGAAGCACACCACCCAAGATTATTGAGTGGAAATGCTCTATACAACTATTCAGGCGGACGCCAACAAAAAGGGCAGCAGTCACGCCTATCATTTAGAGCACTTGTACAAAAAAAAAAAAAAAAACACAAAACAAAAAATTATACAGGGCTAAAAAAATTAAAAAATTATAACAAACCCACAGAACAAGCCACCAATCTGGCACCCCAAAATTGATCTAAATCTTCAATGACACCCACCAACTACCATCCCTACAAACTAGCTGCACACCACAATAAGACCACACCACAATAAGACCACACCAAACCCACAACAGCCCAAGACAAAACGACCAGGGTAGCTTCTATCCAAAACTTGCACAACACCAACCGCAGGACAACCACAGGGAGCAAAAGAAGGCCACATTGATTTGAAAAGAACATGTTGCTTCTGCTGCTACATACAGGGGCTGTTGTTGAAAACCATATCATGTCCTACATGGAGAGCCATGAGGGTTGCGACTGCTTCCAGCTATGAAGCCACATGCAGCTTAAAAACCTAGAAGTGCTGAAGAGCAATATAATCTTCTCATACACGTCTTATAACATCATTTCAGACATGTAGAATTTACCTGCAACATTATCAACAAGAAAAAATTAATAGGTAAAAAGCATTCTATGCAAATAGAGTAGAAAAGCAGTTACAAATTGGCAAAGTATAATGGATGATACAAAGCAGTTATAATTTACTAAAACATTACATACATAAATACAAGTAATTCCAACTATGTAATGGTCATTTCACTTACCTCGATACCCATGATGGGACCTACTCTGACACACCAATGGTAAGGTGCCAGCTATGAGCACCAGCCCAAGAGCGGACGCGGATTGGCTAGTCCCCTCACCGAAAGTGAAGAGACTAGACGTGCGCACTCTAGACAAAATGAAAATGTTGATACTAAAAGTGCATGCCATGAGCCAACTGAAAGCATAGATATAGAAAGAACACACCCCGAGCCTATTAAAAAAGAAGTTACTTTTGTTAATAACTAGAGTTCACAAACTGTAAGTGGGATTAAAGTAAAGCCTCGAGTTGGGGGCAGCCGTCGTGTGTATCAAAATCCGTTGGATAAAGTATGGAAGAAAAAATCTCGTACTGAATCCATTCAGCCACAAGCAAATCAAGAGAGACGAGAAACTGCTCAAGCACCAAACATAATGTACCCTACTTCATTTCAACCTTCAATTTATTTAATTCCATCTCCTGAACTGAGTCATCTTAATCAGGTATTAGTGAGAACTTATTTACCAAATCTTGTTATGTCACATGTCTATGTTCTTTAAATTCTTGATTTTTTTTTTCCTTCCATCAGGGTACACATATTGCTGTCATGAGTCCCTCAGAAGTACCGATAGGATCCCATGTAGGACCTGGTCATTATATGGTGATTGGCTATACTCCTGCCTCTAGTGGGTCCATAAATGCACCACTGGTTCAATTTCGATACCAAGCACCTCATTTTGGCATGTTTCGACAAAATCTCTTCAACATTAGACCACAGGTAAAAGTGCGATTTAATTTTGTATATTTCTAATATTAGAGTAACATTTATAGGAGTTGACATTCATGTAAGTTGTGCTCATTAAAGTTTTCATTATTGTGTTTTTGCTATGCTAGACTTCAATTGGTACCAGTCTGAGTCGTTTTGTGATACCTAAGATCGGTCCTAGTGGATCAATTAATGGCCCTTTGGTTGCTTGTGGCTACCAACCAAGTACAAACTTGTACAAGCAAATTCCCTCAAGCAACCTGCAATTGGCACATTTACGTGAAGATACATCTATAGGAAGTATTGCATTTCAACAGGTAAAACTGTTAATCTCTATCATTCATAGTATCGAATGAACTTTTTAATTTTCAATACAGTGAGACATCTTATTCATTAAAATTTGAAATCCCTGTTCTTGATGGGTGAGAGAGTAATGGATTCTGTTCTTGATCCTCCTCCATTGATGAAAAATTCAAAAATCTTAAGAGAATCAGAGCAAAACTCGATGAGAAAACCGAACAAAGCTTCGAATCGGATGAGGAAACCTGTAAGAACCGATCTGTTCTTGATCTTCTTCCACCAGCAGAAATCCAAGTACTAGAAAAGAAACAGAGCAGAACACAGATCATAAATCCAAGTAAAGAGTTCTAGTCAATCAGATCATTGGATTTCCTCGAAGCTCTAACAAATCTGAGAAGAACCCATCTCAAATTTCTTGAGTTTCTTGCCTAAGAAGTAGATCTCAAGAGATTGAAATCATACTATTGTGGAGCTGAAATGAAAACTGGTGGTAGTGGTCGGGGCGGGCGTACGGCTGGCAGTGGGCAGAGAAAGAGAAAGGGAAAGGGAAGGAGGTGCGTGGTCGGGTAGAGACTCTAGGGTTTGTTTTATATTTTTTTTTTTATTTTTAAGTTTAAACTTAAAACTTATATTAATAATATATATATATATATATATATAATATTTAATATATTTATTAATCGAGCCCAGTCAAGCTCAAGTTCGAGCTTCGAGTCGAGTCGAGTTGAAATGCCCTCTGGTCGAACTTGGCTTGAACTCAACTCGAGCTTCAAAGAATTAGCTTGGCTCAGCTCGAATCGGCCATTCAAGCCGAGTCAATCTGAGCTGACTCAAGCCGAGTTGAGCGAGCTTTTCGAGCTAACTTGACTCATGAACAACCCTATCTTAAACCCCAAGCAAGGTCCAAGCTTCTGGAATCAACCCTAAGGCCGCTCTAGCAGGAATGAAGGTACAACACAAAAGAACCATGAGAATGTTTAAACATTAGTGTTCTAAAATGAGCTCTCAAAATATATCAACAAAGTGGATTTCTTGTAAACATCACGGTGGGACCCACGTAACATCCCAATTCAATAACTTCGTGAATTAGCAGCCTTTCGTTTTTTATACTAATAATAATAATAATAGAGAGATGCTCACACAACTAGTTGGACACTGCATTTTAGTCCAACTAGCTTGGCATTTAATGTCAAGAGAGGGTAAAGACAGCTAGTTTGACACTACGTTTTAGTCCAACTACCTTGGCATTTAATGTCGATAGAGGGGCTGAAGACAACTAGTTGGACACTGCCTTTTAGTCCAATTAGCTTGGCATTACTTGGCATTTAATGTCGAGAGAAGGGGTGAAGACAACTAGTTGGACACTGCGTTTTGGTCATTTAATGTCGAGAGAGGGGGCGTTTGCTTCACATTAGCTTTTTAAGAGAGTTTTTGAAAATGATCCCTAGCTTGGGTGGGCCCTACTGTGGTGTTAATGGAAAATCCACCTTGACCATCATGTATGTTGACCCATGTTAGACATATGCACCAAAGATCAACTCCATCCATGGTTCAAGTGGACCGTACAATTAGAAATAGTTTGCAAAAAAAAGCTTACCTTTCAAAATAATTCCTTTGATGAGGCACACTTAAATCAAATATGGCCCTGGTTTTTGAGTTCTACGTCTAACCTTTGGTGTGGCATCTAATGGTTGGAGTTGATTTCAATGCCCCCTCTCCACATTAAATGCCAAGTTAGTTGGACCACTACAAACAGCGTCCAACTAGTTGTGTGTGAGCATTTCTCTTACTAATAATAATAATAATAATAATAAAAGATTCCTCAGTTTGCGTAATGACCCGCCTTTCTCCCCTCGTAGACAACAATCTCCAGCCACTATAAATGGTGCAACCATAAGCCAGTTGATTTGAACAAAACATCAATCTTCCCCTTCCATTGGAAAGAGGACCGTCAACTGAGCAACTGACCATGCCCCGTGCTGGCTCACTCTCATTCGTATCCATTTTAGTCATCTGCCTCCTAACGATCAACACTGCGATCGCAGTCATCCGATCATATGACGATCCATGGACCTTGGCCTCTGTCATCTCCGTCTATCTACTGGTAAAGCTTTTGTTTTGGTCTTTACGTGTGTATGACCGAATTTCTGAGAAGATGAAGAGACTGAAGATCCTCATATGGGTGGTGGGGACGGCCCTCAACATTGTCATCGCCTATCGGGTGGCGATGATCATGAATGTAGCCATGAAGTGCGTGGTGTGGGCCATTTCTATCTTCAGCATCAGTTGGGGTTTTTTCATTGTTCTTCATCTTCCCTAATAAGACCAACAAACGTCCAAGCAAGTCATGATGCCCCATCTCAGCCGGTCTCTGCTTCATGCTAAAGTCTGTTTTTGTAATAGCCCAAGCAAGTCATGATTGCTCGTCTCAGCCGATCTCTGCTTGATGCTAAAGTCTGCAACGTCTGTTATTGTAATAGCTGATAGTTAGTTATTATTAAGATTGTAATATTATAATTTAGTTTTTTTTTTAATATATTAAAAGATTCATGAGTTATGTATCTCTCACTGCCAAAAAACAGGGCAAAGCCAAAGGACTTAGGTTGGCCTCAGGTACGGTAAAAGCCGTCAATAATACGAACAGATACTAGCCGTGCCTGAAGCCAATTAATCCGTCGCTAAAGGCCCTTTTTTAAACGGTGGATGTCCAATCGCCTCTTTAATTCTTTCCGCTTCTAAGAATGTCTAGAAATGGATGTACGGCGTGGATAAAACAAAAACATCATGCTGGGCCATATAGCCTTACCAGATCTAATGCTTTAAGGAACCCTTTTTTTTTTACTGAAAATGTGAGTGAGTTTTGCATTTTCTGTAAAATTATGGTGACTCGAATTTAGAAATAGTGGTAATGATATAGGGATATCCAGACCAACCAAATAATGTTTCTAGTAGTAGATGGGTAATATTTATATATTTTCTTACATAAAACTATTTAACCATCCAGTAAATGGTCCTTTACATGTACGGCTGTTAATATAGTGTATGTAATAAATGATGGTAAACACACAATATACGGATTTGAAAGTAGTTCCTCAATCCAGATGAGGGATTTCCAAACGCACTCGCCATGCCTCTTCCCTCTTTCGAACGCCCATTCTTCCTCGCCAGAGCTCTTCCCTCTTTCGAACGGCCCAATCTTCCTCGTCAAAGCTCCGAATCCTTGAAGAATTTCCTCGCGCCATGCGGATTCATCTCAAATAGGTGAGCTTCTCTCGAAATCCCTTATGTTCCTCGCCGATTGTTCCTCTTCTTGCTGTTTTTATTCCAGAATCTCAAATGGAGGAATGTTCTATAGGAGTTATTTTTACTTGAGTGAGGTTGTTGAAGGGATTCAAAATTTTATTTTATTTTTATCAGTGAATATCCACAACCGCCCTGTGGCAGGTGGAAATCTGTCCTTCATGTAAATCCAACCTTCATTTTTCGCCTCATGTTTTTCTATATTCAAGCCCATTGCTGTAAAATTATTCTTTGCATTTTGTTGTGTAAAGTCTCCTAGGGAAGGTGAAGGGGCAGGGATGGATTATGCCATGCCAGTGAGTGTGGTTTGTCTTCTATTTTTTATTTTTATTTTTTTTGGTCTGTCTCCGCTGGTGGGGAGGCATTCTTTGTAGGTAAAAGCAAGCATTCAGCCATTATAGTGTTTTTGGGAGAATCCATATCCTTCTCCCCTTTTCTTTGTAAAGCAATTAGGATACAAAGAACAAATATTTACACCTCTACATCTATTTTGTAGGATTTTTTTTTTTCCTCGAGAATTTAATCGAGTGAAGTTTGTAAATGGCAGTTGGTTGCATATACTTCATGCATTGTATGTGATTTCTACATCTATGACAAGTTTTCTTTTGCTTCTGTCTTTGGCTTCAAGTGTGAAATGAATCATTGGGCTTGATTTATGTAATGGCAACGAGACATAATCCCTGCTTGTGAGATGGAGCATTTTGGTGACCCTCCCTACTTCCTGCGGATCTCCACGTATGAATGTAGGATGTACGGCCTGGGTAGGCTCTCGGCTTGCTTATTAGCTGGGCCTCATTATGTGGCTGAGGCCTGGCTTGTGGGTCTCTTACAGGCTTGAACCCAACAGGTTTTAGGCAAGGGCTGTGGGTCATCTTCAGTCAAAATTTTTATAACTCGTCCATTGCATAGCACCATTAATCATGAAACAGGGACCAGCACCAATGGTGATTCTTCAATTACAAAGGAAAAAAGAAATAATAAAGAAAGCGAAAAAGAAAAGAAAAGAATACTAGTTACCCATGTGTTGATGGGATCCCATGAAGGGGGCTGATGAAGATTTCCTCTCTCTTCAAATTTGCACTTGGCCGCAATACCCAGGGTTTGCCTGTCCTGCCTGCTGGTTTTTGGAAACATGCATTCCGTGGGTCCCACTATGGTAAGTGCCTAGTGTGCCAAAATCTGATGAGATAGGACGTTCACATATTGTTTTAACTGGACATTTGTGTGGCATTGATTATGAAGGTCATGTTGATATGGGATTGCATGGTAGTATGCATCTATGGTGGGGGTTCTCATCTCTGCATTGGAGACCAAAAAGATGAGCAATCAAAGGGAATGGATTGAGCTTTATTGATCAAAGGAATTCAAATGCATCAAAGGAGGGTTTTAACTGTATAAGACAGCCTCCAACACACCATCCAAAACATTTGAACAAGCAATGTATCATCCAACAATAGTTTAGGTTGTAAGATTTTATGATATTTCATGAAATATGGTGCATTCAAACACTCCCTCAGACTCAATAGAAAGGTGAAACAATAGATGGTTGGTTAAAGAATGAACTTAGACTACATAATTTACTGGATGATTTGCAATTGTACTCTTTCCCTAAACACTGGACAAAAGAGATCTTCAGCCAATGCAAAAGTAAACAATCTTTCATTTGGTTGTTATTTACCATATTTGTGAGCACTTTCAACAACAATACGATGAATATTACCGAAACCCGTCTGTTAGTGCTCTCATCTCCACAATCAAATTACTGCAAATGCTGAACTGAGAGAAATCAGTGACAAAAGTTTTATGCCAATTTCAAAGCACACCTGCCCCACTCGCGAAACACTAGTGCATCTCAAATCACTGCCCATCTAATACCATTTTAAGTGATTTTTTAGGTGAAGCTCTTGCACATGAAGTACAAATATGTTTGACAGTGTTTGATGTTTTTTTTTTTTTTTTTCCTTTCTTTCTTTCTTTTAATTGTAATTCTCTTTGACTGTTTTAGATCAACAAGGGACGTCCCTGTATTCAAGCAAGGCTACATTCCCGTATTCAATGGGCAATTTGTGGATTCGACATCAGGTTTGTCCTTCATATCATGGAATTACTTGAGCTCAATCTGGATGTTCCTTTGTTAACCGCAACTACAATTGAACCCATGCTCTAATCTCACTTGGTTGTCATTGTCACCATACACATTTTCCAATCTCCCATAGACACGGACGAATGAGGTCCAGCCAGAGCTTCTACAAGGGACCTTCAAGTGCTTGGAATGCAGTTTTGCCATCAGGAACGTCTAACAACAGGTCAGATACACTGTGGTGCGTTCGACTCCATTCCTCGAAAATTGCATTTTACTGATTTTTACCCTTCAATATGTTAGGATGAGATGTTTTATTGTGATTTGCACTTTGTGCATTGGGACTGTTGTTCTTGCAAAATATCATGTACATGGTCCACAGTTTTAAAGGTTTGATTTGAATTACTAGTAATATGTTAATGTTCAAATGTTTGCCAAGCCCACAAACATGCATAAGGCATCCCACCTTTGTGCACATGTATCAGTGGCCAGTTGTGATACTCTTATCTGTTCATCAAGTGCAAATTGAAGATGTTTTCAGTAGTGTTAGAATGATAGTGTGATGATAATGGGTCTGGCCTGTTGTTTTACATACCGTATAGGATTGGGTGCTGCTCATGTGATACTAATCTGGTGGGATTTGATTGGTAGGTAAGCTTTTATTGCATATAATTTATTTCCTTACATATTTTGTAAAAGAAGTATTGTAGATGATTTACGTCCTCTGGGAGTGTATTCTTTCCTTAATGAATTATATATGCTTATTCAGATCAGCTCGAACTGCTTGGGAGTGTATTCTTTCCTTAATTTCTTTGTTCTTGTGAGATTATTGCGAGAGCTTTGACAGCCAATTCTATGGAAGAAGTCCTTGGCTAGACATAGAGACTCGGTTCACAGGACACAACGTTCCATTTAACAAGTAGCTCTGATATGTATGTGCACTAATAGAGAACTCCTCAAAAAGAAATTGGGAACTCTACCCAATCCATGGTGCTGGTTGTTAAAGGGCATTGCATGGCTTTGTATGGATTTTCCCGTTGACTTCTTCCATGAGCTAAATTTCCATACATTTTATAAGAACAAAAATGATGGTCATTACCTTTGTTTTTAAACTAAGAATGTATCAAACAGTTGAACTGGATTCAGAGCGATGCAGTAGCTATTCAGCAAATGCCAAGAGCATTACCAACAGCATTTGATAACAGATTTAATGGGGATGCATCATCATTAGCTCTATTTTAGAACTCAGAGAACCTGCTAACAAAGTGCTTGGAAGCTACAATGTTTTAGGAGATTTGGAGTAGTTACAGGCCTGTTTTGGGGAGGCCTGCAATTTTCTCTCTCCTGATTGAGCATGTGCTCAAGCAGACGGTATACACTCTTGTTTTGTTTGGCTGTGACTTGTGCTAGCTTGAGGCTGTTTCAGAGTGTGTTTGGATGCAATGTGAAATTGAATTGTAATATTCTAGTAACTCTATTTGATTAGGTCGATGGCTCTTTCTATTTGCAGGCAAGCTTTGGACCTCTTTGGCAACCTCATTCATGATGACCGGAGGTTAAGACCTGTATTAGGCTATTTTGCGCTTGTGTAAGTACAGTATGACAGGAAACATGCTACTGGGTTTAGAAAGATAACCCTTCACTCTAGGACTCTATTTTATTTTTTATTTGTTATGCATAAGTATTCGCTGACAGCTCTTATGGTGATTGTTAACATCTAGTTCAATAGCATATCGTGCTTCTCCTTTATCTTTTAACTAATGTATCCTATATGCTTATTTACCGAGTAACTGAAGTTCTCTCTTTGTTGGTACCTTTTCCAGTTTAGTTATGATTAGATGTTAATATTGTTTCTCAACGAACACTCAATAACATTCCTTTCTTTTTTACTATTTTGTATATCTTTTGTTTGCAGAACCAGTATGGCGTAGTTTTTACGTGCTAATGGAATTACTGTTTTCAAATTATGAGAGGAAACTGTCAAATTACTTGGAAAATTGGACATACTGTTTAGTCCTAAGCATCGACCCTTGACTGAACTAGTTCAAAGGACATCCAATTGGGCTCTAGATGAGAAAGATAAAATCAGGTAATTTTGAAACTATTTTCTCCTCGCATTCTTGTGCTAAAATCCGTCGGGGAAAGTCATTGCCGGCGGTTTTTAACTGCCAGCGCTGCCCTATTTTCTGGTAGTGTCTCTAAATAAACTTTTTTAGATTAAATCAATATAGACAATTCAATAAGAATTCTCCAAAATATTACCAAATTTCTGACTTATCATGGTATCAAAGAGGTACATCTGGTCATTGATCATTGAGTCCTCTACCTAATGACCATTGAGTCCTCTACCTACTAACGAACGTAGAGGTTCTCCTCAAACCCATTACCTCATGTTGAAACTCCTGTGAGCATGCTACGTAGGCATAAGGACACAAATTTAGATCTTCTTTTGTTTATGAGTAAATGCCCTAAATTGATCTAGCAAAATGGATGAATTATGAGGATATAGAATAAATACTTTAAAGTGGGCCCAGGATAAGGGCCACATTGTCTTGGGTAAGACAGAAGCTGCACCTAATCCGCTCCCCTTGATTTTAGGGAAACGAATTGGACGGTGTAGATAAAACATAGATCATGGTGAAGCCCACATAGCAACCACTAGCTACCCAGCTAGTGGCAGTAGGGATGTGGAAAGAGCTGTATACAAGTCGAATCAAGTCGATCTTGGCACAGCTTGATTCGGCTCGGCTCGGTCCTCGAGCCTGACTGGCTAGCTTGGTTCGGTTGGGCCAGCAACTCGGGCCAATTCGAGCCGAGTTCAAGCTTGTGCGGCATTTCTCAAACACATGGAGTGCACCTTCAATTTCTCACGGTATGCAAAACAACAGCAGCAGTTTATAAGTATTTCACCAAGCACTCAGCAGACAGCATCAAAATCAAAATACAAAGTTTTATCTTGTGATGATTTTTTATTTTTTTTTTTGTAGTAATTTGTTTCATTTCCATACCTTTCACACCACTAGCCAACCTCGCGGAGAATGTATGCACCTGAAACAACACTTTGTTGTGTCATTTCATCAAACACTTGATGAGCAACATCAATATCAAAATAACCAGGTCACCGAATTGGTTCGATCCAAGTTCGATTCGAGTCGATTCGAGCTCGAACTCGGCTCGAAATATTTTCTAGCTCCAAAAATCAGCTTGACTTGGCTCGAACTCAGTTTCGAACCGAGTTGAATCGAACTTTTTGGAGTTGAGTCCAGCGAGTTAACCGAGCTAACTTGGTTCGTGTGCAGCTCTAGATGTGGATCAAGCATTGCCAACACCACCCTGGTGGTGGTGTCCATGAGTTGGGCGTTGTGGGCCCCGATATGATGTGTATCTTATAAGGAAGCGGTCCATCTGTTTTGCTCCCTCCTTCTAGGGCATGAACTAAAAAATGAGGCACGTCCAAAGTTTAAGTGGACCCCACCACATGAAATAGTGGTGATCGAACGCACCATTAAAAACTCCTCCACTGGGCGGCACAAATTTTTGGATCAGGCTGATATTTGTGTTATCCCTTCATCCAAGTCTAAGTGCCATTATCAAAAGCTTAAGATGACAAATAAACATTACCGCTGGCCCTATAAAGGTTTCGACGGTGTGTGTGTGTGACTTTGTTCCCACTGTTTCTTGTGTTGTGGTCCACTTGAGCTTCGGATCTACTTTATTTGTGAGTTCATGCCCTCAAATGAGCTGGAAGAAATGAACAAACCGTGTAGATATAAAAACCACATATCATGTCAGACTCCACAGCCCCTCACACGTAAGCACACCACAACTGGTTTGGCAACACCACATAATCGGCATGCTTGATGGAAGGGGATTGCGTCTTGCCCACGTGGTCCTGCCTGGACAGTGCTCAATAAGCCCCACCACAATGTATGTGTTTTATCACAACTTTGACCACACTACAAGAAAACATTGATGATTGAGTGACCACCATTAAAAACTTAATAAGGCCAATTGTAATGCTTATTTGCCATCTAACCTATTAATTAGGTCACACAGATGAAGCAAATTGCCTATTGAGTAAACTTTGCGGGGTCCACTATGATTTATGTAAATTTGACGTCCAACCTGTTGATGAGGAACTTGAAGAAAAACATTAAATTTGCAAATAACGCGTGATGCACTCCAAAAAATCATACCTTAGCTTTTCCTATTGGAAGGCAGAAACTGGAATCAAGAACTTCCCCTGAAACAGGGAAAGACTCCATATGTGGAGCATCCCAAAATCAATGCTAATTGGATAAATACTTCAAGTTTCACGTGACAAAAATAGTTCCACGTTCGAAAAGCCACTTACAGCAACTCATTTTCAAGAAAAACTACAAGATCAGGATCTCTAATAGCAGCTTTTAAAAGGCCCCGAGCATCTTCTGATGAGTATGGAGTCAAAACTTTCAACCTAGGAATGTGAGCATACCAAGCTGCATAACACTGGATATGATTTCAAAATGAGAACCATCCTACATTTCTTTTAACACACTTTAATGCATTATACAACATATTTAAATTAAAATTGCTTTATTAAGCTCTATTCACTAACAATAAATGCAACTTACATTAAAAAACAAAGTTTCAAACATCTTAAACTACTAAAAGATCAATCAGCTTGACTCAAATTTCTATTTTAAAACAGTGTTTATGACAGCATAGAGAGAATATAGCAACTTACAACTTGCACCTTGCAGCTTCCTAAAATATATAACAGATAATTAGGATGAAAATTGGTTTTTTATTAAGCCACATTAGGTAATTCAAAATGGTAGAATAGAAGCAGATTAAAGTGCAGTATCAGTGCAATAAAAAAAATGATAGACTGCTAGTGAAATTGGGTAGATTAGCTTTCCCCATGTGTGTTCATATCAGTGCCACATCTAGGTTATATTCTGAGCCATATGCCTGCGTAATAATCCATTGATATTTTTATAAATAACTTATTCTAACGATGACAAGTTTAGCTCTCGTCCATCATTTTCTTGCACATAAACCAAAGGCCATGAACTTCTCAAATTTGCAAGAGAGTCAGTTTTTATATATTTGGAGGACTGGTGCTACATGAAGAGATTTTGCCCTATTGGCTTGAAGATTCGTTGAAAACTTATTTCATGTTGTTGCACGTACAAATAGAAGGATGCGTCGATTTGTTGAGTATGTTTGTCTTGAAAAGTTCAGCGCATTTGTTACGTGTTTGGATCGTTTTTCATATTTAATCTTGGCATATCCACTATTATTTTGTTTTGCAACAGCTGGTTCTCTTTCTTCTTACCTTTAACCAAGTTCTCTGATTCCAAAGATCATTTGAATTATGAGAAGGTGCCACCATAGTCTGTTCCAGACCCCAGGTAAAAATGGAAGATTGATGTTCGGTGTCATAAAAGATTTGCCAATCTACCATTCAAAAGCCAACACGGAAGTGTTGGAAGGCTAATATAAAGATGATGATGAAAAGACAACGACGACATATTGAGAATAGAAAAAGTTCCACTAGTATGTTACCTTGTTTAAGAAGAAAAGAAGTACAAAAGCAAGGCATTTATACTAATCCAAGATTTGAATATAGCATGCAAGCTAGCAACTGAGACTCTCCCTAGCTTTTAACGAAGTGTGAACTTCTATACAACTCATGAAACTCTAAATATCTCAGGAAATCATAACTCGCAATCCTTTTTCTTTCTTTTTTTCTTAACTCAGCATCATTTTAAAGAGAGTTTTACCATACAAAACAAAGCATTTCAAAAGAACTCAACAAAACATGTATAACAGTTCCCATGCATTCCCCCAAAAATTCAAGAGATGCATTGTACATTTCAGTCCCATGCACTCCTGCTTTAAAAATAAAAAAAACTAAAAATAAAAAAAATAAAAAATAAAAATAAAAAACACCCCATGCACCATGGCATTGGTTTATAGATGTTAACCAATGATTAGTCTAAACAACTCTGATCTTTCTCTTTTTTAGGACATCCAAAAGTCAGAAGGCCGAAGGAGTCAGGCTTCTTGTCTTTTTCTTTTTCTTCCTTTAACCAAGAAATGGTTAAACAAAAAGACCAGTGAACTAGCATAAATGAGAAGAATAGAATCGACCTTGCTTACTTCTCCAGATCAAGATCCCATTGGAACTACACTTGCACACTCGTGATTGCTATTGCTTAAAGCATTCATCCCCTGCACCTTATGAACACAAAAATACACTACACGTAACTAGTAGATTGGTTAACTTTAGCTTGGCAACCTCTAAAAAACAAAACCAAAATATACATATCATATTGAAAGCCAATAACATGCATACCTGTGTATTTATTGGCTGCCCATGAATCTGGTTTGGCCTCGAGTTGAGATCAATCATTGCAGAGGTGATCTTGCCCGGATCTTCTGTGTTAGCGTCTAGCACTGGAACAGGAGAGACCTGTGGTTTTGCAGTTTCTCATTCGTTGTCAATTTAGGCAGTTGAGTCTGTTACCTACTAAATTCAATTGGTTCTGTAGGTTGCAAGGCCTGCACTCCCAAAGGAATGGGTTTGTCCCCTGGGAACTATATTGAAACCAAACAGGTATTAGTTTTGTGAGGTCTCCTATAGGCAATGATCCAACCCAATGCCCTCTAGAACAAAAACTAACCTCAACCCTCTGCCTCAACAGCAGATATCTTCCATGGGTTCTTTTACCTCCAACATGTACGGTCATGTCACAGTGCAATCAAAGGGAACTCTCATCTATATCACAGCAAAAGAATGCTACATCTAGTTTCCAAGAATAAAAATAAGTTCAATTCTTTCTTAAGTTCAAGGAAAAAGGACTTTCATGGCAAAATAAAAAAAAAATAAAAATGAATGCATATTCAACCATTGCTTGTCCATAAAAAACTTAAGGACATCCCTACTGATACCTTAGAGGCACACAGATCTGATTTGACGTCGATTGTCTCTTCGATCTAGGAAGCATATACATGAGGGCAAACATTTTTTGAGCAGTACTATTTCAAATGCTCTGTTGCCTCTGTCCAACCATGAACTAGAACCTGCAATGGAAGGCCATATAATGCAGTACTTTGAATGTTGCACATGTCGGGTCCTTGCTCTTGCTCCAATGGTAGACTCTCATGAGTTTCAACACCGGGTCAAGGGTTCGAGTACCCATAGGTGGTGAAATTCCACTAGTGCGAGTGTGTGGGAGTGTGTGTGTGTAAAAAAAAAAAAAATGTTGCACATGTCACAAATGCCAAGCAGAGAACTAGGGAATCTGCTAGAAACAAAGGCATGATTCAACACTGTAAAGGAGAAATCAAATAACTGGTTATTGTCAGCCCACCCATGATTTTTTTTTTAAGAGCCCAATGATGAGTCTGATATGATAATGTTGACAAGATCTGTCAACAAAGAAAGCATTTAAGCCCAAATCAAACCCAAGGTAGAAGTTAAGAAACTTGGGCATTGGAGTATGACATAATGCTTGTCTCCTCATTGCCCTTGTAAAGGGCATTTTGACCAAAATGTCCATTAAATTAAAGGAAGAATATGGAGACAAGGCATGACTTTAACCAAAGAACTAAGGTCTTATTACAATACACATAGTAAAATACAAAATCAAGGAATTCAGAAAGCATATTAATAGATTACATGATAGAAAAGAGTTCAAAATCATTATTGAAAATATAGAGAAACCAAAACTTGAAATTTTATGCAAGAGAACGCTCTACATACCTTTAAAGAAGAAGCATTCAATCTAATATAGAATGAACCACTAATGCGCTAAGAAGATGGTTTCTGATGGTTGCCACCTTAGGTCAATCCAAAAAGCCCTATGCTAGATGATGATGGGGTCCTCTTCTCACTCTCCAAACTCTCCCAATGAAAGATTGCACAACATATCATTCAAAGATGATGAAAACTACATCACAATCACTCGATCACATACCCGTTTCAGCAAAAATTCATTTTCTAAAGAGAAAAAAAAAAAAAGAAAAAGAGAGGATTAGCTTTCTCCGTATTCTTTGTTTTTTTTTTTTTTTTGGTTTTCATATAAAGAGCGCAACTTCGACTGATAAAAGACAATTCACGAAAATCTCACGCGGTTCACAAAATGTGAAATTATAAACGCCTATTTGGAAATGCATGTTAAGATTCCTACTATCTGCTATCAGATGGCATGAGACGTGCAGTCTCCTAGTATACAATGTGCACACAATATCTTTCATGAAAAATACAAAAGTCGTATTTGTGTAAATTAACATAGCAGTGCCAATTTATATTTGAAAGCAACGAACGGTAAGCTTTTGATTCATTCATATAAATAGATGAGAATAGGAATATTACCAAGAGGGAAACAAAATGCCGCTCCCAGGACCGAAGCCAACATCACATTCCTAGCCTGCCAAAGTAGGGAACCTTGTACTATAATGAGAAGAGAAAAAGGATTGGATAAAGTGTTGGCTGAGTAGATGATTGAATCAATGCCATTTATCTAATATAAATGAGTGGTTTTCTCAATTCAGCCTGAAATCTTCGAACATAGTTCATAAGTCATAACAAACCTTTCATAAACATGAAAAAGAATAGCTGCCAACCATGATAAGTAGCCTGGATCGATCTACTAAGGATCTTGAAACAAATAGCTACCAACCATGATCTGCCAATCATAATTCTAATTGTAAGTACTGTGAAAGAGTTCAATGAGATCAAGGACTCACAGCAAAGAGTAATAGAAAGTTAGCAGGAAGAATCTGTAAAGAGGATGAAGACCTGTACCAGGAAGAATCTGTAAAGAGGATGAAGACCTGTACCAACACATGCTATGTCAGGAACTGCTTGCCATGAGAATATAAATTTCAAACAAATGATATAATGTAGTTAAGCAATAAAGACATGAAAACATTATAGCTGTGAGGAAGAGGAAAGTAATGGCAAGATATTCAAACATGTGGGAGAGAGGTCACCATCCAAATTCATCCATAATTCACCTGAAACTTTACACAAAGATTAGTTGTGTTTCAAACTATAACTAATATATGGAGTATCTTGCAAGCTAATAGTACCAATATGGTCAACCTCAAAAAATGATTGAATGTCCCAAGAAGAGTTTTCAAATTGCTATCCTCCAACTTTACCTTCCAAACCATCATGGGAGTCTTTTATTAGCAATTGGCCTCCCTCAAGATCAGACAAAAAAGTCGATTCAAATTCTCCTACATGCTTGCACATCGTACAAAATATAGCTCAATGTTTGTCAAATTAAATGTTCCTCTTCAAATAGCCTCCAAATGGCATAAACAGGTCTCCATCAAAACCAACGAACTGCCTTTAAGAATTGTTGAAATAACATTTAGAACAGAAATAGGCCTCCAAAAAGCTGTAGCTAATCCCCAATCTCATTTAACAACTCAACAGAACACCATAAAACCAGAACTCACTTAACCAGATTAGAAGATCCTTTAAGAGTTGCTGAAATAACATTTAGAACAACAATAGGACCAAGATGTTATTTGCCACAAAAATTATTGAGTTCTTTCAATTTAGGCATTGCATTAATAGGCAAGGCATCATTTTGTTGTCAACGATGTTTACCAAAATTTGCCAGCTCGACTACATTTTCCATTCCTGGTCATGCAATCTGAAATATAGACCATTGCAATCCTGGTCAATATTTTTACCAATCCAAAATTACCATCCTATATTTCGAGAAAAGAACACCTTAAAACTGATGCTCCAATCCAACTTAAACGACAGAAATTTGAGAGAGACAAAACTTGAAGAAGCTTGGGCAAATAAGCAAATAGACCACATGAAAGGCTCCAACAAGGATGGAGACAACTTGCGTACTTTACCAGGAATGACAAAAACTGGCCCTGCTAGCAAACTAACTAAACAGCAAACAAACCAAAACCTTAGAAGATTAAGGCCTTGCTCGTAGAAAATCTAACCACCCAAAACCCTGGCTTACTAGAACATTTCACATGCAATAGTTGTTAGCTTTCTCTTGTAGGAACAAAGAAACTGAAACTTAACATAGTTGCATGACATCTCTTGCAAGAAATTTCAAATGAGCAGAAATTGGTCCTGCACCATATGCATATACTAGAACATCAATACAAGAATATTTTCATTGGCCAAAAAACAAACTACTACCATGCATATGATCTTTGCTACCATGCATATGATCTTTCAAATGAGCAGAAACATTTCAAGTGAGTAGAAACAAGAATATCAATACAAGAACATTTTCATTGGCCAAAAACCAAACACCTACCATACTCTATCAAAACAACATCATTTGTAACAGCTGACCTCTATCAAAATCATCAGCTAACAGGCTTTCATGGTCATAATGCCTAGGTTAAGGATCTCTAAATCTTGATATCTTAAGAAAAACACAGGAAGTCAATCGTGCCTGTATAATTGTGACTGATCATTTGAAAAATATGGCCAGTCAAATAAACAGGAGCCGCAGAGTGGACCGGCCCAATTTCAGTGAAGAGAGATTAGCCAAGATTTTGTCCTTCTCAGCTCAATACAGAACCTAGACCTCTGGACCAAGATACATGGCCTGCCCATTGCATCTTTCCCTTTACTAGCTTCCTTTATAATGTCCTAATAGAGGAAAGCTGATCTGAGTAAAATCCTAACTAACACAGCTTACAGCACATGTGTACAGAGTAAAGATGTGCAAGACCTAGCATTCGAAGTGGCTTACCTATACATGCTTGGTGGCACCTACTTGTTCCACCTTGTGTATGAACTGATCAAACGAATAGTAAGGGAGCAAACGCAAGTGCCATTGAGCATACAATCCGATCAGATTCCCCAAATCACTAACCTGTAAAACCCAATCCACAAAAGAAAAAATCAACATATACTTTAGAAATTGCAAAGATAAAAGAGAATCCGATTCAAATGAACAGATCTACAAAATCCAAAATCTATTACCAGTATCAAGATTAATTATCAAAATCAGTGAACCCTAACCGAACATCACAAGATCATATCTCGATTCCCGTCCACATTCGTGTTCAAAACACGAAGAATGTGCTGGAAATCTTCGTTTGCGATCAGAGACATGTTTGGAGGGAGAGATGCAGTGAGAGAAAGAGAGGATGACGCCTCGCAGCTACTTGTAGAAAGGACCGCAGAGCTATGGAGAGGAGCTTCACGGTGTGTGTTTCTTCGGGTAGGAGCTTCATGGCTGCTGCAATGGAGAGAGATAGAAGAGCCGGCAGAGATTAATTGGAGAGAGAGGGAGGAGAATGAGAGATAGAGGTGGGCATCGGACCGAGTCGAATCGGATTCGGCCCAACTCGACCAGGTCCGAGTTCTGCATGGCCTGACCCGAACTCGGTCAGAACCGGGACCGACTCTGGGTCCTCTGACCCAATCCGATCCTAAACCCTGCTGACCTGGACCGATCTGAGTCCGACTCGGTTAGGAAAACCGAGTCGGATCGGATTGGCCCAAGTTCGGATCGGGTTTTTTCCCACAGAGAAGAAAAGAAAAAACAAGATCAAGATGTTTTCTTATGCCTAACAAAAATGAAAACAGTCGGTTAGGGTAGAGTCGCAGTGCATATATGCATTTACGGACTCCTCATCTCAGTAGCCACGACATCTACTGAGGCTGACCCTATACTACCTCAAGATCAAACATTAACAACGA
Organism: Magnolia sinica; assembly: GCF_029962835.1. Classification (NCBI taxonomy): domain Eukaryota; kingdom Viridiplantae; phylum Streptophyta; class Magnoliopsida; order Magnoliales; family Magnoliaceae; genus Magnolia; species Magnolia sinica. The sequence continues at coordinate 10,100,777 of NC_080581.1, forward strand.
ATTCCACCATGCTAACCCTAAAACACATAATATACAGAAGCTGAAAAATCAAATCCCACTTTCCCGGTAGTATAGAGCCATGCATTCATCAAATTTCTCAACAAACCTTTAAAATCAAAGATCCCATACTATCGAGAGGAGGAAATAAAAATAAAAAATCAAATCTGTACTAATTTCCAAACACTAAAGCAACCAAGCAACTAAAAAAGCTTAAAAGATAGAACATTGAGATTGAATTTTTGAAAGAAAAAAACCCCAGAAATCATAAATATTGGGAAAAGAAAAGCTACCTCCAACCCTAACTGATCGTCTGCCCTCTTCAACACCACTCGACCACTGTCGCCTCCAGTGGAACCTTCCCGAAGCTGCAAATGGCAGAGAGCTGCAGCGAGCTTCCTCGCAGAGACGAAAACCTCTCCAACATTCTTCTCTTTCCGGCGAGATTTATTGATTTGGGGATTGGGACGGGATGATTTGGGGATTCATCGAATTTTCAGGTGCGGGTAGGGTAGAGTCGCAGAGAAGACAAGTAGGTAGGGTAGAGAAGACAAGTAGGTAGGGTAGAGAAGACAGTCGTCAGTCGGGTAGGGTTGTAGAGATCTTCGGGTGCAGGTAGGGTAGAGAAGATGATTTGGGGATTTTTAGGGTTTGGGCGGCGAGAGGGGAGATGCGGTTGGGGTAGGGTAAAAAAACAGTCGGATAAAAAAAGTTAAAATTTTATATATATACTAATATATACGGGTCGGGTCAGGTCTATTCGAGTCGGATCCTTTCGGATCGGATTCCGGGTTGGGTCGGGTCGGAACATGGTTTATCCGGAATCGAGCCGAAAATATTTCGGATCTGGTTTCTGCTACCCGATCCTGACCATCGGTTCTGTTCGAATCGGGTCGGATCGGGTCTGATCGGGTCGGATCCAACGGTTCGGGTATGAAACGCCCACCTCTAATGAGAGAGATGGAGAGGGAGAGAGAGGATTGGGAAACAGAGAGAGAGATGGGGGGATTGGGAAACAGAGAGAGAGAGAGAGAGAGAGAGAGAGAGAGAGAGAGAGAGAGAGAGAGAGAGAGAGAGAGAGAGAGAGAGAAATAACCCCATTTTGAGCGCCGTCTATTTTGAACACGTGCCCAAATTTGGGCGTCGGTTCGTGAGACGGACCGTGGACCGTCCTAATATGGGCTTTGTGGGGCCACTATGATGTATTTCGTTTATCCATTCCGACCATTAATTTTATTAAATTATTTTAGTTTATGATCCCAAATTTAAGGTAGATTGAAGGCCCAATCGGACCACAACGTAGGAAGCAAATGTGATTTAATCTCCATGTTTCTTACCATGTGGTCCACTTGAGCCTTTGATCTAGCTGATTTTTTATTTTATGCATAAATTAATATTTCCAAATAGATGGAAGGGTTAGATAGAACATATATATTTTTAGGCCCATAGAGCCCCTTACAATACTATTAATTGTTTGTGGTGCGTCAACTTTTTAGTTGCAGAATAAACCCATAGTAAATATAGCTATGGTTTATATTCTTAGCAAAAAAGTTAGTCCGTATCTTTTGCCCGCTCCTTTCGTAGAGGGCCTATGCGTACAGCATTACCAAACTCAACGTTAGGCTTTTTATCAGTATTTTAAAAATATATTTACCAAACATCTAAAGGACATATAAATAGCTAATGTTAAGTGACTTACTGTCCAAATGACTGGAGATATAAGTAGCTTATGTTAAGTAACATACCATCCGGACACCTGAAGATATAAGTAGCTTATGTTAAATATTTTACCATCCAAACGCACCCTTATATACTCGTACAGGTCTTTGAGAGAGCCCGACCGTCTTGACAGTGGGTATGAGTTTCGTTTTTGAACCAGTGTCTAGATTACCATAGAGAATATGATTTGGTATGTTTAAGCATCTCCACTATTCAAATTACGCACATGCCAACCTATCCTGACTATTGATTCAATGGTCCATAGCCTTCAATAAACACGTGTCCATAAGTTGGTCCTTATCATCTGATCAATACCATGGTTTTGGATGGCCACAAAAAGTCCATTGATTGGATTTTAAGTTCATTTGTTCGATGCAAATTTTGGGCTACACTTACTTAATTTAAGAGGTGGCCCATCAAATTGAAGGCCAAGATTCATGGGCATGTGGCACAAATAGAAGGTATATATAGTATGCATCATCTTACATGCATTTGCACAAACCATTGTCTAAAAGCATGAAAACCTAACTCGACCCAGAACCCACTCGAGTCGAGTCAACTCGAGAAACTCGTTTTTTTGACCGAGTCATGACCACAATTCACTAAATCTGGTCGAGTCGAGTTGAATTAGGTGAGTCAACTCGGGTTTTTAAACTGTTGTGAAAGCTATTACTACAAGCGATGTACTACTACATGTATACAGTTGAGATCTTGAAATACGTATGTGTACGTATGTGTATACAATCTACGGTAATTTTGCAGGTAGAGGAGCTCCTGAGGGAGTACGAAAATGTGTGCACACTCAGGGTCCGAATGCCGATCTCGTCCGATCTGAGCAATCCACGCAACTTCATCACCAAGATCAGCCGTTACAATAAGGTGGTCAACAAACCAAACAGCATGACGGTGCTTGATGAGCTCCTGCCAATCTCGATCGAGATGGCGAAGCGTAACTGCCGTGGGATCTGGAATTTCACGAATCCCGGCGTGATCAGCCACAATGAGATTTTGGAAATGTATAGGGACTACATCGACCCTCAATTCAAGTGGGCCAACTTCAATCTGGAGGAACAAGCGAAGGTGATCGTTGCCCAACGGAGTAACAACGAATTGGATGCATCCAAGCTAAAGAAGGAATTCCCGGACCTGCTCTCGATCAAGGACTCAATTATCAAGTATGTATTCGAACCTAATAAGAAGACTTGAAGATCATTGGTTGGATGCTTGATCAGGGGCCCACCAATGATCAGCGGTGTGAAGGAGTATGGACATTTGCATGGTTAGTGTTGTTTCATTTCTTGGATTTTTAAATAACCTTTGTATGGAAATTTTCAAGACTTTTCATGTCTGTTGTATGTAGATGTGGATTACCATCTGCAAGACAGTATGGTGAATGGTAATCTCCACCGTACACGTGGCCATGTATACGATGTTTGATTTCATTTATTGGGTAGGGGCCAATTGTTGAAAGGTGACAGATCGGGTCCATCTGTTGTGATAGTTGTATTATGTATATTATAGGATGTGCAATATTAGGGGAATGATCATATATGTTCTATGTATTTGAGCTGTGGGGCCCACCAGTGCTGTGTATTGGAATTCAAACCGTGAATCTAGTGTGCCTCCTGTTCATCATACATTCCAACAATCATCCTTATATATCCAAAGCTCAGGTAGGACACACCACCGGGAGCAATGTAAAATGACATGTAAACCCTAGATGTTCACGTAGTGTGGCCCACCTGAGTTTTGGTCATTTGGTGCCCCTTCATCACCGGTGGGGTTGATCTGATGACTAGGATGGATCGCATATACACAACATTCTAGATGCCACATTCTATCTGGAAGTTTCTATGGTGGGCCTCACCCTCCTGATTGTCCCCCATCTTTCCCTTTGGTGTGGGCCACCTGAATTAGGGATCAGGATAGATTCTGGGATCTAGGCCTAACACGGGTGACACAGGTGAATCGTGATGGGAAACGGATTGGCTACTCACCCTGCCACTAGCCAATGGCTTGTGGTCGGTGGACTGGGCCCCACCATGATGTATTCGTTTCATCCATACCGTCCACTCATTCTTCCAGATCATTTTATGGTATGAGCCCAAAAATGAGGTTGATCCAAATCTCAAGTGGACCGCACAGTGTTGATTGAACGCTTACCATTAAAAACTTCTTGGGGGCCCCAAAATTTTTGGATCAAGCTGATATATTTTTTTTCCCTTCATCCAAGTCTGTATGACCTAATCAACAGGTTAGATGTCAATAAGATAACAGTGGGCCGTAGGAGGTTTTTAATGGTGGACATTCAATCACTACTCTTTACTCATGGTGTGGTCCACCTTAGACTTAGATCTACCTCATTTTTGGGTTCAAGCATAAAATTATCTTTAAAAATAAATGGACGGCGTGGATAAAACACATACATCATGGTGGGTCCCACAGAGCACCAACGACTAGCCACCTGGCTGGCTGGTTGCAGCGTCACTAGCCAATCCGTTTCCCATGTGATGGAAGGGTTTTTGGATGGCAGTCAGTCTCATGCATCAAAGAGACGTATGTGATCGGTTCCCTCCGTGGGCCCACCTCGACGGTTGATGTGTTGTGTATCCATTTCGTGCATCCGTTCTGAAAGACCATTTTAGTCCATGGTCCAAAAAACGAGGTAAATCCAAATCTCAGGTGGACCACAAAAATTCAGAAACCAACCCGACATCATTTTAAGGCTTGCGTTCAGATCATTTTATCCCAACCTTGCATGGCTCGGCCCATCCCCTCTCGACCGGACTTCATATGTACGGATATGTCGTTCTAATCTTTCATTAGGCATCCCATGCATCTTAAATGTAGACCGTTGATTTTGTTCATCCATGTGGCTGTATCTTTGTGATGTGTGGCCTACATGATCAATAGATGGATTATAAATATTCAAGTGCGAAATAGGAATTTTATCAATTTTTGGGCTAGGCCAGATCGTTTCGGACCCAAGCCCGAGACACGGGCGAGGCTAATGGGTCTAAGCCCGGTCGAAAGCCGAGCCAGGCTCTCACATGCTAGTTACGGTCTCGTGATTCATTTCAATCTGTAGCCATTCATTGCTGTAGTTTGTACTGTGGACAAGAGCGATAGGGCTTTTCCAGCCGTTGGTTGGCAAGAGTATCTATAGTTCCATTTCCTTTCCTTTCTATATAAGTGGGCTGTCTATCAGTCCATGGACTTCAAATATTAACCCGTCTAAAATCAGGCCCTGAAATGATTGGCGATGATTGGGCCAACTCAGGCCCATATGATTCAATGTGGGATGACCCACGAAAACCATTTTAGAAGATGCTAACATGCAGCTATGAAATTGTCTGCTGTTTACTCTCACGGTACACGTGGCAAAACATGAGTTATGTATGATCAAGACCGTTAGTCATATGGGCCACAAGGTGGATGGGCGGTCGACGAAAAAATTACTATCATTAGAAAACTTTAGCCATACATTGATTGGATTGCTGCTACAATCCCAACCCTGTCTCTAGGATATCGCCTATCCACGCGGTGGCCCACCAGATCAACAGTTTCTATTAATACATCTTTGGCCTGACGTCAAAAGATCTATTTTGTGGGATCCACCCGTGAGATGATTATGTTGAATCTAGACCGTGCTTCTGGTGGACCTCAATTTAAATGTACATCTCAAGAATTATCCTTATCCAAAATTAGGTGTAACACACCAAAGTAGCAATGTACAATACACCTAAAATGTAAATGGACTTATCCACGGGGCCAATATGGTTTTTCGGTAGTCCTTGGTGAAAATATATACATTATATCACCCTTTATGAGTGGCGTCATGGTTAGATTGGCATGATCGACCGAGTAGCATATGACATGCCTCCATGTCAACTATATCACATACTATTTCGTCTTTATAATGTTTGTCAATTGATAATGATATAGTATATTCTTCAGTTATCTTTGTCTTGCTAACCTTCTTAATCCAACTGATTATATATAGGGAGGGATAACGTTCCATTTTCAAATGCAAACTCTCTACCATCACCTTGGAAATGATGTTCTTGCTGCTCACACTGTCGATAATCACATCATAGACTTTTTCATTCACCGTACGCCTAGTTCGGAAGATGTTATGTCGTTATGGGTGTACCTCTTTCCTCGGCACATAAAATAGTCACCTCATGATGAGTGACTCACCATGATTCTGCTAAACCCAACTTGTCTCATCCGCCTCGTCTTCTATGGCCTGTTCCGATTCCTAAACATCTGAATCTTCATTGGTTTTTTCAGCACTACTATCATTAATAGTGAGGTTCACCACTTATCACTGGGACAAGTATTTGATAGGTAATCTGGTTGGCAACAACGAAAGCAATTGTCGGGTTTTAGCCGAGCATAGGGGTTCAAGATTCAGCTTAGACCAGTAGCAGTAGATACACCCCTTTGAGGCCTAACTTGCCTGCTTCTTTGATCTTAGTTCATGGGTGTAAGAGGTTGAGTGTGTGCTCCTACAAGCTCCTTCCCTTTGAGCTGTGGAACTCTCTGGGGTGGACCCGCAGCGACGACCCTAGCGATAGGATAGGTTCGTGTGTTGGGACATTTAAGCTACGCTTCCGCTGAGGTAGCCAACTTGATTGCATCATTCATCGTCCAAATGGACTATATCTGGACCTGATCATAGATCATCATACGCAATCCACCGTTGAATCGAGCGACTTGCTGTAATTAAATCTGGACTAAATCGTTACACGCTGCCAATCGATAGAATTCGTTTACGTAATCTCTCACCAACCGACAACCTTGCTGACAATTTTAATATTGTTGGAATAGTACCTGATTTAGTCGCTATGGAGAAATTGTGCACCTAGTAGCTGCTTCATCTGTTGCGATGTGCAGATTGGTGCTTTCAGCTATATTTTTCATGCGATTTATAGTTGCTCCCACCAAGCTAAAGCTCCGCCCTTCAACTTGTAAGCCACAAGTTTGACTTTCTTCGTTTCAGGGATTTTCATATAGTCGAATAATCGTTGGACTTCAGAAAGCCAATTGAAGAAATCTTCAATGTGAAGTTGGCCATTGAAACTAGGGATATCGACCTTCATCCTAAACTCTCGATCTCACCGATCTGCTTGATCACTGCATTGTCTGGGATGTTGAAGGATCATGTTATCAACCCCCTTGTTGTTGGATTACCCTTCCTCAGGAATGGCCTATTGGTTCACCACAAGTATCATCCTGCGATCAGGCCGATTATGAGTTCCAGCAATTACTGGTGGCGGATCGCTGCCAGAAACACAAAGCTGCCCTAGGGCCTCCATCATGTGATCCGTCGTGTGATCGATGGAAGTTTGCAGCCCTTTTATGACTTGTCGATTCTCTCGCTGGGCCGCTTCGAAGGCCACCACCATCGTTAAAGGATAATTTCCTGGATCACCGTTCATGGAATGATTGCCCGACCCATCGTTACAAGCCATAAATTTGAGGAAAAGCCTCACTCTAATACCAAATTGACGTAGGGAAGGACGTGAGGTCGAGCACCGCCTTCCTCGGGGGGATAACTGCTCAGAATCTACGGAACTTCACTAAACTCCTCATTGAGAAACCTCGAATCCATGAGGAAAAGAAAATAAAAATAATTCTAAGAAATTCGAAATAATTTGATTAATGATGAAAAACAAGATTACCCCTTTAAATAGGGATATATACTAAGCCATGGAAGAAGTTTCGGAATTAAACTATAACTAAAACTCTTAGAATTCATGACTTACTATAAATAGTAAACTTACTAATTATAGATAGTCATGATTCCTACCAGTGTGCATGGTTTTTGACCAAAAATAGTAACTGTCCTATTTAGCTTCACCACGTTGTTCTCCTAATTCTAAGCACTTTTCATGTTGGGCACAACTCTTAAAGCCCAACGGATGAAGAGTTATACTCAAACTAAAATTTACTGTAAATAGTAAAAATGAAATTAAAATATGTATTTGACGGTCGATCTGATGGTATTTCGCAAATTCGGCATGGGTAACCTAGCATAACAGGGTTGGGTGGCTAAAGTAGCTCATTCTACCCCAAAATCATATATATATGATACGTCTGATAGCTTGTTCTGATTTGCGAGATACGCCCGTTTTAAGTTCTGATGGTTTGGATCACTTATGTTGTTGGCCAAACCTTTTCTGATCCATCTTGGCCATAAAGTTATCCACAACCCACTGTACATCAGATATCCTGCGAACCTTTGTGGATTTTTGGATCCATCAAAGTTGCTTACTTTATATCTCCGATCTTGAAAATAAGTATAGATCTTTTTTACATTGTTAGTTGGTTCCAGTGCATGCTTTTATAAATAAGAAAATTTTAAGAGTCTTAAAAAAAATCAGTAGGAATTTAGGGATAAAAATCCCTAAAAACTTATTATTGGGAGACAATGAGTGCATGCTTTTATAAAAAAGAAAATTTTAAGTCTTCAAAAAAAATCAGTAGGAATTTTGGTATAAAAATCCCTAAAAACTTATTATCGGGAGACAATGTTTTTCTTCCATTCATCCATGTGACCGAGTTAAAAGGTTGGAGAGTAAATAAACATTCCAACACCCCTGAGGAAGTTTTTAATGATGGGCATTCAATCATTATTGTTTTTTCTTTGTGGTATGGTCCACTAGAGATTTGGACATTTTCAAATTTGAGTTCATATCACGAATGATCCCGAAAAATAGATGAATGGCATGGATACAATACATACGTTATAGTGGGTCCTATAGAGAACTGCACCATAGCCATCTTGGTGCTGGCAGCGCAGAGCTATGCAAATCCAAATATCATTTTCTCGCTCAAGCATCTTTCCAAAGCTTCGGACGCGGATGGGCTAGTCCCCCCACCAGTAGCCCCTGGGCTGGTGCTCATAGCGGGCGCCTTACCATTGGTGCGTCAAAGTAGGTCCCATCATGGCTATCGAGGTAAGCGAAATGACCGTTACAAACGGCGTTAGGGCCCATTTCACCGGAGTACCTGCTCGAGACGAGCAAACATCCGAATTCTCTCCCGCCTCTCCCTCTCTCGAGTCCAACAAAAACCCATTTCTCTCCTGCTCTCCCTCTCTCAAATCCAACAGAAACCGCTGTGTCTCTGTTGCATCTCACGGCGTGCTAACCCCAACGCATGAATCGGACCTCGAATCTAAAGCCTCTCACCATAGGAGCCCTCCATTGTCCGAGAGAAACCCAAACACTCCACATCAGGTCTGTCTGATTCTCTCCCTCTCTCTCTCTCTCTCTCAATCTTATTTGCAACAGCATGGGGATTTGGAGATTTCTCATTTTTGAATGTGGATTTGGTCATTTTTCAGCTTCGTATGTCGATTTTTAGGATTTGGGGATTTTTTAACTTCGGAGGTAGATTTTAGAATTTGGGGATTTTCCAACCTGAATGTGGAAATTGATTTGGGGAATTTAGCATCTTCTTTGGGATGCCTAATCTAGACTTGGTAAGGAGCAAAGAGTCTGCAAGCACTGGGGATGCATGGTTTGACTTCACATTCATATTCGACGAATAATGGAGGGCTCTGCCGAACATAGATTATAATCTGTTTAGAGTCCAAATTCGTTGTTAGACTTGAATATGTTTGAAAAGTAGCCCACCCTTTTGGTGACGAAAAGCCAACTTTTCAAAGTTTTCTTATTGGTGCAGTTCTGTGAGCAGAAGATCTACTGAGAATGTCTTGAAAGCTGAAAATCTACTCAGCCGGATAATCTTAAAGTTTTTGCAATGTTTCCAGTTTATGATGTAGCAAGACGAGACATATTTACAAATCTTGCCGATATAAGGGCTAAGAAAATCGATCTCTACTTAACTAATCAAGATTGCATCAAGAGGCTTGTTGGAAACAAAGTTCATAAGGTAATTCCTACAAAGGTTTACAACAACTATACCTCCATTCTCAGAGGACTTTTCAACACAAGGTGGCCTCAGAACTTCTATGCTGTAAATGTGGTTTAAGTGCACTTCCAATCACGGCCTTATTCTTTTGAATTATATATCATAAGATTTCCACAGTTTAAATACAAGATATGCATCTTGATGTTTAATTTTGCAGGAAAGTGGAGGGGTTGTCATGAAGAAAGAGGGAATTGATTTTGCTCGGGAGTATGGATGTCTTTTCCTTGAATGCAGTGCAAAAACTCGAATTAATGTACAGCAGTGTTTTGAAGAGCTTGTTTTAAAGGTGCACACTCTGTCAACATTTATTTTTATTTTATTTCAGGATGATCATGTGGACATGGCAAAAGTTGTCCTTGGCATTTGTGATGGAAGAGTGGTCTGACGAATTGATTTCCGTCAGAAAAACCGCATAAAACAGACAGCCCACTTGTTTCAACTCATAGTAGAAACCGAGTAGAAATGAGTGGAGTCTGTTATTTCAGGCCGTTCAGCAGGAAATAGAGAGCCTAGTACTTGGCTTGTCATTACTGTAGCATATATATTAGTTTTTATTTATTCAATCAATCAATCATGTTCTTCTTTCTTGCAGCGAATTTTGGGTTAGACTGATTTTTAAGATCCAGGTGAAAATATGGTGACACATCTAATGGATGAGTGGACTGGATGAAAATTCTCCACCATGCAGCTATATGCTTAACTATGTTTGTTAGTTCCTTACTTAAATTCTCGTATGTATGTGTGGAAGCTGCTTTAGTGCTGGATTCTTTTTTTTTTCTTGTTTGATATACATGATGGAAATATATTGGTAGGATCATCCAATCAGTCCTACCCAAAAAAAAAGTGTGATTTTGCACTGTGGTAATGAAAATTTGGTAGTCCACATCAGTTGATTTGTATGTCCAGAGGTTTCTAAAAGCTAGCAAGGCATAGGCAGCTTCCCTACCCCTCTTGCATAAAAGATCCATCATCATAGTATGTAGAATGTACATGCCTGCTTGCATAATGCTACCACCAGTATGATTTTCTTGAACTGTAAACTCCAGGATGCAGGAAATTGTCTACTCCAAAGGGAGAATTTTCATCTTCGCTCCCTGTCCAAGGCTCCTGTTGGCAAAAACAAATTTGATTTGTTTTGTATACTTCCTTATCCAATCATTTTCATGATGGATTTCATTTTTTAAATTCCAGCACTTTTCGGAAGTATCTTTTCATGCAGTGTGATTTTATTTTATTTTTTTCCTTCTTGTTTGATAGATGATGAAATTAGGGGTGCACATTCAATTGGTTTTTTGCAGGAATTGTAATTAGATTCTTCTCAGCATGTTCGCGCTGCTTCCTCCTAGGCTATTCTGAATCAACCAACAATCAGAGTTGTAGCTATAATAGCTGAAGGTTGTAAAGAAGCCTCCACCTACTCTAATGGAGAACACATAATCAAAAGTGAAAAATAAGCAAGAGGAGCCCAAAGCCAGTGAGTTGAAAGCGGCTAGGGTTGGACTAAAAGTTAGTTGGAAATTTGGTCAAAATGCATTTCTATAGGCCAATCTTTCTACACAAGAGAGCAGTAATGGTATGGGCCTTTCTGATGATTTTATAGGCTAGAACATTGGTTTGCTATGTTCCACTGTGGATGGACTCTGACATGCTCCGAAAATCTACTCAGCCGGATAATCTTAAAGTTTTTATTCAGGAGAATCTTGACCAGAAGGTTTCACAAGAAAATACCTAGAAGCCAAATCCTGTTTTTTAGTATCTAAAACTTCCCTGCCATTATTTCAAATCACAGGTGATGGACCACAATTTGTGGGCTTGATTTTTGTAATCTAGATGTAACATACCTCTGTTATGAGTGGTCTAGATGTTGCACAAGTTGATATTGGTTTATGTACTGCAAATTGCCTCTTCAATCTCTCCTCATGCCAGTCAACCTAGCATTTCTCATCGATATTTTTAGAAATTGACTTTTTTTTTGGAGATTTCTTTATTTGAATTTTTTTTATTTTTAAATACAATTTAAGGAATTGCAGTGAGTTGTGAAAAACCATGGTGGATCTGTTCTTATTGGATGCTTGTTTTGGTCTTTTGGATATGCATGTATTGAAGTTTTGTAACAAAAACATGATCTTTGCACTAACAATAACATGCTTTATAACTTGGCTATGGAACAAACTTTTTGGGAACAAAATTATTGGAACTTAGTGTTCTATGTTTTGGGAACAAAAACTATTTGGCTCAACATTATAAATCCTACTCGGCCAGAAAAATCGAAACAAGGGAGCTTTACAAATCATTTTCCACCAGAAAGATTCGAAAAGAGAATCTCACTTCGGTGGTGAGATGACATGGCAAGATTTGATTGATAGGGTCGCATGCTTATAGATACCCAACAGTGTAAGGTCCACCGATCAAATCTTTCCACATCATCTCACCACCCAATTTAGGTATTACCTCAGAAAATATCTAATCCGTGACTACGTGTATGAGACCATAGATGATGAAATTAGTTGAATGCCACACAACATGGATACCATTTGATATTGAATTTGGACCGTCAATAAATTTTTCATGACTGCTCATTTATTTTGTCCTTGTGTGGCCCAACATGTCTTTTTTGAAAATTTGTTTGTGGGAACGCTGCTTGGAGCATTAATTCAGTTTTGAGTTTGTTGTTTATTTCATGCAGGAACCTGCATCAGAGATACAGGACAAGATTTTATTTATGATTAATAATATTTCAGCTTCAAATATCGATGTGAAAGCAAAAGAATTTACTGATGTCCTGAAAGAGCAGTACTATCCATGGTTTGCTCAGTATATGGTGATGAAAAGGTGAGAAAAATCTTATTAATAACCTTTTAGTTTCATCAACTGATTTTTACTTTACTGAGACATTATATTTGACAGAGCAAGCATTGAGCCAAATTTTCATGAGCTGTACTTGGAAGTTCTTGGAGAAAGTTAATTCAAGAATGCTAAATAAGGAGATTGTCAAAGCTACTTATGAGAATTGCAAGGTGCCTTCGCAAAACTTTTTTGTTACCCCTGGTTGTCATTGTCACCATACACTTTTTCCAATCTCCCATAGACACGGACGAATGAGGTCCAGCCAGAGCTTCTACAAGGGATCTTCAAGTACTTGGAATGCAGTTTTGTCATCAGGAACGTCGAACAACAATTCAAATACACTGAGGTGCTTTCAACTCCTTTAAAAAACCAACCATCCACTCTTTTTTTCAACTTCCACAAAAAGAAGTGTGGCTGTAAGCACGCCAATGACTACTAAATATTTTTGAGGAAGACAGTTGCACAATAACTGAATAAAAATTTCTGCAACCAGCCATAAGGAGGTGGTGGTAGTGGTAGTGGTGGTGGTGTTGGGCCAATTCAACCCCTTATTCTAAAAGTTGATCATATCAGATAAATATGACAACGCATTGCTCAATGTAATATTTTGGTAACATAGCCGATCATGCTTCTGGTTGTTTCGGTTCTCATGTTTAAGCAGCCACCTTGGCTTTAGACTTCTTTCCTTTCGTCTCTGGCGCTGGGCTGTTCTGGAAGGGAAGGAAGGCAGTACCCATGAAGGGTTGTAAAGGTGCCGGAATCTCAATGCCATCTTCCTTTTGGTAATTTTCAAGAATACAGCGAATGGTCCTTTCTGTTGCTGTGAGGGTAGAGTTCAACAAATGACTGCCTATTTTTTCTTTCTTTTGTGGAATATTGCGGAGTCCACCTGCTTTCATGAATTACCAGGAAACTAATTTTGTAATTGTAATTGTAGTTGATTGAATGAAGGATTGGAATTGAATGAATGAATGATTATAATATATATTTTTTTAAATGGAGGAATTAGCTACGGATTAAATCCGTAGCTATAATTTTCAGACATGTACCTATGGTCGTGCTATGGACTAAAACCGTAGCAAAAATCCGTAGAGCAATTTAAAAAATCGGAATAAGGTTTTTGCAATTTTAGACTTTGGTTGCTAGTCTTCTGTTTCTTTCATGGAAAGGTAGATGAGCACACTAGTTGAACTTTGTTAATATGGCATAAATCTATACAAGCCAAAGATCTCAGGAATCACTTGTTTGAATATGTACATTAATAAATAGGGCCGACCGAAGATACAGACTATCAAATATGTTAGGCCTATTGTGGATTGCACACACCCAAAAATTCTCCAGATCAATGAAAATTCCAGACATGGTCCCATAATATAAGCTTAAGGAAAAGAGTGTAGCATATCAAAGGTATTTTATATTTTACAGTGACTATCAAGGTTGATGTAGGGCATACTTGAATAAGGAATGCATTCCAATGTTCTTGCAAAATATGGTGAGCAGTTTGGCCCCTTATATTCGGAGAACATACCCATAGCCAGCGTAACAATCCTGTTTACCTTTAAATAAACATCTGGGAAACTTACATATTTCAATGTGTTCATCATATTGAGAAGGCTAAAGCAACAAAAAGGACTTGATTATTTGCCAACAACGCATTTACATTCAGTTACACATGCAATCCACATTCAACCTGTTAATCATTCAATTACATATTCAATCCACATCTAAATCAAATATTCAAAATCCAAATCCTTCCCATATTGATATATACCCATTCTTTCTTCTTCTTTTTCTAAAGGTGGGAAGCACACCACCCAAGATTATTGAGTGGAAATGTTCTATACAACTATTTAGGCGGACGCCAACAAAAAGGGCATCAGTCACGGCTATCATTTAGAGCACTTGTACAAAAAAAAAAAAAAACTATACAGGGCTAAAAAAATTTAAAAATTATAACAGACCCACAGAACAAGCCACCAATCTGGCACCCCAAAACTGATCTAAATCTTCAATGACACCCACCAACTACCATCCCTACAAACCAGCTGCACACCACAATAAGACCACACCAAACCCACAACAGCCCAAGACAAAACGACCAGGGTAGCTCCTATCCAAAACTTGCACAACATCAACCGCAAGACAACCGCAGGGAGCAAAAGAAGGCCACATTGATTTGAAAAGAACGTGTTGCTTCTGCTGCTACATACAGGGGCTGTTGTTGAAAACCATATCATGTCCTACATGGAGAGCCATGAGGGCTACGACTGCTTCCAGCTATGAAGCCACATGCAGCTTAAAAACTCAAAAGTGCTGAAGAGCAATGTAATCTTCTCATACACGTCTTGTAACATCATTTCAGACATGTAGAATTTACCTGCAAGATTATCAACAAGAAAAAATCATAAGGTAAAAAGCATTCTATGCAAATAGAGTAGAAAAGCAGTTACAAATTGGCAAAAGTATAATGGATGATACACAAGCAGTTAGAATTTACTAAAACAATAAATACATGAATACAAGTAATTCAAACTATGATGTCTCAATTAGATATATCATGAACAAAATATTACACTTTGTTCGTTATCCATAAATAAGATTTTTGAATGATTATTGAATGGCTAAAATGGAAAATATTAGAAGGTCTTATTGAAAAACAAGCATTGGCATTTTGTAATGTACAAATTTAACTTCACATTTTTAACGAAATTTAGGAACAAATTTTGACTTTTCATTTTTGACAAATTTGACGACAAAAGTCTTATGGAAGTTTTGACCTCACATTGTTGACAACTATGACAAATTTGACAACAAAGGTCTTATTACAAGCACATATATTACTAATTTTGACAACAAATTTGACTCCAAATTTATTGACAAAATTCCGACTCAATAACTTCTAGTGGCTTTTTGCTATTAGTAAGGCTAGCATAAGCATAGTAGGTGGAAAAATGGGTGCTCACTAAAATCAGCTGAAATTTTGTAACTTGCCAACCTATTTATATCACAACTCACATTCTAAATGGACCGCCTTGATTTTTTTTTTTGCAGTAGTCCACCTAATGGATGCCTTGAACATTTGAATACCATTATGGGAGTTCCCACCAAAGAAGCCAAATCAACATCTCTTTTGATTTTCCATCTCAAAATTCCACATAAGTGGAGAAAACATGCTTGTGAAAATCAGATCCTTTCCACCTCAAAAAGTCCCATGAAGGATATGGATGGTGCATCGGTCCCTTCCTACCTTAATATCGCAAACTTTTGCACACAAAACGTAAAATTTCTTCTTCTTTTTCTTTCGTTCTGTTAAGAGAAAAGAAAGTAAACAGATTCCACCAATCAAGTTGTAATCTTCTCGCTTTTGTAAGAAGAGTTAAAACATACACTCACCTTTGAGGAAAGAAAATCTATTTATTCAAACGTAGGTTGTGTTCTTCACACTGTAACAGTTGACTCTTATCACATGGTGCTGATGATAACTGCATACAGGGATTTCAAATTTCAATGAATAAGACGTCTCACTATATTGAAAATTAAAAAGTTCATTCAATACTATGAATGATAGAGATTAACAGTTTTACCTGTTGAAATGCAATACTTCCTATAGATGTATCTTCACGTAAATGTGCCAATTACAGGTTGCTTGAGGGAATTTGCTTGTACAAGTTTGTACTTGGTTGGTAGCCACAAGCAACCAAAGGGCCACTAATCGATCCACTAGGGCCGATCTTAGGTATCCCAAAACGACTCAGACTGGTACCAATTGAAGTCTAGCATAGCAAAAACACAATAATGAAAACTTTAGTGAGCATAACTTACATGAATGTTAACTCCTATAAATGTTACTCTAATATTAGAAATATACAAAATTAAATCGCACTTTTACCTGTGGTCTAATGTTGAAGAGATTTTGTTGAAACATGCCAAAATGAGGTGCTTGGTATCGAAATTAAACCAGTGGTGCATTTATGGACCCACTAGAGGCAGGAGTGTAGCCAATCACCATATGATGACCAGGTCCTACATGGGATCCTATCGGTACTTCTGAGGGACTCATGACAACAATATGTGTACCCTGATGGAGGGA
Source organism: Magnolia sinica (assembly GCF_029962835.1). Lineage (NCBI taxonomy): Eukaryota > Viridiplantae > Streptophyta > Magnoliopsida > Magnoliales > Magnoliaceae > Magnolia > Magnolia sinica. The sequence continues at coordinate 10,117,374 of NC_080581.1, forward strand.
AAAAAATCAAGAATTTAAAGAACATAAACATGTGACATGACAAGATTTGGTAAATAAGTTCTCACCAATACCTGATTAAGATGACTCAGTTCAGGAGATGGAATTGAATAATTTGAAGGTTGAAATGAAGTAGGGTGCATTATGTTTGGTGCTTGAGCAGTTTCTCGTCTCTCTTGATTTGCTTGTGGCTGAACAGATTCAGTACGAGATTTTTTCTTCCATACTTTATCCAGCGGATTTTGATACACACGACGGCTGCCCCCAACTCGAGGCTTTACTTTAATCTCACTTACAGTTTGTGAACTCTGGCTATTAACAAAAGTAACTTCTTTTTCAATAGGCTCGAGGTGTGTTGTTTCTATATCTATGCTTTCAGTTGGCTCATGGCATGCACTTTTAGTATCAACGTTTTCATTTCGTCTAGAGTGCGCACGTCTAGTCTCTTCACTTTCGGTGGGGGGACTAGCCAATCCGCGTCCGCTCCTGGGCTGGTGCTCATAGCTGGCGCCTTGCCATTGGTGCGTCAGAGTAGGTCCCATCATGGCTATCGAGGTAAGTGAAATGACTAGTACATAGTTTGAATTACTTGTATTCATGTATGTAATGTTTTAGTAAATTATAACTGCTTGTGTATCATCCATTATACTTTGCCAATTTGTAACTGCTTTTCTACTCTATTTGCATAGAATGCTTTTTACCTTATGATTTTTTCTTTTTGATAATGTTGCAGGTAAATTCTACATGTCTAAAATGATGTTACAAGACGTGTATGAGAAGATTACATTGCTCTTCAGTGCTTTTGGGTTTTTAAGCTGCATGTGGCTGTGAGACTTAATTTATATGCGGAATAGGCCCACGGATCTGTCTGTGCATGGGACATGGCGATCAGGGGTTCAGATAGCTTACCTAGCTGAGACGCCGCCATGGAAGCCGGATAAGAACACCAAAATACCAGAATTCCTTTAGAGCTTAGGATCTTCCTCTCCGTCACACCCTTTCTGCAAATCAGTAGATGGGACTCAAATTTCTACTGTGGTGTAGGATCAGGGACCCAGCTCTCTTTTATAGAATCTGTGGAGAAAGAGTTTGAAACCCATTACAACTCTCTCTCCCACGCTCCACACTGTAGCATCCTAGTGCAACTCAAATTGTTGTCTGCGTAAGATAGCTATAGCATTCCAGCCCTAGTACGCAAAGCTGCGCAGATAGACTGCACAGTGCATCACCTGAAGTGGGGCCCACTAGTCTACTCAATCATCCAGCCCAACTGAATGATAATCCAGACTGTTGATCAGTAAGGCCCACTAAATAGAGTTCTTACATTCTCCCACTTGGGCCTCATTGAGCAACGTCAATGATAGTCATATATATAATAATTTTGTAAACAAGTTTTGATATTTTAAGAAAATATCCAAATGGTTAACCAATGAAAACAGTTAGACAATATGAGTAATGCTATTCAATCTGGGCCATTAAGACTGTCAGTATCGAAACGAGGTAGTCATCACAACATTTAATTTAGGCGAAGTGAGACTAAGCGCGATCACGAGTACTTTCAATCTTAACGACATAGATCACGAACTAGGAAATGTGGTATAAGGATCACACACTTTAGTGTGATGATATGTGTCTATCCTTAAGAGGTCCTGAAGCTTTTACATGTCTCCAACGAGACACGACTGTAGTTCTACTTACTCAAAATTTGTACATATATATAGAGAAGCAGAAATAAATCTTTATATCAAAATTATCCAAACAAACTGTATAAAACGAGATCTCTAAGTGTCTGTGAAAATCAAAGTACGCTCAACTCCCACTAACTGAAAATATCTGTGGGATTAATGACTCCCATAGATGTTACATGCTCCTGAAATAGCGTGATAGGGAACCCTTTAGTGAGCGGATCTGCAATCATCTGCTTAATGCCGATGAATTCCACGGACACTTGATGATTCTGAACTCTTTCCTCTACAATAAGATACTTGATGTAGATATGCCTCGACCTTAACGAATGCATGTTATTACTAGAAAAGGAAATAGCAGCCGAATTATCACAAAATATTCTCAATGGTTTCGGGATATGCTCCAGTACCCGCAAACCTGAGAAGAAACTCTGTAACCATAGTGCCTGATTAGATGCCTCATGGCAGGCACTAAATTCAGCTTCCATAGTGGATGAGGCTGTGGTAGATTGTTTCACGCTTTTCCACGACACAACTCCTCCCACCATCATGAAGATGTATCCTGAAGTAGACTTCTTAGTATCGACGCAGCCTGCGAAGTCTGCATTTGAATATCCGATCAACTCCAACTGATCAGACCTTCTGTATGTGAGTCCGAAGTCTTTCGTTCTCTAAAGATACCGTAATATTTTCTTTGCAGCTATTAAATGTTGCATTCCTGGATTAGATAGATATCTTCCCAACATTCCAGTGACAAAGGCAATGTCCGGTTGCATACAGACTTGAGCATACATGATGCTCCCTACTACTGATGCGTACGAAAATTCTTTCATTTGATTCTTTTCTAAATCTTTCTTTGGACACTGAAATAAACCAAATTTGTCGCCCTTCACAATGGGCGACTTTCCTGAAGCATAATTTTGCATGCCATACCTTTCGAGTACCCCAGTAATAAAGGCCCTCTGTGACAAGCTGAGCAGTCCAAGTGTTCTGTCACAGCGAATCTCAATGCCGATAATGTAAGAAGCTTCACCAAGGTCTTTCATTTCAAACCTTTGAGATAAGAATTTCTTGGTGTCGCTCAACATCTTGGTATCACTGCTAGCTAACAGAATATCATCAACATACAAAATCATCATAACGAACTTACTCCCACTGGTTTTAATGTAGATGCATACATCTGCAGTGTTTTCTACAAAGCCATATGAAGAAATTACTTCATGAAACTTAAGGTACCACTGCCACGATGCCTGTTTCAACCCATAAATGGACTTCTTAAGTTTGTAAATCAAATGTTCTGAGCCAATAGCTACAAAACCTTTGGGCTGCAACATGTACACATTCTCATTCAGATCCCCATTGAGAAATGCGGTCTTTACATCCATCTGATGTAACTCTAAATCCATATAAGATACAAGAGCTATTATGATCCTGAACGAGTCTTTCTTGGATACTGGTGAGAAAGTCTCCTTAAAGTCATTGCCCTCACGTTGGTTAAAACCCTTGGCAACAAGTCTGGTTTTATATCGTTCGACATTACTTTTGGAGTCCCGTTTGGTTTTAAATATCCATTTACAACCAATCGGCCTTATTCCAGTGGGTAACTCTACAAGACCCCATACTTTATTGTCCTGCATGGATTTCAACTCATCTTTCATGGCATTAAACCAACGAGAAGGATCAGCACTTTGTTTGACTTGTGTAAAGGATTCAGGATCCTTTTCCACCCCTATGTCAAAGTCGTGTTCCTGTAAGTATACGATGTAATCGTCTCGATTTACAGGCCTTCTCTCTCTTTCAGATCTTCTTAATGGTTCAGCTTGTTGGGTCTGATTTTGATTTTCCTCATCAGTGGTTTATATATGAGGTTCTACGTGGTGCTCTGCAGTGACTGCAGAATCGACTGCATCACTAATGTCCACGTGATCTGAATTGACTATGACAGGAGTCACAGTCCTTTGTTCCTCAAATATAAAATTTCTTATGTTCGTACTCCCATTGTTTTCAGTGTCCTCAATGAATCTGGCATTCACAGTCTCAACAATCTTTATGGAGTGGGAAGGACAGTAGAATCAATAGCCTTTTGATCTTTCTAGGTATCCAATGAAGAAACAACTTATAGTTCTAGGATCAAGCTTCTTTTCATGCGGATTATAAATTTTGGCCTCAGCAGAATAACCCCAAACATGTAGATATCGGAGACTTGGTTTTCTCCCATTCCACAACTTAAAAGGAGTTTTGCTTACTGTTTTCCTGGGAACCCTGTTTAATATATGAACTGCAGTTTTGATCGCATCACCCCACAGAGATTCTGGCAATGTTGAATTGCTGACCATACTTCGCACCATATCCATAAGGGTGCGATTATGTCTCTCAGCAACTCCATTCTGCTCTGGAGTACCAGGTATAGTGTACTGAGCAACAATGCCACAATCCTGCAGGTATTTAGCGAATGGCCTTGGATTGTGTCCTGATTCGTCATATCTGGCATAGTATTCACCACCACGGTCAGATCTGACAACTTTAATTCTCTTATTGAGTTAATTTTCAACCTCGGCCTTATAGATTTTAAAAGCATCCATGGCATCTGATTTCTTACTGATAAGGTATAGGTACCTAAAGCGAGAGTAGTCATCTATAAAGGTAATGAAATATGTGGCCACTCTATGAGCCTGTAGGGAATGGTCCACAGATATCTATATGTATAACCTCTAATAGATCTACACTCCTGGTTACAACTTTTTTTCTCATTCTAGTCTGTTTCCCTTTTATGCAATCAATGCAAACTTTATAATCAGAGAAGTCTAGAGAATGCAAAATTCCTTCTCGCACAAGCCTGTCTAATCCCTCACGAGATATATGGCATAGCCGCCTGTGCCACAACATGGAGGAATTCTCATAGTCGAGTCTTCGCTTGGATCCCACTACATTTCCATACAAGGTATTAATATTATAGACGTGAGAGGCAATCAAGTCTAACTGGTATAAGTTGTTTACTAAAGAGCCGGTTCCAACTTTAATCGAATTAAAGCAAATACTAAAACTTTTATTTCCAAAGTGGAACGAATATCCCAACTTATCCAAACAGAAAATTGAAACTAAATTGCGCCTTATAGACGGCACACATAATGTATTTACTAAATTCAAAAAATGACCAGTCTTCAACTTAAGCCTATAGACTCATATTGCCTCCACGTCAACTTTGACACCATTGCCTACATATACTGAGCGCTCCGCATCAGTCGGTGGCTTGGCCTGTAGTAATTCCTGCATAGAAGTGCATATGTGAATAGTAGTTCATGAATCTATCCACCAAGAATCCACTGACACATCGGTCAGATTAGATTCAAAACAGACAAGAACAGAATGATTACCTTTCTTTATAAGCCAATCCTTAAAACCTTCGCATTCTTTCTTTAGATGACCCGTCTTTTTACAAAAGAAGCACGGTTTGCCTTTAACCCGTTTGCGTTTAGATCCATTTCCAGATTGATTCTCATGGTTTCCAGATGGAAGACCAGAGAATCCATTATTAGAACCTTGTTTCCTCTTCCTTCTACCTTTATTCCCTTACCCATGCCCTTGTCCTGAAGTCACCATATTAACATTTTGAAATTTTATCATCTGTCTGATCCTGTCTTCTTCTTGGACGTAGTGAGTGATGAGTTCATCCAATGTCCACATGTCCTTTAGAGTATTATAGTTTACCAGGAACGTGCCGAATTGGGGAGGTAGGTTGTTCATGATCAAATGAATCAGTTGATCATCAGTGAGCACAAGCCCTAGAGCATGGATCTTAAAAACAACTTTGATCTGCTCTACAATGTATTCACGGATGTTGCCTTTTCCATCGTAGGACGAGCGAGTCAATTTATTCAGAAGAATGCCCACTTCAGATTTATCAGATTTCTTGAATCGTTTTCCCATTTCAGTCAGGAAAACTCCTTATCTGTTTCAGGTATGGCACCCTTCATCGATTCAGAAATTAAATACTTAATGACTTTCAAGCATGTATCATTTGACCTAAACCATGCAACCCATCGATTATATTCAGCTTCAGTGGCATTATCAGATAGCTTTGGCGGTTCTGGTGTTATCAGGCCAAGATCTAATTGAAGACAGCCCAGTACAACTTCAATGGCGTTCTTCCATTGAGCGTAATTATATCCATTAAGGGCAGAGACTTGATTCTGGTTAGTTGGAATTGAGACTAAAATAAAAGAGATGCATTTATACTCACATTAGTTTATAATTTCACAAAGCAATTTAGTGAATGTAAACAAATATCAGACAAAGTTGATTAATTCAGTTGCTAAGGGAGGCATCAACTGAATCATCCAGGATGACGATGGCCCCAACCATCTCATCCTGGTGAGAATCTATTACATCATCATCATTCCTCCTGTGGGAGGTAATAACAACATGTCAGTGATTCTCCTGAACATGAAGCTAAGTGATGTAAGTCATGTAAATCTGAGACACTCAACACCTGTGGGTGAGATGAGTTTTTCAGCTTTATATTACCAGCACCATTTACTTCACTCGTTCACTTGACTGCCAAACGGTAATCGTCTGTGTTTTCGTTACCGTACGCATGAAAAAATGAACGCAACTGTATGCAATCCTCATTATCTCAATGTTATAAGTATGTACTTGTAAAGTTTTCATCGATTGAGGTCACTATGGTAGCTAACACAACCGAATCCAAAACTACAAATATAGACTTTAGGATTGCTATTATAATCCTACCTCTATATGGATTATATCTTAATCAGTCCGATGCGGTCCATAAGTTAGTTGATTTTGACCTTTTGGAAATCCTTAAAGTGAAACATATAAATAGGTTTCATACCTTATATTCCAACGGTCCATATCAATACTTAAAGATGGGTGATGGGCCAACTATAGGGCCGAATCAGGACTCCCTATCGTCAGCTCACACTGAATGAGTAAAGCAAATCTCGTACATTACATTTACATGATAGATAGAAAATATTAACCTTTAAACAGCTGGATGTGTGGATTCATTCATGGGTGTCTACAACATGGATGGATCAGCCAATATACTAAATATTTGTCAAATATAGGTTATTATTTGCATTACCTATTAAGAGAATGCATAAGATTAATTGCTCATGGCGAATTGTTCACACCGATTAGATGTGGGCTAACATGTGACCCAATTAGAATGGTCCAAAAAATTGGACCCTTAGCTAAAATGGTCATGGTATATCAATGATGCCTACCACATAAAAAACCTTATATGTGGGCAATGTGCCTGCTACCAAGACATGAGATATAAATCAAATGGCCCAGATGTGCAATGGGCCGGTTATCAGTGCAGGTTCGCAGGATATAACATTGAGACCATACGCGAGCCCACAAGGTGGACCCGAATGTATGTAATCGGGTCCATTGACCCAACTACCTATAAGGTCGGTTTCGACCAAGCAGTGATCGACTAAGGGTAAGGGAAGCGAGAAAAAAAAATTCCCTTTCGTGAGATGTATCTGAAGTTTGTGGAAGATCTCGTCACCTCATCGTCCACGACGCTGATTCGAGAAGAAATCAAGCCGTTTCTGACCTACTGAGGGCAACTACTGAAGGGAGAGGGAGATTTCTTCTTCTCTGCAGATGGATTCGCAGCCGGTTGGACGTCAGGTCTTCCCTGATGGTGGGTTACATGGCCCACAATGGTGCTGAAATCCATGACCGTCTCCATTGAAGACACAGGTGGGTATATAAAATCCCCAATTTTGGGATTATCGGTTTCGAATCTGAATTTTGGAATTAGCAATCTGAAATCCCCAATTGCGGTATATGGGGATTTGAGAACGAAATCCCTAATTAGATGAGGGTTTCGATTGGAAAACCCCAATAACTGATGTGAGTTTCGAAATCCCTAATTGATTTGTATTTGGGATTCGAAATCCTCAATTCTGGATTTCTAAATTCAGGGATTCGAAAATCCCTAATAGGCGATGACTGTATTTAGGGTTTTAGAATAATCCCTGTTTAGCTGGATTTAGGGTTTCGAATGGAAAACTTTAATTGCAGAATTTGGATTTGGGGATTCGAATCTAAATCCCTAATAGAAACTGGATTTAGGGTTGTAGATCTGAAATCCCTAATCTGACATGGGTTTTGAATTCGAAAAATCAATAACTGATATGAATCTGGAATAGATGAATCTGATCATCCATGCCTTTGCACAGTGGCTCTGATACCAAATGTGGAACTTAATTTATATGCGGAATAGGCCCATAGATCTGTCTGTGCATGGGACATGGCGATCAGGGGTTTAGATAGCTTACCTAGCTGAGACGCCGCCATGGAAGCCTGATAAGAATACTAGAATACCAGAATTCCTTTAGAGCTTAGGATCTTCCTCTCCTTTACACCCTTTCTGTAAATTAGTAGATGGGACTCGAATTTCTACTGTGGTGTAGGATCGGGGACCCAGCTCTCTTTTATAGAATCTGTGGAGAGAGAGTTAGAAACCCATCACAACTCTCTCTCCCACGCTCCACATTATAGCATGCTAGTGCAACTCAAATTGCTGTCTGCGTAAGACAGCTATAGCATTCCAGCCCTAATACGCAAAGCTGCGCAGATAAACTGCGCAGTGCATCACCTGAAGTGGGGCCCACTGGTCTACTCAATCATCCAGCCCAACTGAATGACAATCCAGACCGTTGATCAGTAAGGCCCACTAAATAGAGTTCTTACAGTGGCTTCATAGCTGGAAGCAATCGTAACCCTCATGGCTCTCCATGTAGGACATGATATGGTTTTCAACAACAGCCCCTGTATGTAGTAGCAAAAGAAACATGTTCTTTTCAAATCAATGTGGCCTTCTTTTGCTCCCTGCGGTTGTCCTACGGCTGATGTTGTGCAAGTTTTGGATAGGAGCAACCCTGGTCGTTTTGTCTTGGGCTGTTGTGGGTTTGGTGTGGTCTTATTGTGGTGTGCAGCTGGTTTGTAGGGATGGTAGTTGGTGGGTGTCATTGAAGATTTAGATCAGTTTTGGGGTGCCAGATTGGTGGCTTGTTCTGTGGGTCTATTATAATTTTTTAATTTTTTTAGCCTTTTTTTTTTTTTTTTTTTTTTTTTTTTTTTTTTTTTTTTTTGTACAAGTGCTCTAAATGATAGGCGTGACTGCTACCCTTTTTGTTGACGTCTGCCTGAATAGTTGTATAGAGCATTTCCACTTAATAATCTTGGGTGGTGTGCTTCCCACCTTTAGAAAAAGAAGAAGAAAGAATGGGTATATATCAATATGAGCAGGATTTGGATTTTGAATATGTGATTTAGATGTGGATTGAATATGTAATTGAATGATTAACAGGTTGAATGTGGATTGCATGTGTAACTGAATGTAAATGCGTTGTTGGCAAATAATCAAGTCCTTTTTATTGCTTTAGCCTTGTCAATATGATGAACGCATTGAAATATGTAAGTTTCCTAGATGTTTATTTGAAGGTAAACAGGATTGTTATGCAGGCTATGGGTATGTTCTCCGAATGAAAGGGGCCAAACTGCTCACATATTTTTTCAAGAACATTGGAATGCATTCCTTATTCAAGTATGCCCTACATCAACCTTGATAGTCACTGTAAAATATAAAATACCTTTGATATGCTACACTCTCTTCCTTAAACTTATATTATGGGACCATGCTTGGAATTTTCATTGATCTAGAGAATTTTTGTGTGTGTGCAATCCACAATAGGCCTAACATATTTGACAGTCTGTATCTTTGGTCGGCCCTATTTATTAATGTACATATTCAAACAAGTGATTCTTGAGATCTTTGGCTTGTATAGATTTATGTCATATTAACAAAGTTCAACTAGTGTGCTCATCTACCTTTCCATGAAAGAAATAGAAGACTAGCAACCAAAGTCTAAAATTGCAAAAACCTTACTCTGATTTGTAAAACTGCTCTACAGGTCTTTTGCTACGGTTTTAGTTCGTAGAACGACCGTAGGTATAGGTCTGAAAATTATAGCTACGGATTTAATTCGTAGCTAATTCCTCCATTTAAAAAAAAATATTATAATCATTCATTCATTCAATTCCAACCCTTCATTCAATCAATTACAATTACAATTACAAAATTAGTTTCCTGGTAATTCATGAAAGCAGGTGGACTCCGCAATATTCCGCAAAAGAAAGAAAAAATAGGCAGTCATTTATTGAACTCTACCCTCACGGCAACAAAAAGGACCATTTGCTGTATTCTTGAAAATTACCAAAAGGAAGATGGCATTGAGATTCCAGCACCTTTACAACCCTTCATGGGTACTGCCTTCCTTCCCTTCCAGAACAGCCTAGCACCAGAGACGAAAGGAAAGAAGTCTAAAGCCAAGGCAGCTGCTTAAACATGAGAACCGAAACAACCAGAAGCATGATCGGCTATGTTACTAAAATATTAAATTGAGCAATGTGTTGTCACATTTATCTGATATGATCAACTTTTAGAAGAATGGGTTGAATTGGCCCAACACCACCACCACTACCACTACCACCACCTCCTTATGGCTGGTTGCAGAAATTTTATTCAGTTATTGTGCAACTGTCTTCCTCAAAAATATTTAGTAGTCATTGGCGTGCTTACAGCCACACTTCTTTTTGTGGAAGTTGAAAAAAAGAGTGGATGGTTGGTTTTTTAAAGGAGTCGAAAGCACCTCAGTGTATTTGAATTGTTGTTCAATGTTCCTGATGACAAAACTGCATTCCAAGTACTTGAAGATCCCTTGTAGAAGCTCTAGCTGGACCTCATTCGTCTGTGTCTATGGGAGATTGGAAAAAGTGTATGGTGACAATGACAACCAGGGGTAACAAAAAAGTTTTGCTAAGGCACCTTGCAATTCTCATTAGTAGCTTTGACAATCTTCTTATTCAGCATTCTTGAATTAACTTTCTCCAAGAACTTCAAGTACAACTCATGAAAATTTGGCTCAATGCTTGCTCTATCAAATATAATGTCCCAGTAAAGTAAAAATCAGCTGATGAAACTAAAAGGTTATTAATAAGATTTTTCTCACCTTTTCATCACCATATACTAAGCAAACCATGGATAGTACTGCTCTTTTAGGACATCAGTAAATTCTTTTGCTTTCACATCCATATTTGAAGCTGAAATATTATTAATCATAAATAAAATCTTGTCCTGTATCTCTGATGCAGGTTCCTGCATGAAATAAACAACAAACTCAAAACTGAATTAATGCTCCAAACAGCGTTCCCACAAACAAATTTTCAAAAAAGACATGTTGGGCCACACAAGGACAAAATAAATGAGCAGTTATGAAAAATTTATTGACGGTCCAAATTCAATATCAAATGGTATCCATGTTATGTGGCATTCAACTAATTTCATCATCTATGGTCTCATACACGTAGTCATGGATTAGATATTTTCTAAGGTAATACCTAAATTGGGTGGTGAGATGATGTGGAAAGATTTGATCGGTGGACCTTACACTGTTGGGTATCTATAAGCATGTGACCCTATCAATCAAATCTTGCCATGTCATCTCACCATTGAAGTGAGATTCTCTTTTCGAATCTTTCTGGTGGAAAATGATTTGTAAAGCTCCCTTGTTTCGATTTTTCTGGCCGAGTAGGATTTATAATGTTGAGCCAAATAGTTTTTGTTCCCAAAACATAGAACACTAAGTTCCAATAATTTTGTTCCCAAAAAGTTTGTTCCATAGCCAAGTTATAAAGCATGTTATTGTTAGTGCAAAGATCATGTTTTTGTTACAAAAATTCAATACATGCATATCCAAAAGACCAAAACAAGCATCCAATAAGAACAGATCCACCATGGTTTTTCACAACTCACTGCAATTCCTTAAATTGTAAAAAAAAAATAATAATAAATAAATAAAATTCAAACAAAGAAATCTCCAAAAAAAAGGTCAATTTCTGAAAATATCGATGAGAAATGCTAGGTTGACTGGCATGAGGAGAGATTGAAGAGGCAATTTGCAGTATGCAAACCAATATCAACTTGTGCAACATCTAGACCACTCATAATAGAGGTATTTTACATCTAAATTACAAACATCAAGCTCACAAATTGTGGTCCATCACCTGTGATTTGAAATAAATGCAGGGAAGTTTTAGATACTATAAAACAAGATTTGGCTTCTAGGAGTTTACATGTGAAACCTTCTGGTCGAGATTCTCCTGAATAAAAACTTTAAGATTATCCGGCTGAGTAGATTTTTGTAGCATGTCAGAGTCCATCCACAGTGGAAGATAGCAAACCAATGTTCTAGCCTATAAAATCATCAGAAAGGCCATACCATTACTGCTCTCCTGTGTAGAAAGATTGGCCTATAGAATTGCATTTTGACCAAATTTCCAACTAACTTTTAGTCCAACCCCAGCCGCTTTCATCTCACTGGCTTTGGGCTCCTCTTGCTTATTTTTCACTTTTGATTATGTGTTCTCCATTAGAGTAGGTGGAGGCTTCTTTACAACCTTCAGCTATTATAGCTACAACTCTGATTGTTGGTTGATTCAGAATAGCCTAGGAGGAAGCAGCGCGAACATGCTGAGAAGAATCTAATTACAATTCCTGCGAAAAACCAATTGAATGTGCACCCCTAATTTCATCATCTATCAAACAAGAAGGAAAAAAATAAAATAAAATCACACTGCATGAAAAGATACTTTCAAAAAGTGCTGGAATTTAAAAAATGAAATCCATCATGAAAATGATTGGATAAGGAAGTATACAAAACAAATCAAATTTCTTTTTGCCAACAGGAGCCTTGGACAGGGAGCGAAGATGAAAATTCTCCCTTTGGAGTAGACAATTTCTTGCATCCTGGAGTTTACAGTTCAAGAAAATCATACTAGTGGTAGCATTATGCAAGCAGGCATGTACATTCTACATACTATGATGATGGATCTTTTATGCAAGAGGGGTAGGGAAGCTGCCTATGCCATGCTAGCTTTTAGAAACCTCTGGACATACAAATCAACTGATGTGGACTACCAACTTTTCATTACCACAGTGCAAAATCACACTCTTTTTTTTTTGGTAGGACTGATTGGATGATCCTACCAATATATTTCCATCATGTATATCAAACAAGAAAAAAAAAAGAATCCAGCACTAAAGCAGCTTCCACACATACATACGAGAATTTAAGTAAGGAACTAACAAACATAGTTAAGCATATAGCTGCATGGTGGAGAATTTTCATCCAGTCCACTCATCGATTAGATGTGTCACCATATTTTCACCTGGATCTTAAAAATCAGTCTAACCCAAAATTCGCTGCAAGAAAGAAGAACATGATTGATTGATTGAATAAATAAAAACTAATATATATGTTGCAGTAATGACAAGCCAAGTACTAGGCTCTCTATTTCCTGCTGAACGGCCTGAAATAACAGACTCCACTCATTTCTACTCGGTTTCTACTATGAGTTGAAACAAGTGGGCTATCTGTTTTATGCGGTTTTTCTGACGGAAATCGATTCGTCAGACCACTCTTCCATCACAAATGCCAAGGACAACTTTTGCCATGTCCACATGATCATCCTGAAATAAAATAAAAATAAATGTTGACAGAGTGTGCACCTTTAAAACAAACTCTTCAAAACACTTTTGTACATTAATTTGAGTTTTTGCACTGCATTCAAGGTAAAGACATCCATACTCCCGAGCAAAATCAATTCCCTCTTTCTTCATGACAACCCCTCCACTTTCCTGCAAAATTAAACATCAAGATGCATATCTTGTATTTAAACTGTGGAAATCTTATGATATATAATTCAAAAGAATAAGGCCGTGATTGGAAGTGGACTTAAACCACATTTACAACATAGAAGTTCTGAGGCCACCCTATGTTGAAAAGTCCTCTGAGAATGGAGGTATAGTTGTTGTAAACCTTTGTAGGAATTACCTTATCAACTTTGTTTCCAACAAGCATCTTGATGCAATCTTGATTAGTTGAGTAGAGATCGATTTCCTTAGCCCTTATATCCGCAAGATTTGTAAATATGTCTTGTCTTGCTACATCATAAACTGGAAACATTGCAAAAACTTTAAGATTATCCGGCTGAGTAGATTTTCAGCTTTCAAGACATTCTCAGTAGATCTTCTGCTCACAGAACTGCACCAATAAGAAAACTTTGAAAAGTTGGCTTTTCGTCACCAAAAGGGTGGGCTACTTTTCAAACATGTTCAAGTCTAACAACGAATTTGGACTCTAATCAGATTGTAATCTATGTTCGGCAGAGCCTTCCATTATTCGTCGAATATGAATGTCAAGTCGAACCATGCATCCCCTGTGCTTGCAAACTCCTTGCTCCTTACCTAGTCTAGATTAGGCATCCCAAAGAAGATGCTAAATTCCCCAAATCAATTTCCACATTCAGGTTGGAAAATCCCCAAATTCTAAAATCTACCTCCGAAGTTGAAAAATCCCTAAATCCTAAAAATCGACATACGAAGCTGAAAAATGACCAAATCCACATTCGAAAATGAGAAATCTCCAAATCCCCATGCTGTTGCAAATAAGATTGAGAGAGAGAGAGAGAGAAAGAGAGAGAGAGAGAGAGAGAGAGAGAGAGAGAGAGAGAATCAGACAGACCTGATGTGGAGTGTTTGGGTCTCTCGGACAATGGAGGGCTCCTATGGTGAGAGGCTTTGGATTCGAGGTCCGATTCATGCATTGGGGTTAACACGCCGTGAGATGCAACAGAGACATAGCAGTTTCTGTTGGATTTGAGAGAGGGAGAGCGGGAGAGAAATGGGTTTTTGTTGGACTTGAGAGAGGGAGAGGCGGGAGAGAATTCAAATGTCTTCTCATCTCGAGCTAGTACTCGGGTGAAACAGGCCCTAACGCCGTTTGTGACGGTCATTTCGTTTACCTCGATTGCCGTGATGGGACCTACCCTGACGCACCAATGGTAAGGCGCCAGCTATAAGCACAGCCCAGGAGCTACTGGTGGTGGGACATCCGTTTCCATCCGCGTCCAAACGCCTGCTTCATCAACCTACTCTGACTTCAGATGTCCGGAAAATATTATATTTTGGCGGGAAAAAAGGTGCAGCATCGTAAGCTTAGCATGCCGGGGTTCCATGTGATCGTTCTTCTTAAAAATTATCATCAGATTACTGATGAAGGGTTTGATCATTCCACACGCGTGTAATGCTTACACATCCAGATTCGGGCACCAATTCAAACATGACACACGTGTGTGAGATCTGAACTTTACTTATGGTTGGAAATAACGCTCAGCTCACCTGTCTAAAAACCCAGACAATTTTTAAATTTCAGGTGGGCTACAAGGTACAAAAAGTAATTGACCGTTAAATTTTCTTCGAGCTATTCATTTGTTTCGTACGATGTGGCCCACCTGAGGCGTGTGAAATAGTCTGATTTCTCTGTTAGTGGATCTAAACAGATCATCTCAGCTGACAGAAAGCGTAGATCTCAAACTCCCACACGCGTGTGGAATTAACAAAACTGTAGTGGTGATAGTAACTGTATCATTAAAAAAACCCTGTGAGTCAACCCACTAATCGAGAATTTGATTTTGGTCTCTCGGTGGGGTTTGGCTAGCGCACGGTAGCTCCGTACCACGGTTTGGTACAGTGGCTGATTTCCACCCCCGAATTGCAACCCTATATTTATATCTGAACCGTTCATGTTCTCAATCCAACCATATAGAAGCTATAATCATACAATCATTTTTCATTAATGATACTAACCTTTGAATATCACTCATTAAATATTCATCTTCATAGCCAATCACCCGTTCAACAAACGGTTCTTACTGGGTAGCATAGAATCCACAACATGAACGGTTGAGATCATCATGTAAAATGCAATTCAGGGGTGAAAACCAGCCACCTTACTATACTGCATCGAGAAACAACCAGCTTCGAGTTAACGGGGTCAACTCGCCCGACTCATGCAAGCAAGTTAGCTTAATTTAAAACTTGTGTTAAGGACCCTATTTACACCCACCTTGTTTGAATGATACACCTTTTCTCCTACTTTTGGTAATACAATGCAAAATAAAGGAAAATCACGTCGAGTCTAAGTCACTAACAAAACCCATTTGCACGAAGTCGCATCAACTTAAACATCTGAATTTTCATAGGCATTTTCAGCACTACCATCATTGATGGCGAGGTTCACCACTTATCGCTGAGAACAAGTATTTGGTAAGTGACCTAGTTGGCCACAACGAAAGCAATTGTCGGGTCTTAGCCGAGCATAGGGGTTCGAGATTCAGCTTAGACCAGCAACAGTCAATACGCCCCTTTGGGGCCTAACTTGCCTACTTTCTTAATCTTAGTTCATGGGTGTAAAAGGTTGAGTGTGTGCTCCTACGAGCTCCTTCCCTTTGCGTTGTGGAGCTTCCTGAGGTGGACCTGCCGCGACAACCCTAGCGGTAAGATAGGTTCGTGTGTTGGGACGTTCAAGCTACGCTTCCGCTAGCGTAACCAACTTGATATATGCCCCTTTGGGGCCTAACTTGCCTACTTCCTTAATCTTGGTTCATGGGTGTAAAAGGTTGAGTGTGTGCTCCTACGAGCTCATTCCCTTTGCGTTGTGGAGCTCCCTGGGGTGGACCCGCCGCGACAACCCTAGCGGTAAGATAGGTTCGTGTGTTGGGACGTTCAAGCTACGCTTCCGCTGGCTCCTACGAGCTCCTTCCCTTTGCGTTGTGCAGCTCCCTGGGGTGGACCCGTCGTGACAACCCTATCGGTAAGATAGGTTCGTATGTTGGGACGTTCAAGCTACGCTTCCGCTGGCGTAACCAACTTGATTGCATCATTCATCGTCCAAACGGACTACATCTGGACCTGATCATGGATCATCATACGTAATCCACCGTTGAATCGGGCGACTTGCTGTAATTAAATCTGGACTTACGTGCCGCCAAGCGATAGAATTTGTCTGCATAATCTTTCACCAACCGACTACCTTACCAAAAATTTTGATATTGTTGGAATAGTACCTGATTTAATCGCTAAGGAGAAATCGTGCACCTAATAACTACTTCATCCGCTGCCATGTGCGGATTGGTGCTTTCATCTATCTTGTCCGTGCGAGTTGTAGTTGCTCCCACCAAGCTAAAGTTCCACCCTTCAATTTGTAAGCCACAAGTTTGACCTTATTCGTTTCAGGGATTTTCATATAATCGAATGATCGCTCGACTTCAGAAAGCCAATCGAGAAAATTCTTAATGTGAAGTTGGCCATTGAAACTAGGGATATTAACCTTCATCCTGAACTCTCGATCTGACTGATCTGCTCGATCAGCGCTTTGTCTAGGATGTTGGAGGATCATGTTATCAACCCCCTTGTTGTTGGATTACCCTTCCTTAGGAATGACTCGTTGGTTCACTGCAGGTATCATCTTGCGATCAGGCTGATTATGAGTTCCAGCAATTGCTGGTGGCAGATCGCAGCCAGAAACATAGAGCTACCCTCAGGCCTCCATCATGTGATCTGTCGTGTGATTGATAGAAGTTTGCAGCCCTTTCATGACTTGCCGATTCTCTCGTTGTGCCGCTTCGAAAGTTGTCGCCACAGTTAAAGGATAATTCCCTGGAGCACCGTTCATGGGATTATTGCCCGACTCATCATTAGAAGCCATAGATCCGAGGAAAAGCCTCGCTCTAATACCAAACTGACGCAGGGAAGGACGTGAGGTCAAGCACCGCCTTCCTCAGGGAGGTAACTGTTCAAAATCCACGAAACTTCTCTAGACTCCTCACAGAGAAACCTCAAATCCAAGAGGAAAAGAAAATAAAAATAATTCTAAGAAATTCAAAATAATTTGATTGATGATAAAAAAAAAAATGAGATTACACCCCTTTAAATAGGGATATATACTAAGCCATGGAAGAAGTTTCGAAATTAAACTACAACTAAAACTCCTAGAATTCGCAACTTACTATAAATAGTAAACTTACTATTTGTAGACAATCATGATTCCCACTAGTGTGCATGGTTTTCGGCCAAAAATAGTAAGTGTCCTATTTGGCTTCACCACGGTTTTCTCCTAATTATTCTAAGCACTTTTCATGTTGGGCTCAACTCCTAAAGCCCTATGGATGAAGAGTTAAACTAAAATTTACTATAAATAGTAAAAATTAAATTAAAATATGAATTCGATAGTCGATTTGATGGTATTTCAGCAAATTCGGTATGGGTAACCCAGCATATCAAGGTTGGGTGGCTAAAGTAGCTCATTCTACCCCCAAAATCATATATGGTACGTATGATAGCTCATTTTGGTTTGCAAGATACGTCCGTTTTAAGTTTTGACGGTCCAGATCACTTATATTGTTGACTGAACCTTTTCTGATCCATCTTAGCCATGAATTTGTCCACAACCCACTGCACATCAGATATCCTGCCAACCTTCGTGGATTCCCGGATCCACCAAAGCCCACCGTATGTCTCCAATTCTTGAAAATAAGTACAGGTCCTTTTTACTTTGTTAGTTGGTTCCAATGCATGCTTTTATAAATAAAAGAATTTTAACAGTCTTTTAAAAAACTCGTAGGAATTTTGGGATAAAAATCCCTGAAAACTTGTTATAGGGAGACAATGTTTCTCTTCCATCCATACATGTCCATGTGACCTAGTCAAAAGGCTAGAGGCTAAATGAACTTTACAATACCCCTGAGGAAGTTTTTAATGATGGGCATTCAATCACTATTGTTTTTGTACCGTAGCCATCTTCCTGCACAAGGATGTTGCGTGGGACCCACCGAGATGTTTTTGTAAAATCCACCCCGTCCATTCGTTTTGAGAGACCATTTTAGGAAGTGAGACCAAAAAATAGATTTATATAACACTCATATGGGCCACACGAGAGGAAACATTGGGTATTCAGTGAGAACCATTGAATCATTATTTTGGCCATAAAAGTTCTATATCAAACTATATTTTTGGTGTTTTCACTTCATCACATTCGGAATGACATTATAAACGGTTTGGATAGCGTATAAACATTAAGATGGAGTCCTGGAAGGTTTCAACAGCGGGAATTTCTTTCCCCAATTTTCTCTCTGGTGTGACCCACTTGAGTTTTGTATCCACCTAATTTTTGGTCCCACGTCTTAAAATGAGCTCTCAAAACTGATGGACGGAATGAATTTCTATCATACAATGCAGTGGGCCCCACCCAGCATCCTTGCGCAGGAACTTCTCCCTATGGAACTACCGTAGCCATCATGTGTGTGCGTGTAAAACCCCAAAAAACAAAACAAAAAAAACAAAAAAACAAAAAAAAAAATGCTTTGCGAGACCAACTTTAATATCTTTGACTTTCTGGCTCATCTATAATTATCTTGTTAATGTAAATCTTTCCCATGCTACGGTTACGTTTTAAACACTTTTTCCGACTCAGTCGGTTGCTTTCAGAAAACTTTTCCAATAATACCGCCTTAGCCGGTTATTTTTTCAACACTTAAATTGAAAATTTTGCAAAATAAATGTGGGTCACCATAATTTGTGTGTGGCTTATCCACACTGCACAACCATTACGCCAACTGAATTTGAGGCATGAAGTGAAAACATAAAAGAACTATGAGAATGTTTAAACAGTGGTTATTGAAAACCCACTGTTTCATCTTGTGAGGCCCACTTGAGTTTCAGATAAGCTTAATTTTTGGTCTCATGTCCCAAAATGAGCTCTCAAAATATATAAACGAAGTGGATTTCTTATAAACATCACAAGGGGACCCACGTAACATCCCAATTCAATAACTTCGTGAATTAGCGCCTTTCTTTATCATTATAATAATAATAATAATAATAATAGAGAGATGCTCACACACTTAGTTGGAAACTGTGTTCACACACAACTAGTTGGACGCTGCCTTTTAGTCCAACGGTCCGGTCTTTTAATGTGAAGAGAGAGGGGCCGTTTACTTCACCTTAACTTTTAAAAGGTCTTTTGATAATGATTCCTAGCTTGGTTGGGCCCCACTGTAGCGTTAATGGAAAATCCACCTTGACCATCATGTATGTCGACCCATGTTAGACATATGAACCAAAAATCAACTCCATCCATGGTTCAAGTGGACCACACAATTAGAAATAGTTTGCAAAAAAAAGCTTACCTTTCAAAATAATTCCTTTGATGACGCACGCTTAAACCAAGTATGGCCCTAATTTTTGAGTTCTATGTCTAACCTTTGGTGTGGCATCTAATGGTTGGAGTTGATTTCAATGCCCCCTCTCCATATTAAATGTCAAGTTAGTTGGACCAATACGCAGCGTCCAACTAGTTGTGTGTGAGCATTTCTCATAATAATAATAATAATAATAGTCAATGCCTCAGCTTATTTGCTTGATGACCGTCTTTCTCCCCTCGTAGACGACTAGCTCCAGCCTCTATAAATAGGAAGTGCAACCATAAGCCAGTTGATTTGAGCAAACCATCAATCTTCCCCTTCCATTGGAAAGAGGACCGTCAACTGAGCAACTGACCATGCCCCGTGCCGGCTCACTCTCATTCGTATCCATTTTAGTCATCTGCCTCCTAACGATCAACACTGCGATCGCAGTCATCCGATCATATGACGATCCATGGACCTTGGCCTCCGTCATCTCCGTCTATCTATTGGTAAAGCTTTTGTTTTGGTCTTTACGTGTGTATGACCGAATTTCTGAGAAGATGAAGAGACTGAAGATCCTCATATGGGTGGTGGCGACGGCCCTCAACATTGTCATCGCCTATCGGGTGGCGATGATCATGAATGTAGCCATGAAGTGCGTGGTGTGGGCCATTTCTATCTTCAGCATCAGTTGGGGTTTTTTCATTGTTCTTCATCTTCCCTAATAAGACCAACAACCGTCCAAGCAAGTCATGATGGCCCGTCTCAGCCGGTCTCAGTTTCATGCTAAAGTCTGTTTTTGTAATAGCCCAAGCAAGTCATGATTGCTCGTCTCAGCCGGTCTCTGCTTGATGCTAAAGTCTGCAAAGTCTGTTATTGTAATAGCTGATAGTTAGTTATTATTAAGATTGTAATATTATAATTTAGTTTTTTTATATATATATATATATATATTAAAAGATTCATGAGTCATGCATCTCACTGCCCAAAAAAAGGGCAAAGCCGACGGACTTGGGTTGGTTTCAGTTATGTTAAAAGCCGTCAATAATAAGAACGGCTTCTAGCCGTGCCTGAAACCTATTCGCTAAAAGCCCTTTTTTTTAACGGTGGACGTCCAATCGCCGCTTTAATCCTGTGGTGCGGTTCAACCAAGGTTTATTTACACCTCATTTTTTTTATTTCTCCCTTTAAGAATGTTTAGAAATGGATGTACGGCGTGGATAAAACAAAAACATCATGCTGGCCATAGAGCCCTACCAGATCCAAAGCGCAAGGTACCCTTTTTTTTTTTCTACTGTAAATGTGAGTGAGTTTTGCATTTTCTGTAAAAATATGGTGACTCGATTTTAGAAATAGTGGTAATGATATAGGGATATCCAGACCAGCCAAATAATATTTCTAGTTGTAGATGGGTAATATTTATATATTTTCTTAAATAAAACTATTTAACCATCCATTAAATGGTCCTTTACATGTACGGTTGTTAATATAGTGTATGTTATAAATGATGGTAAACACACAATATACGGATTTGAAAGTAGTTCCTCAATCCAGATGAGGGATTTCCAAACGCACTCGCCATGCCTCTTCCCTATTTCGAACGCCCATTCTTCCTCGCCAGAGCTCTTCCCTCTTTCGAACGGCCCAATCTTCCTCGTCAAAGCTCCGAATCCTTGAAGAATTTCCTCGCGCCATGTGGACTCATCTCAAATAGGTGAGCTTCTCTCGAAATCCCTTATTTTCCTCGCCGATTGTTCCTATTCTTGCTGTTTTTATTCCAGAATCTCAAATGGAGGAATGTTCTATAGGAGTTATTTTTACTTGAGTGAGGCTGTTGAAGGGATTCAAATTTTTATTTTATTTTTATCAGTGAATATCCACAACCGCCCTGTGGCAGGTGGAAATCTGTCCTTCATGTAAATCCAACCTCCATTTTTCGCCTCATGTTCTTCTATATTCAAGCCCATTGCTGTAAAATTATTCTTTGCATTTTGTTGTGTAAAGTCTCCTAGGGAAGGTGAAGGGGCAGGGATGGATTTTGCCTTGCCAGTGAGTGTGGTTTGTCTTCTATTTTTTATTTTTATTTTTTTGGGTCTATCCCCACTGGTGGGGAGGCATTCTTTGTAGGTAAAAGTAAGCATTCAGCCATTATAGTGTGTTTGGGAGAATCCATATCCTTCTCCCCTTTTCTTTGTAAAGCAATTAGGATACAAAGAACAGATATTTACACCTCTACATCTATTTTGTAGGATTTTTTTTTATTTTTATTTTCTCGAGAATTTAATCGAGTGAAGTTTGTAAATGGCAGTTGGTTGCATATACTCCATGCATTGTATGTGATTTCTACATCTATGACAAGTTTTCTTTTGCTTCTGTCTTTGGCTTCAAGTGTGAAATGAATCATTGGGCTTGATTTATGTAATGGCAACGAGACATAATCCCTGCTTGTGAGATGGAGCATTTTGGTGACCCTCCCTACATCCTGCGGATCTCCACGTATGAATGTAGGATGTACGGCCTGGGTAGGCTCTCGGCTTGCTTATTAGCTGGGCCTCATTATGTGGCTGAGGCCTGGCTTGTGGGTCTCTTACAGGCTTGAACCCAACAGGTTTTAGGCAAGGGCTGTGGGTCATCTTCAGTCAAAATTTTTATAACTCGTCCATTGCATAGTACCATTAATCATGAAACAGGGACCAGCACCAAAGGGAATGGATTGCATAGTACCATCTTCAGTCAAGTGCCTAGTGTGCCAAAATCTGATGAGATAGGACGTTCACATATTGTTTTAACTGGACATTTGCGTGGCATTGATTATGAAGTCATGTTGATATGGGATTGCATGGTAGTATGTATCTATGGTGGGGGTTCTCATCTCTGCATTGGAGACCAAAAAGATGAGCAATCAAAGGGAATGGATTGAGCTTTATTGATCAAAGGAATTCAAATGCATCAAAGGAGGGTAACTGTAGAAGACAGCCTCCAACACACCATCCAAAACATTTGAACAAGCAATGTATCATCCAACAATAGTTTAGGGTGTAAGATTTTATGATATTTCATGAAATATGGTGCATTCAAACACTCCCTCAGACTCAATAGAAAGGTGAAAACAATAGATGGTTGGTTAAAGAATGAACTTAGACTACATAATTTACTGGATGATTTGCAATTGTACTCTTTCCCTATACACTGGACAAAAGAGATCTTCAGCCAATGCAAAAGTAAACAATCTTTCATTTGGTCGTTATTTACCATATTTGTGAGCACTTTCAACAACAATACGATGAATATTACCGAAACCCATCTGTTATTGCTCTCATCTCCACAATCAAATTACTGCAAATGCCGAACTGAGAGAAATCAGTGACAAAAGTTTTATGCCAATTTCAAGCACACCTGCCCCACTCGCGAAACACTAGTGCATCTCAAATCACTGCCCATCTAATACCATTTTAAGTGATTTTTTAGGTGAAGCTCTTGCACATGAAGTACAAGTATGTTAGACTGTGTATGATGTTTTTTTTTTTTTCCTTTCTTTCTTTCTTTTAATTGTAATTCTCTGACTGTTTTAGATTAACAAGGGACGTCCCTGTATTCAAGCAAGGCTACATTCCCGTATTCAATGGGCAATTTGTGGATTCGACGTCAGGTTTGTCCTTCATATCATGGAATTACTTGAGCTCAATCTGGATGTTCCATTGTCAACCGCAACTACAAATCTAACCCATGCTCTAATCTCACCTGGTTGTCATTGTCACCATACACATTTTCCAATCTCCCATAGACATGGACGAATGGGGTCCAGCCAGAGCTTCTACAAGGGACCTTCAAGTGCTTGGAATGCAGTTTTGCCATCAGGATCGTCTAACAACAGTTCAGATACACTGTGGTGCGTTCGACTCCATTCCTCGAAAATTGCATTTTACTGATTTTTACCCTTCAATATGTTAGGATGAGATGTTTTATTGTGATTTGCACTTTGTGCATTGGGACTGTTGTTCTTGCAAACTGCCATGTACACGGTCCACAGTTTTAAAGGTTTGATTTGAATTACTAGTGATCTATTAATGTTCAAATGTTTGCCAAGCCCACAAACATGCATAAGGCATCCCACCTTTGTGCACATGTATCAGTGGCCAGGTGTGATACTCACTGTTCATCAGGTGCAAATTGAAGATGTTTTCAGTAGTGTTAGAATGATAGTGTGATGATAATGGGTCTGGCTTGTTGTTTTACATACTGTATAGGATTGGGTGCTGCTCATGTGATACTAATCTGGTGGGATTTGATTGGTAGGTAAGCTTTTATTGCATATAATTTATTTCCTTACATATTTTGTAAAAGAAGTATTGTAGATGATTTACATCCTCTGAGAGTGTATTCTTTCCTTAATGAATTAGATATGCTTATTCAGATTAGCTCGAACTGCTTGGGAGTGTATTCTTTCCTTAATTTCTTTGTTCTTGTGAGATTATTGCGAGAGCTTTGACAGCCAATTCTATGGAAGAAGTCCTTGGCTAGACATAGAGACTCGGTTCACAGGACACAAGGTTCCATTTAACAAGTAGCTCTGATATGTATGTGCATTAATAGAGAACTCCTCAAAAAGAAATTGGGAACTCTACCCAATCCATGGTGCTGGTTGTTAAAGGGCATTGCAAGGCTTTGTATGGATTTTCCTGTTGACTTCTTCCATGAGCTAAATTTCTATACATTTTATAAGAACAAAAATGATGGTCATTACCTTTGTTTTTAAACTAAGAATGTATCAAACAGTTGAACCGGATTCAGAGCGATGCAGTAGCTATTCAGCAAATGCCAAGAGCATTACCAACCGCATTTGATAACAGATTTAATGGGGATGCATCATCATTAGCTCTATTTTAGAACTCAGAGAACCTGCTAACATAGTGCTTGGAAGCTACAATGTTTTAGGAGATTTGGAGTAGTTACAGGCCTGTTTTGGGGAGGCCTGCAATTTTCTTTCTCCTGATCGAGCATTTGCTCAAGCAGACGGTATATACTCGTTTTGTTTGGCTGTGACTTGAGCTAGCTTGAGGCTGTTTCAGAGTGTGTTTGGATGCAATGTGAAATTGAATTGTAATATTCTAGTAACTCTATTTGATTAGGTCGATGGCTCTTTCTATTTGCAGGCAAGCTTTGGACCTCTTTGGCAACCTCATTTAACCGTAGGTTAAGACCTGTATTAGGCTATTTTGCGCTTGCTACTGGGTTTAGAAAGATAACCCTTCGCTCTAGGACTCTATTTTATTTTTTATTTGTTATGCATAGGTATTCGCTGACAGCTCTTATGGTGATTGTTAACATCTAGTTCAATAGCATATCGTGCTTCTCCTTTATCTTTTAACTAATGTATCCTATATGCCTATTTACCGAGTAACTGAAGTTCTCTCTTTGTTGGTACCTTTTCCAGTTTAGTTATGATTAGATGTTAATATTGTTTCTCAACGAACACTCAATAACATTCCTTTCTTTTTTACTATTTTGTATATCTTTTGTTTGCAGAACAAGTATGGCGTCTAAGTTTTTATGTGCTAATGGAATTACTATTTTCAAATTATGAGAGGAAACTGTCAAATTACTTGGAAAATTGGACGTACTGTTTAGTCCTAAGCATCGACCGTTGACTGAACTAGTTCAAAGGACATCCAATTGGGCTCTAGATGAGAAAGATAAAATCAGGTAATTTTGAAACTATTTTCTCCTCACATTCTTGTGCTAAAATCTGATGGGGAAAGTCATTGCCGACGGTTTTTAACCGCCAGCGTTGCCCTATTTTCTGGTAGTGTCTCTAAATAAACTTTTTTAGATTAAATCAATATAGACAATTCAATAAGAATTCTCCAAAATATTTCCAAATTTCTGACTTATCATGGTTTCAAAGAGGTATATCTGGTTATTGATCATTGAGTCCTCTACCTACTAACAAACGTAGAGGTTCTCCTCAAACCCATTGCCTCATGTTGAAACTCCTGTGAACATGCTACGTAGGCATAAGTAAGGACACAAGTTTAGATCTTCTTTTGTTTATGAGTAAATGCCCTAAATTGATCTAGCAAAATGGATGAATTATGAGGATATAGAATAAATACTTTAAAGTGGGCCCAGGATAAGGGCCGCATCATCTTGGGTAAGACAGCAGCTGCACCTAATCCGCTCCCCTCGATTTTAGGGAAACGAATTGGACGGTGTAGATAAAACATAAATCATGGTGGAGCCCACACTAGCCACCCAGCTAGTGGTAGTAGGGATGTGGAAAGAGCTGTATACGAGTCGAATCAAGTCGATCTTGGCACAGCTTGATTCGGCTCGGCTTGGTCCTTGAGCCTGACTGGCTAGCTCGGTTTGGTTCGGCCAGCAACTCGGGCCAATTCGAGCCGAGTTCGAGCTTGTGTGGCATTTCTCAAACTCATGGAGTGCACCTTCAATTTCTCACGGTATGCAAAACAACAGCAGCAGTTTATAAGTATTTCACCAAGCACTCAGTAGACAGCATCAAAATCAAGATACAAAGTTTTATCTTGTGATGATTTTATTTTTTTTTGTAGTAATTTGTTTCATTTCCATACCTTTCTCACCACTAGCCAACCTCGTGGAGAATGTATGCACCCGAAACAACACTTTGTTATGTCATTTCATCAAACACTTGATGAGCAACATCAATATCAAAATAACCAGGTCACCGAATTGGTTCGATCTAAGTTCGATTTGAGTTGAGGAGGTCACCGAATTGGTTCGATCTAAGTTCGATTTGAGTTGAGGTTCGATACGAGTCGATTCGAGCTCGAACTCGGCTCGAAATATTTTCGAGCTCCAAAAATCAGCTTGACTTGGCTCAAACTCAGTTTCGAACCGAGTTGAATCGAACTTTTTGGAGTTGAGTCCAGCGAGTTAACCGAGCTAACTCGGTTCGTGTACAGCTCTAGATGTGGATCAAGCGTTGCCAACACCACTCCGGTGGTGGTGTCCATGAGTTGGGCGTTGTGGGCCCCGATATGATGTGTATCTTATAAGGAAGCGGTCCATTTGTTTTGCTCCCTCCTCCTAGGGCATGAACTAAAAAATGAGGCACATCCAAAGTTTAAGTGGACCCCACCACATGAAATAGTGGTGATTGAACGCACCATTAAAAACTCCACTGGGCGACACAAATTTTTGGATCAGGCTGATATTTGTGTTATCCCTTCATCCAAGTCTAAGTGCCCTTATCAAAAGCTTAAGATGACAAATAAACATTACGGCTGGCCCTATAAAGGTTTCAACGGTGTGTTTGACTTTGTTCCCACTGTTTCTTGTGTTGTGGTCCACTTGAGCTTCGGATCTACTTTATTTGTGAGTTCATGCCCTCAAATGAGCTGGAAGAAATGAACAAACCGTGTAGATATAAAAACCATATATCATGTCAGACTCCGCAGCCTCTCATACGTAAGCACACCACAACTGGTTTGGCAACACCACATAATCGGCATGCTTGAAGGAAGGGGATTGTGTCTTGCCCACGCGGTTCTGCCTGGACAGTGCTCAATAAGCCCCACCACAATGTATGTGTTTTATCACAACTTCAATCTTAAGTGGACCACACTACAAGAAAACATTGATGATTGAGTGACCACCATTAAAAACTTAATAAGGCCCATTGTAATGCTTATTTGCCATCTAACCTATTAATTAGGTCACACAGATGAAGCAAATTGCCTATTGAGTAAACTTTGCGGGGTCCACTATGATTTATGTAAATTTGACGTCCAACCTGTTGATGAGGAACTTGAAGAAAAACATTAAATTTGCAAATAACGTGTGATGCACTCCAAAAAATCATACCTTAGCTTTTCCTATTGGAAGGCAGAAACTGGAATCAAGAACTTCCGCTGAAACAGTGGAAGACTCCATATCTGGAGCATCCCAAAATCAATGCTAATTGGATAAATACTTCAAGTTTCACATGACAAAAATAGTTCCACGTTCGAAAAGCCACTTACAGCCACTCATTTTCAAGAAAAACTACAGGATGAGGATCTCTAATAGCAGCTTTTAAAAGGCCCCGAGCATCTTCTGATGAGTATGGAGTCAAAACTTTCAACCCAGGAACGTGAGCATACCAAGGTGCATAACACTGGATATGATTTCAAAATGAGAACCATCCTACATTTCTTCTAAGACACTTTAATGCATTATACAACATATTTAAGTTAAAATTGCTTTATTAAGCTCTATTCACTAACAATAAATGCAACTTACATTAAACAACAAAGTTTCAAACATCTTAAACTACTAAAAGATCAATCAGCTTGACTCAAATTTCTAGTTTAAAACAGCGTTTATGACAGCATAGAGAGAATATAGCAACTTACAACTTGCACTTTGCAGCTTCCTAAAATATATAACAGATAATTAGGATGAAAATTGGTTTTTTATTAAGCCACATTAGGTAATTCAAAATGGTAGAATAGAAGCAGATTAAAGTGCAGTATCAGTGCAATAAAAAAAAAAAATGATACTGCTAGTGAAATTGGGTAGATTAGCTTTCCCCATGTGTGTTCATGTTAGTGCCACATCTAGGTTATATTCTGAGCCATATGCCTGCGTAATAATCCATTGATATTTTTATAAATAACTTATTCTAACGATGACAAGTTTAGCTCTCGTCCAGCATTTTCTTGCACATAAATCAAAGGCCATGAACTTCTCAGATTTGCAAGAGAGTCGGTTTTTATATATTTGGAGGACTAGTGCTACATGAAGAGATTTTGCCCTATTGGGTTGAAGATTCGTTGAAAACTTATTTCATGTTGTTGCTCGTACAAATAGAAGGATGCGTCGATTTGTTGAGTATGTCTGTCTTGAAAAGTTCAGCACATTTGTTACGTGTTCGGATCGTTTTTCATATTTAATCTTGGCATATCCACTATTATTTTATTTTGCAACAGCTGGTTCTCTTTCTTACCTTTAACCAACTTCTCTGATTCCAAAGATCATTTGAATTATGAGAAGGTGCCACCATAGTCTGTTCCAGACCCCAGGTAAAAATGGAAGATTGATGTTCGGTGTCATAAAAGATTTGCCAATCTTCCATTCAAAAGCCAACACCGAAGTGTTGGAAGGCTAATATAAAGATGATGATGCAAAAGACAACAACGACATATTGAGAACAGAAAAAGTTCCACTAATATAGGTTACCTTGTTTAAGTAGAAAAGAAGTACAAAAGCAAGGCATTTATACTAATTCAAGATTTGAATATAGCATACAAGCTAGCAACTGAGACTCTCCCTAGCTTTTAACAAAGTGTGAACTTCCATTCAACTCATGAAACTCTAAATATCTCAGGAAATCATAACTCGCAATCCTTTTTCTTTCTTTTTTTCTTAACTCATCATCATTTTAAAAAAAGTTTTACCATACAAAACAAAGCATTTCAAAAGAACTCAACAAAACATGTATAATAGTTCCCATGCATTCCCCCAAAAATTCAAGAGATGCATTGTACATTTCAGTCCCATGCACTCCTGCTTAAAATAAAAAAATTAAAAAAAAAAAAACCCCATGCACCATGGCATTGGTTTATAGATGTTAACCAGTGATTAGTCTAAACAACTCTGATCTTTTTCTTTTTTAGGACGTCCAAAAGTTAGAAGGCTGAAGGAGTCAGGCTCCTTGTCTTTTTCTTTTTCTTCCTTTAACCAAGAAATGGTTAAACAAAAAGACCAGTGAACTAGCATAAATGAGAAGAATAGAATCTACCTTGCTTACTTCTCTAGATCTTGATTGCAAGATCCCACTGGAACTACACTTGAAAGCATTCATCCCCTGCACCTTACGAACACAAAAATACACTGAACTTCACGTAACTAGTAGATTGGTTAACTTTAGCTTCGCAACCTCTAAAAAACAAAACCAAAATATACATGTCATATTGAAAGCCAATAACATGCATACCTGTGTATTCGAAGGCTGCCCATGAATCTGGTTTGGCCTCAAGTTGAGATCAATCATTGTAGAGGTGATCTTGCCCGGATCTTCTATGTTAGCGTCTAGCACTGGAACAGGAGAGACCCTGTGGTTTTGCAGTTTCTCATTCGTTGTCAATTTAGGCAGCTGAGTCTGTTGCCTACTAAATTCAACTGGTTCTGTAGGTTGCAAGGCCTACACTCCCAAAGGGGACAAAAGGAATGGGTTTGTCCCCTGGGAACTATATTGAAACCAAACAGGTATTAGTTTTGTGAGGTCTCCTATAGGCAAGGATCCAACCCAATGCCCTCCAGAACAAAAACTAACCTCAACCCTCTGCCTCAATAGTAGATATCTTCCATGGGTTCTGTTACCCCCAACATGTACGATCATGTCACAGTGCAATCAAAGGGAACTCCCATCTATATCGCAGTAAAAGATTGCTACATCTAGTTTCCAAGAATAAAAATAAGTTCAATTCTTTCTTAAGTTCAAGGAAAAAGGACTTTCATGGCAAAATAAAAAATAAAAAAAATGAACGCATATTCAACCATTGCTTGTCCACAAAAAACTTATGGACATCCCTACTGATACCTTATAGGCACACAGATCTGATTTGACGTCGATTGTCTCTTCGATCTGGGAAGCATATACATGAGGGCAAACATTTTTTGAGCAGTACTGTTTCAAATGCTCTGTCGCCTCTGTCCAACCATGAACTAGAACCTGCAATGGAAGGCCATATAATGCAGTACTTTGAATGTTGCACATGTCGGGTCCTTGCTCTTGCTCCAATGGTAGACTCTCAGGAGTTTCAACATCGGGTCAAGGGTTCAAGTACCTATAGGTGGTGAAATTCCACTAGTGCGAGTGTGTGGGGGAGTGTGTGTGTAAAAAAAAAAAATGTTGCACATGTCACAAATGCCAAGCAGAGAACTAGGGAATCTGCTAGAAACAAAGGCATGATTCAACACTGTAAAGGAGAAATCAAATAACTGGTTATTGTTAGCCCACCCATGATTTTTTTTTATTTTTATTTTTAGAGCCCAATGATGAGTCTGATATGATAATGTTGACAGGATCTGTCAACAAAGAAAACATTTAAGCCCAAATCAAACCCAAGGTAGAAGTTAAGAAACTTGGGCATTGGAGCATGACACAATGCTTGTCTCCTCATTGCCCTTGTAAAGGACATTTTGACCAAAATGTCCTTTAAATTAAAGGAAGAATATGGAGACATGGCATGACTTTAACCAAAGAACTAAGGTCTTATTACAATACACATAGTAAAATACAAAATCAAGGAATTCAGAAAGCATATTAATAGATTACATGGTAGAAAAGAGTACAAAATCATCACTGAAAATATAGAGAAACCAAAATTTGAAATTTTATGCAAGAGAACGCTCTACATACCTTTAAAGAAGAAGCATTCAATCTAATATAGAATGAACCACTAATCCGCTAGGAAGATGGTTTTTGATGGTTGCCACCTTAGGTCAATCCAAAAAGCCCTATGCTAGATGATGATGGGGTCCTCTTCTCACTCTCCAAACTCTCCCAATGAAAGATTGCACAACATATCATTCAATGATGATGAAAACTACATCACAATCACTCGATCACATACCTGTTTCAGCAAAAATTCATTTTCTAAAGAGAAAAAAATTGAGAGGATTAGCTTTCTCCGTATTCTTTGTTTTTTTTTTATTTTTTTCTTTTTGGTTTTCATATAAAGAACGCAACTTCGACTGATAAAAGACAATTCACGGAAATCTCACGTGGTTCACAAAATGTGAAATTTTAAATGCCTGTTTGGAAATGCATGTTAAGATTCCTATTATCTGCTATCAGATGGCAAGAGACGTGCAATCTCCTGGTGTACAATGTGCACACGATATCTTTCATGAAAAATACAAAAGTCATATTTGTGTAAATTAACATAGCAACGCCAATTTATATTTGGAAGTAATGAACGGTAAGCTTTTGATTCATTCATATAAATAGATGAGAATGGGAATATTACCAAGAGGGAAACAAAATGCCGCTCCCAGGATCGAACCCAACATTACATTCCTAGCTCGCTAAAGTAGGGAACCTGGTACTATAATGAGAAGAGAAAAAGGATTGGATAAAGTGTTGGCTGAGTGGATGATTGAATCAATGCCATTTATCTAATATAAATGAGTGGTTTTCTCAATTCACCCTGAAATCTTCGAACATATTTCATAAGTCATAACAAACCTTTCATAAACATGAAAAAGAATAGCTGCCAAATAGCTGCCAACCATGATAAGTAGCCTGGATTGATCTACTAAGGATCTTGAAACAAATAGTTGCCAACCATGATCTGCCAATCATAATTCTGGTTGTAAGTACTCTGAAAGAGTTCAATGAGATCAAGGACTCACAGCAAAGAGTAATAGAAAGTTAGCAGGAAGAATCTGTAAAGAGGATGAAAACCTGTACCAAGAGGATGAAGACCTGTGCCAACACATGCTATGTCAGGAACTGTTTGCCATGAGAATATAAATTTCAAACAAATGATATAATGTAGTTAAGCAATAAAGACATGAAAACATTATAGCTTTGAGGAAGAGGAAAGTAATGGCAAGATATTCAAACATATGGGAGAGGTCACCATCCAAATTCATCCATAATTCACCTGAAACTTTACACAAAGATTAGTTGTGTTTCAAACTATAACTAATATATGGAGTATCTTGCAAGCTAACAGTACCAATATAGTCAACCTCAAAAAATGATTGAATGTCCCGAGAAGAGTTTTCAAATTGCTATCCTCCAACTTTACCTCCCAAACCATCATGGGAGTCTTTAATTGGCAATTGGCCTCCCTCAAAATCAGACAAAAAAGTCATTCAAATTCTTCTACATGCTTGCTCATCGTACAAAATATAGCTCAATGTTTGTCGAATTAAATGTTTCTCTTCAGATAGCCTCCAAACGGCATAAACAGGTCTCCATCAAAACCAACAAATTGCCTTTAAGAATTGTTGAAATAACATTTAGAACAACAATAGGCCTCCAAAAAGCTGTAGCCAATCCCCAATCTCATTTAACAACTCAATAGAACACCATAAAACTAGAACTCAACCAAATCAGAAGATCCTTTAAGAGTTGCTGAAATAACATTTAGAACAACAATAGGACCAAGATGTTATTTGCCACAAAAATTATTGAGTTCTTTCAATTTAGGCATTGCATTAATAGGCAAGGCATCATTTTGTTGTCAACGATGTTTGCCAAAATTTGCCAACCCCACTACATTTTCCATTCCGGGTCATGCAATCTGTAATATAGACCATTGCAATCCTGGTCAATATTTTTACCAATCCAAAATTACCATCCTATATTCCAAAAAAAGAACACCTTAAAATTGATGCTCTAATCCAACTTGAACGACAGAAATTTGAGAGAGACAAAACCTGAAGAAGCTTGGGCAAATAAGCAAATAGACCACATGAAAGGCTCCAACAAGGATGGAGACAACTTGCGTACTTTACCAGGAATGATAAAAACTGGCCCTGCTAGCAATCTAACTAAACAACAAACAAACCAAAAGCTTAGAAGATTAAGGCCCTGCTCGTAGAAAATCTGACCACCCAGAACCCCTAGCTTACCAGACCATTTCACATGCAATAGTTGTTAGCTTTCTCTTGCAGGAAATATCAAAGAAACTGAAACTTAACATAGTTGCATGACATCTCTTGCAAGAAATTTCAAATGAGCAGAAATTGGTCCTGCACCATATGCATATACTAGAACATCAATACAAGAATATTTTCATTGGCCAAAAAACAAACTACTACCATGCATATGATCTTTGCTACCATGCATATGATCTTTCAAATGAGCAGAAACAAGAATATCAATACAAGAACATTTTCATTGGCCAAAAACCAAACACCTACCATACTCTATCAAAATAACATCATTTGTAACAGCTGACCTCTATCAAAATCATCAACTAACAGGCTTTCATGGTCATAATGCCTAGGTTAAGGATCTCTAAATCTTGATATCTTAAGAAAAAAACAGGAAGTCAATCATGCCTGTATAACTGTGACTGATCATTTGAAAAATATGGCCAGTCAAATAAACAGGAGCCGAAGAGTGGACTAGCCCAATTTCAGTGAAGAGAGATTAGCCAAGATTTTGTCCTTTAGCTCAATACAGAACCTAGACCTCTGGACCAAGATACATGGCCTGCCCATTGCATCTTTCCCTATACTAGCTTAATTTATAATGTCCTAACAGAGGAAAGCTGATCTGAGTAAAATCCTAGCTAACACAACTTATAGCACATGTGTGCAGAGCAAAGATGTGCAAGACCTAGCATTCGAAGTGGCTTACCTATACACGCTTGGTGGCACCTACTTGTTCCACCTTGTGTACGAACTGATCAAACGAATAGTAAGGGAGCAAACGCAAGTGCCATTGAGCATACAATCCGATCAGATTCTCCAAATCACTAACTTGTAAAACCTAATCCACAAAAGAAAAAATCAACATATACTTTAGAAATTGCAAAGATAAAAGAGAATCCGATTCAAATGAATAGATCTACAAAATCCAAAATCTATTACCAGTATCAAGATTAATTATCAAAATCAGTGAACCCTAACCGAACATCACAAGATCAGATCTCGATTCCCATCCACATTCGTGTTCAAAACACGAAGAATGTGCTGGAAATCTTTGTTTGCGATTAGAAACATGTTTGGAGGGAGAGATGCAGTGAGAGAAAGAGAGGTTGACACCTTGTAGCTACTTGTAGAAAGGACTGCAGAGCTATGGAGAGGAGCTTCACGGTGTGTGTTTCTTCAGGTAGGAGCTTCACGGCTGCTGCAATGGAGAGAGATAGAAGAGACGACAGAGATTAATTGGAGAGAGAGGGAGGAGAATGAGAGATAGAGGTGGGCATCGGACCGAGTCGAATCGGATTCGGCCCAACTCGACCAGGTCCGAGTTCTGCATGGCCTGACCCGAACTCGGTCAGAACCGGGACCGACTCTGGGTCCTCTGACCCAATCCGATCCTAAACCCTGCTGACCTGGACCGATCTGAGTCCGACTCGGTTAGGAAAACCGAGTCGGATCGGATTGGCCCAAGTTCGGATCGGGTTTTTTCCCACAGAGAAGAAAAGAAAAAACAAGATCAAGATGTTTTCTTATGCCTAACAAAAATGAAAACAGTCGGTTAGGGTAGAGTCGCAGTGCATATATGCATTTACGGACTCCTCATCTCAGTAGCCACGACATCTACTGAGGCTGACCCTATACTACCTCAAGATCAAACATTAACAACGAATTCCACCATGCTAACCCTAAAACACATAATATACAGAAGCTGAAAAATCAAATCCCACTTTCCCGGTAGTATAGAGCCATGCATTCATCAAATTTCTCAACAAACCTTTAAAATCAAAGATCCCATACTATCGAGAGGAGGAAATAAAAATAAAAAATCAAATCTGTACTAATTTCCAAACACTAAAGCAACCAAGCAACTAAAAAAGCTTAAAAGATAGAACATTGAGATTGAATTTTTGAAAGAAAAAAACCCCAGAAATCATAAATATTGGGAAAAGAAAAGCTACCTCCAACCCTAACTGATCGTCTGCCCTCTTCAACACCACTCGACCACTGTCGCCTCCAGTGGAACCTTCCCGAAGCTGCAAATGGCAGAGAGCTGCAGCGAGCTTCCTCGCAGAGACGAAAACCTCTCCAACATTCTTCTCTTTCCGGCGAGATTTATTGATTTGGGGATTGGGACGGGATGATTTGGGGATTCATCGAATTTTCAGGTGCGGGTAGGGTAGAGTCGCAGAGAAGACAAGTAGGTAGGGTAGAGAAGACAAGTAGGTAGGGTAGAGAAGACAGTCGTCAGTCGGGTAGGGTTGTAGAGATCTTCGGGTGCAGGTAGGGTAGAGAAGATGATTTGGGGATTTTTAGGGTTTGGGCGGCGAGAGGGGAGATGCGGTTGGGGTAGGGTAAAAAAACAGTCGGATAAAAAAAGTTAAAATTTTATATATATACTAATATATACGGGTCGGGTCAGGTCTATTCGAGTCGGATCCTTTCGGATCGGATTCTGGGTTGGGTCGGGTCGGAACATGGTTTATCCGGAATCGAGCCGAAAATATTTCGGATCTGGTTTCTGTTACCCGATCCTGACCATCGGTTCTGTTCGAATCGGGTCGGATCGGGTCTGATCGGGTCGGATCCAGCGGTTCGGGTATGAAACGCCCACCTCTAATGAGAGAGATGGAGAGGGAGAGAGAGAGAGAGAGAGAAATAACCCCATTTTGAGCGCCGTCTATTTTGAACACGTGCCCAAATTTGGGCGTCGGTTCGTGAGACGGACCGTGGACCGTCCTAATATGGGCTTTGTGGGGCCACTATGATGTATTTCGTTTATCCATTCCGACCATTAATTTTATTAAATTATTTTAGTTTATGATCCCAAATTTAAGGTAGATTGAAGGCCCAATCGGACCACAACGTAGGAAGCAAATGTGATTTAATCTCCATGTTTCTTACCATGTGGTCCACTTGAGCCTTTGATCTAGCTGATTTTTTATTTTATGCATAAATTAATATTTCCAAATAGATGGAAGGGTTAGATAGAACATATATATTTTTAGGCCCATAGAGCCCCTTACAATACTATTAATTGTTTGTGGTGTGTCAACTTTTTAGTTGCAGAATAAACCCATAGTAAATATAGCTATGGTTTATATTCTTAGCAAAAAAGTTAGTCCGTATCTTTTGCCCGCTCCTTTCGTAGAGGGCCTATGCGTACAGCATTACCAAACTCAACGTTAGGCTTTTTATCAGTATTTTAAAAATATATTTACCAAACATCTAAAGGACATATAAATAGCTAATGTTAAGTGACTTACTGTCCAAATGACTGGAGATATAAGTAGCTTATGTTAAGTAACATACCATCCGGACACCTGAAGATATAAGTAGCTTATGTTAAATATTTTACCATCCAAACGCACCCTTATATACTCGTACAGGTCTTTGAGAGAGCCCGACCGTCTTGACAGTGGGTATGAGTTTCGTTTTTGAACCAGTGTCTAGATTACCATAGAGAATATGATTTGGTATGTTTAAGCATCTCCACTATTCAAATTACGCACATGCCAACCTATCCTGACTATTGATTCAATGGTCCATAGCCTTCAATAAACACGTGTCCATAAGTTGGTCCTTATCATCTGATCAATACCATGGTTTTGGATGGCCACAAAAAGTCCATTGATTGGATTTTAAGTTCATTTGTTCGATGCAAATTTTGGGCTACACTTACTTAATTTAAGAGGTGGCCCATCAAATTGAAGGCCAAGATTCATGGGCATGTGGCACAAATAGAAGGTATATATAGTATGCATCATCTTACATGCATTTGCACAAACCATTGTCTAAAAGCATGAAAACCTAACTCGACCCAGAACCCACTCGAGTCGAGTCAACTCGAGAAACTCGTTTTTTTGACCGAGTCATGACCACAATTCACTAAATCTGGTCGAGTCGAGTTGAATTAGGTGAGTCAACTCGGGTTTTTAAACTGTTGTGAAAGCTATTACTACAAGCGATGTACTACTACATGTATACAGTTGAGATCTTGAAATACGTATATGTACGTATGTGTATACAATCTACTGTAATTTTGCAGGTAGAGGAGCTCCTGAGGGAGTACGAAAATGTGTGCACACTCAGGGTCCGAATGCCGATCTCGTCCGATCTGAGCAATCCACGCAACTTCATCACCAAGATCAGCCGTTACAATAAGGTGGTCAACATACCAAACAGCATGACGGTGCTTGATGAGCTCCTGCCAATCTCGATCGAGATGGCGAAGCGTAACTGCCGTGGGATCTGGAATTTCACGAATCCCGGCGTGATCAGCCACAATGAGATTTTGGAAATGTACAGAGACTACATCGACCCTCAATTCAAGTGGGCCAACTTCAATCTGGAGGAACAAGCGAAGGTGATCGTTGCCCAACGGAGTAACAACGAATTGGATGCAGCCAAGCTAAAGAAGGAATTCCCGGACCTGCTCTCGATCAAGGACTCAATTATCAAGTATGTATTCGAGCCTAGTAAGAAGACTTGAAGATCATTGGTTGGATGCTTGATCAGGGGCCCACCAATGATCAACGGTGTGAAGGAGTATGGACATTTGCATGGTTAGTGTTGTTTCATTTCTTGGATTTTTAAATAACTCTTGTATGGAAATTTTCAAGACTTTTCATGTTTGTTGTATGTAGATGTGGATTACCATCTGCAGGACAGTATGGTGAATGGTAATCTCCACCGTACACGTGGCCATGTGTACGATGGTTGATTTCATTTATTGGGTGGGGGGCCAATTGTTGAAAGGTGACAGATCGAGTCCATCTGTTGTGATAGTTGTAAATGTATATCATAGGATGTGCAATATTAGGGGAATGATCATATATGTTCTATGTATTTGAGCTGTGGGGCCCACCAGTGCTGTGTATTGGAATCCAAACCGTGAATCTAGTGTGCCTCCTGTTCATTCTTATATATATCCAAATCTCAGGTAGGACACACCACCAGGAGCAATGTAAAATGACATGTAAACCCTAGATGTTCATGTAGTGTGGCCCACCTGAGTTTTGGTCATTTGGTGCCCCTTCATTACCGGTGGGGTTCATCTGATGACTAGGATGGATCGCATATACAAAACATTCTATCTGGAAGTTTCTATGGTGGGCCTCACCGTCCTGATTGTCCCCCATCTTTCCCTTTGGTGTGGACCACCTGAATTAGGGATGAGGATAGATTCTGGGATCTAGGCCTAACACGGGTGACACAGGTGATGGGAAACGGATTGGCTACTCACCCTGCCACTAGCCCATGGCTTGCGGTCGGTGGACTGTGGGCCCCACCATGATGTATTTGTTTCATCCATGCCGTCCACTCATTCTTCCAGATCATTTTATGGTATGAGCCCAAAAATGAGGTTGATCCAAATCTCAAGTGGACCGCACAGTGTTGATTGAACACTTACCATTAAAAACTTCTTGGGGGCCACAAAATTTTTGGATCAAGCTGATATATTTTTTTTTCCCTTCATCCAAGTCTGTATGACCTAATCAACAGGTTAGATGTCAATAAGATAACAGTGGGCCGTAGGAGGTTTTTAATGGTGGACATTCAATCACTACTCTTTACTCATGGTGTGGTCCACCTTAGACTTAGATCTACCTCATTTTTGGGTTCAAGCATAAAATTATCTTTAAAAATAAATGGACGGCGTGGATAAAACACATACATCATGGTGGGTCCCACAGAGCACCAACGACTAGCCACCTGGCTGGCTGGTTGCAGCGTCACTAGCCAATCCGTTTCCCATGTGATGGAAGGGTTTTTGGATGGCAGTCAGTCTCACACATCACAGAGACGTTTGTGATCGGTTCCCTCCGTGGGCCCACCTCGATGGTGGATGTGTTGTTTATCCATTCCGTGCATCCGTTCTGAAAGACCATTTTAGGCCATGGTCCAAAAAACGAGGCAAATCCATATCTCAGGTGGACCACAAAAATTCAGAAACCAACCCGACATCATTTTAAGGCTTGCGTTCAGATCATTTTATCCCAACCTTGCCTGGCTCGGCCATCACCTCTCGACCGGACTTCATATGTACGGATATGCCAATCTAATCTTTCATTAGGCAACCCGTTCATCTTAAATGTAGACCGTTGATTTTGTTCATCCATGTGGCTGTATCTTTGTGATGTGTGGCCTACATGATCAATAGATGGATTACAAATATTCAAGGGCGAAATAGGAATTTTATCAATTTTTGGCTAGGCCAGATCGTTTCGGACCCAGGCCCGAGACACGGGCGAGGCTAATGGGTCTAAGCCCGGTCGAAAGCCGAGCCAGGCTCTCACATGCTAGTTACGGTCTTGTGATTCATTTCAATCTGTAGCCATTCATTGCTGTAGTTTCTACTATGGACAAGAGCGATAGGGCTTTTCCAGCCGTTGGTTGGCAAGAGTATCTATAGCTCCATTTCCTTTCCTTTATATATAAGTGGGCTGTCTATCAGTCCATGGACTTCAAATATTAACCCGTCTAAAATCAGGCCCTGAAATGATTGGCGATGATTGGGCCAACTCAGGCCCATATGATTCAATGTGGGATGACCCACGAAAACCATTTTAGAAGATGCTAACATGCAGCTATGAAATTGTCTGCTGTTTACTCTCACGGTACACGTGGCAAAACATGAGTTATGTATGATCAAGACCGTTAGTCATATGGGCCACAAGGTGGATGGGCGGTCGACGAAAAAATTGCTATCATTAGAAAACTTTAGCCAAACATTGATTGGATTGCTGCTACAATCCCAACCCTGTCTCTAGGATATCGCCTATCCACGCGGTGGCCCACCAGATCAACAGTTTCTATTAATACATCTTTGGCCTGACGTCAAAAGATCTATTTTGTGGGATCCACCCGTGAGATGATTATGTTGAATCTAGACCGTGCTTCTGGTGGACCTCAATTTAAATGTACATCTCAAGAATTATCCTTATCCAAAATTAGGTGTAACACACCAAAGTAGCAATGTACAATACACCTAAAATGTAAATGGACTTATCCACGGGGCCAATATGGTTTTTCGGTAGTCCTTGGTGAAAATATATACATTATATCACCCTTTATGAGTGGCGTCATGGTTAGATTGGCATGATCGACCGAGTAGCATATGACATGCCTCCATGTCAACTATATCACATACTATTTCGTCTTTATAATGTTTGTCAATTGATAATGATATAGTATATTCTTCAGTTATTTTTGTCTTGCTAACCTTCTTAATCCAACTGATTATATATAGGGAGGGATAACGTTCCATTTTCAAATGCAAACTCTCTACCATCACCTTGGAAATGATGTTCTTGCTGCTCACACTGTCAATAATCACATCATAGACTTTTCCATTCACCGTACGCCTAGTTCGGAAGATGTTATGTCGTTATGGGTGTACCTCTTTCCTCGGCACATAAAATAGTCACCTCATGATGAGTGACTCACCATGATTCTGCTAAACCCAACTTGTCTCATCCGCCTCGTCTTCTATGGCCTGTTCCGATTCCTAAACATCTGAATCTTCATTGGTTTTTTCAGCACTACTATCATTAATAGTGAGGTTCACCACTTATCACTGGGACAAGTATTTGATAGGTAATCTGGTTGGCAACAACGAAAGCAATTGTCGGGTTTTAGCCGAGCACAGGGGTTCAAGATTCAGCTTAGACCAGTAGCAGTAGATACACCCCTTTGAGGCCTAACTTGCCTGCTTCTTTGATCTTAGTTCATGGGTGTAAGAGGTTGAGTGTGTGCTCATACGGGCTCCTTTCCTTTGAGCTGTGGAACTCTCTGGGGTGGACCCGCAGTGACAACCCTAGCGGTAGGATAGGTTCGTGTGTTGGGACGTTCAAGCTACGCTTCCGCTGAGGTAGCCAACTTGATTGCATCATTCATCGTCCAAATGGACTACATCTGGACCTGATCATAGATCATCATACGCAATCCACCGTTGAATCGAGCGATTTGCTGTAATTACATCTGGACTAAATCGTTACACGTTGCCAATTGATAGAATTCGTTTGCGTAATCTCTCACCAACCGACAACCTTGCTGACAATTTTAATATTGTTGGAATAGTACCTGATTTAATCGCTAGGGAGAAATTGTACAC
Source organism: Magnolia sinica (assembly GCF_029962835.1). Classification (NCBI taxonomy): domain Eukaryota; kingdom Viridiplantae; phylum Streptophyta; class Magnoliopsida; order Magnoliales; family Magnoliaceae; genus Magnolia; species Magnolia sinica. The sequence continues at coordinate 10,158,921 of NC_080581.1, forward strand.
CTACTAGTTGCTTCATCTGTTGCGATGTGCGGATTGGTGCTTTCATCTATATTTTTCATGCGATTTATAGTTGCTCCCACCAAGCTAAAGCTCCGCCCTTCAACTTGTAAGCCACAAGTTTAACCTTCTTCATTTCAGGGATTTTCATATAGTCGAATAATCGTTGGACTTCAGAAAGCCAATTGAAGAAATCTTCAATGTGAAGTTGGCCATTGAAACTAGGGATATCGACCTTCATCCTAAACTCTCAATCTGACCGATCTGCTTGATCACTGCATTGTCTGAGATGTTGAAGGATCATGTTATCAACCCCCGTATTATTGGATTACCCTCCCTCAGGAATGGCCTATTGGTTCACCACAAGTATCATCCTACGATCAGGCCGATTATGAGTTCCAGCAATTACCGGTGGCGGATCACTGCCAGAAACACAAAGCTGCCCTAGGGTCTCTATCATGTGATCCGTCGTGTGATCGATGGAAGTTTGCAGCCCTTTCATGACTTGTCGATTCTCTCGCTGGTCCGCTTCGAAAGCCACCGCCACCGTTAAAGGATAATTCCCTAGATCACCGTTAATGGAATTATTGCCCGACCCATTATTAGAAGCCATAAATTTGAGGAAAAGCCTCACTCTAATACCAAAGTGACGTAGGGAAGGACGTGAGGTCGAGCACCGCCTTCCTTGGGGGGAATAACTGCTCAGAATCTACGGAATTTCTCTGGACTCCTCACAGAGATACCTCGAATCCATGAGTAAAAGAAAATAAAAATAATTCTAAGAAATTCGAAATAATTTGATTGATGATGAAAAACAAGATTACCCCTTTAAATAGGGATATATACTAAGTCATGGAAGAAGTTTCGAAATTAAACTACAACTAAAACTCCTAGAATTCATGACTTACTATAAATAGTAAACTTACTAATTATAGAGTCATGATTCCTACCAATGCGCATGATTTTTGACCAAAAATAGTAACTATACTATTTAGCTTCACCACGTTGTTCTCCTAATTCTAAGCACTTTTAATGTTGGGCACAACTCCTAAAGCCCAACGGATGAAGAGTTATACTCAAACTAAAATTTACTGTAAATAGTAAAAATAAAATTAAAATATGTATTTGACGGTCGATCTGATGGTATTTCGCAAATTCGGCATGAGTAACCCAGCACAACAGGGTTGGGTGGCTAAAGTAGCTCATTCTACCCCAAAATCATATATATATGATACGTCTGATAGCTTGTTCTGATTTGCGAGATACGTCCGTTTTAAGTTCTGATGGTTTGGATCACTTATGTCGTTGGCCAAACCTTTTCTGATCCATCTAGGCCATAAAGTTATCCACAACCCACTGTACATCAGATATCCTGCCAACCTTTGTGGATTCTTGGATCCACCAAAGCTGCTTACTTTGTATCTCCGTTCTTGAAAATAAGTATAGGTCTTTTTTACATTGTTAGTTGGTTCCAGTGCATGCTTTTATAAATAAGAAAATTTTAAGAGTCTTCAAAAAAAAAAAAAATCAGTAGGAATTTTGGGATAAAAATCCCTAAAAACTTATTATAGGGAGACAAAAAGTGCATGCTTTTATAAATAAGAAAATTTTAAGAGTCTTCAAAAAAAAAAAAAAACAGTAGGAATTTTGGGATAAAAATCCCTAAAAACTTATTATAAGGAGACAATGTTTTTCTTCCATTCATCCATGTGACCGAGTTAAAAGGTTGGAGGGTAAATAAACATTCCAATACCCCTGAGGAAGTTTTTAATGATGGGCATTCAATCATTATTGTTTTTTCTTTGTGGTATGGTCCACTAGAGATTTGGACATTTTCAAATTTGAGTTCATATCACGAATGATCCCGAAAAATAGATGAATGGCATGGATACAATACATACGTTATAGTGGGTCCTATAGAGAACTACACCGTAGCCATCTTGGTGCTGGCAGCGCAGATGCTATGCAAGTCTAAATATCATTTTCTCGCTCGAGCATGTTTCCAAAGTTTCGGACGCGGATGGGCTAGTACCCCCACCAGTAGCCCCTGGGCTGGTGCTCATAGCGGGCGCCTTACCGTTGGTGCGTCAGAGTAGGTCCCATCACGGCTATCGAGGTAAGCGAAATGACCGTTACAAACGACGTTAGGGCCCATATCACCCGAGTACCTGCTCGAGACGAGAAAACATCCGAATTCTCTCCCGCCTCTCCCTCTCTCGAGTCCAACAAAAACCCATTTCTCTCCCGCTCTCCCTCTCTCAAATCCAACAGAAACCGCTATGTCTCTGTTGCATCTCACGGCGTGCTAACCCCAACGCATGAATCGGACCTTGAATCCAAAGCCTCTCACCATAGGAGCCCTCTATTGTCCGAGAGAAACCCAAACACTTCACATCAGGTCTGTCTGATTCTCTCTCTCTCTCTCTCTCTCTCTCTCTCTCTCTCAATCTTATTTGCAACAGCATGGGGATTTGGAGATTTCTCATTTTCGAATGTGGATTTGGTCATTTTTCAACTTCGTATGTCGATTTTTAGGATTTGGGGATTTTTCAACTTCGGAAGTAGATTTTAGAATTTGGGGATTTTTCAACCTGAATGTGGAAATTGATTTGGGGAATTTAGCATCTTCTTTGGGATGCCTAATCTAGACTTGGTAAGGAGCAAGGAGTCTGCAAGCATTGGGGATGCATGGTTCGACTTCACATTCATATTCGACGAATAATGGAGGGCTTTGCCGAACATAGATTACAATCTGTTTAGAGTCTAAATTCGTTGTTAGACTTGAATATGTTTGAAAAGTAGCCCACCCTTTTAGTGACGAAAAGCCAACTCTTCAAAGTTTTCTTATTGGTGCAGTTCTGTGAGCAGAAGATCTACTGAGAATGTCTTGAAAGTTGAAAATCTACTCAGCCGGATAATCTTAAAGTTTTTGCAATGTTTCCAGTTTATGATGTAGCAAGACGAGACACATTTACAAATCTTGCGGATACAAGGGCTAAGGAAATCTATCTCTACTCAACTAATCAAGATTGCATCAAGATGCTTATTGGAAACAAAGTTGATAAGGTAATTCCTACAAAGGTTTACAACAACTATACCTCCATTCTCAGAGGACTTTTCAACACAGGGTGGCCTCAGAACTTCTATGTTGTAAATGTGGTTTAAGTGCACTTCCAATCACGGCCTTATTCTTTTGAATTATATATCATAAGATTTCCACAGTTTAAATACAAGATATGCATCTTGATGTTTAATTTTGCAGGAAAGTGGACGGGTTGTCATGAAGAAAGAGGGAATTGATTTTGCTCGGGAGTATGGATGTCTTTTCCTTAAATGTAGTGCAAAAACTCGAATTAATGTACAATAGTGTTTTGAAGAGCTTGTTTTAAAGGTGCACACTCTGTCAACATTTATTTTTATTTTATTTCAGGATGATCATGTGGACATGGCAAAAGTTGTCCTGGGCATTTGTGATGGAAGAGTGGTCTGACGGATCGATTTCCGTCAGAAAAACTGCATAAAACAGATAGCCCACTTGTTTCAACTCATAGTAGAAACCGAGTAGAAATGAGTGGAGTCTGTTATTTCAGGCCGTTCAGCAGGAAATAGAGAGCCTAGTACTTGGCTTGTCATTACTGTAGCATATATATTAGTTTTTATTTATTCAATTAATCAATCATGTTCTTCTTTCTTGCAGCGAATTTTGGGTTAGACTGATTTTTAAGATCCAGGTGAAAATATGGTGACACATCTAATGGATGAGTGGACTGGATGAAAATTCTCCACCATACAGCTATATGCTTAACTATGTTTGTTAGTTCCTTACTTAAATTGTCGTATGTATGGCTGCTTTAGTGCTGGATTCTTTTTTTTTTTTTTTTTCTTGTTTGATATACATGATGGAAATATATTGGTAGGATCATCCAATCAGTCCTACCAAAAAAAAAGTGTGATTTTGCACTGTGGTAATGAAAAGTTGGTAGTCCACATCAGTTGATTTGTATGTCCAGAGGTTTCTAAAAGCTAGCATGGCATAGGCAGCTTCCCTACCCCTCTTGCATAAAAGATCCATCATCATAGTATGTAGAATGTACATGCCTGCTTGCATAATGCTACCACCAGTATGATTTTCTTGAACTGTAAACTCCAGGATGCAGGAAATTGTCTACTCCAAAGGGAGAATTTTCATCTTCGCTCCCTGTCCAAGGCTCCTGTTGGCAAAAAGAAATTTGATTTGTTTTGTATACTTCCTTATCCAATCATTTTCATGATGGATTTCATTTTTTAAATTCCAGCACTTTTCGGAAGTATCTTTTCATGCAGTGTGATTTTATTTTATTTTTCCTTCTTGTTTGATAGATGATGAAATTAGGGGTGCACATTCAATTGGTTTTTTGCAAGAATTGTAATTAGATTCTTCTCAGCATGTTCACGCTACTTCCTCCTAGGCTATTCTGAATCAACCAACAATTAGAGTTGTAGCTATAATAGCTGAAGGTTGTAAAGAAGCCTCCACCTACTCTAATGGAGAACACATAATCAAAAGTGAAAAATAAGCAAGAGGAGCCCAAAGCCACTGAGATGAAAGCGGCTGGGGTTGGACTAAAAGTTAGTTGGAAATTTGGTCAAAATGCAATTCTATAGGCTAATCTTTCTACACAAGAGAGTAGTAATGGTATGGCCTTTCTGATGATTTTATAGGCTAGAACATTGGTTTGCTATGTTCCACTGTGGATGGACTCTGACATGCTCCAAAAATCTACTCAGCCGGATAATCTTAAAGTTTTTATTTAGGAGAATCTCGACCAGAAGGTTTCACATGTAAACTCCTAGAAGCCAAATCTGTTTTTTAGTATCTAAAACTTCCCTGCCATTATTTCAAATCACAAGTGATGGACCACAATTTGTGGGCTTGATGTTTGTAATCTAGATGTAAAATACCTCTGTTATGAGTGGTCTAGATGTTGCACAAGTTGATATTGGTTTGTGTACCGCAAATTGCCTCTTCAATCTCTCCTCATGCCAGTCAACCTAGCATTTCTCATCAATATTTTTAGAAATTGACCTTTTTTTTGGAGATTTCTTTGTTTGAATTTTATTTTATTTTTAAATACAATTTAAGGAATTGCAATGAGTTGTGAAAAACCATGGTGGATCTGTTCTTATTGGATGCTTGTTTTGGTCTTTTGGATATGCATGTATTGAATTTTTGTAACAAAAACATGATCTTTGCACTAGCAATAACATGCTTTATAACTTGGCTATGGAACAAACTTTTTGGGAACAAAATTATTGGAACTTAGTGTTCTATGTTTTGGGAACAAAAACTATATGGCTCAACATTATAGATCCTACTCGGCCAGAAAAATCGAAACAAGGGAGCTTTACAAATCATTTTCCACCAGAAAGATTCGAAAAGAGAATCTCACTTCAGTGGTGAGATGACATGGCAAGATTTGATTGATAGGGTCGCATGCTTATAGATACCCAACAGTGTAAGGTCCACCAATCAAATCTTTCCACATCATCTCACCACCCAATTTAGGTATTACCTCAGAAAATATCTAATCCGTGACTACGTGTATGAGACCATAGATGATGAAATTAGTTGAATGCCACACAACATGGATACCATTTAATATTGAATTTGGACCGTCAATAAATTTTTCATAACTGCTCATTTATTTTGTCCTTGTGTGGCCCAACATGTCTTTTTTGAAAATTTGTTTGTGGGAACGTTGTTTGGAGCATTAATTCAGTTTTGAGTTTGTTGTTTATTTCATGCAGGAACCTGCATCAGAGATACAGGACAAGATTTTATTTATGATTAATAATATTTCAGCTTCAAATATGGATGTGAAAGCAAAAGAATTTACTGATGTCCTGAAAGAGCAGTACTATCCATGGTTTGCTCAATATATGGTGATGAAAAGGTGAGAAAAATCTTATTAATAACCTTTTAGTTTCATCAGCTGATTTTTACTTTACTGGAACATTATATTTGACAGAGCAAGCATTGAGCCAAATTTTCATGAGCTGTACTTGAAGTTCTTGGGGAAAGTTAATTCAAGAATGCTGAATAAGAAGATTGTCAAAGCTACTTATGAGAATTGCAAGGTGCCTTAGCAAAACTTTTTTGTTACCCCTGGTTGTCATTGTCACCATACACTTTTTCCAATCTCCCATAGACACAGACGAATGAGGTCCAGCCAGAGCTTCTACAAGGGATCTTCAAGTACTTGGAATGCAGTTTTGTCATCAGGAACGTCGAACAACAATTCAAATACACTGAGGTGCTTTCGACTCCTTTAAAAAACCAACCATCCACTCTTTTTTTCAACTTCCACAAAAAGAAGTGTGGTTGTAAGCACGCCAATGACTACTAAATATTTTTGAGGAAGACAGTTGCACAATAACTGAATAAAAATTTCTGCAACTAGCCATAAGGAGGTGGTGGTAGTGGTAGTGGTGGTGGTGTTGGGCCAATTCAACCCTTTCTTCTAAAAGTTGATCATATCAGATAAATGTGACAACGCATTGCTCAATGTAATATTTTGGTAACATAGCTGATCATGCTTCTGGTTGTTTCGGTTCTTATGTTTAAGCAGCCGCCTTGGCTTTAGACTTCTTTCCTTTCGTCTCTGGCGCTGGGCTGTTCTGGAAGGGAAGGAAGGCAGTACCCATGAAGGGTTGTAAAGGTGCCGGAATCTCAATGCCATCTTCCTTTTGGTAATTTTCAAGAACACAGCAAATGATCCTTTCTGTTGCTGTGAGGGTAGAGTTCAACAAATGACTGCCTGTTTTTTCTTTCTTTTGCGGAATATTGCGGAGTCCACCTGCTTTCATGAATTACCAGGAAACTAATTTTGTAATTGATTGAATGAAGGATTGTAATTGAATGAATGAATGATTATGCAGGTGGTAATTGAATGAATGACTGATTATAATATATATTTTTTAAAATGAAGGAATTAGCTACGGATTAAATCCGTAGCTATAATTTTCAGACCTATACGTACAATTGTGTTACGAACTAAAATGGTAGCAAAATACCTGTAGAGCAGTTTAAAAACTCAGAGTAAGGTTTTTGCAATTTTAGACTTTGGTTGCTAGTCTTCTATTTCTTTCATGGAAAGGTAGATGAGCACACTAGTTGAACTTTGTTAATATGGCATAAATCTATACAAGCCAAAGATCTCAGGAATCACTTGTTTGAATATGTACATTAATAAATAGGGCCGACCGAAGATACAGACTGTCAAATATGTTAGGCCTATTGTGGATTGTACACACCTAAAAATTCTCCAGATCAATGAAAATTCCAAACATGGTCCCATAATATAAGCTTAAGGAAGAGAGTGTAGCATATCAAAGGTATTTTATATTTTATAGTGACTATCAAGGTTGATGTAGGGTATACTTGAATAAGGAATGCATTCCAATGTTCTTGCAAAATATGGTGAGCAGTTTGGCCCCTTTCATTCGGAGAACATACCCATAGCCTGCATAACAGTCCTGTTTACCTTCAAATAAACATCTGGGAAACTTACATATTTCAATGCGTTCATCATATTGACAAGGCTAAAGCAACAAAAAGGACTTGATTATTTGCCAACAACGCATTTACATTCAGTTACACATGCAATCCACATTCAACCTGTTAATCATTCAATTACATATTCAATCCACATCTAAATCACATATTCAAAATCCAAATCCTGCCCATATTGATATATACCCATTCTTTCTTCTTATTTTTCTAAAGGTGGGAAGCACACCACCCAAGATTATTGAGTGGAAATGCTCTATACAACTATTCAGGCGGACGCCAACAAAAAGGGCAGCAGTCACGCCTATCATTTAGAGCACTTGTAAAATAAATAAAAAACAAAAACAAAACAAAAAACTATACAGGGCTAAAAAAATTAAAAAATTATAATAGACCCACAGAACAAGCCACCAATCTGGCACCCCAAAACTGATCTAAATCTTCAATGACACCTACGAACTACCATCCCTACAAACCAGCTGCACACCACAATAAGACCACACCAAACCCACAACAACCCAAGACAAAACAACTGGGGTAGCTCCTATCCAAAACTTGCACAACATCAGCCGCAGGGAGCAAAAGAAGGCCACATTGATTTGAAAAGAACATGTTGCTTCTGCTGCTACATACAGGGGCTGTTGTTGAAAACCATAACATGTCCTACATGGAGAGCCATGAGGGCTGCGACTGCTTCCAACTATGAAGCCACATGCAGCTTAAAAACCCAAAAGTGCTGAAGAGCAATGTAATCTTCTCATACACGTCTTGTAACATCATTTTAGACATGTAGAATTTACCTGCAACATTATCAACAAGAAAAAATCATAAGGTAAAAAGCATTCTATGCAAATAGAGTAGAAAAGCAGTTACAAATTGGCAAAGTATAATGGATGATACACAAGCAGTTAGAATTTATAAAACATTACATACATAAATACAAGTAATTCAAACTATGATGTCTCAATTAGATATATCATGAACAAAATATTACACTTTGTTCGTTATCCATACATAAGATTTTTGAATGATTATTGGATGGCTAAAATGGAAAATATTGGAAGGTCTTATTGAAAAACAAGCATCAGCATTTTGTAATGTACAAATTTAACTTCACATTTTTAACGAAATTTAGGAACAAATTTTGACTTTCCATTGTTGACAAATTTGACGACAAAAGTCTTATGGAAGTTTTGACCTCACATTGTTGACAACTATGACAAATTTGACAACAAAGGTCTTATTACGAGTACATATATTAGTAATTTTGACAACAAATTTGACTCCAAATTTATTGACAAAATTTCGACTCAATAACTTCAAGTGGCTTTTTGTTATTAGTAAGGCTAGCATAAGCATAGTAGGTGGAAAAATGGGTGCTCACTAAAATTAGCTGAAATTTTATAACTTGCCAACCTATTTATATCACAGCTCACCTTCTAAATGAACCGCCTTGATTATTTTTTTTGCAGTAGTCCACCTGATGGATGCCTTGAACATTTGAATACCATTATGGAGGTTCCCACCAAAGAAGCCAAATCAACATCTCTTTTGATTTCCCATCTCAAAATTTCACATAAGTGGAGAAAACATGCTTGTGAAAATCAGATCCTTTCCACCTCAAAAAGTCTCATGAAGGATATGGATGGTGCATCGGTCCCTTCCTACCTTAATATCGCAAATTTTGCACACAAAACGCAAAATTTCTTCTACTTTTTCTTTCATTCTGTTAAGAGAAAAGAAAGTAAACAGATTCCACCAATCAAGTTGTAATCTTCTGGCTTTTATAAGAAGAGTTAGAACATACACTCACCTTTGAGGAAAGAAAATCTATTTATTCAAATGTAGGTTGTGTTCTTCACACTCTAACAGTTGACTCTTATCACATGGTGCTGGTGATAATTGCATACAGGGATTTCAAATTTCAATGAATAAGACGTCTCACTGTATTGAAAATTAAAAAGTTCATTCAATACTATGAATGATAGAGATTAACAGTTTTACTTGTTGAAATGCAATACTTCCTATAGATGTATCTTCACGTAAATGTGCCAATTGCAGGTTGCTTGAGGGAATTTGCTTGTACAAGTTTGTACTTGGTTGGTAGCCACAAGCAACAAAAGGGCCACTAATTGATCCACTAGGGCTGATCTTAGGTATCCCAAAACGACTCAGACTGGTACCAATTGAAGTCTAGCATAGCAAAAACACAATAATGAAAACTTTAGTGAGCATAACTTACATGAATGTCAACTCCTATAAATGTTACTCTAATATTAGAAATATACAAAATTAAATCGCACTTTTACCTGTGGTCTAATGTTGAAGAGATTTTGTTGAAACATGCCAAAATGAGGTGCTTGGTATCGAAATTAAACCAGTGGTGCATTTATGGACCCACTAGAGGCAGGAGTGTAGCCAATCACCATATGATGACCGGGTCCTACATGGGATCCTATCGGTACTTCTAAGGGACTCATGACAACAATATGTGTACCCTGATGGAGGGAAAAAAAATCAAGAATTTAAAGAACATAAACATGTGACATGACAAGATTTGGTAAATAAGTTCTTACCGATACCTGATTAAAATGACTTAGTTCAAGAGATGGAATTGAATAATTTGAAAGTTGAAATGAAGTAGGGTGCATTATGTTTGGTGCTTGAGCAGTTTCTCATCTCTCTTGATTTGCTTGTGGCTGAATGGATTTAGTACGAGATTTTTTCTTCTGTACTTTATCCAGCGGATTTTGATACACACGATGGCTGCCCCCAACTCGAGGCTTTACTTTAATCCCACTTACAATTTGTGAACTCTGGCTATTAACAAAAGTAACTTCTTTTTCAATAGGCTCGGGGTTTGTTGTTTCTATATCTATGCTTTTAGTTGGCTCATGGCATGCACTTTTAGTATCAACATTTTCATTTCGTCTAGAGTGCGCACATCTAGTCTCTTCACTTTCGGTGGGGGGACTAGCCAATCCGCGTCCGCTCCTGAGCTGGTGCTCATAGCTTGTGCCTTACCATTGGTGCGTCAGAGTAGGTCCCATCATGGCTATCGAGGTAAGTGAAATGACTAGTACATAGTTTGAATTACTTGTATTCATGTATGTAATATTTTAGTAAATTATAACTGCTTGTGTATCATCCATTATACTTTGCCAATTTGTAACTACTTTTCTACTCTATTTGCATAGAATGCTTTTTACCTTATAATTTTTTCTTGTTGATAATGTTGCAGGTAAATTCTACATGTCTGAAATGATGTTACAAGACGTGTATGAGAAGATTACATTGCTCTTCAGCACTTTTGGATTTTTAAGCTGCATGTGGCTTCATAGCTGGAAGCAATCGCAACCCTCATGGCTCTCCATGTAGGACATGATATGGTTTTCAACAACAGCCCCTGTATGTAGCAGCAAAAGAAACATGTTCTTTTCAAATCAATGTGGCCTTTTTTTGCTCCCTGCGGTTGTCTTGCGGCTGATGTTGTGCAAGTTTTGGATAGGAGCTACCCTGGTCGTTTTGTCTTGGGCTATTGTGGGTTTGGTGTGGTCAGTGTGCAACTGGTTTGTAGGGATGGTAGTTGGTGGGTGTCATTGAAGATTTAGATCAGTTTTGGGGTGCCAGATTGGTGGCTTGTTCTGTGGGTCTGTTATAATTTTTTAATTTTTTTAGCCCTGTATAGTTTTTTGTTTTGTTTTGTTTTTTTTTTTTGTACAAGTGCTTTAAATGATAGGCGTGACTGCTGCCCTTTTTGTTGGCGTCCGCCTGAATAGTTGTATAGAGCATTTCCACTCAATAATCTTGGGTGTTGTGCTTCCCACCTTTAGAAAACGAAGAAGAAAGAATGGGTATATATCAATATGGGCAGGATTTGGATTTTGAATATGTGATTTAGATGTGGATTGAATATGTAATTGATTGATTAACAGGTTGAATGTGAATTGCATGTGTAACTAAATGTAAATGCGTTGTTGGCAAATAATCAAGTCCTTTTTGTTGCTTTAGCCTTGTCAATATGATGAACGCATTAAAATATGTAAGTTTCCCAGATGTTTATTTGAAGGTAAACAGGATTGATACGCAGGCTATGGGTATGTTCTCCGAATGAAAGGGGCCAAACTGCTCACGATATTTTGCAAGAACATTGGAATAAATACCTTTGATATGCTACACTCTCTTCCTTAAGCTTAGATTATGGGACCATGTTTGGAATTTTCATTGATCTGGAGAATTTTTGGGTGTGTGCAATCCATAATAGGCCTAACGTATTTAACAGTCTGTATCTTCAGTTGGCCCTATTTATTAATGTACATATTCAAACAAGTGATTCCTGAGATCTTTGGCTTGTATAGATTTATGCCATATTAACAAAGTTCAAATAGTGTGCTCATCTACCTTTCCATGAAAGAAATAGAAGACTAGCAAGCAAAGTCTAAAATTGCAAAAACCTTACTCTGAGTTTTTAAACTGCTCTATAGGTATTTTGCTACCGTTTTAGTCTGTAGCACAATCGTACATATAGGTCTAAAAATTATAGCTACGGATTTAATCCGTAGCTAATTCCTTCATTTTAAAAAATATATATTATAATCAGTCATTCATTCAATTACCACCTGCATAATCATTCATTCATTCAATTACAATCCTTCATTCAATCAATTACAAAATTAGTTTCCTGGTAATTCATGAAAGCAGGTGGACTCCGCAATATTCTGTAAAAGAAAGAAAAAACAGGCAGTCATTTGTTGAACTCTACCCTCACAGCAATAGCAAGGACCATTTACTGTATTCTTGAAAATTACCAAAAGGAATATGGCATTGAGATTCCGGCACCTTTACAACCCTTCATGGGTACTGCCTTCCTTCCCTTCCAGAACAGCCCAGCGCCAGAGACGAAAGGAAAGAAGTCTAAAACCAAGGCGGCTGCTTAAACATGAGAACCGAAACAACCAGAAGCATGATCGGCTATGTTACCAAAATATTACATTGAGCAATGCGTTGTCACATTTATCTGATATGATCAACTTTTAGAAGAAAGGGTTGAATTGGCCCAACACCACCACCACTACCACTACCACCACCTCCTTATGGCTGGTTGTAGAAATTTTTATTCAGTTATTGTGCAACTGTCTTCCTCAAAAATATTTAGTAGTCATTGGCGTGCTTACAGCCACACTTCTTTTTGTGGAAGTTAAAAAAAAGAGTGGATGGTTGGTTTTTTAAAGGAGTCGAAAGCACCTCAGTGTATTTGAATTATTGTTCGACGTTCCTGATGACAAAACTGCATTCCAAGTACTTGAAGATCCCTTGTAGAAGCTCTGGCTGGACCTCATTTGTCTGTGTTTATGGGAGATTGGAAAAGGTGTATGGTGACAATGACAACCAGGGGTAACAAAAAAGTTTTGCTAAGGCAGCAATTCTCATAAGTAGCTTTGACAATCTTCTTATTCAGCATTCTTGAATTAACTTTCTCCAAGAACTTCAAGTACAGCTCATGAAAATTTGGCTCAATGCTTGCTCTGTCAAATATAATGTCCCAGTAAAGTAAAAATTAGCTGATGAAACTAAAAGGTTATTCATAAGATTTTTCTCACCTTTTCATCACCATATACTGAGCAAACCATGGATAGTACTGCTCTTTCAGGACATCAGTAAATTCTTTTGCTTTCACATCCATATTTGAAGCTGAAATATTATTAATCATAAATAAAATCTTGTCCTGTATCTCTGATGCAGGTTCCTGCATGAAATAAACAACAAACTCAAAACTAAATTAATGCTCCAAACAGCGTTCCCACAAACAAATTTTCAAAAAAGACATGTTGGGCCACACAAGGACAAAATAAATGAGCAGTTATGAAAAATTTATTGACGGTCCAAATTCAATATCAAATGGTATCCATGTTGTGTGGCATTCAACTAATTTCATCATCTATGGTCTCATACATGTAGTCACGGATTAGATATTTTCTGAGGTAATACCTAAATTGGGTGGTGAGATGATGTGGAAAGATTTGATCGGTGGACCTTACACTGTTGGGTATCTATAAGCATGTGACCCTATCAATCAAATCTTGCCATGTCATCTCACCACTGAAGTGAGATTCTCTTTTCGAATCTTTCTGGTGGAAAATGATTTGTAAAGCTCCCTTGTTTCGATTTTTCTGGCCGAGTAGGATCTATAATGTTGAGCCATATAGTTTTTGTTCCCAAAACATAGAACACTAAGTTCCAATAATTTTGTTCCCAAAAAGTTTGTTCCATAGCCAAGTTATAAAGCATGTTATTGTTAGTGCAAAGATCATGTTTTTGTTACAAAAATTCAATACATGTATATCCAAAAGACCAAAACAAGCATCCAATAAGAACAGATCCACCATGGTTTTTCACAACTCACTGCAATTCCTTAAATTGTATTTAAAAATAAAATAAAATTCAAACAAATAAATCTCCAAAAAAAAGGTAAATTTCTGAAAATATTGATGAGAAATGCTAGGTTGACTGGCATGAGGAGAGATTGAAGAGGCAATTTGCAGTACACAAACCAATATCAACTTGTGCAACATCTAGACCACTCATAACAGAGGTATTTTACATCTAGATTACAAACATTAAGCCCACAAATTGTGGTCCATCACTTGTGATTTGAAATAATGGCAGGAAAGTTTTAGATACTAAAAAACAGGATTTGGCTTCTAGGAGTTTACATGTGAAACCTTCTGGTCGAGATTCTCCTAAATAAAAACTTTAAGATTATCCAGCTGAGTAGATTTTTGGAGCATGTCAGAGTCCATCCACAGTGGAACATAGCAAACCAATGTTCTAGCCTATAAAATCATCAGAAAGGCCATACCATTACTGCTCTCTTGTGTAGAAAGATTGGCCTATAGAATTGCATTTTGACCAAATTTCCAACTAACTTTTAGTCCAACCCCAGCCGCTTTCATCTCAGTGGCTTTGGGCTCCTCTTGCTTATTTTTCACTTTTGATTATGTGTTCTCCATTAGAGTAGGTGGAGGCTTCTTTAAAACCTTCAGCTATTATAGCTACAACTCTGATTGTTGGTTGATTCAGAATAGCCTAGGAGGAAGCAGCGTGAACATGCTGAGAAAAATCTAATTACAATTCCTTCAAAAAACCAATTGAATGTGCACCCCTAATTTCATCATCTATCAAACAAGAAGGAAAAATAAAATAAAATCACACTGCATGAAAAGATACTTCCGAAAAGTGCTGGAATTTAAAAAATGAAATCCATCATGAAAATGATTAGATAAGGAAGTATACAAAACAAATCAAATTTCTTTTTGCCAACAGGAGCCTTGGACAGGGAGCGAAGATGAAAGTTCTCCCTTTGGAGTAGACAATTTCCTGCATCCTGGAGTTTACAGTTCAAGAAAATCATACTGGTGGTAGCATTATGCAAGCAGGCATGTACATTCTACATACTATGATGATGGATCTTTTATGCAAGAGGGGTAGGGAAGCTGCCTATGCCATGCTAGCTTTTAGAAACCTCTGAACATACAAATCAACTGATGTGGACTACCAACTTTTCATTACCACAGTGCAAAATCACACTTTTTTTTTTTTGGGTAGGACTGATTGGATGATCCTACCAATATATTTCCATCATGTATATCAAACAAGAAAAAAAAAAAAGAAAAAATAATCCAGCACTAAAGCAGCTTCCACACATACATACTAGAATTTTAGTAAGGAACTAACAAACATAGTTATGCATATAGCTGCATGGTGGAGAATTTTCATCTAGTCCACTCATCCATTAGATGTGTCACCATATTTTCACCTGGATCTTAAAAATCAGTCTAACCCAAAATTCACTGCAAGAAAGAAGAACATGATTGATTAATTGAATAAATAAAAACTAATATATATGCTGCAGTAATGACAAGCCAAGTACTAGGCTCTCTATTTCCTACTAAATGGCCTGAAATAACAGACTCCACTCATTTCTACTCGGTTTCTACTATGAGTTGAAACAAGTGGGCTATCTGTTTTATGCGGTTTTTCTGACAGAAA
Source organism: Magnolia sinica (assembly GCF_029962835.1). NCBI lineage: Eukaryota > Viridiplantae > Streptophyta > Magnoliopsida > Magnoliales > Magnoliaceae > Magnolia > Magnolia sinica. Next base: position 10,174,516 of record NC_080581.1, read on the forward strand.
TCGATCCGTCAGACCACTCTTCCATCACAAATGCCCAGGACAACTTTTGCCATGTCCACATGATCATCCTGAAATAAAATAAAAATAAATGTTGACAGAGTGTGCACTTTTAAAACAAGCTCTTCAAAACACTGCTATACATTAATTCGAGTTTTTGCACTACCTTCAAGGAAAAGACATCCATACTCCCGAGCAAAATCAATTCCCTCTTTCTTCATGACAACCCCTCCACTTTCCTGCAAAATTAAACATCAAGATACATATCTTGTATTTAAACTGTGGAAATCTTATGATATATAATTCAAAAGAATAAGGTCGTGATTGGAAGTGCACTTAAACCACATTTACAGCATAGAAGTTCTGAGGCCACCCTGTGTGGAAAAGTCCTCTGAGAATGGAGGTATAGTTGTTGTAAACCTTTGTAGGAATTACCTTATCAACTTTGTTTCCAACAAGCATCTTGATGCAATCTTGATTAGTTGAGTAGAGATCGATTTCCTTAGCCCTTATATCCGCAAGATTTGTAAATGTGTCTCGTCTTGCTACATCATAAACTGGAAACATTGCAAAAACTTTAAGATTATCCGGCTGAGTAGATTTTCAGCTTTCAAGACATTCTCAATAGATCTTTTGCTCACAGAACTGCACCAATAAGAAAACTATGAAAAGTCGGCTTTTCGTCACCAAAAGGGTGGGCTACTTTTCAAACATATTCAAGTCTAACAACGAATTTGGACTCTAAACAGATTGTAATCTATGTTCGGCAGAGCCCTCCATTATTTGTCGAATATGAATGTGAAGTCGAACCATGCATCCCCAATGCTTGCAGACTTGCTCCTTACCAAGTCTAGATTAGGCATCCCAAAGAAGATGCTAAATTCCCCAAATCAATTTCCGCATTCAGGTTGGAAAATCCCCAAATTCTAAAATCTACCTCCGAAGTTGAAAAATCCCCAAATCCTAAAAATCGACATACAAAGCTGAAAAATGACCAAATCCACATTCGAAAATGAGAAATCTCCAAATCTCCATGCTGTTGCAAATAAGATTGAGAGAGAGAGAGAGAGAGAGAGAGAGAGAATCAGACAGACCTGATGTGGAGTATTTGGATTTCTCTCGGACAATGGAGGGCTCCTATGGTGAGAGGTTTTGGATTCGAGGTCCGATTCATGCATTGGGGTTAACACGCTGTGAGATGCAACAAGTACATAGCGGTTTCTGTTGGATTTGAGAGAGGGAGAGCGGGGAGAAATGAGTTTTTGTTGGACTCAAGAAAGGGAGAGGCGGGAGAGAATTCAAATGTCTTCTCGTCTCGAGCAGGTACTCAGGTGAAACGGCCCCTAACGCTGTTTGTAATGGTCATTTCGCTTACCTCGATAGCCGTGATGGGACCTACTCTGACACACCAATGGTAAGGCGCCAGCTATAAGCACAGCCTAGTAGCTACTAGTGGTGGGACATCCGTGACCAAACGCTTGCGTCATCAATCTACTGGCGCACCAATGATAAGGCACCAGCTATGATCGCTGGCCCAGGAGATACTGGTGGTGGGACATACGCGTCCAAACGCTTACTCAACAAATCCTGTCTACCTTAGCGACGTGCGTAGGATAAGTCCAAGTATCATTTGCTCGCTCGAGCATCTTTCTCAACGCCTACTTTATCAACATGCGTAAGATAGCAAGTCAAAGTATCATTTTTTCACTCGAGCATCTTTCTAGACGCCTTCCTTATCAACATGCGTAAGACAGCAAGTCCAAAGATCATTTCCTCGCTGGAGCATCTCTCTCAACGCCTACATTATCAACATGCGTCTCACAGGGAAAAAAATGTTTAAACGGTGGTTATTGAGTTTCATCTTGTGAGGCCTACTTGAGTATGGGAAAAGCTTAATTTTCGGTCTCGTGTCCTAAGATGAGCACTCAAAATATATAAACGAAGTGGATTTCTTATAAACATCACGGTGGGACCCACGTAACATCCCAATTCAATAACTTAGTAAATTAACAGCCTTTTTTTATAATAATGACAATAATAATAATAAAAAGACTAGTCAGTTTGCGGAGGGCCCGCCTTTCCGATCCAGCATCTATAAATAACTACAAACACGCCAGTTTTGGATTTGAACTGCCCTTCCATTGGAAAGAGGACCGTCAACTGAGCAACTGACCATGCCCCGTGCCGGCTCACTCTCATTCGTATCCATTTTAGTCATCTGCCTCCTAACGATCAACACTGCGATCGCAGTCATCCGATCATATGACGATCCATGGACCTTGGCCTCCGTCATCTCCGTCTATCTATTGGTAAAGCTTTTGTTTTGGTCTTTACGTGTGTATGACCGAATTTCTGAGAAGATGAAGAGACTGAAGATCCTCATATGGGTGGTGGCGACGGCCCTCAACATTGTCATCGCCTATCGGGTGGCGATGATCATGAATGTAGCCATGAAGTGCGTGGTGTGGGCCATTTCTATCTTCAGCATCAGTTGGGGTTTTTTCATTGTTCTTCATCTTCCCTAATAAGACCAACAACCGTCCAAGCAAGTCATGATGGCCCGTCTCAGCCGGTCTCTGTTTCATGCTAAAGTCCGTTTTTGTAATAGCCCAAGCAAGTCATGATTGCTCGTCTCAGCCGGTCTCTGCTTGATGCTAAAGTCTGCAAAGTCTGTTGTTGTAATAGCTGATAGTTATTATTAAGATTGTAATATTATAATATAGTTTTTTTTCAATATTAAAAGATTCATGAGTTATGTATCCCCCGCTACCAAAAAACAGGGCAGAGCCGACGGACTTGGGTTGGTTTCAGCTACGGTAAAAGCCGTCAATAGTACGAACGGATTCTAGCCGTGCCTGAAACCAATTAATCCGTCGCTAAAGGCCCTTTTTTTAACGGTGGATGTCCAATCGCCACTTTAATCCTGTGGTGTGGTTCAACCAAGATTTATTTACACCTCATTTTTTGCTTTTTTACTTTTAAGACTGTTTAGAAATGGATGTACGGCGTGGATAAAACAAAAACATCATGCTGGCCAAAAAGCCCTACCAGATCCAATACTCAAGGTACCCTTTTTTTTTGGGTTTTGCATTTTCTGTAAAAGTATGGTGACTCGATTTTAGAAATAGTGGTAATGATATAGGGATATCCAGACCAACCAAATAATGTTTCTAGTTGTAGATGGGTAATATGTATAATTTTCTTACATAAAACTATCTTAACCATCCACTAAATGGTCCTTTACATGTACGGATGTTAATATGGTGTATGTTATAAATGATGGTAAACACACAATGAACGGATTTGAAAGTAGTTCCTCAATCCAGAGGAGGGATTTCCAAACGCACTCACTATACCTCTTCCCTATTTCGAACGCCCATTCTTCCTCGCCAGAGCTCTTCCCTCTTTCGAATGGCCCAATCTTCCTCGTCAAAGCTCCGAATCCTTGAAGAATTTCCTCGCGCCATGTGGACTCATCTCAAATAGGTGAGCTTCTCTCGAAATCCCTTATTTTCCTCGCCGATTGTTCCTATTCTTGCTGTTTTTATTCCAGAATCTCAAATGGAGGAATGTTCTATAGGAGTTATTTTTACTTGAGTGAGGCTGTTGAAGGGATTCAAATTTTTATTTTATTTTTATCAGTGAATATCCACAACCGCCCTGTGGCAGCTGGAAATCTGTCCTTCATGTAAATCCAACCTCCATTTTTCGCCTCATGTTTTTCTATATTCAAGCCCATTGCTGTAAAATTATTCTTTGCATTTTGTTGTGTAAAGTCTCCTAGGGAAGGTGAAGGGGCAGGGATGGATTTTGCCTTGCCAGTGAGTGTGGTTTGTCTTCTATTTTTTATTTTTATTTTTTTGGGTCTATCGCCACTGGTGGGGAGGCATTCTTTGTAGGTAAAAGTAAGCATTCAGCCATTATAGTGTGTTTGGGAGAATCCATATCCTTCTCCCCTTTTCTTTGTAAAGCAATTAGGATACAAAGAACAGATATTTACACCTCTACATCTATTTTGTAGGATTTTTTTTTATTTTTATTTTCTCGAGAATTTAATCGAGTGAAGTTTGTAAATGGCAGTTGGTTGCATATACTCCATGCATTGTATGTGATTTCTACATCTATGACAAGTTTTCTTTTGCTTCTGTCTTTGGCTTCAAGTGTGAAATGAATCATTGGGCTTGATTTATGTAATGGCAACGAGACATAATCCCTGCTTGTGAGATGGAGCATTTTGGTGACCCTCCCTACATCCTGCGGATCTCCACGTATGAATGTAGGATGTACGGCCTGGGTAGGCTCTCGGCTTGCTTATTAGCTGGGCCTCATTATGTGGCTGAGGCCTGGCTTGTGGGTCTCTTACAGGCTTGAACCCAACAGGTTTTAGGCAAGGGCTGTGGGTCATCTTCAGTCAAAATTTTTATAACTCGTCCATTGCATAGTACCATTAATCATGAAACAGGGACCAGCACCAAAGGGAATGGATTGCATAGTACCATCTTCAGTCAAGTGCCTAGTGTGCCAAAATCTGATGAGATAGGACGTTCACATATTGTTTTAACTGGACATTTGCATGGCATTGATTATGAAGTCATGTTGATATGGGATTGCATGGTAGTATGTATCTATGGTGGGGGTTCTCATCTCTGCGTTGGAGACCAAAAAGATGAGCAATCAAAGGGAATGGATTGAGCTTTATTGATCAAAGGAATTCAAATGCATCAAAGGAGGGTTTTAACTGTAGAAGACAGCCTCCAACACACCATCCAAAACATTTGAACAAGCAATGTATCATCCAACAATAGTTTAGGGTGTAAGATTTTATGATATTTCATGAAATATGGTGCATTCAAACACTCCCTCAGACTCAATAGAAAGGTGAAAACAATAGATGGTTGGTTAAAGAATGAACTTAGACTACATAATTTACTGGATGATTTGCAATTGTACTCTTTCCCTATACACTGGACAAAAGAGATCTTCAGCCAATGCAAAAGTAAACAATCTTTCATTTGGTCGTTATTTACCATATTTGTGAGCACTTTCAACAACATTACGATGAATATTACCGAAACCCATCTGTTATTGCTCTCATCTCCACAATCAAATTACTGCAAATGCTGAACTGAGAGAAATCAGTGACAAAAGTTTTATGCCAATTTCAAAGCACACCTGCCCCACTCGCGAAACACTAGTGCATCTCAAATCACTGCCCATCTAATACCATTTTAAGTGATTTTTTAGGTGAAGCTCTTGCACATGAAGTACAAATATGTTAGACTGTGTATGATGTTTTTTTTTTCTTTTTCCTTTCTTTCTTTCTTTTAATTGTAATTCTCTTTGACTGTTTTAGATTAACAAGGGACGTCCCTGTATTCAAGCAAGGCTACATTCCCGTATTCAATGGGCAATTTGTGGATTCGACATCAGGTTTGTCCTTCATATCATGGAATTACTTGAGCTCAATCTGGATGTTCCTTTGTTAACCGCAACTGCAAATCTAACCCATGCTCTAATCTCACCTGGTTGTCATTGTCACCATACACATTTTCCAATCTCCCATAGACACGGACGAATGAGGTCCAGCTAGAGCTTTTACAAGGGACCTTCAAGTGCTTGGAATGCAGTTTTGCCATCAGGAACGTCTAACAACAGGTCAGATACACTGTGGTGCGTTCGACTCCATTCCTCGAAATTTGCATTTTACTGATTTTTACCCTTCAATATGTTAGGATGAGATGTTTTATTGTGATTTGCACTTTGTGCATTGGGACTGTTGTTCTTGCAAAATATCATGTACATGGTCCACAGTTTTAAAGGTTTGATTTGAATTACTAGTAATATATTAATGTTCAAATGTTTGCCAAGCCCACAAACATGCATAAGGCATCCCACCTTTGTGCACATGTATCAGTGGCCAGGTGTGATACTCTATCTGTTCATCAAGTGCAAATTGAAGATGTTTTCGGTAGTGTTAGAATGATAGTGTGATGATAATGGGTCTGGCCTGTTGTTTTACATACCGTATAGGATCGGGTGCTGCTCATGTGATACTAATCTGGTGGGATTTGATTGGTAGGTAAGCTTTTTTTGCATATAATTTATTTCCTTACATATTTTGTAAAAGAAGTATTGTAGATGATTTACGTCCTCTGGGAGTGTATTCTTTCCTTAATGAATTATATATGCTTCTTCAGATCAGCTCGAACTGCTCGGGAGTGTATTCTTTCCTTAATTTCTTTGTTCTTGTGAGATTATTGCGAGAGCTTTGACAGCCAATTCTATGGAAGAAGTCCTTGGCTAGACATAGAGACTCGGTTCACAGGATACAACGTTCCATTTAACAAGTAGCTCTGATATGTATGTGCACTAATAGAGAACTCCTCAAAAGGAAATTGGGAACTCTACCCAATCCATGGTGCTGGTTGTTAAAGGGCATTGCATGGCTTTGTATGGATTTTCCCGTTGACTTCTTCCATGAGCTAAATTTCCATACATTTTATAAGAACAAAAATGATGGTCATTACCTTTGTTTTTAAACTAAGAATGTATCAAACAGTTGAACCGGATTCAGAGTGATGCAGTAGCTATTCAACAAATGCCAAGAGCATTACCAACAGCATTTGATAACAGATTTAATGGGGATGCATCATCATTAGCTCTATTTTAGAACTCAGAGAACCTGCTAACAAAGTGCTTGGAAGCTACAATGTTTTAGGAGATTTGGAGTAGTTACAGGCCTGTTTTGGGGAGGCCTGCAATTTTCTTTCTCCTGATCGAGCATGTGCTCAAGCAGACGGTATATACTCTTGTTTTGTTTGGCTGTGACTTGTGCTAGCTTGAGGCTGTTTCAGAGTGTGTTTGGATGCAATGTGAAATTGAATTGTAATATTCTAGTAACTCTATTTGATTAGGTCGATGGCTCTTTCTATTTGCAGGCAAGCTTTGGACCTCTTTGGCAACCTCGTTCATGATGACCGGAGGTTAAGACCTGTATTAGGCTATTTTGCGCTTGTGTAAGTACAGTATGACAGGAAACATGCTACTGGGTTTAGAAAGATAACCCTTCACTCTGGGACTCTATTTTATTTTTTATTTGTTATGCATAAGTATTCGCTGACAGCTCTTATGGTGATTGTTAACATCTAGTTCAATAGCATATCGTGCTTCTCCTTTATCTTTTAACTAATGTATCCTATATGCCTATTTACCGAGTAACTGAAGTTCTCTCTTTGTTGGTACCTTTTCCAGTTTAGTTATGATTAGATGTTAATGTTGTTTCTCAACGAACACTCAAATAACATTCCTTTCTTTTTTACTATTTTGTATATCTTTTGTTTGCAGAACTAGTATGGCGTAGTTTTTACGTGCTAATGGAATTACTATTTTCAAATTATGAGAGGAAACTGTCAAATTGCTTGGAAAATTGGACATACTGTTTAGTCCTAAGCATCGACCCTTGACTGAACTAGTTCAAAGGACATCCAATTGGGCTCTAGATGAGAAAGATAAAATCAGGTAATTTTGAAACTATTTTCTCCTCGCATTCTTGTGCTAAAATCTGTCGGGGAAAGTCATTGCCGATGGTTTTTAACCGCCTGCGCTGCCCTATTTTCTGGTAGTGTCTCTAAATAAACTTTTTTAGATTAAATCAATATAGACAATTCAATAAGAATTCTCCAAAATATTTCCAAATTTCTGACTTATCATGGTATCAAAGAGGTACATCTGGTCATTGATCATTGAGTCCTCTACCTAATGACCATTGCGTCCCCTACCTACTAACGAACGTAGAGGTTCTCCTCAAACCCATTACCTCATGTTGAAACTCCTGCGAGCATGCTACGTAGGCATAAGTAAGGACACAAATTTAGATCTTCTTTTGTTTATGAGTAAATGCCCTAATTGATCTAGCAAAATGGATGAATTATGAGGATATAGAATAAATACTTTAAAGTGGGCCCAGGATAAGGGCCACATCGTCTTGGGTAAGACAGAAGCTGCACCTAATCCGCTCCCCTTGATTTTAGGGAAACGCATTGGACGGTGTAGATAAAACATAGATCATGGTGGAGCCCACATAGCAACCACTAGCTACCCAGCTAGTGGCAGTAGGGATGTGGAAAGAGCTGTATACGAGTCGAATCAAGTCGATCTTGGCACAGCTTGATTCGGCTCGGCTCGGTCCTCAAGCCTGACTGGCTAGCTCGGTTCGGTTCGGCCAGCAACTCGGGCCAATTCGAGTTGAGTTCGAGCTTGTGCAGCATTTCTCAAACACATGGAGTGCACCTCCAATTTCTCACAGTATGCAAAACAACAGCAGTAGTTTATAAGTATTTCACCAAGCACTCAGCAGACAGCATCAAAATCAAGATACAAAGTTTTATCTTGTGATAAATTATTATTTTTTTTTGTAGTAATTTGTTTCATTTCCATACCTTTCTCACCACTAGCCAACCTCGTGGAGAATGTATGCACCCGAAACAACACTTTGTTATGTCATTTCATCAAACACTTGGTGAGCAACATCAATATCAAAATAACCGGGTCACCGAATTGGTTCGATCCAAGTTCGATTCGAGTTGAGTTTCGATACGAGTCAATTCGAGCTCAAACTCGGCTTGAAATATTTTTGAGCTCCAAAAATCAGCTTGACTTGGCTTGAGCTCAGTTTCGAACCGAGTTGAATCGAACTTTTTGGAGTTGAGTCCAGCAAGTTAACCAAGCTAACTTGGTTCGTGTACAGCTCTAGATGTGGATCAAGCGTTGCCAACACCACTCAGGTGGTGGTGTCCATGAGTTGGGTGTTGTGGGCCCCGATATGATGTGTATCTTATAAGGAAGCGGTCCATCTGTTTTGCTCCCTCCTAGGGCATGAACTAAAAAATGAGGCACATCCAAAGCTTAAGTGGACCCCACCACATGAAATAGTGGTGATCGAACGCACCATTAAAAACTCCTCCACTGGGCGACACAAATTTTTGGATCAGGCAGATATTTGTGTTATCCCTTCATCCAAGTCTAAGTGCCCTTACCAAAAGCTTAAGATGACAAATAAACATTACGGCTGGCCCTATAAAGGTTTCAACGGTATGTGTGACTTTGTTCCCACTGTTTCTTGTGTTGTGGTCCACTTGAGCTTCGGATCTACTTTATTTGTGAGTTCATGCCCTCAAATGAGCTGGAAGAAATGAACAAACCGTGTAGATATAAAAACCACATATCATGTCAGACTCCACAGCCCCTCACACGTAAGCACACCACAACTGGTTTGGCAACACCACATAATCGGCATGCTTGATGGAAGGGGATTGCGTCTTGCCCACGTGGTCCTGCCTGGACAGTGCTCAATAAGCCCCACCACAATGTATGTGTTTTATCACAACTTCAATCTTAAGTGGACCACACTACAAAGAAAACATTGATGATTGAGTGACCACCATTAAAAACTTAATAAGGCCCATTGTAATGCTTATTTGCCATCTAACCTATTAATTAGGTCACACAGATGAAGCAAATTGCCTATTGAGTAAACTTTGAGGGGTCCACTATGATTTATGTAAATTTGACTTCCAACCTGTTGATGAGGAACTTGAAGAAAAACATTAAATTTGCAAATAACGTGTGATGCACTCCAAAAAATCATACCTTAGCTTTTCCTATTGGAAGGCAAAAACTGGAATCAAAAACTTCCGCTGAAACAGGAAAAGACTCTATATCTGGAGCATCCCAAAATCAATGCTAATTGGATAAATACTTCAAGTTTCACGTAACAAAAATAGTTCCACGTTCAAAAAGCCACGAACTCATTTTCAAGAAAAACTACAGGATCAGGATCTCTAATAGCAGCTTTTAAAAAGCCCCGAGCATCTTCTGATGAGTATGGAGTCAACTTTCAACCCAGGAATGTGAGCATACCAAGCTGCATAACACTGGATATGATATCAAAATAAGAACCATCCTACATTTCTTCTAACACACTTTAATGCATTATACAACATATTTAAGTTAAAATTGCTTTATTAAGCTCTATTCACTAACCATCAATGCAACTTACATTAAAAAATAAAGTTTCAAACATCTTAAACTACTAAAAGATCAATCAGCTTGACTCAAATTTCTATTTTAAAACAGTGTTTATGACAGCATAGAGAGAGTATAGCAACTTACAACTTGCACCTTGCAGCTTCCTAAAATATATAACAGATAATTAGGATGAAAATTGGTTTTTTATTAAGCCACATTAGGTAATTCAAATGGTAGAATAGAAGCAGATTAAAGTGCAGCATCAGTGCAATAAAAAAAAATGATAGACTGCTAGTGAAATTGGGTAGATTAGCTTTTCCCATGTGTGTTCATATCAGTGCCACATCTAGGTTATATTCTGAGCCATATGCCTGCGTAATAATCCATTGATATTTTTATAAATAACTTATTCTAACCATGACAAGTTTAGCTCTTGTCCAACATTTTCTTGCACATAAATCAAAGGCCATGAACTTCTCAAATTTGCAAGAGAGTCAATTTTTATATATTTGGAGGACTGGTGCTACATGAAGAGATTTTGCCCTATTGGCTTGAAGATTCGTTGAAAACTTATTTCATGTTGTTGCACGTACAAATAGAAGGATGCGTCGATTTGTTGAGTATGTTTGTCTTGAAAAGTTCAGCGCATTTGTTACGTGTTTGGATCGTTTTTCATATTTAATCTTGGCATATCCACTATTATTTTGTTTTGCAATAGCTGGTTCTCTTTCTTCTTACCTTTAACCAAGTTCTCTGATTCCAAAGATCATTTGAATTATGAGAAGGTGCCACCATAGTTTGTTCCAGACCCCAGGTAAAAATGGAAGATTGATGTTCGGTGTCATAAAAGATTTGCCAATCTACCATTCAAAAGCCAACACCGAAGTGTTGGAAGGCTAATATAAAGATGATGATGAAAAGACAACGACGACATATTGAGAATAGAAAAAGTTCCACTAGTATAGGTTACCTTGTTTAAGAAGAAAAGAAGTACAAAAGCAACGCATTTATACTAATCCAAGATTTGAATATAGCATACAAGCTAGCAACTGAGACTCTCCCTAGCTTTTAACGAAGTGTGAACTTCTATACAACTCATGAAACTCTAAATATCTCAGGAAATCATAACTCGCAATCCTTTTTCTTTCTTTTTTTCTTAACTCAGCATCATTTTAAAGAGAGTTTTACCATACAAAACAAAGCATTTCAAAAGAACTCAACAAAACATGTATAACAGTTCCCATGCATTCCCCCAAAAATTCAAGAGATGCATTGTACATTTCAGTCCCATGCACTCCTTTAGAAAAAAAAACACCCCATGCACCATGGCATTGGTTTATAGATGTTAACCAGTGATTAGTCTAAACAACTTTGATCTTTTTCTTTTTTAGGACATCCAAAAGTCAGAAGGCCGAAGGAGTCAGGCTCCTTGTCTTTTTCTTTTTCTTCCTTTAACCAAGAAATGGTTAAACAAAAAGACCAGTGAACTAGCATAAATGAGAAGAATAGAATCTACCTTGCTTACTTCTCTAGATCTTGATTGCAAGATCCCACTGGAACTACACTTGCACACTCGTGATTGCTATCATTTAAAGCATTCATCCCCTGCACCTTATGAACACAAAAATACACTAAACTTCACGTAACTAGTAGATTGGTTAACTTTAGCTTTGCAACCTCTAAAAAACAAAACCAAAATATACATATCATATTGAAAGCCAATAACATGCATACCTGTGTATTTGAAGGCTGCCCATGAATCTGGTTTGGCCTCGAGTTGAGATCAATCATTGTAGAGGAGTTCTTGCCCGGATCTTCTGTGTTAGCATCTAGCACTGGAACAGGAGAGACCCTGTGGTTTTGCAGTTTCTCATTCGTTGTCAATTTAGGCAGCTGAGTCTGTTGCCTACTAAATTCAATTGGTTCTATAGGTTGCAAGGCCTGCACTCCCAAAGGAATGGGTTTGTCCCCTAGGAACTATATTGAAACCAAACAGGTATTAGTTTTGTGAGGTCTCCTATAGGCAATGATCCAACCCAATGCCCTCTAGAACAAAAACTAACCTCAACCCTCTGCTTCAACAACAGATATCTTCCATGGGTTCTTTTACCTCCAACATGTACGGTCATGTCACAGTGCAATCAAAGGGAACTCCCATCCATATTGCAGTAAAAGAATGCTACATCTAGTTTCCAAGAATAAAAATAAGTTCAATTTTTTCTTAAGTTCAAGGAAAAAGGACTTTCATGGCAAAATAAAAAATAAAAAAAAAATGAATGCATATTCAACCATTGCTTGTCCACAAAAAACTTAAGGACATCCCTACTGATACCTTATAGGCACACAGATTTGATTTGACGTCGATTGTCTCTTCGATCTGGGAAGCATATACATGAGGGCAAACATTTTTTGAGTAGTACTATTTCAAATGCTCTGTTGCCTCTGTCCAACCATGAACTAGAACCTGCAATGGAAGGCCATATAATGCAGTACTTTGAATGTTGCACATGTCGGGTCCTTGCTCTTGCTCCAATGGTAGACTCTCAGGAGTTTCAACACCGGGTCAAGGGTTCGAGTACCCATAGGTGGTGAAATTCCACTAGTGCGAGTGTGTGGGAGTGTGTGTGTGTAAAAAAAAAAAAATGTTGCACATGTCACAAATGCCAAGCAGAGAACTAGGGAATCTGCTAGAAACAGAGGCATGATTCAACACTGTAAAGGAGAAATCAAATAACTGGTTATTGTCAGCCCACCCATGATTTTTTTTTAAGAGCCCAATGATGAGTCTGATATGATAATGTTGACAAGATCTGTCAACAAAGAAAGCATTTAAGCCCAAATCAAACCCAAGGTAGAAGTTAAGAAACTTGGGCATTGGAGTATGACACAATGCTTGTCTCCTCATTGCCCTTGTAAAGGGCATTTTGACCAAAATGTCCTTTAAATTAAAGGAAGAATATGGAGACAAGGCATGACTTTAACCAAAGAACTAAGGTCTTATTACAATACACATAGTAAAATACAAAATCAAGGAATTCAGAAAGCATATTAAAAGATTACATGATAGAAAAGAGTTCAAAATCATCACTGAAAATATAGAGAAACCAAAATTTGAAATTTTATGCAAGAGAACGCTCTACATACCTTTAAAGAAGAAGCATTCAATCTGATATAGAATGAACCACTAATCCGCTAGGAAGATGGTTTCTGATGGTTGCCACCTTAGGTCAATCCAAAAGGCCCTATGCTAGATGATGATGAGGTCCTCTTCTCGCTCTCCAAACTCTCCCAATGAAAGATTGCACAACATATCATTCAAAGATGATGAAAACTACATCACAATCACTCGATCACATACTTGTTTCAACAAAAATTCATTTTCTAAAGAGAAAAAAAAATGAGAGGATTAGCTTTCTCCGTATTCTTTGTTTTTTTGTTTTTTTTGTTTTTTTTTTTTTTTGGGTTTTCATATAAAGAGCGCAACTTCGACTGATAAAAGACAATTCACGGAAATCTCATGCGGTTCACAAAATGTGAAATTTTAAACGCCTATTTGGAAATGCATGTTAAGATTCCTGCTATCTGCTATCAGATGGCAAGAGACGTGCAGTCTCCTGGTATACAATGTGCACACGATATCTTTCATGAAAAATACAAAAGTCGTATTTGTGTAAATTAACATAGCAGCGCCAATTTATATTTGGAAGCAACGAACGGTAAGCTTTTGATTCATTCATATAAATAGATGAGAATAGGAATATTACCAAGAGGGAAATAAAATGCCGCTCCCAGGACCGAAGCTAACATCACATTCCTAGCCCGCCAAAGTAGGGAACCTGGTACTATAATGAGAAGAGAAAAAGGATTGGATAAAGTGTTGGCTGAGTGGATGATTGAATCAATGCCATTTATCTAATATAAATGAGTGGTTTTCTCAATTCAGCCTGAAATCTTCAAACATAGTTCATAAGTCATAACAAACCTTTTATAAACATGAAAAAGAATAGCTGCCAAATAGCTGCCAACCATGATAAGTAGCCTGGATCGATCAACTAAGAATCTTGAAACAAATAGCTGCCAACCATGATCTGCCAATCATAATTCTGATTGTAAGTACTGTGAAAGAGTTCAATGAGATCAAGGACTCATAGCAAACAGTAATAGAAAGTTAGCAGGAAGAATCTGTAAAGAGGATGAAGACCTGTACCAGGAAGAATCTGTAAAGAGGATGAAGACCTGTACCAACACATGCTATGTCAGGAACTGCTTGCCATGAGAATATAAATTTCAAACAAATGATATAATGTAGTTAAGCAATAAAGACATGAAAACATTATAGCTGTGAGGAAGAGGAAAGTAATGGCAAGATATTCAAACATATGGGAGAGAGGTCACCATCCAAATTCATTCATAATTCACCTGAAAGTTTACACAAAGATTAGTTGTGTTTCAAACTATAACTAATATATGGAGTATCTTGCAAGCTAATAGTACCAATATGGTCAACCTCAAAAAATGACTGAATGTCCGAAGAAGAGTTTTCAAATTGTTGTCCTCCAACTTTACCTTCCAAACCATCATGGGAGTCTTTTATTGGTAATTGGCCTCCCTCAAGATCAGACAAAAAAGTCGATTCAAATTCTCCTACATGCTTGCACATCGTACAAAATATAGGTCAATGTTTGTCGAATTAAATGTTCCTCTTCAGATAGCCTCCAAACGGCATAAATAGGTCTCCATCAAAACCAACGAACTGCCTTTAAGAATTGTTGAAATAACATTTAGAACAACAATAGGCCTCCAAAAAGCTGTAGCTAATCCCCAATCTCATTTAACAACTCAACAGAACACCATAAAACCAGAACTCACTTAACCAGATCAGAAGATCCTTTAAGAGTTGCTGAAATAACATTTAGAACAACAATAGGACCAAGACGTTATTTGCCACAAAAATTATTGAGTTCTTTCAATTTAGGCATTGCATTAATAGGCAAGGCATCATTTTGTTGTCAACGATGTTTACCAAAATTTGCCAGCCCCACTACATTTTCCATTCCGGGTCATGCAATCTGAAATATAGACCATTGCAATCCTGGTCAATATTTTTACCAATCCAAAATTACCATCCTATATTCCGAGAAAAGAACACCTTAAAACTGATGCTCCAATCCAACTTAAATGACAGAAATTTGAGAGAGACAAAACTTGAAGAAGCTTGGGCTAATAAGCAAATAGACCACATGAAAGGCTCCAACAAGGATGGAGACAACTTGCGTACTTTACCAGGAATGACAAAAACTGGCCCTGCTAGCAAACTAGCTAAACAGCAAACAAACCAAAAGCTTAGAAGATTAAGGCCTTGCTCGTAGAAAATCTGACCACCCAAAACCTCTGGCTTACTAGAACATTTCACATGCAATAGTTGTTAGCTTTCTCTTGCAGGAAATATCAAAGAAACTGAAACTTAACATAGTTGCATGACATCTCTTGCAAGAAATTTCAAATGAGCAGAAATTGGTCCTGCACCATATGCATATACTAGAACATCAATACAAGAATATTTTCATTGGCCAAAAAACAAACTACTACCATGCATATGATCTTTGTTACCATGCATATGATCTTTCAAATGAGCAAAAGCATTTCAAATGAGTAGAAACAAGAATATCAATACAAGAACATTTTCATTGGCCAAAAACCAAACACCTACCATACTCTATCAAAATAACATCATTTGTAACAGCTGACCTCTATCAAAATCATTAGCTAATAGGCTTTCATGGTTATAATACCTAGGTTAAGGATCTTTAAATCTTGATATCTTAAGAAAAACATAGGAAGTCAATCGTGCCTGTATAATTGTGACTGATCATTTGAAAAATATGGCTAGTTAAATAAACAGGAGCCGAAGAGTGGACTGGCCCAATTTCAGTGAAGAGAGATTAGCCAAGATTTTGTCCTTCTCAACTCAATACAAAACCTAGACCTCTGGACCAAGATACATGGCCTGCCCATTGCATCTTTCCCTGTATTAGCTTCCTTTATAATGTCCTAACAGAGGAAAGCTGATCTGAGTAAAATCCTAACTAACACAGCTTACAGTACATGTGTGCAGAGCAAAGATGTGCAAGACCTACCATTCGAAGTGGCTTACCTATACATGCTTGGTGGCGCCTACTTGTTCCACCTTGTGTATGAACTGATCAAACGAATAGTAAGGGAGCAAATGCAAGTGCCATTGAGCATACAATCCGATCAGATTCCCCAAATCACTAACCTGTAAAAACCAATCCACAAAAGAAAAAATCAACATATACTTTAGAAATTGCAAAGATAAAAGAGAATTCGATTCAAATGAACCGATCTACAAAATCCAAAATCTATTACCAGTATCAAGATTAATTATCAAAATCAGTGAACCCTAACCGAACATCACAAGATCAGATCTCCATTCGCATCCACATTCGTGTTCAAAACATGAAGAATGTGCTGGAAATCTTCGTTTGCGATCAGAGACATGTTTGGAGGGAGAGATGCAGTGAGAGAAAGAGAGGATGACGCCTCGCAGCTACTTGTAGAAAGGACTGCAGAGCTATGGAGAGGAGCTTCACAGGGTGTGTTTCTTCGGGTAGGAGCTTCATGGCTGCTGCAATGGAGAGAGATAGAAGAGATGGTAGAGATTAATTGGAGAGAGAGGGAGGAGAATGAGAGAGATGGAGACGGAGAGAGAGGATTGGGAAACAAAGAGAGAGAGAGAGAGAGAGAGAGAGAGTGTGAGTGAAATAACTCCGTTTTGGGAGCCGTCTGTTTTGAGCGTGTGCCCAAATTTGGGCGTCAGTTCGTGAGACGGACCGTGGACTGTCCTGATATGGGCTTCGTGGGGCCACTATGTTGTATTTCGTTTATCCATTCCGACCATTAATTTTATTAAATTATTTTAATTTATGATCTCAAATTTAAGGTAGATTGAAGGCCCAAGTGGACCACACTTAGAAAGCAAATGTGATTTAATCTCTATGTTTCTTACCATGTGGTCTATTTAAGCCTTCGATCTAGCTGATTTTTTA
The DNA here is from genome assembly GCF_029962835.1 of Magnolia sinica. Lineage (NCBI taxonomy): Eukaryota > Viridiplantae > Streptophyta > Magnoliopsida > Magnoliales > Magnoliaceae > Magnolia > Magnolia sinica. The sequence goes on from NC_080581.1 coordinate 10,191,606, forward strand.
TTTTATGCATAAATTAATATTTCTAAATAGATGAAAGGCTTAGATAGAACATATATATCTTTAGGCCCCCATAAAGCCCTTTACAATACTATTAATTGTTTGTGGTGTGTCAACTTTTTAGTTGCGAAATAAACCCGTGGTAAATATATCTATGGTTTATATTCGTAGCAAAAAATTAGTCCGTGTCTTTTGCCCGTTGCTTTGGTAGTGAGGGAGCTTATGCGTACAGCATTACCAAACTCAACGTTAGGCTTGTTATCGGTATTTTAAAAATATATTTACCAAACATCTAAAGGACATATAAATAGCTAATGTTAAGTGACTCACTGTCCAAATGACTGGACATATAAGTAGCTTATGTTAAGTAACATACCATCCGGACAACTGAAGATATAAGTAGCTTATGTTAAGTATTTTACCATCCAAACGCACCCTTCTATACTCATACAGGTCTTTGAGAGAGCCCGACCGTCTTGACAGTAAGTATGAGTTTCGTTTTTGAACCAGTGTCTAGATTACTATATAGAATATGATTTGGTATGTTTAAGCATCTCCAATATTCAAATTACGCACATGCCCACCTATCCTGACTATTCATTCAACGGTCCATAGCCTTCAATAAACACGTGTCCATAAGATGGTCCTTATCATCTGATCAATACCATGGTTTTGGATGGCCACAAAAAGTCCATTGATTGGATTTTAAGTTCATTTGTTCGATGAAAATTTTGGGCTACACTTATTTAATTTTAGAGGTGGCCCATCAAATTGAAGGCCAAGATTCATGGGCTATGCATCATCTTACATGCATTTGCACAGACCATAGTCTAAAAGCATGAAAACCTAACCCGACCGGAGTCGGGTCAACTCGAAAAACTCGTTTTATTGACCGAGTCATGACCACATTTCACTAAATCTGGTCGAGTCGAGTTGAATTGGGTGAGTCAACTCGGGTTTTTTAACTGTTGTGAAAGCTATTACAACAAGCGATGTACTACTACATGTATACAGTTGAGATCTTGAAATACGTATATGTACGTATGTGTATACAATCTATGGTAATTTTGCAGGTAGAGGAACTCCTGAGGGAGTACGAAAATGTGTGCACACTCAGGGTCCGAATGCCGATCTCGTCCGATCTGAGCAATCCACGCAACTTCATCACCAAGATCAGCCGTTACAATAAGGTGGTCAACATACCAAACAGCATGACGGTGCTTGATGAGCTCCTGCCAATCTCGATTGAGATGGCGAAGCCGTGGGATCTGGAATTTCACGAATCCCGGCGTGATCAGCCACAATGAGATTTTGGAAATGTATAGGGACTACATCGACCTTCAATTCAAGTGGGCCAACTTCAATCTGGAGGAACAAGCGAAGGTGATCGTTGCCCAACGGAGTAACAACGAATTGGATGCATCCAAGCTAAAGAAGGAATTCCCGGACCTGCTCTCGATCAAGGACTCAATTATCAAGTATGTATTCGAACCTAATAAGAAGACTTGAAGATCATTGGTTGGATGCTTGATCAGGGGCCCACCAATGATCAACGGTGTGAAGGAGTATGGACATTTGCATGGTTAGTGTTGTTTCATTTCTTGGATTTTTAAATAACTCTTGTATGGAAATTTTCAAGACTTTTCATGTTTGTTGTATGTAGATGTGGATTACCATCTGCAGGACAGTATGGTGAATGGTAATCTCCACCGTACACGTGGCCATGTGTACGATGGTTGATTTCATTTATTGGGTGGGGGGCCAATTGTTGAAAGGTGACAGATCGAGTCCATCTGTTGTGATAGTTGTAAATGTATATCATAGGATGTGCAATATTAGGGGAATGATCATATATGTTCTATGTATTTGAGCTGTGGGGCCCACCAGTGCTGTGTATTGGAATCCAAACCGTGAATCTAGTGTGCCTCCTGTTCATCATACATTCCAACAATCATCCTTATATATCCAAAGCTCAGGTAGGACACACCACCAGGAGCAATGTAAAATGACATGTAAACCCTAGATGTTCATGTAGTGTGGCCCACCTGAGTTTTGGTCATTTGGTGCCCCTTCATTACTGGTGGGGTTGATCTGATGACTAGGATGGATCGCATATACACAACATTCTAGATGCCACATTCTATCTGGAAGTTTCTATGGTGGGCCTCACCCTCCTGATTGTCCCCCATCTTTCCCTTTGGTATGGGCCACCTGAATTAGGGATCAGGATAGATTATGGGATCTAGGACTAACATGGGTGACACGTGTAAAGGAAGGGTTGGATGGCAGTCAGTCTCACACATCACAGTGACGTTTGTGATCGTTCCCTCCGTGGGACCCACCTCGATGGATTTGTTGTATATCAATGCCGTCCATCCGTTTTGAAAACCATTTTAGACTATGATCCAAAAAAATGAGGCAGATCTAAATCTCAGGTGGACCACAAAAATTTAGAAACCAACCCGACATCATTTTAAGGCTTGCGTTGGGATCATTTTATCCCAACCTTACCTCGCTCGGCCCATCCCCTCTCGACCGGACTTCATATGTACGGATATGTCATTCTAATCTTTGATTAGGCAACCCATGCATCTTGAATGTAGACCGTTGATTTTGTTCATCCATGCTGTATCTGTGTGATGTGTGGCCTACATGATCAATAGATGGATTAGAAACATTCAAATGTGAAATAGGAATTTTGTCAATTTTTGGGCCAGGCCAGATCGCGTCGGACCCAAGCCGGAGCCATGGGCGAGGCTAACAGGTATAAATCCGGTCGAAAGCCGAGCCAGGCTCTCAAATGCTAGTTACGTTCTTGTGATTCATTTCAATCTGAAGCCATTCATTGGTGTAGTTTCTAATGTGGACAAGAGCAATAGGGCTTTCCCAGCCGTTGGTTGGCAAGAGTATCTATAGCTCTATTTCCTTTCCATTATATATAAATGGGCCGTCCATCAGTCCATGGACCTCAAATATTAACCCGTCTAAAATCAGGCCCTGAAATGATCGGCGATGATTGTTCCAACTCAGGCCCATATGATTCAATGTGGGATGATCCACGAAAACCATTTTAGAAGATGCTAACATGCAGCGATGAAATTGTCTGCTGTTTACTCTCACGGTACACGTGGCAAAACATGAGGTATGATCAGGACCGTTAATCATATGGGCCACTACATGGATGGGCTATCGACAAAAAATGACTATCATTAGAAAACTTTAGCCATACATTGATTGGATTGCTGCTGCAATCCAAACCCTGTCTCTAGGATCGCCTATCCACGAGGTGGCCCACCAGATCAACGGTTTCTATTAACACATTTGTGGGAGTACACATCTTTGGCCAAACGTCAAAAGATCTATTGTGTGGGATCCACCCGTGAGATGTTTATGTTGAATCCAGACCGTGCCTTTGGTGGGCCTCAGGTTAAATGTACATCCCAAGAATAATCTTGACCCAAAAATAGGTGGGACACACCAAAGGAGCAATGTACAAATATAATACACCTAAGACGTAAATATCCCCTTCGTTAGGCCCAACTGACTTTTTGAGTATCCTTTTTTCGCTCTGTCCCTTCATCCAGTTGCGTAGCACCTGATGAATGGTTTTGATGGCATATACGTATTCCATATAGAAGTTTCTATGGTGGGTGTCATCCTCCCCCATGTACTCCTTCGTCCCCTTTGGTGTGGCCCATCTTAGTAATGGATGAGACGAATTTTTTATCGACTCCTAAAATGAGGGTGGAGGAGTCTAATGGACGGGTTGGATAAAACTTTTAAATTACAGTGGACCCTGCACGCCTTGCACGTTTGTTAATTATCATACGTCAGAATGTACCTGATCATTTCCCAGATATTCATGTGATGAGTGCCGTTACATGATTGAATTTTGGTACACTGTGCAGAGTACGGCTATCCATACTCGTGCGGACAGCCACCGTATACATAGAAGACAAAAATCTTAGCCAGAACCGTGAAAGTACTGCGTCCCACATCAGATGTGGTAAACCTGCAAAATCAGATTGAATTGCAATTTTAATTCAACATTTTTAATAATTGAACATTTTTTGTTGAATTTGGACCATTGGATTTTAAAATTCCAACTGTCCATTTAATGGCTACCAATCGATAATCAGAATTATCCATTTACCTTATTCTTTGGGTAATGACCATAGATAGCATGTACGGTTGGATGGAGGTAAAAATATGAAGCATCTACGGAGGTAGCATGCATGAGTATAGATCTTTGTGCTCCTACATAGTACAAAGCAGTTCCTCTTTAGAGCATTACAACTGTACGACCCATTTATGGCCCATGTACCTTTTAAGGCCCACTTTTTTTTTTCTCTCCAGAATAAGCCCCATACGTACAGACGGCTTCCCAAAGGTCGAAAATGTCATCGCTTTTCCTTCTGTAAGAGTAGAGCTGGGCAATCCTGACCCGATTCGACCCGATCTGAACTGATCCGACCGCCTGGATCGATGCGGATCGAGTAGGATAGTCCAGATCCGAAAGTGTTTCGGGTCGAGTTCGAATTCATACCTACCCAAACCGACCCGATCCGTAATCCGATCCGATTAGATTCGATTCGATTCGATCCGACCCGACCCAGAGATGTATGTGTTTCATCCATTCCGTTCATCCATTTTACAGATCATTCCAGGGCTTTATACAACCAAAAAAGAAGAAGAAGAAGAAGAAGATGGGGATACAAATCTCAGGTGGACCACACCACAGGAAAACAATAATGTTTGGATATCCACCATTATAATCCTCCTAAGGCCCACTGTACTGTTTATTTGGCATCTAATCTGTTGATTTGGTCATAAGGACCCAGATGAAGGGAAACGATAAATATCAGCTTGATCAAAAACTTTTATAGCCTCCAAAACGTTTTTAATGGTCAACGTTCATTCAACACTGTTTCCTATAATGTGGTTCACTTGAGATTTCGATATACCTCATTTTTTTTTCTCATAAATAAAATGATCTATAAAAATAGATGGAGGGCATGGATGAAATATATACATCATGGTGGGGCCCACAGAGCACCAATCACCAGCCAGTGGCAGGTGGCAAGGGGAGTAGCCAATCCGTTTCCAGTATAGGTACTGGCATCTGGCGCTCCGAGTTGTACAAACGGTTCAAAGGAGATCAAAGTTATATGGGCCCCACAGTGATGTATTTATTATATCTACACCGTTTATATATTTTTAAAGAAAATTATAGAGAATTATCCAAAAAAATAAACAATATCCAAAGATCATATGGACCACACCACAAATAACAGCAGAGAATGATTTTCACCGTTAAACAATTCATGTGGTCCACTTGATAGTTAGATCTGTCTTATTTTTCGTCCCAAGCCTTAAGAAGAGCTCGCCAAATGGATGGATGGTTTGGATATAACACATATCCCATGATCAGACCCACAGAACTCGCAAACGTCGATAAAGAAGTCATTATGTGGACTCTGTGCTTGCATGAAAAGCAAGCCACTGCCATTTCGTGCAGTGCACCGTTCACGTCAAAAGTTAAAGTCCAGTAAAAACATGTATATGGTAGATTGAAAGTCTTCCAGAGCCATGTGGGGCCTACCTTGATGTATGTATTTTATCTAAGCCGTTTATCCATTTTGATATATTATTTTATACCATGGGCACAAAAAGTTAGTATATTAAAGGCTGAAGTGGACCACACCACATGAAACAGTTGAATTAAAGTTCATACGATCCGAATCGTACCCAACCCGATATGACTTGGTTTCCCTGACCGAGTCGGACTCGGTTCGGGTCAGGCCAACCATGCATCGGATCAGTCCGAGTCTAGTGACCTAGATTGAGTCTCGAATCGGATCGAGTTCGGGTCAAGTCATTGGGATTTCGGATGAGATCGGGTTGGACGTAATCCGATCCGATCCAGACCGATGCCCAGCTCTACGCAAGAGGATCGGCTGGTGCTCGAAGACGCATGCTAACGCTCCTCGAACTCCAAGTTGTACAAACGGTTCAAAAGAGATCAAAGTTACTTCGGCCCACAGTTATGTATTTATTATATCCACAACGTTCATCCATTTTTCGAGATCATTTCGAAGCATTATAAAAAAATTTTAAAAAAAAAAATCATATCGAAAGATCAACTGGACCACACCACAAAGAGCAGTGGGAAAATTGATTTTCACCGTTAAAAATTTTGTAGGCCCCACCATAACATTTATTTTCCATCCAATCTATTCATAAGGTCACAAAGACTTGGATGAAGAGGAAAAACAAATTTCACAATGTTCCAAAACTTCTGGGACCCCTAAAAGGGTTTCAATGTTAGACGTTCAATCCTCCACTGCCTTTTACAGTGTGGTCCACTTGATAGCTAGATCTGTCTTATTTTTCGTCTCAAGCCTTAATATGAGTTCGCCAAATAGATGGACGGTTTGGATATAACACATACCTCATAATAGGACCCATAAAAAAGTGGTGAAGATTACAACAGAAAAAAAAAAACAAACAAAGCGAGGAACCTATGGCTACGGATTACAACCGTAGCCATAACCGTAGGCCATGCTTTCGATATGTATCAAAGGTCTTTCGATATGTACTTCAATATGTATCGAAGGTCTTTCGATATGATCGAAAACGGTCCGGAATTGTCCAGCGAGTTTGCCTCAAAAATCCTGCAATTTTCGATACATATCGAAGAGTTCCCTATGGCTATGGATTATAATTGTAGCCATAACTGTAGTCCATTATATATATATATATATATATATATATATATATATATACATGGAGAAGTTTATTCTACCTACATTTTTCTCTAATACATATTTATATAAATATGTATATATAAGCATATAATAAAAAAAAGTCTCTCTTTTTTTTTTTTTTTTATATAAATATGTATATATAAGCATATATATATATATACATTTCTTTCTTTGTTCATTTAACAAGAATATCTTCTAAACCAAAATTAGTTACTTGACATACCATATTTGATTTTGGGGTAGGAGAAGCTACTTTAGCCAACTAACCTGGTCATTTTCATAGATTCCATCAGGTTAATGGTCGAAAATCCATTTCATTCACTTCGCAGTCAATTTCAATCACTTTGCGGTCAATTTCATTCACTTCGCAGTCAATTTCAATCAATTCGCGGTGAATTTCATTAACTTCATGGTCAATTTCATTCACTTCACAGTCAATTTCAATCACTTCACGGTCAATTCCCTTCATTTCACGGTCAATTCCATGCATTTGACGGTCAATCACGGCGATTCCCCTTCACTTCACGGTCAATTCCATGCATTTCATGGTCAATTCTGGCGATTCCCCTTCACTTCACGGTCAATTCAATTCATTTCACAGTCAATTCCCTTCACTTCATGGTCAATTCAATTCATTTCACCGTCAATTCCCTTCACTTCATGGTCAATTCCATGCATTTCACGGTCAATTCCGGTGATTCCCCTTCACTTCACGGTCAATTCAATTCATTTCACGGTCAATTCCCTTCACTTCAGGGTCAATTCCATGCATTTCACGGTCAATTCCGGTGATTCCCCTTCACTTCACTGTCAATTCCATACATTTCACGATCAATTCCAGTGATTCCCCTTCACCGTTAATTCAATTCATTTCACGGTCAATTCCCTTCACTTCACAGCCAATTCCATGCATTTCACGGTCAATTTCGGCGATTCCCCTTCACTTCACGGTCAATTTAATTCATTTCATAGTCAATTCCCTTCACTTCATGGTCAATTCCATGCATTTCATGGTCAATTCCGGCGATTCCCCTTCACTTCGCAATCAATTCAATTCATTTCACGGTCAATTCCTTTCACTTCATAGTCAATTCCATGCATTTCATGGTCAATTCCCTTCACCTCACAGTCAATTCCATGCACTTCACTCCATTCACTCCCTTACAATTAAATACACGTCTGAACTCATCTCTGCCATTCCTATGGAGATTTAATGAAGAAAATGGGTGAGAAGAAGGAATAAGGATGGCAGAGATGAGTTCAAACGTGTATTTGAGTGTAAGGGAGTGAAATTGATAAAGCACCGTGAAATGCATGGAAATGACCGTGAAATGCATTGATATGACCGTGAAGTAAAGGGAATTGACTGTGAAATACATTGAATTGACCGTGAAGTAAAGGGAATTGTCCATGAAATGCATGGAATTGACCGTGAAGTGAAGGGGAATCGCCGGAATTGACCGTGAAATGCATGAAAATGATCATGAAGTGAAGGGAATTGACTGTGAAATGCATTGAATTGGCCGTGAAGTAAAGGGAATTGACCGTGAAATGCATGGAATTGACCGTGAAGTGAAGGCGAATCGCCGGAATTGATCGTGAAATGCATGGGATTGTCCGTGAAATGAAGGGAATTGACCATGAAATGCATGGAATTGACCGTGAAGTGAAGCGAAGCGAATTAACTGTGAAATGCATTGAAATGACCGTGAAGTTAAGGGAATTGACCGTGAAATGCATGGAATTGACCATGAAGTGAAGGGGAATCACTAGAATTGACCATGAAATGCATGGAATTGACCGTGAAATGAAGGGAATTGACCGTGAAATGCATTGAATTAACCATAAAGTAAAGGGAATTGACCATGAAATGCATGGAATTGATCGTGAAGTGAAGGGGAATCGCCAAAATTGACCATAAACTGCATGGAATTGACCGTGAAATGAAGTAAATTGACCGTGAAATGCATCGAATTGACCGTGAAGTAAAGGGAGTTGACCGTGAAATGCATGGAATTGACCGTGAAGGGGACTCGCCGGAATTGACCATGAAATGCATGGAATTGACCATGAAGTGAAGGGAATTGACCGTGAAATGCACAGAATTGACCGTGAAGTGAAGGAAATTGACCGTCAAATGCACGGAATTGATTGCGAAGTAAATGAAATGAATGATACGCTGGTTACAAGCGGTAGGAGTTCTGAACAAGGTACGGGTTCTTCAGGTTCTAGATCCAAATCCAAAGGCAAGGGCAAGGAAAAGGTAAAGTGCTAGAACTGTGGGAAGGAATGACATGTGAAAAAGGATTGCGAAAATCCTAAATCAAAGAGAGAAGATTATGAGGCTTTGTACAGGGAGGTTAATGCTGCCACATCAAATGGATCGAGTAGATATGATGGTAATGTTTTATCTTTATTTTCGCTCAGACGACCATACGACGATTGTAAGGACTAGTGGATACTAGACACAGGGGCATCTTTTCACATAACTCCTCATCGGAGTTGGTTCACCAGCTACAGGGAGTGCGATGGTGGAGAGGTATTTATAGGCAATGACAGTGCTTGTAATGTTGTAGCTGTTGATACGGTGCGTATCAAAATATTTGATGGGGTGGAGCGTAGCTTGACTGATGTCAGGCACGTTCCTGATTTGAAGCAGAATTTGATTTCTCTTGGTATGCTTGAGGCAAAAGGATGCAAGTACACAGGTATTGATGGTGCTCTTAAGGTATCTAAGGGGGCACGGGTAATCATGAAATCACAATGACTCGGTAACATATACAGGTTGATCGGAAGCATTTCAAAAAGTGGAGCTACAGTGGATGTAGCAGATTCCACCTCTACACGTGTGTGGCATGTTGGGCATGGCCACATGAGCGGGCAGGACAAGAAGGCTGAGACGTGCAGACAGGGATACAGAGCAGGTGGAGCAGCCACCTGTGAGAAGAATCACACGGCATGATCGCAGGATATCGGCGAGGTACATGGACGACTCTAATATCGCAGGGGATTCATCTTTTATTCAGATGGCTCTAGGTGAACTTGGTGCTAAGAAGTGAAAGGTGACTATGGGCGATGTAATTGAATCGTTGTACCAAATCGACATATGGGAGCGGGTGGAGCTTCCAGTGGGCCGGAGAGCGGTTGGATGCAGGTGGATCTTCAGGAGGATACAACATAGATATAAGGCGAAGTTGGTAGTGAAGGATTATGCCCAGAGAGAAGGGATCGGCTTCTCAGAGATATTCGCACCGACAGTATAACAAATGTCTATTAGATCCGTGATTGGCGCTGGTTGGCCAATGTAATGTTGAGATGGAAGGATGGATGTGGAGTCTACGCTTCTGCAAGGGAAAGTGAAAAGTAGATCTACACAAAGCAACTAGAGCATTTTGAAGTTAAAGGGGCTGAGAAAAGACTTTGCAAGAAGCCGTGGTTCAACCTGTCGCCTAGGCAGTGGTTTGATTCCTTCATGGTGAGTCAAGAATTGATGACATGTAGATTGTCAATTATGACATGTCTGAAATCAATGTACTAAAGACTCGGTTAAGTGAGACATTTAAGATGAAGGATCGGGGGGCTGCAAAGACAGTTCTCGAGGTTGAGATTGAAAGAGGAGTTGGCTTTGGTAATCATAGGAGGAATACCTTGTGTGCAGGTATTGATCAAGGATGTGATAGGCCAGGTAAAGCCGGAGAGCATTCCCTACGCGTCTCTCCTCAAGTTTTCTTGAGGACATGTCCCAAAACAGATAAAGAAAAGTAGGATATCTCATGAGTCTTATTCGAATGCGGTTGGCAGTATATGGCATGGTTTTGGACCGATTATTTCACAAGCTATCAGTGTTGTGATCAAGTACCCCGGCAAGCAATATTAGATAGCAGCAGGATAGTAAGAAGACTACGTCTTTCCTTTTGAGAAGACAGGAACAAAGGTGGTTGGGCACGTAGACTCAAATCCTGCAGGGATGTTCACCTAGATCGTTCTTGTATAAAAGTTCAAGTTCTGTGCAACTTCTCTAGGCTTGATGATGACGGAAAAGAATGACAGAGTATGTACGAGAAGCTATGATGTGATGCGAAGATAAGAGAAGAGATTAAGAAGCTACACGGTTGAAGATTGAAGACTTGGTGGAAATTGTTGTCAGAAAAATCTTCAAGTCTGCTCGACTGGTCGAGCAGGCTGCTTGACCAGTCGAGGGTCCACTCGACCGGTCGAGGTCGGCTCGACTCAAAGTCCAGCGAGCTCAGTTTTTTCGGTGTCCGTGATGCTCGACCAGTCGAGGGTTAAGCTCGACCAGTCGAGGCCCCCCTTCGACTAGTCTAGGTTACGCAGATCCTGCGCGGACTGCATAAATTTGAGGCAGTTTCCAGACTTTTCTGGATTAAGGACGTAAGTGGAGTTTCCTAAAATATAAATAGGGGTCTCTAGGGCTATTCTAAGGGATTCTAAAGCTTTCCAAAAGTTTTCCAAGGGTTTTCGGATTATCAAAGGGTGTAGCAAGGGTGAATTCGAGGTTGTTCGAATCGAGTAAATCCTCTTTCTTGTAATTTCTATTTCATAGTGGATTTCTGTCGCTTTGTGTCATGGTTTTTTTCCACAAGGGTTTTCCACGTTAAATCTTTGTGTTCTCTTGTAAATGCTTGATGTTATTAGATTGTTATCTTAGATCTAGATCTGTGTGATTCCGCAGCACAAATCCCCAACAGGGCCCACCTCGATGTATTTATTATATATCCACGTTGTTCCTCTGTTTTCCAGCTTATTTTAGGCAATGGTCCCACAACTGAAGAAATAAAAATTTTAGGTGGACCACATCACAGGAAACCATAATTATTGGCCATTAAAAACCTCATGTGGGCCAAGAAATATTCGAGTCAATCTGATTTTATTTTATTTTTTCTTTCCTTTTATCCCGGTACGCGTGATCTTATCAATAGGTTGGATGGTCAATAAACATTACGTGGAAGCTAGATAATTTTTAACGGTGGGTGATCAATGATTACTGTTTCCTGTGGTATGGTTCACCCGAAATTTGCACATGCGTTATTTTTTGTATCATGCTTTTAAAATGAGCTGGAAAAACATGACATAAATATACAATTAATACATGGACGTGGGTCCAATAGTTAGGGTCTCACCACATCGGTGGTTCCGAGGTCAGATACAAGTCGTTCTCCATAACGTGGCCCACTTCAACTGCATCTGTGGACCACTTTAATTCCCTCTGTAAACAAGCTGAAACCGCATCCTCTAATAGACCAATCATGGCCCCACATCCATCTGCACAGTTAAGAAAAGGGGAAAAACTTTGATACTCTGCAGAGTGTGAGAAATGATACGCAGGCACTTAGAAATTGCATACATGGGTTATCAGTAATTCAAATTTAACTGTCCAAAATATGTCTTTCCAATTTGGATGTATCATGAACTAAAATTTACGCTTTTTTTAAAAAAAATTATATATCTACTATCAGATTGGTGGACATTTATTCGACGGTTAAAATGAAAAATATCCAATGGTCGAGTGAGTGCACGTATCTGAGGTTAGAGTCGTTCCATCGATCGAATTTTCAGAATTTAGTTAATGTATGCCACGTGTACAATTTCTACATGCCTGTGTATCAAGTATCCCATGCTGTCTGTGTATCATGTAACTACAACTACGAGAGCCTGCTAACAAACAATACCATGTTTGGCAAGCCACTTTGCAATTCACCCGGATCAGGAAAATAGAAGAGAAAAAAATCCAGAAATTTTTAATTTTTAATTTTTTTTTGTTAGCTTGTTAGTACACCCCACTGTCAGTTGACGCTTCACTTGTAGCCATCCCCACTAGGGATCGATACCAAAACCTCAGTGTTGAAAGGAGTTATCTTTCACTCAGTCTACCACTTGAGCTATGGATCTAGGTATAGATCTAAATCCAGATCATGAACTTACACGTGGCAGGAGGGACTGTGGATTGGGCGATCCTCTAGTGGGCACTGGCGGATGGTCCTAACCGTCAGTTTGTCAGCTACCATCCATTTGAAGGCTAGTAATTGGACCACTAGGATCATTCCAATTGTGAGATTTTGGAGAGATGGAACATCCACCGTAGAGCCCAATAGATTTACCGTTCAGATCCAGCGTCCATCCTACCACGTGTAGAACGGAATGGGTCTCCGTCAAAATATAATGTCAAACAACAAGATACTCATTGCTGATTGCACTCGCTTCACCCGTGGGAGCGAACCACGCGGGTGAAAGATCAGACTCCCTCGTCAGGCAATTCTCACTGTTTACATTCCTCACATTAAAATAAGGCTCAGGTGGTCTACTAATTGATCAATTTCTCTTTAACGGTTCATTTACTTTGATGCGTTGTGACCCACCTAATGATCACATGGACCTGGATATCTAGGGGTCATTTGGCATCATGGATTTGGGGTGATTTTAAGGGTTTGTTTGGGCAGTGGGATTAGAAGGGATTAGGTGGGATGGGATTCAAAAAAACATAATTATTATGCATAGCAGCGATTGTCCCCTGTTGCCATGGGATAAAATTAATGCCATGCTTTGTTGATAATACCGTGGTACATTGAATGGATATACCTATTAACATTTGAAATTATTGAGAATAACACACATGTGTTATATCTAAGCCGTTAATTTGTTTTGAAACCTCATTTTATGCATGGGCCTAAAAATGAGGTAGATCCAAAACTTATGTGGCCTCAAAGAAGTTTTCAACGGTAAGGATTTAATCCCCGTTGCTTTCTATGGTGGAGTCCACTTGAGCTTTAGATTTACCTGATTTTTTAGCCCATGCTCTAAAATAATCTAGATAAATGGGTGGACGGTGTGGATATAGCCCCCACATCGTGGCAAGACCTACACAACTTCTCAAACATTGAGTGAAATTGGTGCCGGACCCAATGCAATTCCATTTAACGTAATTCCAAACTTTTCCATACTTTCCAAACATGGAGTGGAATTCGCACGGGACGAGATGAATCCCATCCCACCTAATCCCTTCTAATCCCACCGCCCGAACAGACCCTAAGGGCCCGTTTGGCCGGTCGGATTGGAAGGGATTGGATGGTATTGGAAGGGATTGGAAGTCAAATCCTGGGATTGGCCTGGCGTGCCAAACACAGTCGGTGATCTGATCCCAATCCCATGGATCTTAAGACAATCCACTGACAACACCATCAGTACCTTTAAATCCCATCCAATCCACCCTAATCCTTTTAAATTTGACCGGGGACGTGTTTGGTTTGAGGCACTGGAAGGGGTGAGAAGGTTTAATACCAAGATTGGCCGGGCGCACCAAACGGACTTGATGTAGCAATCCAGGGATATAGCAATCCCATGGATCTCGAGACAATCCACCGACAACACCATCATTACCTAGAAATCCATGCCATCCACCCTAATACCATTCAATCCCTCCTAATCAACCCGGCCAAACGGGCCCTAAGGGATTCGAGGAGATTTAAAATCCCCTGGTTGTTTGGATAACACTTAAAATCTTTTCAATAATTCCATGCCTAACATGTATGTTACCATGCTATTATTCTATTGGGTACATGGCTCACTAATGATATCAAAAATAATTCGATTATCAATTGCATCATTATAATTACTTTAATATGATGATCAGCACCGTCCAAACATTGTCCATGGCTAAAATTGTTGGTTAGTCACTCAGACATGATCTTGTGCTTGTGGCCCATCCAAGACTTGGAATTTCATCATTTTCGGGCAAAGCATATACCTCAGCAAGCTTATTACAACCATTATGTCAAACATTACATACATAGCTAATTAAAAATATTAAAGTTGATTTAGTAATTAAATTCAAACCCTATAAATATACCATGCATAACTACTTCTGGATTAAAGTGACACTTCAGGGTGCCAAACACAATGGGAGGATTTCAAATCAGCCGGTTTCAAATACGGCGGGTTCCAAATCCAGGAGTTCTAAATCCACGCTCCCAAACAGCCCGTAATCCACACTCTTGGGGCCTGTTTGGCCGGGCAGATCCCATGGTATTAGGAGGGATGAGATCAATTTTAAGGTAATGATGGTGGTGTCAGTGGATTGTCTTAAGATCCATGGGATTGCTTATATACCGGGACAAGTTCACTGGGTCTGTTTGGCACGCCGTGCATATCCCCAGATTTTACCTTCCAATCCATCCATCCAACCAAGGGATAGGATCAATTTTAAGGTAATGATGGTGATGTTGGTGGATTGTCTTAAGATCCATGGGATTGCTCATATCCCGGGACAAGTTCACCGGATCTGTTTGGCTCGTCACACGTATCCCAGTATATTGCCTATCCCATCCCTCCTAATACGGTGGGACCTGCCTGGCCAAACAGGCCCTTGGGATTGCTTGACTAGCTGATTTGATATTCGCACGTGTGGTCGTGCACACGAGAGGATGCAATCAGCTGATTAGAGTTACTTTTCAATATGTACACACCACTTTTTGAGACAGTCACCCCATTTCTTTTACTCTTGGTAGTAGAGTAGCACCAAGTTTTATTACTTCACTACCAAATTCTGCTACTAAGAAGTAGAAAAAGGATGTATGCATTAAAAAGATGGGTGTAAATATCATTACCTTGCAACACAACATATTAACAATAAGTGCAAAGATTTTGCATTGGATATGTCTTTTTCTCAATCTTGGTATTTTGTTTTCCCGAGGAGCTTAAAGCAAGCAAACAAACAAGGAAGCTCAAAAATTTTTGAAAGTTAAAAAGAAAGTAACATTACTATTTATTGATTTACTGCTTCAAGCTCTACTACAATTAAAAACTTACTTTATACATTATAAAAGCTTTATGAACTTAATTTATTTATTAATAAATATGTATCCTTAGAAACTAAACTAAACTGTGTATAAATATATAAATATTTAATACTTGGCATCCAAACCATCCTTAATTGTGCAAAACAAGATGTATAAATTAGGTTCATATATGTAGTTATTTGTCTATACAATTCTACATGAGGTTTCCTTGGTTTTGGACTAGATGTTTTGAAATTCAATGAGCCCACCTGTAAATTTCTGGCTAATGGATTTCCTACCAATGGTCATATTTTTAATTCTCTCAATGTTTCTAGTGAATTGAGCTGTTCCGAGTTGATATAGCTGTATAATTTTTATGGGCAATGCTAATACCTAGTGTCACCTTGTATCTTCCATGGGCAATATTTTAAGTGGATTGCAATAATACATTAAAGGGAATTAAAAATACAAACAAAACTACCTCATTAATCTGGTACCATTTAATATTTATAATAAACAAAAAAAAAAAAAAAAAAAACATAAACTATCTCATTAATCAATGTGTATCATTCCACTACCTTCCATCAAGGCAGCTGTGAGAGCATATGAGTGGGTGGCTCGGTTGGGTCCATAATAACATTTATGGAAAATTCACCCTGACTACCAAGTGTGTCACCTTATGTTAGGTCAAAAGCTTAAAATTCTGCTTCATATGTGATTCAAGCAAACCTTATTATTGGAAACAGTGTATAATGCAATGCTTACACTTCAAATTATTTCCGTTAGTGTGACCCACATGAATCATGAATGGATATGGTTTTTGGAATACAAGACTAAATATTTGTATTGAATCAAATTATTGGAGAATCATTGGAATACATTTCATTCAATTATAATGGTGGACCCCATAAAAATTAAAGGTGGATGTCTCTCTCTCAACTGTTTTCTTTAGTATGGCCACTAGAATCACAGTGGATGTGGGTCTTCCGTAAACATAACAGCAGCCCCATCAAAATTGAGGGTGGCTTCTCATCAAGTTCTGTATTTGCTCTGAATACTCTATGTAGAGATGGAGAGAGGGATGCCAAGACTTGATTTACGATGGTGCCCATGTGATGTTTATCTAATATATTGTCCAACCATTAGTGACATGTGATTTAGGTGGGACACGCCAAAGAAAGTCCCTTTAAAAAAAAAAAAAAAAACCTAAAAATATGTTTTTAAGACCCTTTTAAATTCCGGCATCCAAATGACTCCTGAACAAGAAAAAGGAAGAATAATTTCAGTCAAGCACTTACAATCATGATACAATTACATTTATCCGCTTGGTCTTTCAACAAATGGAATTCATTTAACAACCATAATACCATTTCCATAAAATCTAATTTATTACTGATTTCTTTTGAGAGAATAAAATGCACAACGTGTGGTGGCAATGGTCAAGAGTCGTGAAAATTTGGTGATGTGGATGGAGGACTTCATGTGGATGAGATCCAAGCTGTCTATCATGTACCCACCCATTTTATATAGAAACTTAGGTGCCCACAGAAACGATCATACGGAAATAGAAACTTACAAGTGACTAACAGAAGAAAACAACAACATTTTGTATTTGCATGCGAAAAGCAACTTTTAACATGCAAACATCTTTTCAATTCCACCCATTTCTTAGAAAAATCATTTTCCTTTAAACGAAATTTCAAATTTCAATCAATATTTTGTTTAGCATGAAATTGTTGGAAGAAAGATCCATTCTCCACCACAAGTACAACAGTATCAAAATCAAAAGAAAGCAGAAAAAATGTGCAACTACGACACAAATATTTGCATGATTTCCTTTTGGTATATTCATGGATTCTTGCCAATCAATTATGCACAAATGAAAAAACTGCTCTCAATAAAATGATTGTTGGAGGGTACATTAATCTAGATTGAAACAAATAAGAACGAAAATCCAACCAAACACATAGAAAACATAATTTTTTACATAAACAATTCCTGCAGGAAAAAATCACGGCACAAGGCGTCAATTAATCTACTATCTAGAGAAGATGGGAAGGATGGAGAAAACTTACAATCAAAACCCTAGATCTCTATCTTTTGGAGGCTCTCAAAAAATATCATTGTATAAGGAAAATGTCTAAAATACTCCTCCAAAGGTCAACTAACACTTGAGCTTTAATAGCATGTGAAACATGGTCATAAGAGCTCAAAAAATTTAATAAACCCAATAGTAATATTTGTGTCATAATTTAAACAATGACGGCTCTCTCCCTCATGGAACCATATATATTATTCTAAATGACCTTTGATTTACATAAAAATCAATGTGGAATTAGGAAATTGACCCCAAACAAGGATCGTTGCCCACGTGGCCCCTATCAACTCAACACTAAACTCGTCCCAAGAAAGCACTGGTTGGATCGACAGTTGGATCGACAGTACACCTTTGATGACCATGCTCTATGCACCCCGATAGAAACCAAATGTTAAGATTGGGTCCTTTCTTTTCATTATCTTTTTTTTCCTTTTTCCTTTCAAAATTCAGGAACCCATATGCCTGGATTTCGCCTACTCCAACAGCACAAGTACAACACAATAAAAGATGAGAAGAATCAAAATCCAAGTTCAACCAAAAAGGAAGAAACTGACTTCTTCAAGAATCTGAGAGTATGCAATCTAAAATTCAAAGAATCAATGAAAATAAAACCAAAAAACAAATAAACCCAAGAACAGATAAAGATCAAATATCAGATATTTTATTTTATTTTTTAAAACACATTCATAAATATCGTTTGGCAAACAGAGCATTTTATAACAAAAAGTAAAGACCTTGCATTGGGTTTCTTTCCCCCTTTTTTTTACTAAATATTTCTTCTCCTTCTACTCTTTCAATTCAAAATTCAAGAATTCCAACATGGCCAATCCGTTCAAATAGAAGAATCAGGCATGGGCAGCAGAAGACGAATGCACCACCTTGTTCTGCCTCCCCACAAGCCACAACAAAGTTCTTCTCCCAAACGAGGGCGGATTTGCCAAAGATTCCAGCCCATTACAGCTTCCACCTCCAAAATTCAATCCCAATTCCCCTCTCCCTCTGCCCAACCACCCAACATCGATTTCCGAAACTGTCCTCCTACCACCAATCCGCTTTAGCTTCATCTCATCAGCTGCTGCCCGTTGCAGAGGCAGTCGGAACGAAAAGGCTCGCCTTGAAGAATCCTCGACAAATGACTTATCCTTCTTCGACCGAAGCCATATCTTCGAAATTGAAAAGCTCTCTCCTTTCCCCTTCCCAATATCAGTTGCATTAGCACTAACACTACAATCTCCATGAATCTCAACTCCCTTACCAGCATTGAAGCCTTCAAACACATCCCTACTTGAAAGGCAATCGCATTCCGACATGGCAGCCCGATGGCCTGGTGTCAACGGCAGAGAAGGCTTCTTACTATGTTTCCTCACAGGCGATCGTATTGCCACTTGCAATACAGAGCTCTCATCCAACACATACTCAAAAGACCCCATTGAAAAACACCTCCTTCCATCCAAATTACAATTGCTACTGTTACTACATTCACCTCCCTCAACAGCAACATCGGCATTCCGAAATTTCCCGAGCTTAACCGGCATGAATCTTGCCTCCTCTTCCGTCTTTCCACCAACATCGCCATCTCCCAAAAAACTCAATTGGGTGCCCTCATTCGGGCTTTCTCTGCCCACATCTATACCCGAACCAATCTCTCTCGAGCTCTCACAGCCTGCCGACTCAAGAACAGGAACGACGGTGGAGTAGTTGCTGCTGCGGCCACTCGAAGAGAATTCAGGCAGCAAGCTGACTCGACAGAGCGGGCATGTCGAGTGCGATAGAAGCCATGTATCGATGCAAACGAGATGGAATGCATGGCTGCATTTGGGGAGCAATCGGAGCTTGTCGTCTGCCTTGAATTCACACAAACAGATAGCACAATCAAATGGGTTTTTCAATCTTATGATGGCTTTGTAGAGGAAAACAGGAAGAGAGTCTAGGAATGACTGATCTACCCCTGCATCATGGAGTTCGAATAGCTGCTGTAGCTGCCCTTGGCGTGCAGTGGCATTGAAAAAATCATCTGGGTCTCTGTCAGAAGGCCTGTAGAAGAATCTCACAAGAAGATGGAGAAGTCCAGAGATGAAGAAGATGACTGCTAGGACTACTACAATGAGGAGAATGCTTGGACTGATATCGTTTTCTGATGGATTGGAGTTGTTTGGTGGGATTAGAGATGGGAAAGGAGAAAGATTATACTCTGATTTGGTTTGGAAAATAACCCAATTCATGGTTGTTGTTTTTTTTTTTTTTAATAGGGAGAAATCACAAGGAGTTTGGATTTCGATGGGATTTAGGTGCTGTCCAAACGCACATCTGAAAGAAAACAAACAAAACATGAAGAGAGAGAAGCCAAAGAAGATTTTATGATCGTTTACCACCATCTAAAAATGGTGGTTACTCTTAACCTTACACGTGGCAAGTGTGTGGAAATCCAAACCGTCCAAATTTCTGAACGGATTGTGGACGGAGCATAACCCAAAAGTTAGACTGGAATTTATGTTTGGAATTTGGATGACTCACTGCTTTGTTCTTAACCGTCCATTGTCGTCCATCAATTAGATGGTTTGGATTTCTTGGTCTGTGTGATTTTGTAGCTATGATCCATCTACAATGTGCCTCACATTTTGGATGGTCTGGATCATAGAGAGAGAGAGAGAGAGAGAGAGAGAGATCGATCTAAGATGGTGGGAATTGGATGAATACGGTTGAAAACTTCTTCGGATGAATGTAGGCTCTTACCAAGTTGATGTTTGTGTTTACTTACGTGACCCCACGAAGAGTTTAGATGGCAAATAAACCTCAGGTTCAACCCTAATAAGGTTTCAATGGTAGTTGTTTAATCTCTATTATTTTTTGTGGTGTTGTCCACTTAAATTTTGGATGTGCTTCATTTTTGAGCTCATGCTCTAGACTAATCTTTCAAAATTAATGGACGGCATAGATTTGAAACATAAATCATTTTAAGAAAAATAAGTTCCATGCGTTAAAAGCTACGTTGTGTAGGTAGAGAGAAATCCCGCGTATCTTGTCAGTGATGACGTGTATCAACTAGAGCATTTAATTTTCCTGCACCTTCACCTTCAACAAAGAAGATCCTCACTCTAGTCAAAATCCATAGGCCTATCAGCTGGAGCATATCATGTGAGGACCTAAGCCTAGGAAGCCTTGACAAATCCACTCCGTACATCTGTTTTGAAAGATCACAATATGATATAATTCTAAAAATTAGACAAATTCAAAACTAAAGTAGGCCACACCAATAAAATAATGGAAGTAAAAATGTCCACCGTTGAAACCTTTTTAAACATGTGACTATATGTTTATATGCCATCCAAATCATTCATAGGGTTATTACCTCTCACTAAACTAGAGGAATAAATATCATTCATCCCAGGCGTCTACTGTAGTGTTTCAAGGCCGTTGGATATAGCTAACATCTTTGTGGACCCCACAACCACATGTCTCTGTACCTGGTCACAGGCAATCCGCTTCCCGTGTCACCGGCCATCCGCTTTCCTCGACCTAACAAATGAAGCTGATTCAGAGTTCTGGCGTACCACAACGAGAGAAACGGTAAGAATGGAGACATGTACAGTAGTAATAGGGTCCACCATGTTGTTTATCCTCCATCTGTCTAATGGGACTTAAATGGAATGAAGAGGCAACCCACTTGATCCAAAACTTAGGTGGGATAAACCATGTGAACTTACATGTTTTAGTTGCATTTTCTTATTTTTCCCCTGTTGTGGCCCACCTTAATCTTGGATTGGGTGTAATTTCATTTTGAACGGTGAAAATGAGGTGGGTCAACTGATGGACGAGATGGATTTTGAATAAACATCACGATAGGCCTCAAAGAGCTCGGTTGTTGCACACTCTTCCAAGAACCACATTGCAGGGAATCGGTCCTAATTATTCGGGAGCAGATTGCATGCCGGGGGACGCGGATTGCGTACCGACAGCGTCCGAGGTAGCTACTGACAGTTCTATGTGAGCCCGAATGATATATATTTGTTTTATCCAAGCCGTTCATCTATTTTTCCAGATCATTATACAGCATGTGCCCAAAATCTAGGCATATCGAAATCCCAAGTGGACCACACAACAAGAAAATAGTGGCGATTGAATTCCCACCATTAAAAACTTCCTCGGGCTCACAGGAAAATAGGGCTATTACCAATCAAATAAACTGTAATCCTTATACAAAACTTTGCCACCCTCAGTGCTCAATCCCAACTGTTTCGTGTGGTATGGCCCACATGATTTTTGAATCCAAATTTTAGAATCTTTCCTACCGTGATCTTTCAAAACAGATGAACGGAGTGGATTTGTCACAGACATCTCCATAGCCATACACAGCCCCTGCACGCACAGGAATATATCTTTGGCTAGGGTCAAAGGCAATGCGCTCAACCTAAAAAATGAAGGCGATCTGAATACTGAGGATGTAGACATGAACCGTAGGAATAGGGTCCACCATGTTGTTTTTATTCCTTATGTCTGCTGGGACTTGCATGGAATCAAGAGACACCTCAAAACCCAGTTTGATCCAAAACATAGGTCGGATACACCATGAGATTTTAGAGGTTTTAGATGCATTTTCCTCTTTTTTTACCCATGTGATGGCCCACCTGAGTCTTGGATCAGACACATTTTTATTGTGCATGGAGATAATGAGGTGAGTCAACTGATGAACGGAGTGGATTTTCAACACACATCAAGATAGGCCCCATGGAGCTCAGTTGTTGCAGATTCTCCGGAGAACCACAGTGCAGGGAATCGGTCCTAGTTTTTCAGAACCGGGTTATCGGTGACCCGGGTCAGGCCCACGGATGTGGGTCCGTCCATATATTTTAAAAGACCACGATAGTACTGGAATCTAAAACTCAGGCAGATCCAAAACTCATGTGGGCCACACCAAATGAAAAAGTAGGAACGGAAATGTCCACCGTTAAAACCTTTCTGGAGCTGACCATGACGTTTATATGCCATACAAACCATTCATAAGGTTATTACCACTGAGATAAACGGTAGGCACAAATATCATCAAGATACAAAACTTCTGTCATCCCTCGAAGTTCAATCCCCACTATTTCATGTGGTATGGCTCACATGAGTTTTGGATCTTCCTGAGATTGACGGAGTGGATTTATCATGGACATTTCAATGGCCCCACATAACCCAGGGTTATTCCTGTGCCCGAGTCAAGATACGTGGACAATTTCCGTCATCAACTTACAATGTTAGTTTTACATCATTTAAAAAATGGTGGTGATTCTTGGAAGGTATCCATGCCCTAATGCAAGGTAGGGCTGGGTTGGACTAAGGCCTGGCTCCTGCTAGGACCTGAAATAGACGTCCTGGGCCAGGTTCGGGTTAGCTAGTTTTGGCCATCATAGGTCAGGTCAAACTCGGGTTGGGGTGGGCGGGTAGCTCAGTGATAAATACAATGCGTTTCAACTAACAGGTCATGGATTTGGAACCCATGTGGTATGTGGTTGTGAGAGTGTGTATTAAAACAAATGAAAATTAAACTCAGTTGGGGTTTTAGTCTACAGGCTCGGCTTGAACAAGTTCTAGCCCAACCCATTGGTGAAATGACATGATGAGATTTGATTGGAGGGCGTATGCTGTGAAAGATGGGTCCGGCCTTTTATAAGACTTTTCAGCCAAGTAGATAAAAGCCTAGGGAAGTCATTTTCTGAGAAATGACTGGACACATGGGATTCCAATGCATTTCTTTATCCTAGCTAAGACTCCTTGCCGACATGCCGTCTTCAGTCTCTACTGTTTGGAGCCTTACAACAGCATATGCACTTACTCAGCTTACCTAATCCTACCACAATAACACCTAGTGTTAGAGTTTAGCTTGAAAAGCAAACAATATGGGCAATCTTTGTTGCGACTCCAACAATGCTATTAGATGGCGAATGATCTTCAACCATCATAAGATGAATGTTGTTATGGGTAAATCTAAACTGAGCTGCATCAAGTCAACTTTAGCATCAATGAATAAAGCCTCAAGCGGGTAACGTCCAAGCCAAGGAACATGTCCGACCCTAGGGTTCTGATAGAACTATGACGCTAACCCGATCTTTTCATAATCTTGTAAAGATCACCTCAGAGCAGTAGCAATATGTCCGAGCCAATCCATCCACGGGCTCAGCTCGGATCGTCGAGTAAGATCTGAGCCAGGGGGTCGGGTTGGATGGGAACCCGATCGGTGATATTAATGTACAATCCCAGTAATGCATATCCAGAGTTATATCTGGCGCACGACCTCCGGCTAACTACCAACCACCGCCACCGCATAATCCTCGCGTAATGGCTATGACCGCACGTTCACCGCGACCCTCAGGTATAAATACAAGTCATTTTTACAAGATTAGGTACGCAATATCTTGCACCCCCACTCTACTCTATGCTACTTAGACCCAGATTCCTTAGCTAACTTTGGCATCATTCCTTAGCCTGACTTTGGCATCGAAGGGTCCCTTGCTTGAGCTAAGGTCTCCTCTGTTTATTGCTGTGCAGGACCACGGTTCGTTCTGAGCAAGCAGGGCTCGATGGAAGGTGATCTAGATTTTTGCATCAACAAATGCCATGAATCGAATGCTTTTCCAAAATGTGTTACAAAGGCATTTGGAAAACTACCTTATAGCTTATTTGGTACTTTATATCTAAAATGCATTGGAATCAAAATCACAAATATACATTAGGGCATTTGAATGGGAGTAAATGGAGGTAAATGAAGGCAAATGGCATTTGAGATGTGTTTAGATGGGAATAAATGCAAGAAAATAAAATGAAATGAAATGAGAGTAAATGGACTTGTAAATGAAATCCTCTCCTTGATAGAGGATTTGGAAGTAAATGACGTGAAATACTTTTTTGAGCGCCCTTGCAAAGTCACATGAGCAAACAAATTAAGGTTCCACTATACACGTCTGCCAAACATGTGACACATTAATAATGCTCTGAAACAATCTAATTTATCAACTAAATCACATCAATGAAATTATCCAAACAATCCAAAGGTTCGCCATTTAAATGTATAGTTAAAAAACAATGGCAAGTTGCTTATTTGCAATCCTTATGTTTGTGGCCCACCTGAGGCTCGAAATTTCTTTATTTTGGATAAAGTATATATTTCAATGGTCTTAATACAGTATGTCTATTAAATATCACATATGTACACTAGTTTAAGGATATTAAAGCTAATTTGGGATATTACATACGCTCTTTTGAATATATTGAAAAATTCCAAATTCCAATTCCTTCCCTCTACTCCACCTAAACAGAATATTTCGATTTCAAGTGTATTTCATTTACTCTTATCCAAGTACAAGTAAGTCATTTACTCCCTATTCATTTAGGTCCAAATCAATTTCCCATTTACCTTCATTTACAAACTCCCAAACAAGCTCGGATCAAAGCGATTTGTGATCATCCATTGTGTTTTCCAGCATGCAGTTAGAATCCCCTCGAATTCAAAAAATTCTACTTGGGAAGTAGGAATACACTGAAATTTTATACCACATTTATAGAAACCTGAATTTGATTAAGTAAATCATGCGTCTTGAATAGCCTAAAATGACATACATTTCTAACATTTTAAATAATCATTGAAACAAGCCCATTCAAATATATATTTGACAAAAAATGAGGCAATTTTAAGACTCAAGTAAGCCACAAAATTGAACTCACTAATTTTTTTAGTACAAGAAGATTTTCGACCCAATTGTGAATTGGAGCATTGCCACAAATCATACCAATGGAATTTATATTACTAACTCAATTTGTGTCCATCAGATTGATAGCCAAGATCAGATCATCAAGTAGGCCATCTAGTTTGGTTTCCCAGATCTGCTCCATCCACAGTAGGGATGATGAGTTTGACAGTCCAGATCAGTGTACACTTATCTCACTTGCGGCAAGCAAGCAATGCATGCAAACCGTACAAAGATGCAGGCGACGTGTATCGTACACTCCCTCCCATTGCTCAGCCCAGTCGATGGGCCTCGCCAAGGCCGTTGTGTAGCTCATAGGCTGGGATGGAGTTGAGCACACCTTAGCCCACTCTATTTTGTAGGTCATGTGGCAACAGGTGGACCTCATGGTGATGGTTTCAAGTTGATCAATCTCCTCAGGTAGGCACCACTTGGAAGAATGGGGATGGGATGCCAATTGATCAGATCTTGAGGACAAATCTGATCACACTCTAACATACCATGTACCAGAATGATCAAGGCCGTACTCTCAAGCTAGCAACATTTGTACATTGAATTTGGACCGTTGGATGTTTATCCGTCTTACTTTGTTGTTCAATTATACATAAGACTAATGAATAGCCATGTGGTCAAACCTATGCGATTAAGATTAGTGTCGGGCATGCCACGGTCATGATCAACTCAAATTTAATTGAACGCTTGCGACCCATGTAACAAATCAGCATATTAGGATTAAACCTGTGAAGATTGATTTGACTATTCAACTACCAATGTTTTAGTTATTAGGTAATTTATAAGGGAAGGTTTGGTCCTTAGATGAGATGTTTTTGACCACTCCGAAACTTAAATATTATCCATGGAGGTACCATTAAGCTTACCCTAAGGATTGACACCATAAACTCCTACTACTAAACTTTAGTCAGAATCCACATGAAATGGGCCATGATATGATGTGAGTTCCATGCAGGCTGTTCAGTCATTGGCTTGCTGGAGTTGAAAATAGGCTGAAATTTTTGTTTGATTGAAAAATCATATCCATCCAATTAGTGGTTTGCAGGTGAGCCATATTCAATGGGTCAAGATCATTTGAATGAATGGTTAGGATCGTCTAATTAAAGAGATGGATCATGCATGGTGGGGCTTGACAAGTGAATGGCTGGATTCATACCAACAACATGTGGTGGGCCCAATCACAGGATACAAACGTCATCATCCCTTTGCATATTATCTATCCTGAAAGCCTGTCCCATTAAATTGCAGTTTTTCATGACTCTTGAAAGTTAGGCCCAAACCAAGCCCGCGGTAGATGGAAGGCATGGATTCAATCTTGGCTTGGGCTTTGAATAGAAGATCTCTATAAATTCAAGCCTCGGATGGGGGATCTGCCTTTCTAACTATTTGGTTTGAAAATCAGTAGATTCGTACACGAACCGAGTTAGCTTGATTAACTCGCTCAACTCAACTTGAAAAAGTTCAATTCGACTTGGTTTGGAATTGACTTCAAGCCAAGTCAAGCTGATTTTTGGAGCTCGAAAAAAAGTCAAGCCGAGTTTGAGCTTCTTTTAAGAAAAAAAAAATTACACACCCACACACTCACGCCGGTGGAATTTCACCACCTATGGGTACTCAAACCCTTGACTGGGAGTTGAAACTCTTGAGAGTCTACCACCCGGGCAAGAGTAAGGACCTAGTCAAGTTTGAGCTTGACCGAGCTAGAATCGACTCAGATCAAACCTCAACTCAAATTGAACTCGGATCGAACTAGTTCAGTGACTTGGTTATTTTGATATTAATGTTGCTCACCAAGTGTTTGATGAAATGACTCAACGAAGTGTTGTTTTAGGTGGATACATTATCCGTGGAAATAGCCGGTGGTGAGAAAGGTATGGATATGAAACAAATCACTACAAAAAAAAACAAACATTATGTGATAAAATTAACATTGGATTTTGATTTTGATGCTAGCTATTGAGTGTTTGATGAAATACCTGTAAACCATTGTTGCGGTTTTGTAAACTATGAGAAATTGAAGGTGCACTTCATGTGTTTGAGAAAATGCCGCACAGGCTCGAACTAGCCCGAGCTGACTGAACCAAGTTGAGGTGGCCAATCAGGCTCAAGGACCGAGCCGAGCCAAGTTTGAGATAGAGTCAACTAGTGGCTGAGCCAAGTCGAGCTGTGCCAAGCTCGACTCGGATCAACTCGTGTATAGCTCTAAAAATCAGGCTATTCAGGCCCACAACACTTAAAAAAATAAACAAATAAATAAATCCAATGGCCCATGATGGGCCTTCTGGCCCGGCCCATAGAAGGACGTAACAATAATACTATTTTCGGGCTGAATGACCATTTTAGGTCCCATTGTTTTACAATCCAGACCATTCATTTGAGGGCCCCACATGAATGAACCAAAGAATCTCATAGGTTGAAAGACCTCAATGACCCATCTTGAGACTCTTTCAAAGTTGAATGTGGACCATTCTTGTATTTCTCTTCTTAACTACCAATCTGTGGGTCACAAATTGAAAAGTTAAGATCGTTCGTTCGATCGACAAGATTTTTGGGTCAGTCCAATGACGGTGAAATGCTGCGCACCAACCGTCTAGATGGCCTAACCATGGGTCACCACTTGCTAGAATTTGAAAATTATCCAACCACGACCCTCACGAAATGAGAGGTGCATCTTTGCACGGTACGCACGGGTCTATATTTCTGATAAGTAGACCCATGGTTCAGTAATCCAAACCGCTATTTGAAGGACTACAACTCAAAATATCCGAGGTAGAAAAATCTCAACCTTTCGATTTCTGGGCTTCTAATCAACAGTTAACAAGAATAATATCAGAACGGTCTACATTCAACTGGCAAAAATAAAAAATAAAAAAATCCTAACTTTGACCGTTGGGATCTCCCAATCTACTATTACTTTTTGGCATACTCCATAAACGGTGGGATTCAACAAACCAACGGTCTCGATTAACTAACAACGGGACCCACTTGTTAGAACTGAAAACCTGCGTGTAATGTCCAAAAACACATCCACGCCTTCTGTTTGCTTCAAATGAACAAATATTCTAATGCTGCATCATTGAACTTCCGGTCAATGATGATAGTTTTTATAGTTGAAATCATAAGGTGGGCTCCACCTAAAATAGTGGGTGGGCCCGTCCTTTAGTCAGAGATACGGATCTTTGTAAAAAAAAAGGAAGCGGATTAGCTGGTGTACATCACATCAGCTATACGGCTGCTGTATTGTTGTCCGCAAGGTTTACAGGTCCTATCAAGAGGTATGTGCTATATTCAAACCGTCCATACATTTGATAATCTCGTCTTAAGGCTTGAGACGAAAAACACAGCAGATATAACTATCAAGTAGACCACACTGAAGAAAGCAGTGGGAGATTCAATGTCTGTCATTGAAACCTATCTTGAAGGACCCGAAGTTTTAGATCAATATGAATTTTTTTACCTCTTAATTCAGGTCTCCATGACATTATGAATAGATTGGATGGAAAATAAACGTTAGGGTGGGGCCTAGGAATTTTTTAACGGTGAAAATCATTATCTCCCTACCATTTGTGGTGTGGTTCAGATAATCTTTAGATATGATTCATTTTTTTGGATAATTCTCTAAAATGATCTCTAAAAATATATGAACAGTGTAGTTATAATAAATACATAACTGCGGGGGCCATGTAACCTTGATCTCCTTTGAACCGTTCGTACAGTTCGGAGCTCGAGGACCGTCAGTGCGCGTCTTCGTACGACACGTACCTACAGCAGCTATATAGCTGGTGTGGGGTACTCCAGCCAATCCGCTTCCAACAAAAAAGGTGGGAGGTGGGCCCACATTTACATCTGCCACCTTCTTGTACCAAGTACCCAGCCATGATAGTAGGCAGGCGTACCTCAAACTGTGGGAATCTTGATTTATTTTTTCTGCGATGTTTGCTTGTTCTACGCTCAACGCACATGTGCCACGACAGAACACGTGTGGAAGATCTGAGCTTTACATCTGGTTGGAAATATAATGTTTAGATCTCATGCATGAAATTTCAGGCAGTTTCAATCATGAGGTGGGCCATAATTTACAAAGTAAACAAACGGTTAAAATAACTTTTCTAGCCGCGACTACTTGTTTTGCATGTGTGGCTGTGATTAGTAAACCTCTGATAATTTCACACGTGTGTGAGTTTTCAGTCCACACGTGCCAGTATGGAACACTTGCTCAAGATCTAAACCCCACGTGTTGTTAGAACCGATGTTTAGATATTGGAACCATTTTACTCGGGCGGGCCACGGTGTACAAAATAAATGGACGGTTAAAACAACTTTCCTGGCCATCCATTTTGTTTTTTATATGCTGTGGCCCACCTTCGTCTGGATTTTAGCTACGAAAAGCCAAAAAATGGAGCCCAGATGATAAAAAGCTCCGATCCCGCACAAATCTTCAATATCAGCATGTGTGGATGGGCAGGGTATGGAATTCTCAGTTCTCACACCCACTTTAATGTAACAAAATAAAAGTCAACTCAACTCTTCAAAGTCTGCGTGCAACTGCACGTGCCAGTCTGGCGCGTGTGCGAAATTTGAGCCTTGCGAAAGTATACTCACTGTGTAGATGACGTGGCCCAACAGTTCATGTGGGTAGACTCATCAGGTGGGCCCGCGCGTGCATTGAATGTGGCACGTGAAACGTCTTTTCGCCTTTTTGAAACCGTTCATTGTTTATTACGTGTGTGGCCCACCTGATGAGCTGACCTGCTTGATACAAAGATGCCAGTTTGGCATTGCTGGCTCTATAATACAAACGGCCGACCATAAAATGAAATAAAATAAGATCGCTTCTCCTGATGGCCACGTTTCTTTCAAGTGAGAAGAGTTCACATATGCACGTCATTTTTACCTGCAATTTGTCACTTTTTCAGAACATCTGAGCCGTCAAAACGATGAACCACACGGAATAGATGAATCTGGTAAAATTCTCTACAATTACTTCTTAAGAGGCCCACTCACGTAAATTGACTCAGACCACCGGTTGTTGATTGATTTTGATGGTGTAGATCGCGTGATGAGTGGACCATTCATTTTTTCCTCTCAGTTGACGTTTATGGTGTGGCCAAAAATTTGGACAGTTCTGATGTTCTATACTAGTGACAGGTTGGAGGGAAAGAAAGCGTTGTATGTAGAAGTTCACAGTACAACGTTGTATATGAACAGTACTTCGAATTTTCCCGTTGAATTATGAGATCTTGTCTAGAGTTACATGCGTATGTAGCATTGCCCATCAACACACAAGCAAGCTTATATGCTGATATGGAAAACGTTTGGAAGATCAGAACGGTCCAATGTGTACATGCCTTAGATTCATCTGGTGGACCTCTCGAAAATAAAAAACTGAATAAATGGAACAACGGTCATTAAGAATATGGGTTGGGTTGGCCCGCGGGTCAACTGGCTCGACCCGCCTCGGAGACGGTTTTGGCCAAGACCTGCAATCTCGGCCTATGAACGGTACTCTCCACCGTACAAATGGTAGGAGGACTGGAATTGGATTGTGACATTTAAATCCAGTGGACCCTTATAAAGAATGTACCACGATTCAAATCCACTCTAACCGGAAAATCTAGCTGTCCCTGACTGTGGGGCCGACTTTGATGTATGTGTCTTACATCCACTGTGTCCATCCGCTTTGAAAGCTCATTTAAGGACATGATGCCAAAAATAAAGTAGATCCAAATCTCAGGTGGACCACACCACAGGGAAGGGTGGTGATTGACCGTTAAAAACTTTTTGTGGGCCACAAAAGTTTTGGATCAAACTGTTGTTTGTGTCATCCCTTCGTCACTGTATTTTTATTTTTTTTTACCTTATCAACAGATTGGATGGAAAATAAACATTCCGGTGGCTCCATTAAGTTTTTAATGGTGGGTATTCAATCACCACTGTTTTCTTTTGTGTGGTCCACCTAAGATTTATATTTGCTTCAATTTTGGATTCATGTCCTAAAATAATCTTTCAAAACGGATGGACGGCGTGGATTTAAGGAAAATATATCACAGTGGGCCCTACAGTCAGGGAACCACCGAAGCGCGCCCAAAATGTTGGGCTAGGGTCGTGCATCAACGTGGTTTATGTTCCCTGGTTCTATATAGCGTGCGCACGAGATGGACTTTCCTGTCTCCTATCGTTCTTCCAACCTGTACGGTTGGATACTAGGCACGTCATTTGTAACCTTTTGACCTACATTAATAAATATAGAAATAAAAAAGAAAGAGTCACCTATGACTGAGGCGCTTTCCAATCACTAACAGACATGCTTTTCAGGCAAAGGAAATTTTTTTATACTCCGGCGAGGGCATACATGATACACAGTCACGTGAAATTGTAGGCTTGTATATATTTAGTTAAAATTAAATTGTTTAAATCATGGGATCCAATTTAGATGTATCATCAACCCAAAACTAAGCTTATCTGATAATCTGACTATCGGATTGGTGCAGATATATTGGACGGTTTAAAATGAAAGTATCCAATGGTTCTGATTCAACAAACAAGTGTGCCCGAATTAAAGCACCATTTAGATTTTGAGAACATGACTTAGAGAATGATGTCCACTTTTATTATATTAATTTGATTTACTGCACACCACGTGGAGAATTCCGGAGTGCATGCGTATTAGGCATCCTAGTCCGCCAGAGTATCAAAGAACTTCGCTTTCTTGCAAGTTACTTGGTCGGAGGCTGCAGCAAAGGTACAATGCTGTCTGTCTGATTGCACCCGCAGAAGAAAAGGGTAGACATTGTCTTCGCACAGTGTCCACAGAGAATCAGTGCGCACATGCCTCTCACCATCTAAAGATGGGGAGCAGCCCGACGTGGGGCCCACCATTATATATATCCATGCCGTCCATCCATTTTTTGATATCATTTCAGATCATGGCCCAAAAGTTAGGCAGATATAAATCCTTAGAGATTGCCTTACCGAAAACAACAGTGATTGAACATCCACCGTTAGACCTTAATTTTTATTGTGCCATCCAACCTAATAAGGTCACAGCAATTGCGGAGGTAAAAATAAATATCGGCTCGATCCAAAACTTTCATGGCCCACGAGAAATTTTGATTAGCCCATTTGTGTTGTTTCATGTAGTATTGTTTACATGATGTGAATATACTAAGGATCATGGATTTCAAATTCCCTGGTTGTTTGGCATTAGAGCTGGGTACAAATGTAACACCCCATACTTTTCAGTACTCGAGTGTTACTAAGTAACGTAATGCAATATAAATACAAAAATAATACAACGTAAACATATACACTGTGGAAGGTTTTTTTTTATATATACTTGTAAGATTTAAGATTTTCATATTGATATGTAACCATAATCTATACTATGTGTATACGCTTACAATATCATAAATATAAATTATAAATTATAGAATTTATAATACATAAAAATAAAACATACTAGAAAGATTTATAGTGGATGACATATTTCAAACAATTTAACAACTTGTATATGATTTAAAACATAACACACGTATCACCATACAAATGATATACAAACAATATATAATAAGCTTCGCTTACTTACATTCATACATTTTATACAGATTAACAATCTGTGGAATTATAAATTAAATATGACAAATTATATAAATGATAATAATAATACAAAATCATAAATGGGACCCACAACATCACTAAAATGCATGCATACGTGAGGGAAATAATAATAGAGAATATGATAATAATAATAATAATAATAATAATAGTATAATATTATTAAAGGTAGTATAACATAATATTTAGTGTTATAGAAATCAGAACATGCCATATTTTCATAATCTGACCATTAAGTCTTAGCTTAAATAGTCCCTTAGGACATTTTAGCCGTTGACGTTCAATTTCGGGCTGATCCGTAAAACAAATCAGCAGGAAATCCATTAACAAGACCTGAAGGAAGTTGTGGGGCCCACCTAGGCTTTGGGTTTGACCGATCTTCGGTCGAAGGCCTTTAGTGAGGCCTATTAAGGGAATGAACGGTGTGGATTTTATCAAATCCACTTGTGGACCCCACATTTTCCTTGCACCTGTACACACTGCAGGAGCACCCGCTGTGCACTGGTCAGCCTAGCACAGTCAAACGGGTCTGACCTGTGACTTCCCGCAAACGGAGAGATTCTCTCCCTCTTTCGTTTTTCATCCTTTCGACGAACAACGTCCCTGAGATTTTGATCGGTGGCCCACCAAATGAAGTCGGATATCTAATCCGAACCGTCCATCGTGTCAGGGAACTCTGCCTGACCAAAAATCAACGGTCATAACAGATTTTATTGCGCACATGGACACACTATCTGCATTGCAAACCATCCCTACAAGCACTAGTTTCCGAAAATGGAAACTGTTTTGGCAGGCCAGCTTGGCGATCCGTGTGCTCGTGCATCTTTCCATCTTAACCGTCCCTTGGAGGGCTATCTCAGTCGTCCATTTTCTTATGGTTTTTCAAGCAAAACCATGTTCGGTTTCGGTTTTGCCCACCGTATTTGGAGGCGGTTTCGGCCAGAGAAGATCCGGGCCACTTGTTGTTGATCCGATGGTCTAGAAAGGTTTAGGGCGAGCATAAGAGGCGTATGGATCGGAGAACAGTAGCTCACCCTCCATTTTCGCAGCCACAACCATGAAACCGGTCATTTCCTCCCTTGCTCGAACCCACCATGAAAACCTCCCTGGAGCTTCACTCCAACCATTCTACAAGCTCCTCTGAGCTCACAAACACCACCTACAACAATTAGTTTGAAGAAATAAACCCCCGTCTGCAATCTGCCATTAACGCTTGCATCTTCTTCCTCGGCGTTTTACCACACTGAGTTGATGCAGTTCGGGTCGGGTCTTGCTGGACGTCCAACTATTTCTACTGGACCTTCAGTAGGTGAAAAGAAAAGAAATGGAGGAAGAAATAGAAGGAAAGAGAGTAGAGAGAGGGTTGACGTGGTGCAGCTGCACCACGTTGCTGACTCAAACTGAGCCGAGGTTGGACTGAGTTGGGCTGGGCTTGGTTCATCTAGTCTCACTGTTGGACGTCCCAGCAGGTAGAAGAAAAAGAGAGAAAGAAAGAGAGGAGAAGGAAAACGGTGGTGGTGGTGACGCTGCTGCCGTTACCGCACCATACAAGCAGGTAGGCTGCACCCTACAGCGAGTGGGCCGCGGTTCGAGTCATGGACACAATGACTCATGTGCGAGTTGTTGGCCAGGTAACACTCCATCCCCTCCCTTCATTTCTTTTCCATTCAACAGCACACAGCTGTTGGAGCTATTGACAGCAAGAATCGGAACCGGATTCGAGCCAGATTCCACTGGTAAAGTTGGGTCGGGACCCGTCCAGACCTCCCTGATACATCTCCCAACTCAGGATGGGCCAAACCAGGCCCAGTTAGGGCCTTGTCTATGGGTGGATTCCCGACTTAAATCGAGCCACCTGTTGGACCAAAAATTTGGTTGGCCTGGTCACTCTAATGTGGGCCCAAATAATCTTGCTCATGGGACCCTTCACTAGACCCATCTTAATGTATTATTGTCATTGTTACTATTAGGATTATTAAAATTAATAATATTAGCCAATTAGTAGGATATTCATGTTAGAACTAGTTAGTATAAACAAGATTTCAACTATCGTATAATAGTGTTCTAATTATCGCCATTAAAATATTATCATTAATGGTAGGTTAAAATATTTACTATCATCATAACGGTCATCATTATCATACCTAACATTGATAGTGGTTTTTCAATTCTCTATATTACTAACATCACGGTTAACCATACAACAATTAGTGCTCAATCCTATGATCCAAGTCTAGGACTGAACATTAGGGTGAAAACCTAGATCTACATCAAATGCATTGTGCGCTGACATTAGCTATTATAAACAAATTATTGTTAATGATATTAGTATAGTATCCATCACCTAAAGATATTATCATAAAGACAAAATAGATTACACTATTACATTGTAATGCTTAAGATTACCATGGTCACAAATATTGGTTACATAACTAAAAATTATAACCAACCATATCATGACGTGGTGTTTGAGCTACACACGTCCTAGTCCAACTCCTAGAACTAAACTCTATGATAAAACCCTAATTCCACATTAAAACCCTAAAAGATGACCCTAGGCCATGATCTTCAATCCTATGTAGTAATTAGAACTAAGGTCTCATTGTACAAGTTCATGATTTGTGGTAGGATACAATTCTAAAGGCGCAAGCTCTTAGCGACACTAGAAGGCAATTTAACACATAAGGTGATGATTCTTCCCCTTGAGCTTTCCATCTTCTCATTAGCTTAAGTTATAGTTTTTATTAAAAATTATAATTGATACATTTCTCTTATAATCACATGTGTTAGCTGGTGGAAATTGAATTGCTATATTGCCTGCTTAATGTTCATCCTGTATATTTGTTCATGCTTGTGGATTATTTGTGTATTGCTTATGGACTTTAAACTAGTACATTAGTAGGAAACCCCCACCTATAAATGTACACCCATACTTAGGATGTAACCCGACTGGTTGTGATTAAAATGGACCTTCGCTTTAATGGTTATTGAGTGGTGGTCTAAATGGATCATTAATGTGGGCCTACCATCCAGGGTTGTTGTGTCCAATAGTTTTCAAGGATGGTCTTTTATCGCATGGTTTTGATACTCGCCCTATGAGGCCTATTTTGATAATTGCCTTATGTGGCTTGTTTGATATCGCCCTATGTGGCTTTGTTCTGGTATTTTCCCTGTATGAGTTCGATGTTTTATACCATACAACCATGCAATGGTAAGCCCCATATACTATAATATGATTGACCACTCGTCGATGGGTTTCTATTAAACATCCTAAGATGGTAGCCTCATGAGCCGGGGATGGTGGTAATGGGACACTATGCCCGAGCTGTCGGTTTACGCTGGGCCTTGCGCTCCCCGTAGTGACCGTGAGCTTATTCTAAAATGGCTGATTGCAATTGGACTAATAATGGGCTGGCAAATCATGTACACATAGCATACTACGACGGTTTGGATCATTATGCCCATACGATTACGCTGCGAGTTGTGCTAATGACCAGCCAATCGATTTATGATGATGACTTAGATCACTCATGCCCATACAATTACGCTGCGTGTTGCGCTGATGACCACTCACATCGTTGGGTGACGACCCCATTGCCTGTCTGGATGTTTTTCCTTGGGCAACGACCGTCCGGATGATTTACTCGGGTCGATGATTGCATTCATGCATCCATGCACCCAATAAGACTGCATTTACTCTGTTTTGGTTGTCTGGATGTTTTATACTATATCTTACCTAATGCGGCGGTGTGTAATCTTGAGGGGAATTCACACTAAGTTGGCCACTCATCCATCAAATATACAACCGTACAGGTAGTACAGGTGGCTTTAGTGATATATATGACTTGATGAGGAGCAGGGTACGATTGCCAGGGATGCATGACTGTATTTACCTGGAGGAGCTGCGTGATCTTGTGGCTTACATTTATATGCTTTCCGCTATTCTTCATGTATTAAATTCTTATAAATCTTGTACTTGTTAAATTCAGAGACATTGGTTTGTATAAGTCATTATGGGCAGCTTCTTGTAAATTTGAATGATAATGAAATTTTCCTTTATATCGATTTGTCCACACTACGCTTATTTGCTTACTCTGATGAAGGAAAAAAAATGTACACTTGAATTCAACCATCCTTTAAAGCTAACACTCGGGTTTTTGGGACACGGGTCATATACTCGGGTCCTGAAAACCGGGGAGTTACAACAAACTAACCTGATCCGAAGGATCCGACCTGAACCGAAGGCATGGATCGGTGCAGTTTGAGTAGAATCAGTCAGATCCGACCGTTCATCGGATTTCGATTTAGATCGTGGTCTATCCGGATCGATCCAAACCGAAATTCGAACCAAATGGATCCGATTCGGCCCGATCCAGATCTATTATTAAGTATATATATTTTTAAAATATTTTTACTCCTTTTACCCTAAGTATATATATAATTTTATTTTATCTTTTTTACTTTTTACTCTACCCAGCAGCACTCGCACTCAAACGGTTGAACCCTAAATCTCCAAAATCCCTCAAATCCCTAAAATCCTTCCCTCAAATCTCTCCCTCTCTTTTTCTCTACCCGAACATGTAACCATCTCGATTCGGCTACTATGATCTATCTCTACCCCAATGAGCGCCGAACTCGGCCATCTTGATCCGGCTACTCAGCAGCCCAGTCCACTCATCATCACCGTTCATCATCTCCATTCATCATGTAGGTACTTAGTTTTCATTTATATATATATATTAGAATGAAAACTTCATTCTCGATTTTATGAGAATTTTTATGAAGCGTTTCATTTGCTTCTCTTCCATGGAAGTTTCATTTTCCCAGAATGTATCCTAATTTTTGGCCTAATTCTTCTTCTGATGATCAATTCAACCTCTGATAAAAAAGATATACCTTATTTATATTTCATCTCTTCAACAAGTTTAGTAATGAGCATAACAACCTTATTGTTCCAATGGAAGCCTGTGTTTTGGACTATTTTGGAGAAGTGACCCACCATTTTTATTTTAAATTTTTTTTTAAAAAAAATAAAAAATCAAGATCGATTCGAACCATACCCAATCCGATCTGACTCGGATCAGATCAAGTCAACAATGGTCCGAATCGGATCAAGTCAGATGACCTGGATTCAATCCCGAATTGGATCGAGTTCCAATCAGGCCATGTAAATTTCGAACTGAGTCGAGTTGGACTCAATCCAATCTGACTCAACTCGATGTCCAGCTCTATTTGGCATCATGGAGTAGTTTAAGGTTTCAAATCCAAGAGGTTTTAAATCCCCCTCAAAGAGGAGGGGGTTTGAAATCCTAAGAGCTTGAATTATATCTAAAATCCTTCTAAGAATTGCATGTGTAATATATGTTACTATACTATTAAACTATTAGGCACATGGCCCACTAATGATGTCCCAAAACAACTAGATTATCAATTGCATCACTATAATTACTTTAATATGATGATTAGTGTCATCCAAACATTGTCCATGTAAATCAACGGTTAAAAATTGTTTGTTAGTCACATGAACATGATCTCGTGCTTGTAGTCCATCTGAGACTTGAAATTTCATCATTTTTGGGCAAAATATATATTTTAACAAACTTATTACAACCATTATACCAAACATTACATATGTTAACTAATTAGAGATATTAAAGTTGATTTAGTAATCAAATTCAAACTCCTATAAATATACCATGCATAGCTATTTTTTTATTAAAGTTGATTCTCAACCCAGGGTTCATTTTCAAATCAAAGGGGTTTTAAATCCAAGGGGTTCCAAATCCACACTCCCAAATGGGCCCTAATATATCAAGGTGGGCCTCATTGTTAGGGCCAAATCATGGTGGGAGCGGCCAAGCTGCATCTAATTTTAGAGAAAGCTAATTAAGTGAGCCCTGGCCTCACCCAAGATAATGTGGCCCTTATTGCAAGCTCACTTTGATGCATGTATTCTACATCGATGCGTTGTCTGTTCAATTTTTCATATAGTTTCAGAGCATGAGCCTAAAATCGAAATTGAACCAAATCTTACATAAACCAATAGAAAACTATTGTGATTGACCTTTTTTTTTTTTTTGTGGCTAACAGTTTTGAATCAAGTTGATTGTTGCATGGTCCAAGAAAGAACCAGATGCAAATTTCAGGTGGTCCATGTAACATCAAATAATGGTTATTAAAAGTCTCTATTTTGAAAACATCTTAAGGTCTACAATAATGTTTATTGACCATCCAACCTATAGATAAGGTCACATAGACCTTGATGAAAGGGGAAAACAAATTTCAGCTTTTTTCAAAACTTTCGCGGCCCACAAGAGGATTTTAACGACCAATAATCACTATTTACCGTACTATGATCCACCCCAAATATGTATCCGTTTAATTTTTAGTACCATATCTTAAAATAAGCTGGAAAAACATATAGACGGCCTGGATATACAATACATATATGGAGGTAGGCCCTATGGTACATCACTGGTTCCGGGTCGTAGCCAAATCGCTGTTGATGGATCCAAACCGATCGCCTCAGCTGGGGACCACCATAGAAAAGTCCTGGGTCCGTCGGTTTATTTTACTTTTACTAGTGGGAGCACGGGGCCACATTAATAATTGCTCACGT
Organism: Magnolia sinica; assembly: GCF_029962835.1. NCBI lineage: Eukaryota > Viridiplantae > Streptophyta > Magnoliopsida > Magnoliales > Magnoliaceae > Magnolia > Magnolia sinica. The sequence goes on from NC_080581.1 coordinate 10,231,229, forward strand.
GTTTTATTTGAAAGAATGCAAGTATACTCGCTGCGCTGAGCTGGAGGCTGCCCGTGCCAAATTGGCACACGAAATAGAAGTTATTCATCAGGTAAGGCACACTCGTATAAGATAAATGGACGGTTCCAAAGAAATGATCAACGGTCCATATTCAGCGTACTGGTGTGGATGCTTCTTTGATGCATGGAACAACCTGGTTTTTTGTACATTGCATGCTCATCGGACCTGATGAATGGTCCAAATCACGCACACGTGTGACACCTTGTATAGAGGCTACTTTGAGTGGTTTCTGTTCACAGCCCAATAAGTGGGCCATTCATGGAGGGGCAAGAGGCCAAACTCTCATCTTCCACATGATCACAACCATTTCAAATGATGCAGGCCCTACCATAATATATGTGTTTTATCCATGCCGTCCATCCATTCTGCTAGATCATTTTAGGGCATGATTCTAAAAATGAGGCTGATCTGAATCTCAGACGGACCACACCACAGGAAAAAGCGGTGATTTTACGCCCACCAATGATCAAAAACTGTTGTAGCCTATCAGGAAAATTTTAATGGTGGGCGTTCAATCACTACTGTTTCCTGTGGTGTGGTCCACCTGAGGTTTGAATCTGCCTCATTTTGGGCTCATGTCCTAAAGTGATCTGAAAAATGGATGGACGGCGTGGATAACACATACATCATGGTGAGGCCCACAGAGCGACGGTGTTGTGTGGTACACTGCTCAATCCGAGTCCGTCGCAATCGCTTGCCAAGATTCCTGCGACTATCCGTTTTGGATGCTCCCGAGGTGTACGCTACCGTCCTCTTTCTTACGAAAAAAGCTTTAATACTCTGGCAGAGCGTGATGGATGATACACTTGCACTTAGAAATTGCATTCTTAGCAAAAAAAGAAATTAAAATTAAATTGTAAAAATTATTGAATCCATTTTCGACATATCATGAATAAAAAATTAAGGAAATTTGATCACCTGACTATCAGATTTGTAGACATTTATTGGACGGTTAAAATTGAAAAAATCCATTGGTCTTATTTCAGTAGCTTAGTGCCTACAATCAGAGGTTTCGGATTTTTAAATAAAGTTTATTTTTAAAAATATACTTATTATATACAGAGAATTCCAATTTAAACGGTTTAATTTGAGTCAATGCATGCTAAATATGCAAATGCCGAGTGCATGCGTATAAAGCTTCATACTCCGCCAGAGTATCAAATAACTCCCCCGTTCTTAAACCATCCATTCTCCGCCATTAAAAAACCGTTGTATCAACCTTCTTTTCTCTGAGCGCTCTCCGTTCCTGTTCTATTCCCGGCAATCTTTTTCTTCCTTTTGGGGAAGAAATAGATACGGGTTTTGATCGAAAGTAGCAACAAATGCTAAAACTGTAAATGGGTATTGGAGAAATCGATATCTGAAGGAGGAATTTCATCTAGGCTGTCGTTTCTCCGGGGGAAAATTAAGGAAATTTGAAAAAAAAAAAAAAAGGGGGTCTTTTTCTTGTTCTTGACCATTTACAAGTGTCTTTGACCATTTGTATTGATTTTTAGTGAGACATTTTGATTTGGGTTGTTGTTATTTGGGTGGAATTTGAAGGACAGAGAGCTCTGGGATTTTTTAGCATCTTCGGCAACTCAAGTGAATCTAAAATATGGGATTTTGATTTTTTTTTTTTTTTTGTTATTATTTTGATGAAAATTGAGGAATTTTGTTGAGAGAGAAAATGGGTATATTTCATATTTCTCATTTGTAGTGTCGGTCGCAGAATCAGATGTTGGGTTGATATGAAAAAAATGAGAATTTTATAGATTTTGTTTTTGGTAAATCTTGTTGGTCCCTTTGAAGTTAATGAGATTTCTAAGCATCATGGGCAATTCGTTTGGATGCTCAGCATCAGGAGAGCGTCTGGTATCTGCCGCCAGAGACGGGGATCTTCAGGAAGCCAAGGCTCTGTTGGAATACAATCCCCGCCTTGTGAGGTACTCGACGTTCGGTGTCCGTAATTCCCCCCTTCATCACTCTGCAGCGCAGGGCCACCATGAGGTAAGTCATACATTTGTTGATCTGTTCATGCAATTTTCTTTCCTTATTTGAATTCACCGCATTGTACAAATTTGTTGGTTTTTATTAATATTTCTTCATGAATGTGATTTATGTTGCTGGTGTCTGAAGATTGTCTCTCTGTTGCTTGAATCTGGTGTTGAAACCAATCTAAGGAACTATCGTGGGCAGGTTAGATAAATCCCAGCTTTACCTTCAAAGGTGGGATCTTTTTTATTTTTTTTTTATTTTTCAGGTGGGGGGTGTTTGGAAACTTAATTGAGCTGGATTGCGATTCATTCAATTTGTAATGGAGGAAAGGAAAATGTAGGGTGGCAACTTTTAGTTCACAATGACAAACAAACCAGATTACAATTCTGTGAATTTCAAGTTGTAGTTGAAACGGTAGTGATTGTGATTTGGGATTAGTCCTTCATTATGAATGGAGCGGATCTAGCCACATTTCGGTTATTATCTCTTTATTCAATTGAATTATTGCATTTCTGTGAGATTCAAAATCCAAACAGGCTTAGCGTTATTTGTTTTGGTGCCGGTTTGTGAGAATTAACAACATGTTTGTTTCTCTCTTTGGGGCAAAGCACATTGTCAAAGTGACTTCGATGCTTTGTCCAAATTGCTGAATTTTCATTTCACCCAGCATTCGGTACAGCCGTTTCCCATCACAAAGGAATCTAGATCATTCATTTGGTGTGACAAAATGTTTGGGATTTGTAGCTAAGTATCCCATTGGACAATCCAATCCATCTGAATGTTTGCCTGGAAATGCATCTTTAAAAATAAAGCATGGTGACAATCCATACAAAAAAGGAAAAGTCCACTGAATGGATGGCTGTGATGTTCAATGAAGGATATTTTTGGTCTGTTGCACATAATAGGTGGGGTCCACCAGATGAATAATCTGAAAGGTGGGCCCCACCCCTACAGAATGCTCCCCCATTCATGAATTCTGGTAGCTTGAGCCGAGCATTGTATAATGCTGCTACCATTCTAGCCATTGATTGCCCATTATACATGTTTCGGACCATTGTATAATGCTGCTACCATTTTAGCCATTGATTGCCCATTAGACATGCTTCGTATCATTCAATTTGAAAAGGTTCATGCTTCAAAATGGAAACTGGAGGATATTTATCTTTGCCATTTCATTGGATTGCTTTTCACTAGAGAACTGTGTGCTGTGTTGTGAAACAGACTGCTCTAATGCAAGCCTGTCTATATGGTCACTGGGAGGTTGTTCAGACTCTGGTGCTTTTCCGAGCCAATGTAAGATGTTGGCTATAGCTTACAATTTCCCATATATGACAGAATTCATACTAGCGTAAAAAGACAGCAAATAACTCCCTCAATATATTTGGGCATTGGATTTTAGATTCACAAAGCAGATTATCTCAATGGAGGTACAGCTCTCCACTTTGCAGCATTGAATGGGCATTCTTGTTGCATCCGTCTCCTCCTTGCCGATTATGTTCCAAGTATACCTGACTTCTGGGACATCATAATGAAAAGATCTGCCCAAGAAGATTCTACAATCAACTTTGACAAGGGGTACATGGTCTACAAACTTGACTTTCTTCTTCTTCTTCTTCTTTTTTCCACGAGCATGGCAGACTCATATGAGATCCGAACCTATCATCAGCTATGCTTTACCTTGGATGGGCCATACCCCAAAAATGACATCTACCGGGCAATCCTAACCATTCTATTATAAGACTTTTGAGGAAAGAAATTTGATGTCTATAGAAAAAGCCAACCAAGGATCCTTTGATTATCCACTTTTTTTTCCCCCTAAAAACAGAAAAATCATCCAACCCGAGCAGCTTGAAACCAGTGTGAATTTTGGGATGTGGTCCATCCAATGTAAGGCCTATCTCATGAACGGTTCAATCTTGACCATGTTGGCCACATGTTCTTCAGACAGTGAGTCAGAGATAAGCAAAAGAAAGTGACAAACTTACTAGGTTCTTTTTTCCGTATTGCATGTCTCCTTTGCCTGATACATTGGCAATGTCTTTCTTCTTGTTTGTGTAATTGCAGTTCTCTTGATAGAATACTTAATAAACCGGCAGATGGAGGCATAACAGCCCTCCACATGGCAGCACTAAACGGCCACTTTGATACTGTACAATTATTGTTGGACTTGGGGGCTTGTGTTTCCAAGGTCACCGTGAAGGATGGGACGACGATTGACCTGATTGGTAATCCCTTCTACTTGTATTCATGGAATATCATTGAAGTTCCTTTCCGTTATTAACTTTTCAGACTATCAACATCTCACACATCATCACTTCAAAATGCCTGGAACTGGGGTTCATAAGCTTTGAGCTCTCTGTGTATTGGCTTGTGCGAAGAGAGTAGGATTTCAAACCCTACACCCATGGGTAGCCTTAGCTTCATCCTGCTTTAGTGTTTAATGGGGGATGGCATTTGAGTGTAGACACTGGATTGGGTATAACGTGTGGTGAAGAATTTGCTGTTGATAACATCAGTGGTTGCCTTCATTGAGGAAAGTTCGCACTTGATAGTTTCTATTATATCTCACATGTTATCAAGGAGGACGTTGAGAATGAGTTGTATTCCTAGTTGCACAATCCTTTTAATCAGGTGTCACCCCTGCTTTGATTTGTGCTTCAAACTCGCACTCCCTGACCTGTTTCCTTGTTGTTTATACTTGCTAGCATTTTGAGACAAACACTTCCCTGCTCCCACACCCGAATTTAGAGCTGGACACGAATTGATTAGCTGACCAGTCAGCTTGACTTGACTCGGCTTGAAGCTAGGTTTGGGTCGAGTTGAGCTGGTTTTTGGGAGCTCAAAAAAAATTCGAGCCGAGTCTAACTCGGTTCGAATCGGCTTGGTGACTCGGTCGCTTAACATAAATAGGACCACTTGGTCGCTTAACATAAATAGGACCACTTGGTATTATTTCGAATGAATGCCCGAGCGAACAACCCCGCGCCGAGCCCTACTGCCCTAGCCCCTTTCCTCTCTCTCTCTCTCTACCCGAGCGAGCAACTGAGCGGCCCGAGCTCGAGCCCTAGCCCCCTTTCCCCTTTCCCATTTCTCTTCTCTCTCTGTTTGAGCTGTCAATCCCTGACCCCCAAGCCTGTCCTTGCCTCCGTCCGAGCAAGTCACTGCCCTGCGCGCCCGTCCAGGCGTCCCTGCCTCAGTTCAAGCCCCTCGCTTTCTTGCGCGCCCATATGTCCAGATTGTCCTTGCCTCTCCGTCCACCCCGGTAACACTTGCTCTCCTCTCTCATTGTCCATCGAAAGCTCGAGCGCGAATGCAGCTCGAGTTGGCACGAGCTACTGACTGAATCGAGCCGAGCTGGCTAGTCAAGCTTGAGGACCGAGCCTAGCCGAGTTCGAACTAGAGTTGGTTGTTGGTTGAACCAAGCCGAGCTTTGCCATGCTTGACTCTTGTCCAACTCTACCCGAATTTGTTGTTGCTTCGCTTCATGCTTTGTGCAACTATAGTTTTGTCCTCTTACTGTAGCTAGGGAGGCTAAAATTCTTTGATCCCATGATCCACCTATGGTTTTGGATGACCATGTTTTGTGTTCAAAGCCACTCCCCTTTTTTTTATTCAAGTGCTTGCATTCTCCCTTTTCTCCATCATGAGATGAATAAGCATTGCCGTAGTGTAAAGTAGACGATATCGAGCTGTTGAATGTCACCATAAAGCACTCGAGTTTTATTTTTTATTTTTTTATGAATTAAAGCATTAGGGTATGTTACTCTTGTATGGATGTTGCGTATGGGTCTAGGCGTCAAGCTTTCTTTTCCTTCAAATTTCATTGTTTGGGGACATGACAATATATTTTAAAGTTTCATAATTACATCAAATTTCATGATATGGATTGAGGTGGTGAGAAGGGATGTGAAAACTCGTTCACTTATTAAGGATAGGGTAATGTAGCAAATGTCATAGAAAAACACCCACACACAATTGATGCAAGCAAAGCAAAATCAGAAAAGAACAGAGCCAAGCAAAAACCTAGAAGCTAAAGGGCAAAAGAAGAGATGGGGCACAAGATTTATGTGGTTTGGAAATATGCCTACGTCCATCGGGTAGCAATGCGGGGCTTTCTTTTGCATTAAAACAAGAGAAATTAGAGGATATAAGGCACACCTCTCTTCCACTCTTTCACTATGCGAGGAATCTCTCACAAGGAATCATAGGAAGATTACCCTCTCGTTACAAGTGTTCCCCTTATATGGACAACGCATCAACCTAAGAGAGCCTAGCTGAAACCTCCGAAACCTGTATCGAAGTTAGGCTTCATCGTTCATATGTAGAGAGAGAGAGAGAGAGAGAGAGAGAGAGAGAGAGAGAGAGAGAGAGAGAGAGAGAGACTTCCTAAAGAGGAAACGCTATATGTGTAATACTTCTCCACTGCCTTAGCATTCTCCCATTTGAAGACTAGTTTCTCTAATAGTATAAAAAACAATCCCAATAACAGTTTCCCAAACGTCACCAATCACTAGGTGACGACAAGAAGAAGCCTACCCCAAATAAACTTCTTCGTCGCAATAGCAGCATATTCGCTACGTCATCGTGGGTGTAAATCTTTTGCAATGAGATTTGTCCATCTTCCACCATGTCACGAACAAAGTTATTACTGTTCATTGATATGCTTGGTTTGAGCATGAAATATCAGATTTTAATATGCAAATCCACAGTTAGAAGATAATGAAAACCTGGAGCAAATTTAACAGACGCCAACATGTTATTATTATAAAGATTAGAAGAAAACCATCTTCTAGTTGATAGAATTAGAAAACAATAATTCTATTGGATAATCCAAAATATGGAAATGGAAACCCCTATGGAATCCTCGGGAACCAGAGAACCACATAATTCAGCAGTTGACCTGCCTCTTGTAGCCATGGAATTCTACATTTGAAAAGATTTTTTTTAAAAACTTTTTTATTGGGAAATGGTCTCTCTCTCTCTCTCTCTCTCTCTCTCTCTCTCTCTCTCTCTCTCTCTCTCTCTCTCTCTCTGTACTGAAAATCTAGGGAAAAGAAATCCCTCTCCCCCCTTTTTGGTTTTCTCAAAAAAAAAAAAAAAACACCATCACACTGGGGGAATTCATATTCTTTTCCATTGTTTTTCACCCAAAGAAATAGGACTAACCGACAATCTCATTTAGCTTTATTTACTTGAGAAACTATCATTGAGTGGTTCATGCATTATGCATTTTGTGTATATATAGGCGTGGTTGTACACGAGGATTCCCAATTTGAATACAAATCATGCTTGCCATAGGCTACGCCTGTCCTTAACTAAGACTTGCTTGCTAAATAAGTTTTACGAGGGAAAGGAAACCAACTAATCAAAGAAGCGTACACAGTTCATATTGCATGAGCTAAAGACCTTATATTTTGTATTGGTCTATAGAAACCAGACTGCCCACCAATTGGTTCACTTATTGGACTACCCTAGTGGAACATGGGCTCAACAGTCCATCTGGACCATTATTTTAGCCATCCAATTGATCACACCTGGTCACAGATCATTCGGACACTTGTCAATATTTGGATCCAGTGTTGCCAGCATGTGGGGTCTGCTTTTGGACTTCCTCTGATATACACATTGGATGGGTTGCCACTATAAGCTTTCATGTTCAGTTATTATGCTGAGGACTTTCTTAAGGGAGAAATTGATACCATGTTATTAGTCATTAGCTACTTCCTAAATTTTGAAACTAGTTTTTATCCAATCAGCCTAATGGTTTTTTTTTATTTTATTTTATTTTAAATTTTTTAAAGAAAAAAAAAAAAAAGAAAAAAGAAGAAGAGTTGAAGACACAGCTATTTCTACGTTTACTTTTGTGCTGTTATATGAACCTTAAGCTAAGGATATGCACAGAAACTTCGAGCCTTGAGTACAAACAAGTAGGCCCCAACGTCTCCGTGATCCAGGCAATTGATCCAATGTGACCCAACTTGGATAGATCGTACCCCAAAAATCCGTTTCCTTCAATGCTTGTAGCCATCCAATCCTTGGTCTTTTTCCACTGAATTGCAGCATAGTTGTATTTTCATCTTAACCTTCTATTTCCAAGCCACCAGTAGAAGGTTTAGTATTGTTCGATCATGAGACATTTCAGAGAGTCCCAATCTGTGGGGTGGCCCAGCAGACGGAAGGCCTGGATCCATGGGCCCCACTGTTTGAAACTTGACACTTGAAGGATATTCTGCATGTCCTTGGTTCGAGATTCTTATAATTCCCCCTCTTTTATTCTTATTGTATTTTTGTTTTCATTTTTCTTCTTTCTGACACCCGCAAGTGCATGAATTCCTAAGCAACCCTATAAGGAAAGAAAGACACACACATTTATAAAGGAGAGCGATATAGGCATTAGGATAGCCAACTGTCCAGTACTCAAAACTATGCAATAAGATACAATTCAGTGAGGTTTGATAAACCCATATGCATGTACAAGGCATATACCATCCACATGCTATTATGGCAAATAAGTGGTGTCCAAGCCATTTATCAGGTATGTCCGACCTTGAAGATGTTCCCATCCAAAAATCAGGCTGGTTTACTCATCAGGTGGACCACAAAATTATTTTTATTATTATTTTTTAAAAAAAGGTCCACATCTTAATAAAATTCAGCCAAGTTTTCTTCAACGGTACATTTATTTCACAAACCATGGCCCACCTGATTGGTGAAATGACCCGATTCTTGGGCCAGGTGATCTACAAAGAAACACCCCTCTGATGCATGGATTGGATCATGTAGGCCATATAGTTAACATGTTGGAAAATAATGCTCTCATCAATTCATAGAATTTTTTCAAAAAGTTTTCATTAACCTATGTGTGCATTTGGTGGGCCTTTCTTTCTGTGATTACCTAGTTCTGTGAATGCTTCATATCTATTTAGATGAGCATCTGAACAGGATTTGATTGTTTCTACAATTACGGGTCCTTTATAAGATGGTCTAGTTGTTGCCATATTGGCAGGTGCAGGAAGCACACCCCTTCATTATGCTGCTTGTGGTGGAAATGCACAGTGTTGTCAGGTATGTAGATTGATCTTGAATATACTGTCTTATTTCGGAAGCCCTCTCATGAAATTGCGCTTATTCCATGCATATTTGCAAATGCAGGTTCTGATTTCAAGGGGAGCCAGCTTGACTGCCAAAAATGCAAATGGGTATGTATTGGATTCTTGGTCGATTTGCTAGTTTCAGACAGCTCATGCAAACCAATCTATGTGTGAAATAGCACACTGCGGATGCTTGGAATGTGGTGTAGACTCCACATGTCGTGCCTTAGGGCCTATTTGGACGCAATTTCTGCAAAAGGGATTTTCCTGCAAAAGCAATGTTTTCGTCAAGTTGCTGAAAACCATGATGGTTGGTTTTTGTCAAGTGGGCTTTTTAGAGCCTATTTTGTCTGTTGGTTTTGAAAACAACAATTTTGGGTCAATTTCCAAATGGGCCACAAAAACAATGGTTTTGTCTATGAACAGCTATTTTGACGGTGCATCCAAACAGTCCCTTGGGCTCTCATGGTGCTTGATATATGGCACCGTATTGTTATCTACTGCCTCAGTATCGTGAAACATAGCATCATTTCTGGCAACACAAATGACAGACAAGAAACATTTCTATAATTAAAATACAAATTTGAGAGAGTAGGTCATGTAACATATTCCACTGCAGAGTGCACACATTGTGATTTCATCAACTGTCTGATATCTAGAATAAGATTTTCCAAGCTCACACATACATCTACATGCGTCCATTCATGCCAATTTGGAACGTGTACTGGACAGCCGAGCCAGGTGTCGGGTGTACACCACTGTGGATGACCTGGCCCAAAAACAGGCCAGTCCGATTGTCCACTCAGTGGATCCGGTGTAATGTACAGATCAGATATCCCACATGCATGCCAGGTTGGCACAATGGTTGCTTAGGTATCCCACACGTGCTACGTTCGCATGTGATTTTGCGTGTTGTCTTTCGACCATTTGAAAAGGAAAAAAAAAAAGAAGAAGGTGAATATGGAAATTCTTTCCAAAGAATGCCCTCTTTATTGTCAAAAAGGACCACAAGACCGACCCAAGATTAAGTGGTGAATCTTTGCCAGGAAAATCCTACCGACACCCAAAAAAAAAAGAAAAAAAGAAAAAAAAGAAAAGAAAAGAGAAGGAGAGAGAGAGAGAGAGAGAGAGAGAGAGAGAGAGAGAGAGAGTCACCACATCCATCACACAACCACTCAATGGACGGAGATATTTGTTATCCAGGCATATCCTCCTGCAATGGTTAGAGTAAGGATCGTGTGATTGAACATGCCATCTTGGTTTCTTTGAACATCATAGCAGTTTTCTTATCCTTTCCATTCCTTCTTTCTTAATGATCTGAAAGCATGCTTTTGTTGTTGTTTTGTGCAATTTTCATAGGTGGACTCCATCAATGGTTGCTCGTTCGTGGCATAGGAATTGCCTCAACAGGATACTGAATAACAACAATCCAGAAGGCCATTTGAATATTCTCCCTTCGCCATATATATCCCTCCCCCTTATGAGCATCGTTAAAATTGCCAGGTGAGTGAGCGATAAGCTTTCATGTCTTTCGTAGAGCTACTCAACGTGAATTGTCCTTCATTTCATCTTTCATCCTTTGAATAGTATTGTGGAATTAGTCAATGAGTACTGCTAAATGTTCTTTTCTTACTTTGAAATCTCTCATAAATATAGATAAGGTCACTAATAGGTCGGTCTGCCCTTTTGTGCCTGTCGATCTGGCCTGGCCCACCATTTTCTGGGCTTGGGCCTGATTTCAGCCCTATAAATAAAATCTAGGCCAGCTCAGATTTGACAGAATTTTCTATTGAAGCCTGGACAGAGCCCCAAGGCATTGTTTATGGGAGTCATGCACCAAGCTTGGCATTGATGTTTGTGCCCATAGGCAGCAACAGGACATTGGTCAAAATGAATGTTTTGAATAGTGTATGCTTATGAGCTTACTGTAGCTTTCGCACCATGTAGCACGTGAAATTGGCATAACACACGTACACTACATGCTATTTTCCACTAAAATAGTAAAATCAGTTATGTTTTCATTGATTCATTTCTTTTTTCTATTTTTCACTAAAGATTAGTTAACATTTCAATTATTATAGTGAAATAATATGAACGAGTATATCTTTCAAAAAGAATGATTTACCTATTATTTTTATTAAAAATCTAGAAATATGTGTCGCTAACGCTACACACTAGTAGCCTACTCCTCAAGCTTCAAAGGGGTGAATGCTACATTGCTCTCTATTCGCTATTAAAGAACAGATCAAAGCGAACAATGTTCCCCTCTTGCCACAAAGGTGGAAAATTACTACACCTGGTTGAATAATCTTGGACAGTTCAAATGAATAGAAGGAAAAAACCATGGAAAGCCATGAAGCAATTCAAATCTATCGTACAAAGGAAAATCGTTGTGTTCACTTTCACCGTGTGGGCAAAGCATGTCAGCCTTCACCACACTCATTGGTGTTAAGGTGCTCATTGATCTGGGGTGACCCATAGGTGGTGAAATCCCACTATGGAGTGAGTGCAGGTGTGTGTGTATGAAAAAAAAGAAGAAGGGTGCTCATCGATCTGAGCCTAGGTCACCTGGAACATAATTCAGTTTGTGGTATTTAGAATGGAAATTCTAGGAATGTTGGTGATTTAGGTAACAATGATCCGGGCTTCCATTAGAATGGCTAGCACTTGGAGAGGCCATTCCCAATTGATTGGATGATCCGAACCATGGAAAAGTTGCCTGTACTGTACCATTGGGCAGTAAAGAATGTACTGTTTCTAAAATTGTGTATTGACCATATGGTTAGCGGATGTTGTCGGTTCCTCTCTGCATTGTCTGGACCATCCAATCAATCTGGGTTCTTGTTAGTGAAATATCCAAGAGGTGGCCATTCAAAAGGACGGGACTGATGAGTAGTATTACTGTATTAGTACCGTTAAAACTATTAGTCTATTACTTATGTATGATTTGCTTGCTTGCAGAGAATGCGGATGGAGGGATGGTGATCCACTTCCAACATGTGTTGATCCATGTGCTGTTTGTTTAGAAATGAAATGCACGGTCACTGCAGAAGGTATGCTGCTTCTGAAATTTACTGCTGCTAGTGTAGGATTTTGATGCATCTGAGACTGTTGTTTGGCCGTTGAATTGTTTTACAACATTCCGAATGTTATGATCTTTGCTAAGACTGTGATTCTCTCATGTGAGTTTTGTAAGCTATTTGTTTCTGAAAAAAAAAAAATTATCCATCTTTTCTTACTGGCAGCGTCTCATCCACCGTGCACATTGCATACATGTGTTGATCAAGACCGCTGGAATGTGGTTGGCATTGTGGATGGAGCATATCCTGAAATCAGACTTGCTGAATTATCCTAAACATCCAATTGGTGGCCATCAAATGGATGGTTGGAAAGAAAACGGTCAGCGGTCCAAATTTAACAGCCCATATCAGTGTGATTTTCATCATAACCTCCATCCGCAATGGACCGGAGGATTTGGACAGTCTGGGTTGATTTTTTGTGATCATTTACATCTGCAATGGGCTCCACCATTTGGGTAGGCTGGATTATCTGACACATTTGCCGATTGTACAATAGATGAGTGTTGGCTACTTAAGAAACGACGGAGAAGTGCATATTCCAGCTCTCGAAAATTTTGAGGACATTCTAAATGTTGGTATTGCTTAGAATGTGATTTTCTCAAGTGGGTCTTGTTTGAAATTTTTAACTGCTTTCCAGATGCTACTAAACATGGGTCCTGTTCATGGATTGCCGACCCATCCGAGTTGGATGCGGCTTGTCCGAGTTAACTTTGACTCAGTCAAGTCAAGTCCAATCCGGTTCAGCACCATGGGCCAGCATTGAAAATTCCTGACCCAGATGAGTCACGTACCCTACTCTAGCCAAGTCCCAACTCGACTGAGTCGCCGAGTCTTCAAACCATGGAGTCCCATTAGTTGATTTGCTTTTGAAAATTTTGATTGCATTCTAATTATTATCAGTCTTCTTGTCTGATCTATAAAATCACATCCAATTCGTTCTCATGACGCAGGCTGCAGACATGAATTCTGCACCAGATGTGCATTGTACCTTTGTTCTACCAACAGCAGGTCCACGGCCGGCCCACCTGGCTCGATCGCATGCCCTCTCTGTCGGCATGGAATCGTTTCCTTCGTCAAGCTTCCCGGCACAAATCCAATCAAGGAAATGGCACGGATGAACTTATCATTGCCTTCGTGCACCCCATATCATAGTGAAGGTCCAGAGCCTGCTTCAGTGTCGACCCCATTCTGCAAACCCGAATTCAGTTGCACTCGAATCACACCGCTTTCTGCATCTTCCTTTTGGTCCCTCAGCTGCCAGAAGTTCCCATCAATGAAACTCAACTCGAGCCTTTGCATTGGAGCTCCAGATACCAGCCCGTCTTTGGTCACTTGTGTGAGTGATAGGCGAACAAATTCACTATTAGGTAGGTGCTCCAGATCTAGTTTGCGGCGATCGGCTTCTCATGGTGAGAGGCGATCATGGTTCCCCTTCAATTCATGCGCTGCTACTAGCAATGGTTGAAAATTGCCTGGACCACGACCGTACTTTTCTTGCTTGGTCCGGTGAGTTTGATTCTCAGAGATTTGAAGCCCAACTCGCGCTTTTACACGAAGCACGTATACCAACCTGACAATTGAGGGACACCCGAGTGGCATATATGGTGGGCCGCGCCATGAAGATGGACTTCCTGTGGACCACATGTTTTGTTGAATTGGAACATTTGATCAAGGTAGACAAGATGTAAATGTCAGGATCATCCATTGATGATGGGCCCCACATGCATAGTTGAATGTGGATCATCAGCGAGTCTCCTCAAACTCGTTCCATGATTAATGGGCCAGCCTGGTTTTTGCATATATCCATGGCGGGGCGCCTTACGAACAGCTCAGATGGCCCACTACTAGTAAGGTGGCAATGGGTGCTAAGTGTGAAGGTGATGTAGGCTTTTGATGCAGTAATAACAAACGTTTGATTTTTCATCCATTAATTTAAGATTTGATTGTGTAATTGATTTTTTTTCTATCAATGCAAGTTTGTAAATGCAGTATTTATCCGTCACACACACACACACACACACACACACACACAGGGAAATGGTACTATGAGGTCGGCCTCATGGGAATTTCGCATGAGGTCAAGCAGTGTGGGCCCCACCGTGATGTGCATAAAAAATCAACACCATTCATTTGATGGGTCCCCAATAGGTTATAGGATATCCCAAAAATCAGCCATATACGGAACTCAAGTGGGCCATACCATCTAAGCCATGCGAAGACATGCCTAAAACATATAAAAGTACTTGGTGGGGCTCACCTGAGATTTGGATGCAGCTGAAACTTGGTCTTACACCTCATCCAAGTGGGACACATACAATGAATGTTTTGGATTTGTAAACCCCATCTCGGTGGGCCCAACAGTTGGTCTTACCCCTCAACTGTTGTATGTGGTGTGGCCCACCCAAGCCATTGACTTTTTTTTTAAGCCTGTGGCCCACCATGAAATGTTGCATCTAACTGACGGGGTAGATTTTGGACGCACATCACGGTGGGGCCCACACAGCTCGATCCCACGACGTCAACCTCATAGTACCATTTCCCATATATACAAATGATTATGAATGTTTTAATGGAGGGTAACCCCTCTCGATTTTTTATGTGGTGTGGCCCACAAAAGTCACGGATTGACTTGATTTTTAAGCCCTAGGCCCACCATGGAATGATGCATCTGACTGATGGGGTGGATGTTTGACATACATCATGGCGGGGCCCACACAGCTCAACCTCATGGGAAGTTTCCATGAGCTCGACCGCATAAAACCTGAACCTTAGAGCGAGAGATATGAGGAGTTGCTGATCAGGTTTGTGAACTTTGATACTCTGGGTGGATAATACACAGGCGCCAAGTGATTTGAATTAAATTGTCCAAATTATGGGTCCAGTTTAGATGTGTGGTGTGCAAAAAACGATGCTTGTTCGATTTTCTGACTATTGGATTGGTGGGCATTCATTGAACGGTTGAAAATGAAAAATATCCAATGGTCCTGTTTCATCATCAGAGTGTCTATGAATCAGAGGCTAGGGTTGTTCAAATCAATCTGGTGTTATGACTGTAATTTAGTCAGTTTGATTTGAGTTAATGCCATGTCTTACTGCCTGTGTATCAAGTGTCATGCTCTGGCAGAGTATGTAGTGGGCATAGTTTTATGGAAGCCTTCCTTGCATATAATTGCATTTGCAGTGGTGTGTGCATCGACCATCTGGACCGTGCATTATGTCTAGGACGCTCTTCACAGGCTGCCTTGAAAAATTCGTACTGATTGATGATCCAAACTGTCCAGTCAGCGGCATGCAAAATTAGATGGGCGAGATCGTTTACTATGGATGGGGCCTGTTTGCTGCTGACTTCTGCACAGTAGCTAAAGAAGGGAGTGGACCTAATGGATGGTCCGGATGGATGACGTGGATGCCAACGAGTGCAAATGCAACTAGTTGCATTTGAAGGTTCCATGCACTGAGCCCACCTAAGATCATTTTTCATAAACAAGTTTTAAATAACTCATTACGCTGAGGAAACTCTGGGGGGCCCACCGTCATTTATGTATTTTATCCACTCCGTCCATCCATTTTAACAGATAATTTTAGGACTTGAATCCAAAATTGGATTAAAAAATATCCAAAGCTCAATTGGACCACACCACAGGGAAGAGTGCATTGAATTTCTACCGTTGAAAATTTCTTAGGAGCCACAGAAGTCTTGGGTCAAGCTGACTTTTATGTTTTCCCTTCATCCATATCTTTGTGATCTTATGAACAGGTTGGATGACAAATAAACGTTGCTGTGGGCCCTAGGAAGGTTTCAATGGTGGAAATCGATAGTTGCATTGTTTTATGTGGTGTGGTCCATTGATCTTTGGATATACTTCAATTTTGGGATCAACCCTTAAAATAATATGGAAAAACGGATGGACGGCATGGATAAACCACATACGTTCACAGTGGGCCCAACACAGTTTACTCAGTACGATAAAAGCTTACTGAGTTACTCAGTACGCAATCCGTTTTCTACCAGTTGCTACAGGCGCAGGACGCACTGAAGCATTTCGACTACTCTGGATGTTTGGGCATTTGCATACGCCGGGTTTGAATTGTAAAGGATAGGGTCATCACAGCTACCTTACGGGACCATCTTCCCACCTTTGGATGACACGCTTGTCAAAGATCTGACCATTGGAAGATAGCGGACAAGCAGATCACACTGGCACGTATTAGAAAATAGGTTTGTAGTAAAAAAGAAAAAAATCCAACGGTTAAAATTCATTTTCATTATCTAAAATTGCGTGGTTCGTGTACATTCCTGATTTTCATTATCTAACATTTCCAGTGTGGGACATAGTGAGCTGCTTAGATGGATCGCTGCGTGCCATCCAATGGTGCGATCAGGGCCCCACATGGCAGCATTGATGCTTAGCCAATCATTGTATTTAACATTAAATGTCAGAACTTGCTCAAAGCAGCTGTATGTGAATGCCAAAGCTAAATGATATAAGTATTATAAAAACTTTTTAATCCAAGAGTCCACGAACATGATCTCTCTCGCTTATGTGACTCTACGCAACACAATCTAAATTCTTAACGTTGCTAAAGACCATGGAAAACCACTATTTTCCGAAAACTTGTATAAATATCACTCCATAAAAAAGTCAAAACCCTACATCCAAGTCATGTCAGCGCCTATACTAATTATTGAATATGCTTATAACTATGCCAAATAGTCTGCATCTACAACTATACCAAATTTCATCTACAATACCAAACCAAGTTTTATCTTATCCATGAAACCATGAACAATTGTCTTTTTTGTTTCGTTTTTTTTAGCTCCCACCATAATTTTTAATCCTTAGTTTATTTTACCACCTTTCATCCATAGTGTTCAGCTTAATTGGGAAAAAAATCGCTTAGTTTTAAATAGAAGATTGAGGAGCTTTACTACCCCATCATAGGTGGTTTTGTTATCTCATCTCATCATGAATTGAACCGGCAACTATTCCACACATCACGACCAACTCACTACGAAACTTAATTCTGATTGGGAAACAAATGAATTGTGGTCCTTCAAGCCGATCATAAATATCATTATTATAAAAATTATTAATAGAAGAAAACTTTCTACTTACACAAGTATTAAAAAAAAACTCATGATTGGGAAAAAATAACCAACTCTTACCCTGTTTCGCAAATCACTTACACAGTGTAAACTGATGGTTGAAAGGATAATTGAATCCTGGCTCAACCTCCGATACATAAATTAAAATTAATAGGTACATTTCAATGTAGGGAATACCAACAATTCAATCAAAATCTCTATAGTGGACTATAGTAGCACATCTTACTCACAAAACAACCAATCTAAGAGGTACTATAGTAGCACATATTACTCGCACAAGACTATAGCAGCACATATATAACTCACGCAAACAACCAATCTAAGCTCTGGCTTACACAAATACCCTAATTTGAATGAATCGGAAAAAACAACCAATCTAAGCTCTGGCTTACACATGATTATGAGAAAATAAAGTATTTATGGTGGGGAGGATTCTATGGATGGCTTAAATCATCATACGGCTTCCAACGTGGGGCCGGGCAGGTGACAGACGCTGGATGCTGAGTCACGTGGAGGGAAAACGACCTCTCGTGGGAAGGACTTGCAATAGATTCACATGGGAATACCGTACGTCCAAACAGCTGGTTGAACGTGCTCCACAAGAACTATCGGAAGTTGCGCGAATATACCGATCGGCCAAGCAATACACAGGCCCACTAGAGATGCTTACGAATGCAATCCATTTTCCATTCGAAAGATCTGAGGCCCACTGTTGCAACTGATCTACACCTTCCTTGATGTGGACCCCACCCATTAATCTTACGGTTCAAGGCCCATGATATAAATAGTAGGTGTGCGGAACATACACCTCAGCTCGGGGTGTATGTACGGCGTATATATATATCGATAGCCCGAATATACACAGGATCACTAGCTACTGGCGAGTGTAGCTCTCGTTCCATTGCAAAGACTAGAGGCCCACCGCAGCAGTTTCACGCTCTCAGTATGCCGTGGGTTCAAAAATCTTCCTAGGTTTATGCTTCATAGCATATACACTGAATATCAGGTGTAAGAAACAAATACGTTGTTTTCGGTGTATGTGCGACGAATATACTCAGACGAGTATACAATGGATCATTGGATACTGATGAGTGCACCCTACCTTCTATCAGAAACTTGGAAGGCCCACCAGAACAGCTGCACACCTTCAGTTTGATGTGGGCCCTACACAACTTCGTAATCTTATGCTTAATATCACATGCACCGAATGGCATTAGTACGAAACATACGAGTCATTTTCGGTGTATGCGTGATGAATATACTGATAGCCTTGAGTATACACCGGATCGTTAGATACTTACACGAGTCCATCCCACCGTCTATCAGAAAATAGGGAGGCCCACTAGAGCAGTTGTACACCTACAGTTTGAAGTGGGCCCATCTCATCTTCTTAATCTTATGATTTATAGCACATGTACTGAATGGCAGGTGAAGGAAGCGTACACGTCCACTTTCGGTGCATGTGTTATAAATACACCGATTGCCTGAATATAAACAGGATCATAAGATACAGATGAGTGCACCCCACCTCTCGTACAGTTGGGATGCACACCAGAGCAGCTGCACACCTTCAGTTTGATGTGGGGTCCACTAATCATCTTAGTCTCACGGTTCATGGCCATGCACTGCATAGATGATTTGTGAAATATATACCTCACTTTCGAAATATATACCTCACTTTCGGTGTATGTACTATAGTCAATACAATGTAAGAACTACGATCATTTAATCTGTAAGAACGTTTTGCCAACATAAAACTCACATGCGCCACGAGCATCCAAATACAAAAACAAAAATGCACTATATTTCAAACTATGCCCATCAAGAGAACAACAAGATAATCAAAATTACAACTGAGAATCCAACGGTGGAGACTGCTGCAATTGTGGTAGACATTCATCAACCTTCAAACCTAACATCTTCAGATAATATTACAACTGAAATAACAAAAGACAAGAAAATAAAAATATACTGAGAGTGCATGCATTGCAGAGGGTTTACGGTCTTACAAGTCTTCAGGGTTCAGGGCTATGTTTTTTGAAAAAAATCCAAGCTCAAGAGGGATAGACGGAGAGGAAAAAGATAGGAGGATTGACTAGAGTGAAAATGCTCGGTAAAACTAGAAACGGAGTAGAGAGCGGCCACGAAGACTTTTCAAGCACTGAAAAGTCTTGCAAGGTCAAGAAAAACGAAAAAAAAAAAAAGAAAAACAGAAAAGAGAGAAGCTCAAGCAGGATAGCACCAACCATTACCATTTATGGGTTGGTTTTTTCTTTTCCATTTCTTATAGGATTCTAACCCAAGGAGCAAAAATAGAAAAGTCTTGCATTTGAAGTGGGAGTCATTAGGGGAGGAAAATGATGGAGATGGGGAAGGGAAGAGATAACAGAAATGACACGGCATGTTGAGATAGTGTGTAAGTGCAGGAAAGAAGACTGAGATGTTTTGAAGGGATGAAGAGCGTTTTCTAGTGCAGTTGAGTAGGGATTGAGAGGGTTTTATATAGCAGTTGGGTTGTAGAAATAAATGAAAAGATACTTGCAAAAACTAGCCCCTCTAATTTCTTGCAATTGTAAATACATCCTCCTGATTTGTAGTGTTGCAAGTTTAAAGGAATTTTACTGAAGGATAAAAACATCATCCTTTGTGTGGGCCCCACTATTATGTTTAAACGGTATCCAAATCATCTAGCGACCGTAAATATTAGGCAGTAAAACAATTAGGTTAATTCAATTATTGGGTGGGCCACATGCACCGCCTTTCATTTTAAGTGGTGAGCATATGATTGTTGAATAAGCGTGATTTTGTGGGGTTTTTCATTTTTAAGGAGTGAACGGGCTGGATGACATGCTGTAATGCAGGGGGCAGACGGTAAATTTCTTATAGATAATGGTGTTATCGAATCAGAGAAGATCTATTCGGGAGGATTTTACAATTGTCAGAAATCAGGAGGGTGGCGATTACAATTATTTCATATCTTAAAAACGACTGCGCTTGCATGGCTTGCATGGCACGCCGAGGGCCTGACTTGCGGTAACTAATTGCTACATTGGACATAGCTACATCAGATCGACACCGTCCATCAGTAGAGACATCAAACATTTACCGTGGATCTAAAAACTAATTCAACTCAAAGACTTCAGTGGGCCATACCATAGGAAAATACTTAAAAGCATGCCTAACACCATAAATTCACGTGGTATGGACCACATGAGTATCTACATGTCATTATTTTTGTGGAATCTATCCATTGTGATGTGGGACCCTCAGATGAGTGGATTGGATTCATATGCAATAGACGGTTGACCCCTAAGCAATTTAGATTATTTTAATGGTGAAAATTCCCATATCAAGTGTTTTCCATAGCGTAGCAAGTCTGAGCATTGAATCTATTGATATTTGGTCCATATGCAAACAAAAGTGTCTAACCTGATGGATGGATTTGATCTCATCCATACAAATTCATTTACATGTGAAGCCTCCGCATCCGTACGAAAGATACGAAAGTCACGCAAGTGTTTCGAACTGAAAATGCTCAGGACTTCTGACATCCCAAATCGGTGTTTATCAACTGCACTCACGAAAAAGGATCTGGTTCGTCCACCTAGCTAGATGGGCTAGAGAGAGTACAATTGTCCTTATTCGAGTACACTCCCTCACACGTGGAACACCCGTCGCACATGTGCACCTGCTCATCGTTTCATTAAGAAAATGTAATCGTAAGGTGGGCCACATGATTGGACTCAATGGGACAAGACGGTTTTACTCAACGTACAGGTGTGGACCACGCAGTGAGTGGATCAGATTGATTTTCAAGAAAGGTGGTCTTCATGTATGATATTGATTTCATACTGGATCTGCATTTTTGGATCAATAGATTATCTTTTTTTTATGGCCATCGAATGGACGGTTAAAATGAAAAGATTCAACTGCTCGATTGATCAATCGAATGTTCATTTGAAGGACAGTCAGAATTGTTAAATCTACTAAGTTATTGTTATGTGGCCCACCCTTTTTGGGCCCACGTTTTGGACCGTTTGAACTGAGCTAAATGCATGCAACGTGTTTATGCGGTTGATGTACCACATTCTAGCAGAGCAAGAGAAGGGGCGAGGCGGATTGCGTCCTACGACTCTACCCCGCGCGTCTCCAGCTGGGAACGGGCAGGAGCTTTGAGTGGCAACCCTGATGTATGGGTATTATCCACACCGTCCATCAATTTTTTCGTATCATTTTAGTTTATAATAAAATAAAATTGAGCCAGATAAAAGCTAAAGTCGACCACACCACAGGAAGAAGCGATGATAATGATTCTCACCGTTGAAAATATTCAAGAGCCCACCGTAATTTTTATTTGCCATCCAACCTACTCATAAATTTAAATAGACCTGGATGAAGAGGAAACACAAATCTCAGCTCCATCCAAAATTTCTGTGGCCCCTAAGAAGTTTTCAACGGTAAGAGTGTAATCCATATTGTGTGGTCCATTTGAGCTTTTTATGTACCTAATATTTGGTCCAATAGCCTAAAATGATACTGAACAATGAATGGACAGTGTGAATAAGACCCATAAATCACAGTGGCCACTAAAAGCTCCTGCCCGGGGGTAGGACGCAATCCGCGTCCGAGATGGGGAAACAAAGAGGAGTTATTTGGTATCATAGCATGGGGAAGAGCGTAATACTGCTTACACCTGCATACAGAGATTGTACAGGGGCCAGCTCAAACGGTGGGACCCACTATAGATGGGTCACATCTTGAAACTAAGGTTGATTAGATGTTAAAGATCTTTTAGATCAATGGACACTTTGCTTGTTGAATATGGACCCTTGTCTGTTTCCCATCTTGTCCGTCCATCGTTTATAATCACCAATCAGCCATTTCTAGTAATAATTTTAGTGGAACTTTAGAGTATAACCCCATCTACGGTAGTGGCCCATCATTTGGATGGTATAACTTGATCTACACTTGTGCTGCGCGTTTGCTCATGGGTATGGTCATCCAAGTCAGCCAGAGTATAAAAAGCTCTCGTGGCATATGGGCCATGCGTAAGACAACCAATTTCATGTGGAAAATTCATGAGCCATTATTTTGACCGTACAAACTTAAGATAACCCACCTAAAATCTCACATGGACCAAATCAACCGGAACGATTTAAAATTGCTTCCAAAACTTCTAATTCCACATGAGGTGGCCCACCTGAGTTCTGTATCCGTGTGATTTTTGTAGATTCTCCTCATCATGGTGACTCACATCTGATTAACGGGTTAGATGAAAGATAGACAGCAAAGTGGCCCCACACAAAGCTACGGTTGTCATCTCATCCACATGGTGTTGTGGCCGATCGAAGTTGTGGGTCTAGGTGATTTTTGTTCTAGAACCTAAAATCGAGGATAGGCATAAAGGGGAGGGCCCCACACACTTGGGAGGATTCCAGTCCGAACGAAAGGAAAGGGTTTGAGACTGCAAGTACAGTGAGGCAGTAGGAGCGCAGTAATGCGTCCCACACATCACAAAACACCTTGCCAGAACCACATCTTTTACCTCCCTACTCACGCAATTCGAGAAACGTACTCGCAGTTTTTTTCAAAAGGGCGTCTTTGAAGAGAATAAGAGAGCCAGCTCTTGTCTCTATCGCTGTTGCACGGCCTCTGACCGATCTTCGAGTATCTTGACTTGTTGTACGGTAAAAGGGTTCCTTCACTTCTGCTCATCTTTTTAATTATTTTTAGGTCAAATCACAGCCATCGGTTTTCTAACCTATGGATGGATGGTTGGGATTGCCTCATATAACTGATTGCTTAAAATGGTTGGTTGGACCTGTTTTGTTAGAAATGATGTGATCCGTCTATTTTAAAAGTTATTTATCCGATGGTTGGAATTGTCCGATGAAGTGATATTTTTGCATGATATCCCATGAAGTTTACGATAGACCTAATGGACGGTCGAGATCTATAATTTATAGTGCTTAGTCATGTAATTTTCTCCTTTCACACGTGTACCATACACGTGGGACATGTGTATGATGATCTGAACCATGCATCTTACCTGGAACGCATTTGCTTGGCTGCTAATAATAGTTTACGTGGGCCATTTGTGGTGGTCAATCAATCGTTCAAAATACCAGGCACATTGATTGGACTGCAGAAATGGCATACACTCAGTTGTGCCGTATGGTCCTGCAGAGAAGCACTCCCTGGCAAAACGGATGGACGGTGTGGATATAAACCATATACATCAAGGTGGGCCCTACAGTCACGGATGCCCCCCGACCTCGGTGTTTCCCCCGAATGCGCCGAATCAACGTCCCGTCCGCTGCGGCGAACTCAGCTATAAGTGTACTACTATCTTGAACGAATAAAGGGACAGGATCTACTGGAATGTACCGTGCCTCTGTGTCACTGACGCACTCGTGGTGTACATCTAAACCGTTCATTTAATAGGCCAATTAGTGAATGAGCAAGAACCGGAGTTTAAGCTGCTAAGAAAATACTAGACCTTTAAGTGGTTTCATACAAATGGACGGTTTTAGTCACCCACATCCATTGAGATAGGTCCATTATTAGACGATTACGATTTATTTATCGAAGAAACTTCTGATTTGTACCCAATCAACGGATGAAAATCCATGACGTACGGTTCGTATCATCGTAGACGTTGTACCGTGCCTTTTGGTACACGGATCGGGAGGCACGAAAATTCCGTGCCCAGCTCTCATAATCTAGTCAGAACTACAATACACCTCATAGTCATTCCATTCCGTTCAAACTACAGCAAAATACCACAACCCTTGCACGTGCAAATGCATGCATGCACTATCATACCATAAGCCGCATTACTACATGCATGTCAGAACTGGCACGTACCAACTCACCACAACGTGTGCATGCATACATGACCATGATCAGATACATGCATTGCCATATAGAGACTGGCCACAAGATCTTTCGTCCAGTTTGGAGTGAGAAAACACATAGAACGGTTTTGTATAGTTTAGGGCTCTATATATAGACTGTGAGACTTATGGGGTTGTAATTATTCTTGCACATGTGCCAGAGAATCCTGCTCGGATACTGGGAAAGCCTTCCGCAGTAAGTTCCTGCACTGGAAACCTAAGTGGGGCCACCGTGATTTTTGTGATAAATCTATGCCGTCCATCGGTTTTGTAATCTTATTTTAAGACTTAAACTAAAAGTGAGGAGGATCCAAGACTCAGATGGGCTGCACTAAAGGAAAAGCTGGGTAGGGAAATTCCCACCGTTGAAACCTCCCTGGGGTAGACAGGGATGTTTACATGCCATCCATACCGTTCATAACGTCATTACTACTGGGATGAGCTGAAATGCCCCACGAATATTTCAACTGTGGAAGTTCAATCCTCACGTTTTCATCCCACTTGAGTGTTGGATCCGGTTCAATTTTTTCCCCGTATTCTAAAATGATCTCAAATTACGAATGGACCGTGCGGATTTCTAACAAACATCACGATGGGCCCCACCCAAGTTTTCCATGAACTTCGTGCGAAAGGCTTTCACAGGAAATCCGCGTCCGCCTGGACATGACATTTCCCAGTGCTTATGTGTGCATGACTTCTGCTTATGTGTGCATGACTTCTGCTTAGACACATTTCTCAATACATACCGTCCAACATGTGGGCCCAACGTTGGATGTGGCCTAAACCAGGAACCATACTGAAGGGATGATGATCCTAACCGTCTGTTTTTCCGGGGTATATGGGGCGGTTGAAAAGAGTGGGAATGTTCTACAGCAATGGTCGTGAATCCCTGAATCATTGTGACTTGGGGTTATTTTTTTCCCATTGTGGCCCGTCATTTCGAGGGTGTGGATTTGAATTACATGCATCACTTGTCAACAAGCGTATGATATGCCATAGTTTGATAGAATATGTCATCGTTTCTCTATAGATTACACCATTTACGGTGGGTCACATTATTTGGATGGTCAGGATCGAAATCAATGCATGTGTATGACGTACTATGCTCTACATGTAATTCCTGTATTAGAGCAGTGAGGCCCGATTTTTCAGTTGGTTTGGATTGATCTACGTGTATGCACCATGTACAGTGGACGGGGTATAACCACGTGACGTTAGCAAAGCATGTATGATATGATCTCTATCTCATGTGGCCTTTCCTGTAGATGGTTTGGATTGATTTCCATGCATGCAACATGTACAATGGAGGAACCCGATGTAGTGCGGGTCGTGGACAATTTCATAGTCAAGATGGATTAGAAAAGGCCGCTAAATTACAGAAGTGATGTGGAGTGTCAGTGCAGACGTATTTCAAAAATTGGAATGAGCTATCGTATGTACCATAAATGATTTTACCTGATTTAGATCGTCGGTACAGACGTATTTCAAAAACTGAAATGAGCTATCGTATGTATCCTATATGATTTTGAGGTAAGACAAGACAATTTAGCAACCCAACGAGCAGGGTTACCTATGCTGAATTTACAAAATACCACTAGGTGTGTAGTCAAAATCCTATTTTAATTTCATTTACTAATTCTAGTAAGTTTTAATTTGGGCATAACTGTTCATTGGTTGGGTTTGAGGAGTCGTGCCAATATAAAAAGTGTACGCATATTATGAACCATGATAGTGTATAAATAATAATTACACTTTATAATAAGTTGCTATTGAGTTTTAGTGGTAGTTTATTTCTGAAACTTCTTCGATAGCTTGGTATCCTGTTTAAATTTAAAGTGGTGTAATTTCGTTTTTCATTATTAATTAAATTATTTTTATTTTCTTTCCTAGCGAGTAGTCTAAACAGCTCGCTAGATCAGGAACAGTTACCCCCAGAAGATGGTGATCGACATCATGTCCTTCCCTGCGTTAGAACCTTTCCTGGCCCACATTAAATTACATGCATGCAACATTTGCACGTACAACGGAGGAACCCTTCGTGCAGATGGCTTGGATTGATTTGCATGCATGCAAATTACAACATGTACGTACAACGGATTGCGTGATCCCAAATGACATAAACGGTACGTACTCTAGCAAGGATGGTATATTCTCTCTCTAGTTTGGATTGATTTGCATGCATGCAACGTGTACAACGGATGAGTGCATAACAAAATGACAGACCCTATTATAACAAGAATGGTATACCATCTCTCTCACATGTGGCCCTTCCTGTAGATGGTTTGGATTGATTTGCATGCATGCAACGTGTACAACCGTGGAGTGCATTTCCAAATGACATGCCGTACTCTACGAAAAATAGTATACTCTCTCTCTCTCTCTCATATGTCCCCTTCCCCGGGTTCCAGCGGATCAGGTGAGACCCTGGACTCAACCAAGACGGTGCTGCTCTTACCGTGTGGCCCACTTCGATCTATGTATTCTGTATCCATGCCGTCTATCCGTTTTTTCAGATCGTTCTAGTGAATTATTCCAAAAATGAAGCAGAACTAATTGTCAGGTGGACCATATCATAAGAAAAAGTGGTAAGTGACCATTGGTGGGCTACAAAAGTTCTGGATCAATTTGATATTTGTTTTTACCTTTCATCCAAGCTTGTGTGACCTTATTAACAGATTGGATGGCTAATAAAAACTATAAAGAAACATTTAGTACACCCTAAGAAGTTTTATTTATTTATTCATTTTCCCTGTGGTATGGTCCACCGTATAATTGAATCTGCTTCATTTTTGGGATAATTCTTTAAAATAATTTGTATAAACAGATGGACAGAGTGGACACAGATTAAATACATCAAGGTGGGCCATACCTAGGCTGAGGCCGGATTCTCACCTAATCCGGTCCCTCCTGGGGAATGGTTTGGATTGATTTGCATGCATGCAAGATGTACAACGGTGGAGTGCATGACCAAATCTCTCTCTCTCTCTCTCTCTCATGTGCCCCTTCCCATAAATGGTTTGGATTGATTTGCATGCATGCAAGATGTACAACGGTGGAGCGCAAGACCAAATCTCTCTCTCTCATGTAGCCCTTCCCATAGATTGTTTGGATTGATTTCATGCATGCAACATGTACAAATGACATCCGTACTCTAACAAAGATGGTATACTCTATCTCTCTCTCTCTCTCTTCCCTATTTTAAATTGTTTAGATTGATTTACATGCATGCAACATGCACATGTAACGTGTGCATAACCACGTAACATTCCATGGTCTAACAATGCATGGTATTGTTCCTCTCCCTCTCTCAGTATATGAGGCCCTGACAATAAGCATCATCATCATCATGACCATCCAGACATGACAACACATGGCAAATCACTCTACTCTCGCCAGAGACGACTGCAGACACCCTCTTACGTAAGATTTAGAAAAACAGCCCGTTTCAGGCCTGCCCTGTGCCTGTTCGTAGATTTTACCACCTCTCATTAATGTAAGCCTACCTATCCTGCGCACACCCTCGCCCACTCATGTGGATTTCTCATTAATCACATCTGTTTCCCGTTTTGTGCTACCTCAGCTGCAGCTTTCTCTCTTGCGTAAGCTGAATATCCTCATTCTGGCCCATTTATGCTACTCTCTTCTGATGGTGGGAAACGGATTGGCTACTCCCCCTTGACACCAGCCCCGTTGCTGATGGTCGGTGCTCTGTGGGACCCACGATGATGTATATGTTTCATCCATTCCGTTCATCCATTTTTACAGATCATTTTAGGACTTCATACGAAAAATGAGAGTGATATAAATATCAAGTGGACCACACCACATTAAAAAATAGCGATTGGATATCCACCATTAAAATCCTCGTAAGGCCCACTGTACTGTTTATTTGACATCCAATCTGTTGATTAGGTCATACAGGCCAAGATTAAGGGAAAAAACAAAAATTAGCATGATCCAAAACTTTTATAGCCCCCAAAATATTTTTAATGTTCGACCCTCATTCAAAACTGTTTCCTGTAATGTGGTCCACTTGAGACTTGAATATAACTCATTTTTGGTTTCATATCGTCAAATGATCTGTAAAAATAAATGGACGGCATGGATGAAACACATACATCATGGTGGGCCCACAGAGCACCGACCATCAGCCATTGGCTGGTGTCAGGGGGAGTAGCCAATCCGTTTCTGGGTGGAAGCATTTGCACACTTTTGGAGTTCAAATACCTGCATAGATCCATACGTGTGGAAGACTGGACCATGCATCTGATGCCAGTCAAATCTGACCATGGGTGGGCCACACTTGTACGAACAATTTGAACCGTTGGTCTATTTCTCTTAACACTTTAAGTGTTATATACCAGTGTGGTCCACCTAGTTATGGTTCGGAGTGGACCTTTAGATATGGAATATTCTACATTATTGGTAGTGTGTCATGATCAGATCAGATCTGATTTCATACACGTGTGCCTCGTTTCCTCGTATGAGGTGAGTGCATATGTGGCATACGAGAGGAGAATACCTTTTATACTCTGGCAGAGTGTGTTGGATGATATGCAAGCACTTAGAGTTTACATGCGTGGCATACAAGTAACTCAAGTTAAGCTGTCCAAAATATTTGTTCCACTTTAAATGTATCATGAACCAAAAATAAAAGTTTATTTGGTTATACGGCTAACACGTTGGTGGGCATTTATTAGAAAGTTAAAAATGAAGAATATCCACAGTTTGGTAACTTTAGTTATTATACGCGACGTTTACTTTTTCTGATTGCAAGAGTATCAAGTATCATACTCTGTCAGAGTATCTAATAACTCCCGAGAGGGGCAGCTAATTGATGTACTCTGCCACGGAATGATGGCTCACACGACTGCACTTACAAATCGTTGCAAATTTCTGTTCCTAAGACATGCTATTAAAATCAGGTTGAATAAATACTCTGATCAGTGGAGACTTTGACCGTTGAATATTTATTTACTTAAACTGTTCATTTCCTGCCTACAAATCAGCTATTTAGTAGGTATAGTGCATGACCCATCTAAAAGTGGGTCCCCACAATATCCACATTTTAATTTGAGTTATGTACATGGGACACGTATGCAATTTTTTAGTGCATGTGTACGACATGATTGCTTTGATGCAAGTGACGGTGAGTCTGGCCTGTCTCTCAATTCAGGCCCACCATGTTGTTGTCCATGTTACGTCCACCCCACTCATCAGCTGCTCTGTCAACTCCAGGCTCAGGTGCTAAAATTCAACATAGGTGAGCTACACCAGAGGGAACAATGGCCATGTTAAGCCAATCATAGGTTTTGTTCGTGGGCTTGGATGGAAACTGAACCTAATTATTAAGTGTAATTGATAATGATGATGGGAAGTTAAAAATTAGCCTAACCCAAAACCAGAGCTGGGCATCGGTCCGGGTTGGACTGGATTCGGCCTAACCCGGTCAGATCCAAAATTCTAATAGGCTAACCCGAAATCGATCCGATCCAAGACTGAGTCCAGGTCACTTGACTCGGACAGATCCGATGCTTGATTTATTTGACCCGATCCGAGTCTGACTCGGTGAGGGAAATCGAGTCGGATCGGGTTGGACACTATTCGGATCATTTCATATGGTGTGGTCCACTTCAATCTTCAATGTATCATAATTTTTTGTTCAACGCCTAAATTGATATGTCAAAATGGATGAACGGCTTAGATAACATATATACATCAAGGTGGGCCCCACATGATTATAAAAAATTTGTATCAACGCCTGCTGCATGTGTTGTCCCATCGGGCAGGCTACTGAAGTAACGTCACCAAGTTCTGTGGGCCCCACTACGCTGTATGTGTTATATCCACACCGTCCATCAATTTCGAGATATCATTTTAGGGCATGAGCCAAATAATGATGTAGATAAAAATCTGTAGTAGACCACATCACAGAAAAAAGTGGGGAGAATGATTCCCACCGTTGAAACTATCCTAAGGCCCACCGTAATGTTTATTTGAAATCCAACCTGTTCAAAAGTTGAAAATTAAAGAAATAAGGGAAAACACAAATACCAGGTTGATCTAAAACTTTTGTAGCCTTTAAAAGTTTTTAATGGTGGGCGTCACTGTCCATAGAACTTTCTATGTTAGGGTCCACTGGAGCTTTGGATATCATTCATTCTTTGGATATTGCCTTGAAATGATCTCTCCAAATGGATGGAAGGTTGGATACAAAACATACATTATGGTGGGGCGCAAGTAACTTGGTTAAGCCACTTTAATACATACTCTCACAACCTACCATGTTGACGTGCAAAGTAAGTAAACAACTGTTGCTCGCCTGTTGACGTGCCATGTAAGTAACTCATTCTCATATGTGAGTGAACTCTGTTGGGGCCCACTGTGAATGCGTGTGGTGTATCCACGCCGTCCATTTGTTTTTTCAGATTATTTTAGCTGTTGAACCCAAAATTGATGAATATTCAAAGCTCAAGTGGACCAAACCATAAGAAAAAGTAAAAAATTGATTTTTACTCAAGATCTAGCCGGATCGGAACGATCCGGATCTATTCGGATTGGGTTTTTAGATCGGAACGGTCCGGATTAACCACTATCCGATCTCGATCCGAAAACTAGTCGGATCTAAATGATCTTACCCAATCCTACCCGATCCAAGCCATCGGTTCGATTCGGAACGGGTCGGATCGGGTTTGATCGGGTCGGATCCACCGGATCGGGTCAAAAATGCCCACCTCTACCCAAAACCCAAGCAGGCCAGGTTCACGAACTTAAGGCTGCGTTTGGATGCCAATGATTTGTTAAGTTTAAGTCATACTTAATATGTAACTAAACTACAGTAAGGCATTCCCCCCTCTCACACGAGTGCAACCCTCACTTTTTAAAGTTTGTTGTTAATTTATTGGTGTAGCCATGGTATGGTATTAAGTCGGGTGTAAAAATGCATTCGATTAAGAGTCGCTACTAACCAAATAAAGATTTTGAGTAAGGGGCTTCAGTGACAGAAAACGAATGGATTAGGCACCATCTTTTGGCCACATATTATGCGGTCTCTACTTTATAAGATTTTGCAGCTGTTTGGAGATTCAATAAAATTTCAGTATTTTTATATTTGGTTATGCTTTGCATAAACCATAAGAACTAGGCAAACAAAGATAAGAAAAAAACTATGTAGACTTACATCATAGATTCAAGTGGCCCAGCTATGTAAATAAAGTAAAAATACAGTGAGTAAAATGAAATGCAAAATAACATTACTTTGTGTAGCTAAATAGGATTAAGGAGGCAAATAAAATAAAAATACAATAAATAAGATAAAGCACAGACTAACCCTGCTTTGCAAGATTTAAAATCCTGAGCATGAAAGTAAAATACAAGAAAATTAAAAAGAGAGAATAATACATAATGAAATAGAAGGAAATATGAACTAGACTTCAAGCAAATGCCACACTCCATGCAAATACCATACCCACTTCGTACTAATTCTCCACAATTCCATACAATCCCCACATTAGCTTTCATTCAAATATTTCCCAACTTAACACCATTAATACATTAACTTCCATACAAATGTTCCACAATCCCATATCAATGTTACATTAATTAATTCTAAGTGTATTAGATTGAGAAATAAATAATCATTCAAAGTAAATATGTCTACTTAAGAGAGTTATTAGTATAAAAGAAAGTATACTAGAATGATTGATTCACTAATCATGGTAAATTAACAATTCAAGGTATATGCCTTCATCATCTAATAACTTCAATTAATTTAGCATAATAAGGCAAGACATTTACATATTTATAAGTAAAATTTCATAAACTATAATCAAATAATTAAAACTTAAACTATTATTAAGAGGAAAACTTGAAGGGTAGATATCACCTTAAGTAAGATCCTCCTTAAGCAACTAAGAGATGGAAGATTTAGGAAAAACTCTCAAACTCTTACAATAAATTATTAATTCAATTAATAAACCTAATATTGTCTTAATAGACATTTCAATTAGGGAATAAGAGGTTGACTTACCTCAAATCCAAATTGACTCGGTTCTAAACCAATCAACTTGACTATAATCCACTTGAATAGGGAAACTATACTTAGAGTATAACAATTTAATATCAAAGTAATAAATTAGAATTCCAATTGAATTAAACTAGAAAGGGACTTTAAACAAGTGAGTCGACACACCTTGTAACACCATTTAGGAGACTCAAACCGGTTAAAGTAGAAAGGGGAATCCAAAATTTAGAAAAAAAAAATAGATTCCTACAACTAATCCAATTTCAAAACTGAAATTAAACCTAGGTTCAAACTCCAATTGAACAAGGAAATCATGAAATTGAAAGGAAACTCACCTAGTTAACAAATTAGTCCAACTCGATAGATGACTCAGTGTAAATTCAGATCTCCACCAAGGTCAGCTATAATTGGAGATTAAATGAGGCCCGAGTCAACTAATAAACACCCTAGATTAGGTATATATAATCCTAATATGAGAACTTATAAAACAAGAAAAACTAGATGATGATCACTGAGTTATCTTAGTTAACTCGGTAACATAATACAATCGATATATATATATATATATATATATATATAGAGAGAGAGAGAGAGAGAGAGAGAGAGAGAGAGAGAGAGAGAGATTGAAACCTGGTAAAATCACCGGATATTATTGTACACGGGACACACAAACCAATATAAGTAATACTAGCAAGCAACAATGATACAACTCAGTGATTAACAGAATTCAACCATACCGAGTCAGCGAACTCATGCTACCAAGGAGTTAACTCAGGTTGACCTAATAGCTCTAAACTGAGCTTCAATCCACCCATCTAAACAAAACAAAATGGCCGGCTAGAGGAATGTCCTGATGATCTCAATAGAAGAGACAACCAGACTCATCAAACCGAGTTGAGTTTGCCTGGTAGCGAATTGCCGCCTGAATGCGACAGCAGGCACACATGTTCCATCATGCGCAGGTGGGCAGGGTTTGGTCGAGATGGGCCTGCCTACACGATGTAAATGCAAATTTCATCAACATGTCCTGATAGTGGGCCATCTGATGATTAGAACGGCCTCCACATCGTTCGCTGATGCAATTTCCAAAAAAAAAAAAAAGAAAAAAGCAGAAGGATTTCTTCTTTTGGTGGGGATCCTCGAGTCAAACCAAGTTTGATTGGGGTCGAGGTCCATCGTGCAGGCAGGCCCATCTCCTCTCCTTCTGTTCTAGAGCTTACTTTAATCTCTGACCTGATTTTTGGATTTAGAAAGGATTAAAATGAGAGAGGGAGAGGGTATTTATAGGCCCTTATTTATATCTCTAAATACTTTCAAAACTAATCATAAGATTAGTTAAGGAGGTGTTGATCTAAACTAGATTTGAACTTAATTTAAAAATGATCTGTTAATCAGACTCTACTTTCATGCGTGATTGTAATCCAACCTTAGAGATGATGATTTGGTGGTATGGCCCACCCTTTGAACGTCTTAGATCAGCAAAATGGGGTCTAATCTGCGCTATGTGGCTTTTCAGCCAACGAGAAAGATGACTAGCCATGATTATGGCAGATCTCGATTGAAGGGATCATCTTTTGATCAGATCCTTATGAATGGACTAGATTGGTCCCACAAAACTTGTGGGACCCACCTTGTGGTGAGAGATGAGTCATTTATTAAGGATTCTTGAGTTTTTCTTGCCATGCACGAGATAACGTGTGCTGACTTGAGTTATCAAATGAGATCTTAACTTTGCTATAGGAGGTCTCTTGCTGCCCTAGCTTTAACGTCCTAAATGCACTAACAAGAGGCTTTCCAGAAGCCTGAGAATGGTTGAGATTTTGCCATGATACCGAAATGAAAAATTCTTTCCGCCCTCTCTCTCTCACTTTCGAAACCCTAAAGCGAGTGTTAATTTCATTGGAGGGTTGAAATTGCTTAGAGATGGATGGTTAGAATCGAAGAATCCTCTCGCACGCGGATTGCTAACAGAGCTTCTGCATTCAGAAATTTCACTAGCGCGAGTACCTCTTATTCTCCCAAGATCGTGTGTGCACATATGCAAGTTATCGCATGAAAGACTAGGTTTTTGATTGGAAATGTCGTTCGAACACGATGGACAGATCAAATCTTCTAGACATAAATTGATGGTGGGTCACAATCATGAAATAACGGATGATTGTTCGTTTAAATGCCCATCGAGCGGAAAAATGGAAGAAAGAGAGAAATGTTTTAAAAAAAAAGAATTATGGGTCAACGCCCGATTGATCGGGCTGGCAATCTGGTGCATATATCACGGCGATGCGCACACAGTGTACACGCACACAGTGTGTGTTAGGCCCACAATAATGCTTTGTGAAGTCCACTCTGTTCATCATGCTCTATTGCCCCAGATAGGACATCAGTCCAAAGATTAGGTAGTTCCAATGCTCAGGTGGGCCGCCTCAAGTGAATTATGGTCCTTAGGTGTTGAGTCCTAATGATCTGATAGTCGAATTGATTTATTTTCAAACATCAATGGTTCAAAAGGCCTCCTGAAGGTATTTAAGTGCAATTTAATAGCTAATTATAACTAATTGATTAGATTTTGTAATTTGTTAAAATTTTCTCTTTTTATTTAAAGTTAAAAGGTGTGTTTACATGCATTTGTATAATTAAGTAAAAAAAATTCATACTGACACGTGTATGTTCAATACTTGAGTATTGGAAGGACGTAATGTTACGTCCTACCATAGTGGGAATGCAAACCACTTTAGGTCTCACATAATCATCATAATTGGGGCCACACAACCCGCAAATCTACCCAAGTAGTGGCGTTGATACAATGTTTAAATGGTCTAGATTGTTGGACTGTGGTACCTACTTTGGATAGCTCAAAAGGGGCTAGATGGTGGCCCCTAAACTCCACTAATCATCGGTGGGACTCACCTTCTTGCCTTTCTAATAGAAACGAAAAAAGCCTTCATTATAACGGATGTACAAATAAAATTATGCACTCACACTTTGCTACTTAAGGTCTCAAAGATCCTTAAATGGAGTGCTCATTCAAGGCTTTAAAAAGGTAGGTTGGTCCACTATTAATGGAGCTTAAGGGTTATGATAACAAGCTATTCTTCTCTCATAAACCTCTTTCCTTTCTTCTCTTTTCCTTTATTTTCCTTCTCTTTTTCTTTCCTTTCTCTTAAGATTTCTTTTGCAACTGATGAGAGCTTGGAAGGGGAGAGAATGAGAGAATGGGAGAGAGGGTATAAGGTTTCTAAGGTCATTAGAGGCATTTCACTTGGGTGTTGGGATTGGTTTTACATGGGGGTAGAGAAAGGAGGGGTATTTTAGGCATATTTTAATCAGGGCGGTTGTGGTAGTTAAGAGAGCTTGACTTTCTCTTTTCCTTACATGAGGGAATAAGAAATGATGGCTATTTGGTAATTTGGGAAGGCCAATTTAGTAATAAAAGAGAGTACTTTTGTCACACCCCGACTCTAGAAATTCGAGTTCGCATGATTTAGTGGTCGAGTTGATAGTGTGATTCGATGGGAAGATGATAATATTATAAAATACGCATAACCATAAAAATCATTACAAATAGTAAACTTAATTAATCATCATGCAACCCGTCAAAAGTATCAATTATCTACTGACAGATATCCAACACAAGTTCATACATCATTATTTAAAAGAAAGTAAATATAAAATGAAAATTTATTCATTCTCGTAACAAATCTCCATGAGCACGTCTCTCAAAGTCATCACTACTCCACACGCAGAGACTCAAGTTCATTTTCCTGTCTTGGATGGTTTTCCAATCAATAGAATGAGCTAATAGCCCAGTAAGTAGTCGTACGTATGATTTACAACATAGGCATGATACAAGTGCATATACAAAAATCTTAATATACCATATTACTACATAAATAGTTTCTTTAGTGAATAACCAAGGTCATAGCTGTGCACGGCGTCCGACCTGCCAACACCCATATGACCAATATCCATATGAGCCCAACACATGTAGGAGTTTACTCACATCCTACGTGAACGCTGGCTTGATGTATCTCACGTACTATGTGTAACTGTATAACTTGGCAATGAGTGGTTCACTTTAAAGATGGCCAAATTCCTTTTTTAGCCTCAATCGTAGTCCAAGGAGGAGGCCCTATTGGCACCAACTCGGGTTCTATTGAGAACTTTGCAAGAGAATTTAAGGGATAACTTGGTTCCCGAGTTGTCTGGTGTTCTCAGAATGACACATTAAATACAAGACAATTGAATACTTAAACAAATATTAACCGATTATAAAAGTTAAGCAAAAGTAAGCATGTAATGTCATGCAATGTATGTGAGAAAATCCATTCGTGATACCCATAATCTCAATTCCTTTTTCGATTATTTTGACCTTTTGATAATTTCCTCATGGATCTAATGACTGTACTCAGGTCTACGATTCATAGAAAGTTTCATTTTTTAGAATATAAGTATCAAGTTAATTTCTTCCTTACTTAGTGTATATTTTCTTAAAACACTTGCAAAAATGAGTAGCATCCTAAGATTGTTACATTAGTTCACTAAATCGGTCAAGTCCCTAATTTCTTATATTTGAGTTGTAGATAGTCAATTCACCATGTTTCTAACCGTATATCAAAGGTATTAAATCTTTGTTTTGGATCTAGATTTGCATTAAAGATAATTGAATGTTTAGATCCATCCGATCCAACCATTTATTTCTTTATTTTTCACGATTTTAGTTTAATGGTCCTAATTGATCTTTGATCAAATGATCCGATCTAACGTTTGATCAAGTAGATTTTTAATTTTCTTAAATCTGATCCCTTATTTGGTTTATTAAACCTTTGATCAACGGTTGGATTGAACTTGTTCGTCGATTTAACAATCCAGATCATTATTATGATTTTTCCTGATTTTAACAATCCGAATCTAGATTTATAAGGTCTTCAATCCATATTTACACTTAATGAATAAGATTTCTAAATGTATGGTTACTTTTATGTGGGGCCTACTTCACATTAAATATCTATAATGAATTTTCTACTTACATGATTATATCACTTATAAGATATGGAAAATATAAATAATTTAATATGATATGTAGTGGGGCCTACTTAGATTTGATCTAAAACATCTAAGAGATATATATATTAGAGAGCAATTACTTGATAAATAGTTTGAATCAGAAGGTAAGTTCACAAAACTTTTCTTTTAATCTCTTTCTCTCTCCCTCTCTCTCTTTGAGTGCTTACAATAAATGGTTTGACATTCCTTATATAGAGGAGTCAAAGCCTTCTTACATTAATGCCCATGCACATGTAACATGTGTAAAACACATGTTAAGTACATGTAATTCTCATCTTAATGGTGAGAAGTTTTAGGGTGTATAAGGGTGCAAACAATATGTGTATATGTGAGATGGAAATGTGGGTCCTACGAGTATAATATTCTTGATCTAAGCACATAATTAAATTGTTTATATCTTGTGCCCTCTTGTAAAAATGATTTCTTAATAAAAATGACCATGATTATTCGTAATGAAATTACACGTGTTCGTATAGGCGACGGAACACCAAAGATTATACACATGTGTTCATGTGAAGTAAGGTGTATCAATCGAGTGTGTTGTAACACCCTGAAAATCGGGGGTCGAGCATAAGTCCAACTCCCGAGTTCCAATCCATCACTTATACAGCATAAATAATAATGATTAAATGTTGTCGGTGTTAGTGCATTAATCATGAGTGGGATTATACCAAAACAGTAATTCATACTCCAGATCAATTCATATAACGCAAGCGGAAGACTGGAAAATGTATATAAACGTAAATGAACCAAAAGATCACGATCGGTCTCTAGAGTATGAAACATCACTGAGTCATCATATACATGTAATAGTTCAAAATAGTTCAACTACAAAAATAAACCCTATGTCCCCGTCGATCCAGATGACCTAAGCGAAACTCTCGGAGAACTGCATATAAGAGAACTCGTCCTGATCATCATAAAAATCAGGCTCCGCCTCCTGAGTCGCATCATCATCTGCAACTAAGACAGAGTCTGTTGGGTGTTCAGAACACCGTCCCAGAACGTGGGAGTGAGTGATCAACTCAGTGGAACAATAAAGCAAAGGTTAACATGTTATCAATTCAGTAAAGCAGTAATGATAACGCAATACAAGCAAACATTCCTAAGTACTGTGATTAATGCAAGAATGATATGAATATGATGCATGCCCTCGCCGACGCTCCCTCAGCGACTTCATCTTACGTTCGCGCATGCAACACTGCCACAGTGCTTGACCTGTTACGCCAAACGCACGCGTAATGCGGTGCATGAGCATGATTACCTAGTTCTTATTAGTCCTTTTCATACAGCAGGATTGGGAGGCTAAGGTACCTCCCTTGTATCAATTCTCAAACAATGATCCATTCTAGGGTCATCAATCCTAGTAAATCTCATACGATGATATGGTTCTAGGTCACTGCAAAGGGCTCACCACCTTATCAGTGCAGGCCTAGTGTACTCTTGTTGCTACGTAAGGGCTCGTCGCCTCTACGCAGTTTTAGTGTACGCTCGAGGTCACTATAAAGGGCTCGTCACCTTATCAGTGTAGGCCGACAGCTCGAATACAGTGTCCCATACCACCGTATTCAGCTCACGAGTCTGGGTTGCTCATTGGTCACTACGGGGAGGCTCGTCACCCCAGCGTAGGCCGACAGTTCGACCACGGTGTCCCATACCACCATGCCTGGCTCATGAGTCTTAACGGATCGAGGTACCAAGGTTAACGGGGTTTCACTGGTGAGTTTGGTACCTTAGATTCAAGCAGTAGCGTCCGTACATGGTGAACATACATCGGTCAATTAGGTTACTTGACGAGCTCAATTAGTACGAGCGCACGTTGAGTTAATCGATATGAAGTGCGTAAGCACTCCGTGTGGCCTAACCACTGTCGACATCCCAAGTACGGCTCAGAATCATCGATCACGTCCTATGTGGCGAGACAACCTCAGCCACCAATCAAAATCTATTATCGATTGCCTGGGCTATTTCATAGTCCCAAACACATTCAATGATAACAGATAATCATATAAGCAAATCAGAACAGTAATGGATCAACAATTCCAATCATACAAGCATGTGAGCATTGATGGATTTCAACTTAAGCATGAATTCACACATAAGCAGCGTCTAAGTAAAACAGACAAAGAATGTAAGTTGCATGGAGGAAATCATACACATCGTTAAGGTAGTTGAGAATCTCTTCTCAATGTCCATAAAAAGTACAATATATTACACACTTGTTCATTCAGACATTTCTACAAACACTTAGACTACATATTCCAACATACATGACGTATGTTGGTGATAGCACATATTAGGACAAATCCTTTCGCCAAGGAGTTGTTATACATACAACTAGCACAAACACACGACAATTAATCATGGAAAACACATGTTCATATTTCATACGTATACGATACTTTCTACATATACATGGAATACATAAATCTCAATATAGTTCATATATATCAGAAATGCAATACAAACATCGCATTTTGCATGTGAAATTGCACCCACATCAATAATAAACCATTCACCGACATTGAAAGCCTTGAAAACCATAACATATACGTTTATAGTCCGCACATTTCGCCGGTAGACTTGTAACGAACTCAATTTTAAAGCTAAGTCTTTGTCTACGGCAGATTTGATAACCTATAGGATAAATTAGGTTAGCTATTTGATAACCTACACTATCAGAAATCCTAAAACGGATTAGGGTTAGGTTTCCTTACCCAATAGTGGAATGGAATTCGCCGGAATAGCGATGTAGATGCGATAGCTAGGGCCGAGGAGCAATGAGATTGAATCCCAGGAAGATCTTCCAACTCTCTCTTACTTTCTCTCTTTTCCTTTCTCTTTTCTCTTCTCTCTCTCCTAGGGTTTCTCAAATTCGTATGGGATATGAGAGAGGGGGTTTAAGGTCCTTATATAGGCCCACGTTTGATGGAAATGGCCCTAGGACCAAGATATACTTAGGTTATATCCAAATATGGGTTGTTCCGGTCCAACGGAGCACTTCTGGTGGCCCCTTTCCACGTGCCGTCGGACTTAAGCTCCCTGACCATGGATCTAGGTCAGACTGAGTTTTCGTACCGATCGGATTTACAGATCAGCCGTGGCGGACCAGTTTCAGTTCAGTGGTCACGGTCACTCGATCAGGGCCACAAGTACATCGACATGTGTGGGACATTTCTCCTGATCTGAGGGTGTATTTGGGTCAGATTCTGACGGTCTGAATCCTTATATTTGACTCGCAAGCGACACGACTCAGATTACTTAAATTCAGATTTTTTCACGTTTCTCAGACTCTTCACTCCGGGCTCAAGTTGTGCATTTCTAGACACAGTTAGGACTTGATTTCCGAAGGAGTTGTCAAGTCCAGTAATGCGATCATAACTGTATAGTTTCGGGATAATCGGACTTTCGACGTGCGGTCTAGGTCCGATACGGAGTTTCGGTGTGCTCCCGAGAACAACCGGGTTTAAGGATGGATTCTAGAGTTCAGGGTAATGTAGCATCAATGATTCTGCACGTTTTGGGTCTTACAGATCATATTTAAAGTGATTAGTGCTAATTTAATAAACACTCTAGTTTAGCACTTGCTAATATTAACTTAATTTCTTAAGGATTTAGTTCTGGGTGATTTCTGCTTGAGGTGATATTCGGGTCCTTGTACGAATTTTTTCGAGACGTTACATGTGTTCATGCTAAGATCATGTGAGCGACACCAAAAGTTTTTATATCTAACCATTATATCAAAATGGAGTTTTTATTACAAAAATCATGGGAGAAATAATTTTAAGGTAAAAAAATAAGTGTATAATATTATGGTCTATGCTCAAATGTACGGTTATAATACATATGGATAATTTTTATGATTTTACATATGCTAAAATATTTTAAAATCATAGTATTCAAAATTTACTAGATTCATAAAATAAGAAGCTAGTATAATCTACTAGGATCTATAAGATATGCTAAAATTTACAGTTCAAAAATTCTTAGCTTTAGATCTCAGCTTTTTATCCTTCTTCCAGTCAAAATTTTTATATGGTGTTGTTGATATTGTGTCAAAGAATGTATTAAATGGTGGTCTATACGAAGATTAAGTGGTCCAATAGAAAATTCTCAAGACCTTGATGATACATTTATCAGATGATAATTTTTACAGTAGATTTGAAAATTAATAAGTTACTATTCAATTTGGATGGTTTGGATCGACGATTCGTGGTTTGGATTGCTGATCTGGCGTACAGATTATCACAAATCTTGGTTTAAATGGTTAAAATGACCTACTTAATGATCGATTATGATGAAATAATCAGGGAGAAAAAAAAATATCCCTCGAAATTACTATAGTATTACAACTTTGGTCATTTTGTGAGGGCTTTGCATTTAAGGGTGCTTTGGACTTGTAAAAAGGCTATAAGGGTAACCTTGGTCATTTGCCATGTGCTGGGGACTTGGGGTGTAATTTCACATGGGTAGGGGGATATTCTCTCTCTTGCATGGATTCATAGTGAGAAGGTATTTTCTCGATACGTTTGTGCCTTGAGAACTGTGCCCATATAATGGGATGTGTGCCTCACCTTAGTTTACAATTAACGCTATATCTTC
The DNA here is from genome assembly GCF_029962835.1 of Magnolia sinica. NCBI lineage: Eukaryota > Viridiplantae > Streptophyta > Magnoliopsida > Magnoliales > Magnoliaceae > Magnolia > Magnolia sinica. Next base: position 10,273,129 of record NC_080581.1, read on the forward strand.
CTAACCGGGTGTTGTCTTAGGGTGTGCAATGAAGCTTTGCGATTGCAGCACTTGCATAATCATCATAATAGAGGTGTTGGGCCAATAGGACTCAGGTTCTTAGGGTGCGTGCGATGCTTAAACAATGTGGTCAATCCCGAGTATGTCAATGTCAGAAATAAGTATATGGAAGGTCCCGTGTGAACACATGCTTTATACTGTGGCCCCCCAAAAAGTTATTAATGGTAAGCATACTATGTAAGACCCATATCTTAGCCTGTATTGTTCTGTATGCCTCCGCGGTCCTCCCGGTCAAATTCTGGCGACCCGCGATCTGTTATCGGTATTTGCGCGCGATCCTAAGTCGTATCCCGTATATCAGAGTCGACTCGACTAGAAACTTATACCCTTGCGACCGCGCCGTCGCCGTAGTTTCGATGCCGCGTATTACATGCCAAGACGATACCTGGGCCAGGAGATATGGGCCCGTGTTCAGTTAGAGAAAAATGCCGCGCGTTACAAATACCGAAGGAATCTTTACAACACATCACATCAATCTATCAATTAGTCAAGTCAAGTACAACTCATACCCTACCCATCCTTCTCTCACCCAAAGTTAACAACACCCTTACTCATCTCATCCCTTTCTTACCAACAAGGCAACAAGCAACATACCCTCCATTCACTATATCACTCCTCTCTCTCTCATTTCTCATTTCCTCCCAAGAGTAACCTAAGCACCCACCGTCCATGGCTTCCATGGAGAAGCTAGTGTGGCCCACCATCCTACCTTCCATCTCCACCCTCCAAGCCTCATCTTAACCGTTAGATCACATTCTTTGGAACTCTAGAATGCGTTGATGGAAGGAGAAGTCCATGATCAAAGGATGATATTTTTTTTGGGTTTAATGGTTTGAGGGCCCACTTGTGGTGGGACCCATCTTGATGTATGCATTGTATCCAAGAGGGGCCCATAATGGCGGGGTCCCTCGTCACGCCGTTCTCTCCCTCTTTCTCTTTCTCTCTCTCCCTTTTTCTCATTTCATTTTTTTAGATGTGTGGCCCATCTAACATGTCCAGCAATCTGGACCGTCCAGATTTTTTACGTCCAGTGTATGGGGCCCGCTTGCTGCCCATTTTTGGGCCAGCCAGGATGGAGGGGAGCAACAGATATCAGCTCGGTCTGTGTGGACCCACCATGACTTAGGCATTTTATCTACTCCGTCCACCTGTTTAGACCCCACCTGATGGATGGTGTCATCCAGACCGTCCAAATAGTATGGCCTGGACGAGGAAAACAAATATCAGTTGATCTAAAACTTTGGTGGGCCACCACGTGGCACCACCCTAATGTATTGTTTGCCACACCGTCCAAACCCCTGAACGGTGGGCCTTGTCTTGAGCATGTGAGGTGTCCTCATCGTCTAACAAAGGACGGTGGGAACCGTCTGATGTTTACTCCATCCCCAATCCGTCCAGACATCCAACAATATGGACGTTGAATTTTTTTAAATAATAATATAATAATGATATTATATATAATATTATATATATAGAAGTGGTGGTCCATCCATGTGGGACCACCGTGATGTATTTATTTTATATTCTAGCCGTCCATCTATTGCCACGTGGGACAGGTGGGACCCACGTAGATGTATGTATTGATCCCTGCCGTCCATCCATTTTTTTCTAGGACGGTGGGTCCCCACTCCTGACTGACGTCAGTAAAGCCTGTGGCCCACCAGACGTATGTGCTCCCTTAGTCGTCCATCTGTCTTGGACGTGGGAACCACTCCACACGTGTTGCACGTGTGGAGGTGGGGCCCACCTTGATGTAACTATTGGATCCACACCGTCCAATGTTAGGACGGTGGGTCACACTGCTGGTTGACGTCAGCAACTCTATGGGGCCTACCGTGATGAAGTGTTTTACCTCCTCTGGCTGTCCAGATCAGGTGGGACCCACCCCTGATGTGTTTGTTATCTAACTGTCCATCTGATGTGGGTACTACGCAGCAGTAGTTGCTGCCCCTTGGACGTTAGCAAGTTTCTGTGGGACCCACCTCTGATGTACTTTCTATCCATGCCATTCATCTGTATTCCATCAACAAGTTCCGGGGGCCAATCATGAGGCATGCGTATGTCCAGACCGTCCATTAGACGCAGACCCCACCACGATAGTGAGTGGGGCCCACCTTAAGTTGATGTGTTTTGCATCCAAACCGTCTGTACATGGTGGTGTTATGGGACGCACCCTGATTGTACGAGGCCTGCCTTGATGAATGTGTTGTAGTCACACCGTCTGTCCATTTTGGATGGATGTTTAGCCCACCTTGATGTACTATTTCATCCAACCGTCCATCTGTTTGACCAAACAGCCGAGTTAGGTGGGTCTGATCATAGAGTGTGTGTTTTATCCAACCGTTTATTTGCTTGGGACCCACGTCATCCATATGTTTTATATCCACTTTGATGTACTTCACAGCCACACCGTCCATCTGTTTTGGCTGCCACGTGGGGCCTACCATTGATGCTTATAATGTATATCTATACTTTTCATTTGTGCAGCACACCATGATGTGAGTGTTGCATGCACACGGTTCATCCACTTTTCTAGGCCCATTAGTATGGCCCATTGGTGTGGCCCGTGGACGTGGTCCACTTAATATATATGAGGCCCACTGGTGTGGCCCATGTGATATGGCCAACTCGATATATATATGAGGCCCATCGATGTGGCCCACTTGATGTATAGGAGGCCCATTAACGCGGCCCATTGATGCGGCTCACTTGATGTATACCCGGCCCATGGTTGTAGCCCATTGTGATGTATTCGAGGCCCATATCATGCAGCCCATTGTGATGCGGCCCATGTGAAGCGGTCCATGTGATGTGTATTATGGCCCATATGTTGAGGCCCAATGTGATGTGTATTATGGCCCATATGTCGAGGCCCAATGTGATGTATATGCGACACATGAGTGAGGCCCATAGTATTAGGTCCTTATGTGAGGCCATGGGCCCACGATAAATTTGGCCCTATGTGGGCCACTCCTTGGGAGCAATGTTGGTTTAATGTCCACATTGATGGGAAATGATGGTTAAATGTCTACATTGTGACCTTCCCTTAGGCCCTTTGTTAAGCTGATTCCGATTCCGTTAGTCGAGGCCGATTCCGATTGTCGATTCCGATCTTCGAGGCCGAGTTTGATTGACGAGGCTGATTCCGTACGTCGAGGCAGATTCCGATTGTCAATTCCGATCGTTGATTCCGATTGTCGAGGTCGAGTCCGATTAACGAGGCTGATTCCGTATGTCGAGGCCAATTGTCGAGGTCGATCTCGATCGTCAATTCCGATTGACAATTCCGATTGTCGAGGTCGATTGTATAGGCCAATTCTATATGTCGAGGCTGATTCCAATTGTTGATTCCGATTGTCGAGGCCGAGTCTGATTGACGAGGCCGATTTCGATTGACGAGGCCGATTCCGTTAGTCGAGGCCGATTGTCGAGGCCGATTCCGATTGTCGATTCTGATCGTCAATTCCGAATGTCAAGGCCGAGTTCGATTAACGAGGCCAATTTCATATGTCGAGGACGATTCCGATTGTCAATTCCGATCGCCAAGTTTGATTGACGAGGTCGATTCCGCATGTCGAGGCCAATTGTCGAGGTTGATTTCGATCATCAATTCTGATTGTCAAGGCTGAGTTCGATTGTCGAGGCCGATTCCGATTGCCGATCCCGATCTCGATCGTCGATTTCGATTAACGATTCCGATTATCGAGGCCGATTGTATAGGCCGATTCCATATGTCGAGGCCAATTATTGAGGCCGAGTCCGATTGACGAGGCCGATTCCCTTAGTCGAGGCCTATTTCGATTGTCGAGGCCAAGTCCCATTGACGAGGCCGATTCTGATTGTCGAGGCCAGTCCGATTGACGAGGCCGATTCCGATTGTCGAGGCCGATCTTAATCGTCGATTTTGATTGACGATTTTAATTGTCAAGGCTGATTATCGAGGTTGATTCCGATTGTCGAGGCCGAGTCCGATTGACAAGGCCGATTCCGTTAGTAGAGGCCGATTCTGATTGTCGAAGCCGATTCTGATTGTCGAAGCTGATTCCAATTGTCGAGGCTGATTGTCAAGGCCGATTCCGATTGTTGAGGCCGATTCCAATTGACGATTCTGATTGTCGAGGCCGATTCCGATTAACGATTCCAATTGTCGAGGCTGATTATCGAGGCCGATTCCGATTGTCAAAGCCTAATGTGATGTATATGCGGTCCGTATTTGAGGCCCATTGTGATGAGTATTTAGCCCGTGTTTGAGGCCCAATGTGATGTATATTAGGCCTATGTAATGAGACCCATTGTGGTGCATTTGAGGGCTAGGCGATGGAGCCCATTGTGATGTATCTTAGACCCATGTGAGAGGCCCATCGTGATATGTATTGAGCTCTTGAGTAAGGCCCATGGTGTTGTATATTAGGCCCTTGTGCGAAGCTATGGGTCCACTATATGTTAGGCTCTAGGTGGGCCATTCCTTGGGGCAATGTTGGTTAAATGTTTACATTGTCGAGGCCGATTGTTGATGTCGATTATTGATACTGATTATGAGTATGTTACAACATAAGATCATGATACATGCCCATACGCATCATCTGCATGTTTATTATGAGATGTGGTTGACCATTGCATATGTCATTGGGCAAGTTGTTATGAGACTTCCTGATAAGCGGAGGTTATCTCACATGAGCGCACGGTATGTACAGGATTAATGGATGACTGGTTTGTATGACTCATGCATCTTGCATTGTGTTGTGATTATTGTACGCCCTAGTGACATCAGGGCCGTAACCTCCACAAGCATATGGTGGATGGCCAGATGGGACACCGAAAATATTTGGTTCGATCATCGGTCTGCCATAGATGGCCCTGAGTGAAAATCCCCAAACCCTCTTGGTACCAGAGGACGCCCCAATGTCGAGACCGAGTGGATATATATGAGCGCATGAGGGCCGTATACCAGTAGGCCGCATCTCCCACTGTGTCGTGGTCAGTTGGGAGGAGGTGTGACCTTATCCGTCCGAGGGAGTAGGCATAGCTAAGCTAAGTTTGACCAGCTCGAGGAATGAGTCCGCTATCGATGAGCCTAGTAGGTATTGGCAGACTACTGGCCAGGCAGATAGTGAGGTCTCTTCCACTTACTCAGTTGTGCGCTTGATGGGACGGTAGGTGGCGTTGAGTGTACTAGACCCCGGTGATGATCTCAGAGATAAGCAGTACTGATATGTGGACTTATTGGGCAGGAGTTGCATACTCATTCATTCATTAATTCATTATCTACTTGGGCTGGTGGTGCGCACCTATTTGTTACGTGTACCTTCGCAATGGCTAGAATTTCGGTTGGGGCACGTGACTAACCTGAGATCAGGAGTTTACCACATTGAGTCTGACTATCCAAATTTAGGTATGGGACTGGTTTGGATAGAAGTCCCTTGTGATGGACTCCATAGCCTGCGAAACTACGTACTATCATCCCGACTTCGCACTCCAGCATGGTCATTCCATTCGCACCGCATATTGTATTACATTCGCGGCATATGGTATTTTAGGTTACTGTGTTTCTATATTTATATGGTCTAGATACGACATCTGATATTTGGTTCTTTATGACTCCTCATTTGTATAGTTGAACTGTATTGTGTACTCTGATATTGTTTGACTCATGGACTTATTAGTATTTCTGTTTCCTCTGATATCGTATGATTCATGATCTTACATTATTTCCGATATTGTATGATCATGATATTGTATTGAATACTTGACACTTACCTTGTGCGCACACTTACACTACTTTCTAAGCTTCTTATCAGCTTATGCACGATAGATGCGTGCAGATGAAGTTAGGTTGTAGCAGCATGGAGCTTGGAGCATGTAGCTGACTTCTGGAGCTTGACTTTGATATATGTATTTCCTTTCAGCACTGTATTCAAATGTTTATATTAGTGGATATGTGATGATGATGTTGTTCTTATGATTTAGGTATACTTGTGGTTATATTTCTTATGAGATAAATGTACATTGGAGAATCCTCCTTCTAGGATCCCAGGATCGGAATCTAGTGCATGTGCGCTAAGAGTCGAGAATAGGGTACTACGGACACTGTCGGCACTAGATTCGGTGATCGAAAATTTTGTGAGTCCAGTTTCTGAATTTGAGGCGTGACATACTATCACCATCATTTCCTATGGTGTGGTACACCCAAGAGTTGGATCTTCCTAAATTTTGAGTTGATGCCCTAAAATAATAATCTGAAATGGATGGATGACATGGATAGAATACATAAATCATGGTGGGGCTCACAAAACACCATTAAGTACTAGTAGTGGTTTGGCTAGTAGCCAGGTAGCTACTGGTTGGTGTACCATGGGCCCACTATAATGTATGTGTTTCATCCATGCCGTCCATCCATTTTTTTGGATAATTTTACGGCATGATTTAAAAAAAAAAAAGGTAAATCCAAATCCCAAGTGGACCATACGGCATGAAACAGTGTTGATTGAATGTCCACCATTAAAACCTTCTTGGGGGCCACGAAAGTCCTTGATCAAACTGATAATATTTGTTTTTTCCCCTCATCTAGGTCTTTACGATCTAATCCACATGTTAGATGTCAAACAAATATTATAGTGGGCCCTAGGAGGTTTTTAATGGTGGACATTTAATCACTACTGTTTCCTATGGTGTGGTCCACTAGAGGTTTAGATCTGCCTCATTTTTGGGATCAAGCCCTAAAATGAACTGAAAAAACGGATAGATGACGTGGATAAAACACATACAAGGTGGTGGTCCCTATGGAGCACCAACAATTAGCCACCTGGCTATAGTAGTGTCACCAACAAAACTGTGTCCATCTCAGGCCCCGACACAAGATAAAGAAAAAGTCTATGAAGAGAGAAAAGTAAAAAAAAGGTTTTACGGCGTACCACTGCTGGAGTTGGATGAGAGAGAGAGAGAGAGAGAGAGAGATATGAGTCACTAAAGGAGTCACTAATATATATGGTTAAGTAGGCCGCTCACTGGCTTCAATATAGGTAAATCTATCAGCTGTCTTATCCTTCGAGAGTCTTTAACGTCTGCATTATCTTTCAAGAACCTTCAAGGACCACCTCATCCTTTATTACATTTTAGTGTAAGTAGCTCCACCTTCAATGCAGCTGCTGCGTTTTTCCTAAGAATTTTCAAAATCAAAATTTTCAACCATTGCCTATTTCAAGGATATAGGTAACTTGAAAAATAACCTTTCTCACTGTGAGATATGTTAAGAGAAAACTACATGTAACTAATTTCCCCTCTAAACACCATCTTCAACAAAATTACCTATATCTGAAGTTAGAGGCATCCAAATGGCCCCTGAAGGTTTTAGGCACACATTTACAATATTCTCATTGGGGTGGCCCGCCTTAGTTTTTAACCAGGTTGATCTTGATGTGTGATTAATGTCATAGTTTTTACCTGATCATAAAAATGAATTTCATATATTCCACATGGTGGGCCTCACAAAACTTAGGTGCATAGAAAAGAGATAATCATATAGAACTTCAATCATCCTGGCAATGAAGAGAATGGCATGGAGAAAAGTTAGAGAGAGAGAGAGAGATATGTATATACGAAGTTTAAAGAAGACACTGAGCATATAGATGGGCAGAAAGAGAAGCGCCAAGACTAAAAAAGACACATAAGACGCATATGGTTTTTACTTGATCATCAAAGTGAATTTCAAATATTCAACATGATGGGCCTCACAAAGTTTAGGTGCATCAAAAAAGGGGTCATCATGGAGAACTTGAATCATCATATATAGCAATGAAGATAATGACATGGAGCAAAGTCAACCAGACTTGAGAGAGAGAGAATCATCGTATATAGCAATGAAGATAACGGCATGGAGTAGAGTCAACGAGGAATGAGAGAGAGAGAGAGAGAGAGAGAGAGAGAGAGAGAGAGGGGTCAACCCCCAACTTGCATAAGTCTTAAAATCAAGAATTTAGGCAATAATGAAAAATTAGTAGCTCCTACCAAAAAGGATAAGTAGTAATTAAGTGAATATGCCATATAAAATATACATGTAAGAATGTCTTTTAAAGTAGTAATGGGCCCATTCTTGGCCCCAACTTGGCCCATTGGCTTAGTTGAGTCATCAAGTAGGCTAAAATCATATTTAAAAGATCCAAACTACTTAAATAATGACCTATCCCACAGAAGAATAATTTTTTTTTCTAAAGTTATAGATTAGAATATTTAAAACCTTTGATCATTTAACTCTATGTAGATGAGACAAGAGTTAAGACCAAAGGCCTTTTCAACCCACTTAAGGCTAAGTTTGGAGTGCATGACATTATAACTAATGGCCAAAGTGGATTTCATATAAACATCTGGTGGGCCTTATAAAACATTAGAACTATTGGTCGGAGATTCATGTCTCTCTCTCTCTCTCTCTCTCTCTCTCTCTTTTAAAGAGCATGGAATGCCCACCCTGGAATTTTCAAGGGGCCCATTAATTGTGATGTTCACGTAAGATCTACTTTGACAGTTAGATGTGTAATCTTATGTTAAGCACATGGTTAAAAATTTAGATTGATGCATGATTTAAGTGGGCCATACTAAAGGAAGCAGTTGTTATTTTTACATAGCCTACTATGTATATAAATCCACTTCCTTCATTTCAGACCACACTAAAATTTAGGCATATGACTCAAAATCAGTTTCATCTATGATTCAAGTAGGCCAAGCCAAGAAAAATAGTCTGGAGGGTAAGTGTTGTTCTGTATACTGTTTCCAATCGTGTGGTCCACCTGAATCTTAAGAAGGGGTGAAGCACTTGATGGTAGGGATGGATTTCCCATAAATGAAAGGATGGGCGCATCTGAGCTGCACTTTAAAGGAACTCTAATGATAACTATTTAAATTAACTCCGTAGCTTATTGATAACTTTTTTTTTTTTAAAAGGGTAGGAATGTAAATTCAATATTAGTTTGGTGCGTTTTCGACGGACGAAGCAATGGATCATTTTTTTGTCTTGTACGACCCTCCGTGCGTAAGCGAAGAACATCGTCCTCCGCCTCAGGACATGTCAAATTTGTGTGGCACATGACCCTAGGATACGAACAATATACTCGGGTTTTATTTTGTAAAGTGGTGTTCATGGTCCAGTGATCTAAACCGTTGGTACGAAGAGCTTCATCATGCATGGCCCATGGATTAAATTTTTTTTATTTAAATGTCTTAGCAATCCCAATATTTTACTCTCTTTTTTGTTCGGTTGAATGTGGAAAGAGGATGTGTTGTTGTCTCTCCCACTTTAATTCGGCCCACCAATTGAACGGTTAAGATTTTACTACGGAGTGGTCTTCAGACATGGTCCACCTGGGATTCCAGCAGACTTGACTAAATAAAAGCTACACTAGTTCAAATTGAAAACTCGAGTATACTGTGCTTATCCTCGGGTTGAAATGATTACATACAGGCACTGAACGTGAAATTTCACAAACAGCCCCATCTTTCTCTATCGAAGCTCATGCGTGCAGGAGATCCGAGTCGTGCAGATTGTGGGCCCAACCTCTTCCATTACCGTACGTGAAAATCAGACTGATAGCCTTATACATCGATCAAATATCTACGTTGAATTGGAACTTTGTCTTTCATTTAATCTTGAGTGTGGCCCACATAGATCATCTGATTTTCATTTCAGGAGATCTCACGATTCTTCCACTCTTTTTAATTGGAGGGATAGGATGTTATACACAAGCGATAAGATGGTGGAAAGGTGAGGTTGTATGGTAAACTCCAGCTGTATCTGAATGTGATCATTTTTTCAAAGCAGCAACGGTCGTACATCCATTGAAAACAGGGAAGCAGATTGCGTACTGAGTAAACATAGTGGGGCCCACCATTATTTATGTTTTTCATCCACTCCATCCATCTGTTTTACCAAATCATCTTAGAGAAATATGCGAAAATTGAAGTATATCCAAATTTCAACTGTCCCACGCCACAGAAAACAATGTTAATAGAATGCCTGCCATTGAAAATTTATTGGGGGCACAGAAGTTTTGTATCAAACCGTTATTTGTGTTTTCTCTCCATTCACTTGTGTTTGATCTTGTGAACAGTTTTGATGATAAATAAAAATCACTGCAGGTCCTAGGAAGGTTTCCAACCAGTTATTATTCTCACTTGTTTTGTTTCATGTGGTGTGGTTCACTTGGGCTGGGATATGCTTTAATAATTTTAAAGAAAAAAAAAGAAAGAAAAAGGACAGAGTAGATAAGACACATATATGCATAGTAGGCTCCACAAACTTTACTAAGTAAGATAAAGCATGCAGATTTACTTAATACCCACGCTTCCTAAAAACAATAGTCCAGATCAACTCAAAGATGGAAAAGTGGGTGGATAGGATCCTCCCAAGCGGAAACCAAACGTTCTTAGGCGTCCTCCCAAACTCTTGGATACTAAGGGCCCGTTTGGCCGGTTGGATTAGAGGCGATTGGATGGTATTGGAAGAGATTGGATGTTAAATTCCGGATTGGCCGGCGTGCTAAACAGAGCCGGTTATTTGATCCCTATCCCATAGATGTTAAGACAATCCACTGACAACACTATCATTACCTTTAAATCCCATCCAATTCACCCTAATCCATTCAAATTTGTTTGGGACGTGTTTGGTTCGAAGGATTAGAAGAGATGGAAAGGTTTAATCCCAAGATTGGTTGGGCGTGACAAACAAATTGAATATAGCAATTCAGGATATAGCAATCCCAGGGATCTCAAGATAATCCACTGACAACACCATCATTACCTAAAAATCCATGCCATCCACCCTATTACCATTCAATCCCTTCCAGTCCACCCGGCTAAACGGGCCCTAAGGTTGGAAATTGAAATCCGAGTTGAGTCCCACCATGATGCATGTGACCATGGGGCCACCGTGATGTATATGACTACAGCCAGGCCATCTATCCTTGTTGAAATCTCATTTTAAGGCTCCATACAAAAAAAGAAGCGGATTCAAATCTCATATTTACCATAGTATGGAAACTATAGTAATTGACCACAAAAAACATCTAAGCACATCTAAGCCACAAAAGCTTTTGGATCAAGATGATATCTGTTGGTCTCTTCATCTATGTTCTGTGACCCCATCAACATGTTAGATGGCGATTAAATATTCCGGTGGACTCCATGAAGCTTTTAATGGTGGGGATTCAATTAAAACTGTTTCCTGTGGTGTGGTCCACCTGGGATTTGGGTCTGCTTAACTTTTGCGAGCTTTTGGACGGTGTGGATTTAAGGAACATACGTTACTATGAGCCCACAGTCAGGGTCCCACGAGCCGCGCCTCTTGATTAGACTTGCCACAAGACCAAATCCAAATTCCTCCCGGTGGCCAGTACACCACTGGCAACGGGAAGTGGATTGCGCACTGAGTAACTCACACAGTTTAGTGTACTGAGTAAACTCTGTGGGGCCCTCAATAGTTTATGTATTTTATCCTCTCCGTCCATCCATTTTCCAGATAATTTCGGCGCTTAAGTCTGAAAATGAAGTAAATAAAATTCTTAAGTGAACCACACCCCAGAAAAGAGTGTGATTTGAAAGTCATTCTTGGGGGCCACAGAAGTTTTTGATCTAGATGATATCTGTGTATTCCCTTTATCTATGTCTTTTTTATATTATGAACAATTTGGATGACAAATAAACATACCTGTGTGTGCTCTAAGAAGGTTCCAACGGTGGAAATCATTATTCCTGCTGTTTCCCGTGGTGGGGTCCACTCGAGCTTTGAAAATACTTCAATTTTGGGATCAACTCCTAAAACTATCTGGAAAAACGGATGGACGGTGTAGATAAACCACATAAAATCACGTTGGGCTCAACACAGTTTTCTTAGTACGATAAAGGCGCACTGAATAACTCGGTACGCAATCCGATTTCTAGCAACAAAGCAAATACGTACTACGTAGAAATAAAAATAATGTATAAGGGAAGAGATTGAGTGCGCTAAGCGCGCACGGAGATTGTGTGCGCTCACATCTTCCAATGGAATATGAAATGCTTCTGAATTCCCGTTACAATCTTGTTTAATACTCTAGCTGTCTATGATGCTTGATACACAGGGACTTAGAAATAATAAACTTTTCAGATATAAAATCAAAATTAAACCATCTAAATTCTGAAAACCATTGTTGATAAGTCACAGGTCAAAAATTAGGTTGGTTGAAGAATCCTAGCCTCTGATTAGTGTACACTTTGTTATTAAAATAAGACCATTGGATTGCCGTCCAATAAATAACCACCAATACAGTAGTCAGAAAATTTAATAGCTGTAATTTTTGCGTCATTGTACATCTAAAATTCAAAAATAATTTGGACAGTTTAATTTGAATTATTTATAAGTCCCATGTATAATTTTAAATAATTTCGAAGCGCCTGCGTATCATCCATCACACTTTGCCAGAGTATCAACCCAAGGGTATTTTCGTAAAAATAGCTATCCCTGTAACGTATATAAAAGAGCAGAGATGAGAAGGCAAAGGACGAGATCCAATAGCGCCAGGAACTCAAAAAAATGGCTCTTCTCTCTTCCTCGCTCTTCCCTTCGCCCCTTCCAATTCCCGATTCCACAAATACCCCTCGGAATTGCAGGTTTTTACCTCATATACCCCGGAGAATCCCTTCACCTGCCTTCCTCCCCATTGCCCCTGCTCGGAAAAACCATCCCCAATTCTCTCCCATTGCATCCCACCTCTGCACGGACCAAAACCCAATAACCCTAGACAGGCCAGCTCTTTCGATCGCCGAAGCTGCTTCCGAAGCTGAGCTGTGGGCCGCGGTACACCTCCGTGTCCGTTCCTTCTACGAATTCAACGATCAGACGTACGGCGTCGAGGTGAGTGGTGGATTGATTTTTTTTTTTTTTCCTTTCTGTGGAAGGAGTTTTGGTTTTTTTCAATTTGGATATTTCCACCCCGGAAGAATTGATAGTTACACCATCACAAGGGTAGTTTGGTCATTATTTCCGACCAAATTATCGGCGTTTGGGAATGGAAACTCCATTGACAAATGGGAAATGCTGTCACAACAAACCTTATTGGACAAGGAAAGGTTGAACTGGTCTTCACCTCTGGGAAGACCATTACTCTGGCTAATGTTCTTCATGTGCCAGGTATATGCAAAAACCTTGTTCTGGGTTATCTTTTGAATAAAGCTAGTCTGAGTCAGTTTATTGAGTCTGACCAAATTATAATAACAAAAAATGACTCCTTCGTTAGTTAAGGCCATGCTAATCATGGTCATTGTATGTTTAAACTGAATGTTGAATCCAATAAATGTACTACTTTTGCTTACATGTTGTGCACTTTTTTCATTATGGCATGGTACATTAGGTCATGTGAATGCTAAGTTTATTAGAAATATGTTTACTAGTGGTATAATACCTCATTTAGAAAATAGTAAATTTGAAAAATGTGAGTCTTGTTCTAACGAGGAAACCATTCCCTGGTGTTGAAAGAAATTCAGAGCTGTTAGGTTTGATACACTTTGTTATTTGTGATATTAAAGAGAATCTTACTAGAGGATGTAAGAAATACTTTGTTACTTTTATAGATGATCATTTCAGATACACTTATGTATATTTGTTAAGATCAAATAATGAAGCATTTTCCAAATTTATTATTTTTAAAAATGAAGTATAAAATCAATTAAATAGGAAAAATCAAAACCCTTAAAAGTGATAGAGGCAACGAATACACCTCAAGGGATTTTAATTATTTCTGTGAATTTAATGGTATAATTCATTACATAACCGCTCTCTATTCTCCATAACAAAATGTGATAGCAGAACCTAAAAATAGGACTCTTATTAACATGGTGAACGCTATACTGTTGAGTTCAGGTCTTTCTTTAATTCTTTGGGAAGAAGTCTTAAGTTCAGCCTGTTATATGCTAAATAGAATGCTTACAAATAAATCGAAAATAATACCATATGAGATATGGAAGAGTAGAAAATCAATTCTAAACTTTCTTAGAGTTTGGGGCTGCCTTGTGTATGTTAGGCTTATTGATCCCAAAAGACCTAAATTAAGACCTAGAACTTCTAAGTGTGTACTTATTGGGTATGCATTTTATAATAAAGCTTATAGATTCCTAGATATTAGTGAAAATATCATTATCGAATTTAGAGCATGCAGAATTTCATGAAAGTGTTTTTCCATATAAACTAAAGAATAGTGGGGGTCAAACCAGTGGGTGTTCCACCTTTGTAAACATGCATGAACACTCTTGCTCTCACCTTAAAGACTTAGAGAAGATCTTGAGTCCGAATCTGAGATAAGAAGTAAATGGTCATGGATTGCTAAGGACTTTGGTCCTGATTTCCAAGTGTTTTTAACTCAAGTAGAAGGTGATCCAGTAACATTCATGGAGGCGATGTCGTCCCATGATGCTACCTTTTGGAAGGAAGCAATCAAAGATGAAATAGATTATATCAGATCTAATAACACTTGGAAATTAGTTGACTTACCTCATGGGGCAAAAAACTTATGATGTAAATGGATATTTAAAAAAAAAAGAATAAAAAAAGAATGGCTGATGGTTCAATTGATAAATACAAGGCTAGATTAGTGGCCGAGGCGTTTAAACAAAAGGAAGATGTTGACCATTTTGATACTTATTTTTCTGTTTAAAAAATGACATCAATTCGAATTTTAATTGCCATTGCATTAGTGAATAATATTTTAATTCACAAAATGGACGTTAAAACTGCATTCCTAAATGGTGAATTGGAAGATGAAATATATATGGAGCAACCTGAAGGATTTGTTGAATCAGGTCAAGAACATAAAGTGTGCAAACTTTTAAAGTCTTTATATGGACTAAAACAAGCTCCTAGGCAGTGACATGAAAAATTTGAACATGTGATGATGTCTAATGGATTTATGTTCAATGAAGGTGAGAGATGTCTTTATTGTAAGATGTCTGATAAATATGGAATTATGGTATGTCTGTATGTAGATGATCTTTTGATATTTGGTACAAATATTGAAATGATTAATAAAACAAAATCTTTTCTATCTTCTCACTTTGACATGAAAGACCTTGAAGAGGCAGATGTCATTTTAGGGATTAAAATAATTAGGGGCGATAATGGTATAACTCTTACACAATCTCATTATGTAGACAAGATTTTAAGAAAATATAACCATTTCGATAGTAAACCTGCATGTACTCCTTTTGATCCTAGCGTGAAACTAGAACACAATTTTGGTGAAGGAATATCTCAAATTGATTATGCTAGTGTAATCGATAGTCTGTCCTATGCTATGAATTGCACTAGGCCCGACATTGTCTTCGCAGTCAGCAAACTAAATATATATTCTAGTAACCCGAGTGAGATGCATTGAAATGCTATATATAGGGTCTTGAGGTATCTTAAAAAGACCTGGGATCATGGGCTTTATTACCAAAGATTTCCAGCTGTAGTGGAAGGATACAGTGACGCTGATTGGAATTCATGATCAGATGATTGTAAATCTACCAATGGTTATATTTTCACCATGTCAGGTGGAGCTGTTTCATTGAAATCTAAAAAACAAACTTGTATAACTCATTCCATGGTGGAATTTGAACTGGTTGCTTTAACAACAACTGATGAAGAAGTTGAATAGATAAAAACTCTATTAATAGATATACCTTTTTGGGTGAAACCGGTACCACATATCTCTATTCATTGTGATAGCCTGGCTGCTATAGGAAGAGCTAATAACAAGTGTTATAATGGAAAATCTAGATGAGTCTATCTGAAACATAGTTGTGTGAGACAATTGTTAAAAAATGGTGTACTCACTCTAGACTTTATAAGATTCAATGTAAATATTGTGGATCCTTTAACAAAAACTCTAGCTAGAGAAAAAGTCTGGAAAACATTGAGGGAGATGGGACTTAAGCCCATAAAATACTGAATTACAGAAAATAGAAACCCAATCTAAGGACTGGAGAGCCCAGGAATTAGGTTTAATGGGACAAATAAGTTTTCATGTGATTCCTTGGATGAATTGCATTACATTTTAAGAGAAATTATTTCTTTGCCCCTCTCTATGATGTTAGTAATGCGAATTTCTGTAACGAATTGAGGTTGAGTAACTCCCTTAATGAATTTATAGCCTTGTTAAGGTGGGTTGATAGTTGTTGTAGAGACACCCTTGATAAACTCACTTATATGAGTGTGGAAGTGGGGTCGCATCCTATGAGAATTGGGCAATTCTCTAGAGCGCTCATGAAAACCGGGATCAATGGACTTCCAGCTCAAAGCTTGGCATGGAATCAGGCTTGGGAAGACGAAGAATAAAATCTGGAGAATGGCAATTCTTGCCATTTGGTGGTCCGTTTGGCTAGAGAGAAATGACAGATGCTTTAGAAACTCCTCTTCAGCTGAGTCAGTTTCCTTCAAAGCTCTAAACCTGGTGATCGAATGGGCCACGTACGCCGACTTCTTAAGGGAAGCAGATCTTTCCTTTCTGTTTGCTTAATGGCTATCGCTATCTCAGCGCCACTTATCTGTTTTTGTTTGTTTTGTATGCTCTTCTGGTTTTAGTTCTTTTTCCTTAGTTTCCTTTTGTCGTTTTTGCGGGTTTTTGTCCCCTTTAATGCAATATCGTTAATTCTAAAAAAAAAAAAAAAAAACCTTAGAATAACACTTAAACTTCCGTGATTGTTTCGCGTACGGTCTACTTTGAAAGAAATTTAATTCAAGACTTCATTCACTATTTTCTTGTAGTCCAAGTAGGATTCACTAAGTGAGGTTCAAGACTTTTTGTCACCGTCATTTATGCACAGTAGTTAACTTTTTTTTTTTTTGCCCACATTTGTTTTGGTTGAAATAAGTGGGGGATTATTATATATATTTCAACAAACCTATGAGTTTTTTAAAGAGCTAAAGTGTTGGTTTGGTTTTTCGTCATTTTGTGCTTTTCTTTAGTCCCATATTGGAGAGAATGAGAGAAGAAAAATGACTTATATATCTTTGCTCAACGTAGACTTTGTCAAGTGTGTTGAACTATGTCTAATCCCGTATGCGCGTGCAGGGGAGGTGCAGCCGGTGGGAAATCTAGTTCGGAAACCTTTAACTGGGCGTGTGCTCACATGCACACTTGCGTATGCTCGTGCGCAGGGGAGGTGCAATCGGATCCCAGATGGCTTGGGTGGCTTCCTTGATTAGAGTCTTGATGGGCTAGGTTTTGCCCAATTTTGTAAAATATTTTTTATCCGCTGCTTTGATCGTGACCGTTGGATGTGGCTGACTTGATAAGGCTGTTTCCATAGTAGGAAGTGTGCCTCTGTTATTCGGGCATGTAAAACGTCGCGGCCATTTTTCTTTAACGGGTCTTTTTCGAGACATGGCTTTGAGGTTTTAAAGAGGGATTAGGGTTAGGGTTTCTGCACCGTCAAAGAAGGAAGAACCCTCATCCCTCTCCAAGATCTTCTTCTCTGTTTTCATCTTAAAATAAAACTAACTTCTTTGTGGGCAAAAGAAAAAATCTGTACGGTGTTGTGTGGTGTACTACTAGTGTTGATATTCTACCAGCGAGTGCATGGTGTGTGGAAACATTGCTGAGGATTTGTATCCTAGGAGATAGTAGCGTCGGCGACCTTTTACATAGGTACTCTGCACTGAGGGGTGCAAATTATCTCAAAGATAGCGACACGTACGCGCCTCGACCCAATGTTCATCTGATCGTGCTACCTACAGAGATCTGCATAACATGTGTGAGGTTCCTAAGCACAGATTCCTTTCTGTTGAATATTTCAAGTTTACTTTTGCAGTACTTACAACAGGAACACCCAAATGTACCCTTTTTGTACCTAAACCATGCCATTTGCTTCACCCATCTCATCATCATCATCATTTTAGCCTTTTTCCCAACAATTTGGGGTTGGGTTATGGTAGACTGGCAAGAGTTCTTACCTTCGGCTGCTAACAAAGCATCAACTTTCCTCATTTACCTAGGCTCTTGGGACCACCTATGACAGACACTCACATTAACACCATCGACATGCCAACATTGTCCCACCTATTAATGACCCAACCTAGCTATTACATGGGTGTGTACTAACAAGCTAACCCAAAAAAAAAAAAAAAAAAAAAAAAAAAAAACCTAGCTATTACATGCACTCCCCAAAGGGTGAGCAAACAATGTGGGGTTATGCAGGGGTGGCTTCTAGCAAACTGCTAAGCATGAAGCACCCACACGCATGAAAGGGCATGCTAACAGTCTAGCCTCAGATTGTGCACCTACATCTATTACACTATTGAAAAGGGGGATTTTTGAATAGTTGATGTCTAGAGCATACAATCAAGATGAGCCCCAGAGATCAAGTAGTGTGTAGAATGTTGGATATGATTTTTTTTTTTTTTTTTTGAAAGGCTGAATGTCAAGGTATTCCGTAACGATAACGATGGCCGTAATGGCCACCATCATTACCTTTACGATACAGGCTGTAACTCTCTCTCTCTCTCTCTCTCTCTCTCTCCCCTATTGAAAAAGAAAACCCGAAAAACCTGTATTTACCCTATAATGGACCGTTAACGGGCCGTTACGGATCATTTTTTCCACAACGGTCATTATGACCCTGTAATGTGTAATGGTTGCCACCATTATCTTTACATAACGGCCTTTACGGCCCTGCAACAGCTATTATTGCACACCATGCTGAATGTTGGAGAGGTTTATACCATAGTTATAGGGAAACCCATTTCACCAATGTCTTAAATAGCGAATGGCGTGCAACGTCGTTCATTCCTTTGAAGTGTGAAGCTTAAGCTACAGAGTGTGCAATGTAAGCGACATGCTATTTTTAGATTTTTTAGTGAAGGTTGTGCTTGTTTGCACCAAATACAATGAAATTTCATGATATTTTGCGTCAATAAGTCCGATTAATAATGAAATTTGATGGCATTTGGTGCAACCAAATACAACCTAAAATGGTAGGAAAAATAGGCAAAGATAAAAGTATAAAGGTGAAGAAAGAGCAACTTAACCGATTTAAATACTTGTGAGGGTGGCTAACACTAGAGCGTGTACTGACAGTGGGTGCGTACTAACAAGGTAGCTGGGCAAAAGAAAACTTAAAATGATTTAAATACTATTACTCATATTATTTTACTAAAATCACCGAAAATATTAAATAATTTTTATTACAAAATGAAAATGTAACAAATCATTGAAAACATTAATTGATTTTAATATTTTAGTGAAAATAACTTGTAGTGCAAACTAAGTAGCGTGTACCATGGGCTATGTAGAGTGTAGTGTATGCAAAATTAGTACGTAGCATAGGCAGCGTGTGACTGAAGCTGCTTTAATGAGCTATGTGGCATTAAGGCTAAGCTACGCTATGTGGCATCAGATACACGCTATATAGCGAAGTTATTTAAAACATTGACAAATACCTACATCTCTTATTACCCATTTTGCATGTTCATTTCACGCTTCTAGCTAATTTCTACAATTATTGTCATGAACGGGATGTTTTACGTATCTGTTTCTTGCATCATTTCCCACCTTCCATTTTTCAGTTTAAGTAACTATTGGTTACACTACTTGGTATAGTTGATATCTTTAATGTATTGTTATGTAGGAAGTTTTTCGTGTATCCTGAACATGTGATTTTCATTTTCTGAGTTTATTTTTTCATAACACACAATTATTGGCTTCATGTTAAACAGTATAGTATTGAGTAGTAAAGTTATTTAGGATGATTCATGCATTTGAATTGTGTTGCGTGCTTATATCCTTCCAGATTAATTTGGATATTACCTTTTTTTTTTTCCTCTGAATTTTGAAATGCATTGACTGCCAAGGAATTATGGGTTTCCGGACGCAATAATATCCACAATCTACTAGGGTTTTCAGTTTTCACAAGTGGGTCCCATGGTTCAGAGATCCAGACTGATGGCATCAAATGTGACCCATTGTGGATGGAGCAATTCCCCAAAAGCCATCGAGATTAGAAGATCCTATTCACCATTGTTGCGACCTTCTTCAGTTGAATGTGGGGTGTTGTTGTATTTCTCTTCTTTGCTGGCCACGAATTGAAATGATAGGATTATCCTATCAAGAGATCTCAGGGATAGGGACCATTTACAGTGGAGTCCAATGGACAAATGGTTGGATCACAAACCATATGTCCCACTGGTGCAAATTGAAATTCGAATATGCTGTGTATGGCCTCCAATTGAGGATTTATGGTCTCCATCACCACACACTTATATTGTTACAATGATTTACTTCTTTATAATACTGATGGTATTTATGCCTTGTCAAGTTCTATTAGGATCATAAGAGGTACTTGTCAGAGCGCGAGTTTGAAGCTCTAAAAGACCGTATTGCTGGGAAGAGGATAGGATTTAATAGGGTTTCTTGCATCAATGCAACGATTCCAATATCACAAACATTAAGATCCTCAAATGGTTTGTGCACTGCTTGCAAGGTATGTCTGTGCTGGATTCCAACAGTTTTCACTATCTACAATGATTTTACTCTTCTGATGAGATTTTTCACTTGCTTTTGATGTTTATAAAGGTATGGAATTGAATTGGATTCCTGAAAGCATTTCATATGTGAAATGACATCAACCTTATTGCATCACCTGCTTATCAAAGTGGCTATCCTAATGAAGCCCCACACCGTTCTTCTTTTCTTAATCTACCATTGTTACTTATCTCTTGCTTGAAGTCTAGTTAAGAAAACAAGTAAAACTTGATGTGTGGGCACTGAGAAATGACACACACGGAATACAAAAAAACACAAATTAAACCATCGAACTCATGGGCCCCAATTTGGATGGATAATAAAGCAAACTTTACACCAATTAGATTTTTCAACTGATCGAGTAGTTGACTTTTAATGGATGGTTGAAATGAAAAAAAGCAATCAATGGACCAAATTCAGCAAACAAATCCATTAATCAGATGTTAGGATTGTTTAGTCAATCTGATTTTGGATGATGACCTAAGCACAGTGAGTTCTATAATTTGGATGGTTTAATTTAAGTATTCCACATGTGCAATTTCTGATGCCTGCATATCAACCATTATAATTTGGACATTTAATCTAAGTATTCCACATCTACAATTTCTGATGCCTGCATATCAACCATCGCAGTCTGCCTGAGTATCAAAAACTCCCCTAACTAAACATGCAACTGGCCAAGAAAAAAAAAAAAAAAAGGGAAAAAAAAGCATATGTGCATTCACATTTGTGATGTAGTTTGGAATAGTTGGAGACCTGCTTTTATCAAGTTATTCAATAATGGTAACAGTGTCTGTAATGGCCAGCCTTATGGCTGTTATGATATGGGCTGTAATGGCCAATTTTTAAAAGGATGAAAATGTGTCAGCCCTATATAGGCCCCCCCCCCCCCCCCCTTTTTGTCAGAACGGGCATTGCAGCCCTGTATCACGTAAGGGGTCCCATTGTTATTGTTATGCAACAACCGTTACCATAACTGTTTTTGAATACCATGGTTTTTATCAAACCTTTGCACTTGTAGCACTCCCCAAGGTTTTGTTCCTTAATTTTTACCGAGGAGTTACTTGGCATTCGGCGAAGGGGCTGACTATGAAAGATGCACCAGTCTCTGTTGCAAAAAATCCCATTAGAAACAAATGGCACATCTTTATTCTTAAGAATCATTTGGATGAGATTAAATCCATAATGCAATTTTTCCCATTTTTATGGTGTGTTTTAGACTTTAGATGCTGAAGTGAATTGAATCCCGAACATTCAGTTTAATCCAGAGGAAATGACAAAAAATATTGATGTTTCTGTATTCATAATGAGGAAGCAGCCCCTGAGTTGAAGGTATGTTTCTTTCTAGTCAACTTGAAAATAACTTGACCACAATTTTGAGGCCAGTCCCCCAATATGAATACTAATGAAGCAAACTACAACTTGGTGATTTCCAGTTCATTATACTAATGGTTTGTTATTCAATTCAAGTGTGCATCTGAGCATACCTTTAATCCATAATACATGTTTCATACTATTTTAGTTAATGTGCTTATTTTAAAAAACCTGTCCAATTTACGCTTGCTCAGTCAGCTCTTAAAGATTTCAAGAATGGTGAACCCCAAATGACAGACATGGACTGTTAAAGGGCTGGGTCTCTGAGTGAGTCAATTGTGAGGGGTTGCAGATTCAGCTACAATGTAATTGTGTTCCATTACGGAGGGGGAAAAAAGAAGTTGCAAATCTTTCAAAGAATTTTTGTTCTCATTACAAGTGTCCTGTTTCAAAATTCGAGTATTTTTTTTTTTTTGCCAGTTTCAAAATTCAAGTATTCCACTGACATGCTTTAAAATTTTTAGTAGATGTTCTTCATGCTTGCAGTACTGTTTTGTAGCATGACCCCATAGCCTATTTTTTTTTATTGGTGTTTGCCTTGTTTATGAAGCTTGCTTTTTGCATGATATATTAAGTTTATAAACAAAGGCAGCCCTGTGACTGATTGACTTCTGGTCTTGTCTTGTATTTGAAGCTTGCTTTTTGCATGATATATAAATTTAATCAAATGGAGCCTCGATGATCGAATGACTTCTGATCTTCATCAGATTGTATTGAGATTTGGTTTGCTTCTGTTGGATGAGATTTGGTCAATCCACAGGGCAGGGAGTTCACGATCCAAAGCAGCGAAGGAGAGAGGGAGGGTGCCTCCGTGCAAAAGCATTAATCTGGAAAGCTCTTGTTCCATGAGAATAGATTTCCGACTTGGAGTCAAAGTGAACACTAGGTGGAAGTATTTGCCTTCCAAGATCATGCCTCACCCCAATTTGCCTAAACATCAATAGCTATGTTATTTGAGCCTGAACCACAAGTCTTTTTTCTTGTGCCTCACCTTGGAGCATGAATGGACGAGATGGGCTTTTGAAATGCTTTTAAAACTGTGGTTATATGAAACTTTAATTTTTTCATAGAGAAAGATCTAATTCGGTTTCGGCCTCATCCCAATTTGTTTGAAGAATCACCATTTATTCTACTAAATTAGACTGACAAAGAAGTAATGCTATTTTCTGTTGGTTAGCAGAAAAAAAATATTATCCAACTCCGGGAGAATCTCAACAATGTTTGTGGTGATTATATTTTGTAGTTTTCTGATAATGGAGAAGATCGAGTAGTAGTTGGGTCCCTAGATCTCAACCAGTGTCTAAGGCTGGCAGATGAAATAACAGGGAAGAGGCCAGAGGTACATTTCAGACATCACTATTAAAATTTGAGAAACTGTCTGCCAGTTTGTATCACTCAAATGCGAAATTTACCAGATTAAAAAAACAAAATGAACTTGATTGATAAAGATAACTACTTTCTATAATGAGTTCTCTTAAATCGTAGGAGATTAGGGTTTTTTACATTGCTCTAGTTTGTGCTTTTTGGATCACATGGTTAGATTTCGTTTATGTTTTTCATCATTTATGTTTGAATAACTTATCCATCTTCACATCCTCTTTTTTTTTTTTTTTAATTGTGCTTTTATCATTTTTTCAAAGTTCATTTAATTGCATCAATTGGAATTTAGTAACATGTACTGTCTGATAGTGTCAATAAAGAAACTTAGCTTGGTTGAATTTTGATTTTAGCTGGATAGAGCAAATGGAGATTACTTTTAAGAAGCTTTCCAGATGCTTCTTGCACTGCTCTATTTTCAGTGCACTATTTTATGATGTAATCCTGGAATCTGCGATGCACTATTTTCAATTCGCATCGCTTGTATACTGATGAATGATAGATGCATTGAGCATTTTTCACTTTGTCCATCTTTTGTAGGTGTCTGCTGTTGTCAATATCTAAAAGAAGCTTTCCCATGCTTGTAGATTAGTTCAATGTTTTGAATGCCTCACTGCATTATTTTCATTCATTTGCTGATGATCTTCTTGTAGATTCATCATGTTAGGTTTTTAAGAAAGACAACGGAAGCCTAAACTTTTCAAACTTAGGTTTTATTTAGACTAATGGATCCCCATCTAAATGCAATCAAATCCAAAAGTATAAACATAAACTATGTTGAGACATACCTGTGATGCGAAACAAATATTAACACTCGATGCCGGTCTTCCAATTAGGAAGTCTTTCCCCCAAATGAGAAGTGAAGAAAACCTCCTGCACACTCTGACAATAGGGCTAGGGGCGCACATTGATCTCTCTCTCTCTCTCTCTCTCTCTCTCTCTCTCCCTCCAAGGTGGCGAAGCCCAAGGGGCAGGGACATCTTAAGCTCTTTCGCAGTCCCTCTCAGATAGGATCAATATACAAGGAGTTCGGGTAGCAGGGAGAGACACCAAGTATGGTGCTCGACCACCTTACAAACTTTGGTATGCATTACTACATTAAAGTCTATGATCCTGCCCATCCATGTACTCAAATCAACCTAATCCCTCCACTCTCATGGTCACTATCCCTAGCCTGATCTCCTATGCAAGTCCAAGGGATGGATGACCAAATCTTAACCATTGGATGTCCATCAAGATTGATTTAAAACAAATAAATGTTTAAAACTGAATTTTAATGGTTGAAAAAAAATAATCTTGCTTAACCATTAGGAAACATTAGATGCACTGGCCAGCTAAGAAAAACGTTTGATATCCAAACCACAATATCATCTATAAACATGTCTTGGGCAAAGAGGTGGATTCCTTGTCAAATCATGTGGGCCTCAACTGGACCCTAATACATGTACCCAACACTACCCACATGTCAGCCACTGATGTAACCTTGTAAAGTGAGCCCAAGAACATATGATCAGGACCTTGAACTCCTCACATGTCCTCAGGTCTAAGGATTAGATTTGTTGAAGCTAGTATAATCACAAGCCAATTTAGTCCAAGCATGATGAGTCTCCTGGTCTAGAGACTTGAATTGATCCACCAATGCTAGTGACTAACAGGTCCAACACCATGAGCCTATTCCCATGACACACTCACACTCCTGTGAGGGGTAGGGCAATGGTACATTGACTCGTCGTGCCCAATGGTGGAGACCTTCAATCCCGACTTGTCATTGATCTCCTTACACAGGATGACCACATCAAAGAATAAATAACAACGGGTTCGTCCTACAACTTGCTAGGTGTTCATGGTTAAACGGGGGTATTGAGATCTATGTCCCACAACTCTTCCTTAGCCTGTGGCTGTTGTGTTCCAAGGTCAACCAGAGGAATCCCTCTCTTTAACCCATGTAGCTATCACAATAGATTAAGTTTAATGTCTTGTCTTCTGCAGATGTCTTGTTAGATGGTGAAGGAAGCAGGTCAATCTTGAGATCGTGATATACGTTGAGGACTCTTAATATAAATTGGACTTGCTCGAGTCAATTGGGAAAATTCAATCCTTTAGGATTGAAACATTTAGCGCATGCCCATGTAGTGAAGCAGGTACAGGAACTGAAATAAGAAATTCATATGATTTAGTGCTTTAAGAATTAGAGTGATAAACTAGAGTGTTTTCATTAATGCCTCTAGAGAGCAAATTACTGTGTCATCATAATTCCTCTTATGGGTTGAAGTTGTGCAAACTAATTATCCACTCGGTGGCAAGCCATTTCACCTCATAAGGCTGTCTTGATAGTACACTCCATAGCTAGTAGACTGAAACTTGGGCCAATAGGCTGGATTAGATCGAGGTGCATACTAAAACAACCTATGCTAGTCATCATAATGCTAGAGTGATAAACTAGAGTGTTTTCATTAATGCCTCTAGAGAGCAAATTACTGTGTCATCATAATTCCTCTTATGGGTTGAAGTTGTGCAAACTAATTATCCACTCGGTGGCAAGCCATTTCACCTCATAAGGCTGTCTTGATAGTACACTCCATAGCTAGTAGACTATGAAACTTGGGCCAATAGGCTGGATTAGATCGAGGTGCATACTAAAACAACCTATGCTAGTCACCTTATCCAAAACAAAACGGTCATGCCCAAAGTGCTGATCCTTGCTTTCAATGGTACATGGCTGGAAGTACTTTGATAGCATCACAACCCAATACACGGTTATGGTGTTAGGAATATATTAATGTGATCCACAAAACTCTTGATTTGACATTGATCAGGCCACTTTGGTGTCTAACACACCAATACCAAACCTTAGTTCCTGATCACCATTGATGTCTTCACTTTTTAGGGTCAATGAGCATTTACACTTAGACTATCACTGGGGTCCGCATTCATCTAATCAAGCATCTTTAATAAAAGGTTGTCTCCTTAAACAATTGTATGGCTAGGAGATTTTCATGTGAGTGATATGGAATTCCAAAAGTCCAATTGTGTAAGCATGTAGGCCCCAATGACTTGTTCATCCAATAGTCAAAACAAGATTCATAATCCTGCATCCCTTAAGGGTTCTCAAGCAATCCTTATTGATGCACACGTGCTGATGTTGATCCCATCATAAAACACTCAGCTTTGGACACCAAGACAAGCAAGTTGGTGGATGACTAACGATTGGCATCCCTTAAGGGTTCTCAAGCAATCCTTATTGATGCACACATGTGCTGATGTTGATCCCATCATAAAACACTTAGCTTTGGACACCAAGACAAGCAAGTTGGTGGATGACTAACGATTGGCATCCTAGAGTGGGCGATCGTGATTTTACTCATAATGTCCACAGATGGACTCTCAAAGTTTGGTGATTTGCATCCAATTGCCTAAGCATGCGAGCGGTTTAGATTCGGCTAACATATCTAAGGTGTTCCGTATCCGTTACGATACCCGTAAAAGCCAATATGTATAGGTAATGGCCATGACCGTTACACGATATAGGGGTGAAGATGGGCAATTTGTTTTTTAAGACTGTATTAGCCGTTACAGTGGATGTAAAGGCCATTACATGACATAATGACCGTTATTCCTGTAACGGTTGAAAATTGATCGCATTTTTTTTTTTTTCTATTTAATTTCACTTTTCTCATTCCAAAAACTCTCCTACATCATTTTACAACAGATTTTGACCACTCTTACTATAACTTTTAAGATTAAAACTGTGGATTGAAGTGATTTAAGTGAATAAAATCCCTGAGGGCCTTTTTTCTCAAAAAATTGAAATAACAATATTTATGCCTTATTATTATTATTATTATTATTATTATTATTATTATTATTTTTATATCTAGTTCTAATGCTTGATTGTGATGTGTAAACATTAGAGACATAATCATATTAAACAATTCACTAGACAGCTCGATACAACACTCTCACCAAAGAGTGGACCGTCACACTACCATAAATATGTTTAAAACAAAAAATGAATACATATTTGAAATATTTACATTATTCTTGATTTTCTAGATATATTTGAAAAATTTTCGGGCAAAAGAAAAATTTCAACCGTTACGGGGGTCGTAACGGTCGGTACGCCCCCGTATCGGCCGTTATGGCTGATACCCATATCGGTAATGGTGGTGACCATTACGGCCACTGTTACCAATATGGAATACCTTGAACATATCAACCTAGAAGACCAATGGTTTGGATCTGACGTCTATGCCATCCGATGAATGGACGGCTCAACTCTTCCCTTTAGAATGCTATTCGGTTCAGATCTGAGAATTTGGCATCCATTGAACAGCCTAAATCCATTCAGTATGTTGTCCATAGTGCAAGGCATGGACAGTTTGAACATCACCAGTGCACAATCCAGCTGATGGACATTTGAGATCCAATGAGTATGACATCATATGTACGGCATGCTTAAGGGGTTTATGATGTCAAATAGATGGAAGCAGATTGTGTACTGAGTAACTCAGCCCATTGTGATTTGACTCATTTTATCCCGAGTCAAATCATGAATCAGACGATTTGAGGCCCTATTTTCAGTTCTGACTTGCGGTGTCAAAAGAGATTGGGTCAAAAAAAAAGAAAAGAAAAAGAACAGATTGGGTCAGTCAAGGTCTGAGATGGCTCGGATGAGTCGCACGTGACTTGTCCGAGTCTTAAAACCTTGATCCCAAACTATTTTAGTGCAGTTGCTAGAGATATCCCCACGATGATATTTCTTTCTTTTTCCTCATCATTCCAATGGTGATGGACCTAGTCAATTCACTTTTGCAAGTCTCTCTTTTCCTTTATTATTCACCACCACCCAAATGATGATAAAACCAAGTAGTTTATCTTCTACTACCTTAGAATGTCCACCCAGTGAACATAACCTCTTTATTATCATCATCCAAATGGTGAGTCTTGAGCAGATCATCCTGCAACCATGGAAAAACTCCCTCACACACATCCTCTTCAAATCCCACCGGACAACCTCATGTGCATGCACCTACACACTACACATCCTGGATTTAGGATTTTGTTTATATTTTATTTTTTTATTATTAATTTTTGGGTTTTCCTTTCAACCAAGGGTTTCTCTAATGAGATGCAATGTAACAGCTTATGGTACATAATGGCCAGGAGTATATGTCCCACCAAATTAATAAAACCATCTAAAGGGAACCTTTTGTGGATTTTGTGGGTTTGTGAATGTTAATTTTACTGTGACCATTTAGGTCACTTTCTTGTTCATGGAATTTGGTTAAGCTGCTTGCATTTTCTAAAACTACAGTGCTTAGTGATGTAAATGGGCATGAACCAAGTATGCTTTTTCATATGTTTTCTTTAGCAATTATTGTTGGAGAGACCACATGCATGTCTAAGATAGTATTTCTGTATGCCACCACATATGCCAGCATGGAATTTGGGCGGTGTTGGATCCAGGATGTCCGTCAGGTTGTTCCAACCATGTAGATGCCTTTCCCAAACATCAGGGTGGCCCACTCATTAGGCAGGCACAATGTTAGCAATAGGCAGATGGATCTCACAACTGTGAGCGACGTTGGCATGTTTGGTAGTGTGTTGATGGGCTGCCTTGTACATGTATGCGGGCTTACCAAAACTCACTGTAGTCCTACAACTTGTCATTTATAGAAGTCCCATTCTGGCAGAAGTAGAATTGCAGCTCTCACAGAAAGATGATTTTAACAGGGGATTGGAGCTGATTTTGCAAGAGCGTATCTTAGCAATGTGTGTGTAGCTGCAGAGCTGCATCAGAATGGCATTGGCTATGCACTAGTTGCCAAGTCCAAGAAAATTGCTCGACAATGGGGTACAATTTCACCTTTACTCATTCTAGTCTAGAGTCTTCCACATCATCAACACGATCAGCACTGATTAGAAACTATTTGCTCATTGTTGGTGCACTTCAATAGTCTATTTCAAAAATATCATTGTGGGACCTCTAATGATGTTTCGTGAATGTTTGCACTTGTCTTAGAAGCGGGAAAGTAAAAGAAGCCAAAAAAAGAAATAGAAAAAGGAAAAAAGAGAGGAAATTGTAATGATTATTTCCATAGGTACTAATGACAAATGGATTCCATTTTTAGGGGTACGGTTCCTGAGTGGAAATCCCCAATTCATTAGAAAATGGTTGCCTTGAGTCTCGTGGCAGAGAATTGCAATAATGGAAAAGGCTAATGATTACTTCCATCCATATTTTTCTTTGCAAATCAAACATGAGAAAATGTCTTGTCAAAGGAAATCAGTATCTTTCCTTTCTTTTCCCACTTTTCAAACAAGTGAATTTGGAAAATTAAAACCGTACTCCATTTTTTTTTACTTGATAATGAGAAATAAAGGGTAGCGATTAATGATATTGGAAGTTAGGGCCTACTTGAAATCATTGTCATCGTTTTCAAAAGGTAGGCTGTGTTTGATTTAAAATGAGAACTCATGTAAAATCTCATATTTATTAGACAATTGTAACATCATTTCTTGTCTCAGGTGGAAAAGACAAATGATGAGTCTTTAGAATCCATTTTTGATTGCAAATCAAATTGCTAAAAAATATGAAATCAAGAGAAACTTTTGTTCTTTTCCCATGAATCCATGATTTCAAACAGGCCCTTGGAAAAAATTATAGTTGTCGATTTTTCTAAAACTAGAACCTGAAATGGGTAGTAGTATCCCATTTTAGCTAAATCACTTTTTTATATTTTGAGAAGATGACACATGGAGGCAAACACACGCACATATGAATGCGTGCGCACTCATGTGTGAATGTGCATATATCATCAGTCTTCTCCAAGCTATAAGTGTCTTTTTAAATGCATTTAGTACTTTTATATTTGGAGGTGAGCCCATCCATCATTGATCCCATACACGTCATGTCATATCCTACACAACTTGAAGGATAGAAGCATTGTTACGTTGGTAGTGTGACAATCCACAAAGCATGCAAAATCTTACCAGCATCCGAACCATCCAAATTGTGGGCCTAAGTTTAGTTTTGGTGCACCACTTTTTCCCGTTGTTCATTGATAAGAAAGAAATTCATTAATGAGGAAAAAATCCTGCTGGTGTTTCTATTATGAATGAACCAAGCCCAACTGTTCTTAATCTTTTTCCCCTTGGAACAGTTTCCCGACCCATGGTTAAGTGATCAAAACTGTTGATATGATGAGAGTCCCCATGGATGGCCCTGTCAGTTTGGAAAACTGCTAACACTTCAGGTTCACATGCAACCAACAAAGGCCAAATATTCTATGGATAGGATTTTTTTCCACCTGGGAGATCTTTTTTCCATTGGCCAACCACAGTGGGGACAACAATATCAACAGTTTGGTCAAATGACCAGGGTCCCCCACATGGTATTGTACAAATTGACAGATCCAGCATTGAATAATACCTCACCATCATATTCTTCTTAAAGGATGGATAAATCCCATCTTATACTAATTTTCCAGTGCCGTTTCAGGCGTAACAGATTTATATGCTCATGTCGCCATCGACAATGAGCCTGCGAAGAAGTTGTATACAAAGAGTGGATTCATCTATGAAAATGAAGAACCTGCTTGGCAAGCCAGATTTTTAGGACGGCCGAGACGTCTCCTCCTGTGGGCTGATCTGTCTATGACCACCAGTTTGTAATGCAAGACCAACTTTTATTCCATGATTTTTTTTTTTTTTTTCTTTTACCATTTAAAAAAAAATTATAGCAGGTAAGCTGGGATATAAACCTGTGACCCATGCCATTGTCGTCCTTCTCCGAACTTGTGGGGGCATGAGGTTCGACCCCATCTATTCCATATGAATGTGTATAAGCTCGAGTTCATTTATAGTACTATATTTTTTTTTTCAAATTTTAGTTTTCTCTCTCTTCTGTTTCTTTTCTCCTCTCTCTGTCTCTGTCTGTCTGTTTCCTTTATTGTTTGTTGAAGTGTAAAGGTATAGCATAAACTCATTTCAAGGGGAACATGGTAGCCGCTAGAAATCATATTTTATGCGAACAGCTTTTGCATTCCTGCCTTTCTGCTTGCCAGCAGGTGTATGGTGGGGCCCACCTTTCAAAGATTTGGAACCCTTCATCCATTGGCTCCCATAATGTATGTGATACAAATCTAAGAATTCTTTACCATCAGTTGGTTAGAAAAGTGGTTTTTGCCTTTTTTCTTTTTCTGCTTCCTATTGAATGCGGACCATTGGCAAACCAGTTCATTTGTAGGGCCCATTTATAATAATCTGAAGTAGTTTTCTGGGCATGGACTGTTCATGATGGGGCACAAGATGAACGGCGTGGATCTGCCAAACTGGGCTCCACATGTAGTGAAAATTCATTCAACAGTGGAAATATAACATAGGGTAAAAATCTGTAAATGATGCAATGCTTCTTATTATCAACGATCATCTCTCAAAATAAAATCATAATAAAAACAGCACGTAGAACCATTTAATGCTTACATGGAGAAAAAAAGAGGCTGAGTTCACCGAGTTTCTATGTTGGCCCATGGTTGGTTCGTCCAAGCCACTGATCTGATGGCTCGGTAATAGATGGACGATGCCTATCAAGTCTCCAAAATTGGAAGATCATAACCGTTGATTTTTTGGCCATTCCATTAAATCTGGTTTGTTGGTGTGTTTCTTCTCAACCATTGTATTTGCATGCAATAATTGGATATTTAGAGATAGTCCACCCATGATGTGGGCCATCAGATAAATGGCTTGGAACAACCAACCATGGCCCACATGTACAAACTTGGTCTACACAGTTACAAACAGATTTAAAAAAGAAATAAAAAAGCACATATCGAGGAGTGTTGAGCAGAATCAAGCAATTCAATTTCTGTAAAAATGAAGTTCATAGCCACTAAATGTGGTGGAGAGCATTAGCATGTGATTTATGGTCACAAACCATATCTTATATTGTGTATAATCATTTATTTCAAGCTTGATTGATGTCCCCCGGCTCGTGGTTAGAACTATGGAACCGGCTGCCTCCGCATCGACGGTCTGATCTTCACGGATGTCGGTCACGATACCTGCTACCAATGAAAGATGGAATGCACACTTAGGTTTAAATCATGGGAAAATATTGCATGTGGACGAGAATGTGAACCGTGGCCCATAGTCTGTCATTGTGGACGGTACCGATTTTGGTACATTGGCTCGCATGGGTGAAGGTAATGTGCATGTGCACATACCTGGCATGTGACTCAGTTCGGCCAGCAAGCTACCCAGCTCAAACTCGGCTTGGCTCGATCCTTGAGCTGAACTGGCCAACTTAAGCTGAGTTCCAGTTGAGCTTGAGCTCCATCTTTCAAGCGAGCCAAGTTTGAATTCGAGCTTACGAATTAAGTTTGAGTTTAGATTTTAAGGCTTTTAATATATATAATATATAATATTATTTATTTAAATATAAATATTTATAAAATATTTATATTAAGTGAATCCGATCTGAGTTGAATCGATTTGAACCGGGTCAAGTTCTGAGTTGAGTTGAGTCAAGCTTGGTCTACCTTGGATTCTGCTTGAAATTTTTTCGAGCTTAAAAAATCAGCTCAACTCGGTTCGAACTGAGTTTCAATCTGAGTCAAATTGATCTTTTCTGAGTCAAGTTGAGAGATTTAATCAAGCTAACTCGGTTAGCTTACAGCTCTATGTGCAACTTGTATGTAAGAGTGTGAGTTTATGAGTAGAGTAGTCATCAACTTACTCTCTTTTGTACTTGCAAAGCCCTTCAGTGCATTGATGTTCCTGATTTTCAGAATCACCTGTCATGAAATACCTAAGCATCAGCTTCCTCTCACACAATTCGTGCAAGGGAAGATTGAATAGGAACCGTCTGGCATATTTGCCAACTTGGCACTCGTGCAAGATCCAGGAAATTCATCAGGTGGAGCCCTTAATGAGACCTGGGCCAAAAATCAGGTCGGTTCATTAATCTGGTGGCCCACATGTGTATGTTGAAGATATGCTATTGGTTATTTTTAGTAACTTCACATTTTCTGGTACCCACGTGGCCCACCAGATGAGTGGATGGGCCTCAAATTTTTATTTATTTATCAGGGAATGTTTGAAGTGGGTCCACCTGATGAACGCTTGATTTTGCACACTTGCACCGAGTTGGCACGTGTGCATGTTTTCTCCTACTCATAATAAGTGCCTTGATCTGATATTCCTGTCTGATCCCCTCTGTGGACCGTTTATGTCGTGCAGCAATTCTGTTGGCATCAGAATCAGGAAGTTAATCTCACGGTTAGGAATCGATATTGGCTGTGGCCCATCCAAGATGGTGGGCCACTGGTTGGATTGTCCGAATCCCTGGGCAGGAGCACCGATTATGGGTAGGGTCGGTTACACACTGAGCATCGGTGTATTGTCATTAGATAAATTAGAGAGATATGATCCAACCATCAGGTATTTAAACATTGGATGGCCCACCATACACCCAAAATACACGGATCTGAGGGAAAGAAAATCGATGGCTGTAAAAAGAAGTTCGATCAAAGTTCTTTTGGCCGTCCATTTTATTGAATAAAATCATCCAATCTGAGGTTTATGATTATCCCCTTGATGTGATTTTTGGGATGTGGTCCATCCAAGGCATGGCCTACTTGACAGTCGGTTCGGATCTCGTACACGTTTCTTTCTATGAGAGATAAACAGACCTTGGCTTCTCCGTTGAGGATAACTGACACTAACCGTAACCTGCTCTTACCTACGTATAATACAGTCAACAATAAGAAGAGAATTGTCAATGCTCCTTGTACCGGCCGTTCATCAGGTGGGTCCATGGTATATGTGCCCTGGCCCAAAAATCATCTCCATCAGCCTATTTAGTGGGTATACTTGAACGATGGCTGTGGACTGCTGGTCAACCTTTTACAACCGTCCATTCTCTTCTTATACGAGCGGCCCCATATGATGATCAGATGCATCCTGGTGGTTGGGCCACGGCACAGAAACGCAGGGACCTGAATAATGAACGGCCTGGATGTCACAAAAATACCCCACTTACCATCTGATGATCTAACGGTAAGCTCAGCACCAGTGGCCAGCAAAGTCCTATACTTCCCAAAATCAAAGTCAAAGTCTCTGGTCTCTTCAAGTGGGAGTATGGGCCCACATCCATCTTTCTCTTTTCTCCCTGGCCTTGCTCTCAGTGTAGCTGCCCCTCTCAATGCTATAACACAGGCCCAAGAGAAAGTCACCATCTACCATAGTTTTTTTTTTTTTTGGACTCGGCAACTCAGTCCGACTAGTTTCACAACTCACTCGAGTCAGGGGTAACTCAGCTGGGTAGGGCTGAGTTGGACCCATTTGTGCTGCAATCGTGTTGTACTGGATCAGATTCGACCGAGTCTGATTCAACTCGGACGAGTTAAATCCGACCATATAGAGCAAATATAGGCTAATCCAACCGTCCAAATTATAGGCCTTACAGTGGATGCAACGTAGCCTGAAAATCACATTAATTAGATGATTTTCACCATTTAATCTCATCCACTGTATTCATAGTGTTCTTTGTTTTCTCTTTTAACCATCCATTTAGTAGCCGTGGATCGAACGGTTAGAATCTCTTGATGATCAGTGTGCCTTTCTGGCTATGTTCCATCGACAACTGGTGGGGCCCATGTAGGCCATTTGTGCCATTGATGGATTGCTCAATCAGTTGATTTTCAGACTACGCCCCACTGACAATCTGGCCCATGTTTTGGCCAATCTGAGCCACACAGTCTGCCTTGGACGAGTCACCACTATTTAAGATATAAAAGAATAGCCAAAAACCTATCTAGAGAAGGATTGTATACATGTTGCAGCTGCAGCTGTAAGTGTTAAGATGTCACATGCATTCGTAGCAGCCATGGCCGAGCTCACGACCTTGCTTAGTTCCTTGCGGTTCGCACCCATGTCTTCTGCAGCCTGCACACATTGAGACGCGACCAGAGCCGCCGCGGAAGCCACTGCAGCTTCCTTTGTAGAGTTTGATTTATTGGCTTTCACATTCTCTGCAGCCACCGCCGCCAGTGCGGCTGCGACACCCGCAACGGATATGGCTGCATGCATTTCGGCTCTCTGCAACCGCTCTTCGTCCTTCCGCTTCCTCTTCATCTCTACAATCCATTTCTTTATAGAGATTTCCTTGAATGGAATCAACTTCCATGGTGAAGGTAGAGACTGTTTTCATATCTTCCATTAGCCAAACAGTGTCTAAAATGTGGAAATCTTGTATGATGCAGCTACTTAGATACTTATACATATCATCTTTATATGTATGCATGCATATCAGTGTATGGGGCGTGTTACGATAGAGACATTAAAGGTGCGTTTGGATGAACAATTAAAATGAATTGTGAATTCTATAAAAATGGAAGTGACCCAAGTGTGTGTGTCACCATTTGGATTGATCATGCTCAAATCCAAAACCCAAACTGTAATCTCAAGTATTTCAAGTGGACCCAAAACGAGTAATGGTCCAACATCATGAAATAGAGTGGGCCAGACCCACATTGGCCATACCTCTTTATTGTCTAGATTAACTTCATGCATACACACCATCTTTGTGTGTATTCATGAATGCTTGTGTCTGGGGTCAGGCTACAAATACATACACTAAGGGCACGTTTGGATTCTCAATTAAAATGAATTGCAGATTCAATAAAATTGGAATGACCCAAGTGAGAGTTGCACCATTTTGATTCATACTCACATCTAAAACCCAGTTCCAAGTCAGCCCGAAGTGATCATGCCCGAAATGATCATGATTTGGGTACTGGTCTAAGATCGTAGAGTACTGAGCCAGACCCACATTGCCCATTTCCTCTTACTTGGCTCAAGTTATTGCAATTCACTAAAATCAATCATCCAAACACGCTGTAATCAATTGCTATATTATCTTAAATCAAGAACTTAGCAATCAGCTCCATACCCATTTCTTTCGGAAGCAACGATCGTAGTTTAGCTCTGGATGGATCGTCTTTTGCAGCCATATCCACGACTAACGAAAGAAACAAAATCAGATTAGCATTAAAATCTTTTTATTATACTTACTTCAGTATTCATGATCAGTTACCTTGAGATCGTCGGATTTCCACCTTGGTAAAGGCTTCAAATCTCCATCAACGACGTTCATCGTCTGTGAATTTATCCATTTCAATCCACCAACAAGACTACTTAAACATCAAAAAGATCGAATTATGATAATAGATGTGCATTACTTACTGGTAATGGTGCTTTCATGTCATTCTCAAAGATCTTGATAAGGTTATCTTCAAGAACCGTCGTCGAGGTGTCGTGCACCGCCGGTTGCAGGACTTGTATTGCAGTATCGCACCATGCTCGCGAAAGCAAATCCATAGAATCTGATGGTGCATGGGAGGCTTTGATACTGGAATCCATGGAATTGAAGCAAGTGGGGAATTTGGAGATGAGCTTAGTATGAAAATGATTTATGATCATATCTTATATATAGAGGTTTTGCTAATCCACACACGTGAGTAAGCCAGTCCCATACACGCCCGAACACATGCGGACGTGGCATGCGCGTGTGAGCTCCAAGCAATACATTCAGGGGGGCCCAACATTTATATGCCTTGGTCCAAGAATCAGGCAGGTCCACTTATCAAGTGGGGCACAATGTATGAAAGAGAGTTGGCTAAGGGTATATACATGTGTGCAATATTGTCACGTGTGTAGGATGGATTGGGTTTGCTCATACGTGTGGTTTCAAATGACTCTCAAAATGTCTACATAATTAACATTTTATCCTCGATAGAATTGGGATTCTCCCAAGTTGTCCCAGATAGTTAAGAAAGACTAACTGTGGAGGTGAGCTTCTAGGAGTGATTTATACTCAAGAAATAATAAAGGGTGGAAAGAAAGCTTTTCTTCATAATAAAATCTTGAAAATGGATTCCTTTTATTATTTTGGGTAATGGAATTGTAATAAAGAAGACCTTGTATTTTATATAGATACCTTAAATGATAAAAATCATAGTTTTAATGCAGATTTCATGGTATTAGAGCCATATGTCCACCAACTTTGGATATAACATTTTAATTTTTCTCTCTATCATGATTTCTTTTTCATCTCCTATCTGGAATATTTCACACCCTGTTTCGGTTAAACCTGACCGCCACACCATGTCTTATGGTCGGTACAATTTCTTCTAGTTCTTAGAAATAATAATTTGCTTGATGATGTCAGGTGATTGGAAGCTTTCTAATTTCGAAAGAACTAAAGGCTTGTTTAGACCGTGGGATTAAATGGTATGAAATTGTATTAGATGGAATTAACACCATTATTATAGAATGATTACATGTCTGGAAATACCATGGGATTATGGCACATCCAAGCCTACATTTGGGATCAAAATCTCCCCTTTAAAATACATTGAATTAATTAAGTGAAACTTGCATTTGGTGGTCTATGGAACCACATTTCACAATTGATGTCGTTCACCTACACATATATGTAACTTGAATGTCACGTGTAAAGGGTATATAAGCATGGATAGCATGGAAGAAATGCATGCATCAATGTTGGGCCCACAAATATAACACATTTCAAAATCCATCAGGAATCTTGCAGTATTTATTAGGGCCCGTTTGGCCGGTCGGATTGGAAGGGATTGGATGGTATTGGAAGGATTGGAAGTCAAATCTCGGGATTGGCCTGGCGTGCCAAACAGAGTCGGTGATCCGATCCCAATCCCATGTATCTCAAGACAATCCGCGGACAACACCATCATTACATTTAAATCCTATCAAATCCACCCTAATCCTTCAAATTTGCCTGGGACGTGTTTGGTTTGAGGGATTAGAAGGGATGAGAAGGTTTAATACCGGGATTGGCCGGGCGCGCCAAACGGACTGGATATAGCAATCCAGGGATATATCAATCCTATGGATCTCCGGACAATCCACTGACAACACCATCCTTACCTAGAAATCCATGCCATCCACCCTAATACCATTCAATCCCTTCCAATCCACCCGGCCAAACGGGCCCTTATTGGCTCTGAATGATATGATATGGGATT
The DNA here is from genome assembly GCF_029962835.1 of Magnolia sinica. Classification (NCBI taxonomy): domain Eukaryota; kingdom Viridiplantae; phylum Streptophyta; class Magnoliopsida; order Magnoliales; family Magnoliaceae; genus Magnolia; species Magnolia sinica. Next base: position 10,311,521 of record NC_080581.1, read on the forward strand.
AATCCAATCCTTTTCTTGGTTTCCAAACATGAGATGTAATTTTTATGGGACTAAATGCAATTCCATACTATCTAATCCCACCTAATACAATGCACCAAACAAGCATTGTGAAGAAAGATAATCCATGGAAACTGCGAACTAGCATTTAGGAGAAAACCATAGAACAAGCGTTCTAAAAAAGACACATGCCAGGTAGTAATAGATTAGACCAATCCATATATCCAAATGCGGGAAATAAGTCACTTTGTGGAATCCCTTTCCATAAGTAGTCATTTCCCTGTACTTACAGGAACTTTTCCACTTGTGGAAGAATTTGGATGCCGAAGGTTCAATGGTTATAAGTGCCACAAAGACCCTCTTAAACATGTAAGTAAAGGTCTCATCCATGAAACTCTTTTCCTAGAATCTCTTTTCAAGTTCTGCACACAATAACTCGGATGAGAGTTCTATGGCTTAATCGGTTCCTAGAGAGCGTTTGGGAACATGAAATCCAATTTGGGAATATAGGCTCCGCACCCATATAAGTGTCCCATTTGATGAGGCTTATTATAATTTGGATGCAAATTTTGGTCCATGGTTAGGTGATCCAAATGTTCATACATAGATACAAGATGCCCAAAACTTCTCCCTGATTGTGATGTAGGGAAGGACGTGATGAGGTCGATCATCGTCTTCCTCGATTAATAAATGCTTTAAATCCACAAGGCCTTCTTGAATCTATAAGAGAAATTTCTTTAATCCACGAGAGAAATAAACTAATTTTTGAGAATTCTTATTGATTGATAATTATCTTATGTGTATGTATATAAATTACACCATTAATAAAGGAAAAATAATTCAAAATTTGTAATTATCAAAAATAAAAAAATTCTAACTCTAATAAAAATATTAATTCTAGCAAAACTCTTCATAAGCCTATTTTTTAAAAATAAAAATTTCAAATACACTTTTGCTAGAGGAGTCCTAGCATGATTACAAGTTATTTTTAAAAAAAAGAAGAAAAATTTAAAATTCTAAAAACAAAAAATCCTATAAAAATCAGAGTTACTAAAAATAGTAAATTTTTTTTTTTTCTAAAATTTCATTTTTGAGCTTAAAACGCGCGTTTTGTGGGGAAGATTGATAGGTTATGTGCCCCATAATGATACCCAGATCAAAAGTTATGGCTAATTTACGATTCACCGTCTTTTGTTCCAAGCATGTTAGGAACGTATGTGTGCCATGTCCTACATTAGATCCTTCCACTTGAAAAAAACTTATTCTCGAGTTACTTAAGGGATTTAGTTCATGATACTCAAATAATTTAAGCATTGATGTTTATTAATTTTTTCCTTGTACTTTGTAGTTTTTTAATCATTGTTTTCGATATGAGATTCTTGTTGTTCTTGACATCGATGATTATATTATAGACTTTTTAGTTTATAGTGTACATTGTTTGAAAGATGATGTGCCATTGTAAATATATCTCTATCTTTGGTGTGTATAACAACTTCCTCATGTTCAAAATAGTGGCCGATGATTCTCCATCATCGGGTGGTGGCTTGGATCTATTACCAGTGTCGCACCACGAACATGATGATTACAAGTTCCATTGTCGATCTCATATTGCTTTTTATTATGAATATGAATTTGTCTTAGAAGCCATTGATTTGAGAAAAAGCCTTTCTCTGATACCAATTGACGCAGGGAAGGGCGTGATGAGCCGTCTTCTACAATCAATAAACACTTTGAATACACAAAGCTCTCTTGAATCCACAAAAGATTAATTCTCGAATCCATGAGATAAATAAGATAATTTCTAAGAAATTTATTGAATGAATGATGGAGGAAAATGAGTTTAACCTCATTAAATAACTCTAAACAATCCTAAAATTAAAATTAAAAGAGTCTTAATTAAACTTGAAAACAAATTATGAAAAAATGCACAAATTCCCATGCCTGCCGACCTGTTGAACTGATAAGTTGAAACAACCCAAAAATGTAGGGATGATAACACTGAATATTCGGAGAATTTCGACCTGTCGACCTATCACATGGGATTTCGACCGGTCAATCAGATCCGTCAACATGTCAAAATAGATAGAAAACGTCCAATGATAATTATGGAATTACTGGTTAAGTCCGGTGAAATATCGACTTGTCGACTCAATTGGTCGACTGGTCGAAGTAGGTTGACTGTCGTCTATCCTTCCTGGCTTCTTTTCTTCTTTCTTCATCGCCACGAATGAATCTACGACCGTTCTGCATCATATTGGCACATGCCTTTTTTTATCCCTGATCAAATGTAGACCATTCCTGTACTTTTCAATTGTAGGTCACCAATCAAAGGGTTGGAATTAATCTTTCAATCTGAGAGGTTTTTGGTCCGCCCCGTATACACGGTGGGACTCATTATCAAATCAACGGTCCGGGTTATCATACCATGGTTCGACATGGACTGAGTCAGGAGAAGTCTGTACAGCTAAGAGCCTAAGACCTTGCAGGGAATTATTGCATATGTTTGAGCTCTGCAGGGCCCATCCGTGATGTGTATATATGTGGAATCCGAACTGTGAATTTAGTGTGCCTCTTCACATCCACCGTACATCCCAAGAATCGTTCCTATAAAAAAACTGAGGTGGACACGCTATACGGAGTAACATACTGTCATTGCAAAATCACTTCTTGTGGCCCACCTAAAATTTGAAATTGCTTGATTCTTAGAATGTCACTCCATCCTGGTAAGGCTCACCAAGATTAATGGGTTAGATGACATATAAACAACACATTGGACCAAACATTCCATCTGGAAGTTTCCATGGTGGTGTCTCCCTCCCTAATGTCCCCCATTATTCCCTTTGGTGTAGCCTTCCCTAGTTATGGATCATGCTGGATTTGAAATCGAGGCCTAAAATTGGTGGGGCACATCTAATGGACGGATTGGATTGCACATCCCAAATCATGGTGTGCCCCACACTGTTCAAACGTTCAACTCATGTGATCATACCCAAAGGCCTTAATAGTACTCCCCCACATTCCCAATAAAAAAATAAAATAAAATCAAGAACAGTGTTTTTACAATGAGGTGGCAGCTGGCATTGATCATCCACGCTACCTACTTCAAAAGTATGCAATACAATATGCAGTTGGGGAACAGGTGGGCCCCACCAGAATTATCTAAAGGCACACACAAGCTAGTTTTTGATTGGAGATAGCCCCCAAAAGATCAATGAGGGAGGTTGCACACATGCCCTCCATGATAGAAGCATATATTTTTATTTAGATAAAACCACATGCCTAGGCCACCACCTTCCTTTGCTGCCTTTAGTTCCAAGCCAGGAATTCTAGCTAAGTAAGAAGTCATTCCAAATGAAGATGTCTTGGGCCACTCTATCTAGGCTATTGTGAGCCACTCCCTTGTAAGGCCCTTGGGTCCCAAAAAGGAAATAGATTAGAGGATAGGAAATTGAAAAGACTATCAAGCATTATGGCTAAACGTGTAAGTGGGCCATCCTTATGAATGTTGAGTGATCAAAAGAGACGACATGTATCATTGAGAATAGACATTCTTTATTGGGTTATTATTTGGTAATCTTGGGGAGTACGCCGATCTATATCTATGTAGATAGTTGAGATAGATTTATCTCAATCGGAACCGTTTATATCGTGTGCCGCAATGCGGATCGCTTATGACCCTAAAATCAAGTCGATTGAATGATCATAACTTAAGATGAATGTATACTTGCTTGTTGAATTTAAATAAATGGATATTTATGTTGGATCATCCATTCAGTGCCATTTTTTGAGTTGCCACACATCTAATGGGGCAGGAAAATTGCTTGGGTTGATTTTAGGTATGTATTGGATATATATGGCCACCCACTTTAATGGATGCCTCAATTCCATTTCGACCATTGAATAAATAGCAAGGCATTGTTTTTCCTTCCCTGGTGATTGTGATTATGAACTATTATCTTAATTTCATTATTTTGACTCTTATTGTGAAAGTCTTATAGATTCACCTGATTGTTGATCACTAATGCACATATGGCCCACTTAAGCCTTCAATATGCAAATTACTCCGCCGGCGCACCGTATGATTCCTCTTCTTTATTATGAAATCCATGTGATTATCATTTCTTTTTAAAGGTTTATATGCGGTCAGATTACACTTTAGAGTGATGGGATTAGTGGGGTATTAGTGATTCGCTTAAGGAGTGTTTTGGCAGGCAAATGAACTAACCGATGCCGTTGATTAATTTTTAATTTGAATTAGATGTTTAATAATGTTATAGCAAAGAGAGACAATCATGACATCTAGTAATCAAAAGATCAGATGGGATTTTTTTTTTCAATCTGTATGGAGGAACCAAACTCAAGTTGGTTGTGGTGATCATGTGTAAAAGGACCCATGATGGATGTGATGCAACCATGTGTGGACACAATTCATGGATGCAATCATGGGTCTTTTCCTCCATCATTTATTTTTTATTTTATAGATGGTAGGATTCAGTTTCAAGGAACCGAATTGCATGTGACATATTCCCATGTTCGGGGCTGTGTGGGGTCCACAGAGATGTCTGTGACAAATCCACTCCGTACATATGTTTTGAAAGATCACAGTAGTACAGGAATCTAAAAATCAGGCAGATCAAGAACTCAGGTGGGCTACATCAATGAAACAGTGGGAACAGAAATGTCCACCGTTGAAACCTTCCTGGAGCTGACAATGATGTTTATATGCCATCCAAACCGTTCATATGGTTATTATCACTCAGATAAACTGTAGGAAAAAAATATCATCCTGATACACAACTTGTGCCACCCTCAGGTATTTAATCGCCACTGTTTCGTATGGTATAGCCCATATGAATTTTTTATCTGACTGATTTTTAGATTCCTGTCCGAACGTGGTCTTTCAAAACATATGGACGGAGTGGATTTGTCACGGACATCTTTTTGGGCCCCACACAGCTCGGGGAATAGGTATGACGTCATAGGCAATCCGCTTCCCAAAAGGAAGAGCAATCGTCTAGTTCGGTCCTTCTTACCTTATTCTTGGGAAAATCTTCTGTGGGGCTCAGTTGGGCCCACCAACGATCAACCACCACCGTTGGATAGGAGGGGTCCACTGTGGATTGCATGTGGCCAGAAATTCACCATCATTGAATGATCCAGTCATCTGATTAATGGTTCGCGTGTGTATGGCAAAGAATAATATAGTTTTACCATCCATTTTGCAGGTCCTTAATCAGATGGCTGATGATCAAGTTGGTTTCTGTATCATGTGTAGAGGACCAATCCTATCCAACGGTCCACATTTATTGTAGGTGAGCTGATCAAAGTCTGCAGAAGAATGTGTACCATACTGTCATGCAGTTACTGCATTGCAAGAAGTGATTTGTGATTAACTAATCAATGCACAGGATCCATAGATTAGTGACGTTCATGGGCCCAGGCCCAGTGAGGATGGGCCATTTACTTTTGGGCCAATAATTTAGGCCCAGGGCCATCTTAAATTTGAAGAGCAACACACACCATGACAAACGAAAAATGGGCCTAAGATGCAGGATTGGGCTTGGCACAATCAAAACAATGCAAGCGTCATTGAGGTGCAGGACGTAGATGGGCCTGAAATGAGGCCCAATCCAAGCTGGCTAATTGACAGCCGTACATACAATAGATGGATCAAGATGCAATAATGACATTTATAGTGAGATATTGAATATTAAACACTACACACACTTTTGGCCATGTCAAAACAGATACATGCCAATGGGCCATGGCCCATATGATTTGTTCACGAATAGGGCCGTTAACGGGCTGGGCCAGGGGTTGGCTTTAGTCTGGATTTTGAACTATTCGGGTTGGGCCTTATTCGAAATTTGATTTTGCTTAATGGCCCAATCAGGCCTAGCTAAGGCCACACGCGGCTGCAAAACAACTCATATTGATGTCACACATGTGGAGCTGTACGTGAGGTGAGTTAGGTCGGTTAACTCGCTTGGCTTGAAATTGGATTCAGGCAGAGTTGAGCTGGTTTTTGGAGCTCGAAAAAAATTTCAAGCTGGATTTGAGCTTGCTCAAGCTCAACTCAACTCTGTTGAAACCTGAACTCGGATCAACTAGGCTCGTTGACTTAGTTATTTTGATATTGATGTTGTTCACCGAGTGTTTGATGAAATGACTCAATGAAATGTTGTGTTTGAGTGTATAGATTCTTCCCTGGATAAATAAATCACTACAAAAAAAAAATTTAAATTATAAAACTGTCCTTATATCTTGATTTTGATGCTGCTCGCTTAGTGTTTGATGAAATACTCGTAAAGTACTGTTACTATTTTGCAATATGTGAAAAATTGAAAATGCACTCTATGTGGTTTTTTTTTTTTTTTTAAATTTTATTTATTTATTTATTATTTTTTTAACACACTCACACACCCCCACAAACTCACGCCGTGGTGGGATTTCACCACCTATGGATACTTGAACCCTTGACCGGGTGTTGAAACTACTAAGAGTCTACCACCGAAGCAACACTCCGTGTGTTGAGAAAATGTCTTATGGGCTCAAACTCATCTTGAATTGACTGGAGCTGGCGAAATCGTGCTGAGCTGATCAGTCAGGCTTGAGAGCTGAGCCGCGCCTAGTTCAAGGTGGGTTAACTACTAGTTGAGCGAAGCCGAGTTTGAGCTAAGATTCGCTATTGGCCGAGCCGAGCTCTGGTGTGCTAAACTCGATTCAGTTCGACTAGTGTACAGCTCCACACACATGTGCCTCCATGGTACAAAAATCTGAGATCCAATCCATCCATCAGAAGGGCACCACTATAGTGATTCCCGTAACCGAGAATCAGGTTGACCCACTTCTTATGTGGGCCACATTTTGTAAAACAAATGTTCGGCTGTGAAAACTTGGTTAATGTTATCTATTCAGTCCACCTGTTTCTAATATTGGGGTCCAGCTGATGAGTGGACCAGATTTATATCTGGGAAAACATCTACATGCCATTTTGGCAAGTGCGCGGCATGTGCCTGAGCTGTATTGCGCACGTGTGTGGGCTTAGCAAAAGTCTACTAAAATCAACCTTATCGGAGGCCATTCATGGCTCGTGTGCCAATGTAGCACGTGTGAGAGGTCTGGGTCATTAATCTGGTGGAATCGTGAATATCCCATGCTCGTCCACTCGTCTGGCGTGTGTATGTGTGGATGAGGAGCATACAAACGGGTGGTCAATCTGATGAGTGGAGCTAGGCCTGCATATGGTGGTCCACGCCTAATGAGTAATCCGGATCCCGTACAGGTGCCACGCTGGCACATGTGCCTACTTTGGTAATTTCCACTTTCATTGTAATCCGGTTCTATTGCGCATCCAAACACACCATATATGGTTCGTCATTCTATCTAATGATCCAAATCGTTCATTTGGCTTGTCAATAATCCAAACCGTCCATTTGTCTTATCCCACCGTGGATTGGCTGTGGTGCAGGAGTTTCACTGATTAGAGTATCCAAATCACATTATCCGTGGCTTTGAAGAGTGGTGGACGGAAATATTGGTCAATAATCCATATTTACAGGCAAACGGGTCCATTGATGGGATGGTCGACTCTTCTACTATGATGAATGAATATAGTGGGCCACTAATTAATAGTTCAGATCATCAGAAACATCATGAACCATCTCAGTCTGATCAGCTGGACTGAGTGTTTTGAGGCCATATGACATGGACGCGGTTTGGCTCGTGGCCCCAACACCATCCAGCTAACTGGTATCAAAGCTCTGTGGTCCCCATCATGATATATGTGTTTTATCCACACTGTCCATCCATTTTTTCAGATCATTTTAGGTCATGAAACCAAAAATGAGGCATATTCAAATCTCAGGTGGACCACACCACAGGAAAATGATGTTGATTGAACGTCCAACATTAACAACTTCCTAGGGCCCACTATAATGTTTATTTTCCATCCAACTTGTTGATAAGGTCACACAAACCTGAATGAAGGGAAAACATAAATATCAGATTGATCCAAAACTTCTGTGGCCCCAAAAGGCTTTCAACGGTAAGCATTCAAACCCCATTGTTTCCTGTGGTGTGCTCGACCTAAGATTTGAATCTTCTTCGATTTTGGCATCATGTGCAAAAATGAGCTGAAAAAATGGATGGACAGCGTGGATAAAACATATACATTATGGTGAGGCCCACAGAGCTTTGACACCAGTTACCTAGCTGGTGCTGGGTCACCAGCCAAACCGCATCCATATGACATGAGTATGGTTGGTGGGCTTCACGTTCCTTGCCATTTTATCCATGTCCATGGCTATAGAATATATGAAATAGATTAAGGTGATTGGCAAATCTAGGCCATATTCACTAAGTGCATCATGCTTGCCAGCATGACCTGGTCCAAAAATGGGGCTGGACCACTCATCATGTGGGCTCCATGTATGTTGTAAATTGACCATCATCACATATGTGTGTGGCCTCATGAGATGGACCACTTACCATTTGGGCTACATGTATACTAAATATACATCATTGAATGTAAAGCAAATGCCATCATGCAAAACCTACTCTAGTTATTTGATATAGGCTATGCTATCCTTTATGGGACCTACCGGCTGATGCTGGCAATAAAAAAAATTTGAATATGAGGAGATTTAATAGACAATGTTGCACAGCGTAGGTGGGCCATGCTATTAAAATCAAATAGTATACCTGCTCGGAAATGACCACTAGTCAATGGACCTGATGAGTACATTGGCTTGATTTTCACTCACAGTCGTCTCCATGACAGGGCAATATGATTTATATGCTATATCAGGCTTAATTATGGAAAATTATAGGTTTATAGGGTTTTGATAGGATACCGATCTTCCTGCGTGCCACATGGTACCATATTGAATGGATTTTCATGCTAGATTGCATCTTAGATGATGATCTGAACCATTTATGTTCTTGTTACCGTCTTATACAAGATCTACCGTCTTATATATACAAGTTCTGACTATTTGATATGAATATAGCTAAAAAATTATAATTATTAATGTTCTAAATTAGAATTTTTACTGTAAAATTCTTCAAAAATTCTCATTTTACCAAATAGTACCGGGAGAAATATAAATTTCAACAAGATGCTTTTGGAGGGATGAAATTACTAGAAGGACGACGTAGTTTATATTTTCTTTAAAGTGTAGGGAAGATGAGAATTGTGGGCCCCATGTGGAATGCATATGACATCAACCCATTTAGTTAGATGTATCTTTCCGTGGTGATCACATGGACAAAAACTCTGGCCGATCAAAGCATCCATCAGATGGGCTATACATGAATTTGGATTCATGTTCATGAGTGTCGCATTTGTGCGACTTCCTCTCGGCCGTTTATGATAATGAGGAATTACACTGTAAAAATCCCTTTTAAATTTAATTTCACGTAAAATCTTTTGTTTTACAAAATTTTTATATTATAACTAAAATTTATTTTTATTTACAATCATCGGTCCAATACATTTTTCTTAGGAAGACCCTTTAGCAAAGGAATTCAAAATATGAACAATTTAGATTGTTGATGCAAAAATCTGGTTCACTCTCATAGATCTCCAAATGCTTGAGCCGAACCCTATAAGCCTGCACAGGATAAGGACAAAGGAGACCCTGGCTAGAGCAAGGGACCCTTCGATGTCAAAGTCAGGCCAGAAATCTAGGTCTAAGTAGTGTGAATAGGTTTCAGGTGAGAGATTTTGCATACCTGTTCCTGTAGATGAATCTCCTATTTATACATTTTAGTTGTGTTGAACGTGTCCGGCAATCTCGGCACGATCTCTGCCATTAGGTGAGACTTACGCGTGTGTTGATGTTGGCAGATACCCAGAGATCGTGCGTTGGATCTTACTCCATGCGTGTGTGTCTGGAGTTGATCTCTCATCATGACAATAAGCTTTATCTCCGTCTGAGCCGACCTTATAGTCTAGGTCCGCTTTCTAATGGTCCAAACCTGTACGCAGGTCAAACCTAACCGTTGGTCGACGAAGATCGGGTTAGAGTCGACGATGGAGATGTGTAATGGCTTCTTTTGAGTTCTAGGTTGATGTGAAAGCTATACAAAAGAACTTGTAGGCTGAACTTTGGTTACTACCGGATCAGGTTAGACGAGCTGTCACCGACGACCCGAGGTTTAGCACATCGGCCTTAGTCGCCCGGCCCCCTAGGAGTTTCCACTCAACTGGCTGAGCCGAGTCCGTTCCTTCCGAGGTCGGCCCATAATTTCCCATAACATAGATTATCATTTAAGATGCAATTTAAGGTGAAAACCTCTCCCGTGCGTAGCTGTGATGTGGGAACCTTATTCTAAATTGGGATTTTTACTGTAAAATTCTCCAGTAATTCTCATTTTACCGAATAATGTGCCTAGACAAAAATTTCAATGAGATGCTTTCCCCTGGATGAAATTATCAAAATGCCCTAGTTTATCTTTTCTTTAAAATGTAGGGAAGCCGAGAATTGCGGTGCCCATGTGGAATGTGTATTACATCAACCCATCCACGCATGCATCCTACCACGACATGGACAAAAACTTTGGTCGATCAAATCATCCATCAGATGGGTTATACATGAATTTAGATGTTTATGAGCATGTGCCGTATGTTATCTTTTATGATTTGGCCCACCTTGCGATTGGTTCCACTAGGTTTTTGGTTAGTCTATTAATCATGTTGGGGTGCATCTGTTGAATGGGTTAGATGTTACGCACATGGTACCCAGTCCCACAATTCTCAATTCATCACTTTATAAAGAATAGTCAAGATTATCATTTAAGATGCAATTTGGGGTGAAAACCTACTCCCATGTGGTAGCTGTGATGGGGTGGGGACCTTATCCTATCAAAACCCAAGTAAATATGACTAAGTAACTGAGCATTGCTGGGATGTGGACTTTGATATTTGTATGTGAGAAGTGTAAGAATAATGAAATAAAAATAAAGTTATTTAATACAATCTAGTCTGTTTGGTAACTGGCTGAGTTGTGCTTTTAGCAGGATATTCAAAGATGTATGGTTGTTGAGTCTATATTTTCATATTTCAACGAAAAGGACGGCATGGATTTCATGATTAAAACATATACCAAGGTTTCTTCACTTTTGACATTGGGAGGATGTGGTGTCACACCTTAACAAGGTGTTTTACAGCTATTTTCATGCTAGTAAGCTCTACAAAGCTCTACACAAGCGGCCGGTTATCATATACATGCTCAACCGACATATCTCATATACGTGTATGTACCACAGATGTTATTGTCCATCTTCATTTACTGCACATGTGCTGCATTAAACCCCACATGCACCACATGTACTAATTTACCTAAGTGGACCTTTGCTGTATGTGCCATTGTGCTTCCTTAGGTGCACCCCATGCAAGGTTACACATTCAAGCATCACATAATGGGAAGTGGATTGCTTGTGTCACACATTATCCAAGCTTTGTGGGGCCCACCATGACGTATGTGTTTTAACCATGTCATTCATTTGTTTTGCCTGCTCGTCTTAGGGCATGAGCCTAAAAATGATGTGGATCAAGAGCTCCAGTGGATCACACCACAGGAAATAATAGGGATCGAATGCCCATCATTGAAAACTTCCTAGAGCCCATCGTGATGTTTTATTTGCCATCTAATCTGTTTATAATGTCACATAGACTTGGATGAAGGGAAAATATAAATATAAGCTTGATCCAAAACTTTCATGACCTGGAATAAGTTTTTAACAGTAGGCATTCAATCTCCGTTGTTGTTGTTTTTTATTTTATTTTTTATTTTTTATTTTAATGCGTGGTCCACTTGAGATTTGAATTTGCATCATTTTTTGGCTTATGCCTTAAAATGAGTTAGCAAAACTGACATCGCAGTGCAGATAAAACATACATCACAGTTGGTCCAACAGAGCTTAGGCCGCCTAGTTCCACAGGCAATCTGCTTCCCATGGTGCCAGATGTGACACTTTCAATCAACATGCACCTCCCTTGTGCACCAATCTACACAGTCACCCATGTGCTAGCCCATCCATCATAAGTTCAAGGTGTCCAACAGTCAATGTTAAAGGTAATAAAATATTCTATTTAAGATAGATGTGCTTAGACAATAAATTTTAAATAAATATATGTACACAAATTATATAATTATTAATTATCTAAATAACTTAGTGTAAAAAAAAATAAATTTGAAATGATTTGATCATACGCTACAAATTTCGAAGACGACCGTAATAGGAAGGTGATTAGAGTTGAACGCTTGAAAGTAGAATGAATGGAAGACCTTAACCTAAGGAAAAGGAATGGAATAAAGGTATGGAAATTAGAACAGTTGTACTGTATCCTTCCCCTCGCAATAATTAAGGTGGTCCGTCCATGCCAAGAGAGAAAAAGATAAAAAGGAAATTATCTGCTACTCTGCCAGCGTTCAACGCGCAGGCACTCAGAACTTGTATATACTGCATATATCAACTCGAGTTAATATCTCACAGTCCCAAATCTGATCTTTTCAATGGTCCGGACATCCAATTACTTCATGGACAGTTGTTTGTTGAAATAAGACCATAGGATATTTTTCATTTTTCAGCGTGGACTAAATGTCCACCAATCTAATAATCAAATGAGTATGATCTTTGGTTTATGATTCATCTAAACTGAGAACATAATATGGACTTGTTTGTATGCCACATGTTCAGTTTCTAAGTAATTTCTAGCCTGTGTATCATCTCTTACACTCCACCAGAGTATTAAAGTTTTTTTTTACCCTACGAAAAAAGAATTAGTATGTCCCTGAGAAGACATAAAAGGGCACCCATGTTGAGAATCTCAACAACTGCTTTATTATGTAAACCACTATACTCATGGTTGTATGATCTATACTTTGGTGATGCAGTTGCTCCCAACATGGATATGTAGGCCACACTATATATTAAGGGTTTGAATCTTTGAATTTTAGAGATTTATAGGCATACCCTATCTTTGTTTAGCTACATCATTTCAACGGTTTGGATCATCCAACCGTGGTGGCACACGTGTGTGCACAAAATTTAATTCGTTTGAACCATATGTTGGCAGGCCCCAAATTGAACAATTAGTACTTTGGATCATTCAAACGCTGTGATATATATATATATATATATATATATATATATATATATATATATATATATATATATATATATATATATATATATATATATATATATATATATATATATGGTCCATCTATTTAGTGCTGACGAAATGAACGGTTCATACACAAAGGGCGGGCCATACTGATAGTGGAATAAGGACCTTACCAGACAGAAAATTAATCAAAGAAAGCTCCAAAGTGGGCCATGAAATGGTACAAAGATAGAAGAAAGAGATGGCCACAAAATTGGCTAGATGGGCCCATCAAAAATGACAAAATTGGGACCACTCCATGTCATCATCCGTTACAATATCTAGCTACAAAGTGAGAGATCTTGCAGTGATAATAAAATTTTTTTACCAAACTGGGCCAGACAATCCTGATGGCCATCACACTGCTTTATTGTAAACGTACCACGGCAGTGGACTGCACCATATGATCTGTTTCCAGGTTCCTTGGATGTGCCCTTCATCTGTCATCCTTGATTTCTCGTGAGCAATGCACCTACGGATTGATGCCGACTGGGATGGGTCCTTGGAGGACAGGAAGCTGAGTGGATTCCACATCATGGATTGAAAACTCGGTGACTCGGACCTACCCATTCAGTCCTGAGTCGAGTCGGGACTTGACTGAATCTAGGGGTGACTCATCCATGTTGAGCATGGTTTCATGGTGTTGAAACTAGACCAGACTCGACTGAGTTTGAGTTGATCGAACGAGTCTGCAATCCATTTGCTCCACACTGTAGATAACCCTAGCTGAAAAATCCAGCCTGTCCATTAATAACCTGGGTCACATGTATACATTGAATGTGAACCATGTAAGAATTCTATAAGGTGGGCTTTATTGATCAACAGTCTAGATTACCCTAAGAGTTGGATAGTATGATCAAGAATACTAGTAGACCGCACTAAATTGTGATACATCTAAAATCGTGTAGGGGTGGTGTGCTACAACTATGTCACACAGTGTTCAAGTTGGATTAGGATGATCAAATTCGTGTAGAACCTTAGGGAGAGGGGTTTCGATGAGTTCCAAACTCCTCAACCCTCTAAGCTATATAAAAAGGGGTTGGGTCCCCAAGCCTACACACAACAGAAGCTTCATCAAGCTTATAACGATGTCGTCTAATTAGGTAACTGATAAATTCAATTTATTTGATCTCCATAATTGATATATTGAATGATCTTTTGCAATTTCGCATATAGTTTACAGTTGGTATCAGATCCAACTATGTATCGGCTATGGAAGATTGGTTCTTTTAAATCTATTGAAAAATTGCGCTCACTAGCCATTGTATTTGTATGTGTGGTCCACCTAATAGATTCATAGGTCTCATTTGTGACCTTGGACATCTAAATGATGGAATCCACCCGGTTGTAGCACTTCGATATAAAAAGAGGAAGTCCCGGTTAGAACTTACTAGCTGATTTCTCAGTGGCCTACCTAATGTTTCTTTTTCCACTTTGTCAGATTTCACTATTGCAGTAAATTCAATTGCACATCCAAACACGATCTCAAGCCTTGTCAACGGATTTTTCTTCTCATTAGTCTGCTATATTAAAATAATACAAACAACAAATTAAATGGTGTCTGATCTGTTCAAATTAGAGGACAAGTACTTAGAAGGTTGAGTGTATATGTAAGAGAACCATGTTGTTGTTGGTCACCAGTGTTTGGATGCTCAATTAATTACAGTTGTAAATTGTGATTCAGCAAACTAAAGTTATCCACATTACGATTCATTACAAGAGGTCATGCCTTACTTTAATGATTATTATCCTTTTAAGTCCAACGTGAAACACATGGAATTGCAATTTCGTACTTGGCACATATAAGTCAATGATTTTTTATTCTTTCAAGTGCATAATGTTAGGTGTACCCTAACAATTTTTCTTCTTTTGACAAAAATGCTTCTAGAGCAGATAAAATATCACAGTAGTTTATATATATATATATATATATATATATATATATATATATATAGTCAAAATTGCTTTTCAGTGTATTTCTCATTCATGATTTATAAAGGTATTGTATACATTTATAAAGAGATTTGCTACGCTATTCTTAGCTCTACAGATTACGCTATACAGATTTTCAGGACTAGAATTTCTTTGATTTGATTTTTTTTCCTATAATCTCTTAATTGATAACTCACGCCAACACTCCCCCTCAAGTGGAAGCATCCAAATCTTCAATACGCAACTTGTTTAGTAAGTTGTAAAACTCTTTGCTTGATACGGCCTTTGTAAGAATATCCATCAGTTGATCTTTGGACTTCACGAATGGAAATCAAATTATTTTAGCTTTGAGATTTTCTTTAATAAAATATCTGTCAATCTCTACGTGTTTAGTATGATCATGCTAGATAGGATTGTGAGCAATTGCGATAGCTGCCTTGTTGTCGCAAAAAAGGTCCATCTTGGACGTAGGAGCAAATCTAATTTTCGTTAGAAGTCTTCTGAGCCATAGAAGTTCACAGAGTCCTTTAGCCATTCCACGGAACTCTGCTTCCGCACTTGATAATGCCACCACCTTTTGCTTTTTACTCTTCCATGTAATAAGATTCCTTCCAACAAACATGAAATAGCTAGAGGTGGACCTTTTGTCTTTGGTGTTCCCCGTCCAATCTGCGTCTGTATAACCATTAACTCTGAAATGGTTATTTTTTGAAAACATAAGCCCTTTTTCCGGGGAGGATTTTAAGTATCGCAAAATCTGGACCACTGCTTCTATATGATCCTTACTAGGTTGGTGCATAAATTGACTTACAACACTTACTGCATAAGCAATATCAGGGCGGGTATGTGAGAGGTAAATAAGTTTCCCAACTAACTTCTGGTATCTTCCTTTGTTTGTTGGCATTTGGCTTGGATATTCTCCGAGCTTGTGATTTTGAACAATTGGAGTGTCTGTTGGCTTACAATCCAACATTCCAACATCGCATAGTAAATCTAATATATATTTTTACTGGGAAAGAAATATACCTTGCTTTGATCTAGCCACCTCTATTCTCAGAAAATATTTAAGTCATCCCAAATTTTTCATCTCAAATTTAGTTGCTAATTGTTTCTGAAGCTTAGCGATTTCCTCTGTATCATCCCCTGTGATGATCATATCGTCGATATATACAATTAAAGCTGTTACCTTGCCCTGTTGGTGTTTTAGAAATAATGTTTGATCTGAATTACTTTGACAGAAGCCATACTTCTTCATTGCTTGACTGAACCGCCCAAACCATACTCGAGGTGATTGTTTCAATCCATACAGTGCACGCTGCAATTTGCACACAACTTTAGTTTTTGAGGATGCTGTGTAGCCTGGAGGAGTATCCATGTAGACTTCCTCTTCAAGGTCACCATGAAGAAATGCATTCTTTACATCAAGCTGATGCAATGGCCAATCTAGGTTGGCTGCGAGAGATAGCAGAACCCTGATTGTATTTAGTTTAGCTACCGATGAAAAGGTTTTTTGATAATCTACACCATATGTCTGAGTGTATCCTTTTACAACTAGCCTCGCCTTGTATTGTTCTATAGATCCATCTACCTTGTGTTTAACAGAGAACACCCACCTGCACCCGACTGTCTTCTTCTCTTGGGGTAGTGGAACCAAGGTCCATGTTTGATTTTTTAGTAGTGCCCCCATTTCTTCCTCCATTACTTTGGTCCACTTGAGATCCATTAATGCTTCTTGAACTGTAGTGAGAATATGACATGCAAAAAGCTCATGTGAGAATGTCTTGAGAGGCTTAGGTAGCTTTTCGGTGGAAACATAGTTGGCAATTGGATATCTCGCCCTTCTTTCCTCAATGTCCGGAGAATATCAATTTGGTGGCTTGCCCCGGTTATGCCTGAAAGGTAAGTTATACCCAACGGAAGTATCTATATTATTTATAAATGAGGGTGTTCTAATATTACTTACCTAAGGAATATTCTCAGGAGATGGACCTGCAGGCATTAAGAGATGGTGGGATTCTGGTGCTTCTCCTGATGGTGTAGGCTCAGTTTCTGGAGGTCTTCTATATTCAGAGGATATGTCTAGCCTTAAAGATGTATCCGTTGATTTCTCGGCAATTATTGATGTGTCATTTCGATTTTTAAGCCATTCAAAAGTTAGTCACTTCAACTCTTCATCTCCCCCTGAAGTGGAGGTCGAGGAAGGGTAGAATGATGCAGATTCCAGAAAAGTGACATCCATAGTCACATAGGTATGCTGAGTAGTAGGGTCATAGCAGCGGTAGTCTTTTTGATGCGCAGTATAGCTCAAGAAGAGGCATCAAAGAGCACATGGGTTAAGTTTGGTGCGCTGGTTGTTAAAAAGGTGTACATAGGCTACACATCCAAATATGCGAGGAGAGAGCATTAAGGCTGTAGGTAGAGAGACCGAGGCTGCTAGGGACTGTAATGAAGTTTGAAAATTTAAGATTTTTGAGGGAAGGCGGTTGATCAAATGGACAGCAGTAGTAACAGCATCGGGCCAATGTCGGGTGGGGACAGATGCGTCGAGGAGGAGAGCCTGGGCATTCTCAAGAATATGGCGATTTTTTCGCTCAGCGACCCCATTTTGTTGTGGAGTCTGAGGACATGAGGTCTCGTGGATAAGGCCATGATGCTGAAAATAAGCATGAAAGTGGTGATTAACATATTCTCCACTATTGTCAGAACGGAGAATCTGGATCTGAGCAGAAAACTGGGTCTTAATCATAACATGAAAAGACTGAAAGGTCTGAAAAACCTCATCCTTATGTTTCAACAAGTATAGCTAGGTCATGCGGGTGCAGTCATCAACAAATATCACAAACCAGCGTATACCAGAGACGATTAGATAAGGGATATGGTCCCCATACATCCAAATGGATTAAAGCAAAAGGGGTATCACTTTTATTCATGCTTAACGGATAAGTAGCCATATGACTCTTGGCTAAAATACAAGTATCACAAGTAAATTTAGAGGTCTCAACATTGGAAAATAAAGCAGGAAACAAATGCCGCAGACACTCGAATAATGGGTGTCCCAAACGACGATGCCACAACCAAATCTGTCGAGTCTTGGATCCAGGCGAAGAAGATACGTGATGTGTTCAACCCAAACTAAAATCTTCCATGTAGTATAATCCCCCCTTTTTAGTACCATGCCCAATTATCTCCTTGGTGAGAATATCCTGAATAAGACAAAAATTGAAAAACATTAACACCACACAATGTAAATCTGTAGTAATTTGGCTAACAGACAATAACTTGTGGAATAAGGAGGGAACAAGTAAAGTATGAGATAAATGAAGAGAGGGTGATAGGGTCACAGATCCGGCTCCTGTGACCGGTGAGATCACCCCATTGGCATTTACAAAACTAGTGCACCGTGGAGATGAGTGGTGAGAGAGATCCGCTGGATCAAAAGTCATATGGTCTGTGGCTCTAGAGTCAAGAAGCCAATTACCACGGTCGACATCTTGGTGATGACTAAGCAAGGCGTTACAGAGATTACCTTGATCCACAAGCAAGAAGTCCTGTTGGGAGGAGACGGTGGGTGGGATTAGAGAGAGACAAGGTTCGGCTGCCGTTACACCACCTTGCCCGTGTCTTCAGCCGTACCAGCAGTATCCTATTTTTTCTTAGCTTGGAGTTCATGCCACCAATCAGGGTATCCATGCAACTGGAAATAGTTGTCACGTGTGTGCTTCATATTGCCACAGTGAGAGCATTTGAGACTGTCAGATGAGGATCGGCCTTTAGAGAGATTTTTCATGATGCTGGGGAGTCGATCGAGAGAACCCAAGCTTGAGGCCTCTCGAAGCAAGCACAGCTCCTGGAGGTTCATGATCACTTGCGTTCATCACCACCTAGCGAATGGCCTCTCTACGAACATGAGCATAAGCTTGCTCCCTGGTGGGAAACGAGTGCAGCTGTAACACATCACTGCGGATGTTGTCCAGTTTGTCGTTAAGGCCATCCAAGAAGACAGACCCGATCTTCTTAGAGGAGATTATTATACCTTTGAATGTCAGCAAGGCACTCCATTGGATTTGAATGTCGAAAATCAATCTCACGCCAAAGACCTTGCTAGTCAGTGTAGTATTTTTTCAGGGATCTACCTGCTTGGCGAAGACGTGAGATACGGCGCCGGAGATCATAAACCTGGGATGTATCACCACCATCAAATTAGGTGGTGGCAACAGAGTCCCACACCTGTTTAGCTGTGGAAAAATGAATAAAATTCATGATTAAAGTTGGATCCATGGAGTTGATTAGCCATCCTTTGACAATGGTGTTGTTAGTGCGCCATTTGTGGAAGGACGGATCGGTAGGAGATGGCGGGGTCACTTCGCCATTGATGTAGCCTAACTTATTTTTGCCGGAGATTAACATCTCGACAACTTGGGACCATAAGCCATAGTTGGAACCATCCAACTTGATGCTAATCGGTAGAGCCACGGGTTCAGAGGTCATGGTTGGGGCTTGAGCTTTGGACAGAGCTTCGGTCATCTTGGAGGTGAATAATTCAGAAAGAATCTGGTCGGTGGGAGATTCATCCGTCTGGGTTGGTGTTACGTTGGATGCCATAGGAGAGGGTAGTAGACGGAAGGAGGTTTAGAAGCTAGTAATAGATGGGCGTGAATAGGGGCCAGATCGTGACTGGCTCTGATACCATGTCACAATTACTTTTCAGTGTATTTCTCATTCATGATTTACAAATGTATTGTATACATTTATAGAGAGATTTGCTATGCTATTCTTAGCTATACAGATTATGCTATATAGATTTTCAGGACTAGAATCTCTTTGATTTGATTTTTTTTTTTCCTATAATCTCTTAATTGACAACTCACGCCTATATATATATCAACTGTTTTGGACTTTGTTGGGTAGGCTATTGTACAAAGCTTTATGATAGATCCGGCCCCTAAATTAAAATGGTGCAACCCGACTTTGGTTCTTTTCTTCATCGTAAATTGAATGAATTTTATTTCCCTTCACATTGGGCATCCAAACATGTTGGAATAGCTAAAAGGCATGTAGCCCTATCTTGATCTAGTTATAGATTTGTGAGTCTTAAAAGATCAATAAACTTATGTGCACACGCCAAGGTTTCAAACTCAAAAATTCAATGGGAGACGAATATCTGGTGAGTCTAGCCAAGTAACTTTAGTTGAGTATTTATTTTTGGGTTCTGAAAATTAGGCTTTAGAGATGTTTCATCTTCATTATCATCATTTAACCCTGATTATAACTTTATTATGCTACATTTGCCCTTCTATTCTATTAAGGGTCGAACCTTCGGATAAATCATAGGTCATTAAATCTTTTCTTACTACTTCCATTCACATCTTTTTAGGCCATGACATTACTTCTTATAACTTTGAATTTATACCAACCCACTCCTGACTCGTTAGGATTGTTGGTCTTTAGCAATATAAATATTGTACACTCTTGTATAAAGCTATAAACAGGCCAGGCAAAATAAAAAATTTGAATCGGCACAGCTCATCAGGCCAAGCCGAATAGTTCAAAATCCGGCCGAAGCCAACCCTAGGTCCAGCCCTTGATAGCCCTTCTCTTTTGAGATAAGTGGCGTGGACGTGACCGAGTCAAATGAGTCTTGAATGAGTCTTGATCTTTCTTGAGCCGAGTTGACTCACCACAACGAGTCAAGTTTTATAGAGTTCTTAAAAATGAGTACACCCAGAACAAAATAATAGAGAGCAGGGACAGAGACTTCTATTCTAGTTTCTCCCCATTTAAAACATATGGTAGCAACTCTAACAAAAGTACACATGGCAATGTTGATTCACAATCCACACCGTCCAAATTGCTGACCCAACTATAGATAGAGATAACCTAAAAGTTGCACCAAGAAGATATATGATACAGTTTTAACCATTCATTTAATAGTCATTAGTTGTGCGCAGGTAGGATTGCTTTATTAGTACGATTCTAGAGACATGCTCCATCCATAATGGGGCCCACAATTACGATAGTTTGGATAGCTGGACATCCGTGCCACATGCAAGGATGAGGATTCAATGCTTTTTAAACTATGAAAAAGTAGCACAGGAGTCTAGCCCTAAAAAACGTGGATATGAACACACCACTTTATGAAAATGGACTCTTCTTCTACATTCTCTGAACTATGCAGCCAATGCCCTGCATCGCCTGTCAACTTGCCTACTCTTGAGCCAACACGATCGTTCTAGGGCTTAGTCACTACCTCAGACACCACACATCTTTTCCCACGCGTGTCACTTAATGAGACATGTACCATGTACAATGCAGGTCCACATGCATGCTATGAGTACGTGGCTCAGTAGCTAATATGTTACGTAAAATCAAATAAATGATCTCTTGCCGCGTATCATTTGGTGAGACGTACCATTTGCACCAGTAACATATACATATGCATGTCTACATGCAATGACTGGATGACTCAATATCCAATCTCTCTACTATGATTAGGTATCAAGTCCAACCGGTTGGACCACAACTGCCTACCCAGCAAATAACTTCCGATCTGTTAAGTTCATGCCACATCCAACCCATCCATTATCTTGGCCTAGATCACAAGGATCCTGGTGCCATAATTATCCATATCCACTCATCAAGTAGGCTACACTTCTTTTTTTTTTTTTTTATTTATTTATTTATCAATGGCTAGACATTATTTTCTATAATAGGACCTACTTAATGCACCATCATAGTTATAATTATTTTTTGCCAATTTCATATCATCTAATACTCCTTAATATTGTGCACCAAACAAGCCTTATGGAGCGTGATTTGGCCGTGGCCCCAAACCAACGATGTGGTGGGACATCAACTATAGGACCCACCTCAATGTATGAATTGTATATCAACACCCTTCATCTATTTTGCCAGCTTAATTTAGCGCATGGTCCAAAAAATGAAGTAGATACAAATTTCAAGTGGAACACATGACAAGAAACAATGGTCATTGAATGTCCACCATTAAGAACTTCCAAAAGTCCACGGTAATGTTAATTGACCTTCCAACCAGTTGATAAGGACAAATAGACCCGGATGAAAGGGAAAAGCTAATATCATCTTGATCCAAAACTTTTGTGACCCACGCAAGGTTTTTAATGGTAAATAATCACTGTTTCCCATGATGTCATTTACTTGAAATTTGTATATGCTTAATTTTTAGACCATGTTCTAAAATAGATAGGTAAAATAGATGGACACGATGGATATATAATTCATTCATCGAGGTGGGCCTTACGGTCAGGGTCCCACCTGCATTGCTGGTTCCAAGGTTGCAGCCCAGTTGCACTCCTTTTTATAACATTAGGAGTAAAGAGATATTTTTGTCTATACAATGAACAATTAATTTTAGGAGGGTCGTGGCCTTGATTTTATGGGATACTAAATGAGATTTTTAATATAATTAAATGATATTTATGAAAATTTAAAATTTTATGTGCTTATAAATTGATAGCTTTAATTCCAGCCATGTCACTAAATGACTTAGATTTGACCTGTTCTTCCCCACTCATTTTTTAGCCCTAATAACTCTCTCTTACTTCTTTTTTTTTTTATTTTTTTTATTTTTTTTATTTTTATTTTCTCATCTTCTAAATGTAGCCTATGAGATGATTTAGAGTCCATCTAACAAAGTCTGTGTAGAGTCACCATGATGACTTTACAATATCCCTCCATATAGGCATGATGTGAACCCAAATAAGAGGAGATTTAAAACTCATAGAAGCTACATATTTTGAAAAAAAGTAGGGATGAGTCAACTAGGGGTATTAAGCTTCCCATTCTTTTCATGTATTCATGCTTCATGATTTGTTGGAATATATAGTTGAATCATATAGACTACGAAGTGGTGTATTAAGCATCCTTTCGAAAGGGTTTGGTCAGTCAGATTTAAACCTAGCTAACAGGTGCGACCAACCAACCAGTCACATCTCTTTATTTCAAAACGAAAAGACATAAGTGTGAATACACCATTACACAAAATAAAGTCCCGCGAGTACCTGACGCAGGGATGAACGTGATGAGGATAACTACTCCGAATCCACGGAGCTTCTCTGGACTCCTCACAGAGACTTCTTGAATCCACGAGGAAAGAAAGCAGAAAATAGAAATAAATTCTAATAAATTCGCAAGTGATTAATTGATGAATAAAAATGAGTTTACAACCCTTTAAATAGGGGTACCAAGCAATGGGAAGGAAATTAGAATCAAACTACAACTCAAACTCTTAGAATCCACGACTTACTATAAATAGTAAACTTACTATTTATAGACGGTCGTGATGTCTACTAGTGCGCAAGGTTTTCGGCCAAAAATAGTAAGTGTCCTATTTGGCTTCACCAACCCGTTCTCCTAATTATTCTAAGCTCTTTTCACGTTGGGTGCAACTCCTAAAGCTCGACGGATGAAGAGTTATAATCAAACTAAAACTTACTATTTATAGTAAAAATGAAATTAAAATAGAGAAATGACCATCGATCTAGGGGTTTTTCGCAATTCCGGGCTGCGCAACCCGACGTAGCGGGTTGGTTGGCTTCAGTAGCTCGTTCTACCCCAAAATCATATATTTTACGTCAGATAACTCATTCCGGATTGCAAGATACGCCCGATTTAAGGTTTGATGGTCTGGATCACTTCTGTCATCGACCGGGCCTTTTCTGATCCATCTTAGCCATGTAACTGTCCGCGACCCGCTCTACATCAGTCTCCTCCACTTCAAAAGAACTCGTCCTCGAGTTCTCGTCATGCTCTGATTCATGATACTCGGTCAGGTCTGCGACATTGAAAGTCTGTGAGATTGCCATGTCATCTGGAAGATCAACAATATAAGCATTATCATTGATCTTTCGAATGATTGGGACGGGTCCAATCTTCTTATTTTTCAATTTGTTGTACGTCCCGGTCGGAAATCTCTCTTTGCGCAGATGGACCATAACGCGGTCGCCCACCTCGAACACCTTTTGTCGCCGATGCTTGTCCGCTTGTTCCTTGTACTTCTCGTTCGAGGCATGTAGCTTGGTCTACACTTCTGCATGGATGCCCATGATCTTGTCTGCCATATGTTCTGCTGCAATGCTCGTGCCCGGGTGCTTGGGTAGAGGGACCAAGTCAAGTGTGTGGCGAGGCACTCGTCCGTAGATAATCTGGAATGGTGATCTCCCTGTCGAGCGGTTCACCATATTGTTGAATGCAAACTCTGCTTGGGATAGGGACAAATTCCACTGCTTCGATTTTTCTCCTGAAATACAGCGAAGGTGGTTTCCCAATGTGCGATTCACAACTTCGGTCTGCCCATCAGTCTGTGGGTGGTAAGCACTGCTGAATTGAAGTCGTGTATCGAATCGATTCCATAAAGTTCGCCAAAAGTGGCTAATGAACTTCGTGTCACGATCGGAAGTAATGGTCTTGGGGACCCCGTGTAGCCGAACGACCTCCCTGAAAAATAAATTCACCACGTGTGTTGCATCGAGGGTCTTCTTGCATGGGATAAAGTGCGCCATCTTTGAGAAACGATCTACCACCACGAACACTGAATCCATGCCGCGTTGTGTTCGTGGGAGACCAAGCACGAAGTTTATTGATAAATCCTCCCAAGGACCGTTAGGCACAGGTAACGGGGTGTAGAGGCCCGTATTCTGAGATTGCCCTTTGGAGGTCTGACAAACATGACAACGTTGTACGGCTTTTTCCACATCGCGTACTAACTGCGGCCAATAATACCGCTCTTTCACAAGAGCTCGCATCTTGTCTCGTCCTAGGTGTCCAGCAAGGCCACCTCCATGTAGCTCTTAAATAATCTGCTCCCTCAGAGAACTTTGGGGGATGCACAATCGATTCCCTTTGAAGAGAAAATCGTCCTGTATATGAAGGTCACTGGGGTGACCTTCTTGACACTTCATCCAAGAATCTTTGAAGTCCTCATCCTCGGCATACAGCTCCTTGAGACAGTCGAAGCCGACTACCTCGTTGCTCATTGTAACTAGTAGTGATGCACGACGGCTAAGTGCATCAGCCACCTTGTTCTGCTGCCCTGACTTGTGCTTCAGAACGAACGTGAATTCCTGTAAAAACGCAACCCATCTAGCATGCACACGATTCACGTTAGTCTGATTATTAATAAATTTTAATGCTTGATGGTCAGTGTACAAAACAAACTCTCTTTGAATCAGATAATGCCGCCAATGTCG
Source organism: Magnolia sinica (assembly GCF_029962835.1). Lineage (NCBI taxonomy): Eukaryota > Viridiplantae > Streptophyta > Magnoliopsida > Magnoliales > Magnoliaceae > Magnolia > Magnolia sinica. The sequence goes on from NC_080581.1 coordinate 10,336,847, forward strand.
CAGCGCCTGAACAACTGCGTACAACTCAAGCTCATAAGTCGACCACTTCTTTCGGGCTTCGCTGAGCTTCTCGCTGTAGAAGGCTACCGGCCTGCCTTCTTATGATAATACTATTCCAATTTCGACGTATGAAGCATCACACTCAACCTCAAACAATTTGTCGAAATTAGGAAGCACCAAGACCGGTGTTGTAGACAAATGATGCTTGGTCTCATGAAAGGTCTTATCAGCTTTATCGGTCCACTGGAACGGTCCTTTCTTCATGCAATCTGTTATAGGCGCGACTATGGTGCTAAAATCTCGCACAAATCGACGATAGAAAGTCGCCAACCCGTGAAAACTCCTCACCTCATGAATGTTTGTCGGGATCGGCCATTCCCTAATAGCTCGCACCTTTTCATCGTCCACACGAATGCCTGTGGACGTTACAACAAATACTAGAAATAATAGGCTGTCAGTTAAAAAACTGCACTTCTTCAAGTTGAGGTACAACTTGTTAAGTTGTAGGACCTGTAGCACCTGCTTGAGATGTTTCCTGTGCTCCGCCTCATCCTGGCTATATATCAATATGTCATCAAAATATACTACCACAAATCGGCCAGTGAACGATTTTAGAACTTGATTCATTAAACGCATAAAAGTACTTGGTGCGTTCGATAGGCCGAAGGGCATGACCAACCACTCATATAACCCTTCCTTGGTCTTGAATGCTGTTTTCCACTCATCACCGGGTCGAATACGAATCTGATGGTACCCGCTCCTTAGATCTAGTTTAGAGAACACTTTGGCCCCTTCTAACATATCGAGCATGTCATCCAACCGTGGTATTGGAAACCGATATTTGATGGTAATTTTGTTGATTACTCGGCTGTCGACACACATGCGCCAGCTTCCATCTTTTTTTGGCGTTAATAATGCTGGTACGGCACATGGGCTCATGCTCTCTCTCAAGAGACCCTTACGGATCAATTCCTCCACTTGCCCCTGAAGTATCTCGCACTCCTTCGGACTCATCCGATAATGAGGGCGATTGGGCAGGCTAGCCCCAGGGACGAGGTCTATGTGATGTTGGATGTCCCTCATGGGGGGCAATCCATCAGGTAAATCCTCAGGCCAGACTTCTTTGAATTCGTTTATCAACAGTCTTAAACTTGGAGGGATGTTTGAGGGTTCCTCTTTCTCGCCCTTCACTACTACGGCGTATACCTCGCCAGTTTTCTTAGATTCCTCCATGAAATCCCGAATGGTCAAGAGAGAACTCCCCTCCACTTTAGAGGCTTCAGGGTGGTTCTCTGGTGCCATAGGGGCAAAGATTATTTTTCGACTATTCTTGACAAATACGTGGACATTATCTCGTCCCCGATGGGTCGCATCACGGTCTGACCGAGTAACATATGACAAGCTTCCATATCGACCACGTCACAAAGTATTTGATCCTTATAATTTTTGCCAATTGAAAATGAGATAGTGCATTGTTCAGTTACCTTGGTCTCATTCACCTTTTTTATCCAGCCAATAGAGTATGGGGAAGGATGTTTCATCGTTGGTAGCCGCAACTTATCCACCATTACTCTTGAGACGATGTTTTCGCTACTACCACTGTCTATGATGATATCACAGACCTTTCCGTTGACGGTGCACCGAGTACGAAATATGTTGTGTCGCTGTGGATGTAATTCCTTTCGTGGGGCATACAGTAATCGCCTCACAACTAGAAATTCACCACGATCCTCGCCCGTCACTTCATCGCCACCTGCTATTTCTTCAGTGGTTTGTTCATGTTCATCAAAGTGATGGTCTTCCTCTGCGGCCTCATCTTCAGTGTCCCCTTCGTTTATAGTCAAGTGCGCTGCGGGACGTTGAGGACAAGTGTTTGATAAGTGGCCTGGTTGGCCACAGCGGTAACAATTATTCGACTTTGGCCGAGTATAAGGATTTGGAATCCTACTCGGACCTGCTGTTGTGGGTGCTGCACGTTGAGGTCTGGATGAGCCACTCCCCGTATCACGGTTTGCGGTTGTAGGAAGTTGAAGTACTGAGTTTTTTCCTTGTGGCAGCACTGGATCCTGCGTGGAACCCGTCATGGGGGGTCGATTTGAAGGATATGGATGAGCAAGAGCTCTTGCAAGTTGTGTTTCTGCCCTACTCGCCAATTGAATTGCTTCATCCACGGTCCCGACTGGGTACATCTGAACTCGATCCTGAATTATCGGTCGCAACCCACGTATAAATCGTGCCACCTTCTGTGACTCAGATTCTGACAGATCGTTTCGTGTAGCCAATCGTTGAAATTCTTCAGTGTAATCTGTGATAGTTCGATTTCCTTGTCTGCAATTTTGATATTGCTGGAATAATATCTGCTCATAATCACTGGGAAGAAATCGTGATCGAAGAAGACGTCTCATCCGTGGCCATAATGAGATGGGTGCGTTGTTCTGGCGGGCTCGTGAGAGTTATAATTGTTCCCACCATGCAGAAGCACTAGATTTTAATTTAAACGCTACTAATTTTATCCTTTTATGATCTGGCACGTCCATGTAATCAAAATATCTCTCTACTTCGGCTAGCCAATCGAGAAAATCTTCTATATGTAATAAACCGTTAAAACTAGGAAGTTCAGCCTTACCTCGATAGTCTCTTTCACCACGATCTAGATGATCACCTCCATGGATTGGTTGTCGAGCAAAACCCTCATTAAGGTCCTCATCGCTAGAACTTGAATCATCTGGTGTAGCCCTACGGTTTGCCACTGGTAGTGCTTTACGAAAATCGGGGTTGTGTCGTACAGCAACCATGGGTGGTGGAGCACCGCCTAGGGCTCGGGGCGGAAGTAGTGCATCCGCAAGACGGTCGAGAGTTGCCTGCAGCCCTTGCATGGTCAACTGACTCTCCCGGTGGAAAGCTTCCATTCTTTCTGAAAGATAACGAATCCCTGGATCACCGTCCACAGGATTTTGATTCATACCTTCGTTGTTTGCCATCGGCCCGAGGGGAATCCTTGCTTTGATACCAATTGACGCAGGGATGAACGTGATGAGGATAACTACTTCGAATCCACGGAGCTTCTCTGGACTCCTCACAGAGACTTCTCGAATCCACGAGGAAAGAAAGCAGAAAATAGAAATAAATTCTAATAAATTCGAAATTGATTAATTGATGAATAAAAATGAGTTTACAACCCTTTAAATAGGGGTACCAAGCAATGGGAAGGAAATTAGAATCAAACTACAACTCAAACTCTTAGAATCCGCGACTTACTATAAATAGTAAACTTACTATTTATAGACGGTCGTGATGTCTACTAGTGCGCAAGGTTTTCGGCCAAAAATAGTAAGTGTCCTATTTGGCTTCACCAACCCGTTCTCCTAATTATTCTAAGCTCTTTTCACGTTGGGCGCAACTCCTAAAGCCCGACGGATGAAGAGTTATAATCAAACTAAAACTTACTATTTATAGTAAAAACGAAATTAAAACAGGGAAACGACCATCGATCCAGGGGTTTTTCGCAATTCCGGGCTGCGCAACCTGACGTAGCGGGTTGGTTGGCTTCAGTAGCTCGTTCTACCCCAAAATCATATATTTTACGTTAGATAACTCATTCCGGATTGCAAGATACGCCCGATTTAAAGTTTGATGGTCTGGATCACTTCTGTCGTCGACCGGGCCTTTTCTGATCCATCTTAGCCATGTAACTGTCCGCGACCCGCTCTACATCAGTACCCATACACACACATACACTCATGTGAGTACACCCACACCCGCACCCACACCCACACCTGCAGCCCGGTCCGTCTCGTCCCCACTCATCACACATGCGCACACACATGCACTCGCACATGGATTTGAACTCGGTTCGTTACGACATAAAGTAGCATGACATGGCTTAACGCGCACGTGTATGGTCAATGACATATATTAGAGCTATTAACATAACTCCCTCATAGGACCAAATTCACATCCCCCTAAATGAGGCTTATGCCCTAAGGTAAAAATTCTATTTTATATATAAGAAAGCTTTCTTGGGAAAATTCCCTATAAGACTAAACCCACAACTCAAAAGCAACAGAAATATTAAATTTGAAGGGAAACTGAAATATTTGAAATTCTCCCCATTTTAAATAAATTTTGAAACAAAACACATTCCCTCACATGTTTCAAAATTACAAAAATTTTTTCGGGTTAACATGTAATAGTTTTGTAATGGTGCCAGTATCACTAAAAACTTGAACCAACATTAGAGTAAGCAAGACAGGTTTACAAGAATTAGGTAACACCATTGTCTTGACCATGAATCCTTTTGTCTAAATCTCAAGTACATGCCACTCACAGATCTCTTTCTTTACAAGAAATTTTGTGGTTCAGTGCTTTTCGGCTATACACCATTATCTGAATTTCATGAGTGCTCTAAAGAATTCACTTATATTTTTATAGGAAGTGACCTCTACCTCCACACCCATATATGTGAATTCCATCATGTGCTCCTTTTACTAATACACCATAGAAGAAGCTCATTTATATTAGTACAGTCGTCTACTTCGTATCTTGTTGTTTACCCATTGAATTTATATTATGAGATCTTTACTTGTATAGGTTGAGTTGCTGACACTAACAGCTCATATATTAGGCTTAGCCCCATTTTCTTCGATGTATCATTGACTAATATTTTAAATAGTCCTTTGGTCAGAGGATCTGATAGATTCTTTTTTGATTTCGCAAAGTTAATAAATATGACTCTATCACGCAACATGCATTTCACTATGTCGTATTAAGTCTAATATGCTTGCTCTTTCTATTGTATATTTTAATATTTACTTTTGTTATAACTGCTTGACAATCACAATAAATAGACACGACCAACACAAGTTTTGGCTATAACAATACATCAGCTAAGAGATTTTTAAGCCACTCAGCTTCTGATCTAACATTTTTAAAGACAATAAACTCGGATTCCATAGTTGACCGAGCGATACATGTCTGCTTGGTAGACTTCCAAAAGACTGGTCCTCCACCTAAAGTGAAGATATATCCGCTAGTATGTTTAATTTCATGTGAATTAGTGCTCCAATTAACATCACTATATCCTTCTAATATAACATAATAACTACTATAATAAAAACTACATGCATATGCTACCTTTTAGGTGTCTCAAAATTTAAGACAACGCAGTTTAATGTTCTATTTCAGGGTTATGTGTATGTCTACTTAGCATTTCTACTGTAAAAGTTATATCTGGTCTAGTACAATTTATCAAATACATGAGATTACAAGTAATCCTTGAACATTCCAATTGAAAAATAGTACTACCTATATTTTTCATGAGTGTCAACTGTAATCATAAAGTACACTAACAGGTAAACAGTAAAAATGGTCAAACTTTTCAAATAGTTTCTCAATGTAATAAGATTTTGATAATACAATACCACTATTTTTTCTAGTTAGTTCAATACCTAAGATTACACTAGCATCTCCTAAGCCTTTTAAATCAATTTAAATGACAAGAATTTTTTAGTTGTATTAACTAATTTAATATTAGTTCCAAAAATAAGTATGTTGTCAATATAAAGGCAGATAATAACACTATCATTTTGAGAAAATTTACGATATATACATATATCTGCATCATTTATATGATAATCATTTGATTTCAAAATTTTCATACCATTGTTTATGAGCCTATTTTAGATCATATGATGACTTAATTAGCTTGTACACTTTATTTTCTTTACATAATATTTTCATATATATATATATATATATATATATATATATGTATATCATTATCATATTCTAAGTCTCCATTTAGAAAAGCTGTCTTAACATTCATTTAGTGTACTACTAGTTTATATATGAAAGCTATTGCTATTAAGACCCTAATAGTTGTAATCTTAGTTACAGAATAATATGTGTCAAAATAATCTATTTATTCCTTTTGTCTAAAGTCTTTTACTATCAACATAACCTTAAACTTATCAATACTATTAACTAATTTTAGTTTCTTTCTAAACACCTATTTATAGCATATTGGTTTATTTACATGTGATAGGTGTACAAGTTCTCATGTATTATTGGATATAATAGCTTGTAACTCATCATTTATTGCTTCCTTACAAAAGGTTGCATTGCGAGAGTTAATCGCTTATGTATAGGTTGTAGGATTATTTTTTACTAAGAAGGTGAAAAAACTATTTCTTAGATTAGTTTCTCTTCTAAATATAATGTTTTTTCTTATTTCTATCTCTTCTAATACTTGCTTGTAAGCACCTTTATTAGTAGACAAGATATTTGATCTACTAACTTCCTTTGTTGCTATAGATTTGAATTTAATATGGGATATGTTATCAAAGAACTCTGCATCACTAGATTCTATAATTGTATTATGATATAGAATATTATCATTAGTCTTTAGAAATAGAAGCCTATAGACTACATTAATTATTTTGTGCGTACTTTATAAATATACAGTCAGTTGTTCTAGGACCAACTTTTCTTTTCTTAATTTTAGATAATCTTATTTTGATAGGATACTCCCACACTTTAAGATATTTATAAGTATGCACATAGTTTTTTTTTTTTTTTAAAGTTTGTATGGTGTTTGTTTATAAGACTTTAGAAGAAATCCTATCAAGGATATAACAAGCTGACAGAATTGTTTCTCCCCACATATTTAAAGATGAGCCTGAATTGTTTAATATAGTATTCATCATTTCATCAAGAGTTTTATTCTTACGCTCTGCTATTTCGTTCTGTTCTAGTGTGTAAGGAGGTGTAGTTTCATGAACTACTTTTTTTTCACATAATTCTCTAAATTAAGAAGATTCATACTCTCCTCCTTTATCTGTTATAAGTTTTTTAATATTTATATTTAACTAATTTTCAACCTTAGTTTTATATTTAGAGAAGTATTTTAAAGCTTCATCTTTGTTCCTTAACAGATAGATTATAGTGAACCTAGAGTAGTTATCTATAAAAGTTATGTAATATCTTTTTCTACATTTGGACATGTGATTTTTAAAATCACCTAAGTCATTGTGTATCCACTCTAATAAAACAAATGATCGTTCTATTCGTTTAAATGATTTTCTAATGTATTTCGATTCTACGCATGTTTCATATTTATTAAATTCTTCATTTGATATATTATGTAATAAACATAACCTTTTCATTTTCTTAAATATGGCATGTTCATATGACCTAATCTAGATGCCGTAAATAAAAAGATTCAATGATATAAACAGAATTAGATGTTTTTTATTATTATTATTATTATTATTATTATTATTATTATTATTATTATTATTATTATAATTAGATACATTTATAATAAATAGTTCGTCACTATAGTATCTCTTACCAACAAAGGTTTCATTCTTAGTTATTATAAGCTTATTTGAATCAAATACTAACTTTACACCAGTTTTATTGATGATCGAATTAGAGACCAAGTTTCTTATAATGTTACGCATATATAGGACATCATTTAACATCAGAGGCTTCCCGAAAATGAATTTCAGAAGTATTTTCCCTTTCTCTACAACCGGAGAAGTTCTAGCATTACTCATAAACACTTATTTATTATTTTCTGATGCTTGATAAGAGGTAAACATGCTACGATCTTTGCATATGTGCCGAATTGCATTAGTGTCTAACACCCACTCCAAGTTATTTACAAAAAAGACTTTTAATACTACAACTATTAATACGTCAGTCTCATTGTTTATTTCTATAAGATTAGCGTGAGGCTTATTTTTGTTTTCCTTAAAACACTAGGTTTTACTGTGATGCTCGGGCTTTTCGCAATTATAACAGTTTCATTTTTCTTGAATTTCTTGTTTGCATTCTTCTTTTTAAGCATGTATTTATTGGAATAATGTCTAGGCTTGCCACAATACATTTGCCATTTTTTTTCTTATTGTTTTCCTGACTTGATTTCATAATATTCACCTTTGAATTTACCTTATTTGAATATTTTTTGTAATCCCTATTTATATGGGCATCCTTTTTTCTTATGTGTATGATTGTAGTTTCTAATGAGATATCAATTTTATTTTATTTTTTTAAAATTTTATTTTATTCTTATATTCTTTCTAGGAGGACAGTGACTTTTCTATTAAGATTCCTAACAAAGACACTTCATTTAACTTAATTCTTTCTTACAACAGTTTATGAATTATATTTTGAAAATCATGAACCCGATTTGTAATAGGTTTATCATTTGTTATTTCATAGTGAAGAAAATTGGCAATTGCATGTTTTTTAGCACATGCATCTTTTAGAACGTACTTCTTTTCTAAAGTAGTTAATATTTCTTTAGTAGACTCATAAGAAGCATATACATCATATAACTTGTTACACAGAGTTCAAAATAAATTTTTACAATTATTTTTTGATACTTTAGTTTGATTTGTTGGATCTATAATAAATGATTCAGAAAATATATATGAAACTTTAAGGGTGGTTAATGCGAACATAAGCTTCTGTTTCCACCGTTTAAAATGTTGTCTAATGAATGATTCGATTTTGGCTAACTCGATGGAAGCATTAACTATCACGATAGCCATAGTCTATTTAATTCAACAAATTCGATTTAAAGATTGTTGGAATCTTTAGTTGAATCAAATAGACTATTTAACATCGAAAACCAAAAAGAAAATAAAAGAAATGAGATAGAAGACTAAAAGAATTAAGTCGAGGCGTGACATTAGTCACTCGGTTTGAAATCAAATTTGCTCCCCTTGGATAGCGTCCAAAGTGCAACAAGTTTTCAGATCAATTGACATCCAGGATACAATTACTATGACTCGGTCCCAGCGGTGCACTCACTGTACGTGGACTCAAACCACTTAAAGTTTAACCAAAAAGTATTGAGTTAATTTGGCGATAAACTTAACAACAAAAACTCATAAAACAAAAAAAGAACATAGATTTTTTCACATGAGAGTAGAAATATTTTTCATGGTTTTTTAAAACGGAATTGAAATCTTTACATGGACTCCGAAGTGGTGCATTAAGCACTTGCACCCGCACCTACAGCCTAACCCATCGAGCACGCGCACTCGGATACAGACACAAACTCAGTTCGGCGGGGCTCGGATCGGCATGGCTCGGCTTAGTGCACACGCGTGTGGTCATTGGCATAAATTAAATTTATTAACATATCCTCATCACATGACCAAATTCACATCGGCTCAAGTTCCAAGGCAAAAAGCCTATCTTATATATAATAAATTTTTTTGGGCAAATTTGACGTGCAATTAAACCCACAATTTAAAAGTAACAGAAATTTCAAAATTGGAGGGAAACCGAAATGTTTAAAATTTTCACTATTTTAAAATAAATTTTGAAAGAAAACATAACATTACTTTCTTTCATTTTTTTTCCTCTTTAATAATATCTTTCAATTTCTCTCTTCCGAACTCCACGTGTTGGAATTGTAACTTTTCATCGAATGGGGATTAGCTATTAGACTTGACAGTAATGATGGTAACTTTTCACCAGCACTCACCAACAAACTGAGAACTGAAATCACCAAGTTTCATGGGCCCCACTATAATATATGTACTGTATCCACACCATCCATCCATTTGTAAAGAGAATTTTAAGACATGACCCAAAGAATGAGACAGATCCAAAGCTCAAGTAGACCCCACCACTGGAAACAGTAAGACAATTATACCCACAATGATATTTAATAAAATCCAACCTTATCATAATTTAACAAAGACAAAAAAGAAGGGAAGACACAAAAATGGGCTTGATCGAAGATTTATATAGCCTAAGAAGTTCTTAACAGTAGTACGCTTTCAATCCCACCGTGTTTTTTTTTTTTTACAGTGGGGTCCACTTGAGGTTTGGATATGTATAGTTCTTTGGGCCATGCCCTAAAATAATCTCTCCAAGACAGTGGGGATGCAACACGTACATCACGGCACTTCTCACAAAACTTAGTATTTCAGTAGCTTGTCTCGCTACCGTCGGACTCCGTAGCTGCCACCCTTTTCACTATTGTTGCATTAAATCATGTAAATTAGATGACCTCTTGATGTGTCAGATGATGTGACATCCATCATGTATTAAGTCATGCATGCATGTCTACATGCAATAAGTACGTGGCCCAATAGCTATTATGTCAAGTAAAATCATATGGACGAATGACGCCAGCGGGATCACCTATGCATGTTGGAGAAGTGGCCAGGTTCCGAGAACAAGAAAGAACAAATAAATAAATCTGAGCCGTCCATTCCGTAGTAAAAATTGTAATAATGCAGTGAGAAAAACTAACCGCACTCCACAATGAAATATCTTCCATATGTTGTCGTCTTAAAAAAAAAAAAAAACTGCCAGAATCACCACCCATCACTCGTGGACGTGCGTGGCATTGAAAGCTAGCCACGAGAGAAAGAGACGTTCACGTGCTTTTCGACTACCCTACCACCCTACCTCAAGCGCCGCCTAGTATGCTAAAATCCTCTCTCTCTCTCTCTCTCTCTCTCTCTCTCTCTCATAGTTGTCCACCCTTTTTAAATGGTGGTGTGGCGGCCATCATACACTTGGTGTAGCTGTATGTCGATCCAGACTATAGAAATTGTGGGGTACACAGTGGATGTTACATCTCCTTTGAAGATTTCATTGATTGAACCATCGTTCTCATCACATTTGAGGATTTCAAATACTGGGTTGAAAATAAAATTATGAAAATCATGGCCATCTGATTGGTGGCTGTCAAAAGTAAAGTTCAAAATAAGATGGTCATCGGTTCAAATTCAATGGGTCAAATCAAATCCAAATGGTCATGATTTCACTCCGAAATTTGGGGTCCACATCCATGATAGGCCCGTGATATCAACGGTTCAGATTGCCATACAGCGTCCCATGATTAAAATGGGTCGTGAAACTCTTTCTTTCGCATTTCCAAGAAAACGACTTAAGCTGCCGTACATGAGCACATAGACTCTCAACAAATGCGGGAGTAGCAGTGTAAATGGGCTGGTCCGGCTTAAAAATTAGAATTTGAATATGATTAGCTCGACGGCCTGGCCCGAAAAAGTTCAAAGACTAACTCGGCCCGGCCCTTTGAAATCCTTAGGGAGGAGAGATTGGAGTAACATTAGGGTTGTACATGAGCCAGCTAGCTCGAAAAGCTCACTCGGCTCGACTTGATCTAGCTCGGCTTGACTCGGCTCGAATGACGACTCGAGGTGAGCCAGAGGCTTTATATAACCTAGCTCGTTTTGAAAACGAGCCAAGTTTCATCATAGTGGATCTTGACTCGACTCGACTCGAAGTCGGCTCAGCTCAGCTCGAAGCTCGAGCTCGGCTCAACTCAAATATATATTATATTAAAAAAAGAAATTAAAACTTAAATCCTACCCTATTCGCCCGTTTCTTACCTTTTCCTTTCCTTACCCAACCCGCCACACCTAAGCTCCTCTCTCTCCCTCTCTTGTGCCTAAGCTCCGTAGTCCCCCCCATCTCTCTCTCTCTCTCTCTCTCTCTTCACTTGGCCACTCCCCCGAGCTCGAGTACTCAACTTCTGTCGGACTCATCTCAACTGTACCACCCGCATTCAGCCACACACACACACACATTCTCTCTCTCTCTCTCTCTCTCTCTCTCTCTCTCTCTGCACCAATAATAAGGTACCTCTATAGCTCTATCTAATATTGTATATATATTATTAATTGAATATTTGATTTAAAAGTTGTGTCAAGTGTGAGGTTGAGTTAGTTGGGTTGGGTGGCTCGGTTGAGTCGAGTGTTGATTGGGTCGGGTTATTGGGTTGAGTCGAGTGCAGGTTGGGTGCTGGGTTGGATCGGGTTGGGAGCATGCTCGATTCAACTCAAGGTAAGCTCACCTCGACTCAATCCATTAGCTCGCCTGACGCAGGGGAGGACGTGAGGTCGAGCACCGTCTTCCTCAAGAGGATAACTATTCCGAAACCACGGAACTTCTCTGGACTCCTCACAGAGACTTCTCGAATCCACCAGGAAAGAAAGCAGAAAATAGAAATAAATTCTAATAAATTTGAAATTGATTAATGACTGAATAAAAACGAGTTCACAACCCTTTAAATAGGGTTACTAAGCAATGGGAAAGAAATTAGAATCAAACTACAACTAAAACTCCTAGAATCCTCGACTTACTATAAATAGTAAACCTACCATTTATAGACGGCCGTGATGTCTACTAGTGCGCAAGGTTTTCGGCCAAAAATAGTAAGTGTCCTATTTGGCTTCACCAAACCGTTTTCCTAATTATTCTAAGCTCTTTTCACGTTGGGCGCAACTTCTAAAGCCCGACAAATGAAGAGTTATAATCAAACTAAAACTTACTATTTATAGTAAAAACGAAATTAAAACAGGGAAACGACCGTCAATATAGGGGTTTTTCACAATTCCGAGCTGCATAACCTGGCTTAGCGGGGTTGGTTGGCTAAAGTAGCTCGTTCTACCCCAAAATCATATATTTTACGTCAGATAACTCATTCCGGATTGCGAGATACACCCGATCTAAGGTCTGACGGTTCGGATCACTTTTGTCGTCGACCGGGCCTTTTCTAATCCATCTTGGCCATGAAACTGTCCACGACCCACTTTACATCATCGCCTCTAGCTCGACTCAAAATGTTTGGCAAACAAGCCAAGGTCCAATAGTAAGCTCGAATCCGATCTCGAGCTCGAGGAGAGCATGGATGAGTCAAGCCAATTTTAGCCCACCTTGACTTGGCTCGATGCACTGCCCTAAGTAAAACGAAAAAAATTGATACTTTGGTAGAGTATCATATTTCATAAGCATGCACTAAGTACTTGTATGTATTGGATACATGTAAGTCAAATTGAACCGTCCAATTAGTGGCAACCAGTTTGGATAGACGGGTCAACATACAAAAATTACCCTGGAGTAGGTCTGGATTGATGAATATTTAATGGACAGTTAAAATGAAAAATATAGAACAACCCAAATTCAGAAAACGAATTTGGGCTGCCCAAATTTAGAGAACGAATTCCATTAATATTACACACCTTGATCCATAGCTCAAGTGGTAGACTGAGTGAAAGATACCTCGTTTCAACACTGAGGTCTTGGTACCAATGGGGGTGGCTAACAGAGAAGTGACAGTGGCGTGTACTAACAAAAAAACAAAAAAAATAAAAATAAAATTCCATTAATATTACTCAGTGGTTATGAAAATCTAATCAGTCTAACTTTGGATTTGGGATCCATCTACACTTGCGTACGAACCATGTGACTCTGTCAGAGTATCAACAGGCCCCCACATGGTTGGATGGGGTGGGATATCAAACCGACCAATTGTTGACTACGATGAATGGCCTGCCTTACCTTTTTATTAAACAAGCACTTGTTGATGGCCCACTCAATCAAAGGGTCCACAAAACGAGTTTGGCTACACTAGAGACATGCATGTTCACTTTTGCACCGTTGGTGGCCTTTTTATGAACTTTGATAGGTTTTTTAATTAGGGGGAGTTGTATTTAACCGTCCATTTGCCTATTTATATCTCTTTCCAACATTCAAGTGCTTTGAACTTTGAATTTTCCTCAGCTAAGGACAATGAAAACAAGGTATGGAAGGAAGAGAGAACGAAAAAGAAGTAGGAATGCAAGAATGGTTTCCTTGAGAGAGAATAGCCCTTCTCGATCCATGATTCACAGAAAGTTTGGGAAGCTTGCCCGGATTGTACCAGGTTGTACAGCTGCCGACACTGCCGAGACGATCTTTCAGAGGACTGTTGACTACATTAGATATCTTGAATTGCAAGTGAATGTGCTAAGAGGCCTCTCGAGTTTCTGTGGAGTTTCCTTGGCCCCACATGATCAAACTCAAGCATCATTGTGATTGTGTGCTACCTTGTTCTTGATTGGGGTATGCTGTAGCTTCTTGATATCTCTCTCTTTCTCTTTTAGTGATGAAAGATGAAATAGAATGGAAATCAAAGGAGAAAAAAAAAAGGTTTAGCTGTTTGTGATTGTGACTACTTTCAAATACTCTATTTGTATTTTTAATTATTGCTATGTAATAGTGGTATTATGGTAAATATATTTCATTTTTCTACTTTATTTTATTTTCCTTTTGTTGTATGTATGTGGTTAGATACTTGTGATGATAGAGTGAGACAGGGAATTCCTGGAACACTTCACCTAGTTTAATATATAATTGACGCAGGGATGTGTGTTGAGGTTGAGCACCTTCTTCTTAGAAGGAGATAACTACTCTAAATCCACGGAGCTTCTTTGGACTCTTCACTTCTTTCTCCCATTGGGCATTTTCTGATCCTTCTAGGCTATGAAATTGTCAGCGACCCACTTTACACCAATAATAGTAACATGTGTTTATCTGCTTACAATGAAAAGCAAATTTATTTTATATAAAATGATGATTTTATTATTATTTGTTGACTCATTTTTCACTTATTATTAATCTCATATATTCCAAGCCAAAGAGATTCGTAACACCATTTTTGTTACTAATTTTATTTTATCTTAGGAGAAGAAGGAAAAAAAAAAAAAGACCTATCACACGACCCACATTGATATTTTGAACCATACAAGTTCTTTATGCAAGTCTGAGAGTAACAATCCATGTTCAACCGAAAAGAGGACACAGGTAGGAGCTTGGATCTCCCACTCAAAGCAAATTTTTGGATCCTCATATCAACGGTCCAGATCACCGGATCATGGGGTTGGTGATCATTCATATCATTGCTAGCTCCTTGGCACTTGCTATGAGAAGGAACTAAATAATCCCTCTGCCCCACCCTCGGGTCCTGAGTTTGTGCCTGTGGAGCCCATGTTTTAATAATCCAGACCTGTCAGATTGGCCAAATTGCAGATGTGGGGTCCACCAGAACTGGGAGATATCTCAAGATCCTCAAACGAGCTCATCTGTAATTCGTCCTCCCACGATTACACTGTACACGTGGAAGATTTCTATGATGATCTGAACCGTTCATAAGGCTTCATGGAGAGACCACATCTCAAATTCGTAATCATCCCAACCACCTTATTAGTTTGAATTGTGGACCATTGTTCTATGTCTCTTCTTAAATATCTACTACAGTCTAGAGGCCAGAAATCTGATCAAAGGTCAGGATGTCCTATCGAGAAGATTCCTGAGGCATAGTCCAATCCAAGGTGGTGGACACAACAGACAAGTGGTCTCAATTACGGAACCATCAGCCCCACCTGTCATATTAGAAAATCAGTGCTGGTATATGTGGGCCCACGCATCATATAATTCCTAAATTGGTAATAGCTGTACTATTGTGACATATCAACGACTCTGATTCAAATCTAGAATCCAGGCATTAAAATAGAGTCGTTGTAAATTATAAGCTTATTTTACAAGGCGGTGGGTGGGGCCACACTGTAATTTGTACTTGACAATCCAATCCGTTCATAATGTAAGCCTCTCATGACAATCCAATCCGTCCATATATAGTGTGAGCCCCACATGTCTCGATCCCAAAAAGTTGTGGATCCAAAACATAGGAGCCCAAACCACATAAACCTTTGGAATGAGAGTTTTCAAATGGTCTGCTTTTGGAATGTCCATTTATCTTTGTTGGATGTATCTTTTAAATGGATCGGTGACCCATAAAGAACTTTTTGGGCCCCACACACTATCCGTAGGATTTTAACGGTAGGCATCCCATTCCATATGTTCCTTGTGGTGTGGGCCAATGGTGTTTTGGATCGGTCGGATTTTCATTATACAGGTTTTAATTCTAGGGTCTCAGATTATGGATGGATTGGATGTTGGACTTACATCACGCTAGGCCCTAAACACAGGGTTGTAGAATTAGCTTTTTAAGATGGACGCGAGTTGCGTGCAACAGAGAGGGAGCCCGTGTAACGGAAACGGATTGGCTACTCCCCTTGGCTGGTGGTCGGTGCTCTGTGGGCCCAACATGATGTATCTGTTTCATCCATGCCGTCCATCTATTGTTCTAGATAATTTTATGATATAAGACCAAAAATGAGTATATCCCAATCTCAAGTGAACCACATTACAGGAAACAATGTTGAATGAACGTTGACCATTAAAAACTTTTTGGGGGCCATAAAAGTTTTGGATCAAGATGATATTTGTTTTTTCCCTTCATCTGGGTCTGTATGACTTAATCAACATATTGGATGTCAAATAAACAATACAGTGGGCCTTACGAGGATTTTAATGGTGGATATCCAATCTATATTGTTTTCCTGTGGTGTGGTCCATATGAGACTTATATTCCTCTCAATTTTGAGTCAAAGCATTAAAATGATCTTTAAAAATGGATGAACGGAATGGATGAAACACATAGATCATGGTGGGGGCCCACAGAGGACCGACCATCAGCCCCGGGGCTGGTGGCAGGGGTAGTAGCCAATCCGTTCTCCCGTGTAACCTAAGCTCTGTGGGCCCACAGATATGTCCCTTTTGACATCCAATCCTTCCATCAATTTTTTCGGATCAAGTTATGATGTCATTCCAAAAATTAGTCAGATGCAAAACTCGAGTGAGCCACACCACAAGAAACAGTAGGAATTGAACGCATATAAGTTTTGGATATGGATGAACGTGTTGGATGGCATATAAAGATCAGTGTAGGCCTCAGGAAGATTTCAATGGTCGGCGTTTCTATCTCCAATGCTTCCTGTTGTGTGGCTCACTTGAGTTTTGGATCTACCTCATTTTCGCGATCACAACCTAACATGCTCCGGATAAACTGATGGATGGAGTGGATGTCAAACAGAAATCTAGGTGGGCCACACAGAGTTTTTGGGTTTCACGGGCTCCCTGTAACGGGGTTACACGCAACTGCAACTCGCATCCAATTTTTAGGTTTTGAAGGACTCTGGACTGATGCAGCTGTCAAACCGAGGTACAGTTTGCACGGATCTTCAAGTCTTGTACAAGTGGGTCCCAATTGGTTCAGCAGCCGCAACCGTCGGTGTGATGGGTCCCACACACCAAACTATCTCCTGTAATAGAATAATGTTCAACGTTTCTGTAGCTTTCCTCCTTCACCGTCTGTTTTATGACCACAAATTGAAAGGTTAGGATCTTAGAACCTTGGAGAGTTTCTAATACTTGGTACATCAAATGCGGAAAAATTAAATTAACAGTTGAGATCTTGGAATCATGGGCCCTACGTGTACGTAGGGCTATTGTAACCATCCCTACCCACAATCAATGCAGTTGGGCATGGACTTATACCATTACACTGGTGGGCCACAGACCAAAAACCACAAGGATCGAATGGCCTTGATAGGTCTATCAATTTACCTATCATGATCATTGCCCAATTTTATTTTATTTTACCGTCCAAAAGTGTGGTAGAGCTGTAGGAACTTCCTATTGATACGTCTTTCATGCTATGGCCCATCCAAAAGGTTGCCTGTCAGTTAGACGGTCTGGATTTCGCATACGTTGAATTTCAAGATATAGTTTGTGAACAATTACGTTGCTAGGTACTGTAACCTATCAGGCTTTCGAGCTGTGGGGCCTACCTTAATGTTTGACTGCCGTTCAATTTCAAAACCATCTATCTATAGGAAGTGGATTGCGTGGTGTGCCACACCACCGACCTCCCTAGTTTGTGTGTTGACGTGGCAAAGTTCTGTGGCCCCACCATATTGTATGTGTTGTATTCACACCGTCCATTCATTTAACGAGATCATTTTGGGGCATGGGCCCAAAAATGAAGTAAATCTAAACCTCAAGACTACCACACCACACGAGGTATTGGGATTGAACGCCTACCGTTGAAAACCTCTTCAGGGTCTGTTCACAAGATCACACGGAGACAGCACAAATATCAGCTTGATCCAAAACTTCTGTGGGCCCCAAGAGGTTTTCAATGGTAAGCGTTCAATCCCACTACTTTCTATAATGTGGTCCACTTGAGATTTGGATCTGCTTCGATTTTGGCTTAGTCTCCTAAAATAATATCACAAAATGAATGGACGGTGTGGATATAACACATACATCATGGTGAACCCCACAAAACTTTGCCACGTCAACACACCACATACCTCCGTGGTGCAATCTGTTTTCCTATCCATAACCGGTGGGCTACACCAAAAGGTACAACGCAGGACACTGGGGAGGGGTGCCGTCCACCAATAAACCATTCGACCCAGCCAACAGGTGCGCCCCACCAGGATAAAGGGTGATTGTACATCGCTCCATGTGGTGTGTCCCACCCGAGTTTTTGATAGGAATGATTCTTGGTGTGTACGGTGGTGTCCACAAGACACATCAGATGCACGGCCTATATTACACATACACATCACAGGTGGGCCCACACAGCTCCAACCTATGATACTTATTTGACCATTCCTTGTATAATTTATCCATGAGATCATTACTCAAAATGATAACCGTTGAGGTCAAAATCTGGACCACCCTCCACTCAATGCAGTGAAACTTCAACGAACCCTGGTCCTGTGCAAGGGATGAGCAAAGGAGACCCTGGCTAAGCCGGGGGACCCTCCGATGCCTAAGTCAGGTTAAGGGAATCTGAGTCTAAGTTAACTGTAGAGAGAGGGGGTGAGATGTTGCGTACCTGTATCAATGAGGCCCTCTCATATTTATACCTGTGTATTGGATGATCTACATCTATTAATCTCGACACGATTTACTCAATCAGTTGGATACTATGATCGTGGAGATTTTGCCCGCAACCTAGGGAATATGTAGTGTATCGTGTCTTAGAGGAGCGTATCTGCGGGCGAGATATCAAGTTATGTTTGCGTAAGGCAGTTTCTTAGTTCAACGTTCGGAATGTATACATATAGCTTTGGCCTCGGCTCTAGGTTTCAAACTAAGATGCTTCCGACCCCAAGCCTTGGTCCTTGTCCAGTTATTAACAAAGATAGAGGCTAGGAGCCGAGACGGGCTTTGGCCTGGGGCTGAGGGTGGACTCAGCTCCACTTGTCAACCATGCACTTCCGAGGTCTCCTCTCTGAATCCCAAGGTAGGTAGCGGACTTTGCTTGTTGAGTTGGATTTCCCCATAACAGAAGCCTCCTAATCTTTTAGTCCAAGCTCGGATTTAGAGAGTAAATGCCTGGGGAAATGGGTGGGTACCCTCGTATTTCTGCTTGTTGATTGGAATGATCGGGGCGTAATTAATGCGATTCGCTTCTCTCTGATCTTTGTGTGCGGTGCAACAGCTTCGTCCTTTTGGTTTCCTTCCTCTCAATTGAAGACACGTGACGACGGTTAGGTTTTGCAGACGGTGGGGTGAAGGGAACGGTGCCACGTGTACCAGAGGATCGGAGAGACACTTGCGTCATTAAATGCTAAGAAGATTTTCACCTTGAAGCACAGGCTCGGACGTATCATACCCTTCCACGTGTCTCATGGCATTGATGCTGGGTCGTATCGCCCTCGGTACGGTCGCTAGTAATGATGGTTCTAAGTGATGAGGTGGCTATATAAACCCCTCTTCCCCTCGCTCTTATATTTCTCACATTCCATCTTTCTGCATTCCTCCTTTCCGAATCACTTTGTCGGAAATCGCCCACACCGGAAATTGCACTTCGCTGGACAAAGGATTCCCGACTTGTTGGGGGGGGGAATCTAGCAGAAGATCTTGAAGCTGAAACAACTTTCACCGGGGGATATCGGCTGCATTGCTGTGAGTCTTCCAACTCTAAGCGCATTTTTCTTTTATGTCGGGTGACTCTGACAAGATGAGTTTGGGCTGGGGAGTCGGTTCGGAGGCTAAACGAGAAACTACCGCATCGGGATCCGGAGAGTCTTAAGGTCCTCTCGAGGTCGTACCACTTTACAACCCAGCTCTGGCCTAAGGATCCACAAGTCAGAGGGCCAAGAGTTGTGGCAAAGGAGTAAAGAGGGCTCTCCGGGACCCCACAGGGTGGTCGAAAGCAAGTCCCAGGGGAGGCAGAGCTAAGCCAATGGTCCTTGGGGGGTCGGTCATGATTGAGTCTCAAATCGCTCAGATCCGCGACGATTATCAGATCCCCAAGTCGGTACGCATCCGAGCCCCGGCTTCCACGGACTAAGCAGGGTCTTCGGCTGAGGTGGAGATCGCCATCTTTGTCTGCGCCCTTCAGTGTGGACTTTAGATCCCCTTCCATCCTTTTTTGTATGAGTTGACAGCGCAGCTGGGAATCACATCGGGGTAGTTGGTCCCGAACTCTTGGAAGAATCTGGCCTCCACTTTTGTCCTTTGGCATCAGGCAGGGAACCAGAGATTGACGCAAGAGAAGTTTTTGTTCCTGTACATGGCCAAGTACGACACGACGGATAAGGCCTGGTGGTACTTCTCGGCTAGGACCCCATGCCTCCCAGGTCTAATAACTTAGCTTCCTTCTTCCAATAAAGACTGGAAGGGGAAATGGTTCTAGGCCTCGGGTGAATGGGAGGCCCCGGCCTCTGAATTGGATCGGCTTCGGACTTGAGTCCCCGCTAAGTTCGCCAATTCAGGTTGTTGGATACTTCTTATAGTTATATTGGGTATTCAGGTCTTTCTTGTACCCAGTCTTATTATTTATCTCTGCTTGCAGTTCAACCGAAGGGGGCACCCGACCTCTCCACCTTCCACAAGCGTCAGGTGGATCGGGTCCAAGTGATCCCTACAGATCAACGCACCTAGATCGGGCTCATTAACCCAGAGAATTTGGTGTCGTCCAACTTCTGCAGAATTCAATCCACTCTCTTCACCTTAGGTAAGTGGAGGTTAGAGACATTGGAGATTAAGTGGATGATCACACTGGGTTGATTTTTCTTTTCTTCTCTCTTTCTTTTTTTTTATAGGGATGGAGGTTGGTGGTTCAAAGAGGAGAAGGCCTTCGTGTCCTCCGATGGATGTCGTCCTCTCCTCCAAACTGTGGACGCAGGCGGCATCAAGGAAGAGGAAGGCCCCTGAGATTGAGGCCGAGGCCGCTCCATTTGTAGGTCCGGCTGGGATTATGCCTGCTATAGCCCCCCCAGAGGTTGATCCTGCTATTGCTCCGACCCCCATTGCTGAGGCTCTGAAAGTTGGAGCTCCTGCCCGAGTCGAGGCCATTATCATTTCGTCGCCTTTTGTAGAGGAGCAAGCCCCAAAGATGGGTCCTTCTAGGCCCCGGAGGGAGATAGTCGGGGAGACCCTTGGTGAAGCAACCTCTTCGCGACCTATGATCCCCCCTGCTGAGGCTGAGCTCAGGCTGGGTCACGCTGAGGTCCTGGTTAGGCATGCAAACGCACCTAAGGCGGTTGCCCAAGCTTCTACGGCTAGCGGAGTTAGAGGAGCTTCCGCACCCTCTCCAATAAGGGGAGCTTCCTCACCCTCTCCAAGGAGAGCTTCCGCATCCCCTTCGAGGGGAGAGGCTTCCGCACCCTCTTAAGGGATCCCACCTCCTGGTTATCACATGACTCACCTGATTCCTTGGGCAGCTAGGCATGCCCCTGAGGCGCAGATCGCTAACACCCTCTCCCGCCGCGACGTCAGCTTCGTGAATGATTTTGCGGCTGTATGTTACCAGTCGTTACGGAAGATGTTGGAGGTGAAGGAGATGGATTGACTCAAAGTAGAGCGAGCTAAATTTGTGGCCGAGAAGGCCGAACAAGAAGCAAAGAGGGCCAAGTTTGTGGCAGAGAAGGCGGAATAATATGCACAATGAGTCGAGCTCGAAAAGAGGCTGGAGGCTTTAGCCACGGAGCAGGAGGAGCTGAGGAAGGCCGCTGTGGAAGGCCTGGCGAGAGAACTTGCACTCTAAGGTGAAGTTAACCAGCTCCAAGCTCGCGTGGATGTGGACGAGCCTGAACTTAGGAGTTTACACCGGGCTAACAAGGACCAGGAGTTCAGGGCCTCGGAAGCCAAGTCGGTGATTGAAGCGGCGAAGGAAGACCTCGAGTCAGAGCGACAGATGGCCGCAAATTGTTTAGTCCAGCAGCGGAAGGTCCTCGAGTCTATGGCGTCTGCGGAGAAGGCTTCCTTACGGGTCGAGCTGGAGGCTCAAGCGGCCTTACAAGTAGCCGCGACAGTGGCGGAGTATAAGGATTTCGCTGAAAGGGCCCAGGAGCTGGACAATTTGTATTATTTCGGTTATGACACGGGTTTTGATGCTTGTTTGGTTGAGGTTAAAAAGCTTTATCTAGCTCTGAGCTTCGAAGCCCTTCTAGCAGACACCACTAGTCATGCCGAGCCTGTTGCTTCAGACATGCCCAAGAGTGCCCCCCCTCCCCCCACGCGGAATTTGTCTAGGATGCTCTGGTCACCAAAGCCGTTGTCGACACTTCGCCCTTCGTCACTGTAGTTGGTCCCTTTGCTCGGAGGGAATAATTAGTTTTTCATGTTTTTTTTTTTTTGTAACTGGACTTTCTTTTTTGCTTTAATGAAGTTTGTTGGTATATGGCTTGTTTGTGAGCGCTAGTTGTTGATGTTTGTGTGCTGATTTTAGTAATTTAAGGACCGACCCCGTATGAAGGGTCACCCCCCCCCCCACCCCCCAATGAAATGTGTGCTCAGCCGATTTTGTAGATTTTTGATGGGTCGGCTCTATTTTGTTAGAGAGTTCGGATGTCTCTAGGATTTGACCCATGAATTCAAAGGGATCCCTATGTATATTTTCATGAGTTTTACCCCCCAACCCCTTCTCGAAGGGATTGGTGCGTCAAGTTAACCTCTGCTCATCAGGGGCAACTTTTTTTGCTTGTAGGTAGTCCGAGAAGAGTAGATGTAGAAAGAAAACTTCTTTTATTAGGGGCCTTAAGAGGCTAGTAGTTTCAGGCAGTACATTTATTGAGGGCTTTCAGTAGCCATTGCATCAAGGGTAGTAAACTTTTAGGTGCTCGACATTTCAGGGGTGGGGGAGCTAACGGTCCTCGAGATCTTCTAAGTGGTAGGAGCTGGGTTTGGTCGAGCGGACCACATGGTATGGCCCTTCCCAATTAGGCCCAAGTGCCCCATCCCCCAGCTTTGCGGTGTTTTGGAAGATTTAGCGAAGGATTAAGTCTCGTGAACGGAATCGCCTGGTTTTGACTTTAGAATTGTAGAATCGTGACACCTGTTGATGTCGAGCAGTGACCCAGAGTCTAGAGATGTCTCTGGCTTCTTCAAGTAGATCCAGGTTGGCTGCAATCTGCTGGCGTTTTGGTTCTCCTGATAATTTTTGACCCTACCTATAGGAAGGCCAATTTCAACTGGCACCATTGCTTCTGAACCGTAGAAAAGTGAAAATGGGGTCTCCCCAGTGAATGGCTGAGCCATAGTCCTGTAATCCAATAGGACGAATGAGAGTTCCTCGGCCTAGTTACCTTTCGCTTTCTCTAATTTTGTTTTGAGATGGTGCTTGATGACCTTGTTAACTGCCTCCACTTGTCCATTGGATTGCGGGCCAAGGCAAGGAATACGCGTTCGTAATACCGAGCTCTTGACACATATCTCGGAACTTGTTGTTATCAAACTGCCTACCATTATCAGACACGATGGTGTGTGAAATCCTTAACTGGTAGATGATATTTTTCTAAACAAAATCGACCACCTTCTATTCCGTGATCTTTGCAACAGGCTCGGCCTCGACCCACTTGGTGAAATAGTCAACTGCGACAATGATGAACTTGACTTGCCCTTTCCCTGTGGGTAGAAGTCCGATGATGTCGATCCCCCACTGAGCAAACGGCCATGGAACGCTCATGGGAGTCATTTCTTCTGCAGGTTGTCTTGGCACAGCCGCGTACCATTGACATTTGTTACACCTTCGAACGTAGTTCTTCGAGTCCTCCCTAATGGTCGGCCAGAAATATCCTTGGCGGAGTATTTTCAGAGCCAGGGCTTGACCGCCAACATGATTTCCGCAGATGCCTTCATGAATCTCCCGAATCACATAATCTGCCTCATCGGGTCGGAGACACTTGAGATAGGCTGTGAATGCCCTTTCTTTTATAAGATCCCATCCAGGATTGTGTATCATGCCACTCTGACTCTTAAGCGCCTAGCTTCCAACCTATCCAAGGGGACCTCGCCGGATGTGAGGTAGCTATAAATCGGGTCCATCCAGCTTGGAATATTATCTACTGGATTGACCGTTTTCTTCTCCATCTGGTCAATGCTCGGACGTTCTATGAACTCCAAGGGAATGATTCGTGGGATCTTCCCTTCCGTGGCAGAGACTAGCTTTGCTAGGGTGTCGGCATAGGAATTTTCTGCTTTAGGAATCTTACAGATATGACTGCTTCAAAATCTTTCTATCAGTTTCCTTGCTTCATCCAGGTAAACAACCATTCTAGTCTCCTTGGCCTCGTATTCGGTTGAGATATGATTCACTACTAGCTGAGAATTACATCGTACTTGGAGAGACTGGACTCCCAGACTAGTCGCTAGCCTGAGTCTGGCCAGCAGAGCTTCGTACTCGGCCTCATTATTAGATGCCTTGGAACCGAGTCTGATCGTATACTGGATGGGTGTAGAATCAAGCACGACTAGGACAATTCCTACTCCAGCACGCTTGGCATCGGACGACCCATCTACATGGAGAATCCATCCTGGTTCCGATACCGCCTCGTGATCACTTGGAGGAACAGGCGAAGGAGCCGTCTTGACTTCGGCACTGATTTCCTCTTCGTCCGGGGTGGTGAATTCTTCAATGAAGTCGGCCACAACTTGACCCTTAATGGTTATCCTTGGTCAGAACTGGATATCGAACTCCCCGAGTTCAATGGCCCACTTAGTTAGCCGACCCGATACTTCGGGCCTCTGGAGTACTTGTTTAAGGGGGGAATCGGTCAAGACAACGACAGAATGAGCCTGGAAGTACGGACATAACCTCCGAATCGAGACAACGAGACAGAGCGCTAACTTCTCCAGAGCCGGATATCTTATCTCGGCGGGCACCATAGCCTTACTCACATAGTATATAGGATACTGCTTGCCCCCTACTTCTCTAATCAGGGCCGAGCTGACAGTTGAGGCCGAGACCGCAAGATATAAGAACAGGGGCTCGCCTTCTTCGGTCTTAGACTGTAGGAGCGATGAACCTAAATACTGTTTCAGCTGCTGAAAAGCCTGTTCGTACTTTGACGTCCATTTTGCTTTCTTATGACCCTTCAACTGCTAAAAGAAGGGGAGACATCTGTTCGTGGATCTGGATATGAATTGTCTGAGCGCTGCTACTCATCCGGTAAGGCATTGTATTTCCTTGATAGTTCGAGGCGAGCTCATATCGAGGAGTGCTTTGATTTTGTCGGGGTTCGCTTCAATACCCCTTTGGTTGACTTGAAACCCGAGGAATTTACCGGAGCCAACTCCAAGGGCGCACTTCGTGGGATTCAACTTCATCTGGTACTCTTAGAGGATGGTGAAGGTTCCTCTGAGATCTGCTAAGTGATAAGATGCCTTGATGCTCTTAACAAGCATGTCGTCAATGTAAACCTCCATAGTATGCCCGATCTGATTGGCGAACATCTGATTCACCAGCCTTTGATATGTGGCCCCAACATTCTCCAGGCCAAACAGCATGACCCGGTAACAGAAGGGCCCCTTGTTAGTGATGAAGGTAGTCTTCTTCCTGTCTGGGGGATGCATCACGATCTGGTTATATCCGAAATAGGCGTCCAGGAAGGAGAGTAGTTCATGCCCTGCTGTGATGTCCACTAGCTGATCGATCTGAGGCAATGACAAGCTATCCTTCGTACAGGCCTTGTTCAGATTCGAGTAATCCACATAGACCCGCCATTTTCCGTTGACTTTCTCGATGAGGACCACGTTGCGATCCAATCGGGATAGTGTACCTCCTCTATGAAACCAGCGCCGAGCAGTACGAAGACTTCATCTGCTATGGCTTCATACCGCTCGGCATTGAATAGTCTTCTCTTCTATTTTACGGGTTTGTGATCCGTGTCCACATTAAGCTTATGGACCATGACATTCGGAGAGATCCTGGGCATGTCCTCATGTGACCATGCGAAGATATCCCTATGATTTGTAGGAAAGCCAGCATTTCGAATCGTTGTTCAGAATTCAACGACGTTCCGAGCTGAACAGTTTTGCTCTGGTCTGGCTCGTCGAGCGGTACTTTCTCCAGGTCTTCCATAGATGAGTCCTCTGTAGGTCATCTGGGATCTAGGACGTTGACGGTGAGTGCTTGCTTTATGGACCCTTTCTTCACCGCTATCGCGTAACATCTCCGAGCTTTGCGTTGATTGTCTCGGAGGTAGCCTATTCCGCCTTCGGCAGGAAATTTCATCATCAGATGGTAAGTGGAGATGACTGCCCTCATTGTATTGAGAGAAGGTCTACTAAGAATGACGTTGTGCACTGATGACACATTAATAGCGAGGAAGTCTACCATGAGGGTGACTTAATATTGTCCTTCTCCTGCGGTCACAGGGAGAGAGATGGTTCCCTCGGAGATCACCCTTTCTCTGGCAAAGCCGTGTAAGGGGTTTTCACAGGTCTGAGGAATGACCTTGGAATTCCTATTCTTTTGAAAGCCTCGGAGTAGATCACATCTGCTGAGCTTCCGGTGTCGACTAGGATGCGGTACACCTTGTGGTTGGCTATGGTCATAGTAACCACTAGGTCGTGCGGATGCTGAATTTCGCGCGCATCATCTTCCATGAAGGTTAGGCTGTATGGGCTGACCCGGAGCTCCTTGCTCGGCCACTCTGTTATGTGGATGTAATGTTCCAGATCAGACTTTCGAAAGTGGACTTTTCAGGCCCTGTTAGAATCTCCTCCACCAGATGAGCCACTAAAGATGTGAATTTTGGCCGGCTCTTCTACGGTATTATTCGGCTGCTCTCGCTCTTCTTTTCAAGCTGTTCTGTAACGCCCTGAAAATCGGGGGTCATGCATACGCTCGACTCCCGAGTTCCCGGGGTCACTTATAACCGGTTTTCATTAATATGCGATTAATTCAGTTTAAATGCGCATTCTGAAATTTTCTGGAACATGAAGCACAACCACGCAAGTCTACTGAAATGGAAGAAAATCAACTATACCTATATATACATGTCTAAAAGAATACAAACGGACGCACAAGATGACGCCCAACAAAATCACAAAAAGAATAGTATGTCCAAAAGAATAAAGCTGAGCCACTACTCGGCGATCCAACGACCCATCTACTGATCCGACGGGGTCCCGCTCATCAACTGGAAGTAAGGGAACTCGTCCTCCTCCTCGAGACTCGCATCACCAGGCTCCACGTAATCTATATCTCCTGCATCTACGAGCGGGTCTGGTTGGTGTTTTAAAATACCGTCCTAGAGTGAGAGTGAGTGATCAACTCAATGGGCGATATTAGTCTTAAGTTGGAACAAGCATCAGTTATAATAGGAATTTAATGAAAAACAATCATTCACAAATACCTAACTAATCTTATTAATGCACATGCATGGTGGATGATATGATGTATGCCCTCACCACAACTCTCCCTCGAGCGACTTCGTCTAACGATCGCATATGTCAACACTCCCTCAGAGCAACCTTGACTATCGAGTCGCCAACCTAGCTAATGCCGTGCAATGATAATGTTAACCGGGTTCTTAGTTAAGTCCATTCATCTAGTAGATTTGGAAATTTGATACACCCCACATATCAAATGCCCTGAACTAGTTGCGAGGCCAAGGCCCCCCAATGTGTGAGGCCGAGACCCCTCGATCCTTGACCCCGTCGGGTTTCTCCCATCCCCGACTTCAAGCACATGGGGGGTGCTGAATGTGGGATCGCTCGCGGTCACTACGGGGAGGCGCGTCACCCCAGCGTAGGCCGACAGCTCTGACACAGTGTTCTATTCCACCATGCCCAGCTCACGAGACTGTGGATCAATATTCCATCCGGTATCGATGGGTTATAATGGTGGTAGGGTGTTCCAGTTTCCATACATATGTGAGCAAACAAGGTTAACAAACCAGGTGGGTCAGCCAGTGGACTAAACCGCACGAGCCCAGGCAAGTATATGGTGGAACGACATCGGGTACAAGCAACCCATGTAGCCTAATTACTGCCGCCCACACGTACTCGCCCAAACCCATGGGTTTAGCCTCAAGGTGGTCCTACCAACGGAACCACCTTCGCTCTCCTCATGTTCCTGACCAACCCAAGGGTAGGAATAGTGACTTATAGCATGCCAACTATCAATGTAACATCAAGCATATTTAACACCATGTTCTCATGTTGCTCAACATACAATTCAAATTTCTTTAGCAAGCAAACTATTAATATCATGAATAAGGTGTATATGTGTGGTGTGGGTTGGTGAGGAAGTTAAGCACTTCCTACACCTCAAGGGATCAAATACATAAGAGCAAATGAATCATACACAATATGAAGCAACACATATGAGAAAAAGAAATCAACCAAACATGAGCATGTAATCATCCATACACTAGATCATGAGAGAGGCAAGATTAACATCAAAGAAAAATAAACATACAATTCATACAATTCCAACAACGTCTCATCCCCAGGTTATTCTAGATTCTTCCATACAACATGCCAAGTAAACAAAATCATTAAACTCCAACTATAATTGGTGTTAGGCCACCTAAGGATAATAGTCCGCACCTATGGATTGTTGAGATCTTAGAAAACGACCTAGAAGCGCCAAACTCGATGTTAATCGGCCGGAATCTTAAGATAATGCACTTGCATGTTAGGATTTCATACAAATCCTAACTCAACACAAAGGATTACAAAAAGGATGGGTGCTTACCTCCCCAATCGGATTAAAATCGCTTGTATTTGTGGATGTGGAATTTCTTGAGGAAAGGAAAGAGGGGTTTCTAAATCTCACCTCCCTTGGGCCCACCTTTCTCTCCTTTCTTCCTTCTCTCATTCTCTCATTCTCCTCTTTTCTCCTCTTTCTCTCTTTCTCTCTTTCTTTTCTCTAGGGCAAATTCGTATGGGGAGAGGGGTGCCCCAAATGAGGCCCTTTTATAATGCTAGATTTGGTGCAAATGGCCCCAGGTGCTAGGTTTTTACTATACTAAACCTATGAGAAGGTCTTTCTAAGATCTAGAGCTCACTATGGGGCGTAGGAGTCGACACCCATTGTTGGATAATTGGTCTTAATGATGATTTATGTAGGTATATGATTGGCCCGCCATTTGGACGCGCCGATCGACAGATATAATTAAAAGTCTGTTCAACAGTCACCGATAGTCGATCAGGGCCGCGGCTATACGGATATGAGCAGAGAAATATCCTTACTCCACGGACAAAGTTTGGTCGCAAACCGACGGTCTGAAATCCTCAACTTTGCATAAGAGTAGACGACTTAATTCACTTAAGTTCCAATTCCTTCCTTTAGGCTATTTGCACTTCTCATGCACTCTTCCTTCGGCTCAAATTAAGCGGTTCTGGACAGTACCCTAGTTTGACTCCCGTGATGGGTGTCAAGCCCAGTATGATAGACATTATTCTATAGTTTTGGAACTATTGGTCCACCAATGAGCGGTCTAGATCTTATTGAGAGAATCGGGGCAGTTCTGGTAGCCCTTTGGCTATAAAACTTATAGGATAGGTGCTCCATGTCCCGATGAAGGGCCAAGCAAAATTTAGGAATGATCGGATATAGGGTTTGGTCGCACGGGTCTGATTCGCAATCAACGGTCACCGTGCCACGATCGGGACCTAGATTTTGTGGGCGGGCGTAGAAAAATACATTAGACCTTTACCGTAAATTTGAAAGAAATCCGACGGCTGAAATGCCTGAAATCTCAGTTTTATTTACCTGTGTTAGATTCCAATTCTGGCATTGGTGGGGCGCATCTGGCAAGTGCCAGATTCCACTTCTGGGTGTCCACTGGGTTCGTGGTCCGCGATGGTCCCCAAGCTTAGTGAGATCTATGCTCTCCTAAATTTTTATAATTTTCTGACCTTCCCGTGTCGCGGTATAGCCTGCATGGGCTGTCGCTAGGTGTTAATGGCCATTTGGCTTGGAGGCTCGCACCGGGATCTATCAGGACCCGTCTGACCTATTCAATTGGGTTAATCTTCGTCTAATTTATTTGTGATACCTCACTATGAGTGGTTTAAATGAACGGTCCTGTGGCAAATTCTATGTGGACGCCTCAGGACACTGTTCTGGTTGGGCGAGACGTTACACTACACCTGATGTTCAAGTGATCGGGCGGATTCATTGGCTTCCTACGGCTGATTAATCGGACCGGTGCGGCTCTTTACTGGTACCACCCCTGTATACACTGGCATTAAGTGCTAATGGTTATTAAGTAATATTTAGGTTAATTAAAAAAAATTAAAAAAAATAAAAATTGATGAATTTTTGGAAATCCAAAACAGTGAAAATCCAGGATGTTACATGTTCTCTCTTCCTTGGTATACCGTCACAGATGACCCTTACGAATAAGGGTTTCAATCTCATCTTTGAGATCCATGCAGTCGGCTGTGTTGTGGCCGTGATCTCGATAGAAACGGCAATACTTACGTTTGTCTCAATGATTCGGGTCGACCTTCATGTAAATAGGCCAATTCAGAAGCTTCTTCCCTCTGATGTCCAGTAGAATTTTCTTAGTAGATGTGTTGAGGGGGGTGTAGGAATGAAATTTACCCTCTGATTTTCTTCTCGGACGACAATTGCGAAGGGCACGATCATCTGGCCCTTTGCTGGATGGCTGAGGTTCTTTATTCCTTGGCCTCTTCCCTTTACTAGTCGGCTCTGTTACTTGAATATTCTTGTGGGCATTGGAGAATTCCTCGGTGTTAGTGTACTTTTGAGCTTTGGTAATGAGCTCAGCTAACGTCTTTGGTGGATTCTTCCCAATGGAGAAAGCGAATTTCCCCTCTTTCAGATCGCTGAACACTGTAGAGAGTATCATCTTATCGTCGTAGTTTTTCACCTGTAACACTTCCTCATTGAAACGAGCAATGTAGTTCTTCAATGACTCCTTAGGCTCTTACTTGATGGTGAATAGATGAGTATTCGGTTTTCGACTCTTCTTACCGCTTATGAATTGGGTAAGGAATAATCGGCTGAGTTCTGCAAAGGAATAGTAAAAATTTGGGTTAGCTTGTTAGTACATTACCAAGGAACTTTTTTCTTCTTATCATCGCATCTGTTGCTGTCTGGATCTACATCTACGAGTGATAAGCCTCCACATACTCGGATGGGTCACCAGACCCAGAGTATTGAATGACGAGAGGTATTTAGAATATCTATGGCATCACCTCGCTCATGATTGTAGAGGCGAAGGGAGGCTCAGTTTCTTCCATCATTGCTTGAACAGCGGCGGGAACTGATGACCGCTGCTGATTTTTTTTCTAGCGTCAGAATCTTGGTGTTGAGCTCCACAAACTGTCTCCCACGGATCTTTGTTTTCAGCCACCATCTCTTGTGCATCTTCTGCTCCAGGAGTTCTTCTTCCCCTCCTTCTTTCTAACTTGTGACGGAGATTCATTGGTGTCAGGGCTGAGGTGACCGATGCATTCGTCGAAACTCGAGTCACTGTATTCCGGGCCGAAGCTCAGTTTTGGGTCAGAGGAGGGTTTTGAATCGAAGCTGGTGCCTGAGCGGGTTGACGTTGAGATCCCTCGGGTCTTATACTCCGCGGCGCAGAATGGGCCTCCACTACTGGACCAATCGTTTCCTGAACAGGATGTGGCTGTGGCTCCCGTTGTTGCTTCATCTGGTTAATTTCATCCCACAGAGCTTGCATCTCGCTTTGCATAGTTCGATATTTACTTGCTCGATTGCAAGAATGTTGGGAAGGCCTTGAGACTGATTCGGGGTGAAGCAACGAAGAAGACCAGGTTTGATCATTTTGTTCCGGTTCCATAGCTACCAATTTCTTCTTTCCTCTCACCATAGTACTTGAGAATAAGAACCTGACCTTTGGTATCAAATTCCTACAGACGGTGTCAAAAATGTGGTGAACCTTCGACGAACCCTGGTCTTGCATAAGGGATGAGCAAAGGAGACCCTAGCTAAGCCGGGGGATCCTCCGATGCCTAAGTCAGGTCAAGGGAATCCGGGTCTAAGTTAAATGTAGAGAGAGGGGGCGAGATGTTGCGTACCTGTATCAATGGGGTCCTCTCATATTTATACATGTGTATTGGATGATCTGCGTCCGTTAATCTTGACACGATTTACTCAATCAGTTGGATACTATGATCGTGGAGATTTTTCTCGCAACCCAGGAAATATGTAGCGTATTGTGTCTTAGAGGAGCGTATCTGTGGACGAGATATTCGGTCATGTCCGCGTAAGGCAATTTCTTAGTTCAACATTTGGAATGTATACATATAGCTTTGGCCTCGGCTTTAGGTCTTCAAACTAAGATGCTTTCGACTCGAAGCCTCGGTCCTTGTCTAGTTATTAACAAAGATAGAGGCTAGGAGCCGAGACGGGCTTCTGCTTGGGGCTGAGGATGGACTCAACTCCACTTGTCAACCATGCACTTCCGAGGTCTCCTCTCTGAACCCCGAGGTAGGTAGCGGACTTAGCTTGTTAAGTTGGATTTCCCCGTAACAATAACATTGTGAGAAATGTGGTACAATAGACACAGACAACAAAATTATGGTGTTCATGAATGTCATCATCACCGTCAAATCATGATCAGACGGCAAAGAGCTCCACCACCAACAAATTTTTATTGTGTCTGTTTCACACCATAACATAACTCTCCTTTAGTCAATGGTCTTTATATCTCCCATCAAACCTTGTCATTGAAGTAGATTTATTTAGTGGAGAGAATCTCACTAAAAGCATTTTACACCGTTCAAAATAATCCTCTACAACACACGTGAAAAGGCCGAGCTATTAAGTCCTTTGGGGGGGGGGGGGGGGGGGGGTGAATAGGAATGTGCCAAATTAAAAAAATTAACAGCGAAATTTAAACAAATATAAATACTGATAGCAATAACTAATCTCACAATGTTGAAATTAAATACAACCTCAAGAGTACAAGTATTGAGAGGTTGATATAGATGTTGTTCTACGGACAATCTTACACCAAAAACCAAATGTTTATGGTAGGACAAACTGATTCTTAGAACGGTCTGTGTATCAAAAACTCAAACTGATACAGAGGAATAAAGAAATAAATAGCAAAGGAAATAACTAAGCTCTTATAATATTCCCACACTTGCATAAAAGAAATTACAACATTCTCTACAAATGTAAAAAGGAAAATTATAAACATCTATAAAAAGAAATAATCAATTAACCATAAGACCAGAAGCTATAGTGGTTCACTTGTGTGTACACCAACTGTTTAGAAAAATAGCCACACAAGTACGTCACTCCTAATATCCCCACACAGTGGATATTAGTGTTCACTATGGTTTTTTAAGGTTCACCTAAAACCCTCACAATTGTGTCTTTCAAGTGGGCTTACACAATTCAAAACTCCACACTCTGAGTTTTCTGGATCACCTCAGACAAACCAAAACAAAAAGATTATTCTGGCACAATCTCAAAGAAACCAAAATAATAAATTTACAAAACTATAAAATACTTATCTAGATATTATCCTTTTGATGCAGCCCGGTAGAACCAAATTGGAGTAGAAGTTCAACGTAGAAGTTCAATGTTCACACTCACTTGTGAAGTGGTTATAGGTTCTAAATAGATTTTAAATTAAAGCACCTTAGGCTATCATGATTTGATTTTGATTCCAAGAAATGAGACTACTTCAATCCCTCTTTCAAATAAAATTGGAATGCAAAATACAAAATCAAATGTAAAGAAAGCTAATTAAAGAGAATATAAAATGAGCACTAAATAGCTTAAGAATATCACTAACTTATCTCTCAAAGTAGCGTATTGATTTAACTTGAATTGAATATCAAACTCTGAAATTTGTGCTCTATTTATAGTTGCAGAAATCGCACTCTCGACTGGTCATGAGGTCAGCACGACTGGTCGTAGGACTAACAAACTTTTGAAAGTTTGGGCGCGATAAAATAAGGCTGTTCCACGACTGGTCGTAGGGTTTGCTTGACCGGTCGAGTGGCCTCCACGACCGGTTAAGTTCTGTCCACGACTGGTCATGTGAAACCCAATTTAGTTGTTGGACTTTGAGTTGAGCCTACAGGACTGGTCAAGCACTGTTCACATGACCGATCGAGAAGTCTCCAGGACTAGTCGAGGCTTTAACAAAAATTCTCAAAAATCAGTAACAAACTTAGGACTGGTCGAGGAATTCTTGGACTGGTCGAGCCAGTACTAGGACTAGTTGAACTTAGTCTAAGACTAGTCGAGAAACAGTCAATGCAATTATAAAGTGACCCAATTTAAATTATGTATTCAAAATGACCTACCCTATGGTTAATTTAGGGTCATTCATACCTTGTAAGTAATGTATGAACATTGAATCTTCTTTTGCTTCAGTTGATAGTCATTCTTTGAAGTTCACGAAGTTTGATATCTTGTCATATGATGAAGCTTGAAGTTGAGACTTTTGAAGCTTGAATTTGACTAACATTAAAGTTCGAGCTTGTAGATCAAAGTAAAGAAACTTTGTCTTAACTTAGACGAAGCTTTGAAAACTTGAACTTTAAAGCTTGAAAGATTAAAATCACACTTGGTGTTGTACTTGAACTTCAACATGTAATCTTGCATTTGAAGTTTTAGAAGTAAAGACCCTTGTCCTTATATATGAGATACATTGTCTTGAATATGTAGATGCGCTACATAAGACAGATTCCAAGAGGTTTTGGCACTACAAAATTTGACAATAATAGGAGCTAAAAACCATAGTACTTATAACATGTTGTAGGAAATGTTGGGGGCCTTGCACAAAACCTTAGGATCTAACCTCCCAAAATAAACCAAAATTATGGGATAATAAAGCAATGAAATAAATTAAAGCACAAACCACACCACACAAGAGATTTTTACGTGGAAAACCCTCAAAGAGGTAAAAACCACGGGACCTTATCCAGATCAACAATCCACTATGAAGTAGAACGTTACAACCTTCTTCACTCACTCAGGAGTGGATAAACAAAAAGGGAATAAAAGAAAAAAAGAGAGATCTCACCGATCACGAGGACATAAAAGCAATGAGATGTCGTGTGCACAGTAAATCACCTCTATGAGCATAACCTCCCTTCCACAAGCTTCCCCTCTCTCTTTCTTTCTCTCTCTCTCACACCTTTGATAGCCCTAAACCCTTTAGTAAACCCTTGCAAAGATTTAGGAAACCCTCTTGCATTACCTAGAAAAGCCCTAGGCACCTCTATTTATAGTTTAAGAAACTCCCTTTCGCACCCCTTGCGAAAGGGTCTCAAATTTCCGCAGTTCGCACAAGATCCGGACTCAAATCTGTGTAAGCTCGACTGGTCGAGCCGAGTCTTCGACCGGTCGAATAGCCCACTCGACTGATCAAGCACCTCAGAGAAAATTCATTAGATGGTCCCTGGACTTTGAGTCGAGCCCCACTTGATCGGTCGAGCCCACCCACGACCGGTCGAGTAGCGTGGTGAAACACTCCAAATTTTCAACCGGCTACACTGTCTCTCCCCTGAACTGAGGAGGAAAACCCCATCAAATTTCTCCCTTTCCAACTTAGGAGGAATTCACATTCTTTACGCCAGCCTGGTTTCTACAAACCTCAAACTTGCCCTTGATCAAAGCCTTGGTCATCATGTCTGACCCATTATCATTCGTGTGGTCCTTTTGAAGCTATAACACCTTCTTTTCCAAAGTATCCCTGATCCAGTGATACCAAATCTCTATGTGCTTCGACTTAGAGTGCTGACTTGAATTCTTGCTCAAGTGTATAGCACTTTCACTATCACAATATACCACGTGCTGCTCTTGCTTCAGGCTAAGTTCCTGTAGGAACCTCTTCATCCAAAGCATTTCTTTACATGCCTCTATGACTGCAATGTACTCGGCCTCTGTCATCGACAATGTTACGACCTTCTGTACCTTACTCTGCCAAGAAACTGCTTCCCCTGCAAACATGAACATGAACCCTAATGTAGACTTCCTAAAATCTATGTCGCCTGCCATATTTGCATCTGTGTAGCCCTCTAACACAGGTTTTTCGTCACCATAGCATAGGCTCAACTTGGATGAGCCTCTTAGATACCGCAATATCCATTTTACCGCTGCCCAATGTTCTTTGCCAGGATTGGCAAGATACCGACTAACAACACCAACCGCATATGCTATGTTTGGGCATGTATACACCATAGTATACATCAAACTTCCTACAGATGACGCGTAGGGTATCTTCTACATCTCTTCCACCTCTGTTTTTGTCTTGGGATACTGCTTGTCGCTCAATATGAAGTGACCATTTAGTGGAGTACTGACCGGCTTGGCTGCATTCATATTGAATTGCTCTAGGACTTTCTCAATATACCACTCTTGTGACAGCCAAAGCTTCCCGATGCTTCTATCACGAGTTATCTCCATTCGTAGGATTTGTTTCACCGAGCTCAAGTCTTTCATTACAAATGACTTGCCCAACTCGTGTTTCAGCCTGTTGATCTTCTTGATGTCTTTTCCCATGATGAGCATGTCATCAATGTATAACAGCAGAATTAAGAAATCACATCTGAGAACTTGCGCGTGAACACACAGTGGTCCGACTCCGTTTTGTCATACCGATGCTTCAACATAAATGAGTGAAACTTCTTGTATCATTGCCGTGGAGCTTGTTTCAGCCCATACAAGCTCTTTCATAGCCTACACATCATATGCTCTTTGCCCTTGACTTCGAACCCCTCTGGTTGGTGCATGTAGATCTCTTCTTCCAGATCACCATGGAGAAAGGTGGTTTTAACATCTAACTGCTCTATCTCCAGATCCATGCTAGCCGCCAACCCAAGCAACACTCGTATGGATGTCATCTTAAACACTGGTGAGAATATCTCTTCAAAGTCTATGCCTTTCCTCTGACCAAAATTCACCACAAGTTTGACCTTGAACCTTGTCTTTGAATTCTTTTGCTCAACCTTCTTTCTAAACACCCACTTGTTGCTCAAAGCTTTCTTGCCCTTAGGTAATTTTACCATATCATAGGTGTGGTTCTTATACAAGGATTCCATCTCCTCTTGCATAGCTTTCAACCACTCCCCCTTATACTTGTCGGCTAGGGCCTCAGAATAATCTTCTAGCTCTCCCCCATCAGTGACCATAATGTACTCATGTGGTGAGTACCTCTTGAACAACTGTCTGTCTTTAGATGACCTCCTCACCTGTGGCTTAACAGGTGGATCAAGTGGGGGCTACTTCCCTGGTCCATCTTTTGAAGGAACTCCCTCGTCCTCTGCACCTTGCTGTACTCCCCTGTCATCAGGCACCATGGCAGGAATAATCAGATCCATGTCCTCTAGCTCACCTGAACTAGACTGGTTCTTCTATGGCTTACCAATGCCTTCTATACACTGATCTTCAAAGAAAACTACATCTCTGCTTCTGACGAGCTTCTTCTCGGTCGGATCCTATAATCTGTAACCGAATTTTTCATCACCGTACCCTAAGAACACACACTGCCTGATCTTCATATCAAGCTTGGACCTCTCATCCTTTGGTACGTGAATGGATGCCCTGCATCCAAACACCCTAAGATGACTATATAATGGATCTTGTCCAGTCCAAACTTTCTCAGGTACTTCTCCATTCAACGGGGCTGATTGAGACCTGTTTATCAAATACACTTCCATGTGCATTGCTTCTCTCTAGAACGTCTTGGACAATTTCACATGGGATAACATACATCTGATTCTCTTTATAATGGTGCAATTCATTTGCTTAGCCACACCATTATGCTGGAAGGTCTTGGGAACCGTCTGTTCATGCCGTATGCCCAGGGACTTACAATACTCATGAAGTTGCCAATATATTCACCACCATTGCTAATGCGGATGCACTTTAATGATCTACTTGTCTCTCTCTTGACCAAGCATGAAACAATTTAAACACACCAAAGACCTCATTCTTAGATTTTAAAGCATAAACCCAAACCCTCCTATATGCATCATTTATAAAAGTGACAAAATACAATGCCCCACCCAAGATTTTTGTCCTTATAGGACCACAAACATCAGAATAAATCAAATATAATGCTTGCACTTTATTAACATGAGAAACAGTTTTAATAAATGAAACTCTATGCTGTTTCCTTGATAAACAATCAATACAAGTTTTGAGAGGTATACTTGTCACGTCTGGAAGGAGCCGCTTCTTTGCTAGCGCCTGAAGCCCTTTTTTACTTATGTGACCTAGACGCCTGTGCCACATGTCAATAGCTGAATCTTCCACTGCATTCAACCCACCCTTACACACACTGACACTTTCCTCTTACTACAATCAACGAACCCTTGATGAGCTTCCATCGCTCACCAGCAAACCCACTTTCATAGCCATCATTATCCAACCTTCCCGTCGACATTAAATTGAGGCGAAGGTCTGAGATATGCCTCACATCCCTGAGAACCAATGTGCAGCCCACATCAATTTTTACACAAATATCACTGACCCCTATGATCTTCGATACGTCAGAATTTCCCATCTTTACGGTCCCATAGTCACCTGACTTGTAGCTTGTGAAGAAGTCCCTGCATGGAGTCGTATGAAAGGAGTCTCTTGAGTCTATCATCCAGTTGGTATTTTGACTCATAGCCGTAAGGCAAACATCATGATCTGCTGAAAGAATAACTACAATATCGCCATCTGAAGCGACCGCGGTGGAATCTGATTTATCTTCCTTCTCCTTTCCTTTTCCTTTCTTGTCGTTCTTATTCTTACGACATTCATGCTTATAGTTGCCTTTCTTGCTACAATTCCAACATTCAACATCCTTCCTGGTACTCGACTTGCCTCTTGATTTATCTCGAGCCTTCCCGCCCTTCCTGTTCTTTCATCTCCTCCGTTCCTGTGTCATAAGGGCCTCTTGCTGAGTAGACCCCTGAGACTTCCTTCTTGTCTCCTCATTGAAGAGACAACTGGTTACTTATTCCATGGATACCTTTCTGTCTGGCGCGGAGTTACTTAGAGACACCACCAATGTTTTGCAACTATCAGATAATAAACTAAGTAATGATAAAGCCTGCAATTCATCATCCAGGATCATCTTCATAACAGAGAGCTGGTTCACTATATTGTTGACCTCATTCATGTGCTCAGCCACAGAACCACCATATTTGAACTTGAGATTCATAAGTCGTATTATCAGGAAGATTTTATTATCGGCTGTCTTCCTCTCATACAACCCTTCCAATTTCAGCCATAGGCTAGCGGATGAGGTCTCCGTAGACACATGGTGGAACACAGAATCATCCAGCCATTGTCTAATATACCCCATCGCCTTCCGGTCCAACTTTTTCCAATCATCATCAGACATATCCTTGGATTTTACTGATATGCCTAAAATTGGAGAATATAAGTCTTTGCAATAAAGCAAGTCCTTCATCTTAGCCTTCCATATGGTCCAGTTAGAACCATTGAGGCTGATCATCCTTAATGGGCCACCTTCCATAATTCAGAACCGATCTCACTCCGTTCAAAGAACTTACCTCTGATACCACTTTATTAGGGGCCTTGTACAAAACCTTAGGATCTAGCCTCCCAAAACAAACCAGAATTATGGGATAATAAAGTAATGAAATAAATCAAAACACAAACCACACCACACAAGAGATTTTTACCTGAAAAATCCTCAAAGAGGTAAAAACTACGGGACCTCGTCCAGATCAACAATCCATTATGAAGTAGAATGTTACAACCTTCTTCACTCACGCAGGAGTGGATAAACAATAAGAGAATAAAAGAAAAATAGAGAGATCTCACCAATCATGAGGAGTAAAAGCACTGAGATGTTAAGTGCACAGTAGATCACCTTTATGAGCATAACCTCATTCCATAAGTTTCCTCTCTCTCTCTCTCTTTCTCTCTCTCTCACACCTTTAATAGCTCTAAACCCTTTAGTAAACCCTTGTAAAGATTTAGAAAACCCTCTTGCATTACCTAGAAAAGCCCTAGGTAACCCTATATATAGTTTAGGAAACTCCCTTTCACACCCCTTGCGAAAGGGCATCAAATTTCCACAGTCCACACAAGATTCGGACTCAAATCTGCATAAGCTCGACTGGTCGAGCCGAGTCCTCGATCGGTCGAACGGCCCACTCGACCGGTCGAGCACCTCCCTCGATTAGTCGAGCACCCCGGAGAAAATTCATTAGATGGTCGTTGGACTTTGAGTTGAGGCCCCACTCAACCGGTCGAGCGCTACCACGATCGGTCGAGCAGTGCGGTGAAACACTCCAAATTTTTAACCCACTGCACTATCTCTCCCCTGAACTGAGGAAAGCCTCATCAGGAAAAGCGTGCAACAATCAAACACTGTGTGGCCACTGTTGATGTGGGTGGGACATCCATTTCATTCATTATATCTATATGTAAAATCTCATGTCAGGGCCTTGGCTCAAAATCGGTTGATCCAATGGTCAAGTGAGTCATAGTACATGAAACAGTAATAATGGGACCATGAAACATTCCCAGGGCAACCCGGTGCTGACTCGGATTGCAGTGCCATGTGCTACAAGAATAGTTCTGTTTCCCCACCAAGAAGTATGTGTTTAGTCCGTGCTGTTCATCCATTTTGCAAATCATTTTTGTTTTATCTATGGTGTCCATCCATTTGGCGAATTCAATTTTGGGCTGGAGCTCATTTTAGAGCATGAGCCCAAAATTTTTGAGGCAGATCTAAATCTCAAGTGGACCACATCACATCACATCACAGGAAACAATGGTCATTGAATGCCCAACGTTAAAAACACATACACAATGGTGGGCCCACATAACTTTTTGTTGATGATAAATCTCAAACATAGGCCTAGTCCAAAAACTCAAGTGGGCCACACATGATGATTTTATAAGTTTTAGGCATGATTTTTCTTGGTTATGATGTGAGACTGGAATTCATTTCACTAGGTCATGCAACTAGCCGCTGCGGCACCTCACCTTTGTGGGGCCATAGTGTTGTATGTGTGGTATCTACTCGGTCCATCAGGTTACTTCTAGATGTTAGTCCATGGAGCTGACAACCATTTGGTCTACAAATAGGGCTGTACATCAAGTCGAGTCAAGTCAAGGTGGGCCAAGCTCGGTTCGACTCATCCATGTATACTTGAGTTCAAGCTCGAGCTCGCCCTCGGGCTAAACATTGAAGCTTGGCTTGTTTGCCAATGCTGTCAAGTCGAGTTCGAGTCGAGCTAGTGGTTCGAGTCGAGTCGAGCTTATTCATATGTCATGGATTAGGCGCGGGTTGCTCGAAGTCACCGAGTAGGCTGCGCGGGTTGCTCAGAGAAATTAGAAGAATGAGAGAAAGAGAGAGAGATAGAAAGGGGTAGTCAGTCGGGTAGAGAGTCTTGGACAGTCTGGCTGCCGTGCTGGGTGCGGCTGTGTGGGCTGTGGCATACTACCATGCTGGGTGTGGCCGTGCAGGCTGCAGCATCTGCTTGTGCTCGGTAGGGTAAGGGAAGAAAGAAAGAGAGGGAATAGGGATGGGTAGGGTAGGGTAGGGTTTTTTAGTAAAAGGTAAAAACTTTTAAGTTTTATAACTATATATATATAATATTAAAATATATTCTTCGAGTCGAGTCGAGTTTGATTGAGTCGAGTTGAAATGCACCATGGTCGAACTCAGCTCGAACTCAACTCAAGCTTTGGAAAACAAGCTTGACTCGCCCTGAGCCAGCCTTTCAAGTTGAGTCAATATAAGTTGACTTGAGTTGAGCCGAGCGAGCTTTTCGAGCTAGCTCAACTCATGAACAACCATATCTATAACTCAGGTTGGCACACT
This sequence comes from Magnolia sinica, assembly GCF_029962835.1. Classification (NCBI taxonomy): domain Eukaryota; kingdom Viridiplantae; phylum Streptophyta; class Magnoliopsida; order Magnoliales; family Magnoliaceae; genus Magnolia; species Magnolia sinica. The sequence goes on from NC_080581.1 coordinate 10,378,582, forward strand.
CCATGAACAATGCCGATGAAGACACACCTGAGAGTTAGCTTGGAAGAGTGGGTCAGAAGGATCTGTTTACACCTACTTTTAATACATCCTTGTGATCAATTAGATGCCGCCATGTGTTGGCATTAGCCTAATGATGATAAAATTGTACTTACATTGAGTATATCTTTTCCTCTTGTTGGGTGAAAAAATAGTAAGTCTTTAAGTCGACTTATGGAATGGATCAACTCTACTAAACAGTACGGGCCCTTTGAGATCCGAGCCCTAAGGAGCATCTATGTCCAAGAATAGGCAGAGCTTTCAAGAGGACAATGTGACTATAAGAACACTCAAAGAGGATGCAATTGTAAGTCCACTTAAATGGCCAATTGCAGACCTAACTTATAGGTTGGTCATAGCTTGACTATAGGTTAGCCATAGCTTGGCTATAGGTTGACATAGCTCAGTCGAGACTCGACCAGAGCTTGGTTATAGCTCGGAACAAGTTGCCGGCTCAACAAAAAGCTATATGAACGACCCTCGAACCAATATTCCGAAGATCTCTCTAAACGGCCCGAAGATCTCTTCCAAGATCGTCGGAGGATCAGATCGGATCTCGATAATGTCGGGATCTGATAAAGATCCTGGATGGATCTCTAAACATGATTCGTCTCTAGCATACATGGAAGGACTCCTTATTAGATACGTCTTCCCTCTCCTATAAATAGAGGTACTCCAACCCAAAGTAAGGTATGTACATTCATACCCTAACACTTGACTGGTGACTCTTTTCCAAAGAGATCCTACCCTATAAAACACCCTAAAAGTCCTGACTTAGGCATCAGAGAGTCCCATGTGCAAGCCAGGGTCTCCTTTGTCTCTTGTTTCCATCTGTGCAGGTATTAAAGGGTCCACCAGGGAGGGTCTTCCGAAAAACTGCATCAACACCCCTCATCCACCTTCCGTTATAAATTGACTTATGGCACGTAGCCCTAATTTGTTTGTCACGTTACTGAGAAAGTGTACTAAATATGTTAATAAAAGCCTCACCCAAACAAGGATCCTATCACAGATCCGGATATGTTCGAAAAGTCCATCTCTCACAATCCTTCTAAAATGGGAGATCTTTCGAGAAATGTTCAGAGCTCTGACGGTGATTACAAATATTTGAAGACCAGACCAATATTTAAGCAAATGGGAACTAATGGATTGGGTCGCGATCCGAATCCAGTGGGACCGGTTCCACCAGTTCCACGAATATTCACGGTCATGATAAGGGATCTTTAAAAATGGTCTGTGATAAGATCTTATTCGATGAGATAGAACACTAAAAACAATTGTCGATACACAGAAATCATTGCATCCACATTGGCAAGAGATCTGGAACATTTTCAGATTTATGAAGATCTCTTATGAGAAGAGAATATAAAAAAGCTGCAGGTGTAAATGATCTTGAACCAAATAAACCAAATAAACCCAATAAAGGTTTTGCCACTTCGAGAAGATATAAAAGGAAAATGCAATAAAGAGCTCCATGCACATGGCAAACACAATTTATCTTCACCTTTACCTTTATCTTTTATCTTAGCCTATCCTAGCATAGTTCTTAGTCCCTTATACTTGCGTCTAGATATGCTACAAAGCGTTTGAGGTTTAGATTAGATTGTTGCTATGCAATGCCATCATTGTAGTATTGTAGGAGTAGGATAAATATCCATAACATTTCATTGTTGGATCCCGACTGATTGTGATGTACTAGTTAAGGTCGTTTTTATTATAGGACACATGCCTCTTTTTTATGCAGATTGCGTGGTGACCTTGCCACCATGGACCCACCACTGACCTCTGTGTTGGCAGGACTCTGTGGGACCCACCATGATGTATTTATTTTATCCAAGCTGTCCATGAGCTTTTCTAGCTCGTTAGGACGTGTGCTCAAAATTAAAGCATATCTAAAAGCTCAATTTGACCGCACTATAGGAAACAGTGGGATAATGGCATCTACTTTTGAAGCCTTCCCATGGCCACAATGATGTTTATTTGTCATCCAAGCTATTCATAAGATAACGTAGACCTAAATAAAGGGAAAACTCAAATATTCACTTGATCCAACTTTTATGGCCCCTAAGAAGTTTTCAAAATGCACATTCAATCTGTAACACCCCGAAATTTCAAGAGTTGAGCAGTCCTCGACTCTCAAGGTTTCGGGTGTTAATCTCGCCCCTTTAGGCAGGGAGTGCGCTCAAGTACTTATCACAGGATGACCACGCATCTAAGTGGTGTCATGTAAACGGCTAACGGATTTCAAAATGCTTAGAGTTGTCCAAACCAGAGTTATCAAGGATATGCATTTAAAACTCTTAAAAGAAATATGTCTAAAGTTCTCAAACAAAATACATCAAGTCGGTCTACGGGCCTCCAACTAGGCCCAATGTACATCTAGAGTGCTCAAAAGTATATGTCCAAAAGAATAGGGCATCCAGGCCCAACATGGATGTCAAAAAGAAAACAAGTGACACGTAGGCTAAGTCGGCCCGTTGGAGAGCTGGAAGTATGAGAATTCCACCTCCTGGTCCAAATATGTGTCTTCGAGTGTGTCTGCCTCAGTGGTACCTGCATCTGAAGGGTTATCTAGTTGGTGTTTTAAAACACCGTCCCAGAGTGGGAGTGAGTAATCAACTTAGTGGTACCATTAATAATGACTTACACATGTTATCAATCCAATTAGTACAGGTAAGGATATCAAAGGAAACAACAATTTCAAATGAATCTTTATTAATCTAAGAAATATATGAAGTAGTGACCTAAACATTTTCCTAACTAATGCAATGCAAGAAATCCAATTTAGTAGTCAAGCGTCTCATCAATTCTATTCACACCGTGGGTTGGGGAAACTAAAGTACCTTCATCTTATCTTAGTCTTAATTGGTTTGTGGGCTCAGTGTGATGGAAATACTCCTTACCTACGTCTCAAAATCTGGTATCGGGTTCATGACCCATGTGACAATTTCTCCATCGATAAGAAGCTAACATTAGCTCGACAATCAACCCGACCGATCACCATGGACCCGGATGACACAGTCCGGATGCATAGGGTTAGACGACTTATCGACGAGCGGAGGGCGTTCGCGATCTACATAAGAGTCATCACTCATATGCACACGCGAGACGATCGAAATATCATTGCAGTTAGGAATATCTTATTCACAACTTCCTTGGTTGCTCAATAGTCACCACAGGGAGGCCAACAGCTTGGACACGGTGTCCCATACCACCATGCCCGGCTCATGAGTCTCGCGAAATTCCTTTCTGGTTATGATTCAAAGTGGACTTATCCAGTAGTAACGTGAGTACTCTAGGTTCCTTTCAAGGTTACTCAATCTAAGGTCTTCGAACAATTTGTCGACTTTCGAGTTGGTTCGGTCGACCTGGGGCACTTCGGCTCGACCAACACTGGTACAAGCGTGCTATGTAGTCTGGCTACTGTCGGTCTTCCAAGTTCAACTCGGGTCAACTGGACAAGCCAATTGCGGCTAGCTTGGACCGAGCTACTCTTTAATTTAGGTAGTTAGTCGACATTCCTGAAGTGGGAAGAAGTCATACATTTCTGCAACTTAGTGATCGCCACGATATGTTTGCATGTCATCACTGTCGGGATCACACAGGCATTTCATCAAACACATGAGCATCAATGGAGCTACACATTTATAAAATCCTAACAGTTTAACACATGAGTAGCATTTGTTATGATAGTTTTACTTAGGCATTTCATCGAACGTACAATCAAAACGAAAACTGGAACATGAATGATCAGGCATTTCATCGAATATATGGACTACCATAGATTTCATGAAACAACCATTTGTAAATCATTTAAAATAAAACAGCACAACAAGCTTCTAAGCATAGATCATGGCCCATGATCATTATCTAGACCCTCAGGGGTCGATAAAAGGTAACCTAGGGTTAATAGTCCACACCTTTGCGTCGAGCCTTCATCTCTCGGCGGTTTCAAAGGTAGGGCTCGACGGAGGGCGTAAGAATCTGTACAATAGATGTAGTCTATAAGGAAATTTGGAAAGAGAAACTTCGATAATTTAGGGTTTGGGTTGAGGGTCGGATCTCACCTTTTAGTGGTTCTAAGGAACCCGAAAGAAGTCCCAGTTGCGGCATGGAGTCCTCCCAAAGAAGAGGAAATCAACGTTCTTTGGTTGGATCCAAACTCTCCCTACTTCCTCTTCTCTTTCCTTTGATTCCTCTCTTAGAAATACCCTAGGTCAGCTAGTAAATTCGTGTAAGGGAGAGGGGTGTGAGAAAATAGAGTATTTATAACTCCAGTTTTGGTGCAAATAACCCTAGTGTCACTTATACTCTCATACTAACCCTATATGGGCTAGTTTTGGCCAGTAGGGTTATGAGGGGAGGCCTACAAGGCAATCCATGCCTAGGGCTATGGATCCTAGTAACGGATAAGCCACGATACGTTGCGGGCCAGTGATCAGGCGCTTAAATGGGCCCTGAGAGCCCCATTTCTATTTAACGGTGTCCTTTTCCTAGTTAGACATCAGATTGTATAGAACTAGCCAAGATAATAACCCTAATGGATGTTCCAAATCTGGCCAACATCCGATGGTCCGTACTCCTCGATTCCACAATCGAATGAGGTGCTGACCCCTTTTAATGTGCTGGCCCATTATGCTGGTCACTTGCACATTGTTATGCACTTATAGTAGGCTCAAGTTGGGCAGTTTTTGGGCACCGTCTTGACTTAATACTTGCGATGGGCGACAAGCCCGTAAGGGTGCATGCCCTTCCAGGATTTTGGGCTCAACGGGTTGGTGATGCCCGTCTTATGACTAAAACGGAGTGTTGGGTCACCCATAGGAGGATTTTGGCCATTGGTGTCTATTGCTGGTCTGGTCGATGGTTTGATCTAGTCTCGCTTGTGGACTTACCTGGTCGGGGCGATAACTAGGTCACGATTGTCCTAAGTCTGCTAATTCTAGATGGGTTGGTCAACGTGCTTTGACTAGTTTGGAAATTCCCAGGTCGTTACACAATCCACACTATTTCCTATGGTGTGGTCCACTTGAGCTTAGGATATGATTCAATTTTGGGCTCATCATGGTTGAAAATGAGTGATTGGCAGCATGATTAAAACACATACATTGTGATGGACCCCACCATTGAAGTTGTGTTGGGGGATTGCAGAAGCAAACATGAATTTGAATCAAATAAGTGAAAGATAAATGTAACAAAGTACGCATTGGAACCCATGAATTTTACGTTGAAAACCCTCGTGGGAAAAAACCATGGCACAAAGCGACAACAAAATCTACAATGATAAATGAAACCCTTCCGAAAACCCTAAATACCCTTCGAAACCCTCTTAGAAACATTTAAGCTCTCTTAATTATACCCTAATCCCACATTACACCCATATTTATAGTGTTACACTCAAAATATGAAACAATTCATGCAATTATGCAAAACTATACATATTGTTAATCGACATCGATTGAGCAACCCTTGATCGATCGATACTTAGATGTTTGATTTACTTGAACATGCATAAAAATGTTCAAAGAGTTTACAAATATTTTGTGAATTTCGTTGATCAATCGACCTGCTAAGTTTGATCGATCAAACCTCTCCAAAATAGTCTAGAGACAAATTTGTATAATCTGGAGCTCGCTCAATTGATCACTAAGTCTGATTGATCACTCGAGACCCTTATTTCATATACAGATTGAAGACATCAGACAACATGTTAGTGGTGGCACGGTCGCAAGACAATCTATGCCCTCTTTTCTTTTAGGTACATTTTATGACCGTTTAACCATAGGCAATTACTCAGCCTATTAAAACGACTTCACCTCAAAATATTTTCTCATTATTCCTTGGAGCTTTTTCGTTTTCTAGACATATAGAGAAAGGTGATTTTAGTTTACTTTTTGGCTTTTGGTATTGGGTGTTTTTATTTTTATTTTTAAAAAATGTATGTTGGGGAATATCACTTGTTGGGAGTTTGTTTCCTAAGGATAGTGTCCTATGAGCTTTTTGCACCTCTCAATTTGATTGAGAGACAAATTATTTTAAAGAAAGCAGCCTAGCTCATGTCACGTTCCCGTTAGAAATCAAATTCGTCATCATCTATTATCACTTTTGTCTATGATAGTGCAAAGGTTTTTATTATTATTATTTTTGTTATAATATTTTATGTTCCAATTAGTCACTTAAGAAGCGTTTGGATCGTTAGTTAGTCAAGATAAGTTACTTATGCGCGCCTTAAGTAGCTTATCTATTGATTTCTGCTTATTAAAATGAAGTGATTAAGTAACTTCAAATAAAAAACAAGTTACTTTGATCATAAACCAAACTTATCTCAAATAAGTTACTTATCCAAACATGCCCTTAGTATCTCAAATAAAAGAAAGGAAATGTCTCTGTCTTCCCGGTTAGGGAGATGCCAAATCACTCATTTTTCTAAAGAAAAGCATAATGATGACAATTGATTTTCACATTTACTTTTTATAGTACAAACATTAGAGAAAACACATCACCAAAATCAACTTCACTTTCACCTGGTCAAAATCTGCTTATCACTATCCACCATGAAAATGTGATTGGTATGAAATCTCAAGCTTGTTAAAATGCGAGCTTTGAGCTTTCAAAGTCCCTAGAAACACGTGTTAAGATCCCCGCATACCTTGCTCATACAATCTTTTCCCATGTAAAGTACATGGAAAATGTGGACCCAGTTATATATCTTGCTAACCCTAATGCTATATAGTTTAGTAGTATTGATATATTGCAGAATTAATTTGGTTAGGCCATGTGTGGCTGTTAGAGGTAGGTGTACTTGAGTACGTATTTGAACTAATAACTTCCATACACAACATAACTTGGTGTAATGGGACATGCGGGTTTTGATTTGGCCATGTGCCTTTGCTAGAGATTTGATTGACCCCAACACCGTGTAGCTCGGTTGTGCTGGGACATGATGGGATTTGATTTGGCCACATGCTACTAATAAAGTTGGGTGCATTTGATTAGATATGTACTTGACGTAACAACTTGCAAATGTATTTTTTAAGTTTCATATCTAACAGCAGCATGTAGCCCAGTCAAATCTCACCGCATCCTAAGACCATGGAGCTAGATTGGTGCTTGCATGTGTTCCACTAAGCACTGGTGCATGCATGTGTTCCACCATCCGGCGACACTGGGCGACCATACCGTCATGCATTTCCAAAAGCAATTTTAAAGTTGCATTTTGATATGCTGCTAGATTCCCGCTGTCTGTCTTTGAATGGTGGAAGGTACACCAAGAGCTGTGGCACATCGTACCACAGTCGTACATAAAATATAAGAGTAGAAAAACATCAATTTGCTACCTTTTCTCTAATAAACGGCGTGTTTCTCTAAATCCATTACGTTTCTTAGATTATAAGGGTATTTTTTTTAATGAATGCAAGAAAATGCCAAGTATCCCTGCCCTAGTTTTAAGGGCAAGATAAGATTAATCTAATGAAGGTTTAGCTATAAAACCATAGAGAACCGACAGCAATAAATAAATAAGTACGTGTGTCCACACAAACATACACGTGTGTAGAAGATTCACATGGTATTGGTACCACAACTACTAATGGTGGTATCCGGCTATTGTGGGCCCACGTGATGTATGCATCAGATCTACCTTGTCCATTAGGTTCACCCTTTGATTTTAGGCCAGGTGGACAAAATCAGTCCTGTTGGAAACTCAGGTGGGACACACCACAAAGGGCGGTTCTGAGAAGACACCCAATTAATAAAACCTTTTACTGTTTGTGGGGTAATGTGTTGTATGCCATCCACATCCATAGGGAACGGTTGGGAGGGGACACGTTGTTGTATACACACGGCTGTGGGAATGATTAACTCATCACGGGATCACATCATATTCGTGGGACATCCAAACCGTCCAACAGGCACGCCCCACGATGAAGATCATCCCCAAATGGAATCAGTCCAATCGAATAATCACGTGGGCCACACTACATAGAACAATGTACAACTGCCGAAACATTAAAGGGACATGTGTGGTCCATGTGATGACTGTATTGCCCTATTTTGAGGAGCATCTGATGTTGTTGGTAGGGCGCAACTGGTAGATGGGTTCACTGTATTGCCCTATTTTTAGGAGCATCTGATCTTGATGGTAGGGCGCAACTGGTAGATGGGTTGGATATTATACAAAAATGAGGTGGTCCCACAACAATCTTAGCCACATATGATCATTTATCTCACACACACACACACACACACACACACACACACACATATAATCCTTAACTTTTTCTTACTTTTACAAGATAAATTGGCCCCTTTAGTCCCCCATCTTTTGAACACATGGAAGATAGGTTCCCTGTGCCCTCATCATCCAAGCAGAAGGATTGTATGCCTTTGATGAGGCATGGGGAGCCCATCCATGTGTGTGCATGTGCGTACAGTATGTGTTTTCATGCAGGGTCATGTGCATATACATGCTATACATTCCATGGTTTTTGTCATTGCTTAGCAATGATTTGTGACACTATGGTTTTTGTCATTCCATGGTTTTCATCCAGTTAAATGGGTGGACCATAAATGTCATTGTGTACACTTGTAATTAAGGGTGCATTTGGTTCTCTGTTAGAAAAAGTCCATTTTTAAATTCCGGTATTTAAAAAAAATATATATGAAATTATTCAAACATTTAAGAGTCAGGTATTTCTGATGGTAGGAAAAAATAAACACTCATATTTGGTAGAACTGAATTCAACACTGAGCTCTTGGTATCGATCCCTAGTGGGGGTGGCTAACAGTGAATGTGAACTGACAGTGGGGTGTACTAACAAACTAACAAAAAAAAATAAAAATAAAAAATAAATAAAAAAAAATCTAAAAATAGAGATTCGTGGTCACTAGCCACCCATTAATAAAATTAGGTAAATGGTGATTTTTTTATTTTTTATTTTTTGTAAAGAGATGGGCATGTTTATACGTGGATTACTAGAAAAGAAAGGATTTGGCAGAGGCAAAGACCATCATTACACCCTGATCCATAACTCAAGTGGTAGATTGAGTGGAAGATACCTAGTTTCAACGGTCTTGGTATTGATCACACATTATGCAAATATATATAGCCATTTTTCACTCCTTTTATCTGAGTCTAAACCGTATTAAAATTAGATTTTTTTATTCTCCTAGTGTTTGGTGTTTTGATTTTTACTTAATTTTTTACTATCAGTATTGAATTAAACACAGACATTTCTTATATTTTTATTTATTTATTTACATTATGCCATTCTGCTGACTATGGTTTGGTTGCACCATATATCATGAAATTTTATGATTAACAAGTCTGAATATTTGGTGCAAATTTTCATAATATTTCATGAAATTTGGTGCAACCAAGCATACCCAAAATCATTCTTTTTTAAATATACTTGTTAAAAGATATTGGATAGATGGCCATAACACCGGGTCAGCTGGTAGGCGGCGTTGACCATAATTCAGCCTTAAATTTTTTTAATTATCACGTGGGTCTAATTACACTGGCCATCGTGCAAACTTCATGATACGATGTATCTTCTCGATTTTATGTTACTCACGTGCAAGCATATGCAGGAAATCAGATATGGATTGCCTTTTACACTATTCTAATTGCTATCATACATTTGATTCTATTGTTTTAGATTGGATCTAGGTCATGTTTCAATTATCCAAATCGTTTATCCCACGAGCCTGTTTTGATGAATATACTATCATTTATCCTCCTTTGAATGTGGACCATTGCCTCAATTGCTGTTTTGTTGTAAATGGTTTGAAGTTTTAAGATCTTCCAAACTTGAAAATTTTCCAGGCAGCCTCCATCTGATATGCATCTCTTTATATCAATGGTTTGGATCACTGTACATGGAGCCAGATCAATGGCTATAGTCACAACATACTATATGAGACTATGGTGGACGTACTGTAGCAAATACTTGTATATGGAGGCAGTCCATATCGTCATCTCGACTGTCCATTTGGTCTACTGCTAGCCTTTTCGGGCAAGGCGGGGCCCATTAAATGGTTGATTGAGCTTGATGATTGGGCTGCATTTATTTATAGCTGATCTTGGTGATATATTCTCAAGCCATGGATTAATGTCATTTGAATGCTGTGATTTTTTCCCCGGGTGGTCCACGACGAGTGGGCCAGAAATGAACTGTTTAAGCGTTTAGAAATGAAACAAGACATGCAAGCACATTTCATATCCGCTCGGTGCACAGGAGTCATTTCTATTTTACTCAAGGCAAAGTGAAAATGATAAAATTTATGAATTATGTACCCTGACATGTGCAAAAATTTGACGGATCTTATAATTATGCCTAAATCCTAAAGGGAGTGAATTTGATCACTTAAAATTTTTTTTATCTAATTAAGTAATTTACAAATTTAATTCAATAAAGGAATCAACAATTAGTCTTTCAAGCTAAAGTGGGTCAAATCACATAAACTACAAAAGATGCAAAAATAAGCAATTAGTTTATAAGGAAATAATGATTTTATGTGTATGTGAGATCAATAAAATACCTAACATTCAATCGATTCAAGCATTCATATAATTCAACCAATCAAATTCATAAATATGAATAGAAATATACTTAAATGACAATCATAAATACAAGCATATATAATGTTTTGACTACTTGCCTACTCCACTCCCGACGGACGCACTCTCCTCGAGTGTACTGGAATTTCACTATCAAAAATTTTTAATCGGGTTCGCCTTTAACCTTTACAAGCATACACTCTTGTCAGAGGCCTACACATGGAGTTGATGTACGTAAACTTCCGTGTCGAAGGAACACCTTTTCACTCATGTCGGTAGCTCCCATAAGAGACTTTAGTTGGTTTTTTATCGGGTAACCAAGAACTACTAGCGGTCCTAATCTAAAGTCCTCTTATGTATACTCTTGTGGAGGCTTCCCATGGAAACTAACACGTACGCATCTGTGTTTAGTGAATGTAGTTCTAATCCAAGGCCCTACGTGTACTCCCGCCGAAGGCTTCCCATGGAGACTAATATGTATGGACCTGTGTTTGGTGAATTTGGTCCTATACAAGAGCCTAGGTCATACAATAACTTATTCGAGTTTAAATCATAAACTCTACACTTAATCTTACACAAGTAAAGAGTGTGAAATAAACTTTAACAAATGACAACTTTACTTGTCGGATTGAGCTCCATTGATGTGCCTTGCTTGATATACTTCTTTAACGCTTGAATCAGCTTCTCAATTGCTCCCCCGATAGTTGATGTCGATGTTTCAACACTTATTATGAAGTGCCTTACATATGATGCCCTGATGAGGTGACCAATGTGGTGGGAGGATGATAAAATCTCATGTAACTAATGGATATTTGATTTTCAAAGGAGATACACGTAAATGAGTATTATAGAGGATATAGATAAGAATATACATCTAGACTTAGTGTCTAATCTCTAGAAAATAGTGGAAATCAAGATCATCTTCACAATAAAAGGTTGAAATTCTCATTAAAGTAGTAAGCTCAAGAAGATGACTTGGATCTCATAGGTTTAGAGGCTTAAGATGAGGGATATGAGTGAGGAATCACCTAAGATCTAATAACATAAAAATCCATCAAAATGCTCAAGAACCGAATGCCCATTTTATAAAAATCGTATTGCAATGACTATAAAATGGCTAGTAAAACAGCTTCGTCGATAGGATCGAACAAGTCTTCGATAAGATCGAGTTGTCCTTTGATCCTATTGAAAAAATCTAAGAATTTTTTGTTAAGTTGCTGAATTATTTATTTGATCGCATCAAGCGGGTCTTCAATTCTATCGAGATCTATTGATAGCCTGTCGATAGGATCAAGAACCACTCGACAACTGTTGTTTTGGGTTGTTTGATTTATAGCAGCTTTGCATCTCTTTCAGTGTATTTATCATGTTCCAATTTAGTTCCTTAGGTTATATGATGATCAAACAATGATTTACCTATTTGACAATGAATCATCTATAACTTATGTTATTTTGAGTTTAAGGTTAGGGTTACCAATACACCTCAATTTTCATGTTCTTTACTTCTTGATGCTTCATGTTTTCATGTATCTTTGGTCTTCAGATTTCAAGAGCTTAACCGATTCATTGACACACAGACCCATATAATTGACAAATAGGTGCACTATATAACAAGGGAGAGTCCAGTTTTAAGAGAGAGAGAGAGAGAGAGAGAGAGAGAGAGAGGCCCATAAAAATGGAGGTGATGTAGACACACCATTCTAACATGTGTTATGATGTACATATATCTAGACCATCGAATGGTGGGTCCCATTGTGAATGGAGCCTATATCTATAATCACAGTTATCAAGCAATTCCATGAAATCACTAATCGTAACACAATCATTGGTTGTAATTATGCCACAAGGATTAAAAATGCATAAGTACACAAATTTTCAGATCTAAACTAGCAAATCATACAAGTAATGTACCTTGTGGCATGTGTTCTCAAATCACAACCTTCCTTAGAATTCTAAAGCTTGAAGAAAAATGGTCATGATTGCAATTCACACATCTAGATGTTGATCATCCTCTTTACTCACATTTTTCTTATTCTTGAGAAACGTTAGAGTTGACTTAGTATTTCTTATAGAGTAAATAAAATTTATTTAGTTGGTACCTCAGCTTTCTTTAAAAAGCTTGAGAAATTTGCTTTATTTAAATTCTCTAGAATTTTCATTCCTAATTAAAAGCCAAAGCCAAGGTAAGCTTCTTTACAATTCCCTAAAAAAAACTTGAAGCTGGAAATCCTAAGAAATTAAAAACCAAAAAAAAAATAAAAAAATAAAATTCTATTAACATTCAAAAAGAAAAAAGAAAAACTACCAAATTATTAAGCTTGGAAATATAAAACAACCAACCTAAAACTTGTGTTAAAAATGAGGGTACCAAATATTTTAGAGTATATATATATATGTAGGATCTTTGATTTTGTAAGTTTGATTTTCTTCTTCCTCTTCTTCTTCTTCTTCTTCTTTCTTTTTTTTTTTTTTATTTATTTTCATAAAATTCAAATTCCATAAAGACTTGCTTTCATTTTTAATCTTCATTAATATATTATTAGTATTTGAGACATAGCTTGGGTTTCTAAAATAAAGAAACATTGATACATTTTGCATGTGAGCTAGACCCACCAGTACAACGTACGGTTCTAATATTAATGATCATACGAATGATTAGAAGAAAAATGTTTAGTGGTCCAAATTTAAAGAAAAAGAATATAGACCCTTGGTGCTATCTTTTTACTCTTGTCTATCGAATTTGCCAGACTACTGATGGTCAGGAATCATATAGATCCAAAACTCATGTAGGCCACACCACTTGAAACAGTTCGAACAGAAACGTCCACGGTTGAAACCTTCTTATAGCCGTCGATCACGGTGTTTATATGCTATCCAAATCGTTCATGATAATCCGTGGACATAAATATCATCCTGATACAAAACTTCGGTGGCCCCCACAAAGTTTCGGGTTGTGTCTATTGAGCTAAGTGCATTGAAGCCTTACCATGCACATGGTTGCATTTGAACTTATTGGCATTCGTGTCACAAATCCAAACTATCCATTAGTTCTAGCACCTTCTTCTTCCACTGCTGCACAAAATTTACAGGAATTGGATGGCCTCATATGCATACGATTAAACCTGTCTCCTACGAGCAATCATATGGTCATTTTTACATGATGCTGGTTGGATGGTTTGGATCATACAATCAGTTACTCACAGAACCTATAACAATGAACTGAGACTAATGAACGGTCCAGATCAGTGATGTGAATGCCAAGGACTCCAATTGCAACTATGTGCATGTGAAGTTTTCCATGCACTTTAGTCCTATGGATCATTACTTTCTCTCTCTAAATGATGCAAAACTAATACTCAAATCTAACCCTCATTGTAACCTAAGGAAAAAGACAAACATGTGCAGGCGGGAGAGGATTAGGTGCGGCCTTGCCTTACCCAAAACGGTGCAGCCCTTACCGTAGGCCTCACCTTGATGTATTTATTCTAAATCTACACCGTCCATCAGATTTAATATCTCATTTCATTTTATGAAACCAAAACTTAAATAGATCCCATTATCAGGTGGACCATACCATACGAAACAATCCCGACTGACTATTAAAAACTTCTTGTAGGCAACGAAAGTTTTGGATCAATCTGATATTTGCTTTTATCCCTCATCCAGGTTATTTTGATCTTACCACCAGGTTGGATGGAAAATAAAAATTACGAAAATATTTCGTTCATCCCTACAAAGATTTTAATGGTGAAACATTCAATCACCAATGTTTCCCTTAGTATGGTTCATCAGAAAATTTTATTTACTTAATACTAAAATGATCTTTTAAAAATTATGGACGGTATAGATTTAGAATAAATACATCAACATGGGCCCCACGGTAAGGATCGCACCTAATTAGCTCCCTGTACAGGTACACAAACGAGAGATGTTATTAACGTATAACTAAGGCTCCTCTGATAGTTCACCACCATTTTAAAACTGGTGGTGACCGTAACGTATCTCCAGCCGTAGACATGGCATGGTTGTACAGTGAACCATAACATCCAAATCGCTGATCTGATTGCACATGGAGCATCCTCAAAAATTACACTGGGCAGATGATACTAACCATTTGATTTTTACCGTTGGAATTTGGACCACTGTCTAATTTATTTTAGCCATCCATATGGTAGCTAGCAATTGGATGGTTACAATCAATGTTATCTTAGATATATGCAACACTAACAACATGGCCCACAATTTGGAAAGGTCCAGATTGCCGTACATGAGTGCCACCTTCGAAGGGACGCCACTTAGCTGCGACCCGAATCTAGCAGTGTGGGTGGGACCTGACAGTGGTCCAGCTCGATGCATGTGTTTCATATCTACGCCGTTCATACGTTTTTCCAAATCATTTCAGGGCATGAGCCAAAAAATGAAGCAGATCCAAATCTCAAGTGGACCACACGAAAGGAAACAATGGTCATTGAACTCCTGCCACTAAAAACTTCCTAGGGTCCCTGGTCCACCTCATTTTTGGGCCCGTACGATAAAATGATTTCCCAAAACGGATAGACGGCGTAGATATACAATACATACATCGAGGTGGGCCCCAAGGTCAGGGTCCCACCCACATCGGTAGATCCGGGGTCGCAGCTAAGTCGAGTCTTGCCGTACGGGAGGGGACTGGACCATCACATGCTGGGTCGGAAGGGTAAGAAAGAGAAATAGATGCCTGGATCGCTTTGGTAATGGTGGGGTCGGGTAAAACGAACGGATGTTTGCGAGCCCACATGTGTCCGTATCCACCTTCACTGTACATGAGCCAACATCAAATGTTCATTGAAGATCTGAACCGTTCATTAGGTGGACCTTATTTTGAAGATTTAGAGACAACACGTTTAAGTTGAATATGGACCGTTGATAGTTTTATCTAACCCCCATGTATTTTTTTGGTTTGATGACTGTTTCATTCGTACCTTTTCATCTGGTCATTTCATACTGTGGCTCACCTTATAAGCCTATCAGATGTCCCACACACTTTACTGGTTGGCACGTGTGATGCATGCGGTGAATGTAGGGCCACAAAGCCGCGACAGAGCATGGTCTTGTGTTGGATAAAGGGCTGAAGTCGGAGCATGCGGGTCCGATCCCGTTGGTTTTGCTGATTCCACGCGCGTGTGGTGCCTTTCCATCAATGCGCAGGAAAACCTGCCAATGTGAAGTATGTATGCGAGATATGAGCCTTCCATCTGTTAAAAGCAATGCATATATCTTCCGCGTTAGAAATCATATTGTTTCACTACCAGGTGGGCCAATATGTATAGACTTTTTATTTCCGTCCATGTGTTATGTACGTGTCCATCCTAAGGTGTTAAATTTCCTGAATTAGAGGCCAGTAGTTAAAAACAGTACATTTCAACTGATGAAAGGATCTGATAATGTACATGTTATCCACATTGACATGTGTGACTGCGTGTGTATAGGATCCCGCACGCCTATCAATTTGGCAAAGCTCCCATAGTCGTGATTTCATAAAAACTCGCGTAAAAAGTAGACGCGCCCAGCAAATCCCGGCCACGCGTTGATTCCCCGCTAAAATCGCGAAAATATCACGATACGTTCAATTAACGATAAAAAAAAGAGGAAATTTCTCGGGTTCTCTGATGTGCTGAGTGACCACTGGCAAGCGATAGCCTTTTACGGGCCTGGCTGGAATCTTCTGCAACACCTCTTGCAGACAGGACGTGCAGTGCTCGAGCCGTGTGGGCCACCGTAATGTTTTAGTAACATCCACTCCGTCAATCAGTTGATACGCCTTATTCTCACTGTACATAACTGAAATAATAAGGATAAAAATCACAAGTGGGCCACACCAGGGGAAAAAATATAATAACGATTTAAACCTCTAAATTCAGGCAGTTTAGCCACCTGAGTTTTATTATAGATTTATTTTTAGATATTAACCTGATGAACGGATCGGATGAAATGTAAACCAAACTGCTATAGTATTAAATAAATACCAAGGGCTGTTTGGATAAGCATTGCAGATGCTAACGTGCTATCAATAAGTAATGATTAGGATTACTGTAGTATCAGGAACTAGAGCAGTAGATGCTGCCATCCTCATAGTTGAAATTCCCATAATAGATATGCACGTAAATACTTACAATTGTTAAATATATATAAATGTAAATTCTTTAATATGTGTTATATCTATCCCATGTCCATCCATTCTGCGATATGATTTTAGAACATGACCTCCAAAATGAAGAAGATCCAAAGTTCAACTGGACCACACTACAAAAAGCAATGGGACAATGGTGCTCACCATTTAAACCTTTATAGGGCCTACAAAGATACATATTTGCCATCCAACTTGTGCAAAAGATTACAAATTAAGACATACATAAATGGAAAACACAAATATCAGCTTCATTCAATGCTTTTGCGGACTGCAAGAAGTAATTTTCAATGGCAAGCGTTCCAATCCCACCGCTTTATGGTGTGGTCCATTTCAAGCCATGGATCTGCCTCAATTTTTTATTTTATTTTATTTATTTATTTTTGTCTCATTTCATAAAGTAATTTCACATAATGGATGGACGTGTGTGTGTGTGTGTGTGTGTTTGTCTCATTTCATAAAATAATCTCACATAATGGATGGACGTGTGGATATAACACATTCATCATAGTGGGTCTCATGAAACTATGCTAGGTCAAAGCACCGTGGCCTTTTCAAGTTTCTGTAATTTCGAAGGATTATAGTAATTTGGCAGCTAGTTATATGTAATCAATAGTGAGGTATAATGATGTGAGTTTCCCACTGTACACTAGGTTACCATGGTATTCAAGATCCAAACATGCCATTAAAGTGTTGACCATTTAGTCATTTGATCGCTTATGTGCTCCTAGCTAACTTGGGTGGTCCATGACCACTTAAAAATCACTAAACTACGCATCTCATATTATCCATATATGTACACTGTGAAAAGGTTAAAATATCATTTCAAAAGACTGAGAGGCCACTTCCACAGCGGTTCATCACACATCGGAGTGGGGCCTACACAACTTGACCTCATGGGAAGCTCCCATGAAATAAACAAGGTTTGAAAGCATATGGGATATCCTGCATTATTTTAGTAGATAAAATTATTTAATAAAATTGTAAGATTTAAGAAAATGTCAAATAAATTGAGAAAAAGTATTGTGGTACTTATAAGAATAACTAAGATATATAGAACTATATTAACTATCATGGGATTAAATATATGAGCTATATTTTGACATTTTTGAAGAGAGTGATTAAGTAAAGACCAAGGCGTGTGAAGAATGTATTAGAAGTCAATTTGTTTTCATGTCTCGAGCTATTCACTAAAGTCATTTTCTAATTGGACAATTGGTGAAGAAATATAAGAAGATAAGTAGGGATCTCCGCGTGGTCTTTATTAACTTAGAAAAGCATAAGAGAAGGTTTGTAAATAATTGATCTATTAGGTGATGGGAAAGAAAGAAGTTGCCAGATGTTATATTGACGTGACTAAGGATATTTATGAGGGAATAATAGCAAATGTGATGATTATAGAGAGATAAATGAGTTCTTAATTACTATAGGATTGCACCAAGGGTTAACATTGAGCCTGGTATATATGGATGAGTTAAAGAGACGTTTGTAAAAACGAGATTCCATTGCGTATGTTATTTGCAAATGATATTGTTTTAATGGTCAAGATTAGAAAGGATATAACACAAAGCTAGAATTATGGAGGGGTGTTTTGAAATCTAGAATATTTAAATTTTTTTAAAAATTAAAATAAAGTATATAGAATACAATTTTAGTAATAATATGAGTGAAAAAGAGGAATTAATTAGATTGATGCTTAAGATTATTATTATTATTATTTTAATGACCACTTTTGATACCTCGAGTTAATAATTTGTGAGAGTGAAAAGATTAAAATGAATGTTTGTCATAGAATTCAAGCTGGATGGTAGAAGCAATAATGTGTGCCCTAGAATTCATGTCATCATCATAGACCACTTAAATTGAAAAAGGAAATTATATAGGATAATAATAAGACCAATCATGCTTTATGAGATAGAATGTTTGACAATTAAGGAACAACATGTTCATAAGATGATCATAGCTGAAATGAGAATGCTGAGACAAATGAGTAGCGAGACAAGGAAAGATAGATTTAAAAAATTAATGCATTTGAGGAAATTGAAGAATATGACCAATAGACAATAAAGTGAGGGGGAGTATACTTAGATGATTTGGTCATGTTCAATGAAGACCAAGAACCACATTGATTAGAAGAAGTGGGTTGGTACAAGTTGAAGGTTCTAAAACAGCAAGGAGAAAGCTCCAAAGGACATGGATAGGTTAGTAAGAAAAGTGTTAGGCTCCAAATTCAGAAATCGGGCTCACAAAATTGCTCAATCACTGAATCGGGTGCAGACAGCCTCCGTAGTACCTTATTCTCGGCTTTCAGCGCCCATACGCCAGATTCCAATCCTGAGATTCTTTAAGGAGGATTTTCAACATACATTTATCTCGTAAGAAGCATAACCACAAGTTTACCTAAATCACAAAGGCAATATCATCATCACATATCCACTAATATAAATATTTAAATACAATGCTAAAAGGAAAATATACATATATCGAAAATCAAAGTTCCAGAAGACCGCTGCACGCTCCAAGCTCAATGCTGCTGCAACCTAGCATCACCTGCACGCATTTATCATGCATAAGCTTATAGAAAGCTTAGAGGGTGGTGTAAGTGTGTGCACAAGATAAGTGTCAAGTATTCAATGCAATGTCATAATCATACAATGTCGGAAATATTGGTAAGATCATAAATCATACGATAATAAAGTAAGAGGAAATACTAACAAGTCTATAAGTCATACAATATCAGAGTACGCAATACAGATCAACTATGCAAATGAGGAGTCATAGAGAGCCAAATATCAGATGCTGAGGGTACAATACAATATATAAATCCTACTAAATCCGTCTAGGCCATATAAGTATAGAAAACATAACAACCCAAAATGCCATATGCTTGTAGATGCAATATGTGATGCGAATGAAATGACCAAGCTGAAGTGTGAGGTCGGGATGATAGTACGTAGTATCGCAAGCTACGGGGTCTATTATAAGGGACTTCTATCCAAACCAGTCCCATACCTAAATTTGGATAGTCAGACTTAATGTGGTAAACTCCTGATCTCAGGTTAGTCGCGCGCCCAACTGAAATCTTGGCCCTGTGAAGGTACACGTAACAAATAGTTGTGCACTACCAGCCCAAGTGGATAGTGAATGAATGAATGAATGAATACATAATTCCTGCTCAAAAAGTCTACATATCAGTACGGTTCCTTTCTGAAAAATCACTGAGGCCTATTACACTCCAAACCAGATTGCCACCCATCGCACACAACAAGATGAGTGGAAGAGACCTCACTATTTACTTGCCAATATTGGGCCCGACTCGTCGATAGCGGACCCATTCCTTGAGCTGGTCAGACTCAACCTATATTTGCTCCTCCTCTCGGGTAGGTAAGGCCGTACCCCCTTCCAACCGACCACGACACAGTGGGAGACGTGACCTAACGGTATAGGGCCCTCATGCGCTCATGCATTCACTCGGTTTAGACGTTAGAGCAACCTCTGGAACCAAGAGGGTTCTGGTATTTCATCTAGGGATATCTATAGCACCCCATGTAGAACAGATTTCTATTGTCCCATCTGGCCATCCACGATATGCCTATGGAGGCTACGACCCTTGTGTCGCCAGGACGTATGATGGTCATATCATAAAATGCGAGATGCATGAGTTATTCTATCCAGCCATGCATCAAACTTACGCATACCGCGCGCTCATATGGGGCAACTTCGCCTATCAGGGAGTCCCATAAACAACCTGCCCTGCGGCATATGCAATAGTCAACCACACCTCATAACAAATATGCAGATGATGCATATGGGCATGTATCATTATGCTGTCACATAATTATAATCGGTATCAACAATCGGCACTAATAATCGGCATCGATAATCAACCTCAATAATCGGAATCGACCTCGACAATTAGCCTCGATAATCGAAATCAGCCTCGATAATTAGACTCGAGGATCGGAATCGGCCTCGATAATTAGCCTTGTCAATCAGCCTCAACAATCGGAATTGGACTCGATAATTAGCCTCGACAATCGGAATCGGTCTCAATGATCAAAATGGCCTCGATAATTGTAATCGGCCTCGATAATTGGAATCGGTCTCGATAATCAAAATTGACCTCGTCAATCGGAATTGGCCTCGACAATCTGAATCGGCATCGACAATCAGTCTCAACAATTGGAATCGGCTTCGACAATCAGCCTTGACAATTGAAATCGGCCTCAACAATTGGAATCAACCTCGATAATCGGAATTGGCCTCGACAATCAGAATCGGCCTCGACAATCAGGATCAGCCTCGACAATCGGGATCGACCTCGATAATCGGCCTTGACAATCAGGCTCGACAATTGGAATCGGCCTCAATAATCGGAATCGGCCTCGACAATCGGGATTGGCCTCAATAATCAGAATCAGCCTAACAAAGGGGCCTAAAGAAAGGTCACAATGTGGTCATTTAACCATCATCGCCCATTAATGTGGACATTTAACCAACATCGCTCCCAAGTAGTGGCTCATATAAACATCATTACATACATTATAGTGAAATCACACATTACATCGGTCAGCATATTCATTGCATTGGACCTCACTCGAGGGCCACACATATACCACATCGGGCCTTGCCATACGGGTCACAAATACATCACAATAGGCCTCGACACATGCTCCATAAATACATCACATTGGGCCTCACTCATGGGCCAAATATACATCAAGTTGGACCGCATCAATGGGCCAATACACATTAAGCGGGCCGCATTATATGGGCAGCACCAATGGGCCAATATACATCAAATGAGCCGCATTATATAGGACGCACCAATGGGCTAATATACATCAAATGGGTCGCATTATATGAGCCGCACCAATGGGCCAATATATATATATATATATTAAATGGGCCGTATTATATGGGCCTATACACATCAAATGGGCCACATTATATGGGCCACAAATACATCTCATTAGGCTTTACCAAATGGGCCAGAAATACATCACAATGAGCCCCATCATATGAGCCTCAATTACAAGGCAGGTGGGCCCTATCACATGGGCCTCAAATATACATCGTGACGGGCCTTTCACATGAGCCTAATATACATCACATTGGCCACATCCCATGGGCCTCAAATATATCACAACGGGCCTCTACCTATGGGCTCCAAATACATCACAATGGGCCTTAACCCATGGGCCCCAAACACATCACAATGGGCCTTAACCCATGGGCCCTGAATACATCACATTGGGCCTTAACAAATGGGCCACAAATACAAGTTATTGCGCCTCTCAAATACAATAAGTGGGCCGCACTACTTGGGCTGTGCCATCTACACCGTTCATCTATTTTTAGAAGTCATTTTAGAGTATTATATAAAAAAAATATGGATCATATCAAAAGATCATCTGGATCATACCATAAGTAACAGTGGTCATAGTGATCAAATGGTCAGTTGGACCACATTACAAATAACAGTGGAGACAGTGATTTCCATTGTACAAAAATTTCATAGGGGGGCCATCATAACATGTATTTTCCATCCAGTCTGTTCATAAGGTCACAAGGACCTGAATTTAGAGGAAAACAAATATCACATTTGTTTAAAACTTCTGTAAACCTAAAAGAGGTTTCAATGGTGAGTGTTCAATCCACTGTTTTCTGTGGTGTGGTCCACCAGATAACTGGATCTGTCTTATTTCTAGCCTCAAGCTTTGAGGCAAGCTAGAAAAGGAATGGACGGTCTAGATGCATCCCATAGATCAGGGTGTAGGGCCCACTGTCCACCCATCTGGATGGTGTGGCTAAGACCCATACATTACGGTGGTCCCCACGTCCACAACAGTTAGACGGCAGGGATACAATACATTTGTCCATTGGATGGACGGTGTGGACAACATATCTGCTGCACCGTCCAGCAACTAGACGGTGCATATATAACCATACATCAGGGTGTGGTCCACGTAGTGGCCCACCTATAATATTATATATATATATATATATTAATATATTATTATATATACTATAATGGCAGAGACTGCCCAGACCCACCGTCCAGACCCATCTGGATAGTGCTGGTTTACACAATAAAGGTCGGTCCCACATGACAGCAGCCCACCATAGAATATTATATACATATATATATATATATATATATATATATATATATATATATACCATATGTATATATATAGACACACACACACACGTGTGTGTGTGAAATATCACAAGTGGCAACATCCAGCGTCCAGGGATGCTAGACGGCCTAGATAAAAGGGCACCTCCAACTTGGTAGGCCCCACATGAATGGACGGTTTGGATGGCCCTACGCAACACGGTGGCCTCACGTTAGGTGGGCCACACTCTTCGATCAAGCCGTTATTTGTGTTTTCCTTCATTCGGGCCCATCCAAACGACTGCCATGTGGGCCACTCGGTGGATGGCATGGATGAAAATACATACTTCATGGTGGGCCACACACACACACTGACATCCATGAGAGAGAGAGAGAGAGAGAGAGAGAGAGAGAGAAGGGGAGGGACCTCGCCACTATTGGGCCCTCCCTTACATGTATACATCAAGATGGGTCCCCCCATATGTGGGCCCTTAAATCACAAAATCAAGTACTTATGAACACCCACCTATGATCTTTTCCTCCTTCTTCCACCAAAGCATCCCAGAGCTCCAAGTAATGGACGAACTTCAACGCTTGAGATGGACTTTAGATGGTGGGATTGGGTGGTAGGAAGGTGGGCTACACTAACTTCTTCCTCTCCTTGGAAAAACCATGGACGGTGCTTGCTTGAGAGAAATGAGAGAGAGATGAGAGAGAGAAGTGATGTAAGGAGAGAGAGGGATGGGTGTGAGTGATGGAGTGATGGGTGATGGGTATGTACTTGACATGTATGGGTGTGTAAGAGAGAGAGTTGACTTTGGGGTTGCTCTTGTGCTTGACATGAGGTGATTGATATGCATTTAATTGATGAGACATATTGTAAAGATTCTCTTGAGATTGCAAACGCGCGGCGTTTTCTTGAATTAAACGCTGGCCCACTTCTCCTGGCATGGGTATCGCCTCGGTCCGCGAGATGCGGCATCGGAACCGTGGTGACGACGCGGTCACTAAGGTACAAGTCTTGGGTTGAGTCGATTTTGGAATATGAGATACAACTCAAGGTTGCTCGCAAATGCCAATAATAGATCGCGAGTTGCCGGAATTCAACCGAGAGGACCGCGGAAGCCTACGGAATGGTACGAGTTAGGATACGAGCCTTACAAAAAGACTCGATTACTTATGGTTGAATTAGAAATTTAATCGTTGATGGATTAGAAGGGTGGAACGTGATTTATGTTGCTTATCTCAATTAATTTGGAAAAAAGGCTTTTCAATGGCACATTGGGTGGGCTATTTTTAATATGAACTATTCATTTGTTTATATAACTAGGAGTATGCCATTGTGTAAGAATCACACTCACACAGGATGATTCTAACCCTTTGAACGGGTCAACTTGTTACAACCATCTATTATTTATGAGTCACATGTTCCGTGATTATAATCACTAAATCAAAGTAGTACTTTAGAGTCATAAGCAATACAAAGTGAGATCTATCTAGTAGATGTTCGAAGATGAAGATTGGGCTTTATTTTGTTTCTTTGATTAATATTGACTATCAATTTTCATTCTATTGATCAAAAGCTTAGGATTTATGAGCAAGTTGAAACCTTTGATTTGAACTAAGGACATGTTTTTTGAAGTTAGCCTATTTTACAAGATTGTGACCTTGTCCTTAGCCATTATAACACGTGTGTTGAGTAGGGCATAAGGGGTATGATGACTTGACGTCATCCTCAACTTCCTCTGACTTATTACTAATAGTATGTTCATGATTCCAAAATCAATGGTGTAGACTGAATACGAAGGTTGCACTCATTGTAGGAGTTAATACAACACCTAATGGCACAAGCTGGCGACAACCATGCACCACTTTTATTTGTGTTCATGAAGGCACCCCTCTCTTTCAAGAGTATTTACGACATGTTAAGCCTTAATTATAAGGTTCTTTGTTTTATATCTATTGCACTCCAATTCAATCAAACAAAATCACTCGTGTGACTGAGGGTCTAGATTGAATACACATGTGAGTAGGATGCGTAAGCATGCTAGAGTCAACTTGACTTAAGGGTTGATTGAATTGTTGATGTCCCATTCACCGAGATAGATGGATTAAAGATTGGACAAAGGATCCAAAGTCCTCTTGGCCATCGATGTTGTGCTTGATTCAAGCGATTTGTGAAAAGAAAATGAGACTAATCCTTTCAAATAGATTCTTTTTTGCCTTGGGACAATAAACATGAGTTTACGAACTTAAGAACTTGTTCTTTCAGCGTGAGTCACTACCATAGTTCAATAGTAAAAATAGAAAAAGAAGATATAAGCTAAAAGTGTTATTTTATTAATGATTTTTACAATAATGGCACTTACGATCAATTTGAGGGACGAAAATCAGTTTGTCGCCCAATCGAAATGAAACTTTGTAGTGGAATGGTTATCTTTTCATCACTCAATTGGAAATAAGGTGTTGTGGCGAGATGGCCAATGAAGGGAAAATCTTTTACAATTTGTTCGTTGGTAGATCAGAATCGAGCTACGTGGTGAGATGACCAGTGAGGTGATAGCTTGTTCATGGTATTGATCGAAACTAAGCACATGATGAGATGACTGTGATTCAACTATCCGTTTGTTGTCTGGTGTGGACCAAACTTCGTGACGAGATGACCGATGAAATCACCTAAGACATAGTAGGAAATCCCCAAAGCCTTCCGTTTGAAACTAAGCAATCTTCCTTACGATCCATTAAGGTGCCGTGGATAAAGGGTGGAGGGATAAACTAATAAGGATTAAAACTAACTACGAACCCATACTATGAGCAACGATGGGGCTTAGCTAAAATAAATAAATAAAAAGATAAACATTTATGGTGGACGGTAAAATAAAGTTTTGCTTGGTTGTATTGGTGTTCGATCTGTATATCTTCTTGGAGTGTTATTTATATAGGCTTATATGAGGCGGTAGCCTTGCCTAGTCTTCAGTATCATGAAGGATTTGGATGATCGAATATAGAATTTCTTTAATTCTTCCACTTCAGCATGACCAATTGTGTATGACCACAGTATAAGAAATGTATCTTGTGTGTGTCAGTTGAAGTCCTCATGTCTCTGGAATCCCACATTGGAAAGTTGATGTGATTCTCACGTCATTCGACTTTGGCATCCATAGAAAGTTAGAGATCTCCTTTTGATGGGATTATAATATTTAATGTTGAGAGAGAGTCTCGTTTTAATGAGACTCTTATTTTTTTTACAGTACTATTTTTTTTTTAATTTATATTTTATAGATTCTATCATTTAATGCGTGCTCTCTCTCTCTCTCTCTCTCTCTCTCTCTCTCTCTTATGTGTAAAGTTCTAATTTCTCCTCTTGAAGTTGATCCACACCACACAGCACGATTGCTACGTGGTGTCTTTTGGATCGTTTGATTTGGGCGTGCTAGATCGGGTGTAAACAATGATGGAGGGCGTAAGTAGGATTTTGCCTATCATTGAACGTGTGACACTGAAATGTGTTGGCATCTCATTGGCCCATGTAAGTGTGCTAAAAATGGGTATAAACTGTTGGGCACATAAGCAACCTCGGATCAAATCAAACAAGCACTAGAAAATAAAAATCCAAGCAAATATAGAGAACACATGAGATTTTACGTGAATAAACCTGTACAGAAAAAAACCATAACACAAGCGATGATCAATCCCTTATAATAAGAAGAATGTTATAAGAGATAGAACAACTTACGGTAGAAACCCTAACTAATTTCCCTTCAAAACCCTTAAGCAATCGTGCCATTCTCTCAACATACTAACCCTAATTGTAATTAGGAGAGTATTTATGCACTCTTGTACATAATAGAAACAAAACTCGCACTTACTCAAACTAGTTTTAACACCAGGTCAAGGGTTTGAGTATCTATAGGTGGAAAGTTTAAGGGCTCAAGTGGGCCACATTACAAGTAAAAATGGAGAAGGGTACTCCACCATTGAAACCTTCTTAGGACTTAAGAAGTTTAGATCAGGTTGATATTTGCATTTTCCCTTCATTCCAATCCTAATTACAGTATCAACTATGGGTTGGATGACATATAAACATCACAGGGGCCCTGGAAGTGATCAATGGTGGGCATTTCTATTCCTACTGTTTTGTGTGGTGTGACCCACTTAAGTTTTGGATCTCCTTCGTTTTTGGGCTCATGCCATAAAGTGGGTATAAGACAAACATTATGATGAACATAAAATGAGCTAAAGAATAGATGGACAACATAAATATAATACAAACATTATGACAAATCCCCACAAAGCTTAGGGTTACAAGGGATTCATGTAACCTATGTTACTTGCAAGTCATCTCTACGTTGCCACCACCTATCAAAATCCTATAAAAACAACACTCGATATAAAGCTCGAGGCATAAATCAAGCCATCACACAACTTCTCTCGTAGCATAACAGTCTGTTTTAATTTTAGCTTTAATTCCTCCAAAATTATCTAGCTTCGTTGCAGCAAGTTTGCAGTTAGCATAGCTTAGATCATCGCTATCTAATGACATCACTGCGGTACACTTACAAGTAATGTAAATATCAACAACTTTTGTTGTTAGATTCTCCATCAATCAACCGTGTCCATACTTGTAAAATTTCCGGTCACATCTTATTGACCATTTGTTTAGATTGTTTGCTCACAAGGACAATTGTAGACAAGTATCTTTTATTTTATATAACTCTCTTGGTAGATTTGTTTCTCAATATAAATATATCTTTGCCCAGTAGCATCTTCTCAAGCATTAGATTTATCTGTCTGATCCTCTGGGTGTAAACATGGGTGATGCGCTATTAAAACCTTTTGGTGGGCTACAAGAGTTTTGGATGAAGCTAATAGTACTTTTGTGGCCCCTTCATCCATGTCTGCGTTTATCAACAGGATGAATGTCAAATTAAAATTCTGGTGGCCCCCAAATCTTTTTTAATGGTGGCCGTTCAGTCACCATTCACCACCGTGGCATAGCCCACTTGATATTTGGATCTACTTTATTTTTAAGCTCACGTCTTAAAATAATCTAACAATACCTGTGGACAACATGGATACGGTACACATGGATTACCATGGCCCCCACAGTCAAAATCCACTGACCTTGACTGAACCGTACCCACCATTAACAGCGTTAAAAAAATTTTAAAAAAAAAAACCGTATCAATCCGCTTCCGTGGAGCCCTTAGCTCCATAATCATATCCGTTGATATGATGGGCCGCAGCATAAACCCTGAAATCTCGGGTAGAAATTAACATTCGAAGGGTCATTTGATGCTCCCTCCGGCAGAAGGTCATACTCCGCATGCACGCATGCATTAGTTGTAAAGTATATTTATCTACCTTAAAATAGATCACCTAAAGGCTAAGTGTACTGAGTAAACTCTGTGGGGGTCCACTGTCACTTATGTATTTTATCCACTCCGTCCATTCATTTTACCGGATAATTTTAGGGTTTGAGCCCAAAAATGAAACATATTCAAAGCTAATGGACCACACCATAGGAAACAGTGTGAATTGAATGCCTACCATTGAAAAATTCTTGGGGCCACATAAATTTTGGATCAAGCTGATATTTATGTTTTCCCTTCACACATATTTGTGCGATCTTATGATCAGGTGCCCTAGAAAGGTTTCAACGGTGGAAATCATTATTCCCACTCTTTCCCATGCTGTGGTCCACTTGAACTTTGGATATGCTGGGCTCAACCCCTAAAATGATCAGGAAAAATCGGATGAACAGACTGGATAAACCACATACATTCCAGGTGGCCCAACAGAGCCCGTGCAACACGAAGCTCTGTGGAGGTTACTGTGGAGCCTGTGTCACATCCACTCCGTCCATCAGTTTCGCCGGCTCCTGTGAAGACGTGAGCCCAAGGATAACAAAATTAAGTGGGCCACACCACATGAACAAAAGTGAAGAGAAGCCCACCATTGAAACCTTATTAGGGCCCACCAAATTCTGGATCAGCCTAACATTTCGTTTTCCCTTCATCTTGGTAGGACTAACCTTATGAACGGATTAGATGGAATATAAACATCATGGGCCCTGAGAATATTTCAATGGTGGTCATCTCCAATCCATCGCACTTATCCCTGTGGTGTGGCCCACTTGAAATTTACATCGGGCTGATTGTTTTGGCTCCCATCCTAACATGATCTAGCACAACTGATAGACGAAGTTGATGTTACACAAAAGTCACAGTGGGCCCCGCATGTATAAGGGTCGGTATCTTCCAATCTAACCGATCTCCAGCGAATGCTGTTAATGCTAAAATCTGATTCACCCTTTGCTGAGCTCTGAGCATTTGAACCGAGCCCCATTAGCCTGTACAAGAGAAGGACAAAGAAGACCTGACTAGATCAGGGGACTCTCCAATGTCAGAGTCAGGCTAGGAAACTGTCTAAGTAGCATAGGCTTAGGGTATCTGATATTGCGTAGATGTTCTTTTGCGTAGATGTTCTTGTGTATTCGATAGCTATTTATATCTTTCAATTGGAGCGAACGTGTCCGGCATTCTCGGCATGATCCTTGCCGTTGAGTGAGAATTATGCCTGCGCTGATGTTGGTTATTACCCAGAGATCGTGCGCCAGATGCTGCAGATGTTGCTCCAGATATTTGTTATCGGGTTTAATTTCTTAGCGTAATCATCGATCAATCCTTCAGCCGAGTCGGCCCTTACCATCTGAGTCAGCAATTGGGTTATCTTTAGTTGCTTGCTGACAAAGGATCGGATGCAGTGATCAGACAGGACGAATGATGGGCTCTTCCAAGTTCCAGGTCGATTTCAGAACCCCATGAGAGAACTTGGAAACTCAACCTTAATTGTTATCCGTCCAAGACTCTGCTCGTCGACTTCTCCAAGTCGACCTTTGTCGAGTTCAGCTCGGATTTTCCCATAACAAATACCAAATCTACAGTAGGTCCCATCGGATCAACGGCTTGGATCAGGAAAAGTTGGCCCCACATGTACGATCCTACAATTCCTCAATCGGTATTGTAGGCGTAGCCGAGTTGTTGAATGTCTCGAGAGATGGGAAATACACATGAAAAAGATATCGTACTTGCGAGACTATGATAAAAGTGGTGGGCCATCCCAACGGCCTGCGCGACTCCAGCGATTAAAAACCCCATGTGGAGACCATGTGAGCCCTTTTTTGCAAAGCCAGCCCTCCTCCATTTTTTTTCATGTGCCCCCACCAGCGTCACCATGTTTTCCGGATCCTGCCAATCTCCCTTTCCATCATCAGCCCTTGAATTTATATAAAAACAGCAGCCCGTGGGACCCACTACCAGAGGACATGCATAGGGTACTCTGGTCTTCGGTTTGGGTAAGTGGGCCTTGTTGTTAAGTGATCTGGACTGTTGATCTATCGGGTCCTCTCTGTGGATGGACCATGCACCGAAAACAATTCTAGTTTTAGATATGCGCCTGATGAATTGACGGTTAAAAAGCGAAATACAGCAATGGTCCACTTTCCACCGAGGAAAGGCCCAAGATGGCCGGCTGGGATCTTCTAATCTGAATGATTTTTGGTGCATGGTCTATCCATAATGAGACCTGACAGACCAATGGCATGGATCATTAAACCATGGCCCCGCTTGTCCAATCTGAAAAAAAAAATAAAAAAATAAAAAATAAAAAAAAACAAAATCATAGAATTTTTTTTTAAAAAAAAATAGGGAAAAAAAGAAAAACACTATCATTTGAGGAAATATACAATGCTCAGCTGAGCTTTTGCTTGGGCCAGAACACTCTACATGTGGGGCCCACCTTACGTGATACGAATCTTTGATTTCGTTAATATGAAGGTGGATGGGGTACATATAAAAAGTCCACGCTCATCAGATGATATTAATTGTCTGAGTTGGTCCCCAATAGATCTGGACCGCTTGTTGTAGTTGCCCGTATTCATCGATTGGTTAGGATCATCTGAAAGGGGAGATATTTGGGCATTGCATGTTGCACGGTGGAGACTACCATATCAATTACTTCACGGAAAGGCAGCTCCCACCCTTGATGGAGCATGACATAGTAGGAAAAAAAAAGTTCCTTCGTATTGGTTGTGAAAGTTCACATACAGCCGTCTTTCCCACCAGAATGTCATGTGTACACAACATCCAAGCCGTGCAAAAGATGACCCCATCATGTAGATCACTTGACATAAAAGCATAACTGATCCGATGATTAGGTGGGCCATACATTTAAGTTGAGACCATCCGATCTGCGTTCATTTGATTGTGTGTCCCGCAGGATAATTGGATGAGCCCAATTTTTAAACTCAGTGACCATCATGGTGTGGCCTACCTTTTTCACGGTTCTGATTTTCTACTCAAGTGGTACGTGCGAGGAAGAAGGGTCTGAAAGTGAAAAGTTGGCATCCAGATGGAATGATTCTAGCGTGAACGTTTTCTCCGTATTGTATTGCCCTTGGTTTAGACCCGTGTATCATGTTGATCGGTGGGAGTTGCTGTTGGTCGGATCATCAGCTGGCGGGGACCACCTGATACACGGCTCGGATGTCTTACACACGTGCCAAGTTGGCACGTGAGCCGTTGTACTGGTTGTGGAGGGGTATGTGGGGGGCCTTGAAGACCAATACCCCATTTACTACGAGGTACGAGGAATTACAGGCAGGACTCTTTGAGTTTCATCACACGTGTAATTGGCTAGTGACACTATTACATAAATGTGGGCCCATGATTAGATGATCAAGACCTCGATTAGATGGGCCACACACCATGGATGCAGGGTGCCCAAAGGTCTCCCAGCCTGGAAGATCCTAACCCTTTGATCACTGGCCTACAAATCAAAGTTTTAAAAAATAAACACCGATGGTTCAGACTTACTGAAAAATAGTCTAGATTTGGATGATTTAGGATCCTCCAACCGTAAAACCTTTTTTGTACCATCCCTAATCGATGGTGGGCCTGATCAGACCAACGCTCTGGATCACTAAAAAGGGGCCACAAATTTAGAGAATTCAACACAGCCTTCTAGGCATTTGGACCCTACAATACTCGGAACCGACGCCTCGATTCTTAGGTTTGCAAAAATGTTACCACTTAAATGCTGATACATTTTCTACACATAGTATGGTGGTGGGCCACCCAAGCCATGTGCATGCATGTGGTGTGTCTGTTCTGTCAATGGCCCACCTCCCTTCTACACTGCGCAAATAAATGAGTTTTCTTCACATTCTCTTGTGATTTTCACTCCCTTCTCCTTTCCTCCTTTTTCTTCGGGCATCTAATTCTTTGGCAGATCCTTCATACCCTTCTCTGCAGCTCCCCTCCACTCCTCCTTTGTACTTTCCTCTCTCTCTCTCTCTCTCTGGCCCTGCTGATGCATTTTTTTTTCTTTGAGCAATACCCATTTCATATGAATTGCAGTTTCTCCATCTTTTGTTTTCATGACCATCTCTTGAGACTACACTAATAAATGACCCACATTCCATGCTTTTGAACAAAAACCTTTCCATCTAGTTTTAAGTCTCTCTCTCTCTCTCTCTCTCTCTCTCTCTCTCTTTCTGATGCACATTTCATGTTTTTGAGCAATACCCATTTCATATAAATAAATGCCTCACATTCCATGCTTATGAACAAAACCTATTTCAAATCAAGACCTCTCTTTCCTCATAGTTGTGGGGCTCTCTCTCAAGATCATACTAGAAAGAATCATACATACCCATTTCATATCAAAAGCTTCCGTCCCCTCTCCATTTCTTTTGGGCACCCTCTTTATATTAGGCTACTAAATATTACACATTCCATGCTTTCGAACAATACCCATTTCAAATCAAAAGCTTCCACCCTCTCTCTCCTTTGTTTTTGGTACACTCTTTAGGTCAGACTACTAAATGTTACACATCCCATGCTTTTGATCAAAACCCATAATCAAAAGATTTTCTTTTTTCCCTTCAAGGCATTTCGTTTCTCTTCCTTTTCTCATCCACACAACCATGCAAGCTTCAAATTCATTCAAGAGTCTTTTCCTCAAGAAATTTCTATTGGGTCTCCAACAAGGTGATCTTTCATCCAAGAACATGAGCTTTCTAGAGAGGAAAAATGCTATCAAGCTATCATCAGACATTGCGCTGGCGTCTGCGCGTGACGGAGTGAAATGGAGCCGTGCACTCATCGCAAATATCTCCAAACATGAAAAGAACAAGATCCTTGTGCAAAAAATCTTGGGTGTCGAGTTCGACTGCGTAACAAAGCCGTACTACGGGTCTCCTATGTGCAAAAGGGTGAAGAGCAAGATGATCTTAAGGAAAAGCTGTGCGACATGCAGGATAAGGAAGCGTGCACCACGCCGAATTCTAGCAAGTGCCCTTGCTAAGAGAATGGTGAGCAAGAGGACCCAAATGCTGAAAAGTCTCATACCGGGTGGAGAGTTCATGGATGAGTTCTCGTTGTTGGTCGAAGGCATCGACTATATTCACTCACTACGGGCTCAAGTTGAAGTAATGCAGCGGCTTGCAAACACCTTTGAGCTGTTGAATCGCAAGTAAGGTTATATAGCACTAATCTACATTGCCATTTTTAGCTATGTGAAGGAGAGACAGAAAAATGGAAAAGAAGAAGAAGAAGAAGAAGAAGCGTCATAGGAACAAATCCTACTATGAGATGGTATCTTTCAAGCATGTACAAATGAAATGAAACATATTGAAGCTTAGCTTTTATTTCCTACTCTTTTTATCTTCCATGGTGACTCATTCAACTTCTAAAGTTTTCAAATGTTTATGCTTTTGGGCTTAAATTCTCCGCATTTTGCTCTCTCTCTCTCTCTCTCTCTCTCTCTCTCTCTCTCTCTCTCTCTCTCTCTCTCTCGGTTTACTATGTACAGCAATGAGAGAATATGAGAAAGAAAGGTAGTTTAACCCTAACATCTCCTAGCAATGAAATAAAGGCATTGAATGGGCCACACTGTGGAGGCATTCTAGACTTGAATTTTATTTTATTTTTTTCAATTGGGTGAGAGCATATGGTTTATAAGGAATAAAGGTGGATGGGAGGAAATGGGGAAAGCACACTACAAATACAAGGCCACAATCACGCCAAGATATAAAACATGAACACTACATTGAAAGCAATTCATTGTCTGCCTTTTGAAGCACCATCAGATGTATATGAGCTGTTGTCTTTTCTTAATTTGGTGAAGAAATGAGAGATGACTTTGGACTACATGTTATGGAATGGCCCTAACTGCATCCCACTCGCACATTTGAATATTTTGTAGAAGATAGAGACAACAACATGTTGTTTGATGATTTCTAATGTCATGAAAGGAATTTCCATACTCAAAAGATGAGGGTATATGATCACAAAATAGGTATACTACATACAAGGCAAGAAGGGAAAAAAAAGAAGAAGAAGAAAAAAGATGGGTGAGGAATGCCTTTACAAGATTTACTGTAGTAATAATAATAATAATAATAATAATAAATAATAAATAAATAAATAAATAAACAAATAAATCTAAGCCTTCTTGCCTTCCAAAACTTTTTCTTGCCTTCTAAAAGAATTTCATTGATCTAGATCACGACTTGATGAGATCTATGCAATGAAATTGTCTGTGATTAATAGTTCGAATCTCCTTCAATAATGATATATATATATATATATATATATATATATATATATATATATATATATATATTCGAAATATCAAATGGATTTTGGTATATATGATAATATTCTACTGATATTAGTGGGCCTCACATTTTTTCAAGATGCCTAAAATTTTGACCTGTCTTATTCTAATCAGTATTGCATATATGTGTGCAATATCTTTACATGTGTGTGTGCAGCTTGTTTGTACATATGCGTGCATTTTCATAATTAATCCATTAATCACATTGATCATGGATTCACTATAATGATTGGATCCATCATCAATGTTGATGATCAACAATGATGGTAAACGTTGATGATAAGAGCCATCAACAACATGTGATGGTAAATGTTGATGATCAGAGCCATCAACAACGGGTGATGGTCAACGCTGATGATCGGATCGACATCAATGGTGATGATCGGTCTTATTAGTAAGATTTCCATTAGGTTTTCATGAATTCTTATGTAGAAAATTAAAGCGATAGAAATGCTTGATGTATTTATGATCACTATCATTTTATCATTAAAATTGTAAAAATCTAATGTTATGAGTATTCCCTTTTAATTGAGAATGCGCATAACCTTTTTTTTAAAAAAAATTGGTTACAAGTTAGTACACACAACCTACTCAGGTTGTGCATTACCTGAGTAAAAGCTCATCTTAACTCTTTTTATAGATGTACCCATGATGGAGGTTGGCATATGTTACATAAATAAACGTTGTAAAAGTAGTTCGTTCATCTTATTTTTGAGAACTTGATGATTCTGCGTTGTTCACTTCAGGTATGGGGATTTTTAGGTCCCATTTAGGATGTATTATTATTTCTGTGGCAAGAAGATTTGCATAACATGTAAAAATGCTAATGAACAGTGGCAATACATTATGATCGTAGCTATATAGTGATCCTTTTACAATGTAACACCCTGATCCATAGCTCAATGGTAGATTGAGTGAAAGATGCCCTGTTTCAACACTTAGGTCTTGGTATCAATTTCCTAGTGAGGATGGCTAATGGTGAAGTGTGAACTGACAATGGGTGTACTAATCAAAAAAAAAAAAAATTAATTAAAAAATTAAAAAAATTAAAAAAAATATCCTTTGACAATGTATAAATGGCCACCAAAACTTTAGTTGTTGAGTAACTTAAGGCTTAAAAGTTCTATGGCAACAACTGTGACGACTGATTTCATATTGTGAGAATCCTCTTAGATGAGGATATAATATATCAATAATCTAGAAGTAGCGGAATTAGAACCTACTTTAGATGGAAACTTAATTAGTTGACTATATGACTATGATGAACCATCACAATAAATGCTGGAGGAGAATCATTTTTCGAACATGATACTGTTTAACGGCCTATTTTAATTGTGTTTATGACACAGGGCGTACTTAGGAGCTTGGACTGAAAAAGGGTACTAAAAGCATGAATTTGACACTCATAAATCACCACGCAAGGGACGGACTCCAAGAGACTGAGATCGAAGAATTTACACGTCAGAGATCTGAGAAAATCAAGTCAGTCACATTAAAGAGGCTTGAAAATTATCCAGAATGCGAGATCATAAGGTTTCCACCATCTGATTGGCTTGAAATTTTATATATGGCCTGAGAACCATAAATTAACCATACATGTAAAATTTTAGTCATTGGATCTTTGTGAACATAGCCCAATGGACAGATCATCCCATAAAGCATCAATCTGGGGCCCATCTGATATCTGGATATGCGAAAATTTTGGTCTCAACCGTTAAAATTGGATGGAAAAATGGATGAATAGTACAGATTTCACACTATCATCACAGTGGGGCCCATTATTATCACGACAGTGCACCAAACTGTGTGCACCAACATTGCACCGGGTTGTAAAACCGGTCAAAAGGCATTTGACCTTGAATTCCCACCAAAAGAGGGCCTTCTTCCTTTTCTTTTGTTCTTTGAACAGAGACCAACCGCTGGACGATGGGTGGGCCACCAAGATCGATCCAAAGAATAGATCGGAACCGTCCATTTGAAGCAGGAGGGTCTACCGACCAAAATAGACCCAGTCTTGTCGGAAACAGACCAGGAATCGTCCCCAATCTTCTACTACGTCCAAGCCAGCGCAGTGAATATGATTCGATGGGCCACATCGAACTCAGATCGAAAATCTCTCCCTTTGCGTTAGATCTTCGTGGGGAAACTAACGGACGGAGTGGATTTCTTAGACACCGAAGGGTGTAGGCCCCACCAATAGCACAACGCAGGATGTGCAGGCCCTGTTTTTTCTTTTTCACGCATATGACCTGCAGTCGATCCAGGTGGGCCACCATCATTGATCGGATGGCTAATGCAGACCATCTATTTTGAAGATCGTCGAAAACTGTCCTAGGGGATGTTAATTCTTTGGATAGAAAAGCAAGGAAGAAGGAGTTCTCGGCGCTGTCTTCTGGCTGCGAAACATGCTGCGCTGCCAGCTGCGTAAACAAACTTCTGTGCGAATTCACACCGCCTCTAGCTGTGCGTAAACAGCACCAACGTCACCTCTTTAGCACCGACTCCATCAGCCTATAAAAGAAAAGAAGAGAGAGAGTTAATTCATCCAAGGATCCAGGGTAGCCGTGGAGGCCGGGCACCGGCTATGGTGTTTTCCTCCTTTTCTTCCTTTTCTTTAATCTTTGCTTAGTTTATTTTTTTAGAGATTTTAGTTTGAACATGTATGTGACAAAAACTTGTTCAAACCCCAAGTATAGGGTTATGATGTAGTAATAAACTTGGTAAGACCGAGGTCGATTCCACGGGGACTGAACTTTGTACGTATTCTGAAAATAACTCAAACTAGAACTAAGATAAGATGAAATCTAAATCAACTAAATATGAGGGAATAATGGTGAAATAGGAAACTAAAATTTGTGAAAATCAAAGGTAGGAAACTAGGGATTCAGAGGATTGATCAGGGAGATCTACGCTTAATTCATGAACTCAACTAGACTTCTAGTCCCATCTTCGAAGATATATCACTAAAGCTTAATCTGAACTTTCTTCGATCTAGTTTTCAAAGAGCTGAGAGGTATGAGAATTAGAATGGATTCTATCACAAAATCATACCCATGAGACAAAGCAAACAATAGAATTTAGCTAATCCATACCTAATCTAGGGAATGTATGAATGTTGGGAAAGATTTTATCATCCAACTATGCCTAGGAGACGATGGTGAATAACAGGGTGCCCAAATTCATAAACTCTATAATGCTAAGAACATGCTCAAAGCTATTGCAGATCCATTGTAATTTAAGTCACAACAAACCATTAAAAACTGAAAGCTTTCCTATAATCAAACCAAAATCAATGGGAGTTCCATAAACATGAATCAAACTATAGAAAGTAACCCATTATGCTACAAGCTTCACCTCTTAGCCCCGGCTAAGAGGTTTAGCTTGTCATAGACATGTTCAAATTAAAATCTCTAAAAAATAAACTAAGCAAAGATTAAAGAAAAGGAAGAAAAGGAGGAAAACACCATAGCCGGCTGCCCTTCTCTCTCTCTCCTCTTTGTCTTCACGTGTGCACGACCTCCATGGCTACCCTAGATACTTGGATGAATTAGCTCTCTCTCTCTCTCTCTTCTCTTCTTTTATAGGTTGATGGAGTCAGTGCTGAAGAGGTGATGTTGGTGCTGTTTATGCATAGCTAGAGGCGGTGGGAATTCACACGGAAGTTTGTTTACGCAGCTGGTAGTGCAGCATGTTTCGCAGCCAGAGGACAGCGCCGAGAACTCCTTCTTCCTTGCTTTTCTATCCAAATAATTAACGTCCCCTGGGACAGTTTTCGACGATCTTCAAGATGGATGGTTTGGATTAGCCATCCGATCAATGATGGTGGCTCACCTGGATCAACTGCAGGTCATATGCGCGAAAAAAGAAAAACAAGGCCTGTGCATCTTGCGTTGTGCTGTTGGTGGGGCCCACACCCTTTGGTGTCTAAGAAATCCACTCCATCCATTAGTTTCCCCACGAAGATCTGATCCAGAGGGAGAATTCTCGATCTGAGTTCGGTGTGGCCCATCGAATTAGATTCACTGCACTAGCTTGGACGTAGTAAAAGATTGGGGATGATTCCTGGTCTGTTTTCGACGAGACTAGGTCGGTTTTAGTCGGTAGACCCTCCTGCTTCAAATGGACGGTTCCAATTTATTCTTTGGATCGATCTTGATGGCTCACCCATCGTCCAGCGGTTGGTCTCTGTTCAAAGAACGAAAGAAGAGGAAGAAGCCCCTATTTCGGTGGGATTTCACGGTCAAACGCGTTTTGATCGGTTTTACAACCCAGTGCAACATCGATCCACACAGTTTGGTTCACTGACGTGATAAGAATGGGCCCCACTGTGATGCTAGTGTGAAATCTGTACCGTTCATCCATTTTTCCATCCAATTTGAAGGGTTAAGACCAAAATTGACGCATATCCAAAGATCAGATGGGCCCTAGATTGATTATTTATGGGCTGATCTCTCCATTAGGCTACTTACAGAAAGATTCAATGGCTGAAATTTTATGTGTACGGTTAATTATGGTCCTCAGGCCATATATAAAGTTTCAAGCCAATCGGATGGTGGGAATCCTGTGATCTCTCATTTTGGATGATTTTCAGGCCTCTTTAATGTGACTGACTTAATTTTATCGGATCTTTGGCATGTAAATTCTTCGATCTCGGTCCGCTGACCATCCCTTGCCTTGGTGATTTATGAGCATCAAATCCATGCTTTTAGTACCCTTTTTTAGTCCAAGCTTCTAAGTACGCCCTGCGTCACAAACACGATTAAAATAGGCCATTAAACAGTATTATGTTCGCAAAATTGAGTAATAATTGGGGTCTAATATGAAATATTTGACCCTCAAAACAACTCCCAACTAGCATTTTACTAGTCTCGAGTAAAGTATGCAAAAAATAAATTAAGAACTATATGATAATTTCTATTAACCCAAGTGATTTTGAATAACAATCCAGATACTAGAAGTCTAAGATTCGTGAATGTTGGGCAGTACCTTCTCCTGGACTCAAGCGCACGGTAAACTTTACAATCAAGTTCAAAACAATAATCCATTAATTAGAACAATTCTAAACATTGAGTTCCATGAGTGTATAGTGAAATCTCAGCTTATCATTAGGGTTCACCTCTCTATATCATGATGTCATTGGTACCCAACAAGAGCATTCAGGATAACTAAAACCTAAACCAAACTTGCCCCATTCTTCTAGCTTTTGATGACTTTTCCTCTATATCAACTTTTTAAGAGTAACGCCGAGGAGGGGAATCGAATCCTCACCTATAGGGAGCAAACCTATGGTGAAGACCGTACACCCAACCCTTTCCACATATCATCCATGGGGAATTAAATCCACACCTATAGGGAGAAAACCTATGGTGAAGATCATTTACCCAATCCTTTCCAAAGGTAGCTATTTTTTAAGCTGGGTATTTTATTTTTCTTCAGTTGATCATAACGGGCAAATTTTCCAGGCTAGTTCCTTACATGCTTAGTGATTACCAA
Source organism: Magnolia sinica (assembly GCF_029962835.1). NCBI lineage: Eukaryota > Viridiplantae > Streptophyta > Magnoliopsida > Magnoliales > Magnoliaceae > Magnolia > Magnolia sinica. Next base: position 10,418,641 of record NC_080581.1, read on the forward strand.
GTTAACCCTTCAAAATCGAACTGAAACCTTAATGTGTAAGCGAGATGTGACATGTGAAAGCATGATTCAATAAATGTTTAAAACTTCTAATCATGGATTGATAATTCGAACTCAACTGTGGAATCTATCAGACAGCTAAATCCAAGAGATGTAAATCCCCAACACGCCGCATCTTATAATTCTAAATCAATGATGGCAGTCAAAATCACTTCGAATGCACAAGAATTTTCAGAAAAATTTTAAATATTTTCACAAATTTTGCTCAAAACTAGAAAATACTGATTAAGTAACGTAATTTCCCACCCTCAACCTAAAATCTACATTATCCTCAATGTAAAGGAAATAAGCATGCAATGCACATGGGACAATGAAAGTAAAAGAGAAGTGATGGAAAGATAGTACCTGACGAGGTAATTGAACAACCTTTCCAAAGGGATATCAGCGTGAGAGCGAGTTAGCACAAGAGTGAAACCACCGAAAGCAACCTATCCTAAAACAACTTAGAAAGCAAATTAACCTAACGACATAAAGCCAACTGTCCTAGAATAGCATAAAGCAAACTACCCTAGTCCTATGAAAGTAGAGGAAAAGCTACTCAATCATGCCGTAAGGTTCCTCTTCCGGCCAATAACTGGATAAATTTCTCAGTAGGTTTCTCAACAGGATCATTCAAAAACTCTTTTTACAATAGGCTTGGATGCCTTGGAGTATGAATGTCCAGAGAAACTTATATAACTTAGTAAAAAATTTTGGTTGATTCGCCTGAGGTATCTAAAGTATATATGATCTACCTGTGTCAGAAAAAGTTTCAAAGTTAGTATCTCATGGTGAATCAGAGACTACAGGTAGATAAAATTCAGAAAAATTTTCAGAAAATGATGTAGTCTCAACACATTCTAAAGTTTCAAACTCTGGTTCAATTCTTAGCTCCTTTTTTTAATGGTAAGCGCTTAAGATCTATGGAGGGAAAGATTTCAGAGTAAGGGTTCCCTTGGTCCGTGACAACCATCGAAGTATCACTACCAAAAAACAGGGCGAATCCGACGGCTCAAAACCGTCAGCATTGACCTTCTCCGACGGCTTCTAGCCGTCGGACGGGCCGTCGGGAAAAGGGGCGTGGGCGTTGCTCGCCGACGGATTATAGCCATCGGCGTTTCCGACAGCTAAAACCGTTGGTGTTTCCGACGGCAAGGACAACAGTTTTAGCCGTCGGCGTCTACGACGGCTAGAACCGTCGGTATTTCCGTCTGATATGGAGGACAGAAAAAACCGTCGGTATTTTCGACGGCGAAAAGCCGTCGGTGTTTCTCATAAAAAAATAATAATAATAATAATTAATTGCCTAATCGATGCACATCAAAAACTAGATGATCCTAACCATTCTGATGGCATTTCAAACGCATTCATAAAAACATAGTACTACAAGCAACAAAATATAAACTAAAGCACAACAGAAATTAAAGATGATCCTAACCATTCCAAATGCATTTCATTGGACAAATACACAAGTAATGTTACTAATTGCAGACGAGAAACATATCACCTTTTTTTTATGTTGTTCAGGGATTAATCTTCGAGTATCACTGCAGTAAGCCACGACAAAAACTTAAACCTTCTTGAACAACTTAAGAACGATGGTCCCTGACTGCAAAAGGCTGCTATTCCAGCCTGACAATGGTCTGCAACCCGAATCTTATACAAGGCAATGACACACATGCTAACTTAACTGGTTCAAGCTTAAAACTATAGCTAGGTCACTACACCACTATGTGCTTGCATAATATGTGAAACCCAAAATAACAAAAATTATGCAAAACATAATAAGAGCACTTGTATATGAAACACTAGTCATCCCAACTGCCATTTGCCACCACACCGCCTCTGGGTTTTCTATTTGTCAAGCTCATGTGAAGTTATCTAATAGTTTCATCCCAACATGCAGACCCAAGTGTAGAAAAAGATCCAGCTCAGCCTACACAGTTTATCCAAAATGACCAAAGACTTCTTCACAAGAAATACTGTGAATACAGATTCAAGGATAACAATAGGAAGGAATAGTAAAGTACCCCTTGCATCTTCCCAATATCCTTTGTTCGGAAATACAATCAACTAATCTTTACAAATCTGGATACTATCCTATATATATATATATAACCCTTACAGCTGCACGTTTGAAACCCTCTTGTTTAAAAAGCATTCCTCACATCTTCATGGTCAAAGGTAACATTTGCTTTTCCAGACATTTAAAGATAATTGATCTGTCCATCAAGTCTCACAAGATTGGCAAGGATTGATGTATAATAAATCCAGACCACCAGCTACTGCAACAATGATTTCATCCAAAATCTTCTTCTTCTTCTTTTTGAGAAGCGATAATTTCATTAAAAGGCAAAAAGCCAATATGTACAAAAGAATATTAGAAACCAGTAAACAAAACACTACTTGCACCCCCACAGAAGTTGAATCAAACTATTCGACCCTACCTCCCATTCGATAACAATAGATTTAGACCTCCTAAAAAACATAAATTGCTTTCTCGCTCTTGTTCTTGAAACATCAGCCATTTCCTTCTAGCCATAGTGCCCAAAGACCCACTAGACAAGTCAGCCGCCATGTCTTTTTCTCTGAATTCCCTATGACCCCTCCATGCCAAGATAGCAGAAAATCGTCTATAGTGGCCGGGAGCACCCATAGTACCCCAAAAAACTGAAAGAAACAGTTCCAAACCTCCCTTGCAAAAGGACATAGTAGGAACAAATGATTCACTGATTCCACATCTTGGAGACAAAGAAGACATACATTTGGAAGAACCATATTTCTCTTACGAAAATCATCAATTGTTAGCACCTTGTTCCTTCCAACTAGCCATCCAAAAACCACTACCTTCAACGGAGCCCCATATTGACATACATATGTTGTCGAAGATATCTAAATGTTTCCCTCACCCTCAGTTAGAGATCGATACAACGATTTAACTGAAAATTTTCCTACTTTATTTTTTAACCATCTTAGCGAATCCGTGCTTGAAGAAACCGGAGAAGCCTTTGCCAAAAGTTGGAGAAGCCTAGTAAAATCTTCAAATTCATCCAAAATCACCTTTACAAACATCAAATTAGTATTATTTGGGTTCTTATTGTTTAGGATACAGTTAAAATCAAACTCTTTATTGAAAGACTATGCTGTCTCTATCATCACCGCAGTCATCATCATTGCCTTGTCACAGCCATATCATGTTTCACCAATCATTACAAAGACAGACTGTGTTCTATTAAATACAAACACTAAGTTTTATTAGTAATAAAAAAAAATTAGCAAAGCAATACATACACGTAATTACAAGATCAGATTTCTGAGATTCACTAAATTTAAACAAAAAATTATTATTATTTAACAAAAAAAAAAAAGAAGCAAAGCAACACGCACAAACACTAGGGGAAAGCATTGAGTCCACAGTTCAATGGTTATGGATCAGTGCAAATGACATAGTTTTGATTGACGAAATAAGAGGGTAAATGCAAAGCCAAAAGGGAACATAGAAAGTACATGACTGGAAATAATAAGTTGGTTGAAGTTGTAGGCTACAAAGGGGCAAGGGCACAAACCAAAAGAACATGGTTGGAGGCAGTAAGAAAGGGTTTGATGACCTGTGGTTAACTGAGGCTAAGGTCCTTGATAAAGTGGAATGCCAGAACGGGATTCGTATAATCCGATCCCAATTAGTTGGGAGCAGGCTTTGATGATGCGCAAAGCGCGCGCGTGCAAACACAAAATAACACTTAAAAGTAAGTTAATGACGAGAAAGAACGGTTGCTCCAAAAAAAGGTCTTGTCACACCACCCCCATTATGTTCTTGACCCTGTTTGCTGCTGGGTATACAATGGAAGGAAACCTCCACGAGAGATTTGTCACAGACATCCTTTGCAAATCTACATGAGAGAGGACATCATCATTCACCTAGTGGAATAAAGAAATTTGCCTTCAACATGTTCAACATGAAGGGAGTGAAGATGGGAAAAATAAAATAAAATCTAAAACTCGATCCAGCAATTAAGAAAGCACAGCCTCATTAGAGCTTTTGACACCTAACAGGCCAGCACGGGCCATCCTCAACTGATTTCCAATAAATGTGAATAATGAGGACCCAGATTGCCATTGAGCTTCCATCACCCTGGTACTCTTCATTTGAACCCAAGTGAAAACCCCAGCTACAATCTCCATTGATGCAAACAGCCCCCATAGGCAAGTGAATACCCCAAACACAATTCCTTGATGCAAACAACTCTCACAGGCAATGCACATTGTACACAAATGAACATTAGAAACAATCCAAACACAGTTGCTCAGATATTTCTATAATTTAACCAAACAGTGCATATAAAGCTCTGGAAAATAAGCCATTGTTTAACAGCAAACCAAATTCAAATGGTTTTGAAAGCTTTAGTTTAAGACTGTCAGACAAGAACAAAACTACCTACAGAAGGGTGAATGAATATATATTATCTCAAAAACGCTCACCTGCATCTGTAAGACAGCCCTGTGAATCCTGTAAAATGCAATGCAATCCTAACCTCTGATTCGTGGATGCTTGTTTGTGGAAAAGGACTATAAAATCAGTCGAAACATTTACTTACATTAAAACTAGTCAATGATAAAGTAGGAGGAAGTATAAGCCATTGTTTAACAGCAAACCAAATTCAAATAAAGCTCTGGAAAATAAGCCATTGTTTAACAGCAAACCAAATTCAAATGCTTTTGAAAGCTTTAGTTTAAGACTGTCAGACAAGAACAAAACTACCTACAGAAGGGTGAATGAATATACATTATCTCAAAAACGCTCACCTGCGTCTGTAAGACAGCCTGTGAATCCTGTAATTGAGCAATCCTAACCTCTGATTCGTGGATGCTTGTTTGTGGAAAAGGACTATAAAATCAGTTGAAGCATTTACTTACATTAAAACTAGTCAATGATATAAAGCAGGAGGAAGTATAAGTTCCTATCCATTTGGTTGAAGTGTTCTTCTACCAGCATTCTATGCAAGTAGATATGGTCTACTGCACATCCTAATCTGTCAATCAATGTCCTACAAAAGACGGACAAAAATGTCACTCTTGTACTCTTGCTCCAATGTAGTGGGAAATGTAAATGGAGAACCAAGAGCAACCGACCATCCAAGGGCCACGTCTGTAGCTCTACCATCAACATCCTGCACAACAAGATACAAGATGTCAGACACCATGTTGCTAAAATAATACCCAAGCTAACACCGTGGTACAGTTGATTGGTTGTGACAAAACATTAGGAATGCACATGGCAAAACTGACCTGATGGACGGCTTGGAGCTAGAGCATGTGGCATCTTTTTGGGTGTGGTGATATGTGCAGATTGGTCGTGATCCACGTGTGGAAATGGCATACCTCGCATATCAAAATGACCCTGTACAATAGGACCACCCACATAACATCAGTTTGTTTGGCTTACTTATGGAAGAGTCCCACTATGTGGGGCCAATCATAGACACCTGCAGCACTTTTCTTTTAAAAATCAAAGACAATTCCCCATGTCATCTCTCAACCTAGAAGTATTGATTTAAGAATTGCTAAGACAATAATCGGTTTTTCTTTCCTTTGTTCTTTTTCACTATGAACATAACAAAGGCCAATGCATGGTTGTAAGATTAGGAAAACAAACATCCAATTGAGCACTACCAATTCAAATTTATCATGGCCCGTACCAAAAAATTGAACTGTAAGATGAACCAGGGTACATATGATGGATACTTTTAGTATAGCATCTGGTGTAAAGTACTTATGTTTTGCATACCTTAGCCAATGATACTTGAATACTTCAGCCTATCATGTCTAGTACAGTAGGATACTAATACTGGTAATGGATACTCTAGGATATTAAGCATGCAGATTCTAGCTACGCTTCCATGGTAATAATGCAAAATTTACAGAAAACTGGAAGGACAATGCAAGGTGTCGATGAGTTCATTACAATGCCAGAGCTCAAAGGAATCTGGTGGGATGGTGTTTTGTAGATATAGCTTTATAAACAAGAGATAGATTACCAGTACATGCATATGAGGTTCTCCCATCCATATAGAAAAGATGCCCAAGATGAACCAGTAAACCTGCATTTTCAAATTTCGGTTAAATGACAAACCTTCTTAATGTAAAATGGAGGTACCTCACTAAATAGATTCTTTAATTGGACTTCATTTCATGCAAAGTTCAAAGAAATTTGAAAGAAGTTCATTATAGAACTTGGAAGATGTTGTCGTGGGAATGGTTGGTAGAGATCCATGTATAAATTAAGTCCATTGGATCTGTATTCTATAGCAAGTAATCATTTTGACCAGTTTGAAGTGCCAGGTGAAGCAGTAAGGAGAGTTTGCTTCATGGTATAAAGGCTCCTTCAAAACCTAATGATCTGGAGTATTTCAATTTTGGAGTTTTTTTTTTCAATAAATAAAAGATATCAAGGAGGGAATCACTCTAAACATGTGAATTGAACCATATTTGAAATGAAACCTTACCCATACCCTGTGAGGCTGAACGAACCAGCACTCTACACCTGTGCAGCACTCCCTCACAATTAAGAACTTCAGGAAGACAGTCTTGAGCTCGCTAAAAGATCTTTGTTAGTGCAATAAACATCCTTTCTTAAAGAAAAAAAACATGCAAAACATTAAAAAAAAAAATGTAGATTTTAGCGAGAACGTATCATGGGGTTTATTGACCCTTCCCTAGCCATTGGATTTGCTGTCATAGACTCCAATCCAGCCCCAATCCCTGTATTGAGAAGATTAAGAAAAATAAATAAAAAACAATAATAATAAAGATATGCTGGCTCTCATTTGAGCAAGTGAATGCAGGATGGTTGCATTTTATGCTGGTTTCCCTGGTATGCTTCCTTTTACATGGTCTATTTGGGAATAGTCGGTTTCTTTTTTTAACTTTATCATTTGTATTTACTATCTGTGTCAAACAGAAACTGTGCCTATATGAGATAAGGGGAGGACTAGTGGCCATCTGATTATGTAGCCATTAAAGCTGGATTTTATGACATAGGTATGCATGCATCCTATTGAGAGGCTTGCGACTCAGCAATCTCTGTTTGCTTCATCACCGTTGCCTGCAATACCAGAGATTCTGACAATCACCATATGAAATTATTCAACAGTATATCTTTGTACAACATGCTGTGTGTGCATCTGAAACTTACGTTCTTCATCTTCTCAAGGTCAAACATGATGGATTTGATAGCCTTAGAAATCTGCATTATCTGCACATTCAATCCATGTATGGTAGCCTTAGAAATCTGTTATAGGCTTAAAGGATAGTTCAGATCATTCGATTGATCTGTCTAACTGAAATAATGCAATTAGGAACAAAAAACACATCCGATTTTCCTTACCAAAGTATGATGGAACCACCAACCGCGCACAAAGTTAGGATGCTCGCAAATGTGAAACTGACCTCTTCATTCAAAGAAAAAGCTGAAGATGCCAAAACAGTTGAATAAATCATGAGAGTAAAAAAACCCTGCAAAAAACACATCCAAATTATGAGATATCCCAAATCAAAATCTAAACTTCCAAAATATTAATGAACAAAAATATTTACACATCTGTTTTCGGTGTAATGTTTGTAGACATGCAGAACCAACAGCAGTCGTGGAATAACGATGAAGGAACTTCCGTCAGGGTTGATCGCTTTCTCTAAAACAGCTGCCACAGATGATGATAATTCCCTATAGTTCTCTCTCTCTCTCTCTCTCTCTCTCTCTCTCTCTCTCTCCCCAAGTGCAAATAACACTAAAAGTAAAAATTATATATTACAAATCTTTCAATTCCTCAAGGGGAGGTTGAAATGCCAAACAAATATATCAAAGCATAAACGTGGGTGCTAAATCCATTCCATTCCATTCCATATATGTGGGTGTAATCTAATGTGAGTGATAAATGCATTCCATACCATTCCATATATGTGTGTGTAATCTGATGTGAGAGTTGAATACATTCCATTCCATAATATTCAGATAAGTGTCTATGTTACCGTATAGTTTGAAAATAAAAGTAAATTGTCTCAGTTTTTGTAATGTCTAATTATAAACATCATGGATAGATGGTTAGAAATAGCTTGGGCCAAATAACAAATCTTCCTACGCCGACCTCTCCAAGTGTATGATGATAACCATCTTCCTTCCACAACTCTACGTGCGAAGCTTTAATCTCGATCAAGACAACTCTAAAATTTCCTTCGCCTAGATCTGCTCCATGGACATGGGCAGTTGAATCAACTTCATGCACCTCACCACGAGCAACTACCCGTTTCTTCCAATCGCAAAGATCGCATCTCTTGCCAATATGTATCAAATCAGGCTACATGTACAAGTATAACATGTCATTAGTATTTTTAAATGGAGGTGCATATAATCATAAACATAAATTTCTAATAGAGAAACGCATACATACCAACAAGGCACGACTAGATTTATATGGAGGTATTGTTGGTGGATCCACAACCCCTTGTTCCCCTTGCTTTTCTACAATACAATTAAGCTTCATATGGAGGTCTACCAGGCTTTTCTTCATTTCACCTACTTCCTCCTTCAAATTATCTCGATCCCGCGTCACCATATTGAGCTTATCTATAATAGGGATTGTCTTCCTCAATGCAATCTTGCCTACATTTCCACCTATACCCCGCATGCGCCCTCTACTATCACTCCCAATTGACTATAATCAAAATTGCAAGTCGATTTATCAGAGAATGCGTAAGTATAAATAAACTCAAGTACTTGAAAGACAAGCATATATACCTGTGTAAGGGCATCATCTACATTGGTCATCTGAGATGTTGGATTACTACTCTGAATCGACTTTATTTTTTCCTATGACAACATCCAAAAGAAAAATTAGCAACTAAAAGACACGTTTAAAATTCATATGGATAATGACAGAATGTACGAGGGTTGCACTTACAAAGGCTTCGGGAAACTGTAATTTGTCATCCTTTGTTGTATGGGCTCTGATGTACACATCAGCCCTACCAACGTCGGCATCACTAGTAAGATTCCTCTCAATTGCCTTTTCCACATTACATACATGCCAAAACACATTATTAATGGAATTAAATGACTAATAATTTCAAATAATCATCATAAATATAGTAAGATATATATTTTAAGACATGTACCATCTGATGGCGTATAACAGCCATGCTACGCCGCCCAAGTGTAGAAGGGCCAACTTGTTTGGCCCGATTGGATGCATTTCTTGCACTTAATTCCTTAAATTCATTTGTATTACGTTGATCCACAAAGAGTATCCAATCCTCTATAGGCACACCAACGGGGGCTGGAGATGACTTCACAGCTGCAAGATCCTTGTCCTTAACATACTTTAAATGCAACTGGTTCTTGTAATTTCTCCAAGAGGTATTCACACGTTCACGAACGTAAGTTGTCATCGCATGTTGGTTATTCTGAAAATCATAACTACACTCCAAGCTTTCAATGACTCTCTGAAGGTGCTCCGGAGGCACCTGGCGAAAGTCTGTGTAGGTGATCGGGATGTGGGTGCGGGTGAGAACACCAATGCATGAATTGAATGTAACTTGATTTATATCCCCCGCATTCGGTTGCCCAAATTCATTAGTCGTAATGACCCTCTTCAATGAAGTCTTCTCATTTAATTCTCGACCTCGCGTAGGACCTCTCTTCCTAGACGATGAAGATGACAACCCGTCTGCATAAAATGGGAAATTAGCTACACACATGTTTCATCACCTCCAATATAAAAGAAAATTAAATGAGGTTAAAAAGAAGAAAAATATAGAAGTTATCTTATTACCTATGGCTTCTTCACGGGCTGCATCCCCTAGCGGCTCTGTGCCGAATGACGATGCCTCTAGATCCATATGCCTGTTTCATTGGCAATATAAATCAAACCCAGGCATAAAAAGAAGATATGAGACTAGACTATCCAATACATCTTCAAGGGCTGCATCACTTAATGCTAAAAACCAAATAAGGAAAACAAATGAGCAAAATTTTCCTTAGAAATTTTGGTTACTTTTTCCTTAGAAATTGTAAGAGCAAAATTTGGATGTTGGCCATATCAATTTGGATGTTTTGGGCAGCGGATATTATTTTCTATGGTGTGGCCCACTGTTTGGTTGGATCCAACAGAATTTTCATTCGTCTGATCTTCAAATAGGATTCAGCTGTGGGACAGGTTGGATGTCATATACATACAACAATATGACATTTAACTCTAGAAAATCATACTAGGATCAGTAGGACCTGTTGAGAAAATTTTCAAGAAAATGAAGAGTGTTGATTTAGACAATTCTGACCATGAAAACAATTACATCCAGGAAATTTTCAGAACAAATCCAACAGTTAGAGAAATAACATAATGCTAAAGATTAGACAAAGGTATAATGCAACAAAGATAGACACCGTTGAGTTTCATTGGGTGCACAGTTAAAAGCCTTTCTTTTACATGTGGTACATGTGTACAATGATCAGGACAATTGCTTTGTGGTCACCAGATGGACTGCCCATACCTAAAATGCAAGGCAATCCAAATGGGTGACCATCCGGTCAATGGCCTGAAAACGTACAGTTAACTCAAATTACAAATATCCATCCACATTCAACAGGCAAAATTTGCCATAAATGGGTGATTAGAGCAGTCCAATCTTTGTGTAGATGAGTAACGTAAGAGCACATGGCAGGCATCGGGGAATCCATCTTTTAATACCTATGCCATCTGGTTCTTTATAGGCCATGAATGCTAGCATCTAACATAAAAAATGTTGAATGATAACATGTCGTACGTGAATTGTAGCAATGCCAACGCCTAAAAACATCACTTTACTTTAAAACAATGTAAAAATTAACAGCATTGAGTTCCAATTTAAATATAATAAAGAGACGAGTAAAAAAAAAATAGTAAATATTTTCCATTACATTAATATAATAATGGGAAAATAAAAAAGGTCCTAAATCAAAATCGTTTCGTTACATACATAAAAGTACCAACAAATCAACTTTTTCTCCCTACTCGCTTTCTTTTCTTTTTCTTTTCAACAACCACACAAATATCTTCATTGTCATTGAATAACAACTCGCCACCCATCTCTACTTCAGTGAGATTAGGTCCTACTTTAGCATCAGTTACAACCCCTGTTTCTGATAAAAGCTCGTCTCATCTTCGACGAAAATCTTTCTTGGAACCTCCAAGACCACATGCCAATCAGGATTTTTTGGATCTCTAGAATAGAAAACCTGCACGGCATGCTCTGCAAGAATAAACGGCTCATCACCCACTTGGTCTGAACTGAGAAAATTAGACAAATTCACCAATCTCAAATTCCCTTCAGCATCGAAAGAAACACCTTGATGCGTCACCTTCACCCAATCACACTTTAATAGGACTGGCTTGTACCCTTCTCGGTACTCTAGTTGGATGATTTTGCGGAGGACCCCATAATAAGGTACAGATTCATCCACTGTATTCTTGTCCTTAGCACTAGATCGGAAGGTGGTCATACTCTTTGTGCTAACCCCACTATTCTGGTTCACTTTATTCTCTTCGTAATCCTTGGTGATGAAGAAGAAACTATTGATACAATACTTATTGTACTGCATTGCAAAAGCCTTTGGTCCCCTAACTATATCTTTGAAGACTTCATTACTTGATTCATCCAAGTCTAGCTGTTTCTTCAACTAAGGTATGATCTCTTCATCACTCGCCACCTTAGTCCTCTTCCAGGCAACTACGGTTCGTTGCTTCAAGAAATTAGCATATTTCCTGCAAGTTAAGAAGGTTGTAACAAAATTGACAATTTTTTAATCTCATAAATGTTGTTACAATTATGTTGAATAATATTTGAAATAAATGAAGAAGACATACATACAAGCTAAGTCTAGTGCATACCATTGCCATGTATCATAGTTGGGTTGACTCTTCAGTACCCAGGTGCGAGCCTGTTCGTATTCAATACCTTCTAAAATGACACTTTGACCAGGGCCAACTGGACCAACCTCATCAACATTGAAGTCATCAACAATATCTTGCAACTTCGGCAGTAGTGAAATTGATCCGTCAAACCGCTTTTCCAGTTTCTCCAAGAGGCTTGTATTATTTTTGCCATTATATTGGTTGCAGTATATAAGTGTCTCCTCTTGAATGTATCGTTCTGCTATACAACCTTCAGGTCGTGTCTTATTGCGGACATACGCCTTAAACGTCTTCATGAACCTAAAAGAGTTAACGACACATTAATAAATGTAATTGTAGATGTTAGGTGGGTTTATTCACATTAAAATCATATCATACCTTTCGAATGGATACATCCATCGATAGTAGACAGGACCACATACGCGAGCCTCGTTAGCCAAGTGGATAGGCAAATGCATCATCACAACAAAAATTGAAGGAGGGCATGTAATCTCAAGCTCACATAATGTCCTTGCCATACCCTTCTCGAGAACCATTAACATTTCAATATCTATGGTTCGCGAGCATAGGGCATTGAAAAAGGTACAGAAGCTTCTAATTATAGTGCGCATATGCTTACTATCCCTGAATGCATGTTGGATCAAAATTGGAAGCAGATGTTGCATCAACACGTGGTAATCATGAGACTTCATACCCTTTAAATCCACACTATCTTCATTTACGATGTTCTTCCAATTCCCACTAAAACCGATCGGAACACGAAGCTCACGTAAAGTCTGGATGAAAATTTTTTTCTCTTCTTTTCGAAGCAAGAAAGGACCTCGTTTTTGGATCACCTTGCCATTAATATTTTCTAACCATAGACGCTTCTTTATTCCTAGCCACTTCAAGTCTCTGCGTGCATTGGCATCATCCTTAGTTTTTCCAGTTGTGTTCAACATTAGTGCAATAAGAATTTCACATACATTCTTCTCAATGTGCATAACATCAAGGTTATGGCGTACGGGAATATCCTTCCAGTACTCCAGATCATATAATATGGACCGCTTCAAGAAGCATGATGATTCAGCATCATCAGCTTGTTCCCGTCCTCCTTTTGTACCCATTTGTTTCCTCTTTCTGATTTTCCCCCGCTGCACATTTAGTTTCGTAGTGATGCTTTCAAGCTCAATCCCAGTTAGACGAATCGGTTGTGGTCGTGGCTCCGCCTTCTTATTGAAGGTGCCCGCACTTGTATCCTTCTTGGCCTCATCGTTTAGTGGCAACCACCTTCTATGACCCATATAAACGTGTTTCTTTCCATGGCGTAGTCGCAAGGAATCTGTGTGAGGACCACATGGAGGACAACCATATTTACCCTTGGTCCTACAACCAGAAACATTACCATATGCGGGAAAGTCGTGAATTGTCCACAGCAAGATGGTACGCATGTTGAACCTGTTTCCATGGTATGCGTCGAATGTCGTCATCCCCTTCCGCCATAAGTCTTGTAACTCAACAATCAACGGCTCCAAATACACATCAATATCCTTCCCAGGCTGTCGTGGTCCCTCAATGAGCAAAGTGAGCATAGTAAATTGCGGTTTCATACATAAATGTGGTGGAAGGTTATATGTCACACACATAACAGGCCAAGAACTGTACAACGTGCTGAAAGTGCCATAGGGGTTAAACCCATCTATGGCTAGACCTAATCGAACATTACGAGTTTCTGCTGAAAAATCCTTATACTTGTTGTCAACAAACTTCCATGTGCTAGAGTCCACCGGATGCCCCATCTTTCCACTCTGCATTTTTCCGGTTGAGTGCCAGGTCATCTCCTTTGCCACCCATGGCACACTGTACATTCTTTGTAGCCTTGGTGTTAATGGAAAATACCTTAACACCTTCTTAGGTACTTGAGCTCGTCTCGACTTCAAATTAACTTCTGTCTTGTACCTAGAAGCACCACGGTTTGGACAACTCGTCTTCACCTCATGCTCTCTCCAGTATAACATGCAGTCATTTGGACATGCATGAATCTTCTGATAATCAAGACCCAACTTTATAATGATCTTTTTTGCTTGGTAGGTATTAATTGGAGTCTTATTACCGGATGGCAAGACACTCTGGAGTAGTTGAAGAAGAGCCGTAAAGCTTTGTTCACTCCATCCATGGTTTACCTTTAATTTAAAGAGTTGCACTATGAAGGTCAGGACGGTGAATTTGTGACAACCAGGATATAGCTCAGTCATCGCATCTCGTAGATTTGCTTCAAACTCATTGGTTGAAGTATCTCCAGCAACGTCTTCAGCTTCAGGGGCTACATTGGGTTCATCTTGAATAACTTTATCCAGGTTATTACCACCGAGGTCTTCAACAACCGCATTAACAATGTTGTTTAAGTCTGCAACACTAGGGCACTGGTGAGAAGTTGATGCACGTTCAGTACACTTGGGCGATGCATTCTCACCATGCATGTTCCACACCTTATATGTTGGATTAAATCCATATTTAATCAGATCTATCACCACATCATCGATTAGGCAGGGTAAACGTAGACATCTGCATCTGGTACATGGACAATGAATGGATTCTCTACCAGGAAGATGTTCTTTTACGAACTTCACAAATCTCATCATACCATCTACAAATTGTGGGTCTGGGTAATGTAGAGTTATCCACTCCCTAGAGCCCATTCGATACGACCTGTAGGTAGGCACACAATTATACCTAATTCATCATCCAACTAACTATTGACAACATTTAAAAAATTGAAAAATATCCAACCAATTTTATATAACAACTTGCAACTTAACCTACTGGGAACCGTCATGCACCGTAATATCTTACGGCAGAGCGGGTTCTGAGGAGTTACAAGTTGGATTTCTACAAATTATACCTGATTCAGCAGGTTCTTAAAATGCAGCAGGAGAAGTGGACTTGTAACAAATAGGATTATATTCCTAAAACATCTAGAAGCATCATCTTTCAATTCAACATTTAACAAAGGATCATAAGTATAAACATTTAAAGAACAAATGGTTGACACTTGACAACATTTATTTAACATTTAAAGAACAAATGGTGGAATTTCTTTTCAAAGGCTACAAGAGAATTTTAGACTGAGAGTTGAGACATTAGACTGAGAATTTCTCCAGGTTGGACCTTGTGCTACATGTGATGGTGTATTTAGGCTAGCAAACATAAAGTTTATAATGTGAAAGATAGTAAGCAAGATATGGGAGTGTTTGGATGCTCAAAAATGTCAGTCAATGAATTACAGGTTGTAAAGCATTTACAACTTTTAGCTGTAAATGAAAACCTGCTGAAATTTCATTTACCTGCAACTAAATTCAGCCTAACAGCTAGAATTTTGAAATTTGGCAATAAATAGATTACAGTTTATATAATTTATAGGTTATCCAAATACAATTAACTATTTAACTATAAACAGATTACAGCTTAAACCCAAACAGGACATGCAGTAAACAATTTAACTGTAAATGAAAACATGTTGAAAAGCACTGATTTCATTTACCTGCAACTGAATTCAGCATAACAACTAGAATTTTGAAATTTGGCTATAAATAGATTACAGTTTAAATAATTTACAGGTTATCCAAACACAATTAACTATTTACCTGTAAACAGATTACAGCTTAAAGCCAAACAGGACATGCAGTAAACAATTTAACTGTAAATGAAAACCTGTTGAAAAACACTGATTTCATTTACCTGCAACTGAATTCAGCATAACAACTAGAATTTTGAAATTTGGCTATAAATAGATTACAGTTTAAATAATTTACAGGTTATCCAAACACAATTAGCTATTTACCTGTAAACACATTACAGCTTAAAGCCAAACAGGACGTGCAGTAAACAATTTAACTGTAAATAAAAACCTGCTGAAAAGCAATGATTTCATTTACCTGAAACTGAATTCAGCATAACAACTAGATTTTTGAAATTTGGCTATAAATAGATTACGGTTTAAATAATTTACAGGTTATCTAAACATAATTAACTATTTACCTGTAAACAGATTACAGCTTAAAGCCAAACAGGACATGCAGTAAACAATTTAACTGTAATTCAATTACCTCCAATTCATTTACCACTTACAAAATTTTCAGGCATCCAAAGGACCCCTAAGGAGAAAAACATAGATAAATAGCAAGATATGGGAAATGATATATACTTCCACCCTTGGTGACTCACCTTGATAATTGGATCAATGTGAAAGCCCACCTTTTGGATGGCTCATATGGCGTACACACGCAAATAAAGCCGATACAATTTTTATTTTATTTTTTCTGTTGAGGTGTATGTGAAGAATGAACATTACTCATTTTTCACCATACTTAATGTTCCAATCTACTACGGGTATTCTACAAACTATGGTATGTTCCATTTCTGCATAGCAGACAGTGAACATGATTGGAGAGAGGGTTAGGTACAGTACAGATTCATCGAGCATTGCCTTTCGTCAGCGGATAGGCAGAAACAACCATGGTTGATCTTTGTTGGTCATCATGTTCTTGGCTACAGTTCAAGGTATGGGTACAACCTGAGTGGTGAATTTGCAAAGCCTATGGGAAGAGAGAGCCTACAAAAGCTTTGGCAGAAGTACAAGGTTGACCAACTTCATACATCCAAACACCCCTTGGTAGCTCCTTCCTCACATGACATAGGGTATTTATCAAACCACAAAAGTGTTGCCAAAATAAAATATTTCATGAACTGAATGACATCCACACGTCAATAAAAGTGAAATGAATAACTCAAACATTATAGATAATAGATGCTAGCCAACCAGCTGGATGACTCTTAGAGATATTTTATCGTGTTTATTAGTAGAATGGTTTAAGATATTGTCAATTTTTATTCGCATAATAATTTGTGAATTATCATCATCATGTAAGTCTCATCCAAACTAACTGGGGTCAGTTACATGAATCCTATTCTAGCATTCCACACCATCAAGGACCATTCTTTAACCTGTACATGTTCCATAGAAAAAAAAAAAGCAGTTAGGATTTAACTTTTACCGTTGAAAACTTCCTACAACCCAACATAATGTTTATTTGCCATCCAATCTATTAATAAAATCGCATAGACTAGGATGAAGAGAACATAAATATCTACTTGATTCAAAACTACTGTTGTCCTGTTAAGTTTTCAACAGTAGGCTTTCAATTCCCATTTTTCCACGTGATGTAGTCAGCTTAAGCTTTTAACCTGTCCCCTTTTCCAGCTCATGCCTTAAAATAATAAGTCAAAATGAATAGATACATGAATAAAATATATACATCACGGTGGGCCTTATAGAGCCACTTATAGGACTGTCTGTCTCTAGCTTGGTAGAGACTGGACCAGCTAGAGACAAAAAGTCCTGTCCTACCCATCAGGACCAAGATAGAGACAGACGGTCCGTATTTTATCCACCGTCTATTTAATTTGACAGGTCATTTTAAGGCAGGAACACAAAAATGAACTAGATTGAAGGGTCTGTGAGGGATAATCTGGATAATCCAGTTGATTAGCATCTAATCTATCCATCCATCAGTGGTCAGAAATTTTGATGGTACTATAAATCACCGTGGGATTATGCCACATGTACGGTAGAAGAATCGCCACCATTTTTAAGATGATGCTGAAGAATGATACCAATACAACAGGAAAAAGAGAAAGAATAGTAAACTAAATTTGCCCTTTTGTCTTACGTTCTTTCATTTTTGTATCTGCATGAGAAGGAAGGCTCAATACAGCTTCTTGGGCTACAATGCACTGATGATTCTCTTTCAAGAAAGCAATGACTCATACATTGCGCACATGGCAAACATATAACACGATCAGGACCGTCCAAATCATAGGCCTCATTGCAAATGAAGTATAGGCTAAAAATTGCATATAAGGGGCCATCTTCACCGTCCCATTTTGATCGTTTGATTTGGACAGTATGCCTACTTTTCTTGTTGTGTGGATCAATGCAGTAAAACTCATTGCAATTAGAAGATCCTAGCCACCAATCATGGCCTTCGTTCAATAGAATGAAGTCCAGTGTTATCGTCCCCAAATGAAGCACCGACTACCATCTGACATTCCAACGGTTATCAACTAAATACAATCGAATGCATTCAAAAAGATCTCTAATAAACAGATATTATGAGAAGCTCTTTTTAATAATTCCTCCAGCTACATCATATTCACGAGTTTGATCAAGTTTGGCAGAAAATATAAATGTGAATACAATATTCCAAGAACATCATCAAGAAAAAAAATCTGATTACATTTCATGACTCACCTTAGCATGAAATCTGCATATGAGCTTCTGAATGAACGGTCTGTATACGAGCTTCAAAAAGGGCGATCAAGGGCAATGAAGATGCTGCTCGAAAGAGGGAAGGGAGAAGAAGAAAAGGGCGGTCGAAAGAGGGAAGGGAGAGGAATAAAAGGGGGTCGAAAGAGGGAATCAAAAGAGGGAAAATGAAAATTCCTCTTCAGCGAGAGGGAAAGGGAGAGGAGGAAGCGGGCGTTCAGAGAGGGAAAATGAAAAAATTCCTTTTCTGAAATCGTGGAAGAATTCGGATCCGTTAAAATGTGAGTTTTACATATTTTATATACTAAACTATATTCACAGCCGTACAGTTAAGGGTCCATTTAGTGGATTTTTAAGATATTATTCTATAAGATAATTGTAAATATAAATCATCTACAACAAGACCCATTATTCGGATGGTCTGGATAGCCATATATCAAACCCACATCTTATGTAGACGAGTTTCCACTATTTAACATAAAATGGAAATTCAACATTCATTTACCGTAAAATGAAAACGGTGGCTTGGATATTGGATCTGGTAGGGCTCTATGGGCCCCACCATGATGTTTTTGTTTAATCCACACCGTAAATCCATTAGTAAATAATTTTTTATGGTTTATTTTAAAATATCAGATCGAAATAAAACTCAGGTGAACAACACTACAGGAAAACAGTAGCGATTGAACGTCCACCCTTAAAATACAGGCTATTGCTACGGATTATTTATGATTTAGCTACGGATTTTAGCCGTCGGAATTCCCCACAGCTAAAATCCGTAGCAAAAACAGCCACACATCCGTCGGCTTTGCCCTGTTTTTTGGTAGTGTATTGTTTTGTAAGACATATACTATTTCTTTTATCATGAAATCGTTTGAATCTGTAAAGTGTGCCAAAAAATTATATAAAGAGATGAGAAATTCAACAGAGAGTGATTTATTTTCCATATTGAAGCCCGTGATGATCTGTCCAAGGATTCCATTGTCTCTAAAAGTGGATAGATGCATGTTCTCTTGCTCTTGCCCTGCACAGACATATTGAAAATCAACAGGGGAAGCATTGATGTGAACACTCTGTTCATTAAAATTGCTCAGTAAAGGCATTGAATCATCAAAAATGTACAGCTCAGATGGTGGCCTCTACTAGGTGGTTTTAAATTCCAGAGTCGTATCGAGCAACTCGTCCTTCTCCTGACTCATATCATCATTCAATTTAGAGGAGTGGTCCAAACATGTTTCACAAGAGTTAGAAGGGTCGGTTGTAAGGGGCTCATCCTCTACATTTAAATCAGGCATGTCAGATGAGTGGAGTAAATTCTTATTACTGATCACTTTATGTACTTTTTGATCACTGGCCTGGACCATACTTTAGATTGATTCTAGGGGAATTTGGACTGCACATTCATAATCGTCATCCCAATAGCATCATCGTCTAATTCCATGCAATACACTCTTGGGATGGGATCACTTTCCTCACATTCTCTTTCTAAATTGAGTTAAGGTTTGAATAAGCTAACCTTTCCCTCATCATTGAAACCTAGTATGACATGTGAGTGAAGTGTGTCATCATCATTGTATTTAAAAGACACCCACGTCTCTTGACCACTCCTTTGGACCGTCATCGAGATCGACTCATCGGAAAATTAAATCGTATGCTCATTATCATAATCTAACTTTTCATTCTCAATAGCATTATTATCCATAATCGCATCACGTGAACCCAACCGTTGTATATCTTTTATAAGTTCTTAAAATCTTTAGAGCGTGTTTTGTTGGATGAGCTCTAGATTTTGTATGAAATTCTGAAGTGAATTCTCTTAGATCTCAGAAGTATAGGTCCCAAGAAAATTGTCACTATGATGCATTATTGATTCAACCTCCCAATTTTGATATTTCCACTGATCATAAGTAGGGAGTTGGGAATGAAGAATTAGATTGGGTTGAGGCTGGGGTGAATTAGCCTCCATTAACCTATCAAGGCGTGACTCAAGCTCTTCTAGTAATTTTCTCATGTTCACGGAAGAGTTTGTGTCACTTTGAAGTGACTCCTCCTGGATCGATTCTATTTGGATCTCAAAGGTAGAGGATCTAAGAGAGTAATTATTATAACATGTTGTTGGTTCATCTTCCCAATTTTGATGGTTCCATTGGTTAGGGTCATACGGATCATATGTGGGAGAATATGATGGTTGATAATAATCCTCATTCCCATAATTATGATCGCGTAAGGACTTATTAACCAATGGAGCATAATATTCCAGTCGGTTCTCGAGGATGGTGTGAGAAAAATCTTGAGATATAGGTTGAACTATATTATAATTATTGTACGTTCCTCCCCAATATCTCTTATCCATCTCAGCATAATGACGTATCCACTCTTCCATGGTAAAACCCTAACTTTAAAGCTAATCTTAAGAATAAAAGAAAAATCCTACAGCAATAAAACATCTAGAAATAGGAAGAGAGATTTAGAAAGAAGTTACCAAATTGGAAGTTCTTATGTTAGAATCCTCAGAGTCCTACAAAATTAGAAAGTTAAGTTAGTTTCTAAAAATTAAATAAAAAATAAACCCTAAACTTAAAGTTAGAAAACTAGAAAATCCTAATCAACTAGAAAATCCTAATCTTAACCTAATTCTAAAACTAGTTAATTTTAGATAAACACAATCGTCAATCCCCGGCAATGGCGCTAAAAACTTATTCACACCCCAAGTATAGGGTTGTGATGTAGTAATAAACTCGGTAAGACCGAAGTCGAATCCACAGGGACTAAACCTTGTACGTATTTTGAAAATAACTCGAACTAGAACTAGGATAAGTTGAAATCTAAATCTGGAATAATTGAGAAAATAATTGTTATTAAAGTGAGTAAAACTAATGCAATTAAATGTGAAAAACTAGGGTCCCAAGGATTCATTTATAGAGATCAGGGAGATATATGCTTGATTCACGAACACAACTGGAGTTAGAGTCCCATTTTCATCCAGTTGGAAGGTGTAATATTAAAATCCAAATCTGAACTTCGTATGATCCAGTTTTCAAGAAAAGATAGATATAAGAATTAGAATTAATTCTATTACAAAACTATGCCCATGAGACAAAATAAACAACAAAATTAAACTAATCCACAACCAATCAGAAAGATGTATGAGTGTTAGGAGGGATTTCATCATCCAACCATGTCCAAGGGGCAATAGTAAACAACAGGACTTCCTAACATCACAATTACCATAATGAAAAGGAAATACTCAAAGCCATCGCAGATCTATTGTAATTTTAGTCACAACAAATCATTAAAAACTAAAAGCATTCCTATAATCAAACTAGAATCAAATCTGTTCAGTCTAACATGAATCAGAGCCGTAAAATCACCCAGTCATGGTTGGCTAAACCTCTTAGCTAGGTCTAAGAGGTGAAGCTTGTAGCGTGATGGGGTGATTTTATGGCTCTGATTTATGTTAGACTGAACGGATTTGATTCTAGTTTAATTATAGGAATGCTTTCAGTTTTTAATGATTTGTTGTGACTAAAATTATAATAGATCTGCGATGGCTTTAAGTATTTCCTTTTCATTATTGTGATTATGATGTTAGGAAGCCCTATTATTCACCATTGCCCCTTAGACATGGTTGGATGATGAAATCCCTCCTAACACTCATACATCTTTCTGATTGGTTGTGAATTGGTTTAATTCTGTTGTTTGCTTTGTTTCATGGGCATGGTTTTGTGATGGAATTAATTCTAATTCTCATACTTATCTTCTCTTGAAAACTGGATCATAGGAAGTTCGGATTTGGATTTTAATTTATACCTTTCAACTGGATGAAAATGAGACTCTAAGTCTAGTTGTGTTCGGGAATCAAGTATAGATCTCCCTGATCTCTACAAGTGAATCCTTGACGCCCTAGTTTCCTACCTTTAATTGCATTAGTTTTACTCACTTTAATCACAATTATTTTCTCAATTATTCTAGATTTAGATTTCATCTTATCATAGTTCTAGTTCGAGTTATTTTCAGAATAGTACAAGGTTCAGTCCCTGTAGATTCGACATTGGTCTTACCGAGTTTTTTACTACATCATAACCCTATACTTGGGGTATGAATATTAAAGACATTATGTAAAGAGAAAATACCTATGTAGAAGGTTTAGGAGACCACTAAACAGATGTAAGACACCCTAGCATGCGTATGCAAGGAAGTTAGATGCATGTATTAGAGTAATGGAACTAGAATTTCAAGAGTATAAATGTCAGTTGGTTGCATTATCATAGTTTATATTTAAAAGATGAAGCAAATGATAGACAATTTTAAGGACGCTGGGTGCATATTGTAAGAAAATTAGAAGATCATCATAATTCATCGTTCTTTATCAAAATTGTGAGCTCTTATTAAAATGCATTCGAACCACATATATTATATTATAATATTGAGATACTTTTGTTGTCACTTGGTAAGCGAGGTTAAAATGAATGCCATTCAATTAAGTGAAGCCAAATCTCTTGCAGCATAGACCTATAAACAAAAGGCTCCTAGGATATAGTCCAAGGTCGCCAGAAGGCAAGAAGAAAAGTCAAGAAGAAAAGCCTTGAATGCCTCATCATTCCAAGAAGGGGAAAAGGAAGAAAAGACAGAAGATGTTTAATGTCATCTGCTATGCTTGTGGAAATACTAGTCATTGTGCGTATCATTGTGTTAATAAAAATATTATAATTATACTATCACTCGATACTTTATTTGCATGCATTTGTCTTAAAAAAATTTTCCTTAATACTTTATTGAATGAGTGAATTTTGAATTTATGTGTAATAAAAACATGTGATACAAGATCGCAAAGAACTCGACGAATTTAGGTCTATAGCCTTGGGGAACTACAAGAAGTATATAGGGAACAATAATGTAGAATACATGTTAGGGATTGTTGTTTATTATTTATGTACGTGTCGGGATAATACTAATCATCCGTGATACTCTTTATTTTGGAGTTAGTACCCTTAAAAATCAATGTGCGCCTAATCTACTGGTCATGTGGATATGATAGGGTTGATCTCAATCGTTGATCTTAATGACCATGGGTCCTTAGATATATGGTATAGACCTCTGGCATATTTTATGTTACATTAATCTTCTATTTATTGAATTATGTGGGAAGTATACAATACATTTTTTGTTCCAAGGAAACTTGAGATTGGACATAGTGATCATTGATTATGGATAGTTGTGTTCCATGGAATTCAACACCTAAATAAGCCATTGCCAATGGATGTTTATGATACATTTGTGGACATCAATCTAGAGATGTATTATCATCATGTGTGAGGGGGTCGAGTTGCATAAGGATGAAATATCTTTACCATTAGGAACTAACTTGGTGTCGGTTATGCCTTTTTACCTTTATTCTACTTACATAAGAGTGTGAGAATGCCATAGATATGAGATCTTGGTATGTACCCTTGGACACTTACATTAGTAGATCAAAGTCCGAGTCAATAGTTTAGTGTCCCACTAGCTTGCCCCGACTATGATAATGTGATCATGGACTTGATTGTGTACATTAATTGATTATTCCTTAGACCTGATGACATGTGAGAGTTTTAAATATTAATTGGGCATATGTCTTTGGCTCACTTTACGAGACTACGTAAAACTCATTTAAAGTGGATGATACTATGGACGTCCATCAAGGTTTAGTAGTTCTTACACGAACCAATAAATGATTTATTAGTTTTATCATATATAAGACTTGTTTAGAGTGAGATATTATTAGATTAAAAATTCATCAAATGATTTTTTTACTGTGTCTAATGCTTAAAAGGTTTTAATAAACTTTTAAAAGGTTTTCAATCATTGAATTTTTATTTTAGTCATTAAAATTATTTCACTCACACTTATTATGATTCAATAGCCTAGATATGATAATCCACTTTATAATTAGTATGGTTTTCGTATTATAGATGAATGTTCTTAATAATGGAGAAATTATATCATAAATGTGTGTATGTTAGAGGCAAATTCATGGCCTTTGTTCACGATATGGTACAACGAAGTTTATTGGGTGGTAGGGCACCATTCTGAGTGCACCCCTAAAACTCTAACCCATTTATAAATATTATTACATAAGGCATTCACATCTTAAAGAGAGAGAGAGAGAGAGAGAGAGAGAGAGAGCTTGGATATCCCTTGCCATTTAAATATCTTTTCCATAGAGAATAAAGAAGATGGACAAATGGTATTCTTCCTTTTTATGACCTTCTTTTATCACAATTTTCTTTCTTAATGTGATTTATTTATGTGGACAGTTAATGTCTCCTCGGCCCTTACTAGAAAAAAATGTATTCGATCTTTGGCGTTCCTACATCTGTGATAAATTAGAAAGACTCATTGGTTTAGAAAATCGGATTGATAAAACTACCCAGTGGAGATCATTTACACGGTCATTTGTGTCTATATATGATCTTATTTATTCATTGTTTATTTGTGCTTTAGAAATATAATATTACTACATCAAAGTTTTCTTGAAATGAGATCCTTGATTAAATTTAATTGTATAAAAATTCATCGTGCATAAATCCAAAGGCTCGGCATTTCACGAATTGGGTAATTAAGAAAGAGTTTCGAAACTAGAATATCTTTGAGACTTAATAACCCCATCAATACATAAGGAAGTTTAAATTTGATTTTATTTCGAAAAGTAGATAATCATAATATATCTCTTGCTTTATCTGTTAATCGAATGAATAGATTATATCTTAGTCCATAAAATAGCATATAATGTTAAGTCATATTGAAAATGATTATATGATATGATTAGTTCTTTTTAATCTATTATGTTCCTTATCTAGAATCGATCAATTATTTCGTGAACACCGTGCATCTAAAAAAGTTTAAAATTTTTTTCAGAGTGATTAGGTCTAAAGGTCTATTAGATATAATCTATTTTAATATCTATTAACCTTTAAATCCACATACTATAAATAGATGCTAATACTTTATCACTTTCATTGATGCTTAATCAAGCTATCGATATACATATATATATAACACAATTTAAGGTCTTTCATTCTTTTGTAAAATACAAAGTTTCAATAGAAAAGCAACAAAAGAAAATATTAAATTTTTTAGATTTGATAGATGTGGTGAATATATATGAGATGTTTAGGTCATATTATAAAACTATTAACATTGTCTGATAGTACACAATGATTTATACTTTATAACAAAATAGAGTTACAGAAAAGACTCTAATACTGTTGGGCATAGTCAAATCGATGACAATACATTTCAATTTCTCTATAACATTTAAAAAAAATATGTTACTTACAATCATATATGCTTTTAATAAATTCTTATTTAAATTCACTTTCCACCTCATTTGATATTTGGATTGAGAGGATTCCTTCTTTAGTCGACTTATGCTTTTAGGGATTTCTGGAATATATATATATATATATTGTTGTTGTTGTTCATTCCTTATAAAAATAAGTTTAATTGTAAATTTCAAGACATAATCCTTATTAAAAATAAATACTATAGCTAAAATAAGCAAAGAGTTAAGACATAACTTTTTTAAATTCCCAATGAATCTTAGGAGAGGAAGAGATCTATTCCTTATAATAGAGATGCTCATATGGTTTATAAAAATAATGGGAGTACACCTCAATATGCTCCTAAATTGCATTGAAGTAAAAAAAGGATTAATTTTTAAAAATATTTTCAAATTGAGGGTAAAGTATACTCTTTCATTATGATTTACAATGATAAAGTTGTTTCTAATTATGATATATTATTGTTTCCAATTTTAACTAATTGAGTAGTTGTCATAGATGAGGAGATCACCTCAATCAAGGAAATTAAGTTTGAAAATTTATACATCTGTCACCCAATCTTAAAGGGAGGGAATAAATGAGTATTCAAAATCAGGAGAAAAATAAATATTAAGGTTGTGCCCTAAAAAATCGATTTTAAGATCTCAATTAATGTCATGAAGCATTTTATTTTCAATTAATTTTAATGAAACATGTTAATATAGTTATAAGAGGTATAACTTCTAATGCTCTTGGGCACTCAAGATTAGCTAGACACAAGGGCTTAGTAGATAAGTGAGATTTATGTTTTATAGATCTCATAGCCCAGGTTATAACCATACAGGTTGCTAAGCATACTTATGATATGATAGGATAGTCACCTCATGAGGGGACTGACTTGGTATTTAGATAGATAGTCTTCACCCATCAGGGCTGACTTACTGATGGTTTGTCTTGTTCTTTTTCCCATGTCAGCATGTAAGTGTGTCATGGATAGTTCCTTGGATAATGTCTTTCATCACTGTAACACCCTGGATTTTATAATCTGAGTTTTGTACTCATTTTTTGAAATTTCCAAAGTTAACCTAGAAGTATAGCCCGTATTTCATAGTAATAAATAATTTTTTTCTTTTATAAGTATAAATGAGCAATCGCAATTGAAGCAAATAAACCACACATGGAGGAAGTGTCTAAAATATATCTCTACTTATATAAATGGTTGCCCATAGGGCTTATACAAATAATGACTTAAAATTCAAATGAATATCTTAATATAAGTAGGAAAGGTAGAATTAAGAATCGCAAGATTATCTAGTTCTTCGTGTTCCACATTAATGTTAACATGTACGTCATTTATATCACCTGCATTAACTGAATACAGTTTGATAGCGTCAATGGCTATCCCAGTGAGATATACCCTTCAAGACTACCAAGCATCACAATAGTCTATAATGAAATTCTAATAACTTAGGAGAATACAATATCCAACGTAAACTTCACAAGTTGAATACAAAAATATATAATATATGTTTCCTAAGTGACATATAGGATGATACTATATGTAATTCAGAAGAAGATACAACCCACATTTTCAAATACAATTTAAGAAAATATAATATCTAAATTATAATTCACCACTCACAAGTACAACACCAACTACATGTCCACCTAGAATTCAAAATATATAATGAAGATATACAATCCATTCCCCACAAATATAAGACAAACGGTTCTAACATTAAAACTACAATTTAATGTATAACAAAAGGAAATACAATCCACATCTTAATCAATATTCAATCGGTAACTTAATCTTGACTAATGAATGAATGCATGAATGCAATCAGCCTGGGGATGCACATCCAGCTGAACAAATGAATAGACCTTTCAAACAGTCAATTCATTCATACAAAATATCGGGTCTTTCAAATAGTCGACACATTTAAAATGCAAAAAGGGTCGTTGGAACAGTATGCTGGTATTTCAAACAGTCGACTAGACACCCGATAACGCCCACGTGCTATGTATGCATGATTAATCCAACCGTTATTATTCCAATTTACAAACAGAATATCAGAGAAGCTCAAAGGTCACTATGGGAGTGCGCGTAACCCAGCATAGGCCGACAGTTCAGGTATTGTGTCTCATTCTACCATCCCTATCTCATGAGACTTAAATAAGTAAGATTCTATCAAATAATTATAAGCAATGATAGAAAAATAAATAATCCAGAACATTTTATCTACAAGAAACTCTATAACTAGTGGTCACTCATAATTCAACTCATAGACATTACCATCACAAGTCCTGATATACTTCCAACAATAAGAATCTTCTAGACATTGATACTAAGTCCTTCAAGGACATAACAAAATAATACTATCCACAAACCACTTTGGCACAAATAATCCATGGGATGGTAAGTCTACGACCACGTAATATTTATTTTATTCACAATCAGCCACTAATGAGAGAAATCCCTAATATAATATCCATTAATATATGGTATTAGCTTTTCAATACAATCCATTAACACCAAACAAATGTCAAACTAAGTCACAATCAATTTAATATGCATTATCAGACAAATACACATGTGAGTACTCATTAAAACTAAACTAGAGAAAATAATTCAAATAAATCATAACTCTATAGGATTTAGAGATTAATTTTTATAAATCAAGAAATGTACTTACATGCACATACAAAACAAATCAAGGAATGTGCACATATAAAGGTGAGTCATCTTAAAATGAAGATCAACAATTCATAACTCGATCATACATATAAACTAGTTATAAACATGATTAGGCGATTAATTCAAAAGAGAATTAAATTGTCTATTATAATGAAAGTAAACTTAAAGGGTGAATCCTCACATGTTGGATGCCTTGGTGAATTATCACGTGTGATAGGCCAGCCTTCCAGTGCCTTCCTATTTTACCATGGAGTGGATGTGCTATAGGTGCAAACACCAGTTGTTGTGGATGTACGTGGATGAAGGGATGGCCAGAGGTCCACATCATTAGATGGTCAGCAGTTCGTGTGGATGGAGGGTTACTTACATATGACGGAGGATGGACGTTCAGCTATTGTGTTCTTAACATGATTAACGGCTGAGGGTAGGATGTTGATCATATCTCATTTACTAGATGGCCCTATTGATTACTAACTGTGGATGGTCTTAAATAGTACCGATGACATAAAGATGTTCACGATCTGCTATGAACAGATTGCTGGTTAGAGATCCGGTATGAATAAAACTCCTGATTTGTTCGTAATCAGGTTGAAAAGGTGAAGAAGAAGATAAAAAAGAAGAATTGAAGAAGAAGCAGTAGGTGAAACAGAGGAGATTGTTCATGGCTGCCAGTAGTTCTGATGAAGTTGAAGAATCTGAATGGTAACTGGACGATCTGAGGTTGAAGTTGGAGAATCTGAATGATGTAGATTGGGGCTGGAAGATGAGGATATCTGCTGAATTTTGAAGATTGGAATTGGAAGATGAGAATCAACAACTAGAAATTGAAATCAGGAGCTGGAAATCAAAGATCAACAGCTGGATGAACGATCAGCTGCTGAATTCCTTGAGGATCTAAAGTGAAGAAGCGGAGATCTTCTTTGGACGTTGGCCTGATCAGGAGGTTGCTTGGTCGTGATTGAATTCGAAGTTGCAGGCCATCAATTTACAGTTGTTAGATGCCCCATGGTGGCTGGACACAGATGAAGACATCAGATCTACACAAATCTATAGAGGAGAGGAGATGAGGAAGAGAAGATTAAATGAGAGAGAAGGAATGGAGGAAAAATGAGTTGCTCTTTAAACCAAAATAACTCTGGACTCGGTTAAGACTTGCTTAGAGCTCGGTAGATATGGCGGAGAAGATGACTCGACCATCAATAGCAGATCCAATCTCCTAGATTTTTTCTTCGATCTGACTTCTTTGGCAGGTCTGGATGATCTCCAAGGAGCTTGAGAAATGGAAGAAACGAAGTTCCAAGTGCCTTTAATTGGTGGGTTTGGATATGGAAGATGACGATCAAGATTTTGAAGTTTTTGTAAGAGATGAAAAGCAAAAACCATTGCATTCGATCTTAATCTCATTTATAGCATTGCCGTAATTATCCTAGGCCGTTGGATAGCAAATGAAGGGTTTGGATTTAAATCTCAATTTCCTACTCGCACTCACTCTCCACTAACAGATTCGACTAATGGTTTTGAACAGCTAGTGGTTCTCGTGCTCCTCAATGAAAGGCAGGGATCGTTTACATCGGACAGTCGAGAATGAAGGAGAAAAGTTCCCATTTGGATCGCCAACGAGACAGTAATACGGTTTTCTTTTTCAGAAAACTTCTGTCCTCATACAGGCTCTCTTTCTCTTAAGATTGTGCGTAGGCACTAGCAAGCTAACGTGCGAGATGACTTAGGGTTTGTTTGGAACTCCTGTCCGCAATGGATGGACGGTTCAGATCATCTTTGAGATCTAAGATGGTGAGTCACAATGAACTGAAATGGAAATCTTCCGTTTAAACCACAACTAGGCGGGAAGGCAGGAAAGGAAGAAGGAGATTTCCTTCTTTTAGAATTTTTCTGTTACACCCGAATTGAGTGAGCTAGAGATACAGTGCACCGCATGTGCATGCAATTTGTGCTCACACACTATTCAAAAATGGGGGTCCACAGTAATTGTTCATGAAATCCACTCCATCTGTCTGATTCTATGGGTCCCACTCCCACCATGACATCAGTCTAAAGATGAAAACGCCCAAGGAAAATACGGGGCGTTACAGTTACTCACATTGGTATGGATCACTTGCAACTATCAATGCTAGGAGACCCATCATGCTTAAACTTGATTATGCTTGTGATTGTACTAGTTCTGTTAAATTATCATGATCAGAAGATGTGTGTATAAAGATGCTCTAATTAATCATGATTTAGCTCTCCTTACGAGGTTTTTGTATTGCTACTAAAGTGGGTATAGTGGTTTTTTTTAGGGTCATCGAAACACATAGGATCTACTTGGTCTACCCTTGACAAGATTAGATACGGTTGATCTTAAGGTATGTATTGTCCATCAAGTTTCTAAAAGCCGACCGATACATTTGAGGTTTTTAATTGGTTAAATGTGGTTTTTAACTGTTAAATTTTATTTTTAAACATTAATTTATTTTAAATCATGATTGACGAAATTCAATATTTGGAATATGATTTGATCCATACCTTAACTGGCATTACAATTACTTAAGGGGTACATGAATTAGGCTGGTAAACAAACATCATTCACACAAGGATACATAGATGTCCATAGGGTGGCAAAGCATCATATGGTATGCATCCTCTTGAAATTCCATATCCTCCTATGTAAGGTTTTATCTTAGAGGGAGAGGAGAGAGCTTGGATGTACCTACCTTTTTTTCTTGAGAGATCACTATATATCTAGAGCTGGGAGAGAGAGACCCGCACCCTCCATTGTGTATACACTAACACACATCTCATGTGTCTAATCTATCTATGGACAACTTAGGTTAAATCTGGCTCCTGCCAAGATTTTAACAGAAGTTCTTTAAGTTTTTGGTCCTTAATTCATCTAAATTGGACCCATAATTTGGAGAGTTTAATTTGAATAAAACAGTACCACGTATGCAATTTCTAAATATTAGTAAGTTTCACATCATTCATCTAATATACCTCCGCATGGAAGTTTTCTTAAAGAACAATATTGTCACACATGCAGATATGGCTCCCACATGGATGTCAACCATTCAAATCATGTGGTGGCACGAATTGACAACTTGGATGAGTGGGATGGGACTCGTCTGAGCCAATGGGCTCAGTCGATCATTATCCAGTTCCATACCTCAAGCCACCCCTTAGGTGAGTCGAGCTATTCACCCTTGTTTCTAGTAAGTCTGGTAATTCGTCACTGACCTAAGCAAGTGGAAAATCGACTTGAAACCAGAAAATTCACTGGAGTGGCTAAGTCTGGAGAGGGAGCGGGTTAGCCATGGTGTTGCAAGTCCCATCCCAGCTTGACTAAACTCTATGGGGCCCACTGTGATTTATGTATTTTATCCACTCTGTCCATCTATTTTTCCAGATAATTTTAGGGCTCGAACCCAAATTTCATGCATATCTGCACCTTTGGAAATGGTGTGTATTGAACATCTACCATTGAAAAATTCTTGGGGGCCACAGAAGTTTTAGGTCAAGCTAATATTTGTGTTTTCCCTTCATCCATGACTTTGTGATCATATGAGTAGGTTGGATGAAAAATAAACATCACTGTGGGCCCTAGGAAGATTTCAATTGTGGAAATCATTATTCCCACTATTTCCTATGGTGTGGTCTACTAGATCTTTGGATATGCTTCAATTTTAGGATCAACCCCTAAAATGATCTGGAAAAATGGATCGACGGAGTGGATAAACAGCATACATTCACGGTGGGCCCAACTGAGTTTACTTAGTAGAAAATCTGATTTCTAAGTCAAGAAGGTAACTGACCCCATGGTCTCTTGTTAGTGAACACTAGTGATCGCTTGTTGGACAAATCGGGTGTAATGCAATCACCACGATGGGTCCCACACCAACAGCTGGGTAATGACGTAACGTGCAATTCAGCCTCTGAGAGAGAGAGAGAGAGAGAGAGAGAGAGAGAGAGAGAGAGAGAGCCCTCCCCTTGGTGGGACTCACAAAACCTAAAGTGGGGCTCTCAAAATGTCAATGCGAACTAGATTTGGAAACTCTTTCATTACCTCTTGGGAGATATTCCTTGTTGGAGAGGGAAGGTTAGGCATGAGAAGGGAGTGATCCCACTGGCATGACGGAACTCTTTAGTCGACGTTCTTCTGGGCTTAGGTGGGCTTGAGTCCTTTTGTATCTTTACTTCTATTGTGGGCTTGTGATTCATAATAAGCTTCATCCGTTCAAGCCCACGCTTAAAGGAGAAATGTGGGGCCCACTTTGATGTGAGCTATTGATTATGTTGGGTTCTTTAATCGATTCAATCAATGTGGGGTCCACTCACATGGTATATCATGCAGGGGGGGACTTATAGCTATTATAGGCTGGGCATTTCTGTGGGCCTCATGCATAGCTTTCGAATACGGGTGCTGCTTCGGTGTATCCTTACTGTGGGGTCCACAATAATGTATGTTCCTTACATCCATGACGTCCATCCATTTTTAAAACTTATTTTGCGGTTTGATGCTAAAAATGAAGCAGATACAAATCTCAGGTGGAACGCACCATAGGAAACAGTGGTGATTGACCATTTGAACCTTCTTCTGGGCCACAAAAGTTTTCGATCAAGCTAACATATGTGTGGTCCCTTCATCTAGGTCTTTTTGACATTATCACTCGGCTGAATGGCAAATAAACATTCCATTGGCCCCTAATAAGTTTTTAATGATGGGTATTCAATCACAACTATTCCCTATGGTGTGGTCGACATGAGATACGGATATGCTTCACTTTTTAAATCATTCCATAAAATTAGCTTTAAAAATAGATGGACAGCACGATGTAAGGAATATACATCATGGTGGGCCCCACAGTCCAGGATCCACCGACTGTGGATCCAGGGGATCCACCGAAGTGGCGCCCTGAGGCCTTGACCACAGGAACTTACTGTGTGCGAGGGCACAAGAAATTCGCGCCTGTGAGTGGGGCCATGTGGGTCCTACAGAGATTCCTGTGAGAAATCCACTCCTTCCATCAGTTTCCCGAGCTTGTAATAGGACAGAATTCCAAAACTCAGGTATATCCAAAACTCAAGTGGGCCACGCCACGCGAAATAGTAAGGATTGAGCACCCATCATTTGAAACTTTGTGGAGGCCGTAGAAGTTTTGGATCAGTATGATATTTGTGCTTACACGTGGTGTGTGTTTCATCCACTCCATCCAACAGCTGATTCTTTTATTTTTCACCATACAACTCAAAAACCAGCCCTATCCAAAAACTTAAGTGGATCTCATGTGAAAAATCATACCTAAAATCTCTACATTGAATCGGTTTAACCAACCTTTTTTTGAATCAGGAACTGATTCTTGGAATGTTTGTTCGTAGTGATGAGTTGAACTTGTTGAACGGGTTAGATGGTAAGCCTCACGAATTGATTCTTGGTCAGGACTTTTCACCAGAGCCAACCCAACCCATCACCAACCTAATCCACCTATTGGGCAATAGTTTCAACCGTGGGCCCATGGATCGGTGATCCAAAATGTTCGTATGATGGGTCACACGGTGGATGCACCGTGTTAATATGATTTGCATTATCTCTCTCTCTCTCTTTTTTTTTTTGGATTGAATGTGATTTCCTTCATTACCATTTAGAGTGTTTTGGTGCATTATCAGGGCCCATGGTATCAGTTGATTAGATAAATAACCATGGACTCACTCATACAAATAGAAGAGGTGGCAATGGGTTTGGTTCAGGCATGGTGGGGACAGCCCAAGCCCAATCCTAGTTGGCCAAGAATTCCTACCCAAACTTGACCCATGATCAATTCCCAACCCACTTAAAAATTCATCGCAAGCAGCTGGATGCTGACCTGACTTAACCTGCCATGACCAAACTCAGAGTTAAGAATGAAATATGGCACTAAAGCTATGTACCTATTCGGCCCAGATTATGTTGGGATTTGTGCTACGGAATCACATAGATATAAATCTAGGATAACAATCCAATGGCGTAAAGCAATACAAGAGAACATAAAGGTTTAACATAGAAAACCCTTGTGGGAAAAAAACCACGGCACAAAACGACAGAAATCCATTATGAAAAACAGAAATTACAAAGAGAGAGGACTTACCCGATTCGAACAACCTCGAATCTCACCCTTGCTACACCCTTTGATACCTTAGAACCCCTTTTAGAAACCCTTAAAATACCTTTAAAAAGCCTTAGCATGCCTTAGAATGACCCTAGGGACTCGGAATCACATAGATATAAATCTAGGATAACAATCCAATGGCGTAAAGCAATCACAAGAGAACATAAAGGTTTAACATAGAAAACCCTTGTAGGAAAAAAACCACGGCACAAAGCGACAGAAATCCATTATGAAAAACAGAAATTACAAAGAGAGAGGACTTACCCGATTCGAACAACCTCGAATCTCACCCTTGCTACACCCTTTGATACCTTAGAACCCCTTTTAGAAACCCTTAGAATACCTTTAGAAAGCCTTAGCATGCCTTAGAATGACCCTAGGGACTCATATTTATAGTTTAGGAAACTCCACTTACGCACCTCTCTAAAACCGTCTAAAATTTACTTAGTTAGCGTCGAATCCGCGCACCGTCTACGTAACCTTCGACTCGTCGAGCCTGGGTTCGACTGCTCTGAGCATGACCTTTCGTTACCAGCCTCGCTCTATATTTATGTTGTATCCTCTTGAAGATCTACCTGTATCCAAATGCTTTTCGGCCCACTGGAAGATCCACCAGCGCCCATGTGTCAATTTGGTATAACGAATCCATCACATGCCTATAGTCACCTTTCACTTCTTAGCACCAGGCTGACCTAGAGCCATCTGATTAGTAGACGAATCCCTCTCGTTTATACCGAGAGCATATGCAATATTGGAGTCGTCCATATACCTCATTGATATCCTACGATTATACCGTGTGATTCTTCTCATAGGTGGTTACCCCACCTGCTTTGTATCTCTGTTTGCACATCACATCCTTCCTGCCCTGCTCGTTCATGTGGCCATGTTCAGCATGCCACACATGTCACTCCCCAAACTCTGAAACTAGGCTCACAAAATTTTTGATCACCGAATCTTGTGCCGATAGCCTCCGTAGTACCTCATTCTCGACTCCCAGAGCGCATGCGCCAAATTTCCGATCTTGGGATCCTACAAGGAGGATTTTCCAACGTACATTTATCTCTTAAGAAGCATAACCATAAGTTTACCCAAATCACAAAGGCAACATCATCATCACATATCCACTAATATAAACATTTGAATACAATGCTGAAAGGGAAATACATATATCGAAATCAGAGCTCTAGAAGACAGCTGCACACTTCAAGCTTAACGCTGCTGCAACCTAACGCCACCCGCACGCATCTATCGTGCATAAGCTTACAAAAGCTTAGAGGATAGTGTAAGTGTGTGCGTAAGGTAAGTGTCAAGTATACAATATCAGAGTAATGCAAAAATATGCGGGTAAGTTCATGAATGCTATCAGCTGTACCAAAGCTATGTGATGCAAGGCATAAATGCTATCGGCCATACCAAGGCCAAGCGATGCGAGGCCTATGTAGCCAAATGTCATATGCGAGATGCAAAGCAAGCATGTCAGTCCTCATCAAGTACACATATCAGTACAGTTCCTCTCTGGATATCACCGGAGTCCAATACACTTCACACTAACTGCCTCCTCCCTAACTGCATAGCCAAGCAAGTGGAATAGATTACACTATCCGCCTAACCAGTAGTCTACCAATACCTACCTGGCTTGTCAATAGCAGACTCATTTACGAGCCGGTCAAACTCAGCCTAGCTTATAGCCCCCTCACTCAGGTGGATAAGGTCACACTCCCTTCCAACCGACTATGACATAGTGGGAGATGAGGCCTATTGGTATTCGGTACTCGGGTACTCATGTATCCACTCAATCTAGACGTTGGAGCATCTCCTGGTACCAAAAAGGTTATGAAATTTTCACCCAAGGACATCCTAAGTGCCCACAATGCTAGATCCAATATTTTCGGTATACGATACTACCATCACGATGTGCCTGTGATGGCCACGTCCCTAATGTCGCTAGGGCGTGCAGTGATCACGATATACAATGCGAAATGCATGAGTTATATTGTCAATCATGCAGCAATCCTAGGTGTATCGCACGATCATGTGGGGTACTCCATCTTATAAGGAGTCCCGTAAATGTCTCAGCCCAATGGCTTATGCTATGATCAAACATTCCTCATATCAATCATATATATGATGGATATGGGCATGAATCATGGAGTTATACTAAGCATGTTATAAAGTGATAAATTATTAACAAGTATGGGCCTATCTGTAATGCCTCGAATTTTCAAGACCCGAGTATATGACCCGTGTCCCAAAAACCCGAGTGTTAGCTTTAAAGGATGGTCAAATTCGAGTGTACATTTTTTTTTCTCCTTAATCAGAGTAAGTAAATGAGCTTAGTGTGGACAAATCGACATAAAGGAAAATTTTATTATCATTCAAATTTACAAGAAGCTGCCCATAATGACTTATACAAACCAATGTCTCTGAATTTAACAAGTACAAGATTTACAAGAATTTAATACATGAAGAATAGCGAAAATCATATAAATATAAGCCGCAAGATCACGCAGCTTCTCCAGGTAAATACGGCCATGCATCCCTGACGATCGTACACTGCTCCTCATCAAGTCTGAACATACATATCACTAAAGCCACCTGTACTACCTGTATGGTTATATATTTGATGGATGAGTGGCCAATTCAGTGTGAATTTCCCTCAAGATTACACACCACCACATTAGGTAAGAGATAGTATAAAACATCTAGACAACCAAAACAGAGTAAATGCAGTTTTATTAGGTGCATGGATGTATGAATGCAATCATCGACCAGGGTAAATCATCCGGACGGTCGGTGCCCTAGGAAAAACATCCAGACAGGCAATGGGGTTGTCACCCAAGGATGTGATTGTTCATCAGCGCAACACGCGGCGTAATTGTATGGGCATGAGTGATCAAAGTCATCATCATAAATCGATCAGCTGGTCATTAGCGCAACACGCGGCGTAATCGTATGGACATAATGATCTAAGCCGTCGTAGTATGCTAAGCGTGCATGATTTGCCAGCCCATTATTAGTCCAATTGCAATCAGTCATTTTAGAATAAGCTCACGGTTACTACGGGGAGCGCAGGGCCCAGTGTAGGCTGACAGCTCGGGCATAGTGTCCCATTACCACCATCCCCGACTCATGAGGCTACCATCTTAGGATATTTAATGGAAACCCATCAACTAGTGGCCAATCATATTACAGTATATGGGGCTTACCATCGCGTGGTTGCACGGTATAAACATCGAACTCATATAGGAAAAATACTAGAACAAAGCCACATAGGGCGATATCAAACAAACCAAATAGGGCAATTATCAAAATAGGCCTCATAGGGCAAGTATCAAAACCATGCGATAAAAGACCATCTTTGAAAACTATTAGACACAACAACCTTGGATGGTAGGCCCACATTAATGATCCATTTAGACCACCACTCAATAACCACTAAGTCGAAGGTCCATTTTAATCACAACCAGTCGGGTTACATCCCAAGTATGGGTATACATTTATAGGTGGGGATTTCCTACTAATGTACCAGTTTAAAGTCCATAAGCAATACACAAATAGTCCACAAGCATGAACAAATATATAGGATGAACATTAAGCAGACAATATAGCAATTCAATTTCCACTAGCTAACACATGTGATTATAAGAGAGAGATACCAATTATAATTCTTAATAAAAACTGTAACTTAAGCTAATGAGAAGATGGAAAGCTCAAGGGGAAGAATCATCACCTTATTCTTTGAATCGCCTTCTAGTGTCACTAAATGCTTGCGCCCTTAGGATTTGTATCATACCACAAATCATGAATGTGTACAATTAGGTCGAAGTTCTACTCACTACTTAGGTTTAAGATAATGGCCTAGGATTTGAATTATTTATCTTAGGGTTTAGTCTTAAATTTAGTTTCTAGGATTTGAACTTTAGTTGGGGTATTAGTTACCATTTAATGTTAATAATATAACTATTATTTGTGACCATGGTATTAATCAGTATTACAATTTAGGTATAATGGTACAACCTATTATTAGAGATAACATTTCCAAGTGGTGGATACCGTGCTAATATCACTAAAGGTAGTTTCATTTATAATAAGTAATATTAGCATAACATGATAATAGTAATCATTAAGATGATAATTAATATTATGATCTACTATCATGATAATATTTAAGAGTAATGGATGTAAATTTCTAATAATTGTAACTTTGTTTAATATACCTAGTATTAGTGTAAGTAGTCCATTAATGGTTAATCATTTATGATTAGTACAATCTACTGTCCAAAATAAATATCTAGGATGATAAATAAAATATTACCATTTAATAATTGAAATTTGTTTATAACAACTAGTCCTAGTATAATGATCTACTAATGGCTAACCATGGCTATTATTAATAATCCTAATAACAACAATGGTAACAAATGATAACAGTGTATCGAAACAAGCCTAGAATGGAGAGGAAAGGTTGACTCACCTTGATGACTCGGTTCGAACCGAGTTGACTCGGCCCAACACAAATACCAACACCTCTACATTCTCTCTCTCCTTCTCTCTCTTTCTTCTTCTCCTTTCCTTCCTCTTTTCTTCCTTCTCTGTTGGAATGTCCAGCGACGTCTGGACCAGGCCCATCCCTGACTTGACTGAGTCGAACTCAGTTTCAGCGGAGTTAACTCGACAGCAACTCACAACCCGTCCCCTCTTCTGTCTCGCTCTTCATCCTCTCTCTCTCTCTCTCTCTCTCTCCCTTTTCTGTTTCTCCTTCCTCAAAACCAAAAGACGTCTGGTCTTGACCAGACCCATCCAACTTGGTCGGACCGAGCGAGAGCGTGGTAGCAACCCACTCACTCTCTTCTTCTTCCCATCTCTCTTCCCTCACTTTTCTTTCTCCTTTCTTCTTTCCTCCATTTCCTCCATTTGTTTCTTTTCTTCATTTCCTTTCTTTCTAACTCAGTTAAGGCTCAACTCAACTCGTCAGCGAGTTGAGACAGAGTAGCGCAGCACCTTCGCAAGTCAGCTGAGTCAACTCGGTTCGACTCGACGTGTGGTGCAACGCCACCACCACTCTCTTCCATCATTCCTTCTCTTTCCTTCCTTGCTTCTTCCTCTTTTCTTCAAGCTGGAACGTCCAGCCAGGGACTTCAAACTCGACCCATGACTCGCTGAGTCGAGCCCGGGCTCAACCAGCAATAGGGACCACCGCCCATGACTCAGCTGGCAGAGCGGGTGCACCCCGACTCCTCCACTTTCTCTCTTCTCTTTCTTCTTCTCCTTTTCCCATTCTTTTCTCCCTTGCTGGGATGTCCAGCAACGGGTCTGGACAGACCAACCCAGCTCAACTCGCTCGACTCGATGAGTTGACTCAGTTTGGGCCGGACAGCCCATCTTCTTCTCCTCCGTTTTCTCTCTTCTCTCTCTCTCTTCTCTGTTTCTTTCTTCTTCTTTTCTTCTCTCCTTCTGCTGTGTGTGGGTGCTAGGACTCCAGCAACCCCCAAACACGGAGCAAATCCGAGCCAAACTCGACTCAGCAACGGCTGCAACTCGAGAACACTTGCACTCACTCCCTCTCTTTCTATCTATTCTTTTCCTTTTCTTTTTCTTTCTTTGTTCTACTTCCTTACGTCTTCATTCTCTCCCTCTGGCCAGCAACAGCTAGTCCGAACCCAAGCCCAACTCGAGCCGAACTCGGCAAGTCGAGTGCAGTGGTGCGAGGAAGGAGCTATGGACGATAATGGCGGATTTCCTCCTGCAGTTTCTTCCTTAAATCTGACGGCTTGGGATGGTTCATATGGACTCTAGGAAGCTTACAGATAAGCTTTTTCGAAGCTTTAGGATGATTTGGGTGGTGAGTTCGCTGGTGGAAAGGAAACGGCTATCTTCTAGGGTTTTTGTAAGAAAGGGAGAGAAACGTAGCTACAGTCCGATTCATCCCTCCCTTATAGCAGCTCCAACGCTCCTAGGACCGTTAGATGAGGATGGAAGGCCAGGATCAGATTCCACTATCCGGTTTTTCTGGAAAACAGTTGGCGGAAGGGCAGTTTTTGGCTTCGGTTTCCCACAAGAAACCCTAGCTCACGTGGGCAATCAACGGAAGGCTGGGATAACCCTCTAAGGGACGGTTGAGATGGAAGGACGCACGGGCACGGGGATTGCGCTGCTGGCAATGCCGCAGTCTCTATTTCTGGAAGGTTGTGCTTGTGGGGCCGGTTTGCGCCCAGAACTGTGTGCACGCATACGTGTTTCAAGGACCGAAACTGGTGGGGTTTGTTCGGACGCATTCCCTCCATCAGATGGACGGCTCTGATCATGGACGTGGGCCCCGCTGGTGGGCTACCATCGCAACAAACGGACAACGTCCGTTCGCCGGCAAAACACAGAGAGAGAGAGATATCTCTCCTCTTTTAGTAAGACGCGGGTCAGTAACGTTTGACCCGAGTCAGCGGTCCAGTGCACCGCATGCGCACACGCCCTGTGCACACACCTCATGTGAGTGGGATCCACAGTGATGTCTGCGATTAATCCACTCTGTCCGTTCAGTTTGGGGAGGACTATCAAGGTCCATACCCAAAGATCAGGCAGATCTAATTCCCACGTGGGCCATACTAGTTGAATCAGCATCCTTTATTGTTGTCTAAACAAATCTAACGGTTGGATTCATTCCGACTCGATCATCAATGGTCAAGTTATGGATATATGGACTGTTATGCTCTCGTAACACTAAATATCAAGCTGCACTATTTTTTCATGATGTCATTTATTATTATTAGTATCACTATTATTGCCATTATTATTATTATTATTATTATTATTATTATTACTACTACTACTACTACTACTACTACTATTATTATCATTATTTTATTTATCATTATCATCATTGTTATCTTTATCACTATTATTATTATTATTATTATTTTTATTACATATGCATTGCCATTTATTTACTTATCTGTCTTTATTTATTTATTTATTATATATGTATGTAGGTTGTGGGACCATTCGATGTGTGTTATTTAGCTACGTGTGTTACCACATACATGTAGGCTAATTTAGACCCACGTAGTGATACCCGAGTACTGAAAGTATGGGGTGTTACACTATCAATTGGCCCTAAGGAGAGTTACAATGCGGACATTTAACCAATATTGTACTTACAATGTGGACATCAAACCAACATTGCTCCCAAGGCATGGCCCACCATAAATGTCATTACATAACCCCTGGTGGAATCACACAATGCAATAGACCTTATCCATTGGGCTTCGACCCATGGCCCTTAAATACATCAAATGGGCCTCATCATATGGTCCTCATATATGTCAAGGTGGGCCTCAACAACGGGCCTTATACACATCACGGTGCGCCTCAATAACAGGTCTCATACACATCAAGGTGGGCCTCAATAACGGACCTGGAATACATTATAATGGGCCTCAACCCATGGGCCTCATATACATACCAAGGTGGGCCTCAATGGATGGTCACAAATAAATTAAAATGTGTATATAATATATACAAATGAATCATATTAAAAGATCAATTGGACCGCACCCCAAATAATAGTGGCAAGAATGATTTCCACCATTAAATTCTCAAGGCCTACCATAACATTTATTTTCTGTCCAATTTGGCTATAAGGTCACATAGACCTGGATTAAGAGGAAATAAATTTCCTAATGATCCAAAACTTATGTGAAACAAAAGGTTTCAATGGCGAACACTCACTCCCCACTACTTTTTGCTATGTGGTCCACTTGATCCTAGATCTGTCTAATTTTTAGTCTCAAGCCTGTAAGGCAAGTTGGCCAAATGATTGGACGGTTTGGATGCAACACATGCATCATGGTGGGTCCCACCGTCCAGGTGTGGACGGTGTGGATAAAACACATAAATCATGGTGGGTTAGTGGATGGTGCGAATAAAACACATATCATTATGGTTCCATGTGGGGCCCACTATAATGTTTATATGTCGTCCAACCTGTTTATAAGGTCACGCTGACCTGGATGAAAGGAAAAACAAATTTACTTCTCTATTTCAGGATATCATTGGTA
The DNA here is from genome assembly GCF_029962835.1 of Magnolia sinica. NCBI lineage: Eukaryota > Viridiplantae > Streptophyta > Magnoliopsida > Magnoliales > Magnoliaceae > Magnolia > Magnolia sinica. The sequence continues at coordinate 10,461,110 of NC_080581.1, forward strand.
CCCAACAAGAGAATTTATGAAAACCAAAACTTGCCTCACAGATCACCTTTTCATTCTTCTAGATTTTGATTTTTCCATAAAAAGTAACGCCAAGAAGGGGAATCAAATCCTCACCTATATGGAGCAAACTTATGGTGAAGACTGTACACCCAACCCTTTTCACATATCATCCATGGGGAATTAAATCTACACCTATAGGGAGCAAACCTATGGTGAAGATTATTCGCCCAACCCTTTCCAAAGGTATCTATTTTTTTTTCTCTCGGTATTCTCTTTTTCTTCAATTGATCATGACGAGCAAATTTTCTCGACTAGTTCCTTACATGCTCAGTGATTACCAAGTTAACCCTTCAATATCAAACTGAAACCTTAATGTGAAAGCGAGATGTAACATGTAAAATCATGACTCAATTAATGTTTACAACTTCTAATTCTAGATTAACAATTCAAACTTAACTATGAAATCTAATATAATAGATAACTGAATCTAAGAGTCATAAATCCAACATTACGCATCTTATAATTCTGAATCAAAGATGGCCATCAAAATCACTTCGAATTCACAAGAATTTTCAGAAAAATTTAAAAATTTTCACTCTTTTTGCTCAAGACTAAGAAAATACTGATTAGGAAACCTAATCTCCCAACCCCAACCTAAAATCTTCATTATCCTCAATGTAAAAGATATATGAGTATGCAATGCACATGGGACAATGAAAGTAAACGAGAAGTGATGAGAAGATAGTACTTGGATAACTGATCCAAAACTTCTATGATACCCAAAAGGGTTTCAATGGTAGGCATTCAATCACCATTGTTTCCTATGATGTGGGCCACCTGAGCCACGTATACGGCTGAAATTTAGAGGGGGCCCATTGCCCTAAGGGGTCCATCAGATGCACGGTATGGATGCCCCACACACATCACTGTGGGGCCCACGGCTGGGACCGTGGGTCCCCGCCCGTCTACTTATAGCAGCGCAGGATGCTACTGTCGTCCAGCGGCAGCAGTCTCTGCTGCTTGTGTATTTTTTTTCTTTCCTTCTATGATTTTTCATATGTGGGGTCCGTATCCGAAAAATCCACTCCACCCATTGGATTCCATAGCTCAAGACCGTCCAAACGAGCCCAATATTCAAGGTATTTTGGTGTATAGAAACATTAGGGTGGATTTCAACAGTAGAAAATACTGTTTTCTATGTTATGTCCCACCAGAAAATCGGATCAGCTTCATTTTTCGGCTCAATGCCTAAAATGATTTGGGAAATAAAATGGACGGTGTGGATTAGTCTCATACATCAAGGTGGGCCCTACATGGACAGCCCTTCCCAAAAACCATATTTTGTCTTGCTGCGGCCGTTAGTACACCCATTGTCAGCTCACCCTTCACTATTTGGTAATGTCCAGCGTCCCTGGACGCTGGACGGTTGGGTCACACATATATTTAAGGTGGGCCCCACCCACAGACATGCTATCAGGGTGGGCCACTAAATGGTTGGATGGCGTGGGTAATACATACATTAAGATGGGGTTCATCCAGGTGGGCCACACGGCCACATCATCACACCACAAAAACAAATGAAAAAGGGAGGGAGAGAGAGAGAAAGGGACACGTGTGACGGAGGGACCCCGACACTATGGGCCCTCCCTTGCATTCAATCATACATCAAGTGGGTCCCAATACATGTGGGCCCACCAAATCAAAAATCAATGGTGGAGATTACTTCTCCACCAAAATGGAAGGTCTAGATAACCTCTTTGGATCTTAGGAAAGTAAACATCATGATGGGGTCCATGGAAAATGGCCCCATTGTGGAATGGTAATGAAATATTAAGGTGGGCCATCGGCCACATCAAGGGTCTAAAGTGAGATCCATACCATCAATCGGTAGGCCTCACTTGGCCCATCATAAAAACATGAAAATCTAGCCAATATAAGCACCCACCGTTCGATCTTCTCGGTCCATTGGAAAGTTGATCTCCTTGTGCTTCTCTTTGATGGAGGGTGAGAGAGAGTTGACTTGGTGGTTGCTTGACTTGTGGAGAAAGAAAGCATTGATTGACTGATTGATTTGAGTGATTGATTGATGGGATATTTTGTAGAGATTCTCTTGGGATTGCAAATACGTGGTATTTTTCCTCGAACTGAAAGCGGGCCCACGTCTCTTGGCCAGGGTATCAGATCGGTATGCAAGACGCGACGTCAGAACCGCGACGACGATGCGATCAGAATGGTACAAGTTTCGAGTTGAGCCAACTCTGATATATGGGACACGACTCAGGATCGTTCGCAAACATCAATTATCGATCACAGGTTGCCGGAATTGGACGGGAAGGATCGCGGGAGTCGACGGAACAGTACGGATTAGGATACAGGTCTTACAACACACATGCAAAGGTAGAATTTGGTACAGCCACTGCAGCTCCACCTTTTGAAGTGCTCCCGATCAACTTGTAAAGATTATCAAGTCGTTGCGCTTTCATAATTACCTGTACCCCCTTAGATACTTTAAGAGCACCATCAATACCCATGAACTTGCAACCCATTACCTTAATTACACCAAGAGAAATCAGATTCTTCTTCAAATCAGGAACATACCTGACATCAATCAAGGTACACTCCACCCCATCAAATATCTTGATGCGCACCATACCAACAGCTACAACATTACAAGCAATGTCATTGCTTATAAACACTTGTCCACCATCGCACTCCCTATAGCTGACGAACCAAATCCGATAAGGAGTCATATGAATGAATGCCCATGTGTCTAAAATCCACTCGCCGCTACAATTATTATATAGGCGACTGATTGTAGACAGTCTAGATATCATTATCACATCCACTCATTTTATCTGATGTGACGGCGTTAGCCTCCCTGTATGAAGCCTCAGATTCTTCTCACTTAGATTTAAGATTTACACAATCCTTCTTTATGTGTGCTTTCATCTCATAGTTCCAACATTTTATTTCACCTTTGCCCTTGCCCTTGGATTTCGATTTAGAACTTGAAGATCTTGTGCCTTGTTCAGAATTCCTACCCCTCGTAAATAGTGCATCAGAAGATGTCCCCATGTCGTCGTTTAACTTTCTCATGGCATTCTCTTGAAGGGCTGAGATAATGGTGTCGACACTAAGGGTTTTATTCGTGGTGCACATTATGTCCTTAAATGACTCATACGATGCCGAAAGAGAATTAAGTAACATACATACTTGTTCCTCAACTTTTATTACTTCATCCATATCCAATAATTTGCAAACCAATTTATTAAAGTTACTGATGTGAGCCTCCAGATTTCCACCATCTATCATCTTGAAGTTATACTACTAACGTTTTAAGTGTTGGTGATTTTCAGAAGATTTTTTCACATAGACATCTTCTAACTTCGCCCATAACTTAATCGCAGACATTGTAAAGAACCTTATCCATGAGACGTAAGCGAATCGAGGATAAGGCCCTCTTATCAAGTGTATTCCAATCATCATCAATCATAGTAAACTTTCGCTCCTCAAGAGCACCATTTTTGCCTTGCTTGATTAAGGAATTGATCATCTTGATCTTCCATAACTCAAATTTATTTTTTCTTAAGTACTTCTCAATATCATACCTAGTGCTTATCATTATTGCTTATCCCTCAGATTCAGATCTGTGCCCCAATAATTTCTCTAATACCACTTATTGGGATTCGTGCTACGGAATCACACATATATGGATCTAGGATAGCAATCCAATGGTGTCAACCAATCACAAGAGAACACAAAGGTTTAACGTGGAAAACTCTTGCGAGAAAAAACCACGACACAAAGCGAAAGAAATCCACTATGAAAAACAGAAATTACAAAGAGAGAGAACTTACACGATTCGAACAACTTCGAATCTCGCCCTTGTTACACCCTTTGATACCTTAGTATCCATTTAAAAAACCCTTAGAATACCTTTAGAAAGCCTTAGCATACCTTAGAATGGCCCTAGGGATTCCTATTTATAGTTTAGGAAACTCCACTTACGCACCTCTCTAAAACCGCCTAAAATTTACACAGTCCATGTAGAATCCGCGCATCATCTGTGTAACCCTTGACTGGTCGAGCCTGTCCCTCGACTGGTTAAAGATCTCGAAAATTTCAGAAACATTGTTGCTAGACTTTGAGTCGAAATTTTTCCAAGGATCTAAGACATCCTTTTTAAGAACAGATTATATATATATATATATATATATGGAAATGGTACTATGAGGTCGACTTCATGGGAACTTCCCGTGAGGTTAAGCCGTGTGGGCCCACCATGATGTGTGTCAAACATCTACCCCATCAGTCAGATGCACCATTCCATGGTAGGCCATGGGCTTAAAAATCAAGTCAATCATTGACTTGGGTGGGCCACACCACATACAACATTTGAGAGGAATTACCCTCCCATTAAAACATTCATAATCATTTATTGGTCCCACTGAGATATGGTTCACAAATCCAGCCCACCCATTATGTGTGTCTCACTTGGATGAGGGGTCAGACCAAGTTTTAGCTACATCCAAAACTCAAGTGGGCCTACCAACTGCTTTTATATGTTTTAGGCATGTCTTCACATCGTTTTAATGTTGTGGCCTACCTGAGTTCTGTACAGGGCTAATTTTTGGGATATCCGATATCCTAAAAGGGACCCATCAAATGCACATTATCGATGTTTGACAAACATTGCAGTGGGGCCCATGCAGCTCGACCTGATGGGAAGTTCCCATGAGATCGACTTTGCACTCGTGTCATAGGCACATAATTTGAACGGTCTTGTGATGCGGCACCCCTTGAAATTCTATGAGCCAAACTTTCAGCCTAATTCAAAACTCTGGTAGGTCATAGCAAAGAGAAATGCAAATCAAGGGAGAAAACTATATTCTTTTGTCATGACCTACCAGAGTTTTGTATCAAGCTGAAAGTTGGGTTCGCGAGGTTTCAAGGGGTGCTGCATCACGTGGACCGTTCAGATTCTGTGCGTATGATAGGAGTGCAAAGGTGCACATGGGTGCTCCCGTAAGGTGTTTTAATGACTCTGTCAACCCTATGCAACTCAAACCGATTCACTAGCTTAAAAAGCGCAAACTTTCTTTTTCTTTTTCTTTTTTTTTTTCACAATCGAAGGAGAGAGGGTTCGAACCCATCTCCTCTTAAAAATACCAACATTTCTATCCAGCATGCCACGCCACACCGTTTGATATTTCTCTCTTTTTTTTTTTTTGTAATCCTAACAATTACATAAAATATTTATACTTATTACATATTGAGTCGAGTCAAGTAAAGACTCGGCCAAATCTTCGAGTCAACCTTTCCTGGCTGAACATCCACTCAAGTTTTTGAACCATTGGCTGTCAACGGACCCAGATTTATTATATTAGGTCCGGTTCAGGTCTAGGAATGTCCAATTTCATGGACCTGCTTAGAAATTGGATCGGGCCTAGATCCACCATTTTGGACGTATTTAGAAATCAGGTCTAATCGGTTTGGCTTGGTTGCACCATCTTAGACCCGGTGAAGATCAGGTCAGGTTTAGTTACTTTTAATAGTAATATTTTATACCTTAAAGTGAAATGCTCTAGTCCTCTTGAGCACTATAAGTTATGTCCAATCTAATGGATCAATTAGAACTATCCATTTAGTCCAAAACATGTTTAATAGGCTAACATGTAAAAATTGCATTGATTTGATAATTCATCCTTGATTTGGCCTTATTTTCTATTTTTAGAGGTCATAGATGAGATGATTAGAATTTCCAAACAAAAGCAATTCTTTGGAATCATAAGTGTAAGTATTATGTATATGGATGCGTATAGTCCTTAGACTAACTTATCAGTTTTTTATTTATAAATAAAGAGGGAAAAGGAACCAAAATCCCAACCCTAATTCTGTCTTTACACACCTATACATATCTCAAGTGGTAGACTGAGTGAAGATAACTTTGTTTCAATACTGAAGTACATGATATCGATTCCCAAGAGGGGTGTGGCTAAGAGTTTGGTGTGTAGCCTATATCATCTATCATATGTGGCTAAGAGTTTGGTTTGTAGCCTATATCATCTGTCATCGGGTAAATGCAAACTAGGTCCCCTCATGGATGTCTACTCATCTTGGGTCAGACCGACTTCTATTTCTAGCGGACTTTAAATTATTGACTTTAGAGTTACTGCTGGTATATATGAGTAGTAAGGAAGGTTAACTCTCGTCATATTCTCTATGTTCCCAATCTTATTTCATTAGTCGATGGTTTCATTTCTCGTGTTCTTGAGAAAGGATCCATTTGTCTCAACTCATCTATTATTTTACCATTAGTTCATATTCATTTTTATTTAATGTACTTTTACTTATTTTTTTAACTAAACAATATAACTATTTTGTCACAATTTTTTCCCAACTCGTGTGTGATTGAGAATCTGTAGGCCACATTGAACATTGATGGTTGACATGAGAGTGGCGGATTGTACCTCTCGAGCTAAGTAGTAGCTCATTCTAGTCTTGGTCATATGTTACCTAGTGAAACTAAGTATATGGAACTGTTTGCTTTGATATATTTAGATGTGTAGGAATCTACTTCAGTTGTGTCTTTGTTTGGATATCCTCACTTTATTTCTTTTATATATGATTATTCAACGTTGACTTGAGATATTTCTTATGAAGAGGTGCTTTTTATGAGAAATATTTCATTAATTATATTAAGACCCAATTTTATATCGGTAGTAAGGTTTTTCAATTTGATAATGCAAAGGAAAATGTATGTCAGAAATTGCATAATTTCTTCTCTAATTTTAGTATTCATTTTCAAACTACCTATGGCTATACATTACAACAAAATGGAGTCTTTAAGCGGAAAATTCTTAATTTTCTGGATGGAACTCAATCAATGTTAACAGGAAGGAGTATCTCCTGAGTTTTTTGGGATGAAGCAGTTCTTCTGCATATCTCATTAATTGAATGATATCTTGTACTCTTTAACTGATTTACCTTTCTTAAATTACTTCAACCATGCTCCCCTTTGTTTGTGATACCTCCCAAGATATTCGGGTGCGTATACTTTTAAAAAATAAATAAATAAATAAATAAATTCTTATTGACCTAGTTAGGATAAACTCACCCATAGGTCTATTAAGTATGTTTTATTTGGGTACTCACTTTCTGAAAAAAAGGGTACAAATGTTATAGTCCAACAAGTAACTGTCGTTATATCACACTTGAAGTCACATTTTCTGAGAATGTGTCTTATTTTACTTCGTCATCATCTGTTCCACAACCATGCATGTCTATCTGTTGTAGATGACATCACATAAGGTACAGGGGACAATTCACCTATAGTGGAACACCTCCTCTCTCTGCTTGCAATTGCGGTTCCTTCTCCATTTAATCCTTCTATTAATCTTCCCAAAGTGATACGCAAGGTGAAGCGAACCATTTCCCTTACATGGTATCGCTTCAATTCTCCACCCCATATTAGTAACTTTGTTTCATATTAACTATTTTCTTATTTCTTTTGTGGCTTTGCATTTGCTCTTTCATCTATTTCATTTCTTTTCCAAGTGTAGGATACCCTTTAAAAGAACATTGGTTGAAGGCTGCAATGCTTGATGAGATGGCCACCCAGAACTTGAGAGTTGGTCAATCCACCTAATGGTTATCATATTGTTAGCTGTAAGTGTTATACACCTTGAAATACAACCTTGATTGATCTATCACCCATTATAAAGCTCAAAATATTGTGAAAGGCTTCACCTAGAAATTTGGCTTCAACTCCCACAAAACTTCTCTAGTTTCAAGCTTAGTTCGGTGCAAGTGTTACTTTCAATTGCTGCAACCACTCTTAGCCTATTTATTCATTAGATGTCGAAACCCTTAAAATTTTATTGAGAGCTTCATGACCTTCTTATTTTTTACGTTAGAGATAAATCAAAAGTACGACGTTTAAAGAAAGTATTATATGCACATAAACATCCCATGTGCTTGGATTGCCCATTCCTCGAAAGGTATTTTCATTGATCAAAGTAATTCTACTTTGGACTTGCTATAGCTTACTGGCCGTATGCCGGCTCTAGGTAGATCTGCCAAGATGTCGATTGAGGTCGATCATCAGTTGATCCTGAAATGTATTGTTGCTTAGTGGGCATGTTGCTTTATCTATCTATTGTTGGCGTGAGTTGTCAATTAAGAGATTATAGGAAAAAAAAATCAAATCAAAGAGATTCTAGTCCTGAAAATCTGTATAGCGTAATTTGTATAGCTAAGAATAGCGTAGCAAATCTCTCTATAAATGTATACAATACCTTTGTAAATCATGAATGAGAAATACACTGAAAAGCAATTGTGACATGGTATCAAAGCCAGTCACGATCAGGCCCCTATTCACGCCCATCTATTACTAGCTTCTAAACCTCCTTCCGCCCACCACCCTCTCCTATGGCATCCAATGTAACACCAATCCAGACAGATGAATCTCCCATCGACCAGATTCTTTTTGAATTATTCACCTCCAAGATGGCCGAAGCTCTGTCCAAAGCTCAGGCCCCAACCGTGACATCTGAACCCGTGGCTCTACCAATTGGCATCAAGTTAGATGGTTCTAACTATGGCTTATGGTCTCAAGTTGTCGAGATGTACATCTCCGGCAAAGACAAGTTAGGCTACATCAATGGCGAACTGACCTCGCCATCTCCTACCGATCCGTCCTTCCACAAATGGCGCACTGACAACACCATTGTCAAAGGATGGCTAATCAACTCCATGGATCCGACTTTAATCGAAAATTTTATTCGTTTTCCCACGGCTAACAGGTGTGGGACTCTGCTGCCACCACCTATTTTGATGGTGGTGATACATCCCAGGTTTATGATCTCCGGCACCGTGTCTCATGTCTCCGCCAAGCAGGTGGATCCCTAGAAAAATACTACACTGACTTGCAAGGTCTTTGGCGTGAGATTGATTTTCGACGTCCAAATCCAATGGAGTGCCCTGCTGACATTCAAAGGTATAATAATCTCCTCCAAGAAGATCAGGTCTATGTCTTCTTGGATGGCCTTGACGACAAGTTGGACAACATCCGCAGTGACGTGTTGCAGCTACACCCGTTTCCCACCGTGGAGCAAGCTTATGCTCATGTCCGTATAGAGGCCCTTCGCCAGGTGGTGATGAACGTAGGTGATCATGAACCTCCAGGAACTGTGCTTGCTTCGATAGGCCTCAAGCTTGGGTTCTCTGGATCGACTCCCCAACATCATGGAAAATCTATCTCTAAAGGCCAATCCTCATATGACAATCTCAAATGTTCTCACTATGGTAATATGAAGCACACACGTGACAACTGTTTTCAGTTCCATGGATACTCTGATTGGTGGCACGAAATTCAAGCTAAGAAAAAATGGGATACTGCTGGTACGGCTGAAGGCACGGGCAAGGCTGCTGTAGCGGTAGCTGAACCTTGTCTCTCTCTAATCCCACCCACCGTCTCCTGCCAACAGGACTTCTCCCTTGTGGATTAAGGTAAGCTCTGTCACACCTTGCTTAGTTATCGCTAAGATGTCGACCGTGGTGATTAGCTTCTCGACTCTGGAGCCACGGACTATATGACTTTTGATTCAGCGGATCTCTGTTCACACCCCAAGTATAGGGTTGTGATGTAGTAATAAACTCGGTAAGACCGAGGTCGAATCCACAGGGACTGATACCTGTACGTTATCTGAAACCAAGTAGAACTAGAACTAGATTAAGATGTGATCTAAACCAAATAGAATTTAAGAAATAATTGTGGAATAATTATCTAAAACTTTTAGAAATTCTGAGGAAGTAAACTAGGGATTCAGAGGATCCACTTGTAGAGATCAGGGAGATCTTATGCCTGCATCAAGGATTATGGAATTCAAACTTACTTGATCTGGTTTTCAAGAGATGAAAGGTATATGAATTAGAATGGATTCCATCATCTAACCATGCCCAGGAGACAAAGCAAACAACAGGATTAAACTAATTACCAACCAATCAACAATGTATGAGGATCAGGAAAGGTACTGTCATCCTACCATGCCCATGGAGTAATGATGAACAACAAGGCTTCCTGACTTCATAAACATGAAAAAGGGAAAAAGAAATACTCAAAATCATCGCAAATCCATTGTAATTTCAGTCACAACAAACCCTTAAAAATAACTGAAAATATTCTTTTTAATTTGAACAAAAATCAATATCAGTCCATCTAAACAATAGGCACAAGCAAAGTTTCTCCCATCAGACTACAAGCTTCACCTCTTAGCCCTAGCTAAGAGGTTTAGCCACACATGGGCATGATTTGGCTGAACTTAGAAATAAAAAGAGAAAGAATAGAATGAGAACCAGGTTTCTCTCTCCAGCCACGTTCACGTCTCTTCCTTTCTTCCTTCAATCCTCCCCACGTTCAAGCCTTCAAAACCGAGCCCTGTCCAGCCTCTGCTCACGCTGCCAGCAGCTTGAATCTCTCTTCCTGACGTGCGGCAGCAACCCAGCCTTCCAATTCAATCCGTGCAACCGTCCAAGCCCCACTCCTTTTGCTCTCGTTCCAGCCGTGGATGCTCCTTCCTTCCTTCCTCTTCCAGCCGACCTCTCTTCTCTCCCTTATAGGCTGGTGCGTAGGGGCGTGGAGAGGTTGAGTCCGAGAAGGAGTAGGTGCGGAAGATTTATTTACGCAAGGCTGGTGCGTAGGGGCATTTTGCAACCAAGAAAACGGAAGAGAAAACTTCCACTTCCATCGCATTCTTTCCAAATAGATGACGTCCCTTGGAAAATCTCTGGACGGGATACACGATGGATGGTTTGGATCATGCCTCTGATCAACTATGGTGGGCCAGAACCGCACGGAAAACCCGGGTTTTCCGAACGCAAAAACAGAGTAGCGTCAATTGACGCTGTGACAATGGTGGAGCCCACTTCACTGTTTTTCTGGGAAATCCAATCCGTCCATTGGATTCAGGACGAAAAACTGTTCAGGAAGGGATGGTTTTGGTTAGATTTCAGTGTGGCCCACAAGCTGGTTCAGTCCGCCGTCCATCTTCCGTTCGATCTTTTTTTTACACGTGTGTGCATGATGGGACGAAAAGGACATCTAGGTGAGGGTTATGCCCCACCTATTGATCGATTGGACGATACAGATTATCAGAATACCCGATGGGTGGGGCCCACAATCAAAGCCCGGAAACTACTTCGAAGATGCTGTTGCGTCTTTTTTTCTTTTTGCGGAATTCATCGGTCAGCGCAACACTGACCGATTTGAATTCTTGTGGTGCGCGTCCATTGTATGTGCGCGTTGTGCACACACAGTGTACATGTGAGGTCCACTGTAATGTTTCACTGAATCCGTTCCGTTCATCCTATTTTCCATATAGTTTAAGGGGTTGAGAACAAAATTGGAGCACATCCAAAGATTAGGTGGGTCCCACTTGAGGTTTTAAGGGGTTGATCTATCCGTCGGGCCACTTCTACAGCGATCCAATGGCTGATTTTTGATTTGTACGGCTTATTTAAGGTCTTCAGTCCATATATAAAGTTTCGAGCTGAACGGATGGTGGGAACGCTGTAATCTTGCATTCTTCTTAACTTTCAGGCCGCTTGAGCTTCAGTTTCTTGATTTTCACGGACCCATGGTGTATAATTCCGTCGCTCTTGCTCTCCTAGAGTCCGTTCCTTGCCTTGGTGCTTCTAGAGCGTCAAATCCATGCATTTACCACCCTTTTTCAGTCCAGGCTTTTAAACACACCCTGCATTACAAACACGATTAAATCAGCCATTAAACGGTATTATGTTTGTAGATCCAAGTAATAACTAGGGTCTAATATGCAATATTTGACTCTCAACACAACCCCCAACCAGCATCTTGCTAGTCCCGAGCAAGGTATGCGAAAAATAAGTTGAGAATTACAGGACAATTTCTACAAACCCAAGAAATTTATGAAAAGCAATTCAGATACTCGAATTCTAAGGTTCATGAATGTTGGCATTACTTTTCTCCTGGAATCAAGCTCACGGTACTTCATAATCAAGCTCAGATATTAATCCATTAATTTGAACGATTCTAAATATTGAATTCCATGGATGTATAGTCTAATCTCGACTTGTTAACATTAAGATTCACCTCGATATTTAAGGATATCATTGGTAACAAATAAGAGAATTCATGATAACCCAACTTGGCTTACACATTATCTTTTTATTCTTTTAATTTTTGATTTTTTTTTCATTAGAAGTAACGCCAAGAAGAGGGATCAGATCCTCACCTATAGGGAGCAAACCTATGGTAAAGACCGGTCGCCAAAAAGTTTATGGATGTCAATCTTGGGGAATCGAATCTACACCTGTAGGGAGCAAACCTATGGTGAAAACCATTCGCCCAATCTTTTCAATTTCTCAGGTTGGTTCCTTTCAAGCTTAGTGATCACCAAATTAATCCTTCAATATCGAATGAAACCTTAATGTGTAAGTGAGATGTGACATGTGAAATTATGATTCAATCAATGTTTAAAACTTCTAATCATGGATTAATAATTCAAACTTAGCTGTGAAATTTAATAGATAACTGAATCCAAGAGTCATAAAGTACCAACATCCCGCATCTTGAAATTCTAAGTGCCCTAGATGGCCTGTCAAAATCACTTCGACTTCATCAGAAATCCTGAAAAATTAAAAATTTTCACAACTTTTGCTCAAGACCAAGAAAACACTGATTAGGAAACCTAATCTCCCACCCCCAACCAAAAATCTATATTGTCCTCAATGTAAAAGAAATACACATGCAATGCACATGAGACAACGGAAAAATAGGAGTGATGGAAAGATAGTACCTGGACGAAAGAATCAAGAGGCTTTCCAAGGATATCTACGTAAGAGCGGGTCAGCACAAGAGAGAAACTAACAAAAATAAAATAAAAATAACAAAAATGAAATCCTACCTACACCACTTTCGTAGGTGCTCTCGATTGCATTTAGCGTATGCAACAAGCCTTTAAACCCCTAGGTTACCCCTAGTGGACGAGTTATAGTCTCGTGAGGGTTTGCAATAATGTTACCCACAAACATTGAACTAACTAATGATAAAAATGAAATGAAATGAAGAGCTGGGTTGCCTCCCAGGAGCGCTAAGTTTACCGTCTTCAGCCAGACAAATAAAGCAGCTACCCTAGTCCTATGAAAGCGATAAACTTACCTGTACCTCCATCAGACTAGGAGATCAATCCTGGTAAACAGGATCAGTCAGAAGCATGGACATGTCCTCTGAATCAAATTTCTCGACAAATGGTTTCAATCGATGTCCATTGACTTTAAACTCCTTGCCATTGTCGGGATCTCTTATCTCAACGGCCCCATGCGAAAAAATAGTGACAACAATGTAAGGGCCGGTCCAACGAGATCGAAGCTTACACGGAAAGAGATGTAATCGAGAATTGTACAAAAGGACCTTCTGACCAGGCGTGAATGATTTTCGCAAAATGTGTTGGTCATGAAATGCTTTCATCTTGTCCTTGTAAATTCTCGAATTATCGTACGCATCATTCCGGATTTCCTCCAGTTCATTCAATTGAAGTTTGCGTAGCGAGCCAGCGTTGTCCAGATTGAAATTAAGATTTTTGATCGCCCATTACGCTTTATGTTCCAGCTCCACAGGCAAGTGACAAGCCTTTCCATAGACAAGTCTAAAGGGAGACATCCCAATAGGGGTTTTAAATGCAGTACGGTATGCCCATAAGGTATCAGTCAATCGAATTGACCAATCCTTACGTCAGGGTTGACCGTCTTCTCCAAGATATGTTTAATTTCCCTATTAGAAATCTCGGCTTGCCCACTTGTCTGTGGGTGGTATAGGGTGCTCACCTTATGAGAGATACCGTATTTCTTCATTAAGCTCTCAAATGGTTTATTACAAAAGTGTGAGCCCCCATCACTAATGATGGCTCGAGGCATTCCGAATCGAGAAATGATGTTTTCTTTTAGGAATTTAATGACCGTGCGATGGTCATTAGTTCGACACGGAATCGCTTTAACCCATTTAGTGACATAATCCACGGCGAGCAAAATGTACAGATTTCCAAACGATTAGGGGAATGGTCCCATGAAATCGATGCCCCAGCAATCAAATGCTTCAATGATAAGGATGGGATTCAAAGGCATCATATTTTGACGGGACAATGCTCCCAATTTCTGACAACGCTCACAAGCTTTGCAAAACTCATGAGTGTCCCTAAACATAGTGGGCCAGTAAAAGCCACACTGCAGAATCTTGGCCATGGTCTTTTTAGCAGAAAAGTGACCACCACAGGCCTCTGAGTGACATAAGGAGATGACGCTCTGATGCTCATCGTCTGGTACACATCTCCTTAGAATTTGGTCTGGGCAATATTTAAATAAGTAAGGATCATCCCAGAAAAAGTTGCGCACCTCGGTGAAAATTTTCTTCTTATCTTGCGCAGTCCACTGTGTCGATATGGCACCTGTAGCAAGATAATTAGCAATATCAGCGAACCAAGGTGAATGGGAGACTCTGAACAGTTGTTCATCAGGGAACATATCATTGATATGGGTTGCCTCAAGGGAATCAGAGGTATTAAGGCGAGAAAGGTGATCGGCCACTACGTTCTCTACTCCATTTTTATCTTTAATTTCCAAATCAAATTCTTGAAGTAGAAGGATCCATCGTATCAAACGGGGCCTAGAATCATTCTTAGAAAGAAGATACTTAAGTGCCGCATGATCTGTGTAGATAATGATCTTGGATCCGATCAAGTAGGACCTAAATTTGTCCAAGGCGAACACTACAGCTAAGAGTTCCTTTTCCGTAGTCGAGTAGTTCACCTGGGCAGAATTTAAAGTTCTACTTGCGTAATGAATGATGTAGGGTCGCTTATCTTTTCTCTGACCTAGGACCGCTCCAAGAGCATAATCAGAAGTGTCGCACATAAGCTCAAAAGGAAGGCTCCAGTCGGGTGGTTGCATGATAGGTGCAGTAGTTAACGTGCCCTTAAGCTTGGTGAAAGCTTCCTGACATTGCTCAGTCCACTCGTACGGAGCATCCTTTTGAAGAATATTACATAAAGGACGAGAGAGGAGACTAAAGTCTTTTATGAATCGCCTGTAAAATCCTGCGTGTCCTAAGAAGGATCGCACGTCTCTGATGTTCTTGGGTGGAGGTAGGTTAGAGATAAGATCGATTTTTGCCTTATCTACCTCGATTCCTTTAGATGAGATGATATGCCCAAGGACAATTCCCTTCTGAACCATGAAATGACACTTCTCCCAATTAAGTACCAAGTTCTTTTCTTCACATCTTTTTAGCACACATTTAAGACTTTCCAAGCACTTGCTGAAAGATGGACCGTAAACAGAGAAATCATCCATGAAGACCTCTAGATATTGCCCCACCATATCAGAAAAGATACTAAGCATACATCGCTGAAAGGTGGCAGGGGCATTACATAGTCCGAATGGCATCCTTCGGTAGGCAAAGGTGTCGTAGGGACATGTAAATGTAGTCTTTTCCTGGTCTTCAAGGGCTATTTCTATCTGGTTGTAGCCCAAATACCCGTCAAGGAAACTGTAATAGGAATGACCAGCTAACCTTTCCAGGATCTGATCAATGAATGGTAAAGGAAAGTGGTCTTTCCTCGTGACGGTATTCAACTTCCTGTAGTCAATGCACATTCTCCAACCAGTAGTGACTCTAGTTGGCACGAGTTCATTATTAGCATTGGCTACGATGGTGATTCCGGACTTCTTAGGGACCACTTGAGTTGGACTCACCCATTGACTATCAGATATAAGGTATATGATACCCACGTCCAATAGTTTAAGAACCTCGGCCTTGACCACTTCCTTCATATTTGGATTTAGTCTACGTTGTGGTTGCCGAGCGGTTTTTGCATTATCCTCAAGATATATGCGGTGAGTACAAATCGAGGGATCGATTCCCTTGAGGTCCGCTATCGTCCATCCTAAGGCTCCTTTATGCTCAATGAGAGTAGATATGAGCATACTCTCCTATTCTTTTTCCAGGTGGGCAGAGATCACCACCGGGTATGTCTCATCTTGACCTAAATAGGCATATTTCAAATCAGAGGGCAAAGGTTTTAGGTCAAGCTTCGGCGGCTTGAGGTTAGACGGTAGAGGCACTACATCGGTTTGTGGCAATTCTTCAAATTGTGGCCTCTACCGGTTAACTTCAAGTACCGGTGCAGTATCAAGCAAGGCACACGTCTCCCTAATCATGTCATCATCAAAATCATGGGAGTGGGCCAGGCACGTCTCCAGCTGGTCGGAGGATAAGGTCAGCGGTATCGTATCTTTCACGAAAGAGTCAATCATGTTAATGTCGTGGAAATCGTCATCATCCTCTGAGTTGCTGCCGTTATTGAAAAAAATGTTTGACTCCAATGTCAAATTTCCAAAAGACATAGTCATGACACCATTCCTACAATTGATAATTGCATTTGACGTGGCAAGGAATGGGCGACCAAGAATGACAGGAATCTGAGTGCTCATGTTATTGATGGGTTCGGTGTCCAGGATGATAAAATCTACAGGGTAGTAAAACCTATCAACTTGGACCAATACATCCTCAATTATCCCTCTTGGTACACGAACAGAGCGATCAGCAAGTTGTAGTGTGGTTATGGTGGGTTTTAATTCACCCAAACCTAACTGTTTGTATACCGAGTAGGGAATCAGATTGACGCTCGCTCCTAAGTCAGGAAGTGCGTGATCAATTCGATGGTTCCCGATTACACATGATATGGTTGGGCTACCGGGATCCTTGAATTTCTGTGGCACGTCTTGCTTCAGGATGGCACTCACTTTCTCAGTCAAGAAGATTTTCTTTTGAATAATTTTCCGTCTTTTGGTCGTGCATAAGTCTTTCAGAAATTTGGCATATGAAGGTATCTGTTTAACGACATCAAGTAGAGGAATGTTGACTTTCACCTGTTTCAACACCTCTAGGATATCCTGAGAGTTAGAGAGAGGTTTTGGTGAAACCAACCGTTGGGGGAATGGAGCAACTGGCTTCTCTAGAAGTTCCGATTCTAATTTTTATAGGGCATCACTGGATCCATCATTGTTGTCCTCTTCTGGTTCTTAAGGCTTTTCGGGCCTAACCGGAAGAGTTTTATCAATGATCTTCCCACTCCTAAGAGTGGTGATGGATTTAGCATGTCCCATCTGATATGAAGAGCTGGGATATTAATGTCGTACTGCGGTTTAGGATTGGGGAGAGGTTGTGCAGGAAACATCCCCTTTTCTATAACCGTCATACGAGAATCTATCTTTTACATAAAATCTGTAATTCCCCACATTGCCTGAGCCAGCTCTTGTATGGGATTTTGAACCGGTTCCTCTTGAGGTTTCACTTGATTTGGATTTTGATTGAAGAAACCTGGAGGAGTCGCCGTTTGTCCATTCCTCCAACTAAAGTTTGGATGATTTTTCCAGCCAGGATTATATGTATTGGAGTTAGGTCCAGTAAAAGGTCTTTGATAGTTATTTACGGAATTGGCTTGTTCATTCAACACTCCTCGAAAGGCAGGTATTGTAGGACAGTTTTCAGTTGTGTGAATGTTGCAATCACAGATGCCGCAAACAATTTCATTGACCTTATCCTTCTTTCCTTCCATGGCCTCAACTTTCCTTATGAGCGTAGTCACTTTACACTTGAGATCATCCTCTTCTTTTAAGAGATATAATCCACCTTTCTCCTTTAATTGAGTCGGCCTAGACGTGGTGTTCGCCATTGGATAATAGTCCCATGATTGTGTTTTTTCAGCGAGACTATCGAGGTAATCCCATACCTCGTCAACATCTTTGTTGATGAACTCTCCATTACACATTGTCTCGACCATTTGGCGCATGGAAGATATCAGTCCATCATAGAAAAAATTTGTAATGCGCCACGTTTCAAATCCGTGTTGTGGGCATGAACTGACCAAATCTTTGAACCTTTCCCAACATTGGAAGAATGTTTCATCTTCCTTTTGGGCAAAGTTCATGATTGCTTTTCTGAGGGTAATCGTTTTATGATGTGGGAAGAATTTTTTTATGAATTCCCTCTGCATGTCGTTCCATGTGCCAATGGATCTAGGACGCAGTGAATGTAACTACGTCTTAGCTTTCTCTTTTAAGGAAAAAGAAAAGCGTTTCAACCTAATTGTATCCTCAGATACATTAGGAAAACATAAAGTAGCCATAATCTCATCGAACTCTTTCAAATGTAAATATGGACTTTCTGATTCAAGTCCATGAAATTTGGGAAGGAGTTGGATAACTCCTGGCTTGATGTCCATTTGTCCTGTGTTTTCAGGAAAAATCATGCATAAGGGCATACTCACTCCCGCCGGTTGTAGATAATCTCGTAGAGTACGAGGCGAGGGTGCCTGTTGCACCTCATTCTCATCTTGGGTATCCTCCACCCTGGGTGGAAGTAGAGGAGGTTGGTCTTCAGCCATAACTTCAGTTAACTCAGGGGATTTCGAGCGGTGTCTAGTCCTGCGATGGATAGTCAACCCCTCAACCAATCCTCCTTCAGTCAAGAGACGTCGAGTGTTGTCACGGGCCCACTTGGGCATGAAACACTCGCAGCCCTCAATCAAATTCAAAGCCTAATCCTAAGAAAAGAAAAGAAAATCTAAAAAGAAAGAGAGGGAGAGTTTGGAAAGAAATTACCAAATTGAAGCCCCTAAGTTAAGGACCTGCAAAATAAAACAAAAATAAGTTAGATTCTAAACAGGAGAAGAACAATCCTTTAAAAGAAAGGTGGCAGTAAACTGATTTCTAAAAGAAAGTGGAAACTTCTAAAATAAATTAGGAAAGTCTAAACTAGAAAGTAAATTACTAAAAGAGAACTGAAAAATAGGAACTAGAGAATGAGTGTACCGAATTAGAGATTTCTATCTTAAAGGCCTACAAAATAGGAAGGTTAGTTTCTAAACAAAAATTCTAAAAATAATTAGGAAACAAATTAGATTCTAAGAGAGTTAGAATTAGAAAGTTACTAAAATAAAAATAGAAAATTAATTTCTAAAAAGGGAAAGAAATAACCTAATTTCTAAAAATAAACTATTTCCTACAAAAGGGAGGATACTAGAATTAGAAAATTTCTAAAATTTAAACCCTAATTCTAAAAATAGGAAAAAATAGAGAGATTAGGAAGGAATTACCAATTGAGAAACTTATGTCAAGATCCTATAAAACAGGAAACAAGTTAGTTTTGAACTCAAATAAAAATAAATAAAAAACTAAGGTTAGTAAAATCCTAATCTTAAACTAATCCTAAAACCAATTAATTTTAGAGAATCGTAACCGTCAGTCCCCGGCAACGGCGCCAAAAACTTGTTCACACCCCAAGTATAGGGTTGTGATGTAGTAATAAACTCGGTAAGACCGAGGTCGAATCCACAGGGACTGATACCTGTACGTTATCTGAAACCAAGTAGAACTAGAACTAGACTAAGATATGATCTAAACCAAATAGAATTTAAGAAATAATTGTGGAATAATTATCTAAAACTTTAAGGAATTCTGAGGAAGTAAACTAGTGATTCAGAGGATCCACTTGTAGAGATCAAGGAGATCTTATGCCTGCATCAAGGATTATGGAATTCAAACTTACTTGATCTGGTTTTCAAGAGATGAAAGGTATATGAATTAGAATGGATTCCATCATCTAACCATGCCCAGGAGACAAAGCAAACAACAGGATTAAACTAATTACCAACCAATCAACAATGTATGAGGATCAGGAAAGGTACTGTCATCCTACCATGCCCATGGAGCAATGATGAACAACAGGGCTTCCTGACTTCATAAACATAAAAAGGGGAAAAAGAAATACTCAAAATCATCGCAAATCCATTGTAATTTCAGTCACAACAAACCCTTAAAAATAACTGAAAATATTCTTTTTAATTTGAACAAAAATCAATATCAGTCCATCTAAACAATAGGCATAAGCAAAGTTTCTCCCATCAGACTACAAGCTTCACCTTTTAGCCCTAGCTAAGAGGTTTAGCCACACATGGGCATGATTTGGCTGAACTTAGAAATAAAAAGAGAAAGAATAGAATGAGAACCAGGTTTCTCTCTCCAACCAAGTTTACGTCTCTTCCTTTCTTCCTTCAATCCTCCCCACGTTCAAGCCTTCAAAACATAGCCCTGTCCAGCCTCTGCTCACTCTGCCAGCAGCTTGAATCTCTCTTCCTGACGTGCAGTAGCAACCCAGCCTTCCAATTCAATCCGTGCAACCGTCCAAGCCCCACTCCTTTTGCTCCCATTCCAGCCGTGGATGCTCCTTCCTTCCTTCCTCTTCCAGCTGACCTCCCTTCTCTCCCTTATAGGCTGGTGCGTAGGGGCGTGGGGAGGTTGAGTCCGAGAAGGAGTAGGTGCGGAAGATTTATTTACGCAAGGCTGGTGCGTAGGGGCGTTTTGCAACCAAGAAAACGGAAGAGAAAACTTCCACTTCCATCGCATTCTTTCCAAATAGATGACGTCCCTTGGGAAATCTCTGGACGGGATACATGATGGATGGTTTGGATCATGCCTCTGATCAACTATGGTGGGCTAGAACTGCACGGAAAACCTGGGTTTTCCGGACGCAAAAACAGAGTAGCGTCAATTGACGCTGTGACAATGGCGGAGCCCACTTCACTGTTTTTCTGGGAAATCCAATCCATCCATTGGATTCAGGACGAAAAACTGTTCAGGAATGGATGGTTTTGGTTAGATTTCAGTGTGGCCCACAAGCTGGTCCAGTCCGCCGTCCATCTTCCATTCGATCTTTTTTTTTACACGTGTGTGCATGATGGGATGAAAAGGACATCTAGGTGAGGGTTACGCCCCACCTATTGATCGATTGGACGGTACAGATTATCAGAATACCCGATGGGTGGGGCCCACAATCAAAGCCCGGAAACTACTTCGAAGACGCTGTTGCGTCTTTTTTTCTTTTTGCGGAATTCATCAGTCAGCGCAACGCTGACCGATTTGAATTCTTGTGGTGCGCGTCCATTGTACGTGCGCGTTGTGCACACACAGTGTACATGTGAGGTCCACTGTAATGTTTCACTGAATCCGCTCCGTTCATCCTATTTTCCATATAGTTTAAGGGGTTGAGAATAAAATTGGAGCACATCCAGAGATTAGGTGGGTCACACTTGAGGTTTTAAGGGGCTGATCTATCCGTCGAGCCACTTCCACAGGGATCCAATGGCTGATTTTTGATTTGTACGGCTTATTTAAGGTCTTCAGTCCATATATAAAGTTTCGAGCTGAACGGATGGTAGGAACGCTGTAATCTTGCATTCTTCTTAACTTTCAGGCCGCTTGAGCTTCAGTTTCTCGATTTTCACGGACCTCTGGTGTATAATTCCATCGCTCTTGGTCTCCTAGAGTCCGTTTCTTGCCTTGGTGCTTTTGGAGCGTCAAATCCATGCATTTACCACCCTTTTTCAGTCCAGGCTTTTAAACACACCCTGCATTACAAACACGATTAAATCAGCCATTAAACGGTATTATGTTTGTAGATCCAAGTAATAACTGGGGTCTAATATGCAATATTTGACCCTCAACAATCTCTCTCACCACTCATCTCCACGGCGCACTAGCATTGTAAATGCCAATGGAGCGATCTCACCGGTCACAGGGGCCGGATCTGTGACCCTATCACCCTCTCTTCATTTATCCTATACTTTATTTGTTCCCTTCTTGTTGCACAAGTTATTGTCTATTAGCCAAATTACTACAGAGTTACATTGTGTGGTGTTAATGTTTTTCGATTTTTGTCTTATTCAAGATATTCTCACCAAAGAGATAATTAGGCGTGGTAATAAGAAGGGAGGATTATAATACATGGAAGATTTCAGTTCGGGTCGAGTACATCACATATCTTCTTCGCCTGGCTCCAAGACTCAACAGATTTGGTTGTGGCATCGTCGTTTAGGACACCCATCATTCGGGCATCTACGGCATTTGTTTCCTTCTTTATTTTCCAATGTTGATACCTCTGAATTTACTTGTGATACTTGTATTTTAGCCAAGAGTTATAGGGCTACTTATCCATTAAGCATGAATGAAAGTTATACCCATTTTGCTTTAATCCATTTGGATGTATGGGGACCATCTCCCTTATCTATTGTCTCTGGTATACGCTGATTTGTGATATTTGTTGATGACTGCACCCGCATGACCTGGCTATGCTTGTTGAAACATAAGGATGAAGTTTTTCAGATCTTTCAGTCTTTTCTTGTTATGATTAAGACCCAATTTTCCGCTCAGATCCGGATTCTCCGTTCTGACAATGGTGGCAAATATGTAAATCACCACTTTCATGCTTATTTCCAGCGTCATGGCCTTATCCACCAGACCTCATGTCCTCAAACCCCACAACAAAATGGGGTTGTTGAGCGAAAAAATCGTCATATTCTTGAGACTACCCGTGCTCTCCTCCTTGGCGCATCTGTCCCCATCCGACATTGGCACGATACTATTACTATTGTTGTCCATTTGATCAACCGCATTCCCTCAAAAATCTTAAATTTTCAAACTCTATTATAGTCCCTGGCAGCCTCGGTCTCTCTACCTACAGCCCTAATGCTCTCTCCTCGCATATTTGGATGTGTGGCCTATGTACACCTTCCTAAGAACCAGCGCACCAAACTTGACCCATGTGCGCTTCGGTGCTCTTCTTGGGCTATGCCGCACATAAAAAAGGCTACTGCTGCTATGATCCTCCTACTCAGCATACCTATGTGACTATGGATGTCACTTTTCTGGAATTTGTATCATTTTACCCTTCCTCGGCCTCCACTTCAGGGGGAGATGAAGAGTTGAAGTAGTTAACCTTTGAATGGCTTGAAGACCAGAATGACACATCAGTAATTGTTGAGGAATCAATGGATACATCTTCAGGGTTAGACATATCCTCTAAATATAGAGGACTTCCGGAAACTGAGCCTACACCATTAAGAGAAGCACCAGAATCCCCGTCTCTTAATACCTGTAGGTCCATCTCCTAAGAATATTCCTGAGGTAAGTAATATTGGAACACCCTCATTTATAAATAACATAGATACTTCCGTTGGGTATAACTTACCTTTCAGGCATAACTAGGGCAAGCCACCAAATAGATATTCTCCAAACACTGAGGAAAGAAGGGCAAGATATCCAATTGCCAACTATGTTTCTACCGAAAAGTTACCTGAGCCTCTCAAGACATTTTCACATGAGCTTTCCACATGTCATATTCCCATTACAGTTCAAGAAGCATTAATGGATCCCAAGTGGACCAAAGCAATGGAGGAAGAAATGGGGACACTACTAAAAATTAAATCAAACATGGACCTTGGTTCCACTACCCCAAGGGAAGAAGATAGTCGGGTGCAGGTGGGTCTTCTCTATTAATCACAAGACAGATGGATCTATAGAACGATACAAGGCGAGGCTAGTTGCAAAAGGATATACTCAAACATATGGTGTAGATTATCAAGAAACCTTTTCACTAGTAGCTAAATTAAATACAGTCAGGGTTCTACTATCTCTCGCAACCAACCTGGATTGGCCATTGCATCAGCTTGATGTAAAGAATGCATTTCTTCATGTTGACCTTGAAGAGGAAGTCTACATGGATACTCCTTCAGGCTGCACAGCATCCTCAAAAACTGAAGTTGTGTGCAAATTGCAGCATGCATTGTATGGACTGAAACAATCACCTCAAACATGGTTTGGGCCGTTCAGTCAAGCAATGAAGAAGTATGGCTTCTGTCAAAGTAATTCGGATCATACATTATTTTTGAAGCACCAACAGGACAAGGTAACAGCTTTAATTGTATATGTCAATGATATGATCATCATAGGGGATGATATAGAGAAAATCGCTAAGCTTCAGAAATAATTGGCAACCGAATTTGAAATGAAAATTTTGGGAGGACTTAAATATTTTTCTAGGAATAGAGGTGGCTAGATCAAAGCAAGGTATATTTCTTTCCCAGTAAAAATATATATTGGTTTTACTATGCGATGTTAAAATATTGGATTGCAAGCAAGCAAACACTCCAATTGTTCAGAATCACAAGCTCGGACAATATCCAAGCCAAATGCCAACAGACAAAGGAAGATACCAGAGGTTAGTTGGGAAACTTATTTATCTCTCACATAACCGCCCTGATATTGCTGATGCAATAAGTGTTGTAAGTCAATTTATATACTAACCTAGTAAGGATCATATGGAAGCAGTGGTCCGGATTTTGCGATACTTAAAATCCTCCCCGGGAAAAGGGCTGATGTTTTCAAAAAATAACCATCTTAGAGTTAATGGTTATATAGATGCATATTGGGTAGGGAACACCACAGAAAGAAGATCCACCTCGGGCTATTTCATGTTTGTTGGGGGGAATCTTGTTACATGGAGGAGTAAGAAGCAAAAGGTGATGGCATTATCAAGTGCAGAAGCAGAGTTTCGTGGAATGAATAAAGGACTATGTGAACTTCTATAACTCAGAAGACTTCCAACGGAAATTAAATTTGCTCCTATGTCCGAGATGGACATTTTTTGCGATAACAAGGTAGCTATCGCAATTGCTCACAATCCTATTCAGCATGATTGCACTAAACACATGGGGATTGATAGACATTTTATTAAAGAAAATCTCAAAGCTAAAATAATTCGGTTTCCATTCGTGAAGTTCGAAGATCAACTGGCGGATATTATTACAAAGGCCGTATCAAGCAAAGAGTTTTACAACTCACTAGACAAGTTATGCATTGCAGATTTGGATGCTTCCGCTTGAGGGGGAGTGTTAGCATGAGTTGTCAATTAAGAGATTATAAGAAAAAAAAATCAAATCAAAGAGATTCTAGTCTTGAAAATCTGTATAGCATAATCTGTATAGCTAAGAATAGCATAGCAAATCTTTATATAAATATATACAATACCTTTATAAATCATGAATAAGAAATACACTGAAAAGCAATTGTGACATCTATTACTTGGTCTAACATTGCTTATGTTGTGAGTATGGTCGGTAGTTTGTTAAGGCCCCTGTTCCAAACATCATGATGCAGTATATTGCATTTGTCGTTACATTAGAGTAGACATTCCTCACTATCCTTCTAATTCGGCTGAAAATTGACCCATGGGCCATGGCATGAGTAAGGTCCTCTGACTGTTGTTCTTATCCAAGGTTCTCCACCACAATCTTATTCTCTTATATTGTGATAATACATTGCATGCCATCCATATTGCCACATATCCAGTCTCCTATGAATGAACAAAACATATTAAAATGTCACTTTGCTCGTGATAAATTGATAGTCGGGAATATTCGTATACTTCACTGATCATCTAAAGATCAATTAGTCTGTGTTTACAAATCTATTTGAGTTTTCATCTTTTTAATATTGTATCAGACTTAAGTATGATTGACACTTGTGCTCTAACTTGAGGGAGTGTTTGTATTAATGGACGTGTATGGATGTACATATAGCCCTTAAAATACCTCATTATTTTTATCCATACATAAAGTGGGGGAGGGATCCAAAACCCTAAACCTAATTCTTTATATTCCCTACAATAAGCAATCCATGTAGCCCCCACAAATTGATGGATCAAATTGTCCGTGGTATTATTTTTGTAAACAATCTTAACCATCTATATATATTAACAATAATTGATCAAATGGTTAATATTTGTCAGATCAGTGTGATATTTTCATGGTAGATGATAAAAAGTGCACTGGGCTTAATGAATAGTTTAGGGGTTTCTTTTCTTTTAAAACACACTGTACATGGTAGGGCTGAAAGTTGGGCGTGTTCAACCTGACCGACCCGACATTGGGTTGGGCTTGGGCAGGATGCATTGGGTTTGGTCTCAAGCTTGGGTTGCATAAACATTAACCCGATAAAACTTATGTCTGGCTTGGGTTGAGGTCTCAAGTTGCCTGACTCAACCCGAACCCGAACCCGATCGATATATATAAGTTACTTACAAATTATAATTGAGTATGGATCATTTGTGTTGAAGGCACAAGAAATTCTAGTGTCATCGGGTCTCATTGGTCCACAACATTTGCGGTGACTCAAGCTGCCAAGAAATGCCGGAGTTTACTCTTCCAAATAGATTGCATGCTACACAGCATAACTTTTAAAGGAGTAGTTGCCTGTATTTTAGCTTGTTTGTTTAGACAAAATGAAGTTCTTTTATAATAAATAACTACATATATATTTAGTAAAATCATAGGTAGAAAAAATAAGACGTATATTGAAATATAGTAGGCTAATGTGATAAACAAAATTTTTTGTGAGCATGTATCCACCCGACCAACCTGACAGAGACCACTTGGGTTGGGCTTGGGTTGAGAATTCCCAACCCAAGGTTGGATTGGGTTAGGGCTGAGGTATAGGAACCTTGGGTTGGGCTAGGGTTGAGCACCAACCCGACCCAACCCACCTGACTTTTAGACCTACCATATGGGCACTCGAACCTTGGATCAGTTGAAACGCAGTCTCTCTGCCATTGAGCCATGGGTTGGAACCCGAAACTACCGATGATCAAGTCCAACCTTGATTTGGCCATAGTTTTTCATTACCGTCCTTTTTCCAACTTATAAATACATGGTTAGGGTTGTTCAACAGAAGTGGTTCTTTGGAATCATAAGCAATTGATTATGGGAACCATCAAATGGATGGATAAAATGTTTGGATAAAGCTAGTTTTGTAAAAATGATTTTGAAGGCCAATGAGAACATAGTTAAGATTGTCAGATACGTCGTAATATTTTCATGGTGGCCCATGAAACCAATGCTGGATCTAATGAACCGTCTATGACACACTTGTGCATGTGCAGTTGTGCCCCATGCATGCCAATGACACACATGTGTATGGTTAGGGCAGTTCATCAGCAGCCCTCATGGCGAGCTTGCCCCAGCACAAACATGTCCAAGTACCAGGTGGGCCACACCTGCATGAAACCCTGATTTCTAGGCTTAGGAGCATTAATGGTAGGACTCCACCTGATGGACGGACCAGATCTCATAACGGAAAACGTGGTTTTGCAACTAAAGTGCACAGCTGGTCTTGAAATTCCTTCAACCATTGCTATTTCCTATTTATCGCTCTGAGGCTGGCAGTGGGCTGGGTTCTGGGCCTAGCAACATCAAAGATCTATCCAACAGGGCTGGACCCCACATTAAAAATCTAAAAGAATCCAACCCGGCCCAGCCTCAGCCTGTCCCATTTAACAAAACCAGCCAATAATTTTAGCCCAAGCCCATTCGAGCTGGGCCATTTAATTGTAATTGGGTTCAGCTCAACCGATCGGACCTGACCAGGCAGCGCCATGCTTGGGTTTTGGGCATGTCGGTCCACCAAATTAGAGGATATATACAAACATATGTAAATCTCGTGTATCTGTACTTACCATTTATTAATTTGTTTAGGGTTTTGGGCCAAGTCAATTTGAATTATGTGGCTGAGCCCATTGATAGGTTACATGGTGGGTTGGGTTGGGTGGGATTCGATGTTGGCCCAACCTATTTTCTTAAAATGGACCATCTATTTCCAACTTGACACAATCCACTACTTATTTACGTCAGTGAAAACCATAACCATGACCGGGTCGCACCGGTGATCCTTAAGCTGATGCAACCCATTCCCAACCACAAGCTCATGGCCAAAAACTTCGCCTTAATGAAGACCATTTCCAATTCTTTAAATGTGTGGCCCACCTGAATTGTTTGGCCCAATTTTGGACCATGCAATCAAGATGGCGAGGTCAACCTATGGGTATGATGTAGGACGGATAAAGAATGACTTATTGGATGGCCAAAATCACATAAACATGAGCAGGAGGAATCTATATTGGGCAAAGATCGGAGCACTAAAGCTTTCAACAACCATACTATTGCGATGGCTATCTGTTTCTCGACAAGCTCTACACTGGCTACCTATGTTAAGGGGTGTCAATAGGCCTGGTTGGCCCGTCTTGGGCCAGACTTGGGCTGAAGTATTAGGCCCAGCGGTCAGGATTGAACATAAATATCAAGCCCATTTCTAAACTAGGTCAGGTTTGGACTAGAATGTTAAAAAGCCCATTAGTTGAGGTTTACAAAGGTCACTTTTATTTGGTTGGACATTCATTGTGTTAGTTAATGTCAATAAATGAGAAGGAGAGAAATCATGTTACGGGAATGAATTGGGATCTTCTGCTCGCCACGAATAGGAAAATTCTGATTGTTGCGCTCTGATTAGGTCACATCATCATGCACGGCATTTAATATAGCACTGTTGACAATGTCTATGATAAAGTGGACCAATCAGGATGCAAAAAAAACATAATTTTATGAAATTCACCCCAATGCTGACCTTTCAAACTATTTCCCTTGGCATGAACCATGTGAATAACAGATGGGGCTGATGTTTAGGACCCAAGTTTTGGTGTGTATCGAATGGTTGGAGTAGATTTTATATAATCATCATGATGGGCCCTGTAAATATAAATGGTGTACGTCTCTCCCAATTGTTTTCCTTGGTATGGCCCACCTGAATTATGGGTCAACCTGATATTTTGGCCATAATGTAGGATTACACATCTAATGGTCAGAGTGAATCTCAAGTACACATCAAAGTGAGCCTCCAAAGAACAAAAGGTGGGCATCCTAAGGAGAGTTATTTTACGTACACGTCTCACACATCATGACTGAGAAGAATTATTCCACATTACTTTTGGAAAAAGGGGTCGATGGCTTGGGTGGGCTTCAATTTGGTGTTGATGTAAGATCCACCTTGACTACTATGTGTGTCACACCATGTTAGGTCCATGGCCAAAAAACCAGCCTCATTCATAATTCAAGTGGACCACATGATTGGAAACAATATATGGGGCAAGGCTCACCCTTTGAATTGTTTCCCTTGGTGTGTTCCACCTAAATCACGGATGGGCCTGTTTTTGGGCCCCATACCTAAATATAGGTGTGAAATCTAATAGTGGAGTGGATTTTATATAATCGTCACAATTGGCTCTGTAAGAATCAAGGGTGGACATCTTTCTTCCAACTATTTCCTTTGGTGTGGTACAACTGAATCACAGGTCAATCTGATTTTCTACCCTTGGCCTAACATGGGATTACCATCTGATGGCCGGAGTAGATCTCGTATACACATCACAATGGGCGCTTTAGAAAATAAGGGTGTGTCCCTTTGTTTTACAAAATTAATTTCGGTCCCCAGCCAAGGTTGGGCTTGGGTTGCATTATTTTGGCCGACCACAGGCTCAAACCGAATTTGGAATTGTAATCAATATATTTCATTAATAATAATAATTTTATTTCTCACATTTTAGAGATCTTTCACCGTGGATTCAATGGCTATTTTAAAGAAGAAGATGGTGGTGACTGCTTCTCTCATTATGTTATTTGATAAGATGTTGGATATATAAGATGAGGTGGATAATATCATCCTCCAACATAGAGGATTAGGTGTTGAATGGGATGAAGACTGTTGACTTAAAGTAGATAGCCATTCCTTCAATGGCCAGGTTCATATCAATGACTTCCTTAACTAGTTCATAGAGGTAAAGAAGTTCTTTAATTATATGTAAATTCATAAGGAGGAGAATATAAAGCTTGTAACATACATGCTTAAAGGTGGAGCATCAGTATGATACGAGCAATTCCAACTCTCATTGTCATAGCAATCAAAGGCACCGGTCCAAACTTAACTGTGGATGAAAAAAGTTTGTGCGAGTGTGATTCTTGCCAATAGATTACAATCAGGTATTCTTCCAAAAATATCAAAATTATGGCTAAGGAGCCATACATGAAGGATTATATGGAAGAGTTCCATTGTTTTTCTTCACTAATGATTTGGCAGAGATAAAATCACAACAAGAACTAAGGCTTGGTCGAGGCTTTCCATGGATCATCGGATCCACCGAGGTGGGTGGGATTCCTGATTATGGGGCCCACCTTGATATATGTTCCTTATATCCACACCGTCCACCCATTTTGAAATCTCATTTTAGTGCATGATCCCCGAAAAAAAAAAAAAAGTTTATCTAAATATTAGGTAGACCATAATGGTAATTGACCATTAAAAACTTCTCGTGAGCCATAAAAGTTTTGGATCAAGTTGATATTTGAGTGGTCTCTTCATCCTAGTCTTTATGACCTTATCAACGGGTTAGATCGGAAATAAACATTCTAGTGGCCCCCATGAAGTTTTTAACGATAAGGATTCAATCATTATTAGTTCCTATAGTATGGCCCACCTAAAATTTGGATCTGCTTCATTTTTGGGATCATGCCCTAAAATGATTTGTCAAAATGGATGGATAGTGCGGATGAAATGCACATACATCAAAGTGGGCCCCACAGTAAGGGATTCACTGACCTCGGTGTAACCTGGCATCCACCCAAACAGTGCCCCAGCAAGGTTCATGGGTAGACTATCTAGAGAAGTACAAGATCATATGATACTTTGATAGAGCTGGCATCGAGTCGAGTCAAACCGAGTTAGGGTTGACCCAACCCCACCCGAACTCGACCTGACTCGGTACCCAGTCTAGCTATTATGCCTAACCTGATTCGATTCCAGGTCTGGTTTGGACTTACCCAGACCAAGTCCAACCCAGTCACAGGAACCCAGTTGGGTCGAGTCAGCACCAAGTCAAGTCGAGTAGTGCGGGTAGGCACGACCTCAGCTCCCTTTAACGACTTCAAAGACCAGTCGTTTAGGAGTGAATCATTCAACATCATGGTGAAAACCTCAGCCACCAATTCCTCATCCACGATCCTCCAATACCCATCAATCTCTACGGTGGAGACAAGCCACAACCCAGATATTAGTTCCTTGTCGTTTGCCTGAATTTGACTGGCAAGGTTGGCCTATGTGTACAAACTAGTTAGATCACCCTCCTCAGAATTGGGCTGGTATGGATTCTCTGCGAGAAGGGCTTTCAGCTTATCAAGCCTTGGGGCGATGTGGACGAGCTCTATGTAGCCTATGGTGATTTTTAGGATGGATGTGGGTATGACTGCAAGGGTCAGTTCGTTGTATTAGCACAACCCAGACCCAGCAGCTCGGCATGATTTGTGGGAATCAGTGGAGTGATAAGGATATCCAAAACTATATGAGAGATAAAGATGGTTACTCCCACAAATCTGCCTATATTAGTGGAGAGACGTTGGAGGATGAAGGAGTTTCAATGTCAACAAATTCAACCCAAGATGGTAGTTCAACAAGATAAGGAAACTCCAACAAAAATCAAATCAGATCATATCTCGGATTCAAATCAAATCAGATCGCCTTTGGTGGTGTTTGAAATCTTTCAGGATGCAGAGCATATCGTTGAGAATATTGCTCCCAGATTTCATGCAATCTATTACTATATTTTTATGTTTAAATAGAAGTCCTTTGTATTAGTTTAAAACCATTGCTGAGTGTTCACGTTTTTCAATAATAAGAAAGTAGTATTTTTATTTAAACATCTCCATCGGTTTTTCAATTTTTCTTCTTGGTATCAAAGCTTTGTGTGAACACACGACACAACCCAGCAGGTTCCTGTAACCATGACTTCACTATCTCTCAATGTTGGCAACTTCATTACCCTTAAACTCAGTCCTACAAATTATCCCTTGTGGTGTGAACAAGCCTTGACTCTTGCAGAAAGCCAAGAACTAGTCGGCCACCTTACTAATGAAGATCCTGCCCCCACCAAATACACCATACCAGATTCAAATAACATCACAGATACAGAAATTTCTGTACCAAGATTAACCGAAGCATACATTGCCTAGCAAAAGGCGGATCGTCTTCTTCGTGGGTGGATGATTGGAATACTCTCTGAAGAAATGCTCGGCCTCGTTGTTGGTTTAGACACAGCCCATGCTGTCTGGGACGCACCCAAGAATGCATATGCAGAAGATTCACAAGAACATGAATTTACACTCAGACAACAGGTAACATATCTTCGCAATGAAGACGACAAAACCATTGGAGAACATATTCACACCTTCAAGGGTTTATGCAATAGTCTTGTAGCTATCGGGAAACCTATCCCAAACAAAGAAAAAGTTTTCTCCCTTCTCACTAGCCTTGGCCCTCAATATGAAACTTTCACCACTCTACCATGCTGAAGCCACCAAGGCCATCATACTCTAAGCTGGTCTCACAACTTCAAAGTCTTGATCAGCGACGCAGTTGATTCTCTAATCATACAAATGTCCCAAACTCATTCACTCCTCAAATGGCATTTTATGGGCAACAACAACAGCGCTTCCAGCAATCCTCCTCAGGATATCATGGCAACAAACAAAAATTTATATCAACTAGGAGAGCATTTCAGGCACAACTACCAAAAGAACGAAATCGTGCTTATTCTACTAACCCCACTTCAGGCTCTCAACAAAGACTTCCTCCACCACCTGGTGAACGCCGTATGATCCCTGCAGAACGAGATCTTTACTGTGAAGAAAAATGCCAGTACTGTGGCATGGTGGGACATATTGCAAAAATATGCTAGTGGGTGCCCAAAAAGCCAACTCAACATGATGATATACCACAAGCTCCTGTAGCTCTCACCTTAGACAATACCATCACTGAAACAGAGTGGAACTCAGACATAGGAGCCTCTAACCATATGACAGGTAAGCCAGGTATGTTAACCAATATTCACAACTACTTTGGTGCAGATTCAGTTCATATTTGTAATGGATCTTCTCCACCAATTCTTGGTATTGGAGATTCTAGCATAATTAAGCAAAAAAATAATAACTTACCTCTTCACGATGTCCTGCTAGTTCCTGACTAATATATATATATATATATATATATATATATTGCTCTCTGTAACTTAGCTAACAACTCAGTTTCCTATTAATTGTAAATTCTCTAATGTTGACTTTTGTGTTAAGGAATGACAAGTAGGACAGCCAATGATCACAAGGAGGCACAAGGGAGATCTCTATGTTCTTCCTACTTCACCAAAAACTCTATTTTTCTCATCGATTCAAATTCGGCTCAACAGACGTTTGGCATCAACACTTAGGACATCTTCAGTTTTCTACTTTACAGTTATTAAAGAATAAATGATTGATTGATGTTATAGGCGCTGTAAAACTTGAACACATTTGTGATAGTTGTCAATTAGGGAAGCTTAGTAGATTACCGTTTTCCTATTCTGAACATTCTAGTTCTGATATTTTTAAAAAAATTCATTGTCACTTGTGGGGACCTTCTCCTATTTTATCAATTAGAAAATTCAGATATTATGCATGTTTAGTAGATGACTTTTCTAAGTATACTTGGATCATTCTCTTACAACATAAATATGATTTTGCAAATGCTTATTTAGTCTTTGAACAGTACGTTACCAGACAATTCAACAAACAAATCAAGATTTTTTACTCTGATGGAGGAGGAGAATTCATAAACTCCAAGCTATCATCTCATTTTCTTTCCACCGGTATCATTCATCAGGTATCGTGCCTATATACTCCAGAGCAAACAGGTATGGTTGAAAGGCGACATATGATAATACAGGAACTAGGTATGACTATGTTATTTCACAGTGATGCTCCTTTATTTTTATGGGTAGAAGCTTTCACTATCACTGTCTACCTTATTAATCGGTTGCCTTCATCTGCTCTTAATTTTGAAAGTCCATACTTTACACTGCATGACACTCATCCTGATTATTCTTCACTTCGCGTCTTTGGTTCTAAATGTTTTCCTTACACGTAAGATACACGGTGACACAACTTTGATCCAAAATCATACTTTGCATCTTTATAGGCTATAGTGATAAACATAAAAGATACAAGTGTTTTCATCTCTCTAGCAAATTTTTTTTATCTCCCACTGTGTGGTTTTTGATGAGTTATTTTTTCCTTATAAAAGTACTCAGAATCAAAGCATTACTATTGAGGGTCAAATATTGCATATCAGACCTCAGTTATTACCTGATTTTATGAACATGATACCGTTTAACGCCCTAGTTTAATCGTATTTGTGATGCAAGGTGTATTTAGGAGCTTATACTGAAAAAGGGTACTAAAATCATGGATTTAACGCTCTGAAGTCACCAAGGAAATGGACGGACTCCAGGGGACCTAGATCGAAGAATTTGCATGCCAAAGATCTGAGAAAATCACGTCATTCACGTTAAACGGGCCTGAAAATTGTTTAGAATGCAAGATCACAGGGTTTCCATTATCCGTTCGGCTCGAAACTTTATATATGGCCTGAGGACCATAAATTAACTGTACAAGTAAAATTTCAGCCAGTGGGCCCTCGTGGAAGTGGCCAAACGTACAAATCAGCCCATAAATCATTGACTT
Organism: Magnolia sinica; assembly: GCF_029962835.1. Lineage (NCBI taxonomy): Eukaryota > Viridiplantae > Streptophyta > Magnoliopsida > Magnoliales > Magnoliaceae > Magnolia > Magnolia sinica. Next base: position 10,495,462 of record NC_080581.1, read on the forward strand.
GGGGCCCACCTGATATCTGGATATGCTTCAATTTTGTTCTCAACCCCTTAAATTGGATGGGGAAGCAGATGAATGGAGTAGATTTTGCATTTACATCATAATGAACTCCACATGTATATTGCGTGTACATAGATACATGCGCCCGCACCACACCGGTCGGGCAACCCGACCTAAGCCGGGCTTACCCGACCCTTTCCGTAAAAAACCACAGCGTCCGCACCTTACGGATGCTGAGTTGAGTAGTGGGCCCTAATCATCTTCCGGTTCGACGATCCGGACCGTTAAAAGTTCTCAGGGAGTGGCCAAGACCCTCTCCTAGCTTTCCTTTTTGGCCCATGTGTTGCGTGAGTTGTACGTTAAAGTAATTTTAGGAGTAAATGTTGGGGTGAGTTGTTTGGTTGTAATATTAGAAAGATTGTAATTCCCTAATTAGAGGGTCAAGTTTAGCATGTCTAGGTGTAATATATGCGTGTAGCCTAATATAGGCTATAGGAGACTACTATATGTAGCATTCATCTCTGTACAATGGAATATGAAGATATACATAAAATATTCTCTAAAAGTTGTCATGGTATCAAAGCACGTTTGATCCTCTACTCCTTGCTATCTGTAGCCGCCTAAACTAAAGTCTTCCCACCGTACGTCTCTCATGGCCAACACTAATTCCAACTGTGGTGAGTCTCCATCATCTTCTACCCTAATGGAACTGACCACGAAGGTGACTGAAGCTTTGAATAAAGCCTCCATCTCGACACCAACAACAGACGTGGGTGCTGCACCGATTGGCATCAAATTGGATGGATCCAATTATGCTCTTTGGTCCCAAGTGGTTGAGATGTATATCGCAGCCAAAGATAAATTGGGATATATCAATAGTGACTTTCTTCAGCCGTCTCCAACGGATTCCACGTTTCGGCGGTGGCGAACCGACAATGCAATAGTCAAAGGATGGTTAATCAACTCTATGGAAGCCTCTCATATCAGCACTTTCATTCGATATCTAACCGCCAAACAAGTGTGGGATGCTATTGCCACCACATTTTTTGATGGAAGCGATACTTCCCAAGTCTACGAACTCCAGCGGCATGTAAGTAGACTGAAGCAAGTTGGTGGTTCACTGGAAAAGTTCTACAACGAACTGCAGGGACTTTGGCGAGAAATCGATTTTCGTCACCCAAATCCCATGGAATGCCCGATTGATGTGCAACACTATAACTCCATCCTTCAGGAAGACAGTGTGTATGTTTTCTTGGATGGCCTTGATGATCGCTTGGACCATATCCTTAGTGGAGTATTATAGATGCAACTTTTCCCTACGGTAGAGCAAGCATATGCCCATGTCCTTCGCGAAGCCGTCCAACAAGCTGTGATGACAGCAACTGGCGGCACGGATGACACACTCGGAGCAGTCTTGGCTTCCAAAAGTGTCAAGACTGGCTCAAGTTCTGCCTCTAATGGTGGATCTTTGTCTCTAACCAGCAGCAGGTCAAATATTAGTCCACATCAAAAGCAGAAGACCAATACCGAGGTGGCTAAATGCTCTCATTGTGGGAACACTAAGCACACCCGTGACACATGCTTTAAATTGCATAGATATCCAGATTGGTGGCATGATCTTTAAGCCAAGAAGAGGCGTGATGGAGCCACTAATGATGTCATTACTGGTAAGGCTACAGTGGCGGCAGCAGAACCACACTTGTCTCTAATTCCGACCGAATTCTCCACCTCTAATATAGGTATGGCTCTACTTAGGTTTAAAAGCAATGATTATTGCAACACATGGATTCTTGATTCCGGAGCAATTGACCATATGACATTTGATGAACGGGATTTCTATCAATATACTCCTCCTCGACGGGCTAGTATTGCCAATGCCAATGGGGTTATCTCTACAGTAAAAGGGGCTGGCACTGTAATGTTATCACCAGCTTTATCATTATCTAATACCTTACTTGTGCCTTCCCATTCTTACAAGCTAATATCTGTGAGTCAAATTACGAAAGAGCTCAATTGCACTGTACTGATTTACCTAACATTTTTTCTTATTCAGGATATTCTCTCGAAGGAGATCATTGGGTGTGGTACTAAGAGGGGGGGGGGGGGCTCTATTATATGGATGATTTCAGCATGGGCCGAGTACATCATGTTGGTCCGTTGTGTGATAACAAGGCAGAACAGATTTAGCTTTGGCACTGTCGGTTAGGCCATCCTTCGTTTGGTTATTTGCAGCATTTGTTTTCTGATTTATTTTCAGAGTTGTCTATTTCAGATTTTAAATGTGAGACTTACATTTTAGCCAAGAGTCATCGAGTACCTTATCTTTTACGTATGAATAAAAATGACGTTCTATTTGCTTTAGTTCACTCTGATGTGTGGGGACCTTCCTCGAAGCCTACTTTGTCTGGTTTCTGCTGGTTTGTGATTTTCGTTAATGACTGCACTCGAATGACTTGGCTATATTTATTACAACATAAGGATGACGTCTTTACTATGTTTCGATCTTTTCATGATATGATTCAAACTCAGTTTTCCTCTAACCTTCAGATTCTTGGTCTGATAATGGTGGCGAGTATTTAAATCATCAGTTCCGTGAGTATTTCAATCATCATGGACTGATTCATGAGACATCGTGCCCTCAGACACCTCAGCAGAATGGTATTGCCGAGCGAAAAAATCATTACATTCTTGAAACGGCTCGAGCACTTCTACTTGAGGTGCACGTTCCATGCTCCTACTGGTCTGATGCAGTGGCTACTGCGATGCACCTAATCAATCGAATGCCCTTTAAAGTACTCGAGTTTAAGACCCCACTACAAACTTTGTCCACCTATGTCACCTTACCCACGACATTGATGCCTCCACCTCGCGTCATTGGGTGTGTTGCCTTTGTTCACCTTCATAAAAATTAACGCACGAAGCTTGACCCATGTGCTCGTCGCTGCCTCTTCTTGGGATATGCCGTCCATCAGAAAGGTTACCGCTGTTACAACCCGACTACGCGACGCACCTATGTGACTATGGATGTTTCTTTCCTTGAGACTGGTACTTTCTTCTCCCCTGCATCTCATTCTTCTCTTCAGGGGGAGACACGAGATGAAGAGCTGAATTGGCTAAAGTTTGACTAGTTTGGTGGCACTAAGAATACAAAAACAGTTGTACCAATTAACAACCCGTCTCCTAATATATCTCCTGACACTGCAAATATATCTCATATATCTCCTGACGCTACACATATATCTCCTGAAGCTGCAAGATACAGCTAAGCCTAACGACCTGTCTCCTGAGAATATCACTGAGGTAAGTTCTCCTACCACACCTCCTTTCTCAAATAATGAGGTTAATCATGGTTATGAGCTACCTTGCTGTTCACTCCCCAAGTATAGGGTTGTGATGTAGTAATAAACTCGGTGAGACCGAGGTCGAATCCCAAGGGACTGATACTTGTACGTTACCTGAAACTAGGTAGAAATAGAACTAGCCTAAGATGAAATCTAAATTAAATGGAATTTAGGGAATAATTTTGAAATAATTTATGTAAAATTTAAGAAAAATCAGAGATAAGAAACCAGGGATTTAAAGGATCCACTTGTAGAGATCAGGGAGATCTACGGCCGATTCATGAACTCAACTGGACTTCGAGTCCCATCTTCATCCAGTTGAAAGATAAAACCTAAAAAATCAATTCTGAACTTCATTTAATCTAGTTTCCAAGTGATCAAACGGGTGTAAATTAGAATGGATTCCATCACAAAACCATGCCCATGAGACAAAGCCAACAACAGAATTAAACTAATTCACAGCAAATCTGGGTGATGTATGAATGTCAGGAAGAGTTCCGTCATTCCACCATGTCCAAGGGGCGATGGTGAACAACAGGGTGTCCTGGCTTCATAATCACAAAAAAAGACAAGGAAGTACTTAAGCCATCGCAGATCTACTGTAATGTAAGTCACAATAAACCATTAAAAACTAAAGCATCCTTTCATCTTATTAGAACCAAATATAGTTCATCACATGCATCCAAGCTGTAGGATCAACCCCATCACGTCACAAGCTTCACCTCTTAGCCCTAGCTAAGAGGTTTAGCCGACCATGATTGGCTAGATAAAAAATAAACAAAAAGAAGTAAAAAAAGACAAAAAGAAAACAAATAACTCAACTCCCTTTCTCTACTCACGTCCAGTCGTCTCCTGCCTCAATTCTTTTCTCCCCCTTCCTTTCACGTTCCCCCTTTTCTTATAGGTAAAGCAGGCCCTGGAGAGGTGTGCTGCCGTCCGTAATTGAGTTGGAGTTGGTTTCGCTTGAGTTTACGCAGCAGAAGGCAGTCGCTGCATGACAATATGCGAAAGGACTTCCGCATCGAGAGAACGGGCGCTGCCTCCCCTCGTCCCTTGCTTATTTCCAAGAGAACAACGTTCCCTGGGACATTTTGGGATGATCTACCCGATGGACGGTCCAGATCATTCATACGATCATCATCATGGCTGTACAACGATTGCAGAATTCAGCCAGCGGCCGGACGCGGAAACAGGGGGTAGCGCTGATCTCTGCAGGACCCACATGTGATATTTTTTTTATAGATCAAGGCCGTTCATTGGTCTTGCAGTCGAATTTCGGTGTAGAAAGAGATGATTTTTACTTCCGATACTACGGCCCACTGACTCTGTTCTTCAGCCGCCCGACCGGCATTTGGACTCCCTGTACATGCACTACTTTTGCGAAAATCGAACCGTAGATCAGTGTGCAGTCGGTTTGACCTCCTGATCACATTGATCGGTATGGATCATAAAAACGCACGCTGCTATAGGCCCACCTGCAAAGCCCTGTTGCGAATCAGCGTCCCTGTTTCCTTTTTAAACACGGACGTCGGGTCAGCGCCTGCTGACCGACTCCGTCTGTTCGATGCACGGTGAGTGCATGATTCCTCTGTATGCCACTCGCATAAAATGGACCCCATCTTGATGTATATGCAAAATCCAATCCATCCATCCATTTTTCCATCTCATTTTAACCGCGGGGACCAAATTTAAAGCGTATCCTGATAGCAGGTGGGCCCCATATCACTGTTTTGGTGGCTGATCTGTCCGTTGAGCCACTTTTATTGGGATCCGAGGGTTGAAATTTGATGTGTATGGTTAATTTATGGTCCTCAGGCCACGTATGAAGTTTCGAACTGATCAGATGGTGAGAACCCTATGATCTTACATTCTGGACGTCTTTTAGGCCTGTTTAAGATGAGTGGCTAGAATTTCTCTAATCTCTGACGTGTAAATCCTCGATCGTGGTCACATGGGGCCCCGTCCAATACCTTGGTGATGCCTGAGCTTTAAATCCATGCTTTTAGCATCCTTTCCAGTCCGTGCTCGTAAATACACTCTGCATCACAAACATGATTAAATCGGGCCATTAAACGGTATCATGCTTGTAAATCCATGCAATAACTGGGACTGATATACAATATTTGACCCACAACACAACTCCCAACCAGCATCTTGTTAGTCCCGAGCAAGGTATGCGAAAAATAATTTCAAAAATAAAGGACAATTCCTATAAACCCAAGTGACTTGTGAACAAATAATCGAGATGCGAGAATACTAAGATTCATGAATGGTGAGTGGAATTTTCTCTTGAAATCAAGCTTGTGGTAAACTTCATAATCAAGTTCAAATATTACTCCCACAATCAGAAAAATTCTAAACATTGAGTTCCATTGGTGTATCGCGTAATCTCGGCTTATCATTAAGGTTCACTTCTTAATTTCATGATATTATTGGTAACCAATAAGATAATTCATAATAACCAAAACTTTCCTCACGGATCATCTTTTCATTAATCGACCTTTGATATTTTTATTTTTATTTTTTCATTAAAATACCGCCAAGGGGAGGAATCAAATCTTCACCTATAGGGAGCAAACCTATGATGAAGACCATTGCCCACCCCTTTCCGACGGCCACTTTGGGAAATTGAAACTTCACTTATAGGGAGCAAACCTATGGTGAAGATTATTCACCCAATCCTTTCAATTTTCTCAGGCCGGTTCCTTTCATGCTTAGTGAGTACCAAGTAAATCCTTCAATATCAAACTGAAACCTTAATGTGAAAGCGAGATGTGACATGTGAGATCATAACTCAATCAATGTTTACAACTTCTAATTCTGAATTAACAATTCAAACTTAACTATGAAATCCAACAGATACTGAATCCAAGGGTCTTAAATTACCAACATCACGTATGTTGAAATTTCGAGTGCCCTAGATGGTCGTCAAAGTCCCTTCGAATTCACAAGAAGGTCCAGAAAAATTTTAAAAATTTCACAATTTTTGCTCAAGACCAAGAAAACGCTGATTAGGAAACCTAATCTCCCACCCCCAACCTAAAATCTACATTGTCCTCAATGTAAAAGAAATAAGCATGTAATACACATGGGCCAACAAAAATATAAGAGGAGTGATGGAAAGATAGTACCTGGACGAAAGAATCAAAAGGCTTTCCAAAGATATCTACGTAAGATCGGGTCAGCACAAGAGAGAAACTAACAGGAGTAAAATAAAAATAACAGAAATAAAATCCTACCTACACCACTTTCGCAGGTACTCTCAATTGCATTTAGCATATGCAACAAGCCTTTAAACCCCTAGGTTGCCCCTAGTGGACAAGTTGTAGTCTCGTGAGGGTTTGCAGTAATGTTACCCACAAACATTGAACTAACTAATGATAAAAATGAAATGAAATGAAGTGCTGGGTTGCCTCCTAGGAGCGTTAAGTTTACCGTCTTCAGCCAGACAAATAAAGCAACTACCCTAGTCCTATGAAAGCAATAAACCTACCTATACCTCCATCAGACTAGGAGATCAATCCTGGTAAACAGGAGCAGTCAAGGGCATGGACATGTCCTCTGAATCAAATTTCTTGACAAATGGTTTCAATCGATGTCCATTGACTTTAAACTCCTTGCCATTGTCGGGATCTCTTATTTCAACGGCCCCATGAAGAAAAACAGTAACAACAATGTAAGGGCCGGTCCAACGAGATCGAAGCTTACCCGGAAAGAGATGTAATCGAGAATTGTACAAAAGGACCTTCTGACCAGGCGTGAATGATTTTCGCAAAATGTATTAGTCATGAAATGCTTTCATCTTGTCCTTGTAAATTCTTGAATTACCGTACGCATCATTCTAGATTTTCTCAAGTTCGTTCAATTGAAGTTTGCGTAGCGAGCCAGCGTTGTCCAGATTGAAATTAAGATTTTTGATCGCCCAATACGCTTTATGTTCCAGCTCCACAGGCAAGTGACAAGCTTTCCCATAGACAAGTCTAAAGGGAGATATTCCAATAGGGGTTTTAAAGGCAGTACGATATGCCCATAAGGCATCGGTCAATCGGATTGACCAATCCTTACGATCAGGGTTAACCGTTTTCTCCAAAATGTGTTTAATTTCCCTATTAGAAATCTCAGCTTGCCCACTTGTCTGTGGGTGGTACGGGGTGCTCACCTTATGAGAGATACCGTATTTCTTCATTAAGCTCTCAAATGGTTTATTACAAAAGTGTGAGCCCCCATCACTAATGATGGCTCGAGGTGTTCCGAGTCGAGAAAGGATGTTTTCTTTTAGGAATTTAATGACTGTGCGATGGTCATTAGTTCGACACGGAATCGCTTCGACCCATTTAGTGACATAATCCACGGCGAGCAAAATATACAGATTTCCAAACGATTGGGGGAATGGTCCCATGAAATCGATGCCCCAGCAATCAAATGCTTCAATGATAAGGATGGGATTCAAAGGCATCATATTTCGACGAGACAATGCTCCCAATTTCTAACAACGCTCACAAGCTTTGCAAAACTCATGAGTGTCCCTAAACATAGTGGGCCAGTAAAAGCCACACTGCAGAATCTTGGCCGTGGTCTTTTTAGCAGAAAAGTGACCACCACAGGCTTGTGAGTGATAGAAGGAGATGACGCTCTGATGCTCATCGTCTGGTACACATCTCCTTAGGATTTAGTCTGGGCAATATTTAAATAAAAAAGGATCGTTTCAGAAAAAGTTACGCACCTCGGTGAAGAATTTCTTCTTATCTTGCGCAGTCCATTGTGACGGTATGGCACCTGTAGCAAGATAATTAGCAATATCAGCGAACCAAGGTGAATGGGAGACTCTGAACAGTTGTTCATCAGGGAACATGTCGTTGATATGGGTCGTCTCAAGGGGATCAGAGGTATTAAGGCGAGAAAGGTGATCAGCCACAACGTTTTCTACTCCCTTTTTATCTTTAATTTCCAAATCAAATTCTTGGAGTAGAAGAATCCATCGTATCAGGCGAGGCTTAGAATCATTCTTAGAAAGAAGATACTTCAGTGCCGCATGATCTGTATAGATAATGATCTTGGATCCAATCAGGTAGGACCTAAATTTGTCCAAGGCGAACACTAAGGCTAAGAGTTCTTTCTTCGTAGTTGAGTAGTTCACTTGGGCCGGATTTAAAGTCCTACTTACGTAATGGATGACGTAGGGTCTCTTATCTTTTCTTTGGCCTAGAACCGCTCCAAGAGTATAATCAGAAGCGTCGCACATAAGCTCAAAAGGAAGGCTTTAGTCGGGTGGCTGCATGATAGGTGCAGTGGTTAACATGCCCCTTAAGCTTGGTGAAAGCTTCCTGGCATTGCTCAGTCCATTCGTATGGAGCATCCTTTTGAAGAAGATTACATAAAGACGAGAGAGGAGACTAAAGTCCTTTATGAATCGCCTGTAAAATCCTACGTGTTCTAAGAAGGATCGCACGTCTCTGATGTTCTTGGGTGGAGGTAGGTTAGAGATAAGATCGATTTTTGCCTTATCTACCTCGATTCCTTTGGACGAGATGATATGCCCAAGGATAATTCCCTTCTGAACCATGAAATGACACTTCTCCCAATTAAGTACCAAGTTCTTTTCTTCATATCTTTTCAACACACATTTAAGACTTTCCAAGCACTTGCTGAAAGATGGACCGTAAATAGAGAAATCGCCCATGAAAACCTCTAGATATTGCCCCACCATATCAGAAAAGATACTAAGCATACATCGCTGAAAGGTGGCAGGGGCATTACATAGTCCGAATGGCATCCTTCAGTAGGCAAAGGTGCCGTAGGGACATGTAAATGTGATCTTTTCCTGGTCTTCAGGGGCTATCTCTATCTGGTTGTAGCCCGAATACCCGTCAAGGAAACAGTAATATGAATGACCAGCTAACCTTTACAGGATCTGATCAATGAATGGTAAAGGAAAGTGGTCTTTCCTCGTGACGGTATTCAACTTCCTGTAGTCAATGCACATTCTCCAAACAGTAGTGACTCTAGTTGGCACGAGTTCATTATTAGCATTGGCTACGATGGTGATTCCGGACTTCTTAGGGACCACTTGAGTTGGACTCACCCATTGACTATCAGATATAGGGTATATGATACCCACGTCCAATACTTTAAGAACCTCGGCCTTAACCACTTCCTTCATATTTGGATTTAGTCTACGTTGTGGTTGTCGAGTGATTTTTACATTATCCTCAAGATATATGCGGTGAGTATAAATCGAGGAATCGATTCCCTTAAGGTCCGCTATCGTCCATCCCAGGGCTCCTTTATGCTCAATGAGAGTAGATATGAGCATACTCTCATGTTCTTTATCCAAGTGGGCAGAGATCACCACCGGGTATGTCTCATCTTGACCTAAATAGACATATTTTAAATCAGAGGGCAAAGGTTTTAGGTCAAGCTTCGGCGGCTTGAGGTTAGACGGTAGAGGCACTACATCGATTTGTGGCAATTCTTCAAATTGTAGCCTCCACCGGTTAACTTCAAGTACCGGTGCAGTATCAAGCAAAGCACACGTTTTCCTAATCATGTCATCATCAAAATCATGAGAGTGGGCCGGGCACATCTCTAGGTGGTCGGAGGATAAGGTCAGAGGTGTCGTATCTTCCACAAAAGAGTCAATCATGTTAATGTCGTGGAAATCATCCTCATCCTCTGAGTTGCTGCCGTTATTGAAAAAGATGTTTGACTCCAATGTCAAATTTTCAAAAGACATAGTCATGACACCATTTCTGCAATTGATAATTGCATTTGACATGGCAAGGAATGGGCGACCAAGAATGACGGGAATCTGAGTGCTCATGTTATTGATGGGTTCGGTGTCCAGGATGATAAAATCTACAGGGTAGTAAAATCTATCGACCTGAACTAACACATCCTCAATTATCCCTCTTGGTACACGAACAGAGCGATCAGCAAGTTGTAGTATGGTCAGGGTGGGTTTTATCTCACCCAAATCTAACTGTTTGTATACCGAGTAGGGAATCAGATTTACGCTCGCTCCTAAGTCAAGAAGTGCGTGATTAATTCGATGGTTCCCGATTACACATGATATGGTTGGGCTACCGGGATCCTTAAATTTCTGCGGCACGTCTTGCTTCAGGATGACACTCACTTTCTCAGTCAAGAGGATTTTCTTCTGAATACTTTGTCGTCTTTTGGTCGTGCATAAGTCTTTCAGAAATTTGGCATATGAAGGAATCTATTTCACAACATCAAGTAGAGGAATGTTAACCTTCACTTGTTTCAACACCTCCAGAATATCCTGAGAGTTAGAAAGACGTTTTGGTGCAACCAACCGTTGGGGGAATGGAGCAACTGGCTTCTCTAGAAGTTCCGGTTCTAATTTTTGTGGGGCATCATTAAATCCAACATTGTTGTCCTCTTCTGGTTCCTAAGGCTTTTCGGGCCTAACCGGAAGAGTTTTATCAATGATCTTTCCACTCCTAAGAGTGGTGATGGATTTAGCATGCCCTATCTGATTTGAAGAGCTGGGATCACTAATCTCGTACTGCGGTTTAGGATTGGGGAGAGGTTATGTAAGAAGCATCCCCTTTTCTATAACTGTCATACGAGAATCTATCTTTTGCATAAAATCTGTAATTCCCCGCATTGCCTGAGCCAGCTCTTGTATGGAATTTTGAACCGGTTCCTCTTGAGGTTTCACTTGATTTGGATTTTGATTGAAGAAACCTTGAGGGGTATCCGTTTGTCCATTCCTCCAACTAAAGTTTGGATGATTTTTCCAACCAGGATTGTATGTATTGGAGTTAGGTCCAGTAAAAGGTCTTTAATAATTGTTGACGACATTGGCTTGTTTATTCAACACTCCTCGAAAGGCAAGTATTGTAGGACAGTTTTCAGTTGTGTGAATGTTGCAATCACAGATGCCGCAAACAATTTCATTGACCTTATCCTTCTTTCCTTTCATGGCCTCAACTTTCCTTATGAGTGTAGTCACTTTACACTTGAGATCATCCTCTTCTTTCAAGAGATACAATCCACCTTTCTCCTTTAATTGAGTCAGCCTAGATGTGGTGTTCGACTTTGGGTAATAGTCCCATGATTGTGTTTTTTCGGCAAGACTATCAAGGTAATCCCATACCTCATCAACATTTTTATTAATGAATTCTCCATTACACATTGTCTCGACCATTTGGCGCCTGGAAGATGTCAGTCCATCATAGAAAAAATTTGTAATGCGTCACGTTTCAAATCCGTGTTGTGGGCATGAACTGACCAAATCTTTGAACATTTCCCAACATTGGAAGAATGTTTCATCTTCCTTTTGGGCAAAGTTCATGATTGCTTTTCTGAGGGTAATCGTTTTATGATGTGGAAAGAATTTTTTTATGAATTCCCTCTGCATGTCGTTCCATGTGCCAATGGATCGAGGACGCAGTGAATGTAACCACGTCTTAGCCTTCTCTTTTAAGGAAAAAGGGAAGAGTTTTACCCTGATTGTATCCTTAGATACATTAGGAAAAATAATGTAGCTATAATCTCATCGAACTCTTTCAAATGTAAATATGGACTTTCTAATTCAAGTCCATGGAATTTGGGAAAGAGTTGGATAACTCCTGGCTTGATGTCCATTTGTCCTGTGTTTTTAGGAAAAATCATGCATGAGGGCGTACTCACTCCTGCCGGTTGTAGATAATCTCGTAAAGTACGGGGCGGGGGTGCCTGTTGCACCTCATTCTCATCTTAGGTATCCTCCACCCTGGGTGGAAGTAGAGGAGGTTGGTTTTCAGCCATAACTTCAGTTAACTCAGGGGATTTCGAGCGGTGTCTAGTCCTGCGATGGATAGTCAACCTCTCAACCAATCCTCCTTCAGTCAAGAGACGTCGAGGGTCGTCACGGGCCCACTTGGGCATGAAACACTCGCAGCCCTCAATCAAATTCGAAACCTAATCCTAAGAAAATAAAATCTAAAAAGAAATAGAGGGTTGGAAAGAAGTTACCAAAATGGAGTCCCTAAGTTAAAAACCTGCAAAATAAAACAAAATAAATTAGATTCTAAAAAAGAGAAGAAAAATCCTTTAAAAGAAAGATAGCAGTAAACTGATTTCTAAAAGAAGGAATTCCTAAAAGAAAGTGCAAATTTCTAAAATAAATTAGGAAAGTTCTAATCTAGAAAGTAAATTACTAAAAGAGAACTGACAAATAGAAAGTAGAAAGAAAGCTTACCGAATTAGAAATTTCTATCTAAAAGGCCTACAAAATATGAAAGTTAGTTTTTAAACCAAAAGTCTACAAGTAGAAAATTTCTAAAAATAAATTAGGAAACTAAGTTAGATTCTAAAAGGGCCAAAATTAGAAAGAATTTCTAAAAAGGGAAATAACTAACCTAGTTTCTAAAAACAAAAAGAGGAAAGTTTCTAAAAATAAACTATTTCCTAAAAATAGGAAAATACTAAAATTAGAAAATTTCTAAAATTTAAGCCCTAATTGTAAAAGTAGAAAAAATAGAGAAATTAGGAAGGAATTACCAATTTAGAAACTTATGTCAGGATCGTACAAAACAGGGAAACTAGTTCAAAAAAAAAAAAAAAAAATCTAAAACTAAAGTTAGTCAAATTCTAATCTTAACTAATTCTAAACCTAATTAATTTCAGAAAATCGCAACCATCAGTCCCCGGCAACGGCGCCAAAAACTTGTTCACTCCCCAAGTATAGGGTTGTGATATAGTAATAAACTCGGTGAGACCGAGGTCGAATCCCAAGGGACTGATACTTGTACGTTACCTGAAACTAGGTAGAAATAGAACTAGCCTAAGATGAAATCTAAATTAAATGGAATTTAGGGAATAATTGTGAAATAATTTATGTAAAACTTAAGAAAAATCAGAGATAAGAAACTAGAGATTTAGAGGATCCACTTGTAGAGATCAGGGAGATCTACAGCCGATTCATGAACTCAACTGGACTTCGAGTCCCATCTTCATCCAGTTGGAAGATATAACCTAAAAAATCAATTCTGAACTTCATTTAATCTAGTTTCCAAGTGATCAGACGGGTGTAAATTAGAATGGATTCCATCACAAAACCATGCCCATGAGACAAAGCCAACAACAGAATTAAACTAATTCACAGCAAATATGGGTGATGTATGAATGTCAGGAAGAGTTCCGTCATTCCACCATGTCCAAGGGGCGATGGTGAACAATAGGGCATCCTGGCTTCATTATCACAAAAAAAGACAAGGAAGTACTTAAGCTATCGCAGATCTACTGTAATGTAAGTCACAATAAACCATTAAAAACTAAAGCATCCTTTCATCTTATTAGAATCAAATATAGTTCATCACATGCATCCAAGCTGTAGGATCAACCCCATCACATCACAAGCTTCACCTCTTAGCCCTAGCTAAGAGGTTTAGCCGACCATGATTGGCTAGATCAAAAATAAACAAAAAGAAGTAAAAAAAAAAGACAAAAAAAAAACAAATAACTCAACTCCTTTCTCTGCTCACGTCCAGCCGTCTCCTGCCTCAATTATTTTCTCCCCCTTCCTTTCACGTTCCCCCTTTTCTTATAGGTAAAGCAGGCCCTGGAGAGGTGTGCTGCCGTCTGTAATTGAGTTGGAGTTGGTTTCGCTTGAGTTTACGCAGCAGAAGGCAGTTGCTGGGTAACAATATGCGAAAGGGCTTCCGCATCGAGAGAACGGGCGCTGCCTCCCCTCGTCCCTTGCTTATTTCCAAGAGAACAACGTTCCCTGGGACATTTTGGGATGATCTACCCGATGGACGGTCCAGATCATTCATACGATCATCATCATGGCTGTACAACGATTGCAGAATTCAGCCAGCGGCCGGACGCAGAAACAGGGGGTAGCGCTGATCTCTGCAGGACCCACATGTGATATTTTTTTTATAGATCAAGGCCGTTCATTGGTCTTGCAGTCGAATTTCAGTGCAGAAAGAGATGATTTTTACTTCCGATACTACGGCCCACTGACTCTGTTCTTCAGCCGCCCGACCGGCATTTGGACTCCCTGTAAATGCACTGCTTTTGCGAAAATCGAACCGTAGATCAGTGTGCGGTCGGTTTGACCTCCTGATCACATTGATCGGTGTGGATCATAAAAATGCACGTTGATATTGGCCCACATGCAAAGCCCTGTTGTGAATCAGCGTCCCTATTTCCTTTTTAAACATGGACGTTGGGTCAACGCCTACTGACCAACTCCGTCTGTTCGATGCACGGCGAGTGCATGATTCCTCTGTACGCCACTCGCATAAAATGGACCCCACCTTGATGTATATGTAAAATTCAATCCATCCATCCGTTTTGCCATCTCATTTTAACCGCGGGGATGAAATTTAAAGCGTATCCTGATAGCAGGTGGGCCCCATATCACTGTTTTGGTGGCTGATCTGTCCGTTGAGCCACTTTTATTGGGATCTGAGGGTTAAAATTTGATGTGTACGTTAATTTATGGTCCTCAGGCCACGTATGAAGTTTCGAACTGATCAGATGGTGGGAACCCTATGATCTTGCATTCTGGACATCTTTTAGGCCTGTTTAAGATGAGTGGCTGAAATTTCTCTGATCTCTGATGTATAAATCCTCGATCGTGGTCCCATGGGGCCCCGTCCAATGTTGAGGGTCGAATATTGCATATTAGACCCTAGTTATTGCCAGGATTTACAAACCTAGTACTGTTTAACGGCCTAATTTAATCATGTTTGTGATGCAGGGCGTATTCCCGAGCCTGGACTGGGAAAGGGTACTAAAAGCATGGATTTAATAGTCTGAAGTCACCAAGGCAAGCGACGGACCTTAGGAGACCAAGATCGACAGATTTGCACGCCAGGGATCCAAGAAAATCGAGAAATTGAAGCTCAAGTGGCCTGAAAAGTGTCCAGAATGTAAGATCATAGGGTTCCCACCATCTGATCAGTTCGAAACTCCATACGTGGCCTGAGGACCATAAATGAACCGTACACGTAAAATTTCATCCATTGGATCGCTGTGGAAGTGTCCCAACAAACAGATCAGCCCTAAAATCTTGAGTTGGGGCCCACCTGATGTATGGATATGCTCCATTTTTTGTCCCAACTGCTTAAATTAAATGAAAAAGAGGATGGATGGATCAGATTTCTCACATGCATGAGGCTGGGACCCACCGTGCGCACATGGGAGTGCACAGGGGCTGTGCACTCGCAGTGCACCGAGCAAAGGAAACAGTCAAACGTGCATTTGACCGCAAGTTCCGCCCGAACGCAACAGAGCCCGCATCTGTTTACAACAGACAGACGAACTGTCCGTCCGCCATCCTAGTATGGGCCACCAACAAGATGATCGGGACCGTCCATTTATTTCAGAGGGTCAAACCAACCGTACATATAAGGTTTTTCCTGATTTATGCTCGCATACATAGGAGAATACTGCCCAAAACGTGGGACGGACGGCTGAATGAAAGCATCCATGGACCACACCGATTTTGATCCAAAAACAGTCATTCCCGCTTGGTTTTTCGAGCAGAATGCAGTGGACAGCGTGGATTTCTCAAAACAAAAGCGATGTGGGCCCCACTATCAGACAGCGTAAGTGCGTAACGCACTCTGTTTCGCAGCCGGACGTTGTCCGACTTTCGCGGCGGGTTGTGCGCTCTTGGGGGCGATCGGACAGCTGATCTGAACCGTTCATCTGTAGGTCTGCCAAAAAACTCCCAGAGGATGTTCTCCTTTTAGAAAGAAAGCAAGAAAAGTGGGAGTAGAGGGCGCTGTTTTCTTGACTGCGTAGCAAGATTTACGCAGAGGAGGTTTTTTTTTCTGCGCAAGAAGTGCAGCTGACGGTATTTTGCGCACAGAGTCCTTCTCCGACTGGACCTCTCCACGCTGCCAGTGGACCGACCTGGGGGGTCTTATAAAAGAAAGACGTGAGAGAGAAAACGGGAGAAGAGGAGGAAGGTGGAGGCAGGGAACGTGAGCAAAAGCGGAGTTTTGGCTGGACATGAAGCTGGTTTTTCCTTTCCTTCTTGTTCTTTTCTTTCTCTTTTTATTTCTATTTTCATTTGCTTTGTTCAGCCCATTCATGTGTGGCTAAACCTCTTAGCTAGGGCTAAGAGGTGAAGCCTGTAGCGAGATGGGAGATTATATTTTGTGCCTGTAATTTAAAATTCATAAACTGAATGTGATTTTAGGAATATTTTTCTTAGTCTTTAATGGTCTGTTGTGACTGAAATTACAATGGGTTTGCAATGGCCTTAAGTATTTCTTTCCCCTTTTTTATGTTATGAAGTCAGGAAGCCCTGTTATTCATCATTGTTCCATGGGCATGGTGGGATGACAGTACCCTTCCTGATCTTCATAAATTGTTGGTTGGTTGGTAATTAGTTTAATTCTGTTGTTTACTTTATCTCCTGGGCATGGTTTGGTGATGGAATCCATTCAAATTCATATACCTTTCATCTCTTTGAAAATTATATCAGAGGAAGTTCAATTTAAATTCCATGATTTTTGAAGCAGACATAAAGATCTCCCTGATCTCTACAAGTGGATCCTCTGAATCCCTAGTTTCTTATTCCCTGAATTATTTACGTTTTCGATAATTATCCCATAATTATTCCTTAAATTCTATTTGATTTAGATTACATCTTTTGCTAGTTCTAGATCTAGTTAGTTCCAGATCACGTACAATTTTCGGTTCCTGTGGATTCGACCTCGGTCTCACCGAGTTTATTACTACATCACAACCCTATACTTGGGGAGTGAACATCCAATGCCTTGGTGATGCCTAAGCTTTAAATCCATGCTTTTAGCATCCTTTCCAGTCCATGCTCGTAAATACACTCTGCATCACAAACATGATTAAATCGGGCCATTAAACGGTATCATGCTTGTAAATCCATGCAATAACTGGGTCTGATATGCAATATTTGACCCACAACACTTGCAGGTATAATCGTGGTATTCCACCGAATAGATACTCACCTGAGATCGAGGCACCGAAATCAAAATATCTCATTACCAATTATGTCTCTCCAGATAGACTTTTTGAACCACTTAAGAACTTTGCGAAGGATCTATCTTCGCACCATATTCCTACAAGTGTTGACGAGGCATTAAAGAACCCAAGATGGGTTCAAGCATGGATACTTGTTCCTTTACCTGAAGGACAGAAGACAGTAGGGTGCAAATGGGTATTCTCTATAAAGTAAAAAGTTGATGGAACAATCGAGCGCTACAAAGCACGACTAGTTGCAAAAGGCTATACTCAGACATATGGGGTAGATTATCAGGAGACGTTCTCACCAGTGGCCAAGTTAAATACTATTAGAGTTCTGTTATCTCTTGCAACAAACCTGGACTGGCCGTTGCATCAATTCGACATGAAGAATGCCTTCCTCCATGGAGATCTTGAGGAGGAGATCTATATGGATGTTCTCCCAGGATATAAGGCGACCTCTGGTCGAGTTGTGTGTAAACTACGACGAACACTTTACGGCTTGAAACAATCTCCTTGAGCCTGGTTTGGACGGCTTAACTTGGCTATGAGGAAGTATGGTTTTCGACAGAGTAATTCAGACCATACTCTCTTCCTGAAACATCAAGGAAGCAAAATAACAGCTTTAATAGTGTACGTAGATGACATGATTATTACGGGAGATGATCAGGAGAAAATCTCAAAACTTAAAGAATAATTGGCAGCCGAGTTTGAAATGAAAAATTTGAGAGGGCTCAAGTATTTTCTAGGGATTGAGGTCGCTAGATCCAAGCAAGGTATATTTCTTTCTTAGCGAAAATATACCCTCGACTTATTATCAGAAGTTGGATTACTAGAATGTAAACCTGCAGATACACCAATAGTCCATAATCATAAACTGGGAGAATACCCCGACCAAGTGCCAACAGACAAAGGAAGGTACCAAAGATTGGTTGGGAAGCTCATTTATCTCTCACATACACGACCCGATATTGGTTATGCATTGAGTGTAATGAGCCCGTTTATGCATTGTCCGAGTGAAGATCATATAAATGCAGTGATCCAAATCCTCAGGTACCTAAAGTCCTCTGGAAGAGGACTTATGTTCTCAAAGACCAATCATCTAAGGATTGAAGGCTACACAGATGCTAACTGGGCAGGAAATATTTCCGATAGAAAGTCTACCTCGGGGTATTTTACATTTGTTGGAGGGAACTTGGTGACATGGAGAAGTAAGAAACAGAAGGTAGTAGCATTATCAAGTGCAGAAGCAAAATTCCGTGGGATGGTTAAGGGTCTTTACGAACTCTTATGGCTAAAAAGGCTGTTGACAGAAATTGGCTCACTCCAAACTGTGAGATGGATCTATTCTATGACAACAAAGCTGCTATCGATATCTCTCATAATCCTGTCCAACATGATTGAACCAAACATGTGGAGGTAGATCGGCATTTTATGAAAGGGAACCTTGAAGCCAAGATAATCCGATTCCCGTTCGTCAAGTCTGAAGATCAATTGGCAGATATTCTTACCAAAGCCATGTGTAGCAAGAACTTCTACAACTCACTTGGCAAGTTGGGCATCAGAGATCTATACGCACCAACTTGAGGGGGAGTGTTGGCGTGAGATGTACATTAAAGTGATTTTAGGAGTAAATTTTGGCGTGAGTTGTTTGGCTATAATATTAGAAAGATTGTAATTCCCTAATTAGAGGGGTCAAGTTTAACATGTCTAGGTGTAATATATGCGTGTAGCCTAATATAGGCTATAGGAGACTACTATATGAAGCATTCATCTCTGTACAATGAAATATGAAGATATACATAAAATATTCTCTAAAAGTTGTCACCATGCACACGACCACGCGATTTCCACCGTTAAACGCAGGATGAACGACAGCTTGATTTGATTTAGTGGGTCATGCAAGAACCTACCAAAACCATCAATTCTCGACTGATGTTTCTCCATGAATCCAATTAACGGGTCGGATTTCTGAGAAAACAGAAATGTGGGGCCCACCGAGCTTCGCAGCGCAAGAACGTCCGCAAGGGACTGCGTCCGTAAAAATCGGCCGTTGTGGGCCATTCTATGATCAAGGGCATGGTTAGATTCATGATGCGAATCATCTACACGTAGCAAAAGATCGTCTTGAACCCAGCCATGAAGTCCAAATAGAAGCTGAGACGGTCAGCTATCGAAACTTTCATCCAAATGCAAGGCTGATTGCGTTTATTCGCTAGATAAGGTTTACGCACGCTGACTTTTCTCCAGCCAACCGACTTACACATGCACACTTGACCAACCTCCCTATTGCTATAAAATAAAAGGAAAAGAGAAAGAGGAGGATCATCTTTGGACATGGAGTGTGGCTGGCTCCTTCCTTCTTCTTCCTTCTTCTTCCTTTTTCCTCCTTAGTTTGGTTTATTTCTTTCCTTTAGAGATCTTAGCCTAATCATGTTTGGCTAAGCCTCTTAGCTAGGGCTAAGAGGTGAAGCTTGTGGTGTGATGGGAAGGCTTTTATAATTTTGATTCATGTTATGAACTACCTTGGTTTTAGTTTGATTAATAGGAATACTTGTAGTTTTTAATGGTTTGAGTCTACGATAGCTTCGAGTATTTCTTTTCTATTATTTGATTGTGAAGTTAGGAAGCTTTGTTGTTCATCATTGCCCCTTGGACATGGTCAGATGATGGAATCCTTCCTAACATTCATACATCTGTCTGATTGGTTTAATGGTGTTGTTTACTTTGTCTCATGGGCATGGTTTTGTGATGGAATCAACTCTAATTCTCATACCTTTCATCTCTTTGAAAACTAGATCAAAGGAGTTCATATTGAGTTTTAGTGACATATCTTCCAAATAGATGAAGATGGGACTCGAAGTCCAGTTGAGTTCATGAATCAAGTGTAGATCTCCCTGATCTCTACAAGTGGATCCTTTGAATCCCTAGTTTCCTACTTTTGATTTCTCTAAAATTTTAGTTTCATATTTCACTATTCTACTCTCATATTCAATTGATTTAGATTTCATCTTATTCTAATTCTAGTTCTGGTTATTTTCAGATTACGTACAGGTTTCAGTCCCTGTGAATTCGACCTCGGTCTTACTGAGTTTATTACTACATCACAACCCTATACTTGGGGTGTGAACAAGTTTTTGATGCCATTGCCAAGGATCGTCAGTTGCGTTTTTCTGAAATTAACTGGTTTTAAAATTAGGTTAAGATTAGGGTTTTCTAACTTTAGGTTTAGATTTTTTCTGATTTTTAGAAACTAACCTAACTTTCTTGTTTTGTAGGATTCTGAGATAAAAACTTCTAAATTGGTAATCTCTTTCTGCTTTTCTAGTTTTTCTAACTTTCTATTTTTATATTAGGATTTGTTTATATTTTTAAGAATTTTCCTAATTTGTTTCATCTTTCCTTTCTTTTATTTTTAGAAACTTCCTGATTCTAGTTTAGAATTTTCTATATCATAAAAGGAACACCCTTAGAAAATCAATCATGAACTTCGCGCAAAAGGAGGATGAAACATTCTTCCAATGTTGGGAAAGGTTTAAGGATCTTGTCAGTTCATGCTTATAACACGGTTTTGAAACGTGGCGCATTACACACTTTTTCTATAATAGACTGACATCTTCCATGCGCCAATTGGTTAAGACAATATGCAATGGGGAATTCATGAATAAAAATGTCGATGATGTGTGGGATTACTTGGATAAACTTGCTGAAAACGCACAATCATGGGACACATACCCAAAATCAAGCATCATGTCTAAGCCGACTCAATCTAAGGAAAGGGGAGGAATGTATCTCCTGAAAGAAGATGATAATATCAATTCTAAAGTGACTAATCTCATAAGGAAATTCGAGGCTATAGAATCAAAGAAGGGTAAGGTTATTGAAACTGTTTGCGGTATCTGTGATTACAACATTCACACAACTGAAAATTGTCCAACAATACCTACCTTTTGAGGGGTGTTGATTGAGCAATCTAATGCCATAAATAATTATCAAAGACCTTTCAATGGATCTACCTCCAATACATACAATCTTAGTTGGAGAAATCATCCAAACTTCAGTTAGAGGAATGGACAAACTACTACCCCTCAAGGTTTATTTAATCAAATTCTACAACAAGAGAAACCTCAAGAGGACTTGGTTCTACAACATTTTCAAAAGCAAGAGCTTTTCAATCAAAATATGCTACAAGCCTTTCAAAATCTTACAAAAGCGATACATGAACTTAAGGCTGAAAATACGATTGGGAACAAGGGGAGCTTCCTAGCTCAACCTCTTCCCAATCCTAAACCGCAATATGAAGTTAGCAACCCAAGATCTTCAAATCAGATGGAGCAAGCTAAATCCATCACCACTCTTAGGAGTGGGAAGATCATTGACAAAACCATTCTGGTTATAGCTGAAAAGCCTAAGGATCCGGAAGTGGACAAAGAAGATAGATCTAGCCATGCCCCACCAGAGGTAGAACTGGAACCTCAAAGGAAGTCAGTTGCTTCATTTCTCCAATAATTGGTTGCACCAAAACCTCTCTCTAACTCTCAGGATATTTTAGAAGTATTCAAATAAGTGAAGGTCAACATTCCTCTACTTGATGTTGTGAAACAAATACCTTCATATGCTAAATTTCTGAAAGACTTATGTACGAATAAAAGACAACAAAATATTCAAAAGAAAATCTTCTTAACTGAGAAAGTGAATGTCATCCTAAAGCAAGATGTGACGTAAAAATGCAAAGATCCCGGTAGCCCAACCATAACATGTGTAATCGAGGACTATTGAATTGAGCACGCACTTCTTGACTTAGGAACGAACGTCAATCTGATTCCCTACTTGGTATACAAACAGTTAGGTTTGGGTGAATTAAAACCCACCCTAACCACATTACAATTTGTTGATCGCTCTGTTCATGTACCAAGAGGGATAATTGAGGATGTGTTGGTCCAGGTCAACAGATTTTATTACCCTGTTGATTTTATCATCCTGGATACTGAACTCATCAATAACATGAGCACTCAAATTCCTGTCATTCTTGGTTGCCCATTCCTTGCCACTTCAAACGTAATTATCAATTGCAGGAATGGTGTCATGAGTATGTCTTTCGGGAATATGACATTGAAGTGAAATATATTTTTCAATATAGATAAACGGTTAGAGGATGATGATGATTTCCACAACATTAACATGATTGACTCTTTCGTGGAAGATACGACATCTCTAACCTTATCCTCTGACCCTCTATAGACGTGTCTGGCCCACTCCCATGATTTTGATGATGACATGATTAGGGAGACATATGTCATGCTTGATGTTACGTCGGTAGTTGAAGTTAACCGGTGGAGGCCACAATTTGAGGAGTTACCCCAAATTGATGTAGTGCCTCTATCGTCTAACCTCAAGCTACCGAAGCTTGACTTAAAACATTTTCTCCCTAATTTGAAATATGCATATTTAGGTCAAGATAAGACATACCTGGTGGTGATTTCTGCCCACTTGGAGAAAGAACAGGAGAGTATGCTCATATCTACTCTCATTGACTATAAGGGAGCCCTTAGATGGACGATTGCGGACCTCAAGAGAATTGACCCATCGATTTGTACTCACCGTATTTATTTTGAGGATAATGCGAAGACCGCTCGGCAATCACAACGTAGACTAAAGCCAAACATGAAGGAAGTGGTTAAGGCCGAGGTTCTTAAATTATTGGATGTGGGTATCATATACCCTATATCTGATAGTCAATGGATGAGTCCAACTCAGGTGGTTCCTAAGAAGTCTAGAATCACCATCGTAGCCAATGCCAATAATGAACTCGTGCCAACTAGAGTAACTACTAGTTGGAGAATGTGCATTGACTACAGGAAGTTGAATACAATCACGAGGAAGGACCACTTTCCTTTACCCTTCATTAATCAGATCTTGGAAAGGTTAGCTGGTCATTCCTACTACTGTTTCCTTAACAGGTATTCAGGCTACAATCAGATAGAGATCGCTCCTGAAGATCAGGAAAAGACTACGTTTACATGTCCTTATGACACCTTTGCTTACCGAAGGATGCCATTCGGACTATGTAATGCCCCTGCCATCTTTCAAGGATGTATGATGAGCATCTTTTCTGACATGATAGCGCAATATTTAGAGGTCTTCATGGACGATTTCTGTCTTTAGTCCATCTTTTAGCGAGTGCTTAAAAAGTCTTAAATGTGTGTTGAAAAGATATGAAGAAAAGAACTTGGTACTTAATTGAGAGAAGTGTCATTTCATGGTTCATGAGGGAATTATCCTTGAACATATTATATCATCCAAAGGAATTGCGGTGGATAAGGTAAAAATCGACATTGTCTCTAACCTACCTCCACCTAAGAACATACAGGACGTGCGATCCTTCTTAGGACATGCCGGATTTTACAGAAGATTCATAAAAGACTTTAGTCTCATCTCTTGTCCTTTATGTAATTTACTTCAAAAGGATGCACCATACAAGTGAACTGAGCCATGTCAATAAGCTTTCACTAAGCTTAAAGGCATGTTGACCAGTGCACCTATTATACAACCACCCGACTAGAGCATTCCTTTTGAACTTATGTGTGACACGTTTGACTATGCTCTTAGGGCGATTTTAGGCTAGAGAAAAGATAAAAAACCATACGTTATTCATTATGTGAGTAAGACTCTAAATCCTGCCCAAGTGAACTACTCGACTACAGAAAAGGAACTCTTGGCCGTAGTGTTCGCTTTGGACAAATTTAGGTCCTACTTGATCGAATCCAAGATCATTATTTACATGGATCACGCGGCGCTCAAGTATCTTCTGTCTAAGAATGATGCTAAGTCCTGCCTGATAAGATGGATCCTCCTACTCCAGGAATTTGATCTAGAAATAAAAGATAAAAAGAGAGTAGAGAGCGTAGTAGTTGACCATTTGTCTCACCTTAATCCCTCTGATTCCCTTGAGATGACACATATCGATGACATATTCTCTGACGAACAGTTGTTCAGAGTCTCTCATTCACCTTGGTTCACTGATATCGCTAATTATCTTGCCACAGATTTTATACCGAAACATTAGACTGCGCAAGATAAGAAGAATTTTTTTACCGAGGTGCGCAACTTTTTCTGGGATGATTCATATTTGTTTAAATATTACCCAGGCCAAATCTTAAGGAGATGTGTACCAGATGATGAATATCAGAGTATCATCTCCTTCTGTCTCTCACGGGCCTTTGGTGGTCACTTTTCTGTTAAAAAGACCACGGCCAAGATTCTGCGGCGTGGCTTTATTGCCCCACTATGTTCAGGGACACTCATGAGTTTTGCAAAGCTTGTGAGCGTTGTCAAAAATTGGGAGTGTTGTCCCTTCGAAATATGATGCCCTTGAATCTCATTCTTATCATAGAGACATTTGATTGCTGGAGCATCAATTTCATGGGACCATTCCCCCAATCTTTTAGAAATTGAGATATTTTGCTCGCCGTAGACTATGTCACTAAATGGGTTGAAGCAATTCGGTATCGGTATAATGACCATTGCACGGTCATTAAATTCCTAAAAGAGAATATCCTTTCTCGATTCGGAACGCCTTGAGCCATCATTAGTGATGGGGGCTCACACTTTTATAATAGACCATTTGAGAGTTTAATGAAGAAATATGGTATCTCTTATAAGGTGAGCACCCCATACCACCCACAGACAAGTGGACAAGCTAAGATTTTCAATAGGGAGATCAAACACATTTTGGAGAAAACAGTTAACCCTGAATGTAAGGTTGGTCAATCCGATTAACCTATGCCTTATGGGCTTACCATACTACTTTTAAAACCCCTATTGGAATGTCTCCCTTTAGACTTGTTTATAGGAAGACTTGTCACTTACTTGTGGAGTTGGAACATAGAGCTTACTGGGCGATAAAAAATATGAATTTCAATCTGGACAACACTGGCTCGTTACGCAAACTTCAGTTGAATGAACTCGAAGAAATCCGGAATAACGCGTACGAGAACTCGAGAATTTACAAGGATAGGATAAAGGTTTTTTATGACCAACATATTTTGTGGAAATTATTCACGCCTGGTCAGAAAGTCCTCTTGTATAATTCTCAATTACATCTTTTTCCGGGTAAGCTTCGATCTCATTGGACTGACCCTTTTACTGTTATCAATGTTTATCCTCATAGGGCTATCGAGATTCGGAATCCAGACAATGGCAATGAGTTTAAAGTGAATGGACATCGCCTAAAGCCATTTGTCGAGAAATTTAATGTAGAGGACATGTCCATGCCTCTGACTGATCCTGTTTACCAGGATTGATCTCCTAGTCTAATGGAGGTATAGGTAGGTTTCCTGCTTTCATAGGACTAGGGTAGTTTGCTTTATATTGTTCTAGGTTAGTCAGTTTTATGCCATTAGGTTAGTTTTTTTTCTACATTGTTTTAGGATAGTTTGCTTTTATTGGTTTCTCTCTTGTGTTGACTTACTTTCATGCTGAGATCTTTGTAGAAAAGTCTCTTGATTCTTTCATCCAGGTACTATCTTTCCATCACTCCTCTTTTACTTTCGTTGTCCCATGTGCATTGCATGTTTATTTCTTTTACATTGAGGACAATATAGATTTTAAGTTGAGGGTGGGAGATTAAGTTACCTAATCAGTATTTTCTAGTTTTGAGCAAAAATTGTGAAAAATTTTAAAATTTTTCTAGAAATTCTTGTGCATTCGAAGTGATTTTGACAGCCATCGTTGATTTAAAATTATAAGATGCGGACTGTTGGGGATTTACGTCTCTTGGATTTAGCTATCTGATAGATTCCACAGTTGAGTTCGAATTATCAATCCATGACTAGAAGTTTTAAACATTGATTGAATCATGCTTTCATATGTCACATCTTGCTTACATATTGAGGTTTCAGTTTGATATTGAAGGATTAACTTGGTAATCACTAAGCATGAAAGGAACCAGCCTAAGATATTTTACTATCATGCTTATAAAGAGGAATTAAAAGGGTTGAACGAATGGTCTTCACCAAAGGTTTTCTCCCTATAGGTGACGATTCGATTCCCCAAGGTTGACATTCGGAAGGGTTAGGTGAATGGTCTTCACCATAAGTTTATTCCCTATAGGTGAGGATTGTTTCCTTCCTTGGTGTTATTTTTAATGGAAAAATCGAAAGTTGGTAGAATGAAAGGATTATCTGTGAGGCAAGTTTTGGTTGAGGTTTGGGTTATCCTGAGTGCTCTTATTAGTTACCAATGATATCATGAAATAATGAATTGAATCTTAATGTTGATAAGCCGAGATTACACTATACGCCCATGGAACTTAATATTTAGAATTTTTCTAATTGATGGATTAATACTTTGAACTTGATTATGAAGTTTACCATGCACTTTATTTCAGGAGAAAGTACTGCCCAACATTCATGAATCTTAGAATTCTAGTATCTGGATTATTTTTTAAAAATCACTCGAGTTCATAGAAATGATCCTGTAATTCTCAACTTATTTTTCGCATGCTTTGCTCGGGACTAGAAAAATGTTGGTTGGGGGGTTGTGTTAAGGGTCAAATATTATATATTAGACCCCAGTTATTACCTGATTTTACAAACATGATACCGTTTAACGCCCTAGTTTAATCGTGTTTGTGATGCAAGGTGTATTTAGGAGCTTCGACTGAAAAAGGGTACTAAAGCATGGATTTAATGTTTTGAGGTCACCAAGGCAAGGGACAGACCCCAGGGGACTGAGATCGAAGAATTTACATGCCAAAAATCTGAGAAAATCACACCATTCACGTTAAACGGGCCTAAAAATCGTCCAAAATGCAAGATCACAGGGTTCCCACTATCCGTTCGGCTCAAAAATTTATATATGGCCCGAGGACCAAAAATACATCACAGTGGACTCCACATGTATATTGTGTGTACATAGATACATGCGCCCGCACCACTCCAGTTGGGCAGCCCAGTCAAAGCCGGGCTGACCCGACCCTTTCTGCAAAAAGCCATAGTGTCCACACCTTGTGGAGCTGAGTTGAGTAGTGGGCCCCAACCATCATCCAGTTCAATGATTTAAACCATTCAAAATGCTCAGGGGGTGGCCAAGTCCCTCGCCTAGCTTTCCTTTTTGGCCCATGTTCGCGATCACGCGATTTCCACCGTCAAATGCAGGATGAATGACAGCTTGATTTGATTCAGTGGGCCACGTCAGAACCGATCAAAACCACCCCTTTTCGATTAGTTTTTCACCAGGAATCCAATTAAAGGGTCAGTTTTCTCAGGAAACAACACTGTGGGTCCCACCGAGCTTCGCAATGCAAGAACGTCCGTAAGGGACGTGCGTCCATAAAAACCGGCCGTTGTGGGCCGTTCAGTGATCAAGGGCACGGTCGGATTCATAATCCGAACCCTTTACACGCTGCAAAAGATCGCCATGAACCCATCCATGAAATCCAAATAGAAGCTGAGAAGCTCAGCTGTCCAAACTTTCATCCAAACGCAAGGCTAATTGCGTTTACTCACTGAGTTAAGGTTTACGCATGCTGACTTTTCTCTAGCCAACTGACTTACGCATGCACACTTGACCGACCTCCCTATTGCTATAAAAGAAAAGGAAAAGAGAGAGAGGAGGATCATCTTTGGACGTGGAGCGTGGCCGGCTTCTTCCTTCTTTTTCCTTCTTCTTCCTTCTTCTTCCTTTTTCCTCCTTAGTTTGGTTTATTTCTTTCCTTTAAAGATCTTAACCTAATCATGTCTGGCTAAGCCTCTTAGCTAGGGCTAAGAGGTGAAGCTTGTGGTGTGATGGGAAGGCTTTTATGATTTTGATTCATGTTATGAACTATCTTGGTTTTAGTTTGATTTATAGGAGTATTTGTAGTTTTTAATGGTTTGTTGTGACTGAAATTACAATGAGTCTGCGATAGCTTTGAGTATTTCTTTTTCTTTGTTTGATTGTGAAGTTAGGAAGCTTTGTTGTTCATCATTGCCCCTTGGACATGGTCGGATGATGGAATCCTTCCTAACATTCATACATCTGTCTGATAGGTTTAATTATATTGTTTACTGTCTCATGGGCATGGTTTTGTGATGGAATCAACTCTAATTCTCATACCTTTCATCTCTTTAAAAACTAGATCGAAGGAAGTTTAGATTGAGTTTTAGTGACATATCTTCCAACTAGATGAAGATGGGACTCGAAGTCCAGTTGAGTTCATGAATTAAGCGTAGATCTCCCTGATCTCTACAAGTGGATCCTTTGAATCCCTAGTTTCCTACCTTTAATTTCTCTAAAATTTTAGTTTCCTATTTCACCATTCTACCCTCATATTCACTTGATTTAGATTTCATCTTATTCTAGTTCTAGTTCTGATTATTTTCATATTACATATAGGTTTCAATCCTTGTGGATTCGACCTCGGTCTTACCGAGTTTATTACTACATCACGACCTTATCCTTGGGGTGTGAATAATTACTCCTCCTACGTCACATGTTATTAGCATATTTGATTCATGGTTACCTCCTACTGACTTTAATCCTATTACAGAGACTTCGTTGTCACCACTTACACCACCATGTTTGAGTCCTTTACCGGCAGTGCTAATATTCACTCCAGATTCACAAACTTCTACAGGTTCTCTCTCCCCAATTGAAGATACAAGTTGGCATGGAGTCCAGCAACTCAGGTCTGAAACTGAGTCTGAGATGCAGCTGTCATAACTTACGCATCTTGAGTCTGAGATACATGAGCAACCCACACATTTTTCACAGCCTGAGTCTGAGCCCTCTCAAACAGTCTTACAGCCCAAATTCCCTAAATTCAACCTCCACAAGCACCTCTCTCACATTCCATGGTTACTAGCTCACAAAGAGGAATTGTTAAACCCAATCCAAAATATGTTTTCACTTCCTCCACATCCTCAGCCAATATCCCTTGTGAACCTCATAATATTCGATCTGCCTCAGCTCACCCTGGCTGGAAGGCTGCAATAGATGAGGAACTTGAGGCTCTTCATAAAAATCAAACTTGGCAACTTATTCCTCGCACTTCTAACATGCTCGAGTTGTAGCAAAGGGGTATCATCAAGTTGATGGGTTGGACTACACCGAGACCTTTTCTCCAGTCATCAAACCTGGAACTATCTGCATGGTCATCACTATAGCACCTGTTTAGAAATGGTCCATACGTCAACTTGAAATAAAAAATGCTTTCCTGCATGGTTTAATTTTGAAAAATATGTATACATGGAACAACCTCCAGGAATGGCTGACCCTCAATATCCAACACATGTTTGTAAGCTTCAAAAGGCTCTTTATGGTCTCAAACAAGCACCTCGTGCTTGGTTTGATCGGTTTAGTGCTTTTCTTCTCAAATATGGTTTCTTTTTCAACCTAGCAGACCCATCCTTATTCATTTTTCATTCTAATTTTGGTACACTAATTCTCCTTCTTTATGCAGATGATATATTTATCACAGAATCTTCTACTGCTCTAGTTACAACCTTCATTCAGCTTCTGAGTTCAGAATTTGCGATGAAGGACTTAGGACCCGTTCATCACTTTCTTGGAATCAAGATCTCTCAAACACCTGATGGCCTCCACCTGTCCCAGTCACACTATGCCCTTACCATCCTTGAACGAGCCAGCATGGTCGACTATAAGCCCATGAGCACACCACTTGAAGCAAAGATGAAGACCTCATCAATGACATCTTATTGGAAGATCCAAGTTACTTTCAAGGACTTGTCGGTGCTTTAAGTATCTAATACTCACGCGTCCAGATCTTTCATATAGTGTTAACTATGTATCTCAATTCATGCATGCTCCTACTGTTGTGCATTTAAAAATGGTTCGCCATATCTTAAGATACGTCAAACACACTATTACCATAGGCTTACACTTTACTTCCAATACTATACTTGATATCTGTGCTTTCTCAAAAGCAGATTGAGCGGGTTGTCCCACCACGAGGCGCTCTACCACTGGATATTGCAAGTTTCTTGGAGGAAATCTCATCTCCTAGTGTGAGAAGAAATAGCATATCATCTCTCGATCCAACACCAAAGCAGAGTATCGAGCCATGGCCAACACTGTAACCGAACTCACGTGGATGATATTTATTCTAAAATATCTTCACATTCCACTTGCCTCTCCTCTGATCCTCTACTGCGACAACCATAGTGCTCTTCATATGACAGTTAATCCAGTGTTTCATGCTTGTAGTAAACCTATTGAGTTGGATTATCATTTTGTGCGCAAACGAGTTGCACTTAGACTTGTCATCACTCAACACATCTCCACGAATGATCAAGTAGCAAACTTCTTCACTGAACCAATGTCAAAGGCTACTCTTAATTACTTTTGGACTAAACTCTGCCTCCAACCCCGGCACAATTTGAGGGAGAGTATTAGCACAACTCAGACCCAGCAGCTTGGCATGATTTGTGGGAATCAGTGGAGTGATAAGGAGATCCAAAACTGTAGGAGAGATAAGGATGGTTACTCCCACAAATCTGCCTATATTAGTTGAGAGAGGTTGGAGGATGAAGGAGTTTCAATGACAACAGATTCAACACAAGATGGTAGTTCAACAAGATAAAGAAACTCCAACAAAAATCAAATCAGATCATATCTCGGATTCAAATCAAATCATATCAAATCTAATCGCCTTTGGTGGTGTTTGAAATCAGTCAGGATGCAGAGCATATCATTAAGAATATTGCCCTAGGATTTCATGCAATCTGTTGCTATGTTTTTATGTTAAATAGAAATCCTTTGTATTAGTTTAAAACCATTGCCGAGTGTTCACATTTTTCAATAATAAGAAAGCAGTATTTTTATTCAAACATCTCCATCATTTCTTCAATTTTTCTTCTCGTTGTGGGTGGTTGGATCATTGTGGGTGTTTTGGGTTGTGGGTGGGATTAGGAAGAGGGTGTTAGAGGTGGAGACTGATTTGAGGGCATAGGTGAAGGGAGTTGCAAAGGACAATATCATCGTCTAGGTGGCCGCAAATGGTGACCTGGTTGTGGAGGAACTGAGGGAGGAGGGTGGGGTCCACCTCGAGGAGGAAGAGATCGTCGCGGGATCCAAAGGATAGCTGGTAGGATATGGGAATTGAGGAATTGCATGGGAGATTAAGGATTACCTCTACCCTACCTTCAACCGTTAGATTAGATTTAGGTTTTATATATATACCCGAGTTAAGTCGAGTCTAGTCACCAGGTGACCCAGACTCAACTCGATTTGAGTTCGGATTGAGCAAAGTCTACTTGATTTGGATAGACTCACCCACTTGGTTTGGATTAAGTTGAGACAGGTTTGAACGAGTCGGATGAGTTAAGTCTGCCAAGTTAACTCGTTTGGTGCCCAACTCTTTACTTGGACGACCTTATTAGTATGATGTTGACTTTACTCATGGAGGGAAAGGAAACATCTATTTCTTCTCAAAGATATTGAGACAGAGATTACCTCAGCCCCTCGAGTCGCAACAAGTAGAAAGGTCAATGTACTACTAGTAGTTGATCATTTAATGTACAATCACTCACAAAAAAGATAGTGGAATCACGTCGGGTCACAAACTTGTGTTATATTTAAAGGGTGGTGGTTGAAATGGATGATATGTAAATTGTGTAGTTGGCTGTGAGATGTTGGATGTGGGTCATGTGGGGCTTTAGTTTTTTGCAACCCAACAAAAAAATAATATGATTTTCGGACAATTTGATATTGTATTTTAAATTAATTTTAAAATAATTGGTGTTTCAAAATTTCTAGTCAAGTTGGGCCATGGCCACGGGTGTGTGCACATACATGTGCGCAAGTGTGTTTTTTCATGCAAATCTAAAGAGTTACACCCCTTCATTTTTTGTTTTGAACCATTATGTCTTTGTGGGCCCATGGGTCGCCCTAGCTGGGTTTAAACCCAACCAGCACAACCCTTTATGAAAGGTTTCTCTCTACACCCCCATGCGTGTCCACTTATAGTCTATGAATAGACTTATCATTAGTTTATTAAAAACAAAAGAAAAGAATTGGTTTTACTTTAAAAGTGTGTTCAAGTATTTTTCTAGTTGGAGTTAAGATTGTAAGTGGTTCGAGCTCATGTACAATGAGTGCAGTGCTGTGATTGGGCATTGCATCCTGGAGGTTGGTTGCCTTAAAAAAATCTATTATACTTGAGACGTGGTCGAAAAAGGGCAAACTTAATTTCAAACCAAGTAATTTCTAATCACGGCTTGACATCTACAAACAGATAAATTTTTCTCTTTAATTTTAATTAGTCCAAATAATTTTTCAAAATCCATATTCCAACATTTGTACGGACTTGTGCTTCTGTAAGATAAAACCATATTAATGTGGCACCCAAAATTTGCCCAAAGGCTAGCCAAAACCAGTAACTTTCATGGGCACAGCTATATCTTAACCAAAGCGGCTGAGGTTTATTAGCCTGTAAGTCTAAGGGTTTATTATTATTATTATTATTATATGAATTCAGATGTTGCAAGGGCTTCCAGTCCTCTACGGTAAAAATGTCAGGCATTTTTTAAGGTTACAGTTCTAACCAGCCACCTACCTTGATGATCCACCAAAGAGCAACATGCAATTAAGCTATAGGGCCCACCCTAGCAAATAAATTGGCACAGGCATTATCATATCACATAAAAACACAGAACCACTTTTTCAAAGGAACACCAACAAAACCCAGCACCAACAGCTAGAAAACGAGAAGAAATCCACTTTAGGCATGCATGTGCGCACCACATGTTCTTTGATGGTAGTGGGCCCCACATGGAAGTTCATTTGAGTGGTTAACAATTTTCTATGATCATGAGAGTTAAAGCTATGGGCCCATTTTGCAACCCGGCATAATAGCCACACAATCATCACTTACCATGTAAGTGAGTTGACTCAGCACCCTCTCTCTCTAGAAGTGGGGGGGAGTGTTAGATCCCTTGATATATATTGAATCCCTTGATATATATTGATATGCCATCCTCTAATGAGTAATGACTAAATGATTCTTAGCTTTTAGAGCAAAGGGGTGATTTAAGGTAATATTAGAGCAGAATGTCAAGCCTTCGAATTTTAGAGGGTGTTTGGCCCATGATATTAGATGAAATTATGTAGAATTGAATTACAAAAATCACTTTTTCAAACCAATCCCTTGTTTGATAACATTATTTGTTGACACTGGTTAATTAAAAGCTTTGGAAACTATGCCGGATAAAATTTTGAATGGAGGGGATTCTTCCAATCCCATGTAATTTATGACCGTGGGATGGAATTCTTCACCCGAGAAAATATCGGGAGCAGGTTGTGTGGTGGTGTTTGGTGTCACCTAGTTCCGTAGGCCCTATCATGATATATATATATATATATATATATATATATATATATATATATATATATATATATATATATATATATCCACACCATCCATTCATTTTTTAATATCACATTAGGTCATGAGCCAAAAATTGAGACAGATCCAAATCTGAAGTGAACCACACCAAGAAATCAGTGGGGACCATGATTCCCACCATTGAAACCTTCCTAGGTCCCATCATGATGTTTATTTGTCATCCAAGTTGTCCATGAGATCACACAAATCTAGATGAAGGGAGAAAACAAATATCAGATTGATCCAAAACTTCTATGGCCATACAACTGCATGTTTAATCCACACTCTTCCCTCTCGTGTGGCCCACTTGACTTTTTGATCCGGTTAATTTTTTATCTCTTATTCTAAAATAAGCTCTCAAAATGAATGAACATAGTGGATTTCTCACTGACAACATGGTAGGGCCCACCTAGCATTCCTAGGCACTAACTTCTGGTGGAGCATTTTGTAGAAAATCCTAGTCCAACCACTCCAAATGAATTTTCAAATGCATTATTCTCATTCATCTATAATATATACGGAGATTCAAACCATTAAATCCCTCGACAATTCCTGACATTCCACGATAGTTACTTTCAAATAATATTATCTCACCTAATCGGGTGCACCAAACAGGGAAAAACCACGGCCGACAAATCACTACTTTAGAAATAAAATTCCCATTTCCTACTCTTATTGTTCATAGTCTTGCAGGTCTTCTCCGCTGCAGTGGGAGTCAATGGATAATCTTATCTATAAGGCAGTGGCCTTGTGATGGACAGCCTAGAAGAAAATGGATTTAAAACGAGAAACCGATTGGTAAAAAAATCATCAGTTTCCAAGTGCTTTCTAAGAAAAGGTAATCTATAGATGGGGTTAGCTTATTTAAGGGATCGGATCCATCTAAGGGTTTCAATGGGTCATTTTGGCGTGTTGGGGTCATATTTGCCACATGTGTGCACAGGCACATACCAAAAGCTCAGATCTTGCACAACAGCTCTGACGTGGGTCCCTCTGCCGCATGGCCACATGAGATGTTAATGCGGTCCATCTAAGGGGTCCACTTGGATGGTCCATGCAAGGGCTGAGGGCTGTAACCTCGCTGTTTCTTATAGCCTATCTGTACAGACGGAGACTGAAGAAACCCCGGGATTGCAGCTCTTCCCATGGCCCACCACGTGAGAACATTATGTATAGTCATTCAAACGTCGTGCACATTATGTGTACTGTACTCGGCGATGCTTGTTCACGAAACGATACGGACAACGACCCACATTGATCAGTAGCCAAACTTTGACGATTTTGATGGTCAAGATTACCCAATCTTCATGATTATTCAACTGGACCACCGTTGGTGGGACATATGGCCATATAGATGGATGCGATCACGTGCGCAGGTACTGTTTGTTGTATTTTAAATTATTTTAAAATAATTTAGTGTTTCAAATTTTATGTTGAGCCAGACTTACATTGAGCTAATATTTTAAATTATTTTAAAATAATTTAGTGTGTCAAAATTTTCATTGAGCTCATATTTACATGTACGCATGAATGTGTCCTTTCACGTATATTTAAAGGGTTGCAATCTTTTCATTTTTGTTTGAATAGGTTGTAATTATTTTTAACACAAGGGTTGTATCAATTGAATTTAAACTCAACCATCACAGCCATTTATGAAAGAGTGTCTTGTGAGTATTCTCACAAAGTTTATAAATAAATTTCTTTTAATCTGATTTTAAGATATGAAAATGAAAATAAAGAAAATATTTGCTTTCGAAATATGATATAAGTGTTTTTTTAGCTCGAGTTAATACTGTAATTGATTTGAAACCATGAACAATAAATGCATCATTAGAACCAGGTAATAGTCATTGTATTCTAGAAGTTAATTGCCTAGAAAATTGTGTTGTACTTAGGATGTGGTTCAGGGAGGACAAATTCAATTTCAAGTCAAGTGATTCTAAATCACATTTGGACTTTTACAAATCGATAATTTTTGTTCTTTTCCTTAGTTTAATTTTTATTAGTCTAAATAATTTTCTAAACTTTAAATCCCAACAATCTTAAAATTAGATTTCTTTTATCGAAAATTATTTAAAACTATAGTTATATCTAAGTTGTCCATAATATATTTGGCAGGGCTGAAAGTCGATTAGGTTGGTACTGCTCAACCCTAGCCCAACCTAAGGTTCCTATACCTCAACCCTAACCCAACCTTGGGTTGGGAATTCTCAACCCAAGTGAGCTCCGTTGGGTTAGTCGGGTTTATATATGTTAATATTTTCATTATTACATTAGTTGATTATATTTTCAATACACATCTTAGTTTTTATACCTATAATTTTATTAATTATTTACGTAGTTATTTATCATAAAAAAGTTCATTTTTTCTAAATAAGCAAACTAAAATATAGGTAAACTACTCCTTTAAGAGCAGTAATGTGTGTCAAGCAATCTATTTGGTAGAGAGAAATACATAGTATCTTGTTAGCTTGAGTCAACAGAAATGATGTGGACCAGTGAATCCAAATGGCATTGGAATTTTCTGTGCTTTTAATATAGCCGAACCACACTCGATTATAATTAATTTATAAGGAACTTATATATTGATGGGGTTTAGGTTGAGTTGGGCAACCCAAGCCCAATCCCAAGTTTTATCGGGTTGGCCCAAACTCAAGACAAACCCAATACATCTAACCCAGGCCTAACCCAATGTCAAGTTGGTCACGCATTGGTGGCCAACTTTCAGCCCTAATATCTAGTATTATTGTGAGTAGCACCCTACACCCTACAAATTTTGGAGGCGTGGCAAATCCTATGTGATCAATCGAAACACGTGGAAAATGCATAATTCCTTGGAAAATAAATACTGCTTTTCTATCATTGTGCATCTAAAAGTGTCCACTTAAAATCCACGTTTGGTTTTGCCCTCAGTGATATGATGCAGTTACAGCCGGTAGATCTGAATATGGCATAGTACAATTGGCAGAGCACCGTGGTTCCTATGCAAACACAACAAATAATTTTACACATGGTAGAGTTTCTTTTCAATCCCGACCGTCCATCTAGTGTTTCAAATAATGGATGGACAGTATTGGAAAACAAAAAGCTATAATATCTATAGTATATTTGGTAAACAAATCAACGGTGAGAAACAAAAGTGATGTATGATATGGTCCAGTATATTTGATTTCCGAAAACTAGGCTGAAATGTTTGCAGCATCATTTATTCAGCCACTTATATCAGCAGTTTATATGATGCAAAGGCTACACGTGGCTAACAGTGAAGTGTCAACTGACAGTGTGGTGTACTAACAAACTAATTTAAAAAAAAAAAAAGCTACCTGTGGCTGTTGTTATGCAAGCATTCAGCAACTATACACGTGGCACCCAATGAGAAATGTACAGCTTGACACTTACCATTTAGTCTCACTTGTGCAAGATCAAAACCGTTCACGTGGATTATTAAAGGTTGGTGTGGTCCAAAAAGGTTTTCTAGCGGACTCCACGAAGCTTGGGTGATCTACGTACTACCGTGTATTGGGCGTATCCAACCATCATCTAAAAGAGGCATATAAATTCCCTCAGTGGGCCTAACCGATTTATCAGGATTGTCCTACTGATTATTAATGGCCCTTCTTTGTTATTCCCTTTTCAATGGTCTAGATTTATGGTTCCCTATTAATTGCTCTATGGAATGATGATAAGCGGCATGCATTTATTGGGACAGCTTGAGATGTATAATATCTTGCTTGATTCTTTAAGCCAACATTTAACAGACGTCGGACTCATCTTTAGAGATCTATATCATTCTTTAGGTTAGATCATATTAGTAGAGTAAAAGTGAAATATTTTCTCAAATTAGAGAAATTTTTAGCTATTTCATAGTGCAAAAATCTCACTTAATAAGAGACTTATTGATTAAAGAGTAATAAGGTGAATACCAGTCACATTCACCGTTAAAACGGCTAATGATAAGATCCAATCTTTTGGGTATTTTCTATATGTTATTACCATCTTGTCATGTGCTGACCTAGGATATGTTGATAGATCCAGTCGTTTCATATGATGGTTCCCATGGTGGATTTTCCCTAGTTCATAGGTTTTAATGGCAGGTTTATCAAGTGGGACATCATGCGGGCCAAAAATGTATCTACCGAGGTTAGATCTAAAATTGTGAGGTGTACCTCTAAGGGGACCATGTGATGAATGTTATGGATCAATTCACATGTACTATGTTTGCATATGTAAGTGTTTATGTTTAGATCTGGAATAGAAATAGCAATGCTACGAGTTGGCGGGGCTAATATAATTGAAAATCAAATTAATTGCCTCTTTTTAATAGTATAATCAGTGGCCATTAGATGAATGGGTAGTAAGAAAATTGCCAGTGGTCCGAAGGTCTAGATTCAACAGGTGATTGTTTGATCAATTAGATTTTTAGACTAAGTTCTATTCACAATGGATGTCAAATTGGTGTTTACGTGTGCAACTAAAAGTTCACTTGATGAACTGTTATGAACTATGATATACCAGCAAATGTATAGTTTTCTGACGAGCAAACTTCCACACATGTGGGGCCCATTGTTCGATGAACAAATTATATAAGTAAAAAGAAACTTGATTATGGATTGAGAATGTCCAAGAAACTTTCAGATTAAGAGGTCCTAACATTTCAAGATTTGGTCACATTTTCCCTTTATATTCAACTGCCAAAATTTCATTGACCAATTATTATTCTATTAGAAAATCTGTTAAAGTATGAGGCATGTAATTAAATAAGGGTCATACTCTATTTTACTTTTCATATGTGTATGCATTTCTCCAGCCTCTTTGAATTGTACATACAGTATGACTGCCTAGCTTTGCCGTCAGTTGATTGATCATTAGAATGTATTCAGGGCCAAATGAGTTGGTCAAATGGTAAGATGTATTCATAGCTGGTGATACGGTAGCTATCAAAATAAAAGTGATTAGAAATACGGTGGTTTTATTCTATCTCTATTTCATTACATTGAGAAAGTGTTAAAATATTTAATTCACTTTGATAACATACATGTTAACACTCCTTATAACTATTCCATCATCTAAAGAAAAACATAGGTGAAAGTGTCACAACTTGAATATTTCACAATCATTGGTAGCCTGGTATACCTAATGAATTATATAATGTCTGATATAGCGTATGTAGTAAATAGAATTAACCAGATATACTCATAACTCTAGTCATGATCATTTGAATGTTTCGTCTAGAGTTCTAAGGTATGTAAAAGGTATTATTGCATATGTTATACATTATATTGGTTTTTCCTCGGTATTAGAATGATACAGCGATGCTAACTCGATAACATATTCAAATAAAACAAAGTCTACAAGTGAATACATTTTCATTTTAGTTGGAAGAGTTGTCTCCTGAAAATCCACCAAATAGACTTATATTAATCGATTCACTATAGAATCTAAGTTTATTACTTTAGAAAGGCAGGGACATAAGCATAATGAATTAAAAATCTATTGGCTAATATACCTTTGTGACAAAAATCTATTTCAGCTATCTTTACATTGTGATTGTCAAGCAGCTATAACAAGAGCTAATAGTAAGATTTATAATGATAAAAGTTTGCATATTCAACTCCAACATAAAATAGTAAGACACTTACATATGGTCGAGTAATAGCCATTGATTTTGTGGTATCAAAGAAAAACTCGACAAATCCTCTGACTAAAGGGCTTAATAAACAATTAGTTATTGATACATCTGTAACGTCATGGATTTTTATTGTTTTGAATTTTCAAAAATCTTTGAAATTTTTTATATAATTAACTTATGTTGTCACTTACTGACTATTAACACTCAATATTAGCCTATAAGTGGGTGGTATTAGTGAAGAACCACACAAACCCAATTAATCAACCATAGTAAGCTAATAAATTCGCCTGATCACATAAACCTCGAATATAGCTTCGTGATTTATTCATCTAGGACTTGAATTTAGTTGACCTACCACTAACTAATCAAGATAACCGCGTCTAGATAAAGACCTACCAAAGCTAAGATAAGTATGGTCGGATCTTAATCAACAAACTAAACTAACTCAGTTATTCTTTTAGCCTAAGAACCAATGGTTTATAATGATTATAATGGAATCATTATTTTTGCTAGTTGCAAATAGACCACACTATGAACTTAACTAATCCAAACCATAATTATTGCGCATGAGAAATCTCGTTACCTAATTCATTTCAGAAATGCCTTGATTATCCAAATAAGATTTAGACTCACTCGTTAGTGGGCCACTAAACCTGAGGCTATAGAAATATATTCATCTTAGTGGGCTTGATGTCCATCGCGGGACATGGAGCTGAGATCGCATCTCGAATCGTTCTACTTGGACTCGCAAGTCAAGTGCTTGGGTTGTATGAATACCTTACATGAAAATATGGAACTCAAGTGAAATAAGTCAATTTGCTCTTTCGCGAAGTTGTAACTTTCAGATCATCAATTCATGGAGAAATTTGGGGTACCGATTAAAGATATTTCCCCACACATATCTGTGTAGCCGCAGCTCCGATCGACCATCGGTGACCGTCGAATAGACTTCTGATTATATCCGTCGATCGGCGCATCTAAATGGCGGGCCGATCATATCCATACATAGATCATCATTAGAGCTAACTATCCTATGGTGTATATTGACATGTATATCTCATAATGGGCCGTAGAAGCTAGAAAAACACTCTCATAGGGCTAATATAGTAAAAACCCAGCCCTTAGGGTCATTTACACCAAATCTGACTCTATATAAAGCCTTCATTTGGGACCCCCTCCTCCCATATGAATTTTAACAAGAGAAAAGGAAAAAAAGGGAGATGAAAAAGAGGAAAAAGGAGAAAAGAGAGAGCTTGGGGAATGGGTGTTGGTGCACTTCCACCCTCTCATCCCCTCTCTAGCCACCTTACCGCTCATAGATCATTTGTAGAGTTCTCTTGGCGGCGATTGGAGGTAAGAAATAGATTCTACTCTCTAATATAGCCTTTTAGGTTAGGTTTTCTAGTCCTTATAATTGTTTGTATGATTGTTTAGGCATTTCGACGATCTTTCCTTAACACCTTAACCATACGAACACCATGAGTCGGGCGAATTGTCACAAGGTGCGGACCATTATCCCTAGTTTACTTTTTATCGACCCTTGAAGGTTCTAGTTAATAATCTTTTGTGGTGAATATTTTATTGATTGTTAGCATGTCCATATTCCAAGTTTGATTGCAATGTGTGGTTAGTCGTTTATTGATGCTCATGTGTTTGATAAAATGTCTAAGTGATTGAAAGTGTTGATCTATTGATGCTCACATGCTTGATGGAATGCCTAGGTAAATGTGTGGTTTTATTGTTGCTCAAATATTTGATAAAAATGCTTAAGTACATGTGTGGTTCTATCAATGCTCACGTGTTTGATAAATTGCCTAAGTGGTTGTGTTGTGCTAATGATGCTCACATATTTGATGAAGTGCCTAAGTGGTTATGTTGTTAAATTCATGTTATGACGACATGATGAATTGTTAGGTTGTAGTGATGCTTAGGTTACTTACAATGATGGGAAAGTCGACTAACCGCCCGAATTAAGGGGTGGCTAGAGTTAGGTCGGCCACCCTAAGCTTGTTCAATCAACATAGGTTAAACATGGACAACCGACAGTAGATGGACTACACAGGATGCTCACACCCAATATCGGTTATGCCGCAGTTTTCCAAGTAAATCAAATTAGCCTAATAGTCCACTAACTATGTGTGTTCATAACATATGACAACACCGAATAAAATCTAGGATACCCCTTTTTCTATTGAATGAGTCTACTTTTAAATGTTAGTAGTACGATCCACAAAGACTCATGCGCCGAGCATGGTGTTATGAGATACCATGTCGAAGCTATCGGCCTACGCTAAGGTGATGAGCATCCCCGTAGTAACCAATAAGCAATCAAAAAGGCTATGAGCCTGGTGTATCCAACTGTAATGATGTCGCAACTATTTCACATTTGTGTTTGGGTGACGACTCTTATATTATCTGTGGACGCTCTCCACCCGTCGATGGGCTACCTAACCCTATGCATCCGGGTCCTTAGTAAATCGGTCGGGCCAGATGGTCGGGCTAGTGTTAGCCTCACATTGATTTGGGTGTTGTCATCTAGGTGTAAACCCGAATACGAATCAAGGAACACAGGTGAGGAGCCACTTTAGCCGCCCCGAGCCTAGTGATTCAGTTGAGAACACAATAAAATGAGGGTACCCTAGGTTCCCCAATATACTGGATGAATGAAACTTAATAATTACTTGGCTAACATGAACATTCATCGCATTAATTTAGGTTAGCAACCAGGCAGTCGAGTTCGCATTGAGAGAGTGTTGGTTATATGCGAATGAATAGATGGAGTCGCTTGAGGGAGTGTTGTTTAGAAAGAGCATGCATCATGTCATATATTCATACGTGCATTTAATCAGAGTATGCATCATCATGTCATATATTCATATGTGCATTTAACCAGAGTATTTAGAAAATGCTTGTTTGGTTGTTTATCATTAATTGAGCTAATTAAGTTGATAACATATGTAACTTACAACTAATGGAACTATTGAGTTAGTTACTCACTCCCACCTGGGACGGTGTTTTAAAACACCAACCAGACATATCATTGATGGAGGTACTAGTGAGACTTTAGACGGGTAGGCTTATATCGGGTTGTGCCAACGCTATTATGTTTTGGAGAATTGGCGTAAACTGAAAGTTTTACACTTTAACTGCCTTAGGTATGTATATTTTGTTTGTATAATCCACATTTTGGGCAATCATCACCCTGAAAATTGTATTTTTTAATGTTAGATCTACTATTTTGAATCTTTTGTTATCTCTACCGCACTTTGGATTTGCTAAGTGAATTGTGTTACTCTGATTATCCGTGTCCAGAATTGTAACACCCCGTATTTTCAGGACTTGAGTATATAATCCGTTTTCCAAAAACCCGAGTGTTAACCTTAAAGGATGGTCAAATTCGAGTATATATATATTTTTTCTTTATCTTCCTTTCTTTCAGAGTTAGCAGTTTAGCGTAAAATGTTCAAATCAGAGCATGCATCATATCATATATTCATATGTGCATTTAACCAGAGTATGCATCATCATGTCATATATTCATATGTGCATTTAACAAGAGTATTTAAGAAATGCTTGTTTGGTTGTTTATCATTAATTGCGTTAATTAAGTTGATAACATATGTAACTTAGAACTAATTGAACTATTGAGTTAGCTACTCACTCCCACCTGGGACGGTGTTTCAAAACACCAACCAGACATCATTGATGCAGGTACTAGTGAGACTTTAGACGGGTAGGCTTATATCGGGTTGTGCCAACGCTACTATGTTTTGGAGAATTGGCGTAAACTGAAAGTTTTACACTTTAACTACCTTAGGTATGTATATTGTGTTTGTATAATCCCCATTTTGAGCAATCATCACCCTGAAAATTGTATTTTTTAATATTAGATCTACTATTTTGAATCTTTCGTTATCTCTACCGCACTTTGGATCTGCTAAGTGAATTGTATTACTCTGATTATCCGTATCCAGAATTATAACACCCCGTGTTTTCAGGACCCAAGTATATAACCCGTTTCCCAAAAACCCGAGTGTTAA
Source organism: Magnolia sinica (assembly GCF_029962835.1). Classification (NCBI taxonomy): domain Eukaryota; kingdom Viridiplantae; phylum Streptophyta; class Magnoliopsida; order Magnoliales; family Magnoliaceae; genus Magnolia; species Magnolia sinica. The sequence goes on from NC_080581.1 coordinate 10,538,824, forward strand.
CCTTAAAGGATGGTCAAATTCGAATATATATATATATATATATATATATATATATATATATATATATATATATATATATATATATATATTCTTTATCTTCCTTTCTTTCAGAGTTAGTAGTTTAGCGTAAAATGTTCAAATCAACGTAAAGAGAAATTACATTTACATTTAGAATATACAAGAGGCTGCCTATAATGGCTTAAACAAATTAATGTCTCTGAATTTAACAAATAAGAGATTTACGTGGTTTAATATATGAGAAATAATAGAATGCATGTAAATTTGAGCCACCAGACCGTGCAACTCCCAATAACAATACAGTCGTGCATCCTTAGCACTTGTACCCAGATCCTCATCAATCTGAACCTGAAAATCACTTAAGCCACATATGCTACCTGTACAGTTATATATTTAATGGATGAGTGGCCAACTTAATATGAATTCCCCTCGAGATTACACACTACTGCATTAGGTAAGCATAGTTATAAAACATAAAAAGTCATGTAAAATGGTACATGATGCAGTCTTATTAGATGCATGGATGCATGAGTGCACATCAACTGGAGATGCTTATCCAGTTGCCTTTTGGGCAAAACCCATGCAATATGGTTGGTCACCAGTGAAAGTACATAGTACATGCGCAGTGCTAAACTCACCGAAAGTGAGTCGATAATCGATGGTCTGGGAGCTAGCGAAATGATACCCCAACTAAATCATATTAGGCACGTGCTACGACATCCAGAATTAACCACCCGTTATCGCCCGAATGCTATGAATGCATGATTGGCCCATCCATTATTATTCCATTTACAATCAGTAGGTTTAATAAAGCTCAAGGTCACTATGGGGAGCCCATAACCCAGCGTAGGCCGACAGCTCGAGCATAAGTCCCATACCACCATCCCCGGCTCATGAGACTACCACCTTAGGATGTTTAATGGAAACCCATCGACTAGTGGCCAATCATAATTCAGTATATGGGGCTTACCATCGCATGGTGGTATAGATATAATACATCGCACCCATATAGGGAACATACCAAAATAAAAGCCATATAGGGCAAGTATCAAAATTAAGCCACATAAGGCAAGTATCAAATTTAGCCACATAAGGCCAATATCAAAACCATGCGATAAAAGACCATTCTTAAAAATCACTTAGACACAACAACCCCTGAATGGTAGGCCCACATCAATATTCAAATTAAACCAACATACAATAACCACTAAGTCGAAAGCCCATTACAACCATAATCAATCGAGTTACATCCCAAGTATGGGTGTACATTTATAAGTGGGGATTTACCACTGATGTACCGGTTTAAGTTCCATAAGCAAACCACAAGTAATACCATAAGCATGAGAAAATATGCAGGATAAATATTAAGCACGTAATCTAGCAATTCAATTCCAACAATTAACATATATGATTATAAGATGGACATACCAATTATCAATCGAAATTAAAATAAAAACTATCACTTAAGCTAATGGGAAAATGAAAAGCTCAAGGGGAAGAAATCATCACCTAATAAATCAAATCACCCTCTAGCGTCACTAAGTGTTTGCATCCTTAGAATCGAATCCTACCATGAATTGTAAAATTGTATGGACAGATACAAGTTTTATACGTTTTCTATGGTTAAGATCAATCCTAGGGTTCGAATAACTTAGGTTTAGGGCTTCGTCCTATGGTTTAGTTCCAGGTTTAGATTCTGGGTTTTGATTATGGAATTTGAACTATATTTTGTGCCATTAATGATAGTATTGATGGGAATAATAATGAATAAAATTAATCAAATAAATTGCTTATTAATTTTTAAAATTTATAATGGCTACTACTACATTAAATTATCTAACAACAACTCACGATGAATAATAATACTAATAATTCCAAATCAACTATTAATATTGACGATGTACTTAATATTAGCTAGCGTGACACTAATAAGCATTGTGATGAAAATAAATAGTATGCTCTAACGTCAATAATAATATTTTAAGAATGTGAATTGGAATACTAATATTTTAATAATGATAATTTTTATATGTATTAGTTAATATCAATATGGATGATTTACTACTGGTTAATCATATATAAACTTAATAATCCTAAAAATGATAATAATAATAATAATAATAATTGAAATAATTTCAATCTGGAAAGAAAACATGGACTCACCTTTGTCAACTTGGCTCGACTCGACGCAATTCAATGCGTCTTAGAGACGGACCTTGTCCCTTGACTGATCATCTTCTTCCTTCTTCCTGCCACATGCATCCTACAAATATGGACCCAACCTGCTCTAGACTCAGTAGTGGGCCAACCTCAATCAAGTCAGTGAGTTGCTGAGTCAACCCATAACTCAAGCCCAAACTCTCTCCTCTCTCTCCCTCTCTTCTTCTCTCTTCCTCTCCTTCCTTTCTTATACTTCACATTTTCCTTTGTCTCCCACTATTGTTTGCACGTTGCACATCCAGCCATACCATGGACTCGAGACTTCCGTAACCCAGCTCACTCAAAACACAACGAGTAAACTCAGTTCGAGTCATCTCGCCGTTTTCTCCACTGGTTGTGAGCTATGCGTTGTTGAGTGAGATGGACCGACCACTATTACAGCAAGGGGGGAAATGGGTCATGGTGTTGGCAACCAAAGGATCCGAGCTTTCCTAAAAACGACCTAAGCAGAAGGGAGAATCGACCAATCGAGTTGACTCAGTTGGTCAGAACTCAACCGGGATAGTTACCTGACGGATGGTGCTTGATTTCTAACCAAAAGGTCAATGGTCTGGACCGATCTGCTAGTCGTCGTCGAACCTAAAAACCATGCAACAGGTCCTTCTTCATCAGCTCCAGCAGACGCCAAGAGCCACCCGATTCAGTCCAGCCTCAACTTGGTTTGAGTTGAGCTAGAGCAGCAACGCGCCCTGGTTCTTCCTTTTCGCTCGTTCAGAGAGGTCCAGCAGCAACTGAACCTAGGAGAGCTTGGCCTGACTCGAGTTCGCAACTCGACAACGAGTCAAGCTCGGGTCGGTTCAAGCAAGTGCAACAATGCACCAACTTCCTTCTTCTTTTCCTTCCTTCATTTACTGCAGGTCCAACGGGACCATTGGACCGTTGGATTTGTCCCAACTTGAACCGAACTTAGTGCGGTTAGGCCGAGGAAGACGATCCGCCATTAATGGCGGATTTGGACTCGGTTGATATTTCTCCAAAATAGTGTTTTTGGAGGACTCTAAAACGTCCCAGAAATCTTGAAGAAAGATAAAAACAAAGCTCCTTGGGCGTTTGGGTGGTGGTTTGGGATGGAGAAGAAACGGCTAAGGGAGAGTTGTTTTTTCGGTTACTGGTTTTCTACCAAAAACCATTGTCTCTGAAAATGGAATGGACTGCTAGGATAACCCCGTATGGACGGCTGAGACTTCGAGAGAGCAGCTCACGCGGATCGCCAAGCTGGCGGTGAAACAGTTTCCATTTTTGGAAATGGTGTGTTTGTATGGCTTGTTTGCACCAAGGATCGTGTGTCCACACGTGAAGGAAAACCAGAAACAACAGTTATTTTTGGTTATAGCCACTCTGCACACAAGATGGACGGTCCGGATCACGCATGTGACTGCAGATGGTGGGCCACCGATCAAAAATTCGCGGACATTGTCCGTCCGCTGCCAAAGCCAAAAAGAGATAGAAAGCTTCTCTTTTTAGAGAAAACACGGGTCAGCACGCTATGACCAGGCTGGCACACCCGATGCACCTCAGGTGCACTACACTTTGGTGCACGTGCGCTGCTAGTATGGGGCCCACAGTGATGGTCTAACGAAATCCTCTCCATTCATTTGGTTTCACAGGTCTAATTAGGACGTTTAGCTAAGGATGAGGAGATCCCAGGCTTAAGTGGGCCATAGTATTGAACTTGTGCGTCTAAATGGCACTACCAGATGTTCTTATGGTCGGATCACCCCGAAATCAAACGTCAATGGTTTAAAGGTCCTAGTGGATCATTTGCAAGACTCTTATAATATATTGATAACCATATACTAATATTAATATTAATTTTATTATTATTATCACTTATCACTATCATTATTTATTTCTTTATTATTGTTATTATTTTCACCCATGTGTGCATCATGTTGTGGGTCCCGCTCTGTTGGTCTTATGACTATCTATCTCGTGATTTTATATTATTATCATTATTATCATTATTATTACCTTTACACACTGTCATTTATTTATCTTTTTATTTATTTACTTATTTATTTATTTATTTTTATTATTATGATTATATGTAAGATGTGAGACTATTCGTCGTGCGTCATTTAGCTACATGCCCTAACATTAGGGTTACTTGCTTTAAAGTGAGTTATACCACGTGAATCTCTAATTACCAAATCATGATTTGCTAAGCGTTCCAACACTCCAACGATTGGATTGACTAGTATTTAATTATCAACAACCCTTGCGATCCTAAAGAATGTTTAAGTATGATCTGGGAGTTAGATGTGGAACTAGACAACTCGATCTGTATTTTTAAATGATGGATCGTCCTATGAGACGTTGTAAACTTGGTGAACGGTGGATTTCGTGATTCAGGATTGTGAATTCGTGATTCGGCTAGATTTGTCCATCAGTGAAGTTGGGATCCTAAGGAAATAGGTCTCTTCAGTGGCATGATGACCCATCTTGGGAATCAACAGATAGATAGCTTGATGTATGGATTGGGACTGTTTTCAACGGTTGGATTTAGACTAGAATGAACATGGATGTTCACCTAAGTCAGGCTCGTATTTATACTAAGTTAGATTACATGGTAACACTCGAGTACTGGAAAGTATGAGGTGTTACAAGAATGAATGTGAATCTGAATGAGGTCACATTTGCATTCTCATTGGGTTAACACCTGAGAACTCGGGATCGAGGTCTCTGTATTGGGGTGCCGATATTCGGGGCATTACAACATCAAAGGGAATGGGGTTGATTTCAATATCATGAGCTGCCAGTGTTAACAACCTAACCTATACAAATGGAGACACATTCGATTGGTTTCAAATGGGTAAACAATAAGACTTTACCAAGATCGATCTCCAATCTGGGTACCATCAGCTTCGAGTCAGAAAGGAAGATGTGCAAAAGACTGGTCTTAGGACCAGTTTTGGCCACTGTGAGTCCTTATAATGCCATTTGGTCTTACGAACACCCTCGTGATGTTTATGGACCTCATGAAAAAGGTGTTTAGACCATACCAATATCGGTTTATTATCGTGTTCATTGATGACATCCTGGTGTATTCGAAGAGCCAGGAGGGTGAAGATGAGCAGCCACGAGCAGTCTTTGATATGCTTAGGAAAAAATAGTTATTTCCCCAGTTTCAGAAATGTGACTTTTAGAAGGAAGAGGTAAAGTTCCTCAGGTATGCAATCTCGAAGCAAGGCATATCTATAGATCTCGCTAAGGTAGCAGTAGTGCATGATTGGGAGCAGCCTAGTTCAATTACGGAAGTGAGAAGTTTTTTCAAGCTTGTAAGCTATTATAAGTGGTTCATTAAGGACTTCTCAAAGATAGCCCAACCATAATCCCAACTCACTTGGAAGGATACCAAGTTCATTTGGAACGAGAAAGTAGAAGAGACATTTCAAGACCTGAAGGACAAGTTGACGACAACGCCTGTACTTGTGCTTCTTGAGCAAGGGGTCAAGTATACCATCTACACTACTATGTCCCATGTTGGCTTAGGGTGCGCTCTCATGCAAGGGGATCGAGTGATTGCGTATGCCTCATGTCAACTAAGGAAGCATGAGGAAAACTACCCTACTTACAATCTAGAGTTGAAAGCAATGATCTTTGAGCTAAAACTCTAGAGGCATTATCTTTATAGCGAGGAATTTGAGCTCTTGGGCAATCACAAAAGCATAAAGTACATTTTTGCTCAAAAGGATCTGAACATAAGGCAACTTCGCCAAATGAGAACGTTGAAAGACTTCAAGTTTGAGGTGTCCTACCACCCCGGCAAGGCATACTTAGTAGCTAATGCCTTGCGCTGCAAGAAGGTCCAAGAATTCCCGGCCCCGCTGATGGTGGGAGAATGGAACATGGTGGAGTTCGTTCGAGACTTCGAATTAAAGCTAACTGTTGAGGAACGATTCGAGAACAGAACCCACCTCCATATACAACCATCCATAGATAGTCAGATCATTGAGGCCCAAAGCGGGGATGAACTCTTAGTGAGAATGAAAGAATGGGAAAATAACAACAATGATTCAAATTGAAGGGTCGGCACTGATGGTGGTTTGCAGTTTCGTGGCCATTTGTGCATGCCAAAGCTGCATGAGTTGAGGAAGGAAGTTCTAGATTCAGGCCACAACTCCAAGTTGGCGATACACCCGAAAAGCACCAAAATGTATCAAGACGTAAAGCAGGCCTTCTAGTGGGACAATATAAAGAATTAGATCATGGATTATGTGTCTCGGTGCCTCATTTGTCAATAAGTTAAGGCCAAAGACTCAGCATGGGCTGCAAAAGACTCGGCCTTAACTTGTAGCCCATGCCTATAGCTGAGTGAAAATAGGATTTCATTACAATAGATTTCATTTCTGGGTTGCCAAAGATGAGAAAAGGACATGATTCAATCTGGGTGATCGTGGATCAATTGACAAAGTTGGCTCATTTCCTCCCGATTTACATGTCTAACTCCGTGAATGATTTGGCCCAATTATATATTAAGGAAATAGTGTGGTTGCATGGCATTCTTTCGTAAATTGTATCAGATAGGGATACACGGTTTACATCTATCTTTTATACCCAAATCTAAGAGCCAATGGGTGTGAAGTTGAAGTTTAGTACTGCCTTCCACCCTCAAATTGATGAGCAAACAAAGCTAGTGAATTAAGTAATGGAAGATATATTGCAAGAACACATGCTTGACTTCAAGGATAGTTAGGATGATTGCCTCCCATACACGGAGTTTGCGCACAACAACAACTTTTAACCAAGTATTGGCTTGGCACCTTACGAAGCTTTGTATGGGTGTCCATGTCAGGCTCTGCATTGCTAAGCAGAGGTCGTTGAGAAAAGCCTAATTGGGTCGAACTTGGTGCAGGTGCATCCAAAACGATTGATATTATCCGATGACATTTCTTAGTAGCCCAAAGTAGAAAGAAGAGTTATATGGACACAAGACGGGGGCATCTAGAGTTCACAGTCAGAGACCACGTGTAACACCCCAAACTTTTCAATACCTGAGTATTGAAAGTCCTCGAGTGTTACCATAAAATTTAAGTTAAAATCTACATGTGTACAATACCAATTCCATCAATCCTAACCTTACATCTAAATGACTGTTGGGAATAATCTTCATCCGTAGATTAGGTCATCCGACCATCGATTTGTAAGACAAATCATTATATTGTTAAGGGTCAAATATTGCATATTAGACCCTAGTTATTACTTGGTTTTATGCACATGATAATGCTTAATGTTCTATTATAATCATGTTTATGTTGCAAGGTGAATTTAAGAGCTTGGATTGAAAATGATGCTAAAAGCATAAATTTAACACTCAAGAATCGCGAAAGCCAGTGGACAGATCATCCAATCAGCCGATAATCATTGATTTGGGGCCCACCTGATCTTTGGATAGGCCTCAATTTTGGACTCAACCCCTAATCACTCCAGAAAACCACCTTGTATTCGTCCATTTACAAAACTGATAGTACAATCACCTAGATACATGACTAGAATACCAACCATCAAGTCTTCCTATTTTTAGCATGACATCTGACCCTCTATCGTATGTGGATCTCCCAAATGGGCTACCCAAATATCATAATAAATCGATCATTTCAAAGATCTTAGGGTGTATTCCAAGACTACCAGCTAACTTCCCTATTAAGTATATAAAATATTGTTTTTAAACTTCGGAGTGGTATTGTCCGTTAAAAAGACATCTAAATCATCTATGAGTGATCAAGGCTCAAACTTAGGCGTTGGAAAGAGCGTAAAAAATAACAAGTACTAGTGAAATTTTGTCTCGTTTGCACGGTGCAATCAGAAGATACGAACGATGGAAGATTTGACAAAAGAAACGGTAGAATTGTAAATAAGGGGATGCCAAGTGTGTGGCACTGTTGGATGATTTCAATTGAAGTTTTAACGGTGATTATTCTTGCTACTCGGTGGGACCGTGCGAGCCACCTGATTAATTAAACCACTTCATTTTTTACAGAGTTTCCTAAAATGGCGTGACAAACTGGATAAACAAAACATATCTTCAGAATAAACATGTATGCGGGCCCCACATGATACCACAGCCAATTACGTAACAAAGTTACGTGGCTTCAAGAATGTGTAACAGATGTTGGGAAGTGTCTACTTATCACATGTATTGTGGCCCACCTAGAACTCAGATCTACCCCATCTTTTGGGTCATGGCCAACATGAACCTATGAAAGCGGTAAAGGGCATGAATTCCCCACCTAAATCAACTACTAAACCAAAGTCAGCAACTTTTCGCAATTTTTTGCACACTGTAACAGCAGCAACCAAACCAAGTAGGTTTCACCGCGCCTTCATGCTTCGCTTGTGGGCCACCTGATCAACGGATTCACTCCAACTTTTAGCCCATGTCCCAACACGACCTTCTCATGCTACTGCAGAGAGTGGATTTTCCCAAGCAATGATGATTGTGGACCCCACTAATTATGCAATATCAATCCATCCACGACCGCCGCTCTCCCTATTTCGCTACGCAAGAGACGGACTGCATAAGCCAGACTTGCGTAAACCTTCGCTAAGAAGAATTTAGAAACCTCACTGCACAGTTATAAAAGGCACCCTCACCAATAATCTGGAGAGAACGGCTAAAAGAGAAAAGGAACGTGAGCAAGAGGAGAGAGAAAGAGAGAGAGAGAGAGAGAGAGAGAGAGCGTGGAGCGGCCATCATCTTTAAGAGTTTTTTCTTCCTTCCATTTTCTTATTGTTTTTATTATGTTTTTAAGAGATTCTAGTTTAATCATATCTATGGTTGGATAGACCTCTTAGCTAGGGCTAAGGGGTGAAGCTTGTAACATGATGGGTTGTTTTCTATTGCTTTGATTCATGTTGTTGGACACTCTTTAATTTTAGTTTAATTATAAGAAATACTTTTAGTTTTTAATGGTTTGTTGTGACTTAAATTACAACGAATTTGCGAGAGCTTTGAGTATGTTCTTTTTATTGAGATTTGTGAATTTAGGAAATCTTGTTGTTCACCATCGTCCCCTGGGCATGGTTGGATGATGGAATCCTCCCTAACTTTCACAAATTCTCTCAGATTGGTTGTGGATTGGTAAATTCTGTTATTTGCTTTGTCTCATGGGCATGCTTTTGTTATGGAATCAATTCTAGTTCTGATACCTTTCATCCATCGAGAACTAGGTCAAAGGAAGTTCATATTTGATTTTTAATGAGATATCTTCTAATTAGATGATGATAAGACTCTAATTCCAGTTGTGTTCGTGAATCAAGCATAGATCTCCCTGATCTTTACAGGTGGATCCTTAGAAACCCTAGTTTCTCACTTTTGAATTTTCCACATTTTTTATTAAGTTGTTCACTGTTCACAACCCCAAGTGTAGGGTCGCGATGTAGTAATAATCTCGGTGAGACCGAGGTCGAATCCACAGGGACTGAACCTTATATGTATTCTGAAAGTAACTAAAATTAGAACTAGAAGAAGATGTAATTTAAATCATGAGAATTTAAGAGGGTAATTGTAAATTGTGTAACTAAAACTTGTAAAATTCATAGGTGGGAAACTAGGGTTTCCAAGGATCCACTTGTAGAGATCATGGAGATCTATGCTTGATTCAAGAAGACAACTGGAATCAGAGTCTCATCTTATCCAATCAGAAGATATCTCAGTAAAAATCAAATCTAAACTTCCTTTGATCTAGTTCTCAAGGGATGAGAGGTATGGGAACTAGAAGTGATTTTATCACAAAACCATGCCCGTGAGATAAAGCAAACAACAGAATTTACCAATCCACAACCACTCTGAGAGAATTGTGAGAGTTAGGAAAGGTTCCATCATCCAACCATGTTAAGGAGACGATGGTGAATAACAGGGTTTCCTAAATTCACAATCTCAATAATGAAAAAAACATACTTAAAGCTATCGCAGATCTATTGTAATTTAAATCAGCACAACAAACCATTAAGAACTAAAAGTATTCCTTATAATCAAACTAGAATCAAAGATAGTACATCTTAAACATGAATCAAAACCATAGAAAAAATCTCATCACGCTACAAGCTTCACCTCTTAGCCCTAGCTAAGAGGTTTAATCAATCACAGACATGACTGAACTAAAATCTCTGAATAAAAATATAACAAAATTGTTATGCCCCTAAACTTGAAAACCAGGCTCACAAAATTTATGATCGCTGAATCCGGTGCTGACAGCCTCTGTAGTACCCCATTCTCGGCTTCTAGCACCTATACGCTAGATTCCAATCCTGGGATCTTACAAGGAGGATTTTTCAACGTACATTTATCTCGTAAAAAGCATAACCACAAGTTTACCTAGATCACAAAGGCAACATCATCATCATATATCCACTAATATAAATAGTTGAATACAGTGCTGAAAAGGAAATACATATATTAAAAATCAAAGCTTCAGAAGATAGCTACACGCTCCAAGCTCAACGCTGCTACGACCTAACGCCACCTACACTCATCTATAGTGCATAAGCTTATAATAAGCTTAGAGGGTGATGTAAGTGTGTGTGCAAGGTAACTGTCAAGTATGCAATATCAGAGCAATGCGGAAACATGCTGGTAAGTCCATAAATATCATCAGTCTTATCCAGGCTATGCGATGCAAAAATATAATAAGCCAATAACATATACTGAGGAAGCAATGTAGATCAATTGTGCAATGTGGAGATATAGTAAGCCAAATATCATATACTGAGGATGCAATATAATATGCAAATCTTGACGAGTCCACGAATACCGTCAATCTCATCTAGACCATATAAATGCAGAAACATAGCAACCCAAAAGCCATATGTCGCAGATATAATGTAATATGCAGTGCGAATGGAATGACCAAGTTGAAGTGTGAAGTCGGAATGATAGTACGTAATATTGCAAGCTGTGGGGTCCATCACAAGGGACTTCTATCCAAACCAGTCTCATATCTAAATTTGGATAGCTAGGCTCAATGTGATAAAATCCTGATCTCAGGTTGGTCGCGCGCCCCAACTAAAATTCTATCCATTGCAAAGGTACACATAACAATTAGTTGTGCACCACCAACCCGAGTGGATAATGAATGAATGAATCAATCAAATGCTGAGTATGTAACTTCTGCTCAGTAAGTCCACATATTAGTATCGTACATCTCTAAAATCTTCACCGAGGTCTAGTACGCTCCAAGCTAGCTACCGCCCCTGCCGGCCACGCAGCCCAGTGAGTGGAAAAGACCTCACTATCTGCTTGCCAATATCGGCCCGGCTCGTCAATAGTGGACCCATTTGTGAGATGGTCAAACTCAGCCTAGCTTACAGCCCTCTCAATCGGGCGGATAAGGTCACACACTCTCCCAACCGACCACGACACATTAGGGAGCACGGCCTCCTGGTATTCGGCACTCGGCCCTCATGTCTTCCACTCAGTTTAAACGTTGGAGCATCCCATAGCCACGAGAGTTTAGGGACTTTCACCCATGGACATTCAGAGTGCCTATATGCTCAAACCAAACATTTCTGGTGTCTAATTTGGCCATCCATGATATGCCTGTGGAGGTCGTAGCCCTGATGTCGCTAGGGCGCCAAATGATCATGTCACAAAATGTGAGAGCATAAGCCATGCCATTCAGTCATACATCAAACTTGCGCATACCGCGTGCTCATGTGGGGCAACTCCGTCTCTCGGGGAGTCCCATAAACAATCAGCCCAATGGCACATGCTATGTTCAATCACTCCTCATAACAAGCATGCGAATGATGCGTATGGGTATGTATCATGAAGTATACTAAGCATGATTATAATCACATACATCATAGTGGGCTGAATAAAGCGGCCCATGGCCCGTAATAATGAACGAGTGGTGAGCACATAATCACATACACATGGTGAGTCTCACACATCACGATTGGACCTCGTACATACAAGGGGCTTCACACAATCACAATAGGTCTCATATAATCACAATGAGCCTCATATAATCACAATGGGCCTTATACAATCACACAATGGGCCTTATACAATCTCGATGGGCCTCACATAGTCATAATGGGCCTCATACAATCACAATGTTATGCAAGCACATACTCAGTGTGTATACCAATCATAGTCGGAATCAATAATCGGCCTATATATGGCGGGGTTCATAAAAGGACAGCAGATCTAATCCATAACATGAGGATCGATCCTCAACAGTGGATATACAAAACCTGATACCACCGATCTTTTCATCTACGGTGATGATGTTCTCTCCTCATATCAAGGATGGGCCTAAATGGCCTACTCCTATCAAGAATGGGCCTAAGAACAAGGAGTGGGCTTCCTTGCCCATTCTATCACATAGCAATCTGAGCTTCCTAAGGGCCCAATGAGCACAAGATGGACCACATTCCCTATGGAAGGCTTGGTATGAACACAAAATGAGCTCTAAGGCTTGGGTGGTCCTATAGGGTATGGTGGAAAGCATCATTATCAAATGGGGGCCCAACGGATTGAGATAGTGTCACGCCCCAAACCTGGAAATCGGATTCATAAGAATCCCGATCGCCGAATCCGGTGTCGACAGCCTCCATAGTACCCCATTCTCGGCTCCTAGCGTCCATATGCCAGATTCTGATCCTGGGATCCTACAAGGAGGATTTTTTTTTTCAGTGTACTTTTAACTCGTAATAAGCATAACCACAAGATTATCAAATTCACAAATGCAATAACATCATCACATATCTACTAATATAATCATTGAGTACAATACTGAAAAGAAATACATAAATCAAAAGTCAAGCTTCGGAAGACCGTTGCACGCTCCAAGCTCAACACTGCTGCAACTTAACATCACCTGCATGCATCTATCGTGCATAAGCTTATAAAAAGCTTAGAGGGTGGTGTAAGTGTGTGCACATGGTAAGTGCTAAGTATTCAATACAATGGCATCATCATACAATACCGGAAATACTAGTAACCCATAAATCATACATAATCGGAATAAGCAGCAATACTGACAAGATCATGAATTGTCAGAGTAAGTAGAAATACTGACAAGATCATGAATTATCAGAGTAAGCAGAAATACTGACAAGATCATAAATCATACGATAATAGAGTAAATGGAAATACGGACAAGTCCATGAGTCAATCAATATCAGAATGCGTAATATAAAATAACTATGCAAATGAGGAGTCCTAAAGAACCAAATATCAGATGCCGAGGATGCGATGCAATATGCAATTTCTAATGAGTTCACGAATAGCATCAGTCGTATCCAGACCATATAATTGTAGAAACACAGTAACCCAAAATGTCATATATCGCAGATGTAATACAATATGCGGTGAGAATGGAATGACCATGCTAGAGTGTGCAGCCGGGATGATAGTACGTAATATCACAAGTTATGGGGTCCATCACAAGGGACTTCTATCCAAACCAGTCCCATACCTAAATTTGGATAGTCAAACCTAATGTGGTAAACTCCTGATCTCAGGTTAGTCGCGCGCCCAACCGAAATCCTGGCCATGTGAAGGTACACGTAATAAATAGTTGCACACCACCAGCCCAAGTGGATAGTGAATGAATGAATGAATGAGTATGCAATTCCTGCTCAATAAGTCCACATATCAGTACGGTTCCTCTCTGAGAAATCACCGGGGTCTATTACACTCCAAACCAGATTGCCACCCCATCGCGCACAACAAGGTGAGTGGAAGATACCTCACTATCCACCTATCAATATCGGGCCCAGCTCGTCGATAGCGGACCCATTCCTCGAGTTGGTCAGACTCAGCCTAGCATTGCCCCCTCCTCTCAGGCATGTAAGGTCGTACCCCCTTCCAACCGACCACGACACAGTGGGAGACGCGGCCTAACGGTATACGGCCCTCATGCGCTCATGCATCTACTCGGTCTAGACGTTGGAGCAACCTCTGGAATCAAGAGGGTTTAGGAACTTTCACCCAGGGATATCTATAGCACCTCATGTAGAACAGATTTTTGGTGTCACGTCTGGCCATCCACGATATGCCTGTGGAGGCTACAGCCCTGATGTCGCTAGGGCATATAGTAATCATAGCACACAATGCAAGATGCATAAGTCATACAATTCAGTCATGCATCAATCTTACGCATACCATGCACTCATGTGAGATAACCTCTGCCTATCAGGGAGTCTCATAACATTCTGCCCAATGACATATGCAATGGTCAATCACATCTCATAACAAACATACAGATGATGCGAATGGGCATATATCATGATGTTATGCTGTCACATATTCATAATCGGTATCAATAACCGGCATCAACAATCGGCCTCGACAATGTGGACATTTAACCAACATTGTCCCCAAGGAATGGCCACATAGAGTCAAACATATAATGGGCCCACGGCCTCACATAAAGGCCTAATATATAACACGATGGGCCTTACTCAAGGGTTTAATACACATCACGATGGGCCTTTCACATGGGCCTAACATAGATCACAATGGCTCCATCGCCTGGCCCTCAAATGTATCACAATGGGCCTCATCACATAGGCTTCGACAATCAGAATCGGCCTATACTATCGGCCTCGACAAATCGGAATCGACCTCGATACTTTGGCCTTGACAATCGAAATCGGCAATCGGTCACGTCAATCACAATCGGTCATAACAATCGGAATCGATTAATAGTCAAAATCGACAAATCGGTCACATCCATCGAAATCAGCAATCGGTCAATCAGAATCGATCGGTAATCAGAATTGGCAAATCGGTCACATCAATCAGCAATCGGTCACGACAATCAGAATCGATCGATAATCAGAATCGACAATCGGTCAATCAGAATCGATCGGTTAATCAGAATTGGCAAATCAGTCACGTCAATCAGCAATCGGTCACGATAATCAAAATCGATCGATAATCAGAATCGACAATCGGTCAATCAGAATCTATCAGTTAATCAGAATCGACAAATCGGTCACGTCAATCAGCAATCGGTCACGACAATCGGAATCGATCGATAATCATAATCGGCAAATCGGTCTCGTTAATCGAAATCAGCAATTGGTCATGACAATCGAAATCGATAGATAGTCAGAATCGGCAAATCGGTCACGTCAATCAGCAATCGGTCATGACAATCAGAATTTATCGATAATCATAATCGGCAAATCGGTCTCGTCAATCAGAATCGGTAATCGGTCACGACAATCAGAATCGATCGATAGTCAGAATCGGCAAATCGGTCACGTCAATCAGCAATCGGTCACGACAATCGGAATTGATCGATAATCATAATCGGCAAATCGGTCTCATCAATCAAAATCGGCAATTGGTCACGACAATCGAAATCGATCAATAATCAGAATCGATAAATCAGTTTCGTCCATCAGAATCGGTAATCAGTCACGACAAACGGAAGAGAATGGGCCTAATAAGGCCTACGGGAAGGTTGTAATGTGGACATCCAACCATCATTGCCCATCAATGTGGACATTAAACCATCATTGCTTCCAAGGCATGACCCGCCATAATCATCATTACATACATCAGGAGTAATCTCACATCATAATGGACCTCATATACGTCACATTCGGCCCCAAATAAAGGCCCCACATGCGTCTCATTGGGCCTCGCTTGTGGCCCTTATATCCATCACATTGGGCCTCAACCCATGAGCCATCAAATACATCAAGCGGATTGCATCCACGGGCCGCACCAATAGGCCTCATGTACATCAACTGGGTTGCATCAATGGGCCGCACTAATGGGCCTAATACATATCATAATGGCCTTGCCCATAGGCCACGAATACATCGCAATGGGCCTCTCTAGCTGGGCCTCACATACATCACGTTGAGCCACACAGCAGGTGGGCCTTGCACAACCAACAGATGGGCTACACCTCCTAAATGGGCCTACCAGATGAACAACATAAATGTACAACACATATATCAAGGTGGACCCCACCATAACGTTTATTTCCCATCCAATCTATTCACAAGGTCACAAAGACCTGGATAAAGGGGAAAACAATTTTCATACTTATCCAAAACTTCTGTACTCCCAAAAAGGGGGGGTTTCAATGGTAGGCGTTCATTCCCCACTGTTTCTGCAGTGTGGTCCAACTGATATATGGATCTGCCTATTTGCCTCGAGCCTTAGATCGAGCTCACCAAGTGAATGGACGGTTCAGGTATGACCCACACCTCATGGTGGGGTCCACACATGTGCCCGACCAGAAAAAGAGGGACGGTCTGGATCACAGAACTTGTTGACGGCGTTTCAGCAGCTACATAGCTGGGCTACTGGCCCCAGCGAATGTATGGACGGTTTGGATATGTCACGTACATCAAGAAAGGCCCGACAGATGGGTGGCGTTGATCATCGCTGTCCAGCAGTGTTCAGCTGCTACTGGACGGTGTGGATGGAACACATACTTCATGAGGGCCCCACATACATCGCTATGGTCACAAACCTCGTGATCAGTGCACAGAACTTGCTGATGTAACACAGCAAATATGCTACTGGCGGGATGGTTGGCCCACCGTCCAGGTGGATGGTCTGGACATCAAATGGAGGAACGGCGTGGATGAAACACACGTGCCCCGTGGGGCCTCGTCCAGATGTACGGACGGTGTGGATATACTCTACATACATCATCTTGGCCTCACGGCATTATGCTGACGTCAATACAGTAGCTATATAGCTGCTGTATGATACAGCAACCACAAAAAAAAAGCAATGCAGGTGGGTTCCACGTGGGGCCCACCACATATGATATATTAATATATATTATATTATACTATACCATGGAAGGTGGCTTCCTGCTAACGTACACATCACATGTGGCTATCACGGATGGACAACGTGGATTCACGCAGACATCATGGTGGGCCACGAATGGCCTGGATAAAATATTCATCAGGGGTGGGTCCCACGAGGTGGACAGATGGACGGCATGGATATATGGCGCATGCATCAGGCTATGCTGGTCCACGTCCATGTAATGGACGGTGTGAATAAAACCCATACATCAGTGGGTCTCATACGGACGGACAATGGGATTAAACCCGTTCATCATAACTGCCGTCCATACGTCCCACATGGCTGGGCTGGATGGTGTGGGAAAACACATACATTATGGTGGGGTCCAGGTCTGCTGGACAGTGCAGACATAACAAATACATCACGGTGGGTCCACATCAGCTTGGCCTACCACTGGATCAAACTGATATTTGTGATTCCACTCATCCAGGGTCTTCCAAATCCAGCAGCAAGGTGAGCCACGCTTCCATCCCAATTGGAGAAAGAGAGAGAGAAGAAAATAAAGAGAGAGATCAGTGGGAATAGGAGGGACCCCGCCACTATGGGCCCCTCTAAGCTACAAAACATGAAATGGGTCCCAAATCATGTGGGCCCTGAATCAAAAATCCAAGCAAAATTATAAATCTAATCCTAAAATGCACCCACCTATCCTTCTTCTTCCTCCCTAGCCTTCCAATGCTCCAAAAGTGCTCCTTCAACGGTGGAAATGATGATCCAAGGGTGGAGATGGGAGATGGGATGATAGGGAGTGGGCCACACATGGCTCTTCTCATAGAGCATTGGACGTGAGTTTCTTGGGAGGAAAAAAAATGAGAGAGAGAGAATGGAAGAGAGAAATGAGAGAGGGATTGAAAGAGAGAGAGAGAGTGATGGGATGAGTGATGGGAGTATATAAGATATGGGATGAGAAAGTTGACTTTGGGGATGGTGTTGTGTACTTGGGGATGGGATAGGGTACTTGATTTGATGAGTTGTGTACTTTGATTGATTGATGGGATTGATTTGACATTTGGTAGAGATTCTCTCGAAGTTTGTGACGCGTGGTGTTTTCCTCGAATTGAACGCAGGCCGACATCTTCTAGCCTGGGTATCGGTTCGGTTTATGAATCGCGGCGTCGGAACCGTGGCGACGGCGCGGTCGCACTGGTACAAGTCTCAAGTCGAGCCAACTCTGGAATACAAAATATGAATCGGGGTCACGCACAACTACCGATAAAAGATCGCGGGTAGCCGAAATTCGACCGAAAGATCGCGGAAGCCTACGGAATGGTACGAGCTAGGACACGGGTCTTACAGATAACCTAATCAAAGGGAAAGATGGGTAATATAATCATCAATGGGAGCCTAACAATTTGAGTTAGCCCATTAAGGGGAGATGAGATTGGGCCTAATAACGGGCCCTAGGGAGAGTTACAATGTGGACATCTAACCATCATTGCTTATACAACGTAGACATTAAACCATCATTGCTCCCAAGGCATGGCTTGTTTAATATCAACCAGGAACATGGATAGGCATCATAAACATCATTACATACATCCTGGTAGAATCACACATCACAATGGGCCTCATATACATCACCTTGGGCCTCACATAAGGGCTTTATATACATCACATTGGGCCTCATTCATCGGCCTCATATAGATCACATTAGGCCTCATACTTGGGCCTCAAATACATCACAATGGGCTACATCACATGTGTCTAATACATATCACAATGGGCAGCATCACATGAGCCTCACTCATGGACCACATATGCATCATAATGGGCCACATCCCATGGGCCTCATTACATCACAATGGGCCTTAAAGACAGGCCGCATGCTCATTATAATGGGCCTCATATACAGGCCTCATATACATCACAATGGGTCGCAACAATGGGCCTCACATATATCAAAATGGGTTGCGTCACGTGGGCCTCATATACCTCAAGTGGGTTGCATCACATGGGCCTCATATACATCAAGTGGGCCGCATCACATGGGCTTCATATACAACACATCGGGCCTCATCATGTAGGCCTCATACACCACATTGGGTTGGGCCTCACATATGGGCCTCATACACACCAGATTGGGCATCACATATGGGCCTCATATATATCAGATTGGGCCTCTCATATGGGCCTCATACACATCAGATTGGGTTTCACATATGGGCCTCACACACACCAGATTGGGCCTCATACATATCAGACACGGCCTCTCATATGGGCCTCATACACATTAGATTGGGCCTCCCAAGGCAGCCCCTAACATGGGCATATAACATATACATCACTGTGGGCCTCTCAAGGCAGCCCATGGCCTAAGGAATGTGGGGATAAGATACATATAATAGATTCATCATGGTGGGCTTCATGGGATAGTCCATGGCCCAGAAAAAGGATGGACATCTCGTACTTACATCATAGTGGGTCTTACAAGTCAACTCGACCGTAAAATGGGTGGACGATGCACCTACAACGCATGGATCATGGCATGGGCCGGCGTAAGGCGGTCCATGGCTGGCGTAAAACACATAAATCGAGGTGGGCTTCTCATGACAAAGGGGCTCATGGCCCTGAAACAATGAGTGGGCTACATGTACAACACATACATCATGGTGGACTTCATAGACAGCCCATGGTGGACCTCCTAGCCCAACCAGTTACTAGTGGGCGCCCACTAGAACTTTGGATCTGACTCATACAGTCTGGGCCTCCACCTAAGAGTGGGCCTGGAAGAATTTACTGGAGGGTTTAGGGGCCCCACACATCACCAATGGGCCCCACACAGATGGCCAGCATGGATATAGAATACATACAACACGGCGGGCCAGCAGGTGGGCGTCCAGATGGGTGGACAGTCTGGATGAAACGTATACATAAGGTGGTCTTCATCAGTGGACAGGTCCAGCTGGGATGTGGACCGAGCCCCGGTGGGCCACCCAAATGGCTGGACGGCATGGATGAACATATACATCATGGTAGGTCCAGCGGGTTGCTAGACCACTGGCCTCACTTGGGCATTCCTATAGATGAACGGCCTGGATAAAGCACATGCATGGTGGGTCCCATAAGGGTGTGGATTGCCCCAGGAGGTCGGCTAACTCCACACTCCCACACAAATTAGGTGGGTCCATATCAGTGTGGATTAAAACACATACATTATGTGGGTCCCACGGACGGACAAAGTGGATGAAACACTACATCATGGCAGAGTCCCACCGTCCCAACAATGGACGATGAGGATGCAGAATATATACATCAAGGTGGGCCCCACCCCACACGTGCAGCACATGTGGGTGGGCCCCATTGTCTACCCAATGGACGAACAGTAGGATATAATACATGCCTCGTGATGGGTCACAAAACTAGCTGACATCAACAGCAGCTAAGCTGCTAGACGTCTTGGATATCACAGATACCTCACGGTGGAGAGCCACCATCCAATAGTTGAACGGTGGGCCCCAGAATTTGCTGACGTGGGTACATCAACCATGCAGCTGAGCAGACGGACGGCTTCGATTAACAAATACATCACAGTGGCTTCCACCATCCAGACAGCTGGATGGTGTGGAAACAAACTACACAAATCACGTGGATCCCACAGATCTACTATCGTGAATATAATAGCATTGTTGCGTGGTTCCCACTGTCTAGATGGACGGTGGGATAAAATACATATTTTACAATGATCTAAGGGTTGAAATTCGACGTGTATAGTTAATTTATGATGAATATGCATGGTACAAAATTTCACATAAAACGGATCACAAGAAACATTTGATATAGAATTGATAGTATGAGTGGAATTAAACACATGACCTCTATAAGAGTAGCAATGCCTCTATTTTTGGCATATGTGTAACAAGTCACATTTAAATTATATGAATGGCCATCTATGACAACCCACATGTGTTATCATCAATCTTCAAGCTTTAATATAAGTATATGTATTAATCAACCTTTGCATATATATCATAATGCTATGCGTGTCACTAAAGGTGGGCAACGAGTCGAGTCGGACCAAGTTAGGTCCAACTCAACTCAATCTAGTATTGTAAAAATCTTGACCCGAACTCGATCCGAACCGAATCTTAGCTGGGTTGATCCAAACCGAGTCCGACTCGGTCAGAGATACCAAGTCGGATCAAGTTGGCTATGTTTCGGATTAGGTCACCAAATGTTCTGAGGAGGCTTGCTTGAAAAGTTTGTTGGATATTTATGTGATGAGATGTTGACAGGAGGCTTGTTTGAAAAGCTTTTTCGCATTTGAAAGAGGTAAAAAAAAACTTTTTCTCGATAAAATCTGAGGCCCAATGTTATGAATGTGTTTGATCCATGCCATCCATTCATTTTTTTTTTTTTCCACTCATTTTATAGCATGAGTCCAAAAAATGAGGTAGAGATCTAAAACTCAAGTGTGTTTTTCTTCATCCATGTTTGTATGATGCCATGAACGGGTTGGATGACAGGTACACATCCCTGTGGGCCCTGGGCTCATTTTTACTTTGAATGATAAGCATTCACCATTCTCTTTATTTTCTATGGTGTGGTCCACTTGAAGCTTGTGTCCGCCTCATTTTCTAGTTCATGCCCTGGAATGGGCACGTAGAACAATGGATGGCGTGGATCAAACACGTGTATAACAATGGTACCCACAAATTAACTTCAGTGCCTCTGCCCATTCATTTTGCCACGGTTTTCGAGAAAATTACACCCTAGATCACTTCTTTTCGAACAGCTATTTGTTTTCTTGCCTACAGCTGGAAATGAAAGTCCTGTGCTTGCGTACTGAGTAAGAGTGAGTAACTTAGAATGCTAAGCGTAGTGAGTAAACTATATGGGTCCACCATGATTTACATATTTTATCCACTCCGTCCATTCATTTCAACAGATAATTTGAGGGCTGTAGTCCAAAAACAAAGTATATTCAAATCTCAAGTGGACCTCACCGAGTCACCATGGGAAACAATGTGAATTAAAATTCTACGGTCGAAAATTTCTTGGGGGCCATAGAACTTTTGGATCAATCTGTTATTTGTTTTTTTGCTTTCATCCATGTCTGTTTGATCTTATGAACAGGTTATATGACAAATAAGCATCACTGTGGGCGCTAGCAAGGTTTCAACGGTGGAAGTCATTATTCTTACTGTTTCCTGTGGTGTGGTCCACTTGAGCTTTGGGCATGCTTCAATTTTCGGCTCAACCACTGAAATAATCTGGAAAAACGGATGGACGGCGCGGATAAGAGACACACATTCACGGCAGGCCCAACTAAGTTTACTCAATCCGATTTCTATTTCCCATGAAAAAATATACGCCAGCCGCCTGTTTTCTATTTCCCATGGGAAATTATACGCCAGCGGCCATATCCAGTGACCTTTGATTTGACTAACACTAATATCAAGGGAAAAAGTTTAAAATTTTTCCGGGCCCACCACGATATATGTGTATGATCCAAACCGTCCATTCATTTTAACAGCTCATTTTAGGCATAAACCAAAAGTAGAGTCAACTTCAAAGTGCAAGTAGACCACAACACAAGAAACATGGGATTAAACACTCACCATTGAAAACTTCTTGTGGGACATAGGAGTTTTGCATCAGGCTGATATTTTTTCCCCTTCATCTATGTCTGTGTAATCATATGAACAGGTTGGATCACAGATACACATCAGTGTGGGATCTACGGATGGCTTCACATTTCAACGATGGATAATAATATCCCCTTTTTTCTGCGGTGTGGTCCAGTTGAGCTTATAATCGGGCTAATTTTTTGGTACAAGCCCTAAAATGATCTTATAAAATATATAGACGGTCTGGATCGATCCCGTATATCATGGTGGGACCCACAAATTTTCCTCACTCGTTTCCACCCATTTTTTCAAAAAGCACATTCCGAAAATCGGAGCTGTTATTATATATGTATTTCCTCTCATCCAAAAAAACGGAAATAAGTTATAATTACCTATTTACCACCGTTTGAAAACAAACGTGCATAGAAGTCCGGTGGACTCCAGACAGGTAAAGAACGTGACCCCACCACAGATCGAGTCAGGTATCGAAACGGTTCGGATCCGACCGGATTAAGTTTCGGTTCGATTCGGATCAGATTACTATATAACCTGAACTCGGCTCAGTCAGTATTTGAATCCAGCTGGGTCTAGTTGATCCAAACCTGACTACCGCATTCAGTTCGGGTTGAGTTAGATCCGACCGAGTCAAACCAGTCGGATCCTCGGGAACGAGTCGGGTCCTGCCCAGCTCTACCTATCACTAATCATATTACAGCTTTTTACATATTTTAATTACTCTATGTTTCAAGTTCCAGAGAAATAAAGTAGGAAACGGGTAGCTCTTGTCACCACCTACGTGTGTCAGCACACGTTGATTACTTATCACGGTGACATCACTTGTATTTGACCCCAAGTATACATTTACCGTGCATGTATAGTCACTCGTACTTGACTCCATTGATGATTTTGCTCTTTAAAAAAAAAAAAAAAACCAAAATGAGGGTTTAATAATTAAAAATAATAATTATTATAAGACTGTTTGGTTGACTGTAAATCAATGTAACTGATAGTAAACAAAATAATTATATTAAGTACCAGATGTTTAGTTTTCTAATTTCATGTGCAACTAACTGTAGTAAGAGATTTGTGGACACGTACAGCTAAGGTGGGGTCTACCGTGGTTTGCACATGGCACTTAACCTGCCCAGGAGACTTGATCCATCTTAAGAAATCAGATGCCCTAAAAATCAGGGCAATCCAATACCTTAAAATTCCACCTAGTGGTTGGATCAGCTTTTTTTTTTTTTTTTTAAAGCATCCAATTTTCATTTTGGGACCACTCAGATAAATGGGTGGATAGAGAATGGTGAGATACAACAGTCGCCTATCCTTTTTGCTCCATGCATGGCCATCAGATCACTCAACCGCCTTACTTGGGCCCGTTTGGATGTACAGTCAAAACTTGTGCTTGGAGATAAAACTCTAATTTCAGCCCAAACACTTTGTGGAATGTTTGGAATCCAAGTGGCCAATTGACAAAATTTCAAATTCCAATCTGATTGGTTTTTCACTTGCAGTGCCCTCCTACAGTACAATTGACGGTCCGTCCAAACAGGCCTGGATGGGATAAATGATCATCTGCAGGCATTATTACAGTGCAGGAACTCAATACCATGAAGACATTGGGCCCCACCGAAAAGATTACCCTTCTTGAAGACCAGACTTTCTGCTCACTAGCCGGGCAGACCAGTACGTTGAGCCAGATTGTCAGTGTCCATTAATTTCAATGGTGTGGCGCATCCGATCACCGGACTAGCTGTTGTTTTTGCCATTTGATCTTCGTGGTGGGTCCTACCATTTTCATGGTTCTGAATTCCTGACGTGTTACACGTGTCATGTCGCAAGAAATCATGTCACGGTACCACAAGTTGCGGTACCTGACTGTGGGGCCCACCATGATGTATGTTTCTTATATCCACGCCGTCTGTCCGTTTCGCCAGCTCATCTAGGTACAGCCCAAAAACACACCCGATCGAAATTCAGGTGAACCATACCACAGGAAACAGTGGTGATTGACCGTCCATCATTATAAACTGCTATGATGCTTTCAATGTCGTGGAAATATTCACGGGACCACAGAATTTTTGAATCATGCTAATACTTGTGTTTGCCGTTCATCTCAGTAGGAATGATTTTATAAACAGTATAGATGGCATGTAAACTTCACTGCCGACCCAGGGAGGTTTCAACGGTGAGAATTTTCCTGACCATATTTTTCTTTAACAGGGCTCACTTTAGCTTCGGATCTTGCTCACTTTTGGTCTAATATTAAAAAATGAGCTCATAAAACGTATGGACGGTGTGGATTCCTCACAAACATAACAGTGGCCCCACCAGCACATTAACTTTCTACTAAGGAAATCAACCTTAGATTTTTCCTATTTTCCAGTTGGTTCGAATGATCGGTCAGATTTTTGCTGTGCGCTGTAAAACGTTCGAATCATAGTCAACATTGTCAGTACGGCTGCATTCATTATAAACTGCCATGACGCATTCAATATAGTTTATAATGATGTGACCCATCGCATTGCAATAAAATAAATAATTTTATTTGTGTCAAGCACATGATCCAATTTATTTATTTTTGACGTCACCCATTCAAAGTGGGGTGCGGTTTTTGCAGTGAACCCAGCACCGCGCAGCTAGCGGGTGTCAAAGCACTTCGCCCCACCATAATTTATGTGTTTTATTCGTACCGTTCGTCATTTTTGTCATATCATTTTAGCACGTCCATCTTACCCTAAAATGACCATGCAAAATAGATAGGCAGTATGGATAAAACACATACATTATGATGGGGCCCACATAGCTCTAACACTAGCAAGCTGGCTAGTGATGGCAAGCGGATTGGCTGGTGTACCACACATTAGCAATCTAGCTGGTGTAGGTACGTGTGTGAAGATGAGCACCAATGCTCCTTGAGCTTGAGCCTGGTGGCGGATTGGCTGGTGCACCTCACACTAGCTATATAACTGTTGTATTGACGTTAGTAGGTTTTGTGAGTCTGATCATAAGGTATGTGTTATATCTAAACGAGCTATTCATTTGGCGAGCTCGTTTTAAGCCTTGAGACAAAAAATAAGACAAATCTAACTATCAAATGGACCACACTGCAAAAACCAGTGAGAGATTGAACATCTACCATTGAAACCCTTTTTAGGGTCACAGAAGTTTTGGATCAATATGAAATTTGTTTTTCCTCTTCATTCAGGTACTTTTAACCTTATGAAGAGATTGGATGTAAAATAAATGTTATGGTAGGCCCTACAAATTTTTTTGCAGTGAAAATCATTATCTCCACTGCTATTTATGGTGTGGTCCAAATGATCTTTGGATATGATTCATTTTTTGGATAATGCTTTAAAATGATCTCTAAAAATAGATGAATGATATAGATATAATAAATACATCGCTGTGGGACGATATAACTTTGATCTCCTTTAACTCGTTTGTACAACTCAAAACTCAAGGAGTGTCAGCACTCGTCTCCGTACAACACCTACCTATAGCAGCTATTTATTTGGTCCGAGGTACACTAGCCAATCCGCTTCCTTCGAGTTCACGTTAAAAAAAAAAAGCAGATTGGCTGGTGTACCACACACCAGTAATATAGCTGGTGTAGATGCGTGAATCATATCTAAAGCTCAAATGGACCACACCTAAAATAGTAGCGGGGATAATGATTTTTACCGTTAAAAAATTTATATGGCCCATCGTATCGTTTACTTTCCATCCAATTTGTTCATAAGGTCAAAAATACCCAGGTGAAGGAAAAACAAATTTCGTATTAATCCGAAACTTCCGTGACACCCAACTTGATCTTTAGATCTTCCACATTTTTTGACTCAAGCCTTAATATGGTCTCGCAAAATGGATGAACGGTTTAGATATAACACAAACTTCATGATTTGACCCGTAGAACTTGTTGACATCAATACACTGGCTATATAACTGGCGCGTGGTACACCAGCCAATCCGCTTTCGTTCAAAAGAGATCAAAGTTACACGGGACCTACAATTATGTATTTATCATATCTACACTATTCAATCATTCAGCAAGATCATTTCGGATCTTAATCCAAAAATGAGAGTAATTTCCAAGGCTGAAGTGGACCACACCACAAATATCAATGGGGACAGTAATTTTCACCATTAAAATATTCGTAGGGCCAACAGTAATGTTTAATTTCCATCCAATTTGTTTATAAGGTCACACAGATCTAAATTTTATGTGACCAGAAAAAGATTTCAATGGCAAGTGTTCAATCCTCTACTACTTTTTATAGTGTGGTTCACTTGTTTTTTGGATATGTCTTATTTTTCGTTTCAAGCTTTACAACTAGCTCTCCAAGTGGGTGAATTGTTTGGATATAACTCATACCTTATGGTGGGACCCACAGAACTTAGTGACGTCAACACACCAACAGCATCAGCAACATCGGTGGTGTGTGGTACACCAGCCAATCTGCATCCCCAGTGCTCGGATCACTAGACAAACCGTGTCCCTCACAGTGGACTGATTGTAACATATTAATTGTAGCATGACCCACAATCCCATTAATGCTGACCGTTGAGTCAACATATTCACCAGCCTGATTTTAGTGAGTTGGGTTGAAGTTTCGCATTCTATTAATAAATTTAGTTTGAAAATTCAATTTGGGAGGTTCGGTCAGCTTCAGTCAAATTAGCTTTAATTGGATGATTAAATCACATGCGCATGCGGGTAATTAACTCATTTAGATGATCAGACCCTTGACATGGACTGATGGGACTTTACTCAAAGCCATTGTTAAGACGCCACATGGTATCTGAACCCGAGACTTATAAATCAAGACCAATTTGAAAAGTCTCACACCGGCATACCCCAACCTAATCAGCCCAGGTGTGAGAACTAAGGTTGGTACCGTAGACACATTGGCCTCATTGACATGTTAGATGGAAGATAAATATAACAATGGTTCTAAGAAGTTTTAATATTAGACATTTAATTAACAATGTTTTCTTGAGGTGTGGTTCACCTAAGACTTGCATATATTTCATTTTCGAGCTCATGTCCTAAAATGATATGATAAAATGCCAGCTAGCTAGCTGGTGCTACAATCACTAGCCAAACTACACCCCTCGAGGTGGACTAATTGTAACATATTAGTTGTAGCATGACCGTATGACACATTGACCACATTGACATGTTAGATGGAAGATAAACATAACAATGGTTCTAAGAAGTTTTAATATTGGATATTTAATTAACAATGTTTTCTTGAGGTGTGGTTCACCTAAGATTCGCATATATTTCATTATTGAGCTCATGTCCTCACATGATATAGAAAAATGGCACCAGCTAGCTAGCTAGTGCTACAACCAAACGGCACTCCTCAAGGTGGACTAATTATAACATTTTAGTTGTAGCACGGTCCACAAGCCCGTCAATGCTAGGTAAACTGATTTTAGTGCATTGAGTGGAAGTTCAGATCCATTAATAAATCACATTGGAAAATTTAATTTTAATGGTCTAATAAATTCGATCAACTTCACTCAGATTAGCTTTAAATTTACTATTTTAAACTGGTTTTAAAAATTAGGTTTAATAAAACTACGCTAAATTGGTCATCATAAACCTAATTAAAACCGAGTTAAGTTGGGCTTTAGTGAGCCCAATTAATTTTAATAGTTAGATAGCTTATTTGGAACATGTGCATGTGATCTAATCATCCATTTCAAGTGGGCCAATGCCCTTGACATGGAGTAGATGGGACTTTACTTAAAGCCATTGTTAAAACGCTACGTGGGTACCCGAACCCGGCGGGATCTGAACCTGAGACATATAAAGCAAAGACCAATTCGAGAGGACCCGGACCCGGACCCGGCAAACCAGAATATGATTAGTTGAGGTCAGAGAACGGACGGTTGGTACCGACAAGTTGACAGCCCTAACTACCCCATTTCAAAAAACAAACAACAATATGTGGGGCTGATTGTCTCAAACCTCTGGTCCACCAGTGTGATTTTTGGCTATATGGACGGTCAGGATTGACACGCGTGTATGCCGCGTGTCTGGTGGACGGGTGGGCATCATTTAATAAACCGGGGCAATTAATACCATATGACGCTGGTTGGACAGGCAAGGTGACAGATACACCGGCTTTCCATGTATAATCTTGACCGTCATTTCTCATATTCTAAATTAATGATGTTCGGAAGGTTGGACACGATCGGACGCGGATTGCGTCCTACACGAACGGGCAATTCTGTGGGCGGGCTCACTGTGATTTATCTGTTTATCTACGCCGTCCATTCCTTTGCTAACGTCATTTTAAGGTATGTGAACAAAAATTAGGCAGATCCAATAATCTAATGGGCCACACCAAATAATAAGCTTGGCCGCATTAAATGCAAGAGTAATCTGTGGTGTGATCCACCTGAGCGTTGGATCTGCCTCATTTTTTCTTGCATAACTTAAAATGATATGAAAGAAGGAATGTACGGCGTAGATAAACGGATCGATTACAGTGGGCTCGCCCACAGAACTGCCCGATCGTGGCTAGAGACGGGCGGGGGCAGGAGGCAATCCGCGTCCGACACGATCTCTGACCAAAAAATAAAAACTGACGTCCGTGATTTATCCATCCAAGAAAAGTGAAGTAAAAGTGGGAACGGATTGTCTACTCCCCCTGACACCAGCCAATGGCTGGTGTCGGTGCTCTCTGGGCCCCACCATGATGTATGTGTTTCATCCATGCTGTCCATCTATTTTGACATATCATTTTACAGGAGGAGACCAAAAATGAACTATATCCCAATCTCAATTGGACCACATTAGAGGAAACAGTGTTGAATGAGCCTCGACCATTAAAAATATTTTGGGGGCCATAAAAGCTTTGGATCAAGCTGATTTTTGTTTTTTCCCTTCATCTGGGCCTGTATGACCTAATCAACAGATTGAATATCAAATAAACAGTACAGTGGGCTTAATAGTGGATATCCAATCACTATTGTTTTCACGTGGTGTGGATCACCTGAGATTTATACACCTCTAATTGTTAGGATTAATCCCTAAAATGATCTTTAAAAATGGATGAACCGAATGGATGAAACACATACATCATGGTAGAGCGCACAGAGCACCGACCACCAGCCCGGGGCTGGTGGCAGGGGAAACGGATTGGCTACTCCCCCTGACACCAGCCCTGGAGCTGATGGTCGGTGCTCTGTGGGCCCATCATGATGTATGTGTTTCATCCATTCCGTCCATCTATTTTTCTAGATCAATTTATGATAACACACAAAAAATGAGGTATATCACAATCTCAAGTAGACTACATTACAGGAAACAGTGTTGAATGAACTTTGACCGTTAAAAACTTTTCAGGGGTCATAAAAGCATTGGATCAAGTTGATCTTTGTTTTATCCCTTCATCTGGGTCTTTATGACCTAATCAATGGATTGGATGTCAAATAAACAGTACATAAGGCCTTAGGAGGATTTAAAGGATGGATATCCAATCACTATTTTTTTCCTGTGGTGTGATCCCCTTGAGATTTATATCCCTCTCATTTTTGGGATAAAGACATAAAATGATATTTTAAAATGGATGAACGGAATGGATGAAACACATACATCATGGTGGGGCCCACAGAGCACCGACCACCAGCTCCGGGGCTGGTGTCAGGGGGAGTAGCCAATCCGTTTCCGGTGGCAGGGGGAATAGCCAATCCGTTTCCAGTAAAAGTAATTCATGCATCATGCGCATTTAATACGTGGGCCCATGGATCAGTGACCAGATCGTCAACCTGACGCGCCACAATGTGGATGGTCTATTCCGGACGCGGATTGCGTCCTACCCCCGCCCGGACGGTAATCCGTCCGGCCAGGGCTCTGTGGGGCCCACCGTAATGTAAGTGTTTTGTCCACGCCGTTAATCGCATTTCTCAGATAATTTTAAGGTATGATCCTGAAAATGAAGTAGGACCACAGCTCCAATGGAGCACACCAGATGAAGCTGCAGTGATAATGACACCCAACGTTGAAACCTTTCTAAGGGCCCCCGCGATGTTTTTGTTTTTTACCATCCAACTTATTCATAAGGTCATGTAGACGTGGATGAGGTGAGAAAACAAATATCAGCTTGATCCGAAACTTCTCCATCTCCCAAGAAGTTTTTAATGGTAGATATTCAATCCCCACTTTGTGTTCCAATTAAGCCCTGGACCACCCTCATTTTTTGGCTAATACCTTAAAATTATTTGAGAAAAACGATGAACGTCGTGGATAAAACACTTACATCACGGTGGGCCCCACAGAGCCGTGCACGGACTGATTACCATAGGGGCGGGGTAGGACGCAATCCGCGTCCGTAGATTCCGCACCACTCTACAGATTGAATGTCGATTATAACCGTTCAATCAGTGGCCTGCATACGAATAGTTAAGAAAGAACGGTTAGATTTCCATGATAGTTCAGAATCATTGTGAAAATGGTGGTGACTCGTGCCCTAGCACTCGTGTATGGCTGTCCAGACCATCCAAATTGTGGGGCACGTTGTAGACAATCATATTTCTAAAATCAAACTGATCAAGCAATCCTAACCATTCAAATGGCCATCAAAGGAATGGTTGAAAGTAGAATAGTGAAGGGGCTGGTATAATTTTCTAATTAAGTGTAATCTTTGGCTTGCGCACTACTTATGATTGGGTCAGCAATTTGCACGGCTTGGATGGTCACAAAACTATGACACGTGTACGGTTGAACAGACCGCCATTTCTATAAAATGGAGGCGAACTAGAACAGAAGTCCTGCCCATGCAAGAAATACAGCAGACCTATGAAATGACCAAAGATTGAATGGCAGTGATCTTCCGATGCAAAGATTTTCGTAGTTATATGATTCACGGTCATAATCATCAAACCACGGCAGTCATGCCCAGCATAAAAGGCCACACGCACACGCACACGCACACATGTGAGAGATCCACGACATGAAACAGGAAGCCCCGGCCCATCTTAGACCAAAACGGTTGGATCCGTTGTATTTGATATCTTAAATCAAGTCAGATACAGGGCCTATCGATGCCATTGACGATATATTCAATGTCACCTTTGATGGCATCGAATAGTGCTCGATTCCATCAAGATTTTCTGAATTTTCTCTAGTTGGTCGCTGACCTATCCGGGCACTTTTTTGATGCCATCGATGGATGTTCGATTGAACCTTTGATGACATCGAACATGGATCAATGCAATCGAGATTTTATGGAAAATTGGGTTTTGTATATAGATAGTTTGGGTGTTAGTTCGATGTCATCAAATGATAAGTTTCAATGACATCGAAGGGCGTTCGATGACATTAAACGTTTTGGGCAGAATTTTGCGGATTCGTCGGATCTGTGAAATTTGTTTCTGATTTTGTTTGGAACTCTCCCATAGGCTATAAATATGGGTGTAAACGGGATTGGGATGTATTCCATGGGTTTCTAAATTGTTCTAGAGTTTCAAAGGGATATATCAAGGGTGAGATTCGAGGTTGTTCAAATCGGGTAAGCTCTTTTCTCTTTGTAATTTCTGCTTTCATAGTGACCATGTGTCACTTTGTGCCGTGATTTTTCTCGAGAGGGTTTTTCCACTTTAAATCGATGTGTTCTTCTTTGTGTTCGCTTGGTGTTATTTGATTGTTATCTTAGATTCATCTCTGTGTGCTTCTGCAGGTCCCTCAACATGATCATCAGGTGAGCCATACACGTACATTGAATGTCGACTAATGGATTTCCTTTTCCTAACAAGTACAAAAGTGCACACTTGATGAGTTGACTAGTCATATGTTTCGGGGGAGCAAATTACATGCAGCCTCGACCTCATCCAAGATGCTGTGGCCCTTACCGTGGGGTCCACCTTGCCATATTTAATCTATATCCATATCGTCCATTCATTTTTTAGATCATTTTAGGGCATGAGCTCAAACAGATCCAAATTTCAGGTGATCGTTTTATAAGAAATAATGGTAGTTGATCATTGAAAACTTCTTTCTTGATGGATAAACATTAAGTTTTTTTTTTTTAATGGATAAACATTAAACAATACGTAGGTCATTCAATCACCAATGTTTCTTATAGTATAGTCCACTTAAGATTTGGATTTGATTACGTAGACACCTCATAATCAAAATATGACCACTTAGCTTTGTAATTTGGGTCAGCCCTTGATCTGAGATGATACACACGGCTAAAAGCGTCACATAAAGGCAACCAAAGGTCTAAGTTTAGCAGGGTTAGCTCAACACTATGTTGAGTGCCAGCTTTGCTATGTGTAAGCTTTTTGGCACCATCGTCTTTGCGCAAAGTTAGTGGCACCACCGTCATCCTTGTGTGAAAAATTGAATTTTGACATTTTTTTTCACAAGTTCTAACTGTCCAACTGCTCGATAACATGTTGGCTTGGCTTGCATGGTTCACACGAGCTTCACTCCCGCCCATCCATGACTCATGTGATGACATGACTCATACAAACCTAACTTTGTATCCAAACATGTGGTTAGTGAGGTCCAAACCTACCTTTGAAATGCTTATAAAAGGCATTCTCGACTTTGGAACAAAGAAAGAGGTTAGGGAGAGTTAGAGAGAGAGCCAGGTGGCCGGAGAGCGTTTAAGAGTCTACGGAGAGCTAGCCATAGAGAAAATTTTCCATGAGAGAGTGGAGACTCCAAAGAGTGAGCAGAGAGCTACCAGAGGAAAAGAAAGAAAGGAAGAGTGAGAGGGCGAGAATCCAGAGTCCTGATGCCAAAGGCAGGAACGAGCACCCAGAGTCTGAGTTCTGTCGGACTATAATTTTTAATTTCACCTTTGTTCTCTTCTTTTTCTCTGGTCATTTCTTTCTTCCTTTTCTTTAATTATCTAAAAAATCAAAGGCAGAGAGATGAGCACAATTGATCAAGGTCGATTGAGGATCACTCGATGGGATCAAGAACCCAATTAAAATGGCTATTTTTGGGTAGTTATATTTACAACAGTTTTGCACCTTTTATAACCTAACTTATCATGACCAATATGACTTCTAAGGCTAAGGGATGATCACCAAGGGTTTACTTATTAAGTTTAAGATCATTTAGAGTTATGAGTTGTTTTGAGTCAAGGTTAGGGTCATTAAGGCACCTCATTTACCCATTCTTTACTTCTTTAATGCTCCAGTCTTTATGTGTCTTTGGTCTTCAACTTCCAAGGGCTCAGCCAACTCCTTGATACACCGACACTTATAATTGACAAATATGATGCACAAATAAGTGCACTAACAATCTCCCCATTTGTCAATTATGTGACAAAAACCTAACCTAGACAATGTCATGGTGCATACCAATGACATACCAAAAGAATTATAAATATTACATGTCAAATAAAAATTTATAACTCGATTATAAATAAGACATGTAACACTTGCAATGCTCCCCCATAATTGATCCTCATATCTTTATCAATTTCTGCAATAACAAATAAATCCTGCAAAATAGAATTTAATTTCTTATGGTGGGACTTGATTTTTTCTCCCCCTTTTTGTCAATATTTGACAAAGAGTGAATTATTTAAATATACTAATAAAATTATAAAATAAAAAACTCTCATACATGTTACTATAAGCATATACTATCAAAGGAATATAGTGCATATAAACAATAAAAACAAGGATCATGTTTATTATGCTCATTTAAAAGTATATCAATTGAAATAAAAATAACTAATGATAGTCTAAGCTAAAGTATATAATACTAAAATTGAGCAACTTTAAAACTTAAACTATCAAAATAAAATGAGGCTTAATATTCGAATATATCAATTAAGCACAAGATGAGACTAAATCCTCTGATTTACAAATGGTGTTCACTAATGATGCTCAATTCCTCAAATTTAGCAATAAGCCCTCATAGATCTCTATAAATCACCTATCCCTCTTCACCACCCCATATGGGTGTGAATTATTTAGGGCCCAGATTGAGTTCGAGAGAGAGCATTCTTTTCCTAAATTTTACTCTCTTAGGGCATGTCTGAATTTTCAAATCATAGGCGTTTGCACTCTCCCTGAGCATTTATTACATGCTCAGGGAAATGCCTTGGTTTTGTCAGCTGACATCATCACCATTTCCTGCATTTGAAAAGTTCGGGCGCAATTGCAAATGCCCTGTCGTGCATTTATTTTTTACGCTGACCATGGTGCATGCGTTTGTGTAATGCTCTAAAAATCGGGGGTTGTACATACACTCGACTCCTGAGTTCTTAAGTTTCACTTATAACCGATTTTCATTAATATGAGTTTAATCAGGTTTAAATGCGCAGCCTATAATTTCCTAAAACATGAAGCACAACCACACAAGTCTACTGAAATGAAAGTGATCTAGTATATATACAAGTTCAAAAATATAAATGGGTCGCATAAAGCGTTGCCCAACAAAATCACAAAAGAATAGTATGTCCAAAAGAATAAAGCTGAGTCCACTACTCAGCGATCCAACGTCCCATCTATTGAACTGATGACGACCCGCTCATCAACTGGAAGTAGGAGAACTTGTCCTCCTCCTCTAGGCTCGTATTGTCGGGCTCCTCATACTCTGCATCACCTGCATCTACATGCAAGTCTGGTTGGTGTTTTAAAACACTATCCCAGAGTGGGAGTTAGTGATCAACTCAGTGGGTGCTATTAATCTTAAGTTATAACAGGCATCAATTACATTATGAACTTAATGAAAAATAATCATTCACAAATACCTAACTAATCTTATTAATGCATATGTATGATGGATGATATGATGCATGCCCTCGCTACAACACCCCCTCGAGCAACTCCATCTAACGATTGTGTATGACCAATACTTCCTCAAAGCGACCTCGACTGTCGAGTCGCCAACCTAGCTAGTGCTATGTGATGATAATGTTAGCCAAGTTCTTAGTTAATTCCATTCATCTAGCAGGTTGGAAAACTGATGCAGGTTGGGAAAACTGATACGCCTTATGTATCAATGTCCTGAACTGGTTGCGAGGCCAAGACCCTGCGATCCTTGATCCCGTCGGGTTCCCCATCCCAGACTTCAAGCACATGAGGAGTGTTAAGGAAATGGATAGTTCACAGTCACTATGGGGAGACGCATCACCCCCAGCGTAGGTCGATAGCTCAGCCACAGTGTCTCATTCCACCATGTCCGGCTCACGAGTCGGTGGATCTGCTTCAATTGGTTGTCAATGGGCTACAACGGTTGTAGGGTGTTCTAAGTTCCATACATATGTGAGCAAACAAGGTTAACAAACAAGGATGGTCAGTAATTAGGCTAGACCGCATGAATTCAGGCAAGCACGTGACAAACGACATCGGGTATGAGCGACCTATGCAGTCGAACTACTGTCGCCCAAACACACGCGCCCAAATCTACGGGTTTAGTCTCAGGATAGTCCTACCAACGGGACTATTGTATCTCTCATCAGATTCCTGACCAACCCAAGGGTTTTAATGGTAGTTCATACCATGCCAATAATCAGGGTTATCAACTAGCATAAGTAATAGCATGCGTTCATATTTTCCAACATAGAATCTCAGATTTCTCTACCAAGCAAAGCTAATCATGTTGTGAACTAAAGGTGCATGTGTATTATGTGGGTTAGTTAGGGAGCTAAGCATTTCATACATCGTAGAAACACAATGTATGAGGGTTAATGAATCATACATGCTATAAGGGACGTCATATACGGATCAACAAGATATGAACATGCAAAAATTAATTTCTACCCAAACATGAGAGAGGCAACAAACATGCTATAAGGAACATCACACACGAATCAACAAGACATGAATATGCAAACGTTAAATTTCTACTTAGACATGTGAGCAACAACAATATTCCATAACTACTCCATGTTGATTGAAAGGATCAAAAGTAAGGTTCCTCCTAGGTTTTCTCTAGATCCTACAAATACATCATACAAGCAATCAAAATCATTAAACTCATACTAAAATTGGTGTTAGGCCACCTAAGGATAATAGTCCGCACCTATGGATCGTTGGAGACTTGGAGAAACACCTAGGAGTGTGGATTTCGAGGTCGATCGGCCGGAATCCCTAAAGCAAGCACTTGCATGTTAGAAATCCATGTCAATCCCTTCTCAACACATGGGTTTCAAGAAAAAGGGTTGAGGGATTTACCTAGACGATCAACGGAAATGATTCTTGCGGTTGAGGCGTAGGGTTTTCTTGGAGAAGAGGTAGGGAGTTGTAAGATTAGTTTCCTTAGGCCCCACATCGATCTAAGGTTCACCCAAACTCTTCTTCACTCTCTCTTTCTCTCCTTACTCTCCTTGCTCTCACATTCTCTTAGGTTGTTGGTGTAATAGAGGAGTTATGAGAAAGAGGGCCTTAGGGCTTTATTCCTTAGACTTGGGCCCTTTGGCCTTAAGTTTCTTTAAATGCTCACAATGGCCTTCTAGGACTCCCTATTGGCTTAGAGGTGGCCCTACCACCCCCTAGGCCACCATATTTGGTGTGTAGGTGTCTCATGGGCCGATAAAGGGCCATGCAAAATTTGGGAACGAATGGATGAACAGATGTGGTTTGATCATACAGTTCCAACCCTTAAGTGGCCCTGTGGGGTCCATCTGGTTGTTGAGGAGTTTTGGTGGCTCTATGGCCGTGAAACTTATAGGATAGGTGCTCCATGGCCCAATGAAGGGTCATACAAAATTTGGGAACGATCGGATATGGGGTTTAATCGTACGGGTCTGATTTGCGATAAACGGTCACCGTAGCATAATTGGCTCCCAGCTTTTGTAGACGGGTGTAGAAAAATACATTAGACCTTCACCGTAAATGTAGAAGAGATTTGACGGCTGAAAAGCCTAGAATCTCAGTTTTATTTACAAGTGCCAGATTTCAATTTTGGCCTTAGGTGGTTGCATCTGACAAGTGCCGCTGAAACGGCGCAGATAATAAGTTTTTGGGTGCCCACTAAGTCCGTAGTCCACGATGGACCATAAGTCCAGTGAGATCTATGGCTCCCTAAATTTTTAGATTTTTCTGACATTCCTTGGTCGCTGTATGGCCCGCACGGGCTATTTCTAAGTGTAAACAGGCTATCTGGCTTGATGGCCCGCTCTTGGTTCAATCACAACCAGACTGGCCTACTCTAATGGGCTAAACCTAGGTAAATGTACTTGTAGTACCCCACCACGAGTAGATTAAGTGAACGATCTTATGACAAATCCTACGTGGACGCCTCAGGACACTGTTTTGGTTGGACAGGATGTAACAATTTATTTTTTTACGCTGACCACGGTGTGTGAAATGTTCATGCATGTGACAGTTGGGTTGGGGAGACATAAGTGTAATGCAGTTGTATTAATGGAGCATGCATCACACGGATTGCTCTAGTCCGATGATCTGACGCGTGAACAGATGGTCCATTTAATCGATTGGTGGATTTGAAGTACAAATATGGTTAATGGTTCACATTCAATGGTCAAGATCATCCATCCAGCCAATTTACATTGTTACTATTGGCATTGCTCATATGAGTTATTAATTATGCTGATCTTTTTTTGTACGGTCAAAGTAATGTTTCTCATATGTTGGACAGAGTGGATTTATACATAAAACATATGAGCTGTGGCATAAAACAGGCATTGTAGACAATTCCGATCCATTTGAATCCCCTACAACACCCGTTGTACATGCTATGTACAACAATCGAGCTCCATGGACCCACTGTACTGTGCGTGACATCCGCTATGGTCTAAAGAATGCGAACCTATCTTTTTGCCACACCTACTGTGAGGTTCCACCTATTTTTTCAGAGAGAGCATGTAGATGATGGCAAGCATGTATTTATGAGCTTTCATTTGGTGGACCACTCCCCAATGATGTTACATCTTGAAAAATCTCAGCCATGCAATGCTTAACCTAACAAACGAATTCGATCCGTTGATGTATTTTACTCCAATAGACCTAATGGTTATGATCAACTAACCTCTTGAAACGTGAAATATCTGATC
This sequence comes from Magnolia sinica, assembly GCF_029962835.1. Classification (NCBI taxonomy): domain Eukaryota; kingdom Viridiplantae; phylum Streptophyta; class Magnoliopsida; order Magnoliales; family Magnoliaceae; genus Magnolia; species Magnolia sinica. The sequence continues at coordinate 10,577,436 of NC_080581.1, forward strand.
GGATTCAATCACCTAAAAGTGGGCCCCCACTAAAAAAACATATCCTCTTCCCACCCGAGGACTGCAAACCATACAATTCCCAGACTTGGGACCGCACTCTTCTGCTTTTTCCTTGTTAGATTTTTGCTCAGCCATCGTGAAACAAGATGGCTGTCCGCTGGTTCTCCACCAGTCTGTTGGTTTACCATTCCCATGAGATTTAAACATTCATCAAGCTTAATTTCATCATCATGAATTGTAAGTTCTGTTATGGGGTTCACATGTCATCCAATCCATTCATCTGATGCACCCCATTTGAATGAAAGGATGAAGGAAAAATCATAGAAATTCTGTAATGAGGAAGAAGCAGACTTGAGTGTGTGGTGGAGTAGGAGGTAATGTGGTGGCGCGTTCCGGACATCCCGACCAAGTTCCCGCCTTTAGTACTGTGATGAATGCAAGATGGACAGTATACTTGAAACACGGAAGAAGCAGCTTCAGTTAGGGGAGAATCTTAGAAAAGAATCAGAACAATAGGGATGGTAAAGGCACATACCTGCGAGAAAGGATGGAGAGGAACAGAGGCGTCTGTTTTTCACGGCTGCGCGTTATATATAGACTCGAGCATACTATTTCCATGCCCTCGCGGACCATGCACGGAGGCGTCTTGTCACATTTCATTCTCTGGAGATAGGTCTGGGGTTGCCTGGAGAGATAGGTCTAGGATTGCCTGGGATTTCTCTATGAGAAATGGGAACAACGACACTTGCATTTCCTAGGCACTGACACACGCTGACCTCGCACCTGTCAAATGTGGGAAAGGGTCATTATAACCCTTTTCGCGGCGAATTCGCCAAACACAGAAAAACAAACACGCCCTTATATGCATCTCTACTTAGAGATCTATCTTTGTGTAACACCCTGGGTTTTCAAGGGCTGTGTAGGAACTCGGCCTCCAAATTTTCAGATGTCGCTTATATCCTAATTATGGTGATTTGTACATAAATCAGTTTAAATGAGCAATAAAGGAATCGGCTGGAACATAAACTACAACCACCACTAATCTACTGAAATAAATGCGACTAAGAAATACAAGTCTATAAGAATATCAAATGGGTCGCACAAGGTGTCACCTGATAAAATTTATATAAGAAATGTCCAAAAGAAATGGTGCGCTAGATCCCTACTCAACAACCCATAAACAATCCGCACAGTTTACGGTGATCCACCCATAAGCCGGAAGTAAGAAAGCTCCTCTTCCCTATCCATGTTTACCTCGCTTGGCTCGTCGAGCTTCGCCTCACCTGCATCTAGTAAAGGGTTTGGTTGGTATTTTAAAACATCATCCCAGAGTAGGAGTGAGTAGCTAACTCAATGGGTGCCATCAGCCATAAGTTCATCAAATAACAATTTCATAATGAGTTTAATGAAAAGTACACATTCATAAATCAGTAACTAAACTTTGTTAATGCGTATGCATGAGTTGTGTATGATGCATGACCTCACCCACAACACTCCCTCGAGTGACTTCGTCTCACGGTTGCGCATGCTCCCTCATTACGACCTCAACTGCCGAGTTGCCAAATCCTAGTGCAATGCATGAATAATGTTAGCTGAGTATTTAGTTAATTCGTTCATCTAATAGGTTGGGAAAACTGGTACAACCTGACGATATCAATGCCCTCATTCATTTGCGAGGCCAGGACCCCTTAACACGCGAGGCCAAGATCCCACGATCCTTGATCCCATCAAGGTCCCCTCCCCCGATTGCAAGCACGTAGGGAGTACTAGAAAGTGGGATCGTTCGCGGTCACTATGGGGAGGCTCGTCACCCCAGCGTAGGTTGACAGCTCGGACACAGTGTCTCATTCAATCATACCCGGCTCACGAGACTGTAGATCAGTTTCCAGCTGTTGTCAGTGGACGTCAGTGGGCGAGGGGTGTTCTAGGTTCCAAATAGGCGTGAACAAAAATGGTTAACAAGCATGGTTGGTCAGTCGGTGGACTAGACTGCTGTTGAGGGTCAAATATTGCATATCAGACCCAGTTGTTGCATAGATTTACACGCATGATACCGCTTAATGGCCTGATTAATCGTGTTTGTAATGCAGAGTGTATGTACGAGCCTGGACCGAAAAGGGTGCTTAAAGCATGGACTTAACGCTCTAATGACATCAAAGCATGGGACGGACTCCAGAGACCCAAGATCAACAGAATTATATACCAGGGACCCGGAAAAATTAAGAAACCGAAGCTCAACCGGCTTGAAAGTCAGCCAGAATGTAAGATCACGGGGTTCCCACCATCCGTTCAGTTCAAAACTTCATATATGGCCTGCAGACCCTAAATAAACCATACACGTCAAATTTCAGTAGTTGGGTCATCATAGAAGTGGTCCAATGGTCAGATCAGCCCATGAATGTGTGATTTGGGGCCCACCTGAGATCTGGATACGCTTCAAAGTTGGTCTCGCCCCATTTTATGAGGTGACACAACAGATGGTCGGAGTAGATTTCTCGGAATCATCACCGTAGACCCCACTTGTGTTGAGTGTGCATAGTGCATTATTGCACTAGCTGTGCACGGTAGCAGAGCTTCGGTCAAACCAATCCCTGACCGAAGTTCTCTTCCTTCAAGATAGTTACGCAGGACCGTCTGCTGGGAATCTTTGTGGCCCACTTGCATTCATCATACGGGAGATCTGGACCGTCCATCAGAACTCTACAGGTCCACTAACCGAGACCTAGGTGGAAGCTTTTCAAGAAGCATCGAGGATCTAGTTTCACCTATCCGAACGCAAGATGAACGACAGTGCAGAAAGTCTGGTGGACCGCATCAAAAGTAACCAAAAAGCATTCATTTCTAACCGAAATTCTGAGAGGAATCCGGTGGACGGAGTGGATTTCTCAAAACAAAATCGTAGTGGTCCCCACCATCAGAACAGCGTAAGAGGCGTTCGCAGGCCCCTGTTTCGCGCGTTCGCGAGTTCCGGATGTTCCGGAATCATGTGGGCCACTACCTTTGATCGGATGGACGATCCAAACCATCCATCGTGTAGTTCGTCAAATTATTCCCCAAGGGACGTTGCTTCTTTGCAAAGAAAGCAAAGGAAGTGGGAGTGTCGGTGCTGTTTCTGTGGCTGTGTAAACCGTTTCTGTGACGCAGTTATAGTTGCTGGCTGCGAAATTCTCCAGAGGGACTCCAGCAGCGTTGGTTCTCTACTGTGACCTCTCCACCGCCCTTTTGAAGGATAAAAAGAGAGATGAAAGGAAGAAACGGGAGGCCAGAGGGTATTGAAGGGCGAAAACGTGAAGGTGCAGGAGAAGGAGGGAACGGAGGGGAGCTGGGCTTTTCGCTGGAGGCAGTTGGATTGGAAGCAGCGGCTTGGTTTTGGGGTGCTCTGCTGGACGTGGTTGACGACAGGAAGCAGCGTGGAGGCGCTCGGTTTTGAAGGATTGAAGGAACAAAGGAAGAGACGTGAACGTGGCTGGAGACAGAAACCTGGTTCTCATTCTATTCTCTCTTTTTCTTTTTAATTTCTAAGTTCAGCCACATCATACCCATGTGTGGCTAAACCTCTTAGCTAGGGCTAAGAGGTGAAGCTTGTAGCGAGATGGGAGAAACTTAGCTTGTGCCTATTGTTCATATGAACTGATGTTGATTTTAGTTTAAATTAAAAGGAATATTTTCAATTATCTTTAACGGTTTGTTGTGACTGAATTTACAATGGATCTGCGATGGTTTTGAGTATTTCTTTCCCCTTTTTATGTTTATGAATTCAGGAAGCCCTGTTGTTCATTATTGTTCCATGGGCATGGTAGGATGACAGTACCCTTCCTGAACTTCATACACTATTGGTTGGTTGGTAATTAGTTTAATTCTGTTGTCTACTTTGTCTCCTGGGCATGGTTTGGTGATAGAATCCATTCTAATTCATATACCTTTCACTTCTTGACAACTATATCAAGGAAAGTTCAGTTTAAATTCCATAATTCTTGATGCAGGCATAAGATCTCCCTGATCTCTACAAGTGGATCCTTTGAATCCCTAGTTTCCCTTCCTTGAATTGTTTAAAGTTTTAGATAATTATTCTACAATTATTTCTGAAATTCTATTTGGTTTAGATCGCATCCTATACTAGTTCTATTTCTACTTGGTTTCAGATAATGTACAGGTATCAATCCCTGTGGATTCGACCTCGGTCTTACCGAGTTTATTACTACATCACAACCCTATACTTGGGGAGTGAACAACTGCCCAAGTTTAGGCGAGCATGTAACGCACGACATCGGGTGTAAGTAACCCATGTATTCCCACTACCGTCTCCCATTTGTGTCCACCCAAATCAGTCAGTCTGGTCACAGGGCGGTACAACCAATGGGTCCACCCTCACAATTCTCAGTTCGTGACTAACCCAAAGAATGGTTGTATTCAATATCACTTCTAAGCAACTAAGGATTCATCTTCAAGTACGAATTATGCGTACAATATATTAAGCATAAAATTTTATGATATTAAGATGAATGCTACTCCGCTTAACAACATAAGTTAATCATGTGTGTGTGTGATGTCGGATTTTCTAAGAGGCAAAGGATAATACATCACTCATAGTACAAAAATCCAATAAGAAATAAGACAATCATACATGTTACAGAGAAGATCAAGTAAAAATCGGATGTGAAATGAACATGCAACACCAATTTTATGCCCCAACGAATTGAACACCAATCAAACATCAATTTATCATCGCATGCGTGTTGGGTAGACCTAGCATGTAGGTTCCTAGGTAGATTTTCTCTAAATTACTCATGCACATTAATCTAACATTCACAATCATTAAATTTATCGTAAAATTGGTACTTGGCCACTTAAGGATAATGGTCCATACCTTTAGGTCGCTGAGGGCTTGCGGAATCGTCCTAAGGGTGTTGGTATCGCGAGAGGGTTTGCCGAGGTCCTGGGAATCTTGCTCTTGTGGTGGTGGATGCAAGGTTCCTATGGTTAGGGATTTGGAGAAAATCACAAATTCTCATATGAACGCCAAGAACTATATGAGATTCATGTAATCCATTTTACAAAGAACCTAGGTTAGGAAGTATGTTTGTTTCTTACCTCCAAATCACAAATGGGGTGGATTTGGTGGAGGAAAGTGATCGATGCTAGGGCTTTAATTGGAGGAAACCGATGAAGGGAAGCACTAAAACTTACCCACCTTACTCTCTCTTCTTCTCTTCTTCTTTCTCTTCCTCTTTCTTTCTCTCTCTTTCTCTCTCTGTCTCTCTCTCTCTCTCTCTCTCTCTCTCTCTCTCTCCTTTGAAAATGCAAATTCGTATGGGAAGATGGGGTGCCCAAATGAAGCCCTTATATACTGCCAGATTTGGTGTAAATGGCCCCAATGGTTGGGTTTTTACTATACTAGCCCTATGGGAGGGTTTTTCTAATCTTTAGGGCCCATTATGGGGTATACAAGTTGATATACACCATATGATATTTAGCCCTAATGATGATCTACGTATGGATATGATCGGCCCACCATTTGGATGTGTCAATCAATGGATATGATTAGAAGTCTGTTTAACGGTCATCAATGGTCGATCGGGGCCTCGGCTATACGGATATGAGCAGGAAAATATCATTAATCGGTACTCCGATTTTTATTGTGGATCGACGGTCCGAAAGCCACAACTTCATGAAAGAGCAGAATGTCATTTCACTTAAGTTTCAGATTTTGGCCTAGGGGATTCATGCGTTGCAAGCACTTAGCTTTCGGCCCAAGTTGAGCCATTCTGGACACTACCCATTCTGACTCCCACGATGGACGTCGAGCCTAGTAAGACGGGCATTATTCTATAGTTTTGGGAACTACTGTCCCACTAACAAGCAGTCTAGAGCTTGTTCAAAAAATCGGAGCATTTCTGAAATGAATTAGGTATTGAGACTTCTCATGGGCAATGATTAGGGTTTGGATTAACTATGTTCATAGTGTGGCCTATTTATAACTAGTGAAAGTGGAGATTTGGTTATGATTACTCTAAACCGTCGGTTTTAGGCTAAAAGAGTAATGAGATTGAATTGGTCTATTAGTCAAGATCTGGGCCTTATCTAACTCGTCTTCGAGTAGAACCTTTAATTTAGTTACGATTGTCTTAATTAATTAGTGGTAGGTCGGTTAGATTTAGGCTATGTGTGAGTAAATCATGTGGCTAAATTCAGTGTTTAAGTGATTGGGTGGATTTGTTGGCTTCATACAGTTGATTAATCGGACTTGTGCGGTTTTTTACTGGTACCACCCGTATATAAACTAACATTGAGTATTAATGGTCAGTAAGTGATAATATAAGTTAATTACATTTTAAAAAACAATCAAGAATTTTTAGAAATCTGAAACAGTGAAAATTCAAGACGTTACAATCTACCCCCCATAAAAACAATTTCGTTCCCGAAATTGCCTATGGGTAATAAGTAAAGATTTTATTATTTTATTTGCCTAAATTTTATTGATTTCAAGTTTATATGCGTGGTAGGGTGTATACTATTTACGCTAGTTTGACTCATTTTAGTCTACCCCCTTTTTCCCTTTATCTAGAGTAAAAATATTTGTTTTCAATGTTCGACCAACATGGAGAGATGGTTGTAGTGGGCTTGAACCCGATATGTCGATCATTTACTTGACTAGGGTAGAAGGCTCATTGTATCCCTTCTTTGTCCTGGTGGATCTTGGTCTTCTACTCGGTCAAAGCAGTGAGTCCATTGGTAGTTGCCCAGGATTGACAATTAGGTCAAGCCGCGAATGCTTCACAGGTGTATACTTCCATAATTCTGTAGTCTGATCAACCTAAATGTTTAAAAAAAATCTCACATCACTAAAAAGTTAAAATCTCATATTCATAAAGTTGTCATTCAGGTCTTGTACAAAGAGAGTTCTCATCTTAATTAATGTCCAAATTGGTGATTAATAAATCTTTCACTATGCCTATGGTCAAACAATTATCTTAAAAAGGTTTCCAATGGACTAAGATTGTATCTTTATGTTATTGTCTCAATCGTATGGCTAGTGGGTTATGAGTAAACTGTGCTTGGGTTTCATTAATTTCGAGAGAGAATAAAGAACCGAAAGTTCTAGGATATTTCAGAGGTTTGAAGGGATGGTGACCCTAGAAAGGCTGTGGGAATGGAAAGAGGAAGAACATCATCTTCTCAATGTGATATTAATCTTGATTCCATAAGAAAATAAGGAAATTTATAATATTTTAGTGAAGACTGTATCGAATATGACCTTAAAAAGTATTAAACAATCAAACTCAACCCTATTCATGAGTCATATTTCAATCGTACTAGAAACTATTTGAAATAGAAAAATATACTAAAAATAATCTAATTTAATCATACAAGACGATTTCTATCATGGTTAAAAGTAATTTCTAAAAAGAAACAAAATAGTAAAACTCTAATATGAAAAATAATACACTTGGTTCATTGGCAACTCAAGGTTGCAGAAATTTTTGGTTTAAACCCATCAATTGTTCATAACATTTTTGTCACATTTAGTTACTAAATTATTTTTATAATTTTTTTAGTAATTTATAATTAAGTTAACATTTATCTCACAAAATTTCAGTTCATTTTAACTCCAAAAAAATTATAAAAATTTCTGGAAGTAATGGTTGTCCAAAACCAATGAATTTTATATGATTTCAAAATTTCTCTATTTCTTATAACGTTTCTTATATTTTAGTAATAAAATTATTTTTTTTAAATTTTATAGTAGTTTATTATTGAGTTTAAACTCACTCCACAAAATTTTATTTCATTTGGAGTTGTAGAAAAAAAATATTAAAATTCTAGAAGTGACATTTGCTTGAAACTAACGATTTTTTTTGTGTGATTACAAAATGTCTCTATTTCTTATCAGGTTTCTTATACTTTTGGTAAATGAATTATTTTAAAATTTTTTATAATGTTTTATAATTAAGTTTAAAGTTATCCCATAAAATTTCATATCATTTGGAGCTGTAAATAAATTATTAAAATTCTAGGAGCAACAGCTGTTTGAAATTAATAATTTTTGGATAGTTGAAAAAATATCTTAAGTTTAACTATATTATAATTTTTATTTTTTTTTCTTATTTTTTTTACAACTAAACTTATCAAGCTTTAATCTGGCTTTTGAATCACATAAATTGGAGTTGTAACGAAGGAGATATGAATTTTTAAAGTTGACCTAAAATTGTAGAAAATTCTGGCGGGGGCAATGTGGAAAACTGGCTCCTCGGGCGGCGGCCATGCGGGCCTCTGACTCCCCAGGATGTTGAGATCTTTCGACGCGTATATTTTGCAAACCACAATGAGTTATTCAACGTGCCATATATGAATTTGGGGTAGGAAAAGCTACTCTATCCAAATAACCTTATTTTTCATAAGATTCCATCATGTTAATGGTCAAAAATATAATTTACTTATATTTTTACCATTTATATTAAATTTTTGTTTAATTATAGTTCTTCATCCTTGAACTTTAGGATTTGTGTCTAAAATGAAGGTACATAGAAAAAATTAGAAGAATAAAGGGGTGGAAGGTGAGATTTTTGAAGAAGATGGGTTGGACGGGGAGATTCTAAAGGTTAATGGGCCTGGGAGGAAATGATATTTGAAAGATTAGCTTAGAGAGGGGACTTCTCGTGGAAAAAGAATGGATTTGGAAGAGAGAGTTGATGACGGCCCTTTTTGGATTCAAGCGGCCGTTCACTTGGTGGTCTAGGTAGGTCAGAAGTCTCTCAAGCTCAAGGCGGATATGACTCAGCCCGCTAAAACTGAAATTGGAGTATGTCCTACCTCAGATCAGATTATCGGACATGCAATGCATGTGTCTGGGGCAACATGTGCTACTTCAGCCGCTTGACTCCTTGACATTGGGTCGTATTGCCTTCAATCTTCGAATTCCCAACTATAAGTGATTTAGATCATTGTTTATGACCTAGGTCCTTTCTATACTTGAACCTTAGGCTAAGACTTCAATGTTCAGATTAGCTGAATGGCTTGGTCCTAGGGTCCTATAAGTGTCGCTAAGTTCGATCGCTCCCTCTTACGTCAGCGAATGCGTTATAACGAGTTCATAATCCACAGCCCAATTTAATTCAAACCATTGGTCCGATACCATTTGTAACACTCCGAATTTTCATGGGCCGTGTAGGAACTCAGCCTCCAAATTCTCAGGTGTCGCTTATATCCTAATTATAGTGATTTGTACATAAATTAGTTTAAATGAGCAATAAAAGAATCGGCTGGAACATAAACCACAACCACCACTAATCTATTGAAATAAATGCGACTAAAAAATACAAGTTTATAGGAATATCAAACAGGTCATACAAGGCGTCGCTCAACAAAATTTATATAAGAAATGCCCAAAAGAAATGGTGTGCTTGATCCCTACTCAACAACTCATAAACAACTCGCATAGTCTACGGTGATCCACCCATTAGCTGAAAGTAGGAAAGCTCCTCTTCCCTATCCATGCTCACCCTGCTCGGCTCGTCGAGCTCCGCCTCACCTACATCTAGTAAAGGGTCTGGTTGGTGTTTTAAAAAACTATCCCAGAGTGGAAGTGAGTAGCTAACTCAGTGGGTGCCATCAACTATAAGTTACATCACATAACAATTCCATGATGAATTTAATGGAAAGTACACATTCATAAATCACTAACTAGTCTTTGTTAATGCATATGCATGAGTTGTGTATGATGCATGACCTCACCCACAACACTCCCTCGAGCGACTTCGTCTCACGGTCGTGTATGAGCAATACTCCCTCATTGCGACCTCAACTGCTGAGTGCCAAATTCGAGCTAATGCGATGCATGAATAATGTTAGCTGAGTATTTAGTTAATTCTGTTCATCCAACAGGTTGGGAAAACTAGTACACTCTAACGATATCCATGCCCCCATCCATTTGCGAGGCCCGGACCCCTCAACGCACGAGGTCAGGACCCCGCGATCATTGATCCTATTGGGGTCCCGACCCTTGTTTGCAAGCACGTAGGGAGTGCTGGAAAGTGGGATCACTCACCATCATTACGAGGAGGCTCGTCACCCCAGTATAGGTCGACAGCTCGGACACATTGTCCCATTCTACCATATCCGGCTCACGAGACTGTGGATCAATTTTCAGCTATTGTCAGTGGGTTTTAGTGGGCGAGGGGTATTCCAGGTTCCAAACAGGCATGAGCAAACATAGTTAACAAGCATGGTTGGTCAGTCGGTGGAGTAGACTGCCCAAGTTCACGAGAGCACGTAACGTACGACATCGGGTGCAAGCAACTCATGCAGTCCAACTGTCGTCGTCCATTTGTATTCGCTTAAATCAGTCAGTCTTGTCACAAGGCGGTCCAACCAACGAGTCCACCCTTACAATTTTCAGTTCCTGACTAACCCAAAGAATGGGTTGTATTCAATATCACTTCTAAGCGGCTAAGGATTCATCTTCAAGTACGAATTATGTGTACAATACATTAAGTATAAAATTTTAGGATATTAAGATGAATGCTACTACTCTTAACAACATAAGCTAATCATGTCTGCATGTGATACCAGATTTCCTAAGAGGCAAAGGATAACACGTCACTCATAGTACAAAAATTCAACAAGAAATAAGGCAATCATACATGCTACAGAGAAGATCAAGCAAAAATCGGATGTGAAATGAACATGCAACACCAATTTCATGCCCAAATGAATTGAAGACCAATCAAATATCAATTTATCATCGCATGCATGTTGAGTAGACCTAGCATGTAGATTCCTAGCTAGATTTTCTCTAAATTACTCATGCACATCAATCTAACATTCACAATCATTAAATTTATCGTAAAATTGGTACTTGGCCACTTAAGGATAATGGTTCGCACCTTTAGGCCACAGAGGGCTTGCGGAATCGTCCTAGGGGTGTTGGACTCACGGGAGGGTTTGCCGAGGTCCTGGGAATCTTGCTCTTGTGGTGGTGGATGCAAGGTTCCTATGGTTAGGGATTTGAGGAAAATCACAAATTCTTATATAAACACCAAGAACTATATGAGATTTATGTAATCCATTTTACAAAGAACCTAGGTTAGGAAGTAGGTTTGTTTCTTACCTTCAAATCGTAAATGGGGTGGATTCGGCGGAGGAAAGTGATCGATACTAGGGCTTTGATTGGAGGAAACCAATGAAGGGAAGCACTAAAGCTTCCCCACCCTACTCTCTCTTCTTCTTTCTCTTCCTCTTTCTCTCCTTTGAAAATGCAAATTCGTATGGGAAGATAGGGTGCCCAAATGAAGCCCTTATATAGTGTCAGATTTGGTGTAAATGGCCTCAATGGTTGAGTTTTTACTATACTAGCCCTATGGGAGAGTTTTTCTAACCTTTAGGGCCCATTATGGGGTATACAAGTCGATATACACCATAGGATATTTAGCCCTAATGATGATTTACGTATGGATATGATTGGCCCGCCATTTGGATGTGTCAATCAACGGATATGAATAGAAGTCTGTTTAATGGTCACCGATGGTCGATCGGGGCCGTTGCTATATGGATATGAGAAGGGAAATATTGTTAATCGGTACTCCAATTTTAGTTATGGATTGACGGTCCGAAAGCCACAACTTCACGAAAGAGTGGAATGCATATTTCACTTAAGTTTCAGATTCGGCTTAAGGGATTCGCGCGTTGCAAGCACTTAGCTTTTGGCCCAAGTTGAGCCATTCTGGACACTACCCAGGTCTGACTCCCATGATGGACATCGAGCATAGTAAGACGTGTATTATTTTATAGTTTTGAAACTAGTGACCCACTAAGGAGCGGTCTAGAACTTGTTCGGAAAATTGAAATATTTTTGGAATAAATTAGGTATTGAGACTTCTTGTGAGCAATGATTAGGGTTGGATTAAGTATGTTCATAGTGTGGCCTATTTATAACTAGTGAAAGTGGAGATTTGGTCATGATTACTCTAAACTGTCGGTTTTAGGCTAAAAGAGTAACGAGGTTGATTTAGTCTATTAGTCAAGATCCTAGCCTTATCTAACTCGACTTTGAGTAGATCCTTTAATTTAGTTACAATTGTCTAGATTAATTCGTGGTAGGTCGGTTAGATTTAGGCTCTGTGTGAGCAAATCATGTGGCTAAATTCGGTGTTTAAGTGATTGGGCAGATTCGTTGGCTTCCTACAGTTGATTAATTAGACTTGTGCGGTTCTTTACTGGTACCACCTGTGTATAAACTAACATTGAGTGTTAATGGTCAGTAAGTGATAATATAAGTTAATTACATTTTTTTAAAAAATCAAGGATTTTTAGAAATCCAAAATAGTGAAAATCCATGACGTTACAGTTTGATAGGGAATATTCTTTTATGTTTCATACCCTTGTGATTGTTACTTTGACTATGGATTTTTCTAGTTTGTTTAGTTAATAGGGTAACCAGTTTCATCAACTCCCTCATTTGGTTGTGCATTTTTGGAGGGGATATGATCTTCTCCTTTTTCGGTGATCATCTAAGAGGGCTTTTCTTATAGTGTGTCATTTCTCAGTCTGAATGAATTTACTTATATAGTTTGGTACTGAGGTGGATTGCCAATTTTTATAGATTCGACATTCAAACCTAAAGTGGCTTATGTCTCTACAAGAGTGACACGCGGGAAAGGATTTAGATTTTCTCCCTAAAGTTGTCGAGTCCTTTTGGATCACCATCAGGATAGAGGTTGTAACATGAATAATTCTATTAATTTTAAGACCTCTATTGTCCACACAAGGTTTACCTGCATCAAAAGATTTACCTATGTGCTCATTTTGGGTAGCCTTGGCATTGGCAAGATAAGATTTAAGTTGGCTAACTTGAAGCTTTAGGTCTTGATTTTCATATTTAATTATATCAAGTTCTAGTTTAAGACCTGAATACATTCCTAAAGTCTAATCAATATTAGAGTTAAGATTTTCATTTTCTTATGTGAGGGAAGAATTTTCATATTCAACTTATTCTAATCGGTTAGCGAATTGAATCTTTTCGGCATTTACCAATCCAAACATTTTTATCATTTTCATGCTTTCTTGAAAAGTTGGTCATAGGCATCTTGCAATTCGACATCTCCATCATCATCATCTTCTTCACTATTTACAGAAGATGTCTATTTTCCGTCTGAGGATTTATGGTTAGATACTTCTCCCATGTCTCTAGTTGTATGGAGAGTAGGGGTGTTGGAGACTATTAAGGTGCGTATTGATCTAAGGTCTCTACCATTATGTGATTGTTCATAAATTGATTTAAAATTTATGGACTCATCCCATTTTAATGCATTATCCTTCTCTTCGATTTTCAATAAGTTTTGACATGAGGAGGTAACATGATCATAACCCTCGCAAATGTGACAAGGGTTGCTTTCAATTTTTTGAAAGATATACCTATATGTATAAAATCAAAAGATAAACCCTTTATGTCACAACACTCTTTATTGTTAGATATGATTCCAAAGCTCCATTTTTAGATTCTTAAACAGCAACGTACTCTGATACAATTTGAAATTGCGTGGAATAGTCTACCACGACATGCAGAAGCTTGGTAGAACTAAGGAATGATTGGCTATGTCATATAGGGTCGGGAGTGAATAGAACCACTTAAAAATTATGCCAATTAAAACTCAATTGCTTAATTAAACTAATAGGCCAATTTAAACTAAGGTAATTTAAATTAAGGCATCCAAGCCAAAGTGGTTCAATCACATAAACTACAAAATGTATTCCAATTACGCAATCAGTTTATAATTAATAGTATGCTTGTGTGTGTATTACAAGTTAGGTGCCCATCATACAATCTGATTCAAGCATTCATATGATTTAATTAATCAACACATAAGAAAAAATAGAATTGCAAACATCAATCACAAACACAAGCATGTATAGTGGTTTGGTTTCTCTATTTCACTCTCAGCGGATGCACTCTCCCTGATGAGTGTATCAGTATTTACTATTTAAGGTTTTAAATCAAGTTCATCTCTAACCTTTACAACCATACACAAGGACCGATATCTTACACAAGAATCTATCTAGTGTACACTCCCACCAAAGGCTCTGATAAGAAACTTTAGTTAGTTTTCATTCGGATAACCAATACCTTAATCCTAGTCCAAAGACCTACATTTACTCTCATCAGGGGCTTTGACGGATACTAACATGTATGCACCTGTGTCTGATAAATTTGGTCATACATAAGATCCTAGGTACTACACAAGAACCTATTCAAGTTTGGGTCACAAACCGTTACCCTTAATTCTACATAAAGAAAGAGAGTATAAAGTCACTAATCAACAACTCACTTGTCGGATTGGGCCCTATTGATGTGTCGCGCTTGAGTTGCTTGACCGATCTCTTCCATGCTCCAATCAACTCCCCTTGTTATCCATCGGTCGTTAAAGTCAGTCTTCTTTTACTTTCTTAATCACAAGCAGTGTGTGCTTGTGATCGGTTGTAACGTTCTACTTCATAGTGAATTGTTGCTCTGGACTAAGTCCCGTGGTTTTTATCTCTTTAAGGGTTTTCCACATAAAATCTCTTGTGTCGTGTGACGTAAAATCTCTTGTGTCGTGTGGTTTGTGCTTTGATTTATTTGTTTGCTTTATTATATCCTACAATTCTAGTGTTTTTGGGAGGCAAGATCCTAAGGTTTTTATGCAACACCCCCAACATTTACCTTACAATTGATGCTCCAATGAGGATACTAAGGTAATGGGAGAGGTTTGGTTAAATCTCTTACAACTAAAGGATTAGTTGGTTTCCTAACAGGGAATCACCTAGATGGGAATTGTAGAGGTTTGAAAGATAAAGAGTTTTCCTATTAGATTGGTGTCTATTATCTAAAGAATGCAAGTAAACAAGATCATCTTCATAAGGAGCTTGGAACACTCATTAGAGTAATTACACACATACAAGATGACTTGAATCCCTTTGGGTGAGAGCCTAGAAGTGTTGAGAAGTATTGAGATATAATAGGGCTTCTAACTCACAAAAAAATTATCATTTTTTCCAAGGCATGTATGTCTCTTATAAAGTAATTACGTTCCAACAGTAAAAAAAAAAAGGCAGAAATTGACCCGTCCAATCGATTGAGTGTTGCCTTCGATTGATCAAACTCCTCTTCGATCGCATCGAAGGGTTGTTTGATGGCATCAAGAAATTTCAGAAAATAGGCATTTTGTTGTTGGACATTTCTGGGCACCTTCGATCGGATTGCTCAATCAAATCGAGAACCTAATGAAAACTATTGTTTTTGGGCAATTATATTTACAACAACTTTATACATCTTAGAGTCTAACTTATTATGATCAATTGGGCTTTTAAGACTAATGGATAATCACCAAAGATTTACCTATTAAGTTTAGGATCATATAGAGGTATGGGTTGTTTAAGGTCAAAGTTAGGGTCACCAAGGTAGATCATTTACATATTCTTCACTTCACTGATGCTCCAGTCTTCATGTGTCTTCGGTCTTCAGCTTCAAATGGATCAACCGACTCCCTAACATACCAATGCATGTGATTGATAAAAAAAAAGTGTATAAATAAGTGTACTGACAATTCATTTTTCTTAAAAAAATTAAAAAAAAAAAAACTAAAATGGGTGCACATGTATGTATATAAACAAACACCTAATAAAAAAAATCCATCTTTTTAGGTTACATCACTCAAGCCAAGGACGCTTCTTTAAAGTACCGAACTAGAGTTCTTTTTTATCACTTCGTCCCCTTTTTAAAATATTTTTTTTTATTGATATCTTTTTTATATTGACTTATTTTAAATATGAATACGTTAATTTCATTTGAAATTTCAAAATGGATGCTTTATTATTATTTTATTTCAAATGAAGTTCCCAATAAGATACTTATTAGGTCCCCAGTTTCATGTCAATTGCAAAATACCTCATTTTGTTGCAATGCTTTTTAAAAGTCAGAAGGGGTTTCCATTGAATTAAGGATGGAAAGTGAGAAAGCGAGTGAATCTATTAATTTCTCATCCTCAAATTAGACCTTCCCCAGAGTATTGTCTCAATGAAAAAGTGGAGTGAAGTTTTGATATAATTCAAAGAAGCAAGTAATAAGTCGGTTGCAATAAAATAAAATAAAAAGTACATATTTTTATGTTTATAGAAAACAAAAAGATTTACAAATAAAAGCACTTATGTTATGACATTTTACAAATAAAAGCGCTAATGCTATGACTAGTCCAAATTGTACAAAAAGGTTTGCACAAAAACATTTTCATTTCGTTCCTTCCATATATAGTTCTTTTTTCTTTTAAAAAAAAAAAAAACACAAAAAGTGGGTGCACATGCATGTATATAAATAAATACCCAACAAAAAAAAAAAAAACATCTTTTTAGGTTACATCACTCAGCCGACGCTTCTCTAGAGAATTCAACCACAGCCTAGGTAAGATCTCTCAAAACACTTCATTCAATAAAATCTTTGATCTTGACTGTCTAAATCTCTAGCCGAGGCTATTGAATGTCATATGATAGATCAGATCCGCATACGCCTCAATCATACCTCCAATCTTGATTGTCCAAAGCTCTAATTGAGGCTATTGGATGCCATATGATGGATCGGATCCACATACACGTCGATTAAATATATGATCTTAATTGTCCGAAGCTTTGATTTTGGCCATTGGATGTTGTATAACGGGTCAGATCCACACACACATCAACTAAATCTTCGATCTTAACTGTCCAAAACTCTAATCGAGGCCATTGGATGTTGTATGACTTATCAGATCTACACACATCGATCAAATCTCCGATCTTGATTGTTTAAAGCTCTGATGGAGGCAATTGGACACCATATGACAAATTGAATCCACACAGACACATCGATTAAATCTTTGATCTTGACCATTCAAAATCTCGATCGAGGCAATTGGACACATGTGACAGATCAGATCCGCTCACCTCATATCATAATATGATCTTGACCATCCAAAGGCCTCGATCAAGACCCTTGGACATCGTTTAATGGATCGAGTCTATCATGAGCCTTACCACAAGACTGAACTTTGCAAACACAATGCAAAATTAGTTTCATATGAATACGGGACAAGAAGTATGTCTGCTCATTAAAAAAAAAAAAAACTAAAAAAAACAAAATAAAATTCTGTTTTCTTATATTCCTGCAAAAAAAAATCCCATGGAACAATGTTTTATAGGTGGGGATCTTTTAAAAATTCAAACTTTTCAAAAATTTCAATGCTCCAACATCCCATACATTGTTTAGTCTTTCATACTTCTTAGTGGGTGCCAACACAATATCGATACTTAGTTTTAGTTGTCATGCTTTAGTTTTCTCCGAGATCATACGTAGAAATAAGATGGTTTGCTTGAACTTTTAATGTCAGTCTGATCATCCTAGAATACGGATTAACAACGTCTGGATTAGTGCAACCTCTCTCCAATTTGTGAAAAGATATTTTATGAATCAAAGTGACAAAATCAAGAACTTGAATGACTAAATAATAGGCCAGGCAACTCTACTCTGAAACACCTGCAAAACTATTGCATTGTAATGCGAGAGATCTGTAAAGCCGCGAAACATGCAAGCAACTACCCATTACAAACAATAGGCTTTGCAAGTGATCCCAAGGGATCGTACAACATTGAAAAACTACATTTTTCAGATCTAGGTGTGTTATCATCGTAAGGCCACAAAATGCACATGTGCTCTAACCACTCTCCATTTAGACTAACAAACTTCTCGGATGCATACGCAGATCAACGGCGTGAAAGGGTTGTAATTTGATTCCATGTAAAGCTGTAAAATGCATAGGGACAAATTGCAACATTTTTCCCAACTAGTTGTCTGAGTTAAGTTGTTAACCAAGTAAGCTTCTCAATTACGATTCTTTGGTAAGTAAAAGAGCCGATTGCCTCGTAATCTATTCTATAGTGGGGTGTCCACTCGCTTTGGCATTCGATTGTACTCTAAACCCTTGCGCGTGCGCGTGGGGATCTGTAGATGTAAGACCCGTATCTTAGCCTGTACTATTCCGTAGGCTTCCGCAGTCATCCCGGTCGAATTCCGGCGACCTGCGATCGGTTATCGGCATTTGCGCGCGATCCTGAGATGTGTCCTATATGTTTGAGTCGGATCGACCTGAGACTTATACCAGTGCGATCACGCCGTCGCCGCGGTTCTGACGCCGCGTCTCGCTCGCTGAGGCGATACCCATGCCAGGATAGGTGGGCCTGCGTTCAGTTCGAGGAAAACGCCGCGCGTTGTAATCCCGAGAATCCATCACATCAATCCCATCAATCAATCAATGTACAAATCAAGTACATTCCATCACAAGTCATCACTCACCCATACCTCTTTCTTCACCAAGTCAACAATACCCATGCCTAACCATCCCCTTTTACCAAAAGTCAAAGAAACCATACCTTCCAT
Organism: Magnolia sinica; assembly: GCF_029962835.1. Taxonomy (NCBI): domain Eukaryota; kingdom Viridiplantae; phylum Streptophyta; class Magnoliopsida; order Magnoliales; family Magnoliaceae; genus Magnolia; species Magnolia sinica. Next base: position 10,595,872 of record NC_080581.1, read on the forward strand.
CCCATCTCCCTCACATCTGCCGCTGGCTCCTTCTCATTTTCTCAGTTTCAAGCAAATCTCATGAGAGAACCCACGTTCAAGCTTCATGGGAGTGCAGCTAGTGTGGCCCACCTTCCTACCACCCAATCCCACCACCGCTAAGGCCCATCTCAGCACGTTGAAGTCACATCCTTTATAGCTCTGCATGCTTTGGCGGAAGAAGCGAGGAGAAAATCATAGGTGAGGTGCTTCTCTCTCTCTTTCTCATTTTCTTTGTGTGATGTATGGCCCACTCGGATGGACCCCACCTTGATGTACAATATATCTGGACCATCCATCCAGTAGGCCATCCCCACTGTCCAACCAGGGCCCACCCTTACTGCCGGCTTGGACAGACCCTGATGTAGGGAAAATACAAATATCACCTTGATTCAAAGCTGTTAGGGCCACACCACATGGACCCCACTCCTGATGTGCATCGCTGCCCACCGTCCAACAGGTCTGGATGATGGGAGAAAACAAATATCAGTCTGGTCCGTATGGACCCCACCATGATGTACCATCCAGGCCGTCCAGGGCCTTGGACGCTGCCTCCCTTTTAAATACATAAATAAATAAATATATATATATATATATATATATATATATATATTGTAAATGAGATAAATAATAGTATATATATTATATGGTGGTCCACGTGGGACCTACACACGTGTGGACATCACGTGGTGCCTCTGTTTGATCAGACCGTTCATTTGCGTTCCACCAAAGCTGTCCACCTTTTTTTTTTTTTTATCCCCACTGTCCAGATGGCTGGACGGTGGGCCACACCTGATATATGTGTTTCATCCATGCTACCCAGTAACGTGGGACCCACACACGTGTGGACTCCACCGTGATGTGTGAGTCGTGGGCCCCACCTCTGACGTGAGGTATATCTAGACTGTCCACCTGGTGGACGAGCAGCAGCAAGGTGCTGCTGTACACGGGCGTCAGTACATGGGTCTCACCATGAGGTATTTGTTATACCAAAACCGTCCATCCATCTGCCTTGTGCGGCCCACCCCTGCATGTGCGGGTGGAGCCCACTGTAATGTATTTGTTTCATCCACACCGTCCAGACCTCCGGACGGTGCTGGATGGTGCCAGGCCATCGTGATGCACGTGTTTGCACACCACGCCGTTCATCTGTTTGCTGGTGGGGCCTATTGGTGTGTGTGGCGCCCACCTTAGATATGGTATCCACGCCCTCCATTTGCCTTGTACGGCCCACCCTAATGTTCTACATCTACACCGTCCTTGCTGTGACCCACCATGATGCAGGTGTCGTATCTACAACATCCAACTATTTTGAGAGATAATGTTATGGCTTGGGAAGAAGAATAAGACAGATTAGTGCTCAGGTGGACCACACTGCAGGAGAAACAGTGGAGATTGAACGTCCACCACTGAAACCCTCTTTTTATTTGGGTCACAAGAATTTTGAATCATCATGATATTCGTTTTTCCATACAACCTGAGATTTGGATCTGCTTCAATTTTGGGATCATGCCCTAAAATGATCTGTCAAAACAGATGAACGGCGTGGATGTAAGTGATTTGGGTCACTTAAAAATGGACACCACTGGGATAAACATACCGTGCATACCTGGCCTCATGAAGGAGTAAACCCAATCAGAGTAACAAAGGCTTTCTTTCCATCGCCAAACGCGCAGTCTCACTGATGGGCCCACCCATTGATAGGGCCCACTGAGGGCGGGCTATTGATCGTTCTGTGGACTATCCCATTTGAGGACTTACCAATCAGACGATTAGGATAATGCAAGAATTAAATAAGTTTTGTATTGTGGCCTATCTTAGGGCCTCTCTCAGATGGACCGTCCAGATCATTTGACAATGAGGTCATGTGAACCCACGAATCCATCTAAAAGAGACAAAACAAATGACCGGAGATGACGTTGAAGAAGACGTAAGTACGTCATTTCTGATTTCTATAAGAAGTGGGCCCGATTAGTGATCGAGGCCATTTATCATGACCGATTGTTGTGACCGATTTGCCGATTTTGATTGTTATGGCCGAATTCTGATTCCGATTGACTCGACCGATTGCCGATTAGCGATCGAGGCCATTTATCATGACCGATTGCCGTGACCGATTTGCCGATTTCGATTGTCATGGCCGAATTCTGATGCCGATTGACTCGACCGATTGCCGATTAGTGATCGAGGCCATTTATCATGACCGATTGCTGTGACCGATTTGCCGATTTTGATTGTCATAACCGATTGCCGATTCCGATTGACTCGACCGATTGCCGATTAGTGATCGAGGCCATTTATCATGACCGATTGCTGTGACCGATTTGCCGATTTTGATTGTCATAACCGATTGCCGATTCCGATTGACTCGACCGATTGCCGATTAGCGATCGAGGCCATTTATCATGACCGATTGCCGTGACCGATTTGCCGATTTCGATTGTCATGGCCGAATTCTGATGCCGATTGACTCGACCGATTACCGATTAGTGATCGAGGCCATTCATCATGACCGATTGCCGTGACCGATTTGCCGATTTCGATTGTCATAACCGATTGCCGATTCCGATTGGCTTGACTGATTGCCGATCGAGGCCATTTATCATGACCGATTGCTGTGACCTATTTGCCTATTTCAATTGTTATGGCCGAATTCTGATTCCGATTGACTTGACCGATTACCGATTAGTGATCGAGGCCGTTTATCATGACCGATTGTCGATTTTGATTGATGTGACCTATTGTTGATTCTGATTATCGATCGATCCCGATTGCCGTGACCGATTGCCGATTCCGATTAATGTGACCAATTTGCAGATTCTGATTATCGATCGATTCCGATTGACGTGACTGATTGCCGATTCCGATTGATGTGACCGATTTACCGATTTCGATTGCCAATGCCTATTGTTGATACCTATATGATGTATATGCGACCTGTAGTTGAGGCCCATTATGATGTATTTGAGGCCTATGGGCATAGCCCATTGCGATGTATTCGTGGCCTATGGGCAAGTCCCATTGTGATACGTATTAGGCCCATGATGCATGACCCATTTGATATATTCGAGACCCATCTGTAAGGCCCACATGCCATGTATTTGGAACCCACGAGCAGGGCCCACCTGTTGTGTACATTTGGCCCTTGAGTAAGGCCTATGGTGTTGTATATTAAGTCCTTGTATGAGGTCATGGGTCCACTATATGTTAGGCTCTATGTGGGCCATTCCTTGGGAGTAATGTTGGTTTAATGTTCACATTGTCGAGGCCGATTGTTGATGTTGGTTATTGATACTAATTATGAGTATGTGACAGCATAACATCATGATACATGCCCATACGCATCATCTGCATGTTTGCTATGAGATGTAGTTGATCATTGCATATGTCATTAGGCAGATTGTTATGAGACTCCCTGATAGGCGGAGGTTACCTCACATGAGTACACGGTATGCGCAGGATTGATGCATGACTGTATTGTATGACTCATGCATCTTGCATTGTGTGCCCTAGCAGGGCCGTAGCCTCCACAGGCATATCGTGGATGGCCAGATGGGACACCGAAAATATTTGGTTCTAGCATACGGGCGCCATAGATGTCCACGGGTGAAAATCCCTAAACCTCCGAGGCCGGAGACGCCCCAACGTCGAGAGCCGAGTGGATACATGAGCGCTCGAGTGCCGAATACCGGGAGGCCGCGTCTCCCACCGTGTCGTGGTCGGTTGGGAGGGTGTGGCCTTACCCGCCCGACGGTAGGGGGCATTACTAGGCTGAGTTTGACCAGCTCGTGAATGGGTCCGCTATCGACATGCCGGATAGGTATTGGCAGACTATTGGTCAGGCGGATAGTGAGGTTTCTTATGCTCACTTGGACTGTGCGGCTGGGAGAGCGGCAGTGCCATTTAGAGTGTACTAAACCCCGGTGATGATCCCAGAGATGAACTGTACTGATATGTGGATTTAGTGAGTAGGAGTTGCATACTCATTCATGCATTCATTCATTCATTATCTACTCGGGTTGGTGGTACGCAACTAGTTGTTACGTGTGCCTTCGCAATGGCCAGGATTTCGGTTGGGGCGCGCGACTAACTTGAGATCAGGAGTCTACCACATTGAGTCTGACTATCCAAATTTAGGTATGGGACTGGTTTGGATAGAAGTCCCTTGTGATGGACCCCATAGCTTGCGATACCACGTACTACCATCCCGACTTCACACTCCAGCATGGTCATTCCATCCGCATCGCATATTGCATTACATCTGCGGCATACGACATTTTGGATTACTGTGCTTTTGCATTTATATGGTCTAGATATGACTGACGTATTTGTGAACACATAAGGAATTATATACCCCATTGCATTCTCGGTATTTGATATTTGGCTCTTTATGACTCATCGTTTGCGTAGCTGTTATATATTGCATATTCTGATATTGATTGGCTCATGGACTTGTTTGTATTTCCGCTTACTCTGTTATCGTATGATCTATGATCTTGTGAGTATTTCTGTTTACTCTGATAATTCCTGCTCTTGTCAGTATTTCTGCTTACTCAGATAATTCATGATCTTGCTAGTATCTTTGCTTATTCCGATATTGTACGATTTATGGATTACCAGTACTTCCAGTTTGTATGATAATGGCATTGTATTGAATACTTGGCACTTACCTTGTGCACACACTTACACCACCCTCTAAGCTTTCTATAAGCTTATGCACGATAGATGCGTGCAGGTGTTATTAGGTTGCAGCAGCGTTGAGCTTGGAGCGTGCAGTTGTATTCTGGAGCTTTGATTTCGATATATGTATTTTTCCCTTTCAGCATTGTACTCAAATGATTATATTAGTGGATATGTGATGATGATGTTGCCTTGTGAATTGGGTAATCTTGTGGTTATGCTTATTATGAGTTAAATGTACAAAAAAAAAATCCTCCTTGTAGGATCTCAGGATCGGAATCTGGCGTATGGACGCTAGGACCCGAGAATGGGGTACTACGGAGGCTGTCGGCACCGGATTCGGTGATCGGGATTCCTACGAATCCGATTTCTGGGTTTGGGGCGTGACAGAAGTTGGTATCAGAGCATAACTTGGGAATACCTGAAGATAACATCACATGTCTACTAATAGGTACCATTCACTCTATGATTGTTGAGAACTTAGAATGATTAGATCCCGAGTTTGAATAACTTAGAGACTTTTGATATAGTTCCCTACCATCGAGATTATCAAGCTACATAGTATTCCCATTTCGATCGTATCTGATCTGGGATCCGTAGATCTGTGGGGTCACCATTCTATTGATGAGCTACCTTGGGAGCGCATGGTTGAAATTCGTGGGCGTTACCCCCCCCTTCTCTTAGGTGTTTGATTATTTTCATATGTTGTGTTTTGATTATATCTATAGTAATAGGGTTTCTCGCCCTTTGTGTGCTCTGTATTGGTTGTAGTGTATTTTAAATTTCGAGGATGAAATTTTTATTTGGTGGGGAGAGCTGTAAGACCCGTATCCTAGCCTGTACTATTCCGTAGGCTTCCGCAGTCATCCCGGTCGAATTCCGGCGACCTGCGATCGGTTATCGGCATTTGCGCGCGATCCTGAGATGTGTCCTATATGTTTGAGTCGGATCGACCTGAGACTTATACCAGTGCGATCACGCTGTCGCCGCGGTTCTGACGCCGCGTCTCGCTCGCTGAGGCGATACCCATGCCAGGATAGGTGGGCCTGCGTTCAGTTCGAGGAAAACGCCGCGCGTTGCAATCCCGAGAATCCATCACATCAATCCCATCAATCAATCAATGTACAAATTAAGTACATTCCATCACAAGTCATCACTCACCCATACCTCTTTCTTCACCAAGTCAACAATACCCATGCCTAACCATCCCCTTTTACCAAAAGTCAAAGAAACCATACCTTCCATCCCATCTCCCTCACATCTCCTCTCTCCTTCTCATTTTCTCATTTCAAGCAAATCTCATGAGAGAACCCACGTTCAAGCTCCATGGGAGTGAGCTAGTGTGGCCCACCTTCCTACCACCCAATCCCACCACCCTAAGGCCATCTCAACCGTTGAAGTCCATCCTTTATAGCTCTAGCATGCTTTGGCGGAAGAAGGAGGAGAAAATCATAGGTGGGTGCTTCTCTCTCTCTTTCTCATTTTCTTTGTGTGATGTATGGCCCACTCGGATGGACCCCACCTTGATGTACAATATGTCCGGACCATCCATCAAGTAGGCCATCCCTGCTGTCCAACCAGGCCCACCCTTGTTGCCGGCTTGGACAGACCCTAATGTAGGGAAATTACAAATATCACCTTGATTCAAAGCTGGTAGGGCCACACCACGTGGACCCCACCCCTGATGTGCATCGCTGCCCACCGTCCAGCAGGCCTGGACGATGGGAGAAAACAAATATCAGTTCGGTCCGTATGGACCCCACCCTGATGTATCATCCAGGCCGTCCAGGGCCTGGACGCTGCCTCCCTTTGTAATATATATATATATATATATATATATTGTAAATGAGATAAATAATAGTATATATATTATATGGTGGTCCACGTGGGACCTACACACGTGTGGACATCACGTGGTGCCTCTGTTTGATCAGACCGTTCATTTGCGTTCCACCAAAGCTGTCCACCTATTTTTTTTTTATTCCCCACTGTCCAGATGGCTGGACGGTGGGCCACACCTGATATATGTATTTCATCCATGCTACCCAGTAACGTGGGACCCACACACGTGTGGACTCCACCGTGATGTGTGAGTCGTGGGCCCCACCTCTGACGTGAGGTATATCCAGACTGTCCACCTGGTGGACGAGCAGCAGCAAGGTGCTGCTGTACACGGGCGTCAGTACATGGGTCTCACAATGAGGTATTTGTTATACCAAAACCGTCCATCCATCTGCCTTGTGCGGCCCACCCCTGCATGTGCGGGTGGAGCCCACTGTAATGTATTTGTTTCATCCACACCGTCCAGACCTCCGGACGGTGCTGGATGGTGCCAGGCCATCGTGATGCATCACGTGTTTGCACACCACGCCGTTCATCTGTTTGCTGGTGGGGCCTATTGGTGTGTGTGGCACCCACACGTGGGGCCCACCTTAGATATGGTATCCACGCCCTCCATTTGCCTTGTACGGCCCACCCTAATGTTCTACATCTACACCGTCCTTGCTGTGACCCACCATGATGCAGGTGTCGTATCTACAACATCCAACCATTTTGAGAGATAATGTTATGGCTTGGGAAGAAGAATAAGACAGATTAGTGATCAGGTGGACCACACTGCAGGAGAAACAGTGGAGATTGAACGTCCACCACTGAAACCCTCTTTTTATTTGGGTCACAAGAATTTTGAATCATCATGATATTCGTTTTTCCATACAACTCTGGACTTTGTGACCATATGATCTAGTTGGACGGAAAATAATACGGTGGGCCATGAATTTAAACGGTGAAATCATTATCTTCACTGTTATTATGGTATATCCCAGATGATCCTTCTATGAGATTTACTTTTGGCAATGCTCTAAAATAACGTCTAATTATGTGGGCCCCACCTGGATGTGATGTATGTTGGGCCGATTTGAGTCCCATTGTGATGTATATTGAGTCCGTGGGTGAGGCCCGATGCGATGTATACAAGACTCATATGATGGGGCCCACCTGCTCAAATTTGAGGCCCATGGACATGGCCCATTATGATGTATTCGTGGCACATGGGCAAAGCCCGTAGTGATATGCGTTAGGCTCATTAGTGCGGCCCTTTGATGCAGCCCAGTTGATATATATGAGGCCCTTTGGTGTGGCCCAAGGACGCGGTCCACTTGATGTATATGAGGCCCTTTGGTGCGGCCCAAGGACGCGGTCCACTTGATTATATGAGGCTCTTTGGTGTGGCCCGTGGATGCGATCCACTTGATGTATACGTGACCCTTGTATAAGGCCCATGTAATGTATATTAGGCCTTGTGTGAGGCCATGGGTCCACTTTATGTTTGTCTATGTGCGGGCCACTCCTTGGGAGCAATGATGGTTAATGTCCACATTGATGGACAATGATGGTTTAATGTCCACATTATGACCTTCCCTTAAGCCTTGATCGATTGATCCCGATTGACGTGACTGATTGACGATTAGCGATCGAGGCCATTTATCATGACCGATTGTTGTGACCGATTTGCCGATTTCGATTGTTATGGCCGAATTCTGATTCCGATTGACTCGACCGATTGCCGATTAGTGATCGAGGCCATTTATCATGACCGATTGTTGTGACCGATTTGCCGATTTCGATTGTTATGGCCGAATTCTGATTCCGATTGACTCGACCGATTGCCGATTAGCGATCGAGGCCATTTATCATGACCGATTGCCGTGACCGATTTGCCGATTTCGATTGTCATGGCCGAATTCTGATGCCGATTGACTCGACCGATTGCCGATTAGTGATCGAGGCCATTTATCATGACCGATTGCTGTGACCGATTTGCCGATTTTGATTGTCATAACCGATTGCCGATTCCGATTGACTCGACCGATTGCCGATTAGTGATCGAGGCCATTTATCATGACCGATTGCTGTGACCGATTTGCCGATTTTGATTGTCATAACCGATTGGCGATTCCGATTGACTCGACCGATTGCCGATTAGCGATCGAGGCCATTTATCATGACCGATTGCCGTGACCGATTTGCCGATTTCGATTGTCATGGCCGAATTCTGATGCCGATTGACTCGACCGATTACCGATTAGTGATCGAGGCCATTCATCATGACCGATTGCCGTGACCGATTTGCCGATTTCGATTGTCATAACCGATTGCCGATTCCGATTGGCTTGACTGATTGCCGATTAGCGATCGAGGCCATTTATCATGACCGATTGCTGTGACCAATTTGCCAATTTCAATTGTTATGGCCGAATTCTGATTCCGATTGACTTGACCGATTACCGATTAGTGATCGAGGCCGTTTATCATGACCGATTGTCGATTTTGATTGATGTGACCTATTGTTGATTCTGATTATCGATCGATCCCGATTGCCGTGACCGATTGCCGATTCCGATTAATGTGACCAATTTGCAGATTCTGATTATCGATCGATTCCGATTGACGTGACTGATTGCCGATTCCGATTGATGTGACCGATTTACCGATTTCGATTGCCAAGGCCTATTGTTGATACCTATATGATGTATATGCGACCTGTAGTTGAGGCCCATTATGATGTATTTGAGGCCTATGGGCATGGCCCATTGCGATGTATTCGTGGCCTATGGGCAAGTCCCATTGTGATACGTATTAGGCCCATGATGCATGACCCATTTGATATATTCGAGACCCATCTGTAAGGCCCACATGCCATGTATTTGGAACCCACGAGCAGGGCCCACCTGTTGTGTACATTTGGCCCTTGAGTAAGGCCTATGGTGTTGTATATTAAGTCCTTGTATGAGGTCATGGGTCCACTATATGTTAGGCTCTATGTGGGCCGTTCCTTGGGAGTAATGTTGGTTTAATGTTCACATTGTCGAGGCCGATTGTTGATGTTGGTTATTGATACTAATTATGAGTATGTGACAGTATAACATCATGATACATGCCCATACGCATCATCTGCATGTTTGCTATGAGATGTAGTTGATCATTGCATATGTCATTGGGCAGATTGTTATGAGACTCCCTGATAGGCAGAGGTTACCTCATATGAGTACACGGTATGCGTAGGATTGATGCATGACTGTATTGTATGACTCATGCATCTTGCATTGTGTGCCCTAGCAGGGCCGTAGCCTCCACAGGCATATCGTGGATGGCCAGATGGGACACCGGAAATATTTGGTTCTAGCATACGGGCGCCATAGATGTCCCTGGGTGAAAATCCCTAAACCTCCGAGGCCAGGAGACGCCCCAACGTCGAGACCGAGTGGATACATGAGCGCTCGAGTGCCGAATACCAGGAGGCCGCGTCTCCCACTGTGTCGTGGTCGGTTGGGAGGGGGTGTGGCCTTACCCGCCCGACGGTAGGGGGCATTACTAGGCTGAGTTTGACCAGCTCGTGAATGGGTCCGCTATCGACATGCCGGATAGGTATTGGCAGACTATTGGTCAGGCGGATAGTGAGGTTTCTTATGCTCACTTGGACTGTGCGGCTGGGAGAGCGGCAGTGCCATTTAGAGTGTACTAAACCCCGGTGATGATCCCAGAGATGAACCGTACTGATATGTGGATTTAGTGAGTAGGAGTTGCATACTCATTCATGCATTCATTCATTCATTATCTACTCGGGTTGGTGGTACGCAACTAGTTGTTACGTGTGCCTTCGCAATGGCCAGGATTTCGGTTGGGGCGCGCGACTAACTTGAGATCAGGAGTCTACCACATTGAGTCTGACTATCCAAATTTAGGTATGGGACTGGTTTGGATAGAAGTCCCTTGTGATGGACCCCATAGCTTGCGATACCACGTACTACCATCCCGACTTCACACTCCAGCATGGTCATTCCATCCGCATCGCATATTGCATTACATCTGCGGCATACGACATTTTGGATTACTGTGCTTTTGCATTTATATGGTCTAGATATGACTGACGTATTTGTGAACACATAAGGAATTATATACCCCATTGCATTCTCGGTATTTGATATTTGGCTCTTTATGACTCATCGTTTGCGTAGCTGTTATATATTGCATATTCTGATATTGATTGGCTCATGGACTTGTTTGTATTTCCGCTTACTCTGTTATCGTATGATCTATGATCTCGTGAGTATTTCTGTTTACTCTGATAATTCCTGCTCTTGTCAGTATTTCTGCTTACTCAGATAATTCATAATCTTGCTAGTATCTTTGCTTATTCCGATATTGTACGATTTATGGATTACCAGTACTTCCAGTTTGTATGATAATGGCATTGTATTGAATACTTGGCACTTACCTTGTGCACACACTTACACCACCCTCTAAGCTTTCTATAAGCTTATGCACGATAGATGCGTGCAGGTGTTATTAGGTTGCAGTAGCGTTGAGCTTGGAGCGTGCAGTTGTATTCTGGAGCTTTGATTTCGATATATGTATTTTTCCCTTTCAGCATTGTACTCAAATGATTATATTAGTGGATATGTGATGATGATGTTGCCTTGTGAATTGGGTAATCTTGTGGTTATGCTTATTATGAGTTAAATGTACAAAAAAAAAATCCTCCTTGTAGGATCTCAGGATCGGAATCTGGCGTATGGACGCTAGGACCCGAGAATGGGGTACTACGGAGGCTGTCGGCACCGGATTCGGTGATCGGGATTCCTACGAATCCGATTTCTGGGTTTGGGGCGTGACAGTAGACACACTTCAAACACTCACCAAACATGTTGTGAACAGACCACATTGGGACAGATCTAACAGAATCGACCCTCCCTTGGTAGATATAACAAAACCGGCCCTTCCTTAGCTGATTTTTATGGAACTGGCACTCCTTTAGCTGATTTTTTTAAATGGAACCAGCCTCCCCTTAGCCAATTTTGATTAGAATCGCCCTTCACTTCATTGGTTGCGGTCTTTTGCTATGCTCGGCCAATTACAACCCTTTAGTTGTGGTTTGTTTTTTCTAATCCTTCACTTATGCTTCGGTTCTTCAACCACAAGCTTATATGATGAGTCAGCATGATCAAATGGAGGCTCAAAAAAATCAAACCTACCAAAATGCACATATGTGTCCCTCTCCAAACACCTATTTAAAGAGGCCCGCACTCACAGAGAAGAGAGAAACAAAGAGCCTCAGAGACAGAGGGCGAGAGCTCCAACGAGTTTTCTTATTCGACCACTCCAACCAAACCTCAACAAAAGCCACCCATTGTCTATCTTCTTTGTCTTTTATTTCTCGTAAAGAAGTTAAAAGCCAATATTTAACAAATGGCTAAACCTTATTCCATTATGTACATTCCTTACACGTCCAAAGTCCCTACATGTGTGCCTTGTTTTTGTTTTCTTATGCTCTTTAGAGGTCTACATGAACCGAGCTAGCTCAGTTAGCTCACTCGACTCGACTCAAAGAAAGCTCAATTCGTCTCGGTTCGAAGCTGAGTTCGAGTTGAGTCGAACTGATTTTTGGAGCTTGAAAATGAGTTTGACTCAAGTTCGAGCTAGCCCCAGCTCGACTCGACTTGGATCGAACCCAGCTCGAATCGAACTCGGATCGAACCAGTTCGGTGACTCGGTTACTTTGATATTGATGTTGCTCACCAAGTGTTTGATGAAATGACTCAAAGAAGTGTGGCTAGTGGCAAGGAAGGGATGTATATGAAACTAACACCCTTTTTTTCTTGATTTTTATGTTGCTTAGAAGGTGTTTGATAAAATACCTATAAAACAATTGTTGCTATCTCAAATACAGTGAGATTTGGAAGGGGTAGTCCAGGCGTTTGTGAAAATGCCTCAATGGCGAACTTGGCTCGATCTTGACTCGAACTCGGCCCGAGCTAGCCCGAGCTGCTGACCGAACAAAGCTGAGCTAGCCAGTAAGGCTCGAGGACCGAGCCGAGCCAAGTTCGAGTTGAGGTCAGCTAGTGGCCGAGCCGAGGCCAACTCGACTCGGTTTGACTCGATATATACCCCTAACGCTCTTACTAGTAGGTTCTATAGTTGCCTCTTCGAATGGTTTGCTGTATCAGAAAATGTGATTTAGGGGAGAGCTGAAAATTCAGTGTTATGTCTTTTTTAGATTGTTATCCAGCTTTATTGTCTTACAACTTTTTCTTTTTCCACTATTTTAAAATTTAGCGTTACTTTATTTATTTTTTAAGCACTTTTATTAGTAGGCACTGCTCTAAAATCGTGTAAAATATGCTCTACAGTTGACTCCTCTAAGGATCTGTTTATATATATATATATATATATATATATATATATATATATATATATATATATATATATATAACATGACTTAAATTAGTAACCGAAGGTTCAATGTGTTTTTTCTTTCAAACATTTTCATTAAAAACTTATTCTTTATTTATTTTTCATTTCAGTTTCAATTTATTTAAGATTGGTAAGCTACTGTTATATAATACATTTTAGTAATTTAGTGGAAGTTTCTTGAATCCCATTTGAAAGGATACAACTTGGCAAAGTGGAAATTGTTGATGCAAAAATCTGGTTCGTCCTCTCGGACCTTCGTATACCTGCACGGAAAGAGGACAAAGGAGACCCTGGCTCGAGCAGGGGACCCTCCGATGCTAAAGTCAGGCCTGGATTCTGGGTCTAAATGTATTGAGGGGTTTTGAGAAAGAATTTTTACGTACCCCACAAGACGATGGAGGTTCCTCTTTTATAGCTGCTGGAGCGTTTAATCGTACGAGGATTCTCCTCCTGATATCGTGTGCGGGATCCTCTCCTGATATCACGGAGATAGGATCGTGCCCATCTCCAGTCTTCATCCGATCCCGTGAGCTTCGGGGTCGGGGATCTTATCCCGAGATATTCGGGATGAGGCTTTATCTTGCGCTGACCGATATGATAAGAAGATCGGCCTGATGCATGCCCGGATCGCTGATGTGTCGTCCGAACCGACTTAACTTCTGTCTCGGTTTAGTGAACCATGCCTCGGATCGCTGATGTGTCGTCCGAACCGACTTAACTTCTGTCTCGGTTTAGTGAACTATGCCTCGGATCTGACACATCCTTTGGCGACCCGAGGCATTAAGTCCGAGTCTCCGAACTCTGTATGTTTTGTCCCCAACAGTAAGCCCCCTTACTCTGTGTGTTTCATATGACATTTAGGAGTAGCGAGTTTTGAGTCGGTTCATAACTTAGTCTGAGACAATAAGTAGTCATTTAATGCATTCTGTGTCGCCTTTGACGGGAGACGGTTCAGTTTCTGACATCGCATGCGCCGGCAGCCGTCAAATCGCTCACCCTGCCAATGAGGGTTGGACACGTAGCAAGGGCATTATTGTCGTCAGTCGACGTGCGCCACGTGTCGAGTGGGGGAGTCGATGCAGGCGTCGAATCATTTCCCCATTAATTGCTTCCGCCACATGGCAATCTTATAAAATGGTGGGGGTCCCGCATTTCGAACTTCTATTGCCATTCCCGCTTTGCATTTCCTTTGGAGCTTTTTCGGTCTTTCGTCTTCTTCCTTTTCTCTTTTCTTAACTGTCAGTGGCTCCTTTCGCCATTTCCGTTTTCCTTCCTCCCTCCGGTGAGTCTCCCCTTCCTCTTTATTTAGTGATAATGGTGGCTAGAGGTTCTCGAAGTCCCCAGGAGGGAGTTTCCGGAGATGAAGGCGAAGCGCAACGTTTTTGGAACGTTGCGGAATCGCCTTCCTTACTGACAGAGATGACAGTTAATGCGAACGCTGCTTTCCTTTCTGAGAGGGTCACTGAAGCTCCGGCGGACCACCCTGCTTCCGTTGATCCTTCTCGTGGTGGGTCGTCTTTAATAACTTGCCCGGGAAGGCCTAATGTTCCAAGGGGCATGGAGGAAGAAGAGGAGGAGGAAGAGGAAATATTGATTGCCGAGGGAACCTCTGGGCCGGTTCCTGTTGATAAGTCGGCACACGCCGAGTCTGAAGGAGAAGGATCGGGGGATGATTTAAGCGGCCCGGTTCCTTTAGTTTTAACTGAGGCGGATTTAGACAGAATCCGAATCGGGTATCACATCCCCGAATCGGTTATCACTTATCTCCCCCGTCCGAATGACTTGCTGGATCATCCTCCTGTTGGGGCGGTCGCGATCTACCAAGTCTCGATGCAATGCGGCTTGGGTCTGCCCCTTCAGGCCATTGTCGGGGGAATTTTATCTCGTATTCAGATTGCCCCAGGGCAAATAGTTCCGAATGGGTGGAGGAACTTATTCGGGTGTGCGGTGTTGTGGGCTGAGATGGAACAGTCACCGCTAATAGTTGACGAATTTCTCCACTTATACCAAGTGCGCGTGAACCCGAACTACCCCGGCTTTTATGTCTTCTCTGCTTGGCGGGGCGGAGGCGGCTCCCTAATAACTGACCCTCCCACTTCCAACAAACATTGGAGAGAACGTTGGTTTTGGGCCTGCGGTCGCTGGGAGACGGCTGAGTCCGGGTCCAGCGAGGCTCGTGTTCCTCGGGCGTTCTAGAGAGCAGGTGACTTGGGTCTTCTCTCTTGCCCTTCTTTATTTTTGTAATATTCTGAGTCTGACGGGCTTGTGTCTGGCAGATATTCCGAAGAAGCGGCAAAAGCTCGGCTCCAGTGCTTCAGCTCGGATCAAAGAGTTGAGGACGTTGGATCCGGCAGATAGGTCCTGGAAGGTGCTCTTACAGCCAGAGCGTCTTCATCTCGCAGGTCTAGACTCGGCCGTCACAGGTAATCGAAAATGTATCTTCATGTATCTTCTGAACTTTTCCTGACTTACTTCGTTTATTATTATTATTATTTTTAGATTTGCCCGAAGCTCGACCCTATCTCAGGATTGTTCCCGAATCGGCCCCCTCGGAAATGACTGGAGCTCGTCCTCCTCTTAGGGCGGTTTCGAAGTTAAAGGCTCCTCCGCGATCAGTCCTTCTGTCGGAGCCTCGGCCGCTGAAGAGACAAAGAGTGGTGCTGAAGGAGAAGGAGCCTGCGAGTTCTTCTGCCCCTACTGTCGTCGTAATTTCTGACCCGCAAGAAAGGGTGGAAGTGACGGTGGCCTCAGCCTCGGAACCTCAGGCGGCACCCGACTCGAGACACGTTGCGACGGATGTTCCGAGACAGGAGGAAGAGACTAGGGCTGCGTCTTCCAAAGGGGAAGAAGAGACGAGGACTGCATCCTCCAGAGGGGAGGAAACGAACCAAGAAGGGCCGTCCGTCCTGCAGAAAGTGGTGTCGGGGATGGTTCCCTGGGCCTTAGCCCATGGGAGCGAAAAAGAATTCATCAGTCTCTACAACGCTCCTTCATCGCAAACCATCGGCCATGCAGCAAGGGTGCTTTTTAAACTCGCTCCCTGCTTGATTAAGGCCAGCAAAGAGTTATCTTCGACTCATCGGCTACAGACTCTTCTGTCGGAAGCCGAAGGGCGACGCGAGGATGCCGAAACTCGGGTCGGCGTTCTGATAGGTGAGGCGGCCCTTGCCCGGAAAGCTGCCGAAGACGCAAAAGCAGAGGCGGCTTTCTCCAGGAGAGCCCTTGATGAAGCGCAAGTCGAGGTTACTCGGGTATTGGCTCATCTTTCCAGAGCTGAAGAAGAGAACCGACAAGTTCTCGCAGTCCATGCTTCTTGTGCAGATGACTTGGCTCGGACTAAGCTTGAGGCGGCGGAGCATATTCAGCAGGCCAACAAGAAGACTCGGGAGGCTGAGAAGGCTAGGGACCAAGCCGTCCAAGCTTTTCTTGAGTCAGCGGAGTTCGAGGATGAGAGGGATCGCTTGTTCTAAAGCGGATATCTGGAATGTGTCAAAGACATAAAGAAATCTTTTCCTGACCTTGATCTCTCAGAAATCGAGGGTGGAGGAGCCTCGGAATCCGAGAATCCGGACGTCGCTGCTGAAGTCACTGCTGGGGATGAGGCCGGTACATGCGAGAATGCTTCGGGTACCGTTCCTACCGGAAGACAGTAACCAGGGCCCCTTGTGTGTTTTTTTTTTTTGTCGATGTATTCACATGTTGTACTCGCGTGTGGTTGATGAATGAAAGAAAACGCTTAGTTTTATTCATTTGACTTGGCTTTAATCTTTCTTAGTTCAGAGTCTTTAAACATTGAGTACCGAGCTAAGGATAGTAAATCTTGAGGTGCTCAGCGTTCCAAGGATGAGGCAATGATTGTCCGTTTAGATCTTCTAGCCGATACGTTCCTGGTCGGATGGTGCCCAAGACGATATAGGGTCCTTCCCAATTGGGTCCCAACGTACCCGATCCAAATTTCTTGGTATTGGAAAATACTTTTTGGAGAACCATATCTCCCATTCGAAACCTCCTAATCTTAACTCGGGTATTGTAGAACCGAGCCACTTATCGTTGCCGTGCCTCCGTGCGCAGCCGTGCCACTTCCCTTTGTTCGTCCAGAAGGTCGAGCCCGAGTGTAAGGAGTTCTTCATTTTCTTCCGCATTGAACGAAGTGATTCGAGCCGAAGGTAATCCGATTTCAACGGGAGTGACGGCTTCCGAGCCATACGCGAGTGAAAAGGGAGTTTCTCCTGTGGCGGTTCGAGCTGTAGTTCGGTAAGCCCAAAGAATTTTCGGGAGCTCTTCGGCCCATGCTCCTTTGGCCCGGTCAAGCTTGGTCCGAAGATGTTGCTTGATAATCTTGTTAACCGCCTCAACTTGTTCGTTAGTTTGAGGATGATGAGGTGAAGAATAGACGTTTCTAATTCCGAGGTTGTCGCATATCTCGCGAAAGCTCCTATTATCAAATTACCTTCCATTGTCTGTAATAATGGTACGGGGTACTTCGAATCGGCAGATAATGTTTTTCCATACAAACTCGGTGATCTTCTGCTCGGTTATTTTAGCTAATGGCTCTGCCTCGGCCCACTTCGTGAAGTAATCCACTGCTACCATAGCAAACTTGGTCTGACCTTTTCCCATAGGGAGTGGACTTATGATGTCGACACCCCACTGTGCGAAGGGCCAGGGACCAGTCATCGGCGTCAGTGCCTCGGGGGCTTGTCTCGGATTGCCGCGAACCGTTGACATTTGTCACATTTTTGGACGTGCTTGCGAGCGTCGTGTTGGATAGTGGGCCAGTAATATCCCTGTCGTAGGACCTTGTGGGCGAGAGATCGCCCTCCAGAGTGGTTTCCGCAGATTCCTTCATGGATTTCACGTAATACATAGTTCGCCTCACTGGGTTTGAGGCACCGCAGCAACGGAGCGTAGTAACCTTTCTTATAGAGGGTTCCGTTGAGTATGGTGTAACGGGAGGCTCGGATCTTAACTCGTCGAGCCTCGGCACGATCTTCAGGCAGCTTTCCCTTGTCAAGGTATTGGCGGATTGGATCGATCCAGGATGGTTCCGAGTCGATTGTATTGACGGTCTCGCTAATTGGTTCATTTATACTCGGCTTATCGACGTATTCGACAGGGACGGACCTGGGTATATCATCTTCATCGGCGGAGGCGAGCTTTGCTAATAAATCGGCTTTGCCGTTTTCTGTACGAGGGATCCGAGTGACACGACAGAGTTGAAATCCATTGATAAGTTCTTTCGCTTTCTCCACGTATGCTCTCAATTGGTCTTTCCGTGTCTGGTATACACCGGTAACTTGATTAACAACCAACTGAGAATCGCTGAAAACACTTAGGTGCGTGACTCCCATGCTGGCGGCGAGTCGGAGGCCGAGTAACAACGCTTCATATTCCGCTGTATTGTTCGACGCTTAGAATCCAAGTCGTAAGGCATACTGTATATAGGTATGATCGGGGGTTTCCAGCACAACCCCAGCCCCACTTGCCTTCGAGTTGGAAGAACCGTCGACAAACAGTTTCCAGGGAATAGGGCAGGGTATGGTCGGGGGAGCGGTCGTTGTTGGAACTGCAACATCCTTTGGCATATCGTTGACCGGGAGTTCGGTTGGTGGTGTCCCCTGGGCAATAAAATCAGCTACGGCTTGCCCTTTGATTGCTACCTTCGGTCTGTATTGAATGTCAAACTCGCCCAGTTCGATAGCTCACTTCGTGAGTCGGCCGGAAGCTTCTGGTTTCTGCAATACCTGGCGAAGCGGAAGATCGGTCATCACGATGATGGTATGGGCATGGAAATACGGCCTGAGTCGGCGAGAGGAAGTTATTAAAGCCAAGGCCACTTTTTTCAAGCTTGGGTATCTCGTTTCTGCTGGCAATAACGCTTTGCTGACGTAATAAACCGGCAGTTGCTTTCCTTCGGATTCTCGTATCAAAGCCGAGCTAACCGCTGCCTCGGATACTGCTAGGTAAAGGAGCAGGGACTCCCCTGATTCGGGTTTTGATAAGAGAGGTGGAGAACCGAGATATGATTTTAATTATTGGAATGCCGCTTCACATTCTTCCGTCCAACCCATTGTTTGTCTTCCTTTCAACTGTTTGAAGAAAGGGAGACATTTATCCGTGGCTCTGGACAAGAACCGATTAAGTGTTGCGACTCGTCCAGTCAACCTTTGGATGTCCTTAATGGTTTTAGGGGATTCCATATCAATCAAAGCCTTTATCTTCTCAGGGTTTGCCTCTATTCCTCGCTGACTAACCAAGAAACCGAGGAACTTTCCAGAGCCCACCCCAAAAGCACATTTACTCGGATTCAGCTTCATCCGAAACTTCCGTAGGATGAGAAACATTTCTTCCAAATCATTCACATGATCTGCCGCGTGTATGCTTTTGACGAGCATGTCGTCAATGTATACTTCCACGATTCGGCCTATGAGCCGAGCAAAGATTTTGTTAACTAATCTTTGATAAGTTGCGCCGGCATTCTTCAGACCAAATAGCATCACTCGGTAACAATAAAGGCCTTTGTCGGTGACAAAGGTAGTCTTTGATTTGTCTGTTTAATGCATTACAATTTGATTATACCCTGAATATGCATCCATGAAGCTAAGAAGCTCATGTCCGGCGGTACTATCTACTAGCTGGTCTATCCTTGGGAGCGGAAAGCTATCCTTCGGGCAGGCTTTATTTAAGTCAGTATAGTCAATACAGACTCGCCACTTCCCGTTGGATTTCTTTACAAGCACGACATTCGCGACCCATTCTGGATAGTGTATTTCTTCTATGAAATTAGCCTGGAGGAGTTTGTTGACTTCTTCTTCAATAATGGCGTATCGTTCAGGGCCGAGCGGTCGTCGCTTCTGTCGGATCGGTCGATATGACGGATCGATGTTGAGTCGGTGAGTCATCACAGTGGGGTCGATCTCGGGCATATCTTCATGACACCAGGCAAATACGTCGGCGTACCTACGGAGCAGGGCTATTAGCTTTTCTTTTAAGGGGGACTGTAAAGACAAGCCAATTCGTACCGTCTTGGATCCATCTGTCTCGACCAAGGGGACCGAGATAAGATCTTCGACCGGCTGCCCTCGTTCATGACTCTCGCCCCGAGGGTCCAATGATTCGATCGTTGATATGTTGATCGGACTTTTGTCGGTGGTTCCCTTTACAGCTATCATGTAACAACGCCTCGCATCTTGCTGGTCTCCTCTGACAATTCCTACTCCCGACTCAGTCGGGAATTTCAGTGAAAGATGGTATGTGGATACCACGGCCTGGAGGAGACTCAATGAAGGTCGGCCGAGTATTGCATTGTATACTGAGGATTGATGGACGACCAAGAAATCAACCATCATCGTCGTCTGATGTGGGGCACTACCTGCAGTGAGTGGTAACGAGACAATCCCTTCGGGCAGTACTTGTCCTCCGAAAAAACCGATTAACGGGATCCGAACTGGGCGTAGCATAGATCGTTCGATCCCCATTTTGTCGAATGCCTGAGTAAACAACACGTCTGCAAATGATCCCGTATCGACGAGTATCCGGAACACTTTTCGGTTAGCGATAGTCAGGGTGACAATCAATGCGTCATCGTGGGGGTGATAGATACCTCGGGCATCTTCCTCTGTGAACGAAATGTAATATCTTTCCCTTTTCTTCTCCTTTGGTGGCCGATCTATAATCATAAGCTCGGACTTAGGCTGACTAAGTTTTCTCGCATGGTTCCTTCGAGCAATGTTTGAGTCGCCCCCACCTCGTGGACCGCCGATAATTGTCCGGATTTCTTTCATAGGCTGACTCTCGGTCGGACATCCCTCGGCTACCCCAGCTTTAACCACATGTTCTTTGAGTCGGTCGTCCTTTATGAGTCGTTCGATCTCTTCCTTTAGGTGACGGCAATCACTTGTGTTATGCCCGTGATCACGGTGATAATGGCAGTATTTATCCTTGTCCCGCCGATTAGGATTACTCCTGAGCTTACTGGGCCAGTTGACAAAGCCTTCGCTTTTGATTTCCATCAATACCTGTTCCTGAGTCTTGTTCAGGGGGGTATATGTGGAAAATCTTCGATCTGGTCGTTTGCCTGACCTTCGCTCATCATGCGCTTGATCATCCTTGCGTTTCCTTCCTCCGGCCGAGTTGGCTTCCTTTTTGGCCGACTCTTTGACCAAAGTTTTAGTTTCATGCAGAATTCGCGTTTCTTCGGCGTTTGCATACTTATCCGACCGTGCCATAAATTCTGCCAGAGTATCGGGCGGAGTTTTGTCTAGAGATGCCAGGAATGGCTTATCTCTAACTCCTTGCATGAGCGCATTGAGAACCGTTTCTTCTGAATGTTTTCGAACCTGAAGGGACTCGAAATTGAAACACTTGATATAATCTTTTAATAGCTCTCCCTGCTTTTGAACTATATTGTTCAGATGTGCAGGGGGCTTCAATTTCTTTTTTCCACCGATGAAGTTGGTGAGGAAGGCGTCGCTCAGCTCAACGAATGAGCTGATGGATTTTGGTTTCAACTGTTTGAACCACAGTCGAGCTACATCGGTCAATGTAAGAGAAAAGGCCCGACACATTACTACATCCGAGGCATCGTGGAGCTCCATATAGGTTCTGAAGCATTCGATATGCTTCGTCGGGTCGGTCTTGCCGGTGAAAGGAGTGATTTGAGGTAATCGAAACCTCTCGGGCAACCGAGCCTTCATTACCGAGTTCACAAAGGGGGACGCCTTTGCTTCGGATCTGGTCGAATACATATTCCGGCCATGCTTCATGTCCGCCATCTCTTTCGCCATTTCTTCCCGCACTTCTCTTTTAAAATTTTGAATATCGGCTTTCCAAGGTTCACTGCTCTCTGCCGTGCCTTCCATGGAAGGGCGGATGCGCCTTCTTCGCTCTATCTCGTGTCGAAGATCGGTCGGGGGCAGGGAAGCGTTGGCCGACTGCGCTGGAGATGGTTTTGATTCTCCTTGGGGTTGGCTCGGCCGGAAAGACTGCGGCGCGGAAGGTTGAGGATCAACCGCCGCAGTCAGTACGTGCGCTGTCTCCCCTTGAGGATGCGGGAGTGGCTGCATTTGCTGCTGATACATTCGTTCCAGCATCTGCTTCATCATATTCATATCAGACCGGATTTCTTGAACCTCCTGGTCCAACCGCCCATCGTTGCGACCCCGCTGATTGTTGCTTGTTCTGGCCGCTCCTCGTTGGCGGTTGTTAGGTGGGTTCGGGGCTGGGGGAACGGCCCGCCGGCCCTGTAATCGCAATCTCGTTCAAATCTTTTTGACCGTCCTTCTAGTCATCACCATGGAATTCAATATAGAAATATGAGATGGCTTTTGTGTACGTTACACAGCGCCAAACTGTTGATGCAAAATCTGGTTCGTCCTCTCGGACCTTCGTATACCGCACGGAAAGAGGACAAAGGAGACCCGGGCTAGAGCGGGGACCCTCCGATGCCAAAGTCGAGTATCGTTGGGTCTAAATGTATTGAGGGGTTTTGAGAAAGAATTTTTGCGTACCCCACAAGATGATGGAGGTTCATCTTTTATAGCTGCTGGAGCGTTTAATCGTACGAGGATTCTCCTCCTGATATCGTGTGCGGGATCCTCTCCTGATATCACGGAGATAGGATCGTGCCCATCTCCAGTCTTCATCCGATCCCGTGAGCTTCGGGGTCGGGGATTTTATCCCGAGATATTCGGGTTGAGGCTTTATCTTGCGCTGGCCGATATGATAAGAAGATCGGCCCGATGCATGCCCGGATCGCTGATGTGTCGTCCGAACCGACTTAACTTCTGTCTCGGTTTAGTGAACCATGCCTCGGATCGCTGATGTGTCGTCCGAACCGACTTAACTTCTGTCTCGGTTTAGTGAACCATGCCTCGGATCTGACACATCCTTTGGCGACCCGAGGCATTAAGTCCGAGTCTCCGAACTCTGTATGTTTTGTCCCCAACAGAAATCATATTTCACATGGGTGAAAAGAAGGGTGCCTAATCCCCTACTTTTCGTAATCATGACCCTTATCTAGAATTCATAGCGCATATAAAATAAGGAGTTACTTAAGTTGGGAATTCCACGGTTTTTTAATTTTTAGGTAATTTTACAGATTCTAGTCAACCGTTGATTCTGATACATTTTTTGGCTAGTGACAACTCTATGAAATACTCAGACAAGCCATTTTATAAACCTTATAAAATGTATGCTATAGTCAAGAAAACCAAACTAGCCTGCGAGACTCGGCGTCTAAAGATAAGAGTAAGCTACATGAAGTGTTACGGGCGGCATTTAATAATTTTTTATTACTATACTCAACCCCTCTGCAAGGTTTTTCATGGACGCCTTAGGTATGACTTTTACCGAAAATTTGATTTCGGGCCTAAGGTCTGTGATAGCTGAGCACCCATAATATGCATTTTAGTTTTAGGACAGATCGTATATTTTGTGATTTGATTAGACTCCGTATCCTATTACATTAGAAATCTGAGTAATTTTAATCATATATATCTATTACTCTATCTAATATACTCATCGTTAGACTTAGTATAATCATTAAACGGTTCAAAAAAAATTAAATATCGTGGATGTCAGTGAGTATTCGAGAGGAGAAGAAATCCTCTCGAAGTGTACTAAATGTGCTGGGAAAACCTATGGTAGCATGGCTATACAACACATCACCAAAGTGGGCCGAACGGCAAGTGTACCTAATCCGCTCCCACGTCATCAGCAATAGCTACCACATGACGTGGTGTCTATGATACAATTCAGTCAGACGCGTCTGACCTAATCTTTCGTGTCTTTGCCATTTTATAGCATTTGGAAGCACATGGGGATCTAAACCGACGCTGGTGGATATGCGGGGCGCGGATTGGATATTGAAAAGGTCAGTAGCCGAATCGCTACTGAAGTGACGTCACTGAGTTCCGTGGACCTCACCATGATGCATGTGTTGTATCCATGCCGTCTAACCATTTGGAGATCATTTTCCAGCGTTACAAAGAGAATGATATAGATTTAAATTTCAAGTGGACCCACCACAGAAAACCGTGGGAGCAGTCACACCCACCGTTGAAACATTTATAAAGTCCACCGTGCTGTATTTTTGAGATCCCAACTTATTCATAAGTTAACATGGAAATAGATGAAGTGAAAAAAAAAAAAATATCAGCTTGATTATAAACTACTGTGGCCCTTAAGAAGTTTTGAATGGTGATGTCACTGTCCCCGCTATTTTCTGTGGTGGGATAAGCTTAAACTTTAGATCTATGTCATTATCTTTGTAATGCCATGAAAGGATCTCTAAACGGCAACACATGTAACATAGTGTGGTCTACATTGCTTGGTGACGTCACTTCGGTAGCAATTTGGATACTGAACCTGTCAGTATCCAATCCACGCGTGATATGCGTGTGAGCATTCGGTGGGGACAGTTCACCGACTTGGTGTCGTAGGTTGGGACCAACTGACAAAACACGTGTCAGATTCTCAACCATTGTAATTTGGAAACGGATTAGATATTTACAGGTTGAGTAGGGAGACTTGCTAGTGACGTCATCAAGTGATGTAGACCATCTACCATGTATGTGTTGTATCCATAGCGTACATTCATTTGGAGATATTATTTTAATCCAAAGCTTTAGGAGACCCCACCACAGATAACAACGGAAAGATTGAATCCCACCGTTGAAACCTTCGTAAGGCTACCACGGTGATTTTTTGAAATCCAACCTATTCAAAAGTTAACAAAGACATTAAAGAAGGGAAAACACAAATATCAGCTTTATCAAAAACTTTTGTGGCCTTTGGAAGTTTTTAATGGTGGTGTCACTCTCCCCCCTGTTTTCTGTGGTGGGGTCGATCGGAGCTTTGAATGTGACTCATTCTTTGGATCTTACCCTAAAATGATCTCTCCAGATGGATGGACGGTGTGAATACAAAACGTATATCATGGTGGGGCCCACAGAACTTGGTGACGTCACTTCAGTATAGTCTGGCTACTCAACCTGCAGTTTAGTAAGATCCGGTTTCGGTGATTCCTTATTTTAGGATGCAAATTTCCTGCTAATGCACAAGGATGCTAGGTGGGGCCCAGTGAAATGTATGTGAGAAATCCATTCCGCCCATCCATTTTTCAAGCTCATTTTAGGAAGTGCGGTAAAGAAATGAGAGGATGCAAAACTCGAGTAGGCCACTCGAGAGTAAAAATTGGGGAAATAAATTCCTACCATTGAAACTTTCTTGATCTCCACTTTGATGTTTATATGTTGATGAAATCGCTTATAAGGTCATTCCTAATTGGATGAAGTGAAAACACAAAAAATATAACCTGATACAAAACTTTTATGGCCATAAGAATACTTTAACGGTGATCACTGTATGCCCACTGTTTTCTCTCTTGTGGCCCACTTGAGTATTGGATACAA
This sequence comes from Magnolia sinica, assembly GCF_029962835.1. Classification (NCBI taxonomy): domain Eukaryota; kingdom Viridiplantae; phylum Streptophyta; class Magnoliopsida; order Magnoliales; family Magnoliaceae; genus Magnolia; species Magnolia sinica. Next base: position 10,621,236 of record NC_080581.1, read on the forward strand.
CTCATTTTTTGTTGAACATCCTAAAATGATCTCTCAAAATGGATGAACGGGGTGGATTTCTCACATATATCTCGTTGGGCCCCTTCCAACATCCTTGCCCAGGAACTTGGGCTTCTCTTAGTTTAGGGCATGATTCAAAATATGAAGCAGATTCATTCTTTGGCTCATGCCTTAGAGCTGGAAAAATGGATGGCCATCATAGTTATAATACCCATACATCATGGTGAACCCTATAAGGAGGGATCCACCCACCTAAGCTGCTATCAGTCATTCGACTGATGGACCCAATTCAAGCCCATGCACGTCCAACAAGCTGCCGCGAGAGATGGGCTCAAGATGAATTAGGCCAATAGCCGTACCCAATCTTAGTCCATCGACTGCTGTCAGAGATAGGGTCAAGCAAAGCATGTTTAATAAGAGAACGGATTGGCTACTCCCCATGATGTATGTGTTTCATCCATTCGGTTCATCCATTTTTACGGATCATTTTATGGCTTGATCCCAAAAATGAGAGGTATATAAATCTCAGGGAACCACACCATATGAAAACAATAGTGATTGGATATCCACCATTAAAATCTTCCTAAGGCCCAATGTACTGTTTATTTGACATCCAATATGTTGATTAGGTCATACATGCCTAGATGAAGGAAAAAAACAAAAATTAGCTTGATCCAAAACTTTTATGGCTCCAAAATGTTTTTTAATGGTCGACTCATTCAACAATGTTTCTTGTAATGTGGTCCACTTAAGATTGTGATATACCTCATTTTTAGTCTTATATTGTAAAATTATCTGTAAAAATATATGGACGGCATGGATGAAACACATACATCATGGTATGTCCCACAGAGCACCGCCAATCCGTTTCCGTTTAATAATTATGTGTGGGCAGGTCCTATTTTAACGGTAACCTGATGTCCATTCAAATTTTATTAAATAAAAAAAGATAAAGAAGAAAAGAAAAAAAGAGGAGAATAATTCTACAAAATCAGCAGAGTAATACCGAATCCAACTACACATCTATGGTGGGGACGTGACATAGATGTAAGGCAATGCAAAAGATGTAGCGTAACCCATATTCAGATCCATTTGATGATATTCTTTCGAATATTTGGTTATTAAATTTGGACCGTTAGATATAGTTCATTTGTGACAATCATCTGGATTTCATGGAATCATGAGTTGTTGCGGTGTATGCATTTGGATTTCATGGTATCAGTTGCTGCGGGGCATAGGATGTATGCATGACATGCAAAACTGTCTGAAAGGTATGCTCGATCCGTCGGAACGTGCAGACAACCTAAAAATAGGTCAATTCATTCACCGGGTACCATAGAAAACAGCCTACAACTGCCCATAAACCTCCCAATTCAAGAGGCGGGGCCATGCGGGGTCAACCACCATGGTGATGGGGCGCCCCGAAAATGTTAGCAAATAATCTGTTAGATATACTGAAAATAAAAAAATAAAATAAAAATATGAATCTCGTAGGTGAATTACGTGAAATGCCCATGCCCACGCTTGAGCAGACGTGCGTGTGTTCCAGTGTACAACCCATGCATCTTCATCTTTAAAACATCCAAGTAAGAATACTATACATACATCCACATATAAACTTCAAAAACTTTTCTACTATTTCCGATGTGGGACTAAAAGCACACACCGCACATTTTAATTTGAAAATTTTAAAAACTATTTTGACAGCAAAATCCTAAAATTTTAAAATTTTGAATATCTTCAAAAAAATCACTCCAATCCAATAATTAGGTGAGCCCCACCACTTGAATTCAGATGTTTTTCTGGCGGCTTTACATTCTTTCTATGGTGTGGCCCACTTGATGCTTAGAGCAGCCTCAGTTTAGGCCGTCCGACCATCATCGTGGGGGTACCTATTAGACCACGTTACACCCTGTGGGCCCACAACAACCCAATACCATGGACCATTTCCCATAGTGTGCGGATTAGGTGAGGCAGGGCTAGAGCTAGGCATCGGTCTTGATCGGATCGGATTAGGTTCAACTCGACATGATCCAAAATTCTACAGGCTTGACCCGAATCTAGTCCGATCCGTGCCTGGATCTGGGTTACATGATTAGGACAGATCCGATGCATGGTTTTCGTGACTCGAATAGTGTCCAACTCGGTTAGGAAAACCGAGTCGGATCGGGTTGGGTAGAATTCGGATTTATAAATTTAATTAAATTGTTTCATGTGGTGTGGTCTACTTTAACCTTTAATATACATACTTTTTGTACTCAATGGCTAAAATAATATGTAAAAATTGATGAACGGCTTAGATAAAACATACACATCAAGGTGGGCCCCACATGGGTATGAAAGAACTTCTAATCTAACGTACAGAGCGTTTTTATTGAATCTTTGACGTGCAGTGCACGAAAAATCAAACTACTTGCCTTTCACGCAAGAAGAGCTATACAGGGTGATTTCTTAATCCAAGTGAACAAGGTCTGTAGATCTAATCATAGGGTATGTGTTATATCAAAACCGTTCATCCATTTTCCAAGCTCGTCTTAAGGCTTGAGACGAAAAATAAGACGGATCTAACTATCAAGTGGACCACACGAATGGTTTAACAGTGAAAATCATTCTCTACTGCTATTTGTGGTGTGGGCCACATGATCTTTGGATATTATTTATTTTTTACATAATACTCTATAATTATCTCTAAAAGTATATGAACGGTGTAGATATGATAAATACATCACTGTGGGGCCCATAACTTTGATCTCCTTTGAACCGTCCGTACAGCACGGAGCTCGAGGAGCGCTTGCAGCTTGAGGAGGCCAGACGTATTACAGCTGTACGTTGGAAACGAATTGGCTACTCCCCTGGCCATCGGACGTTCGTGCTCTATGGGCCCCACCATGATGTATGTGTTTCATCTGTGCCCTCCATCTATTTTTATAGATCATTTTAAGTCATTAGAAAAAAAAATAAGGTATATTGAAATCTCAAGTGGACCACATTATAGAAAACAGTGTTGAATGAATTTTGACCATTAAAAACGTTATGTAGGCCATAAAAGTTTTTTATCAAGCTGTGATATTTATTTTTTTCCTTCATCTGGGTCCTCATGACTTGATCAACATATTTTATGGAATTTATATGTTTTATCCACATTGTCCATCCATTTTTAGAAAATTTAAGGTAAAAAATAAAAAAAATATTTTATACTACCCGTTCGCCTATCGGTTCGGGTTTGTTCGGTGCAGTTCGAGTCCCATTGGTTCGGGTATTCGGGTCGAGTCGGTCCGGACAGAGGTCTATCTGGACCCGAGCCGAAAAAAATCAGATCTAGAAACCACAACCTGATCAGGCCTAATCTTGGCTGTCAGTTCTGTTCGGAACGGGCCGGATCGGGTCACAAATGCACACCTCTAGGCAGGGTCGGGTAACGACTTAGTAGGTGAGGCCAAGACCATTGGGCCCACCTTGATGTATGTGTTTTGTATCCACACCATCCATCCGATTTTCCAGATAATTTAGGGCATAGTATCAAAAAAGAGGCGGAACCAAATTCAGGTGGGCTACACGGTAGGGATTGAATTCTCACTATTAAAAACTTCATATGGCCCACAAAAGTTTCGGATCAAGCTGCTATTGATGTTTTTCCTTCATCCAAATCTGTGTGACCTTAACAACCGGTTGGATGACAAATAAAAATGACAGTGGGCCCTAGGAAGTTTTTAACGGTGAGCATTCAACAACCACTGTTTTCCTGTGGTGTGATCTACCTGAGATTTGGATCTGCCTCATTTTTGAAACCATGGCTTAAGATGATCCGGCAAAACATATGAACGGTGTGGACGTACAACTCATACATCGAGGTGGACCCCACGGTTAGGGCCTCACCTAAGCAAAGCCCTTTCCTATAGCACGTGCAAACATGTTCTCACCACTTCAGTGCATCTGACTGGTCCTTCTAGGATTTGAAGATCAAAACCTGCATAGGTTAAATAACCCTGGCCATCTGATCAGCGGGCCTTTAAAATAGCTGCAAACAAAATCCTACCCATTCAATCCACGTAGTTTCATAGATTGGATGACACTGTCCATTCGATCAATGCCCTTTGAAGCGCGCGAAAGTAAAGAAAAGAACTTATGGATATAACATGCCCACTCACAGACACAGTGTTGAAGAACTGGCAACCTCTATGGGCCCCCACCATGATGGGTTCTTGACATCCGTTCCATTCATCATCAGTGCTGCCTCGAGTTCACCTTAGGTGGGCCACACCGTATAGTCATTTGATGTGGCCCACCTGAGTTTTGGAATGGCGTGATCTTTTACTGAGTAAACTTTGTTGGGACACCGTAGATGTATGTTTTCTTATTCACACTATCCATCTGTTTTTTCTTAGATCATTTTAGGGCATGAACGCATTTCCAAAGCTCAAGTGGACCACATGATCACAGGAAACAGTGGGGATAATAACATCCACCGTTGATACCTTCTTAGGGTTCACATCAATGTTCAATCCAAACTATTTTTTGTGGTTTGGTCCACTTGAGACACATACATCACAGTGGGACTCATTATTCAATACGCTATAGTGCACGCATGGACACTGCATCTGATGCAAACGTCAAGGCGGCTCAACAGAAGCTCATCATGAAAGGCACATGGATTAGGGCCGGCTGGAAACGGATTGGCTACTCCCCCTGCCACCAGCCCAGTGGCTAATGGTCGGTGATCTGTGGGCCCCACCATGATGTATGTTTTTCATCCATTCCGTTCATCCATTTTTTCGGATCATTTAAGGGTTTGATACCAAAAATGATAGGGATATATATCGCAGGTGGACCACACCACAGGAACACAATAGTGATTGGATATTCACCATTAAAATCCTCCTAAGGCCACTGTACTGTTTATTTGACATCCAATCTGTTGATTAGGTCATACAGACCCAGATAAAGGGGAAAAATAATGATCAGCTTGATCCAAAACTTTTATTGCCCCAAAAAGTTTTTAATGGTCGATATTCATTCAACACTGTTTCGTATAATGTGGTCCACTTGAGATTGGGATATAACTCATTTTTGGTCTTATACCGTAAAATGATCTATAAAAATAGATGGTCGGCATGGATGAAACACATACATCATGGTGGATCCCACAGAGCACCGACCACCAGCCAATGGGAGTAGCCAATCCGTTTCCGGGCCGGCTGATGTATCACTCTGCCACGTGTACCGAAGAGGTTATCCTGGCATTTTTGTGGTCCTCCGGCTCTATCTTCCGTCCATGCATCTAAACTGTCAGTCTCAGTCCTTTTCTCCGATCACAAGGCCTCTTTGGATTATTTTTCTTTGTGAAAGTGATACACGGTGACTTGCGTGCCTAAAATAAATGCCCGAGAACCTAACACGAATATTTCTACACCAGTTAAAACTCGGGTCCACTCTTCCCACATGGCAGAGTTGTATGGCAATCTAGACCGTCCAAATGGCCGATCCAACCGTGGATGGAGCAAACTTGAAAATCGTTGGGGAATCTTCGAAGCATTTAAATTAAATAAAATAAGAGAGATATAAACACGAATAACAATTGCCACTGATAAGACAAATTTACGTGGAAAAGCTCTTTCGAAAAAAATATTATACCACAAAGCGACAACGAATCAACTACGAAATATGAATTATAAGAGATGAAATATCTTAGCTTGCCTTAATCTCAATTACATCCGCTTATATAGTGTTGTAATTGAATTAGGAAATAAAATACGTGCTTTTGAAAAATTGCGTAATTCTGTCAATACCTGTAGATAGGATCGAAGAATATCTAAAAAACTGTCTAGCGAGTAAAGGGAAAAAAAATCAAAATTTTCTGGATGGGATCAAGAGATATGTCGATGGGATCGACAAACGCTCATGGGGTCGAATGGTATGTCGATTGCATCAACAAACCCATATTTCAAATAGATTGGAGACATCTGACAACAATATCCATCATGACTTCAATCATCGTGATCCCCAGTTCCAAGCTTAATCCTTCATCTCTTATTACTTCCATCGTAGCTCTACCATCGTTGCTTTTCATGCATACTTGATGGCCGATCCAACCATGGATGGAACAAACTTGAAAATCGTTGGGGAATCTTCGAAGCATTTAAATTAAATAAGAGACATAAACACGAATAAGCATTGCAACACATAAGACAAATTTACGTGGAAAAGCTCTTTCAAAAAAAATATTATACCACAAAGCGACAACGAATCAACTACGAAATATGAATTATAAAGATGGAATATCTTAGCTTGCCTTAATCTCGATTACATCCGCTTATATAGTGTTGCAATCGAATTAGGAAATAAAATACGCACTTTTGAAAAATTGGATAATTCTGTCGATAAAATCGACAGCCATCGAAACCTGTAGATAGGATCGAAGAATATCTAAAAAACTGTCTAGCGAGTAAAGGGAAAAAAAATAAATTTCTCGATGGGATTAAGTGATATGTGAATGGGATCGACAAACGCTCATGGGGTCGAATAGTATGTCGATTCTGTCAACAAACCCATATTTCAAATAGATTGGAGACATCTGGCAACAATATCCATCATGGCTTCAATCATCGTAATCCCCAGTTCCAAGCTTAATCCTTCATCTCTAATCACTTCCATTATAGCTCTATCATCGTTGCTTTTCATGCACATTTTGTCTTCATCAAACCTTCGCCAGACCCAAATAATCCAAATTGAATCAGAACTTATATGCAGGAACTACCTTTGTAAGTATGTTCGTCGAATTCACACTCGTATGGATCTTCTCGAGAGTGATACTGCTTTTTTCAAGAACCTATCAGATAAAATGATGATGAACATCAACATGTTTAGTACAAAAATGGTAACATGAGTTCTTTGCCAAATTGATCGTGCTTTCACTATCATAATTAATAGGTACGGCCTCCTGTTAAAAGCCGAGTTTATTTATCATTCCTCTCAACCAAACATATTTCTTAAAAACTTCCATTATCGCCATATATACTCAACTTCGATTGTGGAAAAAGCAACCACAGACTGAAGCTTCGACATCCAACAGATCACTCCAATTGCTAGTAAAAATGAGTAATCAAAAGTTGACCTTCTGTTGTCCATATTTCATGTGCGATCTAAATTGACGTAGCCTACTAATTTTCTCTTTAATTTCTAAAATGTCAAGACATAGTCTTTTGTACCTCGTAAATAATGAAGTAGTCATTTCATTACCTCCCAATGTTACTTGGTATGGTTTGACGTGTATCCAGTCATAACACCCACTGCATGTGAAACATTCAGTCTCATAGAGACGATGACATATATCAAACTGCCAACTACTCTCGAATGAGGCACACAAGATATAACATATTTATCTTTATCTATAATAGGATATTACTATAAAGAAAGCCTAAAATGAGCAGCATGGGGTGTGCTAACTGGCTTAGTCATGTCTATCCTAAACATCACCAATACCTTCTTAAGGTACTCTACCTGAGATAACTATAAGATGCTTATCTTCCTATCTTTGTGTATGTCTATACTAAGAATCTTCTTCGTAGTCCCCAGATTTTTCATTTTAAATAACCTTGATAAATAAATCTTCAATATATTAATCTCAAACATGCTTTGACTGACTATAAGCATGTCATTAACATATAATACTAATAGATCAATGAATCATCCATCACTATATATCTTAAAGTAGGCACAATGATCATATTTATCTTCATAAACCATAAACTCATCATGAAAGTATCAAACTTCTTATATCACTGCCTAGGCGACTGTTTTAAGCCATATAATGACTTACTTAACCTACAAACCTTATTCTCTACCCCCTTGCGCCTCGAACCCCTTTGATTACTTCATGTAGATTTGCTCTTCCAATTCTCTATGTAGAAAAGAAGTCTTTACATCCATTTCTTTCAGCTCCAGATTGTATTAGGCTACCAGTGCCAATACAAATATGATAGATACCTACTTGATAACCGGTGTGAAGATCTCACTGAAGACAATGCATTCTTTCTAAGCATACTCATTCGCAACTAATCTCGACTTGTATCCGTCTTGTTTCTTTTCGTAAATTCACTTGGACTCGATTGCTGTACACCTAATGAGAAGCTCCACTAGCTCCCACATCTCATTCTTGTACAGAAAGTCCATCTTATCTTACATTGCTGCCATCCACTTTCAACATTTAGGTCATTTAATGCTTCCTGAAAGGTAGATGGATCATCCTCATCCATGATGGGGCAAATGCAATGTTCGAGTCATCTTTGTGCGTTGCTGGTAATTTGCGATCTCTAGGTGGATTTCTCTTCATAAGCGGCTACTCTACCTACTCATGTACCTCTTGTCGCGGTTCAGTTGCATCCCGTGTTTCACCCTTATCAATTTCAACATCGATCACTATTGATTTTTCTGGTTCATTGTGTTCTTCCTTACAGAACAAAGAATTCTGATCAAACCTAACATCACAGCTAATCGTGATCTTTCGTATGACCTGGTCATACAATTTATATTCTTTCACACCATTACCATAGCTAACAAAGATACACTTCTTTTCCCTTTAGTCTAGCTTCTCTATCTAAACAGACGGTATATGAAAGTAAGAATCGTCACAATTAAATACTTGCAATCCTAAGTAATCAACTGTATGCTTACTCCATACTTCTTCTGAAAATTTACAACCGATCTACATGAACAGAGACCAATTCACTAAGAAATAAGCCGTGTTAACAACTTTATTTCATAGTTCCTTGCCTAACCTAGTGTTGCTCGATATGCTTCGGGCTTTCTTTAACGGAGTCCGATTCATCCGTTCTGATACACCATTCTGCTCTGGTGTAAGGATGACTATGTCATGCGGTATTACCCCATCATTTTTACAAAATTGGTTAAATTCCTTCGAAGTGAATTCACCTCCATTATCTGTCCTCAAAATTTTAAACTTTCATCATAACTGATTTTTTTTTTTTTTTTTTATAATCGCCTTCCACACTATGAATGTGGTGAAAATATCGGATTTGTATTTCACAAAGTACACCCATACTTTTCTAGAGTAGTTATCTATGAATGATATAAAAAATGATGACCCCCTCTACAAACTACGGGTAGCGGCCCCCATACATTAGAATACACATAATCTAAAATACCCTTACTAACATGCTTTTTAGATTTAAAAGATAAAATTGACTACTTACTATATACAAAGCTCGCATATATCAAAATCAACACTTTTAAATGCAATAATTAAGGAACGATAAGAAAATACCTTCATGCCACACTCAATCATGTCGCTTAGACATGCATACCACAAACGTGCAAATGTAGACTTTGTTACAGATGTTGTAACTCCACCCAATATAGTATGCCTGATAAACATGTAAATCTTACCGCTCCGCTATGCGTTCATCACTTTAAGTGCCCCTTTGAAATATTTAAGACACGATTAAAACTGGTGAATTTACTCCCAATTACCTATAGAGCTCCTATAAAGATCAGATTTTTTCGTAGGTCAAGAACGTGTCTTACGTATGTCGGAATACGTTCCATTCCATTGAACATTCTGATGCACACCGATCCGATTTAAACAATCTTATAAGAAATATCATTGTCTATAAACACCTAGCACCATCACGCTCGTTGTATGTGGTAAACTAATATTAATGTGAGGTCGTGTGGTATGATGCCCCTATATCCAAAATTCACTTATCACTGAGATAACTAGATTTGGATGCAGTTAGAACATTATTAGTGGACACACTTCGATGTTTCATTTGCTTTATCTCCCTTTTGGACTTTAGGATTTCAACAATTTGCTTTATCTCCTTTTTGGACACACTTCGATGTAAATCTTACTGCTCCGCTATGCTTTCATCACTTTAAGTGCCCCTTTGAAATATTTAAGACACGATTAAAACTGGTGAATTTACTCCCAATTACCTAGAGAGCTCCTAGAAAGATCAGATTTTTTCGTAGGTCAAGAACGTGTTTTACATATGTCGGAATATGTTCCATCCCATTAAACATTCTGATGCACACCGATCCGATTTAAACGATCTTATAAGAAATATCATTGTCTATAAACACCTGGCACCATCACGCTCGTTGTATGTGGTAAATTAATATCAATGTGAGGTCGTGTGGTCTGATGCCCCTGTATCCAAAATCTACTTATCACTAAGATAATTAGATTTGAATGCAGTCAGAACATTATTAGTGGACATACTTCGATGTTTCATTTGCTTTATCTCCCTTTTGGACTTTAGGATTCCAACAATTTTTCTTCATATATCATTGTCTTTCACAGTTCCAGCATTTATCTTTCCTTTGCTCTTAGACTTGAATCATGATTGTAAGTTTTCCTTTTCTTACTCTGAATTCCTTCCGCTAGCTACTAATTCATCCATAGAGGAACCTGCGCCGCTGTTCTTCATTCTTAACACCCTTGACTAAAGGGCTGAGATGATCTTCTTTACCAATCTTCACTTTTGCACTCATCAATTTGCAAAGGATTTGATTAAACGCGCTGTTATGATCATTAAGATTCGACCCTTTCGCCATATTCAAATTATAAAATTACTTTTTCATATACAGATGATTTGACAATGATTTCATCATGTACAAACTATTTAACTTCTTTCAAAATCTCGAGGTAGTCTTTTGATCAAGGACATTGTAAATGACATCATCATGTACGAACTATTTTAACTTCTTTCAGAATCCTGAGATGGATGTAAAGACTGCCTTCTTGCACGGAGAATTGAAAGAACAAATTTACATGAAATAATTAGAAAATTTCAAAACAAAATGGATATGAAACTAAGTTTGCAGGTTAAAGAGGTCGTTGTATGGCCTAAAACAGTCGCCTATGTAGTGGTATAAAAAGTTTGATTCTTTCATGGTGAGTCATAGGTTTACGAGGAGTGAATGTGCTCATTGTATCTATTACAAGACACCGAGTGATAGGAAGTTCATTATCCTGGTGTTGTATGTTGATGACATGCAGATTACCGGTCATAGCATGTTTAAGATCGATTTACTTAAGATTCAGTTATCAAGGTCATTAATGATGAAAGATCTGGGGGATGCAAAGAGGGTTCTCGGCATTAATATACACATATATAGGAAAATAAGCAGGCTTTGGTTATCTCAGAAGGAGTACTTTGAGAAAGTATTGATGAAGTATGAGATAGATTGGGCAAAGCCGGTCAGCATTCCCCATATGGCTTATTTTAAGTTTTCTTCTGAATAGTGTCTTAAAACCGACGAAGAAAATGATGATATGTCTCATGTGCCTTATTCGAGTGCAAATGACAGCTTGATATATGCCATTATTTATACGAGATTAGATATTTCATATGCAGTGGGTGTTGTTACAGATATATTTCTGACCGTGGAAGGAAAAACTGGGAAGCAGTAAAATGGTTACTTCGATACATTCGAGGTATGTAGGACTATTTCTTATCTTTTAAGAAAGCAGGGGCCAAGTTAGTAGGCTATGTAGATTCTGATTACACGGGTAGTGTGGACAATAGAAGGTTGACTTCTCTGACTTCTCGTTACTCATTTGTGCTAGCAGGTAGAGTGATCAGTTGGATGTCAAAGCTTTAGTTTATGGTGACACTTTTCACAATTGAACCTGAGTACATGACGATGACGGAAGCGTTCAAGGAAGATTTTTAGTTGAGAGGGACGATAAATCAGTTATGGCTTCAACAGGAGGTCGTGCCAATTAATCGTGACAACGAAAGCATGATTAATTTGGTTAAAATCTTTGTTTATCACTTATGTACTAAACATATTGATGCGCGTCACCATTTTATCTAACAGGTACTTAATGAAAGAGTGACTCTAAAGAAAATTCACATGAGCATATATCCTATTGACATACTCATTAAGATAATTCTTATAGAGAAGTTCAAGTTCTGTGGAACTTCTCTAGGCTTGGTGAGAGCATAAATGAAAGACCAAGTGTGCAAGTGGAGCTATAATGTAAGAGGGAATTAGAGATGAAGACAAGAAGCTATGAAGAATGAAGATTTAAGACATGATGGAGATTGTTGTTGATGTCTTAAATATGAAAACAACAGGTCTATTGATGCCATCGATAAACAGCTCGATGTCATCAAGCAGACTTCGATGACATCGAAAGATGCTCGATGTCATTGAAAAATTTTGAAAAAATTATGTTTTATTGCTAGAAAGTTTGGAGCATTCTTGAATCCATCGAAGGCTTTTAACGCCATCAGCAATCTGTCAATGCCATCGAAGTTCCATTAAAGGTTCCATCGAGTATATTTGCAGAATTGTGTCAGTGCGGGATTTGTTTCCGATTTTGATTGTGATTCTCATAAAGGTTATATATATAAGTGTAATTGGGATTTGGGAGAAATTGAGAGCTTTCTAATTCGTTATAGGGTTTTAAGGGTATAGCTTGGGAAAATTAGAAGCTTGTTCGAATCGGATAATCTCTATCTCTTATAAATTTCTACTTTTATAGTGCACTATTGTCGCTTGGTGCCGTAGTTTTTTCTCATAAGAGTTTTTTCACATTAAGTTCGGAGTGTTTATGATTGAACTTGATTGTGCGGTTGAAATACTTTGCTTGATTCATATTTGTGTACTTCCGCGGTCACCCAACATTCTTGTCAGATGATTTCGATCACGGTTATCCAAAGTAAAAAATGAAAATCCATACATAAATCCTTGAAAATATAGACCTTTGAAATTTTTTATCACAGGTATCTGAAAGTCAATGACGCAGGTTAACTTAGCCAAAATGTTCATCCGTTATGATGGCTTGATGAGTGTGATTTTGTTGATACACTCCATACATAATGCGAACCAAAATTTGGATGGTATCGTTAGAGACGTACATCGGTGCCACATGTGAAGCAGATGAGTCACCATCATCGGATTATCACCTTATAAGAATCATACACATCATTTTTGTAAAGATCCATGCGAGCATGTTAATTAAGAAAATGTGATAAATACAAAAGACGAGCCATTTGCCTTTTATTCAATTAACCCACCTATAATTGGATGGTTACGATGGCTTGATGGGTGTGACTCTAGAGATACACTCCATCCACAATGGGACCCACAACTTGGATGGTATGGATAGGTGTACATCGGTTCCACATGTCAGGAGGATAAGTCACCATCATAGGAGTCCAGCCCTTAACAAAAATCATTTACACAAAATTTTCAACATGTGAGCATATTAAGAATGAGACAAATACCATAAGAAAAGGGTCATTTAATTTTCTTGAATTAATCCACCTGTAATTGGATGCCTAGTTAAGGTGGTTTGATGAGTGTGATTATTGAAATCCACCTGTAATTAATCCACCTATAATAGATATGTTCCATCTACAATAAGACCCATGATTTGGATGGTATGGATAGGTCTACATTGGTGCCATGTGTCATGACGATGAATCGCCATCACAGGAGTCTAGCGCTTATAAGAATTATATCCATCATTTTGTAACAAATCCATGTGACCATATTAAGAAAATGAGATAAATTCCAAGAAAAGGGCCATGTGTTTTTTATTGATCTAATTCACTTATAATTGGATGGTTAAGATGGCTTGATAAGTGTGGTTCTATAGATAATGGGACCCACAATTTGGATGGTATGGATAGATGTACATCGGTGCCACATGCAAGGAGGACATGTGATCATCACAGAAGTCTAGTCCTTACAAGATCATACACATCATTTTTGTAACAAACCCATGTGACCATAGTAAGAAAAAGAGACAAATACCAAACGAAAAAGGACAGTTTGCCTTTTATTGGATTAACACACCTGTAACACAATACCTTGAATGTTTTTTCTTTCATCACATATCAGTCTCTACTTAACATTCACGAGCATGTTACATGCTTTTGATTTCCCATCGTGGATTTCAACTGCCTAACTACAATGTAAACAATGTAAAATAGATAGAGAGAGAGAGAGAGAGAGAGAGAGAGAGAGAGAGAGAGAGAGAGAGTTCTATGGAATTTTTCGTTTGTTCTTTCTTTGAAGCTTCACACTGGCCTAAAACCATGCTTTAATGCAGATTGCCAAACCAAATCGATCTTCTCCACGTCGATGGCGCCAACCTCATGGTGTGTCCACCCCTCTAAAAGGTGGACCACGCCACCCGCATGACACGCATGAACGACGCCTCTTGCCATCGAGTACTATTCAAGTTTCCATAAAAAGTGAAAGAAAAGAAGTTGATTAGTTTGTAACATGAAAGATTTTAGAACAATGTAAGGCATGTAGTAAGGACAGCTTACTTCGCATGATCCGAGCCCTTTGACGTCCTCGGGCAATCTCATCGCTGCAAGCTTCCCATACGTGCAGTCGTTCCTGAAGGAGAAGATAGGTGGGACAACAAATTGATGGAAATGAGTGCCCGGCGGAGCCCACGTCTGTTCTCTCGGTGATAGCCACTTTCCGACGATCCATGTCTAAATTACAATAAAATAAATAAATATCAAAACATAAAAATTTATGCATTCCAAGATGGGATTAGGAAAATTTGCATTTTGAAATGCCTGTAAATTCCTGCTACTTGCATTTAACCAAATCATAACTGAACTAAAATCAATATAATTCTTGATTATAACCTTGCAGTGTTGCGCGGCTTGGTACTTCGTAACATGAACTAGATACTGCTGGTACTCCTGTGGGGCTTCTTTCTGAATCGATTGAAATCTCTCTACTGATAAGGTTAGCATCTGCCATTATTGAAATTTTAGTTAAACAGTAATAAGATTAAATAGTTAAGAACTTTTTTCCTTCATTTCTTCACTAGAAGTGATTGACTGGAAAGTTATACACCATTATTTGATTTTATAGTAATAATTGGACCACCTAACTATAATTGAGCCGCGTAATAACAATTCAAAATGCAAACAATCTATAAATAATCATGAATAGAAAGGGAAAAGGAGAAGATGAGTGATAATTACCATGACTCTAATCTTATATCGACATAGATAGAGGGCAATCGCTCTTCCAAGCTTAGAAGTGGCCCCAGTTAAGAAGACTTCCTTGACGGCATCCTTATCGATCTCGTTGAGGATGACTGCAGCGGTTAAGGTGTTTCCATGGACGACTCGTACTTTAAGATCAGGAAGTTTCTTCACGAAGAGCGTCCCACCTCCATTGAGTGATTCGTTCTGTAACCACATTTGTTCTAATGCAAATTAACACTTAGGATCTCTTACATTCTATTTTAAACTTTAAAAGTTTAAAAATGCATTTCCCAACTAGCATTTTTAAATTTTAAATCAAAATAAAGACATGGGCCCCACATATGGATGTGTGTGGTCCACTGCCTGTGTAAGCCACTGGGCTCGTGGGCACTTATTATTATTATTATTATTTAAAAAGATAAACTGATAATGAAATAGCCATTTATATTTCAGAATATAATCCTGAAAGGCCATTTATCAACAAACGTATGGAGTTGACCAATATGCACGCATGCACATGTGCTAATATGAAACAAGTGCAGGATCTGAACTTTCCATCAGGTTGGAAGTAATGCTTAAATCTTCTGCCTCAAAATCAGGGAGTTTCACTCCTGGGGGCCACACTGCACGAATTAAACTGGCCATCCATTTGTTTTGTATGCCTTGGCCCAGCTAAGGTGTGAAATGGCTTGATTTTTAGGCTGGAGGGTCTAAAACCGTACAAGCCCATCTGATGGAAATATTATCTCACACATGTGGCACGTGTGCCAGCTCCTCTCGCTTGTGGAATTAATAAACCCACCTTCTTTAATGATATTGTCTCATACAATATCATTAAAGAGTTTGTAGAAGTGGATCCCATGGTCCATTAATCTAGACCATTGATCTTTTGTTTCTCATCATGGATGGACCATGCCCAAAGAATCGAGTAATCAGACAAATCTAAACCTTTCAATCATTTGTGTACCTAACATGGTTAATAAGAAGAATACCAACAAATCCATATTCATTGTGTGGCTAGGAATGATTGAATCAAGGGCTTGGATAATCCAACCATGGCTCCCGACATGAACTAACCTCATAAACATGGGTCAGAATCAAAGAGGTTGGTGAGAAGAAGGAAACCTACCTTATTCAATGCAGCCAAGCTAAGGACCTTAACACCCAATCTATCAGCCCTTAGAATTGCTTGTTCAATGTGGTAGTTGATACCATCTGCAGCAAAGGGTAAGAAATACTGCAGAACAAAAAGAACACACAAACATCAATAAGTAGACCTTTTCATGGGCCCACTCCAAATATAAAAATTATATGGTCATTTTGATCAACGGCCCACCTGAAATCCAAATCTGGGAACTGCCCATGTCTGATTCAATCGACCCCTTAATGTGTAGAAGTAAATCAAGAAGGTTTTTGATGTGGCCCACATGATTAGCATCACCAGGAAGGCACCAGGCCACAAAGGCAGCAAGAAGAGGCGAGTAGAGAACGGCACTGAGCTGAATGACCGGAGGACAAACGGCACGTGGAGAGAGGAGAGCACGTCGACGACATGTGCCAGAAAAACGAAGTCCGGCACACGGTCGTTTTGGACTGCACATGTGACAATTGGGGTAGTGTGATTTGAGTGGTCCGCTAAAAAATACCAATTATACAAGTAATGCATACTTAACTTTATGATTAATTTTGTTAAATACTAGTAAGATCTTAGCCTATCATCTGTTATTCAGCAAAGCATTAAAAACCAACGTAGACAGGTTGTGATATTACTTTTTCTGTTATGGTGACTTGTCGGGTACACTCTGTACCCGCTAACAGATACCGGGTTCGCTGCATGAATAGACCTATAATGCCCAGATTCAGAGATGCACTGATGATCAGAACCATTCAAATTCTGCCCACAGTAAAGTTATCTTGTGATCATTCATGGGTTCAAATATGGAATCTTTACTTGTTTTTTCACATGTCCACATTCAATTATATATATCGATGATCATGATCAACCGTTAATCATTGTTTTTGGGTTATGATCACTGTGTGACACCTGCAAGGTGGACGGTTCTGATCATCTGATCCGTCTCCCATGTGGGGCCCACTGGGAACAAAGTCTATGTTGGACAAACTACATTTATATCCGTACACGGATACCTTGAGGTACTTGCTACAAACTGCTGGAGGTTATATGAGTCACATGCACCTGAGCTTATCTTCTTGTGCAACTCCCATGACTTGTCATTGAGTGTGTCTCCCAGCATGTCATAAAGAGGCATGAAGAGGCAGAAATTAGTCCCCATCTCTGTGTGGTGTAGGGTATGGTACCTGCACACGCACCCCAAAAAAAGGAAAAACGTTAAAAGATCTGTTCTGAAGAGATTGAAAAGTGGTTGTAGGGCAGGAAGATTTGACAGTTTAGTAAAGAAGAGGTGAAGATAAGGGGGGAAACGAGAGATTGTGTCCTGGTAGAAATGACCTACAAGATTGCTTGAATTGTGGTGGTTTGTGGGAGGTTTGGTAGTATTTGAAGTTGTACTAATTTAGAGAATGGGGATTTCCGAACTTTTAACTAACCACTCCTAGTTGCATCCTGGCAGTTGGACTGTCCATTTGAGAAATCTACACTGTCCATTAAGGTCCAACACACATTCCATGGGCCACCATGCAAAAATCACGATAATGATATGTTTCTAACCGTCTGATAAATCGAGCATAACACGGGTGGTCAGGATCATTTCTGAAGAAATGGCTCGACCCACAATTTGACCCGTCCATTTGTTGTGGCCTAGCATGGACTGCTTATAGTTCTAAAGAAGCACATTTGTTAGAGATTCCTAACCACCATAGGAAAGATGTCCAACTCGAGGATGGATTGGATCATCCGGTCTGTGTGACCCATCTCAACCATCTCTCTCTCTCTCTCTCTCTCTCTCTCTCTCTCTCTCTCTAAAAATACATATGTGGTCTGTGTGTATGGAATTAATTTACATACGTTGGGGTGTAAATGAGATATTTAAGGAATGGTAGTGACTCAAACAGCCCATGTGGAATAAATTCCACATTGCTATGCCCCATGCTCCTCAAGAAATCGAAGATCAACAGATAGCCGTAGATCAAGACCGCTGATCCGGAACCCACCAAACAAGCCCCCATTATAGGAATCCCTATGACCACACTCAACATAAGGTGCTCCAATAGCGTGGCATTCCCAGCTGCATCAGAATAAATAAATATTACAAAAGAAAAAATGAAGGAAAAAGATGAAATTTAGACATGGGTTTTTAATGATTTGTACCTGTATATGGCTGAGGTACCATAGATGAGTGGTGGAGGTAATGGTAGTTTGTAAATAGATATTCAGTGTGCAAACGCTTGTGTAGCCAATAATACAAAGGCTCTGATACAACCATGTGGAGTACCAGTGCAAAGATACACCCCTTCAAATTCCAAAATGGAAGATTCGTAAGGGATGGGAAGGTGTAACATGCCATGGCTGAGATCATAGCATGAAGAATTAAGAAATTGTCCCTGTCATTTAAAAAGAAATCATTAAAACAGATAAACAAACTTTGATATTATCTTTAATTGAGAGAGAGAGAGAGAGAGAGAGATTACCAATCCCATTCCTTGTCTATTTGCTTGAAATCAACACCTTGTTTGATAACTCTCCTGTTGCGGATAAGGAATAACATGTTGCTATATGAGCTCCAAAGCTGATGAGTGAGTGCCCTAAGGGCGGAGATGATGAGAATGTGTAGACACCAGGTATCCTTTTGCACATCTTCATAAAACCATGAATATAGAACCCTTGCAACGAGTGGACCATATAACATATACTGCTCAAAAACAAATTAAAAAAAAAAAATAAAATCAATCACAGATACAATAAAACCAAACCAAAAGACCCATGAAAGAAAAAATAAAATAAAAATAAGAAATGGGTATTTAAGAAAATGGTATGTAAGACAATATATCCATGCCTTGTAGGCGCCCAAGTTCTCCCAAGGCCATGCTGATAAGGGTGCACCCATATCTTCCCCTACAAACAAGGAATGAAATGTGCTCTTTTTCTTACTCTCCTTCGCTCGTCTTTTCCAACCAATGGTACCTCTCCTTCTATATAAAACTCAAGAAAACCAAGAAAGGTCAGCCACAAAAAGAGATCCCAGTGGTCCAAAACAACACAACCAACTTTATAGAAAAAATCAAAGATCGAGAGATCGAGAGAGAGAGAGAGAGGAATGGAGAAAAGGGGGACTTTGACAAGAAGCTTTCCTAGTGGAGCACAAACACCAGACCTCAAGGAGAATAAACTCTCTCCAAAGCTCTACTTAAAAGCAAGCTACTCAATTCATCCACCGGCCAAAACAGTTGTACCTCCTAATCAATTCCCCTTGGATTTTCCCCCCAGCTATTTCTCTCACTTAAAAAATCTCTAATCACGAGCATGCTCAACGACCTCAAGGGATGCGGATAATATACTGACAGGTTGAGTAGCGAGACTCCCTACTGAAGTGACGTCACAATGTTCTGTGGGACCCATCATGCTGTATGTGTTGTATCCACGCCGTCCATCAATTTGTAGAGATCATTTTAGGCAGGTCCACTATGATGCTTATCTGAGATCCAATGTGTTCATAAGTTAAGACAGATGTGAAAGAAGAGAAAACACAAATTTCAGTTTGATCGAAAACTTTGGTATGCCTTAGAAAATTTTAATGGTGGGCGTCACTCTCTCCACTGTTTTCTGTGGTGGGTCAATTTTAGATTTGGATCTGACTCATTCTTTGGCTCCTGCCCTAAATTAATATCTCCAAATGAATGGACGGTGTGGATACGACACATACATCATGCTGGGACCCACAGAACTTGGTCACGTCACTTCAGTAGGGAGCCTAGCTACTCAACGTCTCAGTAGCTAATCCGCGTCCAACGTCAAGCTACATGAATTTAAAACGCATTCCTACACGCTAGCAGACAGCTGGTTAGATGGAATGTATACCAAAAATCAATGAATGAGAGAGGGAGAGAGAGAGAGGGGCATGGGTGGTTGGAGGGTTACAGATGGACAGAAGGAGAGAGGGAGAGATTTTGTGATATCTTGACCGAACAACGTGGATTTTCTGTTACTACAAGTGGGCCCATGGTTTTTATCCAGATTATCCGCATGTCGGGCCCATCTTTGATGGACCATAATGGAATGTATTCCATGTTGGAAGATCCTGGCCGTCAATCACGGGCATTTGATGATGATTTTTCGGTACGGTCCCCCACGTTGAGGCTTTACCGAACCAACGGTCTTGGTCACCAGATTCTGTGATCTCTTGACCAAAATATATGGATTTTCTGTTAGCACAAGTGGGGCCGATGGTGTTGATCCAGATTATTGGTATGTGGGCCCTAACTTGTATAGACCATGGTGGAATATTTCCCATGTTGGAAGATCCTGGCCTTCAATACGGGCGTTTGTGTAGTCAAATGTAGGTCACTGCTACATTTCTCATATTAACCGTTTAGGTGTAGCGTACAGATTGAAAAGTTGGGATTGTTTTGTTGATGAAAATTTCGGGATATGGGTCCTTCCATATTATTGGAGCTTGACGAAACCAACGGTCTGGATCACTACACCATGGTCGCATCTTGTACAAACTGAAAACCAGAGTATACGGTGCATATCCTCTGGCCAATGTTCCAATCCTTTGGGCTTTGAGATTGGGCCATCAGGACTCAGGATTACCATATGTTTTCTTCGCCGACTATCAAGTGGCGGTGATTCATGCATCGTACACCGTGTCATAAGTGTATGTCATTTGTAGGTCCGTTGTGGTTGGAAGAGACCAATTCCAACTGTCCAACAAACATGAAACCATTGATTACAGAGAAGGTGGCCAGCAGTCCATATATGACGAACCATATCAGACGGTTAAGATCATTCCATCAGTGTGATTATAGGGCTGCACTGCATCCACGATGGAACTCATGATTTAGACGGTCTGGATTGAGAGAAATACATGCGACCCGTACTGTGCAATGGTCACCACAATTTACGAAAATATGGAAAAGGCTAAGATGGTAATTTAGGCAGTGTAGCACGTGAATAAGAACTACATCATGTGATTCGGTCGGACTGACACGGGTTACATGTAGACAGGTTTTTGTTGGAGATAGGGTTTTACCAAATCAGATGGTTAAGATCATTCAATCAGGATGATTTCCAGTATGGGGCCCGTGATCTGTGCAGTTGGGGTTAGGATTGAGGGATGCACCTGCCACCAGTATAGTGGTTGGGTCACCACCATTTAAGAAAAAGGTGAAAACCTTTAGATAGCAGTCTAGGCTATCCAGCCCATGAGAGAAATCGGATTGCGTACTCAGTAAACTCTGTTGGGCCTACCATGAATTTATGTGGTTTATACACTCCGTCCATCCGTTTTTCCAGCTACTTTTAGACGTTGAACCCAAAATTGAAGTATATAAAAATATCAAGTAGATCACACCACGGGAAACAGTGGGAATAATGATTTCCACCGTTGAAACCTTCCTAGGGCTCAAAATGATGTTTATTTGTCATCCAACCTGTTCATAAGATCATACAGACATGGATGAAGGTAAAAAACAAATATCAGCTTGATCCAAAACTTCTGTAGCCCCCAAGAATTTTTCAACCGTTCAATTCAAATTGTTTCCTGTGGTGTGGTCTTGATTTTTGAATATGCTTCATTTTTCGTTTAAGCCCTAAAATTATCTTTTAAAATAGCTGGATCAGAATAGATGGACGGTGTGGATAAAATACATAAATCACAGTGGGCCCACATGGTTTAGTACGCTTAGCGTACTGAGTTACAAAGCAAGCAATCGGCTTCCCCCGTGAGAGGGAAATGTGCCATGTGGGTTCGGCTAGATATGAAATGGGCTCGACCCACTCGTGTTTTCGTTGAGCGATGTGTCGATGGCTTTTTGGGGATTGGATTTTAACGAATCAGATGGTTAAGATCATTCAATTAGTGTGATTTTCGGGCTATACTTCATCCACAATACGGCCCACAATTGTGCGGCCAGGATTGAAAGATGCACGTGACACATGTAAGGTGGATGGTTCATCCTCACCTAAGATAGGTCTAGATCAGTCTATATGATCTAGCCTAGGACAGAGCTATGACATTTGGGTTCGGCCAGGTAGTGAAACGAGCTCGACCAACTAGGGATTTTCTTGAACCAACCGTTGATTACTTTCTGTGGGTGACTGTACTTTATCAGATCAGAAGGTCAGAAGGTCAGATCATCACATCAATGTGATACAGGGCTGTACTCCATCCACAATGGATCCACGATCTATGCGGTTGGGATTGAGGGAGGCATGCAACACATGTATGGTAGATGGGCCACCATCACTTAATGAAAACGTGGAAACAATAAAATAGCAGTCCAGGTTGTCTAGCCCATGAGAGGGGAGTAGGGTCATGTGGCTTCGGCTACATATGATGGGCTCGACCCACTTGGATTTTCGGGCTATGCTCCATCAACAATGCGGCCAGCAAATTATGTGGTCAGGATTGAGAGATGTACGTGAACATGTACAAGTGGATGGACCACCATCATTTATGGAAGAGGTTGAAAACGATAGGATAGCCTTTTGGGTTGTCTAGCCCATTGTTGTATGTTAAAAGTATTTCAAGGAAAATGCAGACAGTGAAACTGAAAAAAATAAAAAATAAAAAATAAAGTTAATACCAAAGTTTGATATTCTAAGGGCAAAATTTTAGTTCACGTTAGATGAAGAGGGGAACTTTAAAAGGTTTATAAGAGATTTCTCTATTAAAAATTTTAAATTAACGTGATATTATATTCAATCCCACACCTTCGGCATGTAAGGTGATGTAGGACGTGGCATATATACATTCCCAACATGGTTGGACAACAAAAAAAAAGCCAAATGAAAGTGAAAGCAGTATATCAAATCTCGGTGCAATCCTGCAAATGTAATTAGCTCTAGGTACGTCTTGTTTGAAAAAAATTCAGTTCGAATAGGAAGGAATTGCCATTTGAAGTGTGAACTATAAATCAATCATAAATTATTTTTTTTTGGGTATCATTACGGAACATATGACCTATCAATTTTTATCGTAATGTACAATCCAGGTCAACCGACCCACATAGTGGGTGGCATTCGTCCGTTTTGCGAGAAAACACATGATTCCAGTTTAAAAATGAAATTTTAGAAAAAAATTACTATCTTTAGTAATTTCAAATTTTGTCATATTTTCTTATTTTTAAAGTTTTAGATTTTTATTTTTTAAGAAATTTATTGTAATTATGATAGGACTCTTCCAGTAAAGTTTATCTCGACTTTTTCTTTTTGACAAATGGCTTTAGATGAGTTTTACTATTTTAGGTATCTTTTATTGGGGTTAGAATTTTTCTATTTTGGATAATTTCGCATTAGATTTTTGTATTTTTTCTATATTACTGGTTGTAATGCCCCATAACTTGACACCTGAGTACGGGACCCTGAATCATCATTTTCATGGACGTTAACTTAAATACAAGCCACACGTGGGGCGGAATTCCCATGTGTTTACGGGTACAATTAGCATTTGACCCCAAATCCATGATAAGAGTCACACACAATAATGCAACGATAAACAAAAGACGGGTATAAATTGAAATTGTGTAGTGGGATTAAGACTATATCATGGCACGCGCAAAGCTTGACGAAGTTAGAGAATTATGGCTAAGTCCTAGAGGGGGGGATTAGGATCAATTAAAATTGTTTGCTCACTTAATATAATTTATCAATTAAACTAATCAAGGCAAATTAACACTAAGACTTTCAAGCTAAAGTGAGTCAAATTACATAGACTACAAAGATATGTTAATTAAGCAATTAGTCTATAGGGTAATAGTAAACTTGTGTTTGCTTTGTAAGTTAAGTGCATAACATACAATTCAATTCAAGCATACATATTTATTTAACTAATAAACTACATAAGCATGAATAGAATTTTGCTCAAATGATAATCGCAGACACTCTCTCTTCAAATAAATAGGTATTCACTATCGGAGGTTTTAAATCAGGTTCACCTATAACTTTTACAAACATATACTCCCATCAGATACCTATACAAGGACTTACTCATGTACTCACCCGTGTCGGTGGCTCCCGCGAGAGACTCTAGTTAGTTTTCTATCGGCTTAATAACAACTGCTAGCAGTCCTAATCTAAGGACCTATGTACACTCTCGCCAAAGGCTCCCATAGAGACCAACACATACGCACCCTTGCCATGTGGACTATGTATACACCCGTGTCGGTGAATTCAGCCTTACATAAGAGCGTAGGTCCTACATAAGAACATATCGAGTTTAGCTCACATACTCTAATTACACTCAATCATACACAAGGAATGAGTGTATGAGAACTCTTATAAATGACAACTTGTTTGTCGAATTGAACCCATTTTGATATGTCATCCTGAGATGCTTCTTTAATGCTCTCTCGTGCATAGATTGACTTCTCAATTGTTCCCATGATCATTGATACTGGTGCCTCAGCTCCTACATATGTTTTCCTTGCATATGATGTGCCAATGAGATGACCAAAGCAATGGAAGATAGTGGAATATCCTATTCCTAATGTGAATGTTATAATCATAAGGGATTCACCTAGAGCGTCTTCTTAGAGGATTTATACAAGTATATACTAGTAAATTTAATGTCTAATCTCTAGAGAAGGGAGAGTTCATCCACATCTTTGTCATGTAGCATGCAATGCTCATTAGAGTAAATAATCACAAGAGGATTGACATGAACCTCTTTGGTATAGAATATAGGGTGAAGAATATGAGTGAGAAATCACTTAGGCTTCTATTGCACCAAAAATCATCAATCAGCCCAAGAACTGAATGCTAATTTTATAGAAATTGTGTTCCAACAGCTATAAAATGACACCATTGATCAGATCGAAGGCCATTCAATGGGATCAAGATGGTTCCTAATGGCATCAAGCAATTTAAAATTCCAATTAAAATTTTGCTGGACAGTTTTAATGTTACTTACTCGATGTCATCGAGTGGGATTTCGATCTTATTGAGTTCAATCATCAGCCTGTTGAGCAGCTTTAACACCTCTTTTAGCCTTACTCATCATGTTTTAATTTGACTCATAAAGCTATGTGATGATCAATCAAGGTTTACCTATAAATATTAGGATCATTTAGTGGCTAATGTTCTTTTGAGTCTAAGGGAAGGGTCACCAAGGTACCTCATTTACCTGTTCTTCTCTTCTTTATGCTCTATGTCCTCTTGTGTCTTCAGTTTTTAGCTTTGAAGAGCTCAAGTTGTAAGACACGTAACCTCATGAGACCTTCCTTGCACTTTATCTTTGGCACTGGCATGTTCCCGATGGACCAAATCGATGAGTTTTGATCATGACCCTATTTTAGTACTGCAACACTCCGAGACTTGTACCCTAGTGGCCGCACGGGCGTTACGATTCCAACACTGAGCGGCACGCCCCATTGCGAACCCTAAATTAGAAGTTGTAGTTTTGGCATAATCTGAGGTGGGTTGCGCAACACGTGCAGGCCTCACTTACATAAATCTCAATGTTATCAAGTTAATAAATTCATTAACTAATCTATCAATCACTCATATCTCTTTCCCTACTAGTCAAACAAGCCCATGCCTTGCTCATACAACACTTGCCCTTACCCATGCTTAGCCATCATTCTTTCCTTTCTTTTTCTCCCCATTTTACCCTTCTATCTTCTTCTTATTCCCTCCTTATCCTAAAAGTTCTATAAAAAAAAAGCTTCCTTATATGATCCCAGGACCGGAACCTGACATATGCGACCTAGGAGCCGAGAATGAGATACTGCGGAGGCTGTTAGCACTAAATTCAACGGCCGGGAATTTTGTGAGCCTGGTTCCTAAGTTTGGGGCGTGACACAAGTGACTATATGATATATGAACTCATGCGATTGATAAATAAGGTGCACAAATTAATGCACTATATATATATATATATATAACCAACCTAAAATCAACACAATCATCATCTAAAAGGTATAAAGTCAAATTCCATAACCAGGGATGTACAACACATTGTCCAAAATCAAGAAAGTGGCCCCTCATGACTAATTAATTGATAGAAGTATGAGAAAGCATGCCCACACTGCTAATCACTTGATAAAATTCTTAATAGAAAAGAGACACTCATAGTATACTAGTCAGCTGATAAAATGCATAAAAGTACAACTCGTCTGATTAAACACTTAGAGGAGCTCTCATGCCTCAGATGTTATCTTCAATCAGACCAATTCTACTCAACAAGAAGTTCACAATAATTTGGCTTATTTAACTATGTTGGTTGTGCAAGTACAATCTTCAACATACAACATTTATAGTGAGCTAACTTACCGGTAAAGTACATTGATGGTACACCCATACTGTTAGGCACCCAATATAATATTCATGGTCTAAATGTATATCTACAACTAAAGAAATCTTAGTCTAATGACAAACTAATATGTACTAAATCCAAATTAGAAATGCATGTCCAGCTGGCATGCGACACCCATAGTGAGCTAATTAGGCGGTAAAGTACATCAGTGGTACACCCATACTGTTAGGCACCTAGTAAAATCTTCATACTCTGGATGTGTATTTCCAACCAACACTATTCCTATTTACAATTGGTAGACTATGTCACGTGAGTCTATCCACAATCGCCCATAATTCATATGGATATCCCCTGTGATCTCATCTCCGAAAATTTAATTTACCAAGAGCATTTTCAACCAGCAGACCTTTCACATAAGGTCTAATCCGAAAGGAAGCTATGGCTAGAAAATTAAACTAAGAGGATAACAAGACTTCTCAAAAGACAAGGTTCGTTAATATGGGGTTCGGTTGTCAGTCCCAGAATACTCTAACAATAATCCATACAAACAATAACCAATTCCGCATAATCAATCCATATGCAACCATTAACTTACACCAATAATTTATAGGATTAGCAGATGACTTCACTCGAACGTGCATAAAATAATAATTCCAACACACACGAGCCATGCACACATAAGTAATTCAAACATATTCTTAATACTACGCAAGTTAGCATGATTCAGTCAACCTACACAAAATTTTATGCTTACAAATGATCTTAATATGCATTATAAAGATTACCATAATTATACATGCATATGATTAGCAGGAACCCAGTTAAAATGTCGATCAAAACTTGAGGGTAGTTCTTCACCTGAATTGTGGATAGGGTTTCTAAGCTATGAACACTACTTTGGAGTGAGTGACTCATGATGACAACAAGTTTTAAGGTTGTCAGCCAAGGAAAATTAGGGAAAACCTAATCCTATATAGCAACATAGCCTGCATTTAGAATCAGAATTAACCCAAATTAGAACTATTATGATAGTCATTCTACTTGATTACTTGAATCAGCTAGTTAGGATGACACAACTCCCAAAAATCAGGCCCTAATCAGATGCTTGGACGCTACTATGCACTTGCACGGCCCACTCATGTTGTTGGGCTACATCTCTAGATAGCCAGAAAGCCTGAAATCAGACATGCACGGGTCTTAGAGTTGGGATTTCGAAGAATCTAAGGAACCGTCGAATAGACAAGGATGGAGGGAGAAAACTTATATGAAAGGGCTAAAAGGCTCACTCCCAAGCTAGGACAATATCTACACATGCTTAAACTTGAAAGCTCCCGCGGTGAAAGAGACTAGGGCAGCCTATAAGCGACATAGAATGATTCAAATTGGAAGTTGACTGACAGGATGAGCTCCAAGCTCACCCTCCCTCTAAGTTAGGAATTGCTAGAATGAGATAAATGAACAAATTAGGGGCTTATATACCCCACAAGGATTGGTTGGATAACTTACTAGCAAGACTTAATATAATAAAAATGCAGCCTGTCAGTCGAATCGATGAGGATACTGGTCGGACCTGAAAGTGCCCTGGTTTGTCAATTAGCCTGAGTGTTGAGTCGAATAGACTACAGAGCCTCATAGGAAGATCAATTCAAGCGTCTGCCTCAACTGGGATGTGTGCAAGCTCACCTCAGGTAAATCTAAGCCCCACATCCCATGTCTCAAAACACCAGGTATATAAAACCCTTAAAACAAATTAGAACATTATATGATTTATAAGTAAAAAAAACTTTTTTAAAAATTAGAAAATCTTTAAGTTTTCTTGCTCTGTCAATTGTATCGATACACATCTTGATATGCTTGTCCTGCACTGTCGATGTCCTTGATGAACGAATCTATTCTATCGGAATGAGGACAAAACTGTCTAGCAACTACATACTTATCTGGACAGAATTATCGATGTATCGATATATATATCGATGTATCGATATTTGAATCTCGAGCCCATCGAAGGTGATTCGATAATATCGATAGGCAGATATTCGGTGCCTACTTAAGAAAATCTCATGTGCGTCGATACATCGAAGTCGTTCTCAATACCATCGAAGTTCAAATCTCGATGATATCGGAAGACTCTCGATGTTATCGGTCATAGGCGCCTAAGTTCTCCAGCAATTATTTCAGGATTATTTATCTGCGATCGAGGGGCACTCGATAGAATCGATATTCAAATATCGATATTATCGGTACAGTTTCGATGGCATCAACAGGGAGAGAAACTGTCTAGTAAGCTTAAACGAAAATCCTTTGGATTTATCGATGCCTCGACACTCTATCGATATCATCGACATTCAAATTCTGATGATCTCGATGGTCCCCGATCATTCTTATAAACCTGAAATATTTCATAGTAAGTCTCTCTCATTTTCAAGTGTCGAGGAATCGATCCTAGTATCGATAATATCGGAGTTCGAAATTCAATGACATCGACGCTTGTATCGATTCCCTCGACCAGCTGGCAAAAGGTTTTAAAAGCGTATGACATTTGAGTTTGGTTCATCGAGCGTCCAGTCGATGCTATGGAGAGTATATGCTCGATGATATCAACCGTGCTGGATGATATCGAACTCTACCATAAATGTGACCGTTTTATATCCGTTGGAACCTTTTTACCTATATAAAGAGAGCTCATCTATTATTACTGGTAGAGAAATAAGAGAGTGCTTTTGAGTGTTTTACCTTAAATCATATACCCAAAGCCCTATCTCTCAAGGGAGTTCATCCTCCAATCCACTCTCATCATTAATATTCAATAGAGTGGATTGGGGAATAAACTTCCACATTCAAGGATCCTCTAGCTACTACCTTAATGACAAATCATTAAGCTGGGATGCCTTGAATGCATAACCGGAATTACTCTATCTTCCGTATAGGAAAATATTTTATAGAGTAGGATTTCGTCTTAACCTTAACCCAACCCATTGCCATATATTGGTACATCATTTGAGTTGCGGTTCAAGGGACCAGAAGACTCTTCATCAATAAAGGAGGAGATCTTCATCAACGAGTTGAATGAGATTTATCCACTTATCTGTAAGTAACTAGAGTCCAGAGGACCCTTTGATAATTCCTCTGTAGGATTGGGTCTAACGTGTTTCTCACCCTTGCAAACACTCGTAGGAGGCCTTCGGCGGGAGTGTACGTGGTGAGTGCGTTGTGTGGACCCTCTGTGGAGAGCATAAGCATCTGGTTAAAGGTAAACTAGTCAAAACCTTGGGTTTGAGGTGAACCATGTGAAACCTTGGGTTTGAGGTGAACCGTGTAAAACCTTGGGTTTGAGGTGAACTGTGTAAAACCTCTGTTAGGGTCTTGTGGAAGATCCTTGGCCAGTGTGCCTAAAAGTGGGTGCAATGTGTGAACCCTTGCTCGTGAAAGCATAAATAGTCAGCCTCAGTGTAGGTTGTAAAGGTTGAAGGTGAACCTGATTTAAAACCTTAAGTTTGAGGTGAACCGCTGTGAAACCTCCTTAGTAAAATCTGGTACACTCAAGGGCTGAGTTCAGTTACCGGGAGTGAAGTAGACAAGTAGTCGAACTTTGATAAAAATGACTGTGTTTGAGATTGCTATTCTTCTGTTTGTGTGATTTACTTTAATATTTTCATATCTGAATATATGAGATCACACCTCACACACATACACAGTCATATCCATCATAAATTAGTTTGCATATTGTTCATTTCTTAAATAGTTTATGATTGGATCCTCTACCGGGCTTGGAAGCCAGTAGAGTTACTTTTGAGTAATCCTGATAAGTATCGTCTGTTAGGATTAGTGTAATAGGATTTTTAATAAATCATAAAAACTTTTAAAAAAGTCCTATTAACCCCCCTTTAGGACATATTGGCATATTCCTACTTCAACTAAAGCGGTCCTCACTGCAATTTCAATAGGTACCAGAGATGGTCTCTCTTTAAGGGCTTCACCGCCTAGAGAGTGATTTTGACTGAAGTTGGGAATATGGCCAATCGGTCTCTAGACCACCAATATTTGATGGTTCAAATTATGCTTATTGGAAGTCTACAATGCACTATTTGGATCATGATGTTTGGACATAGGTGAAACTGGATATGTGCCTCCGAGCGATCAAATTGTTCCTGAAAATGTCACAACTATCTCCAAACCTAAATCCAACAAAATGTGGACTACATTCGAGAAAGAAAAACAAACATCTGAAGCAAAAGCAATGAATGCTATCTACTGTGCTGTGTCCCAAGAAGTATTCATGCGACACATCTAAAGAGGCATGGGGTCTATTGGAAACAACCTATGAGGGACCAAGCACAGTAAAAAGGTCCTAAGTACAACTCTTAAC
Source organism: Magnolia sinica (assembly GCF_029962835.1). Lineage (NCBI taxonomy): Eukaryota > Viridiplantae > Streptophyta > Magnoliopsida > Magnoliales > Magnoliaceae > Magnolia > Magnolia sinica. The sequence goes on from NC_080581.1 coordinate 10,651,988, forward strand.
ATATCAATTTGAACACATCAGAATGGTGGATGATGAGACCTTCATGGAATTTGTTACAAAACTGAATATTATATGGGTGGATTAGGAAAGAAAGTTCTGGTCTAAAAATTTACAGGAAAACTAAAGGATAAGCCATGACAGCTACTTGGGATGACATTGAAGAATCAAACACTAACTTCAGTGATTCAGAAAGTAAGGGAGACTGAAAATCATTGAAAATACTCATGACATCCACATCCATAAACATCCCAGTATTAAATGAGAAAATTGATGAACCGCAAATCAAAAAGTCATTTCTAACTATTGATGAGAAAGAAGAAGAAAAGGATAAGAAGGATAAAATGCAAGATGCTTATAATCAACCTTATAAACATAGCATTCAGATCCTTAAAAAACTTGGAATGAGAGAAAATGAGAATAATTCGCTGTAAGTAGATCTAGTTAAAACACTGGAAATTAATACACGTGATCAACAATATGCAGCCTTACCACTCTAAAAATGACAAGCTGGAAAGAATGAATCTATCCTTAAAATCTGAATCCTTGAAATTGATCAAACAGATTAAACTACTAAAAGAATGAAAAATCATACACTTAAATTTGATGCAGAACAATCTAGAAAATCTATTGAGCTAAACTACAAATTTTGCCAGAGTAGTGACAAATTAGAAAGACTTTTAGGGATGGGAAGACCTAGTAAAGACAAGAGTGGATTGGATATGTAAAAGGCAAACCAAGCTCCAAAAATGCAACACAAACACTTGAGAAATCAGCTGCATCAGGAAGTAGAACTAAGGCCACTCTTATTTGTCATTTTTGTGGAGACTCAGGCCACTACAAATTTGAATGCATTACAACTGGAAGGACTCAAGAAAAATATCAAGAGTCCACCAAGGTACATGGCAGGAGGTAAAGAAAAATCCGTCTCCACCAAGAATGACAAAGAGAATGGATGAGCTATTGAATCAAGTGGCCCAACTGAATAAAAAAAAAAGATCAATCAAGGGAATGTGATTCAGTTACCAAATGTATCCAGACAAACCCATAGTGAAGCAAAAACAGCGTCTTCAAGAAAAACAGTCACAAAAAGGGGTAGTGAAAAATAAAAGAAATTGCCTTGTGACTCACTCATTTTAAAAAACAGGCAATAGTGCTAAAGGGTTTCTCAATAGTGGTTGCTCAAGACATGTAACGGGTGACAAATCTCTTCTTGCAAATTATTCAAATCTTGATGATGGGGTGGTCACATTTGAAGACGGAAGCACCGCTAAGGTAATGGGGTATAAGACTATTGTTAGATTAGAAATGCTAAAAAATGAGAATGCTCTCCTGGTAGAAGTATTGACACACAATCTTTTAAGTATTTCTCAAATATGTGACAACCAGCATGAGATTACATTCGACAAGCTAAAGTGCAAGATCCTGGACTTATCATGGAAACCAGTTATGAAGGGTCTTCGTTCCAGTGATCACTGTTATGTCATAAAAAATGATGATCTATATGCCTAGTAACAATTGAGCGTGGAAAATAAGTCCAAGTCATGGCTTCAGGATCGGGATGGATGTGAGAAATGAAACATTTTTGGCAATTATCATAAGTTTGGATGGTACAGCTGTTTTTTTGTATACTGAAGCTAACATGAAAATATTTAAAGCTATGCATGTATGGAAGATTATCGAAGACTGGAGATAACTTGTCTCATCTTTCCTCTCAATAAATGAATTATTGGATCCAATGAATCATCTGCACAAAATCAATCCCATCGATTAAGGGTATATCGATAGAAGTCGGGCAAGCGTGGCGTTTCGTCTTCCAAAGCATTTTTCTTCTCTTAGTTAGCTATTTTTCCTTCAAAGTTTCAATGTCTAAAGACAAGAGTCTTGCCCTCATACAAAGTGCCTCAACTAGAAACAAGTAAGGTAAGAAAAATGTAACTACCTCATATTCATTTTCAGATCTAGAAATCGTGGCAGAACGAGCTGTTCATAGTAAATGTGTTAAACCCTTTGGGATCATCAATCTCTTGGAACTGATCGGATGGGGCAATATGGTGAATGTTGGAGGGGAATTTCAACATAATCTTGTGCATCAGTTTCTGAACTTAATCTACAATGTTGAAAATAATCCTCGATTCATTTTAGTTGCTGTCAATTAATTGGACTAAGCACATCACTCTCAGACTGATAAGTCGTCTGGTTGGTGTAGAAGTTACTCAATAGAGCTACGATCCCCAGAAATGCAGAGAATGTTCTTCATGTCAAATATCTCAATCCTACATACAAAATTCTTCACAGTATTTTCAGCATAAATGTCTATCCCTGTTTAGTCTCTGGGAACAAGCTGTCTCCATACATTCTAAATGTGCTGTATGATGTTCATCTCGGTATTCACGTCTGCCTACCCACTCTCATTCTTCAACAATTAATTCGGGTGTCTTCAGATGAATCCATCACTACACTTCCATTCCCATGTCTTGTGTTCAAGTTATCATCACAATTTCAGCTGTCTCCTACTAATGATCTTCCACACCCATATGTCTGGTTTAATCATGAAGACATCTGCAACATCGTTGCCAACTCATCTCGTGGGGGAAAAATCGATTCAAGCTCAGACAAAGGTCATCCTGTGCATTTTCCCATCTCTGTTGAGAACATTCAGGCTGTCCCCAAACAAAATACTATTCAGGATTTGCTTGAGAGATAATCCTACATAATGAAGCAGCTAGATGACTGTGAAGCCTGTCTATTGGAGATCAAAACCATGCTGGTAACTCAGCAACATGCTACTCAACAAATTTTCGATGCCTTACCAGCACAGTAAAGGTTTTTGATTGTCTAACATATGACCAATGCATCACATACCTGGAGTCTCTCTGAAATATTAAGTGCATAAAATGTCTTTTTGAATGCTCTTCGCTCATACATATGTGTGTTATGCATTACTAATCTATCAAGTGTGATTTTTTTTTTTTATATCCTCTAAGTAAAGAATATACTTCGGTGTTGGGCCCGTGAAGTTTACTGTTGTCTAGGGCAGTATAAGTATTGGATATTTTCTTAAATATAGTTACTTATAATTCACTAATTTTACTACCATAATTATGTTTTGAGATCTCCTGTTCGTCAAGTTTGTGGTGTGAAAAGCATGTGATGTTTCGATATTATTTTATTTGCTTCTATCACTACTCTATGTAATCTACTATGCATACCTACTTACTGTAAATGATGTCTGATTAATCAACTGTTTAACCATTACCCGTCTATATATGTATGCTTATTGAATGATGTCCTCCCACATGTCTTTAAACTTCAGTAAATATCAACTGTTATATCTTTGTCAATGACTGACAAAAAGGGGGAGAAGAGTTCAAACACCCCGAACGGAAAATTGTATATCTCCTTGAATGGTGCTGCAGGTGTTAGGGGGAGCAGTTGCACTAAGATAAGGGGAGTTTGCAGTTAGAGGGAGCAGATACTAGGTTCTGTACATGGTTTCACTAGAAATTATAAAAATGTGTAAAATATATGTACACACAATTTAGAATGTGTTTGTCTAGATACTGTTCTAGGGTGTTTTGGTATTTTGTCACGTAATTGACAAAGGGGGAGCTTAAAAGTGCCTTAGTTTGTCAATTAGCGTGAGTGTTGAGTCGGACAGACTACAGAGCCTCATAGGAAGATCAATTCAAGTGTCTACCTCAACCGAGATGTGTGCAAGCTCGCCTCAGGTAATCTAAGCCTTACATCTCATGTCCCAAAACACCAGGTATATAAAACCCTTAAAACAAATTAGAACATTATAGGATTTATAAGTAAGAAAACTTTTTCAAAAATCAGAAAATCTTTAAGTTTTCTTGCTCTGTCGATTGTATCGATACACATCTCGATATGCTTAACCTGCGCTGTCGATGTCCTCGATGAACGAATCGATTTTATCGGAATGAGGACAAAACTGTCCATCAACCACATACTTATCTGGATAGAATTATCGACGTATCGATATTATCGATATTTGAATCTCGAGCCCATCAAAGGTGGCTCGATAATATCGATAGGCAGATATCCGGCGCTGCTATTTTTACTTAAGAAAGTCTCATGTGCATCGATATATCGAAGTCCTTCTCAATACCATCAAATTTCAAATCTTGATGATATTGGAAGACTCTCGATGTTATCGGTCATGGGCGCCTAAGTTCTCCAGCAATTATTTCAGGATTATTTATCTGCGATCGAGGGCACACGATAGAATCGATATTCAAATATCGATGATATCGGTACGGTTTTGATGGCATCGAACAGGGACAGAAACTGTCCAGCAAGCTTAAACGAAAATCCTTTGGATATATCGATGCCTCGACACTCTATCAATATCATCGACATTCAAATTCCAATGATCTCAATGGTCCTTCGATCATTCTTATAAACCTCAAATATTTCATAGCAAGTCTCTCTCATTTTCAAGTGTCGAGGAATCGATCATAGTATCGATAATATTGGAGTTTGAAATCCGATGACATCGACACTTGTATCGATTCCCTCGACCAGCTGGCAAAAGGTTTCAAAAGCGTATGACATTTGAGTTTGGTTCATCGAGTGGCCAGTCGATGCTATGGAGAGTATACGTGTAACGCCCTGAAATTCGGGGGTCGAGCATAACTCAACTCCCGAGTTTCAAAATATCACTTATGCAGCATATTGAATGATGGATGTATGTTGTCTGTATGAGTGCATAAAATATGGAATAGATTAAGCCAAACTGCAAACATAATTCAGGGATAAGTGAAAGACGCAAGCGGAAGACTTAAATAAATATATGTGTACATGTGCAAGTCCCTGAAATACGTATACTCTGCCAGGTCATAATTATAAGTGTTGTTTCAAAACATATGTATCAAAATGACATCATCTATTACAATTACAAAGAAAACTCAGAATCCCTGCATATCAGGACATGACTCACATAAACCCGCCTGAGAACTGCATAAAAGAAAATGCGTCCTCATCATCCTCATACTCCGGCTCTGCCTCAGGGGTCGAGTCATCATCTGCAACTAATGGAATTGCATTGGTAAGTTTGGTACCCTAGATTCAAGCAATAGCGTTCATACATGGTGTACATCCACCGGGACAATCGGGTTACTTGACGAACTCGACTAGCACGAGCACACGTTGAGTTGAACGACATACAGTGCGCAAACACTCCTTGTGGCCAAACCTCTGCCGACAACCTAATACGACTCGAGTTCGTCAAACACGTCTTACATGGCGAAAACAACCTCGGCCATGAACTCAAGGATTGTTACCGATTTCCTGGACTATTCCATAGTCCCAAACACATTCAATGATAACAGATATTCATATCACAGTAATGGAACAACAATTCTAATCATACAATATGGAAGCATGTGATGAATATCAACTTAACATAGATTTACACATGAGTAGTACTTGAAGTTAAACAACAAGGAATGTAAATTGCATATAAGAAGTCATACACACCAATAGGATAGTTGAGAATCTCTTCTCAACGCCCATAATAGGTTAATATATTACACACTTAACCATTCAGACATTTCTACAAACACTTAGACTACATAGTCCAACATACATGATGTATGTTGGTGATAACACACATTTGGACAATTCCTTTCGCTAAGGAGTTGACACACATACAACTAGTACAAGTACACGACAATTAATCATGGCAAACACATGTTCATATTTTATACGTATACGATACTTCCTACATATACATAGAATACACAAATCTCAATATATCTCATATATATCAGGAACGTAAAATAAACATCACAGTTGGCATGTGAAATTGCATCCACAACAATAATAAACCATTACCCAACATTGAAAGCCTTGAAAACCATAACCTATACTAATATAGTCCGCACCTTAAACCAGAAAAACACAATAGATCTGATTCAGACGATAAATCTTCGTCAACGGCGACTAGAAAACCTAAGGCAAGAATATAAATGAGCTACATCAACACTTAGACAAGTCTAAGCTTCAAAACAGACTAGGTTTTTATTAACTTATCCAAGAATGAACTTAGAATCGCCGGAATAATGATTCACAAGTGATGGTTTAGGGATACAGAGTAACAGAAAAGAATCTCAAGATGATTCACCAGCTTCTCTCTCAGTTTCTCTCTCTTTTCTTCTCTCTTTCTTAGCTAGGGTTAGAAAATTCGTATAGAATAAAGAGTGAGGGATTTAAGGTCTTTATATAGGCCTAACATTAATGAAAATAGCCCTAGGGCCAAGGTATACTTAGGTTATAACAAAATCAGGCCTATTCCGATCCAACAGAACACTTCTGGTGGTCCTTTCTCCACGTGCGGTCGGACTTAAGCTCACTGACCATGGATCTTGATCAGGCTGAGTTTTCATACCGATCGGATTTACAGATCAGCCGTGGCGGACCACTCTTAATTCAATGGTCACCGAAACTCGATCAGGTCCACCGGCACTAGGACATGTCAGGGCCATCTTCCCTGATCCGAGGGTGAAATTGGGTCAGAATCCAACGGTTAGAAAGCTTAGAATCAGCGCGCAAGCGGCACGACTCAGATTTCATAAATTGTATTTAATTTCTCAGCTTTCTCACACTCTTTACTCCGGACTTAAGCAAATCGACCTAGGACATCATCTGGACTTGATTTTTGAGGTGATGGTCAAGGTCAACAAGATGACCAAAATTGTCTAAGATCGACGCTATCGGACTTTCGACGCGCCGTCCAGGTCTAATACAAAGTTTCCAAGTACTCCCGAGAGCAACTGGATTTAGCGTTGAATCCTAGATTTCAGGGTAACATAGCGTTAACGATTCTACAGGTTTTGAGTCCTGCAGATCAAATTTAAAATGATTGATACAAATTTCACAAGCAATTGAGTTTAACGCTAAATAACCCACACATAACTTATAAGAAAAAATAGAGGTAGTACTCGGGTCTTGGCACGACATTTTCTGGGTCATTACAATCTACCCCCCTTAAAGAAAAATTTCGTCCTCGAAATTCATACCTTCTCATACTCCTCAAGGATCTGAGGGTAGCTCTTTCTGACCTTAGCTTTAGTCTCCCAAGTAGCCTCTTCTTCACTATGATGCGTCCATAGTACTTTCACAAGAGGGATAACCTTGCTACGCAATAACTGCTCCTTCCTGTCTAGAATACGTGTCGGTCGCAGTACATATGTGACATCCTCGCTTAACTGCACCTGCTCCCAACTAATAATATGTGAAGGATCAGGAACTACTTCTTCAGCATAGAAACATGAAATACGTTATGCACGCCCGCAAGTGGTGTGGGTAAAGCAAGGCGGTAGGCTACCACTCCCACTTGATCCAATATTTGAAATGGACTAATAAATCTCGGCGTGAGCTTTCCCTTCTTACCGAACTGCAAAACTCCCTTCATAGGGAAAACCTTAAGAAATACATGGTCTCCAACCTCAAACTCAAGCGGTCGCTGCCTCGTATCAGCATAATTCTTTTGCCTGCTCTGGGCTGTCAGAAGTTGATGTCGAATTATGTCAACTTTCTCTGAAGTCGCCTGTACCAACTCTAGGCCAACCAAACTACGCTCGCCAACTTTTGCCCAGCAATGCGATGCTCTACACAGGCGACCATACAATGCCTCGTAGGGAGCTATGCCGATACTCGCCTGGAAGCTATTGTTATATGCGAGCTTTGCATAAGGAAGACAATCATCCCAACTGTCCTTGAAATCTAAAACACAAACTCGCAACATGTCTTCCAGAACCTGATTCACACGTTCCGTCTGCCCGTCTGTCTGCGGATGAAATGTGGTGCTGAACTTCAATTTCACACCCATCGCTTCCTGGATATGAGTCCAGAAGATAGATGTGAATCGTGTGTCTCTGTCAGACACAATCTCAAAGGGAACTCCGTGTAGACGTACAATCTCCTTGATGTATAATCTAGCCAACTCGTCTACAGAGTTTGTGACTCTGATCGGTAAGAAATGAGCCGACTTCGTCAATCGGTCAACGATCACCTAAATAGAGTCATGTCCCTTCTTCGTTCTCGGCAACCTTGAAATAAAATCCATAGAGATGAAGTCCTACTTCCATTCCACTATGGGCATGGGCTGAAGCAGTCCAGGAGGTCGGCGATGCTCTGCCTTGACCTGCTGGCACGTGATACAACGAGATACAAACTCAGCAATGTGAACCTTCATGTTGTCCCACCAATAGGATCTTCTCATATCTTGATACATCTTCGTGCTACCTGGATGCATCGCAAGCTTAGAATTATGGGCTAACTCGAGAACCTCCCATCTCAAGTCAGGAATGTTTGGGACACATAGCCGACCACGAAATCGTAGGCCCTCATCTGAACCAACACTCCACTCGGAGTCCTCATCTGTACCAACTTGCTCTCTCATCTTCGCCAATAGCTCATCATTTGCCTGAGCTGCAATGATCCCCTCGTCAATGAGGGACTGTACTCGAATGTGTGCGATAACTTCATACGGCTCTTCCACCGTAAGTTTCTGCTCAAAGTCTCGCACAAACTCTATCATGTCCCATTCTGCTATCATTAGCGAAATCACAAACTCTATAGCCTTCTTGCTACTCAACGTGTCTGCCATAAGGTTTGCCTTGCCCGGATGGTAAGAAACATCGAACTTAAAGTCTTTCAATGTTTCTATCCATCGACGTTGCCTCATATTCAAGTCACGCTGCGTGAAAATATACTTAAGGCTCTTGTGGTCGCAAAAGAGCTCGAACTCCTCTCCGTAGAGGTAATGTCTTCAGAGCTTTAATGCGAAAATAATAGCTGCCAACTCCAGGTCGTATGTAGGGTAATTCTCTTCGTGTTTCCTCAACTATCTCGAAGCATATGCAATCACCCTGTCCTTCTGCATAAGGATACAACCCACACCAATGCGAGAGGTGTCAGTATATATCGTATACTTAACCCCTTGCTCTGATAATACTAGCACAGGGGCAGACGTCAACTTGTCCTTCAGCTCCTGAAAAGCTATCTCCACCTTTTCATTCCAAGCAAACTTCAAATCTTTCCGTGTCAACTGAGACAACGGTCTGGCTATCTTCGAGAAGTCTCTTATGAAGCGTCGATAATAGCCTACTAGACCCAGAAAGCTCCTCACCTCAGTAACTGAACCAGGCTGCTTTCAGTCCTGAACTGCAGCTACCTTAGCGAGATCGATAGCTATCCCTTCCTTGGACACCACATGTCCTAGGAACTTGACTTCCTTTTTCCAGAAATCTCATTTCTTAAATTGCGCAAAAAGCTGATTCTTCTTGAGAGTATCCAAAACCGCTCTTAAGTGCTCCTCGTGCTCTTCCCGACTCGTAGAGTATATCAAAATATCATCGATAAAGACAATGACGAATCAGAACAAAAATGGCTGAAACACCCTGTTCATCAGATCTATGAACACGGTTGGTGCGTTCGTAAGACCGAACGACATCACAAGGAACTCATAATGGCCAAAACTAGTCCTGAATGCGGTCTTCTGCACGTCCTCATTCTTGACGCGCAACTGATGATACCCTGACTGCAGATTAACCTTCGAAAAGTACTGTGCCCCCTTCAACTGATCAAATAGATCATCGATCCTGGGCAAGGGATACTTGTTCTTCACAGTCACCTGATTTAACCTGCGATAATCTATACATAATCGCAAGGAACCATCTTTCTTCTTAACAAACAGGACAGGTGTTCCCCAAGGAGACACACTAGGCCGAATAAAACCCAGATTTAACAAGCCATTTATCTGCTTTCTCAATTCCTCCATTTCACTCAGAAGCATATGATGGGTGGGCAAAGAAATGGGTGTCGCACCAGGCATGAGATCGATAGTAAAATCAATCTCGTGCTGAGGGGGTAATCTAGCAATCAACTCAAACACATCTTTAAAATCCCAAACTATCGGTGTGCTTTCACGCGCCGAATTAGCAATACTCTCCAACAGAGCAGTATAATAACCAAAATGGAAAGGGTAACTGACCTGAACAGGAAAAGTAAATGTCTCACCCTCAGGTCCATGGATTGTCACCTGCGTAGCTTCACAATCAATCTCTGCTCGCATCTTCGTGAGCCAATCCATACCCAAAATGACATCATAATGGTATAAAGGTGCGACAAACAGATCAACTAGGATTGATCTGCTCCCTAGATCAATTAAACAACCCATACACCTCTTGGTAATATTAGAGGATGTCCTTGTAGCGGTAGTGAGCGTCACCCCCTTCATAGGAACAGTGCCCAAACTCAGGCGCTTAACTGCCGCATACGATATAATAGAGGTAGTGGACCCTGTATCCACCAACAAAGAAATGGGAATACCTTGGATGTGAGCTGTAACCTTAAAGGATCTCGGTACCAAGTCAGCCCCAGGCGCTTCAGCTGCAAGTGCGTGAACTCGAGCCTGTTGTGGGCGATTCGGTGGTGGAACTAAGGGCTGTTGAGGTGGCCTAAAGCGAGGTGCAGGAGGTCTGAAGGATGAGTGAGTTGGCGCTGAACGAAGGGGTGGAGGAGATATGACCTGCGGCATCGGACGGCTGATCCTCTGCAGTGGAGTAAATCCACTGTCTCGCATTCGCGTAAAGCAATTACGATCTGAATGCCCAATCTTCCCACAATACGGAGAATCTGCCCGCGGCCTCTTGCTGAGAAATGGTGCGCTCGAAAAGTTAGGTCGCGGTCAGGGAACCATAGGTGCTCGCATACAGGATGACCTGTCCCCGTCCTGCTCAGCTCGCAGAAACATGCTCACCAACTCAGCATAAGAAAATATGCTAGCACAACACATTTTTGATCGAATCTCAGGCCTCAACCCCTCAGAAAAATGCCGCATCCTCATCGGTTGATCACCCAAGAGCAATGGAGCATAGCGACCCAGCTCATTAAATCAGTTCTCATACTCAGTCATCGACATCCCTCCCTAACGGAGGCGAAGGAACTCACTCTCCTTCTCGTATCGGTACGTAACCGAAAAATACTTCTCGGGGAAGCGTGCCTCAAACGCCTGCCACGTCTACTCAAAACCTTCCGCAACTGTGCGGAGAACACTGTCCTACCATAAACTGGCCTCCTTCTCAAACATGAAGGAGGTAATCTCGACCTGCTCAGCCTTAGAACAGTGCAGCGACCTCAGCATCTTAGAGATGCGATCAATCCAGTACTCGGCCTCCTCGGGTCTATGAGAACCCGCAAATATGGGAGGTCATAAGCTCTGAAATGCCTCAAATGTGCCGCTAGCACTAGCGTTCCCAAATGGGTGCATAGGTGAAGCAGGTGGAGTCGCCCCCATCGACTGAGCAAAGATGCCAACCATGGAAGACAAAAACTGCTACTGCTGGTGGTGCTTTTGCTGCTAAATCTGCTGCTGCTGCATCAACAGCATTATCTACTCAAACCTATCAGGAGGTGGAGCGGATGAAGATGCATAAGGCGTCGACGCAGATGCACGGTTCGGCTCAGGAACCAAAGGCGTGACTGGTGTAGCCATGGGTGGTATCATAGGAGTCGGCCCAGCAGCGGGGCCAATAGCTGGCTGAGAGTCTAGCCCAGCACCAAAATGAGATGGGCCCGACTATGGATCCATCTGGCTATCGCCTAGGGGAGAAACCCCGGCAAACGACTTGACCAAAGAGAGTCTGGCCGAAGTCTTCGAACCCTTAGGAGGCATACCCTACATTCAACAGAGGATGCAACCTGTGAGATTCAATATCCACATAATCCACCCATACAGCATTTACATCACAATACAAGAAAAAATAACATGCATTTCATTAACAAAATTGTCGCAATATAAGAAGTGCAGCATTACATGGATCACGATAGAGAAAGCATGTGAGCTAAAACATCTACAGCTTCAAACAACAAACAACTTCCAAACTACTACGCCTATACGGCTACACACAAAAATAAAAACACAAATAGAGCAAGGGACGACTACATCAGCAACTACTCGTCAGAATCAGGAGATGGAGGAGGGGCACCCTTATCCTATAGACAACACATGATAGACTTCAGAGTTCGAGACATCTTCTTGAACTTATGCTTCACAAGGCCTCGAAGATCCATGATATCTTGGCGTAGAACAGCCTGACCCTCCTCAAGCCAAGTGATACGGGCATCCCTGGCGGCCTGATCTGCGCCCTGCTCTGGTGCCACAGGAGGAGAACTCTCACTCGTGTCCTGGGCCTCCACCTCTTCTTCATCTGCTCTTCTTCTTCTTCTTCTTCTATTTCTGCTCCACCTTCGCCATAACTCTCTTCCTCATCGCTCTTTGTCTCATCCTCACTTTCTTTAGGTGAGGCTTGTCGTCGACGAGGCCCAATGTCCATCTGATTAAGGGTCATCTCATTAATGTATTGAACAGGTACCGACTTTTCTGCCCCAAGCCTATATCCAAACTCATGTGCAAGCTTACAGATAAGTCGGCCAAATGAGAGCGATTCGGTCCTCCTATTCGAACGAGCGATAAGAACAATCTGACGCAAGATGTAAGTTGGCACACATAGCTTCTCTTCTTGCCCCACCTGATACAGAAAATCTACCATCAGGGGCGTACACTCGCTGCGGTTGCTCCACCTTGGATAAACATTTAATGTGCACATGTGGTGAAGCAAGCGAAAGTCGTCCATCATGTTGGTATCTAAAAGGCTTCTATTTGGCTGCCATTTAACTAGACGACCACACAGGAACCGCGTGCGGCGATCCCTCTCGCGCGCACTGCTCAAATTCTTCTCACTAGCATGAACCTCGCCAAGCAGCACGTTAAGGAGTTGGGATATCAAAGCAACGTTAATCGTGGCCTCCCGATCTCTTCCACAAGGGATCTTGAACTGCAAAGGCTCCAGCGAAGGTTCTCGAATGTGGACATAGAAAGTTCTGACAGTACCCACATTGGCACGGTATTCGCCCTCGAATAGGGGGCACCAACTGGCTCCTCTAGGCGCTCCAATAAGAGAAACTCGCCAAATAGCCGCGAATCTACATGAGCTTCAAAAAGGACCCTACGGCCTTCATACACTCCATGAGATAGCTCCGCCAACAGAGTTCTTCCAATGGGAGCTTGAGGATCAAGGTCCCGCTTCGTCTGAAACTCTCGGGTGGCGGTCGTGCTCGCGATGGCACCTCTCGGCCTCTATACACGGATTGGGCGGCAAGGCCCGGCTTCATCAACGGTCGCTCTCTTCTTCCCCATGAAAGAGAGAATGGTGGATATGAAAAATATGGCCGTAACAAACTCAAATAGGGACATAGAAAATGAGAGAAAAGAGGGAAATGGGAAGAATGGTGAGGCTCCCATGAATTTGAGACCCAAAGGAAAGATTCGGGTGCTCAAATGGAAAGGAAAGAGAGAGAGAAAAAAGCAATGAAGATGGGTTTTAAGATGGGTAGGATGGGTGTGCATGAAAATGGAAGAAGGAGTTTGGGGAGGGGTTTTGTGGGGTTTTGAGAGAAATTTCAAGAAAAGAAAAGCTTGAAGGGTGAGTTTGTGAAGGAAGTAGGGTTTAGAAAAACTTAAAATCGTGCAACCCTGGACAAGTGGGCCACACTAGACCCCACATGGGTCGGCCCGAGCAGGCCCGGCCCTCTGGGCGGCGAGGGCTCGTTGAACCGGCGAGGTCATCGCTGGTCTCTGGACATTCCGGCGATGACTCGCCATTTGGGCTAGGTCCTCCTGGTCTCTAAGCTGAAAAATGATGTGGGTCCCCCTGGAATCGCCCCGATCGGGCCCTTAGTCCAATTCGACGCATATCGGGCCACTAGGAATAAAATCTGATACAGATTCGGGTTTATAGAAATTTTAAGGGCTGGGATGGGATGATACACCATCTAAACTCGTCAATGGACGGTCTAGAAGAGATTTTGGGTGACTGTGTGTGATCAAGAGTGCGCACAGACTCAATCTCGGCGATTGTTTTCAGTAAACTTTCACCAATAGGAGCAACGGGAAAACATACACAAATTCTAAGATAAGCTTGCACCCTCTTACAGTAAGGTGGTGACAACGTGCAGTGTGTGACCATAACCCAGGTCCGGTTTAATTCAAATCATGCTTTGATACCAACTTGTAACGACCTGAAATTCAGGGGTCGAGCATAACTCAGCTCCCGAGTTTCAAAACATCACTTATGCAACATATTGAATGATAGATGCATGTTGTCTGCATGAGTGCATAAAACATAGAATAGATTAAGCCAAACTGCAAATATAATTTAGGGATAAGTGAAAGACGCAAGTGGAAGACTTAAAGAAATATATGTGTACATGTGCAAGTCCCTGAAATACGTATACTCTGCCAGGTCATAATTACAAGTGTTGTTTCAAAACATATGTATCAAAATGACATCATCTATTACAATTATAAAGAAAACTCAGAATCCCTGCATATCAGGACACGACTCACATGAACCCGCCTGAGAACTGCATCAAAGAAAACGCGTCCTCATCATCCTCATACTCCGGATCTACCTCAGGGGTCGCGTCATCATCTGCAACTAAGACAGAGGCTAGTTGGTGTTGAAACACTGTCCCAGAATGTGGGAGTGAGTGATCAACTCGGTGAAACTATACAGTAAAAGTTAACATGTTATTAAAACAATCAAGCAGTAATTATAAGGCAGTACAATCAAACACGTCCTAAATACTCTTGTTAATGCAAGAATGTATGTAGGAATGATGTATGCCCTCGCCTGCACTCCCTCAGCGTCTTTATCTTACGATACGCATGACAACCTCCTGCAGTGCCAACAACTCCAACGCACATGCAATGCGGTGCATGAACATGATTACCAAGTTGTTATTAGTCCTTTTCATACAGCAGGATTGGGAAGCTAAGGTACCTTCCTCATATCACTTTCTAAATAGTGATCCATTCTAGGGTCTTCAGTCCTAGACAATCTCATACGATCATATGATTTTAGGTCACTGCAAAGGGCTCGTCACTAATCAATACATGCCTATCATACCTTAGTTATTACCCTAAGGCTCGTCGCCTCAATGCAATAGCAAGGTATGCTCAAGGTCACTACGAAGGGCTCGTCACCAATCAATGTAGGCCGACAGCACGAATATAGTGTCCCATACCACCATAATCGGCTCACGAGTCTGGTGTGCTCACTGGTTACTACGGGAAGGGTCGTCACCCCAACGTAGGCCGACAGCTCGACCACGGTGTTCCATACCACCATGTCCGGCTAATGAGTCTTAGCGGATCAAGGTACAATGGTTAACGAAATTGCATTAGTAAGTTTGGTACCCTAGATTCAAGCAATAGCGTTCATACATGGTGTACATCCACCGGGACAATCGGGTTACTTGACGAACTCGACTTGCACGAGCGCATGTTGAGTTGAACGACATAGAGTGCACAAATACTCCGTGTGGCCAAACCACTGTCGACAACCCTAATACGACTCGGGTTCGTCAAACACGTCTTACGTGGCGAAAACAACCTCGGCTACGAACTCAAGGATTGTTACCGATTTTCTGGACTATTCCATAGTCCCAAACACATTCAATGATAACAGATATTTATATCACAGTAATGGAACAACAATTCTAATCATAGAATATGGAAGCATGTAATGACTATCAACTTAACATAGATTTACACATGAGTAGTACTTGAAGTTAAATAACAAGGAATGTAAATTGCATATAGGAAGTCATACACACCAATAGGATAGTTGAGAATCTCTTCTCAACGCCCATAATAGGTTAATATATTACACACTTAACCATTCAGACATTTCTACAAACACTTAGACTACATAGTCCAACATACATGATGTATGTTGGTGATAACACACATTTGGACAATTCCTTTCGCCAAGAGTTGACACACATACAACTAGTACAAGTACACGACAATTAATCATGGCAAACACATGTTCATATTTTATACGTATACGATACTTCCTACATATACATAGAATACACAAATCTCAATATATCTCATATATATCAGGAACGCAAAATAAACATCACAGTTGGCATGTGAAATTGCATCCACAACAATAATAAACTATTACCCAACATTGAAAGCCTTGAAAACCATAACCTATACGAATATAGTCCGCACCTTAAACCAGAAAAGCACAATAGATCTGATTCAGACGATAAGTCTTCGTCAACGGCGATTAGAAAACTTAAAGCAAGAATAGAAATGAGCTACATCAACACTTAGACAAGTCTAAGCTTCAAAACAGACTAGGGTTTGATTAACTTACCCAAGAATGAACTTAGAATCGCCGGAATAGCGATTCACAAGTAATGGTTTAGGGATGCAGAGTAACAGAAAAGAATCTCAAGATGATTCACCAGCTTCTCTCTCACTTTCTCTCTCTTTTCTTCTCTCTTTCTTAGCTAGGGTTAGAAAAATCGTATGGAATAGACAGTGAGGGATTTAAGGTCTTTATATCGGCCTAACATTGATGAAAATAGCCCCAGGGCCAAGGTATACTTAGGTTATAACCAAATCAGGCCTATTCCGATCCAACGAAACACTTCTGGTGGTCCTTTCTCCACGTGCAGTCGGACTTAAGCTCACTGACCATGGATCCTGGTCAAGCTGAGTTTTCGTACCGATTGAATTTACAGATCAACCGTGGCGGACCACTCTCAATTCAACGGTCACCGAAACTCGATCAGGTCCACCGGCACTAGGACATGTCAGGGTCATCTTCCCTGATCCGAGGGTGAAATTGGATCAGAATCTAATGGTCAGAAAGCTTAGAATCGGCGCACAAGCGACACGACTCAGATTTCATAAATTGTATTTAATTTCTCAGCTTTCTCACACTCTTTACTCCGGACTCAAGCAAATCAACCCAGGACATCATCTGAAATTGATTTTTGAGGTGATGGTCAAGCCTAACAAGATGACAAAAATTGTCTAAGATCGACGCTATCGGACTTTCGACGCACGGTCCAGGTCCGATACAAAGTTTCCAAGTACTCCCGAGAGTAACTGGATTTAGCGTTGAATCCTAGATTTCAGGGTAACATAGCGTTAACGATTCTACAAGTTTTGAGTCCTGTAGATCAAATTTAAAGTGATTGATACAAATTTCACAAGCAATTGAGTTTAACGCTAAATAACCCACACATAACTTATAAGGAAAAATAGAGGTAGTACTCGGGTCTTGGCACGAAATTTTTGGGTCATTATAATACGCTCGATGATATCGACCCTACTCGATGATATCGAACTCTGTCATAAATGTGACCGTTTTATATTCGTTGGAACCTTTTTGCCTATATAAAGAGAGTTTGTCTATTGTTGCTGGTAGAGAAAGAAGAGAGTGCTTTTGAGTGTTTAGCTTAGATCATATACCCAAAGCCCTTTCTCTCAAGGGAGTTCATCCTCCAATCCACCTTTATCATTGATATTCAATAGAGTGGATTGGGGAATGAACTTCCACATTAAAGGATCCTCTAGCTACTACCTTAATGGCAAATCATTAAGCTGGGATGCCTTGAATGCAAAACCAGAATCACTATCTTCCGTATAGAAAAATATTTTATAGAGTAGGATTTCGTCTTAACCTTGACTCAACCCATTGCCATATATTGGTACATCATTTGAGTTGCGGTTTAAGGGAGCAGAAGACTCTTCATCAACAAAGGAGGAGATCTTCATCAACGAGTTGAATGGGACTCATCCACTTATCTGTAAGTAACTAGAGTCCAGAGGACCATTTGATAATTCCTCTGTAAGATTGGGTCTAAGGTGTTTCTCACCCTTGCAAGCCCTCATAGGAGGCCTCTAGCGGGAGTGTATGTGGTGGTGCATTATGTGGACCCTTACTCTGTGGAGAGCATAAACATCTAGTTAAAGGTGAACCAGTCAAAACCTCTGTTAGGGTCTTGTGGAAGATCTTTGGCCAGTGTACCTAAAAGTGGGTGCAATTTGTGGACCCTTACTCGTGAGAGCATAAACATTTAGCCTCAATGTAGGTTGTAAAGGTTGAAGGTGAACCCGATTTAAAACCTTAGGTTTGAGGTGAACCGCTGTGAAACCTCCTTAGTAAAATCTGGTACACTCAAGGGCTGAGTGCGATTACCGGAGTGAAGTAGACAAGTAGTCAAACCACTATAAAAATGACTGTGTTTAATATTTTCATATCAGAATATCTGAGATCACACCTCACACACATACACAGTCATATCCATCATAAATTAGTTTGCATATTGTTCATTTCTTAAATAGTTTGTGATTGGATCCTCTACTGGGCTTGGAAGTCAATAGAGTTACTTTTGAGTAATCCTGATAAGTATTGTCTGTTAGGATTAATGTAATAGGATTTTTAATAAATCATAAAAACTTTTTAAAAAAAGTCCTATTCATCCCCCTCTAGGACATATTGGCATATTCCCACTTCAACTAAAGAAGTCCTCACTGCAATTTCAGGACCAACAGGAACCGATAAGACTACTGGTCAAACCGACCGAACATGGGTTTTCAGGTTTCCTAGACTGCACAGGTTGATCAAACCAGTAAGTCAATTGGCCAAACCAACTGAGCCTAGATTCCACTCCCTATGGCGCCCTTCACTATACTAGTACTTGAGAAATAGTTTAATTGGATTTATAAAGTTGACTTAAAGTTTAAGTGCCAGGTTTCGGCATGAACTCCCACACGCAAGTGTCTATGGAACATGATAGATATGCTCTGAGGGCTATGTAGGAATCTAAGGTTTGGTTAGAGTGGTTTCAAGTACATTCAGGCTAGCTGCTTTTTAGGTCCTAAAAGTTAGGGATATGATAGTCCAAGTCCCACTGTCGATACCGAGAAGTTAGGTTAGTCGACTCGCAATGTGACATGCTCACATGTGCATATTGGAGTTTAAGGTTTCAGGGTCTGGGCTCACTCATGGTTTCCAAGGTCAATCGTACTCAAGGTTGCTAAAAGTCAATGTCTATCTAATATGCTAAGTTTCTAACCTAAACACATGCAAATGCATGTGTGAGCACACAATAAATTAGAAAATTCTATTAGTGATAGACGAGGATATCTAATACTCAAGTATTAGAAGACGGGGCGCCACATCGGTGTAATTGAAAAATCATACACATTAGACATTATTCAATAAAACATTTGACTTTTTTCCTCTTATTATTTCTTGTGGAGTTAAGATTTTGACTACTTGAGAAAGACATTGATCCTTTTCATTATCTCCTCACATTCTTTCCTGCATTAAAAAAAAACTAGCCTTAGTTTTATCAAAATTTGTTTTTGCTAACTTTTTAATTAAATCACTTTTTATATCCATTAGATGTGGCTCAAATACTAAGAATGTTTCCATTGCAAAGAGAAATGTTTCTTTATCAATTGTTCTAATTGTTGAGGATAAAATCTGGATCACCTTCTACTCAATGCGATGAACTTCCAACAAACCCTGATCTTGCATAAGGGGTGAGCAAAGGAGACCCTGGCTAAGCCAGGGGACCCTCCAATGCCTAAGTCAGGTCAAGGGAATCTGGGTCTAAGTTAAATGTCGAGAGAGGGTGTGAAATGTTGTATACCTGTATCAATGGGGCCCTCTCATATTTATACCTGCATATTGGGTGATCTACATCCGTTAATCTCGACACGATTCACTCAATCAGTTGGATACTGTGATCGTGGAGATTTTGACCGCAATCCAGGGATTATGTAGTGTATTGTGTCTTAGAGGAGCGTGTTTGCAGGCGAGATATCTTGTCATGTCTACATAAGGAAGTTTCCCAGTTCAGTGTCTAGAATGCACACATATGACTTCGGCCTTGGATCTGGGTCTGGAACTAAGATACTCCCGACCCCAAGCCTCGGACCTTGACTATCATGCAGATATAACAAGACGGCTAGAAGCTGAGGCAGGCTTCGGCTCGTACCGAAGGTGGACTCGACCTCACTTGTCCGCTAGTCATACACCTCTAAGGTCGCTTCTCCGAGCTCTGAGGTAGATAGCGGATTTAATTCATTGAGTTGGATTTCCTCATGATAGAAGCCCCCTACTCTTTTAGTCTGAGTTCAGACTTAAAGAGTAAATGCTTAGGGAAACGAGACGACACCCTCATATCTCTATTGTCGATTGGGATGATCGGGGCATAATTAATGCGATTTGCCCCTCTCTGATCTCGCGTGTGGCGTAACAGCTGCGTCTCTTTAGTTTCTGTCCTCTCAGTATAGGACACGTGGTGACGGTTACTTTTTGCAGACGGCGGGGCGAAAGGAACGACGCCACATTGTTCACACCCCAAGTGCAGGGTTGTGATGTAGTAATAAACTCGGTAAGACCGAGGTCGAATCCACAGGGACTGATACCTGTACGTTATCTGAAACCAAGTAGAACTAGAACTAGACTAAGATGTGATCTAACCAAATAGAATTTTAAGGAATAATTGTGGAATAATTATGTAAAACTTTAAGGAATTCAGAGGAAGGGAAACTAGGGATTCAGAGGATCCACTTGTAGAGATCAGGGAGATCTTATGCCTGCATTAAGATTTATGAAAATCAAACTGAACCTACTTGATTTGATTTTTAAGAGATGAAAAGTATATGAATTAGAATGGATTCCATCATCTAACCATGCCCAGGAGACAAAGCAAACAACATGATTAAACTAATTACCAACTAATCAACAATGTATGAAGATCAGGAAGGGTACTGTCATCCTACCATGCCCATGGGACAATGATGAACAACAGGGGTTCCTGACTTCATAAACATAAAAGGGAAAAAGAAATACTCAAAGCCATTGCAAACCCATTGTAATTTCAGTCACAACAGACCATAAAAGACTAAGAAAAATATTCCCTTAAAAATTAACTATATTAAATTCAGTTTATGAATTAAAGGCACACATTAAAATCTCCCATCTCACTACAGGCTTCACCTCTTAGCCCTAGCTAAGAGGTTTAGCCACCCATGATATGGGCTATTTTCCAAAAAAGAAGAAGAAGAAGAAGAAGAAGAAAAGGAAGAAAGAGAACCGAGCCTTGTCCAGCTTCTGTCCACGTTCCAGCCCAAACCCAAGCCAGCCGTACGTCCTTCTCTGTTTCTCTTTTTCTTCCACGCTGCCAGCAGCCAAACCAAGCACAAAACCGGCACCAAGCTCCTGTCCCAAGCTAACGTCCAGCAGCCACGCCCCTACTCTTTCTCCCTCCCTTCCGTTTTCTCTTTTTGCTGCCAGTCCCACGGTCCAGCAACCAACTTCTCTCCTCGTTTAAAAAAACAAGACCGAGCCCTCCTGCTCCAGCGCTCAGCAGCAGCCAAGGTGCCTCCACGGCTGCCCTTCCTCTCCCTGTTTCTGATCCTCCCTTTTTTACACTTTCTCTCTCTCCTTTTTTTTATAGCACCCTCGTCAGCACCCAATTTCCGACCTCCATGCGGAAGTTTTTCGCATCAGAGACTGTGTTGGAGTCGGAATAGAAGAGCTTTCGCAGCAACTGAGTTCGTCTGCGCAGTAAAAACGCGAAACGACTTGCGTTTGGAGTGTCTTTGCGGCGTGATATCGACCTACCTGACAATTCTGACATCTTGGCTAGGGTATTGGACTCCCTGTGGACACATTGGACGGTCTGGATCACTCAAAGTGTTAATGATCGTGACACACTACCTCCCGCAAATCCCGAATTCCCCGAACGTGCGTAAGGCGTACGCAGAGGCGCTGACGTGTTCGGTGGGCCCCACAAAGGTATTTTCAGAGAAATCTACCCCGTCCATTGGATTCAGGACGAAATTTCGGTCAAGAATGGGTAGTTTTGAACGTCCATTGATGCGGAATCAGAGAAGAAATCACCCAAACATCAATTTGAACGTTGCAGGGCAGTCCACTTATGGCCTCTGTATCGTGCATGTGTGCTTGCATGGGTCCAAAAGTTTAGCATGAGTTTGAAGAAATCATGGCCCTCTACAAGATGGACGGCTTGGATCATTCACTAGGACTATGTGTGGGGCCCACTGGCGTCCGCAAAACGGACAGCGTCCATTCGTCTCGCCGCGTGAAACGGAGTTCCATTTTTTTGGGAAGAAGATGCAGGTCAGCGCTGCTGACCCGCTTTAACTTGTTTGGTACGGCTCGGGTACGTGTGTACCTCATATACACACGTTGTATATACGGGGCCCATTGTGATGTTCTATCAAAATCCAAACCATCCATTTGTTTCCTCATCTCATTTAAACCGCTGAGACCAAAGTTGAGACAGTTCCAGATATCAGGTGGGCCCAGAATCAATGGTTTATGGGCTGATTTGTCAGTTGGGGCACTTCCATAGTGATCCGATGGCTGGAATTTGATATGTACGGCTAATTTATGGCCCTCAGGCCACGTATGAAGTTTCGAACTGATCAGATGGTGGGAACCCTATGATCTTGCATTCTGGACACTTTTCAGGCCACTTGAGCTTCAATTTCTCGATTTTCTTGGATCCCTGGCGTGCAAATCAGTCGATCTTGGTCTCCTGGTGTCCATCCCATGCTTTGGTGTCATCAGAGCGTTAAATCAATGCTTTAAGCATCCTTTTTCAGTCCATGCTCGTAAATACACTCTGCATCACAAACATGATTAAATCAGGCCGTTAAACAATACTATGTTTGTAAATCCAGGTAAAAACTGGGTCTGATATGCAATATTTGACCCTCAACACACATGTGCCAGAGGATTGGAGAAACGCCCGCATCATTAAATGCTAGGAGGATTCTCACTTGAAGCATGGGATCGGACGTATCGTACTATCCCATGTGTCTCATGGCACTGATGCTGAGTCGTATCAGCCCTCGGTATGGTCGCTAGTAATGATGGTGCTGAGCGATGAGATAACTATATAAACCCATCTTCCCCTCGCTCTCATACTTCTCGCATTTCATCTTTCTATGTTTCTCTATTCCGAATCACTCTGCTGGAAATCTCCTTCGCCAGAAATCGCCTTTTGTTGGAAAACGCCTTTCGCCAGAAATCGCCTTTCACCAAAAATCGTCTTTCGCCGGAAAACACACCTTGCTGAACGAAGGATTCACGGCTGCTGGGGGGAAATTCAATCTTGCAGAAGATCTCGGGGCTAAAGCAATTTTCACCAGGGGACATCGGCTGCATTGCTGTGAGTCTTCCAACACTTAGCGCACTTTTCTTTTATGTCGAACGACTCTGACGAGATGAGTTCGATCCAGGGAGATGGTTCGGAGGATGAAGGAGAGACCACCGCTTCGGGATCCGGAGAGTCCGAAGGCCCCCTCGAGGCCATACCCCTTCATAATCCAGCTCTGGCCTGAGGATCCACAAGTCAAAGGGCCAAGAGTCGTGGCAAAGGAGCAAAGAGGGCTCTCCGCGATCCCACGGGGTGGTCAAAAGCAGGCCCCAGTGGAGGCAGAGCTAAGCCAATGGTCCCTGAGGGATCGGTTATAATTGAGTCTCAAATGGCTCAGATCTATGAAGATTACCAGATCCCTGGTTCAGTCCACATCCGAGCCCTAGCCCCCATGGACCAAGCAGGGTCCCCAGCTGAGGGAGAGATCGCCATCTTCATTTGTACCCTCCAGTGTGGGCTTCAATTCCCCCTCCATCCCTTCTTGCGTGAGCTGACAGCGCAGCTGGAATCGCACCGGGACAGCTCGTCCCAAACTCCTAAAGGACTCTAGCCTCCACCTTCTTCCTCTAGCATCAAGCAGGGAATGAACGACTGATGCCAGAGGAATTTTTGTTCTTGTACATGGCCATATATGATACCACGGACAAAGCCTGGTGGTACTTCTTGGTTAGGCCCCCATGGATCCCAGGCCTAATAACATAGCTTCCCTCTTCCAATAAAGACTGGAAGGGGAAGTGGTTCTGGGCCTTGGGTGAATGGGAGGCCCCAGCTCTGAATTGGGTCAACTACGGGCACGAGTCCCCACCAAGTTCACCAATCCAGGTGGTCAGACTTTTCTTTTAATTGCATTGAGTATTTAGTTCTTCATTGTGCCCAGTCTTATTATTCATTTCTTCTTGCACTTCAACCGAAGGGGACTCCAGATCTCTTTGCCTTCCATAAGCGTCAGGTCGACCGGGTCCGACTTATCCCTGCGGATCAATGTACCTGGTTCGGGCTCATTAACCCTGAGAGTCTGGTGTTGTCTGGCTTCTGTGGAGTTTAGCCCACTCTCTTCGCCCTAAGTAAGCGGGGTTAGAGATATCGGAGATTAGTTGGCAGGTCACACTGGATCGATTTTATTCTCTTCTTTTTTGTAGGGATGAAAGTTGGTGGTTCAAAGAGGAGAAGGCCTCCGCGTCCTCTGATGGATGTTGTCCTCTCCTCTGAATCGAGGACGCAGGTGGTGTCGAGGAAGAGGAAGGCTCCCGAGGCCGAAGCCGAGGCAGCTCCAGTTAGAAGCCCAGCTAGGATTGTACCTGTTATAGTCCCCCTAGAGACTGCTCCTGCCATTGCTCCGACCTCTGTTTCTGGGGCCTCGGAGGTTGGAGCTCCTGCCCGAGCCAGGGCCTTGGAGGTTGGAGCTCCTGCCCGAGTCGAGGCCTTAGAGGTTGGGGCTCTTACCCGAGTCGGGGCCTTAGAGGTTGGGGGCTCCTGCCTGAGTCAGGGTCTTAAAGGTTGGAGCTCCTGCCCGAGTTGAGGCCATCACCATTTCGTCGCCTTCTGCCGAGGAGCAAGCCCCTAATGCTAGTCCTTCTGGGCCCTGGAGGGAGGTAGTAGGGGAGACCCTCAGCGAAGTAGCCTCTTTGCAACCTACGGTCCCCCTTGCTAAGGCCGAGCTCATGCTAGATCGCGCTGAGGTTCTGGTCGGGCATGCGAATGCGCCTGAGGAGGCTGATCAGGCTTCTGCGACTAGCGGGGTTAGAGGAACTTCTGCACCCTCTCCAATAGGGGGAGCTTCTGCACCCTCTCCAAGGAGAGCTTCCACACCCTCTTCAGGGGTCCTGCCTCTCGATTTTCACATGGCTCAACTGATTCCTTGGGCAGCTAAGCATGCACCCGAGGCACTGATTGCCGACACTCTCTCCCACCGTCACGTCAGCTTCGTGAACGACTATGCGGCTATAATGTACCAGTCGTTGCCGATGATGATAGAAGTGAAGAAGAGGCTGAAAGAGATGGAGCGGCTCGAAGTGGAGTGAGTCAAATTTGTGTTCGAAAAGGTGAAATAAGAAGTAGAGTGGGCCAAATTCGAGAGGGAAAGAGCAGAACAAAACGCACGACGGGTCGAGCTCAAGAAGAAGCTGGAGGCTTCAGCCACGGAGCAGGAGGAACTGAGGAAGGCCGATGCGAAAGGCTGGGCGAGAGATCTTATGCTCTGAGGCGAAACTAACCAACTTCAGGCTCGCCTAGACGTGGCTGAGCCTGAACTCAAGAGTTTGCGCCAGGCAAACAAGGACTTGGAGTTCAGGGCCTTGGAAACCAAGTCGGGGATTGAAGTGGCAAAAGAAGACCTTGAGTTAGACTGACAAATGGCGGTAAACTGTCTCATCCAGCAGCGGAAGGTCCTCGAGTTTGCTGCATCCACCGAGAAGGCTTCCTTACGAGCCGACCTGGAGGCTCAAGCGGTCTTATAGGCGACTGCAGCAGTGGCAGAGTATAAGGACTCTGCTGAAAGGGCTCAGGAGCTGGACAAATTATATTATTTTGGTTATGACATGGGTTTTGATGCCTGTCTGACTGAGGTTAAAAAGCTTTATCTAGCTCTAAGCTTCAACGCCCTTCTAGCAGACACCGCTAGTCATGCCAAGCTTGCTGCTGCGGGTGTGCCCGAGGGCACCCCTCCCGCGGAGTTTATTCAGGATGCTCCCATCACTGACGCCATTGTCGACACTCAACCCCCCAGCTCTGTGGCTAGTCCCTTTGCTTGGAGGGACTAGTAATTTTATGTTCTCTCTTCCTTTTTTTTTGTTCTTCTGATGGATGATATTTTTTGACCATCTGGAGAGGGCATGTGGATGATGAATTTTTATATGCTCAATCGTAGTTTATTTTTGGATGGTGATTGTTAAATGTTGATTGTTGAACCGATTCATTGACAGGTTGGTTCATTTTGGGGCATTGCCGAGCCGACTCCTTGACGAGTCTGCTCATTTCAATGCCGTTTCATAGAACTCTGTGGTATTGCCATTGTTAAGTCCGGACGCCTAGGGGGTTGGCTCCTCCCACGATTAGTAAGCAACTTTTAATATATCCATCAGTCAGGCGATGAACTAATTCCTCTGTCAGGGAGTTGGGTCGTCTATTACCTTTTCTCCTGATTATGAGAGGATGCCTTGTAGAACTTTTATGAGATAACGTTCTAACCCATTCTTTAAGGGATCAGTTCGTTAAGTTCGCCCCTGCTTATGAGAAACAATTTTTTCTTAGTAGATAATTTGTTCGTGTAGATAAGGAGAGATGTGAATTTTATTGAGATCCTTAAAAGCTAGTCGCTCAGAAGCGTACATTTATTGGAGGCCCTTATTGGCCATTATATCAAGGATAGTAGACTTTTAGGTGCTCGACGTTCCAGGAGTGGGGGAGCTGACGGCCCTCGAGATCTTCTAAGTGGTAGGAATCAGGTTTGGTCGATCGGACCACTCAGTAGGGCCCTTCCCAATTAGGCCCGAGTGCCCCAGCCCCCGGGTCTGCGGTGTTCTGGAAGACTCGGCGAGAGTAAGTCCCCTGGACGGAACTACTTGGTCTTGACCTTAGAATTGTAAAATCGTGCCACTTGTTGATGCCGAGCAGTGACCCGGGATATAGAGATGTCTCTGGCTTCTTCAAGTATATCCAGGTTGGTTGCAATCTATTCGAGATTTTGATTCTCCTGATAATTTCTGACCCAAGCTGTAAGGAAGCCAATTTCAACCGGCACCATTGCTTTTGAGCCATAGGAAAGCGAGAACAAGGTCTCCCCAGTGGATGACTGAGCTATAGTCCTGTAAGTGTTGAGGGTCAAATATTACATATCAGACCCTAGTTATTACCTGGATTTACAAATATGGTACTGTTTAACGGCCCGATTTAATCGTGTTTGTATTGCAAGGTGAATTTCGGAGCATGGACTAAAAACAGGTCCTAAAAGCGTGGATTTAATGTTCATAAGTCACCAAAGCAAAGGATGGACTCCAAGGAACCGAGATTGATGATTTTATACAGCCAAGATTCAAGAAAATCACGTGTGCCACACTAAAGAGGCCTGAAAAGTGTCTAGAATGCAAGATCATAGGGTTCCCATCATCCGTTCAGCTTGAAACTTTAGATATGGCCTGAGGGCCATAAATTAACCGTACATGAAAAATTTCAGCCCCGGATCCCTGTGAAAGTGGCCCAATGGACAAATCAGCCCTCAGATCATCAAAATGGGGCCCACCTGATATATGAATATACTTCAATTTTGGTTTTAACCTCTTAACTAAGGTGAAAAAATGAATGGTCGGAGTGGATTTCTCATATACATCAAGGTAGGACCCACCTTACATGGTGCGTGTGCACAGTATAAGTGCACTGGATGAACACTTCACCTAAAGGATCGGTCAACAAAAGCTTTGACCAATCCTTTCCAAAGGGGATTTAAATCCCTGTTTTCGCTGTTGCGAACGTTGAACAAAGGGTTGCCGTCCTTTGTTGTGGGCCACCATCACAATTTAGCGGACCGATCCGGACCGTCCATCAGAGTTCTACAGGCCCACTGACCAAGACTTAGGTGGACAATTTTCAAGAAGCAACGAGGATCCATTTTTCAACCGTTCAAATGGGAGATGGATGGTGCAAGAAGAACTCGATGGACCACACCCAATACAATATAAAAACACCCATAGTCGAACAGTTTTTCGAAGTGAGTCCATTGGACGGAGTGGATCTATTCTTTGGAGATGATTAAGGGCCATCCAAGCATCCCAGCGTAACTCCATACCCTCATACGTGCGTAACAGATGACCAACCGCTGTGGGCCATATGGCTTTCTTAATCGTGATTGGCTGGCCAATCCGGACCGTCTAGAGGAATCTCAGGACAGGGACAATTCCATCCATGATGTCAGATGGGTAGGATAGATGATCAGCCTCTCGAGACGATTCATCGAACGCAAGTGTCCATACGGCTTTCTCCGGGCGAAACAGGGAGTCCAGCTCCGTTGCAAACAGATTGCGTATGGAGAGTCGGTTCGTTTGACCCTAGCCACCGCCCATGCCTACTCTATAAAAGGAACGTGGATACATACAGAGGGGGCATTCAATTCCACGGTTGAGAAATTGGACGTCAGACAGAGACAGTATTCTTTTAGAGTTTTTATTTGTTTATTTATTTATTTTTTATTATTTTTGTGAGATCTAGTCTAATCATGTTGGGCTAAACCTCTTAGCTAGGGCTGAGAGGTGAAGCTTGTAGCATGAACGGGGTGTTAGTTTTGTTTTGATTCATGTCTGCTTGAACCTTATGGATTCTAGTTTGATTATCGAGGAATATTTTTAGTTTTAATGGTTTGTTGTGACTCAAATTACAATAGATCTGCGATAGCTTGAGATATTCTCTTTTCATGTATTGAGATTGTGAACTTGGGAACCCTGTTGTTCACCATCGTCTCATGGGCATGGTTGGGTGATAGAACCCTTCCTAACTTTCACAATTATCTAATGATTGGCTGTGAGATTGGTAAATTGCCGTTGTTTGCCATAGTCTCCTGGGCATGGTTAGGTGACGAAATCACTTCCAAATCTTCACCACTCTTATCTATTGATGATTAGATACATGAGAAGGTCAGAGATTTGACAAATCTCTTCTTACTAATTGGATAGGATGGGACTCTGATTTTAGTTGTGTCCTTGAATCATTACAAGGTAGCTTCCCAATTGCTACAAGTAGATCCTTGGCACCCTAGTTTCCTTCCTCTGAATTCTCTAAGTTTTAAATAAATATTTCATCATTATTCCCTCAATTATATTCGATTTAGATTTCATCTTAATCTAGTTCTAGTTCTACTTAGTTTCAGACTACGTATAGGTTTCAGTCCCTTAGGATTCGACCTCGGTCTTATCAAGTTTATTACTACATCACAACCCTATACTTGGGGAGTGAACAGTAAGTCCAGAGGACGAATGGGAATTCTTCGGCCCATTTACCTTTCGCTTTTTCTAATTTTGTCTTGAGATGGTGCTTGATGACTTTATTAACTGCCTCTACTTGTCCATTAGATTGTGGATGTTGAGGCGAAGAATATGCGTTAGAGATGCCAAGCCCTTGACACATACTTCGAAACTTGTTGTTATCAAATTGCTCACCATTATCAGACATGATGGTGCGTGGAATCCCGAATCGGCGAATGATGTTCTTCCAGACAAAATTGATCACCTTCTGCTTGGTGATTTTCGCAACCGGCTTAGCCTTGACCCACTTGGTGAAGTAATCAACTGCGACGATAGCGAATTTGGCCTACCCTTTTCTGGTGGGCAGAGGTCCGATGATATCAATCCCCCATTGGGCGAATGGCCACGGACCACTCATGGGGGTCATCTCTTCCGTAGGTTGCCTCGGCACATTTGCGTACCGTTGACACTTGTCGTACCTTTAAACGTAGTTTTTCGAGTCTTCCTTGATGGTCGGCCAGAAATACCCTTGGCGGAGTATTTTCAAGGCCATGGCCCGACCACCAGAATGGTTCCCGTAAATGCCTTCACGAATCTCTCAAATCACGTAATCCGCTTCATTGGGTTGGAGACACTTGAGATAGGGCTATGAATGCCCTTTTTTGTATAATATCCCGTCCAGGACTACGTACCATACTGCTCTGACTCTCATGTGCCTAGTTTCCAACCTATCCGAGGGGACCTCACCAGATGTAAGGTAACTGTAAATCGGGTCCATCCAGCTCGGAGTATCATCTACCGGATTGACCATTTTCTTCTCCTTTTGGTCGATGCTCGGTTGTTCTATGAATTCCACAAGAATGACCCGTAGGATCTTCCCTTCCATGGCTGAGGCTAGCTTCGCCAAGGCATCGACCTACAAATTTTCTACTCTAGGAACCTGATGGATAGTGTAGCTCCAAAATCTTTCTATCAATTTTCTTGCCTTGGCTAGGTAGGCAAACATCCTAGTCTCCTTAGCCTCGTATTCGGTAGAGATATGGTTCACTACTAACTGGGAATCACTTTGTTCCTAGAGAGACTAGACTCCCAGACTAGCTGCCAGCTTGAGCCCGGCCAGCAGAGCCTCGTACTTCGCTTCATTATTAGAGGCCTTGAAACCGAGTCTGATCGCATACTGGATGGATATGGAATTAGGCGCGACCAGGACAATTCCTGCTCCGACACGCTTGGCATTGGACGACCCATCCACATAGAGAATCCATCCTAGTTCTGATATCGCGTCTTGATCTCTTGGAGGAACAGGCGAAGGAGTCGTCTCAACTTCGGCATTGATCCCTTCCTCATTCGGAGTGGTGAATTCTGCAATGAAGTCGGCCACCGCTTGGCCCTTAATGGCTATCCTTAGTCAGAACTGGATATCGAACTCCCCGAGTTCAATGGCCCACTTGGTTAGCCGACCCGACACTTCGGGCCTCTGGAGGACTTGTCTAAGGG
The DNA here is from genome assembly GCF_029962835.1 of Magnolia sinica. Lineage (NCBI taxonomy): Eukaryota > Viridiplantae > Streptophyta > Magnoliopsida > Magnoliales > Magnoliaceae > Magnolia > Magnolia sinica. The sequence continues at coordinate 10,682,536 of NC_080581.1, forward strand.
GAGAATCGGTCAAGACGATGACAGAATGAGCCTAGAAGTATGGACGTAACCTCTGAGCTGAGACAACGAGACAGGGCGCTAACTTCTCCAGAGCCAGATATCTTGTCTCGGTGGGCACCATGGCCTTACATAATATACGGGATGCTCTTATCCCTTTCCTCTCTAATCAAGAATGAGCTGACAGCCGAGGCCGAGACCGAAAGATATAAGAACAGGGGCTTGCCTTCTTCGGGTTTAGACAATAGGGGTGGCAAGCCTAAATACTGTTTCAGTTGCTGGAAAGCTTGTTCGTACTTCGACGTCCATTCTGCCTTCTTATGACCCTTCAACTGTTGAAAGAAGGGGAGGCATTTATCGTTGCTTTGGATATGAATCGTCCGAGTGCTGCTACTCGTCCGGTAAGGCACTGTATCTCCTTGATAGTCAGAGGCGAACTCATATCGAGGAGTGTTTTGATCTTATTAGGGTTCGCTTCAATGCCCCTTTGGCTAACTTGAAACCCTAGAAATTTACAGGAGCCAACTCCGAAGGCACACTTCGCGGGATTCAACTTCATCTGGTACTCCCGGAGGACGGCAAAGGTTCCTCCAAGGTCTGTCAAGTGATCTGATGCCTTGATACTCTTGATAAGCATGTCTTCAACGTAAACCTCCCTAGTGTGCCTGATCTGTTTGTCGAACATCTGATTCACCAGCCTTTGATATGTTGCCACAACGTTCTTCAGGCCAAATGGCATGACCTGATAACAATAGAGTCCCTTGTCAGTGACGAAGGTATTCTTCTGCCTGTCTGAGGGATGCATCACGATTTAGTTATACCCGGAGTAAACATCTAGGAAGGAGAGTAATTCGTGCCCCGCTGTGTTGTCCACCAGCTGATCGATCCGAGGCAATGAGAAGCTATCCTTTAGACAGGCCTTGTTCAAATTCGAGTAATCCACACAGACCCACCATTTTTCATTGGCTTTCCTGACGAGGACCATGTTTGCGATCCAATTGGAATAATATACTTCCTCTATGAAACCAGCGTCGAGTAATACAGAGACTTCATCGACTATGGCTTTATACCGCTCAGCATCGAACGGTCTTCTCTTTTGCTTCACGGGTTTGTGATCCGGGTCCACATTCAGCCTGTGGACCATGACATCCGGAGAGATCCTGGGCATGTCTCCATGCGACCATGCGAAGACATCTCAGTGCTGTCTTAGGAAGGCTAGCATTTTGGACCACTGCTCAGAATTCAATGATGTTCCGTGCTGAACAGTTTTGCTCAGGTCTGCCTCATCGAGCGGTACTTTCTCCTGGTCTTCCACAGCTGAGTCCTCTGCAGGTCCTCTAGGATCTAGAACGTTGACAGTGAGCGTTTGTTTTACAGACCCTTTCTCCACTGCTATCACATAGCATCTCCGAGCTTCGCGTTGGTCGCCTCGGAGGTAGCCTACTCCGCCTTTAGCTAAAAATTTCATCATCAGATGATAGGTGGAGACGACTGCCCTCATTGCATTGAGAGAAGGTCTGCCCAGAATGACGTTGTGTACCGATGACATATTGACAACTAGGAAGTCTACCATGAGGGTGACTTGATGTTGTCCTTCTCCCACAGTCACAGGGAGGGAGATAGCTCCCTCGGAGATCACCCTTTCTCCAGCAAAGCCGTGCAGGGAGTCTTCACAGGTCTGGGGCATGACCTTAAAATCCCCATTCTTTCGAAAGCCTTGGAGTAGATTACATCTGTTAAGCTTCCGGTGTCAATCAGGATGTGGTACAACTTGTGGTTGGCTATGGTCATAGTAACCACTAAAGCATCATCGTGCGGATGCTGGATTCCTCGCGCATCATCTTCTGAGAAGGTCATACTGCACGGGCTAACCCGGAGTTCTTTACTCGGCCGTTCAGTTATGTGGATATAGTGTTCAGGATCAGACTTCCGGGAATGGGCTTTTCGACCCTGTTCGAATCTCATCCATTGGATAAGCCCCCAAAGATGGTGTAGATTTTGGCTAGCTCTTCCGTGGTGTTATTCGACTGTTCTTGCTCTTCTTTCCAAGTGGTTCTCTCTTCCTTGACATATCAGCGCAGATGTCCCTTACGAGTAAGGGTCTCGATCTCATCTTTGAGATCCACGTAATCGGCTATGTTGTGGCCGTGATCCCGATGGAAACAGTAATACTTTCACTTGTCTTGATGATCGGGGTCGACCTTCATACAGACAGGCCAATTTAGAAGTTTGTGCCCTCTGATGTCCAATAGAATTTGCTCAGTAGATGTGTTGAGGGAGGTGTAGGAATGGAATTTTCTCTCTGGTTTTCTGCTCGGACGACGATTACGAGGAGCGCGGTCATCTGGTCCTTTGCTGGATGGATGAGATTCTTTGTTCCTTGGCCTATTCCCTTTGCCAGTTGGCTTTGTCACTTGAACATTCTTGCGGGAGTTGGAGAATTCCTCGGCATTAGTATACTTCTGAGCTCTGGCGACGAGTTCAGCTAATGTCTTCGGCAGATTCTTCCCAATAGAGAAGGTGAACTTTTCCTCTTTCAGACCACTACGCATGGCAGAGAGTGATATATTGTCGTCGTAGTCCTCCACTTGTAATGCTTCCTTATTGAAGCGAGCGATGTACTTTTTCAATGACTCCTTAGGCTCTTGCTTGATGGTGAACAAGTGAGTATTCGGTTTCTGACTCTTCTTCCCACTTATGAACTGAGTAAGGAATAATCGGCTAAGTTCTGTGAAGGAACCAATGGAGTTGGGTTTTAGCTGACAGTACCAACTTTGAGTGGATCCTATGAGTGTGATCAAGAACCCCCTGCATATCATTACGTCCATTGTTGTCTGGATTTGCATCCACGAATGATAAGCCTCCACATGTTCGTGTGGGTCACCAAACAAAGAGTATTGGATGAAAGGAGGTATCCGGAACCTCTGTGGCATCACCTCGCTCATGATCGTCAAGGTGAAGGGAGGCTCGGTCTTTTCCATCATTACCTGAACGACGGCGGGAATTGATGACGGCTGCTGCTTCTTTTCTAGTGTCAGAATCTTGTTGTTAAGCTTGCAAACCATGTCTCACACGGATCTTTGTTTTCCCCCACCATCTCTTATGTGTTTTCTACTTTGAGAGTTCTCCTCCCCCTTCTCCTTTCTAACTCATGTCGGAGATCCGTTAGTGCCAGGGTTGAGGTGATCGAGGCATTCTTCGGAGCTTGAGTCGCTGTGTTCCGAACCGGAACTCAGATTTGGATCGAGGGAGGGTTCTGAATCGAAGCTGGCGCCTGAGCGAGTTAACGTTGAGGCCCCTCGGGTTTCATACTCCTCGGCACGGAATGAGCTTACACAACCGGACCAATCGGTTCAGGAACAGGGTTTTCCTAAGCAGGATGTGGTTGTGGCTCCTGTCGTTACTTCATCTGGTTAATTTCGTCACGAAGGGTTTGTATCTCACTTTATATAGCTCAATACTTGCTTGCCCGATTATGAGAACGCTAGGAAGGCCCTGGAGCTGATTCGGCGTGAATTAACGAAGAGGAACGGGTCTGATCATTTTGCTCCGGTTCCGCAGCTACCACTTTCTTCTTTCCTCTTGCCATTATGCTTAAGAATAGGAACCTGACCTTTCGTATCAGATTCCTACAGAGGGCACCAAAAAATGTTGAGGACAGAATTTAGAACACCCTCCACTCAATGCGATGAACTTCCAATGAACCCTGATCCTACACAAGGGGTGAGTAAAGGAGACCCTGGCTAAGCTAAGGGAACCTCCGATGCCTAAGTCAAGTAAAGGGAATCCGGGTCTAAGTTGAATGTCGAGAGAGGGTGTGAGATGTTACGTACCTATATCAATGGGGCCCTCTCATATTTATACCTGCGTAGTGGGCGATCTGCGTCTGTTAGTTTCGGCACGATTCACTCAATCAGTTGGATATTGTGATCGTGGAGATTTCGACCGCAATACAGGGATTATGTAGTGTATCATGTCTTAGAGGAGCATATCTGTGGGTGAGATACCCGGTCATGTCTACGTAAGGAAGTTTCCCACTTCAGCGTCCAGAATGCACACATATGGCCTTGGCCTCAAATCTGGGTCTGGAACTAAGATACTCCCGATCCCAAGCCTCGGACCTTGACTATCATGTAGATATAACAAGATGGCTAGAAGCCGAGGCAGGCTTCGGCTCGTACCGAAGGTGGACCTGGCCTCACTTGTCCGCCAGTCATACACCTCCGAGGTCGCTTCTCTGAGCTCTGTGGTAGATAGCAGACTTAATTCATTGAGTTGGATTTCCCCATAACACTAATGATTAAGGTTAACATGAAACTTTCTAAATCTTCCTCCCTTCTCTTTCAGGTTCTCCCTCTATAGCCAATGCAAGGAGTGTGCTCAGGTGTTCTAATGTTGGATTTTCTTTGGTATATACAAACAAAACTGCACGCCGGGGTGTTGTATTCTAGAGTTAGCTTGTCAGGGAACCTATGCACCAATTGAATCAACCGAAGAAAGCAAACTATGTCAAAAAAAGCAACATTGTCCACACTTGTCCCAACATGAATTGATACTAAGCGATTTGGTACTTCCAAATAGGTGTGAGGTTCCAAATCACTACCAGATCAAAAGTCAGGGTTAGTTTCAGCTCTATGTAAAGATTCATAACCACCAGTCCGAGCTCCTTAGCCAACATACCCAAATTGAATGTATTCACTCCCTTAAAGGGAATATATAAGCTCATGCGATTTATTCTATTGTCTGCTTAGATATGGACAACAAGTGAACTGTGCCATGTTTTCTCAACTAGGTGGCTGGTCCTACTTTGGATTTTTCTTTAGCTATTTGTTGAAGGCTTTTCTTGGGTGATTGGACTTTACCAAATCAGAAGGTGAAGGTTATTCATTTAGTGTAATTTTGGAGCATCCAAAATAGGACCCACGTCCGTATAGTCAGGATTGAGAGATGAATGTGACATTTCTATGGTGGATGAGCCATCACCACTTAAGAAAAAGGTTGAAAACAACAAGATATAGGTTCTTAAGCCCATGAGAGAAAGCCGTGCGGTGGATTCTCTCCGGCAGTGATACGGGCTCAACTAATGTGGGTTTTCCTTGAACTATGTACGGGTAGCTTTTAGTAGATGGTTGGAGTACTTCATCAATTAGATGTTTAAGATCATCCAATCTATGTGATTTTTGTACTACATTTACAATGGGACCCACCATTTGTGCAGTTGAGTTGAGAGACGTATGTGACACGATTGTGGTGGCCAGTACCACTTGAGGATAAGGTGGAAAATGAGAAAATAATAGTCATGGTTGTCTGGCCAAGAGAAAGAACCGTGCGGTGTTAGTTCGGATAGATAGTGAAATGAACTTGACCCACTAGGATTCTCAATGTCTATTTTTAAGGGATTGAACTTTGCCAGAGAAGATGGTTAAGATCATCCAATCAATATTGTATTTTTATTTATTATTTATTATTTTTATTTATTTATTTAATTTATTATTATTATTTTTTTAAAGATAAATGTGCCAACCATATACAATCGATGGATTGATAACCAAAACTTAAGAAGTGGGTAGAAAATATTATAATAGAAATCCATACTATCCAACCAATGAGGGAAAATTGTGCCATATCGGTCCGGAATTGGAGTTTGTATGCAAATTGCATGCCATCAGGCTATGTAATTTCTTGTGTGGCTCAATGAAAAAACATTAAATGTATATATATGCAATTTTAAAGTAAGAAGGATAACATCATTATTTCATGTAAGAAATTTTTTACTTTCTATTAAGAGCTTGTATATGACAAATACATATAACACTTTTTCATTGTGCCATGACAGCCGTTAAAAAAATACCCTATCAGTGAAATTACAGGTAATTCACATGCAGCAAGCTCGACCCACTTGGGTTTTTCTTGAGATATTTGCAGATAGCTTTGCGTGTAGAATTGGATTTTATCAAATCAGATGGCTCATTGGATTTGTGTGGCAAGGTGGGTTCTCAACGGCCAAGCCAGGGAGCTTTAACTGCTCCCCTACCTAACAGCTCAGAGAGAAAAAGTTTAATGCTCTGGCAGCATTTGATGGTTGATACTCATACAGTAACAATATGTAGAGCTGGCATATGAATGTGAATAAAAAAAAAAAGCTGATCAAATTGCTAGACCTACCTTAAATGGATTAAAAAAAAAACATAAGCGAAACTGATTTGGTACGTGGACTGTACGGTTGAGATGAAAAGCACCCTAGGGTTCGGATTCAACCAAGAAGCACCCGCGGGGAAGAGTTCAAGCATGTTCGACCAATCTGACTTTGGGTTGATGGCCTATGTACAGTGGGTCCCACAATTTGAGCAGTTTTATTTGAGTTAAGGAATTTCAGTCGTAGGATTTTGAATGCTTGTGTATCAACCACACTTGCAAGAGTATCAAATAACTTAGCTCAGAGATGCTTGTGACAAATCCACTTCGTCCATCAGTTTGTCAAGATCCCATACGAGAGGATTTCAAAAATCAGGTAGATCCAAAACTCAGGTGGGCCCATCACATGAAACAGCAGAGATTGAACGCTCAACATTGGAAACTTTGAGGGGCCACAGATGTTTTGTATCAGGATGATATTATGCGTACAATTTAACTGAGTGGTAACAACCCTATAAACGGTTTGGATGGCATATAAACACCATGATCGGCTCCACGAAGGTTTCAACAGTGGGCGTTTCCATTCTTACTTTTTCCTGTGGTGTGGCCCATCTGAGTTTTAGATCCCTGACCTATTGTGGTCTTGAGAAACTGATGGACAAAAACTCAAGTGGGCCGCACGACAAGAAAACGTGGGTAGGTAAATGCCCACAGTTGAAACCTCCCCGGCCCACCGTGATGTTTATATGCCATCCATACTGATCCGTTCGTAAGGTCTTCCCTACTTGGATGAACTGAAATAACAAAAATTAAGTTGATTCAAAACTTCTGTGGCCCCATGAATGTTTCAACAATGTACATTTAATTCTCTGTCGTGTGGCCCACTTAAATTTTGGATTTGAGTCATCACCTAAATGTTAGATTTGAGTCATTTCTGGAATGATTTACTATAATGATCTTTAAAAATAAATAGACGAGTGGATTTCTAACAAACATATCCAGTGGGCCCCGCGTAACTTCCCCCATAGCAGGAAGTTCCACGGGAAGGCTCTGGCACGCAATCCGCATTTCTTAAATACACTGAGAAATCTGGCCGGAGAAATTTTTAGTAGATCTTCAAAGATTTTACATTTTTCTCGCGATATTATAGAAAAATTATAATTAAAAATAAAATATAAAAAATTATTAAATGATGTTATTGTCAGAATATGATGAACAAATTTAATCGATTGTAGAGGAGCACTCACCAATGAACCTGTTAAGGAAATTGGAAGATGTGGACAACAAGGGGAGCCAATGACGGCTGTAAACCCCAAGCATGCCAGGTCGACAAAACACCTCAGGTGTTAATCACATGAAAAAACCTTTCATAAATAAAAAAGCATGTTTTCTTTTACATTAACAATCTACTGTCCATAAGTGATGAGCATAGCGGCTAGAGAGCCCAGGAAAGGAAAGGGCGAAACCCGAGGAGGTGCCCTTCTAGCAGTGAACAGCTCGGTGGCTAGGAAGCCAAAGGAAGAGAAAGGCCGAGAAAAGCACCTTCCAACTGAGCTCGTTATCCCAATCAGCTGGTAATGAACTAATGGGCACAACCTAGAAGCAAACACTCGACATTGACACAAGTGCTTGAGCAAGTCAAGCGCGAAAGTCTCTTTGTGTGTGTGTGTGTGTATTGTTTATGTTATTAAACAATAAAAGTTTTTCCATTAATTTATAGAACAGTTTACAAACCGCTTGACTGACAATGACTTTAGCCGTAGCAGCATCATCCTCCACCGAGCTTGCCTCTTCATCCTGCCACGATAGGTTGACATCGGGGAATCACCCTTGGACCTCTGCTTGATGATTGGTTAAGCCAGTGTTGAAGAATTCATCCAACTCCACCTGATGGTCCCCAAAGACTTTGTACGACTCCACTGCCCTGACTCTATAGTCGGGATGCTAGCCTCACCCTTGATTGTCAAGGTCCTCGCCTCCGCTACTTCGGCATTCAGCTCAGCCCCCCTGGCCATCAGGATGGCACTTCGCTAACATTCCTCCGGCAGTTGGGACAGATTGGTCTCCCACTTCTCCTCGGATACATGAAGAGTGTTGTGAAGCTCCCATAGGTTCATCGTGGCCAACTCTAGAACCTGGACCTTCGCCTCGAGGTCAGCCCGGGAAGCATTGAGCAAGCGGCTTGCCTCCTTGACCCAAGCCATCAAGTCAAGGGAAAATTGACCAAGGGCAATGATCTCAAGAGCCTCTGCAACTGAAAAAAATCAAAGTCAGTCGAAATAAGAGAAATAAGAAAAGGTGGAAAGAATCTACTTGCTACCGACGTACCTTAATGGTTGGGTTCGTCACCGCCGAGAATAACCACTTAGGACGCAAAGATAATAAAGAATTGACCTCTTCCTCAGGTAATTGACCCTGCCCCCAACTCAAGAACATGGCCAGGAGCCTTGGGATCGAGGGAGAGGAGGGCGAAGGACTCTCGTGACGGCCCTCTAGGGTCTAAGCCCTAGTGCTCAGAGGCACCTCTAACACTTGGGCCTCCTCAGCCTAAGCTCCCTCAGCCCTTGCGGATGGATGTTGGTTGGCAGAACTCGAGCATCACGAAACAAACAAATGAGCAAAAAGAGGGGATCACTGTATTTATAGAACTCCTCTGACCATGCATTTACTTCTGCATAGTGCCACGCGTTAGCACGAAAGCCCGAGGTGACGCTTTGAGTGAGGCACCCCTCCATGTGGTAGCATGAGATTCGTCCATAATTAGAGCGACAATCCACCATTAATGCACGTCTCCTTGTATCCTACGACAGTAATCATGCTCTTTCAAATTTCACGTCAGCTCAAGTGACAATTGTCAACTTGTGATTCATCCATAATCGGAGTGGCAATCCACCATTAATGTACATCCTCTTGTATCCTGCGACAGTAATCATGCTTTTTCGAATTTCATGTCAAGTGTTGACTTTTCAGCTCTCTCCTTCACTAGCAAACGACAAACCCAGGCTTGATTTAAAATTGGAAAAGAACATGTCGTTTAAAAATCAAATTTCAAATATTGCACTTCTAGACCAGTTTAAGCTCTTACTTCCAGAGCACGTGTAGGCCGAGCTCGAAAGTGAGGGGTAATTGTTGTAGGCAAAACCAAACTAGTCCACCATATGGAAAGAATGGCCGACCACAAGGGGAGTGCCTTGAAGCCGAAGCGACTAGAGCTCCAGGTTAAGCTTTTGTCTCGAGTTATCAAAGTACGAAGCTCTGAGACAAGGCAAGCAACTCTCCTGACGAAGAGACGATCCCCAAAGCTATCCAAGGACATAACTCGGTAGGGAAAGAATCATCTTACTAAAAACGTATACATCACAAGAAAAGGATAGTCAAGGCAAGGAGCTCAGGATCCAAGCGTCCCTCGCACTTTAAGCTGACTTGTCCAACCACCACTGAGACGGTACGAGTAACCCGAAGGGGATAATGCCCCAAACCCGAAAAAGGAGGGCCAGACCTAATCCTGGCCGAAGTGGGCTCAATGATAATTTTGAGAGTAGTTTCCCATCCAAATAAGGACCATCCAGCATAACCTTTAAGACACAACAGTTTCGGAACCGCTCATGGACCCTATAAATATAGCCACCTTAAAGAAGTGGAGGTAAGAAAAAAACATAAACTCAAGTCTTTGACTCAGATCTACCCATCCAACTTAGGCATTGGAGAGACCACAATCATCATTAGCTCCCCTCATTGTCCACATTTTCCAGTTTCCTTACAGGTCCATTGGTAGGTGCTCCTCCACAATCAATCATACATGTTCATCTGATTCTGGCGATAACAAATTGACACTGTCTGTGAGAAAACTGATAGAGGGTGATGACACCAAGGGCATCCTGCAACAACAAAAATCAAGGTCAGTAAAATAAAAAATAAAAAATGAGGAAAGAATCTACTTGCTGTTGGCGTACCTTGATGGCTGAGTTCGCCACCACTGAGAATAGCCGCTTAGGACGTAGAGATAATAAAGAAGCTTAGTGACAAGGCAAGCAACTCTCCAGATGAAGACATGAGCCCCCGAGTTTTCTGAGGACATAGCTCTGTAGGGGAAGAGTTATCTCACCAAGAACGCCTGCATTACAAGTAAATGATCGTCAAGGCAAAGAGCTTGGCATCCAAGCTTCCCTCGCGCTTCGAGCTGACTTGACCGACCACTGCCGAGGCGGTACGAATAACCCAGAGGAGATTATAACCTAAACCTGAAAAGGAGGGCCCGACCTAATCCTAGTCAAAGATAACATCGACCAAGGTGGGCTAGGCAACAATTTCGAAAACAGTTTTTCATTTAAATAAGGACCCTCTAGCGTAATCTATTAAGGAACGACAGTTTCAGAACCGCCCATGAACCCTATAAATATAGCCACCTTAAATGAGATGAGCTAAGAAAACAAATCCAAGCTCAAGTCTTTGACTCAGATCTACCTATCTAACTTAGGCATCGGAGGGTTCACGGCCATCATCAGCTCCCCTTGTTGTCCACATCTTCTAGTTTTCTCGCAGATCTATCGGTGGGTGCTCCTCCACAATCGATCATATCTGTTCACTAGATTCTTACGATAACAATTGATTTTAAATTTTAGACACTATATAAAAATGGATTATTTTAACCTTTGAATAAATTTTACCATAAATTTATGATAATATCTTTGGATCAAAATTTTACCATAATATCGCAATATTTATAAAAATCACATCAATATTTGTCCTACAACCCCAATCAAACTGAAAATGTCAAAACTCGAATGTTTTAAATCAAGAATAGAAAGTCATCAAATTAATGGGTGTAAATGGGTCAAGTTGTGTCGTATCGTGCCAGGCTTGAATAATTCAAGCCCGGCCATGCCTCGTGTCGTGCCGTGTCATTTTTTTAAAAAAATGAGGCCTGACATAGCCCATGTGCCTAATGTGCTAATGTGTTAATGTGCCTACCATGCTTAACGGGTCGTACCATGCTGGATCATACTTAATGGACCGTGCCTATTTGTACAATCAAAATGAAGGCAAATACATCGATATACTGAAAATTTAGGGTTATTTAATATGTGGATTAAATGTTAAAGTGAATGTTACAAAATTCATCATTGGTTGAGTATATCCCAACTACGTTGGCATCCACTCGCCTTTGACGATTAACAAGAAGAAAAGAAAGATTACTTGATAATAAAATTAAAAAAATAATAATAAAATTATTTCTATATTTTAAAAAAAAAAAGAAAAAAGAAAAAAAGAAGCTATAACTAAGAAAAAAAATATTATATTTAATGCTAAATTAAACTAACTATTAATTTTCTACTTTATTGATTTCATTTCCAAAAGTATCTTCATCCATTGAGAACTTGAAAACTTGATATTTTTCAAGCTTCAGATTCCGAAAGCTTAAGACATTCACGAAATCGAGAACTTTAGATATTTGAGAGAAAAAAAAAAAGAAGGAAGAGTTTGATAACTTTGAAGAAGAGGGTAATCCCCTTTTATAGTTTTTTAAAATGTTAAATGATCATTTTTACCCCTAAAGAAGCCCTTGTGTGGCTATTAGAGGGATGCTCAATTTCACAAAAGTAGTTGTAATCCGTGCCAAGCCAACTGCCAAACAAACCTGTTGCGTGCCATGCTGCGGGCCATGCTTCGTGACATGCCCCTCACTTCATTCTTGGGATCTGACTTGGGAAAATTTTGGGTGAAATTTTGTTTGTGCACATTTGATAGTATTTTCTACAACAATAATTAATATCAATGATATAAGTGAGCAACTCAAAAACTTTTATTTCATTAAATATCATTTATAATTACATTTGTAAGTACATAAATACATTTCCGAATTCAAAAGTATTAAAACATCGAAGTACAATATGAGACCAAATCAATGTTACTTCTGCGTGCGTTGCCCTGAAAGAGGTCAACCATGTATCAGTAATTATATTAATTTTATTATATAAATAATGGATTGGTGGAAATTTAATCCATGATTCAATTTTATTTTATTTTATTTTTTAAATCTAGTGGTCTAAATTTACTAAAAACCTGAACATTAATAAGAGGTTAGGATTACCTAGACAATATGGCTTTTGAAACACGACCAATTTACATTTTTTTTTTCTTGTTTTATATTTCTATGGTTGAAAGTGAGTAGTATATGACATGTGCACAAGTCGATGTATTATACTTTCAGATGTCTCTCCTTTTACAATTGATTCTCTAACCCTCTCACACACATTGCAATCTGCTTCCTCTATCCGTATGTATTGCACGTGCAACTTTTTTAGTGTATAATACAAAAAAAAAAAAAAAGTCATTTTATAATAATAAAAATATCCTAAAAATGACATGATGCCGGCCTGGTTTTATAAGGACATTAGTAATATACTCAAAGCTTTTTATTGACATGTGGGATGGCAATCATTCATCTAGGCGGTTGATTCCTTCATGCCAGTAGTGATGAGCCATGGTGCAAAAATCATACTAGTCAATGATCCTAATAATCTAATTAATAGCATAAAAATGATCATGGAAAAAGCAAAATATGTCCAATAATCACCCCGAATTTGATTATTTGCACCATGAATTGCATTTCTATTTAATAATCCCACCATGAATTCTTATGATTTCAAAGAAGCACTTTTAATAATTCTAACCATTTGATTCATGGCCTGTAAAGATGGACAGCCGTAACAAAATTAGCTTGGTATATTCCTCTGTGACTTGTACTAGTTGGTATGAATGAGCGGACTGTTCAAATCAATGCATGTCACTACATGTTAATTAAAAAGTTTTTGTGTTGCCAACCTTCCCATGAAGGCATTGATGATCGCATTTCCCTTGGGTAGATCGCATATATAAATTAAAAAGAATTCATGGGATTTTATTTATATATTTTATTTGTACGTGCCACTTTTCTAGGGCATATGTAAAAATAAAATAAAAAGTCATTTTGTAATAATGAAATTTTTATTTGGGGCTGTTGCAAGCGGCCACACTTTCATTGGACGTTTGATGTCTCCAAAGCTTTAACTTGTGGGATGAAAATCATCAATCCAGGCTGTTGAATCCTATATGCCACTAGGGATAAGATCTGGTGCAAAAGTAGAGAAATAAAACATACTGAATAATCATTTTGAAACATTTATCCAATTATCAATAGTCTTGCACATCTTCATACCATGGGTTGCTTGTAATTCTAAAGAAGCACTTAGGTTTGATGAAGTTAACCATTAATATCTGATATATGACTTATAAAGGTGGATAGTAGTGGTAACAAATTATTATGGCATTTACTTCCTCGCTTCCAAATTCAAATGAATGGACCCAAATCAATATATTCAATCACCTTTTTTTGCACACACTTACACCCATGCACTCACACCACAATGGGATTTCACCAAAATGAGTACTCGAACCCATGAATGGGTGTTGATACTCTGGTGAGTCTACAACTGAGGCATGATTGGGGACCCAATATTCTATCACATGTTAATTAAAAACTTTATAACAATGTTAATGTCATGTGAAGGTAGAAATAAATAAATGAAAAGAGGGGATGATATTTTTTTTAATCTTAGAATTATTTCAAATTAGGGCAATTTACCCTGCTAAATGCAACCCAACCCAATAAACAAGTATATAAGACTATTTATTGAGAGTTACTTATGCAAAATTGATTCCTAATAAATGTGTTTGGTAAGCATATATCATCATCAGCAACAAAGCATCTCCCAGGCACTATATCAATTAGTTGAGGTTAGTTCTCAATTAAAGTGATTTGAGAGTGATGGATTATCAAGGGTGGGCCTCACAAGATGGATGATCATAATCAGTGATAGGACCTTTTCTAGTAAACAATGGAATCCCTCTATTGGAGCTCAGTGTAGGATGTCATGGCCTTTTTGACATCCAATCCATTCATTGGGTATGACCCCCCATTCACCATACAAACAAAACATTAGATTAAGTTCGGTGGGCCACACCATAGGGAATAATATAAAATCACACCAAACAACTCTAAGTTCAAATAGTGAATGAGTTTAATTGAACGTACACATTGTGGCCATACGACACTGATCAGGGTCAAATATTGCATATCAGACCCCAGAAATTGCCTAAATTGACGTACATGATGAGGCTTAATGGAGTGTTTTACTCGTGTTTTTATTACAGGATGAAATCAGGAGTGTGTATTGGAATTGATGTTAAAAGATGGATTTTATGATCCAAAGTCTCCAGAGCATGGGATGGACTCCAGAAAACTAATAGTGAAGATTTTACATGCCTGGGATCTGAGGAAAGCACGATAAAGAGGCCCGAAAAGGGTCCAGAATGCAAGATCACATGGTTCCCGCCATCCGATCAGCTCGAAACTTCATACACGTGATGGGGACCATAAATTAACCGTACATATTAAATTTCAGCCATTGACGATCTCGGGAAGTGGTCTAACGGCCAGATCAGCCCCTTAATTCATTAAGTGGGGTCCGCTGGATATCTGGATATACATCAATTTTGGTCCTGACGGTTTAAAGAAGATGAGCAATAGGATGGACGGATTGGATTTCTCGAAATCATCACAGTGGACCCATATGTATAATGTATGTACATAGTGCACATGTGCACTATCGGAGCACCGAACGCACCTAAGTCGGTCAGCAGCGCTGACCCGACTTTCCTTTTCAAAAACGGAAAATTCCGTTTCCAGCGCGCGTAACGGACGGAAGTCCATTTTTACGGACCGCTGTGGGCCCCACCGGTAGCATATACGGTTAATCTAAACCGCCCATCGTGTAGAGGGCTTCGAGAGCTTCAAAACCATGTTGATATTCCTCGCCCATGCGTACACACGTGTGCGGTATAGAGACCAAAAGTAGACTGCCCCGGGACGTTCAAAACTGAGTTTTTTGAGATTTCTTCTGTGGGCCGCGCTAATGGACCTTCAAAACCATCCATCTTTGATCGAAATCTTGTCCTGAATCCAATGGACGGGGTGGATTTTCCCGAAAATGCCTATGTGGGGCCCACCGAGCATCACAGCGGAAGGATCCGCGTACCCTGTTTTAGCGCGCCCGGACGCTGTCTGATTTTGGCAGCGGTTGTGGTCCACCATCTTCAATCAGATGGAAGATCTGATCCGTCCATCTTGTAGACGACTTGAAAACGTCCAAAGGGACGGTATTTGTTTGGAAACCGAGCAAGGAAAACCAAGGTTGTTTTGCATCCGAACTCGGCTGCGTAAAGAAGTTCCGCACGCGGCTGTTGCTGCGACAGCGTTTTCTTCTACGACTCGGCCACCGATCCCAGCTATCCAGTAGCTATAAAAGGGGAGTTTTGGACGTGAGAAAGTCATTCAGAGCCAGGGGATTCCAGATCTGGAGCAAGAGAGAGAAGAAAGAGAAGAAAGAGAAGAAAGAAGAGAGAGAGAGAGAGATTGTTTGGTTTGATGTTTTTTTATGAATTTTATTTAATATTTTTTATGGATTTTATGGGTCACTAATCTCTCAGCTAGGGCTGAGATGAAGCCCTTAATTTGATCAGCTCTTGTGTTGGTTGATTTACTTTGAATTTCAATTAATTTGTTTCTTTCTCTAAGTGGGCTTTATGGGTTTAAATTCTATACTTCTCCCTCTATGAATTTGATTAAAGTATATATATGGATGTTGTTTGGATGCTTATTATAGGTGCTTGTGTCTGATCAAGAACAAGTTTCCTATAGAGGAAGAAACAGGGTGCCTTAATGAATGTACATTCCATGTGCCCGACCAAAGGACATGGGATATGTCATTCATGGCATAGCTTAAAGGAATTAGACAGTTTGTATGCCCGATTAAGGACACAGATTGTGCTTTCTCTATTTAAGTGGTATCAATCTAGATCAAGGTGAATCAACAGACAAAACAAGGGTTAGGATAATTAGGGGTGGATTCGAAAGTCCTAGTGCTTTCTCTCTGATTGAATTTTCTTCCCTGTTCTTAATTAATTGTTTTTTTTTCCATAAAATTGTGCTTAGTAATTCATTCCATTATTTGTTGGATTAGTTAAGGAGAATCGTAGATTTGAATTGTGACGACCAGTCCTCGTGGGAACGATCTCGTAATACGTACCGTATCTGCATCTGATTCGTATACTTGCGAGTTTAAATATCATTTAAATCGTGTTGGTTTAAATAAAACATCAAGTTTTTGGCGTCGTTGCCGGGGACTGTTTCGGTCCAATTGGATTTAAGATTCTCTCTTATCATAATTCATAGTCTTAGGTTTTTTACTACCTTTAGGTTAAATTTTTTTAGAAACTAACCTATTTCCTGTTTTGTAGGGACCTGACATAAACTACCAATTTGGTAATCTCTTTCCAAATTTTCTATATTCTTCTAATTTCTATTTTTAGAATTAAGGTTTTATTTTTTTTTTAGAAATTTCTATTTCTAGGCTATTTTATTTTTTTTTATTTTTTTTTTTAGAAATTTCCTATTTTCTAATTCTAGATTCTGATTCTTCTTTCAAGTAACTTTCTATTTTCTAGTTTTAGAAATTTTTTTCCCTTTTTAGAGTTTAGGTTTTATTATTAGAATAGTTTTTAGGTTTTATTTTTTTAGAAAGTTTCTCTCTTATTTTCTAATTTCCTATTTTTTTAGAAATTTTTCCTTTTTAGAAACTAACTTAGCTTTTATTTCTAAGATTACAAACTTTCTTTTTTAGAAATTAACCGTTGCTTAGGATTTTTTTTCTAGCATTATTTTAGTAAATTTAATTTATTTTTGTTTTCTTTTTGTTTACAGGAATTAAGGAAGGAAGCTGCTAAATAACATTGTCTTCAAAAGGAGGAGCTCTCTATTCCTCAGACATCAATCATCTCCTTTCCGGGTTCTTTCTTCCCATTCTTATTTACATAGTTTTAACTTGTTTTAGAATCTCATAGTTTCTAGGTCTAGTTTTATTTCTCTTAGGTTGCTTCTTAGTTTAGTTTTCTTTCTTACATTGCAATAACATAGTTTATGCTAGGACGTAGATCTCTGAATTTAGAACTAGCACCGTTTGATCCTGAGATTGAAAGAACAATTCGTGAAAGATTGAGAAATAATCCTGTTGAAATGGCGAATGAGACTGAAGTTAAAGCTCTCAAAGATTATTCAGCTCCTGTCCAATTTAATGCGCCTTCATGCATAGTGTTGCCAACCACTACGGCAGCACACTTTGAACTTAAACCTGGAGTCATACAATTGTTGCCATCCTTTTATGGATTGGACAAGGAGGACCCATATCATCATGTGAAAGAATTCTTAAACATTTGCTCCACCTTTAAGTTCCAAAACTTCTCACACGATTCGATCCGCCTACGCCTGTTTCCTTTTTCTTTGAAGGATAAGGCGAAAGCATGGTTGAATTCTCTAGAAGTTGGATCTATCACTACATGGGACCAACTGTCTAAGAAGTTCTTAAACAAGTTCTTCCCCGTTCACAAAACTAATGCCCTCCGTAGAGAAATTACTAACTTCACACAAAAAGAGGGCGAGCACTTTCATGAATGTTGGGAAAGATGGAAGGACTTGCTTTTTAAATGTCCTCACCATGGTTTTGAGAAGTGGCAACAAGTTCAATACTTCTATGACGGTCTGACACCACAGAACCGTCGCATGGTTGATGCCACTAGTGGAGGGTCATTCATGACCAAAAGTGATGTCGAAGCGTGGAACTTCTTTGAAACCTTGTGCGAAAATTCCCAGCAATGGGATTATTCAAATAGAGGTGACAGAAGTCCCCAACCACAAAAGAGAGGTGGTATATATGAGATAGGAGTCATGCCAGAGCTGAGCGCCAAGCTTGATAACCTGACAAAGAAAGTTGATGCTCTGGTATTAAATAATGGACCACCACAAACAGCTCAAGTCGAGGCATATGCCACATGTTCTAGTCCTGCCCATCCTATGCAATCTTATCCATCTGGTGCAGCATTCCCAGAACTTCTCTCTGAACAAGTTCATGCTATGAACACTTTTCAAAAATCTGGGAATGATCCTTACTCAAACACCTATAATCCAGGGTGAGCTAGACATCCAAATTTCTCTTGGGCAAAAGGACCACAACAAGGAGGACCATCTGGAAATCCTCCCATGCAACCGCACCTCCAAGTTGGCAGTCAACAACCTCAACAGTTTCCACAATATCAATAACTGCCTACACAATCAAGGAAACCATCTCTTGAGGATACACTCCATCTTTTCATGCAGAGTTCTCTCCAATTCCAAAAAGACACCCAACAAACCTTACTGGCCAACCAGCAAAGCTTACATGCAAATGCACAATCCATTGCCAAGCTGAAAGTACAAATGGGTCAACTAGCTGCCACATTGAGTGAGAGAGAGAAGGGCAAGTTCCCTAGCCAACCTGAGGCTAATCCAAAGGGACAATATGAGATTGGCTCTAATTCCAACCAAGGGCAATATCATGAACAGGCCAAATCGATCATTACCCTTAGGTCAGGCAAGCAGACTGATAACAGAATAGAGATGCCTGGGGATGAATCAATTTCTAAAACAGAAGATCAAGATGAAGTAGAGAGCCATACCAATGCATCCAAAGTTCAAAAGCTCTCTGACTCTCCAAGAGCCACTAATGTGCCACCTTATGTGCCCAAAGCACCCTTTCCTCAACGTCTGGCACCAATAAAGAAAAGAAATAACTTTGATGAAATCTTGGATGTGTTTTAAAAAGTGCAAGTCAACATCCCGTTGCTTGACGCTATCAAGCAAGTCCCTACTTATGCTAAGTTTCTTAAAGATTTATGCACTCAAAAGCGTAAGCAGAATGTTCATAAGAAAGTCTTCCTTGCAGAGCAGCTCAGCTCCATGATTCAACATAACACCCCTCCTAAATTTAGGGATCCAGGAGCTCCCACCATTTCTTGCGGCATAGGAGATCATAAGATCGGGAAGGCATTACTTGATTTAGGGGTGAGTGTCAATTTGTTACCATATTCGGTTTATGAGCAGCTAAGACTTGGTGAGTTGAAACCGACTAAGGTAACATTACAACTAGCCGATAGATCTATCAAGGTGCCCCGGGGTGTTATTGAAGATGTGTTAATCCAGGTTGATAAATTTTATTTTCCAGTGGATTTCATAGTTATAGATACTCAGCCTGTCCAGAATCTTCATAGTCAGATCCCAGTCATTTTGGGTCGTCCATTTTTGGCCACATCTAATGCTATTATCAATTGCAAGAATGGAGTTATGAAATTGTCCTTTGGTAACATGAATATTAAACTCAATATTTTTAATGCAGGACAACAACCCTCAGATTTGGATGACATATTTGAAGTGGACATGATCGAGAGCCTTGTGCAGGACTCCTTCCGTACATCTTTTGAAGATCCTCTTGAGACCTGCTTAGCACAATCGGGCATGGATTTTGACATTGATAGTCCCATCCATGAAGTCAATGCATTGCTCGACTCTACTCCTATATTGGAGACTAAAAAATGGAGAGCGAAAGTGGAACCTCTTCATCCCTCTGAGACTCTTCCTGACAGCACAGTTTGTAACTCTGAGAAGACAAAGGCGAGCAGGCTGCTTAATGTTCTTAGAGCATATAAGGTAGCAATTGAACGGAAGATAGAAAAAATCCAGGGAGTATGCCCCACTGTATGGATGGATCATGCTGTGGTAATATCGCATAACATGCAAAGTAAGCGTGATCATAACATAGAAGAAGTCGTTCGAGCAGAAGTCCTTAAATTATTTGACGACAGTGTCAGTTGCCTTATTTCAGATAGCACAGTTCATGGGAACTCACATCACTTATTTTAGATGATTTGGTGAACAAAGATGTTGAGGAAATTTATTTGGCGGACCCAGGTTATCAAGATTGATTAATTCATGGTCCATTCTTGTCTAGTTGAAGACGTTAAACTTAGCGCTCCTAGGACGCAACCCAAATTTTCATTCCATTTCACTTTTCTCATTCATTACTTCAATGTTTGTGGGTAACATTACTGCAAACCCTCACGAGACTACAACTCGTCCACTAGGGGTAACCTAGGGGTTTAAAGGCTTGTTGCATGCGCTAAATGCAATCGAGAGCACCTGCGAAAGTGGTATACGTAGGATCTTCTTTTGTTTTTCTTTTTGTTATTTTTGCTTATGTTGATTTCTCGCTTGTGCTAACTCGCTTTTATGTTGAAATTTTTCACAAATTTTGAGAAAGCTTCTTGATTCTCCATCCAGGTATTATCTTTTCATCACTCCTCTTTTATTCTCGTTGTCCCATGTGCATTGCTTGTTTATTTCTTTTACATTGAGGACAATGTAGATTTTAGGTTGGGGGTGGGAGATTAGGATACCTAATCAGTATTTTCTTGGTCTTGAGTAAAATTTGTGATTCTTGGTCTTGAGCAAAATTTGTGAAAATTTTAAAAATTTTTCTGACTTTCTATTGAATTCAAAGTGATTTTGAAGGATAGTTGTGATTTTAACATTATAAGATACATGATGTTGGTAACTAATGACTCTTGGATTCGGCCATCTGCTTGATTTCACAGTTAATTTTGAATTGTTAATCCATGATTAGACGTTGTAAACATTGATTGAGTCATGATTTCACATATCACATCTCGCTTGCACATTAAGTTTTGGTTCGATAACTGAATGATTAACTTGGTAAAAAGAAGAATTGAAAGGCTAAGTCACATAATCTTCACCATAGGTTTGCTCCCTATAGGTGTAGATTTGATTCTCCATAGTTGACTTATAAAAAAAATGAGGCGACGAGTTTTCACCATAGGTTTGCTCCCTGTAGGTGAGGATTTGATTCCCTTCCTTGGCGTACTGTTCATAAAAATTTTTAAAAAAAAAAAAAAAATGAAGGCTGAAAGGTTAATCTGAAATGCTAGTGTTGGTTGTCACCAATTCTGTTGTTAATTACCAATTTTAGCATGAAATTGATTATTGGAACTCTTAATGATTGTAAGCTGAGATTATGCTATACACCTGTGGAACTCAATGTTTAGGAATGTTCTAATTAATGGATTAATATGTTGAACTTGATTATGAAGTTTACTGTGAGCTTGATTTCAGGAGAAAATTCTACTTACCATTCATGAATCTTAGAATTTTCACATCTCAGCTATCTATTCACAAGTCACTTGAGTTTATAGGAATCGTCTCTTATTTCTAAAATTATTTTTCGCATGTTTTGCTCGGGACTAGCAAAATGCTGGTTGGGGGTTGTGATCAAGGTCAAATATTGCATATCAGACCCCAGATATTGCCTAAATTGACGTACATGATGAGGCTTAATGGAGTGTTTTACTCGTGTTTTTATTACAGGATGAAATCAGGAGTGTGTATTGGAATTGATGTTAAAAGATGGATTTTATGATCCAAAGTCTCCAGAGCATGGGATGGACTCCAGAAAACTAATAGTGAAGATTTTACACGCCTGGGATCTGAGGAAAGCACAATAAAGAGGCCCGAAAAGGGTCCAGAATGCAAGATCACATGGTTCCCGCCATTCGATCAGCTCGAAACTTCATACACGTGATGGGGACCATAAATTAACCGTACATATTAAATTTCAGCCATTGACGATCTCGGGAAGTGGTCTAACGGCCAGATCAGCCCCTTAATTCATTAAGTGGGGTCCGCTGGATATCTGGATATACATCAATTTTGGTCCTGACGGTTTAAAGAAGATGAGCAATAGAATGGACGGATTGGATTTCTCGAAATCATCACAGTGGACCCATATGTATAATGTATGTACATAGTGCACATGTGCACTATCGGGCACCGAACGCACCTAAGTCGGTCAGCAGCGCTGACCCAACTTTCCTTTTCAAAAACGGAAAATTCCGTTTCCAGCACGCGTAACGGACGGAAGTCCGTTTTTACGGACCGCTGTGGGCCCCACTGGTAGCATATACGGTTAATCTAAACCGTCCATCGTGTAGAGGGCTTCGAGAGCTTCAAAACCATGTTGATATTCCTCGCCCATGCGTACACACGTGTGCGGTACAGAGACCAAAAGTAAACTGCCCCGGGACGTTCAAAACTGAGTTTTTTGAGATTTCTTCTGTGGGCCGCGCTAATGGACCTTCAAAACCATCCATCTTTGATCGAAATCTTGTCTTGAATCCAATGGACGGGGTGGATTTTCCCGAAAATGCCTATGTGGGGCCCACCGAGCATCACAACGGAAGGATCCGCGTACCCTGTTTTAGCGCGCCCGGACGCTGTCCGATTTTGGCAGCGGTTGTGGCCCACCATCTTCAATCAGATGGAAGATCTGATCCGTCCATCTTGTAGACGACTTGGAAACGTCCTAAGGGACGGTATTTGTTTGGAAACCGAGCAAGGAAAACCAAGGCTGTTTTGCATCCGAACTCGGCTGCGTAAAGAAGTTCCGCACGCGGCTGTTGCTGCGACAGCGTTTCCTTCTACGACTCGGCCACCGATCCCAGCTATCCAGCAGCTATAAAAGGGGAGTTTTAGACGTGAGAAAGTCATTCAGAGCCAGGGGATTCCAGATCTGGAGCAAGGGAGAGAAGAAAGAGAAGAAAGAAGAGAGAGAGAGAGAGATTGTTTGGTTTGATGTTTTTTTATGAATTTTATTTAATATTTTTTATGGATTTTATGGGTCACTAATCTCTCAGCTAGGGCTGAGATGAAGCCCTTAATTTGATCAGCTCTTGTGTTGGTTGATTTACTTTGAATTTCAATTAATTTGTTTCTTTCTCTAAGTGGGCTTTATGGGTTTAAATTCTATACTTCTCCCTCTATGAATTTGATTAAAGTATATATATGGATGTTGTTTGGATGCTTATTATAAGTGCTTGTGTCTGATCAAGAACAAGTTTCCTATAAAAGAAGAAACAGGGTGCCTTAATGAATGTACATTCCATGTGCCCGACCAAAGGACATGGGATATGTCATTCATGGCATTGCTTAAAGGAATTAGACAGTTTGTATGCCCGATTAAGGACACAGATTGTGCTTTCTCTATTTAAGTGGTATCAATCTAGATCAAGGTGAATCAACAGACAAAACAAGGGTTAGGATAATTAGGGATGGATTCGAAAGTCCTAGTGCTTTCTCTCTGATTGAATTTTCTTCCCTGTTCTTAATTAATTGTTTTTTTTTTTCCATAAAATTGTGCTTAGTAATTCATTCCATTATTTGTTAGATTAGTTAAGGAGAATCGTAGATTTGAATTGTGACGACCAGTCCTCGTGAGAACGATCTCGTAATACGTACCGTATCTGCATCTGATTTGTATACTTGCGAGTTTAAATATCATTTAAATCGTGTTGGTTTAAATAAAACATCAGACACCTAGCTAGTTGACATACTCTCCTATTGCTCCATGTGGTGTGGCCCACTTGAGTTATGAAATGGGCTCATTTTTTGCAGCAGGACCTAACATTGGGTGGCCCACCTGTTGGACTGTGTAGATGTCAAACACTCGTGGTAGAGAATTTATTTGGGGGAGTTATTTGGTGCTAGTTGAGAACATATGACACAATCACTCAAAAGTTATGCATGTCTCATGCATTTACTCAAATGAAACCAGTTAAATCATGCAATCCACCGTTGCTAAGTCACAGTCCAAAAAATTAGATTATTTAAACAGTCTTACCTGTAATTTATAGATACTCGTTTGTTGAAATAGGGGCATTGGATGTTTTTCATTTTTAAGCGTCCAATGTCCACCAATTCACTCAGTGTAAGGTTTTTTAAGGTCTCCGTATAGCATAGGATCCACAACATGGACAGTTATGATTTTTCAGTCAATATACGCCACACGTACCATTTTAGAGTGCTGGCATATAAGTGTCATACTCTACCAGAGTATAAAAGCTTGTAATAAATAAACAGGCCTTTGGCCGATCGAATTAGAGAAGCAAACATCAATAAGAAGCTGTATGCATCAGAGCTGCATTTTGCATGGAAAGGAACACGTGTAAGATAAGGGATGGAATGAACACATTTTATAGATCTAAGCCATTCATCATGAAGATTACACCATGAACATTAAGTGGACCAAAAAATAATGTTGTTCCACGGATCAGGCAGATGAAACATTCACAGGAAAGAAGGCCCTAAGGAAACAAATGCAACGGTCCAGATTCAACGTAAATGTGGCTCACTATTGTCCAATCAGTCTACTTTCACTATCTGGGCCATTTTAAATGGGACCCATGATACGCATATGTACCTCTTTTTGTAGCATTGGTGCAACATCTGCTTTCTTCTGCCAAACAAAGGAAACGGACCCATCACCATTTCACAGCGTTCCTTCCATCATGCAAAGGACAATGGATTCATGAATATTTGGATAGGTGTCGATACTCGATTTTTCGTACATAGCAAAAACAAGCCCCTACGTGTTCAAATGGTGCAACTGTGCCACTTTAGTTATCTCCATTTTGTCTGAGCCGACGACTGATGATACCGGGACCAAGGAGCAGGCCGCTCAAGGGCAGTACAGCAAATGCGCAAAGACCCCTATGCCACAAACTGTGAAAGCAAGCACAAAGGTCTCAACAAATTAGCCACTTCATCGATCCAGGACAATGAGGCCCCAAGGGCTTACAAATTCTCCCTCGCACTCATTCAAAAGGAATTGTTTTTTAAAGCTTTAACTTTGAAGAATATTGAAGACTTGGATGGATATTCACCAAGATAACTCTTACTTCTATGAATATTCTACGTCATGACTTTTTTGAGGATTGAATACAACATAATTTCTTATTCACTCAAAAACTATACAATTATTAATACAAGGAGAAGATCAATTTGGTCTAAAAACAACTTTTCAAGGACTGTATGATGACTACCTTTAGAATATTTGAAAATTTCCTTTGATTTAGAGATTTTGACCATACCACAATGTTAGTACGGTCAAAATCCCTTCTACCAATGTAAGTGATTAAAAGTCTTGAGTTGTGGGAGTCGTCCATGGTGCATAGACACATTTATGTAAGATAGGGTGAATGCATATTGACATTATGTCAGGCCTAGTTGTGGAGATAGTTTATCTTGAGATAAAGTTAATTAATTTCCTCATGTAAGATAAGTATATGAGTGAAGGTAAGTCCAGTTACCTTCATAGTCTATGGCCAAGAGGCCAAGATCCATGGACCAAAAAATTATACCTTGTCCAATAGCCGTCACTTCTAATTTCAAGGCTGTCCAAGACTAGTGGTTAAACTTCACAAACCCATAAAGATAATAAACATGTTTCATACATAAACTAAACCATATAATTAATGAATTAAAAAAATTAAAACATATTAAAGTTAATGTATAACTGACTATAAGAGCAACCAAAGATTAGTTTTCTAGGGCACATTCATAAAATAAAATAAAGTTAAAATAAAAAATCATGTTAGTAAAACTGCACATCCCCAAAAGTACCATGGTTTATATATGCCACTTAACCCGTTCATCTGGCGTGAATCATTAACGTGAAGGGACATTCCAATAATCACATGGTTTTGAAACTCAAACGGGATATAATAGGTTTTAGGTATGATTTTACACTATAATTTCTTATGTTGAGGCTGACCTGAGTTTTGGATCAGTGTGATGTGAGTCAAGGCCAACATTAGGTGGTGCATTTGTTGGACAGTGTGAAGTCAGTTCACCCCATACAGGTGTTCAGCCTCTCTAGCATTCCTATGGGTAATCAGCCCACTATTTTCCTTTTTCTAATGCAGTAGAGCTAGAAGAACTGGACTATGGTAGAGCCATCTCTTTGCATTACACGTGGGAGACTGATATATTGATCCGCGTTGGTCCATATGTCAGCACTATAGCACAGATATTATATTTTGACAAAAAAAAAAAAAAAAAAAAAAAAAAAAACACTAATAACATAATCCATCAAGATCCAGCCACACATGTTTACAATTAAATGGGTCAGGTCAAGTCAGGCTTTCACCTTGGTGAAATTTAAGTGGGTCTGTGTCAAGCCATAGGATACTGGGTCACGGGTTAGGTTCAGGCCGGAATTATTGGCCTGTTTAATAAATGGTTGGGCTCCAGTTGACCTTGGCCGGATCCAAACCTGACCCATTGCTACTGTTGGTTGGGTTAGCTTCACACACATTTCTAAGAGTGGGCCATGTAGGTAGAAGATCCCATTAACTACAAAAACTAGGGTTAAGGTAGTGCAACACACACATGTATAGAGAAGGGTAGAGAAAAACAGAGAGATGGAGAGTAAGAGTGCCACTATGCTCAGAGAGAGAGAGAGAGAGAGAGAGAGAGAGAGAGAAGGGTTTTGATCATGGGTAACCCACGCATAGAGTTGGGCATCGAGTTGAGTCGGACCAAGTTAGGGCTAACTCGACTTGATCCGATTTTGAAATAGGCCTGACCCAAACTCGATTTGATTTAATACCGAGTCCAACATGCCTGACTTGATCTGATTCCAGTCTAGCCTGGATTGATCCGGACCAAGTCTGATCCAATCAGAAGTACCGAGTCGGTTCGAATTGGCACCAAGTTGGATTGAGAGATGAGGGAGGGAGAGACTGAGAGAGTGGAGAGGAGAGAGGAGGAGGAGGAGGAGGAGGAGGGTGATGGTGGTGGGTGGTTGCCTGGCTTGGAAGATGAGGAGGATGAGGGAGGAAGAGAGAGAGGTCGAGTTTAGAAGATGAGGAGGATGAGGGCGGAAGAGAGAGATATTGGGATCGGGTCAGGGTAGGGTGCAACGGGTAGGGTTAGAGAGTCGGGTTTCGGATCGAGTCGGGTCTAACCGATCGAGTTTCAAGTTTAGTCGGATTAAGTTACTAGGTAACTCAAACTTGACTCGGTTTGAGTTCGGATTGGGCGAAGCCTACTCAGTTCGAACCGACTCACCCATTCAGTTTGGGTCGAGTCGGATCTAGATGAGTCAGACGAATCAAGTTAGTTAGATCGAGTTGTCCCGTGCCCACCTCTACCCACGCGCACATTTTTTAGTATTATTCCCATGACCTTTAGATGGGCCTCATTTTTGGGCCAAAATCCTAACACAATCCAACACAACTAATTTACGATAAGGATATTGTTGGTTCATCATGGTGGGTCCCATGGAGCTGTATTCACACAGCTTCCTGATCGCCAAGTTTTCTATATGGGCTACATTCAATGAAGGGAAGAAGTGGATGTGAGCTACTCACCGAGAGGAGTACTTGAAAAGACAAAAATACCATCAGGTTAGGGACTATACCAATCACACCACCTTCAAAGGATGGTGACTTTTATCTCCCATGGACTCATGGAATTAAACAATTATTAGCTATATCTGTCATTTTAAGTGGAGGAAATCATTAGTATCCACCCCAAATTCGGGACCTGATGATAAAATAGTATGGGATGGAGACCCTACCAGCAAATATCAATCATGGCGGCCATGAAAAGTATAACTCATGAGCTGGACAATACCACTTCCTTGATCAACGAGATAAGGAAACTCCCATATATATATTCTGAAAATCATATATATTATTTATGTGGAAATTGATTCATGATTAACTCCCTACCATAATGAGGAGAAGTATGAGTGCCAGAATCCCCTTTGACATGTTTGTTGGCTTGGCAAATTGATTTGGAATGAGATTTCTTAGACATGTAGGTGGATGAAGATTAAGTTCAATCTCTATCTGTGAGGAGGCCAAGCTGGGAAAATCTTAACTATAACTATTGATCATATCCTATCACCATTAGGGCTGGTAATGGTGCTTTCATTAATGCTGTATATAATGTCATTCCCACATGGTGCTCTAGTTATGTGACATAATTTAATGCTTTGTTGGTGGTTTACAACTACCAATTCAGAACATTGACATGTAATGGTTAAAGATGGTCTTCAACACCATGACAGGTGAGTGGGTCCATCATGAAAGGTCATCTATCTAGTTGGGGAGCGGATTGCGTGGTGTGCCACACACAACAAACTTCGATGGTGTGTTGACGTTAACAACTTGAGGGACCCACAATTATGTATGTGTTATATTCGTATTGTCAATTCATTTTTCAAGATTATTTTAGGGTATGGGCCCAAACGTGAGGAAGATTCAAAGCTCAAGTGGAATACAACACAAAAAACAGTGGGGATAGTGACTCTCTCGAAACCTTCTTAGAGCTAGCCCACCATGATGTTTATTTGCCATCCAACCTATTCATTAGGTTAGGCAGATATGGATTAAGGGGAAAAAAAATTAGCGACTTGATCCAAAATTTCTGTGGCCCCCAAGAAATTTTCAATGGTAGGCATTCAATTCCTCTGATATGGTCCACTTGAGCTTTGGATCAACCTCATCTTTGGGCCCAAGCCATTAAATCAGCTCACAAAATAAAAGGACAGTGTGGATATAACACATACATCATGGTGGGGCCTGCAAAACATGGTGACGTCAAATGTGAAGAAGCTGCCCACGCTCTATTTAGCATAGAGGTTAATGGGTTAGTCTTTGATGGTATGATAGGGTGCAAATCATGCAAAGCAGCCATTCAGGGTTGGGTTTTCGACCCAGTTGCACCTTAGATGATGATATGACCTGTTTATATTTAAGATTGTATTTCTAAGAAACATTTGATTAACGGATGATTGTGTACGAAAATGAATTTGGGACATTAAAGCCGTAAGGAGAGTCCGCGGCTCTTGTTAATTATCTTGCTAGGTGTATATTTGTTTGGCCATTTTCTTAGTATATACGCAATTTTATCCTTTTGTGAAATAAAAAAATAAAAATAAAGAGACTAATACTTTTATGCACAAAAAATGTCAAAAAGCTGCCCAGGCTTTACATAAAGTAGAGATTTTTGGTAGTCTTTGGATGGATGGAGGAGATAGGTTGGAAAACATGCCAAAGCAAGCATACCATGTGGGGTTTCCAACACAGTTGCACCTTAGATAATCATTTGAACCATTTATATTTAGGATTGTAGCACCGTTCTAAGAAATATTTGACTAACGGATGATTATGTATTAAAATGAGTTTGATGTTGGGCGCTGATATATTCGGCGCATAAACCACCTTAGAACGAATCAAACAAACAATAAAAAATGAAAATGAACATGTAAGTACAGAACATAGATTTTACATAGAAAGCCTTTGCAGGAAAAATTCATGGCACGAAACTAATTAGATCAATCCATTATAATCAAAAAGTTACAAGAAATGAAATAATTTATAGTAAAAATTTCTATATTCCATTCAAAATCTTCAAATAAACATTTTATTCTTCCATTTTAATCCTAATCGTGTAATTACAAGAGTATTTATATACTCCATTCTTGATTATAAATAAAACCCGCACTTATACATTCCGATCAGTTGAACCGAATATAACTTTCAGTTGGATCAAACAAAACCGACATACCTCGGCCAAACCCTAGGTCGAGCTGAATAAGTGCAAAACATCACCGCGAGTAAATGGCCAAAATTGAAATTTTTAGTTGAGATAGATACGAAAATTACCTTCTCTACATAATATTAAAAGCACTCGTTCAACAATTGAGACATTAAAGCTGCAAGGAGAGTATGGGCTTGTATTGATTATCTTGCTAGCATTCACCCCTTGTTCAGCGTACTTGGTTTGGTTTGTCCTTTCTTAATAAACTTTTAGGTACGGATGCATGCATCTTTGTTTTGCCACCACCGTAGTATGCAAATCGATCTATCCTTTTGATTATCTTGCTGATTGTGTGTATGAAGAAGAATTTGAGACATTAAAGCTTCAAGGAGGGTTTGGGCAGCTTGTATTGATTATCTTTCCAGCATTCACCCCTAGTTCAATGTACTTGGTTTGTTTCGTCTCTTCCTTGTACTGAAGCATGAATCTTTGTTTGGCCACCTTCTTAATATGCAAATATATTCTTTTGAGGAAAAAAAAAAAAAAAGGATTAATTGTAAATGCAAAAATATCAAAAAGCTGCCCACGCTATAAATATCAAATGCATTCCATGCCAAATCAATCATCACGTTTATATTTAGGATTGTAGCACGATTCTGAAAAAATTCGATTAACTGATGATTGTGTATGAAGATGAATTTGAGACATTTAAATGATAACTTTGAATGGCTTGAATCGTGAGACAAAGCTTAAGATCATCAATGAAGCATAAACCTTCGGTCATAGCTCCTATGAGGTTGCAATGAAAACATGAATGGTTCAGATCATCATCTAAGCCACAATATGGGAAGCTGATCGCAACCTGCCCCTAGACAGACACGGTCCAGGCAGGGGATCTCCATGATGTATGGGTTTTATCCACACCGTCCATCTATTTTTTCATATCATTTTAGGCTATGAGCATAAAAAAGAGGTAGATCCAAAGCTCAAGTGGACCACATAGTGGAGATTGAACTCTCACAATTAAAAACTTATTGGGAGCTGTAGAAGGTTTGATCAAGCTGATATTTGTGTTTTCCCTTCATCTAGGTATATGTGACCTTACGAACAGGTTAGATGGCATACAAACATCACGATGATCCCTACTAACGTTTCAACAGTGGGCATCATTGTCATCGCTATGGCGGGGTCAACTGACCCTTGGATCTTCCTTATTTTTGGGTCTCATATACTAAAATGCTTAAGAAAAAATTGATGGACAGTGTGGATAAAACCCATACATTACAGTGGGCCCCACAGAGACCCTGCCTGGATCGAGTCCGTCCAGGTGGGAGGCGGATTTACTGCAAAAGCCTTCTGCAGGACGTTCCTAAGCAAGGATGCTGGGTGGGGCCCACTGAAATGTATGTTAGAAATCCATTCCGTCTGTATGTTTTGAGAGCTCATTTCAGGAAGTGGAAAAAAAAAAAAAAAATGAGGTGGATAAAAAACTCAAATGGCTCACACGAGAGAAAAAAATTAGGTAAAGAAATTTCTACCGTTGAAACCTTCCTAGGCTCCACCATGTTGTTTACGTGCTATCCAAACAGTTTAAAAGATCATTCCCAATGGGATGAAGTGAAAAAACCAAAAGGATATCCTGATACAAAACCACACAAAATGAAACCGTGGTGATTTAACTCCCACCGTTAAAAACTTCCAGTGGCCACTGTAATGTTTATTTGCCGTTCAACGTGTTGATTAGTTCACGTGGATCTGAATGAAGGGAAAACACAAATATTAGCTTGATCCAAAACTTGTGTGGCCCCCTAAGAGGTTTTTAATCACTGTTTTCAGTGGTGTGGTCCACCTGATAATTGGGTCTGGCTCATTTTTGAGCTCATGCTCTAAAATGAGCCGGCAAAATGAACGGACTTTGGATAAAATGCATACATCATGGTGCGGCTCACAGCACCGACAAGTACCAACCTCCCCACTCCATAGTTCACTACCGCATCCGAGTCCTGTTACGACCAAAAATTAAAATAAAATCACACTTCCCAACTGTCTCATATGTGGACCACTTATGGACGGTGAAATAGAAATAGTCCAAAGTTAAAAAATGTAACACTAAAAAACAATCCCAACTGTCCCATCTATGGCCATTTAATGGATGGCTGGATGAAAAATAGTCACGGGTCCAAAAGTCAGGAGAAAGAAGCATACTAACAGCCCGTGGCGGCCAGCCAAAGGACGGTTAGATCAAAACTAGTCAACTGTCCAAATTAAACCAAACAGATCAATGAATAAATGAACGTGGGTCCCACCCATCTATATTGGGACTTATGATCTTGGACAGTACAGTTGTGGTAGGTATGATACAGTTGGTTCAGGTGAGTTGCGGGTCCACTGGAGCCCGAACCGTTTAGCTAGTGGGAACACAGCAAGGGCCTATATTGACCGAAGCGGATTGTGAGAAGAGGAGCTCACCACGCTATAGCATGGTGTGAATTCTGTGGGGCCCTCTGTGATGTATGTGTTTTATTTACACTGTCCATCCATTTTTTTTCAGTTTATTTTAGAGCGTCAGCTTAAGATTGACGCATATGATCCGAAGCTCAAGTGGACCACACCACAAGGAACGGTGGAATTGAAAGGCTACCGTTCAAAAGTTTTCCAATATTATTGAAGTTCTTGATCAAGCTGATATTTGTGTTTTACTTTTATGTAAGTTTAAGTGACCTTGTGAACAGGTTGGACGCCTAATAAACATCACCGTGGGCCTTAGGAAGGTTTTAATAAGCGTATCATTATCTCAGTTGTTTTTTGTTGTGTGGTCGACTTAAGCTTTGGATATGCTTCAATTTTGGGGTTATACCTAAAATGAGCTGAAAAAATAGATGGACAGCATAGATAAAATAAATACATCATGGTGGGCCCACAGAGAATCCACTCCACACCATACCGTGGTGAGTTCCTCACTACACAATCCTAGGTCCCATTGTTTTCCTGTGGTGTGGTCCACCTACGATTTATATCCCTCTCATTTTTGGGATCAAGCCTAACATGATCCATTAAAAATGGATGAATGGAATGGATGAAACAAATACATTATGGTGGCACCCACAGGGCACCCACCACCAGCCATCGAGCTAGTGGCGGGAGAGTAGCCAATCCGTTTCCTCTTTTACACAGCCTTGGAATTTGACTAGGGCTGTTCACAAGTCAAGCTAGCTCGAAAAGCTCGCTCAACTCAGCTCGAGTCAACTCGGTTGACTCGGCTTGAATGGCTGATTCGAGCCAAGCCAAGCTAATTATTTGAAGCTCGAGTTGAGTTCAGACCAAGTTCAACCAAGGGGCATTTCAACTTGACTCGACTTGAAGTCGAGCTCGACTAGAAGCTCCAACTCGAGCTTGACTCGGCTCAATTAATAAATATATTAAATATATATATATATATATATATATATATATATATATATATATATATATATATATATATATATATATATATATATAAAATATTAATATAAGTTTTAAGTTTAAACTTAAAAATAAAAAAAATAAAAAACAAACCCTAGAGTCTCTACCTGACCGCACGCACCCCCCTCCCTTTCCCTTTCTTCTCTTTCGTTGCCCACTGCCAGCCACATGCCCGCCCTGACCACTGCCACCAGTTTTCATTCCAGCTCCACAATAGTATGATTTCAATCTCTTGATATCTACTTCTTAGGTGAGAAACCAAATAAATTCGAGATGGGTTCTTCTCAGATTTGTTAGAGCTTCAAGGAAATCCAATGATTTGATTGGTTAAAGCTCTTTACTTGGATTTCTGATCTGTGTACTGCTCTGTTTCTTTTCTAGTACTTGGATTTCTGCTGGTGGAAGAAGATCAAGAACAAATCGATTCTTACAGGTTTCCTCATCCAATTCGAAGCTTTGTTTGACTTTTTTCATTGGGTTTTGCTTTGATTCTCTTAAGATTTTTGAATTTTTCATCAATGAAGGAGGATCAAGAACAGAATCCATTACTTTCTCACCTAACAAGCTCGAGCTCGACTCGAGGTAAACTCGACTTTACTCGAACCACTAGCTCGACTCGAACTCGACTCGACAGCTTTGGCTAACAAGCCAAGCTTCAATGTTGAGCTCAAGGCCAAGCTCGAGGTCAAGCTCGAACTCGAGTACATCATAGACAAGCCAAGCCAAGCTTGGCCCACCTCGACTCGACTGGGCTCGATGCCCACCTCTAAATTTGACTCCTAATGCTCCTAAACTCAGACGCAGATTTCCTTTCAAATAGGAAGTCCCTGCATAAGGATTCTGGGTGGGCCCACTTCGATGTTTGTGAGAAAGGGATTTTGATCGTACTGGCCTCATTGTATGGTCAAATTCCCTAAAGGGATTCAACCTTTCAAATATTCCGAGGGTATAATCCATGCCGTCCATCTTTTTCGCTATGTCATTTTAGGGCTAAAGCCTAAATATCAGCCTAATCTACAGAACATATGGGCCACATAATAGAAAATAATGGTAATAACGACACCCACTGTTGAAACTTTTCAGGCTCACTGTGATGTTTGTTATAAGTAGACACTGCCCAAGTCGGAACTTTTTAGGCCCACGGTGAGCTGGTCAACAAGGTGGATGGAATAGATCACCCCATTGTAAGCCTTAGGCTATGGTACCAATGGTTATCCTTTCATTTGATAGTAAAGGAAGTGAACATGTGAGAACCACAACCCATATAACATGACAACCACGACTTATATAACATGACAATTA
The DNA here is from genome assembly GCF_029962835.1 of Magnolia sinica. Taxonomy (NCBI): domain Eukaryota; kingdom Viridiplantae; phylum Streptophyta; class Magnoliopsida; order Magnoliales; family Magnoliaceae; genus Magnolia; species Magnolia sinica. Next base: position 10,716,797 of record NC_080581.1, read on the forward strand.
TGACCCATGACTAGAGGTGTACACGAGTCGAACCAAGTCAAGCTTGGCACAGCTCAACTCGGCTCGGCTACTTGCCGACCCCAGCTCGAACTCGGCTCGGCTCTGTCCTCGAGCCTAACTAGCCAGCTCAACTCAGTTCGGTTGGTAGCTTGGGCCAATTCGAGCCGAGTTTGAGCCAAGATCAAGCCGAGTTCGTCTCTGCGGCATTTTCACAAACACATGGATTGCATCTCAAATTCTTACTTTTTGTAAAACAACAGCAGCGATTTTTATAGGTATTTCATCAAACACCTCGTAGGCAACATCAAAATCAAGAAAAATGGATATTTATTTCACATACATACCTTCCTTGCCACAAGCCGACACTTGGTTGGGTCATTTCATCAAATAGTTGGTGAGCAACATCAATATCAAAGTAACCGAGTCACCGAACTGGTTTGATCCGAGTCCGATTTGAGCAAGGTTCGATTCAAGTCGAGTCAAGCTTGGCCAAGCTTTAACTCGGTTCAAAATTTTTTCGAGCTAAAAAAATTAGCTCAACTTGACTCGAACTCAATTTCAAACAAAGTCGAATCGAGCTATTTTGAGTCGAATCGAGCTATTTCGAGTCGAGTCGATCGAGCTAGCCGAGATAACTCTACTCATGTACAGCCTTACCCATGATAACCACGACCCATATAACATGACAACCTCAACCCTTGGCACATTACAACCACGACTCATATAACATGACAACCACAACCCATATAACATGACAACTATGACCTCGATTCTTATTACATTACAACCAAGACCTTAATCCGTATCCTTTGATCCATTTTTGGTAGTATATGCAGTGAATAAATAACAATCCATCTATTAGATTTAGAATTTAATTTAACTTTATGGGCCAAAAAAGAGTTACATCCAAAATATTTATGGCCCCCGAAAGGTTTTTAGTGGTAGGTTTTTAATTTATATGGGTCGAGATTGTTACTTATTCACTGCCTACACTACCAAAAATGAATCAAAAGCTATGAATTAAGGTTGTGGTTGTAATGTAGTAAGGGTCGAGGTTGTGATTGTCATGTTATATAGGTTGTGGTTGTAATGTGGAAAGGTTCAAGGTTGTCATGTTATATGAGTCATGGTTGTAATGTGGAAAGGGTCGTGGTGTCACATGCTCACTTCCTTTACTACTAAATGAAAGGCTAGCCATTGATACTATAACCTAAGGCCCATGATGGGGTGATCTGTTCCATCCACCATGTCGGCCAGCTCGCTGTGGGCACATAAAGTCTTGACTTTGGCAGTATCCACTTATAACAAACATCACAGTGAGCCTGAAAAGTTTCAACAGTACATGCCATTGTCACCATTATTTTCTATTATGTGGCCCACATGAGCTCTGCATCAGGCTGATATTTGGGCCCTAGCCCTAAAATGACACGGTAAAAAGGATGGGTGGCATGGATTATATACATACATCAATGTGGGCCCCACGAGTTGGGCCTTGCCCATACTCGGCTTCTGTGCACATCACTTTCTCGAGATTGAAATTACACGTGACTTCTTCCTCACTTTAAACTCTAAACGTAAAACTACTTACCCAAGGACAAGGGCATTTTGGTTCGAAAATTTTTCCAAAGCTTGTCAGAAGGCCATCCTAGGAATATTTGAAAGGTTGAATCCCTTCAGGGAATTTGACCATACAACGAGGCTAGTACTGTCAAAATCCTTGTGAGAAATCCAACCTGTCCATCTATTTTGCGAGCTCATTTTAGGACTTGTGACGAAAAATAAGGTGGATCCAAAACTCAAATGAGCCACACGAGAGGAAACAACGGGGATTTAGTGACCACCGTTGAAACATTTATATGGCCACAAAAGTTTTGTATTGGTCCAAATGTTTGGTGTTTTCACTTAATCTCAGTGAAAATGACCTTATAAACCGTTTGGATGGCATAAAAACATAAGGTGTAGACTGGGATGGTTTTAACGGTAGGCATACATTTCCCTACTGTTTCATCTACTATTGCCCACTTGAGTTTTGGATCCTTCATATTTTTGGTTTCATATCCTAAAATGAGCTCCAAAAATGGATGGAAGGGATGGATTTCTCACAAACTTCGCATTGGGCCCCACCCCGTATCTTTGCACAGGAACTTCCTGCAAAAGGCTTTGGCAGGAAATCCGCGTCCCCTAAACTCCCTTGTGGTCCAAACACCTTTTCATGTTGGGGTTCGGTCCGTTTGGATGAAGTTTCACGAACCCTACAGCACACGCTGAAAGGATTCGGACCCCTCCAGTACCAAGATCTGGGCCCCACCATGATATATATGTTTTATCCATGCAGTCCATTTTTTATCATTATTTTAGAGCATAAACCCAAACTGAGGCAAATCCAAATCTCAGGTGGACCAAACCACAAGAAAGAATGATAATTGAACACCCACCATCAAAAACTTCTAAAGGGCCACATAAATTTTAAATCAAGCTGATATTTGTGTTTTCCCTTCATCTAGGTCTGTGTGACATGATCAATGAGTTAGATGGCAAATAAACATTACATCCAGTAAGCCCTAGGAACTTTTCAACAATAGATTTTTAATTACAACAGTTTTCATGGAGTGTAGATCTGACTATTTTTTGGATAATGCCCTAAAATGATCTGGAAAAATGAACTGACAACTAGGAAAAACCAAATACATCATTGTGTGTGGCCCACAAAACCGACGAGTACTGAAGTTGGAGGAGTCACTACCAAATTCGAGTCCGCACTGAAAGCCCACTTGCCGAAAACCAATCTAATCCATTTTTCATAAATTCGAGTGACAAAATCGATACGCATTAGCTTTTGGGAAAAGATCACTCTTCAAAGGTTACATCCAAACGGGCCCTAAGTCTAACCCTGGATCCTCAATGGCATTCCAGATAAGATTGTTATCGGGCCGGGCCTAGGGTTGTTTGAGGCTGAATTTTGAACTGTCTGCGTAAGCCTATTCAAAATTCTGCATTTGCTAGGCCCGGGCCCAATCCATTGACAACGCGAATTGCAGATTCATCAATTAGTTAAATGGGCTATTTAAAAACCATAAAAATACTACTTTGCAATTGTTGGAATGATAGCCATGAAAGCTATAACAATCATAAGTTAGAAAGATGATATGGAAACATTATTTTTTATTTTATTTTTAATAAAGTAACAAAGATTGTAATGTAATGGTCATGAATTACTAGGGAGGTGGGGTGATTTATATATAATTTGTGCTATAAATGTGTAAATGGGAGCTCATAAAGATCATCAACAAAAATGGGCACATCAGTACAAGGCAATGTAGAAAAATATTCACAATTAGCAATATTCAGTCTCGCGACATAGATCGTCCCTACCAGGTTTCAATTTAATTGAAGCAACAATGGTATTAGACCATGTTTTGATCATCACGGTTTCAATTCTGCGACGGGCCGGTCAGTGATTCGTTGTTGCAATTGCGTGTGTTCTTGGCCGCCGTGGAGAGGCAAGCCCACACCCACACCTTGCTGAGGAGATCTTTGTCATGGTTATAGTCAGGTGGGAACCATCAGGTTCGGTTGGGATTATTACAAGGTAAGGATTCAAAGTGTGTGTGTGTGTGGGTATCTTGAGCCTTATTTCTTCTTTATAGAGAGACCTTTAGACATGCAGGAGTGGCTAACTTAATAGGCCCAACAACCCATATCTAAGTCCAAATATGGTTGAGATCATGTGCTGCATCCAAATCTTCTACTTGAAAGGACTTTCCACCATGCTATAAATTAAATACTCTATGTTTGGCACTTCATATGAGTTATGAGACTTTCCACCCATTTCTAAGTCCATTTAAATGTCACGCAACATGTAAGATGGGCCATAGTCAAAGACAATGAATTTTTGGAGAGTGACCTTGCAACTAGTAAAGAGATCTGACCCATGTAACGCGTGTTATGCGTGTTATCTGGTTAATGGCTAGTGGTTTTTGGTGTGAGACCAAATATTGGATGAATGATATGTGTGGTATGCATGTGGTAGATCCTAGCCAACCACACATTTATGAATAACCCACTAGTGTGTGGATGCTTAGTGGGCCATGTAGCATTTGCCATGCCTATTTTCATTGTGAATGTGTGTGTGTGTGTGTGTGTTTATATGAATCATTGTTTTAAGTTTTTTTTTTTTGTTGTTTTCAATTTGTACATGAAATAGATGTCTCGATCGGTCGATCATTTTGATCGATTGATCGAGTAAACCTCAAATTATACAAATTGATCTCTGCACAATTTTGAACATGTTCGATCAATCTACCTGAAGGCTCGTGCAAGCGACAAAATTTTAAAAATACTTATAAATTAATCTGTGGACACTTTTGAGCATATTCGATCAATCATGCTTGATTGATCGAGGACTGCTCGATTGATGCTGATTTTGCATAATTGCAAAATCTGTCTGATTTTGCATAATTGCAAAATCTGTTTCCTATTATGGGCATTACTCTCTCTCTCTCTCTCTCTCTCTCTCTCTCTCTCAAGTGCATTCATCTCTTGTACTTCTGTTTTGATAGTAATCGTTGTGGCTTTATGCTATAATTTTTTTCTGCGAGAACTTTTCCATGTAAAATCGTGTGTACTTGTACATGCTTTTGTTGTATTTATCTTTCGATTATTTGATTCAAATTTAGAGTTTGCTTCCGCATTCCCCCAACACTAAGTGTTGTATTTATTTATTTATATGAATCAATGTTTTAAGTGTTCATTAAGCCCATTCATCCTTTATAAATATCATTCATGTTTTATGTTGCACTCTCTCTATTTTGAACACATAACGAAAGTGGTTCATTGATTGCTTGCCTCCAAGTGCAGAGGTTCGTAAGTAATATCATGTGAATATAGGGTCGATCCCATAGGAAAATGAATTGCGAGAAAGAGAAAATCAAATGCAAAACTAAATAATAAAAATTAAACTAATGATTTGATTTTGCGATTTTTGAATGGATGTAATTCAACTGAATTAAAATAACACCCAAGTTTCAAAGTTCCACACATAAGTTAATATTCCAAAATCATGATGACTTGGATAACACAACTACGATCTGAGCACTATGGTCAGCCTAATCAGAAAATAAAACAGTTTAAATATTTTAATAAATGATATAAAAAATTAGAAAATCATGGATTTGCACCATTGATATATATTCTCAAGTGCCAGTGATTTTAAGAATTTAACATCAATGAGATAATGAAAATCAAAGAAATATAACAGGTTAAGAACCTCTCCTATCTAGGAAATCTGATTGATATAGGGTAAGCCTATCCATCAATGTGGATCTCATATGATGGAAACATATGGATCTCACAAGAGGATAAAAAAATAAAACCTAAACAATAGATAACATGCATACACCATTCTTCTCATCATTAAAACAATCAATCATCATAACTTAAAGAATTATTAAACCATATGCTTTCCTTCTAGCTTGGGCTAGAGGGAACTTAGACAAACATAACTAGAATAGAAAACGAAATCAATAAGAAAGAAATAAATACAAATAGAAAAGATATAAAAGAAAAAAAAAACAACTTACAAAATTAAAAACCCTTTAAAAACCATAAATATTGCTCTTGAATGCTTCTAATGATGCTTAGGAATGCCCTAGGAAGCCCTATTTATAAGTAGGGAACTCCAATTTTCATACAAAGTTGAAAAACCCTAAAAACTGTCTCAAATATACGTTGTTTCTCAAAATAGACTTCTCGCTACACAGTTTAATTAAAATAGATTTCCTACTGCGTAGTTTTCTAAAATAGACTTCAGAGCTTCAGATACACTTTTTCAGGACGATTTTAGGATTCTTCACTTCAAATATTCGATTCTCTTAATTCCTCACTTGGTTTTCTTGGATCATTGACATGTGAATTCTTCAATCTTGGTCTCCTAAGATCCATCCCTTACTTTGGTGATTCTTGAGCATCAAATCATACTTTTAACACCCTTTTTCAATCCAAGCACTTAAATTCACCTTGCACACATACACGAGTAAAATAGAATATTAAGTTGATTTATGTTCATAAAATCAAGATATAAATTGGAGAAATTATGCAATATTTGATTCTCAATACACCCCCTAACAAGCATTTTGCTAGTCCCGAGCAAAATAAGCGAAGAAAAATAAAAATAAAAATAAAAATTAATTTTAAAAATAAAATTAAAATGAAAAAAAATTATAACTACACCACTTTCGCAGGTAATCTCAATTGCATTTAGCATGTGTAACAAGCCTTTAAACCCCTAGGTTTCCCCTAGTGGATGAGTTATAGTCTCATAAGGGTTTTCAGAAATGTTACCCACAAACATTGAAAACATAAAAAATAGTTCAACACTCGAAAATTTATACAATTATGCCTCCATTCATCATATGAATTCCAAAACAAAACAATACTTACCCTAAAGTCTGAGGTTAGATAGAATCTCAATTTTCTAATCTATTACATCCTTGAGTTCAAAGACCTAATCAAAATTTAAAATAGTTATGATCCATTATACTTAGGTGCTCGTGACATTAATCTAACTTTGAGAAATATGCATATTCTCTATCCTAACTCCTTTCAATCATCCCAAGAATATGAAATCTCTAGTTATTTTATTTCCTTCATGACATTTCTTCTTTTATCATATTCTTATTATTATAGACCACCCTTAGATGAAGGTTCCCACCAGGTTTGCTTCATAACCTAAGGTATTGTACTTGTAATGGTAACAGTAATGGATACTTAAGTATCCTTACTCTGGAATACTGACACGATTGTTATGGTCATTGCATTCATGCTCGATAATAAATAAATAAATAAATAAAAATTCATCATTTTTTTCCTTCAATATTCTCTCTTTTAAGCATATATCAAGTTCATTCAACTTTGTTTGAATCAAAATTTGTTATTCTAATTCACATATCATATTCCTCACTTAGTTAGCTAGGGTATATTGTGAATTCAGTACATCAACTTACAACTCATTTTAAACTAGTGATTAGATAATGGAACTCAAGTTTATAATTTTCAGTTATCAGAATTCTGACTACTATGGACCTAGACTAAGTATTAACTTTACCTTTGGAATATATTCACATAATACCATGTTCACATTCTTGTATATAAACATATTATTTTGAAAATGTTGAAAAAAACTTTTCATAAACTTAAAAAAATAAACTTAAACCTAACTGAAATTTAAAAAAAATAAAATAATAATAATAATAAAATAAACTGAAACCTAAAATTATTATAAAAAAATAAAAAAATCACATAGATGACTATCCACACCCCCCCAACCTAAAATCTACATTGTCCCCAATGTAATGATAATGTAATGTAGAGAACAATAAAAATAAAAGAAATGGTGGATAGCACTACCATGAAGAACTCACCTACTAGGTAACACTAAAAAATTAAAATTGAATATGATATAAATCCTACACAAATGATCCGTCAAACTAGGAACATCAATCTGAATATTCTGGCTTATGAAAAGGGACGGACTCCTCTCCCAAATGAAAGTTTTTCACATAAGGCTTCAATATCTGACCATTAACCTTGTACACATTGCCATTACGTGGATTCTCAATTTCAACAACCCCACGAGTATAAACATTCTTCACAATGAAGGGGCCTGTCCATCTTGATCTTAACTTTCCCGGAAAGAACTGGAGACGAGAATTGTACAAAATGACCTTTTGCTGAAGTTCAAAATTTTTCCTTAAAATATTTTTATCTTGAAAAGCTTTGGTTATTTCTTTGTATATTTTAGAATTTTCATAGGAGTCTCTCCTTAACTCTTTTAATTCATTCAACTCTAATTTCTTTTGTCCACTTGCTTGGTCCATATCAAAGTTTAATTTCTTTATTGCCCAGTAGGCTCTATGTTCCAATTCCACAGGCAAGTGGCAAGCCTTTCCATACACCAATCTATATGGAGACATTCCAATCAGGGTCTTATAAGCAGTCCTATAAGCCCATAAAGCGTCGGATAGTCTAAGGGACCAATCCTTCCTATCTGGCCTTATAGTTTTCTCTACAATGTATTTGATTTTCTGATTATAAATCTCAGATTACCCACTCGTTTATGGGTGGTATGGGGTGCTCACTTTATGCTTGATGCCATATTTTTTCATCGAAACCTCAAATGTCCTATTGCAAAAGTGAGACCCGCCATCACTAATGATGGCCTTTAGAGTTCCAAATCTAGAAAAAATATTTTTCTTTAGGAATCGTATGACCACTTTGTTGTCATTAGTCCTACTTGGAACTGCCTCAATCCACTTTGAAACATAGTCCACACCAACTTATAATAAAGAAATCCAAAAGAAGATGGAAATGGGCCCGTAAAATCAATACCCCAATAATCAAATATTTCTAATGATAAAATTGGGGATAAATGCATCATGTTGCACTGGGACAATCTTCCCAACCTTTGACATCAATCACAAGCAACACAGAAAGCATGCATGTCTTTATCCTAATATATTCCAGTATCGATACAAATGGTTTGACGTTGTTGATAATATATCGTAATGTACAAATGGGAAGAAAGATGTACGTTGTTTTCATTGGTCGAAGACCCAGGATCTATTATACATGGGCAGAGTGTAATCAATAGATCGAGGGATTTTCCTGTGCCCGCTTCAGAAGCTACAAATCAGCGTCGGAGACATTTACTCAATGGACTGCTTTCTGTGAGGCTTCAGCTCATCAGAATGTAGCAGTGGCCGAATTGGAAAAGGATTATGAGAACATGGGATCGACGCATGGACCGCATTGCATTGCCTGTTACAGCAATGATCCTATAGGGAGCTCTAGATCAGCATCATATTACTGTCATTACAGTGCTGGCCACGAGACGCAAGGAGATGGCATTGAAGAAATGCTGACTGCACTGGAGGCCTTGATATGGATAATAGTCTGTTGCTTTATTTTTATCCTCGCCATTCATCTCTTCTCGTGGCGCTACTAGCTAGTTTTTGTTTCGTTTTTTTTTTTTTTTTTTTTTGACTTTATGGGATATGTTATGGACAATGATTTACATAGGTTTGGTAGTGTCATGGATGATGAAAACATATTTTATTTACATGTTTTGGAAATTCATTTGTTGCTAAACGAGGATAGATTTCTATAAAAGGTCATTCTTACACTCATAGAAGACCTCAATTAACAATTCTTTGCTTTGGATTGATTCAATGCCTAGAACCTTCATTGTCTCTAAGCAGATAACATCTTCACCAATGAAGATCATGGAAATGGCAACAGTCATGGGGTCAAGCGACTCAAGCCCCACTTCGGGTTCTTCTACAATGGGCTCCGGAGCTTTGAACAGATCTCCTTGCCCTCCTTGGTCATACTTTGAAACGGTGTCCTGATTGAACTAGGTTGCTCTTCTGACCACTATCTGTAATAGATGGTGCAATTTTTTACACAATACAGGGGAAAAAAAAAAAGATAGGGAAAAAAGATTTGAAATAGGGTTTTCCCCTTGTCCTTCTCTGGTCTTTTTACACTTTTCAATAGACTTGCTTTGCGATGAACCTATTCTGAAGGTTACAAATCTGTGCATGCTAATTCAATGTTATTCTTCTCTTTAAATCTTACTATCAAATTGGATGAGAGGTTATAAAAAAAAAAAAAAAAAAATCAGGATTAACTAGAGAAAGAAATCAAAGTTATACTAATTTAGTTGGTTAAAATCAGAACAACTTGTATCCAACAGGTAAGTCAAGCTTAAAATTTAGGATATTAAAATAACACCCACATTTAAACCACCAATTGATTACAAGAGAGTCTGATCCTTAGCATCTTTTAGTGTCGAGTATTAGCACGGATGATTAAATATGGATGAACGGTGTGGATGAAAGATGTACAGAACAAGGAGCACATCATTAAATATTGATGAACGGCGTGGATTACAGATGTACAGAAATTTGGGGTGAGAACACATTGACCGGTGACCACTGGTCACTCTGAGCAACGGTCAACAATCTTACTTTTTTTGGAATTGTAATGGAAATCAAACACCATTTGCAGCAGTATTAGAGGTAAAGTGAAGGACACCATAACATCCTTTTTGATTTGACATGTGTATTACACCATTGAACCAAACACGCGGCTGGTGATTTTATTTCTAATACACCGTATTTTTTGTATTAAACAAACATGTGATAACAGTCAACAGAAGTAGTACCAATTATTACAATTACATGTAATAAGTAATTATTACTTCTTTACATTCAAATATGATGTAATTTGGAAAACCAAACAGGCCCTAAGGGAAAAACTGTGGTGGTTACACATTGTTTGTGTTATAAAATGGGTCATTGTGAATTACCCATGCAATTCATCCACAGAAATAGCCACAACAATAAAAGGCTACATGGAAAAACCTATTGACAATTAGCCATATCTAATATTGAGAAATAAATGGCTTGTTCTATATTTCAATTTCAATGAAGAAACACTGATTAAGGGTGGCAAAGACTCAGGCGACCCATTACAGCCAAGTTTGACCCAGCATTTCATCAGACTTAGAGCTATTAGCTTAACTCGTAGGCCGACCCTGGACCTGACATCATGGCCCGACCAATTTTTTGGGTCAAGCTTGTGCTCAAGTTATTTTACCCCAGAGCCTAACTTCATACATACAAGTCTTATATCCTATAAATATGCCATTTTAATCCTTAATTAGCTAACCATGTATTTATATTATGATTTTGTTCCTTGGGTGTCTATTTCTTTTTACATGTGTGGCCCATTTTATCAACGGAGAAGTTAAGAACATTCAAGTGGGAAATATGGATTTTATCAATTTTCAGGTTGGATTAGGTCATGACCAAGCCTATTCAAATTTCCATGTTCAAAGCCTCTTTCTATGAACTCATGCCAACCACACCATAAGAAACTGTTAGGATTGAACGCTCAACGTATGGACAGATAAATTTTTTCTTTTTTTAATCAGGCTGACATTTGTGTTGTATCGCAAATAAAAATCAAACGTGTGCCTTCAAAAGGTTTCCAAGTTGCAAGCTTCTATCTTCGTTGTTTCCCGTTGTATGGCCCACTTGAGTTTTGAATCTTGCTAGTGTTTCTATCCGCATTGTTTCCAGTTAAATGGCCCACTCAAGTTTTACATCTTGTGTTTCGGCTCATGCTAAATAATAAGCTAGTGAAATGTATGGACACATTTGATATTAATAAAAATACCATGATGTGTTCCACAGAAATTGGGATTTAGGGTTACAGGAGATCCCTAAAACCCTAGGTCAGAGGCAAGTCCCCTCCATTGAATCAAGCCATTAATGAAATCAGTAACATCGATCCATTGAATCAGGCCATCAATGAGGTCGCTAGGATTGTCCTGTAAAGTGATTCTTTGGAAACATAGGAAATCCTTGGTGGACCCTACAAATAACTGGCTCGTGAAACCTGTACTGGAGCTGTAAGGGACTTGATTGGTTGTCTAAGGGTCCATCAATCCAGTGCCATAGATGATGAGAAGCTTGACTTAAGTTTCTGATCTGTACAATTACCACTACAAGAATCTATATCAAGGTTGTCAGTTGCCTGAGCCTGGGCGAATATGAAGTATTGTTGAGGACCATGGGCCTAAAGCTCAGGTCCAGGTTCAAGTCAGACATCAATAGAGAGGCGATCAAACCCAAGCTACATCAAGGCCCATTCATAACGGATCAGACAGCCCCATTCTCAGGCCTGGTTAATAAATTCCTGCCGTGGGCCCCCTCGGCCTGACCAACTGTGCTCACAACTGCCCATGAAAGTTGTAGATGAGCACGGGCTCACGCGCGGCCAAGCTTACATTTGTAGGTGGCCTAACCATGTCTGAAAACAATAGACTTAAATCAAACCGTGGGCCCTAGTGACTTTTAATTGTGGGTGCTTGATCACCGCTGGTATCCTGTAGTGTAGTCCACTTAAGATTTGGATGTGTCTCCTTTTTAGATTAACAGTCTAGGGACCTGTTTGGCCAGGCAGATTGAAGGGATTGGAAGGGATTGGAAGATTGATCCCGGGACTAGCCAGACGTACCAAACCGACAAGGGATCCTGATCCAGGATATAGCAATCCCATGGATCTTAAGACAATCCACTGACATCATCTTGCACCAATTCACTGACGCAGCTATTATTAGCTTGAAATCCATGCAATCCACTTTAATACCATTCAATCCCATCCAATCTGCCCGGCCAAACAGGCCCTAAAATATTTTTCCAAAATAAATGTACAGCTTAGATAAAACGCATACATTACGGTGTATCTAACAGGGCATTTCCAGCCTTGTTTACCCATGTCAGCACGGATAAGTACTTGTATCTCAGTAATAAGAGTCACCGTCAAGTCTGAATATGAGATTCCCATCGCATTAATGTCCGATGTACATTAGATGGGAAGGAGGGAAGCGGATTGGCTGGTGTATGTATTGATGTCAGCAAGTCATGTGGGTTTGATAACGAGGTACGTGTTATATCCGAACTGTCCATCCATGTGAGGGAGCTGTCGTGACGACACCGCAAGAATGAGTCGCTACCATTGAAACTCTTTTTGAGATTACAGAAGTTTTACATCAATATGAAATTTAGTTTTCCTCTTCAATCAGGTCTTTGTGACCTTATGAACAAATTGCATGGAAAATAAATATTATAGTGGGCCCTATAATTTTTTAACGGTGAAAATCATCATCTCCACAGCCATTTTTGGTGTGGTCCAAATGATCTTTGGATTTGATTCATTTTTTTGATAATGCTCTAAAATGATCTTTAAAAATAGATGAATTGTGTAGATGTAATAAATACATCACTATGTGGCCCATGTAACCTTGATTTCCTTTGAACTGTTCGTACAACTCAGAGCTCGAGGAGCCTCGTATTCGCACGACACTTGCCTAAAGCAGCTAGGTAGCTGGTGTGTGATACACCAGCCAATTCTCATGCAGGTACCAGGCTATACAACTGGCGTAAGTACAGGTCATGCCAAAACAAGGGCGGCCTTCAAAAGAGATCAAAGTAACATGGGCCACACAATGATGTATTATTATATCCACACTGTTCATTCATTTTTTGAGATCATTTTAGAGTAATATCTATAAAAAAAAATTTTGAATCATATCCAAAGATTAATTGGATCACACCACAAATAGCAGCGGTTAAAAAATTCATATGGCCGACCGTATCATTTATTTTTTATCCAGTATGTCTATAAGGTTACGGAGACATGGATGACGAGGAAAAATAAATTTCATATTAATCCAAAACTTCCATGACCCCAAATGGGTTACAATGGTAGACATTCAATCTCCCACTACTTTTTACAGTGCTGTCCACTTTATCGTTAAATGCCTTATTTTTAGTTTCAAGCTTTGCTACGAGCTCACAAAATATATGGATGGTTTGAATATAACACGTACTTCATGATGTGACCACAAAACTTACTAACATCAGTACAGCAGCTATATTGATGGTGTATTGATGGTATACCAACCAATCTGCTTCGCATTAGATTTGGATTTGGATATAATACGGACCTCATGATGGGACTCACCTGAAACTCGCTTACATCGATACACCAACTATATAGCTGATGTGTGGTACACAAGCCATCCCGGATTTCCCCGGAAAGCCCCAGCGGCGAGTTCCTGCGCCCTGGAAACATAATTGAGGCCCACCGTGATGTTTGTAAGGAATTCATCCAGTTCATATGTTTTTTGATCTCATTCTAAGATATGAAACCAAAATTGTAAAGGATCCAACACTTACGTGGGCCCTACTAAAAGAAAAGGTGTTCAGGGAAATTCCAACAGTTGAAACTTCTTTGGGTCGACAGTGATGGTTACATGCCATCCATGCCGTTCATAACGTCATTCCTAATGGGATGAACTGAAAAAACAAATATTAGCAGGATTGAAACTACTGTGGCCCCACAAATATTTCAACTGTGGAAGTTCAATTCTCACATTTTCTGCATACTTGAGCATTGGATCCGGTTCATTTTTAGTCTCATGTCCTAAAATAAACTCAAAAAATAGATAGACGTGGTGGATTTCTCACAAACATCACAGTGGCCCCACCTTGGTTTCCAGTGCAGGAAATCCGCTTCCGGAAGCAGTCTACCCCCGCCAGGCTCTAGCCACGAACGGGCAGATGTATGGGGGGTCCACCATGATGTATCTATTTAACCGTGCTGTCCCTACCTTTTCTCGTATCATTTTATACTATGGTCCTAAAAATAAAGCAAATCCAACTATTAAGTGGACCACACTAGGCAGACTGCATGTACATCATGATAGATCCTACCTTTGTGGACATAAACAAAGGCCGGGGCCCTTCAATTGGGCCAAAATGCGGGCCCCACCACATTGTCCATGGTGGCTAGTGTGTGGGCCCCATCACATTGCCAGGTGGACAATCGTGTGTGCTCCATATGTTGTCCACTGTGGGCAGTTGGGTGGGCCCCACTCGTCACCCATGTGGCTTTGTCAGGTGGGCTCCACCTGCCGTGAAATTTAAAGGTGGACCTGCCTTGTTATATGTGTATTTGCTATGATGAGGGAACAGTACTAATTCATGTGTATATTCATTTATTTGATTTTAGTTTTGTTACAATATTTATAATATTTATTTAGGGTGTGTTTGGCGCATGGGTTTAAATGGGATTAGGTGGGAGTGGGTTTTAAGATTTCATGGATCATCCCAATGTCCTGATTGGGACTCACATTAGGTATGAGTTGTAAAGCCCCTTCTTTGAATCAGCGCTGAGGCAAGGGTTTTTGCAATCCTACTTTGGATTCCTTGTGGTTAGTTATTAGTGCTATGTGAACCCCACCATGATGTATATGTTTTATCCATGCCGTTCATTCATTTTGAAATATAATTTTAGGGCTTGATCCCAAAAATGAGGTAGATATAAATCTCAGGTGAACCACACCATGGGAAAACGGTAGTGATTGAATTACACCATTAAAAACCTCCTAGAGCTAACTGTACGATCCACTTGAGATTTGGATCAAACTCATTTTTGGGCTCATACTATAAAATGACATGGAAGAATGGGTGGATGGCATGGATGAAACACATACATCATGGTGGGGCCCACAAAGCACCGACCGGTAGTGGCAAGATGAGTGGCCAATCCATTTCCCAAACATAAAGTGGGATAGCCTCTAAGCCATGGGATTAGACAACAATCCCTAACATAGTGTAATCATTACATTTTGGTAATTCCATCCCACTTACACCCATCTAATCCCATGCTCCAAACACCTCCTTATGAGCATATGGGGCATGGGTTTAAATGGAATTTGGTGGGAGTAGGTTTTAAGATCCCATGGATCATTGTAACGTTTGTTTGGGACTCACATAAGATATGGGTTGTGAAGCCCCTTCTTGGAATCAGCGTAGGGCAAGGGTTCCTGCACTCTTACTTTAGGTTTCATGTAGCTGGTGGTTGGTGCTATGTGGACCCTACCATGATGTATGTGTTTTATCCATGCCGTCCATCCATTTAGAAATATAATCTTAGGGCTTAATCCCAAAAATGAGGTAGATATAAATCTCAAGTGGACCACATCATGGGAAAACAATAGTAATTGAATTACACCATTAAAAACCTCTTAGGGCCAACCGTGCAGTCCACTTGAGAATTGGATCAAACTCATTTTTGGGCTCATACCATAAAATGACATGGAAGAATCGGTGGACGGCATGGATGAAACACATACATCATGGTTGGGCCCATAGAGCACTGACTGATAGTGTCAAGATGAGTAGTCAATCGGTTTCCCAAACATGAAGTGGGATGCCCCCCAAGCCATAGGATTAGACGACAATCCCTACACAGTGTAATCATTACATTTTGGTAATTCTATTCCACTTAATCCCATATAATCCCATGCTCCAAACACCCATAAGCCCTACAAACACATTCATCAAAATAATACCACAATGGTGGCACCACATGTATTAAAAAACCTCATTTTGAGCCGTCCCCACCCTACGTTCATGGCCTATAAACTAAATTCCATCTTACACGTAAATCACATGATAAATGTGTTATTCTTTATATATATGGGAGGCTGGTCGTCAAAATGTGTGAAATGTGATCATGGCTGCACACATGTCAATCGTACCTTATAGGTGGGTCCCGGCATACATGTGCAAATAACTAGGTGAACTGATCATTAGTTTATTGGAGCCCTTAGTGTGCAATAATGTGGCTTGATGGATTTATTTCTGGGCCACAAGTATCATATACTATAAGTAGACCCCACCACAAGCACATAGAAGCGAATGGATCCCTTAGAACACATGTTATTTTAGTGAATATAATTTATCAGGACGTGTGTTCTTCATTGGCATGTGTGAAACACGAGCATTCAGTCACACGAGCATGATTTTGACTGGAACGTGTGTTCTTCATTGGCATGTGTGAAACACGAGCATTCAGTCAAGTGAACCTTCAATTATCTGTGACAGGTGCCAATGTCTAAGAGCTATCCTGACTATCTATCTTTAGCGGCTTGGATGTGTTTCTTTGGGACGATCCAATCAGGGACGGTTGCGATCTTCTTAGAACCGAATCCACAAGCCTGGAAGTTCAACTCGACCGTTAAAATCTTGAGTTGTATCTATTCAGTAAGCAGTTCTTCTACCTATAATTTCAGTCTTTTCTTTGTTGAGGAACACTAGTGAGTATCCTCGGTCTTGATTATGTAGAGATCTGGCCAATTCTTTTGTGATCTAGACCATTGATCTGCTGAGCTCCATCACAAATGGACCATGGCGAATGGAGTTACCAGGTTGTAAGATTCTATCTGCTCTATCTTTGCCCCATAAAAATGAAGGGATGACCCATCCATGGTGGGGTCCAGAACAGTCCGGATCGGTTTCTGATAGCCCCACCAGCTACAAGTAATTCAACATTAACCATTCAAAATAATGGTTAATGGTCCCAGTTTGTGCATTATGAACCAAAAATTACTATATTGGATGGGTGTCCATGAAATCATATTGGTGAGCATGAAATGGACCAGGCATTATATTGGTGAGCATGAAATGGACGGTTAAAATGGACCATTGGAAATCCCACTTGAAAAAGGAATCCCTTGTTTAAATTTGTTGGATTAGATGGCCATATGGGTTCATGCTTCAACATTGATGGGACATGATTTAGATGGTCCACAGTGCACAACGTTATTGCTAGATGTACGTTGGATGAGACACAACTACATAATGTACGTTTGGGACGTGGATTCTGTGGACACCACTTATCAGGACTATGTGGAGTCTACTTTTTTTTTTTTTTTTTTTGTTAGCTTGTTCGTACACCCCATTGTCAGTTCACACTTACTTCACTGTTAGCCACTCGATACCAAGACCTAAGTGTTGAAACGAGGTATCTTCACTCAGTCTACCGCTTGAGCTAGGGTGTATGTGGAGTCCACACCTTGACAGGTGTGTTATTCATGTCATCCATCCATTTTGACAGATCATTTTAGAGCATGAGCCTAAAATTAAAGCATGTCTAAAGCTCAAGTGGACCACACTACACAAAACAGTGGGGATAATGACGTCCACTGTTGAAACCTTCCTAAGGCCTATTATTATGTTTATTTTTCATTCAACCTGCTCACAAGGCCACAAGGACAACTTGATCCAAAACTTCTGTGGCTTAATAAAGTTTTAATGCTACCATTTCTTATAGTGTGGTCTACTTGAGTTTTAGATATGCTTTAAATTTGAGTTTCATATGTAAAATGAGTGGGCAAGATGAACGAATGATGTGGATGGAACACATACATCAAGGTAAGCCCCATGAAGTCCCGACACCAAGTAGGTAAGTGGTTTTGGGGTCCTTATTCTTACAAACATGGTATACTCTCAGGAGTTTCAACACCTGCTTGAGGGTTCGAGTACCATAGGTGGTGAAATTCCACTACGGCGTGAGTGTGTGGTGGTGTGCGTGTGTGTGTGTAATAAAAATTTAAAATTTTAAAAAAACAAAAAAAAAAAAAAGAAAAAAAGTAGGGGTGTTGGGACTTGATTGTGTAGTGACCCCTTACCTAACAAAGTTGGTAGTGGAAAAGTTATGTGGTCCTGCCATGATGTATATATTTTATTGGTCTGCTCATTAATTTTGCCGGCTCCCGAAAATGATACAAAGTCAATGCGTGGACCACACAATACAAAACAACGGGGATTGAATGCTTATCATTGAAAACCTTTCAAAGGATATTATAATGCTTATTTGTCATCTAACTTATTTATTGTCCGCTTATAACCCTCCAGCGCATGATAGACTCACAAGAGTTGCCACGTGACGTCATAGATTTGAGCACTCATTGTGGTGTGAGTGCATGGGTACATGTGGGGTGTGTGAGGAAAAGATAAATAAATATAAAAACTTATTTATAAAGTCATATGAAAGGAAAACACAAACATCAGCACGATTGGAAACTTCTTTCACCTTAGCCCAAAATTGGAGCAAATCCAAATCTCATTTGCGGACTACACCACTGGAAAGAGTGGCGATTAAACACTCACCGTTAAACACTTCTTAAGGCCCATAAGTTTTGGATTAAGTTGTATTTGTATTTTCTCTTCAACCCATTGACCTAATTAACAAGTTGGATGACAAATAAACATTACAGTAAGCCAAAGTTTTTAATAATCAGCATTCACCGGTGTTTACTTGTGGTGTGATCAACTCAAGATCTGGATCTCTTTCATTTTTTTGGAGTTATGTGATGATCTAGAAAAATAGATGAACAGCTTTGATAAAACACACAAATATATATATATATATATGTGTGTGTGTGTGTGTGTGTGTGTGTGTGTGTGTGTGAACTGGTACTACGAGGTTGATCTCATGGTAACTTCCCATGAGATTGAGCTGTCTGGGCCCCACTGTGATGTGTGACGAACATCTACTCCATCAGTTAGATGCACCATTCCATGGTGGGCAATGGGCTTAAAAGTAAGGTCAATTCATGAGTTAGGGGCGCCACACCACATACAGTAGTTGAAAGGAGTTATCCACCAATTAAAACCTTCGTGATCATTTATTTGGCCCACCAAGATCTGTTTTAAAAATCCAGCCCATCCATTGTGTGTGTCCCACTTGTATGAGCAGTTAGAACATGTTTCATCCGCATCCAAAACTCACGTGAGTCCCACCAAGTGATTTTATATGATTTAGGCATGTCTTAACATGATTTTAGATGGTATGGCCCACCTAAGTTATATATACGGCTTATTTTTGGCATATCCCGGAAGCTAAAGGGAACCCATCAAATGCACCATGTTGATGTCTGATGCACATCACGGTGGGTCCCACACAGCTCAACTTCATGGGAAGTTAGCATGAGGTGTGTGTGTGTGTGTGTGTATATATATATATATATGGGAAAAGGTACTATGCGCTTGAGCTCACCATGAGTTCCCATGAGGTCGAGGTGTGTGGGCCCCACCGTGATGCGTGTCGACCATCAACACCGTGCATTTCATGGGTCCCTTTTAAATTATGGGATATCCCAAAAATCAGCCGTATACGGAACTCAGGTGGGCCATACCATCTAAAAAAAATGTGAAGACATGCCAAAAACATATAAAAGCACTTGGTGGGGCCAACTTGAAATTTGCATGCATCTGAAACTTGGTCTAAACCCTTATCCAAGTAGGACACACATAATGGATGGGCTGGATTTGCAAACCACATCTCGGTGGGCCCAAAAAATGATTATGAATGTTTTAATGGTGCACGGCCCCTCTCAACTTATGTATGTGGTATGGCACACAAAAGTCACGGATTACTTGATTTTTGAGACCTAGGCCCATGATGGAATGATGCATCTGACTGATGGGGTAGATGTTCGAAACGGATCACGGTGGGGCCCATACAGCTCAACCTCGAGCGCATAGTGGCGTTGGAACACATACATGGATGTGGATGGAACACATATATCAAGGTAAGCCCCCTGAAGTCCCAACACCAAGTAGGTAGGTGGTGTTGGGTCCTTACTCTTACTCCCATGGTAGAATCTCAGGAGTTTCGACACCTGGTCGAGGGCTCCAGTACCCATATTAGGTGAAATTCCACTACGGCCCAAGCGTGTGGTGGTGTGCGTGCGTGTGTAATAAAAAAATAATAATAATAATAAAAAGGTAGGTGTGTTGGGACTTGATTGTGCAGTGACCCCTTCCCTGACAAAGTTGGTAGTGGAAAAGTTATGATACGGTACCCATATTTGGTGAAATTCCACTACGGCCCAAGCGTAGTGGTGGTGTGCGTGCGTGTGTAATAAAAAAATAATAACAATAATGAAAAGTTAGGTGTGTTGGGACTTGATTGTGCAGTGACCCTTTCCCTGACAAAGTTGGTAGTGGAAAAGTTATGTGGTCCTGCCATGATGTATATATTTTATTGGTCGGTTCATTAATCTTGCCGGCTCCCGAAAATGATACAGAGCCAATGCGTGGACCACACCATACAAAACAGTGGAGATTGAATGCTTATCGTTGAAAACCTTTCAAGGGATATTATAATGTTTACCTGTCATCTAACTTATTTATAAAGTCTGCTTGTGACCCTCTAGCCCATGATAGACTCACAAGAGTTTCCACGTGAGGTCATGGATTTGAGCACTCATTGTTGTGTGACTGCATCGGTGCATGTGGGGGTGTGTGAGAAAAAAAATAAATAAATATAAAAACTAATTTATAAAGTCACGTGAAAGGAAAACACAAACATCAGCACGATTGGATACTTCTTTCACCTTAGCCCAAAATTTCAACAAATCCAAATCTAATATGTGGACTACACCGCTGGAAAGAGTGGTGATTAAACACTCACCGTTAAAAACTTCTTAAGGCCCATAAGTTTTGGATTAACTTGATATTTGTATTTTCTCTTCAACCCATTGACCTAATTAACAGGTTGGATGACAAATAAACATTACAGTGAACCAAAGTTTTTAATAATAGGCATTCACTTGTGTTTATTTGTGGTGTGATCAACTCAAGATTTGGATGTCTTTCATTTTTTTGGCATCATGTGATGATCTAGAAAAATAGATGAATAGCTTTGGTAAAACACACAAATATATATATATATATATATATATATATATATATATATATATGTGTGTGTGTGTGTGTGTGTGTGTGTGTGTGTGTGTGAGAACTGGTACTATAAGGTTGACCTCATGGTAACTTCTCATGAGATTGAGCTGTATGGGCCCCACCGTGATGTGTGATGAACATCTACTCCATCAGTTAGATGCACCATTCCATGGTGGGCGATGGGCTTAAAAGTAAGGTCAATTCATGAGTTAGGGGGGCCACACCACATATAATAGTTGAAAGGAGTTATCCACCAATTAAAACCTTCATGATCATTTATTGGGCCTACCAAGATCTGTTTTAAAAATCCAGCCCATACATTGTGTGTGTCCCACTTGTATGAGCAGTAAGAACATGTTTCATCCGCATCCAAAACTCATATGAGACCCACCAAGTGATTTTATATGATTTAGGCATGTCTTAACATGGTTTTAGATGGTTTGGCCCACCTGAGTCATGTATACGGCTTATTTTTGGCATATCCCGTAAGCTAAAGGGAACCCATCAAATGGACCATGTTGATGTCTGACACACATCACAATGGGTCCCACACAGCTCAACTTCATGGGAAGTTAGCATGAGGTGTGTACGTACATGTGTGTGTATATATATATATCATGTGGGGCTCACAGAATGCTGTCATTAGCCACCTCGCCGGCGTCCCTCGTGCGTGGAGGAGACACCACTTAGAAATGACAGTCTTGTAAGAGCCTGGATCAGGCAACAGATTAGTGGGCGAGGCCCTGATCATAAAGCCCACCTCAATGCATATGTTGTATATCCATGCCGTCCACCAATTTTCTCATCTTACCTTAGGAAGCAGATCCAAATCTCAGCTGGACTAACAAGCAACAGCAAGAAACAATGTTGATTGACCATTTAAAACCTCTCGTGGGACACAAAGGTTTTGGATCATGCTGATATCTGTGTTTTTTTCTCTTCATTCAGGTCTGTGTGACCTTATCAACAGGTTGGTTGGAAATAAATACTACGGTGGATCCTAAGAAATTTTTAATGGTGGACGTTCAATCACTGCTGTTTACTGTGCTGTGGTCCACCTGGGATTTGGATCTGCTTTTGCTTTTCGGGGTTCATGTACTAAATACACTGGAAAAACAGATGGTTGGCGTGGATACATAAAACATACTTCAAGGTGGGCCCCACTGTAAGCGCCTCACCACCTCAGCTGTGTCCCCGCCCTCACCTGATCCGCGACGAAATCAGGGGCTACCGGAAACTCGTGTGGTGTGTTAAAGACGAGCGTACGGTAAAAAGCAAAAGTTTCTCCCGGTGAAGTGAAATCACGCTTTTGCACTTTCCACGTAACGCGAATTTGCTAGTGACCCTGCCACTGGCCAATGGCTAGTGGTGGGTGCTCGGTGGGCTCCATCATGATATACTGTATTTCATCTACACTGTCCATCCATTTTTTCAGATAATTTTATAGTAAGATTCTAAAAATTAGATGGATACAATTCTTAATTATACAACATAAAAGAAAACAATGTTGATTGAACAGCCACCATTAAAAACTTCTTTGGGCCACAAAGAAATCAACTATATATATATATATATATATATATATATATATATATATATATATATATATATATATATATATATATATATATATTTTCATTTCATCCAGGTCTTTATGGCCTAATCAACAGGTTGGATGTCACATAAACATTATAATGGGCCTTCAGAATTTTTTAATGATGGACATTTAATCATTATTGTTTTCCTGTGTTGTAGGCCACCTGAGATTCAGATCTCTCTTATTTTTGGATCAAGCCTAAAATGACCTGGAAAATTGGATTGACAGAGTGGATAAAATACATACATCATGGTAAGACCCACGGAGAACCAACCACCTGGCGAGTGGCAGCATCACTGACCAAACCGCGTCCGCACTGCGGTGCGCTTAATCAATGGCCATGCTCGTCCCGGGGGAACGGATTAGGTGTTACCCGGACACACCTTAATGGGTGTTACTCTTACCATGTGAGGCTTACATTTATGAATGTATTATATATCTATGCCGTCCATCCGTGTTTTCAACTCATTTGAATAAGTTATCTGAAAACTTAAGGGAATCTAAATTTCTGGTGAACCACACAACTGAAAAAAGAGGTGAATATCTATTAAAAACCTTTTGTATGCCACAAAAGTTTTGGATCAAGCTGATTTTTGTATTTTCCCTTAATCCAGCTCTATATAACCTAATCAACAGGTTGGATGGTAAATAAACATTATAGTGGGTCCTTGTAATTTTTAATGGTGGGTGTTCGATCATCATTATTTTCCTGTGGTTTGATCTACCTTAAGTTTGTATCTCTCTCATTTTTTGTTTTTTGCCTTAAAATAATAATCCAAAATGGATGGACGGCATGGATAAAACACATAAATCATGGCAGGGCCCACGGAGCTTTTCTAGTACCGACTCGGTATTGGAAGGGTTAGTGCCGTATCCGAATCCGAATCCGGCGATTCCACCCGCATTAATGCAGTCACATTCATTGGACGAGACATCACCGCGTGAAAGGAAAGCAGAGGCGTCCGGACGCGGATTTCCTGCGAAAGCCTTTGGCAAGAGGTTCCTGCGCTGGAAACCTAGGTGGGGACCTCTGTGATGTTTGTCAGAAATCCACCCCGTCCATCAGTTTTGTGACATTATTTTAGGCCATAAGACCAAAAACTATCCGGATCCATGGGCCGAAAACGTGAGGATTAAACTTTCACATTTGAAATATTCATGGAGCCATGGAAGTTTTGAATCAGCCTAATATTTATGTTTTCAGTTCATCCCAGCAGGAATGACGTTATGAACGGTATGGATGGCATGTAAACATCACTGTCTACCCCAGGGAGTTTTCAACAGTAGGAATTTCCCTACCCACCTTTTCCTTTAGTGAGGCCCACTTGAGTCTTGGATCTCTCTAATTTTTTGTTTCAAGTCTAAAATGAGCTCAAAAAACGGATGAACGGTATAGATTTCTCATTACCATTACGATGGGTCCCCACCTAAATTTCCAGTGCAGGAAAACCGCGTCCGAGTCGTCCTGCCCTCTTCCGGACGGCAGCGGTCCTAGCGGGTGGGTGTTATCCTTGCCGTGTGGGACCTACCTTGATTTTATTTTTATTTTTTATATCCACTTCGTCTATCTGCTTTTCCAGTATGTTTTAGGTTATTACCCCAAAACTTAAGAATATCCAAATCTCAGATGGACTACACCACTGAAAACAAAGTTGGATGACCATTAAAAATATTTCGGGGCGACAAAAGTTTTGAATAAGCCCATCTTTATATTTTCCCTCCATCCAGGTCCTTTTGATCTTATTAACGTGTTGGATGGAAGATAAACTTTAAGATGGGCACTGGAAATATTTTAATGGTAGGTGTTCAATTACCTTTGTTTCCTTTGGTGTGGTCCACTTGAGATTTGTATCTGCTTAATTTTTGGGTTCCATTCTAAAATTGACTGGAAAAATAGATGGACAACATCGATATAACAAAAATCATCAAGGTGGGCCCTACGTAACACCCACTGAGGTGGGTAACCCTAATCCACTGCCTCCCTAGAGGGCCTCCCCTGGCAGGGGCTCTGTGGGCCACTTTGATGTAAGTATTTTATCAACACCGTTCAACTGTTTTGATATATCATTTTAGTGTATGACCCAAAAAATTAGGCAAATCCAAAGCTCAAGTGGGCAACATAACAACAAGGAAGCAGTGGTGATAACAAGTCCCATCATGAAACTTTCCCGATGCCCATCATGGAATCCGGATCCTCTACCACAAACACGAAACTCTGTTTTCCTACATCATGATTCATTGTCATTAGGGTTGTCAACTCCGTTGTGTTAAATGAAGAGTGTGATGATGTAGCCTAGGCAGAGTGCAACAAACAAAATAATTTTAGTTTGGGGCAAGCAAAGTATCTGGATTCCTTGCCACCAAACTTGTTCATAAGATGACATTGAACGGGATGAAAAGGGAAAACACACGTAAACTCACTTCAACCCACTTTGAAGAAGTTTTTAATGGTGGGCATTTAATTCCCATTGTGTGGTTCACTTTAGACTTCGATCTAGTTCAATTTTTTATCATATCTTAAAATGATATGGAAAAATTAGATGGACAATATGTATAAAACACATACATCACAGTGGGTCTCATGTATTGACAGATCTCTTACCATACATGCACAAAATTAAGATTTGTACAAAATCTACAATTAGATTATTTTTAGAACTCAATCAAATATATTTTTCCATACATAGCTCATAAGTTCAATACGAAATATACAACAATTCAATTAAATATTTCTTTCTTTCTTTTATCTTTACATGGTATCAAAGCCTAAAAAGATCAACTCATTCTGCTATGGCCGACAACAACATCCCATCCATCCCCTCCTCTTATCTTCTTCACCCCTTAGATTCTCCTAGATTAATTCTCGTCAATAGTCTTCTCACAGGCGACAACTACCCCAAATGGCAAAAAGCCATGACAAGAGCCCTTAATGCCAAGAACAAACTTGGTTTTGTCGATAGCACCCTCACACCCCCTGAACCGACCAAACCAGAATACATTCAGTGGAACCAAACGAAGAATATGATCCTTACCTGGATCCTCAACTCCATCAGTCCTTCTCTCGCCAATTTCCTTGAATATCATATAGATCCCCGCGATGTCTGGCTCGACCTCTCTTCCCGTTTCTGTCATGGAAACAATGCCCGCATCTATCACCTAAAACGAGCCCTCTCCTCCCTGCAACAAATTACAAATTCTGTCCATGATTATTACAACCAAATCAAACAAATTTAGGATGAACTTGGCCATCTCCAAACCACAACTAACATCAAAGACCTGCAAAAACAAGTTGATGATGAACGTGTTTTCCAATTTCTTCTTAGGCTCAATGATTCCTTTGCTCTTCTTCGCACCTAAATCCTGGCCATGGATCCACTTCTCTCCATAAGCAAAGCCTTCTCAATCCTGTTTTAAGAAGAACAACAGAGGCTCATCAACCTTCAACCATCATCCTCTGAAATGATGGCAATGGCTACTCGCACCACTGCTCGCCCACGACCCCCTTTGAAGTGCACAGCATGTGACAAAGATGGCTACACTCGTGAACGTTGCTGGACCATCATCGGGTACCCTCCAGGCCGAGTGCCTCGCACCAACAAATCGCGGCCGTCCATCTTAGGGCAACCTCCGTCGACTGCAAATCTGGTCTCTCTCACTCCATCCACTTCAAGTCCGGTC
Organism: Magnolia sinica; assembly: GCF_029962835.1. NCBI lineage: Eukaryota > Viridiplantae > Streptophyta > Magnoliopsida > Magnoliales > Magnoliaceae > Magnolia > Magnolia sinica. Next base: position 10,743,236 of record NC_080581.1, read on the forward strand.
CCTAGATTATCACCGGAGCTGTATCAAAAGTTGCTCAGCCTCCTCGCACCATTGCAACCTCCAAATGATCCATCCCCTACAAATTTCGCTGGTAACCTCTTCTCCCCATCTGATTTCTCTTTCTATCGGCGCCTCCATTGGGTGGTGGACAGTGGTGCGAGACATCACATCTGCCACCAACGTGATGCTTTTACCGATTTAAGCCTCTTGCCTCCCCTCACCACATTCGGCCTCCAACAGGACAAGATATCCCAATCGAAGGGCTGGGTTCTTGCATTCTCTCCCCTTCTCTCAAATTAAAACACGTTTTCTATGTTCTATTTCTGTCCTTCAATTTACTCTAAGTTTCTCAAATTGCCCTTCATAATTCCTGTGTTATCTCTTTTTTCTCTAACACTTGTTTATTTCAGGACCCTCAATCGATAAAGCCGATTGGAACGGGTGATCTATACAACGGGCTTTACGTGTACCGCCCCGACCCTCCTGTCATTTTTGCTGCTCAATCTACTGCTAATAAGACCCTATGGCATCAACGTATAGGACATCCCTCCCGTTTTACTATTCCCAGTATTTTTAATTCTCCTTATACTTTTTCTTAATGTGATGTTTGTGATCGTTCTAAGCATACAAGATTACCTTTTTTCAATTATGTCAATAAAAGTGATTCTCGTTTTAATCGTATCTTTTGTGATATTTGGGGTGGTTATCACACCGCATCTTTATGTGGTGCTCATTATTTTTTCACAATTGTTGATGATTTTTCTCGCACCATATGGGTATATCTTATACGTTTTAAATCTGAAGCTTACATCCATTTAATACACTTCTTCGCTCTTGTCCATAATCAGTTTAACACTACAGTCAAAATTATTAGAACTGATAAAGGACAAGAATTTTTTTCCCATCAATTTCAAACATACCTACATAATCACGGCATCATTCATGAATGTACCTGTGTCGAAACTCCTCAACAAAATGGCGTTGCGGAGCGTAAATACCGACACCTTCTAAATGTTACCTGTAGCCTTCATTTTCAAGCATACTTACCTCTATCTTTTTGGGGTGATTGTGTCCTCACCGCAGCCTACCTCATCAATCGCACCCCTAGTCGCACTCTCTAAAATAAATCACATTTTGAAATTCTAGTCAATAAACCTCCAAACTATGATCATCTTCGGGTATTCGGATGTCTTTGTTATGCACAAACCCTCAGCTCTCACCGCTACAAATTTTCTCCCCGTGCTACTAAATGTGTCTTTCTTGGCTACCCAAGCACACATAAAACTTACAATCTCTACAACCTCAATATTCAATCCGTCTTCTACTTTCGAGATGTCACCTTCCACGAACAAACATTCCCTTTCCAAGATCTTCCTGACACTTATTCTCTTCCCGCTCCTATCATTCCTCTTTCCGTCACTGAATCTATTATGTCTCTTTCTCCTGGTTCCCCGACCTCTCCTAAGTCTCTTGACTCTCCTAACTCTCCTGATTCCTCGACCCCCACAACCTTATCAAACACATCTTCACCAGCTCCTTGCCCTCGCCGCACCATTATTCGACCTGCCTACCTTCACAACTATATCTGTCCCACCTTACATGCGTAGCCCACGGCATCTACACCTGCTGTACTGCTCACCCTTTGTCTGCTTTTCTTTCATATTCCCATTTTTCTCCCTCACATATTACTTATTTGACTGCTCTCACCTCATGTACTGACCCCCCCCCCCCTCCCCCCATGCTATTCTGATGTTATCCAGCACTTTCACTGGCGCGAGGCTATGTCTGCTGAGCTTCGTGCTTTAGAAGATAATTCCACCTGGACTCTTAAGCCTCTTCCTCTTGGTAAGAAACCCATTGGGTGCAAATGGGTTTTCAAAACCAAACTCAAAGCCGACGGATCCATCGAGAGGTACAAAGCTCGGCTCGTTATCAAGGATACACTCAGGTTGAAGGACTTGATTACCATGAGACTTTTGCTCTGGTTGCCAAAATGACCACGGTCCGCTGCTTACTGGCAGTTGCAGCTACCAAAAATTAGATTATTCATCAGCTTAACGTTAACAATGCCTTCTTGCATGGCGATCTTGATGAAGAAGTTTACATGACACCACCACCTAGATATTGTCCTCCAGGGGAGACCCATGTCTGTCGCCTCAAAAAATCCCTCTATGGCCTCAAACACGCCTCCCGAAACTGGTTTTTTAAACTAACCTCTGTGCTTCTTGATGCTGGTTTTCATCAGTCTCAGGCGGATCATTCTTTGTTCACTCTCATTACTTCCACCAGCATCACTCTTGTCCTTGTTTACGTTGATGACATCCTAGTTGCTGGTAACGACATCTCTCAAATCGAGCTTTTTGAAAAAATTCTGTCCACTCACTTCAAGACAAAGGACCTTAGTTCCTTGAAGTACTTTCTTGGACTTAAAGTTGCTCGCTCTCCCAAAGGCATCTTTCTTAATCAGCCCAAATATACTCTCGACATTCTCTCTGACAGTGAACAACTTGGTGCATGCACTACTCTTTTTCCCATGGAGCAACATTTGAAGCTTAATACTCAAGATGATGACCTTCTCCTTGATATTGGCCTTTACCGTCGCCTTGTTAGCTGTCTCATCTATCTGACCATCACCAGACCAGACATTGTTTATGCAGTCAACACACTCAATCAATTCATGCATGCTCCTTGGGTCCCCCACATGACTGCAGCTACCAGAGTTCTCCGTTACATCAAAGGCTACCTCGGCCAAGGCATCTTCTTTCCTTCATCCAACAGTACACATGTTACAGCTTATACAGATTCTGATTGGGCCAACTGTCCCACCACCCGCCGCTCCACCACCGGCTACTTTATTCAGTTAGGCAATAGTCCAATCTCATGGCGCACCAAGAAGCAGAATACAGTTGCTCGCTCTTCCGCTGAAGCTGAATATCGAGCCATGGCCGTCACAACCTGTGAACTCACTTGGTTGAAACAACTTCTCACTGATCTTGGTGTCTCTCATCCCGAGTCATTCACTCTACATTATGACAATCATCTGCAATATATATTGCACACAATCCTGTGTTTCATGAGCGTACCAAACACATTGAGATTGATTGTCATATTATTCGCAACAAAATTCGCTCGGGCCTCCTCAACGCTGTCCACACTTCTTCCAGTGGGCAAGTTGTCGATATCTTCACCAAAGCTTTGGGACATGAACTTTTTCATCATTTTTCGCGCAAGTTGGGCATTACGGACCTCCATCCGCCAACTTGAGGGGGAGTATTGATATATTTCTTACCATACATGTACAAAATCAAGACTTGCACAAAATCTGTAATTAGATTATTTTTAGAACTCAATCAAATATATTTTTCCATACATAGCTCATTGTACATTTATTTATTTGTAAAGCTCAATACGAAATATACAACAATTCAATCAAATATTTCTTTCTCTCTTTCATCTTTACACCATGGAGTCGTATATGGATTGCCTCTGGCTCTATGTAAAAGATAGTGTTACTTGATCGAATCTAAGGGTTGACAACCCCAAGTATAAAGCTGTGATGTAATAATAACTCAGTAAGAACGAGGTTGATTCATAGGAAATTTAGTGAAAATATATTAAGAACTAATTTTATAAAAAATAATTGGTCTGACCTTTTAATCCAACGGAATAAAAAGAATTGTATAAACAATTATAAAAATAACTAAGGATTTCTTCTCGAGTTAATAATTCAAATAAAACTGGATTTCAATCCGTTCTAATTGAAGATAACACAGTAAAATCAATTTTAAAAAAATAACTAACATGGTTAGAATTATGACAGGCTTGATCTCTCACGAATATCTATGTAATCATATTGTAAAAAGTTGAAAACATCTAATATACCAAGAGGTAACAATAGATTAAACAACTTTATTTATTGATTCATTTTTTAATTTAAGAATTCAATCACATCCAATCATATCTAATCATAAATTCAACATAAAAACATTAATTTTCATTGACGAAACAAATTAAACATCAGATATCCATTGAAATGTTTATCATTTGAATTTCCACATCAATTAGTGAAAAGCTCCACTTGTATTATGTGTATGTATATATATATATATATATATATATATATATATATATATATATATATATATGGGAAAAGGTACTATGTGCTTGACCTCACGATAAGCTCCTGTGAGGTCGAGCTGTGTGGGCCCCATCGTGATGCGTGTCGACCATCAACACCATGCATTTGATGGGTCCCCTTTAAATTATAGGATATCCCAAAAATTAGCCGTATACGAAACTCAGGTGGGCCATACCATCTAAAATCATGTGACGACACCGTTAAAACATATAAAAGCACTTAGTGGGGCCCACCTAAAATTTACATGCGACTGAAACTTGGTCTGAACCCTCATTCAAGTGGGACACACATAATGGATGGGCTGGATTTGCAAACCACATCTCGGTGGGCCCAAAAAATGGTTATGAATGTTTTAATGGTGCACGACCCCTCTCCACTTATGTATGTGGTATGGCCCACACAAGTCACGGATTGACTTGATTTTTGAGACCTAGGCCCACGATGGAATGGTGCATCTGACTGATGGGGTAGATGTTCAGAACGCATCACGGTGGGGCCCACACAGCTTAACCTCATGGGACGGACTCGTGAGGTCGAGTGCATAGTACCTTTTCCCTATATATATATAAAATGGATCCTTACTCTTGCTAGGGTGGTAGACTCTCAGGAGTTTCAACACCCGGTCAAGGGTCCGAGCATCCATAGGTGGTGAAATTCCACTAATGTGAGTGTGTGGGGGTGTGTGTATGTGTAATATATATATATATATATATATATATATATATATATATATATATATATATATATATATATATATATATATATATATATATATGGAACAATCATGCACACATGTTATATTCACATGTGTGACCTACGATAATGTATTCATGATATCCAATCCGTCCACTATGTTCACTCCATCGTTTTCGGAAATGGATTGGCTACTCCCCCTGCCTCCAGCCATTGGCTGGTGGTCGGTGCTTTGTGGGCCCCACCATGATTTATGTGTCTCATCCATTCCGTCTATTTATTTTTATAGATCATTTCTGGTATGAAAGAAAAAATGAGGTATATCACAATCTCAAGTGGACCATGTTACAGGAAACAGTGTTGAATGAACGTTGACCATTAAAAACGTTTTGGGGGCCATAAAAGCTTTGGATCAAGCCGATATTTATTGTTTCCCTTCATCTGGGTCTTTACGACCTAAACAACAGATTGGATGTCAAATAAACAGTATAGTGGGCCTTAGGAGGATTTTAATGGTGAATATCCAATCATATTTTTTTTCCTGTGGTGTGGTCCTCCTAAGATTTATATCCCTATCATTTTTTGTAACAAGCCTAAAATGTTCTGTAAAAATGGATGAACAGAATGGATGAAACACATACATCATGGTGGAGCCCACAGAGCACCGACCACCAGCCACGGGGCTGGTGTCAGGGGGAGTAGCCAATCCGTCTCCATCGTTTCCTACATTGCAGCAAAAAAAATCAGGTGTATCCAAAACACAGGTTGGCCACACCATATAAAGTCATGCCCGAAGCCTCATATACCATGTACTGGAGTCCATTGAGTTTTGAAGTAGCCTAGTATTTAAGCGTCCATTCATCCTGGTGGTTCGCATCCAATATAGACTGATCGAATATACCATCCAATATTATTGAAGGCTTTTAGTAGCAGGAGTTATCATCACAATTATTCCCAGTGGTGTGGCCCATCTGACTTATGAAACTTCCTGATTTTTGCTCCCATGGATAATAAAAAGGGTCTTACATGATAGATGGATTGGATGTCATGGAAACATCATGGTGGCCCCCACACATTCTCTGATAGTTTAAGATAAACCTGCACAGCCTTGTAGTGGATTCGGCCTCATTAGTATATATGCATGCATGGGGGCTGTGGCCATGTTATCTTTTCTGTGAAGCATCTGTCTTAAAGAAGTTCTGTACAATGCGAGGCACGAGATTTATGGAGGGTCATTGGCCTACCATAGCAATGGTGGTGTTGCAGTTCACATATGCAACTATGTTTCCCATCACAAGAGCGGCTCTTACACAAGGGATGAATCCAAAGTTTTTCTCATAACATGTTTGGGTGTTTACTCCGATACATTGTACATGGATGTATGCAACCACCCTATCTCATGATATTACTTATATACATATCTTTCTATGTATCACCTTAAAGATCACTATCAAAAGTGTAGTGCATGTGATGATTTGTTTAGCCAGATTTTTGGTTCATGTAATCACCATAATAGGATGCATTGGATAGGTTGGATGTTATACACAGTACGTGAGCCATACGTACACACACAATGTGTGTGTGTGTAGAGAGAGAGAGAGAGAGAGAGAGAATGCTCACTAGCGCACTGGTTCTTGCAAATTCTCATGAGAACTTCTTTAAAACTATCTCACATTATATGTGTGCAAAATCTAAACCGTCCATGTGGTGCAGCACCCCATGAAACCTCTAAGGCTCAACTTTTACCCTGATCGAAAACTTTATTGGGCCATGGCAAAAGGCAACAGTTTTCTCCCTTGATTTGTCTCTCTCTTTGGCCGTGGCCCACTAAAGTTTTGGATAAGTGGGCCATAGAGGTTTCATGGAGTGATGAATCATGTGGACTGTTCAGATTTTGGGCTCAAATCACGGGAATAAAGTTCTGAGAATTCTTGCATATATAGGGGGGAGGGGGGGGGGAGTTGATTCTATGCAATCAAGCTCATGGGAACTTCCCACGAGGTCGAGCTACGTGGGTCCCACCATGATGTGTGTAGAACATCAACACCATGCATTTATGGGTCCCCTTTAAATTATGAAATATTAAAAATCAACCGTATACGGAACTCAAATTGGCCATTCCATATAAAATCATGTGAAGACATTCCTAAAACATATAAAAGCACTTGGTGGGGCCCACCTGAAATTTGGATGTGTCTAAAACTTGGTCTAACCCCTCATCCAAGTGGGACACACATAATGGATGGACTGGATTTGTGAATCACATCTCGGTGGGCCCAACAAATGATTTTGTACTGACTAATTCTTAAGAACCATCGACCCCTTTAGCGTATGATCCAGACAGCTCATCTAGAAGGTCCCGCTGTAGATGGGCCATGTGACAAAAACCTCACTCATCATAGATTCCACTGTCCATACAGAGTTGAGTTTGAAACGACGTTCCAGAAAACTAACCATTTTGCAAACGGTAAGGATCTCCGATTGGTGAGACCTCTACCTGTGGACCAAACACGACGTGTATCAAGATGAACGGTCTGGATCATCACATTAAGGGTCATAAGGGAGGAGATTGTAGGTGGACCACCATAGTATTTGTCATGCAACTATAGCCGTCCAATATCATCTGATAAATTCATATACAGGGAATTGTAGGGTCTGGCATCTCATTTTACTTGCTGTCATGGTGCATCTCAAAAGGGGGCCCACATTTAGTTTGTACGGTGATCGTGACCATCTCAGCTTGTGTATTCCTCCATGAAGATCTTTACGTAGGAAGGTACGTCTTTTAGGTGCTACATGGGCCTTTGGATGGGCTTTCAATAGCCCATTCTGGCCCACCTCCGGTTGGGCAGGACTGCTCATGCTCAGTACACATGGATTGTATACTGAGTAGGAAACTCTGTGGGGCCCACACTTGATGTATGTGTCTTATCCACGTCGTCCATTCGTTTTTCCAGCTCATTTTACGGCTTTATTACAAAATCGAAGCATATCCAAAGATCACATGGACCACATCACAATAAAGAGTGGGAATTGAATGCCTACCGTTGAAAACTTCTTGGGAGTCACGGAAGTTTTTGGATCAAAATGATATTTGTGTATTCCATTCATCCATGTCTTTTTTACCTTATGAACAGGTTGGATGACAAATAAACATCACTGTGGCCTTAGGAAGGTTTCAACAGTGGACGATATTATCCCCACTATTTCCTCTGGTGTGGTCCACTTGAGTTTTGGATATGCTTCGATTTTAGATTCAAAACACTAAAATGATCTGGCAAAATGGATGGACGGCGTGGATAATACGTATACATCACGTGTGGGCCCCCACAGAGTTTACTTACTACGCAATCCGTGTGGTCACCAATATAAGAAAAGGCCAAGTTAGTGAACAAACTGATGAACGGCTCGAATGCTGGCACGTGCTCTACTTTGGCACTTTTGGCTCGAATGCTAGCATCCAACCGTCAGTTTTCGCTACGTAAGGAATGGTCCTAACAAAATGACTATTTTGCCCCTCAGCTTGGTAGGTGCGATTGCTGTTGTAGGCGGGGTGTATGCCGTCCTTTATGGAAAGGCCCATGAAGTAGATGCTAGGAGGGAGGTAAGCCCAAGGGATGGTTCCGTACAGACGGAAGCCCCATCAGGTGAATCATCGGACGGTTGCAAAGTCGAGATCAAGGTGGCCCAAAAGGGTGATGAAAGGTAAGATCTTGGCATTGAAGGAAACTACCAAGAGATGGGACCCACTTGTAATTTTATTAAAACTCTATATATTTTCAATAAAATAGGTTTTTATTAAAGCACGTGCCTTGCAGGTGGGGCCCTGGGGGAAACTACAATATTTTTAAGTGGGCCCCACATGATGAGAGCCAGTTCTTTGGAAATAAATATTGGTGTATTGTGGCCTACTTGATGGATTAATCAACGATCCACGTTAGAATGACCACAGCATGGATGGGCCACGAGCCATCCTGACTATCACTCGTATCCTGCATGATTATAGAATGTGCAGTGCGATCAGGACCGTTTATCTTGTTGGCACCATGTGGTTGGCCATGACCAATGAAATAGACAAGAGAATTCAAGTAAAAAATGAGCAACGGTCTGTATTCAACAACAGCAAGTTTTGGGCTATCACCCATCCACATCCGCCCATCAGATGAACGGTTCCAATGATATGAACAACGTTCTTGGGTCTCTTGTCTGCCCGACAGGTACCTATTGTTCAGTGATCAACCGTTAGGTTGATGGATCTCGTTGTGATTGACCATATCCCCACAATACTCTGGATCTGAAGATCCTAGCCATCCATTCCAGAGTTGTGAGCCATCATTGAACTTTTATTATTAGGTCTTATAAAGCGTTCGTTACAGCCTTCCCATCATGGATAGTTTTGGGGTCTGGTCTACTGGGGAAGCGTCCTCAGTCAACGGTTGAGATTGCCAAATTACCCGACCGACTCCTGCACAGGTTTTCATATTTGTTACATCTGCATGCCCTTTTTTCTTCCTTCGTATTCCTGGCTGTCACAAGATTTGCCTTTCAATCTACCTAGTTCACATTTATTTTTTAGTATCTGTTTCTATTAATCTCTTCAATTTATAAGTGTGTGATTATAGTTTCTAATGAGATGCCGTTCTTTTTTATATTTTATATTATTTTTATGTTCTTTTTAGGAGAACAATAGCTTTTCTATCTATGATCCTAGTTAGCAAAAACATTTCATCTAATTTTATTTACTCTAATGACAATTCATGAATTAAAATTTGATAGTCATGAACTCTAAAGCAATTGAGATATCTTTAGTAAATTCATAAAAACACACATGTCATACAACTTATTGGATAAAAAAATCTAAAATATAATTTTTACAGTTATTTGCATCGGGAATTTCATTTTGATTTGTTGAATCTATAATAAAAAATTCAGATAATATGTATGAAACTTTAAGGGTGTTTAGCGCAAATGTTAGCTTCTATTTCCACCGTTTGAAGTACTATCCAAAGAACGATTCGATTTTAGATAACCCAGTTGAAGCATTTACTATTATGGTAGCCATAATTTATTTAATTCAACAAATTTAATTTCACAATTGTTAGATTATTTGGTTGAAATCAAATAGAATGTGTAAATAGAAAACTAAAAAGGAAATTAAAGAAAATAAGGCAGAAAACTTATAGAATTGAGTTGAGGCATAACATGAGTTACTTAGCTTGAAATCAAATTTGTTCCCCTTGGACAACTTCCCAAATGTAATAGATTTCCAGAGCAATCGACCTCTATGATACAACGGCTATAACATAGTCATAATGGTACACTTAGTGTATGCAAGCTCAAACTATTTGCAGTTTAACTTGAAAGTGCCGAGTTAACTTAACGACAAACTCGGTAGTAAAACTTCCTTAAATACAACAACAATAGGTAGCATTTTTTAAAAATAGCAAAAATATTTTTGTTATATGTGAAACAGATGGAGAAAATCTTTATAAAGACTCCGTAATAGTGCTTTAAGCACCCTTTGAAAGAGTTTGGTCCGATGGGTTTAAACTCAACAGATGTAACCAACGTACTACACATCTCTCTATTTAAAAAATGAAAGAGGGCAAGTGCAAGTACACTTGCACAAAATAAAATTCCTGCTAGTATACACGCCCGCACGAGTACACCTGCACCCGCACGAGTACACATGCACCCACACCCCGCAATTGTGTCGATGGCCCCACCTAGTCCATCACCGTGCACACACATGCAAACTCGGAATTAGAGTCGGTTTGGCACATCATGGCTTTCCTCGGCGCGCATGTGTATGGTCAACAGGATTAGAGCTGATGACATAGCCCCTACAAGACCAAATTCATATCTATCCTGGAAAAAAAATAAATAAATAAACAAAAAAACAAAACGTAAGCCCCATGCAAAAAAGTTATTATTATATATATGAAAAATTTCTTAGGTAAATCCAATGTGAAACTAAATCTACAGAAGGGAAAAAATATTTAAAAAATATATTATTTTGAAACACAAATATATACAAGGAAAATGGGCCCATAATGCACTATTCCAATGGATTAAAAACAATAAATAAGAGAGTGATTTGATCATTTCATCACTAAAAACTATGTTCTTATCCTTACCAAATTATTAAGGTTCTTGTAACATCCTGAATTTTCACTATTTTGGATTTCAAAAAATCCATCAATTTTTATTTTTTTAATTTTATTTAATTAACCTAAATATTACTTAATAACCATTAGCACTCAATGTCGGTGTATACAGGGGTGGTACCAGTAAAGAGCCGCACCAGTCCGATTAATCAGCCATAGGAAGCCAATGAATCCGCCCGATCACTTGAACATCAGGTGTAGTGTAATGTCCCGCCCAACCAGAACAGTGTCCTGAGGCGTCCACGTAGGATTTGCCACAGGACCGTTCGTTTAAGCCACTCGTAGTGATGTATCACAAATAAATTAGATCAAGATTAGCCCAATTGAATAGATCAGATGGGTCCTGATAGAACCTGGTGAGGGCCTCCAAGCCAGATGACCGTTAACACCTAGCGACAGCCCGTGCGGGCTATACCGCAACACGAGAAGGTCAGAAAATTATAAAAATTCAAGGGAGCATAGATCTCACTGGGCTTGGGGACCATCGCGGACCACGGACCCAGTAGACACCCAGAAGTGGAATCTAGCACTTGCCAGATGCGCCCCACCAATGCCAAAATTGGAATCTGGCACGTGTAAATAAAAATTGAGATATGAGACATTTCAGCCGTCAGATTTCTTCATAATTTACGATAAGGGTCTAATGTATTTTTCTACGCCTGTCCATAAAATCTGGGTCCCGATCGTGGCACGGTGACTGTTGATCGCGAATCGGACCCGTGCGACCAAACCCCTTATCCGATCGTCCCCAAATTTTGCATGGCCCTTCATCGGGCCATGGAGCACCTATCCTACTAGTTTCATGGCTAGAGGGCCACCAGAACTGCCTCAATTCTCCAAACAAGCTCTACACCGCTCGTTGGTGGGCCACTAGTTCCAAAACTATAGAATAATATCCATCTTACTGGGCTTGACGTCCATCGCGGGAATCGGACCTAGGTACGGTCCAGAACCGGTCAACTTGAGTCGAAGGACGAGTGCATAAGAAGTGCAAATACCCTAAAGGAAGGAGTTGAAACTTAAGTGAATTGAGTCGTCCACTCTTATGCAAAGTTGAGGATTTCGGACCGTCGGTTTGCGACCAAACTTTACCCATGGAGTAAGGATATTTCTCTGCTCATATCCGTATAGCCGCGGCCCTGATCGACTATCGGTGACCGTTGAACAGACTTCTTATCATATCTGTCGATCGACGCATCCAAATGGCGGGCCGATCATATCCATACGTAGATCATCATTAGGGCTAGCTATCTTACGGTGTATATTGACTTGTACACCCCATAGTGGGCCCTAGAGCTTAGAAAGACCCTCACATAGGTCTAGTATAGTAAAAACCCAACACTTGAGACTATTTGCACCAAATCTAGCATTATAAAAGGGCCTCCTTTGGGGCACCTCTCTCCCCATACGAATTTGCCCTAGAGAAGGAAGGAGAGAAGAGAGAAAAGGTAGAAGAGAAAGAGGAGAAAGGAGGAGAAAGAGAGAGCAAGAAGAAAGGAAAGGAGTATGTGGTAGGAGGTGGGGCCCAAGGAAGCTCAACTTTGCAACTCTCTACCCATTCTCCAAGGAAACCTCCACCAAACCCACTCATGCCAAGAAGCGAAGGTAAGAATGGTATATTTCCCTTCAATAGAGCAACTTAGTATAGATTTCTAGGCATTAATGTTGTCTTTCTTGATTTTGATTTAGGAAATGGTGGTTTTACCCAAATCCCCAAACCCTAAGACCTCAAAGAATGGAAATCTCCTCTTAAGGTGCGGACTATTATCCTTAGGTGACCTAGCACCAATTATAGTTTGAGTTTAATAATTTTGTTTGCTTGATATGTTGTATGGAAGAATTTAAAGGAACCTAGGAATGGTATGTTGTTGGATTGTATGGAATGGCATGTTTAGTTCTCCTTGATGTTAAATCTTGTCTCTCATGATCTAGTGTATAGATTATTACATGCTCACATTTGTTTGATTTCCTTTTCTCTCATATGTGTTGCTTCTTAGTGTGTTGATTTATTGTTCTTATGTAATTGATCCCTTGAGGTGTAGGAAGTGCTTAACTTCCTCACCAACCCACACCACACACATACACTTTATTCATGATATTAATAGTTTACTTGCTAGAGATATTTGGATTGTATGTTGAGTAACATGAGAACATGGTGTTGAATATATTTGATGTTATATTGGTAGTTGGCATGCTATGAGTCACTATTCCTACCCTTGGGTTGGTCAGGAACAGGAGGAGAGCGAAGGTAGTTTCGTTGGTAGGACCACCTTGAGGCTAAACCCATGGGTTTGGGCGAGTACGTGTGTGCGGCAGTAGTTAAACTATATGGGTCGCTTGTACCCGATGTCGTTCCACCACATACTTGCCTGGGCTTGTGCGGTTTAGTCCACTGGCTGACCCACCTGGTTTGTTAACCTTGTTTGCTCACATATGTATGAAAACTGAAACACTCTACCACCATTGTAGCCCATCGATACCAGATGGAATATTGATCCACAGTCTCGTGAGCCGGGCATGGTGGAATGGGACACTGTGTCCGAGCTGTCGGCCTACGCTGGGGTGACGCGCCTCCCCGTAGTGACCGCGAGCGACCCCACATTCAGCACCCCCATATGCTTGAAGTCGGGGATGGGGGAAACCCAACGAGGTCAAGGATCATGGGGTCTCGGCCTCACACATTAGGAGGTCTTGGCCTCGCAACTAGTTCAGGGCATTTGATACGTGGGGTGTATTAGATTTCCAAATCTGCTGGATGAATGGACTTAACTAAAAATTCGGTTAACATCATCATTGCATGGCATTAGCTAGGTTGGCGACTCGGCAGTCAAGGTCGCACCGAGGGAGTGTTGGCATTGGCGATCGTTAGATGGTGTCGCACAAGGGAGTGTTTTGACGAGGGCATACATCATATCATCCTGTATGCATGCGCATTAACAAGACTAGATAGATGTTTATGATTGATTGTTTTTCATTAAATTCTTATTATAATTGATGCTTGTTACAACTTAAAACTAATAATACCCACTAAGTTGATCACTCACTCCCACTCTGGGACGATGTTTTAAAACACCAACCAGACCCGTTCATAGATGCAGGTGATATAGATTTTGTGGAGCCTGGTGATGCGAGCCTCGAGGAGGAGGACGAGTTCTCTTACTTTCAACTGATGGATGGTTCCCCGTCGGCCTAGTAGACAGGATTTGGATCGCTGAGTTGTGAACTCAGCTCTATTCTTTTAGACATGATATTCCTTTTGTGATTTTGTTGGGCAACGCCTGATGCGACCCTTTTTATATCCTTTTGGACATGTATACAATGATCTATTTTCATTTCAGCAGACTAGTTGTGATCGTGCTTCATGTTTCAAGTAATTCCATGCTGCACCTTTTAACCTGGATTAATCACATATTAATGAAAACCGATTATAAGTGACCCCGGGAACTCGGGAGTCGAACGTATGCACGACCCCTAATTTTCAGGGTGTTACAGTTCTTTTGGTAAAATTATGGTCCCTAAAAATTCTTATAGTAAAAACTCCTATTAAATATGAGCCGAGTAGCTACGGTAATTTACCATCATTTCTAAGAAATATAAGGAAATTTTACAAAAAAAAAACTACCCAACTGATATAAAATTTACATTTCAATACATTTTTCAAAATTATTTTAAAAAAACTATCTCATTAGTTCATATAATTATGTTCCGCCACCTCCCGTTGCATTTGTTTAACGGCTAGTTGGGTGGGTAAATGAATTGGTTGCTTGGTTGGGCCTTATCATGATGTTTATGTGAAATCCACCTTAACCATCAAGCGCATCACCTCATCTTAGGCAAATGATCCAAAAACAACCCCCATCCATGATTCAGGTGGACCATGTAATTAAAAACAGTGTGCAAGCAATGATCATATTCCTCCAAACTGTTCCTCTGGGTATATGGCCTAATTGAATCACGGATGGACTTGATTTTTAGAACCTAATCCTATATCTTAGTGTGGAATCTAATCGTTGGAGTGGATTTCATATAATCATCACAATAGGCCTATAAAAGTCAAGGGAAATACCTATCTTTCTCAACTATCTTCCTTGATATGGCCCACCTTAATTACAAGATCAGTATGTATTTTAGCTATTGGCCTAAACTAGGATTACACATCTAATGGTTGGAGTGTACTCGAAAAAAAAAAAAATTTTGCAGAGAAGGTGGACTCTTGGTTTTGATGGCCCACCATAATGTTTATCTAAGATTCATTTTGACCATTAGATATTTAGTCCATATCAAACCCAGGTACCAAAATAATAATAATAATAACTTTGGACTCTAATGAGCCCTTGATTTTTATAGGATCGACGGTGATAGTTACATGAAACCAACTTCCACACAGAGATTTAGGCAGCCCAAAAATCATAACCATCCGTAATTCAGGTGGACAAGCTAATGAAAACAATTTGGATGGTGAGCTTGCAAGGAGGACACTGTTTCCAATCACGTGGTCAACCTGAATGACAGATTAGGCAATCTTAACCATCAAATTCGGGCCCATCAAATAGTTGCTTAAAAGCAAGGGGTACTTCAGCTTCTAAGCGTAATTGCTGGTCTAATCTCCATCTACAATTCGTTAATTTAGACAGTATGCCACGTGTACGGTTAAAGAGTCATAGCATTTTTTTAAGACGGTGATGAGCTAACACATGAGTTTGGCCCGCTGAATATGATGTACTCGAATCCGTTGTACAGACCATTTGCAGTTTTCCATGTTGTTATGAAAGGTTAGGGTCGTCCCGGGATTGGTGGTTAGCAACGGTACGCGGGTTGGCTGGCGACCCCCTCACCACCCAGCGAGCTGGTGGAAAAGCCCTGTGGACCGCACCATGATGTATGTGTTTTATCCACGCGGTCCATCCATTTTCTACCTAATTTTAGAGTGTGAAACTAATATAAGTAAGATTCAAAGCTCAAGTGGACCACACGACAGGAAATAGAGGGGATTGAACGCCTACCGTTGAAAAATTCTCAGGGGCCACAGAGGTTTTGGATCAACCTGATATTTGTCTTTTCCCTTCATCCATGGTCAAGTGAATTTATGAACAGGTTGGATGGCAAATAAAAATTGCGGTGGCCCCAAAAAGTTCAACGGTAAGGGTTCAATCCCCGTAGTTTCCTGTGGTATGGTCCACTTGGGCTTTGGATCTACTTCATTTTTTGGCTCAAACCCTAAAATGAGCTTTAAAAATGGATGGACGGCGCGGATAAAACACATACATCATGGTGATGCCTACAGAGCTTTTCCATCAGCTAGTTGGGTGGTGTAGGGTCACCAGCCAATCAGCGTCCGAAGCGTGGTCAACTGGGTCACAATCTCGTCCCAGACATCACCGCTTGTATTTCATTAAGAAAAGGCCACCACTCTACAAAGCACATGGAAAGCAGGCCGGGTTACATTAGAAATGATGCGTCTCAACGGACAGTAATTGACTCTCATTTCCAAGCTGTCGTGTACTCTTTAAGCCAATCCAGACCGTTCAATTCATATATTTCACTTTGGATTTGAATGGAGAAAATTATCAGATATCAGATTCATCGGATGGTCCCACGCGTTATATGGTTCCTAAATGGTTAAAATTTTATAATGGAGGTCTGACTTCTAGAAATGCAATCTGATGGTTAGAATTATTGGATTAGTTGGCATTTATGGTTTTATAATCCAACCATGATGGCTATGGTTTTATAATCCAACCACGATAGGCCACGATCTGGATCGTCCAGAGTGCAATACATACAAGCTAGATGTACGGTGGATGAGATACCACCGCGTAAGAATATGTCCTGATGTTTGCTAAGCTACACGCCTGTGGAACGATTCCCTGCCCATCCACACTCAAAAAATGCCTACTTGGCACGTGTACAGGAGATCCTAGCCTTCCATTAGATGGGTCACACTGATTAGATCTTATAGCTTGAAAACCAAGATCACTGTCCATGAAACAAATGATGACTAGAAAAAAATAAAATAAAATAAATAGCCGTCCATCTTATTGATACAATATGGCTCATCTCAGAAATGAAACGGGCTGATTTTAGGCCATAAAATTTAAACTACCCGCCTGACAGAAAGCTCAGATCATACACACGTGCTATATTCACGTGTGTGATTGCGTGTGCATGGGCAGAACTCCACACGAGCGTGGGCAGAGCATTTCCCGCCAATGGCCACATGAGACCCACCGGATCCACTGCAAATCTTCGTAGGTTAATCTTAAGCTACAAAGATTTCATGAAATCCAATCCGTCCATCATGTTTAATCCATGATTTCTTACTTGCAGAAAAAATAGGTGTATCGAAACCTTAAGTTGGCTACACCATATAAGTCATGCCTAAAGCCTCTAATAACACGTAATGAAATCCAATGAAACCTGGAGTGGGCTATTTTTGGAGCGTCCATTCATCCTGATGGGTTGAATCTTCGGATGGAATATAAGAAAGATGGTGGGCCCAAAGCAGAATATGGAAGGTTTTTAATGTTTGGAGTCCTCATCTTAATTGTTTCATGTGGTGTGGCCCACCTAAGTTATAAAATCTCCTTAGTTTTCTTTACGAGGAGAATATAAGAGGCCTTACATGATAGAGCGATTGGATTTCATGAAAGCATCACGGTGGACCCCACACATTGTGATGTAGGTTAATATTAACGTACAGCATTGTAATGGATCCGGCCTCGTCAGTATATATATACACATGCATGACTGCCTTGGGCCATGCAATTTTTTCTGTGAAGCATCTAAAAAAGATCTGTGCATTGCGAGTCACAGGATCCATGGAGGGACACAGGCCTACCATAGCCATGGTCATGATGCAGTTCACAAACGCAGCTGTGAATCTCACCACAAGAGCAGCACTTACACAAGGGATGAGACCATGGGTCCTTGTTGTCTACAGGCAGGCCATAGCTACCATTTTCATGGCACCCATTGCTTATTTTGCTGAGAGGTTCTCTCTCTCTCTCTTCACTTTTTTTTTTTTTTTTTACACATGCACACACACACTACCACACGCTCACGCCCTAGTGGGATTTCACCACCTATGGGTACTCGAACCCTCAGCCAGGTGTTGAAACTCCTGAGAGTCTACCACCGGAGTAAGAGCAAGGACCCAGGTTCTCTCTCTCTCTCTCATGGTAGATTAAATCAGGTCCTTGGCCCATTGGGTCCCATCTTACGTACATATTGGTCATCTTGCATACACATTGGGTGTACCAAAGTTCAAAAATCAAAAAAACTAGGCTCAACTCGACTCAGCGTGTGGCTGGTCAGGTTGACTCGAAGATTTCCGTCTCAACTTGATAGTTAACTAATAGGATCCCTTCCCATGGCTCAACGGTACAGGGAGCGTACGTTTTAACACTCTGGTCATTGGCTCGATTACTATGTGAGGTGTGGGTAAGTAATATGCGCTCGACCGCATAGTACATTTCCATGACGTAGCTAGAGTGATGGCAACACACTGGTGGTCGGATGTTAAAAATTTAAAACAACTGTGAGATTTTATAGGAAGAGTGAGGAAACAAAACCCATGAAACCAGTCATTAAAATACGACTCCGTGTATTTCCTCAAAAGCTTTCAGCATGAAGGTACTACTATAGAAACCTAGTTGGAGCCTACCTTGGGATTTTTTTATAAATCCACCCCATCCATCCATTTTTCTATATAATTTAAGGGGTTGAGCCTAAAATTGAAACAAATCTAAGTCTCAAGTTGTTCATATCACAGGAAATATTGGGAATAATGATTTCAACCATTGAAATCTTGCTAGGCCCCACACTGATGTTTATTTGTCATCCAATCTGTTCATAAGATCTTACGGACATGGATGAAGAGAAAAAACAAATATAAGCTTGATCCAAAACCTCCTTGGCCCCAAGAAATTTTCAACAATAGACGTTTAATTCAACTGTTTCATGTGGCATGGTCCATTTTAACATTTTATATGATTAATTTTTGGATTCCGGCCCTAAAATTATATGGTAAAATGGATGGACAGAGCAGATCAGATACATAAATCATGGTGAACCTCACAGAGTTTACTCAGTACGTTAAGAGCACAGTGAGTTACTCACTACGCAATCTGCTTCCGGGCAAACAGGCAGTTCCAGAAGCGGATTGGCTACTCCCCAACCACAAAGCCAATGACGGGAGGTCGGTGCTCTGTGGGCCCCACAATGATGTATATATGTGTTTCATCCATGCAAGTCCATCTATTTTTCTAGATCATTTTCAGGTATGAGACCAAAAATATATAAGGTATATTCCAATCTCAAGTGGACCATATTACAGGAAACAATGTTGAATGGACGTTGATCATTAAAAACTTTTTGGGAGCCAAAAAAGTTTTAGATCAAGATATTATTTGTTTTTTCACTTCATCCATGTCTGTATGACCTAATCAATAGATTGGATGTCAAATAAACAGTACAGTGGGCCTTGGGAGGATTTTAATGGTGGATATCCAATCACTATTGTTTTCCTGTGGTGTGATGCACCTGAGATTTATATCCCTTTCATTTTTATGATAAAGCCATGAAATGATATGTAAAAATGGATGAACGATATGGATGAAACACATACATCATGGTGGGGCCCATAGAGCACCAAACACTACCACCGGGCTAGTGGTAGGGGAGTAGCCAATCCGGTTCTTGCCCGTTTCGCGCTACGCCAAAGAAAGAGGACGCTGATTGCGTCCTACCCTCCCTCGGACGGTAATCCATCCCGGTATAGCTTTGTGGGGCCCAACGTGATGTAAGTGTTTTATCTACGGAATATATGTGTACACACACATACATACATATGTTTATATATAAAGGAATGCTCACCTACATGCCTTACGTGAACATCTGTGCGCACCTTTGCACACGTGTCATTAGCACAGAATTTGAATGGTCCACATGATGAGGCACCCCCCTGAAACTCTATAGGCCCAATTTTCAGCCTGATCAAAACTCTAGTGGGCCATAGTAAAGAGAAATGCAAATCAAATGAGCAAATTGTTTCTTTTTGCCACGGCCTACCGGAGTTTTGCATAAGGTTAAAAATTATACTTGTAACGTTTCATGGGGGTGCCGCATCACGTGTACACTTCAGATTCTGTGTCTATGCCGTGTGTGTAAAGGTGCGCACGGGTTATGACATAAGAAGGTGTGTGTAGGTGAGCATTCATATATATATATATATATATATATATATATATATATATATATATATATATATATATATATAGCGGTTGGCTAAAAATCACGTTGAGTCGAGTTGCCCAATTTATGTCGACTCACAGTGGAGTCCTGGAACACGAGTAGACAGACTCCTGTTATAGTTCACCGACATTTTGAAAATTGTGGTGATTCGTCCCCATCACACGTGGCACTCATATAAGTCTATCCAGACCGTCTAATTAAATTGTGGGGTACCATGCGGATAGAATATATCTCTAAAATAATACTGATCAAGAAATTATAACCATCCAATTGATGTCTATCAAATGGACAGTTAAAGGAAAACGAGTGAGTGTCCCAAATTCCAACAGCAAGAAGGGATAATTTATTATCATCTTCTCAGTGTAATTTTTGCAAGGTTTAGGGACAGTCTGGATTACCATATAATCATGTCATGATTCACGTTTATTGTCGAAGGCCTGCCATTTTTAAATGATGGTGAACTATTAGAAGAGTATAGACCTTGAGGCCACCAGCTAAACAGGCCGGACTTAGGCCAGTCTCTTCTCCAATGCATTTTATTAGGCTATTGACTTTCTATTGCATCATTACTATATTATTTAGTATATGCCAATTCTATGGCGGGGCCCACCGTGTTGTGTGTGATGTCCACAACTGAGGTGCGCCACGCCATGGAAAATTTCTTGTCGGTATGTGGGACCCACAGTAGTGTATAATCACCCTATCAGGCGCCACATGCAGAGGTGGTCAGATGATCACAACCGTCCACGTTTTGGATGCATTACCATATGGCCACCCTAGATTCAAATCATTATGGTTGACAGATAAATTTACTATATTGGAGTTGGCTGGATTTGGACGGTTAAGGTAACTTGGTCTCGGGCTTGATTTGGGCTAGGTGGACTGAGTCCTTTTTTTTTTCCTGCAATAGGCTCGTCATGAACCCTATTTTCAGCTCATGGTGGGGCTGGGATGGATGTCCTACCCCCTCCAGCAGGACATAGAGAAGCCCCTTCCTAGCTAACAGACCCACTTGACTCTTATATGGCACACACCCAATGGCCCTTGACGTGGGATTAATACAAAATGTTCTCAAATGGACTAAGACGAAGCTGGTAGTACTGTTAATGGGTTAGCCTATGTTTAGTTTGAGCCGGCCTGTTGGACCATGGTCCTAAAAGTCTAAGACATTTTCCTTTAAGACCAAGTTGTAGTGTAATGAGAAATTTTAGGGTGTTTGGAGTAGTCCAATTAATTGATCTGGACGTTCCATTCAGTCCAACACACTTTAGCTCTCCTCATGTGTGTTTTCTTTCTTCTTTTTTTTCTTTCTTTTTAATAACAAAATTTCTATTCTATGTGCTAAAGAAACTTTGTTCGGAGTCGACTTGTCAAATCATGTTACAGCATCCTACTGATTGTGTGATTCAAACTCATAACCTCAATTAAGCTAGCAATTAGCATTTAACACTGGGCCAAATACTAATTTTTCATTTTAAGTTGCATATTTTTATATTTATTTCTTTAAGTGTTTTATTACTAGTGTACTAAAGTTCCTAGTTTAATTATTAAAAAAAATGAAGTTGAATTGAGTCTTCGAGCCAACTCAACATGGCTGGTTATCAAGTTGAGTTGAGTTTTCCGATTTTTAAAACATGTTGCCTACTAACCATCCTTGATACAGAGGGTTCTTTCTAAAGTAGTTCTCACAATATTCTTGTTAATCTTGTAATGTTTTTTACAAAGTCAAATTCATCCAAACACATTTAGGTGTTTCCTCCTACACACAACATATAAATATATATAAGCGCTCTATCAAACTATCACATGCTCTTATAAAAATATCCTTCCTACCTTAAGGCATACTATCATATATAACTTAATACATCCCATAGTTATAATTGATTAATCCCAAAAATAATAAAACAATATCGCATATATTATGATTTCAATATATTGAATGTTTAATCAAAGCAATCTTCAAAAGCAAGTTTAGTTGGTCATGTCGATCTATCATTCTGATTCCAGATACAAGGCCAAACCAGTAAAGTCATAAATTCTTCATTGACAATCCTACTCTCTATAAAAATATCTAATTAATCATCCAACTCATCAAGATCCATTTGACAATCATAATCCCCATAGGAAACCTAATTAATCATCAAATTCAACATTTTTACCTAAAAGGCTGAATAAAAGTAACCAGTCAAGTCCCATTAGGACCATATGTATTTTCAAGAAACAAACATAAAGAGTACTATAACTACTACTACCAAAAAGTAAAATCCAACTTCACTTTCTAGATCCATTCAATTTGTGAACATGCACACACCTACACATATATGTGATGACAATATTTTCATATGGTATAGACTCAATATAGTTTCAATAGTCACACCATGCATAGTGATCCATAGATAGGTTATCCTCACTAACTTGCTAACTATAACAAATTCTAAGTTTGAAATTTTCAAAAATAAGTTAGGCATCACAATATATTTCACATTGAAATTTTTTTCCATTTCCTAAGGAGAGGTCTTGAAAAGTCGCCAAACAAAAATGTCCCAATCACATCCATTCTTTATATGCATAACAACAATAAATTGGATGAAAAAAATATAATTCATTTGATTAAAAGAGCACACTTTCCAACATGATCCATATATAAATAATTTGGGTCCTTAGGGTGTGCAAGTGGTCCATCGAGCTATTCTATATTCGTTATATATATTTGTATTTTTCTACAACTCTAATTGTATGTTTTACAGGAGAAAGCCAACTGCAGCAGCTTTAGGTATAAAGAGCTTGTCTTTGATGTTTATTACTTCTCTAATTGGGTATGTTTCAAGCTAGCTTTATTTCTTATTGAATTATCAAATGCAATTAGTTTGTATGCAATCCTGATGCCAATGTGTTAATCTAAACTGCTAATGAAGTAGAACCATCTTCTAATCCAAACCATCCAAATAGTAGTCATTTTTTTCTAATCATTTATTTCCAATGCATGATATTTGATGGTTATGATTAGTTGTATCAAAATAATTCTTGAGATACATAAGCAATCCATTATGTGCCAGCTTAATGGATTGTCTAATTCCATTTTTGGAACTTCTATAAATCAGACCATTCATTTTGTAAGCTATTGATCAAATGGTTGGGATTAACCGATAAGTGTCATATTCCCTTGGTGGCACTTGAATAGTAGGACCAAGTGGTTGGTGAAGATCGTGAATCAGATTGTCCCTGAGTCAAACGTAACGCATTTACATAATGATAGGAAACAAACTGATGTAGTTACATTCCTTTCTATAAAAATGTTGCTTTTGCTTCTCCTATTATAACATGAAATTTTGTTTATTCTATCTTTTAATGTGGTTGGAAGGTAACGTTGACCTCTTTTACAGGATAACTGTTAACCAAAGCTGCTATTTTATGGGCATGTCTCTCACATCATCAACGACTGCAAGTGCCATGTCTAATCTACTCCCAGCAGTTACTTTCGTCATGGCAGCTTCTTTAGGGTAAATAATTCAAAACTACTATTTAATAAATCAAGAAATCACTTTGAATTTATTGAAATAGTCATTTGATTGAAAACTACTATATTAGACATCAGAGATATGATGTAGTAAGAAGGGATACAAAGGTCCTAAGTTGAACAAAGAGAAGATCCGAACCCAATCCTTTTAATGATTAGGTCTGGATTCTTACCATAGACCTAATTCATTAATATGTATAGGTGGGGACTCATTTTGGTCCATGTCCAAATAAGTCGTTCTTGGTTAAGTTTAAATTAAAAGGATGTAAACCAAATTTATTCATCTATCAATGTGGAACAAGTAGTAGATGGCTTTATAGATTGTCATATTAGACTGAAAAACAGGTCGAAAGGTTCAATATAAAGCAAAAACAACCTAACTTACATTATAGTTTCCAACAGCCATAATATTGTGACCATTTATCAAATTTATACATATAATATGTTATTAGAAAACTATTAATGGGTCTCATGACTTAACCATAAAATAAAGTTGATTTAGGGGTAAAATTTAAGCTTGAAGTCAAGATTTACAATTTTTAATAAGTTTTTAATTTATTATTTTAATCATTTATGTGTTTGAAGAGTTGAATGTTATTTCAAGAACTTTTTCTTATCTTAGGGTAATGAGCTAGTTTATGTAGGCTTTGGTGTCTTTACTATTTTTAGTAATATATTATTTTAGAAAAGTTTACTATTATGAGTGAATTAAGAGTGTAGGCTTATTTAAATATATTTATAGCATTGTAAAAAATAATTCATGGGTTAACATCCCTTGCTTCTCCTTCTAAGATAATTTTTCCCTTGCGCATTTAAGAAGATGATGATATCATCTCCCCCTTTTTTTATGCACTCAGGCATATAATCTATTCATCAAGTTTGGGACGTATCTAAGTAGGGACGTTTATAATTCCCTATTCAATATAGACTTATAATTGAGTACTCCAATACATATTTTCTTTAAATACTTTTAAATTTTTATTCAATTATATTAGAATTTTTGGTAGGGAGTTCAACTCAATTTAGTTAATAGTTATTATACATTAGAGATCATATTCTTTTGGTAGGGATTTAAAAAAAAAAAAAAAAAAAAAAACCTAATCAAAACTATTAATATGAAAATGATCTGTAATACATAATTACCATTAACTAAAATGAGAATGTTCATTTTTAAGGGGAATCCAAATGGGCCTTTAATTAACTTAACTAATTTTTAAAAGTGTGTTGCAAATCAGAATCCATAGCATAGAGTGTTGGTTGAATGCATTTTTAGGTGTATAAAAAATCCGAGCCATCTAAAAGTTAGTTGTGGGGTAGGATATACTTTGATATATTTAGAGGCTAACCAATTTGATATTCAATCTACTTATTTTTTCATGATCCAACTCATGACTCAATGGTAGACTCGCTCGCATGTCATGGGTTTGAGTGCCAATAGGAGGGGGTGTGAAAAAGATTGATATTCGGGATGAGAGTGGATTGCACAATGAGTAAACTTTGTGAGGGTCATCATGTATGTATCTTATTCATGCCACCCATTCATTTTTTTTCCATATCATTTTACAGAATGAGCCTAAAATTGAAGCATATCCAAAGCTCAAGTCACCAGAGGAAATAGAAAAAAATAACGGTTAAAAACTTCTTGGGGGCCACAAAAGTTTTATATCATGCTAATATTTGCATTTTTCCTTCCATCCATGTCCCGGTGACCTTATGAACAAGTTGGATGACAAATAAACATAACTGTGGGCTCTAAGAAGGTTTCAATGGTGGATGTCATTATTACCACTATTTCTTGTCGTGTGGTCCACTTGAGCTTTGGATATGCTTTAATTTTGGTCTCATGAGCTAAAATATCCTAGTGAAAGAGATGGACATGGTGGATAAGATACATGCATCACATGTGGGCTCCACAGAGTTTAGTGCACTGAGTTACTCAGTACACAATCCATTCTCACTGGGGACCATCACTTGACGCGGTGGGTCCAATTTCAAATCCATGCAATTGGACCCGAATGAAGCATGCCTAGGTTCAACCCAATGGGCCAAGACCATTTGTCTAAGCCCAGTTCATGAGCTTGGCGATTTGGACCAATTCATCTGGTCATAAGTCAAGTCAAAGGTGTTCATGCTGAGTCGACTCGAACAAGCTAGGAATTGACTATCCATTATGGGACAAAGTAGACACTCCACTCAAGATAATACAAATGATCTATGCACAACTAAACCTTTAAATCCATCTCAATCCAGAGCCCCATTTAGAACTCAATTCAAGCCCAAATTCAGGCCCAATTACCCTTAGGATCCTAATAATATAAGAGTGAAAAGCCCAAGGAAGTACCCAACTCTCACCTCAGCTTCCAATGAAATCTGGGTGCCACGAGCAACTCATCAGCAGCTCATGATGGGCTGCCTGACATGTGAATGATCGCCTAAAAAGAAGAAGAAGAAGAAGAAGAAGAAGAAGAAGATTCGACGAGGTAGTGGAGAGAGAATTATACCCTCCACCTTGATTATATTGCTTGAGTTGTAATGAACACCGTGCCTAGTTTTTCACAAAACCACACTTTTTACCACTCCCGTTAACCAATGGTAAAATGTCATGTGGCACACCCATCTCCTTAGCCAATTATAGCCCTCCTATCATTTTTAGCCCCCAAACTTAACAAAAGAAAAAAAATGTATCTAAAATGCCACCCTCCACACCTATGAATACTCACACCATCCATCCACCAAGGAGAAAAGGAGAGTGAAAGAAGAAAGTCTTTTCCAGCCAGTAGGCCAGCCTAACATGCTAAAGCCTTAGTTGCATTAGCAGTTGGAATGCCAATCCACCCTATTCAAGTTGATCCTTACGAAAAAATCATGCACCTGCTTTTCTTTTCCAAGAATACTTCAACTATAAATCAATTGCATTCATCTTCGCACATGCATTTGCATCATCATCTCCCTCCTTAAACAATCCTACCAGATTGTCGTTGTCAATCTCTCATTCTTAATATTGCACCCTTGCACCCTTTCATAGTATACCTTTTAATTGCATCATCTAATGCTATACTAACCAAATCCCTTACATTTCACTAAGTTTCATGAAATAGATATAGTACGTCAGTACAGATAGAGAATGTGCCTAACCCTTTCCTTCTCTAGCTATTACTATAGTCCCTATTTCGAAATCATACGTGATGGATCAGGAGTCATTATAAAACCAGAAAATTTTCAAATTCTCTGAGTTAACTAGCTAATGACAACTCCAAACCAAATATTTAATACCCCAAATCAAACTATATAACCACATCAAGCAAAAAGCTTTAAAAGGCCCCATGAGTGTGATCCATACAATCTCAGCGTTCACGGACAGGCATTAGCCAAGTGCTATGTCGTATAGGTTTAAAGGAGTCGTTTGGGCCATCTTTAGCATTCATTAACCTACGCCCAGATGAGTTATTCACCAAGTATTGAAAATCAAACCATGGTCCAACCCAAGGGCTCATCTTGGGCTGAGCCAACTTCTCCAAGTTGCAACCTAATGCAGGTGACCTTAATAAAAACTAGGCAGGCCCCACACGTCCATTGAATGTGGACTATCAGCCATTTTTCCAACGGTCCATTATTACCCTGTCTGACAATAGGACCAGCCCGATTTCTCGGCGAGGTCACGGCTGGGGTGCAACTAATGAACGGTTTAGATGAGGTCCACAAAAACATTAACATGGTTTTATTTTAATTAAGCGGATCAGATTAGAGAAAGTCAATATAAGAAGTTTGGCGAGCGTAGCTAAGGTGATCGGAACCATTGTCTGCGTCATGGGAGCATTGTCCATGGCATTGATCAAGGGCCCAAAGCTTCTCAACATGGAATTCCCAACATCCAACTCTATTTTCCAATCAGAGGGTGAGAACTGGATTTTGGGTTGTGCTCTTCTCTTTGGAAGCTGCTGTTGCTGGTCAGTATGGCTGATTTTACAGGTACATAGTACCATACCTTTTTAATTTTCTCATGTTTCTCAACCATCCATGTCCTCAGCTCACACGTGTGCCAGATGGAATCCATCTACTCATCAGCTGGGGTGCATGTGTGCAAAATAACTTCATCAATGGTTCACATTTAACTTGCATGTGTGGTCCACCTAATGAGTGGGCCAGAATGATTTT
This sequence comes from Magnolia sinica, assembly GCF_029962835.1. Classification (NCBI taxonomy): domain Eukaryota; kingdom Viridiplantae; phylum Streptophyta; class Magnoliopsida; order Magnoliales; family Magnoliaceae; genus Magnolia; species Magnolia sinica. Next base: position 10,771,158 of record NC_080581.1, read on the forward strand.
TACCCAAACACGTACTTCACATTTGCACGTGTGAGGAAACAGCAGCACTCCATCAGTTGATGTTTACCCTTCAATTATCTATGACAGGTACCCATGTCTGAGAGCTATCCTGACCATTTATCTTTATCGGCTTGGATGTGTTTCTTTGCAATGATCCAATCAGGGGCGGTTGCGATCTTCTTAGAACCGGACCCAATAGCTTGGGAGTTGAATTCAAGCATTAAAATCTTGTGTTGTATCTATACAGTAAGTAGTTCTTCAACCTATAATACCATTGTCTTTTCTTTATTGAGTAATTATAGAGATTGTCCTCGGTCTTGATTATGTACAGATGTGGCCCACCAACTACATATAAGTGATTTAAAAGCTAACGTCCCCACCTTCCTGGGATGTTAGCAACATCCCCAAAAATTTTAAATAACACCTGTAATTGCCATTTGCCAATCTGAACCGTCCATTCATTCAACTAGGGAGGAAGCAGTGATGCAAAAAAAAAATGGGATGATCTGAAACATCTGATCAATAGCATGAAAAATGGACGATCAATACTGAGCGGATAAAAAATTTAGGTCCAATCATCGTCTTGAAACATCCTTTTGATAGATCCCACTTTATGTTGCTTATGATTCCAAGGAATCACTTTGGTTCGTGATTCTAACCATGTGATCTATGGCTTATAAATAACAAATGAATGGACGGTCCAGATTGATTATTAAAAGAACACGTAGTTGCTAACGCGCCACTAAAGGTGGGCACATTAGCAAAACCCTTTAATATAAAGTATTCAACGTACTGAAGATGTGCCACATGGTGAAAATCTCATTCATCAGAGATTACACTGTCCAGAAAGAGTGAGTTAGAACGAATGGTCCAGAAAACTAACCTTTTTATGGACGGTGAGGATCTCCAATTGGTGAGACTTCTTCCTTGTGGACCATACACAGGGTGTGTATCAAGATGAATGGTCTGGATCTTCACATTGAGGATCATAAAGGGTGAGATCATGGGTGGCCCACCATAGCATTTGTATTGCAATTGTAGCCGTCCAAATATCATCTAATAATTTCGTATACAGGGAATTATAGGATCTGGGATGTCATTTTACGTGCAATCATGGTGCATTTCAAAAGGAGGGCCCTTATTCCCTGCAATGTTCAGCCCATTGTGTACAGTGATTGTGACCATTTCAGCTTCTATTTTCCTCCATGAAGAGCTTTACATAGGAAGGTACGTTTTTCAGGGGCCATTTGAGCTTTTGGTACGGCTAGCAATGGACCATGCTGACCACTTCTTTCTGGGCTTGGGTCATTAGCCCAACCTCAGATGGGCTAGCCCAATCAAGGCCAATATAGTCAACAGGTGGGCCATATTCTAGTATGAAAATAATGGACGGTATGCCTGAGTGGATGAGCTGAAATGGACCAACTTTTTGCTCTGTACATTGGCATGGTAGAGTCCACCTGATGAGCGGCTCGGATCCTAGCTACATGTTCCATGTTTACACGTGTGGGTATGAAAATATAAGATGTGTGTGACATGTTGACACAATACTCTTACTACTAACGGGTTTCATCCAGCCGTTGGTTTTTGATACATCAAGGAACGGTACTAACAAAATGCTTGTTTTGTCCCTCAGTTTGGTAGGTGCTATTGCTGTTATAGGTGGGCTGTATGTCGTTCTTTGGGGTAAGGCCCATGATCTAGATGCTAGGAGGGAGATAAGCCCAAGTGATGGTTCCGTACAGATAAAAGTTTCTTCAGATGAATCAACGGACGGTTGCAAAATCGAAATCAAGGAGCCCCTATTGGGTGATAAATTGCAAGCCATTGATCGAGATGAGACTACCCACTGAGTGGACCCGATTGTGATTTTGTTTTGATTTAAGGGATAATTAATTAGGGATATATGCTGCTTTTGATTGATATTTGGAAACCCGCATTCTTTTAAGTTAATTAAATTAATGCACCTATCCATTAAAAAGACAGTGATTAGAAAACTAAGAAGTTGACTTTGGCAAATTGAGGCAGACTAAAAAAAATCCATCAAGACCTTAAAACGATCATTTTTTCATTATAGCACTAGTTTTCAAGAATGTATATCTGCTTATGGGTGTACATCGAGTCTAATCGAGTCGAGCTAGCCCTAGCTTGACTTAGCTCAGCCACTAGCTAATCCCAGTTCAAACTTGACTCGGCTTGATCTTCGAGCTTGACTGGCCAACTCAGCTCGACTCGGTTCGGTCAGCAGCTCAGCTAGTTCAAGTTAAAATTGAGCCTCTACGACATTTTCACAAACACAAGCTGTGCACTTTGAATTTCTCAAAGTATGCAAACCAGCAATAGATGTTTACAAGTATTTCACCAAATACCTTGTAGGCAACATCAAAATTTTAAAAAAAAAAAAAATGATATTTGTTTCTCATACATACCTTCTTTGCCACTAGCCGACACTTCGTTAAGTCATTTCATCAAATACTTGGTGAGCAATATTAATATCAAAGTAACTGAGTAATTGAACTAGTTCAATCTGAGTTTGATTTGGGTCAAGTCGAGCTCAAACAAGCTTCAACTCAGGTTCGAAATTTTTTTGAACTTGAAAAAATCAGCTCGAACTGAACTTCGAACCGAGTCAAATCGAACTTTTTCGAGTTAGGTCAAGCGAGTTAACCGAGTTAACTCGGTTCACATACACCCCTACCTTTGGTGTTTAGGAATAACATGAGAAAGAGTCCATGATGCCTATTGTTACCTATACTGTTGATAAGCCATTCTTTACGATCATTTTAGATCATTAGCAAAAAGAATGAGTTAAATTTGAACTACAATGTGGGGCCCATTGTAATGCTTGCTTTCCATCCAAGTTATTGACAAAGTCATGTTGACTTGAATGAAGGGAAAAGTCAAATATAAGCTTGATTCAAAACTTTTGTAGCCTCTGGAAGTTTTTAACAGTAGATTTTCAATCGCCATTGTTTGTGGTGCACTTGTGATTTAGATCAGGTTTATTTTTTGGGTAATGCCCTAAAATAAGCTGATAAAACAGAAGGACGGTATGGATATAAAACATATACATCACAGTGGGCTCCACAGTCACGGAGCCACCAACCCGGGATCCACCGAATCCACATTCAATCCAGACAGGTAGCCAAACGATCTGATTAGCTGAAATCAGATATGGATATCTGACCAGGATTTGTTCTTTAGAATCATTTTTTAACGGTGATGAAATTGCTAATTGGACCTTTCTTAGATAATCTTAACCGTCCACATTAGAGGCTATTAATCAGATGGTTAAGATTTCCAGATCGATATGATATATTCATGGTTGCCTATGAAATATTTCTTGGACCAAACGGACCGTCTAGATCAATCGATCTACAATTGAACCATTTGGACTGCCACGTGTACAGTTAAAAAGTCATAGCATTTTTTAAACAGTGATGAGCTACCATAGGAGTCTGGCCTATCGACTCAGGGTGTACAGACCATTTGCAGTTTTCCATATTCTAGGAACGGTTAGGATCGTCCCATCAGTATACGATTCGGAGTTATAAGCCGTCCATGCAGGGTCAATTGAGTAAGTTTGCCACGCGGCGAATCATATCCTTTCAGACGATTACACGTAGGAAATACGTGTCTGTTGGAGATAGAATCCCCACCATCTCGGACGCGGATTGCGTCCTACCCCCGCCCGGACATTAATCCGTCCGGGCTGGGCTCTGTGGGGCCCACAGTGATGTAAGTGTTTTATCCACGCCGTTAATCGTTTTTCTCAGATCATTTTAAGGTATGATGAGAAATATTAGGCAGGTATAAATCTTAAATGGACCACAAAGTGTGGATTAAACGTTCGCCATTAAAACGTTCTTGGGAGCTGGAGAAGTTTTGATCAAGCTTATATTTGTGTTTTCACTTAATCCACGTCTACATGACCTTATTAATAGGTTGGATGGTAAAAAAACATCACAATGGCCCTCATAAAGGATTCAACGATAGGTGTCATTATCACTGCAACTTCCTTTGGTGTGGTCCATGGAGCGGTGGACCTGCCTCGTTCTTTGGGAAATAATTAAAAATGGTCTAATAAAAGCGATTAACGGCATGGATAAAATACTTATATCAATTTGGCCCCACAGATCCGGGTAGGACGCAATCCGCGTCCATCCATCTCGTCTCAAACAACACCGCTTCTATTAAGCAAAGGCCACCGCTCTACACAGCACATGGCAAGCACGCTGCGTTACGTTAGAAAGGATGCATTTGCCACTGACAGTTGTTGACTCTTATTTCAAGTTGTCTTGTACTGTTGAATCCAATCCAGACCGTCCGATTCACAGATCCCACCTCGGATTTGGATGGGCCATTTTTAGAAATCACATTCATCGGACGGTCCGACGCGTTATATAATGACTATAAAATCAACGGTTAAAGTTTTATATTGGAGGTCCGACTTATAGAAGTGAAATCTGATGGTTAAAACTGTTGTATTAGTTGGCAATTTTGGTTTTATAATACAACCATGATGGGGCATGATCTGGATCGTACAGATTACTGTACATTAAAGTTAGATGTACAGTGGATGAGATACCACTGCGTAACAGATGACGTGAGTATCACAACAGCCCAATCGCCGCTGTCGTCGAGTTTGCTAAGCTCCACCCGTGGAACGATTCCCACCCCACCATACTCAAAAAATGTCTACTCGGCATGTGTACTGGAGATCCTAGCTTTCCATTAGATGGGCCACAATGACTAAATCTTCTGTCTTGAAAAACAGGACTACTGTCCAAGAAACAAATGATCACTAGAAAAAATATTTTTTAACCGTCCATCTCATTGATACAGTATATGGCCCATCTAAGAAATGAAACGGCCTGGTTAGGACATAATATATAAACTTCCGCCTAACAGAAAGCTCAGATCATGTACACGTGCTATATAAACATGTGTGTTTGCGTGTGAATCGACAGCGTTCCACACACGAGTGTGAGCGGAGCAAACCAAACAAATCGCCACATGTGACCGACCGGATCCACTGCAAAGTTTCCAGGTTAAGCTTAAGATACAAAGCTATATATGTGGCCTGCATTAATGTGTACACGAAATCCAATCCGTTCATCATCTTCAATCTATCATTTCCTGCTTTTTAGAAAAAATCAGATCTATCTAATACTTAGATTGGCCACACCAAAAATCTCGTGCCTCAAGCCCCTAATACAACATAGTGGGAGCCACTAAGTTCTGGAATGGCCTATTTTTTGAGAGTCCATTCATCCTGATGGGTTGCCTATTGGGATGGAAGATAACAAATATGGTGGGGCCCACGAAGAATATGAAAGGTTTTTAGTGTCGGGAGTCCTTATCCTAAGCTTTCCCTGTGGTGTGGTCCACTTAAGTTCTAAAAATTTCTCATTTTGTTCTATCAAGGATAATATAAGGGTTTTTACATGGTAAACGGATTGGATGACAATAAAAAATCAAATTAGGTCTCACACATTGTGCTGTATGTTACTATTAACCTACACAGGTTTGTAATATTGGATACAGCCTGGTCAATACATATACTCACATGCATGGTGCCTGTAGCCACGCTATTTTTTCTGTGAAGCAACTAAAAAAGATCCGTACATTGCGAGGCACCGGATTCATGGAGGGACACAAGCCTACCATAGCCATGGTAGCGTTGCAAATATCGTATGCAGCCGTGAATCTCACCTCAAGAGCAGCTCTTACACATGGGATGAGTCCAAGGGTCGTTGTTGTCTACAGGCAAGCCATAGCTACTATTGTCATGGCACCCATTGCTTATTTTGTTGAGAGGTTCTCTCTCTCTCTCTCTCTCTCTGCTTATTTTGTTGAGAGGTTCTCTCTCTCTCTCTCTCTCTCTCTCTCTCTCTCTCTCTCTCCTCAAGTTTTGACAGATGGGCCATGGTAGAATAATTCAGACCGTTGACAAGATTGGGTCCCATCTTCCACACATACATTGGGTGGACCATAGTTCAAATTTTGAAAAACTCGACTCGACTCGACTCAATAAGTTATGAATGGTCATGAATTACGTGTGCATGGCTTCCCGATAGAGCCAGTTGATGCAACCTTCATCAAGTGACTCAGTTCGAGCCGTGCTGGGTTGCATCGAATCGACTGAGTCAGAAAGCCAAGTCGTGACTGAGTCGAGCTCACCAGCGAGTTTCATGGTGACTCAGGAGAATTTTGAGTCGAGTCATAGAGGAGTCTTAAAACAATGGTGTGGGCCATCGGTAGATACCTGTGATAGTTCACCAACATTTTGAAATCTGTGGTGATTCATCTCCTTCACATGGCACTCATGTACGTCTATTCAGACCGTCTAAATTGTGGAGCACCAGGTGGGTGGCATATATCTCTAAAATACTACCGATCAAGAAATTATATTAAAGAAAATCTAGTGAGTGTCCCAAATTCCAACGGTATGAATGGATGGGTTAATGTCACTAATTGTGGGGTTATGCTCCATACACGGTTGGTTCAGGGGATGGTCTGGATTACCGTACAATCATGTCATGACTCACGTGAATAGTCCAAGACACCGTTATTTTTTATTTTTGAAATGATGGTGAGTGTTGATGCAAATGTCCGGTTCCTCCTCTTGGATCTTCGTGTACCTGCACAAAAAGGGGACAAAGGAGACCCTGGCTTGAGCAGGGGACCCTCCGATGCTAAAGTCAGGCCTGGATTTTGGGTCTAAGAGTATTGAGGAGCTTTTTAGAGAGAATTTCTTTCGTACCTTTCAGGGTGATCGGGGTCCCTCTTTTATAGCTGCTGGGGCATTTAATCGCACGAGGATTCTCTTCCTGATATTGTGCGCGGGATCTTCTCCTAGTATCCCGGGGATTTGGGTCGTGCCCATCTGGAGCCTTCATCCGATCCCGTGAGCTTCGGGGTTGGAGATCTTATCCCAAGATATCCGGGATGAGGCTTGATCTTGCGATGGCCGATCTGGTAAGGTGGTCCGCCCGACGCATGCCCGGAGTGCGGATGAGTCGTCGGAACCGACTCAACCTTTGTCGTCGGAACCGACTCAACTTCTGTCTCGGTTTTGCGAATCATGCCTCGGGTTTGGCACATTCTTAGGCGGCCGAGGCATTAAGTCCGAATCTACGGACTTTTATCTTTTGTTCCCAACAATAAGCCCCCCTACTCCGTGTGTTTCATATGACACTTAGGAGTAGCGAGTTTTGAGTCGGTTCACAACCCAGTCCGAGACAGTAGGTGGTCATTTAATGCGTTCCATGTCGCCTTTGACGGGAGGCGGTTCGGTTCCTGACATCGCATGCGCCGTCAGCCATCAAATCGCTTATCCCGCCAATGAGGGTTGGACACGTAACAAGGGCATTATTGTCGTCAGTCGACGAGCGCCACGTGTCGAGTGGGGGAATCGATGCAGGCGTCGAATCATTTCCTCATTAATTACTCCCGCCATATGACAATCTTATAAATTGGTGGGGGTCCCGCATTTTGAACTTCTATTGCCATTCCTACTTTTCATTCCCTTTAGAGCCTTCTCAGTCTTTCATCTTCTTCCTTTCCTCTCTCTTAACCGTCAGCGCTTCCTTCCGCCATTTCCGTTTTCCTTTCTCCCTCCGGTGAGTTTCTCCTTCCTCTTTATTAGATAATAATGGCGGATAGGGGTTCTCGAAGTCCCCAGGGGGGAGCTTCCGGAGACGAAGGCGAAGCGCAACGTTTTTGGAATGTTGCGGAATCGCCTTCCTTACTGACGGAGATAGCAGTGGATGCCAACGCTGCTTTTCTATCTGAGAGAGTCACTGAAGTTCCGGCGGAGCGCCCTGCTTCTGTCGTTCCTTCTCGTGGTGGGTCGTCTTTATTAACCCGCCCGGGAAGGCCTAACTTCCCGAGGGGCATGGAGGAAGATGAGGAGGAAGAAGATGAAATGTTGATTGCCGAGGGAACCTCCGATCCAGTTCCTGTCGATGAACCGGCGCTTGCCGAGTCTGAAGGAGAAGGATCGGGGGAAGATTTAAGTGGTCCGGTTCCCTCAGTTTTAACCGAGGCGGACTTAGACAGAATCCGAATCGGGTATCATATCCCCGAGTCGGTCATCACCTATCTCCCCCGTCCAAATGACTTGCCGGATCACCCTCCTGCTGGGGCGGTCGCCATTTACCAAGTGTCAATGCAATGCGGCTTGCGTCTGCCCCTTCAGGCCATTGTCCGGGGAGTACTGTCTCGAATTCGGATTGCCCCGGGGCAGATAGTCCCGAATGGGTGGAGGAACTTATTCGAGTGTGCGGTGTTGTGGGCCGAGATGGAACAACCACCGCTTTCAGTCAACGAATTTCTCCACCTGTATCAAGTGCGGGTGAATCCGAACTACCCTGGCTTCTACGTCTTCGCTGCCTGGCGAGGCGGAGGCGGTTCCCTGATCACTGACCCTCCCACTTCCAACAAACATTGGAGAGAGCGTTGGTTTTGGGCATGTGGTCGCTGGGAGATGGATGAGTCCGGGCCCTGCGAGGCCCGTGTTCCTCGGACATTCCAGAGGGCAGGTGACTTGGGTTTTCTCTCTCTCGCCCCTTTTCATTTTTTGTAATATTCTGAGTCTGAAGGACTTGTGTCTAGCAGATATCCCGAAGAAGCGGCCGAAGCTCGGCTCCAGTGCCTCGGCTCGGATCAAAGAGTTGAGGACGTTGGACCCAGCAGCTAGATCTTGGAAGGAGCTTTTACAGCCGGAGCGCCTTCATCTTGCAGGTCTAGATTCGGAAGTCACAGGTAACTGAAAATGTGTCTTCTGAATGTTCCGAATTTCCCCTGACTTACTTCGTTTTTTTTTTTTTTTTTAGATCTGCCCGAAGCCCGTCTTATCCTCAGGATTATTCCCGAGTCGGCTCCCTCAGAAATGACTGGAGCTCGTCCTCCCCTTAGGGCAGTCACGAAGTTGAAGGCTCCTCCGCGGTCGGTTCTTCTGTCGGAGCCTCGGCCGCCTAAGAGGCAGAGGGCGGTGCGGAAGGAGAAAGAGCCAGCGAGTTCTTCTGCCCCTCCCGTCGTCGTAATTCCCGACCCAGAAGAAAGGGCTGAAGAGACGGCGGTTGCTGCCTCGGAACCTCAGGCGGCACCCGAGTCGGCAAACGTTGAGACGGACGTTCCGAGACGGGAGGAAGAGACCAGGGCCGCGTCTTCCAGAGGGGAAGGTGAGACGAGGACCGCATCCTCCAGAGGGGAGGAGACGAACCAGGAAGGGCCGTCTGTCCTGCAGCAAGTGATATCGGGGATGGTTCCCTGGGCCTTAGCCCACGGGGGCGAAAGAGAGTTCGTGAGGCTCTACAACGCCCCGTCATCGCAAACCGTCAGCCATGCAGCAAGGGTGCTTCTTGAACTCGCTCCCTGCTTGATTAAGGCCGGCAAGGAGCTATCCTCGACGCATCGGCTGCAGACTCTTCTGTCGAAAGCCGAAGGGCGACGTGAGGAGGCCGAAATCCAAGTCGGCGTCCTGACAGGCGAGGCGTCCCTCGCCCGGAAGGCTGCCGAAGATGCGAAAGCAGAGGCGGCTTCCTCCAGAAGAGCCTTGGAGGATGCGCAAGCAGAGGTTGCTCGGGTACTGGCCCTTCTCTCCGAAGCTGAAGAAGAGAACCGGCGAGTTCTCGCAGTTCATGCTTCGTGCGCAGATGAATTAGCTCGGGCTAAGCTTGAAGCGGCAGAGCATATTCGGCAGGCCGACGAGAAGACTCGGGAGGCTGAGAAGGCCAGGGACCAAGCCGTCCAAGCTTTCCTTGAGTCGGCGGAGTTCGAGGACGAGAGGGACCGCTTGTTCCAAAGCGGATATCTGGAATGCGTCAAGGATATAAAGAAATCTTTTCCTGACCTTGACCTTTCAGAAATCGAGGGTGGAGCAGCCTCGGAATCCGAGAATCCGGACGCCGCTGCTGAAGACACTGCTGCTGGGGACGAGGCCGGTGCATGAGGACAGTTACCAGGGCCCTTTGATTTTTTCTTTCTATTCACTTTGATATATTCACACATTGTATTTGTATGTGTTTTGATGAATGAAGAAAAAAAATGCTTAGCTTTATTCATTTGACTTGGCTTTAATCTTTCTTAGTTCAGAGTCTTTAAACATTGAGTACCGAGCTAAGGATAGTAGACCTTGAGGTGTTCAGCGTTCCAAGGGTGAGGCAATGGTTGTCCGTTTAGGTCTTCTAGCCGATACGTTCCTGGTCGGATGGTGCCCGAGACGATATAGGGTCCTTCCCAATTGGGTCCTAGCGTACCCGACCCAAATTCCTTGGAGTTGGGAAAAACTTTCCGGAGAACCATATCTCTCATTCGAAACCTTCTAATCTTAACTCGGGTATTGTAGAACCGAGCCACTTGTCGTTGCCGTGCCTTCGTGCGCAGCCGCGCCATTTCCCTTTGTTCGTCCAAAAGGTCGAGTCCGAGTGCAAGGAGTTCTTCGTTCTCTTCTGCATTGAATGAGGTGATTCGAGCCGAAGGTAATCCGACTTCGATGAGGGTGACGGCTTCTGAGCCATAAGCTAGTGAAAACGGAGTCTCTCCTGTGGCCGTTCGAGCTGTCGTTCGGTAAGCCCAAAGAATTTTCGGGAGCTCTTCGGCCCATGCTCCTTTGGCCCGGCCAAGCTTGGTCCGAAGATGTTGCTTGATAATCTTGTTAACCGCCTCAACTTGTCCGTTGGTTTGAGGGTGATGAGGTGAAGAATAAACGTTTCTGATTCCGAGGTTGTCGCACATCTCGCGAAAGCTCCTATTATCAAATTGCCTTCCATTGTCTATGACAATGGTACGGGGTACTCCGAATCGGCAGATAATATTTTTCCACACAAACTCGGTGATCTTCTGCTCGGTTATTTTAGCTAATGGCTCCGCCTCGGCCCACTTCGTGAAATAGTCCACTGCTACCACAGCAAACTTGGTCTGACCTTTTCCCATAGGGAGCGGGCCTATGATGTCGACACCCCACTGTGCGAAGGGCCAGGGACCAGTCATCGGCGTCAGTGCCTCGGGGCTTGCCTCGGAATTGCCGCGAATCGTTGACATTTGTCGCATTTTTGGACGCTCGCGGGCGTCGTGTTGGATAGTGGGCCAGTAATATCCCTGTCGTAGGACCTTATGGGCGAGAGATCGCCCTCCAGAGTGGTTTCCGCAGATTCCTTCATGGATTTCCCGTAATACATAGTTTGCCTCGCAGGGTTCGAGGCACCGCAGCAACGGGGCGTAATAACCTTTCTTATAGAGGGTTCCGTTGAGTATGGTGTAACGGGAGGCTCGGATCTTAATTCGTCGAGCCTCGGCGCGATCCTCAGGCAACTTTCCTTCGTCAAGGTATTGGCGGATTGGATCGATCCAGGATGGTTCCGAGTTGATTGTATTGACGGCCTCGCTAATTGGTTCATCTATACTCGGCTTATCGACGTATTCGACAGGGACGGACCTGGGTATTTCATCTTCATCGGCTGGCGAGCTTTGCCAACAAATCGGCTTTGCTATTTTCTGTACGAGGGATCCGAGTGACACGACAGAGTTGAAATCCGTTGATAAGTTCTTTCGCTTTCTGCATGTATGCCCTTAACTGGTCTTTCCGTGTCTGGTATACACCGGTAACTTGATTAACAACCAACTGAGAGTCGCTGAAAACACTGAGGTGCGTGACCTCCAAGCTAGCGGCGAGACGGAGGCCGAGTAACAACGCTTCATATTCCGCCGTATTGTTCGACGCTTGGAATCCGAGTCGTAAGGCATACTGTATATAGGTATGATCGGGGGTTTCCAGCACAACCCCAGCTCCACTTGCCTTCGAGTTGGAAGAACCGTCGACAAATAGTTTCCAGGGAATAGGGCAGGTAAGGGTCGGGGGAGCGGTTGTTGTTGGGACTGCAACATCCTTTGGCATATCGTTGACCGGGAGCTCGAATGGTGGAGTTCCTTCGGCGATAAAATCAGCTACTGCTTGCCCTTTGATTGCTGCCTTCGGTCTATATTGAATGTCAAATTCACTCAATTCGATGGCCCATTTCGTGAGTCGGCCGGAAGCTTCTGGTTTCTGCAATACCTGGCGAAGCGGAAGATCGGTCATTACGATGATGGTATGGGCATGGAAGTACGGCCTGAGTCGGCGAGAGGAAGTGATTAAAGCCAAGGCCATTTTTTCCAGGCTTGGGTATCTTGTTTCTGCCGGCAATAATGCTTTGCTGACGTAGTAAACCGGTAGTTGCTTCCCTTCGAACTCTCGTATCAAGGCCGAGCTAACCGCTACCTCGGACACCGCTAGGTAAAGGAGCAAAGACTCCCCCGATTCGGGCTTTGATAAGAGAGGTGCAGAACCGAGACATGATTTTAATTGTTGGAATGCCGCTTCACACTCTTCCGTCCAGTCCATTGTTTGTCTTCCTTTCAACTGTCTGAAGAAAGGGAGACATTTATCCGTGGCTCTGGACAGGAACCGATTAAGTGCTGCGACTCGTCCAGTCAACCTTTGTATGTCCTTTATGGTTTTAGGGGATTCCATATCAATCAAAGCCTTTATCTTCTCAGGGTTTGCCTCTATTCCTCGCTGACTAACCAAGAAACCGAGGAACTTTCCGGAGCGCACCCCAAATGCGCATTTATTCGGATTCAGCTTCATCCGAAACTTTCGTAGGGTGAGAAACATTTCTTCCAAATCATTCACATGATCTGCCGCGTGTATACTTTTGACGAGCATGTCATCAATATATACTTCCATGGTTCGGCCTATAAGCCGAGCAAAGATTTTATTAACTAATCTTTGATAGGTTGCGTTGGCATTCTTCAGACCAAATGGCATCACTCGGTAACAATAAAGGCCTTTGTCAGTGACAAAGGTAGTTTTTGATTTATCTGTCTTATGCATTGCAATTTGATTATATCCTGAATAAGCGTCCATGAAGCTATGGAGCTCATGTCCGGCGTGTTATCTACTAGCTGGTCTATCCTTGGAAGCGGAAAGCTATCCTTTGGGCGAGCTTTATTTAAGTCGGTATAGTCAATACAGAGACCCGCCACTTCCCGTTGGATTTCTTTACGAGCACGACATTCGCGACCCACTCGGATAATATACTTCTTCTATGAAATTAGCATGGAGGAGTTTGTCGACTTCTTCCTCAATGATAGCGTATCGTTCGGGCCGGCGGTGCGCTCGTCGTATCGGTCGATCGACGGATCGATGTTAGTCGGTGAGTTACCACGAGGGGTCGATTCAGGGCATATCTTCATGACTCAGGCAAAGACGTCGGCGTACCTACGGAGCAGGGCATCAGTTTTTCTTTCAAAGGGGACTGCAGAGACGAGCCAATTCAAACCGTCTTGGATCCATCTGTCTCGACCAAGGGGACGGAGACAAGATCCTCGACCGGCTGTCCTCGTTCATAATTCTCGCCCCGAGGGTCCAGCGATTCGATCGTTAATATGTTGGTCGGACTTTTGTCGGCGGCTCCTTTTACGGCTATCATGTAACATCGCCTCGCATCCTGCTGGTCTCCTTTGACAATTCCGACTCCCGACTCGGTCGGGACTTTCATTGAAAGATGGTATGTGGATACCCTGGAGGAGACTCAATGAAGGTCGGCCGAGTATCGCGTTGTATACTGAGGGTTGATCGACGACCAAGAAGTCAACCATCATCGTCGTCTGACATGGGGCACTACCAGCAGTGAGCGGCAATGAGACAATCCCTTCAGGCAGTACCTGTCCTCCGGAAAAACCGATCAACGGGGTCCGAACTGGGCGTAGTGTGGACCGTTCGATCCCCATTTTGTCGAACGCCTGGGTAAATAACACGTCTGCAGATGACCCCGTATCGACGAGTATCCGAAACACCTTTCGGTTAGCGATAGCCAGGGTGACAATCAATGCGTCATCGTGAGGGTGATAGATGCCTCGGGCATCTTCCTCTGTGAAAGAGATGCAATATCTTTCTCTTTTCTTCTCCTTTGGTGGCCGATCTATGATCATGAGCTCGGACTGAGGCTGAGTAAGTTTTCTTGCATGATTCCTTCGTGCATTGTTTGAGTCGCCCCCACCTTGTGGACCGCCGATAATCGTCCGGATTTCTTCCATAGGCTGGCTCTCGGTCGGGCGTGCCTCAGCTGCCCCAGCTTTAACCATATGTTCTCTGAGTCGGCCGTCTTTTATGAGTCGTTCGATCTCTTCTTTTAGGTGACGGCAATCACTTGTGTTATGTCCGTGATCACGGTGATAATGGCAGTATTTATCTTTGTCCCGCCGATTAGGATTACTCCTGAGCTTACTGGGCCAGTTAACAAAGCCTTCATTTTTTATTTCCATCAATACTTCTTCCCGAGTCTTGTTTAGGGGAGTATATGTGAAAAATTTTCGATCCGGCCATTTGCCTGACCTTCGCTCATCACGCGCCTGATCATCCTTGCGCTTCCTTCCTCCGGCCGAGTCGGCTTCCTTTTTTGCCGACTCTTTTGCCAAAGTTTTAGTTTCACGCAGGATTCGCGCTTCCTCGGCATTCGCATACTTATCCGACCGTGCCATAAATTCTGCCAGAGTGTCGGGCGGAGTTTTGTCTAGAGAGGCCAGGAATGACTTATCTCTAACTCCTTGCATGAGCGCATTGAGAACCGTTTCCTCTGAATGTTTTCGAACCTGAAGGGATTCGAAATTAAAACGCTTGATATAATCTTTCAGTAGCTCTCCCTGCTTTTGAACTACGTTGTTCAGATGTGCAGGGGGCTTCAATTTCTTCTTTCCGCCGATGAAGTTGGTGAGGAAGGCGTCGCTCAGCTCAGCAAATGAACTGATGGACTTTGGTTTCAACTGTTTGAACCACAGTCGAGCTACATCGGTCAATGTAAGAGAAAAGGCCCGACACATTACTGCATCCGAGGCATCGTGGAGCTCCATATAGGTTCTGAAGCATTCGATGTGCTCCGTTGGGTCGGTCTTGCTGGTGAAAGGAGTGATTTGAGGTAATCGAAACCTCTCGGGCAACCGGGCCTTCAGTACCGAGTCCACAAAGGGGGACGCCTTCGCTTCGGACCCGGTTGGATATACATTCCGGCCGTGCTTTATGTCCGCCATCTCTTTCGCCATTTCTTCCCGCACTTCTCTTTTAAATTTTTGAATATCGGCTTTCCAAGGTTCACTGCTCTCTGCCGTGCCTTCCATGGATGGGCGATTGCGCCTTCTTCGCTCTATCTCGTGCCGAAGATCAGTCGGGGGGAGGGAAGCGTTGGCTGACTGCGCTGGAGATGGTTCTGATCCGCCTTGGGGTTGGCTCGGCCGGAAAGACTGCGGCGCGGAAGGTTGAGGATCAACCGCCGCCGTCGGTACGTGCGCTGTCTCCCCTTGAGGATGCGGGAGTGGCTGCATTTGCTGCTGATACATTCGTTCCAGCATCTGCTTCATCATATTCATATCGGAGCGGATTTCTTGAACCTCCTTGTCCAACCGCCCATCGTCGCGACCCCGCTGATTGTTGCTTGTTCCGGTCGCCCCTCGTCGGCGGTTGTTAGGTGGGTTCTGGGCTGCGGGAACCGCGATCGGACCCGCTGGCCCTGTAATCGCATTCTCATTCAAATCTTCTTCTGGGACCGTCCTTCTAGTCATCACCATTGAAATCGGTATTGAGATACGAGATGGCTTTTTGTACGTTCCCACAGACGGCGCCAAGCTGTTGATGCAAATGTCCTGTTCCTCCTCTTGGATCTTCGTGTACCTGCACAAAAAGGGGACAAAGGAGACCCTGGCTTGAGCAGGGGACCCTCCGATGCCAAAGTCAGGCCTGGATTCGGGGTCTAAGAGTATTGAGGAGCTTTTTAGAGAGAATTTCTTTCGTACCTTTCAGGGTGATCGGGGTCCCTCTTTTATAGCTGCTGGGGCATTTAATCGCACGAGGATTCTCTTCCTGATATTGTGCGCGGGATCTTCTCCTAGTATCCCGGGGATTTGGGTCGTGCCCATCTGGAGCCTTCATCCGATCCCGTGAGCTTCGGGGTTGGAGATCTTATCCCAAGATATCCGGGATGAGGCTTGATCTTGCGATGGCCGATCTGGTAAGGTGGTCCGCCCGACGCATGCCCGGAGTGTGGATGAGTCGTCCGAACCGACTCAACCTTTGTCATCGGAACCGACTCAACTTCTGTCTCGGTTTTGCGAATCATGCCTCGGGTTTGGCACATTCTTAGGCGGCCGAGGCATTAAGTCTGAATCTACAGACTTATATCTTTTGTTCCCAACAGTGAGCTATCATGAGAGTCTTGTCGTTGTCTCCAACAGAGAATCAGGCCGGACTTGGGACCGATCACATCTCCAATGCATTTTCGGAAGCGGATTGGCTGGTGTACCACCCACCACCGACCTGGCTGGTGTGTTGACGTCACCAAGTTCTATGGGTCCCATCATGCGGTATGTCTTATATCCAAACCGTCCGTCCATTTGGTGAGATCAAGTGGACCACACTGCGAAAAGCAGTGGAGGATTGAACGTCTACCTTTGAAGTGATTTTAGGGGTGACAGAAGTTTTGGATCAATATGATATTTGTTTTTTCTCTTCATTCATGTCTATGTGACCTTATGAACAGATTGGATGGAAAATAAATGTTATAGTGGGCCCTACAAATGTTTTAATGGTGAGAATCATTGTTCCTGCAGTAGTGTGGTCTATCATTAGTATATTATTTAGCATAGAACCCTCAATTCTAAGGGGCCCACCGTGATGTGTGTGTGTGATGTCCACTTCATTTATCAGACACTAGGGTCAAAATTCAGCCCAATGCACAACTGAGGTGGGTCACACCACATAAAAATGTGGATGGGAACACACCATGAAAACTTTCTAGTTAGTATGTGGGACCCACATAAAATACTGCAAGTGTACTTATAGTATTTAATATAATACTATAAGTCCATTGAAATATATACTGTTTTTGGCTTTTAAGTTGTATATTTTTGTGTTTATATCTTTAAGTGTTTTATTATTAGTGTACTTAAATTTTTAGTTTAATTATTAAAAAGTCAAGTTGAATCAATCTTGAGTCAACCCGGCACAGCTGGTTATCAAGTCGAGTCCAGTTTTCAAATTTTTAAATTATGTTGCCAACTAGTTATCCTTACCACCAGAGGTTCTTTTTGAGGCATTTCGACGGGAGTAAATGGAGGTAAGTTGATGAAATTTGGAGTAAATGGAGGTAAATGGTATTTGAAGTATGCTTATATAGAAATAAATGCGCGTAAATAAAATGAAATATGAATAAATGCGCATGTAAATAAAATCCTCTCTACAAGAGAGGATTTGGAAGTAAATCAGGTGAAATGCATTTTTAAGTTTCCTTGGAGGGACGGACATGTAAACAAATGTGCCACTATGTACGTGTCATCCTAATGATACTTCGAAATAATCTAAATATCAGCCACATCACTAAAATTACACCAAAAGAACGATCCAAATCATCCAAAGGATGGCCATTTAAATGGATGATTAAAAGATGATCATTACGTTTGTGACCCACTCGAGGCTCGAAATTTTCTCATTTTTTAATAAAGTATATATTTCAATGGACTTATTATAATCATTCTATTAAATACTACATATGTACACTAAGTCAGGTATTAAAGTTGATGTGGGATATCATATATATTCATATGAATATATTGAAAATTTTCAGATGCATTCCAATTCCTCCCATTTGCCCCATTCAAACAGAATATTTTGATTTCAAATGCATTTCATTTACTCCCATTCAAACACAACCGTATAAGTTATTTACTCCCATTTCATTTACCTTCAAATCCATTTCCCATTAACCTACATTTACAAGCTCCTGATATACTTGCTAATCATGTAATTTTTTTATCAAGTCAAATCCATCCAAACACATGTAGGTTGTTTTCTACAATATACAATATATATAGCCACCATATCTCATGCTATTATACAAATATCCGTCTACATACCATCTTAAAACATACTACCATACAACCCACCATATCCCATAGCTATAATTGATTAATCCCATATATATGATTTTGATATCAAGTGTTTAATCAAAACAATCTTCAGCAACAAGTGTAGTTGGTTACGTCGATCAATCATTATGATTCTTCATACAAGGCTAAACCATTAGAGTTATTGATTCTTTGTTGACAATCTTAGTTCTCATAAGAAATTTAATTAATCACCCAACACGCCAAGATCCACTTGACAATCCTAATCCCCATAGGAAAAAACTCAACATTATTTACCTAAATGTTCATATATTAGTGAATAAAAGTAACATGTTAAGTCTCATTAAGACCATAGGTCTTCTTAAGTTTAAAGTAAGTGAAATAAGCATAGAAAGTATATACTCCTACCAAATAAAAAAATCCAACTTGATGTCCTAGATCCAATCAATGCATAAACTAGCACACACCTGCACATATATGTGGGGACAATGACCAATGGTAGTGACTCAACATATTGTCAGTTGTCACACTATACATGGTGGTCCATAGGTTGTCCCCATTTATCTGCTAGCTATGCAAAATTCTAAATTTGAAAAAACCCAAAAACATATTAAGCCTTACACATCAAACTTGTCTTCATTTCTTAAGGATATAGAGGTCTTGAAAGGTCTCCCAAACAAAATGTCTAAATCATATCCATTTCATACATGCATAATAACAATAAACTTTTATAAGATAAAAAGATATAATTCATTAGATTAAAAGATCACACATTCCAACATATTTCACCCATGAATAATTTGAGTCCCAATAAGGCAGTTAACACAAGTAATCCATCAAGTTTTTTTATAGTCATATAAGTTTGTGTTTTTGTATAACTCTAATTGCATATTTCACAGGAGAAAACCGACTGCAACAGCTTTAGGAGTAAAGAGCTTGTCTTTGATGTTTATTATCTCTCTAATTGGGTATGTTTCAAGACAGTTTTCTTTTTTATTGAATGATTATATGCAATTGGTTTGTACCCAATTGCAGTCCCTATGTGTTGATTTGAATGAAGAACAACCATCTTCTAATGATCCAAACCATTCAAATAATGGTCCTTTTGTTTTTGTTAATCATTCATTTCCAAGACATGATATTTGATGGTTATGATTAGTTGTGTCAAAATCTCTCTTATTGAATGATTATATGCAATTGGTTTGTACCCAATTGCAGTCCCTATGTGTTGATTTGAATGAAGAACAACCATCTTCTAATGATCCAAACCATTCAAATAATGGTCCTTTTGTTTTTGTTAATCATTCATTTCCAAGACATGATATTTGATGGTTATGATTAGTTGTATCAAAATCACTCTTAAAATACATAAGCAATCTATCCTAGGTCTACTTGATGGATTGTCTAGTTCCATTTTTGGACCTTTTATAAATGCCATGATTGGACCATTCATTTTGCAATTTGTTGATCAAATGGTTAAGATTAACCGGTAAGTGCCATATTTCTTTATTGGCCCGTGAAGACTTATTGGAACAAATAAGTTCCATATTTCCTTATTGATCCATGCAAATTGAAAATCAGATTGTCCCGGAGTCAAATATAACACATTTGCATAATGATAGAAAACAAACTAGTGTTGGTCCATTCCTTTAGCTCTAAACAAGTTCTCTTTATTTCTCCTTTTGTAATATGACAAAATGAATTATTGTTATTTTCTTTTTTTCTTTTTTTATGTGGTTGGAAGATTGGCATTATTTGCAGGGTAACAGCTAATCAAAACTGCTATTTCATGGGCATGTCTCTCACATCATCATCGATTGCAAGCGCTATGGGTAACCTACTTCCAGCAGTTACTTTCGTGATGGCAGCTTCTTTAGGATAAATCCTTTAAAACTAATGTTTAATAAATCAAGAAATCACTTCCTCCGATGGAGAACTACTGCATTAGACATCAGAGATACAATGGTGACTAGTAGGAAAGGGAACAAAGGGTCTAAGTCGGACTAAGAGGAGATCCGAGCTTGATCCTTTTAGTGATCGTCTGGATGCCCAACTTAGACCAAATTCATTAATATGCATAAGTGGGCCTCGTTTTCGGTTCATGCCCAAATAATCTAGTCTTGCTTAAGTTTAAAATAAAAGGATCCAAATCAAATTTATTATTCTATCAATGGTGAACAAGTAGCGGACAACTTTATAAATTGTTAGAGTAGAATGAAAGCAGGTTAGAAGATTCGACATAGGGAAAAAAACAACTTAACTCGCATTATAATTTCCAACTATCATAATCTTATGACCAAATATCGTAATTATGCATATAATATATTGTTGGAAAGCAATTAATGGATTCTACGACTTGGTCAATTGAGTTCAAGACATTATATCTCATTTAGTTTCACAAAATAAAATTATTTTAGAGATTAATTTTCAATTTGAAGTCAAATTTTATAATTTTTAATAAATTTAAATTTATTATTTTTAATCATATGTGTTTGAAGAATTGTATGTTATTTCGAGAACTTTTTAAGTTATCTTACAGTAATTTACTAATGTGGGTAGGTTTTAGTGTCTTTACAATTTTTAGTAATATATTATTTTGAAAAGTTCACTATTTTGAGTTGAATTAAAAGTGTAAGCTTATTTAAAGCATATCTATGGCATTGGAAAGAACAATTTATTCTTTATCATCCTTTTCTTCTCGTTTTAGTATAATTTTTTCCTTATACGTTCAAGAATACTATCATCTTTTCTCCCTTTTTTTTATGCACTCACCTAAGTAGAGTTAGTCTGATTTATAATTCCCTATTCCATATAGGCTTACAATTGGATACTCAAATAGATGTTTTCTTTAACTACTTTTTATATTTTATTTAATTGTATTAAGGCCTTTCTGGGTGCCAATTAATAATGAGTTCATATCATTTTTCTTAATAGTTATTATACATCAGAGAGCATTTTTTTTGTAGGGATTTTTTTCTTTTTTTTTTAAATCCTTATAAGAACTATTTATATAAAAATGATTTGTAATACATAATTATCATTAACTAAAATCAAATGACTCATTTTTAAGTGGTATCCAAATGAGCCATTAATTAAGTAAATTTTGAAAGTGTGTTTTAAATCAGGTTCCCTAGCTTGGTATTTGTTGAATGCATTTTTGGGTGTATAAAAAATCCAAGCCATTAGCTGACGCAGGGGAGGACGTGAGGTCGAGCACCGTCTTCCTCAAGAGGATAACTATTCTGAATCCACGGAACTTCTCTGGACTCCTCACAGAGACTTCTCGAATCCACGAGGAAAGAAAGCAGAAAATAGAAATAAATTCTAATAAATTCGAAATTGATTAATGAATTATTAAAAACGAGTTCACAACCCTTTAAATAAGGGTACCAAGCAATGGGAAAGAAATTAGAATCAAACTACAACTCAAACTCCTAGAATCCGCGACTTACTATAAATAGTAAACTTACTATTTATAGACGGTCGTGATGTCTACTAGTGTGCAAGGTTTTCGGCCAAAAATAGTAAGTGTCCTATTTGGCTTCACCAAACCGTTCTCCTAATTATTCTAAGCTCTTTTCACGTTGGGCGCAACTCCTAAAGCCCGACGGATGAAGAGTTATAATCAAACTAAAACTTACTATTTATAGTAAAAACGAAATTAAAACAGGGAAACGACCATCGATCAAGGGGTTTTTCGCAATTCCGGGCTGCGTAACCTGGCGTAGCAGGGTTGGTTGGCTAAAGTAGCTCGTTCTACCCCAAAATCATATATTTTACGTCAGATAACTCATTCCGGATTGCAAGATACGCCCGATCTAAGGTCCGACGGTCCGGATCACTTCTGTCGTCGACCGGGCCTTTTCTGATCCATCTTGGCCATGAAACTGTCCGTGACCCGCTCTACATCAGTCCCCTCCACTTCAAAAGAACTCGTCATCGAGTTCTCATCCTGCGCTGGTTCATGATAATCGGACAGGTCCGCCGTGAGATTGCCATGTCATCTGGAAGATCAACAACATAAGCATTGTCATTAATCTTTCGGATAATTGGTACCGGTCCAATCTTTTTATTCTTCAACTAGTTTTACGTTCCGATCGAAAATCGTTCTTTGTGCAGATGGACCATTACTTGGTCGCCCACCTCGAACACTTTTTGTCGCCGATGCTTGTCCGCTTGCTCCTTATATTTTTCGTTCGAAGCATGTAGCTTGGTTTGTACCTCCGCATGAATGCCCATGATCTTGTCAGCCATATGTTCCACTGCAATGCTCATGCCTGGGAGCTTGGGCAGAGGGACCAAGTCTAGTGTATGGCGAGGTACTCGTCCATAGATAACCTGGAACGGAGATTTTCCTATCGAGCGGTTCACCATGTTGTTAAATGCAAACTCCGCTTGAGACAAGGCCAAATCCCACTGCTTCGGTTTTTCTCCTGAAATACATCGAAGGAGGTTTCCCAATGTGCGATTCACAACCTCAGTTTGACCGTCAGTCTGTGGGTGATAGGGGCTGCTGAACTGAAGTCGTGTATCAAATCGAGTCCACAAAGTCCGTCAAAAGTGGCTTATAAACTTCGTGTCACTATCAGAAGTAATAGTCTTGGGAACCCCATGTAGTCTCACAATTTCTCAGAAGAATAGATTCGCCACATGTGTTGCATCGAGAGTCTTCTTGCATGGAATAAAGTGTGTCATCTTGGAGAAACGATCTACTACCACAAATACCGAATCCATGCCGCATTGTGTTCGTGAGAGACCAAGCACGAAGTCCATAGATAAATCCTCTCAAGGGCCATCAGGCAAAGGTAACGGAGTGTAAAGGCCCGTATTATGAGATTGCCCCTTAGAGGACTAACAAATATAACAACGTTGGACTACCTTTCCCACATCACGTACCAATTGCGGCCAGTAATATCGTTATTCCACAAGAGCTCGCGTCTTGTCTCGCCCAAGGTGTCCACTGAGGTCACATCCATGTAGCTCTTGGATTATCTATTCCCTTAGCGAACTGTTTGGGATGCACAATCGATTTTCCTTGAAAAGGAACCCGTCTTGCATATGTAAGTCGCCGGGGTGACCTTCTTGGCATCTGACCCATGCGTCCTTGAAGTCATCGTCATCGGCATATATGTCTTTGAGGCGCTCGAACCCGACAACCTCATTACTCATAGTGACTAACAAAGTTACACGGCGACTCAGTGCATCAGCTACTTTGTTCTATTGCCCTGACTTATGTTTTAGTACGAACGTGAATTCCTGCAAAAACAAGATCCATCTAGCATGCACATAGTTAATGTTAGCTTGACTATTAATGAATTTGAGAGATTGATGGTCCGTGTAAAGTATGAATTTCCTTTGAATCAAATAATGTCGCCAGTGCCGCAATACCTGGACCACTGCGTATAACTCGATCTCATATGTAGACCACTTCTTACGTGCATCGCTAAATTTCTCACTGTAGAAGGCTACCGGCCTACCTTCTTGAGACAAAACTCCTCCAATTCCGACATATGAGGCATCACATTCGACTTCAAAAAATTTGTCGAAGTTGGGAAGTACAAGAACCGGGGTCGTGGATAATCTGCACTTGATTTCGGCAAAGCTCCTGTCGGCTTCGTCAGTCCACTGAAACTGCCCTTTCTTCATGCAATCTGTGATTAGTGACACAATGGTACTGAAATTTTTCACGAACCGACGATAAAATGTCGCCAGTCCATGAAAACTTCGCACTTCATGATTATTTGTAGGACCCGGCCATTCTCTGATTGCCTTCACCTTTTCCTCATCCACCCGAATGCTCGTGGATGTGACGACAAAACCCAGGAACAATAGTCTATCAGTCATGAAGCTGCACTTTTTTAAATTGAGGTACAACTTATTTTTAGTGAGTACTTGAAGGACCTTCTTGAGGTGTTCCATATGGGTGGTTTCGTCTTGACTGTATATCAAAATATCATTGAAGTAAACTACAACGAACCGCCCAATGAAAGGTTTCAGAACTTTGTTCATCAATCTCATAAATGTGTTAGGCGCATTCGAAAGACCGAAGGGCATGACCATCCATTCGTATAATCCTTCTTTGGTCTTAAAGGTCGTTTTCCACTCATCACCCGACCGTATTCGAATCTGATGGTAGCCGCTCCTTAGGTCTAATTTAGAGAATATTTTTGCACCCGCTAACATGTCCAACATATCATCCAACCGTGGTATAGGAAACCTGTATTTTATGGTGATTTTGTTGATGGCTCGACTGTCGACACACATACGTCAACTCCCATCTTTCTTTGGAGTTAATAGAGCTGGTACAGCACATGGACTCATGCTCTCTCGAATAAGACCCTTACGAATCAACTCCTCTACTTGTCCCTGCAGAATCTCGCACTCATTCGATAATGGGGACGATTAGGTAAACTGGACTCAGGGACAAAGTCGATATGGTGTTGGATATCCCGCATGGGGGGTAACCCATCGGGAAGGTCATCAAGCCAGATTTCCTTGAAATCATGTAACAAGGGCCTTAGTCTTTCAGGGATGTTGGTAGGCTCGAGTTCTTCCCCTTTTACAATTAATGCATAAGTCTGTCCTGTTTCCTTTGATTCTTCCACGAAGTCCCGTATGGTTAAGAGAAAATGGCCCTCCACTTTAGAAGTTTCAGGTGGTCCCTCTGGATCCATAGGGGCCAATATGGTCTTTCGGCCGTCCTTGACGAAAATATATATATTATCTCGCCCTTTATGAGTGGCGTCACAGTCAGATTGCCAGGGCCGACCGAGTAGTATGTGACATGCTTCCATGTCAACCACATCGCATACTACTTCATCCTTATAACGTTTGCCAATTGAAAAGGATATGGTGCATCGTTCAGTTACCTTTGTTTCGCTGACCTTCTTGATCCAACCGATTGTATATGGAGAAGGATGACGCTCCGTTTTCAATTACAATTCTTCCACCATAACCTTGGAGACGATGTTCTCGCTGCTCCCACTGTCAATGATCACGTCACAAACCTTTCGATTCACCGTACACCTAGTGTGGAAGATGTTATGTCACTGTGGACGCACTTCTTTTCTTGGCGCATATAATAGTCGCCTTACGACGAGCGACTCGCCGTGATCTTGCTGAATCCAACCTGAATCATCTACCTCGTCCTCGGTGGCATGCTCCTGTTCTTCAATATCTGGATCTTCATAAGCGTTATCAGCACTACCATCATTGATGGCGAGGTTTGCCACTTTTCGCTGGGGACAAGTAATTGATAGGTGGCCCGGTTGGCCACAACGATATCAGTTATCAGGCCTTGGCCGAGCATAGGGGTTCGAGATTCTACTTGGACCAGCAGCAGTCGATACGCCTATTTGGGGTCTAGCTTGCCCGCTTCCCTGATCTCGGTTCTCAAACATAAGAGGTTGAGTGCGTGCTCCTACGGACTCCTTCCCCTTAGGCTATGCAGTTCCCTGGGGTAGACTTGCCACAAGGATCCTTGCAGTAGGATAGGTCCTTGTACTAGGACGTTCAGTTGCGCTTCTGCCCGAGTAGCCAACTTGATCGTATCCTTCATCGTCCAGACGGACTGCATCTGGACCCGATCCTGGATAGCCATACGCAATCCACCGTTAAATCGGGCGATTTGCTGCGATTCAGTCTCGACCAAATCGTTACGCGCCACCAGGCGGTAAAATTCTTCTGTGTATTCTCTCATCGACTGACTACCATGTCGACAATTTTGGTATTGTTGGAATAATACCTTATCGTAATCGCTAGGGAGGAATCGGGCACGTAGTAGCTGCTTCATCCGCTGCCAGGTGCGGATTGGTGCTTTCGTCTTCCTAGTTTGCGCGAGTTGCAGTTGTTCCCACCAAGCTGAAGTTTCTCCTTTCAACTTGTAGGCCACAAGCTTGACCTTCTTTGCTTCAGGGATATCCATATAGTCGAAAAATCGTTCAACTTTAGAAAGCCAATCGAGAAAATCCTCAATGTGTAGTAGGCCATTAAAGATAGGAATATCAACCCTCATCTTAAATTCTCGATCTGTTCGATCTACTCGATCGCCGCCATGTCTGGGATGTTGGAAGATTATGTCGTCAATTTCCTCCTCACTAGACCCCCTTTCCTCAGGAATGACCCTTGGATGTACTGCCGGTATTATCCTACGATCAGGGTGATTAATTGGGGGTGGAGGATTGCCACCAGGAATACGGAGTTGCCTTAGGTTTTTCGCCAAGAGATCTGCTATACGGTCGATGGAAGCCTGCAGCCTTTACATGGCTTGCTGATTCTCTCATTGCGCTACTTCGAAAGCTGCCGCCGTTAAAGGTAAATTCCCTGGAGCTTAGCCATAGATAGGGCCCACCAAGATGTTTGTGATAAATCCCTGTGTCCATCTGTTTTGCGACGCAGGGGAGGACGTGAGGTCGAGCACCGTCTTCCTCAAGAGGATAACTATTCCGAATCCACGGAACTTCTCTGGACTCCTCATAGAGACTTCTCGAATCCACGAGGAAAGAAAGCAGAAAATAGAAATAAATTCTAATAAATTTGAAATTGATTAATGAATTATTAAAAATGAGTTCACAACCCTTTAAATAAGGGTACCAAGCAATGGGAAAGAGATTAGAATCAAACTACAACTCAAACTCCTAGAATCCGCGACTTACTATAAATAGTAAACTTACTATTTATAGACGATCGTGATGTCTACTAGTGCGCAAGGTTTTCGGCCAAAAATAGTAAGTGTCCTATTTGGCTTCACCAAACCGTTCTCCTAATTATTCTAAGCTCTTTTCACGTTGGGCGCAACTCCTAAAGCCCGACGGATGAAGAGTTATAATCAAACTAAAACTTATTATTTATAGTAAAAACAAAATTAAAACAGGGAAATGACCATCGATCAAGGGGTTTTTCGCAATTTCGGGCTGCGTAACCCGGCATAGCAGGGTTGGTTGGCTAAAGTATCTCGTTCTACCCCAAAATCATATATTTTACGTCAGATAACACATTCCGGATTGCAAGACACGCCCAATCTAAGGTCTGATGATCCGGATCACTTCTGTCGTCGACCGGGCCTTTTCTGATCCATCTTGGCCATGAAACTGTCCGCGACCCGGAGTGGGGTCCACCTTGATATATTCAAAGGCTAGCCAATTTGATATTCGGGACCTAATGACGATCCATCGTTGGATAGGCATTAGCCAAATGCTAAGTTCTATAAGTTTAAACAAGTTGCTTGGGCCACCATCAGCATGTATAAACCCAGACCCAGGTCGATTAGTTATCTGGTCTAGAACATCAGACCCTGGTTCAACCCAAGGCTCATCTTGCGGCTGAGCCAGCTTCGCCCAGTTGCAACCTAGTGGCCGACCTAATGCAGACCCTGGCCCCTTTTTTTTTTTCCAACGGTCCATTGTTTACATAAAGAAAGCGTCCATCTAGTAATTGGACCGGCCTGATTTCTCGGCAAGGTCGTCTACACAGTTAGGGCCCACCTGATGAGTGGTTTAGATGATGTCCACGAAAACATTAACATGGTTTTATTTTGATTAATCTACTCAGATTGGAGAAAGTCAATATAAGAAGTTTGGTGAGCGTAGCTAAGGTGATCGGAACCGTTGTTTGCGTTATGGGAGCAGTGTCCATGGCATCGATCAAGGGCTCAAAGCTTCTCAACGTGGAATTCCCAACATCCAACTTTATTTTCCAATCAAAGGCTGAGAATTGGGTTTTGGGTTGTGCTCTTCTCTTTGGAAGCTGTTGTTGCTGGTCAGTATGGCTAATTTTACAGGTACGTAGTACTACGCCTTTTCAAATTCCTCATGTTTGGCCCTCAGCTCACACGTACATACCACACGTGTGCTAGGCAGAATCCATCAGCTCATCAGCTGGGGCACATGCATGTGTGCAAAATAACTTGACCAATGGTGCACATTTAACATGCATGTGCGGTCCACCAAATGAGTGGGCCAGCATGATTTTTACCCAAACACGTGCTTCACATTGGCACGTGTGAGCAAAGAGTACTCGATCAAGTGATGTTTACCCTTCAATTATCTATGACAGGTACCCATGTCTAAAAGGTATCCTGACCATCTATCTTTATCGGCTTGGATGTGTTTCTTTGCAACGATTCAATCAGGAACGGTCGCGATCTTCTTAGGACCGGACCTAAAAGCTTGGGAGTTGAATTCAAGCATTAAAATCTTGTGTTCTATCTATACTGTAAGTAGTTCTTCTAATTATAATTTCACTATCTTTTCTTTATAGAGGAACTATAGAGATTTGTCCTTGGTCTTGATTATGTACAGATGTGGCCCATTCTTTTGTAATCGTGACCATTGATCTGCTGGGCCCCATCATGGATGGACCCTATCCTAAGGATCTTCCAGATTGTAAGATTCTCGCCGCTCTATCTTTGGGCCCCATGAAAATCAACGGCATGGTCCATCCACAGTGGGGTCCGGAACAGTCTGGATCAGTTAACTGTGGGCCCCACCTTCATGGGATGTTAGCAACATTCCAAAAACTATAAGATGACACGTGTAAGTACCAATCGTCAATCTGAACCGTTCATTCATTCATACAACTAAGGAATAAGCTATGATGCAAAAATCAGACTAACTGGATGATCAATAGCATGGAAAATGGACAGTCAATATAGAGCGGATAAACAAAATAAGCCTAATCATCATCTTGAAACATCCATTTGATAGATCTCACATTATATTGCTTATGATTCCAAAGAATCACTTATGTTTGATGATTCTAGCCATGTAATCTATGGCTAATTTTTTTAAAAAGGACGGTTGTCAGAAATTGGCCCCATTGAAAGCGTTCACATCATCCAATCGGGGCAATTTTAGCACCATAGCTTGCTCCTAATGGTACTATTGAATGGACGGTTCGGATTGATGATTAGACACATGTCATTGCTAACACAACCCCAAAAGGTGGGGACACTAACAAACCCTTTAATATAAACTATTCAAAGTATCAGTATAGATGCATCACGAACCAAATTACAGTTATTTGCTTAACTGACTATTGGATTGATGGTCATTTATTGGACGGTTAAAATGAAAAATATCCAGCCGTTCTATTAGATGGGCCACATGGTGAAAACCTCACTCATCAGAGATTAATTACACTATCCAGAAAGGGTAAGTTACAACAAATGGTCCAGAAAACTAACGTTTTTATGGATGGTGAGGATCTCCAATTGGTGAGACTTCTTCCTTGTGGACCATACGCAGCGTGTATAACAAGATGAACGGTCTGGATCATGGCAATAAGGGTCATAAGGGGCGTGATCATAGGTGGGCCTCCATAGCATTCATCTTGTAACTGTAGCCGTCCAAATATCATCTGATAAGTTCGTGTGCAGGGAATTATGGGATCTGGGATCTTATTTTACGTGCAATCATGGTGCATTTCAAAAAGAGGGCCCCTATTCTCTGCAATGTTCAACCCCTTATGTACGGTGATAGTGACCATTTCAGCTTGTGATTTCCTCCATGAAGAGCTTTACGTTGGAAGGTATGTTTTCAGGTAGTCATTTGAGCCTTTGGTAGGGCTGCTAATGGGCCAGGATGGCCCACTTCTGGCCGGGCTTGGGGCTATGTCTGAGAACCCGTTAGCCCAAACTAAGACAGGCCTGGCCCATCCCATTGATGGTTTCAACCGCAATTTTCTCATCTATCATGCATGATGGGCCATACCTATCAAACAACATAGATCTTGCACAAAAGTAGGTGGCTGTGCTTGGGCTCAGGCCGTTTGTTTTCTTACCAATGATCTGATTGGGCTCTGGGCCCACTGCAACCTTACTAATAGATGCTTAAGCCCTAATGTGGGTTCATGTGAGTGGCTTACACGTGCGAATATGGTATACGTGTGTGATATTTTAACCACTCATCGAGAGTACATGGTCCAGAATCAAGGCTCATTTGGTCATCAGGTAGGCCATATTGTAGAACAAAAGTAATGGACGGTGTGCCGGACTAGATGAGCCAAAGCGGCTCTATTTTTTGGCAAGGGCTTTGACATGGTAGGGTCCGCCTGATGAGTGGCTCAGATCCTGGCTAAACTTTCTATGTTGGTACGTGTGGCTATGAAAATAGAAGATGCGTGTGCATGTTGACACAGTACTCTTTACTAAGTGCCGGCTTCATCCAGCCGTTGGTTTTCAATAGATCAAGAAACGTTACTAACAAAATGACTGTTTTGTCCCCTAGCTTGGTAGGTGCTATTGCTGTTGTGGGTGGGCTGTATGCCGTTCTTTGGGGAAAGGCCCATGATATAGATGCTAGGATGGAGGTAAGCCCAAGAGATGGTTCCGTACAGATAAAAGCCTCTTCAGATGAATCAACGGACGGTTGTAAAATTGACATCAAGGAGCCCCTGTTGGGTGATAAATTGCAAGCTATTGACCGAAACGAGACTACCCAATGAGTGGACCCGATTGTAATTTTGTTTTTATTTAATTGTAATTTTGTTTGATTTTAATGGTTTAAAAATTTGTTTGTAGTGGGGCCCACTGCACCAATGTCATGGATGATGAGATGATTGAAAGCTGTCCAATTCGATCCCGCATGAAGGCCCGATAATGATCTTTGTGGGTCAGACCCGGGCCTGATCACGAGGTCGGGTTACTAAAGGACTGGTCTGGTCTAACCAGACCAGTAAGGGATGGTTGGTCTGGCCGCTTCCACACACATACAAGTTATAGATGAGTAAGGGTGGCAATAGGCTAGGTTAGGATCTGTCAGTGCTGAAAGCTCTGTTAGTGGCCCCACTCTGGCTAAAAAGGGCTCGGCCCATACCAAGTTTAGGGTTTGTTTTAAGATTGTCAAAAGGATGTGGAAAATACAACTCGTGGAATTTTAAATTTTAGATTTATGGTCCTATTAGCTGATGAAAAATGATAAAGGATCTCCATTTAGATAATTTTAGGTTCTTCAATTTTTTAGAAAAACAAGTGCAAATTATGAACTCCGGAAATAGCGTCCACACATTTTGTCTCTTTTTTTTTTTTTTTGGACGTGCGAGTTAACTTGTACCAGTGATATAATTGACTTAAAGTCGTTATTAACCAATTAGCTCAAAATTACATAGTTGGGCTAGACCTTGCAGAATTTATAAAAACTAGAAAATCTGAAGAGTCTCTTGCTTTAAAGTAACTCATGATCTACAGTCTAGGATTCCGAGTAAAGAACATTAGTTATAGAGAGGGAAGGTGTTAGACAGTCTCTATGTCTGTACAAGTGTGCAATCTCTACTTCATGTGGGTAGTTGATTTTAGGAATTAGGATAATTCTATGTAGATGAGAAAATATAGAAAATTAGAACTAGGTAAACTAAGATTTTTAATGTGGCAGGATTCGAGATTCTAATAAGCCACGGAGCATGCGTTTAAAAAATGCCTAGAGGAAAAATGAGAGGATAAAAAGAGATGTATTGATGCTATAATGACATGTGAGAGAACAAGGTTATCACGAATTTCTAATGTGATAGGATCCGGGATTCCGGCAAGTCACAGAGCTTATGCCCAATGGGAACCTGGAGAAGCAAGGGATTGAGAAGGGAAGTGATGATGCAATTAATGAAGTATAAATGCAAATGATAATGACTTGATCCTTGGCATGCAAATAGAAGCAGCTACGATATAGTGTGTACATTACGGCTTGAAACTTGTAACCCAAGTGGGCATAAGTTTAAAAGGGTTGGCTTTAGAAGGCTAGGAGTCTAGAAGAAGGTTGAAAAGGGAGTTGGAAGGGATAAGGACTTGAAAGCTCTCTCTCTCTCTCTCTCTCTCTCTCTCTCTCTCTCTCTCTCTCTTGTTGTGGTGGTGTGAGGAGAAGACGGGGTATTTATAGCCCCTTAGATGGCATTCTAGTGATTGTAGGGACTTTGAGGGGTATATGGTGAAGTGTAGGCTTGTGATTGGTGGAGAGGAGAGGAGGTGCCACATGGCACTCTCTCATTGGTTGAGATTGGTGGTAAATGGGTAAATAAGGGGTAGTTTTGGGGAATTGGTAGTCGTAATACAGCTGCCTCTTCCAGGAGAGCAACAGGTGGCTGCTTTGAGCTTGTCATAGACTGGAGTGGTACTTCGAGTACCGCCACCCTACAGTTTTTCTTGAAATTTGGTTAGCCAGTCCGATTGGTCCCCCGGTCCTCAAAAAGACAATGATTCGAGCCTGGAGTGGTTTCTAGTGATTGTTGAGATTATTATTAATTTTTTTTATTTTTTTATTTTTATTTTTTTTTTGCATATGATTTGAATTTAGCCAAATTCTGACATTTTGGCTTAGGCAGAGTTTGACTTGGAAAGGTGGCTAAGGCTTGGGTAATGGCTCAGGCTTACCTAAGGCTAAGGCAATGGCTAAGCTTAGGTAATGACCCAAGTAAGGCTAAGGGTAATGTAATGGCTTATGGCTTAGTTAAGGCTAAGGCATGGCAAAGCTTGGGTATTGGGTTAGGCTATGGTATGGCTAAGGCTTGAGTGTTGTCTCAAGTTTAGGTAGAGGTTTAGGTAATAGCTCTTTAAGGATTATCTATTCATCTTTAAGTTACTAGCTTGGGTGGGGTGTCTACATATGCCCCTTTTTGGCAGAGGTCGTGCACAACTAAATGCCAAAGCAAGTGGATGCCTCACTCATCTGGTCAAAAAATATTGTGGTCAAGGCCTATCGCCTATCATAATATCATTATTAACTGAATGTTTAGAAAAGAGATAACTTGCACATATTACAGGAGTTTGAGGAAAACACTGTAATTATCCCTTCACTTTCCGCAGCATTACGGGCAACCAATCACAACCATTTCTCATCAGATCGATAATAGCATCAAGAGTAAATTTAGAAAGTAGTGCTCTAGCACTTCGTGCCCTTAGGGGGATCCCCCTACTGTCTAGATCTGTAATGACCTTTATTATGCGATCACCTTAAGAGTACTTTCTTTTAACACACGCACACACACACCCCCACAAACTCACGCCATAGTGGGCTTTCACCACCTATGAATAGTTGAACCCTTGACCTGGTGTTGAAACTCCCGAGAGTCTACCACCCGAGCAAGAGCAACGATCCTAAGAGTACTTATTTCCATTTTATTGTCAAAGTGTTTAGTTGTCATGTGCTTTCTGTGGTCTTAAACTCAACAGGTTAGCCATCATCTTGTTGTAAGCATCAATACAACATTAAGCATCACATACATCACAATTTCACTGTACTCAACACTCAGTCAATTTTAACTTATGCTCGACGGCTTGCCAATATAATCAGATCATGTCCATCAAAAATTTGGATTGATCAACCATTGTCGTCATTACATTCATTATATCTTATCTTTTGTATGTGAGAATTAATTTTATTTCTAAACAATTAGTCAGATTTTGTGAAGTAGAGACCATATACCTGTATAGAAAGAGTGGGTGCCTAACACATTCTCTCTCTATAACCGTGATTCCTAACTTAGAATCTCTGTAACACACACTCAAGAGTCATCTTAGAACAAAGTATTTCTGGATTCTCGATCCTAAACGTTTTTACAGGGTTTAGCCGACAGTAGATTCAAAATAATTGGTTAGTGACAAAAAATACCCTCTTAATCACACCCCAAAAGCATTTGAGAGAGGCGCCTGCGAAAGGCGAGTCAATTCCCCCACGCTAGATCCAGCCGTCCATGGGACCATGCCCTAAAATGAGCTGGATAAATTGATGGACTGCGTGGATATACATCACATGCATCAAGGTGGGCCCCACGGTACGTGAATCTCCCACTGACATATCACCAGGTAACACCTAATCCGCTCCCTTTAATCATTTTTAAAGAAAGCTGACTTTGAATTCCAGGTATTAATTAATTGGGCAGTTGGTCCAATTCCCAACCTCACCAACCATCTAAAAAAAATCCAATGGCTCAAAATCATTTTTAAAAAAAAGTTCAAATTGACCGGGGAAGTTATTTGATACTCTGGCAGAGTAGGCACTCGAACATTGTACACTAAGCATACATTCACTCCAATTAAACCGACTAAATTGCTGAAATCAGACTGTTTGAACAATCCTAACATCTGATTCCTGGACACTTGTTCTTTGAAATAGAACCATCGGATATTTTTCAAGGTATCAAGCTTCTCTAAAAAAAATCTCCAAATTCACCCACCAACCACTTCAGAATTTATTTATTTTCGATGAATCAAGCTCTCCAAAGGGACCAATAATATTCGCTAGCATTGACCGTTCATCTCTAGAGGGGCCCACCTTGGAAATAAAAAACACCATTGATCATAGATTTCCTCCATACAAACTTATCGATGCATCCCACAACAAAAATCTCCTGATCAGTGAGACTAATGCAACATGGGCCCATCCACACTGGGACCCACTATCTCAATGAACTAACGGTCCAGATTGCAATTTGATGAGGAACAACACTGGTAAAACATCAAATAAAAATGCATCTATATATATAAACAGCAAAGAATCAAACATGTATGTATCTAGAAATCCCAACAGAAGATAAAATGCAAAAGAACAATCTGTTAAGTCACTGAAAATCATGGCCCATCAAAAGAGGAGCAATCTATAAGTGCCTGAAAATCATAGCCCACTAATCTAAGGGTAACCCTTATATCTAGGGTAGGCATTGGCATATGCATTGTCTTCCTTGCTGTTCCTGAAAGCACAGCAGCCGATCGAGTAGACGACGATGAGGAAGATGAGGAAGATGATGTTCACGATCGCGACCTTCTTCCAATCTCTCTTGAGGTTGGCCAGGACGCCCGCCTTGCACGACTGGCAATTGTAGCAAAGCGTGCCACTGTCGTTCCCCCACGCCGCGCAATCGCCATCTGTAAAATTCCCCGACTTGGTCCAGTTCGTTGCAGTCACGTACTCAAAGTTGCATGAGGTGGGCGGCTTGCAACAGCCAGACTGTTTGGCAAGAAATAAGATTAATGACCCAAAATCAAAAGAGAAAACCGTATTAGTTATATATACAATACATTGCATTTTACCTAACTTTCCATGCATGCCAGCCTAGAGAAATAGAGATTTTGGTGGGAAAGTAAGATTTTGAAATACAATGGCCTAGTGATTCTATGAATGGCATGCAACAGGTAGGTGGATCCACACAAGTTAATTTTTACATAAGCTATAAATTCTATCAAAAATTTCAGTCCCAAAATATGAGTCAGATTGTAAGGCCTAGATTCCTTCTTGTTACATTTCTAAAACCTGAAAACTAGACTCGACTGGTTATTCAGTTGGGTCGAATTGACTCAGTGGCTCAACCCAACTCGATGTTTAAAAATTATAAATTGAAGAAAGAGTTTTGCTGGGGATGTTAGCAATGTCTACAAGGCTTTTAATTGACATGTGGGATTTCAAATAATCAGTCTGGACAGTTCATTCAATGGAACCATTGGGATCAATCCAGTCCACTTGTAAGTCACTGAGTGACTCGATGAGATGTGTTGAGTCATCCCGAGTCATGGTAGAGTCACACCCAAAACTTGAGTTGCCCCAGTGACTTGGCTCGAAATCTCATCGAGTTAACTCAGCTGAGTTTTGAGTTGACCCACTGAGTTTTAGAACTTTACTACAAACTATCTCTACCATCCAATCAATGATGTGGATTTGGGTCTATCTGAAGAATCTAATTGATGGGCTACTTCTTAAATCCATGCCATATATCAACTGATCATTTCAATTTTCAGGCTATATCTAGGATCAATTAGATGTGCACCTATTGGATGTTAGAGATGGGGCTCTCTTTTCTACCTGATATTATCAAATGAAAATCAATGTCCAATCTAGTCAGGAACCTCAGGAGAAGAAGACATGAAAAAATAATTAAAAAAACAAAAGAGTTTGACCCGGTTGGTGGGCTTTATTAAGATATTATATACAATGCTTCGGTGAAAATTCTCAAATGTGGACCGTCATCGTATTCCAAGGCAGGAAGATCCTGGACATAAAATATAGTTGGCCTTTGTTAAGTTGAATTCGACCTACTAATGTATTTTCTTTCTTAATCATATGTTTGTGGGCCACCTAATGAAGGGTTTGAATTTCCAATCTAGGGTTTTTGGTGCATATACCATCTACCACAACATGGCCCCATCATGAAAGTTGCTCATATCACTGAATCATGGCCCCACTTGTATAAACTTATATCCCTCACAAATACTAATTCATAACTAAGAAACATAAGTTGACAGTGAAAGCCCACCCAAAAATCCAAAAATTCATCAAAACTCTCACCTAACTTTGAAGAAATTTCTTGGAACTAAAGAAAACCCACATGGGGAAATCTTAGAAATCTAGAAAAGGCCCAAAATACATGAATTTGATTGAAGTATGGATCTTGTCGACGATTTGGGAATACGGATTTAGCAAATTCATGAATTTGCCTTGATTTTGGATTTATGGAGCTTTTAGTATAAGTGTAGAGCTTTTATTGCTTTTGGGAGAGTCTTAAGCAAATCCAGATGGATTTGAAGGAGTGATTATTTGCATATCTCTAATGGTTGCCAATCAATGGATTTTCTAATATCATGGATTTATTAATGGGATAAGATATCTGATCCCAAAATGGCAAGTCCATGGGAGAAAATCACTAATCTCAAACTTGCCTAAAGAAAGTCAAATTATTTGCCCGTGGGGCCATGATTTGACAATCCAAACCGTTGAATGTTGTGACTTGCAGTGGATGTTGGATGGTCTAGAAATCTCTCAGATTGAAGTAACATTTCCCTCATATCATTGTGTAATTCTTGATATCAGAGATATCTCTTGTAGCCTCAACTATCTATGTTGAGTACCATTGTTGATATAAATCCATTTATAAAATAATTAAAAGATCCAATAAAATCAAACCCTAATATTAAAGAAAACCTTAATAAAATTGCAGGAACCCATGAGAAGTATTGGAGAAGAAATTCGTAGAAACAACAAGGAGAATAAGATCTTGAAACTCCATTAAAAATACTACTTTCAAATATAAAACTGCATAAAGAAGAAAACCAGATGCATAAAAAATCCAAAATTTTCAAAATCCTCAAATTCAAGAATCTACCAAGATATGAAAATCAACAGGAAAAATATATATATATATATATATATATATATATATATATATATATATCCAGAAACTCACAAAAAAATACCAGAAAAATAAAACAGAACAAGACAGTTGAAGAAGTCTTGCAGAAATCCAAAAAATAAAAATCAAAAATCAAAGGCCTTGGATTAAAAATCCCAAAATCCATAAAACCCAGATGGTGAATTTTCAAAAAAAAAATCACAAATCAAAGAATTCAATAAAAAAATTAAGGGCAAAAAAAAAAAAAAAACCAATGTTCCAAAATCTATTAAAAACCACAAAAACCCACCAAATCAAGATTCTTAATTTCAGATACCAAAACTAAAATAATAAAAATTAAAAAGGAAACCCAAGAACATATACCTGAATTGGTGACAAGTGCTCTTGGAAGAAATCATTCTGCTGGAAGTTCTTCTTCTCAAGACTGTCGCAAATCTTGCTATCTTGCAAGCAGCTCTTGATCTTCCTCCAGTTCTTGGTGTTGCTCACCCTCTTCTGCAGCCAGTTCGAATAATCGCCGAGCCGATACTCCTTATACCCTCTGTCTGATACCACTTCGCCCGCTCCCTTGTTTGTGACGACGAACGCGAAGATGGTGAAGCAGAATAGCACGACGATGAGGAGGAACATGACAAGTAGGTAGACCCAGAGCAGCCAGGTGACACGGCAGCAAGCGCCGATGAGGCCTGCCAGTGAGACGAGCATGAGGAAGACGCCGATGGCGATGATGGGTTTGTCGAGGAACTTCTCACAGTCGCTGCTGGCACGTGTGCTGAGCCATATCCCACCGCCCAAGATGGGGATGGAGAGGACGAAGGTGATGAAATTGAGGATTCCGATCAGGTTATTGCTTATACGAAACATCTTTAATGGTTTGAGAAGAGAAGAGGATTAACAGAGGAAATAAAACAGGGGAGAGAGAGAGGGAGGATGATAGGAAGAAAAACAGAGCAGAAGATGGCGATAGGAATAATGGCAGTGGAGAGAGAGAGAGAGAGAGAGAGAGAGAGAGAATGAAAATAGGAGTTTTGGGGGGGTGAATTTATATAGCTGTTACTGAGAGCAGTTGCCTACGGTTTCACATTCCACGAAGTTTCGGGCGCGGATTGCCTGCAAAACCTTTCGCAGCAAGTTCCTGCAATCAGAACACAGGTGGGGCCCACCGTTACCGTTAGTAGAAATTCAACCGTCCATCCTTTTCAACAGACCATGTTAGGACATCAGACGAAAAATGGCTGATCGAAAATTCAAGTGGGCCGCACGACAGGAAAAAGTGGGCGAAGAAATGGCCACCGTTGAAACCTACCTGGTCCAACGTGATGTTTATATGCCATCTAAACCGTTCATAAGCTATCAACGGAAGGCATTTCCCGACCTTCTCTTTCCTTCTGATTGTCGATTTTAAGTATAGTTTAACCCACTATTTGAACGGTTTTAATTGGAAACGGATTGGCTACTCCCCCTGCCGCCAGCCAATGGCTAGTGGTCGGTGCTCTGTGGGCCCCACAATGATGTACGTGTTTCATCCATGCTGTACATCTATTTTTTTAAATCATTTTAGGATGTGAGACCAAAAATGAGGTATGTCCTAATCTCAAGTGGTCTACATTACAGGAAACAGTGTCGAATGAATGTAGAACATTAAAAACTTTTTGGGGCCATAAAAGTTTTGGATCAAGATGAAATCTGCTTTTTCCCTTTATTTAGGTTTCAATGACCTAACCAATAGATTGGATATCAAATAAACAGTACAGTGGGCCTTAGTAAGATTTTAATGATGAATATCCAATCACTATTGTTTTCCTGTGGTGTGGTCCACCTGAGATTTATATCCCTTTAATTTTTTAAGAGAGTCATAAAATGATCCGTAAAAATGAATGAACGGCATGGATGAAATAAATACATCATGGTGGGGCCCACAGAGCACCGACCATCAGCCACGGGGCTGGTGGCAGGGGAGTAGCCAATCCGTTTCCGTTTACGGGGCGAGGTGACTGGATAGTCAGTGGGGATCCGTGCGCTCATATGTTACCGTGCCAGCACGTGACGGTATGAGGTCCTGTGGGGCCCACGTCAACCGTGCATCCGATCCGCACCGTCCACTGGATGCACCCTTCGATGTTAGGTATGGCCAATTTTTATCACGAAAATAAACTCAAGTAGGCCCCACCACAAGGAAGAGTTGGGAGGGGAGGCCTAACTCACAAAATCTTTCTCACTGTTTATGGGGCCAAAATAATTTTATATACCATCTAATCCATTCATCAGATATGTCCCACTAAGGATGAAGGGTTTAAATGAAATCCAGGCAATTCCAAAACCCATGCGTCTCACACCAGGTGGATTTAGAAAGCCCCATGCATGTAGCCTACCTAAGTTTTAGATAACAATGATTTTTCAGGTTTTTGGAATTGAGTATTGTAAGCTCAACAGGTGAACTTGTCCGTGACTATCAAACAAACCAAATCACGGTCGTCCAATAATCATGTGGGCCACATATGAATTCAAATGCTTAGTATATTTGTTTTCTAAAGTGGGTCCCACCTTATGACTCAACCCTCCTAATTCTAGGGTTATCTAATCATCGCGGTGGTATAAACATTTTGGATGAATTAGATTTCACACATCTACCGTGTGGGAACTTAGTGCTTATTTCCGTATGTTTTATAATAAATTTGCTAATTGTGATATTATACCTTGACTAAGCTACCTTCCAACGTGGCAGAATTTAATTGGATAACAGATTACTGTTGGAGGTGGAAGCCATACAAAGCAGACAGATTGTCTGTACTTGCATTAAAATCTCTTCACCAACTCTTGCGGTGGTGAGATTTAATTGGATGACACGCTTAGGTTAAAAATGAAGTTTGTTGACTACCAATAACCTTTCAAATTTTGCATGGAACCCACTTATGGGAAGCGGTTTAGGTGAGACCTGGGATCCGCAAACGTGGGTGGGATCCTTGACTGTGGGGCTCACAATCATCGATATGTCTTAAATCCAAACCATCTAACTATTTTGAAAGCTTAATTTAGGTTATTATATCAAAAACAAAGTAGACTCAAATTTTAGGTCGACCACACCATGATAAACAGTTTTGATTGAATCTCCCCCATTAAAAACTTCATGGATTTGACGGTAATGTTTATTTGACATCCAACATGTCGGCAAGGTTACAAACACCTAAATGGAGGGACCACACAAATATCATCTTAATACAAAGCTTTTGTGGCTCACGTGAAATATTTTAATGCTCAATCATTTCCTGTACGTTAGCCCATCTAGGCCTTTGGAATTACTTTTTTGAATCATGCCCTAAAATAAGCTTTCAATATGGATGGACGGCTGGATGTAGTCAGATACACCATGGTGTTCTGCATAGTCAACGGATCAGTAGATCTGAGGTCTCACCTAATCCGCTCCCCCATCTTTGATAGCGGCCCACCGTAAATGGGCCAATTTTTAGCATTAAACTGATTAAGTATAATAACCATCCAACCGGCCGATATTTTTTGGGCCGTTGGTCTGAAAATTTGAAGGATCTCATAGTAATAACTTCCGCTCATAGGATCACCCAAGACGTGGTCCCTTGATCAAATGGTTAGAATCCACCGTCACGTGCATTAATCAATGGCTCACAAAGGTGTACTACTGAAATAAATGGCACCCGACGTGCACCATTCCCTGAAATGCATTTATTGCAGTTTCAATGCTTAAGAGTCAATGAGTAAGTTAGGATTTGTTTTATCAAGCACATGGTTTTTTTTTTTTTTTTTCCAATGGTATATAAGATCAAACTGCTTTTGTCACAATAGCAAGTTATCTACTGTCCACGTGTCATGGATGATCAAGACAGTCAAAATCGTGGGGCCCAGTGTAGATGGAGTATGGGACGAAAATGATATTGGTTGGACAATCCAATTGATGGCCATTAACAGAGGGAGATGGTCGACGGTCGAAATTTCAATGGGTGAAATCACACGTCGGACGGATATATGATTTACTGGCCGTGCTCCACTCCAAACGATTTTAATAGTCTGGATTAGCCAGTATCTTCCAAATGTCCCATGGCTGCCGGGAGCGGATTAGGTGAGACCCGATCCACCAAGGTGGCTGGGACCCTGACTGTGGAGCTTAGGTGATGTATGTGCCTTAAATCCACACCATCCAACCATTTTGAAAGTTCATTTTAAGGCACGAACCCAAAAACGAAGCTGACTCAAATTTTAGGTGGACCACACCATGGGAAATAGTTGTGATTGAATCCCCACCATTAAAAACTTCATAGATTCCACCAAAATGTTTATTTGCCATCCAACCCGTTGATAAAGTCACAAACACCTAAACGAAAAGACCACAAAAATATCATCTTGATCCAAAGTTTTTGTGGCCCATAAGAATTTTTTAACGGTCAATCACCATTATTTCGTCTATTATAGCCCATTGGGGACTTAGAACCACTTCATTTTTTAAATCATGCCTTAAATTGAGCTTTCAATGCCAATGTGGTAGTCACATACATCAGTGGCCCCCACAATCAGGAGTCCCACCCATCTCATTGGATTCGGGTCTCACCTAATCGCCTCCCATGGATGAGTTTCAAAACAATCATGACAGCGTTACGACGGCAAACACAAAAATTCAAATGGAACAAAATTCAACGGCCTAAATTCAAAAGAAAATAAATATAATTTATTAAAGGGTTAGAGTCATGCGGTAAATCTAATTTTAGGGATTTTGTGAATCTTAAATTGGATCCCACGATTTGGATGGTTTGGATTGTTTCATATGGATCCGAACTGAAATCCTCTGCAACACCCATCTTACCAAGTGCTTAAAACACCTAAAGATGTGGGCCCACTATGTTGTATATGTGAAATGTGGGTCAAAATGACGGTTCTCACCTGATGGACGGTGTGGATTTTTACATATGACCGAACAATGTAAACAAGTTCTTTTCCGTGGATGACTGTAAAATGGAAATGTGCATGCATATGAATGGACGTGCTCTGTCAGTGCATGGAAATAACTGGGAAGGCCCTTTCTCATTACAGGCAAGAAAACGAATCTGCAAGTCGCTCTGATACGCGTCTTTCCATTGTAAACGCCCAAGGAACAAGGACTTTCTGGCCGTTAGTGGGGCCAGAATGTTTTTATATACAATCTAATCCATTCATCATATGTGTCCCACTAGGATGAAGGGCGACGAAGATAATCAGGCAATTCTAAAACCCATGTGTGCCACACCAGGTGACTTTATAAAGTCTCATTCATGTTCTTACACTGTTTCCCGACGTGACACAGGGGAGGACGTGTAGAGGTCGTACATGGATAATTATTCTCAATCAACAGAACTTGTCTACATTCCTGTCACGGAAACATTTCTACTGGTGGGGCGTGCGTTAACAAATATCATGAACATGTTCCAATTTCCGTATAAAGTGCAAAATTCAACGTCAATAAACAAGCCCCAACTTTCTAAACAAAAAATAATAATTTAAAACGTTAAAAGTAAGAAAATATTTTTGAAATTACTAAAAATAATAATTTTTTCTTAAAACTTTGTTTTTTGAGTTAAAGGCATGCATTTCCTGGCGAAACGGATAAATAGGACCCATAGTGGATCGCTTCATCTCATATGGCCCGTTATAGTAAATATTAATAGGTTGCGCGTACATAATAATATCCAAATCAAAAGTTATAATATATTTACGGTCCACCTTCTTTTAGTTTAACCATACAAAAAATGTACTGGTGTTACATATTACACCACAATGTTCGCCCATGTGAGATTTGGATAAACTTAATGCTTTTTTAGCCATATGGTGTGGATAAAGGTAAGAACATCATGAAGATAGTGGATCGAATTAAAGTCATTGCACTCAAAATTGGCAGAATTTTATTAGATAGTAGGCCATTATCAAATAAATAAATCATCTTTTAGTGAAGAGCTTTCAAACATGTTTTGTATTGTGGTGAACATCTTTAATGGTAGTTTACTGTCCAATCAAATACAAAAGTTCTTTGACCCCTAACTCATTTTTAACATGAGTCTATCACCCAATCAAATCCAACAATGTCAAAGAGAGATGCACTGGGTTAACATGGGCAGTACCTAATCCACGTCCCAATCTTGTCATTTTATCGTTTAAAAAGCACGGTTAGAAATGGACCATTTTTTAGCATTACACTTACCAAGTATAATAACCATCTAATCTACCGATCTTTTCTAGGCTGTTGATCTGAAAATTTAAAGGATCTCATGGTCACTATTTCTACTCGTAGGGCTCATCCAAGGCATGGCCAC
The DNA here is from genome assembly GCF_029962835.1 of Magnolia sinica. Taxonomy (NCBI): domain Eukaryota; kingdom Viridiplantae; phylum Streptophyta; class Magnoliopsida; order Magnoliales; family Magnoliaceae; genus Magnolia; species Magnolia sinica. The sequence continues at coordinate 10,814,507 of NC_080581.1, forward strand.
CTGATTAGATGGTTAGGATCCACCGGTATTTGCATTGATCAAAGGCTCACAAAGGTGCACTACTGAAATAATGGTACCGGCCGTGCACCGAATCCTAAACTGCATTTTATTGAAGTTTCTAAGCTTGAAGAGTCGATGAACAAACATTTCAAGACTTGTGTGACTTCAAATTTATTTTTTTATTATTTTTACTTTACTGTGTAAAGTCACAATTGCTTTTGTCACCATGGAAAATTATCCACTGTACACGTGTCATGGATGATCCAGACAGTCAAAATCGTGGGTCCCAAAGTAGATGGAGGATGGGACGAAAATGACATTGTTTGGACAATCCAATTGATGGCCATTAATTAAAGGGAAACGGTCAACGGACGAAATTTCAATGGATGAAATCAGACATCGAACGGATCTGTGATTGTCTGGCCGTGCTTCCTTATATGAACATTGGGAACCAAGATTTGAATGGTCTGGATTGGCTAGTGTATCTTCCAAATGCACCATGGATGTGTTCCAAAAACAAACGTGGGATTGTCGCAATTACTACTACAATAATTCCAATAGAGCAAAATTCAACGGCCTAAATTCAAAAGAAAAGAAGTACAAATTATTAAAGGATTAGAATCATCCACTAAATCTAATTTAGGGATTTCGTGTATCTTAAATTGGATCTCATCATTTGGATGGTTTGGATTGTGTTATATGGAATGAGCTAGATCCAAAACCCAAATGGGCCATTTGTTTGCTGGACCACCACAGCGTGTATCTTTCATCAAACCCGTTAACTAGAAGTTTTGAAAGGAATTTTACATATTTTCCATTGGTGTAGCCCACATTAGTTTTTAACTGGGTTATATTCTGTGTGTACGGTCAAAATAATGGTTATCACCTGATGGACGGACTAGATTTTTACATGACCTAAAAGTGTCGACGATTTCTGTTCCATGGATCACAGTGTGAAATGTTAGTGTGGATGCGTCGAATGAATGACCGTGCTCTGTCAGTGTATGGAAATTACTAAGAAGGATCGTTTCTCACGATAGCGTGGTACGCCTGGAAGACGTGGCGAGCTGCTTTGGTACGCGTTTTTCTACCGCTATAAACGCATGGAAAACAGCAAGCGGTGGGTTTGGGACGCGGATAGCAGAGCAGTCAATGGTCGGTTCTATGTGGGCCATACTGACTTATGTGTTTTATCCACGCCGTCCATCCATTTTTTCAATTCATTTTATGTTACGAGCCCAAAGTTGGGAAATATCCTCAGATGGACCACATCATAGGAAACAGTAGTGATTGAACTCCCACCATTAAAAGTTTCCTGTGGCCTACTGTAATGTTTATTTGCAATCCAACCCGTTGATTAGGTCACAAAGACCTAGATGAAAGGAAATCATAAATATATGATCTTGATGTAAAACTTTTGTGGCCCTAATAAGCTTTTATTGGTGGCCATTTAATCACCACTATTTTCTATGGTACGCTCCACCTGAGATTTGGATATACCTTTTTTTTAAAAAACACCATATGCTAAAATTATCTGGAAAAATGGATGGACGGTGTGGATGTATGGATGGACAGGGTGGATAAAACACATGCATCTTTAGTTGGCCACATAACACCTACCAGTAGCGTGGAGGGTCAGTATGCAATCCGCGTCCGTTTGACGGGGGATCTGACGCGGTTGCGCCTACTGGTGCGACTTACCTAACTTAAGGTGCAAAAAGGGTCAACAGCAACACGTGTCAATGTGGCACATGCGTGCTTGATCAGCACGCGGCCCTGAAGGACGAACTCGGTCCAGGCATGGGTGCGGATTGAGTACAAATCATCAGGACTGACCTAGAGACGGACGGTCCTGGCAGAGTCTATGTACGAGTCCACCGTGATGTATTTGTTTTACCCACTGTTTATTTATTTTTACATATTATTTTAATACGCAAGACAAAAAAGAAGGCAGAAGGCAGGTCGAAGGCTTAAGTGGACTACACCACATGAATCAGTGGTGGCAACAACACTCACCCTTGAAAGGCCACTATAATATTTATGGCAAGAATTTTATAAGGTGGACCTTTTTTATCAACGGTCTAAGTTACTCTAAGAGTTGGATGATACGATTGGTAGACCTCACTCAGCTATTATACATGCAAAAACGATGTTTTAGTTGAATTGGAATTGCCAATTAAGCCTTAAAAAGAATTTCAATAAATTCCAAACTCCTTAATCATATAATCTATATAAATAAGACTAGTACCCATTCATATAGATTATTGGACCATGGAGTTTGGAATTTATTAAAATTCCCCTTTTTAACGTTTAACATAAATTTGATAATTCTAATTCAACTAAAACATCATGATGTGGTACCCAACACCCTGACTCCTAGCTCAACCGGTAGACTGAGTGGAGATACTTCGTTTCAACACTTGAGGTTTGGTACCCAATCCTTACTGAGATGCTTATTTGCTGTCCAACCTATTTATAAGCTCAATGAGCTTGGAAGAAAGGTAAATATAAATTTCAACTTAGTTCAAAACTTTTAAACCCGAAGAGGTTTTCAATTGAGTGTTCCATTCCAATTATTTGTTATAGTGTGGTCCATTTGATCCTCAGACTTGCTTTTTTTTTTTTTTAAGCCTATTCATTAAAATAAAATTTCAAAATGGATGAACAAGACAAATAAAACACATATATCAAGGTAGGCCCCACACGACCTCTCTCATGATCCTCGGTCTCTGGCTAGGTCCTGATGGGGTGGTACCCAACCCGCCTCCCTGCAGGTGATCAGCAGGGCCAGCCACTGTGATGTATTTTATCCACACAGCTTATTTATTGTAAGACACGAGCAAAAAATTAAAAATAAAATATCTAAGGCTCAAGTGCGTCACACCACAGGAAACGGCGGCAATAATGACGTGGCAATAATAACGCACTGATGAAACCCTCTTAACCCGGGACTTGGAGGCAGTTCGCAGGAAGTTCCTCGGCAAGTACGCTGGGTGGGGTACACCAAGATGTTTGTGAGAAATCCACTCCGTTCATTCATTTTGAGAGATCATTTTAGTACCTTCGATAAAAACTTAGCTATATTCAATACTCAAGTGGGCCACACGAGAGAAAAAAGTAGGCATATAATTAAAACCGTTGAAGCATTCTTATAGCCATAAAAGTTTTGTATCAGCCAATATTTCTTGTGCTTTCATTGCATCCCATCTGGAATAATCTTATAAACGGTTTGGATAACATATAAACACCAAAGTATAGCTGAGGAAAATTTCAACGGTAGGAATTTCTTTCCCAAATTTCCCTATGGTGTTACACTGTTACTTAGACTTTCGTATCCACGTCTTTTTCCGTCTGCCGTCGCACATCCTAAAATAAACTCCAAAAATGGATGGACGAAATGAATTTCTCGTATGCATTTCAGTGGGCCCCACCCAACATGCTTGCCCAGCAACTTGAAATCCACGTACCTTAGGCCTTGATGTTTATTTACCATCCAATCAATTAACGCGGTGAGATGGATTTAAATAGAGGCAAATACAAATATCAGCTTGACCAAACTTCTGCAGCTCCCAGGGGTATTTTAATCTCCACTTGGTGGTCCACTCGAGGCTTGTTGTCCCCTCGAGGGGACCGAGTCTTTCCTGGCAGGTTAGGACGCAAACACCGTCCATTGAATCAGAGACGTTGTGGGGTGGGCCCTACATTAAATGTTTCTCGTACCAAAAACTGGCAGCCGGTTTATTAAGTGGGCCACGCCTGACAGAGGCATGCACAATGGAGAGTTATTACTTATTTGGGACGCGGCTTGGCTAGTGACGCTGCCATCAGCCAGGTAGGTAGTGGTTGGTGCTATGTGGATCCCACTATGATGTATGTGTTTTATCCACACCGTCCATCCATTTTGAAAGATAATTCTAGGGTTACATAATTAAAAAGAGATAGATCTAAATCTCAGGTGGACCACACCATCAGAAAACATTAGTTATTGAATGTCCACCATTAAAAACCTCCTAGGGCTCATTGTAACGGTCATTTGACATCTAACCTGTTAATTAGGTCATACAGACTTGGATGAAGGGAAAAAATATATGTCAGCATGATCCAAAACTTTTGTGGCGCTCAGGAAGTTTTTAACGGTGAACGTTCAATCAACACGATGCGGTCTACTTGAGATTTGGGTCCACCTCATTTTTAGGTTAATACTATAAAATCTTCTGTAAGAATGGGTAGACGGCATGGATGAAACACATATATCATGGTGGGGCCCACAGAGCACCGACCACTAGCCATTGGCTATTGAAGGGTCAGTGGCCAATCCGTTTCCGGTTATTTGATACTCTCACAGAATGTAACGCTTGACGTACAGGCACTCAGACATTTAACACGTGGCACAGATGAACTCAAATTAATCAGAAAAATATGAAGAGTCAACTGTTGCCAAGTCCCCGTTGGTTGAAGAATCCTAACCCTTGATTAGTAGACACTTGTTCATTGGAACTAGAAACGTTCCACGTGTTTCATTTTTAACTGTTCAATAAATGTTCACCGATCCAATCTCCAGATGAGCAAAAATACTTAGTCAACAGGTTCGTGATGTATCTAAACTGGGACCCACAATTTGGACAGCTTGATTTACTTGAATGCCACTCATGCAATTTTTAAGTATTTTTCTTCCGTCCATCGCACTCTACCGGAGTTAAAAAGTCTTTTTCGTGGTCAATTTGAAATATGAGACAAGAGCCTGAATTTTAGTGTTGCTAACCCTGTGTGGGCCCCACTTTGAAGAGGTCAAAGTGAAAATATTGCATTTTTTTTTTTTTGTTAGATTGTATCCATCTGATTGATGGCCTTCAGATGGACGGGTAAGATGAAACTATAAGGAGTAGCAGTCGCTTAAATCTCCAGCCCTCCTAAGTCTATCATGCTGCAACATTTTTCTCACCCACGTGTGGTACGTGTGGGACATCCAAACCATGCAAAAGGTGGCCCCATCGGTGCAAAACTCAGGCAAATCTACTCATTGGTTGTGGACCTGCAATTGAAGTCAATGGAGGCCATCAGATCCATCATACAAATTGGCCACTTGATGTGTGGTTGAGCATGATCTTCGGGTTTGGTGATTTTTATTATTTAAATGCTAGGTTTTTTTATTATCTAACTTGTTTATCCTTGTTACGGTACACAATGACTTATTTTTCTTATTATAAATATGTGAAATTCCTTTCACGTGCAGCATTTTCATGTCTCATTTGTTATATGTGTCGACGGTACAAGCGATGCATATACGGTATGTGACTTTATAATGTTAATGTTAGAATTTTGGTTTCGAAAATTTTAAAATTTTAAAAATTTTGTTTTACCGCCAAAAATGACATTGAAATTTTTAAATGAAAATGTACTGTTTGTTTTTGTACCACATCAGAGATGAAAAAAGAAAATTTGTGATTAATATATTAAGGTATATGTAATATTTTTATTTGAAATTTTGAAAATTGAAATGTTCAAGTTGTGTGTGCACTGGATAGCTCGGGGCACGGGTGAAGGCAGTGTGGGTATAATGGTACTAGTTGGTGTACTCTATACTTTGCATGTGCGGATCGTAAACGGTCAGACTAATAATCCGACCCGTGCATATACAGTTTTCGGATTTTGATGATCTAACAGACAGATCTTTCAATCCGGCGATCAAAAACATCCTAAATAAATGGTTATCAATTGATAAGGGGTAAATTATGCTTTAAGCATAATATAATTTTTACATGATTGAACATGGTGAAATAAAATTTATTTAATATAATATAATTTTTGATTTTTTAGTATTTCCAACATATTTTCCAAAAGTTAAGTACCACACGTGTCTGATATGCCACTATGTTTTCAAGCAACCCATATATGCATAATATGGCACTTCACCTTCGCTGCATGTGATAAAGATTCCAAATGCAGATGTGATACATCTATCAAGTAATCTAGTCTCCCTGGAAGTAGGGTCCTTATTAAATTAGGAGAGGGGATCATTAAAGGGGATTTCATCCAATATATTTAATGCCTGTTTGGATTAGTGTAAATACCGATAAATCATTATTTATGTATCTTAAATTGTATCTCGAAAAGTAGGCGAAACTCTAAGCGAAAAATCCAAAGCCCTACCATGATGGGACCTGCATTAGCTACGGAACATGACGTGCATCATGCTTGGTCTGTGGTCCCTAGCATGATGCATGTGATATCATTTTAAGGTACGAAACAAATAATGAGATAGATCCAAAGATCAAGTGAACCCACTACAGAAAATAGTTGGGATTGAATGCCTACCCTTAAAAACATCCTGAGGCCACATAAGTTTTCGATCAGGTTGATATTTGTGTTTTCCCTTATTTCATGTCTGTGTTAACTTATAAACAGGTTAGACCTCAAATAAACATCATGATGGGCCCTATGAAAATTTCAATGGTGTGCATCACTGTACTCCTTGTTGTTTGTGGTGGGGTCTACTTGAGCTTTGGAGCTACCTCATTCTTTAACTCATGTCCTAAAATGATCTTTCCAAGTGGATAAACACTGTGAATACAACACATACTTCATTAGGGAGTTGGGTTCAATCCTTTTTTTTCCTATATCATCTCGGGGCATGCTCTCAAAAAATGTGGTAGATCTAAAGCACAAGTAGACCACAATACAAAAAATAGTGGGTTCCACCTAGGGCCTATTTGGCCTATGGATCTCATGGAATTAGGAGGATGGGATGGATTTTAAGGTAATGATGGTGGTGTTAGTGGATTGGTTTAAAATCCATGGGATTGCTTTATCCTGAGACAAGTTCACCGAGTCTGTTTGGCACACCCGGCATATCGTGTGATTTTACCTTCCAATCCTTTCCAATCCGTCCAACCAAACACGCCCCATGCACTATTGAACGGGATTAGGAGGGATGGGATCAATTTTAAGGTAATGATAGTGATGTTAGTGGATTGGTTTGAGATCCATGGGTTTGTTATATCCTGGGACAAGTTCATCGGGTCTGTCTGCCTCGTTTGACATATCCTAGGATTTTACCATCCCATGTCTCCTAATCTCTCTTAATATGCCCGGCCAAATGGGCCCTAGTGTCATTATTCCAAACGTTCAATGGTGTAATCTACCTGAGCTTTGGATTTTCCTTATTTTTGGAGTCATACTCTAAAATAATAGTCAAAATGAATAACAGTGTGAATACAATGCATGCATTAGAATGAGGGCCCTAGGGTTTTTTTTTTTTTTCGTAGAAAATTTTTTACTAAATGATTACTAATTTACCTATAATTTTCACAAATCAAATAATCCCAGGGCACACTCCTTTTTGCCAAAAATGCTTTCAAAATCGGTGAAATTATCCAAATGTCCTTTTACTTATTATTATTAAATCATTTGTAATAAGTGCAGTTCATTATTGTGGAGCCCACATGGTGTGTATGAAAATCAACTTGCCTTGCCGGTCCATCCGACGATGGTGGCCAGATGAATTGGTCTGATTTTTGGGCCATCTGATCATCATGTTTCTGACCAGTACTGGTTGGATTTCATGTACACACCACTACTATACTTATAAAAAAAAGAAAGGCGTTTTGGTTATTTCAACGACTTTTCACGTAAATACCTTCCTAAAATGAAATTAGCATCTAATCTTAATTAATTTCGATACCACATCCATCTTACAAATAGACGGTCCACTCATCATACTCATCATATACTACTGCTGATTTGCACGAAATATCTGAAAACATGTGGCCCAATCACCGTTTCATTTTTTCCTGTAAATCTCTCTCATGATGCCAATCAACAAGCTGGTATAGAAAATTAGAGCATGAAGGCGACGCCAGAGCAACATATTCAACGTTGGGTGGCCCAGAGAAAAAACGTGCAACGAAATCCTATAGTTTGATATTTGAGTAGAAGTGATGTCTTGTTAAAGAGAAGTAAGAATCCACGCGTGGACAAATGTATGAGATTTGGACTTTCTATCAGTGTTTAGATCTTTTAGTACAAAAATCAGGCCATTTCACAATTCAGGTGGGCCGCAGTGTATTTACTTCGTATGTTGTGGCCCACCTGAAGACTGAAATATTTATTTTTTATACAGAAGAATCCAAGTATGATTTTCCAACCTTATAGAAAGATCAGATCTTATACACGTGTTTTGATTTTTCACGTACGGCCGCGTGTGTATATGAGCGGCTCTACACGCGCGTGGAATTAGCAAACCTTATAATTTATTATTTTACACAGCTTCTTCCGAGAGTTTGCAACGCGACCGTGTTTTCGAGGGAGATAATACAGTAGAGCCAGGAGAACCGTAATATGATAAACTCATGTTGTCAGATTACACCGAGAAGGATTTTATTTCAATCAAGACTGTCCATCTAGTGAGACCCACTATGGATATAATTTTTGTCAAATTAAGCATAGATCATATTATTCTAGATATCTGAACATTGAACTTAAAATCGACGGTGTAAAAGAAGAAATCTGATGATCAACATTGATTGATGGCTATGGTATTCTGCTAATTTTGAATTTCAAAATATCCTCCATATATAATAAGTCCCACTATTTGGACAGTTGAGATTGATGGATAAACTGGCCATGTGTAATGTAGAGAGCCAGCTGTACCGTATTCCCTGTTTTCGATTTATACACATGGGACTATGTTTCTGGTGGACCAGATTCGGTGCGCCCCTCGCCTCCTCCAACACAGTTCGGCGCTGACACTGGGGCCCACCTTAATTATTTATTGTATATCTACTCCGTTCATCCATTTTCCCATCTAGCTTTATGATAAAAAATTCCAAAACCCTGGGGCCCACCTTAATTATTTATCGTATATCTACTCCATTCGTCCATTTTCCCAGCTCGTTTTATGATTTTTTTTTTTTTTTTAAAAACACAAAACCCTGGGGCCCACCTTAATTATTTATTGTATATCTAATCCATTCGTCCATTTTCCGAGCTCGTTTTATGATTAAAAAAAAAACCCAAAACCCTGGGGCCCACTTTGATTATATCTACTCCATTCATTTATTTTCCCGGCTCGTTTTATGATAAAAAAACCCAAAAAACTGGGGCCCGCTTTGATTATTTATTGTATATCTACTCCATTCGTCCATTTTCCCATATCCTTTTATGATAAAAACCCAAAGCTGTTATTTGCTTTCTTACTTCATCCACTGCGTGATCTTATCAACCGGTTGGATGGTAAGTAAAATGAAAGCGGACATTACAGTGGGCCCTGGGAAGCTTTTAATGGTGGGCGATCCATCACCCCTTGTTTCCTGTAGCGTGATCCTCCTGAGATTTGGATCTTCTCCACTTTTGGATTCATGCCCATATGGAAAAACGGATGGACGGTTTAGATATACAATACATATATCAAGCGAGGCCGTGATCGGCGGGGCCGCACCGTGTTGGGTGGTGCCGAGGCTGCTCCTAATCAGCTCCCTGATTATATTTTTATCATAATAGCCCTATGATGATCTTTTTGCTATAATAGTCCGATGAAATGATGTAAGCAAGAAAATGACCAATTTCTCATGGGCTCAACTTTTTTAGCATGTGTTTTTGTCCGGATGAAACTGTCATTCTGCCCACCTAATCCATCTTATAGTCAGGGCTTGCAAATGTCTTTTTGAAGAAGAGGTTATGGGTCCCATAAAGCCACAAATGAGTCCACTAATTGGGAGATCCAATCTATTCATTCACTTCAGGGCATGCTAGGATATCAATGGACGTTGGTTTTATCTTTGTCCAAGGCCTTTGTAGCCCCCAATAGAAAGAATGATAGCCTTCTCTTGTAGATGTTTCCTCTGGTGTGGTTCATTCCTGATGTCTTCTTCCCCAATTCTTGAGCCCATGCACTGAAATTATTTTCTCGAGCTAATGGTCGGAGGAGATTTCAATGGAGATGTACGATGGCCTCACAATATCATTCTATAAACATATATGTGGGGCCAGATCCACTACCACCAAATCAAGAGAGGAAGGGGGGATCACCAACAATTTGAGAGAGAGGAGACCACCATTGAAGAAGGTAGTTAAGACTATTGCTTTCTCCAAAATGGGACCCACTCCGACAATCCTCCGGTGTGTTTACAGTGATAGTACCTTCATTCAGATGACATTCCAACGACATTTTGAGGTGACGATGCCTTCAATCCAGCGACAATCTTCATTTCGTTGATCGATTTCAAGTTTTATTTTAAGTTTTCCTTGAAGAGAGTACAACTGATATAGCGCTATACGTAAGAATATGTTGATGCGGAAATTCGGACGTCCTTCCTAGACCACCTGAGACCTACAAAAATGGACAAAAATGGAGACCCTGGCTGCTCTAGGGGACCCTCCGATGCCAAAGTCAAGTAGGTAAGCTAGGTCTAGTCGAATGCAGGGTTTTTTAGTGGAGAATTATGTTTACCTTTCATCATTAAGAATTCTCATATTTATAAGTGGAAGAGGGTGGTGGAGTAGAAGGTGGTCTCCCTGTTTAGTAGGGACGTATTGTAATGGGATTCGAATCTTGGATGTATCATGTTGATTTCTCAAGATCTGCGGCAAATATCTTGGACCGATCCTTCCTAGATCTTCGGATGGGTAAGTCTGGTAAACCTAGACAATTGATTCAAGGTAGAAACTAGTAGAAATACTCAGTAAGAGGCCAAGGTGAAGTTATCCTTAGGAGGGGCCTAACCGACCTGGGTTCTTCTGTCGAGTCATTGCCGAGCTCCCTTTGGCGTTGGGTAGATTAATGGTCAGTCGACTTGCCTTTGGAGACTGCGAGGAGATTGAGACCAATCTCCTTTCTTACTCGGATTGAGGTTGAGGTTGAGCCCTTTCTCGTGTTGGTTATTATCTGGCCTCGTAGAGTGCGTGGGTATCCGACCTGACCTCATTTTATTAGTCGGTTCATTTTTACCCATAACAGAATATGTAGTGCGAATGTTTTTTTTAAAGGGTTACTACTATGGATCGCACATGGGAACTGTGGATCCCTTGGCCAGTGTTGATCCCACTTGACCCACTATGCATACCACTTGGTGATTGTGGGTCCTACCTAAGCACCCTTTTGTGAATGTTAAATGAATGAATGTGCATGTGGATTTGGTTGTAAGTTGTGAATGTTGAATTGTATGAATGCAAATGTGAATGTGGTTGTTGATGTGGAAGTGGATGTGTATTTTAAATTGAATGAATGAGAATGTACAAGTGCATGTGGATGTGGATATGAATGTTGAGTTATATGAATAAAAATATGGAAGTGGATGTAATCCTGGTTGTGGAGGTAGATTTGAAAAAATGTGGATGTAGAAGTGCATTGGTTGTGGATTTTGAATTATATAGTATAAAACTGTGAATGTGGATGTAGATGTGGAGTTGTATGAATGAAAATGTAGAATTAGAAGTGCATTGGTTGTGAATTTTGAATTATATAGTATAAAACTGTGAATGTAGATGTAGATGTGGAGTTGTATGAATGAAAATGTGGATGTGGATGGGGAAGTTGAGTGTATTTGTATGAATGTGGATGTGAATGTGTATTTATCCACCCCTTCCCACTAGGTTCATGTTCACTTCCATATCCACCTTCACATCCATATTCACTTCCGAAGCGAGTCCCACGGAGGTAGCAGCAATGGTCCTAACTACCCAATAGGATAGTGTTCTCCTCACTAAAAAAAAACAACTTACATAATAACTGAAATGGGGCATTGTTGGCCTACATAACACTTTCATACTGTTATTGTGGGGCCCACCATGTATCTTCATTGAAATCCACTCCGATCATTATCTCAGAAAAATAATTTCGAGGCATGGTACAAGATTGAGAGAAGAAGACATCAGGGGTAGAACCATACCAGAGAAAACAACTCGGAGTGAAAGTCCATCGTTAGGTCTATTTGGGGGTTGTAGAGGCCTCAAATGAAGATGAAATCAATGCCCTCTAATATGCCATAATGACAAGAAATAAATGAACGAATCAGATATCATAGGGTATGGGTCCATATATGATTTTGTGGGACCCACAATCCCCACATTGAGTGCAGCTTCTTCAACTTCAAAGGCATGAGGATGAAAAGAGAAAATGCTTAAGAAGGCCTTATGCGGTAAGGATTTCACTTTTTGAACCCATCCATATTTTATGTGGGCCTCACTAGATTGTCGTGAAGCAAATCTAATCCATCCACATCAAAATGATTTTAATTTAATATCATCAGCCCAACTTTAATAGCAAAAATCATGATGAATGCACCATACTAGAGGAAACAATCCACAATTAGTGAACAATATTTATGTACTTGTGGGTCACTCAAAGCCTTAAAAAAACCCTTCGGTGGGTTCACAACTGTCTGAATAATATGAACAGAACGAAACGATGGCTAATCGTACTTTTAGTGGGTCTCACAATCCATTTGGACGGCAACTCTCAAGCATCCATTGCAAGCGATGGAGGAGAAGGTGGGCAGACAAAAGTTTCGTCTGAAAACAAGCAAAATCTCATCTTAGTGTTCAAAAAATTAAGCCACACGAGGATTTATTTATTTTCTCACTTACCTAATTATATAGGGTTATTATAGTAAAAAAATCCCCTACCATGTTTCGTTGACCGAGCGCAAGTGCGAAGTAATGATAGCCATCGGCTATTTCCTTGATGTTGACGTTCTTTCCTGTTTAATGCGTGGATCGGCCTCATTGTAAGGTAATCCAGACCATCCAAATCCATGATCCGACTGTGGATGGAGCAAAACTAATTAATTATTTATTTATTTATTACTGAGAAGACGATATTAACATCTGACTCATCCCTTCAAATTTGGACCACTCACTAACCATTCATTTGATAGCCATTATTTGGATACTTAGAATTGCTTGATCAACGTGCATTAGTAGTGAAGCTCCATCCACAATGGAACCCACGTATTGGATGGTCTGGATTTCTGTAAATCAGTACCATTTCTGAAGAGATGAGTCACCAACATTTATTAAATGGTGCATGGCTAACCGAGTCTGGACCGAGCATGTCAAACCGTATAGACTGGGCAATCCTCCTCTTTTGCCGTACCTAACATGCACTGCCCCCGAGAGGCGGCACATGTAGAAAGGGTCAGATGATCAGAACCGTCCATCTTTCAAGCCCTACGGTTTATAGGCTATATTCTTTTAATACTCAATCAAAACGGATGATTAGAACATCGAGATATATATACACACACACGCACTTCAATTTGAACCGTTCAAAAGAAAAATTTTCGGTGGTTGTCATTGAACTCTAAAAATCAAGGTCCAAATGACCTTTTCGCTGTAGTTGAACTGTGAGCCGTCCACCATACTCCAAAGAAATGGACAAACCTGATCATCCGACCACCCCCCACTATGGGCCTCATAAGGAGATGAACGGTGGCCAACCTTAATCGCAACTTACTTCCATGACGTGTCATGCCCATCACATGCCAAAATCTTACGCGCGTGTACGTAAAACTGCCCGTTCAAACAGGTTTGCTAGAATGCATCGCGAGGTATTAGGAAGGATACGTTTGGACTTTATATTTGGTCATCTTTTAATGATCCAAACCGTTTATACGATGGACCTCATCATGTATGTTCATAAAAAAAATGAAAAAAGCACTTTTATTTGAATATCTCAATCATTTGATCATTTATCTCTTTTCCTTCTCATATGGACGGTCTCTATAACCCTTGATTTATCAAAGGATGAAAATAATGAAATGTGTACATGTTTCGAAGTATCTCCTATCCATTGTGAGATCCAGCAGAGTAACTGCTTGAATCATTGAAAAAGGACCCCAAGCAACGGTTGAAGTCCCGATGGATGCTATTGTCGAACGGCGCGATGTATTTCTAGCAAAAGATCCTTACAAAATTGATAACCCCCCACACGGTACGGCGCGATGGATTTCGTAGCGTAGGACACGGCACCGACGTCGGTATCGTGTAGACGTGGCAAAACTCCGTGGACCCACCATGATGCATGTGTTTTATCAACGCCGTCCATTCATTCGAGGGCATGTGTCAAAAAATAGGCAAATCCAAAGCTCGAGTGGGCCACACCACAGACATTGAGGAATGTAAAACACAATATCAGCTTGATCCAAAACTTCCGTCGCCCCCAAGAAGTTTCCAACGGTAAGCGTTCAATCCCCACTATTTCCTATGGTGTGGTCCACTTTAGCTTTTGATTAGCCACATTTTGGAGCTCCTTATCTAAAATGATGTTGAAAAATGGATGAGCGGCGTGGATAAAACGCATACATCATGGTGGGCCTCAAAGAGTATTTCCACCTATAGAGTCCATCTTACACACGCGTGTAGGAGAAAGTGGTCCACCTACACTGATTGGCCAGGTAACCGTTCAAGACCAAGCAAGACAGGTGGCATATTGACAATATCATCTTGACTTCTGCAGCATACGTGCAGCATTCAATGTTTCGGTGGTCACGTTTTCATATGCACAAGTGTATGATTGGTACTTCTCCATTTCATCGGGATATACACGATGAATACGTCCAACGAAGTGACTACAGCCGTTGGATCTGGGGTTGTATTCAATCATCCAAACTGCTGATCTGACCAATTCAAAAACCTTAAATATTGAAAAAATCTTACAAGTTGGAATCAATGGCCCACAAAACAACAATCAAGGAAATTTTTTAGTTTAATAATTTTTAATTTATATATATATAATTACGTTTAATTCATATATTTTAGTTAGTTTTTATATAACAGAAAACCTAAGAAATTAAAACAGAAATTTAAATCTTTCTTGAATTTTTTTTTTTAAAAAAGAAAAAAAAAAACCCTGTCACTTACCCTGTCGTTCGGAAGCGGATTGCGTACTGAGTAACTCAGTACGGTAAGCGTACTGAGTAAACTCCGTGGGCCCCTGTGTCATTCATGAATTATATCCACTCCGTCCATCTCTTTTAAAACATAATTTTAGGCTTTATGCTAAAATTGGAATATATACAGACCTCAAATGGACCACACCACCAGAAACTGTGTGAATTGAACATCTACCGTTGAAAAATTCTTGGGGACAACAGAGGTTTTAGATCAAGCTGATATTTGTGTTTTCCCTTCATCCATGTCCTTCTGATCTTATGAACAGGTTGGATGACAAATAAACATCACTGGGGACCTTAGAAAATTTTCAACGGTTGAAATCAATAGTTCCACTTTTTCCAGTGGTATGACCCACTTGAGCATTATATATGCATTAATTTTGGGTTGAACCCATAAAATGATCTGGAAAAACGAATGGACGGCGTGGATAAACCACATGCATTCGCGGTGGGCCCAACTGAGTTTACTCAGTACGATAAGAGCGTACTGAGTAACTCAGTACACAATCCGATTTCCTGTCGTTCCTCAGGAAATATAAAAAACCGAGGAATGAATTCCACGGCAAGCAAATAAATTCTGAATAAAAAAGATTAGTAGGTTGAAATTGTGGTATTGGTTGTTTTTCCCTTCCAACCGTCCATCAAATGCTCCCCAGCTGACCAGTTTGAAAGGAAAATTACTGAATTTTTGTTTTCCACATGGGGGCCACAGTTTGGACGGTTGAAGTTATTTGTCTCCCTTGTCTATAATTTCTGTGTCCAGGAATCAATGTGCAACACACAAATCTCTCTATGTGAATAAATACTGAGTGTGGCAAATGCAACACACATGAAGAAAGAGGAGTGAGAGTTGAAGGAAGCTATACACCCAACTAGAGAAGGAGAAAATGACCCTTTAATGGTTGATGTTTTATTCCTCTTTTTTTTTTAATGTTATGGACCACTTGAGTTTTAGATTTGTTTTGTTTTGTTTTTTGTTTTTTTTGTTTTTTTGAACTTTCATATGTGGACATAGATCACAAGCAAATTATGCTCATGGATGCCTTTTGAAGGGCTTTCACTGTGTATACGAAACACGAGGGTTTTAATTTATATTTAATTGGAGTTGCCACCAGCCAGTTATTCAGATTTACACAGTTGGCTAGACTCTGTAGAAACTTTAAGAGAAGCAATTGAAGAATTTTCTATCTTAAAATGACTAATGGATTTTTGATTGAAAATTCTGGGTAAGGGATAAAGAGAGAATGTAACGTCCTGTCCAATCAGAACAGTGTCCTAGGGCGTCCACGTATAATTTGCTGCAGGACCGTTCACTTAAATCACTCGTATGAGGGGTACCACCAACAAATTAACTCAGGTTAGCCCATTAAGGTGGGCCAGTCTGGTTATGATCGGACAGGGTGCGGGCCGTCAAGTCGGATAACCTGTTTGTACTTGGCAACAGCCTGTGCGGGCCATGCAACGGCCAAGGAAGGTCAGAAAAATCTAAAAATTGGGAAAGCCGTAAATCTCACTGGGCTTGGGGTTCATCGCGGACCACGGACTCATTAGATGCCTAGAAATTAAATTATCTGCGCCGTCCTAACGACACTTGTCGCGCGCAACTCGCCCCAGCCTTGACCCAAAGGCTAGAACTTAAATCTGGTACTTTTAAATGAAACTGAGATATTAGTCTTTGCAGTCGTCGGATCTCTTCTACATTTACGGTGGAGGCCTAAAATATGTTTTTACGCCTATCCACAAAATCTAGAACCCGATCGTGGAACGGTAATCGTTGATCGTAAATCGGACCTTTGCGGCAAAACCCCACATCCATTTACCTTCAAACTTTGCACGACCCTTCATCGAACTATGGGGCTCCTATCCTATAAATTTGGTGGCAAGGGGGGCATCAGAACCGCCCCAACAGCCAAAATGGACCTCACAAGGCCATTTAAAGATTGGAACTGTACGATAAAACCCCGCATCCGTTTGCCTTCAAATTTCACACAGTCTCTCATCGGGTCATGAGATACTTACACACCAAATTTGGTGCCCAAAGGGGTGACAGAGCTACCCCAAAGCCAAAAGGGGGTCCTAAAGGGCCATTATAGGGAGATATTTAGAACGTAGGGCCATTTGGCCAAAACTTAGGAAATAAAATTCCAAACCCACTCTCTCACCCACTCCCACACCAAAAATTCAGCAACAAAGGGAGAGAGGAGAGAGAAAAGAGAAAGAAGAGAGAAGAAGAGAGTGAAGGAGGGTGTTGTTGGTGGAGGAGTCTAAGGAAACTTGGAACCTTAGTAAATATCTCCTCTTTCCTCACATTCATAACTCCAAACAAAACTTCCAACCGGTCGGGAAGGTACTCAATTTTTTTTGAGAATCCCTTGTGTTGAGCTAGGGTTTGCTTGAAATCCTAACATATAAGTGCATTGCCTAAGGATTTCGACCAATCACCCTCGAGTTCGACATTTCTAGGTCATTTCTCAGGATCTCAACGATCCATAGGTGCGGACTATTATTCTTAAGTGGCTTAACACCAATTTTAGTATGAATTTAATGATTATGAATGTTTGTATGATATGCTTGAGAAATCTAGAAATAACCTAGCTAAGACCCTACAAAATAGATCCTTTCAAATTCCATGATATGATTGAGTGTTGTTTAATTGTTCTTTAACATGATTAGGCTTGGTTTGGTATGATATGTTCATCTCATATGCGATCCTTGATAGGTCCTCATAATATTTCATGATATGATTTGATCGAGTGTTGTTCATTGTTCTTCAACATGATTAGGTTTGATTTGGTATGGTATGTTCACCTCATATGCAATCCTAGTATAACCTTTCTTATGGCATACTCGATTTCATAAATTCGTGTTGTATGTTTGTCTTATGAATGATGTATAGCACTTGTTCCCTTAGTTAACCCCACACAACACACATACACATTTATTTCATATTATTGATAGTAGTTACAATTGTAGAAAAATCTGAATTTGCATGTTTGATGTATGAGTGCATGACATCACTTATGTTAGATGATAAATCCTAAATTGTTAAAGTGTTATTGAATGTCATCAAACCCTAGGCTGGTCAGAAAACTAAGATGCGAGAAGGTGGTCCCATTGGTAGGACTATCTCGAGGCTAAACTAGTGGATTTAGGTGGGTGTGGATGAGCAACGGTAGTTGGATTACATGAGTCGCTTGTACTCGATGTCGTCCGTCACGTACTCGCCTGAACTCACACGGTCTAATTCACTTACTGACCAACCATGTTCATTAGATATGTCTGTTCACGCCTGTATGAAACCTAAAATACCCTTCAACCACTGAAGCCTATTGATAACTAATTGAAACTGATCCACTGTCTCGAGAGCCGGGCATGGTAGAATAGGATACTGTGTCCGAGCTGTCGGCCTACGCTGGAGTGACGAGCCTGCCCGTAGTGTCTGCGAGTGATCCCTCTTCTTAGCACTCCTCATGTGCTTGAATCGGGGATGGGGAACCCGATGGGATTAAGGATCACAAGGTCCTGGCCTCGCAACCAGTTGAGTGTAATGATACATGGGGGTGTACTAATTTTCTTAATCTGCTGGATGGACGGGATTAATTAAAAACTCGACTAACACTATCACGAATGCATCGCATTAATTAGGTTAGCAACTCAGCAGTTGAGGTCGCAATGAGGAAGTGTTGGACATACGCGATCGTTAGACAAAGTCGCTCGAGGGAGTGTTGTTAAGAGGTCATACATCATATTATATTTCATGCATATACATTAACAAGATTAATTAGGACTTTATGAATATCTGCATTTCATTTAATTCATAATAGAATTGATGCTTGTTGTAACTTAAGACTAATAGTACCCACTGAGTTGATCACTTACTCCCACTCTGGGATGGTGTTTTAAAACACCAACCAGACCTTCCATAGCTACAGGTGGTGCTGAGTTTGACGAGTCGTATGAAGCGAGCGTTGAAGAGGAGGATGAGCTATCCTATTTCCAGCTAATGGGCGGTTCACCATAAGTTTAACAGACGGACTTTGGATCGTTGAGTGGCGGACTCAGCGCGCTCTTTTGGACTTATCATTCTTTTGTATTTTTGCTGAGCAACGCCTTATGTAACCCATTGATATTATTTTAGACTTATATACATTTAGTTACTTCCATTTCAGTAGACTAGTGGTGATTGTGATTTATGTTTCAAGTAATTCCAAACTATGAATTAAACCTAATTAAACGCAAAACAGTAAAAGTGGTCATAAGTGATACTCGAAAACTTGGGTGTCGAGTGTATGCATGACCCCCAATTTTCAGGGCGTTACAGAGAAGGTGTTAGGCACTTTTTTTGTCCATTCAAGTGTACGATCTCTACTTCATAGGACTAAACAAATTATCAAGGATTAGATTGGTTCTTATGCACAAGTGATGCAAATGTGTGTGCAGTATAGTGTGGCGATGCGATGTGTGAAACAAGCAATGGCCCGGATCAAATAAATTGGCACTGACACACCCACTTGAAGAAGCGGTCGAGGCCTAGTTAATCCAAGTTTTGTAGGGGTAAGAGTCGATATACCAACGAGTTGCAGAGCATACACTTATATCGACTAAACTAGTAGGGGGATTAGAGTGGAGAGAATAACGCATGATGCTCATGCAAGTGTGAGTGAAGCTGATCAGAGTAGCGTAAGTGGGTGGACGGGCTTGTCAGAAGGATTGACTAAGGTGATTTGGGTTAGTCTTTTAGTGGACTTAAGTGGCTGAAGGTTTAGATGGGTGAGATTGACCTAAGGCTAGAAAGGCTCCCTCGCTAACACTTACTCTTTCTTAGTGGATGAGTGGGCTAGCTCCCACCTTCCCTTTCTTACTCTCTACTTTCTTAAGCTTACTTGTAAGCGTTGGAAGGTTAAGAGAATGTTTGAAAATGAAATATGAAGGGGTATTTAGAAGTTCATGGGCTGATTTTTCGATAAATTTTGAGAAGTTCTGGGGTAAATGAGACTTTAAAGGCTTGGATTGCTTACTGCTATATGGCTCAATCTAAGTAGATGGATTGATGACAAATGCCATAATTTTGGCTAAGAGTGAAGGCAACATTATCTTTCTACTTTCAAAGTGTTTACCAAGGAGTCCAGCTGATGTTGCCACCCACCTAACCTCCTTGTGGAAGTTGGAGAATTACAACGTGGCAGGCATCACACACTGTGCCAACCACCACATGGATCCTCTCCATTTTTCACAAGTGGTGTATTACCTCTGTTCTTCTTAGTTTTGTATTATAGTGGTCCTAAGTACTAGTGGCCCTGGATATGGGCTTGAACTAGGCTTTGACTTGGGCTTGAAGTTGAGCTTTGTTTTTGGTTAATTGGGTCAACTGAGTTGACTAGGTTTGACTGAGTCGGACTAAATTGATTGGGTTCTTTGACCAATTTATTGGCCTTTACTTGGGGTGTCTACACTATCCTAGCATGAACTAATACAAGTTATGGATGGTATGAATGTTACAAAAAACATGATTGAGGGCCTCATATAATTTTTGTTAGACTGGCTTATGAAGTATTTACCTTACAAACAAGTCAAGTAAAAAAGCAAATGATGATAATATCCCCATTGAAGGGCCAGACACATCAAATGTCCTTTTATTTTGAAATCTTTTAGGGCCTGTTTGGATACCACCCAACAAGTAACTTTTTTAACTTAAGGGCCTGCTTGGATTCACGTATTGTATTGTAATGTATTGTATTTATTCGGGTACTGTTCATGTATACGTTGAATGGTTTTCGGAATACATCCAAATCAACATGCCATTAATCAATGTTTGGATGGGAGGTATTGTTCGGGCAAGTATACAACTTCTTATACAGATCGATGTTTGGATACGACGTATTAGGCGTGCGTATTGTACAATCAATCTGGCATCATTTTCCAGCTGAACTTTCAGATCAACCTCCTTTTCTGGCTAAGTTTTTAGCCCGTCATCTGTTAAAAAAATCAAAGCTATGAATGTAAGGAATGTTGATGATAGAATCGAGCTCTAAAAACCAAAAACCATTAAAAGAAAGAGTGCAAAAGAGATCAAAGAGGGTCTGAAAGAACATGAAGGAGGAGAAAAACTTATTTGAATTTGATTTTCAGATGTTCTTTTCAAGATCAAATATCAGAACAAGCAGTACAACAAATAAAAAAACCTAAAAGAAAACATTCAGTGTCAGTCGTTCCCTATTTCTTGTATTTTTTTTTTCCTTCTAAAACTCACATATCAGAAAAGACGGAAAAAAAAAATAGCAACTGATTTCAAAACCTTATATAGCAGAAGGAGAAGAAAAACAAAAGAGATGGGCTTTCTTCTTCTTCTTGCTAAATTTGAAGAAGAAAAATAGCGCAATCCGATCCTATTCACCAAGAAGAGATGGGAAGAAGAGATTTGAAGGAGAAAAACCATTTAAGTTTCAGCTGTTTTCTTTTTTCTCAGAGAGAGGAACTCCTTTGTGGAAGAGATAGGCATGAAAACCGGCGAAAATACAGTGCATTGAATAGGCTATACAGATGGCAGGCATGTACGTCTGACGTTGTGTACGATGGCTTCATTTTTTTGGTTCCGCGCAGTATTCACGCGCATGGTATTCCACAGTCTTTAACTCCAAACCAAACACCGTATATGTCACATTAAGCCCTTTAATACCATACAAGACACCCTAACACGCCAATCCAAACATGTCTTAAGCTAATAAGTTACTTTTTCAGCTTGAGTTAAGTTGCTTATAAAACTTAAATACATAATGTTTTCGAACTTATTTTCATAAGTTTTTTATTTCTTCTTTTTTAATTTTTGCTTTTCAACTAGCAAAAAGTAACTTATTTAGGCTTATTGTGAGCAATGTACTTTTTAAATTTTAAATTTTAAATTTTTTTTAACACACACCACCTCCCACATCACACTCCCACTCACACCACATGGGCACTCGATCCCTAGTCTCAGTGTTGAAACTCTTGTGAGTATACCTATGCACTTAGGCTGGAGCATGATGATGGATGTGCCATGTTGGGAAATACATCCTGCAATGTTTTTGAGAAATCTATTCCTTTAGTCATTTTATTCATATCATTTTTGGGGGTGGAGTCTAAATATGAAGTAGATCCAATAGTCAAGTGGGCCGCACAACTTGCAATAATGATATCGAACATCCATTGTTGAAACCATGCCCACTGTCATGTGGCCCATCATGATGTTTCTCATAAATCAACTGTGTCCACCAGTTAGATTCATTTTAATAAATTCTCAAATATAATGTAGATCCAAAACTCAGGTGGGCCACATATCTTGCAAAAGTATTATTAAACCTCACCTTAGAATAGAGGAGCTCTAATGGTATCAAACACCCATTGTTGAAACCATGCCCATTGTCATGTGGCCCATCATGATGGTTCTCATAAATCCATTGTGTCCACCGGTTAGATTCATTTTAATAAGTTCTCAAATATAATGAAGATTCAAAACTCAGATGGGCCACATATCTTGAAAATGTATTATTAAACCTTACCTTAGAATGGAGGAGCTCAAAAAATTGAAGTGTCCCACCATAATGTTTTTGAGAAATCCACCCAATCCACCATTTTCATTGGCTTATCTTAAGTTGTGGGCCCAAATATAAGACAGATCCAATGTTCAAGTGGGCCACACTACTTGAAACAGTGGTATTAAACCTTCACTGTCTAAATAGTCATGAAGCCCACAAATTTTTATTTTTATTTTTTTTTGAAATATCCACCTGTCCACATATTTCTGCATGTGATCTTATGGGGCTAGGAATGACCTTGTGATCAGTTTGGATGGCATATAATCATCACAATAAGCCTCATTAAGATTTTAATGGTGGTCATTCAATCTCCATTGTTTCCTTGAATGTGGCCTACTTAAGCTTTTGACCCGCCTCCTTTTTGTTTCACCTCCTAACATAGTTTGGTAAAATAGAAGGACCGAGTGGATGTCTAAGAAACATCATAGTGAGCCCTAGGCACATGGAGGTGGGTTCATCTAGTGTAGACACTCCACCCTGGCGGACAAGTTGATTATGTTGGACCGAGTCAACCCATCCAATCAACTCACCTGGTCATACCCGCAACCAAACCAAACGCAATACAAAACCTAATCTGAACTCACAACTAACCGCGATCAATGCACCTAATCCTAAATCCTAAACCTGACCCTAGGACCTTAAGCCCTAAAACCTTAAATCCAAAAACTTGAAAACTCGGTTAACTCACCAAGTTGACCCATTGAGTTAACCCACCATGTCGGCTCACCCAATCAACCTACCCAGTCAACTCACCTAGTCAAAACAAGCACTAAACAAACCCTTATCCAAACCCATAGGCCCAAAGCACAATCAAAATCTGGAGCCCTGGCTATGCAACACCAATAGAAGCAAAGCCTTCACACGTACCACCCGCCACAGCATGGGACTTCGTGTGGCTCTAGCGACACCCTACACGCCGCCAGCCACGTGGCAGGTCCCCTGCCTTGGTAGGGGCTCAATACGTGTAGAATCTCTCCTTTTATAATGCTTAAACGTGTAACAATGCGAATTGACTTCGGTGCCTCTCCCTTAAACAAAAAATTATCATCCATGCAATTCAAGTCAACCCTTGATATATCGCCATGAGGCAATCTCAAATCTAGGCCCTTCAAGCCACTTTCAACCCGACACTTGCTAGGAATTACAAGAAAACCAAGTTATGTAGTATCTATTCTTATCAGTTCAATATCTGATACATGGCCCATCGGGTCACATGATTTTAAATTAATTTCTTATGGGGGATGGTCCACCACAGCAGCTTGCTGCTGGGATCATTGAGCGTCACCTTTGCATTGCACTATTGCATGGGCCTAGCGCACCCTTCAAAAAAAAAAAAAAAAAAAATAAAAAAATCCCTGTGAACTATAAAGAGCCCCCTCATTTCAAATCATCCCAGGAAGTCCAAGCCTTCTCCACTTGAGAAGAAAACTCATATAACATCGTGCACCTAATCGATTACAAGTGTATGCTCTATAGCTTGTCAATATAATCGGATCCTAATCGAAACCCTAGCTTGTCATAGGCGTTGCGTTCAACAATATATCACACACGCTTACATTGCATACACACACGCATCTTTACATACATATTTACATTGCATACACACACGCATCTTTACATACATAATTGCAGAGTTAATTAGACATTATCCATCAGAAATTTGAATTGATTGGTTATCACTTTGACAAGTGGAAAAGTCAAAGTAGATTTATCCAGCCTAGGCGATAGCTCGTCATAAATATTGCATCTAACATGGCATCGCACATAACTTGCATTATTAGTGCGCAAGAACTAATTCTAATCCTCAATAGATCATGAGATCTTGTGAAATAGAAACGATACATTCGTACGACATAGTGGGTGCCTGATCCCATCCCTCTTTGTAATCGCGGTCCCTTACACAGAATCTTCAACTTCTAATCAATGAGTTATTTTTATGGTCGAGAATCTTCATATTCTCTCCTCTCAACATTTCCACATGGTTTAGATGACTGTAAAATCGAAGTAATTGGCTAATGATAACTCACAGTTAGATATAACCATTTCTAACCACTTCTAAATATCAACGTAAGCTCCGTCTAAGCGCAATCACCTCCATGCATATCCCAACGTCCACGCCTAGCAATCCGTGTGCAGCAATGTTAAGGTAATAGCATGTTTTATGGAGTGGTGACAGTGGACCGACTTTGATGTATGTGTTGTATATCCATGCCATTCATCCGTCTTTGATGTATGTGTTGTATATCCATGCCATTCATCCGTTCATCCGTCTTTGATGTATGTGTTGTATATCCATGTCATCCATCCGTTTTGCCGTCATTTTAGGCATGAGCCAAAAATGAAGTAGATCCAAATCAAAAGGTGGATCAAGTTGATATTTGTATTTTCCCTTATCATGGTTTGTGTGACTTTATCAACATGTTGGATGGCATATAAACATTATAATGGGCCCTAAAGGAATTTTATTTTAATGGTGAGCATTCAATGACCATTGTTTCCTATCATGTGGTCCACCAGAGATTTAGATCTAACCCATTTTTGGGCCAATACCCTAAAATGAGCAAGCAAAATGGATGGACTGAGTAGATGCTTATATGCTAATTAGGTAGAAACCAAGATAAGCAACCGGAGGCATAAGTAACTAATCATCTAAACACCCTCCTTCACAACTTACTTTGCTGATACGTATGTTAGATAACCAATATACTCATCAACCAAAAAGTATAAAAGCATGTGTAGTTACCAACATCATAAATAATTATCCCCTCAACTTTATTTGGTCGCTTGCACATCCACCATCCATCATGTGGGGCCAACCTTTAATGTGGACCATTCATCGTGTGGGCCCACCTTGGATGTGGCCATTCATCATTATGGTTTGACCTTTAATGTGCACCATTCATTATGTAGGCCCCACCTTTGATGTTGGTTCCATCAAGTGGGGTCCACCATTAATGTTATTATCAGCTTGAATGATAATAATTGCATGGTTTCTACATATTTTGTTCAAGTGCCATCTTAATAGCATAACTAGTTTTGTAAAGTGTAACTTTCTGGATTTAGGAATCATATGATTCCGGTGCTTAGAATATCAACTGTATCCTCAAGCCCCTAGTTCTGTAAAGTGGCCCACCGGCCCAGTAATCCAGACGATCCATTTGACCCAGGGTCCCTGAAAGATCTCCATGATTGAAATATCATAGCCAACCTGTTGAATGTAGACTGCTGCTCCTCTGTCCGACTTGTCCCTTTGCATGGCACCTATCAAATGCTTAAGAATGCTTCATCAGGGGGGAGTTTCGACGGTCCCTCATCCGCCAAGGGATACCCATATCGGATTGAAGGTCTGGATTGCCGAGCCAAAGGGTCACGTGCATATCAAGGATCATATATCTTCTTGTTTCTTCACCTGTAGATTTATGGTAAAACCAAAGTCTCTACTCCATCTTACTTTGAAGTACTTAGGGCTATCAATGAGCCAGGCTCACCAATCAGGCTACTGATAGAGCCCATCAACGACCAGCTGTTGATTATTTTAGGCTCATGGTCCAGGCTAGCCCCATTTTTAGGCCAAACAAATAAATAGACCAGACCAAGGACCAGGCCTGCTCGATGATTTAACAACATTTTCTGTGGAAGGCCCAACAACATATCTAGGCCATCTATAGCCGAGACCAGGACCCAAAGAAATACAAGCCTAGAGTTCCGTCCTTGGATGTATACAAAGAAAATAGCAAAATGATATAGAAACAAGCACAGAGAAAATCCACACACTGATATTTTCCAAGCGATAGATGTACACCTCTTATTAAAATCGTTGTCTGAAACCAAGCTGATAAAAGAAAATCACCCTGAAATCAATCAAGAAATTAAATCCAAAAGTGTCTTTTAATGCAAGTTTGAAAGGAGAAACAGAACCCAAGTTACCATACTACCTGTCTTTGCAGAGAACGAGGATTCTTTTTGCCAGGATTCTGTAATTCAGAGAGGCCCAGGAAAAACTCCATTCTCCCTTTGCTCATTCCATCTGTCAACCTGCAGTCATTCCGGAGAGAAGTGGTTTGTTACCTTAAAAGGCCTTTACTAGCATCATCATTAATCCATCACTATGCAGGAAAATGGCACATGGAACACACGTGGAGAGAGAGGAAGTGGTTTGCAAACGAGGGGGATGGGTGGAGATGCGCTTGTACAGGGTAGTTATTTGATACTTCGGCGGAGTAGGGCCGCTTGATACATGTGCATTTAGATTTTTATTTTTATTTTTTTTCTTTTCTTTTTTTGAACATTATGCATTTAGAACTCATACACATCATATGCTAAGTTTTAAGTTTAACAGTCCGAATTGGAAAACTCACTGCAAATGGGTCATTGTTCAAGAATTATCTCGAGCTCAGGTTCTTTATTCATACCATCCTACCGTGACTGTGCTGAGCAGCTGACCGAGACTCGTATCATGCAGGGAACCGAGTGAGCAAGAGCTATATAGTCCGAGCAATCCTAATCTGTGATTTGTGGAAAGTGTTTTTTTTTTTTGGATACGTATTAGTGGACAGATTTCTTGTAAATTCAGAAAGTCAAATATTTTTATTAAACAGTGGATTAAATGTCGAGCAATTGGATATCTATATAATCAAATCATTCTAATTTTTGACATATGGTCTGCCTAAATTATGGCTCACCATTGGATACTCTTGGGTAGCAACTTTTTTGGCTAGCACCATAATGCCACATGTATATAACATAGGCGCTCTTCTTCACATGTATATAACATAGGTGCTCTTCTTTCTGTCCCCACAAGAGGCCGAACCATATTGAAAAGGACTGGACCAAAATGCGACCCGAAATGTCTTTTAAGTAAGAATATTTGAACTACACCCAAAAATTTTACTAGTTGAAGAGAGTCATCACAACTAAAAATCCAAGTGATCTAAAGCCCCCAAAAAACACCCAGCTCCCCAAGTCTCCTGGGGAAGAATACTAGAAGATGCCCCCAAACAGTCCATAACTTTGAAAACCTAGTCTAAAAAATAGTTCGAAAATATCCAAGTATTCGAGAACCATGTCAGCAACAAACTTATGATAGAAGCGAAAGGAGCATTAATATAGAATGCCTGGTAGAGAAAAAGCAAAAAGGAGCAAAAGCCAAAGAGATTGACGATGGTAGCTACACATTAATGTACTCAGGAATAATGTGTAGCTAGTGATTTCAAAGATAAATTGTGGAGGTTATAAGAATGGGAGAGGCATATGGCAATTTAGATATACCATGAGAAAAACCTTGAAGCAATAGGACTTATTTTTCTCTATTGAACCTTAGAAGCAATGGTAAAGTATGTTGGAATATTTAGTTGAATTAAATAGACTATTAAAAATCGAGAACCAAAAAAGGAAAATAAATTTTGAGAAAGAAGAACTTATTGAATGAGTCGAGGCGTGACTGAGTCACTCGGCTTGAAATCGAATTTGCTCCCCTTGGACAACGTCCCAAGTGCAACAGGTTCCCAGAGCAATCGACCTCCAGGATACAACGACTATGACCCGGTCCCAGCGGTGCACTCACTGTACACGGGCTCGAACCACTTGCAGTTTAATCCGAAAGTGCTGAGTTGACTCAGCGATGAACTCAGTAGAAAATTGCTTAAAACCGAATATCAGAGAGCGTTTTATAAGAGAAGAATTTTTCGTATATTAAAACTGGAATCGGTAGTCTTTATATAGACTCCGAAGTGGTGCATAAGCACCCTTTATAAAAGGTTAAGTCCGTTGGGTTTAAACCCAACAGGTGCGACCAATCGGAAGAGACGCATCTCTCTGGTTTAAAACGAAAAGGCGCAAATGCGAGTACACTCCAGCACATACAGTACAGTCCTGCGAGTACCCATACACACATGCACTAGCACCCGCACCCACGCCCAGCCCAGCCCAGCCCGTCGCGTCGCGTCGCGTCGCGCACGCGCACACGCACACGGACTCGGGATTAGAGCTATTGGCATAGCACCCCCACAAGACCAAATTCACACGCCCCCTGAAAGAGGCTCAAGCCCTAAGCAAAAAGACTATCTTATATACAAGATAGTTTACCTTTTCAAATCTGATGTGGGACAAAACCCACAACACAAAAATACTACAACTTTTCAAAATTGGAGGGAAATTACGGAAAATTTGAAAATTCAAATTTTAATGCTATTTTAAAACAAAATACAACAAAGTATTCATAGGCTTCCAAGTCTATTAAAGAAGATTCTAGAGATCTCCTCAAGCTTATCTAGAGACCCTAAAGATCTTCCCAAAATTATCTAAAAGATCTACATAGAACAAGAGTACCCAAATAGTACATAGATATCATAGAATCTCTATGAATCACACTATCTCTTAACACCAAGCACTGAAGTGGAGGCTTGTTATTCATCTAAGCTAGGAGAATTACCCGTGTGGCTCAATGTGATTGATTGAGCACTGGTCCCAAGTAGTAATATATAAAGAAGACAATTCGACCAACTCCAGGCGAGATTTTACTAGAGAAGTCTGAGAGAGGAGAGAGGGCTATAGATGATAGAAGATGTACCCATTAGCTCATCTGTCTAAGCCCTTCTTTTAGTCTTCTTTACTCCGTCAGTTGGCATGATTGATTCAGGCTGCTTGCTGCCATCAATGACCTTTGCTTTCCTCTTTCTTTATTGCTTACATCTGCCAGAGAGACCCTCCATTCTTGTGGCCAACCAGGTGTAGCTTGGGATGGCAAAAACCACACCCAACTATCTGTATTATGAATCTGCCTTTTCGCAGTGCTTGTTAATATAAAGTGCTTGAGCTTTCAGTCTATTTCTACCCCCTCGTTTGAAACTTAGCCATAGGACTAAACACCTAGCACTTAATGTCTAGCAGCCATGCAATAACGATGCAAACAAAGTACATAAGAAATACAACAAATCAATCAGAATATATGTAAAGGGGAAAAAAAGGTACAGCAAATATGAGGGAATACATGACCAAAAACAGGCTACACAATATGTCAGTACTCAGAATCTTCAGCTCAAAATCTTAATGATGATAATAAAGATATGTTAGTAGTCTCCTGCATATTGCTATTTACCCAAATCAAAGTAATTACTATAGCTTCTTAGATAAATGAGAAACAGTATGTGAGAGGGGAGATCTGTCTACATTAGGGACATTGTCACCACATGGTGACTCAACCCTCTCAGAATAAATGGGGGTTTACTATAGGATCAATAGCCATGGGTGAGAGGCCTACTCTTCGATGATATGATTCATCTATCCATATAGCGGTTGTTGGCTATGTGTTGGCCTTCATTGTTTATTTACGTTACACATTTGTAGACGTCCAAAGTTCTACATACCTTCATGAGGCTTTCTGCTTTCCAACAACTTGTATCTCAGGAGTAAATGCATCTTGATCATCATGGTAGGTGCCTTTGAGACATTTTAAAATTTTCCCCACATCCTTGAGCACAACAACAAACTCATTGACTGTAATCCATGTTGTCATATACGATCGCATAAGCACTTATGCGATCGCATATGCCATTTTGGGAGCATATGCGGTTTTATAACCATTGGGATTATGCGATGGCTTATGTGATTATGCCATGGCATATGCAATCGCTTACGCAATTATGCCATCAGTTATGCCATTAAAAACGTAATTTTTAGGGGGGCTGTACAATGGCATATGAGATTATGTGATCGCATATGCGCACAGCCCCCTTGGGTCGTGTACAATCGCTTATGCTATTTGACAACAATGACTGTAATAAACTCGTTCATTGTAATCAACCTATGTAATATACTATTAGAAGTCCAAAGTTCTACATATCTTCACGAGTAAATGTAACATTGTGCCTGTAGGAGTTCTCTTCTCATTGCCGGTCCCAAGCCCGCATAAAGGAAGAAGGTTGTGCCAAGTTGGCAGCTGATGTCAAACTCATGCCATAACTTTCATCGTAAATCTAAACAATATAACATTCCAAACTCATGCTAGGGCATAGTTATAGCCCTTGATAGAATGGAATGGGATGAGGCTTAGATGATGATGGTGATCCTTGAGCACATCAACACCAAGCTTAATCTGTAGTGGTCATCCTTGGGACACTTCAGCATTTTGCATCTTGGTTGCATGATGCATATTTGGTAACATGAACTAAGCAAGAATCATGTGTTTGTCTAATTAGGGGTGGTAATGGCCAGGTAGCCTGCCTCAGCCCTGTAGGGCCACCAGGGGGCACCTAAATTTGGCCCAAGGGCCGGGCCCAGGCTTCAAATCTAGGCCTGGCCAATGATGAATGGCCATGCCGGCCTGTTGGCCAATCCAATTATCAAGTGGGCCACCATTATACGAAAGGAACCAACAGTTTAAAGAAACTTTTAGTAGTTTCCATTCAGCTACATGTGTAGTTTAGGGCCAGGGGTTAAGGAACTAGGGTCAGACTAGGGTTAACCGCCAAGCCTCTATCTATAGTTGCATGAAGCATGAAGCAAAGCAGCCACATATTCGGGTGCAGGAATAAGAAAGATTCGGATGTGGGAGTAAGGAAGCAGGAGCAAGGAGTCTGAAGCACAATTTGAAGCAGTGTGGCACCTAGTTTGAAGGATCCTACAACTAAGCCCCAGCTAGGCTATGTCAAGGTTGGCCCTGGCCCTGGCCCTACAAGGCCTGCCCTTTAATAAAAAGGTTTCGAATAGCAAAATCTAAGAAATTGTTGGAGTATCCCCTCCATTCACGATGAGTCTCATCATATAAATGGTTTTGATCATTGAAACATGTCCTTGGATCTAAGAGTGCTTTTAAACTACACATGTATTGATGCGGGACGGATGGACTTACCTAGAATGGTGTGCTGAAACTAAATAACGGATTAATTAAAGCAATCCAAACACAAAATAAAACTACTCTATCACAAAGTTAAAGAATCCAAGTAAAAAATCACGTTCCCATCAAGCCGTAAACAATTCCACAATGCAGATCTAACAAAATATGAATCAATTATGATCTATGGAAGGTAGAACTTCCATTTAGCATAGGGATTATTATTTAATTCAAAGAGATTCTCTTGGTTTAGGGTTTTGGCTAAACTAGGTTTAGGTTTAGGATTTTAGGTTTTGGGAATGGGGGTTTTAAGTTTAAGAATTGAGGATCTAGGGTTGTGAGAAGTAGGGTTTTGGGGTTAATGATCAAGAGGAAGGGAGACAATGAGATGAAGCAAGAGGGCCACAGAACAAGGGGGCGATCAGACGGACAGCCGAACATGTGTGTTCGTACGAACAGGGACTTGGGGCTGATGGTGGTCGGGGAAGGTTGGGTTGAGGTTTGGATGGGTTAGGGTTTGATTGGGTTGAGGTTTGGAATGGGTTAGGGTTTGATTGGGTTGAGGTTTGGAATGGTTAGGGTTTAATTTAGTTAAGGTTTGGATGGGTTAGGGTTTGATAGTTGATTTGAAACGAAAGAAAGAGATGATGAAGAATAAAAAGAGAAGATGAGAAAGAAGAAAGTGAAAGAACTACCTTGAAGAGAAGAATGAGAGAGAAGGATAAATTGGAATCACTCCATGGCATCGCACCAACTCCAATAACAGGAGGTTTTTGTTGCTCAAAAGCAAAAGAGAGAAATTTCATTCAATGCATAATAATGCTATAGGGTTCACACGCTCACCCCTTTATAAACTAATTGGGGTGTTTTTACCAAAATAAAAAATAAAAAATCCTCATTATTCTAAAATATCCAAAATACCCCTTAAATCAACTTAAACACAAAGCAACCCACAAAATAAATAAAATAACTAAACTAATGTCTCATGATGTCTAAACTAATGTCCTATGATGTCTACGGCCAAGATAGCCCAATGATCAGGATGGGCCAACGGTCCGAATGATCTAACACGTGAAATCCAACAATCTAATGAAAGCTTCCATTTAATCCAACAGTCTAGATGTGTCCAATAAGCTCTGATGTGCAGCCCACATGCATCTTCCCACATAAACATGCATGTGGGGTCTTCCGACATGGCTACGTACTCGATCTGAGCCCCATATAGTGATCATCCAACCATAGAGATGCTGGAACTAGGGTCAAAGCTCTCCTCCTCCTCTTGTACACTCTGAATGGTGCTCGGATGTCATTATCATGTTTGTTGAATGGAAATTACTCAGTGTCTTTAAACCGTCCATTGTTTTTGTATAATGGTGGCTCACTTGATGATTGGAGCGTATCATTCATCATTGGCCAGGGCCCAATTCTCAGGCCAAATTTAGGGGCCCATGCCTTGGCCCTACAGCCTATTGCCACCCCTATCGCTAATGGAACCCTTTTAGGGCTGTTCGAGAAGCTGGAAAACCTTGTAAAAGAAGTTGATTTCCACAGAAATAATAGTTCTCCCTTGTTTGAGGGAGAAAAAGAAGAAGCATAGACACTGATTTCCATGTCCAAGGTTTTCCTCAAAAAATGTGAATATCGACATCTTCCAAAAAAAAAAAACATGCTAAATGTTGATTTCCATTGTTTGACCCTTGACTTCTTAACATTTCCATGAAAAACAACATTCCAAACCAAACAACAAAATTATTCTCAGAATCTGCAGCTTTGCATTTCCTAAAATTCCATAGGGGTTTTCCATGACATTTTTTGGTTTCTCTCCATCCAAAAAAGCCCTAGAACCAAAATATATTATGGTTCACATCCTCAATCTAATTGAGTTGACATATACGCCACAGGGCAGACATGGTACATTTTATAGGAATTCTATCTCCTAAGTTCAGTGTGCTAAATGTTGATAATTGCAAAATTAGTTTAATTAATAGGTAAGTGCTTAAACAAAATGTGGATTGCAGTTAACAATAGCTTGCAATTAATGATTGCACAATTAGTTTTCTGTTCCAGCCAAGTCTAAATAGCAGAGTACTTATGAGCTGGGTTCTCATACCTTCAGTATTGATTGCAGTTAATAACCAAACTACTTGCAGAACCATCTCTAAGCTGGGAAAAACCATTATGATTTCATCCATGTTCTAATAAAATATGGAGAGAAGGCAGGACTAACCAGTAATCAAAGACAGCTAAGAAACAACAAAATAACCCAAAAAACAAAGCGAGCATGACAAAGGAACTCACCCATTCTCCTGGGCAGAGGGAACGATAGTATTTTGCAAATTTAAGACATTCACCAGATTGCTGACCTTTTGCTGCCAAACACCTGCACTTGCAAATTGAATACCCGTTTAGTCCCAAGTTCCATGAGAAGTTATTGATAGAAAAAGATGGAACAGTATTTAAAAGATCTTGCATGGGGTTATAAATAAACGAACTGCCTAATGTTGAGAAATTGTACCTGTGAAACTCAATGTAGCGCGTAAAACAATGCCTGGTTTGATTTGTAGTGGGGAAGCGGAAATCCGCTGGTGCCGTTTTTATTTCAATCTAAGACAAAAGTCCAAGACACAAAATTAGTGTGTAGTAAGTTGTTGGGCCCCACCAAAAAAACAGGAACAAAGTAATCAACCTTTCAAAACAGATAGGGTTAATCATAGTTGTGCACTATATATCAGTTTGTTGATCAAGACCAGTGGTCAATTTGGACCCATCATGGATGGGCCATGCTGCAGAAATTTCCCAAATTGAAAGATCCTGCCAAGCTACCAGCCTTGACTTTTTTAGTAGAATGTGGACTATTACTCCACTATTACTGCATTCCTCTTCCTAAAATCCATTTGCAGGCCACAAATTAAAAGGTTAGGAATGTCCTATCGAGAAGATTTCCGAAGCATGGTTAAAATGAGTAGTCAAGGTTCTAAATTCAATGTAAAATTGAGTTACATTTTGGGTTTCTACTTTATGATCTATTTGCAGTGGGTCACATATTGGATGGCTTTAATTTGATCAAAATATATTGCATTTTTTAACTTTTGGCAGGCCCAGTTTTGGGCCCCACTTATAAAATTTAAATTGCCATTTTTTGGGGTTGATGCTTTAATCATTGAATTAATATGCCCTTTTTGTTGGCCACCTAATGATTGGGTTAGCCCATTCTTCAGGCAAAGATTAAATTTTGATGAGCCCAGCCTGATGAATGTCTTAGATATCGGACATGTACAAATTACACAATTTACCTCTTTAAGCTCTCTCAGGTGTGAATACCCACACCCAAGTTCCTAGCAACTCTTTCTAGTACCTAAACATGGTATTTGCATCCCTTAAAATAGCTTTCCAAGTACCCAAACATGAAAACAGAATCTCTTTTCTCAAAGAATTTCTTGCAATCCACACCTGGTTTAACAGGTCTAGCTTGACACATTCCATCAATCCTAGGACTTTTGGCACATTCTTAGATTCTTAACAACTAGAATCGAAGCCAACACCATGAATTTTTTTGTCCCTCTCTCTTTGAGAATTAATGGAAATTTAGCGCCGAAAGACTCAAAGAATTACAACTTAAGAATACACGAAAGATTAAAATCTTGTACAGAGCTTTACAATAAACCCACTCAGCTGCTAAGTTCGTAACCTTTGCAATAACACCCACTACCTTGCAGGATTCGTTCCTAAAACACCTGATATTCCTCTCCAAACAGCCCAAAAAACAGCCAGCAACACCATACACCACACAGACTGGGCTTTTTTCTCAAGATGAACTCCATGCCACGTAAAGAAGAGATCCTTCATGGTTTTCGGCATGACCCATGAAAAACCAAAGTGGCTGAAGAAGTTCCGAACCCGATAAGCATATGGGCAACGAATGAAAAGGATAACAATAAGCCACCATGATGTTCTTTTTCAAGGCTTAAGTGAGCCACGAACGGAAAAAAATCTTGGGTAGAAGTCTCCCTGATCCAAATGTCTTCCCAAAATCTGACCCTATCACCGTTACCGATCGAAAAGCTTACTCCTTGAGAGAACTGCGGATACAATTGAGCAATGGTTTTCCAAATCCAGGAAGCTTTATAAAAGGAGGAAGTCCTCAATCTCCAGTCTCCACCCTCTAATATCGCAATCATATTTATCAACTAAGACCTCTCTCCAAAAAGCATTGACTTCCTCCCCAAACCGCCACAACCATTTTCCTAGGAGAGCCACATTCATTGCATGAAGCTCCCTAAAGTTCGCCCCCCCTTCATCGTAAGGCTTACACACTTCCTCCCAAGCAACCAAATGGAATTTTTTCTTATCTCCGATCCATGCCATAAGAAGTCTCTTCTCAACTTTTCGATCTGGTGAAAAATCGCCATCGGGCACCAGAAGAAAGACATGAAGTAAAGAGGAAGATTAGACAAAACCGACTTTAGGAGAGTGATCCTCACACCAAGAGAAAGGAGTTGCCCTCTCCATTGAGCCAACTTCCTTTCCATGCTTTGTATGATGACATCCCATAAGTGCTTGAGAGGCTTCCCTAGACAAAGGGGCAAGCCCAAGCACGCCGAAGGAAAGGATCATGCTCTACAACCAAAAATATCGGCTAACCTCTTCAACTACCCTTGAGAAGTGTGCACCCCTAACATCTCACTTTTGGCTACATTAACTTTAAGGCCCGAGACCACTTCAAAGCAAAGAATCACCATCCGCAATTTATCAACCATACCTTCATTTGCATCACAAAATATGATTGTGTCGTTCGCAAACTGAAGATGCAAAATAGGAAGACCTTCCTTGCTAACTTGGAACCCCCTTATAAATCCTTCCTCTTGGGCTTTAGCTAGCATCCCGTGGAGAGCTTCTACTATAACAAGGAAAAGGAACGGAGAAAGGGGATCCCCCTTGTAGGTTTGAAGAACCCCTTAGGTGATCCGTTCACTAGCACCGAAAATCTGGCCGAGCGAACACACTCAAGCAATCCATTTCTACCCACAACCTATCCTCCAAAGCACATAAGCCAAGAAGTCCCAATTAATGTGATCATAACCCTTCTTGATATCCAACTTACAAACAATACCATTGGAACCCTCCTTAAACCTTGAATCAATGCATTCATTAGCAACAAGAGCACTATAAATGAGTTGCCTCCCCTCGATGAACGCACCTTGGTTCTTAGATATAATAGAGTTAAGCACCCTTCCGAATATACACGATAGAGTCTTAGCCAGGATCTTATAAGGACCCGCAATTAGACTAATGAGTCTAAAGTCCATGAGACAATCAGCTCCAAAAATCTTCGAGATGATCACTATGAATGAGGCTCCCAAAGAAGTTGATAACCTACCTCTTTTGAAGAACTCCCACAAGAAATCCATTAAATCCTTCTTAATCACCTCCCAGAAGACCTGATATAAAGCTAAAGGAAAGCCGTCTAGTCCCGGTGCCTTGTCCCTCCCAAGGGAATCAACAGCCGCCTTGACCTCCTCAACCAAAAAGGGTTTTCAAGATTTGATGCGTCAGCTTCCGATAAGCACTTGAAACATAACCCATCCAAAGAAGGGCAATCCCACCCTTCATTAGGCAATAGGTTCTCATAGATGATAACCACGGCCTCACATATCTCCTCCTTCTTGTCAACCCTCCTCTCCCCAACCACCAAGCAGCTGATTTTATTGTTCCTGGTTCTCGCACTAGTGATTTATGGAAAAACGTCGCATTTTTATCGTCTTCTTTCAGCCAAGAAGCTCTTGATCTTTGTTTCCATTTGATCTCCTCTTCCTTCTAAGGTTAGCATCCTCCTCCGACGGAAGCTCTAGCTCAGCTTTCAAGTCCAGGTCCTAAATGCAGTGGAGCAACTCCTCCAATTGGATATCCTGCTCCCCTAACACCTCCTTCCACACCAGAATTTTGGCTTTGAGAAGCTTAAGCTTTTGGGACAACCTGAACCCTAAAAACCCGCTCACATCGAAATAAGACCACCAATCAACAATCTAGTCATGAAAACCTTCCATCTCCAACCATGCGAGCTCAAACCGAAAAGGCTTTAGGCCCCAACTATCTGAATCAATTGATAGGAGAATAGGATTGTGATCTGAAACGGGTTTCGGCAAGATCTAAGTAATGGCTAACGAGTACCTCTGACGCAGGACAGCCCTAATTATGATGCATGCTCATGGAGATAATTAAACAGCGGAAATAAAAGGAATAAATGATCTAAAATTCTAACAATAATCATCATAACTGAGAAAATCATAAAGGAAACATGCAATGGAGCGGGCCATCACTACAACCATGGAGTATGGAATTCAATTACTACTTAGGTTGGATCCGGCGAGGGATGAGACCTCCCGATCTTGCATGGTCACACCCAATCGATCAATGAAGATCACTAGTCCGAAGAACCAAGAAGTTTCTCGGATTAGGGATTTGAGAATTTGGGGATTTAGGGTTTAGATCGGTTCTCAAGATTTTGATCGAAGAGGAATTAGCCAAAACAAAAAAATAGAAGAAAGAAAGTTATTACCTTGAGGAAGTTGGAGGGGCACAAGAAGAAATTAGAAGAAGAAGATCAAGGGGAGAGAAGAAGCACCATTAGAGAGAAGAGAGGAAGGAGGCAACCAAAGGGTTTGCTTTTCATTCATCAATAGTTGAAATTGAAGTTTAGGGCTTTACCCCACTTAAATAAGCACATAAAGACATAAAATTACTAAAATACCCCTAGGATAAGCAAATAAAGATATAAGATTACTAAAAGACCGCTAACTAAGTCAAAAAACATGCAAATAACATAAGTATGGGAAAGTTTGGGCGCTCGGTCCTCTTTCTCCAATCTTCCTTCACATGTGTCTTCCCTAAGTGGGGTCTTCTATATGTCCAATCACATGTGAAAGGTCTTCAGCTCCTCAATATTCGCCTATCCACAAGGACGGCACTTGTGGTTGGCGCTTTCTTCGTTGGTACACCTTGAATGCACCTGTGTCCGCATCAATTCCCCTCGGGTGAGAAAAACTCGACCCCGACGAGTTGAAACTTTTGTAACGCTCAAGTAGATCTGGATCAATACCCTGCAATGCGTCGCCCGACAGCCACGTAGATTTCGACGATGGTTTGTTCTTCCACTTGACAAGATACCTTTGGAAACCCCCATCTCTCGTGGATACTATCTCGTCATCCAAGATTTCCTCAATTGCTTCTTTATGGGTAATGGGTGGAGGAGGGGGTGGAAGGGGTTGGGTAGCAAACTCAGAAAAAGGCCATGAAAGGGATGATGTATCAACAATGGGAGTATGGGCACGGACTAGATCTTCCACATTAAAAGTTGGATTAATGCTCATTTCAGATGGAAGGTCAACCCGATACGCGTTGGACCCAACCTTTTGTAATATCTTGAATGGTCCAAAGGACTACGCGCTTGTAATTTCTTTGCAGATCCTTGAGAGAATCGCTCTGACCTTATTAGCACCATTACATAGTCTCCTTCTTGAAATTCTTGCACTCTTCGATGAGAATCGGCTAAAACTTTATAATCATCATTACTCTTATTTAACTGCTGTCTAATATGTGTATGCAAATCATGAATATGGCGTGCGAATGCATCGGCTGACTCAGAAGACCTTTGGGTAACAGACATAGGTAAGAGATCTATGGGCATTCTAGGTTTATAACCACTTACAATTTTAAAAGGACTCAACCCTGTAGATTTATTAACTGACCCATTATAAGCAAGTTCAGCAGTTAGTAAAATTAGGTCCCAAGTCTTAACATGTTCACCCACTAGACAACGTAGAAGATTTTCAAGGCTACGGTTTACCACTTCAGTTTGACCATCTGTTTGTGGGTGGTAAGCAGTAGAAAATTACAAATGAGTTCCCATAATGTGCCAGAGTGTCTTCCAAAAATAGCTAGTAAATCGAACATCACGATCAGATACTATAGTTTTAGGTAACCCATGGAGACGCACCACACCATCAAAAAAGATACGAGCAACATGAGACGCATCTGACGTCTTCGAACATGGAAGGAAATGCGCCATTTTAGAAAAACGGTCCACAACAACAAAAACGGAATCGTGCTTTTTTATAGTCTTGGGAAGCCCGAGCACGAAGTCCATACTAATGTCCTGCCACGGAGCATGTGGCACTGGCAATGGCGTGTACAGCCCGGTATTTTGCTTTCTTTGCTTTGCCAGCTGACATGTTCGACACTGCCCTAAAACTTTGGCTACGTCTCGCTTGAGGCTTGGCCAATAGAAACGATCTTCCACGAGGGCAATGGTCTTATCACGACCAAAATGGCCAGCTATCCCTCCTGAATGAAGCTCCCAGATGAGGAATTCACGAAGGGACATACGGGGAATACAAAGTCTGTCTCCCTTGAAAAGAAAGCCATCTTTAAGAACATATTCACCCATAATATGCTGGTCACTAGAGAGCGACGCGTAAGTACCCCCAAAATCAGGACATATGGGGTATTCATCTTTTAATTGCTCAAATCCGACTACCTCTACACTCAAAGAGTTGAGCAACGCCACTCTCCTACTAAGGGCATCTGCTGGTTTGTTTTCAACCCCGGCCTTGTGTTTCAAAACAAACGAATATTCCTGAAGAAATGCTACCCACTTGGCATGCCTTGGGTTGAGTTTCTTCTGAGAATGCAAATATCTCAAAGCCTCATGGTCAGAAAACAAAACGAATTCTTGCGGTAGGAGGTAGTGTCGCCAATGTCTCAGGGATTGCACTACCGCATAAAATTCTTTGTCGTAAGTGGAGTATTTTTGTTTTGCCTCATTCAGTTTTTCACTGAAATAGGCCACTGGGTGTCCTTCTTGACTCAACACTCCACCTATACCGACACCAGACGCATCGCACGCTACTACAAAGACTGTAGAAAAGTCAGGTAGACGCATGACAGGAGCTTCCACCATCTTGCCCTTAATTTCTTTAAAAGCCTTGACGGCGGCTTTAGACCACACGAACTCTCCCTTTTTCATGCACTCGGTAATGGGAGCCATGATCGTGCTAAAACCCCTAATGAACCAATGATAAAAAGTTGCTAGGCCGTGAAAACTTCGCACCTCATGAATGTTCCTTGGTTCTGGCCACTCAACTATGGCCCTGACTTTTTCAGGGTCTGCTTGCATCCCTTCAGATGACACTATAAATCCTAAGAACACAACTTGGTTAGACATGAATGCACATTTCTTAAGATTAGCGTACAACTTTTCCTTCCTAAGGACACTACAGACCTTCTTTAAATGTTCAAGGTGTGATTCCTTAGTGGTACTATAAATAAGAATATCGTCAAAGTACACCACTAGGAATTTTTCCATGAACGGCCTCAAAACTTGGGTCATCACCCGCATGAAAGTACTGGGTGCGTTAGTCAAGCCGAAGGGCATGACCAACCACTCATACAACCCATCTTTCGTCTTAAACGCCGTCTTCCACTCATCTCCTGGGCGTATACGAATTTGGTGATATCCACTCTTGAGGTCTATCTTAGAGAATATAGTGGACCTTGCCATCATGTCAAGCATATCATCAAGTCTAAGTATAGGGAACCTATACTTGACAGTAATTTTGTTTATGGCACGGCTGTCCACACACATGCGTCACGTGCCGTCTTTCTTTGGCGTCAACAATGCAAGAACGGCACACGGGCTCATACTCTCTTGGATGAAACCCTTTTGCAGAAGCTCATCAATTTGCTTCTTCAACTCTGCATGCGATGCAGGGTTCATCCTGTAGTGAGGAAGGTTCGGTAAAGTAGACCCTGGGACAAGATCAATGGCATGCTGTATGTCCCTCATAGGTGGCAACTCATTCGGTAAGTCTTCAGGAAATACATCACTGTATTCCTTCAGGACTGAGATCACCTCACAGGGCAACTCTGATGGAACCTCAGGTGTAATTTCTCTAGCCACAAGGGCATACACCATAGAATCCTCCTTAGCCTCTTTTTCAAACTCTCTTGCGCTGATTATATGTAAAGACTTAGGTTTGGATTTCCCCATTTCTCTAGGCTCACTTGCCTTCTCATCCTTCTTCTTTCCTAGTGTATTCTCAGGTGGCATGGGATTAAGTTTGATCTTTTTACCATTATACATAAAAGTACACGCATTCGAACGGCCAAAGATCGTGACATCATTATCGAATAGCCACGGTCTACCTAGGATAACATGCCCCACATCCATAGGTAAAACATCACACCATAGGGACTCTTTGTATGACCCAAACTCGATGGGGACTAGACATTGCTGGGTGACAGGTAGGGATGTCTTGTCAACCCAAGAAACTTTATACGGGTCTGGATGAGGTGTGGATTTCAGTTTTAAGCGATCTAAGGTACTAGTGGAAATCACATTCTGACAACTTCCACTGTCCACTATCACCTTACAATTCTTTTCACCACACTTGGCAATAGTGTAGAAGATAGTGCTTCGACGCCAGTCAGCACTACTTCTAGACTGAGCTAACACACGCCTGACTACTGCAAGCGTTGCTTCTCCATCCACTTCTTCATCAGTAAGTCCTCCTTCAGGGTGATACTCTTCAACTTCATAATCACCATGGTCATCTCCACCCTCGTGGGATTCGCCTATAACTAAGGCTCTCCCACGGCTCTTCGTAGGACACTGATTAGACATGTGGCCAAGGTTGCCACACTCATAGCACCTCACTTGGCTCATGTTACTAGGACCGGCACCAAGAACCCATTTGCCCTTGTCCTCCCTAGGCCTAGGCGGAATGGTCGCCTGTGCCCTAGGTTGATTACCAATATTAGGTCTAGTTCCAGATACTGCTCTAACTCCTGCACGACTTGATATGCTTCATCTAAGTCCGTTAAGGGCCGAGTGATAAGCTCGCGCTGAAGATCCGCACAAAGGCCCGTCTTAAAACGCGAGAGCGTTACTAGAGGGTCTTCTCGGATATCACATCGCATCACATACTCTTCAAATTTAGCGATGTAGTCAGCGGCAGACATTGACCCTTGGCGTGAGGATTGCCATTGGTCAAGGAGCTTCTGACGGTATGAGAGAGGAAGGTACTTCTCCTTCAACTTCTCTTTCATCTCATACCAATGTGTGATAGGGGTTCTACCAACTCTCTCTACCCTACGCTCGGTGTTGGTCCAGAAGAGCTTGGCTTGACCCACAAGCTTCATCTTAGCAAACCGCATTTGACGGTTTTCTGACATGCCATACCACTCAAAGTAGTGGTCCATGTCAGCAACCCAGTCAAGGAATGCCTTGGGATCCAAGCGTCCATCAAAACTCGGGACCTCAACTCTCACACTCTTCATCGCACGCTCATCTGGATCATAACGGTCTTGATGACCACATGTGGTTCGTGCCTCTCGCACCACACCACGACCGTTACCACGATCTCTATCCTCACTACCACCACGTGTGGCAGCACGTTCTTCAATGATTCCTTCCACTTGGGAGTGCGCATCTTCCCCTACAGCGGGGTTTTCCTTTTGGGACGCCTCTAGTTGCTCCACCTTAGTCATGGTAGTGGTAATTTGGTTCTCAAGGCGGGCAAACTCACGCCTTTGACTCGCTTCTAGGGCGGTTATCTTTTGTATCAATTGAGCAAGTTGCTCAGATAACTGCTCGTTATTCATGGTAGGTTGAAGTCCGAAACCTCTACCTCTTCTCGTGGGCATACAATGAAGACTTGAACCAAACTCTACCTAACTAGACTACTAGGTGTTATGACTTTCAAGATGAATGCGATGAATGCAAAACTACTATGAACTGACACAATTAAGTTGAAACAGGAAACAACTCAAATCTGAAAATTTTCCAGATTAGAAACTTTCTAAAATTGGAAAGTTTCGAAAATTGAAAACTTTCTAAACTTGAAACTTTCCCAAGTTAAACCTAAAAATCAAAACCCTAATTTGATAACTCGATCTAGACAAAAACCATGCAAACCTGGCTTTGATACCAAATTTGACGCAGGACAGCCCTAATTATGATGCATGCTCATGGAGATAATTAAACAGCGGAAATAAAAGGAATAAATGATCTAAAATTCTAACAATAATCATCATAACTGAGAAAATCATAAAGGAAACATGCAATGGAGCGGGCCATCACTACAACCATG
This sequence comes from Magnolia sinica, assembly GCF_029962835.1. NCBI lineage: Eukaryota > Viridiplantae > Streptophyta > Magnoliopsida > Magnoliales > Magnoliaceae > Magnolia > Magnolia sinica. The sequence goes on from NC_080581.1 coordinate 10,857,942, forward strand.
GAGTATGGAATTCAATTACTACTTAGGTTGGATCCGTAAGGATGAGACCTCCCGATCTTGCATGGTCACACCCAATCGATCAATGAAGATCACTAGTCCGAAGAACCAAGAAGTTTCTCGGATTAGGGATTTGAGAATTTGGGGATTTAGGGTTTAGATCGGTTCTCAAGATTTTGATCGAAGAGGAATTAGCCAAAACAAAAAAAATAGAAGAAAGAAAGTTATTACCTTGAGGAAGTTGAAGGGGCACAAGAAGAAATTAGAAGAAGAAGATCAAGGGGAGAGAAGAAGCACCATTAGAGAGAAGAGAGGAAGGAGGCAACCAAAGGGTTTGCTTTTCATTCATCAATAGTTGAAATTCGTGTTTAGGGCTTTACCCCACTTAAATAAGCACATAAAGACATAAAATTACTAAAATACCCCTAGGATAAGCAAATAAAGATATAAGATTACTAAAAGACCGCTAACTAAATCAAAAAACATGCAAATAACATAAGTATGGGAAAGTTTGGGCGCTCGGTCCTCTTTCTCCAATCTTCCTTCACATGTGTCTTCCCTAAGTGGGGTCTTCTATATGTCCAATCACATGTGAAAGGTCTTCAGCTCCTCAATATTCGCCTATCCACAAGGACGGCACTTGTGGTTGGCGCTTTCTTCGTTGGTACACCTTGAATGCACCTGTGTCCGCATCAATCTCTCCTCCCAAAGCAAAGAGACAAGAAACCTATCCAACCGAGAGATAGAAGGATTAGCCTATCCATTAGACCATGTAAATCTACCTCCAAACATTGGCAAATCAATGAGCTCATGCTTGCTGACCCACGAAGAAAAGTCCGCCATGCTTCTGGAAATGCCTCCCCCCCAGACACCAAGGGTAGTTGAACTTTTCTTGAACCAAATCAAGTTCATTCCAGAGCTCTTCCCTTCTGATGGCTTGCGTTGGACCATACGCAGCTGTGAAGCACCACCTGAACCCCAAGGATGTGTCGAGAAGAATGACCGATGTTGGAGTCCTAAGCAATAACGATACCCCCAACTGAACCCATGGATCCAATCTCTACCCAATCCACAGTCCGCAATCCTTAGACGGAATTGAGGATCTTTTTATCAATCCTTTGAAGCTTAGTCTCTTAGAAAGAAATAATCAGCGCTTTCCACCTGCAGCACATCTTTGATGAGCATCCTCTTCCTAGGACATCCCAGCCTGCGAACATTCCAACAAAGCATCTTCATCTTGTAATAGACTTACCCCTCTTTCCCCTTCTGAGACCTTCATGATCCAGCAACAAAAGGCTCTTATCGGGACTGAGACACGGAAGTTAGCGCCTACCTTTTGTCGAATTCAACGACTTTTTAAGTACTATAAAAGGGGGAATTGTTGTACCGCGCTCTTTCACAAACTAAAATATCGTTAAGTAGTCATTGTCCTTGTCCCCAACCCGAACTACAAGAGATCTGCCTACTTGATTAATCACGGTTCTTAACCATCTCTTCTTTTGAGCCGACAACACTTGAAAGGCCACCATATCCTCTGACGACACCCTACTGGGTTTATTCGAGATCTGACCAACCACCATTTCCCCACAGGATGCCGATTCCACCTGCAACGGGATGATGTCTAGACTTCCCGAAAGTCTTCAACCTAAGATCAGGGGCCTTGATCACCGATCCATCCACAACTGAAGTGGGCCCTGTATCCAGATTAACAGAAGAGAGATGACTCGCCTCCACAATGCACGCCTCTGTGATGTGTTCTCCTACTAACCTCTTAGCACTATTTTAAATATCTTTCGTAAGAGCCAATGTTGTAATTGGTCAAAGAGAGAGTGAAATAGAGTTGGGACTTAAAATAACGGGGCTAAAGTTGGACTCCAAACGAATCCCCAGAATCCAACTCACGTGAGTCTTGAGGTACGTGTGTAGTGCCCATTGCTTCTACGTCTGTCAATCAAAGAACCGGACTAAACCCTAGGGACGCATTAAATAGAAGAAACTCCAATGCTCTAACCCCACCACCCGAACCTCCACCCAAACCAAGCTCTAAGGATCGGGAAGAGGTCTGGTATCCTGAAGCTACAATCGTGTCCATGACCATGATAGAGATCTCCTTAATTTCCTCCACACGTCCCGTCTCTACCAGGTTTGGACCAGACCGGGTTTTAAAGCTCTCTCTCAATCCTCCCGCGCCAAGCAAAGATACTCCAACCCTCGGCATAATAGGGTCGAGTAAATCATACCCCCGAACACGTGTGTCATTTGCTCATCGCCCCTCTCTGTAGTAGTGCACGACGGCCACGTCTGTTGCCACTTATCATTCGGTATTCCTTTGGACAATGGCTTACTGTGCCCCGCGAACGCCATTGAAGCAGGGAAGAAACTCTGAGACTGAACACCTGTTGGGATAGTCGACTCGCGTCTTCTTCGGAAGAGCACGACCAATTCCTTGACTATCAAAATCAACATTTCTAAATCCCCCACTTGGATTGAGAGCATCAACAAAGATGGGGCCAATTTCTTCTTCTTAACAAATAGTCTCACCGCTCTGACCTCTAACCCCTCCTCCGTCGCCGAATCAACCAACAACAGCTCTCCCAAACATTCCCCCATCGTCTGGAAGATCTCTAGAAGCCAGAGTTCGAGATGAATACTCGTCACTGAGAACCAAACCCTCTCCCAACCCAGGATAGAGGCCTCTTGTTATTCGTGTACCCAAGGCATCAACAATAAGTGTAATCCAAAACAGAGAATAATTAAGATTCAAAGGAAAGCAAGAAGTTAAAACATGTGCACCTAATTTCTCCAGCGAAATAATAAATAATAATGGAAAAGAAAAACCAACGAAGGTGATGAACCAGGTCGCTCTCCTTAAGACAATTCACGCCTTATTCTAGAATTCGAAGATTGTTCTAGATCCGTTATTGCGACTGCCTTTGGGATACAACCGCTGATCGACTACAATGGTTGACTCCAACACCACAGGGTTTTATGCTCAGTATATGGTGGAAAAATGAATAACCGAAAGATCAATCATAATTAAAAGGATCAGCAAAGCTTTTCTTATTTTTCAAAGAATGCAGAGAGATAGAGAGAGAATACGGCTAGAGTTTCTCCTTAAGATAAATTATATAGTTACACCTAACATCCACATGGCGGACACTTAGCACTGAGGTGGTTACCAACATTATAATGAACGGTCACAACACTATTACAGTAACGTACGTTTAAAATCTGCAAGACTTTGTCCAAAGGCACAAAATAAAGAGAGAAAATCACTCATGTAAAAAAGCCCGAGCCTAGCTCGGCACACACAACATAGCACGGCATGGCGGGCGCGCATGTTGTCTTTGACATACCCAAGAGCTAACAAAGGCTATGTACATAAACTTCAATATAAATGCGAAAAAATCCTCATTTCTATCTGATGTGGGACTATTCCCACAAACAACTTTTCAAAAGACAAAATGCCACTTTTTCTCCCTCACTTTTAGTAATAAAAAAATAAAAAATAAAAAAACTAACAAAACTAACAATCCCCCGCTATTTTTTAAAATTAAAAGATATATGAGTATCAAATATAAGCATGCATAAACAAAGGTGTTACGTAGACTTGAACATTTACTTAGTGGGAAGTAATCCCTTACCATAGACTTATGGACAGAGCCTTACAAAACTAAGCAATTGAACAGTAAGATCAGTACTTCACACACATACAAGATGACCACTACTTTGATATATATGAACATAATGCACTTTAAAGTCATGAGCTAATCCCAATTACATGAGTGCCCTAGAGAATTAGCCAAATTCTTATAGAAAGCGGTCAACCAACCACACCTTCGCACTTATATAGGTGAGTCTATCAAGAACGCACTCGTGACCATGCGTCCCATCTATAAGCACGATAGAACTCATTAAGAGGTTTGACCTCATCCTCCCATATGTCATAAGTAGCACTGGATAAACATCAAAATGGGACAGGAAACCCAGTTTCCTTTATCCAGTGCCACCTAGAACTACTTGGTAACTCGTTTATCCCATTGAACCTATTTTTTAGGATCTCCAATCATTCAAGTTGGGTTACCATCACATGTAGTTCATTCAGTTGGCTTAAGTCTCATTCCCTTCAATGTATTATAAATTATTCCCTTTACAAGGTCCTTAGTTAAAGGATCTGCCAGGTTCTCTAGCAATCTAATTTCATTTATAGAGACCACTCATTTGAGTAGTTCTCTTATTCTATTGTGTTTCTGGCTTATCGGTCTCCTCTTACGATTATATTATGCATTGTTAGCACGCCTGATAGCTACATTACTATCACAATTTAGTTTAACAATAGGAAACTTTCTTTCTTTTTTTTAAAGCTTGTTAGTACACCCCAATGTCAATTTAACAATAGGAACTGATTTACTCCAAAACGGTATATCGTACAAAATGTCTCTTAACCATTCAGCCTTTTCCGCAACGGAAGTCAAAGCTACAAGCTCAGACTCCATAGTAGAGTCAAAGATAGTAGATTGTTTTTTGGACTACCAAGTTACAGCTCCTCCATCTATGAGAAAGATGTAACTACTAATTGCCTTACAACCATCAAAAATGGAATTTCAGTTAATGTCAAAATAACCTTCCAATACTGCTGGATATGTGTCATAGTGTAAACCATAGTGCTGAGTCTTTTTCAAGTACTTAAGCACTCTACGAACAGCTTCCTAATGCTCTTCACCGGGATTACTGGTAAACCTACTTAGTTTTCCCACAACATAAGCTATGATCTAGTGCAATTTATTACATAGATCAGATTACATATAGTACTAGCATATTCATTCTGAACCACACTTGTCCCTTTATTAGGATATAGGTGAATACTAGGATCAAAAGGAGTGCAAATAGGTTTGTAGTCCGCCATATTGTATTTCTTTAGAAAGATTCTATGTAATGAGATTGTGTAAGAATTATCTCATCTTGTTTCCTCATAATTTTGAACCCCAGGATCACATTAGCTACTCCTAAGTCTTTCATTTCAAACTTAGTTGATAAAAAAAACATTGCTTTGATTTATAATGGCGTTGTTAGACCCAAATATAAGTAAGTCATCAACATATAAACAAATGATGACACTCATAGAGCCATCATTTTTATAATATATACACTTGTCTACTTCATTTATGCTAGAGTCATCATCTCTGAGTATTGAATCAAACTTAGCATGCCACTGCTTAGGAGCCTGTTTAAGACCGTGCAGTGATTTAACTAATCTACATACCTTTAAAGGTTGAGCAGGATCTACAAACTCTTGGCATTGCTCCATGTAGATCTCATCGTGGAGATCTCTATGTAAAAAGGCAGTTTTGACATCCATTTGATGTATAATCAAATTATGTAAAGATGCAATAGTAATCAACACTCTAATGGATGCAATCCTATATATAGGAGAATATGTATCAAAGAAATCTATTCATTCCTTCTGTCTAAATCCCTTGCCTCCTAGCTTAGCTTTGTATTTATCTATATAATCATCAGGTCTTAGCTTCTTTCTAAAAGCCCACTTACAACTGAATGGTTTTAGACAATTAGGTAAGTCAACTAGATTCCATGTATAATTAACCATAATGGAGTTCATCTCGGTATCTATAGCCTCTTTCCAAAATGAGGCATCATGAGAAGACGTGACCTCTTTGAATGAAACTGGATCACTCTCTACATGGCCTCTTCTATGAGAATTTGGCTAATTTTCTAGAGCAATAATTAAATTAGGATTAGCACATGGCCTTAAAGTGCATTATGTTCATATATAGGAAAGAAGTGGTGATCTTGCGTGTGTGTGAATTATTGATCTTACTATTCAATAGCTTAGTTTTATAAGGCTCTGTCCATTACATCTATGGTAATGGATTACTTTCTACTAAGCAAAGGTTCAAATCTACGAACATCTTTGTTTGTGCACGCTAGATCTGATGCTCATTTATCTTTTAATTTTAAAAAATAGTTTTGTTAGTTTTTTTAAACTAAAAGTGAGAGAGAAAAGTGGCCTTTCGTCTTTTGAAAAGTTACTTGTGGGAATAGTCTCAGATCGGATAGAAATGAGAATTTTTTTCTCCTTATATTAAAGTTCAGATAGCCTTTGTTAGCTCTTGGGTATAGTATGCCAAAGACCACGCACACACGCGCCCTCCCACTGTGCCACTTTGTGCATGCGTGTCGAGCTCAGCTACATGAGTAATTTTATTTTATTTCTCTATTTATTTTGTGCCTTTTGACCAAGTCTTGTGAATTCTAAATGAACGTTACCGTAACGGTGTTGTGACCGTTCATTGTAACGTTGGCAACCACATCAGCGCCAAGTGTGTGCTATGTGGGCATTGGGTCTTACTATATAATTTATCTTAAGAAGAAAACTTAAGGGCGATTAACGAAAAAACCCTAGCTGCATTCTGATGTAGGACAATTAACCACTTGCTCTAAAAGCTCGAACTGTTAGAGTATGGCGAATTAATCCCTTTATCTCATAGCCCAGGCCCCACATCTCATGGGTTAGGACCTCGGTCGAACCCCCTTCGTGGGCCCCAAATCACATGGGCTGCCCATCCCGAGTGTGTCCCCGCATCCCACGGGCTACCCAACTCGAGCCCGGTGTGAAATGCGCATTACTCACCCCTGGTAAGGAGTCTCGAACACGAGACCTCCCCCATGGGCCCCAAATCGCATGGGTCACTCACCCCAAGTGTGCCCCTGCATCCAACAGGCGACCCCACTCAAGCCCAGTGTGAAAATGCACATGCATTAATCACCCCCGGTGAGGAGTCTCGAACACGAGACCTCCCGCTCTGATACCAATTTGATGTAGGATAATTAACCACTTGCTCTAAAAGCTCGAACTGTTAGAGTATGGCGAATTAATCCCTTTATCTCATAGCCCAGGCCCCACATCTCATGGGTTAGGACTTCGGCCGAACTCCCTTCGTGGGCCCCAAATCACATGGGCTGCCCACCCCGAGTGTGTCCCCGCATCCCACGGGCTACCCAACTCGAGCCCGGTGTGAAATGCGCATTACTCACCCCTGGTAAGGAGTCTTGAACACGAGACCTCCCCCGTGGGCCCCAAATGGCATGGGTCACCCACCCCGAGTGTGCCCATGCATCCAACAGGCGACCCCACTCGAGCCCAGTGTGAAAATGCCCCTGCATTACATTCTCTCTCTGTCTCTCTTTGCCTTCTTTGGAAAACCAAAAAAGCTTCGTTGATCCTTTTAATTACAATTGATCTTTCGATTATTCATTTTTCCATTATATATTAAGCATCAAACTGCTGTGGTGTTAGAGTCAGCTATTGTAGCCGATCAACAGTTATATCTCAAAGGCAGTCGCAACAACTGATCTAGAACATTCTAGTTCAGGAGAGCAACCTAGTTCCACGCCTCCCTTGATTTTTCTTTTCCATTGTTATCATTATTTCGCTGGAGAAATCAAGTGCACACGTTTTAACTTCTTACTTTCCTTTAAATTTTAATTATTTTCTGCTTCGAATTATACTCACTAATGATATCCTTGGTACATGAACAACAATCTAAACACAAATTCGTTCTATACCCTTTATTTTTTGCTTAGGATTACACTTATTGTTGATATTCTGGGTATGTGAACAACACCTCTTCCCACCATCGGAGACAAAAGACAGATCCATCAAACGGTAGGGATACTGCCGTTAAAATCTTGTCGAGGTCCATCCCTTCCCTAAACGAAATCCACACCGCTGAGCTAGACAAGAATCTTAGGAAAAAGTCACCCTCGCTAGTCTCCCCACCAACCAAGAGCCACCTATTTACCATATCTAGAGAGGTGGGTTCCCTCACCTCTGCCACAAAGCTCCACCGCAGAAGATCCCAGGCAGAATCGATGACCTTAGGATCCACCTGTAAGACCACCTCTCCATTAAGATTTTCTTTCCATATTCTTTTAGACACTAGAGAAGAGTCCCTCCCCGAGATAGATTCTTCCACACCTTCCTTAAAGACCTCCGCACAACCAAGCATCGCCTCCCTGTAAGAAAGTTTGGACCTTTGGCCTCCAGAACTAGCTCCGCCCCCTCTTAGCACTTGGGGTGGAGCTTCTTTGGCTTCTGCTACTCTCTTCTCAGAGGTTTTAGTAGCCCCCTTCTTTGTTGGCTTGAATTTAGCTATATCCATGCTATATTTGGCTCGTTGAACCCTCAAACTTCTTCCGATGAAGCGCCAAAATCACCTTTACTACATCCTTCTTCGAGAGTCTCACAAAAGTGAACCCACTAATTTTCCTATAACCCTTTTCCCTTAGGGATTACCACCTTCTGAACCTCTCCTTCCCTTCTGAAGACCCGACAGAAATGGATGTCAACCACACGTCCGGGAAGTTTTCCATGAAGAAAGTGGGGGAAAGCTCTCGAGGATTCGACGCACCTCCTCCCTTCTTTCTTACCCTGACCCAACCTTCTCTTTCTTCACCCCACTCTTCCTCAACCTCCTTACCCCTCAAAGAACCCACCGCCTCTTCCTTATCTTTGGCAAAACCCTTGCCCTCCTCCACAACTAAGTTCCATCTCTCGGCCTTCTCCTGGCCTTTGTAAAGCTCCTCTAACCGTCCCTCCCCATTTCCCTTCTTGTGGATGTAGACCTTCTCCCTGATTTCTCTAACTAGGACTACCGCGAGAGGTCGCCCATTTGCCCTGTTGCCATCCTTGAGAGGGATACCTCCTTGGCAAGATTGAATTTCTCCCTTCCCAGGATTCTCCGCGACAAGCTGTTCTATCCCGCCTTAGTTCTTCTCTTCCTTTGTTCCTGATGTGTTTCTGAGATTCTCTCCTCAAGGAAGCCTGCCTCGAGTAGCTTTGAGTCGAAAAGTTGAGCCTCAAAGTCGGAGCCTCCTCGAGTCATGATTGACCGACCTGTGAAAAGTTCAACCTGGACTAGAGTGAAAGCCGCCATGCTGCCATGAGGTGGAAAACGCTACTTGGACAAGAGGCCAAAGTGAGCGTATCCATAGACTAGACCACCATGGACGTCAGCTATGGAGCATGGTGGTGTGTTAAAATCCCCAGTGGTTTAAGAGCCTAACTTGGCACATTCCATCAATTCGAGGGCTTTTGGCATATATTGGTCAGGTACCTACGGGAATCTATTTCCTTGAAACACTTCCTTTCCACCTTTTGAGCTTCAAGGTAGCCAAACAACTGCGGACAGGTTTCTTGGTTGTGATTCAGAATTGATTGATTTAAAAAAGGAATGCCTATCTGCATTATAGAATTATAACTTCTTGTGTAGGTTCTTCTCTTTATTTGGATGCCTGTAAATGGGGCTAACTATAAATGATTTACAGGTATATCGTTTACAGTCTATGTTTGGAAAACTTTGGATCCTGAAAAATGCCTATAAATGATTTACAGGCTGTAAATCATTTACAGATTTCAGCCCCATTTGATTTACAGCTAAAAAGCTGTGATTTCATTTATAGGCTCTCCATTTACAGCCTAATGGCTATAAATGGAAAGATTGGCTCTCCATTTACAGGACTTAAACAATTTAAAGGCTATCCAAACACAGACTATCATTTACATGTATATCATTTACGGCTTACAGCCAAACAGTACAGGCTGTGATGATTTACACACGTAAATCATTTACCACTTAAACCATTTACAGTCATCCAAACGACCCCTAAGGAGTCGTAATGTTCAGAGAAAATCAATGAAAAATAACTTGTGTTAGATGGAAGATATCCTGCAAAAGACACAGACCCTTTTCTCCCTTCTTTATTCTCCATATTCCTCTTCTTTTTGTTTTTCCACATAAGAGCTCATCTCGCATCTGTTGCGACTCATGATCGCCAGCATGTGCCACCATTGGGGCCCACATGCTGAGATGATCCGATGGCCAGAGCAATCCATCTTATTAATTCCATGCTATACTAGCAACCATATGAAACTTATACTGAACAGATGATTCTGACCATCACTTCTAAATATCAAATGGCTCAAATTCAACACATAAAAAATCGAAGGGCAAGATCATCAATGAAGCGTAATTATAGGATAACGTCCTATTTATGGTGGGACCAAGGAAATGGACGGTTCGTATCATCGGATCATCCCAGCATGTGGGCCCCGATGGGGCGACACATGCTGGCAATCCTGAGTCGCGACAGAGGCAAAACGAACTCAAATAATACCCTATTTTCAAATTATTTATTAAAAAGATTAAAAAATAATAATAATTTAAAAAAAAAAAAACGAAAAGGAAAGATGGAATCAGAGAGAGAGAGAGAGAGAGAGAGAGAGAGAGATTCTAGTCGTCTTACCGCTGCCATTTTCGGATCGATGGAAGAAGGAAGAGCTGAGATTTTCAAAGAGAACGAATAATGGGGGGCGATTGGAGAGTGAGAGGAATAGAAGGGCGAGGAGTTATTTGATACGCCGCCGGAGAACGATCGTTTATACGCATGCACCTGTCTATGGTGCACGTGATTATATGGAAACAATCCAAACCGTTGAAATGATAGCCCCACTTAGGTTTCCTTGTTCCACAAAGTCGTTTTGATTGGATTGAATCCTGACCAGCCTTGAGCTGACGGTGGACCGGCCTTTCTAAATTTAAGCCGCTCTTCTGGTGGACCTCATAAGGGATAGGGCAAGGCCCTAGTGTTCCTCCTATCAGATGATCCTAGCCATCCAGTTGGTGTATTGCAAATGGAAAATTAGAATAAACGTGTTGGATTGAAAAATGGACTGTGAAACGTTCGTGCTTAGAAGGAAAAAGATTAGTCAATTAGATGGTTAGGATCATCGGTCCCAAAATGGGTGAAATTCCTTAGGTATCTCCTATCCATGATGGGACCCACGATATAAATGGTTCGGATGGGACAATTTTCTTCATGGGGACGATCACATGGGTTGCAAGTTGGAACCATATGTTGGAGCTGTGTGGGGCCTACCATGATTGGTGAGTTCCATCCAACCCGTCCATTACATGCACACCTCCATGTCATGCTTACATTCCAAAAACCAGCATGATCCATAACTCAGGTTGACCACCAAAGGGAACAACGGGGGGCATTGGGGAGGGTAAAACCTACGGTAGAAACTTCCAGATGGAATGTGGGGTCCACCTTGATGTGTATATGTCATCCAATCCATTCATCAGTACATCCCCACCAGGATGATGGGACCTACAGACAGTCAATGCATTCCAAAACTTCAGTGGGCCACAACAAAGTGAATGTATTTGTTTTGGACAAGATTTCACGTTGCTACGGTGATGTCTCAGGATGTACGGTGAAAATGTCAAGGCGTAGTAGATGCACAATTTGGATTCCACGTAAAAGTCTCAGGTGGGCCCATGATATCTAGACCATCAAAACCAATGCGTCCATTGGTTAAAAAAACTCACTGATCAGATGATCTAAACCGTCTAACTCGGCCCAGGAATCTGGCCTATGATACTTTCCTCCATAACTAGGGTTGCAAATGGGCCAGGTTGGGTGAGGTCCAAGCTAACCCACTTACAATTCAATGGGTTGGATCAGATTGGGTTGAGCTTGGGCTTGGTGAATTTTAAGTGTGACAGATCTCTGAGTAATTGGTAGTGGGTGTCTAGGCCCATTCAATAAATGAGTAGGGTTCGAGCTGACCTGATCTAAACCCGGAGTTGTACACTAACCGAGTTAGCTCGGTTACCTCGTTCGACTTGACTTGAAAAAGCTTGACTCGACTGGGCTTGAAATTAGGTTTGAGCCGAGTTGAGCTGATTTTTTGAGCTAGACCGAGCTCTGCTTGACTTGACTCAAACTTGACTCAGTTCGAATCAATTCAACTCAAATCGAGTTCATTGATTATAAATATTTCACAAATATTTATATATTTAAATAAATTATATATTATATGTTAAAAACATTAAAACCTAAACTCGAACTCAGTTCGAAAGATCACGCTCAAGCTCGTCTTGAACTCAGCTCAAGCCGGCCCTGAAGACCAAGGCAAGCTGAGTTAGTCAATCAAACTCGAAGACTGTGGAGCCGAGCCACGTTCAAATTGGAATAGTCTGCTAGCCGAGCCAAGCTTGACTCGATTGGGCTTGTGTACAACTCTATCTAAACCCAACCCATTAGCGCCTCCATTAAGTATTGAGGTGTATTTCCGTACCACATATCTACCTGAATCCAACTATTTAAAATGTGATTCTTTTTGTGGATGGGGCCCAGTTCAAAACTTACAGTAACATGATCATCGCTTTCAAGATGGTACACATTAAATGGACGGTCAAGATGAACCCAAGCAATATTCCCAACTCAATGAACAAATGTGAATTAACCGAAGATTACTAACATCCAGATTAATTTGAGTTTGTAGTGATGTCCCAACTGTTCAGACGGATATAGCAGCTATGTGTAGGCTGTCAATGGACCAGACTGGCGGACCTGGCCCATTTCATAACAAGCTTAGGCTAGAATAGTAGGCTCATGTTCTGGGCCGGGTCTGAAATTTCAGCCCGTTTAGTAACTGGGCTGGGCTCATGCTACGTTTTGATTGAGTCCGGCCTGGCCCATCCTTTTTAGGATTTCACAGGCATTATCATGGACAATGGGGCACATTTGATGAACGGCCTGGATGTTACATAAAAGTGGGTGGGCAGGCTCGGGCTTGGGTTGCACTTGGGCTGGGCCGAACATTATCATCAAGGTCCAGGTTGCTGTCAGGCATGGACAGACCTCATCCTGGGCCATTGACAGCTAGCCTTAGTTATGTGCATGCATATGGATGGTCACACTGTGCCGGAGCACCGGTGTTTCTCTCAAGTAAGAAAACCATACATATGGATTGATGATTCGCTGAGTCTGATGGGACTCGTTTGAGCCCAGTCCACTCGACTCATGGCGAGTCAATCAAGTTAAAAGAGGGTTATTTGGATGCCCGTAAAGTCCTTTAGTTGAAAACGGATTACAGGTAATCTAAACGGATTACAGGTAATCTAAGTACAGGGGCTGTTTGGATGCATGTATTTGCCTGTAAACGCTTTACAGGCTAACAACTTTTAGCTATAATCTTATAATCTAAAACCTTATAAAAAGTTATGCTTTGAATTACATATAAAGTCTTTACCGCTAAAAATGCAATATACATGTTAAAACACAACAGTTAATATACACCCAAGATACGTAGAGCCCACTGTAATGTGTATTGTACATCTAATCTATCCAATCATGTCTCCTTGATGCTCTCATGTGGTCATAAAAAAACAGATCGACCACATGACAGAATGATGAGACGTTCACCATTAAAAACTTCTAGATTGCATTTGATGCCCACTATGATAGATGGAAGACATCCAATTTGTTTAGTGTGTGTGCATGCTTTAATACTATCTCAAAGCTCTAAAAAAATTAAGTCCATATGTGATTTGCGGATTTTAGAAGGTTCACCACCCAAGATCTATGGTATGAATACCTACTTTATTTATTGCAAACAGTTTATATGCTACCCAAACGGACAATTTGTTTACCTGTAAACATATTACCACTTAAAAGTCAAACAGAATAACATGTGAATAGATTACACTTGAAACTCTTTTCAGTGCAATGTGTTTACAACTAAAAAAATTTACAGGCATCCAAACGACCACTTAATGAAAGGGTCTACATCATCATTATATGGTACATGATTAGAATGAGAAATGGTACCAAAAGCCACTCCTATTATAGTTACTTGCACTTAGATTAATTATGTCTAAACCTGTATTTAAACACCATTTCAATCAATGAAATATTTGGAGAATTCATAAAATTCAATCTCTGATCACAGATTGGAACCATTTCTTTCCTGTCAACGTCTCGTGTGTGCAGAACATCTTATCCAAATGAGTAATTGGCTAGTGACCATTGCATATGGAGAGACGAAAACTACATTTCAATTGTTGGGTTTGAAGATTAAATATTCAATTGGTGGAAACCCTTGCCCATCGTTCTTGAAGGCCAGCCAAACTGTGGAATCCTTAGTTATCCATGGACATCTTCATCGGATGCAATGGTTCCACTCATCCAAATGAGTACTCCTTGGTAACTATGAAGAGGTTGTGTTCCAAAAAATCAAATATAATAGTCAAGAAAAGTACATTAATTGAATACACAATCTAAATTAAATTAACAAAGGTCCATCAATGATGTAGAGCAGCCTGTGAATACATTCTTATTGGTATAATTGGATATTAAAAAAAAACAAAAAAAACAAAACAAAAGTAGTTTGTTAGAACCGGACCCAGTCCTATGTAGGGCATGATATAATTGGGTCATAGGCATGTCAGATTCAGATAAATTTATTCCAAATATAAATTTTTATCATTTGAAATTTCAATCATAAAAGAATCGTAACTTTTGATCAAGGTATCGTCACAAAACGCACAAACTATTGATCTTTATAAAGCGGTGCATTTGGGGTCAACTAACCTACTATGCTGGTCACTAATGTTTTTTTCGTGAGAAAAGACATGACTTCTTTAACAATATTGAGATTTTAGAAAAAATTTACTATTTTTAGTAATTTCCATTACCATAGTATCTCCCCATTTTAAAAGTTATAGGATTTTATTTTATTTTTTCCTTTTTTAGATCTTTCTTGTAATAATGCTGAGAATGCTCTAGTAAGATCTTATTGTCATTTTTATTTTTGATAAAATTCGCTTTTTAGGAAAAAATAATAATTCTATTTCGGATAATTTCTAATCTGGTTGAGGTATTGGGTCTTCCTCATATGTAATGTAAATGAGCAATCATCGAGTATTATGCAATAAAAAACATTTAACTTTCTCTCTTTTACTTTTTGTGGATTCAAGGTCTTGTTTAGTTGAAGAAAACAACAATCTTCTTTTTGTTGTTTCATGCTCTTTTTTGTGTTAATTAATTGGAGGCAAGGATCATAAAAACAATCCAACTTTCAAGTTACGCTCCCCTAAGGTTCAACACACCATTTGGATGGTAGTACAGTACATACAAGAGTTATGTGCATGCATATGGATCATAGTTCAAAAGCTAGAAAAATCGACTCGACTCTACTCAATGTCTAGTTGGGTCGAGTTGACTCGAAGACTCAACTCAACTCAATGTATAACAATTAAATTTAAAATTTTATAGCAGTAAAAAAATTTCAAAATATGTTTATTAAATAAATAAAAAGTAGGCAAAATTTATGTAAATAGGCCACTTTTGAGGTCATGGTTCTCTTAGGACAGATTGCATTTTCAAATCCAGCTGATCGTATTTAATGCTTTTAACTACTGATCATGCCGTATGACTTTTTTGTGTCAGTGTGAATTGAGTTGGCCGAGTCTGAGAGCAGGAGCAAGTTGTCTATTGACTTGCCTCGATAATTCACCGAGTCGAGTTGACTCGGCCTAGACTTGAGTCAAGTCACACCAAGTTTAAAAAACCTAGGGCATGAATAATTGTACAATCCTAGAGTATTTGTGTTTTTCTTGTAAGAGAGGATATCTTTAAAGATAACTGAGGAAGGATTTCCACATTTATTTACTAGTTACATTGCACTTAATACCAAACAAGCATGAATATTTGAAATGGTCCCAAACAGTGCTACACCCAAGCCCATTTTCATTGCTACTACATTGACCATAACCAGATCCAGAGCCGGACCCCGGTCCATATCCATGGCCCTAGCTAGACCCTATAGAGGACCCTGCGCAAGAGCCAGAACCATAATCAGTGCCAGAGCTAGAGCCACTCCCATTGCTATGATCACCTTGATCATAACCAGATCCTGAGCCGGATCCCTGCCCATACCCGTGGCCGAAGTCTTGATCCGAGCTCCAACCCTTACCCGATCCTTTAGAGGATCCTGCACCCGAATCAGAACCATGGCCAGTGCCAGAGCCATACCCATACCCAGATGTTGAACCACTCCCATCACCAAGAGTAGGCCCGAGCAAATGACCCAAGTTCAAACTCAAGTCTTTTCCGGCATGGCGAACTTCAGCAGTGAAGGCAAGTGAAAACATACGGCGGGCTACAACTATGGCCATAGAAGATTTGACTCTTTGAGGTGCATGTGGTTGTATTTATAGTCATTTCAAACCACCATATCTAAGCTAAGTTAGCAAGATTTTGGGATTAGAAAGAAGAATTAGATTAGTGGATGTCACTATTTGAACTTTAGGGAAAGTGTCCATATTCTAAAAATCATTACCTTGTGTGGACACATGTCGACAATCGCTTGATCTGCCAACGATTTCTATCCGAGAATGGGCCAGCCACTATCAAAATTGTAAAGTGTTTTAATCATGGGTGCTAAAGAATAGTCAAAAAGTTTTTTGTTTTTTTTTTGGTTCTAATAAGTTCTTCTTTGGCATAATATTTTGGATGCTAACATCCTACAACACCTACTAGAAAGGGAGCCCATGTAAAGAAAGGTCAGGGCCATTCATATTAGGATGCGAGTGCAAAAAATGAGATAGATCCGAAACTCAAATGGGCCGCACCACAAGGAACAATAAGGATCAGGCAGCTCACCATTGCAGCAAAATTCTTGAAATATCATGAAAAATTGCACTGAATTAGAGCGATTGATCATAAGATATCATGAAATTTCATGATGTTGGTGCAACCATACGCGTCCTAAACACTATAAAGAAAGAAAAAGAAAAGGTATAAACTGTTTCAGGTACCAAATGTTGCTACCACAAGTAGAGCTTAGAATTTTTTATTTTTTGAAGTGCAGAGAATACCATTAATCAAAAAGAAAAATGAGAATGGCAAAACCCCTCTGGGTTGCAGATACGAGATGTATCATAAGTTCTAATACAACCTTGTTTTTTCACCACCAATATGTCATATGTCTATACTATCCAAACCGTGCAAAAGTTGGGAAGTGTTTGACAATCCCCTAAAATGAAAATCCGGTCAATCCACTCATTGATCGGGACATAACATTAAAATCAATGGGCAAACAATGGCATGACTCAGTATATTGGTGTGGCCCACCCAATTAGTAGGTCAGCTTGATTTTGGTACCTGGTGATTGTTGTAATGCGGCCCACCTTTTTCACAGATTGGATATTCTACACGTGACATGTTGGTGGGAAAATTGTGTGGAGGAATGATACGTGTGGTTCCATCATTTTTCATACAATGATTAAGGACGATAGGATGTGGAGACAAAAAAGGGTTTGGCTGAAAGTTTAGAATTATAGTGGCATGCGGTGGAAAAAGAAAATTAATTAACCCTGCATGACAATGACCCTACAGGATCCCTCTGTGTGTGTGTGTGTGTGTAGAGAGAGTTAGACAGAGAAATCTCTCTCTCTCTACCTCTCTCTCTCTCTCTGTCTCTCTCTACCTCTCTCTCTCTCTATATATATATATGTCTCTCTCTCTCTCTATATATATAGAGAGAGAGAGAGATGTACAAATGTATGTACATATATGTGTGGGTATTGCGGACCGTCCAATGAGCAGATGAGCTGATTTTTGAACTTGTGATCCTCATGGTTGGACCAACCAACTTGAGGAATTGGATGGCAGTTATCAACTGGGTGGACTATAACTTGTGGTCCAACAAGTTGGAGTTGAGAGCTTCTCTCTCTATGTGTGTGTGGCTGAAAATGCCCTGTAGGGCTATCATGGTGGCAGGGCGCCTGCACGTGAACAGTTCTCATGGTAAAAAAGAGACCTGTGAGGCCATGAAGGAAGCGTTTGGATCATAAGTTATTTAAGATAAGCTGCTTGTTCCTCAAGTTGCTTATCTTGACTTCTACTTACTAATATGAAGTGATTAAGTACCTTTAAGTAAAAAAGTTACTTATAATTGATGTTAAACCAAACTTACTTATCTCAAATAAGTTACTTATCTACTTCTATGAGTAGAAAAAGTAACTTATTTGGTGGTATCCAAACGGGCCCCAAGAGAGCCGCATGGATAGAGATGATGTATTTTTCTTTGTGAACTGATCACCTGTGGGCACCTGTACACAATACAGTGTATTTCATGCTGCAAGATGCGTGCGCGCACACACACACACAAAAAATCTTTTTCATCTTGTGGATGCAAATGCCTGTACCACAAACAGCAGTGCAGGTGTTTATAGGTGATCATTTTCTTTTCTTTCTTTTTTTAGTTTGAGAATAGATCACTTTCATATATGTTTGATGGTATGCCGCACCGCTCTTGCAGTGCGGGCAGGCTGGAGCTGATGGGTTTTGTTTCTTTTCTATCATTGAAAGTACAGCTCACAAAGAGGATAGAACATGCATGGGTTTTGTTTCTTTTCTATCATTGAAAGTACAGCAAGCAAAGAGGATAGAACATGCATGAGAGTGGGGTGACAAACAGCAACTGCCCCAAACCACTACTCTTGTTTCTTGTGTAGGTAGTGAAGCATATGTTGATGCAGGCCACAAATGAACATCCAAGAGACCCTGCCCACATCACATAAAGCAACCACAATCCAAACCATTCAAATTGTGGGCCTTTTTTTTTGGATAGACACAATCCAAAAATTCCACCAAATGCATGATTTTAGCTTTCAATTGGTGAAGTCAAATGGCGGTGAAAATGAAACTTCTTGGAGGCTGCTTCCTCCACAATTCCTTATAGAATGAGCTTATTTTATAGATTATCCACCTGTGGGTAAAAGGTATTCACCTGCTTATTCATATAAATAGGCACCCGCTTATATGTTATTGCCTGTTTTGAGCCTATTGTGTTGTGTTTATGACATCCAAACCGTATATTAAGTGAGTCCCACTTTGATGATGGGATGTCACAAAAATCAGGCCTATTTTGATACTTTTATATTCTGTTGAGTGTGAAATATTGCATATTTCCCCATAGTTATTCCTTGATTTTATGAACATGATACTGCTTAATCAATTTATCTTTACATGTTTTGTATTGCAAGGTGATTTAAGAGCTTAAGATGAAAATGATGCTTAAAGCATAGATTTGATGCTCAAGAATTGCCAAAGTAAGGATTGAATCTTTAGAGGTCAAGATTAAAGATTTCAAGAATCCAAGATTTAAATAATAATAATAATAATAATAATAATAAAATGTGAAGAATGAAGAAATTCGAGATTACAAAGTGCAAAATTATGGAACTGCTGAACTTGACAATTCGATGACATCGAACATAGCTTCAATGCCATCGAAGGAGGCTCGATCCCATTGGATAAATCAGAGAAAATCAAGTTTGGTTGATGGGCAATTGGGTGTAATTCTCGATTCCATCGAAGACCCTTTCGATCCCATCGAAGACCCACTCGATACCATCGAAGCCAGTTCGATGACATCGAATTTATCACGAATTTTGGAAAAAACTCGCTAGACTATTTTGGACATTTCTCGATCCCATTGAAGCCAATTCGATGCCATGGAAGGTTGAACGATCTCATTGAAGGTTTTAGGCAGAATCAACAGACTACGTGCGGAGAGTTTCCAAATTCGAATCGAACACTTTGATCCCATCGAAGCTGCGTAACCTGCTTAAATTGAAGTCGATTTCAAAGTCAATTCAAACAAAGTCTATTTAAAGGGATCCTCCAAGCTATTCTAAGCACACATTAGAGTAGGAAGAGTAGAGCAAAGAGTGTTGCTGCTCCAAGGAGTTCTTTCTTTCTTTTTTAGTTAGTTTTTCATGTTTTTTTTTTAAATGAGTTTTAGCTTAATCATATCTTTGGTTAATTAATCTCTTAGTTAGAGCTAAGAGGTAAGGCTTCTAGTTTATTTTGATATTTATCTTACTTTGATTCAAGTCTATATTGAACTTCCATTAATTTTTAGTTTGAATGAAGAAATGTTTTTAGTTTACCATGATTTATTGTCGACTCCAATCACAATAGATGCTTGGAAAGCTTTTGATATATTCTTACATGTTTTGCAATTGTTTCATTTGTAAAATTTTGTGATCTACCATTGTCTCCAGGGCATGGTAGATGCTTTGAATTCTCTATGATCATCACATTGGTGCTATATAAGGGAACTAATCCAATGAAAGTTCAGAACCTCACTATGTTTTAACTGCTTTATCATCCAACTGGATAGGATAGGACTTCGATTCCAGATGAAGTATTAATTGAATCAAGCAAGGTAGCATTAAGATAGCTACAAGTGAACCCTTGACGCTCTAGTTTTCATTATTTTGATAGATTCAATTCACAACCATATCTCTTATATTTCAGATTCTAGTTTAGCTCCGATTCTAACTCTAGTTTATTTCAGAAAGCACACATATAGTAAGTCCATGTGGATTCGAACTCAGTCTCACCGAGATTATTACAACAGCGCAACCCTGCACTTGGGGTTGTGAATATATTCCATTAGTTTAAGTAACAAAAATCCCTTCTTCTTCTTTTTTTCTAGGTTTTTATTGAAAAAAATAAGAAGAATAAAGGAGGAGGAGAAGAGGTAAAATTTTTGTTTCTCTTTCATTTTTAAACTTCACACTGTATTTATAAAATCTTAACCGTCCTTCATCAGCTAGTCCAAGCATCTGCAGTCTCCTCTTTTAAAAGTAATCCTAGTGGCATCTACATTTTCCTTAACGAAACCATAACATATATGGTGCATGATTAGCAAATGCGTGAGTTTAACAATCTAGGCGTTATATGCGCTTCTTCTCTCATCCAAGGACACATCACATGAACACAATTTAAGATGGTTTTCCAATTTTATTTGATCCACATGGGACCTGTTTCGAATGTGGGATTAGGTGGTATGGAATTGCATTTGGTCGAACATAAATTCCATTCGCCATT
The DNA here is from genome assembly GCF_029962835.1 of Magnolia sinica. Lineage (NCBI taxonomy): Eukaryota > Viridiplantae > Streptophyta > Magnoliopsida > Magnoliales > Magnoliaceae > Magnolia > Magnolia sinica. The sequence continues at coordinate 10,878,717 of NC_080581.1, forward strand.
TGGAAACAATCAGAACCATTGGATTAATCCAACTATCATATCATTCAGTCCCAACAAGAGATACGGCGGGATTTCTAGTGGATTTCAAAATCCACTATATCTGTGGGCCCAACGTTGATGCTTGTGTTTCATCCAAGCCATCCATCCATATGCGCCATTTACACGTGACAATCGAGTTGCATATAGGTGACCGGCATCAGTTGTAAAATTTGGTCCATTGATTACAATTCAATCAAACACAAGTTTCACTTAATACAACGTTTTTCCCAAAGGAAGAATTTGATCCCAAACGTGAGATTGGGCAGTCAAAATACCTTGGTATTTCCAAACATATAATCATTGTTCAATAATGATGTTAGTTCCACCCAATGCAATTCCATTCCATTTCATCTCGCATTCCAAATAGGCCCATAGTGTACTTATGCCCATTCATCTCCTTATTCATCCTATACGACAATGTAAAATTGAGCCCAAAAACTCTAAGTTCACAAGTTGTGGCCACCTTGAGTTCTGGATCGTGCCGAATTTTATATTTCAATTCATCTCAAAGAGTCACAGTTGATGAATGGGTTTAATGAAAGACATACACCACGATGGTCCCACACAAACCTATGGTGGGCATCCCATCCCCCACTTTTTCAAGTGGCATGGCCCACCTGTGTGGTGGATCTGGCTAAATTAGCCCTTGGGCTTAGGCCTAGCATTGAGGAGCATACCTGATGGATGGAGTGGATTGCACTTATACAAGATGGTGAGCCCCAAACAGCTTGGGTCTTTTATGCACGCCGAATAAAATGATTGTTGTAGAGGATTCCAGGCCGCAAATTGAACTCCACAATCAATGAAGAAATGACCAAACATCAGATGGCAAGGATCTTCCACTTTGAGAGAACTTTGTGGTTATGGTTCATCCAATTAAGGGGCCCACCAAGTGAACATTGTAGATCCTCCAATCATGGGCTTCACTTGTACAATCTTAAAACTTGAGGATCATAAATTTCCTTCCTACATACCAACCAAGAAATTTCCAAGTAGCTACACAGTATACAATCCAAGAAGATGATCATTCCAAGGAGAGTGAGGAAGCTGGCTGAAACATAAAACCTTCATCAAATGCCTGAAGAGCCAGGCCCTCTAGTGTCTCATAAATCCTAACTGTTTGATGGTGGGCCCTATCCCCCACCTTAAAGCAATGAACCCTCTCCCCCACCTCAATACAACTGCATCCAGGGCTCTTCGTGATCCTCTGCTTCCTCATCTTCCTCCTTAATCTCAAAGCATCAGCCAAAAACCCAGCCTCAGCGTAGATATTGCACAAAAGCATGCAATTCCCACCATTCTCACCCTCGATCTTGAACAGCTCATTCGCTGCCTTCTCTCCCAATCGAACGTCTCTGTGCAATCTACATGCACCCAACAGAGCACCCCAGACACTCGCTCCTGGGGCCATGGGCATGGCCTTGATCAAGCTCAATGCTTCACCAAGCTGTCCTGCTCGTCCCAAAAGATCCACCACACACGCATAGTGCTCCATTTTCGGTTCCACCCCATATAATCTTTTCATCGAATGGAACATATTGAGGCCCTCATCGATCAAGCCTGCATGACTACACGCAGAGAGAAGCGAGACGAATGTCACACCATCAGGTTTCAAACCTTCCTTCTCCATCAGATGAAAGAGCTCTAGAGCCTCGCGGCCGCACCCATTAATCCCATATCCGCCCACCATTGCGCTCCACAATACCAAATCCCTCCATGGGCTGCAGTCGAACACTTGACGTGCCGCCAAGACATCCCCGCATTTCGAGTACATCGTAACGAGAGCAGTCTCGACGAAGATGTTCATCTCATTCCCCCTCCTCCTCACAAATTGATGGATCCACTTCCCTTGCACAATGGCCCCTGTCTCCCCACACGCGCCCAGAACATTCACAACCGTCGTAGATGATGGCACAACACTAGTATCCTCCAACATTCGCTGAAACAGAGCTAGGACCATTTCAAAATCCCCCGCTTTCGAATACCCGCAAATCATCGTGTTCCAACAAACCACATCTCTTTGAGGCATTTTATCGAACAACTTCTGTGCATCGAGTTTTACAGAACCACATCGCTCATAAGCATCGATCAAAGCAGCACATATGAAAACATTCGCACCCAAATGTATGAATGACTTACATACATGGGCGTGAACCTGCCGAGCTTCTTCGAGAAAGTCGCAGGATTTCAACAGGTAAGGGAAGGTGAATTCGTTGGGAATCAAACAGCAAGGTTCTTCACTATCATATACAGAAAGCATATGACCGAACATCTCAAGGGCGTCTTTATGGGTACGGTGGGACATTGAATATCCCTTGATCATAGCATTCCATAGGAAGATGTTATTGTTTTCAACGGCGTCGAAGACGGAGCGAGCGTTGGAGATGGATTTGAAAGAGGAGTAGAGAGAGACGAGGCGGGCCGCGAATGAAGGGTTGAGATGTAGGGATGATTTGAGGAGGTGGGCATGGATTTGATTGAGGTGAGAGAGGCTGTTGCATGAGTGGAGTAGAGTCTGTAAGTGTTGGTTGGATGAAAGGCTGTTCGCTGCATGGGGTTGCATGGGATGGGCTGTACCGAAACGTTGGGGAGATAGCGAGAGAGGAATGAAAGAACGCGGAGTGCCTGCGACCCCCGACCGGTGTACCTCACAACAGCTGGCCACTGTGACGTTTGTGTGTGGAAGCGGATTGGCTGGTGTACCTCAGACCAGCTACATGGTTGTTGTATCGACGTCAGCAAGTTCTGTGAGTCTTATCACGAGGTATTTGTTATATCCCAACCGTCCATCCATTTGGCGAGCTGGTTTTAAGGCTTGAGACGAAAAATAAGACAGATCTAACCATCATGTGAACCACACTGCAAAAAGTAGTAGGGAATTTAGGGTTTCTACCATTGAAACCGTTTTTGGGGTTACAAAAGTTTTGGATTAATATGTAATTTGTTTTTTCTCTTCATCCAAGTCTTCTTGGCCTTATGGACAGATTGGATGGAAAATAAACATTGTAATGGCCCTACGAATTGTTTAAGAGTGGAAATCATTATCTCTACTGCTATTTATAGTGTGATCCGGATGGCCTTTGGATATGATTCATTCTCTGTATTATGTTCTCAAATGATCTTGTTCTAAAATGATTTTTAAAAATAGATGAAACGTATAAATATAATAAAAACCTCACAACGTGTCACGTAACTTTGAGCTAATTTGAGCCAACCCGGCGGTCGAGGAGCGTCAGTGCTACTCTTCACCCGACACATGCCTACAGCAGCTATGTAGCTGGTGTACACCAGCCAATCCGCTTCCTTTCTGTGCGTGGGATGCGGATTAGCCACTGACACGTTGAGTAGCGCGACTTGATATGGGAGTAACGTCACCAAGTGCTGTGACCCCCACCATTTTATATGTTTTGTATCCAAACCGTAGCACGGGGCAAAGAACAAGGAAGATCCGAAGCTTGAGTAGACCCACTAAGAAAATAGTAGGGAGAGTGACTCCCACATTTAAAACCTTTCTAATGTCCACTATAATGTTTATTTAAGGTTTTATAAGTTAAAACAGATATGAAATAAGGGAAAATACGAATAAAAGCTTGATTCAAAAATTTGAAGTTTTTAACGGTGGGCGTTACTCTCTCACTTTTTTTCTATGGTGGGGTCCATTAGAGCTTTAGATCCGACTCATTCTTTATTTCATGACCTAAATTGATATCTAAAACTGTATGGTGTGGATACAAAACATACATCATGGTGGGGGCACACAGAACTCGGTTGGCAAGTCTCGCTGCTCAACCTGTCAGTAGCTAATCCGCATCCGTTTGCTTGATTTTTACCCGTCCATCCTTTTGTTTGCTTAGAATGTGAGCTAAAAATGAGGAAGCGGATTGGCTGGCGTGCCACACACCACCGACCTGGCTGGCGTGTGTACGTGTCGTGTGAAGTGATCCGTGCTCTACGAACAAATGGTTCAAAGGAGACAATTAAAGTTAAGTAGCCCCCACGATGATGCATTTCTTATATCCACACCGTTCATCCACTTAGCAAGATCATTTTAGAGCATGAAACAAAAACTTAGTTATATCAAAAGCTCAAGTGAACCACACCAAAAATAGCTGTGGAGACAATGATTCTCACCATTAAAACTATCGTAGGATCCACCTTAACGTTTATTTTCCATCCAATCTACTCGTATGGTCACACTGACCTAGATGAAGAGAAAAAAAACAAATATTTTGATCCAAAACTTATGCTACCCCTAAAAGGGTTTCAATGGTAGAAATTCAACCCCTTACTGATTTTTACAGTGCGGTCCACTTGATCTTTGAATATATCTTTTTTTATTTTTTGGTTCGAGCCTTACAACAAACTCAAACTCGCAAAATGGACGGACGGTTTAGATGTAACAGATACCTCATGATGGGACTTATAAAACTTGTGAACACACCGGCCAGGTGGGTGGTGGTGTGTGGTAGGCCGTAGCCAAAACCCAAGCATAACATAAGCCCAGTGTATGCTAGCACAGGAAACGGATTGGCTACGCCCCTGACACAGCCAATGGCTGGTGGTTGGTGCTCTGTGGGCCCCATGTATGTGTTTCATCCACGCCGTCCATCTATTTTTCAAAATCATTTTATGATTGAAACCAAAAATGAGGTATATTCCAATCCCAAGTGGACCACATTATAGGAAACAATGCTGAATGAGTGTCGACCATTAAAAACCTTTTTGGGGCCATAAAAGTTTTCATCAAGCTGATTTTTGTTTTTTCCCTTAATCTGGGCATTTATGACCTAATCAACAGATTGGATGTCAAATAAACAGTACAGTGGGCCTTAGGAGGATTTTAATGGTGGATATCCAATCACTATTGTTTTCCTGTGGTGTGGTCCACCTGAGATTTACATCCCTCTAGTTTTTGTTATAAAGCCATAAAATGATTTGTAAAAATGGATTAAAGGAATGGATGAAACACATACATGGTGGGGCCCACAGAGCACCGACCATCAGCAACGGGGCTGGTGGCAGGGGGAGTAGCCAAACCGTTTCCGCTGGAACAGTAGGCCGTAGCCAAATCCCCATTAAAAAAATATATTGATTGGACCACCATGCTTGGAATTAATTATATCCCTATCTCCAGTAGTGAATGTTCCTAATTGATCCCTTGATCAAGTGGGCCATATTTTTATACAGAAGTAGACATTTAGGAAAACGAAAAAAAAAAAAAAAAGGTTTACATGCATCCATCCATCGATCGAGTGGGTGGCCCATGCACAAATAAAAAGATGTTTAGAGGAACGAAATCAACGGTCTACATTTAAGATGCATGTGTCCGACTAACCGAGTATTCGACTAGCGTTCTTTTGTAGAATAAGACACATGTACATATCAAATGGGGTAGGGCTCAGCTAGGCCAAGCCAGTTTCAGCTAGAATGGCTAAAATTGACATGGGTCAAGCTAATAGATCCAAGGACATTCCAAAATGGGCTGACCTGTTGGGTTTGTTGGCTTTGGTCTGTTTCGAGCTGCCGTTGGGTATGAAATATTAGGCCCAAGGGTTAGACCAGGCCTAAAGTTTAAGACCATTTATTGATGGGCTGGCTCAAATTGTATATGAGACCTCTTCAGTCTGGCCTATTTAAACTTTCAAGGGCGTTCTTGTCAATATCATAATTGATTAGGCAGGTAATGAAGGGCCCAGATCCTGTACATTCTCAGGCTTGGGTCAGACTTGGGCCTGGGCCATGCATAATCATCACTGACTGGGCTTGAGCCTTTTTCGGCCTGTGAGCCGGAACTCAGCCATTTGACTCCCTTACATGCACTGTACCATGTATTCAAGAATGTGTGTATCATCGCCATTGGATCGAATTCACAGAAGTGGGCCATCCACTCATGTTGGACTAAAGTGGATGAACAGTCGTCCACATGTTCATAAAATAGATATCATGTAACACAAACCATGTATTATTTTTGCATTACATGAATGGGTTAAACATGCATTTTTTATGGAACCACAACTTCTTCTTTTTTTTTTTTTTTTGTTTACTATCATGGGCCTACACACGGATGTGATTAAAATGGATTTGTTATGTGATCAAACCACTCTACACCAACAGCCACTCATCAATGTGGTGTCGATGGGTCATGTTGAAATTGGTTTACTATCAAATGGGCCCAAAAAACACAATCTCGCCCACTTATTGTGGGAGCCACAAATTGCGCTTAGGACAGGCCCTCCATAACATCTGGGTCATTAAAAATAGAACCACGAATATCAAGTGTTGGGACTGCTATGATAGTGGTTTGGACCCAAGGCCGAAAAAAAAAAAAAAAAAAAAGCTGTCTTCAACCTAAGGCCCGTTTGATTGCTAGTAAAGTTGTGCCAGCACAGGCTATCTAGGTTATGTTATCTTTTATAGTATAGCATATTAATCTATCTTAGATTAGCGATACATATTCTTCTTTAACAATGAGCTGAAATAGATAATAAAGATGAATTGTGTCACATATAGGGCGAATGATGTGGTTGAATGATATGACACATTTGATTAACAAAGATTGATCGGTTGGCACCTGTTCACAAGTGGGGCACTGAAACTTAGACAATCACAAATGTGGTACGTTTGGCTCCTGTGACAAATATGCATGGAACATGGATATCGTGTTCACGATTGCACTTATTAGGTATAAGATATCATCATTGTCAGTTTATCCTTTTAATAAAGACATTCTATTTTTGATAATCATTCATATTAGGGAAGTATCTTTCTTATTTTTGAAGGTTGTTAGAATTGGGCATAGGATGACTCGTTTTGGCAAACTCGACTCGTCCAACTTGTTCAGACCTAACTCGTCCAACTCATTTAGACCCGACTCGAACTGAACCGAGTGGGTGAGTTGATCTAAACCGAGTAGACTTCATCCAATCCAAACTCAAGTCGAGTCAAGTTCAGGTCGCCCAATAACTTGACTTGACTCAACCTAAAATCCAACTTGCTACTGGCTTGACTAGATCAGAAACTCAACTCTCTCTCTCTCTCTCTCTCTCTCTCTCTCTCTCTCTCTCACACACACACACACACATATAATGTTTCAGAGCCAAGATGCTGTGTAGCTGATGGAGAGGCCACAATTTCTGACAAGTGCTCTTAGGTTTTGAGTCATGATTTCAGCTAGTGGATATCCACCCAACCTGAATTGGTGACGACTTGACCTGACTCAGTACTTGTGACCAGGTCGGAATCGGTCCGGCGGATTAGTCTAGGCCAAACCCGGACTCCGATCGGGTTAGGCATGCTAGCTAGACTCGGTACCGAGTCGGGTTGAGCTCAGGTTAGGTATATTTCAAAACTAGATTAAGTCGGGTCAGCCCTAACTGAGTTCGACTCGACTCAATGCCTAGCTCTAGTTGTTGTGCATAAATGAATTTGACAAAATTACAGATAAGCTGTCCATCTCAAATGGCTTATCTCAAAATAATTAGCTTGACTTCAAATGGCTTATCTCGAACTAATAAGTTGTCCCTGAAATTAAATGGTATGGAATTGTATTGGATGGAATTAACACCATTATTTCACAATGATTGCATGTCTAGAAAAATCATGGTATTTTGACCATCCAATGTTTGGGATCGAATTCTTCTAATGGAATAATCACTGCACTCAATGAAACTTGCGTTTGTATACTATAGAATTATAATCAATCGACCATATTCATAATTGATGTTGATCACTCGTACAGGTATATAAATCGAATGTCACATGTAAAGGAAATGCATACAAATGGACTGCGTGGATAAACTACAAGCATTAGTTTAAAGCCCATATATGTAGTAGATTTCAAAGTCCATCAGAAGTCCTGCATAGAACCAAATGCAATTCTATCTCACATAATCATAATAATCTTTCTTATAGTTTCCAATTGCCAGTGCAATTTCATTCTAGGTAATTCCATCTAAGCACATGTACCAAACATGCCCAAGTGAGTCTACCCATCAGCATCTTCATCTGTTGGTACATGAACATTGATAGCAAAATGATGCTGCACGTACAAATCAACATCACAGGAAGAATATACTTTTCAATTCTATTTATGGTGTAGGATTCATTACTTATCACTTCAAGCAAGCTGCTTCCTTGGATACCAGAAGGGATCTTCATGGGTGTGAAACCATAGTCCTAATAAAATAATTGAAAACTCTATTATAAGATAGAATGTTTTTTATTTATAAAATTGTATGGTGGAAGATGAAATTAACTGATTTTTCACCTGTCAAATCAACTAATAAATAATAATGGATTAATTTATATATTATTCTCCTCTTAGATTTGGAGGAATCTGACAGTTGGGGTAGACAATTGTAGTTATCAAGTTGTGAATCCTGTAACTCCACCTTTAACTATATTATATTCTTCTTTCTTAAATTTTGTAGGGGTGGGGAGAAATCTAATAGACTAAGTAGAAGTGTGATTTAAGAAAGGTATATAAAGAAAGACAAACGCAGCTAGTCCTATTAATCTAGCTGGAAAATTGGAGGCCTCTCCTCAAGTTTCCACATAAAAGGAAACACTATTCATCTTTATAGTGAAAACCACCTTGCATGCAAGTGATGCAAGCAAAGTAGAACTTTAAAAGAAAGATATGAGTCGAAACCCAAAAGCCAAAGAGAAAGACAAGTGACAAGAGCCACAACAATTTATGTTATTTAGCAATATGCCTATGTTCACAGAGTGGCAATATGAGGCTGTCATATTCACTAAAACAAAACAAAATAAGAGTATAAGGCCCACTAATTGTTAGAAGAGTTGTGCCCTAAAAAAGCAATGTGAACCTTTGTCACACCCGGTTTCTTCTTATATTCGGGTATCGAGTATCCTTAGGTGTCACTATATTTATTTTTATCAGCTACATAAATACATATGCACACACTCTATTTACACTCAAGGACCTTTAAAATGTGCACACGGAACCTGAACTCTAGAAACCTGCCTCCAACAAAATTTTGCTGAATCTTATGATACGTCAATATTGGGTCTTGAATTGCTAAACCCAAAGTCCATCGGATCTACAACTGATAGTAGTCGATCCAGTGCTTAATCACCATAATTAGACCATCTGATCGACAAGTAGACCGCTGACGTTAATCTAAATTAAATTAGGAACCCTTAGAATAACCAAAATCAAACTTGGAAGATTATTCTTGGATTGTCAGAATTTAACATTTAGCCCAAAACCAGCGGTGTGGCCCACCTGCACACTCTTTTATTGTAAGGGAAATATTTTGATAATAAAAATAAAGAAAATCATGCAAATCTAATCCATAAGTGTAATCCATAATATCCATTCACAAATTCACAATTAGAAATCAACTCTACAAAATTCAAATATAATACAATTACATAAATGTAACTATCAATAAATAAAAGCATACAAATCTAATCCAAATGCAAATCTAATCGAAAATGCAAATCTAATTCAAAATTCAATGAGATCAACTTGACTCAACTCCACCCAACCCATCCAACCCACCCACAACCCAACCCAACCCAACCCAAACTTTAACTTGACCCATACTTGACCCAAACCAACCCTAACTCAACACACACCCAACCGGACCCAACTAACCCAACCCGACCCACACTTGTCCCAACCCAACCCTAACTCGAACCACACCCAACCCAACTGACCCACACCCTACCCAACCCAACCCTAAGTCGACCCAACCCAGCCCCAACTTGACCCAACCCGACCCCCAAATCAAATATTTAAAGCCTAAAATCCCAATTTTGGATTATTATTATTTTTTTATCATTTTCAAACAATTACATTAAAAAAATAAAATAAATCAAAGATTTGTTTTAGAGGTAGATTGCAGTTAGAGTTGTACACGAGTCAAGCTGAATCGAGCTTGGCACAACGCGTCTCGGCTTGGCCAGTAGCTAAACCCAGCTCGAACTCAGCTCAACTCGGTCCTCGAGCTTGACTGCCCATCTCGGCTCGGTTCGGTCAATAGCTTGGGCCAGTTCGAGCCTGTGCAACATTTTTCTCAAACACAGAGTGCATTTTCACTTCTCACAGAATGCAAAACAGTAACAGAACTTTACATGTATTTCATCAAACACTCGGCGAGCAACATCAAAATCAAAATATGAGGGTAATCTTATGATATAAAGTTTTTTTTTTTTTTTTTTTTGTAGTGATTTGTTTTATATCCATTCCTTCCTCGCCACCAACCAATCCCGCAAAGAATGTATGCACCCGAAACAACACTTTGTTGAGTCATTTCATCAAAAACTCGGTGAGTAGCATCAATATGAAAATAACTGAGTTACTGAGCCGATTTGATCCGAGTTGATTTGAGTTAAGGTTCAATTTGAGTTAGGTTGAGCTCGGGCAAGTTCGAACTCGGCTCGAAATTTTTTGGAGCTCCAAAAACTAGCTCGACTCGGTCTAAATCCAATTTCGAGCCGAGACGAGTTGAGTTGAGCGAGTTGACCGAGCTAACTTAACTCGTGCACAACTCTACTTGCTGTTGAGAGAGAGAGAGAGAGAGAGAGAGAGAGAGGCTGGTGTGACGAATTGGGTAAGTAAAGGAAAAGTAAGAACGGGACAAGTAGGGAATGAGTTTTTTTTTTTTTTTTTTTTTTTGTGTATATACAAAAAACCCAAGTGTTAACCTATAGAGAGCCAAATTATATATATATATATATATATGTATATGTATATATATATATATATAAATATATATATATATATATATATATTTATTTATATAAATTTATATAAGCTTCACTTTGCTTGACCTCGCCTCATTTTCAAACAAGCTGGGTCATATGAACTTGTGTAAAGCCCTATTTATGAGGAAAATTTTTTATAGTCTCCTTGCTTATGACACTTGATATGTAGGCACTTAGAAATGGTACATGTGGCATATTTTAGCTCACATCAAAAAAAAAAAAAAATTATAGTCTTACTGCTTATGACACTTGATATGCGGGCACTTGCACTTAGAAATGGTACATGTGGCATATTTTAACTCACATTAAAGGGACTAAATTGTAGAACCCACATTTCTAAGTTGTGGCCTAAAAATAAGAATGGTCGAACAATCCTAACCTCAGATTTGTGGAAACTTGTTTTTGCAAATAAAACCGTTGGATGCTTTTCATAATATTAATAGTTAGATAACCAAATAAAAGTAATTACTTTGGTCCATGGTATATCTAAATTGGTACCCATAATTTGGACGGTTTAGTTTAAATTACTTGTATGACGTGTGAAATTTCTCATTAATTTCTAGCCGCTTGTGTATCATCCACTACACTCTGCAGATATCAATATATTTCTCTTTGTAAACCTTACTACTGATTAGTCACTAATTAAACAATATCATACCTACTTTTTGGTAGGCAATGCTTCTCTTTCAAAGAAAATGTGAGACCGGATCCGTACAAGCCTTTGTCGGTTAAGCTTAACTGGATATTGCGATGTGCGGGGCCCATCGTGACATGATCATGACATCTAATCCGTCCATCATGTGTATGTGCCCCTCATGTCTTCCCTGTCTCGAAAAGTCAGGTGGGCCACACCACAGGAAAAGAGCTGGATGGGGACACCCACGTTTAAAAACTTTCCACTCCTGATGAATGGACACTCAGAAAATTATGCCACTCCAAAACTCAGGTGGCTCGCACCACCTGATTTTAGAGGTTTTAGGCATGATTCACATGGTGTGGCCCACCTGAGTTTGATGGGCGGATTAGATGTGATGCACACATAGCAGTGGGACTGCACATTGCTTTGTAGATTAATCTTAAACTACAAAGCTTTTGCATTGAATCCAGCCATTGAAAATGTAAGTGATGCCTGCAGATTCTTCTTTTGGACCAGGTGGACCCACCTAGCATCATGGTGGATCATTGGATAGGAGAGGTCCACCGTGGATTAGATATAAACCCTAGATTACCACCAGAAGATGAGCACGGCCATCATCTTATGATGATGATTTTTGGAGCATGTGCAGCTAATGGGCTGTACATGAGTTGAACCGAGTGGAGCTGTTAGCGGAACTTGGTCCTCGCGCGTGATTGACTAGCTCGGCTCAGTTCGATCAGCAACTTAGGCCAATTCAAGTCAAGTTTGAACCAGTGCAACATTTTCTCTAACATAGAATGCATCTTTAATTTTTCACCGAATGCAAAATAGTAACAACACTTTATAGGTACTTCATCAAACACTCAGTAGGCATCATCAACATTAAGATACGAGAATAGTTTTATAACATAAGGTCTTTTTTCTTTTTTAATGATTTGTTTTGTATCTATTCCTTTCTCGCCACCCATTAATCCACAGAGAATATATATACTTGAAACAACACTTCGTTGAGTTATCTTATCAAACACATCAATATGAAAATAACCAAGTCATCGAGACAATACCATTCAAGTCAATTCGAGTTGAGGTCCGATAAGAGCCGAGGAGAGCTTGGGCAAGATCCAACTTGGCTCCAAAATATTTCAAGCTCCAAGACCAACTCGACCCGGTCTGAATCCAATTTCAAGCCAAGCGAGTCCAGCTTTTCCGAAGCGAGCTGATCGACCTAACTCCACTCGTGTATAGCTAATGGTGGGTCCCTCCGTGCGGGGACAAGGTGCAGTGATTACGACCATTGCGCTGAAGGATTCCGAAGAGATCTTGACTCTTCAAATAGCTGGATTAGAGAAGAGCACGGCAACGGTCTATATATATATATATATATATATATATATATATATATATATATATATATATATATATATATATATATATATATATGGAAAATGTACTATGCGCTCGACCTCATGATAAGCTCCCGTGAGGTCGAGCTGTGTGGGCTCCACCGTGATGTGTGTCGACCATCAACACCGTGCATTTGATGGGTCCCCTCTAAATTATGGGATATCCCAAAAATCAGCCGTATACGGAACTCAGGTGGGCCATACCATCTAAAATCATGTGAAGACACCGTTAAAACATATAAAAGCACTTGGTGGGGCCCACCTGAGTTTTGAATGCTATTGAAACTTGGTCTGAACCCTCATCCAAGTGGCACACACATAATGGGTGGGCTGGATTTGTAAACCACATCTCGGTGGGCTAAAAAAATGAATATGAATGCTTTAATGCTGCACGACCTGTCCCCACTTCTGTATGTGGTGTGGCCCACACAAGTCACGGATTGACTTGATTTTTGAGACCTAGGCCCACGATGGAATGGTGCATCTGACTGATGGGGCAGATGTTCGAAACGCATCACGGGAAAAGGTACCACACAGCTCGACCTCATGGGACGAACCCGTAAGGTCGAGCGCATAGTACCTACCTCACGATAAGCTCTCGTGAGGTCGAGCTGTGTGGGCCCCACCGTGATGCGTGTCAACCATCAACATTGTGCAATTGATGGGTCCCCTCTAAATTATGGGATATCCCAAAAATCAGAAGTATACGGAACTCAGGTGGGCCATACCATCTAAAATCATGTGAAGACACCGTTAAAACATATAAAAGCACTTGGTGGGGCCCACCTGAGTTTTGAATGCTGCTGAAACTTGGTTTGAACCCTCATCCAAGTGGCACACACATAATGGATAGGGTAGATTTGCAAACCACATCTCGGTGGGCCCAAAAAATGATTATGAATGTTTTAATGGTGCACGGCCCCTCCCCACTTCTGTATGTGGTGTGGCCCACACAAGTCACGGATTGACTTGATTTTTGAGACCTAGGCCCACGATGGAATGGTGCATCTGACTAATGGGGCAGATGTTCGAAACGCATCACGAAAAAAGGTACCATACAGCTCGACCTCATGGGACGAACCCGTGAGGTCGCGCTCGACCTCACGATAAGCTCCCGTGAGGTCGAGCTGTGTGGGCCCCACCGTGATGCGTGTCGACCATCAACACCGTGCATTTGATGGGTCCCCTCTAAATTATGGGATATTCCAAAAATCAGTCGTATACGGAACCCAGGTGGGCCATACCATCTAAAATCATGTGAAGACACCGTTAAAACATATAAAGGCACTTGGTGGGGCTCACCTGAGTTTTGAATGCTACTGAAACTTGGTTTGAACCCTCATCCAAGTGGCACACACATAATGGATGGGGCCCACACAGCTCGACCTCATGGGACAGACCCGTGAGGTCAAGCGCATAGTACCTTTTCCCACACACACACACACACACACACACACATATATATATATATGGATGGGGCCCACACAGCTCGACCTCATGGGACAGACCCGTGAGGTCGAGCGCATAGTACCTTTTCCCATATATATATATATATATATATATGGATGGGGCCCACACAGCTCGACCTCATGGGACAGACCGTGAGGTCGAACGCATAGTACCTTTTCCTATATATATATAAAGTAGAACCATTAATGGCTTGGATCATCTAATGAGGTAGATGTACGGGCGGGGAAAGATCACATCCGTTGGAAATTAAGGTACTTACCATATGACCAAGCTGTGTGGGGCTCACGGGTGATGTGCAAGTGGAATCCAAACCGTCCATTTGGTATTTCCTAATATTCACTGTACATCTCAAGAATCATCTATAGGAAACTTAAGTGGGACAAACCAAAAGGAATCGAATGTTCACGTGCATAGCGGATTAGGTGTTACCCGGGTAACACAGTAGTGGGTATTTCCCTGACCGTGGACCCACCATGATGTATGTGTTGTATATCCATGCTGTCGATCAGTTTTATCATCTACTTTTATGGTTTGGTCTCAAAAATGAAATAGATCAAAATCTCAAGTGGATTACAACACAAGGAAACAATGGTTATTAAACACCCATCATTAAAAACTTCCTAGGGCCCACCATAATGTTTATTTTCCATCCAACATATTGATAAGGTCAGGCAGATCCGGATAAAGGGAAACACAAATACCAGTTTGATCCCTTTTGTGTCCAACAAGAAGTTTTTAATTGTTAATAAGACACTGTTTTGTATGGCGTGGTCCGGTTGAGATTTGGATCTTCTTTATTTTGGGACTATACCCTAAACTGAACTGGAAAAAACTGATGAACGGCATGGATATTGAAAAAACAATCCGAGAGTAGGGATGGAGGAGAGAACGACGGCATGTATAAACCAATACATCACAATGGGCCCGCCTACAGAAGTGCCCGTTCGGGGTTAAAGAAAGGTGTACACAAATTGAGCTAGCTCGCTTAGCTCGCTCGACTCGACTTGACTCGGTTTGAAGTTGAGTTCGAGCCGAGTTGAGTTGATTTTTTTAGCTCACAAATGAGTTCGAGTTGGCCCAGCTCAACTCGGCTCGGATCGAACCCAACTCGAGTCGAACCAGTTCGGTGACCCGGTTACTTTGATATTGATGTTGCTCACCAAGTGTTTGGTAAAATGACTCAAAGAAGTGTAATTGGTGGCGAGGAAGGTATGTATATGAAATTAATACTTTTTTTTTCTTTTTTTTTTTATATTGCTTAGAAGGTGTTTGATAAAATACATGTAAAATCATTGTTATTGTCTCAAATATAGCGAGATTTTGAAGGTGTAATCCAAGTGTTTGTGAAAATATTGTAATCGTGAACTTGGCTTGAGCTCAAGTTTAAATTGGCTCGAGTTGTTGTCCAAACTTAGCAGAGCTAGCCAGTTAGGCTCGAGTACCTAGCCGAGCTGAGTTTGAGCTGATGCCAGCTTGACTAGGTTAGACTCGATGTAGACCCCTGGATAGACACTGGTGGGGTTAGGACGCAATCCACGCCCTGGGTATACAAAGCACGGTGGAACCCACATTTCATCTGGAAGTTTCTAGGGTGGTTGTCAACCCCCATGTCATCCATTGTTCCCTTTTGTATGGTCCATCTGAGTTATGTATAAGGCTGGATTTTGGGATCAGATCTAATGGACGGTTCGGATGGCACCCATACATCATGGTAGGTCCCTCACAGCTCGAACATATGTGATCATAAAGGAATTCTCCTTTATGAGCCGTCCCACATCCACCGTGGGGCAAATCAGATCAACGGTACGGATCACCAAAAGATAGGGCCAAGCTGCAAGGGCTTGGCGAATCAGGACACTGGACACATCTAATGCATCAGGACCGTGCAATTCCTCCTCAGTCCTTAGGGTGCACTCCACGACAATTCCCGGAAGTGTCTCCGTGGCTCCACGAGCATCACTCGCATTTCTCGTGCGATTTTTATTTACAGGCTGATGGTGTGGTGGGGCCCACACAACCAACGCCCCCTACTTTTCAACTTCCCTATCATCACACAACCAACGCCCCCTACTTTTCAACTTGCCTGTCATCACACAGCCACCGACAATAAACTGGGCCCCACATGCATCCGTACGATGTGGAAGATGACAAATTAGAATTGAGAATGATCCAGTGCTCCTGGTACAAGCTATAGTGCTCCTAGTTGCACCAGAACACCTGAACAGCTCAACCAATGTATCCGGACCGTCCATTAGGTCCAGAGAACATTCAATGGACTAGATTGCGTAATTCATACAATGGAACCATTTTGACCATTCGCCCAATCACTTACAAAATGGACGGTCAATATCATTTATACAGTCCACATTTTGCTACATCCATTTTTTGGCGGCCATCATATATCTTTTTGTCTTCCAGTTGTATATGGACGCTTGGACGGTCCAGATCAATCGTTTCGATTGTCCAAGCGTCCAGATGGAACTAGGAGCACTACAACTTACAGTGCTCCAAGAACACTGTATCGTTTCTCATTAGTATTTTGTTCGTTGCATGGTCCACGGAAACGGATTGGCTACTCCCCCTGCCATCAGCCCCGTGGCTGATGGTCGGTGCTCTGTGGGCCCCACTATGATTTATGTGTTTCATCCATTCCGTTTATCCATTTTTATAGATATTTTAGAATTTTATACTAAAAAAAAGAGGTATTTAAATCTCAGTTGGACTACACCACAGGAAAACAATGGTGATTGGATATCCACCATTAAAATCCCCCCTAAAGCCCACTTTACTGTTCATTTAACATCCAATCTGTTGATTAGGTCAAAAATGACTAGATGAAGGGAAAAAACCAAAGATCAGCTTGATCCAAAACTTTTATGGCTCCCAAAAGGTTTTTAATGGTCCACGCTCATTGGACACTGTTTCCTGTAATGTGGTCCATTTGAGAGTGTCATATACCTCAATTTTAGTCTTGGACCATAAAATTATTGGGAAAAATAGATATACGGCATGGATGAAACACGTACATCATGGTGGGGCCCACAGAGCACCGACCATCAGCCATTGGCTGGTGGCAGGGGGAGTAGCCAATCCGTTTCCATGGTCCACAGCGTATGTGCGGAATTATACCTGGAACACTTTCACTATCGAGTACAAGAACCAATCGGATGTGGGCCACGTGTCGAACGGATATCATCGGCCCCGATCCATGATCTTCAGTTCAAGAGATGAAAAAGAACATGATCGACGGTTCACGTTCATCTGGCAAAAGTACACGGTCTAAGATTATATTGTCACTTCATTTTTGGACGATGGCCCATCCGAGATTTGGCCCACTGAACGAACAATCTGATTGCTTGATCGAGCGCCACGTGTGTGTCGTTGTGGTGGTTCCAACCTCCTATGTTAGTTTTGTAACCACTGAAAAAATGGTGATGACTCATCCACCTACACGTGGCAATGATGTACAGCTATCCAAACCATCAAAGTTGTGGGTTTCGTTGTAGATCAAGCAATCCTGTCCATAAATATAATCGTTTTCAAATGGATGGCTAAAAGTAAAATAGTGAGCGGTCCCAATTCGAGGGGAAGAATCGGATCGTTAGCATTATCTTTTCAGTGCAATTTTCAGTTATGCTCCATCGAGGATTGGGCTAGTGATTTGGACGGTCTGGAATTCGTAAAACCATGCCACGTGTACGTTTGAAGAGTCACCACTATTTTTTAAGTGGTGCAAAACTTACGTAGCATTCTTATTTCTCGAAGAATGGAATATGTTTTATTGTATTTTTATGGTTTTCACGGTGTGGTGGGCCCCACGTTACTGGTTTGATATCTACGGTCAGTGCTGGGAATGATTGGTCATATGGACTGGAAAATCCAGAGTATTTATAGTAGGGTGGGGTTTCTTCTTATAATGCCACGCATGTACTACTGTTTGCATTGGATGCAGGTAGTCAGTCTTCCAACGTACACGTGGAATAAATGCATTTAAATCCAGACCGTCCAAATCACAGGTCAGATTGACGGTCACTATGATCTGACAATATGAACCATCTGCTTTTCCAAGTTGATTTTGGACTTTACCGAATGATTTTAGCCGCCCATTTTATGGCCACCAATTGGAAAGTCAGGGTCAATCAATCACTGTATTTTATGGCTGAGATTCATCCAAAATGGCCCAACTATTTGTACGTCTGGATTGTTTAGATGAATCACTACCAATTAAAATCGGTCATAGACGCACGCCTTAAACTCAGGTGGGCCACGAGGCGGGAAACAGCGGGGATTGTGCATGAGGATAATATTTGTGATTACAGTTTATCTTAAGTGGTGATAACCTTATCAACGGTTTGGATTGCTTAGGAAAGTTTAACGGTAAGCTTGTGAAACCGGTGGACGGCGTGAATTTCTCACCGGAATCTTTGCGGGCCCACATAGCTTCGGAACACACGTACTTTTTGTGGCAGGGGCAATATGCGTCCTCCAATCTTAGGAAAATTAATTAAAATAAATTTAAATTATGATATAATAAATGTATTAACTTTGACGTCCATTTTGGCATAATATTTTGAGGCATGAGCTGAAAAATAAGATAAATTCAACACTCAGACCATGTAAAAAGAAAGCAGCTCAAGGAGTTTTTGCTCATGCCATAAGTTCAGTTGGCATAATGGACGGCGGACATGCATTACGATATGACCGACAGATATTTTGCTGTTTTCTTAATTTTAGTGTCTAAAAAGTAGATGTCAAATCAAGTATAGAAAAAATTGTGATTATTATTCATTTACAGAATATTTACGTAGAATTAAAAAATCGAACAAGCAATTAAGTAGGTCGGGCCTGAGAGCCCCGCTTGAAACAATTCAAAATCTGAGCAGGGGCTAACCCGGGGCCAGCCAGAGTTGCAATCCGCCCCATTTCCGCACGAGATCATTCTTCCTTCTTAATTGAGAAATGGGATACTACTCTATGAGATGGGGCATGTGTATGCAACATCCAGCCGTTCATCCAAGAGTCCCACCTTTTGGGGCATGTGAACATACGATAAAGTTAACAAAGTAGTACGGATCTTGCACACGTGCCACATTGACACGGGTGGGAAGAATCCCGTACAAATTTCTACTTGCGCGAGAAGCCAAGCGTTGCAACTCTTAGATTAGACTGATAGTGTCAGTGATTCTGCATACACGTGGTAATGTCGCTCGCGCACGTGTGCAACCAGTGATCGGGTGGGCTAACCTGACATCGTTTTCAGATTCGGCAACCCAGACCCACTTAGGAGCGACTCGGTGTAATTGGGAGCAGTGATTGTAATTTCAATACTATCAACGGATATATCAGCTGATATTATTGTTATCGCTTGATAGTGATACGAGACTCGGTATAACTTACTCAGAAATGAAATGAAAAAAAAAATAATAATAATAAAATAAAATCTATGTATTACAATATATTATAGGGTATCGTGTAATATCACCAATATCGACGATGAAGTAGACATTGTTTTCGGTGAATGAGATAAAATCATTTCTAGTATCCCACAAATTTGAAAAAATTATAAAAAATCTCTCTTACCTTAAGATTTGTATTAGGTAATCGCCTTCGACAGGATTTGATGGGCCAAACGTCGAACACGTTGAATCAAGTAAAATGAAAAACTTTAAAAAAATTTAATTTTTAAATTTTTTTAAGAAAAAATTAGATTCCTGCCAAGATTATGAGGATTTTGGTAGGGATTTGAAAAAAGGATAGAATTCGGGTGAGATTTTTAGGCTTTCAAACGGATTCGAAATCACAAGACCTTCTCGAGCCTGCAGAGAATAAGACCAGGCCTGAGGGTTTCTTCAACTCTCTCCTTAATTAAGGAGTGAATTTGGTGCGACTCCGTTGCATTTAAGACGGTACGATCCTTACGTTGGGCCCAACTTGATGTATATATTTTATATCCATTCAATCCATTCATTGTACGTATCAATTTAAGTCATGAGACAAATAATGAGGCAAATCCAAAGCTCAAATAAGCCATACGAGAGGGAAAAATGAGGAAAGAAATTCCTACCATTGAAACCTTTCTGGGCTCGAGCTTGACGGTTGTAACGCCCTGTAAATTAGGAGTCGTGTATACACTCGACTCCTAAGTTCCCGGGTATCACTTAAAATCAATTCTTTTACCGTTTTGCGTTTAATCCAGTTCACTGAGTAGCATGGAATTACTAAATACATGAATCACAATTCACGACTAGTCTACTGGAAGGGAAATAGCTAAATATATATACAATGTCTAAAAATATCGATGGGACGCATAAGGCGTCACCTAACAAAAATACAAAGGAATAATACTTCTAAAAGAATAGAGTGTTGAGTCCACTACTCAGCGACTCAAGTCTGCCTGCGAAATCTACGACAAACCGCACATCAACTGGAAATAGGACGGCTTGTCCACCTTATCCAGGCTCGCGCCGAAAGGTTCCTCGTACTCAGCGTCACCTGTATCTACTAAAGAGTCTAGTTGGTGTTTTAAAACATCGTCCTAGAGTGGGAGTGAGTGATCAACTCAATGGGTGCTATTAGTCTTAAGTTACACAAACATCAATTGTATTATGAATTTAATGAAAGGCAGACATTTATAAATCTTTAACTAATCTTGTTAATGCATATGCATGATAAATGATATGATGCATGACCTCGCCACAACACTCCCTCGAGCGACTCCGTCTAACAATCGCACATAATCAACACTCCCTCATTGCGACCTCAACTGCCGAGTCGCCAAATCCTGACTAATATAATGCATGAATAATGTTAACCGAGTATTTAGTTAATTCTGTTCATCCAGCAAAATGGAGAATCTAGTACACCCCACGATATCAATGCCCTTAACTAGTTGCAAGGCTAAGGCCCCTCAATGTGCGAGGCCAAGATCCCGTGATCCTTAATCCCATTGGGTTCCTCATCCCCGATTTCAAGCACATAGGGAGTGCTGGGAAAGGGATCGTTCGCGGTCACTACGAGGAGGATCGTCACCCCAGAGTAGGCCGACAGCTCGGACACAGTGTCCCATTCCACCATGCCCGACTCTCGAGACAGTAGATCAGTTTCCAACGGTTATCAATAGGCTTCAGTGGGTGAAGGGTGTCTCAGTTCCATTCAGGTGTGAGCAGACATGGTTAACAAACATGGTTGGTCAGTAAGTAGACTACACTGCACAAGTTCAGGTGAGTACGTGACAGACGACATCGGGTACAAGTGACCCATGGAGTCTAACTACTGTCGCCCATACGCAGCCGCCCCAAATCCATAGGTTTAGCCTCAGGATAGTCCTACCAATAGGACCACCGGCTCTCTCTTCGAATTCCTGACCAACCCAAGGGTTGATGGTATTTAATAACATTTCAACAATCAGGGTTATCAATTAACATAATTAGTATCATACATTCATATTTCCTAAACTAAAAATCTAGATTTCCTACAAAGCAAATGCTAACAATATCATAAAATAAAGGTGCATGTATTGTGTGGGTTAGTGAGGAAGGCAAGCATTTCATACATCTCCTAATACCAAAATATATACAAGGGTTAATGCATCAAACATGTTATGGGGAAACATCATACAAGAATTAAACAAAGCTTGTACAAACAATCATCAATTGCATAACCAATTATGTTGAGAAACATCAAACACTCCATCATCATTCCATATTGATTTGGGGGAGGATTTAAAGTGTAATGACTTTTCTAGGTTTTTCTAGATTACCCAAATACATCATTCAACAAGTAAAATCATTAGATTCATGTTAAAAATTGGTGCTAGGCCACATAAGAACAATAGTCCGCACTTATGAATCGTTGAAGTCTTGGGAAATGACCTAGAAGCGCTAAATCGGTGTGGATAGGCCGGAATCCTAAGACAATACTCTTGCATGTTAGAACTTCATGCAAATCCTCTCTCACACAAGGGTTTCAAGAAAAAGGGGTGAGGAATTTACCTATATAATCAACGAAACCGATTCTTGCGGTTGTGGTAGAGGGTTTCCTTGAAGAAAAGGGAAAGGTTTGCAAGATGGAACTTCCTTGGGCCCCACTTCAACTATGACCCACTTTCTCTCCCTTCTTCACTCTCCCTTCCTCTCTTCTTCCTTTCTTCTTTCTCCCTTTTCTCTCTTCTCTCTTTTCTTTCTCTAGGGCAAATTCATAAGGGGAGAGGGGTGCCCAAAAGAAGCCCCTTTTATAATGCCAGATTTGGTGCAAATGACCCTAAGTGTTGGGTTTTTACTATACTAGCCTTATGAAAGGGTTTTTCTAGCCTATAGGGCCCATTATGGGGTGTACAAGTCGATATACACTATAGAATGGTTATCCTTAATGATGATTTACGTATAGATATGATCGACCCGCCATTTGGATATGTCAATCAATGGATACGATTAGAAGTCTATTTAACGGTCACCGATGGTCGATCGGGGCCATGGCTATACGGATATGAGAAGGAAAATATTCTTATTTTACGTGTGAAGTTTGGTCGTAAACCGATGGTCCGAAATTCTCAACTTTACATAAGAGTGGACGACCCAATTTACTTAAGTTTCAGCTTCTTCCTTTAGGGTATTTGCACTTCTTATGCACTCGTCCTTTGGCTCAAGTTGAGTAGTTCTGGACCGTTCCCAAGTCCGACTCCCGCGATGGATGTCGAGCCCAATAAGACGGACATTTCTCTATAGTTTTGAAACTAGTGGCCCGCCAACGAGCGGTCTAAAGCTTGTTCAAAAAATCGGAGCATTTCTGGAATGAATTTGGTGGTGAGATTTCTCGTGGGCAATGATTAGGTTTTAGATTAGTTATGTTCATAGTGTGGCCTATTTATAACTAGTGAAAGTAGAGATTTTGTCATGATTACTCTAAACCGTCGGTTTTAGGCTAAAAGAGCAACAAGGTTGATTTGGTCTATTAGTTAAGATCTGAGCCTTATCTGACTTGGCTTCGGTTAGATCTTTGATTTAGTTATGTTTGTCTTAATTTGTTAACGATGGGTCGGTTAGATTTGAGTCCTATGTGAGTAAATCATGAGGCTACACCTGATGTTCAAGTGATCAGGCGAATTCGTTGGTTTCCTACGGCTGATTAATCGGACTTGTACGGTTCTTTACTGGTACCACCCCTATATAAACTAACATTAAGTGCTAATGGTCATTAAGTGGTATTATAAGTTAATTAATAAAAAAATTTCAAGGATTTTTTTTAAAAATCCAAAACAGTGAAAATTCAGGATGTTACAACGTTTGTATGACATCCAAACCGTTTATAAGGTCATTCTCACTGGGATGAACCGAAAACACTAAAAGATTAACTTCATACAAAACTTTTGTTGCCATACAAATGACTTAACGTTAGTTGCTCAATCCTCGCTATTTCCTCTCATGTGGCCCACTTGGCTCTTAAATTAGGCTCAGTTTTAATTGCATGTCCTAAAATGATCAAGCCAAATGTATAGACAAGATGTATTAATTATATATAAAAAAAATTACAGTGGGCCCCATATAGGTTCTCAGCACGGGAACTTCTTGATAAAGGATTTCGTAGTAAATCCATGTCCACTCTAGGCACTATTTTTCTGGATCCCCATATCCACTCGGTGGATCCCTAACTGTGGCGCCCACTGTAATGTATGTGTCTTACATCCGCACCATCCATCCATTTTGAAAGCTTATTTTCATACATGATCCCAAAAATGAAGCAGGTCCAAGTCTTAGGTGGACCATAACACTTAATAGTAATAATTGAATGAGAAATTTGGGACTATGGACCCCACCTTTTATCCAGCTATTTTTATGAAAGAATACAAACTTTGTTTTGGAACTTAGACCTGCTCGTACGGACAACGAATTTGAGGATGAAAATACCCCTCCTTTCACGGAAACGGATTGGGTACTCCACCTGCCACCAGCCAATGGCGGATGGTCGGTGGTCTGTGGGCCCCACCATGATGTATGCTTTTCATCCATGCCGTCCATATATTTTTCCAAATCATTTTATCATATAAGACCAAAAATGAGGTATATCCACATCTCAAATGTACCACATTACAGGAAACAGTGTTGAATGAGCATCGACCATTAAAAACTTTCAAGGGGCCCACTGTGATGTTTATGAGAAATACTCCCCGTCTAAGTTCATTCATAGGGTCACAAAGACCTGGATGAAGAGGTAAAACAAATTTCATAATGATCCAAAACTTCTGTAACCCCTAAAAGGGTTTCAATGGTAGACGTTCAATTCCCCACTGCCTTTTACAGTGTGGTCCACTTGATAGTTAGATCTATCTTATTTTTTGTCCCAAGCCTTAATATGATCTCACCAAATAGATGGACGGTTTGGATATAATACAGACCTCATGATGGGACCCATAAAAGCAACCCAGTAAAAAAAAAAAAAAACACAGACGGTCGCGGCGCTGCCGCCCGCCGTAGTCTGCTACGGTTATGGCTACAGTTATAATCCGTAGCTATAGTGTATCGAAAATTGCAGGATTTTTTAGGCTAACTCGTTGGACAGTTTTCGACGTTTTCGATAATATCGAAAGACCTTCGATACATATCGAAGGTGATTTTTACGTATAGCTACAGATTATAACCGTAGCCATAACTGTAATCTGTGCCACTTTATACAAATTTTTTTAAAATTTTTTTATCTAATTTTTTTTATTTTTATCTTTTTACATGGAGAACTTTATTCTACCTATAATATTCTGTAATACATATTTATATAAATATGTATATATAAGCATATAAAAAATTTTCTCTCTTTTTTTCATTTCTTTCTTTATTCATTTAACAAGAATATCTTCTAAACCAAAATTAGTTACTTGACGTACCCTATATGATTTTGAGGTAGGAGAAGCTACTTTAGCCAACCAACCTGGTTATTTTTCAGGATTCCATCAGGTCAATGGTCGAAAATCCATTTCATTTACTTCGCGATCAATTCCATGCATTTCACGATCATTACCGGTGATTCCCCTTCACTTCATGGTTAATTCCATGCATTTCACGGTCAATTCCCTTCACTTCACGGTCAATTTCGTGCATTTCACGGTCAATTCCCTTCATTTCACAGTCAAACAGAAATTGAGCGGGGCAAACTAGAAATTCAGCAGGGCAAATATGAATTTCAGCAGGGCAAACATGAAATTGAACGAGGCCAATGAGAAATTCAGCGGGGTAAACATGAAATTGAGCAGGGCAAACTGAAAATTGAGCGGGGCAAACTACAAATTGAGCAGGGTAAACTACAAATTAAGCGAGGCAAACTAAAAATTAAGTGGGGCAAATATGAAATTGAGCGGGGCAAACTACAAATTGAGCGGAGCAAACATGAAATTGAGCGAGGCAAACTAGAAATTGAGCAAGGCAAAAATGAAATTGAGCGGTGCATGCTTCAAATTGATGGCTCATGTTTGCCCTGCTAAAATGAAATTGATGGCTCATTTTAAGGCATGCTTCAAAAAATGAAGTAGATCCAGGCCTAAGCTACGGAGCTAGAAGTGGCTACGACAACCTGTGCCGAGGTCGAGACCTTACAGATGGCCCTGATGGTCTCCCTCTCCTCTTTGTTAATTCAGGTTTCTTTATTATTGCTTCGATTTCTTATAGCTCCATGCTATTTCACTTTTTCCCTTCAATTTAAACACTAAAAGGATACAATTTGTTTGTCTCACATCTGATAACTTTTCAATGTAAGAGGGATGTTTAGTTCATAAAATTGGTTCTTCCATTGACTATCGAAAAATAATGTCTATAAAGTTTCTATTCCCTCACTTATAGGTCAATTAAACATCTATTCCTTGCCAATAATGGCAGTTTACCCCGCTGAATGCAAACGATTACACAAGCAGAGAGAATGCAAACGATTTGCTACGTCTTGTCCTATAAGTGAAAAGCAACCGAATTTTCAAGAGTATATTAGGTGCACCCTAGCCTCACCCAGAGTGATGCAGCCCTTCCCATGAGGCATTTTTACAAACACCTGAACTGCAACTTCAAAAACCCACTATTTTACAAACAAATACAATGGTTTTACAGGTGTTTTATCAAACACCTTCTAAGTAACATAAAAACTAAAAAAAAAAAGAGAAAAAAGGTATTTGTTTTATTTACATGTTTGCCCTGCTATATTTTCGATTTGCCCAGCTCAATTTCTAGTTTGCCCCGCTCAATTTCATGTTTGCCCCGCCGAATTTCTCGTTGGCCCCGCTCAATTTCATGTTTACCCCGCTCAATTTTCGATTTGCCCCACTCAATTTCTAGTTTGCCCCGCTGAATTTTCAGTTTCCCCCGCTGAATTTTCAGTTTCCCCCGTTGAATTTGTAGTTTACCCCGCTCAATTTCATGTTGATTGATATGACGAGGGTGGGTGTAAATACAAAGCTAGACATATGAACAGATGCTTTAGAATCTGAAGGATTTAAAAATAGTTAGACTAAAATAGAGTATATGGAGTGCAATTTTAGTAATAATAAGAGTGAGAACGAGGAATTAGTAAAGATTGCTTACTTGAATTGACAATTCATGAGAGTGGATAGATTGAGAAGGATGTTGCCCACAGAATTCGGGCGAGGTGGAAGAAATGGAGATGTGCCTTTGGAGTTTTATGTGATCGTCGTGTACTCACTTAAATTGCCCTGATCTCATTAACTAAGGATCGAGGCAAGCAGGAGCCCTGTAGCAAGGGGATAGATTGAAGAGGCACATAATCCCCCCTCCCCTCTTTCCTTACCATCATCGTCAAATGAAAGTAGAGTTGTGGCCGCTCTCTACTTCTGCCTGTAGACTCCTTCTCCTCCGTGCTTCAAGTGACAAAATGTGAAGCAGAGGTAGGTGAAGAACATGTGGTCCCTGGCAAAAATGGTTATGAAATAGATGTTGAATGATGAAGTTTGATTTTAGAAAAGCACCATCACTATAGGAATGTACACACGGTAAAAAATTACGTCAATCCGTTGAGATATGGTATGCTACAAGTGAATATTTGAGACAAAAAATGCATCCTAATTTAGGATGACTGATCCTTCTAATCTAGTCCATATAATGTCCTTTTCGGGAGTGTACATGTGAAGAAATGATCAAAAGGGTCATATTTGTTAGGAAATTGGGAGTTCTTATCATAATACATGACGATTTAATGGGGGGATTCAGCGCAAATACTAGCTTGGCTCATTTTTGCCAAAACAATGGTCTACTTCTTCACATCCATTCAATTGGGTTGGTTTGTCTATTCCTTTCTATTGAAAAGGAGTCAGTTGTCTGCGTGAGTCACCTTCTTCTAGGCTCTGCGAAATTTTTTATAAGATGACTCTAAGATCAACCATGCTTTATGGGACAATTTTGGATAGTTAAAAACAAAATGGTCATTGGATGAGTGTAGCTGAAATGAGGTTGTTAAGATAGATGAGTGACAATATAAGAAAGGATTAGATTATAAATGAATGCATTTGAGGGAATTTTGTAGTAGCGCCAATAGGTAACAAGATGAGGGAAAGTAGAGTTAGATGGTTTGGTTATGTCCAATGGAGACTAAGAATTGTGCCAGCTAAAAGGAGTGAGTTGGTACAAGTTGAAGGCTCTGAAAGGGCAAGGGGAAGGCCCAAAAGGATGTGGGTGGATGTAGTAATAAAGGACTTGATGAGCTATGGTCTAATTGAAGTTATGCCCTCTAAAAGAGTGCAATGGTGGAAAAGGATTCATGTAGCCGAACCAATTAGATGGTGAATAGATTACTTCATTACTCAAAAAAGAACCAAACAGAAAAATACAGAGCTGAGCCAAACAGATGCAAAATCAAGAGCCTACCAACAACAATATAATTTTTGTTGTTGTCCCAACCATCACATACAATCCTTTCCCTACATCACTGCCTTTCACTTTCCGATAGAATCTCTTCCCAATATGCAAAAAATCTGATAATGCACAAATCCCCTTGCCTGACTATTTAATGAAGTCCATTCCATGACCAACCTGAAAATTCTGTTTGCTACTATCCTGGGAGAACTCTCATTCCCTTTGAAAACATGAACCATTTCTCTCTTTCCAAAACGACCCCATTGTCGCATTTAGTGGGACCCTATAGCTACGGATTATAACCGTAGCTTCGATATATCGAAAATATTTCGATATTATCAAAAAAGTCCAGAACTGTCCAGCGAGTTTGCCTAAAAAATCCCGCAATTTTCGATACAGATCGCAGTGTTTTCAATATGTGTTGAAGCTGTAGCTACGGATTATAGCCGTAGCCATAACTATAATCCGTAAAAGGCTATAAATTTTTTTTCTTGTTGTGGTTGATGCCAGATCGGCTACGGTACTTATTGCTGCGGTTATAATCTGTAGCTATAGGTCTACGGTCATTACTCGATATTAGTTATCGATACTATCAATCATGTCTCGATATTATCAATGACTTATGCTCGATACTATCAAATATATCTCGATATTATCAAAAATTCATCCATTTTTCGAGTTTTGTTGCTGGACAATTTGGCATTCATCTTCGATATTATCGAATTATGGTCGATATTATCGACAATCTATCGCTACGATTATAATCCGTAGCCATTGGTCCACGGTCATTTTCTCCTCTCTTTTCCCCACAAGTACTATTACTTTATCAACTTTCTTCTTCACACCTGATGCAAAAATAAATAAATAAATAAAGCAAAACAAAACAAAAAAAAAAAAGAAAAAGAAAGAAAGAAACAAAGCATTAGGACCCCATAGAGAATGTAACCTTAAAAGGCAATGTTTTGCCCTGTCTGAGCTTCATGGGCAACATCTTCTTACAACATGAGAAGGCTCAAATTATGAAAGGAGCAAGTATCAATAGGATTCTTGTCCTATTCCAGAATAGCATGGTGCAGTGATGAGAATGCAATCAGACCAATATTTGAATTACAATATAATATATTTTATAATATAACTCATGTAATCTGAAGTCTGGCTCAGTTTCTAACTTCCATCTACCTAGCTTCAATAAATGCCTAATGTGATGAATGTTGCTCTGGTTCTTTGGTAGTTCACATGGTTGGAGTTGGTTATAAAGAGTGCTCCATGTAGAAACCTCTGCCATGTACTTCCTAAAAGCCAACCCAAATTCATAGGAGAAGACTAAGATAATAATGGTGATGATGATGCATTTGTAAATTCGTACACATATACAAACATACATATAGAAATATATAGATATGCATATGCACATATAGATACAGATACAGGCATGTGGTTTTGATTGTATATGGCGATCACACAATGCAATTCTTGAGATTCCGGAAAAGTCCATCTTTTTCATAGCCAACAATCATGACCACCTAAGACCTATCACTTGCCATGAAAGAGAAAAAACCAACAACATGTGAATTTGTTGTAGACCCAGGCCAGATCTCAGTCAACAACAAAACAAGCCTAGAAGTTCAACAGTCCACTGCCATCTCATGAGATCCCCATGCCATCCCTTCTTTTAGTGAAGTAAATTGTACAAATCTTGTGGGATGCCTATCAAACAAAGATCAAACTGAGGACTAATTCGATTTCCATGATAAATGAATTAGATTATAGAACTTGAATTGTAAATCCTAGGATGTTAACCACAAGCTCATGTTATGAGAACCTAAAATGTGATTCAAGATCATGATAGTCCAAAGGACACCTGAGAGCTGATTAGAGGTCACCATTCTCCCGATAACCATAGCAAAACACGTGCACAAACCCTATACTCAACTCATGCATGCCCTTATAAATCATACATGTAAATCCCAATAACTAAAGTGTTCACCATTTGGCTCCAATAAACCATATCCGGAAGAGTTCTCAATAACCAAAGTGTCAAGTGGAGGAGAAAATGAACCCATAAAGTAGTTGAACTTTGTGGATACCAAAAGCATGAGGTCATGTTGGGCTCAAGTTGCCCTCAACCCAACCCAAGCTACCCTTCACTACAACTTGGGTTTGGATCAACTAGCCCAACATGAGATGGGGTCAGGTTCACTCAGGTTGTTACGGTCTTGAGCGGGGCAAACATGAAATTGACCTTATCTACCATGAAATTAAGTTGGGCAAACAGAAATTTATCGAGGCAAACTTTTAGTGCTTGTATGTAACAGTTATTTATTATCTGTAAAGGTGATGTGAAGAGTTGATCCAAATTACTTGTCTTCCTTTTTTAGCAACCAGCCAAGGAAAGCGTACCTAAATAAGACTTTTATTTCACTACTAAACTATGGAGGTGTCCCAAAAGAATATTTTATGGATCTTTTGAGGAATGCTTTTAATGATGCTCGAAATGTTCGTTCCAATAAGCACATTGCATTGAGAGGTATGTTTTCTACTTAAGACTTATTAGATGTGTTGTTGAAAGTGAAATAAAATGCACTTGTTCATCCACTTGTTCCAGCTGAATAACCTAAAAAATGTTCTTTGGGCAATTTATTCTTTAAAAAAATATTTTTGACACCTTCTATGATAAATTCCACTAATTACTAGTCCTTACAATTCAGCTGCATTGAATCACGGAGACATGGATGATTTTCTTGCATTGAGAATGATTCTCTATGGAATTCCTCTTGATGAACCGTGCTTGAAAGTTCACTTGTCAGTGCTAATGAGAGAAGAATTGAAAAGTCTCAAGGGAGGAAGGCTTCATGCACAAGTCTTTGAAGAATGTTGTTGGAAATTCTAAATATGCACAAGTCTTTCTCAATATCATTGATTTTGGCACTGGAAATTGAGCAGGGCAAGCATGAAATAGAGCGGGGCAAACTAGAAATTGAGCGGGGCAAGCATGAAATTCAGCGGGGCAAACTGGAAATTGAGTGGTGCAAACTGAAAATTCAGCGAGGTAAGCATGAAATTGAGCGGGGCAAACTGGAAATTGAGCGGGGCAAGCACAAAATTAAGCGGGGCAAACATGAAATTCAGCGGGGCAAGCACGAATTTGAGTGGGGCAAATATGAAAATGAGCGGGGCAAACTAGGAATTGAGTGGGGCAAACATGAAAATGAGTGGGGCAAGCATGAAATTGAGCGGGGCAAACTAGGAATTGAGTGGGGCAAACATAAAAATGAGCGGGGCAAGCTCGAATTTGAGCGGGGCAAACATGAAAATTGAGCGAGGCAAACATGAAATTGACCGGGGCAAACATGAAATTGAGTGAGGCAAACTAGGAAATTAGCGAGGCAAACATGAAATTGAGTGGGGGAAACATGCAATTCAGCGGGGTAAACTGAAAAATCCGCGGGGCAAACTTAACAGATAATTTCATGGCTTGAGCCCAAATATCTAAATGTATCCAATGTTCAAATGGACCACAGTACATGAAAATTTTGAATTGAACTTCTTATGTTCATCATTTCTTAAGGGCCACAAAAGTTTTAGAATAAGCTTACAATTGCGTTTTCTATTAATCCATGTCTGTATGATCTTATGAATAGGTTTGATAACAAACAAACAAGTTATCCCAGTGAGCATGTTATCCATGTTAACACAATAACCATGGTGATGTATTATTGACATCCTTATACATTGGTGATCTAATCTTCACAGACAATGATAGTATTATGATTGATGAGGTCTTATGGGATATTATCTTGAATCAGGATAAATTAAATAGATGATGTAATTTTTACATTTGAGAACACGTATATTCATGAAACTCTAAAAATCTTTGAGATGAAAATTTCTAAATTAGTGTGCATATTCATGGAAATTAAGTTGAAATTGAGCAAGGACAAGAAAAACAATTTAATAGATCTTAAAAGGCTTCAAGTTGTCGATTAGAAGTTTTAAATACTTGACTCATACTAGCCTAAACATCTTATATATTGTGGAATTGCTTAACTAACACATGAAATTTCTAAGTTAGATTGTGTAGGGAAAAAGATTTTGCATCATTTGAAAGATATACTTGATCATGATATCTTTATGTGTGCTAAAGAATATAAACTCTTTTTTTGTTCACAAATAGTGATTAGGTTGGCCAATTTATATAAATGTGATAACAAACAAACATCACTGTTGGACCCACTATGGTTTCAACGGTGGAAATCATTATGCCCATTGTTTCCCGTGGTATGATCCACTTGATCTTTTGATATGCTTCAATTTAGGGCTAAACCGCTAAAAGTAGATGGAAGAACGGATGGACGGCGTGGATATACTACATACATGATGTCTTATTTGTAATAGAAAAACCCATTTTCTATGAGTTGGTTCGGTTACCTACTTACAAACGTTGACAGTCAATACTCTGCCTATAAACAACGGGGAAGAAGAATGACTTGATCTCAACCAGCAAACAGCGCCCGTCAACACCCTGGCTAGTGAAGGAGGGGAAGAGGACTCACCTCTCGATCTCTTACCTATCCCCACCAACCAGCACCTCTCGATTTATAATCACATGCACGACAACTGTCGGTTGGAGTCGTCGCTTCCATCAATCGACCGGTCTCCTGCGCCCGCCGTCTGAAGACCATCCTTTCATATCCATTCGCGAATCCCATGGGATATGGAGGGATGGCGAAACTGGCAGAGGGATTTGCTAAATCCGACTCATGGATAACCTGCACGGTTTACGAGGGCGGCACCAGTCGACTGTCCAAACAGTCGGTGGGATGGGATGTTCATGGATAACTCTCGAAAGTCGTCGTAATTCCATATCCAACGCCCGACCAAACACGCCCTTAGGGTTTCGAACAGATTCGAAATCGCAAGACCTTCTGGAGCCTGCAGAGAAGAAGACTAAGCCCAAAGGTTTCTTCGAATCTCTCTTTAATTAAGAAGTGGATTTGGTGCGACTCCGGTGCATTTAAGACGGTACGATCCTTACGTTGGGCCTAACTTCATGTATATATTTTATATCCATTCTATCCATACGTTTATACGTATCAATTTAGCTCATGAGACAAATAATGAGGCAAATCCAAAGCTCAAGTGGGCCATACGATAAGGAAAACTGGGGAAAGAAATTCCAACCATTGAAACGTGTAACATCCTAAATTTTCATTGTTTTGGATTTCCAAAAATCCATCAATTTTTATTTTTTTAATTTTATTTAATTAACTTAAATATTACTTAATAACCATTATCACTCAATGTCAGTGTATACAAGGGTGGTACCAGTAAAGAGCCGGGCCAGTCCAATTAATTAGCCGTAGGAAGCCAATGAATCCACTCGATCACTTGACGTCCATCTTACTGGGCTTGACGTCCATCGTGGGAATCGGACCTGGGTACTGTCCAGAACCATTCAACTTGAGCTAAAGGATGAGTGCATGAGAAGCGCAAATACCCTAAAGAAAGGAGTTGGAACTTAAGTGAATTGAGTCGTTCACTCTTATGCAAAGTTGAGGATTTCGGACCGTCTGTTTGTGACCAAACTTCACACGTGGATTAAGGATATTTTCCTACTCATATCCATATAGTCGCGGCCCCGATCGACCATCGGTGACCGTTGAACAGATTTCTAATCATATCTGTCGATTGGCGCATCCAAATGGCGGGCCGATCGTATCCATACGTAGATCATCATTAAGGCTAACTATTCTGCGGTGTATATCAACTTGTACACCCCATAGTGGGTTCTAGAGCTTAGAAAGACCCTCTCATAGGCCTAGTATGATAAAAACCTAGCACTTGGGGCCATTTGCACCAAATCTGGCATTATAAAAGGGCCTCATTTGGGGCACTCTTCTCCCCATACGAAATTGCCCTAGAGAAGGAAGGAGAGAAGAGAGAAAAGGGAGAAGTGAAAGAGGAGAAAGGATGAGAAAGAGAGAGGAAGAAGAAAGGAAAGGAGTATGTGGTAGGAGGTGGGGCCCAAGGAAGCTCAACCTTGCAAATCTCTACCCATTCTCTAAGGAAACCTCCACCAAACCCACCCATGCTAAGAAGCGGAGGTAAGAATGCTATATTTTCCTTCAATAGAGCAACTTGGTGTAGATTTCTAGGCATTAATGTTGTCTTTCTTAATTTTGATTTAGGAAATGGTGGTTTTACCCAAATCCCCAAACCCTAAGATCTCAAGGGATGGAAATCTCCCCTTAAGGTGCGGACTATTATCCTTAGGTGGCCTAACACCAATTATAGTTGGAGTTTAATGATTTTATTTGCTTGGTATGTTGTATGGAAGAATCTAGAGGAACCTAGGGATAATACGTTGTTGGAATTGTATGAATTGCATAGTTATTTCTTTTAATGTTAATTTTTCCTCTCTCATGATCTAGTGCATGAATGATTACATGCTCATGTTTGGTTGATTTCTTTTTCTCATATGTGTTGCTTCATATTGTGTATGAATCATTTGGTCTTATGTATTTGATCCCTTGAGGTATAGGAAGTGCTTAACTTCCTCACCAACCCACACCACACACATACACCTTATTCATGATATTAATAGTTTGCTTGCTAGAGAAATTTGAATTGTATGTTGAGCAACATGAGAACATGGTGTTGAATATGCTTGATGTTACATTGGTAGTTGGCATGCTATGAGTCACTATTCCTACCCTTGGGTTGGTCAGGAACATGGTATGATCCACTTGATCTTTTGATATGCTTCAATTTAGGGCTAAACCGCTAAAAGTAGATGGAAGAACGGATGGACGGCGTGGATATACTACATACATGATGTCTTATTTGTAATACATCTGAGTTTACTTAGTACAATGGGAGCGTACTGACTAACTCAGTACACAATTCGATTACGTTTGCTACGCCCCACAATGATGTTTTATTTGTAATACATCATGTTTATCGGATTATGTATACACCAAAATCTCAAATGTGGGAGGGAACCTAGACATTGAGGGAGGGAACCTAGATATTGAATGGGGCAAACATGAAATTCAGAGGAAAAAATTGAAAAATGAGTGGAGCGAACATGAAATTCAGCGAGGGAAACATGAAATTCAGCGGGGCAAATTATAAATTCAGTAGGGCAAACTAAAAAATCAGCAAGGGAACCTAGAAAATCAGTGGGGGAAACATGAAATTGAGCGGGGCAAACTAGAAATTCTGCGAGGAAAATATTAAATTGAGCGGGGCAAACTAGAAATTTAGTGGGGCAAACTAGAAATTCAATAGGGCAAACTTGAATTTTAGCGAGGGAAACTTGAATTTGAGTGGGGCAAAGTTGAAATTCAGCGGGGCAAACTTGAATTTGAGTGGGGCAAACTGGAAATTCAGTTGGGCAAACAAGAAATTCAGCAGGGCAAATTTGCATTCGAGCGGGGCAAACTACAAAATCAGTAGGGCAAACTAGGAAATCAGCGAGGCAAACATGAAATTGAGCAGAAGAAACATGAAATTCAACGGGGCAAACTAGAAAAATCAGCGGTGCAAACTTAACAGATAATTTCATGGATTGAGTCAAAAAAACTAAACGTATCCAATGTTCAAATGGACCACACCACATGAAAATTTTGAATTGAACTTCTTATGTTGATCATTTCTTAGGGGCCACAGAAGTTTTGGATCAAGCTTATAATTGTGTTTTCTATTAATCCATGTGTATGTGGTCTTATGCATAGGTTTGATAACAAACAAACATCACTGTTGAGCCCACTATGGTTTTAGCGGTGGAAATCATCATGCCGATTGTTTCCCGTGATATGATCCACTTGATCTTTTGATATGCTTTAGTTTGGGGCTAAACCGCTAAAATTAGATGGAAGAATGGATGAACGCCATGGATATACTACATACATTCAATGTGGGCTCATCTGAGTTTTCTTAGTATAATAGGAGCGTACTGACTAACTCGGTACACAATCCGATTACGCTTGCTACGCCCCACAATGATGTTTTATTTGTAATACATCATGTTTATCGGATTATGTATACACCAAAAGCCCATATGTGGGAGGGAACTTGGACATCGAACGGGGCAAACATGAAATTGAATGGGACAAATATGAAATTCAGTGGGGAAACAAAAAATTCAGCGGGGGAAACTATGAATTCAGCAGGGCAAACTAAAAAATCAGCGGAGCAACCTAGAAAATCAGTGAGGCAAACATGAAATTGAGTGGGCAAACTAGAAAATCAATGGGGCAAACATGAAATTGAGCGGGGGAAACATGAAATCAGCGGGGCAAACTAGAAAATCATTATGCCCATTGTTTCCCGTGGTATGATCCACTTGATATTTTGATATGCTTCAATTTAGGGCTCAACCCCTTAAATTAGATGGAAAAACCGATGGACGGCATACATATACTACAGGAAACCGATGTTCGGTGCTCCATGGGCCCCATCATGATGTATGTGTTTCATCCATGCCGTCCATCTATTTTTATAGATCATTTTATGATATTATACAAAAAATGAGGTATATCCTAATCTCAATTGGACCACATTACAGGAAACAGTGTTTAATGAACATCGACCATTAAAAACTTTTTGGGGGCCATAAAAGATTGGATCAAGATGATCTTTGTTTTTAGCCTTCATCTGGGTCTTTATGGCCTAATAAACAGATTGGATTTCAGATAAACAGTACAGTGGGCCTCAGGAGGATTTAAATGATGGATATCCAATCACTATTGTTTTCCTGTAGTGTGGTACATCTAAGATTTATATCCCTCTTATTTTTAGGATAAAGCCCTAAAATGATCTTTACAAATGGATGAACGGAATGGATGAAACACATACATTATGGTGGGGCCCACAAAGCACCGACCACAAGCCATGGGGCAGGTGTTAGGGGGAGTAGCCAATCCGTTTCCTATACTATATACATTCAATGTGGGCCCAACTGAGTTTAAAATATCCCTGTGGTGCGTGATTTCTTCATTGGACTGACCATTTTCAGAAGAAGACAAAATGTTGATAAGGGGGGCTCACAAAATGAGTTTTTTTGGTCTTTCTTGTGGAAACGAAGTAAGGGGGTGAAAACAAGGCAGTGAAAGCAGCAATGGAAAGGGAGATGAAAAGCAAACAGTGGAAAGGGAGAGGAAAAGTGGACAACAGTGAAAAGGAGGGGTATTTTCGTCCTGAAATTCGGTCTCTGCACGTGCAGGTCTAGGTTCCAAAACAAAGTTTGTAGTGTTTCATAAAAACAGCTGGATAAAAGGTGGGGTCCACGGTCTAAATTTCTCTAATTGAATTCCCACCATTACAACTTCACGGGGTCTACTAGAATTTTTATTCACCATCCATCCTATTGGTAAGGTCAAATGGACCTGGATGAAGAGACCATACAAATATCAACTTGATCCACAGCTTTTGTGGCTTGTTTTTGTCTTTCTGTTTAATTTACTTTTCTTTCATCGATCGAATATATATATATATATATATATATATATATATATATATATATATATATATATATATATATATATATATATATATATAATTTCTACTATATCCTGTTAATGTGGCCCATTAGTTATAGTTTAATACATGTCTTAATACATTTATAAATGTTATGCATCATATTTGAATATATTTGTATTTTTTTTCAATAAGAGACAACGCATAGCTTCAGACTCTGTGCAAAGGAAACCTATCATGCATACTTTTTTTTTTTTTTTCTGTTTTAAATTTTAATTTTGTGAATTTATGATTTAAAAGTTTGTATTAAAGTATTTTTTAATAATCCTTTAAGTTTCGTTAAAGATTTTAATTATTTTTTTAATGTTTCCTCTTATTTCCCAGAAAAATACAGTAAATTATGTGATATAAATTATATATCTGGTGCAATAACCGATGCATATCTACATCCCAAAGGTTTGAGATACATTGTGCAGTACCAATATTTCTAACATTGGTTTGGCGTTGAGATGAGTCACCTGCCATTTTCAAACCCTTACTCTCATACAATATTCATTTTTATTCCAAGCAATGTTAGGTCTAATTGGAGCGGATTAGCCCTAATAGTGTTGGGCCCACCTTGACGTATTATTTGTATATCCACGCCGTGTATATGTTTTTCTATATTATTTCGGGACAAGATCCAAACCTTAAGAAGATCCAAATTTAGGTGTACCATGCCACTAGAAACTAGAAACAGTGACGAATGACCAATAATATCTTTTTGTGGCCGTAAAAGTGTTGGATCAAACTGATCTTTGTATTTTCCCTTCATCCACTCTTTTTGGCATTATCAACAGGTTTGGATTTCAAATAAACATTACAAAAACCAAAAGATGGGCCCTTTGGAATTTTTAATGGTGAGACATCCAATCACCACTGCTTCCTGTGGTGTGGTCCACCTGAGATTTGGATCTACTTAATTTCTCTGATCACATCCTAAAATTGGCTGGAGAAACGAATGGACGGTGTGTATATACAAAACATCATCAAGGTGGGCCCCACCGTAAGGGTAACACCCACTAAGGTGTTTACCCGGGTAACACCATATCCGCTCCCAAGTCTGACTAAGTCCGAAGCGAGCTATGGATGGACAAGATCTCACACACGCACACGGATTGCGTGCTGAGTAAATACTTTGGGTCCACCGTAACGTATGTGTCTTATCCACGCCGTCCATACCTTTTATCAGATCATTTTAGGGCATGAACCCAAAATTGAAGCATATCCAAAGCTCAAGTGGACCACACCACAGGAAACAGTCTGAATTGATCACCTGCTATTGAAGACTTCTTGGGGGCCACAGAACTTCTGAATCAATCTGATATTTGTGTTTTCCCATCATCCATGTGACCTTATGAACCGGTTGGATGAGAAATAAATACCACTGTGGGTCCTGTTTGGGCCCTTGGAAGGTTTCAACGGTGGACGTCATTGCCCCACTGTTTCCTGTTGTGTGGTCCACTTGAGCTTTGGACATGCTTCAATTTTGGACTCGTATTCTAAAACTCAGCTGATAAAACGGATGGACCACACGGATATGACACATACATCAGGGTGGGCCCCACAGAGTTTACTCAGTAGGCTTAGCGTACTGAATTACTCAGTACCCAATCCGCTCCGCCCACGCATACAACGTCAGCACGTGCCTGAACATGTCACCATTTGGCACATGACTATTTGAATGGTCCAATCAAAGAAAATACCAATTGAAAGTGACCGTGGAATCAAGAAGATCTGATGATCCAACCCTACTAAAGTAAACGAAGCAGGTAAGACCACTTCCATCACTGCCCTGATTAGACAACAAACGGTTAGAAACTCATATCACACGCCATATAGTTTTTGTAAATCCTTTTTGAGTGATGATGCAAAACCTTCCAGAAAACGTCCGGAGCGGATTAGTTGAGACCGACCCCTGACTGTTGGGCTCACAGTGATGAATGTTCCTTAAATCCACACCGTTCAAATATTTTCAAAGCTTCATTTTCGGGGTGATCTAAAAAATGAAGCATGCCCAAATCTTAGGTGGGCCACACCACAAGAAACAGTTGTGATTGAATTCCCACCATTAAGAACTTCATGCGCCGGAATGTTTATTTGCCATCCAACCTGTTAGTAAGTAACAAGACGTATATAAAGAGACCAAACAAATATCATCTTGATCCAAAGCTTTTATGGCCCACGGGGAGTTTTTAAGGTTCATTTTTTTTTTTCCTACACACGCACACATACCCTCACACACTAACGCTGCCGTAGAATTTCGCTGCTTATGGATACCTGAACCCTTGATCGGGTGTTGAAACTCCTGAGAATCTACCACCGGAGGATCCGGGTTCAATTATTAATGTGGTTTGGATCTACTTTATTTTTGTTGTATCATGCCCTAAAATGAATTTTCAATACAGATGGACAGCATGTATGTAGTCACATAAGTGGGCCCATCCACCTCCCTGGATCCACCCAAGTCGCCCCAAAAACCTCAGGGTGTGTTTGGATGGACAAATTGGATGGTAAAATCCCGGGATATGCCAAATCATGCCAAACAGGCCTGGTGAACTTGTCCTAGGATATAGCAAAC
Organism: Magnolia sinica; assembly: GCF_029962835.1. Taxonomy (NCBI): domain Eukaryota; kingdom Viridiplantae; phylum Streptophyta; class Magnoliopsida; order Magnoliales; family Magnoliaceae; genus Magnolia; species Magnolia sinica. Next base: position 10,918,935 of record NC_080581.1, read on the forward strand.
CTATGGATCTTAAACAAATTCACTGACATCACCATCGTCACCTTAAAAATTGATCTCATCCCTCTTAATCCCATTCAGGGCCAGTTGCATTAAAAGGGATTGGATAGTTAAATCCTGGGATATGCCAAATGTGCCAAACAAACGTGGTGAACTTGTCCCGAGATATAGCAAACCCATGGATTTTAAACTAATCCACTGACATCACCACCATTACCTTAAAATTGGTCCCATCCCTCCTAATCCTGTGCAACCAGGCCTGGGGTGTGTTTGGACGGACGGATTGGAAGGTAAAATCCCGGGATATGCCAAACGTGCCAAACAGACCCAGTGAACTTGTCCGGGATATAGCCAACCCATGGATCGTAAACCACATCACCATCATTACCTTAAAATTGATCCCATCCATCCTAATCCTGTTCAATCCGGCCGGCCAAACATGCCCTCAATCAGGTGGGGCGTGTTTGGACGGACGGATTGAAAGGGATTGGAAGGTAAAATCCCGGGATATGCCAAACTTGCCAAATAGACCCAGTGAACTTGTCTCGGGATATAGCAAACCCATGGATCTTAAACCAATCCACTGACATCACCATCATTACCTTAAAATTAATCCCATCCACCCTAATCCCGTTCAATCCTGCTGGCCAAATAGGACCTTAACAGTATAAATGATCCAACGAGATCCGATTATCCAACCATTTAAGTCGTCATAGCAAGTGGGTCCCACTTCCATGACCATCATGTTTTGATTGGTGTAGACTCACATCCATCCACAGTATCTATCACGTGGTAAAAGTCCACGTGATGTTACCAACTTGCTGCATTTATTTATGGATGGAATCATATTCCTAAAGTGGGCCATGGTTCAAATACCCAAAAGTTCCACCCGACTTGATATGCAGCTAGGTTGTGTTGACTCGAAGACTCAGCCCATTCATGACTCAGCTGCCATTAGGCTGCATAATTCTAAAACTCACCGGCTGAACCAAAACGCGGTTGTGTCAACTCGACTCGGGAGAGTTTAAGGCAAAGCTTGTTTTTGTATGTAACTAGAGGTGTACACTACACCTGATACATAGCTCAACTGGTATATTGAGAGTGGAGATAACTCGTTTCAACACTTGAGGTCTTGGTATTGATCCCTAGCGGGAGGCTGACCCCAGCTTAAACTTGGCTTGGCTCGGTCCTCGAGCCTGGGGTGGCTAACAGTACAGTGTGTACTGACAGGTTAACCCAAAAAAAAAGAGGCTGACCCCACCTTGAACTTGGCTTGGCTCAGTCCTCGAGCCTGCCTAACTGGCCAGCTCGGCTCAATTCGGTCAGCAGCTCGGGCCAGTTCGAGCCAAGATTGAGCTGAGTTCGCTAATGGAGTATTATCACAAGCACATGGAGTGCACCTTTAATTTCTTACTATATGTGAAACATTAGCAATGATTTTATAGATATTTTATCAAACACTTGGTAGGCATCATTAAAATCAAGACTCAAGGCTATTTGGTTTATATCCATACCTTCCTCGCCACCAGCTGACACTTTGTTGCGTCATTTCATCAAACACTTGGTGAACAACGCCAGTATCAAAATAACCGAGTCACCAAACTAGTTTGATTCGAGCCGAGTTGAGTCGAGCTTGAGCTAGCTCGAATTTGGTTCAAGATTTTTTAAAGCTCAAAAAATCAGCTCAACTCAGCTTGAACTTAGTTTCGAACTGAGTCGAATTGAGCCTTTTCAAGTCGAGCAAGCTAACCGAGCTAACTCGGTTCGTCTACAGCCCTATGTGTAACTTATTTGAGTTTTAGGTTGAATCATTGAGTTGACACAGTGAGTTAGTCAATGCGACGATGGATGACATTCGCCTCATGAAACCTTTTTTTAAAAAGAAAATAAAAAGATGACTGTGGCTGCAAAGAAACGTCTCCTTCAAGAACTGAAGGCTTTTAGATAGTTTACTATGAATTGTAATAGAGTCTAATGACTGGAAGTATTCTCAAAATGCAAATTTACCATCTTGACTCGAGTGTTTGTATTTTATCTTTAAATAGATGGATATACACAGAGTGCATGGAATTGAAGGGATATACATGAAAAGATTTAAATTCAAATTACAAATGGTAGAGAATATTCTTGCATGCAACATAAGGGTGTATTTGTTTTTTAGCTTACACGGTCAATTTGGTCTAAATGAGTAGTTATTACTTACACTTGTGATTACCTTCAGCAGCCTCCACTTGACGTTGATAGGTAGGACTATATGGTGTGCTAATACGTTGAAGATGAGGAAATAAGACTTTTTTCTACTAAAACCTGTGGGCCCCGTTATTTTATTTATTTTTAATTTTTACATGCATTCTCACACCCACGCACAAAACAATGGGCACTGGAACCCATGACCTTAGTGTTAAAACTCTCGTGAGTCTACCACTAAGCCCTGAGTAGGGACCATGGGTTTCATTATTATGTATGTGTTGGCTCTTTGTTGTCCAACCATTCTGCCTTCTCATTTTCGGCATGAGCCCATAAATGAGATAGATTCAAAGCTCAAGTAGACCACACCAAAGAAAATAGAGGCAATTGAAGCTTTTTTTTTCTTTTTTTTTAATGGCTTTTTAGTATACCCCACTGTCAGTTTACACTATACTGTTACCCACCCCCACTAGGGAATCGATACCTAGACTCCAGTGTTGAATTGAGGTATCTTTCACTCAGGCTACCACCTGAGCTATGGATCACTTGCCGTTCAATTCTCGTTGAGGCTATGGAAGTTTTGAATCAAGCTATATTTGTATTTACTCTTCGACCATGTCTATGTGCCCATATGAACAGGTTGGATGATATGTATATATTCTAGTAGGCTCTAGACTCATTTCAACTTTCAACGGCAGGTGTTCAATTCCTCATGTTTCCTGTTGCGTGGTCCGCTTGAGCGTTGGATTTGCCTCATTTTTGGGCTCATGCCCTAAAATAGGCAGGTAAAACAGATGGATGACATGGATCAAACACATACATAATGGTGGGCCCCACAAATTTTACTAGCATAAATTCAGTCCGATTATAGTGCATTTGCACCATGGTTTTCAGGTCTAATTATCCTGTAATTCTCTCTCTTTCAATCAGGAGTGGGAAGTCATTATTACTCATTTACACTCCATTTACAGGGTAAATTTAAAAATTAAAAATTAAAAAAAATTTAAAAAAAAAACCTAAGAGAATTCCTTCTTGAATAAGTTTTCTTCCCTAAGTATTCTAATGTTCCCCTTGAGTGAATTGTCACCTTCCATAACATGAATTAGTCTTTGAGAAGGTGAAACCACTGAAAGGTGAGATCCTTCATAAAGATATTCACAATATGATCATGAGATGAGATTACTACATAGAAATATCTCCACAAACAACTTTTTTTTCACTAAAGTAGTGATAGTCAACTTCAACATGTCTTTCTTGACATAAAAAGACAAGATTAAACTGGTAAAATAGTGCCAATAACACAATACAGTAGAAGAAGAGATGAGAGAAAGACCACTATACATATCCCTTGAAAGAATTTGAATCCACGATGATTATGCTACCATGTGTGTAAGTGACTAGCCCTCAAAATTCGCTAGAATGAGCGCAGTGGTAGTACTTTACCTTTCGGCATCCCAGGATGTTAGATTGAAAAATAAAAATAAAAAAACTATACCAAATCCACTTGCAGATCGTTTGGCCGGACGAATTTCTACCCAATCAACATAAAAAAAAAAAAGTCGAGTAAATGCAATGACCCTTAACGAAAACAAAGACATTGATCAGAGATCATTCCCTTAAGATAGCAGGCAACACATTTATCTGCAATCCAATGCGTGGTTCGCAAATCAAGCATGTATTGATAGACTTTATTTACTGCAAAGGCCATATCTAGCCAAGTTAAGGTCAAATATTAAAGGGTACCCACAATACTTCAATTATGAGTGAGATTGTCAACCAAGTCGCCATTGTATGGGATAGCTTTGAACTAGAAACAACCAATGCACTTTATAGCTTGCATTTTCTATCTTGATTTTCTACATAAGTTCAATAATATACTTGGATTGATTGAGATATAACTCAGATGGAGTCCGATGAGCTTCAATTCTCAGAAAATAATAGATCGAATCAAAATCCTTCATAGTGTTGGAATATTTAGTTGAATTAAATAGACTATTAAAAATTGAGAACCAAAAAAGGAAAATAAATTTTTGAGAAAGAAGAACCTATTGAATTGAGTCGAGGCGTGACTGAGTCACTCGGCTTGAAATCGAATTTGCTCCCCTTAGACAGCGTCCCAAGTGCAACAGGTTTCCAGAGCAATCGACCTCCAGGATACAACGACTATGACCCGGTCCCAGCGGTGCACTCACTGTACACGGGCTCGAACCACTTGCAGTTTAATCCGAAAGTACTGAGTTGACTCAGCGATGAACTCAGTAGAAAATGCTTAAAACCGAATATCAGAGAGCGTTTTATAAGAGATGAATTTTTCGTATATTTGAAACTGGAATCGGTTGTCTTTATATAGACTCCGAAGTGGTGCATAAGCACCCTTTATAAAAGGTTAGGTCCGTTGGGTTTAAACCCAACAGGTGCGACCAACCGGAAGGGACGCATCTCTCTGGTTTAAAACGAAAAAGCACAAGTGCGAGTACACTCCTGCACATACAATCCTGCGAGTACCCATACATACACCCACGCGAGTACACACACACCGCACCTGCACCTACACCCGCACTCGCGCCCACGCCCAGCCTAGCCCCTCCCGTCCCGTCCCGTCCCGGCGCGTCGCGCACTCGCACGTGCACCCGCACACGCACACGCACACGGACACGGACACGGACTCGGACTCGGACTCGGACTCGGCTCGGCTCGGCTCGGCTCGGCACGGCATGGCACAGCTCGGCTCGGCTCGGCTCGGCGCCCGCGCGCGTGTGTGGTCAATGGCATAGATTAGAGCTATTGGCATAGCCCTCCCACAGGACCAAATTCACATGCCCCCTGAAAGGGGCTCAAGCCATAGGCAAAAAGACTATCTTATATACAAGATAGTTTACCTTTTCAAATCCGATGTGAGATAAAACCCATAACACAAAAGTACCAAAGCTTTTCAAATGTGGAGGGAAAACACCGAAAATTTAAAAATTTAAATTTTAATATTATTTTAAAACAAAATACAACAATCCCCCACATGTTTTAAAATAAACCCTTTTGAATTAAAGCGTAATAGTTGTGCAATAGTGCCGGTGTCACCATAGACTTGAACCGACATTAGAGTAAGCAAGACAGGTCTATAGGAACCAGGTGACACCATAGTCTTGAACCTGAATCCTTTTAATGTAGATCGCAAGTACATGCCACTCACACAACTCTTCCTCTGCAAGTGATTCTGCGGTTCGGTGTGTTTCGGCCATACACCATTACCTGGATTTTATGAGTGCTCTAGAGAATTTGCCTAGATTCTCATAGGAAGCGGCCTCCACCTCCACACCCATATAGGTGAATTCCATCAAGTGTATGCAGCAACTGTATACACCACCAAATATATGGCTATGGATTCATTAAGAGTTCTAACAACTCATCCTTCTGCGTTGCTGCTCGCACTGTACACCATAAAAGGGGCTCATACAACTCAGTGCAATCGTCTACCTCGTGTCTTATTGTTTACCCATTGAACCTATCTCATGGGATCTCCACTTGTATAGGTTGGGTTGCCGACACTGGCAGCTCATATATTAGGCTCAGCCTCATTCCCTTCGATGTATCATTGACTAACCTTTTAGATAGTCCTTTAGTCAGAGGATCTGCTAGATTCTTTTCTGACCTCACAAAGTCAATAGATATGACTCCATCACGCAACATATGTTTCACTATGTTGTGTCTGAGTCTAATACACCTGCTCTTTCCATTATATATTTTACTCTTTGCTTTCGCTATAGCTGCTTGACAGTCACAATGAATAGATACGGCCGATACAGGCTTTGGCCACAATGGTATATCAGCTAAGAGATTTCTAAGCCACTCGGCTTCTGTTCCAGCCTTTTCTAAGGCAATAAACTCGGATTTCATAGTAGACCGAGCGATACATGTCTGCTTGGTAGACTTCCAAGAGACTGCTCCTCCACCTAAAGTAAAGACATATCCACTCGTGGATTTTGTCTCATCTGAATCACTAATCCAGTTAGCATCACTGTATCCTTCTAATACAGCAGGAAAACCATTATAATGTAAATCATAGGCTATACTGCCTTTTAAGTATCTCAAAATCCTAGACAAAGCATTCCAATGCTCTTTTCCAGGGTTATGTATATATCTACTTAGCCTTCCTACTGCAAAAGCAATGTTTCGTCTAGTGTAGTTTGTTAGATACATAAGGCTACCAATTATTCTGGAATACTCCAATTGAGACACACTATTTTTTGTATTCTTCATGAGAGTCACACTATAATCATAAGGAGTACTGACAGGTAAACAGTCAAAATGGTTAAATTTTCTCAATATCTTCTTAATGTAATGAGATTGAGATAATATAATAACACCATTTTTTCTGGTTACTTCAATATCCAAGATTACACTAGCCTCTCCTAAGTCTTTCATGTCAAACTTAGATGACAAGAATTTCTTAGTTGTATTAACTAATTTAATATTAGTTCCAAAAATAAGCATGTCATCAACATAAAGGCATATAATAACATAGTCATTTCCAGAAATTTTACTATATACACATCTATCTACATCATTTATATGATAACCATTTGATTTTAAAACACCATCAAATTTTTCATGCCATTGTTTAGGAGCCTGTTTTAAACCATATAATGATTTAATTAGTCTACATACTTTATTTTCTTTTCCTGATATCTTATAACCCTCAGGTTGTTCCATATATATTTCTTCTTCTAAGTCTCCATTTAGGAAAGCTGTCTTTACGTCCATCTGGTGTACCACCAGTTTATATATGGAGGCTATCGCTATTAAGACCCTGATAGTTGTAATTCTAGTTAAAATAATCTATTCCTTCTTTTTGTTTAAAGCCTTTCACTACCAACCTAGCCTTAAACTTATCAATAGTCCCATCTGGTTTTAGTTTCTTTCTAAACACCCATTTACAACCTATTGGTTTATTTCCAGGTGGTAGGTCTACAATTTTTCAAGTGTTATTAGATATAATAGATTCTAACTCATCATTTATTGCTTCCTTCCAAAAGGTTGCATCTGGAGAGTTAATTGCTTCTATATAGGTTGTAGGATCATCTTCTACTAAGAAAGTGAAAAAACCATCTCCTAGGTTAGTTTCTCTTCTAACCCTAGTACTTTTTCTTGGTTGTATCTCTTCTACTACTTTCTCGTATGCATTTTTACCAGTAGATGTAATATCTGATTCATTGACTTCCTCTATTCCTATAGATTCAGATTTCATAGGGAATATGTTCTCAAAGAACTCTGCATCCCTAACTTCTATAATTGTATTAGGATCTAGAATATTATCCTTAGTTTTTAAAACTAGAAACCTGTAGGCCGCACTATTTTGTGCGTAACCTATAAATACACAGTCGGTTGTTTTAGGACCTAACTTTCTTTTCTTAGTTTCAGGTAATCCTACTTTAGCAAGACACCCCCTCACTTTAATATATTTGTAACTAGGAACATGATTCTTCCATAGTTCATTTGGTGTTTGTTCAAAAGATTTAGAAGGAATCCTATTTAGAATATAAAAAGCAGATAGAATTGCTTCTCCCCACATATTTGAGGGTAAGCCTGAACTATGTAACATAGCATTCATCATCTCTTTTAGAGTTCTATTCTTACATTCTGCTATTCCATTCTGTTCTGGTGTATAAGGAGCTGTAGTTTCGTGAACTATTCCATTCTTTTCACATAATTCTCTAAATTGAGAAGATTCATATTCACCTCCTCTATCTGTTCTAAGTCTTTTAATTTTTATATTTAACTGATTTTCAACTTCAATTTTGTATTTAGAAAAAAACATCTAAAGCTTCATCTTTATTTCTTAATACATAGACTCTAGTGAACCTAGAGTAATCATCTACAAAAGTTATGTAATATCTTTTTCCACCTCTAGACATGTGATTTCTAAAATCACCTAAGTCACTGTGTATTAACTCTAATAGAACAGATGATCTTTCTATTTGTTTAAAGGGTTTTCTAATGAATTTTGATTCGACACATGTTTCACATTTGTCAAATTCTTCATTAGATATATTAGGTAATAAACCTAATCTTTTCATTTTCTTCAAAGATGTTATATTCACATGACCTAATCTACTATGCCATAGATAAAAAGGTTCAACGATATAAACAGAACTGAATGTCTTCTTATTATTATCATTGGATACATTTATAATGAATAAACCATCGCTACAGTACCCCTTACCAACAAAAGTTCCATTCTTAGTCATTACAAGTTTATCTGAATCAAATACTAATTAACACCAGCCTTATTGAGGAGTGAACTAGAGACCAAGTTTCTTCTAATGTCAGGCACATGTAAGACATCATTCAACATTAGAGTCTTTCCAGAAGTGAGTTTTAGAAGTACTTTCCCTTTCCCTACAACTGGAGAATTTCTAGCATTACCCATGAACACCTGTTCATCATCTCCTGATACTTGATAGGAGGTAAACATGCTACGATCCTTGCACACATGCCTAGTTGCACCAGTTTCTAGTACCCACTCCAAGTTGTTTACAAGGAAGACTTCAGACACCACAGCTACTATCATGTCAGACTCATTGCCTGTTTCTGTAAGATTAGCTTGCGGCTTATCTTTGTTTTTCTTAAGCCTGCAAGTTTTGACATGATGCCCAGGCTTTCCACAGTTGTAGCAGTTTCCCTTTTTCTTGAATTGATTGTTTGCATTCTTCTTTTTGAGCCTGCATTCATTTGCATAATGTCCAAGTTTGTCACAGTTATGACAGTTGCCATTTTTCTTATTATTTGCCCGACTTGATTGCACAAGATTCGCCTTTGAATCTATCTCATTTTTATTTTCTTTTTGGTCCCTGATTCTATTGGCCTCCTCTATTCGTATGTGTACGATAGTAGTTTCCAAAGAAATACCGTTCCTTTTATGTTTCATTCTATTCTTATATTCTTTCCAGGAGGGCGGTAACTTTTCTATTAGTGCTCCTGATAGAAACACTTCATCCAACTTAATTCCTTCTGTCGATAGTTTATGAACTAGACTTTGAAAATCATGAATCTGATTTGTGACAGGTATATCGTCTGTCATTTCATAACGAAGGAAATTAGCAATTGCATGTTTCTTAGCGCCTGCATCTTCTAATATGTATTTCTTTTCCAAAGCAGTCCATATGTCTTTAGCAGACACGTAAGAAGCATACACGTCATATAGTTCATTGGATAAAGAGTTTAGAATATAATTTTTACAATTATTTTCATCTGTTACTTCAGTTTGATTTGCTGGATCTATAGTAAATGATTCAGATAAAATGTATGAAACTTTCAGGGTGGTTAGAACGAACATCAGTTTCTGTTTCCACCGTTTAAATGATTGTCCAGCGAACGGTTCGATTTTGGCTAACTCAGTAGAAGCATTTACTGTTACTGTAGCCATATTCTATGTAATTCAACAATTCGATTTCAAGATTGTTAGAATATTTAGTTAAATTAAATAGACTATTAAAAATCGAGAACCAAAAAAGGAAAATAAATTTTTGAGAAAGAAGAACTTATTGAATTGAGTCGAGGCGTGACTGAGTCACTCAGCTTGAAATCGAATTTGCTCCCCTTGGACAGCGTCCCAAGTGCAACACGTTTCCAGAGCAATCGACCTCCAGGATACAATAACTATGACCCGGTCCCAGCGATGCACTCACTGTACACGGGCTCGAACCACTTGCAGTTTAATCCGAAAGTGCTGAGTTGACTCAGTGATGAACTCAGTAGAAAATGCTTAAAACTGAATATCAGAGAGCGTTTTATAAGAGATGAATTTTTCGTATATTTGAAACTGGAATCGGTTGTCTTTATATAGACTCCGAAGTGGTGCATAAGCACCCTTTATAAAAGGTTAGGTCCGTTGGGTTTAAACCCAACAGGTGCGACCAACCGGAAGGGATGCATCTCTCTGGTTTAAAATGAAAAAGCGCAAATGCGAGTACACTCCCGCACATACAATCCTGCGAGTACCCATACACACACCCACGCGAGTACACACACACCGCACCTGCACCCGCACCCGTGCCCACGCCCAGCCCGTCACGTCCCGTCGCGTCGTGCACGCGCACATGGACAGACACAGACTTGGACTCGGATTTGACTCGGCTCGGCACGGCATGGATTGGCTCAGCGCGAGCGCGTGTGTGGTCAATGACATAGATTAGAGCTATTAATATAGCTCCCCACAGGACCAAATTCACATGCCCCTTGAATGGGGCTCAGGCCTAAAGCAAAAAGTCTATCTTATATATAAGATAGTTTACCTTTTCAAATCCGATGTGAGATAAAACCCACAACACAAAAGTACCAAAGCTTTTCAAATGTGGAGGGAAAACACCGAAAATTTGAAAATTCAAATTTTAATATTATTTTAAAACAAAATACAACACATAGCAAATAGGTGGTGGAGATAAGTAGAGTAATTGCCAATGGATCATGGTTACTCATGAAGAGAATTGGGCTTAGATAATCAAATTTTTTTTTTTTCAATATCAAAGAGAAAATGAGGCTATATTTAGGTAATCAAGAATATTCAGAATCATTGGTTGGGCTTTAGACGATTGGGATGGAGAGTAATTGTATGGTGGGTGAGATATATGGATAAGAAAAAGAAAACTTCACTCTTAAATGAGTTTGTAATATCAAGTTGTTTTGTATCTTGTCTTTAAATAGATGGGCATACGTAGAGAGCACATGAAAGAGATACACGTGAAAGTATTTAAATTCAAGTTGCAAAAGGAATGTAGAGAATACTCTTCTATATAACAAAAGAAGAATCCTTTTTGGATGATTTATCATCCATAGATATCCTAACAAATTGCTATTATTGTAATTTTTATTTCTTTTACAGGGCAAATATTCATTTCTATCACTAACATTTTTATTTAGTTGTTAAGGGAGTGTTTGGATCTTAAGTTACTTAAGCTACTCATGCCTCAAGTAGCTTATCTTGATTTCTACTTATTAAGTTGAAGTGATTAACAAGCTTTTTAAGTAAAAATGTTACTTATAGTTAATCTTAAACCAAACTTACTTACCTTAAATAATTTACTTATCTACTTATTTACTACTATAAGTAGAAAAAAAATAACTTATTTGGTGGTATCCAAACGGGCCCAAAATTCACTTTGGTTGGCTTGGTTCGAAGATTCGATCAAAGTCTAAGCGTGACTCAATTTGATACGATGGTTACCATATAGTCATTGAAAGTATATTTTTAAATATTCAAAACTATTTTCAATTTGAGAGGGTGTCAAGTCCACCTAGTTAGAGTTGTACACGAGCCCAACCAACTCGAAAAGCTTGCTCGGTTTGGCTCGATCTAGCCCGTTTAGACTTGAAGTAAACAATAATTGGAGGCAAGCCAAGCTTCTCATGACTCAACTCATCCGAGAATGAGTTGACGTAAAGCATAAAAGAGCTCAGCTCGGCTCGGCTCGGCTCGAGTTCAAGATCAGTTCTTTGAGTATAATTTATATATATAAGGAAATGGTACTATGAGGTTGAGTTGTGTGGGCCCCACCGTGATGTATATCAGACATCCACACAGTGCATTTGGTGGGTCCCCTCTATGTTCTAGAATATCCCAAAAATCAATATTATCCAGAACTCAAGTGGGCTATATCATTGAAACAATGTGAAATCATGTTAAAACATCTAGAAGCACTTGTTAGGGCCTACCTGAGTTTTGGATGTGTCTGAAACTTGGTGTGAAAACTCATCTAAGTGGGACACATAATAAATGGGCTGGATTTCTAAACCACATCTCAGTGGACCTTATAGACGATCATGATGGTTTCAATGGCTTAGTAACCACTCTAAACGGTTGTCTATGGTGTGGCCCACCTAACTCATAGATTGGCATGATTTTTTGGTTCTTACCCCACCATGGAATGGTGCATCCAACTGATGGGGTGGATGTCTGATATACATAACGGTGGGGCCCACACAACTTAACCACATGGGAAGTTCCCGTGAAGTTGACCTTATAGTACCATTTCCTATATATATATATATATATATATATATATATATATATGTTAAAAAAACCAAACCCTAAAGGAACCCACCCCATCCCCCCTCTCTCTCCCCTCCCCAACATAGCCACTCGACATCACCGAGAGTGGAGGGTCTGCCCAGCTTAGGCTGACATAAGGGAGGACGTGAGGTTGAGCACCGTCTTCCTCAAGAGGATAACTATTTCGAATCCACGGAACTTCTCTGGACTCCTCACAGAGACTTGTCGAATCCACGAGCAAAGAAAGCAAGAAAATAGAAATAAATTCTAATAAATTCGAATTTAATTGATGAATGAATAAAAAAACAAATTCACAACCCTTTAAATAAGGATACCAAGCAATGGGAGAGAAATTAGAATCAAACTACGACTAAAACTCCTAGAATTTGTGACTTAGTAAACTTACTATTTATAGACGGTCGTGATGTCTACTAGTACGCAAGGTTTTTGGCCAAAAATAGCAAGTGTCCTATTTGGCTTCATCAAGATGTTCTCCTAAATTTTCTAAGCTCTTTTCGCGTTGGGCGCAACTCCTAAAGCCCAACGGATGAAGAGTTATAATCAAACTAAAACTTACTATTTATAGTAAAAATGGAATTAAAATAGGGAAATGATCGTCAATCTGGTGCTATTTCACAAATCTGGCTTGCATAACCCAACTTGGTGGGGTTAGTTGGCTAAAGTAGCTCGTTCTACCCCAAAATCATATATTTTACGTCCGATAACTCATTCCGGATTGCGAGTTACACCTGATTTAAGGTCCGATGGTCCGGATCACTTCTGTCGTCGACCGGGCCTTTTCTGATCCATCTTGGCTATGTATGTCACGCTCCAAACTCGGAGCTTGAGCTCACAAAATTTTTGATCGCCGAGTCCGGCGCCAACAACCTCCGTAGTATCCCATTCTCGGTTCCTGACACCCATATACTAAGTTCCGATCCTGGGATCCTACAAGGGGATTTTCAATAAAAAAGATTTTTTGTAAAGGAGCATAACCAAGTCACAAAACAACATCACCACATATCCACTATATCAAAACTTTGAGTACAATATGGAAGGGGAAATACAAAGACAAAAGCTCCAGAAGTCGGCTGTACGCTCCAAGCTCAATGCTGCTGCGGCGTCCTAGGGTCACCTGCACGCAACGATTGTGCATAAGCTTATAAAAATCTTAGAGGGTGGTGTAAGTGTGTGCAAAAGGTAAGTGTCAAGTATGCAATATCAGAGTAATGCGGAAACATGCTAGCATGCTCATGAATGCTATCAGTCGTACCAAAGCTATGCGATGCAAGGCCTACCTAGTCAAATGTCATATGCAAGATGTAATGCAACTCAAGCACGTCAGTCCTCATCGAAATCCATATATCAATACAATTCATCTCTAGAATATCATCGGAGTCTAGTACACTACAAACCAAATTGCCTCCACATCGCGCGCAACAAGGCGAGTGGAAGAGACCTCACTATCCGCCTCGCCAGTAGTCTACCAATATCTACACGGCATGTCGATAGCGAACTCATTCCTTGAGCTGGTCAAACTTAGTCTAGTTTTGCCCCCTCCTGTCGGGCAGGTAAGACCGCACCCCTTCTAATCTATCACGACACAATGGGAAGCGCGACCTCCTGGTATTCGACACTCTGCGCTCAAACCATCTACTCGATCTAGACATTAGAGCGACCTCTTGGTGCCATAAAGGTTTAGAGAATTTCACCTAGGGACATCTATTGCACCCCATGTAGAGAAAAGATTTTTGGTGTCCAATCCTGCTATCCACAATATGCCTGTGGAGGCTTCAGCCCTGATATCGCTAGGGCATATAATGGTCATGTCATACAAATGCGAGATGTATGAATCACACTATCCAGTCATGCAGCAATCCTATGCGTATCGCGCGCTCATATGGGCAACTCCTCCTATCAGGGAGTCCCATAATAATCCGCTCAATGGTATATGTTGTGATCAATCACTCCTCATATCAAGCATACATATGATGCACATGGGCATGAATCATGGATCTATACTAAGCGTGTTATACGATGATGAAGTCTCCTCATAACAAGGATGGGCCTAGACGGCCTACTCATATCAAGAATGGGCCTAACAATTATGGGAGCCCAACAATTTGGGTTAGTCCACTAAGGGGAGATGAGAATGGGCCTAACAACGGGCCCTAGGGAGAGTTATAATGTGGACATTTAACCATCATTACCCTTACAATGTGGGCATTAAACTATCATTGCTCCCAAGGCATGGCCCATTTAGATCTAACTAGGAAGATGAATGGGCATCATAAACATCATTACATACATCATGGTGGAATCACACATCACATCGGGCCTCATATACATTGCGTTGGGCCTCACATACATCACATTGGGCCTCACTCATGGGCCTCACATGCATCACATTGGGCCACAACCCATGGGCCTCAAATACATCACAATGGGCCACATCTCATGAGCCTCAAATACATCACAATGGGCCTCACAGCAAGTGGACCATTCACAGCCAGCAGGTGGCCCGCCCCAACAGATGGACGACAAGGATAGAACACATATATCATGGTGGCTTCCATCGTCCAGACAACTGGATGGTGTGGATACAAAATACATACATCATGTGGGTCCCACGGATTCACGGTGTGGATCCAAGCATATATCATGGTGGTCCCACCGTCAGGATCGAATGGGCTAGATAAAATACATACATCACGTGTGGAGTCCGACGTCCAGATGGACGGTGAGGGTAAAACTCATACGGTGGGTCCAACTTGAAATTTAGATCTATCTCATTCTCTTTGTAATGCCAGAAAACGATCTCTACATATGATTGGATGGTATGGATACAACACATACCTCAAGGTGGGCCCCACCCCACACGTGCAGCACGTGTGGGTGGGTCCCACGTCCAGATAAAAATGGACGGACGGTCTAGATATAATACATACTTCATGATCAGATCCACAGACTTGCTGATGTCCATACAAATGGACAGTTGGGATATAACACATACCTCATGATCAGGTCCACAGACTTGCTGACGTCCATACAGATGGACGGTTTAGATAAAACACATATCATCAAGGTGGGCCCCACCCCACACGTGCAGCACGTGTGGGTGGGTCCCACGTCCATCATATGGACGGACAACGTTGATATAGGACACATACATCATGAGGTCCCATGAAGGGACGGTGTGGATGTAAACCACATACATCGAGATGGGGTCCACTCATCCTGATGGACGACTGGATCATGGCTGGCCCCATGCAGCATGGATGGAACGCATGCATCATGGTGGGTCCACATGTGTGGCCCACCATAACTTTGGGATAAAGCTGATATTTATGTTTTCCCTTCAACCAGGCCTATCCAGACAGACTGCTAGGTGGGCCTTCTGGACAGTCAGTAAGGCGGGCCCCACGGGTGGTCGACATAGATAAAATACTTGCATCATGGTGGGCCGCAAACAAGGGAGGGAGAGAGAGAGAGAGAGAGAGAGAGAGAGAGAGAGAGAGACGTGTGGAGGGGAGGGGCTCCGCCACTATGAGCCCTCCCTAGGTGGGCCATGCAAATATAATACATACATCAAAATGAGTCCCAAATCATGTGGACCCTAAATCATAAAAAAATCAACGGTGGAGATACCTTTCCACCAAACAAAATGCAAGGTCTAGATGACCTTTCACAATGGTAAAATGAACATCATGATAGAGTTCATGGAGAATGGTCCCATCATGGGATGAACGTATGAATCATGGTGGGTCATCGACCATACCTAGGGTCCAAAGTGAGATCCATACCATCAATCAATATGCCTCACTTGGCCCATCATCAAAACACAATTCTAAGCTTATAAAACACCCACAGATTTCACTTCTTCTTAGTTCTATGGCTTCCTTAGCTCCTTGGCTTCTTTTTTATGGAGGATGATGAAGATTGAAGGGTCAGATGGTGAGATTTGGTGATAGGAAGTGGGCCTTGATCTCAGGTTCTTTCTCTTTTCTCTCCTTAGTCTTTTTCTCTCTTGGTTGATAGGAAAAATGATAGAGAATGGAATAAGATGGAGTGAAGGATGGGAGATGTAAGGAGAAAGGGATGGGTGTGTAAGAAGAATAACATGGAGGGTATAGTCTTGGTTGACTTTTGGGTGAGAGAGGGATGGGTGTCATGCCTTATTGGTAAGGGCGTATTTGGGCGGTGGGATTAGAAGGGATTAGGTGGGATGGGATTCCAAAAACATAATTATTACCCATGGCAGGGATTGTCCTCTATTTCCATGGGATAAGATTAATGTCATGCTTTGTTGGTAATACGTGGTACATTGAATGGATATACCCACCATCATTTGAAATTACTGAGAATAACACACATGTGTTATATCTAAACCGTTCATTTGTTTTGTAAGCTCATTTTATGGCATGGGCCTAAAAATGAGGTAGATCCAAAACTTATGTGGCCCCAAAGAAGTTTTCAATGATAAGTATTCAATCCCCGTTGCTTTCTATGGTGGGGTCCACTTAAGCTTTAGATTTACCTGATTTTTTGGCCCATACTGTAAAATAATCTCGAAAATGGGTGGACGGTGTGGATATAACCCCACACATCATGGTGGGACCTACACAACTTGCTAACATTGAGTGAAATTGACATGGGTCTCAATGCAATTCCATCTAATCTAATTCCAAGCTTTTCCATTCTTCCCAAACATGGAGTGGAATTGGCACAGGACCAGATGAATCCCATCCCACCTAATCCCTTCTAATCCCACTACTCAAACACGCCCTAAGAGAGGAATGGGCTAGGTATGGGTTGTATTTGACTTGTGATTGATTGATGTGATGTTTGGGTAGAAATTCTCTCGAAATTTGCAATGCATAGCGTCTCCCTTGAAATAGACGTGGGCCAACAACTCCTGACTTGGGTATCCCATCGGTGCGCAAGACACGACGTTGGAACTGCGGCGGTGGCGCAGTCGCAATGGTATAAGTTTCGGATTGAGTCGACCGTGATCTTCGGGATGCAATTTAGGGTCGCCCGCAAATGCCGATTATAGGTCGCGGGTTGGCGAAATTCGGAAGGGAGGATCGTGGGAGTAAGGAACAGTACGGTCTAGGATACAAACCTTATGATGTAATTGTCCACGACCCTCGTTACATTACAGCCGCAACAGTTCCCGCTAGCTCGTCTCTCTCTCTCTCTCTCTCTCTCTCTCTCTCTCTCTCTTAGCATGACTCGATTGAGTTACTCAGCTCGACTTACCCATCTCGAAACTCGCCTGTTCAACTATTTGAAGTTTGTCATCTTTCTTTCTCTCAGCTCAACAATAAAGTATATTTCTAATCTTTATTTATTTTTTCCTTTTTATTTACGTAATTGTTTGAAAATAGAAAATTTTTAATTTTAAAATTAAAAATAATAATAATAACAAAAAAACAAAAAAGAAGAAGAAAAAGACAAAGTTAGCCTCGAGTCACTTTGGCTTGATGAGTAAAAGCCAAATTGAGCTAGTGTCTAAAGCTTGAAAGTTGAGCCGAGCCGAGGTCAAGCGGAGGTAGTTATGAAAATAAGTGCAGCTGAATTCGACTTGACCCAACTTGATGTACAGCTCTACTCCCGCTTGGACCCTAAGTTACGGTCCATCCAGCGCAAAGAAACTCGAACTGATTGAGTGCACGCCACATCTAACCCTTCCAATAGGTTGGGCCCACCGTGAGGATCATTTAGCCAAAAAATCTCTCATCTTCTTATCAGGTGGGCCACACACCATAGAAAACAATTTCTAGCCCTACTAGCATCGAGTGGATCTGTAGCTGTTTGTAGAAAGTGATCCTCACGACGGGCCAACCCATTGGACGGGTTGGATTTTGCACGAACACAACAGGATGGAAATTATCTACTGGGCGCATCGTAACTTGCGGTCCGACTAGTTGGACCTAAGACCTTATATTTAAATATTTTATTTAATTTATAAATACCGGTAGCGTCAAGTAAGTACTCAGTCGGGTTTCTACACTTGCCAATTAGAAAAATAGACTTCAATATTAGCCGTTGACCGTTGCATGATTCTATGTCGAAATATTTAACGGTTGAGAGTATTTATTAAACTAATACTTTTCCTATACCTTATCGGCAGTAGTACCTAGATCTCGAACGGTCCAGATCATTCGTACGTATGGCTCAACTAGTGGAACTACGAGTTCATTTTGTAGTCCGCGGAATACAAATTCACTGTTGAATTCCAAGCAACAAGTCGTTGGGAACGGATTGGCTACTCCCGCTGACACCAGCCATTGGCATGTGGTCGGTGCTCTGTGGAGCCCACCATGATGTATGTGTGTCATCCATGCCGTCCATCTATTGTTATATATCATTTTATGATACGAGAAAAAAATGAAGTATATCTCAATCTCAAGTGGACCACATTACAGGAAACAGTGTTGAATGAATTTTGACCATTAAAAACGTTTTGGGGACCATAAAAGTTTTGGATTAAGCTGATATTTATTTTTTCCCTTCATATGGGTCTTTATGACCAAATAAACAGATTGGATGTCAATAAACAGTACAGTGGGCCTTAGGAGGATTTTAATGGTGAATATCCATTCATTAATTTTCTCCTGTGGTGTGGCCTACCTAAGATTTATATCCCTATAATTTTCTGTATCAAGCCATAAAATGATCTGTAAAAATGGATGAACGGAATGGATGAAACACCTACATCATTGTGGGGCCCACAGACCACCCACCATCAGCCACGGGGCTCGTACCAGGGGGAGTAGCCAATCCGTCTCCTCGTTGCATTAAATTACCTGTCGTTGAGCGGGAGAAGGACGCGAATTAGCTACGACCCCTGAACCGGCTATGTGAGTGGGACCCTGACAGTGAGACCGACCTTGATGTATGAATTGTATATCCACACCGTCCATCCGTTTTACATTAGCCATTGACCGTTGCCTAATTCTATTTCTATAGATTTAACGGCTGAGATGTTTATTCGAATTCATGATTTCTCCTTGACTTATTCATAGTAATACCTACATATTGAACGGTCCAGATCATCCGTACGAATGGTCCAACTAGTGGGATTACGAGTTCATTTACTCGTCCCCGGACTACGAATCCACTGATAAATTCCAAGTTACACGTGGCTGCATTAAATTACGAGACGTTGGGGAGAGTGAACTGGAGGTGATGAAATCCAGCAACGACGGAAAGGAGACAGAAGAGGATAGCTACTTTCAAGCGCGTACTTGCAAACGCGCGAATATGTCTTTCCGTAACGAATCAGGACCAATCGTTAGATGGGGTGCACGAGGAAGATCATGCCATTACGCTTTTCAAGTGAGCCACACGTTTACAAGTACAACCGACGGTAAACGTGGATATGACCATTTACCACCTTGAAATAGGAGAATGTACGGTCTTGATTTCAGCTAAAGAGCATATCCGAAGTGGGGCCCACATTCTGAACGGTCTATTTCTTGAACAAGCACTAAAAGTGGAAATTACACGTGGCGCTTGTGAATTTCGATCTGCAAATTGCATTTCTTCATGTGGTAAAAAGACCTCATCCGATCCAATGCCACACAGCTATCGTCGCCGACAAATTCGGAAACGTCCGTGAGCTATGCAGCTGTACCGATGGAGCCGCCTACGGAGAGATTTTCGACCGTACGGTTTTCAAAGCTCTTATTTGGGTCCATTCCGACCGTAAATCACGGCCATCCACAGCTGTCCATTTGAAGTATGCATGCCATTAGCGTAAGGCCATCTAGACCGTCTAAATCACTGGCCCAGCTGAGGATGAATCATAACCCAAAAAATGCACTGAAGAGACAATATTAACCATTGATTCTTACCTGTGAAGTCGAATCACTCAAAAAATATTTTTAACCATCCATCTAACAGTCATTAATTGAATGGTTAGGATTTCTTGGGAAGTGTGATTTTAGACGTGTGATTTTAGACATGTGGGACCCACTTTTGATCCATCCATCAATTTTTTTTTTAAACCATCCGTCCATCAAGTGTGGACCATCCTTGTAATTTGAATAGAAAGGATTATCAAATTCAATGATATTTCAAAGATTTGGAATGTGGCCAACAAAATAGTTACATTTGCTACATTCAACTGAAAAGAATCCCAAGATGGGTGGCTGGGATCTTCTAATTTGGATTCTTTTGCAGCGTGGTCTCACCAACGGTCTGGATTCCCAAACCATGGCCCCGACTGAAAATCCTATCATATGATAATCCCTTGAGGAATGTTCACATCCAAACCAGCTAAGACTTCCAACCTATCATTATCCGTGCGACATCCATTCCGTCAAATAGGTTGGCCCCACCATGATAATCACCTTAAATAGAGCTTAGCTCCATCCTCTAATTAGGTCGGCCACACCATGGAAAATAATGTATAAACGCTGATAAATAATAAAATACAAGTACGGTCCACGTAATGAGTGAATGTAGTTGATTCTTACGTAACATCATCCTCATCATGGGGCCAACCTACTAGACGGCTTGGATGTAGTATTGGAAGCTATAATCCAACCAGCTGACGTGGGCATTCTCTAATTCCTCCCAAAACATTAAAAAAAACAAAAAAAAACAAAAACATCACCCACTTGTTTTTCCAGCTTTTGGTAAAGAAAAGAAACCAAAAGGAAAAAAATACAAAATAAAAAGGAATTTTTACCAAATGATACCTAGGAGAGATGAAATGACCAAAATGCCCTAATTATCTAGTTCTAAAAATCTGATAAATTTAAGAATTGTGGGACCCACCTGGTATGTAGAAGACATCCAACCGTTCCAATCATAGGTGGGCCACACCTCAAAACATCCAAATTCACTCATAGATAAGTTGGTCGGCCAGATTTTTGGGTTGAACGGGTTGGCTACCAAAAAAAATACAACGTGGACCCATCACAAAAGAAATCATATAATCAAGGCAATTTAGTAATTTCCCATTCAAAAACAGAAAAGTAACAGAACAACATCTATCATTTAAATATTTAAAAAGAAAAAAAAACATATTTACAAAAATAAAAAATAAAATATAACAGAAGTAAAAAGTAAATTCTTTTTAAGTATCTTTCACTTTCCAAAAACACCCACCCCCAAAACCTCAATTTACAATTTTGCTCGGATAGCCATAGTAAGACAGATACCATTTCACGAACTTCTTCAGCCCCGTCTGCAAATCCGTAGTCGGATTGTACCCAAACTCCGTCGTCGCAGCACTGATATTCGCGTGTGTAAACGGCACGTCACCATTTCCAGGCATCTCCACAACGTTCTTCTTCGCCCTCATCTTCAAATGCTTCTCCAGAATCCCCACCAATGCCGGCACCGTCACCGGCGACGTATTTCCCAGATTGAAAATCCGATACGGCGCTAGGCCCCGCTTCTTCCCACCGCTGCCCGTCGATCGGCCCGATGAATCCAACGATCCCAAGCATCCCTTCACGATATCATCAATGTAGGTGAAATCACGTGCCAGATCCACGTGATCCCTCCCGCGATAGACGGTGATCGGCTTCCCCTGCAGGATATTGCGTGTGAACGAGAAGTAGGCCATGTCAGGCCGGCCCCACGGGCCGTACACCGTGAAGAATCTCAGCCCTGTGATCGAGAGTCCGTAGATGTGGTTGTAGGTGTGCGTGATCTCCTCCCCTGCTTTCTTCGTCGCCGCGTAGAGGCTCGCGGGGCGATCCGTGCGGTCCGATTCGGAAAAGGGGACTTTCTCGTTGAGACCGTACACGGAGCTGGACGAAGCCCAGACGATGGACGGCTGAGGATTTGCGGATTTGCAGGCTTCGAGGAGTGTGACGAGGCCGGCGATGTTGCTGTGGACGTAAGAAGAGGGGTTTTCCATGGCGTATCGTACGCCGGCCTGCGCCGCGAGATGCATGACGTGGGTGAAAGCCACAACGTCGAAGAGCTTGGCTAACATGCGCACGTCGTTGATGTCGCCCTCCACGACGAAGATCCCGTGGCCGTTGAGGAGGGCTTTGCGGGCCCGCTTAAGGGACGGATCGTAATAGCTGTTGAAGTTGTCGAGGCCCACCACGCCATCGCCGCGCTTCTTCAGAGCGAGTGACACGTGTGTACCGACGAAACCGGCCGCGCCGGTCACCAGCACCGACATGCCCTTCGGGCGGGTGATCTGCGCGCTTGAACGGACGCGTTTCTCCCACTGTATGCCGCCCCAGGACACGGTGAAGTACTTGGAACCGGTGTCCATGAAGCTCTGGAAGGAGAGGTAGGATGCCGTGAGGGCGATCAGGAAGAGGGCCCACAGGAACATCGTGGTCGTTGATGAGAAGAACCGGTGGAACTGACGGTTCATGGCGTGCGAGCGCTCGATCTTAACCTTTCCTGGGGTGGAAGGGAATAGCTCGTCTTCTACGGACCGCATAGCGGGAAAACAGATGCAAGGGTGGAATGGGATTTTCTGGATCGCACCTGCAAAGAAGAGATGAGTTGGCGGAGGTGAGGTTTTTATAGGGGGGAATACACCGAAGACAGAGAGGCGTGAGAAGTGAGCACGCGTTAAAGAGAAAGAGGAAGAGAAATACTTTGATACTCTGGCAGACATTGATAGATGATACACCGGCAGTTATAAATTATATATGGATCGTAAAAAATAATTCAAATAAACCGTCTAAATCATGTTCAAAAGTTTTACATGTATCATGAACGAAAATTTAATCTAATTTACTTGTTTAAATTAAAGATGTTTAAACATTTATTGGATGGTTGAAAATGAAAGCCTTGTGATCTATTTTTCAACACCAGCTGCCTACGAGTTTTGATGAAAGATATGATGTTTATATTGTAATTTATAAAAAGTGGGAGCCACAATATATCGTCTGTTTAATTAGAGTTGCTATTTTCCAAATATACCGTTTCTAAGTGCCTGCGTATCAAGCGTCATCCAAAGCCAGAGTATTAAATAACTCTGCGCAATGTGACCTTGGAAACGGGAGAGGATTTAGGTGCGCCCCTGCCTCAACGGTGCGGCCATTACCGTGGGGCCCACCTTGATCTATTTATTCTATATCCACTCCGTCCATCATACTTTCCAGAACATTTTATTGCACGAACCCAAAAATGAAGAAGATCTAATGCTCAGGGGGACCATTCCACAGGAAAGGGAGGTTATTGACCATTAATAGGCCATTGTAGTTTTGGATCGATCTGATATTTGTTTTATTCCTTCATCGAGGTTAATGTGATATTATCAACAGGTTGTATGGAAAATGAACGTTATAGAAACCTTACGGTGGGCCCTAGGAAGTTTTTAATGGTAGGGAGTTCAATCACCACTGTTTCCTATAGTTTGGTCCACCTAAGATTTTGATACTCTTCATTTTTTGATCATGCTAATGTGGAGAAACAGATGGACGGTATGGATGCCCCACGCTAAGGCCCGCACCTAATCCGCTCCCCTTGGAAACTGCATACGTCGCATACAGGTAATTCACATTAAACTATATAAAATTATGATGGCAGTGCAGATATCTCATAACCCAAAAATAACAGTTATTTAATGATCCGACTGTCGGATCGGAGGACATCTATTGGACGGCCAGGAATGAGGGGCTACTCAAGAGAAAAAGGGTCGACGAATCAAAGTATAGGATCGTGTAAAGAAATATAACTTTCGGATTGGAACAGAGGGTATAGAGACAGAGACTCCAGGACTGGAACAGTTTAGGTGCAGCCCTGATCTCATTGGTGCGGCGATGTATATATCCTATATCCACGCTGTCCATACGTTTTTTCAGATCATTTTATAGCATTAGACCAAAAATGAAACATATCCAAATCTCAGGTGGACCATACCATAGGAAAGAGTAGTGACTGACCATTAAATCCTTCTTGTGGACCCAAAAAGCTTTGGATCGAGGTTTCTTTTCTTTTATTACCTTCATCCAATTATTTATGATCTTATCAACAGGTTGGATGGAAAATAATATTCATGTAAACATTATAGTGGGCCCTAGGAAGTTTTTAATGGTGGAACTTTAAAATCACCTCTGTTTAATGGTCTACCTGAGAGTTTTTATCTGTTTCATTTGGTTTTCTTTCCTAAAATGATCTGGGAAAACGGATAGACGGCGTGGATATAGAAAATTACATCCAGGTGGGCCCCACAGTAAGGACCGCACCTAATCCGCTGCCCTCCAAGTCCAATGCTCTAACATCTCCCTATGTGAGTTTATCGTCATTTTAAAAAATGGTTGTGTCCTATCTGCGTCACATGTAACAACGATCTACAGGCATCTAGACCATCCAAATAGTTTAAATAGTTTATCCCAAGTAGAGAATGGATAACATTACACTAATCAAGCAATCCTAACCATCGAATTAATTTCTTTCATATGAATGCTTCAAAATAAAACACTGATTGGTCCGGATTCGAATAAAAAATCATCTGTACGATTTCTAGATCATCCTCCAAACGCAGTTGTTTTAGCGATTTGGATGGTCTGGATTTCCGTACAAACATCCCATGTGTGCAGTTGAAAAGTCACCACCATTTTGTAAAATGGCCCACAACTAACATAGGAGTCCCACCAGCAGCAACGAATGATTTGTTTATGACCACCGATTGAACCGGTCGCGTAGGGCACGGGAGGTCGTCGGTAACCGGAAGTGACCGTAAGAACCGGTGGTCAGGATTGGTCGTCGCTGGTTTGGAATGCGTGGGGCGGTGCTTGAGCTTGACTCTATTTCTTCCTATTTTGTAATATGCTATTCATGTCCGGTCGTTTTATACTGGGAGCGGTCTGCCAGCTTGGATTGGAGCGGATGCAGATTTACTGTGCTAGGAAGCTAGGTGGGGCCCACCGTGATGGTCGTGAGAATCCATCCCGTTTTCGTTCACGCCATCTCCGAGTTTTCTCTGTTAGATCCAAACCGTTGATGTGTCGGTTCTAAACATGGATAGCCTATTAATAAAAAATTATAAAGATAAAAATCTGCTAGTTGAGAAATTAGTGGTCCTTCAATTGGGTTGAAAGAAGGTCGAAGATATTACAATAAAAAACGAAGGTCGAAGATTTAATGGATAGGATCGTTCTAAGTTTTCTGACATCGACGTTGGGGCCCATGATTTGGACGGCTTGGATAAGTCAATGGGACTCACTTGCGCAGTTGAAAGGCAGAGGCGGCTCGATGGGATTGGCAGGTGAGGCAATCGCTAAGGCCCTCTAATTAGGATGCCCTATGTTATAGTAAAATTAAAATTTCTTAATTAACGAAGGTTTTATATTATAGAAAAATTAAAATTAAGAATAAAAAGAAAACCCTATAATTTTTGAAATAAAATTGATTGAAAGGTCTACAAAATAAGAACATCTAAAAATTAATTTACAAATTTGAAATTGAAAATAAAAAACCAATTCCAAAAACTAGCACCATTGATAATAGTAGTCTAACTCTATCATCTCTTTTCAAAATAATAGCATTATTTTCAATAAATTCTTCTCCTAAAACCTAAGACTACAACTACCTGCTTTATTGTTAATTAAGTTTTTAAAAAATTAAATTCTTACGTCATTTTTCGAAATTGAATTCTAACTTCATTTTTTCTAACGGTTTGGTTTTATTTTTGGAATTAAAAGTTTTAAAAGAAGTTGCAAAATTAGAAATTAATACTCCAATTGAAATACTTAATTTAGTAAAAGAACTAAATTATTTTTCAAATTGTTTTATTGAAAATAAAATACTATTTACCATACTTATTACAATTTTTCAAAACTAAAGATTATAAGAAATTATTTACAAACAATTATGTTTCAAGATAGATTAAACGGTTTAACAATTTTATCTATCGAAATTGATTTATTGGATAAACTTAAATACAAAAGTTTAATTAGTAATTTTGCATCTAAAAAGGCAAGAAGCAAATTTATGGTTTAATTTTAAATTTATTATTTTTTTTTATTTTTTAAACTAAAAAGTGTCATTTTTATGACTTGCCTAAGTGTCCCAAAAATGTTGAGCTGCCCCTGTTGAAAGGCCGACCGCATGGTAAATAGAGTCGGTGATGGGATAAGAAAGCATGCCCTCTTTTTAGAAAAAAAAAAATGCCTCTTGGCCAGCCGGAGTGAAATAGATTGGCTACTCCCCTGCCACCAGCCCGGTGGTTAGTGGTTTGTGGGCCCTACCTTGATGTATGTATTTCATCCATTCTTTTCATCCATTTTTACGTATCATTTTAGGGTATGATCCCAAAAATGAGAGGGCTATAAATCTCAGGTGGACCACACTACAAGAAAATAATAGTGATTGGATATCCACCATTAAAATCCTCCTAAGGCCTATTGTACTATTTATTTGACATCCAATCTGTTGATTAGGTCATACAGACCCAGATGAAGGGAAAAAACGAAGATCAACTTGATCCAAAACTTTTATGGCTCCCAAAAAGTTTTTAATGGTCTACGTTCATTCAACACTGTTTCATGTAATGTGGTCCACTTGAGATTGGGATATACCTCATTTTTTATCTCATATCATAAAATGATCTAGAAAAATACATGGACGGCATGGATGAAACACATACATCATGGTGGGGCCCACGGAGCACCGATCACTAGCCATTGGCTGATGGCAGGGGGAGTAGCCAATCCGTTTCCAATGGGGGTCCATGATTTGGAGCTGGGTCCACATGAACAAAAAAACAGACAGTAAAACACTAAGTTTTTGGGGGGCCACTATGTTGTATATGTAAAATCCACTCCGTCCATCAAGTGAAAATTTCAATGCTAAGTACTGGGGACAAAAATTAGAAAAATTTACAACTCAGGTGGGCCACACAACAGGAAACAATGGAACAGGATGCAAACAATAGGTTTGTACGTGGGGCCACCATTGTATATCTTTCATTAGATCCGTTCCATAGATACTAATAAATAGCATGAAGAGAAGTACAAAATTCAGTCTGATCGAAAAATCAGGTGAGCCACAACTTTTGAATTTATATGTTTTACAAGGAATTTTACACTGTTCCCATTTCTGTGGACCATCTGAGTATTGTTTAGTCTGATATTTTGCATATACAGTGAAAATAAGGATTATCTCCAGATGGACGGAGTGGTAAGGATTATGTCCAGATGGACGGAGTGGATTTCATATATACACTATGGTGGGCCTAAAGAGATTTGATCTTCTACGCACTGCGTAAAGCAGCTGCTATCGATGATTCCGATCCCCAAAAATCTCCTAGCTGGGAAAATAGTAACCCTTCAATTGGTGGCCGAATGGAGGTTGGTGATCTAATGGCCAGGATCTTCCTATGCAGGTCGAACATCGATGTTGGGGCCCACTATTTGAACGGTTTAATTCAATGTGACCCACTTGTGCAGATTGAAGGCCCAAGCGTACTGTAGATACTCGGGTCCTCAGGCAGACCATAAGCCGACCATACAACACGGCACGTCGTTGTTACTTTTTTTATGTTTTTTCAATGGTCTTGGTTGAGTTTGAGTGGGAGTCCATGATTTGAAGGTTTAGATCATTCAATTAATGGCCCCACATGAATACATTTACTAATGTGATGAGCAAGTACTACAATTCACCGTCAAACATTGTCAGGAACCCTACTCGCACTGTGATTGGCCAGTGGTCAAATGCATGGGACCCGAAAAATGGCCCGCAATCTATGTGGATTGTTCGCTTATCTCTCCATAATCATGGAATTGGAGGTTTGTGACCACTGTTAATCAATTTGTATACTATGCATGATGAGTGTGCGTTTGGATGCACAAGTAGAGCTGTACACGAACCGAGTTAGCACGGTTAGCTCGTTAGACTCGACTCGAAAAAGCTGGATTGTTTGATACTTCAAGCCAAGTCAGGCTGATTTTTTTCGCTTAGAAAAAATTTTGATCTCAACTCGACTAAGGTCGAACCCCAACTCAAATGGGACTTGGATTGAACCGGTTTGGTGACTCGGTTATTTTGATATTGATGTTGCTCACCAAGTGTTCAATAAAATGACTCGACGAAGTGTTGGCCGGTGGCGATGAAGGTATGAATATGAAACAAATACCCTTATATCTTGATTTTGATGTTACCTACTTGAGTGTTTGATGAAATGCCTATAAACTACTAATGCTGTTTTACATAATGTGAGATATTGAAGGTGCACTCCATGTATTTGTGAAAATGTTGTATAGGCTTGAGCTGGCTTGAATTGGACCGAACTACTAACCAAATCGAGCCGAGTTCAAACTGGGGTTAGCTAGTGGCCGAGCCAAGTCGAGCTGTGCCAAGCTCGACTCGGTTCAACGCGTGTATAACTCTATGCACAAGTGAACTGAATCACGGTTGCTAATGGAATAAAGCTGAATTTTAGCCAACTGTAATCTCCACGCTATGGTAGTCTATGTGAACTTTCACATACAACTCTTTCATTTAAGTAAATGTGGACCATTTAAGTAAATGGGTTGAAATCGGGTTGGACCTGACCCGACCGGAGCCAACCTAACCCAGCCCACCCATATAGGTTATATCAATGTATTAGACCCAACTCCACCCGGCCCACGAGACAAAATAATCAAACGAGTCGCATGCAGCTCAATCCAGTCGACTCAAACTCGGTTGGACCTAATCCAGTTGGATGAATCGAGTCACCCCAGAGTTGACTCAACTCAAGACTGGATGAGTCAGACCTAGTCGCCGAGTTTTAAATCTATGGTATACATGTATGTCTGTATGTACGTATGTATGAATGTATGTATTTATTAATTGGGTCTTGATGGGCCTGGTTGGATCGGGTCACTTGAGTCAGACCTGATTATAACTAAATGGGTGGGATGGGGTTCGAAGAATTTCAAGTGGGTCGAGTAGGGCCACAAGTCTGGCTCATTTAGTAAATAGGTTGGACCTGGGCTAATCCTAACATGACCCGAACCCAATCCAACCCAACCCATCGCGGCCACTACTTTCCTTTCTGCGAATCACCTCAGCAGGCAAACGGTGCACCATACCACAAAGATCACGTGGGCCCAAAACCAGGATGGTCCACTCATCAAGCACGACGCCAGGAAAAATTTGGAAATCTGTGGACCGCTGATGGTAGACTCAAATGTCGATCTTTATATCATGGCCCACCATTTGCATGGCTCAAATGTCCTACATGAGTGACATGTCAACCAAAAAAAAACAGAGAGAGAGAGAGAGAGAGAAATTGTATGTAAATGTTCTCATACAATGTTGTATATGAACATGTCTCACATTCATGACAGAGAGAGAGAGAGAGAGAGAGAGAGAGAGAGAGAGAGAGAAATTGTATGTAAATGTTCTCATACAATGTTGTATATGAACATGTCTCACATTCATGACAGACTCCAAAGGAACTCAAATTGCAATTTGTGGCCACTTCTTTACTAGGAATACTAGCAAACCAAATTACAATTTAGTAAAATTCCTCTTATTTAAAACCAACATTTGTAATTCAATTGACCGGCGCATCCAAACGCAGCCCAATCGGTTTCCAAATATGAGGTTTGTAATTATGATTGGAGCAACTAAACCCAGGGTTTCCCTTCCATTTTAACTTGGATTTGATGCTTAAAATGTAAGAAGCATTTACATACCTTAGTCTTTAAATACTGACATTAACCTGGAACTGCACCGGATTCGCCGTTGAGGACTCCGACGGCGACCGTCAATTGACGATCAGTTGCAGGCCACACTTGATCATAGCTTGAATATATAGAGCGCTATGGCATCGTGTGTATCGAAATGTAACATTTGTGGAAAACTGCATGATTTGCGCCGATAGTTTTTGTCGGTGGCTGGCACCCGTGGTGCGCATGGTGCATGCAATGAGATAGGGATAAGCCCAGGATAAGGTTGTCAGGGGTCGGTCCGGTCGTGGGTTGTGGCCAGGTTGGTCTAGGTGTGAGTCGGGCCCGGTTATTTGTTAAGGGTGGTCATGGGCCAGGCATTGAATGGATCAGATTTTACTTGGACCTAAAAATCAGGACCGGCCGGCCTAATTAAGTAACCATGGCTTCATTTTCAGACTCAAGCCAAACCATTTTTTTATTTTATCACGCACGCCCACACACTCACACCACAATGGGTGCTCGAACCCATGACCCCATTTTTCAGACCCAAGACTAATCATTAAATGCATGGTCCAAGCCAATATGTATTGGTTTGCAACCTGAAACCTGTTGGGCCAAACTGGCTCATGGCTGGTGCTAGTTATTTATGGCATGAACGTTTGATGGGGTCCAGTCGCCATGCCTGAAAATGGACCTCCCTAGCTCATGGCAGCAGCCATTGGGGATGAACCCTGGCTTGGGTTGAGCTTCAAAGGAAAAGGAGCTCAAGCTTGCCCAGGCCTGAAAATATCGATGCAAAGCTCATGGGCCAAAAATCGACGGCCAATCTCTTAACGTGGTACACTGGACCTGAAGCTCGATGGAGGTTTCTGGGCTAAATAGCCTAGTCTACTCCATTAAAGAAGGGTTTAAATTATTATTATTATTATTTTTCATTTTAATGAGAACAATTGTAGTTTCTTGATGCATCAAAACATGAATTGTAGAGTAGTTTTTGAAAGATCCCAACCATTAATCAAAGTGACCTTTATGCACTTGTACGCCATGAGCGCGTGTATCATACATCACACCCTACCAGAGTAGGAAGTTTTTCCGCGGGATTTGATCAGGGATTTGTGAAATTCATGGGATTTAAAATCTCTCCTATTTGTAGTTGTTTTTTCGTTCTGATCAAAACTTAGGAATTTGATATAAATGCATGGCCATTGCAATAATTGCACCATAAATTCATAAATAGATTTAGTGATGTTATACTCTATTTCCAACCATTTTGAAAAAAGTCAGTAGAAAAGTGACATATGATATTACATGATAATTGGGAGATGAAAGAAAAGATCTTGGAGATACTGGGGACTGATAAAAAAATCAAATTGAAGTGCCAACAAATGTATGGTATGATAAGATGGCCAATCGGCCCCAACATCCTTAAATTGATTCAATGGATTATGTTTTCGTTATTACTATGTAGAAGCTATGGTGTTACACGCATGATTCATTGATGATCACGTGTCCTTTAGATTTTAAATTTAACTATGAGATATTAAAATATTAATTTTTAGTATTTTATATTCATATTCATAAATAATCACTCATTTTATGAATTTAATAAGTCCATGAATTTATCAAGAGCTTGCTACTTTACATCTTGATGAATTGTATCATGACATGTTGCGATTTAAGCTTTTGAAAATGGGTCATTATCTAATTATTATTATGAGTCTCCCCTTTCGTGGCGGAAACACCAAAAATTTTTAAAGTTATCAATTGAATTATTTTCATTGAATGGATGATTTAGCTCTTTTGCTTTGAGCGTGAAGGGCTATAACTTTTATATATGATAAAACATTTAATATGTTCAATTACATTTTCACGCAAGCTCTCTGAGTCCCATCATCCCATTTATGTAAAATCTAGTCCGTCCATCAGGTGTGCTCCTTGATTCTAGGCCATAGGATCAAAATTCAGCCAGATCCACGACTCTGGTGGCCCACAAGAGCTTTTTAACATGCTAATATTCTGCATGTATGGTAAACATGGTGGTTCTCACCGGATGGATGGATTGGATTTCACATATACAAAATGGGTCCCAGAGCGCTTTGGGTGTAGGTCAGTATGGTCCCTATAGTGCTCTGACAATGTTCAGAGAGCAGAGAAGGTAATAAGTTCATCTGATTGGATCCACCCTTTATTTGTGTGAGACATCCAATCCATCCAATAGGTTAGCACCCATCATAAGAATCACTTTTTTGCAAAAATCAGATATATCCACTCATCAAGTGGACCATAGTTGTATTTAAATATAATGGCAAGACATTTTTCTATGTGGTGGCCCACCTGATGAGTTGAAGCTGCTTGTTTTGCAGTAGGTGAACTTCATTTTAGCATTTTGGGGCCAATCTATCCCAAAGGTTGGATTTTACATCCACTGCTTGTGATCCAACCGGTTGGACTTGGGATCTCCACGGTGCAACATTCATGGGAAGCGGATTGAATAAAGTCACATAGATGATAGAATGAAGGGAAAACACGTATATCAACATTCATTGGAAGCGGATTGCATCCTATCCTCCTCGACAGAATCGGTCTAGATAGGGGCTCCGTAGGGCTATAGGTTTTATCTGTGCCATTCACCTACTTTTTCCTGAATCATTTTAGGATGTGATCCCAAAAATACATATGCCCACCATTAAAACCTTTGTAAGTGGGACCGACTATGATATTTATTTTCCAACCAACCTGTTCAAAAGATTGCATAGACTTGGATGAAGGAAAAAGAGGTGTATCAACATTCATTGGAAGCAGATGGCGTCCTACCCACACCTGGACAGGCTCGGTCCAATAAGGGCCTTTATGGAACCCACCATTATGTATGAGGTTTGTCCGGATCATATAAACTCATATATAGAGTGGATCACACCACAAGAAGCAACAACTAAATGCGACAATGACACCCACCATTGAAACCTTCCTAGGGCCCATTATGATATTTATTTCCCACCAACCTGTTCATAAGGTCACATGAACCTGGAAGAAAGGAAGACACATTAGCATTCAATGGCGCCAACTGTGAAGTATGAATTTTATCTAGGCTGTCCATCCACTTTTTCTGGATCATTTCAGGGTGAGAAGACAAAAATAAGACATAGATCCAAGGCTCAAGGCTCAAGTAGACCACAAAGCAACGGTGATGACGACACCCATTGTTGAAACCATCCTAATGTCACCATGATGTTTGTTTCCCATCCAACCTGTTCATAAGGTAATATAAACAAATATCAAGGGAAAACATGCATACCAACAGTCAACAAAAGCTGATTGTGTCCTTCCATCCACTTTTTCCAAGACGTTTTAGTTAGGTTGCGAGCCTAAAAATAAGGTAGAACCAAGGCTCGAGTTGACCACACCACAGGAAGCAACGATGGTAGTGACACCTATTGTGCCAGTTGTTCTTTCCAAATTTGTCACATGGTAAGCGAAGGCATGCCGAAATTGAATTTGTGGCACAATTCAAACCGAACAAATATGACCCCAAGCCTCGAGACAGGCAGATACGCAATATATGATCGAGATCAGAAAAGATCAACCACTTATTCAGCCACTCGTTTATTGTGTAAATATGATAATGAGATATTCATAGGGTATGATTTATCCTCTGATAATGGGTTACACTTTTGTCTTCCATACAAGAGTACTTTTCAATACAGATAAGAGACTATAAAGCACCTTTTTGGATAGAGAACTGAACCCAACGTATGAGTGTAAATTCGAATTATAGCTAAGATTATCACCTACTTGATTAACGTTATAGATTACACTAAAAATGTAAATAGCGATCGAAAAACAAAAGATTATAGTAAGAAATGTAAATGATTGGGTGTAAAATTTGAGAGACTACAAATGTAAAATAATAGGTAATTGAAAGAATAAATGAAAGATAATTGAAAGGTACAACGGGTTTGATTGGGTTGGTATGAGACAAATCTTCTTATAGAATTTTTTTACTATTTTATAGCCTTAGTCCGATCATGTAGATACTTCCCACATTTTGATAATTATTGTAACCGTTCGGATGCTTAATAGATATTGTGGCATCACTCAATGTGCTCCAACTATGCTATCACAGGATCTTCTTCGTATATCCCCGCAAATTTTCGAATACACCACGCAAATCTATCTACATCACAGTTAACTTACTTTGATCACGCCTAAAACTTATTCTGATTGACTTTCGTAGGAGTTTACAACAATGAAGATGAACAAGACCCACTGTTGAAACCTTCATAAGCCCACCATGACATTTATTTCCCGTCTAACCTATTTGTAGAGTCACATACACCAGGATGAAGGGAGTACACAAATATAAGCTTGATCAAAACTTCTGCATCTCCCGGGAATTTTTTACGGTAGGCATTCAATCCACACATTGTTGTCCGCTTGAGCCTTGCATCTAATTCATTTTTTTCTCAAACCATAGAAAAAATAAGATGGACATCACGGTGGGCCCCACAGATCCTCTGTCTGGAACGAGTCTGTCCAGGCGAGGGCAGGATGTAATCCGCATCCACATTCACTGTACAAGAATTCAACGTTTGGAGAACATGCGAAGCATGTAGTGGGCCCCATAGATACGTCCCATGACCGATTATCAAAATAGCCGAATTTACCATAATAAATTCATCTCTAGATACGATGCAACCGTCCAAAAAGTGACACGAATATGTGGTGGACCACGTTCAAAA
Organism: Magnolia sinica; assembly: GCF_029962835.1. NCBI lineage: Eukaryota > Viridiplantae > Streptophyta > Magnoliopsida > Magnoliales > Magnoliaceae > Magnolia > Magnolia sinica. The sequence continues at coordinate 10,953,497 of NC_080581.1, forward strand.
ATATCCAAAATCAAGGGTCAACAACTTCGAGACGTAAAATAATAAATGGGTATGACGTGGACCACATTTAAATATATATAAAAAAATAAAAAAAATAAAATAAAATTCCCAAAATCAAGGATCAAGAATCTCGAGACGTACTATAATAATTCATTTGGCTATACGATGTAAACCTAATTAAGTCACGACTGAAAGTTGAGAATATCTGAATATATGGCAATAAATTCATCAGGCCATGCAACAGTCGTCCACGTGGAAACATGGAAATGTGTGTCTAAAAGCATTGCATGTATGTGTGTATCGTCGTGAAGTAATTTTGGAATTCAACATCATACCATGGTTCATAATATCTGCAAAGTGGTTTTGGTAGAAATTGGGTCCCGCATCACAGTACCATGCTGGCCTCGGTTCCACCGTTGGATGACAGCTATGTCAGAGATCTATAAGATGTGAGTATCCATGGACCAAAAGACAATATTGGCATGCTGATAAGGAAGATTATTCTAAAAATGGACGGTTAGCAAAAGGGTCCAATGGTCCAAATTCAACATAAATGCATGGCCCATTAAGTGTCCTGATTTTATTTTTTTCCAGTCAAAAAAAAAAAAGAAAAGAAAAGAAAAGAAAAAGAGAGCCTGCAACCTAATAAATGGTTCAGATTGATAACACGTGTCATTCATTCAGTATTCAGGAGTAGGACCCGATTACCAAATAAAATTTATTTCTTTTGATATCTTGCAATGCCGGGTTGTTAGGGGAGGTTTATAAGTTGGAATCACATATATGTACCGTTTATTTATTTAAAAAGGATCCAAATTAAATGAAAAAGCATGGCCCACTTTAAAAGCTTTTTGTAGCCAACAAAGGTTTTGGATCAACCTAATCTCTGTATTTTCCCTCCATCCAGTTTTATTTGACCTCATCAACAGGATGGATGGCAAGTATGGCAAATAAACATTACATATTTGATCCTTACAGTGAGCCTTGGGAAGTTTTTAATGGTGAGCGATCAATCAAAACTGTTTCTTGTTGTGTGGTCCGCCTGAGATTTGGATATGCTTAATTTTTTGGACGATGTCGACATACAACATATAATCAAGGTGGGTCCTACGGTAATCGAGACCCATTGAGGGTCCGAGTCGCCCCTTTTCTTTGGGGGAACTCAACAGCACATAATCGACCCATACAAGATAACATGTCCATAGTCTTATGGATGTGAATGGGTGTAACCAATGTATCCAACCCAATTTTAACAGGTATGTGAGATCACTTTTTCAAGCCAATGAGAAAAGGTTCACATCTAGTCAACTTCAATGGACCCAGCTAAAATATCAGGTCTAGTCAGGTTTTGAGTTGGTTCAGGTTGACGGGTCCATCAATTTGGACCCCATTAAAATGAAGTCGGGCTTGGTAGAGCTGGGCATCGAGTCAAGTCAGACCGATTTAGGGCTGACTTGACTCTTATCTGATTTTGAAATAGGCCTGACCTGAACTCGATCCGACTCGAGATCGAGTCCAGCACGCTTGACTCGATCCGAGTTCGGTTTGGCCTGAACTAATCCGGAGCGAGTCCAATCCAGTCAGAAGTACCGAGTCAGATTAAGAGATGAGGGAGGGAGGGAGTGGAGAGGAGAGAGAGGAGGATGAGGGTGATGATGGTGGGTGGTTGCCGGGCTTGGAAGAGGAGGATGAGGGATGGAGTGGAGAGGAGAGAGAGAGAGAGGAGGGTGATGGTGGTGGGTGGTGGACGCGGCTTGGAAGAGGAGGATGAGGGAGGGAGGGAGGGAGGGAGAGAGTTTGGGGTCGGGTTGGGGTAGGGTGTGGCGGGTAGGCTTAGAGAGTCGGGTCGAGTCAAGTTTCGGATCGAGTCGAGTCTAACCGGATCGAATAAGTTGGGTCGAGTTACTGAGTAACTCGGATTCAATTTGAGTTCGGATTGGGCGAAGCCAACTCAGTTCGGACCGACTCACCCATTTGGTTTGGGTCGAGTCAGATCTGAATGAGTCGAGTTGGCCGGATTGAGTCAGATTGTGCCCACCTCTGGGTCTTGGTCAAGTTAGGTCTAGGTCAGGTCCAATTAGTTTTAATAGTAGAATAATATATAGTAAAGATATATTGATTATCCAGGCAACAAAATGAGGCTTTGTAAACGACACAAGTGCACAAGGACCTATTTATATACAATGCATGTGCTAAAGTAGCAAATGGGTGCCATCAAATCCATCCATCAAGTGGGCCGAATGCGCAAATTCTCTTTATTTGTCCTAAAAACCCAACTCGAAACCTAGATCAAAAGACATGACGGTACCCAAATTGCATTGGATCTAATCCAGGTCCACAAGAATGAGACTCTAGACCCATTGACAACATGACATAATCTCATTAATCGCATTCAGACAACGAGCACAAAACGAAGTGTATCCTTGCTATAAAAAGGTAAGTGGAAGACCCAAGAGGACATTGATGGGGTAGTAAGAAAAGACTAAATGACATATCATCTAACTAAAGGTATGGCCCTTGATAAAGGGGAATGGCCCAACAGGATTCATATAGCCGACCCCGTAGTAATAGGGATAAGGCTTACAAGAAAGCAATGATGATAATGATGAACAGCAGGCACAGTCAAATCTCAGCCTAGCAATTCCCTAGTTTTTACAAATAACGAGATTGCTTGTGGAACCTAGGAAATTAAAACAGAAAGTTAGGGCCTGGTTCATTATTGGGGAATTTATTTAATGGTTTTTTATGTTCCCTGGGAATACGCCTGAACTAAGAAAGTAGAGCTGGGCCAGAGATAAAGCCTCTCTTACAATCAGAACAAAAATCGGGCTGATTATCTGAGAGGAATTGAGTGTGCGAATTGGAATTCGTTCAATCCAATCCAATCCGCACCTCCATATCAATGCCTCACAGAATATACAAACTAACATGGGCTTCCATAGATAACACAGCATATCTGCATCCAATATATACATAGTAGCCAACCATATATCAACAAAACAAGCAATAGAAGAATGTTTATATGAACATTCATTTTTACCTCTGCACAAGTTGGTGCAGAAATCAGGGCCCTCATCGCCACGATTTCAGACCGTCTAAACAGGTCGGTCGTGCACTTAAGAAACTCATGCCTTCCAACATGATACAAGGAGACCTATCAGTAACTAGCCCATGAAAGACTTGAAGTTGATCTTAGATGGACTGACGATGCTGCATTTCCATGCCTTTCATCTTGTTCTGGGGAGTCGTGGCAGAGTTGTAGCTAAAGACCAGGTGGAACTCTCTGAGTTTCATCAAACCTGGATTGTCATGTGTTAGCATCAAGAAATGCAGAAAGTCTGCGTGAGATGCACACATACCATGCTAATGGCTTGGCCTTAAAAATCAGAGGTCAGCCCAGTCATCGGGCAGGCTGCAGGTGCCTGAAATAGAAACTAATGATAAAAAAAATCTGCCAAAGCTCACATCTGATATGCACATGTGGCCCACCTGATGACTGCTCCAGCCTGATTTTTTGGCCACAGCATGTAGGCATGGGACCCACATGAAGAGTGACCCAGATCTCCTACGAGTGGGATGTAAAGGACTGCTCGCTCCAGCAAATAACCTTAACAGCATAATAGAATATTAAATGTACAGGTTTATCGGGGCTATGGACAATTTATCTGACTGAAAATTCACATGCAGTTAGCAACTGACCTGAGAATTTCTAGCTTTGAGTCTCTGCAGTTCCTCTTGGGCACACACGAGCCTACGGCAGCACAAAAAACAAACATAAAAGGGCAAAAAAAAAAAACAAAAAAAGACATTGAGATTTTAGTGCCCAACATCAATATTCAATTTTATCTGAACATGAATACCTCCACTGCAGGTCAGTAATGTCCTGCAGTAGCTCCTTCTCCCTATCATGTGCAGACTCCAGCTGTGAAGAAAATGAAAGAAATTCACCAACAACCTCCAAGAAAGAAAAGAACGCATTTACAGCTTTTCACACTTAATAAAACACTTATTGAGATTGTTCCGAGGAATGTAATCAAAATTTTTAGGCCATTAGATGATTGATAATCAGGAGGCTATGTAAAACCAAACCTGGACAGACATAAGACGGAGAAAAATGTTATGGGCGGTAATAGTTTGGAATTGGACAACCCCAACTATTACCTTCGCAGCTCTGTCTCAGTAATCAACAGATGTATAATTTGCCGGGGCGCAGATTTCAGTATGGTAGGACCCATAGTTGGAAGCATCCAGAACACCGATCAGATGGACCAACAATGGATGGGAGATGCCCCAAAAGTCTCCCTGACAGATGGATCCTAACCTTTTGATCTTATCTCTGCAATGTTAAAAATGTAAAGGATATTGCGGTTCACATTACGGAAAAATACATCAAAGATGAAGCATTAGACTTGGGATCTAATCATGCATTATGATATAACCATGCCCTTCAAAATGACGTTTTTGTGAGAGATTTATAAACCTCTGATGGTTTTTCTGTGCCCAGATATACAAGTGGATCAAATTGCCAACATTCAGATTAATATGAGAAAATGGTGAAAATTTTATGATGTTTTCCTAGTATTCAAATTGTGGAAGTACCTCAAATTGCAGTTCTGTCTTTTCATAGTCTAACTTGCAACTACCATAATAACAGTTCAGAGCCAAGAACCTCATATAAATGCTAAGGAAATCAAGCAATTTGTTACTTGCACTTCATCATATTAAGAATCACAATTCAATTCAATGCATCCAAACACACCCTTTGTGTGAGGGATTTATAAACATTTGAACATCACAAACCAAACATCTTTTACCCATATGAAAACGCTGTAACACCCTTCAGAAATTAACTGTGAATCGCAAACCATGTCTAGTGCTCAATCACCAAATAAACAGAGAATATACTTCCTTGGCATTAAAAAATCACTAATGAAAACAGTTTCAATCAATTATACAGAGAAAATAGCAAGAGCAATTGTGCCTGAGGAACGTGGAGTTACTTACCAAAGACCTCTCCGCTGCAATGGTGGACACTGGCATGGACCCCACTGCAATGGTGGACACTGGCGTGGACACTCCATCTGCTGTTCGATTAGCTTAAGGGATAGAAACCAGATGTGTTAGGTTATCTCAAGCAAAAGAAGAAGGAGAAGAAATGCGAAGAAAAGGAAAAGGAAAAGGAAAAGAAGAAGGAGAAGAAGAAGAAGAAGAAGAGAAGTAAGAAAGAAAGAAAGAAAGAAGAAGAAAATGCAGGTTTAAGGGACAACATGGACGAGTACCTGATATATCACCAACGCTCACTTGCTTCATCAGATTTAGAATGTTCTCCTGTTAAGAAAAGGATGACAGTAAAGAAATCCTAAATAAAATTAGACATCAAGATGATGTAAAACATTGCAATCCGTACCCTTTGAAGAATATTAGCTTGCAAAATAGAATGCAATTGCGGGAAAAGGGAACATCCAAGAAGATTTGATGGTGGAGCATCAGACGGTGACGTTGGAAACATTTGAGGAAGTTGAGTAATCACCTACATAATCCATAACCTCTATATAAGACATTCAATGAAACAAGATTGAAAAGCAAGATGCATGCAAACTTCCTTGGAAGAATTTTGCTGAAGCCCACACATACCTCTAAATGTGGCCACACTTGCCAGCCTGGTGCATGTAGAACACCAGACTGTGCATCAGGCATGTCCCACCATGCGTCTGTCTGACCCCAAATAAAGGCCAACCCAATCATCGAGAGGGATGTAAACATGTAGACTGGATTTGCACAATTGACTTTGTTTTTCTAAAATCTGTTTCGGTTTGCATGTGACAAACTTGACAGGCCTGATTTTAACAAAGTTCATCTACACAGTGGGGCCCACCTGATGCATGGCTTGTATGTCCCACAGATGCATGATTGCATGTGGGCTTAGCAAAGGTCTTCTTTGAAAGAACATGCGACATTATGATGGGAAAAAATTTTATTGTTTGGAATTACAGCTTCTCATGTTTCACATTCTAAACCCTTGATGAGGTGATGTTCTTTTACACTGGGAAACCTGTTCATGTCTGATAACAAAATCAAATAATGGATATATTGTGCATGCATAGACCATGAAATTTTGTTTTCATGCGTGTCTTTTAAAGAAAAAGGCCAGTGGTCCATATGATGGCATCCCAAAGGATACACAGGCAATTGTGAAGTGGAGGCTTCATTAGTCCCTTGCACCAAGTCAATCCATGGGTTTTTTTTTTCCTTAGGTTTGCATTGTCATCATCATCCATTCCACTATCAATATCAAAAAATTGTGGACCCTTGGGCAAGAAGTTTGTTGTCGTTGCAAATATGGGCACCATGATTGATGCAGGACAATTAACCACTTGCTTTAAAAGCTCGAACTGTTAGAGCATGGCGAATCAATCCCTTTATCTCATAGCCCAGGCCCCACATCTCATGGGTTAGGACCTCTGCTGAACCCCCCCTTCTGGGCCCCAAATCACATTTGTACCGCCTCACACGGGCCGCCCACCCCGAGTGTGCCCCTACATCCCACAGGCAACCCCACTCAAGCCCGGTGTGAAAATGTCCCTGCATTAATCACCCCCGGTGAGGAGTCTCAAACCCAAGACCTCCTGCTCTGATACCAATTTGATGCAGGACAATTAGCCACTTGTTTTAAAAGCTTGAACTATTAGAGCATGGCGAATCAATTCCTTTATCTCATAGCCCAGGCCCCACATCTCATGGGTTAGGACCTCGGCCAAACCCCCCCTCGTGGGCCCCAAATAGGGGTGTACATGAATAGAGCTAGCTCGATTAGCTCGCTCGATTCGATTCAGTTCGAAGCTAAGTTCTAACCGAGACGAGCTGATTTTTTGAGCTCAAAAATGAGTTTGAGCCGAGTTCAAGCTGGCCCCAACTCGACTTGGATTGAATCAAGCTTGAATCGAACTAGGATCGAACCAGTTCTGACTCAGTTACTTTGCTGTTGATGTTGCTCACTAGGTGTTTGAAGAAATGACTTAACCAAGTGTGGTTGGTACTGTAACTGTGTAGGTTCTCAGTTCTCTTTCCTATCTATTTATATGCTAATATTGTGTATGAATGAGTCTATGCATGTGAGTTCTTTAGTAATCATTGACATGATTGCATGCATTCTGGTAGCTCATGATCCATCTTCCAGAACTAATTCAAATGGTGAGTGTGAAAACTCTTCTTGGGTCGTCATAATGAATGGTGCTAGTCTGTGTAGGCACAACATTTCAAGGATTTTGAAATTTATTTATTTTGTTCTCATTTTGTGCACAAAATTTTGTTCCTTGATAGTAAAGTTTGTAGTGTTTCTTGTCTCAGTTTCCAAGGAAGGTATGTACATGAAACAAATACCCTTTTTTTTCTTGGTTTTTATGTTGCTTAGAAGGTATTTGATAAAATACTTGTAAAACCATTGCTTCTGTTTTACAAACAATGGGATTTTGAAAGTGCAGTCCAAGTGTTTGTGGAAATGCTACAATGGCGAACTCGGATCAATCTTGGCTCGAACTCGGCTTGAACTGGCTTGAGCTGCTGACCGAACCGAGCCGAGCTAGCTAGTCAGGCTCGAGGACCGAGCCGAGCTCGAGTTGAGGTCGGCTAGCGGCCGAGCCGAGCCGAGTCGAGCGAAGGCCAGCTCAACTCGGTTCGACTCGATGTACACCCCTAGCCCCAAATCACATGGGTACTGCATCACACGAGCCACCCGCCTCACACGGGCCGCCCACCCTGAGTGTGCCTTTGCATCCCACAGGGCAACCCCACTCGAGCCCGATGTGAAAATGCCCCTACATTAATAATCCTTCGAGAAACCCATCTTCATGGCGGACTGCTGTCCAAGTGAGAGCCATTGTCCACCACAGTTTGAAACCATTTTTGTTGGTCATCGTGCCTCACTTTTCCAATTTCACCATTCCTCGGCGGTGTGTTCAGCACAATGATGCTTCATGAGGTTCTTCTGGGAATTGTGAGGGTCGATGTAGATGTGTCCAGGCACTCCATGTTGAAGTTGGAGCAGCAGATCAGTCCATGGATTACATCTTATGTATAACCAAGCATCCTCAGTATCAATGAGTCCCAAACTTGTTTTTGCTTGATACACGCAAATTGTCTGACTTAATGCTCACTCTAACCTCACATGAAGGATTTCAACCAGCCCATGTTATCAATTGTACTTCACTCACCTGTAGGCGTAGTAGTAGTATTGCCTTGTGTCTTCACATGTTGCAGATGCAGTCCCTTGCTGTTGGAGTATGAAAACACCTACGGAGTGCCCTATCGTCATGTTCATGATCATGTCTACATTCATTGTACAATATCATGTAAAGATTCTTTTTGTTCTTATCCCCCAACTGTAAACTAGTTGATAAAGTATGTAGTCTCTGTTTATGCTTGTCTCTTCTTTGAAGAATATCAATTAAATACAGTGATTCATTCTCAAATCTCCTTTCTTCTCTCTTTGTGAGATTTTATTCCTGCAACATGGTACAAGGGATCTTTAGGGTCTACATATGATGTTATTTTGTAGTTGTTCATCATTGGATCTGTGGGGCCATCTTCTGCTAATCAATGCGTTTGATTTGTTGTGGATTTTACACTAACACAAGATTTTTGTGCATTTTCCATTTTTTTTAACTCTCCAAAGGGGTCAAATTTCTTCCATTTCTCTCTTCTTCTTTTTTTCTGGACAACTGTCCAGTTTTATTCCTGGACCATAGATCTTTGCAATAAGATCACATTTGGATCTCAATCTTTGGACCCCTTGCCAATTATTTTATTTTATTTAATGGTGAACGCATCAATCAAGGCCAATTTTCAAATGGAACAAGTTTAGATGGAATTTTGCCTCTGTCGTCACATCTATCAAGGCCGATTTTGGAATGGAGCAAGTTTAGATGGAATTTCGCCTCTGTCATCACCTCCCCCCTCTCTCTTGTGATGATTTATTTTGTACCCTCATCTATGGCGACCTCCTCTTCTTTAATTAGTTCTGGAATCTATGACAGGATTTCGAAATACATCATTCTAAAATCACAACAATCAAGTTGAATGAAAACAACTTCCTACAATGTTGATTGGCCATCAAAATACTTCATGGGAGACAAATAGAAGTTAGGATATGCTGATGGGTCCATAACCAGCCCATTCGAAGATGATTCGAAATACAGAGAATGGTAAGCCAATAATCAACTTGTCATGTTGTGGTTGTTAAATTTGGTGAGTGAAGAAATCAGCAGGGGTTTATGCACACATTACTCCGCAAAAGACATCTAAGGTAATCTTCAAGAATTATATTTTGACCAAAATAATTTGGCACATATCTATCAATTGCATCAAGATGTTGCATTTCTTCGTAGTATATGAAAAGAATTGGAATACTCTTATTTCTTTTTCTTTTCTTTTTTCAAAGTGAAGAAGTTTTATTATTAAGGCTCACCTAAGCAAAAGCTAAAGCGGGAAATAATTACAACCCAAACAAAAAAACCAAATTAAAAACAACCACGGCTTCCAAGATGGGAGCCCACTCCACTACAACCATCTTGATTTTTCCTTGCCAAATCCTCCATTAAACCAATCTTGTTTTTAAAAGAATGGTTGTTTCATTTCCCCCAAATAGCCCAACGTGCCTTCATTAGGACTAACTACCAGAACACCTTGCCTTCTTTTCCGCTATCCTGTATAACAGGACAAAAGGAAGTCAACAATCAACTTCTACATCTCCCAAGAGGTGTTCAAGAGAGGGAGGAGTCCCACACCATACGGGTCAAAGAGCAATGAATGAAGAGATAATCAAGTGTCCAATCATTATTCATGCACATCAAGCATACATTTGGAGAATCATGGACCGTCTTGGGAGATTGTCAACTGTGAGAACCCTCTTCCTTCCCACTAATCACACGAAGGTTGCAACCTTAGAAGGGGCTTCATATTGCCATGAACAATAAGCACAGACCTGCTCCCCCAATGTAACTTCCTAAGCAGATTGTAGAAAAAGTGAACTAGGAATCACCCCAACTTATGATTATGCCATACCATCCCATCCCTCTCTCCCAAAGATGGATAACGGTCCTACAGCCAAATCAAGAGTCTAATGAAATCCCCCACTTCCTCGTCTTGAAGATCCTCTGACACAAAGGAGTCCATACCATAGCATCGCCACATAGGGAATAACAGTGGGCCACAGTGACATTCCTCTCTGGGGAGAGGTGAGCTAACTTGAGAAAGTCCATCTAAAGCACCCTTCCCCCACACTACATATCCTCCCAAAAGCAAATGCCTCCTCCCTCACTTAGGGCAAAAGAAACCCCCTCCTTAAAAACTCTGACGCCACACTAGAGATCACTTTCCACAAGCCTGAGGCCCTATCATGGGAGGAGCCTTCACCAACCCCCAAACCCACCCCCACCCCCCTAATAGACCCTGTACTCGCTAGCTAACATCTTGCCAGATTCTCCTTTCTTCTATCCCAAAACCTCCATGGTCATTTTCCTTGCAAAGCCAGTTCCATATACCCCTTCTTCCTTATCACCCGGGACTTGGATGTCCCTTGAAATGCTAACCAACTTGGCTTCCCTCTTCCCCAAAACCACATTGTTCAAAGAGTTTTCCCTCTAGTAATTTCAGCTTCCATAAACCTAAACCCTACAAAACCCCCCACCACAAAGGACTCCCACCACTCCTTGACCATGTTCGAAAAGCCTTCCACTTCTAACTAGTTAGGTCCCCAGTTCTCCTCCACCTCAAGAAGGATTGGCTAATGATAAAAAACTGGCCTTGAGAGAGCACATTGTTAAATTAATGGGAATCTCTCTACCCAATCCAGGGAAAGCAGAAATATGTCGAGACAGGACAAAATGGCCTCCCGCCCATTCAACTATGTGAAACGGGCTCCTCCAATGGGATGTTGATCAATTCATGACGATTCACCCATTCGAAGAAATTCTTCATATTATGAGTGACATGACTACCGTTTGACTTCTCATAGTAAACTTGATCACGTTGAAGTCACCCCCCCAATGCAACATGGCAATCCCCACAATAGCCTTACAGCATAGAGCTCTTCCCAAAGTTGGGACCTCCGCACAGCCAAACATGGCCTGTGTGCCATAGTGAATAGCCATCTAAACCTCAAGAGACATCCCTTAAAGTAACGAAGACCGAGAAGGAGCCCATTAGATCAATTGCATTAAGATATTGCATCTCTTCGTAATCCAAGAGAATTGTTATTGAATATTACACAACACTCCGCAGTCTTTGACAAGAAATGGAATACTCAGATGATATTAAACGTATCTGCCTAAAAGATGATGGTGCCCAAAAAAAGGATGATAGAAACAAGATAGATAATTAAATTTTGGCAAGGTTAAAACCTTTACATCTAGTTTGATGTCTAGGGACCAATGGAGCCAAAGTTGGTAAATGGTGCCATTATTTTCTCATTGGAGGCTATGTAAATGAGTGCCATTATTTTCTTATTTTCATTGATGGTTTCTTGAAATATGCATAGATTTATTTCTTGAAGGAAAGTCAGATGTCTTTGAGAATCCAAAGAATTTAAGAAAGTTGCAAGTAGTGTTGCCAATTACAAGGTCAGTTGTTTGAGATCCAATGGTGGTGGTGAAAATGGATCAAAAGAGTTTACTGAGTACTTGAAGGACCACAAAATTCGAAGGCAGTTCTCAAGTCCATATACCCCTCAGAAAAATGGAGTTGTAGAAAGAATCAAAAGCTAAGATAATGAGTATGCGAACTATGGCACACGTTATAAATAGACTACCACAACCACATCTTAGCTTCAAGTTGCCATATCAAAAGTTGAGATGAAGAAGGTTCACAATCTACTACAAGATTTCTGGTTGTGTTTGTTACACGATGGTGCCAATGGAAAAGGGGAACTAGTCAGAAAAGAAGACAATACAGGCTAATGCTCATTGACTACAATGAACAAACGAGTGTAGATGCTTGAATCCATCCAATGGAAAGATCTGTGCATTTAGAGTAAGGGTGTGGCAGTGGGTCAGGCAGCGCACGTGGTTAGAAGAGCCCAGCGCTACCCTGCCAAGCCCAGCTTTGTATCAGGACCTATTGGACTGGACCAGGCTTGGTCAGTCCTATTAGATTGGTCTATGGGCCAAGCTTGGACCTAATGTGTATAGCCCGACCAATTTTCGGGCCAGGCTTTGACTCAGGTCACTTTAGCCTAATCCAACTTAACCCAATGCTTAGAGTATCGATATTGTTACATGTACCAATGAACGGGGATATGGAAACATGTATTAATACCGCCGATATTATCGCAATACTAGGAAAAATATCATTGCCCTAGGGAAACATTAAGAAAAAGGTGAAAATTTTGAGTGAAACTTTAAGAAATGTTAAAAGACCTATATTTACACATTTAGGAATCAAAATGTTGCAAGAATACAACTATTCATAATAAGTCTCCATTTTATAGGGGGACCTAAACCTTCCTAAATTTATATCGATTTTCGACTATTTGTGGATGTTTCCTTGGTATTATGGATATTATCGTTGGTATTGGATATACTATCGATGGTATCGCTAATTCCGAGGAACTTTTATAAAGGATCCTTCTCAAAATATCGTCTGTATTGATAATACAACCAAATATTGCTGGTATTAAAAAAAATATCAGTGGTATTTGGAATTATTTTTTTAAAAGGCCAATAGTTTTTATGTTTCTAACATGGCGGTATTATCAAATATCATCGATATTTGGAACACCGAGCTCAAACCAACCCGACTTGACTGCAAGGGCTTTCTTATAATCGAAATATTACCCTAACCAAAGCTCTCTCTCTCTCTCTACTTTTTAAATGATAGTAACCTCTACTCCCATCTCCATCTTTCTCTTTTTTCCTACCTTACCACTTACTTCATCAAACCAATCAAATTTATTTCAACCCAATTCGGTGTTCTTTTTGGTCTCCAAAATCTAAAACCTGACCACCGTAGCCAACACACATCTCCATATTTCATTCTTACTATTTTACCCCTCACAGTGGAGCCCACACACAAAATCCAACTTTTCCAAATAAACAACCCTTCCATATCTAAATTTTCGCCTGATTGCCGCCACAACCAGACATATTTACTAAACCACTCAAAACCTAATTTCTCTTGAAAGAACTCAAGGAGTTGAACAAATCCACTCACGAACAGATTCACCCAAAATAATTGGGGAGAAAATAGGTTACTTGTGATTTTTTCAAACTTCTTTTGAAACTTTGGAGAGGGAAGTATGCTGTCCAAGTATCATTGATATGCATCACGCAAGTACCAACGATACAAGGTAATATTTATGAAGGGGCAGCACCATTATACCACAACATATCAACGATATCATCAATACCTTTAGTGACATAGGGAATTGTACAGAGTTTTACAAACCCGTGTTTCATATCAACCATATGTAATATTGACAATATTAGCCAATATTATCAATATTTAAAACACGAGCCCAGCCCATTGCCAACCCTAATCTAGAGATGCGATCCTCAATGAGGCCTCATCATGGTTGTTGGCAGTGAATGTTCCATTGCTAGATTCAAGTCTTGCAGGTAAGTTGCAAGGAGTGAATTGGTAGAGAGAGCTACAGCAAATAATAATAATAATAAATAAATAAACACAATGAAGTGAACCATGAACTGGTTCAAAATCAGGAAGCTTAAAGAGCCTGCCTCAACCATTGCCAGATGAATTAGAAGGGCAAAGACAAGACTTATAACAATGTCACAAGATGAAGTTTCCGCTAGCAAGCAAAAGAGCCCATAGATATAAGGAAAAAGAACCATACAAGATAAATGGGAAGGGAATCAAGGGGTACCCAGACCCTTGGGTACTTGATGGACACAACCTGATTTTAATGGCTCCCAATCCAATTTCTCAATCCCATTTACAAATCAGGTTGGGTTCAAGTCCACCTTTGGACTGGCAAAAAAAAAAAAAGTCTAGTTGGATCCGTGTCTAGGTCCACCATCTTGGACCCAATTAAACTTGAGTAAAGTCTAGTTAATGTTAATAGTAACTAGGGGAAGTGGCACGTGCAATGCACATGGAAAGAAGAATGGAGGGGGGAATCAAGAGAGATTTTCATAGGGAAAAGATGCTCATATTCACACGCAGAGAGAGAGAGAGAGAGAGAGGTCACTAATGGTGGTCAACCCATCCCCACTTTTTATTTTGTGGCCCACTTGAGTTTTAGATCTGCCTCTCATTTGTGCCAACGTCCTCACATCAGGCGATGCAATAAATGTATGGATGAACGTTACATAATCATCACGATGAGCCCCACATAGCCTTCGTTGGATGGGCTCTGAGCCCTCATTTTGGCTACATGCAAAGGCAAAGAAACTTGGGAGCAGGGTACTCATGCAAAATGGAGGGGGCAGATAAAATCCAAGGTGTTTTTTGAATGGTTAAGATCCAAGCCATTGATTTATAAGAAAAAGATTTTTCAAAAGTCCACAAGTACCCTTTATCTTTATTGAAAATCTCATGCGATGTCCCATAAAAACTCAAAGGAAAAGGACACTGCTAAAACTAATTGTATGGACACAACACCTCCAATGTGTCAAACATGCATAAGCATGTAATCTAATCCATCTATTCAAGTGGCCCAACCATGTGAATACCCTTATTTGACATGGACCCAACCCGAACCTGACCGACTTGATGGGTACCGACGGTACATGAAACCGAGTGAGATCTGGTTTCAGGTCCTAAAAAACAAAATCCAGACCTAAAAGGACATTGGTCTGACAAGACCCAAACCAATTAGACTGGGTCCAAGACTTCTAGGACCCGACCCAGACCTGACTTTTGATAGCCCTAAAATGAGCTTGTGGTGAAGAAACACAAGTTGTGTCAAGTACACAACTATAACAAGAGTTGAGAAGCCAAAAAAGAGTCGTAGACAGTATGAGTTGAAGAACCTAAAGAGGATGCCATTAATCAGCTATGCTGCAAAGACCATCATGGATGCGAAGGCATAATTCTAAATATGGCAAGTCGGTAGACATGTAAGAAGTTTGGAAGGAAAATAGGTGTGGTGAGAGTCAACGCTGAAGGGGAGTGATGATGGTCCTTGCAACTCCGGCGCTTACACCTAGAATGGTCTGACCAATGAGCCATATTTGTTGATTTGGTTTCTAATTCAATTAGGAATCATTAGACTACAAGTAGAGATATATTGTGTTTGAATTGGAATTGTATACTAACTAGTCATGGGGGTTTACTTATAGAAATTTGAGTGGAGTGGGCCTCTTTTTTCTCAAGTACATATGAAAATGATCCAATAGCATCAATACTACTGTAACTTATGGTAGTGTTGATCTTTGTGGACCCCATTGTTATGTGTCAGACATCCACTCCATCCATCATGTGTGGCATGTCAAGTTTAGAGCCAAAAAAATCGGGCTGATCCAAAACTCAGGTGGGCCACATCAAAGGGAACAACATAAAATCATGCCTAAAACCTCTAAACCCATTTGGTGTGGCCCACTAGTCTTTAAATGGCATGATTTTTTTGTGTCCCTATCCTTGATGGGCGTCTGATGAATGGATTGGATGGAATGTACACATCATCCTCACCCCAAAAACAATCTAGAGGGCTTTATTGGTTGGGCTTGGGCTTCCCCTCCCTACTGTTCCGTTTTGTATGGCTCACCCGAGTTTCCAATCGGAGCTGAATTTTGGCCCCATGACCTAACATCAAAGGACACATTTGATGGAGGAAAAAGAATGTCATGCACTGATCACGGTGGACCCAACAAAGGTCGACACCATCGTAAGTTATAGTAGTGTTGACACCACTGGATCATTCATACAAAGTATGAATGTATGTATGTATGTACGTAGTGCCAGTGTAAAAATGTGAGAAGAAAAGTAACGAGTTGGCTTTTTTTTTTTAGTGCATGGCTCTCTAATGTCCACAAGACTTAGTTCTTCCATCATCTTTTGCCTTCTCAAGCAAATGGCACTTATTGAGAAATGCCACGATTTTTTTTTGTTCACGAACGTAGAAAATCACGAACGTAGTAGCAAGTCCATGACTGTGAGTGCCACTTGATGCCCATCGTGCAAGCACAAAAATGAAATATGAATGGGAATGCAGCAGGGAGTAATTGTTGACATACAAATCTCTTTGGATAAATAATCCAAAATGGGGGAATTCATCCTCCAAGAAAAAAGCATCATGCATAAACAAATATTGCATATATGAACACAAGTAAAATCGATGGAGGTGGAGGTTAAATGGTATAAATGAAGCCAATACATATGAACAAAAAGGAGTTTTGAAACTTCAGATCCAAAAAAAAAAAAAAAAAAACATCAGAAACAAAAGAAAGTCCTTTCAGCCTAAATGCACATCGCTTCAACACCACTAACCTGCACACTGTGACTCTTTGGTATCGACGGAGAAGGAAGTGCCTGAAAGAAACCACTGATTGTTAGATGCTTTTCGAATTTGCGGAAGCATTAGGACAAATCCATGATAGCCATATCACCTTCTCTAATTCAACACTCTCAGATGTCACTTTGAAACGCCCTTTCTGCTGGACAACAGGAATCTTTGTTTTCTCATCATGTTCATCAGAATTTGATGCTGCAATAACATGGGTCAGCTATAGGAGGCAAATAGTGAATGCAATGACCAAATCTTATTAGAACCAACATTAGCCAAAATGAAAAAATAGCTTCAACATGAAAGTCGGAGAGAAAAAGGATTTTAGACATGCCTGCCAACTTTGATGCTTTAGAAATAGCTTCAGAACCTGAATCATCTATCACCTGAGAAACCACTAGTCCATTGCCGCTTCCCACATTCTGTAGCTGATTTTTTTGTTTGTCACTGAAGAATTTACAAAATATCAGGACTAGTATTGACAAGAAAATTGGAAAAATAATCATCCCTGGCTGAAACCTAAATGGCACAATGACATAACTATAAACAACGAGAGGTGTGAATACACCCGCATGCATCTCTACACAGCTGTGTAGAGATCCAAGTGATGCATCAGATAATCCACGTGACATGTGTGAGACATCCAAGTGATGCATCAGATAATCCAAGTGACATGTGTGGGACATCCAAGTGATGCATCAGATAATCCCCACGATGGAGAAGACCTGGTGGAAAAATCAGGCCAGTTCACTAATCAGGTGGCCAGGCATACGTGTTGAATGTGGACAGCTGACATTTCTTCTGTAAATTGTTTAGGTTTTTCGTGCATGTGGCAAACCAGATTAGTTAGTGGCGTGCCCACCTAATGCAAAGGGATGTCCCATGTGTTCCAGGATTATCTGGAGGTGTACATGGGATTAGCAAAACTCTAAGCATAATATACATATGAGAAATGCTCTGATGCTCTTAGAGCACCATAAGTTATAGTGCTTCTAGTTGCGTTGGGACACAGAGACACTCCAACCCATTGATCCAAATCATTCATTATATCCAACAAACATTTAATGGGCTAACATGCAAACATCACACTAATCTAACAAATAGTAACTTTTCGATTGTTGGATTCTAAAATGTACTGTCAACATTGTTTACACAAAAGTAGGTCCAATCAACAATTTGATACGTCTATTTGTTAGGCCCATTATCAATTGGTCATGATTTTACAGGATTACTTTTGTTATGCAATTGTAACCATCTAATCCATGGTTTGGGAATGGGATGGCTAGAGAAAATAAGGTCATCGAGGATGAATTGGATCATTTGATCAGTGTGATTTTTTCCTTCAATCCATAAAATGTATTCAAGAGTGAATAGATGGTTTAGATCGATCAATCGGACTGTCCAAGTGACCAGATGCACAGAAGAAACGTGCAGGCATCAATTTCTCTCACAATGATCAGAAGGAACATTCAACTGCAAGACAATCAAAACAAATGCTGGTTCTGTTTGTTCCATGGCAAAAGCATCAAATGCCACAGAGAGGACAGAAGAGAGAAGAAACCATCTATAGAAAAAGAAAAAAAAAAAGCACTGAAAGAGGATGTAGAAGCCATTATGAGAAGGAACTAAGATCCTCTTATTTGCATTAAAAAGAAAAGTTCAAAGATAATGTACAAGCCATTATGAGGAGTTCAGATTCTCTCATTTGCATCAAGCCTGCAAAATGACCATGCCCATGTCGAAACTTGATCCTTCCATTAAAAAATTACCAATCAGGTCCTATGACTCTGTCATGTATGTCAACATCCCAAAGACGTGGTGACCACCATAGTGACAAATCTCATTGTCGGCAATTTCTTGACCCAGGAATTTCTCAGGACATTTTCAGAATTTGATATTTTTCTTACAATATTATCTAGACAATCTCAGTAAAAAATATATTTAAAAGTATTTACTATAAATTACTAAATAATTTTGAAATTTTTAAATATAAATGTCTAAAGTGAATTATTTTAACTTCTAAATAATTTTTCTATTAAAATTGTGGAAAAAATTGTAATAATTTTGTGATTAAATAAAAAAATAAAAATAAAAATAAAAACTGCCGAGATTTTGAAAAACTTGTGATATTGTTGCGATAATATTGTTTCATCCAAATTCCGCGAAAATATCGAAATCTCGGCAATATTTGTCACAACGATAGCCACAAAAATATGCAGTCAACGAAGAAAATTGAATTTTAAGAATGAAACAGGGAAATATTTGACACATGCAAGCATGCAGTAATGTATATATACACAAATGCACAGTTTCCAAATAGAAACAGGGAAAATAATGGTCACATATAAAACTAATTGTGAGATACAGTAACAGAAAAGAAGCTGTTGCAAGACGCCACATGCAAGCACCTAATTTCAAGATGGAAACAGAGTAACTATTTAGCACAAGCAGGCAGAAAATAAAATAACAAACTTCAATTTTCAAGATAAAAACAGGTGAAATGTTAGCAAGGCAACACTGGTTAACTAATGCAAATCACAGAACATTTGGTATTCTTCAATCAGAAGAAAGCATGCTCTAATAAGCATGGAAAATAATGTGATAGCAAACCTCTCTCCTTTGATGGGGGTTTCCGGTGCATGAGAGCCAATGGAAGGTCTCTTCTCATTGTGAGAATGAGTGACAATGCTGTCTAGATGCTTTTCGCCCATCCCCACTTCACAATTTTCACTCAAATCATTTTCAATACTCTTGCCATGAGAGAGCAAGCCATTCTGCAGGATGTTGGTTTCACAAGTGGAGGTAGCAATACTTGACTCATCTTCAGATCCGTCTAATTTGCCACTGGAGAATGCAAAAGTAATGACAGTATGATTAGGAGTACCCTCTAGCTATCGGTGGATGCAAATCACGATAACTGCTGCCGGTCAATAGACAACAAAAGCTCAGGCTAGTGAATAGTTGTGGAAGATATTTCAAGGAGGGATTATAAGATTGTTAACCTTAAACCCAAGGACATGCACAGTATCCTAGTAGTTTCAGTTTGTACAAGTGGGGCTCATGGTTCAGTGGCCAGACCATTGATCTGATGGGTCCCCCCACCATTGGAATGCCATAAAAATCAGCCAGAGTGAAATGCTAGGCATCCAATTTTTGCAATTTTTCAGTTAAATGTGAACCATTGATATATTTCTTTTCTTGACCACCTACTTGAAGGCCACCGATAACAAATGCAAGAATTAAGGAACCGAGGTTACTTCATACAGAGAAGATTTTTAGGGGTTGCTTTGTACAGAGAAGGCCCATGGGATCAATTGTCTGGACCACCTAATGCTGGCCCCACATGCACGAATTAAGGAACTGAGGTTACTTATCCATGAGCCATGGATGATTTAATTCATCCAATGAAATGGCCCAAGCATTGATTGATACCGTGCTTTATATTTTGAAGCAGATATTAAAAGTGAACTTTACAAGCTGTTATTATAGTAAAAGGATATGAAAAAAGAAAAAGAAAAACATAATGGTAATTAAATTATCATTAACAACTATAACAATAATCAGATGTGGTATTCTCTCATGGGAGTTGGCATACCTGAAATTGTTCCCAGTATAGTAGAATGATGGAAAGCGAGATAGCTTCTCTTGAATCACATCCTCATCTTCCTGTCAACCTCCCACATCATTAGGAACCTTGAATCTCACATTAACTTCCATCCAAGAAAAGTATACTATTCTAGACTTACTTTTTCAACCCCATCATCCTTGGAGGAGCTGCTCACAGATAGTGTAGATTCCGACTGTCTTTCCACCATGCTATCGATTCGAAATAAGGATTTTGTGCAACCTCCTTGATCTTTCTCTGGGATAGTTTCATCAACATCTTGAATCTAGACAAACATAAATAGGTCAGAAAACATTGAAGTAATATGAAGCAAATAAGTTTCGGTAGGTTGGATAAAGAAACAAAATATATAAATAGCCCATACCAGTGAAGCTTGGGCCTTCACATCTTCAATGTTGAAATTCCAATCACTGATCCCTCGTTTGTATTCATTCTACATGTAATTTTGGAACAAGGTATAGTGTCAAGATGCAGATCTTGTTAATGTATAAAACATGGGCCAACAAAAGAGAAGTTAGATCAGAAATAACCTCCACGTATTAAAAACAATTTGGTCAGTTATGTATAAAAGACAATGAGCAGCAGACTTGAGAGGTAAAAAACATAAGGAAAAAAAGAAGGAAGAAAGAAAACATGTCCAAAAAATCTTTCATGCCACTAAACACAATATCATCTGTAAAGTTAAGAAAACAGAAGGTTCAATTCAACAATAATAGATAACAGCGTCTCACTATAACATGGGTCTCAATTGTTTTATATACCACAATGAACAGGGATGAAGTGTATAACACGCACTCAATTGAAGTAAAGATGAAACTGTCAAACACACTGTAAGCATGTGTCTATGATTTCTATAATTGAAAATCATTGAGTACTAACAAATCAGGTAATGTATCCATTTATTGTTCTCTGCTGCCACAGATATGAAGAGAACTGGACAAGTGCTGTGTTGTTTATAATCAAAATATGCTGCCAATATAATATCACCTTGAGCAGGGTTCAAACTTAGAATCCAGACTTCTCCACACCAGCACTGATATATGACATTAGGTATCTAAGATCCATCAGATGAAACTACCCTGAAAGGTCAACAAATACCCATGTGTTCAAGATAATCTTTTACAGCCAATGCTACCAGGAAACTAAGAAAAATAATTCTTTATTTGGAGAATCAAGGGGTGTGATATTTCCAGACCCAGATCCAGTCATGTTCGGGTACACATCAGGTCTTAGGTACTTGGCTTCGTGTTGGGTTCAGGTCCTTCCGGTCATCTAAACAATCAGATCCACCTGATGGACAGACTGGATCTCACACAGGTGCTGCATTCACATATGCATGTTGTGTATGTGCACCTTAATACATGCTTGTGTCCTAGAAAACCTCATTCAATTACTAGAATAATTCACACACAAAGAGAGTCTCAAAATAATTAGTTGTAGACAAGAAAATCATGCAATTAGTTGCATGTGGGCCCACCATGGTGTGTGTATAGCATCCCACACATCCAGCAGGTCACCCCACCCAAAGTTATGTGGATTGGGGGTGTTAGGTTGATCCCACTGTGAAAATGGTAAGACCAAATGATAAAGTTCGTGCACATGTGCCCAGTGTCCAATAGGATGACCCCACACAAGTGCAAAAATAGCCCCACCGTGACAAGTGTTGAACATCAAAACCGTGCATTTGATGGGTCCCCTTTAAATTATCGGATATCCCAAAAATCAGCCGTATACGGAACTTAGGTGGGCCATACCATCTAAAATCATGTGAAGACATGCCTAAAACATATAAAAGCACTTGGTGGGGCCCACCTAAAATTTGGATGCATCTGAAACTTGGTCAGACCCCTCATCCAAGTGGGACACACATAATAGATGGTCTGGATTTGTGAACTACATCTCGGTGGTCCCAACAAATGATTATGAATGTTTTAACGGGAGAGTAACCTCTCTCAACTTTTGTATGTGGTGTGTCCCACACAAGTCATGGATTGACTTGATTTTTAAGCCTGAGGCCCACCATGGAATGGTGCATCTAACTGATGGGGTAGATATTTGACACACATCACAGTGGGGCCCACACAACTCGACCTCATGGGAAGTTCCCATGAGGTCAACCGCATAGAACCATTTCCCTATATATATATATATAAAATACAGATGTAGCCACCTGATGGGTGGATAGGGCTGATATTTTCACAAGGTGATCCTCATGGTGGCATCCAATGTTTTGGACAGGTTGGATGTCACACACACACGTGAAAGGATGAAAACTATTCATTAGTTGGATGGTACATAAGGATGAAAGGATGCACACATGTCACACACACACAAAATACAGGCGTAGCCCATCTGATGTATGCATGCATGCATGTATGTTTGCACACAAGCATGCATGCATCTGTATGTGCATGTGTTTGTGTTTGTGTATGTGTATGTGTATGCATGTGTATCGAAACACTGATGTCCCCACCTTCAAGGGGAAGTTGCAATGACCCCAAAGCTTCTAAGTCACACATACCACAGCCAATCATTGATCCAAACAGTCTATTCAGTTATACAGTCGGAAGCAATCCATGATTTGAATGTGAACAATTTTGTTATAACTTATCTATTTCTTATAAGCCATGGATCAAATGGTTAGCATCATCAAACCAAAGTTCATCTTTTAAATCATAAGCAATCCACAGTGGGATCTATTGAATGGGTGCTTCAAGATGATGATTGGACATATTTTGTTTCTCCGCGCGATCTTAATTGTCTATTTTTCAAGCTCTTGATCAGGTGGTAGGATCATCCAAATCAAGTTTGCACCATGGCTTGCTCCCAATAGTGGGGTCGAATGGCCCAAATAAGCACCTTGGCTTGATGATAAGCCATGGATCAGATGGTTAGCACCATCAAACCGAAGTTCATCTTTTAAATCATAAGCAATTCACAATGGTATCTATTGAATGGGTGCTTCAAGATGATGATTGGGTGTATTTTGATTCTCTACCCGATCTTAACCATCTGCTTTTCAAGCTATTGATCAGATTTTTAGGATCATCCGATCAATTTTGCACCATGGCTTGCTCCAAATAGTTTGATTAAATGGTCCACATAAGCACTTTGGCTTGATGATTGTAACCATCTGATATATGGCTTGCAAAAGATGGATGGTTGTGAAAATTGGCCACAATCAAAAGGTTAAGGCATCTGATTGGCATGATTTTTTGCACCATGGCTTACCCCCAATGGTGTGAATGAATGGTTTGGATTGGTGAGTGGGAATACCACACCTTTAAATGTTTTGGGGATGCTAGTATTTCCCATGTGTTCGTGCATACATGTGCATTGTATATGTAGACAAATGCATTTCAAGATCAGTGATTGCAAAGACCATCTAGATCAATGATTGTCTGCGTCGCAAGCGACTTAAAGTGAGGGAAAACACATTTTCATTGCACATGAATGCATTTTGAGGGAACTTACAGGTAATTTTTTCTGCACCGTCATCACGTATGTATCACACCCTTGGGATACGGATACATATCAGTTATCATGCAGGATATATTGGTTGTATCACATAATTTGTCGCTATTGTTGGGAAACATAAGGAAACATTGAGAAATTGGTCGAATTTTTAAATGAAACTTTAGGGACGGTTAAAAAAGACACCAATACACACTTGGAAAAAAATCACAAAAAACAAGTGCACATAATAGGTTTCCTTGGTATAGGGTCTTAATCTATGCGCTGTCTAACTAAACTAATGCAAGTATGCAACTATATTCAAAGTCAATTCATAAAATTTAAAAATGTAAGAAGACATTTATGGAAACACATGCATCACATTCAACAGCAAAGGAAGTAGAAAACTAGAAATATACTTGTGGATTTCAAAGTATATATATTTTTTAACATTTTAAAATTTTTTTTTGAAAAATCCCTAAATTGCCAAGAATGTGTAGACTAGGTTACATACATGTTTGATTTCATGTTTGGATACTAAGATTGTAACCAATGTTTTAATTATCGTTATCAAGTAATGTATCACACCCTTGGGATACGGATACATATCGGTTATCGGATGAGATATATCGGTTGTATCGTGTAATGTATCGCAGTTGTTGGAAAACATGGGAACATTGGGAAATTGATTGATTTTTTCAACGAAAATTCAGGAATTGTTGAAAAAGACATCAATACAGTCTTAGAAATCAAAACAATACAAAAAAAGTGCATATAATAGGGGTTTCCTTTGTATGAGGTCCTAATATATGCGCTTTCAAATTGAACCAATGCAAGTATATTCAAAACCTATTCACATAATTTATAAACATAAGAAGACATGTATGGAAACACAAGAAATACATTCAAAAGCAAAAGAAGAATCACCGGATCAGGTTACATACATGTTTAATCTTGTGTTTGGATATAAAGATTGCAACTGATTTGCAAGAAATTTTGATTTTTCTCAATTTATCCGCAACTTGACCCATCTCCCCCAAATCTCAAAATCGAAGCTCCAAATCCATATTTTTTCATGGAAAACATGAAGAATCATAGATTTGCAACCATTTGATATTGGTTTAATGTGATTTACAACAAAAACATGGATCGAAAATCGAAAATGCTCATTGGATCAAATATGTGGGATATATCAACACTACCTGTGCATTTCGTATCGCACAGGTTAGATACAAAAGATATTGTGGGATATTTCGGCTGATACTGTCGATATTTAAAACACTGATTGTAACTGATTTAGGAAATTTTGGGATTTTTTTTTTTCCAATTTTTCCTAACTTGGCCCATCTCCCCCAAATCTCGAAATCGAAACTCCAAATACATTATTTTTCATGCAAAACATGAAGATTCATAGATTTCTTACCATTTGACACCATTTACAGCATATAAAAATGGGGGGGGGAAAGAAGAAAGAATCGAAACTAAAAAATACACACATTTTAGAATCCGGCCTCAAGAAGCTTCCGATCGCGATATCAGAGAAATTTTGAAGATCTTCTTCCAACTAACTAGAGTGAACTGATTGAAATTACCTTATGATATACTAGAAAGAATTTTTATTTTTATTTTTTTGGCAAAAAAGGTTTAATTTTTTGTGATTTTGTAGGATTTTCCAAACAAAATAGCTTCAGTTTCCTTTTATCCCTTTCGATATCACACTGGGTATCTATATAACGCACGATACATTAAGAATTTATAAAGAGGGAGTGTGGATATATCACACGATATTGTGACATCCATGATATATTGCGATATTGTGCGATATATTGCACGATACCATGAAAAATGGATATTACAACTAGGTTTCCTATCGCCTTGGTGGGATAAAAGATATATCCTGGGACACATGGATGATATTGTAAGGTACTGAAAACAATGCTTATGAGTAGCACTAATAGGTAATAAGATGAGGGAAAGCATACTTATATTGGCAATGCACAACAAAGACAAGAAATGCATCGGTTAGGAGTGTTGGAGACTCAAGGGGGGAAAGAGGGGAATGCCCAAAAGGACGTTGGTGGAAGCAGTAAGAAAAGACTTAATGATCATGGTTTAATTGAGGATACGGGCCAGGATAGAGTGGGTTGGCAGAATATGATTCATGTAATCAAACCCCAATTAGTTGGGATTAGGGCTTTACATCGAGCTGGGCCGAGTCAAGTCGAGGTGGGCCAAGCTTGGCTTGACTCGTCCTTGCTCTCCTCGAGTTCGAGCTCGGCCTCGAGCTTACTATTGGAGCTTGGCTTGTTTGCCAAACCTTTCGAGTCAAGCTTGAGGCGAGCTAGTGGATCGAGTCGAGGCGAGCTTACCTCAAGTCGAGTCGAGCCTGCTCCCAAGCCACACTTGACTCAACCTAGCAACCCCGCCCAACCTGCACCCAACTCAACCCAATCCCGACCCAACTGACCCAACCCCCAAATCAAATATTTGATTAATAATAATAATATATAATATTAGATCGAGCCATAGAGGTACCTTGTTATTGGTCCAGAGAGAGAGAGAGAGAAAGAGAGAGAGAGAGAGAGAGAGAGAGAGAGAGCTCAAGTGAGTGGCCGAATGCAAGCCGTACGGCTGAGACAAAGTCAGGCAAACACTGGGTTGAACTCGGAGTGGGGGGGAGAGAGAGAGAGAGAGAGGAGACCTTGGGCGCTGCGGGTTGGGTAAAGAATGGAAAGGGTAAGAAAGGGACGAACGGGTAAGGTAGGGTAGGGTTTAAGTTTTAACTTTTTTTATTTTTATATATAATATATTCGAGTCAAGACGAGATCGAGCTTCGAGCCGAGCCGAGCCGAATTTGAGTCGAGTCAAACTCCACTATGTTCGAACTCGGCTCGTTTTCAAAACGAGCGGGGTCATATAAAGCTTGGCTCGCCTCGAGTTATCGTTCAAGCCAAGTCAAGTTGAGCTAAATCGAACCAAGTTGAGCGAGCTTTTCGAGCTAGCTTGGCTTGTGTACAACCCTAGTTGGGATAAGGCTTAAATGCTGATAATGTATGTATGCATGTATGTTTGTACAAACGAACGGATATAAAAAGCCATGTTGTGGGTCATTTGACTCATTTCTTATCCAATCATGTCAGCATCGCCCTCTTTGTAAATGTTGGGTGGCCCACTGAGTTTTGGATCACATTTTTGGGCTTTGGGCCAAATATTGGAGATGAATTTACCTAAAAGAAAGAATATTTATGTCATTTCAATGTGTGTGCATCTGACCGTCTATTCAACAAACCTTTGTTGCTTTTAAAATTAGAGAAACCTTGATACTTTAGCAAGGCTAAGGGTGGCAATGGATTGGCAGCCTGCTCGACCCGATGAGCCCAACCTAGCTTTGGGCTAGGCCTGGACTTATTAGCTTGGCCAGTGGGCTGGACTTGGGCCTTGCAGCATGGCACAATCAATTTTTAGATCGGGCTTGATCTCAAGTCATTTTAGCCCAACCCGGCCTAGCCCAACTTCGTATGTAAGATGTGTTATACCCTACAGGTATGCCATTTCAATCCTCATTTAAGGCTACAATCCACCTTGAATGTAGATGTTTTCATTCCTCTAAAATGCTTATTTCTTTCTGTATGCATGGCCCACTTGAACAATGGATAGCAAGGTATTCCATGTCGGTAACAGTGGCTATAATGGTCACCACCATTACCGATACAGGTATCAACTGTAACGGGCGATATGGGGGGCGTAACAACCATTACAACCTCCATCATGATTGGGAAAAAAAATTGCCCAAAAATTTCTAGAAATCCCAGAATAATGTAAATATTCCAAATATGTATTCATTTTTCATTTTGAACATGTTTATGATAACATAATGGTCCACCCTTTGGTGAGAGTGTTGTATCGGGCCATCTAGTAATTTATGAACATGGTTATGTCTTTAATTTGTTTATACATCACAATCAAGATTTAAAATTGGAAATAAGAAAAAGGTATAAATATCACTTCTTTTTTTTCAATTTTTTGAAAAAATGGCCCTCAAAGCTTCTATTCCCTCAAATCGCTTCAATCTATGGTTTTAATCCTAAAAACTATAGTAAGAGCAATCGAAATCTCCTGTAGAATGATCTAGGAGAGTTTTTGGAACAAGGAAAGTAAAAATAATAATAATAATAATAATAATAATAACAAGAAGAAAAATGGAATTGAATAGAAAAAAAAAATGCCATTTTTTTTTTTACCGTTATGGGGTAACGGTCATTATGCCCCGTAACAGCTGACACAGTCCCAAAAAAAAACAACTACCCCGTTTCACCCCCATATAGCGTAACGGTCATGGCCGTTACCTATACATATCAGACTTCACGGCCATTCGTAACAGATATGGAATGCCTTAATGGATAGATTAGGACCATTTGAGTGTGAAATAGGGATTTGTCAATTTTTAGACAAGGTTAGGTTCCTTAGTGTCAGGCCCGGGCCCACCAATTTCTTCGAGCTGGAGCTTGGGCCTGCTATGCTGAACCAATGTCAGGCTTAGGCTGGGCTCGGGCCTTAGATCTTAAGTGTTAGGCCAGGCCAGACGCAGGCCTTAGATCTTAACTGTCAGGCCAAGCCGAGCTCAGGCCTTAGATCTTAAGTGTCGGGCCAGGCCGGGCCTAGCATGCCCAACCCAAACCCAAACCATTCGCACCCCTAGGCAGATGGTTGATACTTGGACACTAAGAAATTGTACTAGCAGTATACCACTAACTCAAAATAAATCTTACAAGTTATGGATTTGATATATATATATATATATATATATATATATATATATATATATATATATATATATATATATATATATATATATATATATAAACAGTTAATTGTTGTCCAAGCAGTAGATAAGTTCCATCCTGTTATTTGTGCACAACATCAAACCCGCCCAAAATTTTATTTGGACATGAGCATTCTCATATATATATGAATGATCCAATAATAACATTATCACCATAATTATGGTGGTGACGGCCGAAAATGGACCTCACATGATGTAGGTATGACATTCAACCCATCAACTACAACTACATGAGTCTCTTTGTTTCTGCCCAAGAGCCCAAACATCAGGGTGATCCAAAATTAGGGTGGGCCACACCAGCAGGGATAGTTGAGAGGGGACGCCCACCACTGGCTAGCATTGGACCCCACCAAAGTTTTAAAATGGCCTATTTTTAAGGTGTCCATGATCCAGATGGATGCATCGGATGGAGATTGAATGGCATATGTACAGTATGGTGGTTCCCACATGCAATCAAGGACGAGTGTCCCCTCTCAATTGTTCCCTATAGTGTGGACCACCCAAGTTTTGGATCGGACTGATTTTTGGGCTTAGGCCTGAATTTGAGAAGGCGTATCCGATGGATAGTCAGATGTCATGCATGCTTCAATAGGGGCCCATTTCCAGCCGTTACCAACGTAATTATGGTGCTTTACCAGAGGATCATTTCCATAATATAAGTATATACTACTATTTAAATTAGCCAAGTCCCAACCCAATTAAAATTAAACAGGAACTTGACCTGGTCTGATTTTTGCCAGGTCCAAGATGGTGGACCCAAACCTTACCCATTTTTTTTTTAAAAAAAAAAAACAGGTCTAAAAATTGGACCCATGCCCATTTAAATCGAGTTAGGCACCAAAGGATCCGAGTACCTATTGACATCCCTATCGATAAGGCTGTTTCTAATTCTTTCAAAATAATTTGTCCTTTATGAAAAAACTTTCAACAGAGATCAAAAGGAAGCATACATTGAAAAATTCTTCACTCTAGTGAGTTGAATTCAGTGAAAGTGATTCCTCATCTAGTATGGCCTCTGGTTCTAGCATTTAATTGGGAACTGGTTAACATGCCCTAAATACATTTAAATTTTTATTCCCAAGCTAGTACAGACAAACGCTGATTCTCCAAAGTACGAGGTGGACTATCACAGACTCTTTTGCCTGATAATGAACTTCATCCAATGGAAACTCCACCCAAATTTCAAAATAAACAGAGTGATCATTTATGCTATTGGTAATCCTATGCTGAAGAACTTGAAGGAAAGAGAGAAACTGTTTTTTTTTTATTAAAAAAAAAAAAACTTCTCCTGTCTTGTAACCATTATTATTTTGAATTTTATCAAGAATGGTAAGCAATTAGTAGTGTAGAATTTTCATATAAGAAAGGGAGGAAGTTTCATGATAAATTGACTGCTAGCCAACTTGAAATATAAGGATACAAAAGCTAATTTTCATTTAATTCAGATAGATTTATATTCAAGAAAACAGTATATATGCAATCTAAAAGGAAGCGAAAAGAAATCAAATTTTGGAACCACAACAGTCTTATGGAGCCAATCTAAAAGGAAGTGAAAAGAAATCAAAATTTGGAACCACAACAATCTTATGGAGCCAATCGTAGAAAGAAACTACCAAACTGCATCTTAAGATGTAATAAATAGACCTGGGATATCTCCTCCTTCTTCCCATCTGGCATTTTCTTCTGTGCAAGCATGTCTTCTTCCTTGATCTGCGCCAAAGATGGAACTATTCATGAGTGGCTGGAGAAAAAATCTACAGACCTATTGCCTTTCAAAATATTAAAATAAATAAATAAATAAATAATTAATTAAAAAAAATCTATAAACTATATTGATAAAGCTCAAACAACAGAATGGTCCCTAACCTTCAATGCTTTAAGGCGATCACCAAGAGTAGGCAACCCCTCTAAAATTTTCCGAGCAATGTAATCATTGGACCTAGCTTGCTTAAAAAAGGAATGCTTTAACAGCTTTTGTGCAGATGGCCGCTTTGATGGGTCTTTTACCAAGCACATAGCAATCATTTGCTTGAAAGACTAAAAGAAACTCCCAAAAAGTTTGTAAGGAATAAAAGCTAGTACCCAAAGAATGGAATTTGACAGAAACATGCATGTTATAGGAATACCTTCGAGAACTTCCTGTCCCTTTCATAATCAAGGCCCGGGGGTGCATTTTGCAAGGTCATAAGCAGAACCTGCAAAAGGAGCTCTGTTTTAGCGTCCACACAATTTCAAAGTGATCGACAGTGCGAGATTTATGTACCTTCATTGGAGGATACTTTGAGAAAGGAGCATGCCCATGGGCAAGCTCCAAGGCAGTAATCCCAAAAGACCAGATATCTGCCCTGCAGGACCATTGTCCAAGAAAAATCAGTATCTGAAATCAAGCTATATGTTGACGACAAATAAACAGAACTAGAAAGTAGCCAACTGACTTGAAATCATAACCGTGCAATTGCTCCATAACCTCAGGCGCCATCCTGCCAAGAACAAATAGAAAGAAAGGCCTTACTGTAGAACAATTCGTACAAGAAAATTGAATTTAAGGCGCTTTTAACAAGTTCATGCTTAATTGAATATGCTCCAGCTCCTTATTTAAAAAATATATACCAGCAAGGTGTCCCCACAAATGTATTTCTGGAGCGTTGCCTATCACCAGAATCAAAAAGGCAAGCAGAAACACCAAAATCTCCAAGCTTAACTGCACCACGAGAATCAACTAGGATGTTCCCAGCCTACGTGAAACAGTGAGATAATTGAGAGTGATGGGAGCATACAACTAAAGATTTTTAATCTTGCACCAGGAAAGCTAAAGATTCCAGTATCGAATCTACACACAAAAAAAAAGTACGAAATTGCACAAAATGCCTCCTTACAAACATTACTAAACCATGAGCACACCAAGAAAGTTTATCCACGTGAGGATGCTTTGATTCAGGAAACAATACAGCAAAACCTCCTCAAACAGATCACTTTAAAAGATGGCAGGCTTATACCATCACCATCAAGAGATCGCTTAAGAAATGGGGATCCGTAACAGTTGCAAGGTATTCGAGCTTTAGATCCTAGACCCTTTCATGCAATTGTGAAGCAAGAAACTTTTTCTTTGGGGAGGAAAGCCCATGGTCCTCAGGACCTTACAAACACAACTCTCCCCCCATCGACTTTCCCATTCTCTCTACTACTCCTTGGGACGTAAGAACGTGGTATTAGAGCAGCTCAAGTAGCTCCCTCTCAATTGCAGATCCAGTAGAATCCAACAGTGCTATATGTAAGGCCCAAAGGACCATCGGTGGATGGCAACATATCAAAGGTGCTATTCGTAAGGTACACAAGATTTGCTGCCATCACCAGCAGCCCTAAAAGGACTTGTGGCATTAACATCTGGTCCTTCAGATTTTTTTGTGATGTAAAGATAAGGTTTCTCGCTAATCTCTTCACTCTCTCTTTATTACTTTGGAAATGACACAAGATACACAGGCTCAATTGATGGTGAGACACAAAGGTCTTATGATCAGTATGGTCAAATTGGATGGCGCAAATTACTTGGAATGGTCTAAATCAGCAAAATTGTTCATCAAAACCAAAAAAAAACTAAGAAAAAGGACCCAAAGCAGATGATCAATCCCACGAAGAGTGGGAAAGAGAAAATCTAACCATCATGACATGGCTGTGCATTTAATGCAACCAAACATAATCCATGGATTTTTATTTTCTTTTCTTTTCTTTTTTTTAAAGGCAAACGAGATTTGGGATACAATGGCAAAAACTCATTACCAATGGCACAATCTTGCTCACCTATGTCACCTTCACACAGAAATTGGCAACCTTCAGCAAGGTGGAAGGAGTACTTTGTCAGATTGTGATAGAAATGGGAAGAGTTGGATCACTGTCAAACTATCTCGTTAGACCCCGAGGATATTAAGAAACAGATAGAACAGCTAAAAAACTTTTCAGTTTCTCAGGATCTTCACCCTGATTTTGAGTTACAATGTGTGCAGCAGATTCTTGGGAGGGAAACCGTACCTACTTTAGCATCAGTATACAACTATATAAGGGTTAAAGCTAGTAGATGAGCCACTACTATTAGAAGTCATGCTATGCCAGAGAGTTCTGCCCTTGCCGCCAAATCCAAGCCATTTAAGGGAACAAGACTGGGAAAAGGATACACAGATAAAAATAATTTTTGTTGCAATCACTTTGGCAAAAAACTGCATCCTAGAGACGAATGTTAGATTCCAAATTCAAACGTATGTCCCAAGTAATTCAGCTTGAAGCCACTAGTCAATTCAGTATTAGATGAAGATGAGATCTCCAAAGACCATATTCTCAGCAGTTCTGACCTTCATCCACGGTATAGAGCTATGAGCGATCTTCAACAATAGGTGGTAGTTCTTCAGGCTACCATACTACTGTTAATCTGGGAGAGGAGTCGGGTGCATTTACAACTACCAATCACATCACACAACCTTCGTCCTTGATCATTGGTTTAGGAGCATCTAATCACATTACTAGTATGGAGAGTGGTTATACCTCATATTCTTCAGTTTCCAACTCCAAAGCCATTGGAAATGGAACCTATTGTCTCACTTTTCTCTAAAATTTATTAACTATCAGCATCTTAAGAAAACAAGTAGATTGTTCTGTTCTATAACTCTCATTGTCATTCAAGATCTAGCAATGAAGACGAGGATTAATGGTAGTTGTGAAGATCGTAGTCTCTACTTTCTTGATTCATTGTGTTAATTCTGCCTCAATGTCTAGATCTATTTCTAGCAATAAAGATTGAGCAATTCAATGGCATACTCAATTAGACCATTTGTCTCTAAGATCACTTTGTTAGCTATTTCCAAATAAATTCGACAGTATTCATAACTAAGAATGTGAAACCTGCACTGCACGCTGCATGCAACAACGTGCTGCTGCTGAATGTGCTTGAAAACGAAGGGAAGTGAGGCCCACCATTGGACCCCACTATGATGTATGCGTATCCAATCCACCCATCTGATGAGTCAGATTATTTTAAAGCATAAGCCCAAAAAATCAGGTAGACCCAGAGTTCAAGTCGGCCATACTGTTGGAAACATTAGTCTGCATGACACCCTTCCAAACAGCTGAGAGTTCGTTAGTCCACAAATATGTAATTAGTTCCAAATTTTGTGTGATGATATTAGACTTGTATGTACCAAATTTGGGGTCAATCCAATCTTTCTAACCCCTTCATCCGATTAATACAATTCGAACCAGGTTTGCTTTCTAGTGCAATGGTCAGCACCAACACCTTTCTGAACGGCCCAAATTTGTGGGGTCCATAGATATGTGATTGATCCCAAATTTTATATAATGATATTAGACTTGATAGAGCATGTATGTACCAAATTTGGGATAAATCCAATCTTTCTAACCCCTTCATCCGATTACTGCAATTCGGACCAGGTTTGTTGTCCAGTGCAGTGATCAACATTGACATCCTTTAGAACGGCCCAGATTTATGGGATCCATAGATATCTCATTGGTACTAAATTTTGTGTGACGGTAGTAGACTTGATAGAGTATGTATGTACTAAATTTGAGGCCAATTCAATATGTGACCCACTAGGATGCATGTGTTCTATATTATGATGTATTTGTTTTATACATGTTGCCCACCAGTTTTGGCAGCTCATGTGGCCCACCTTGATCCTTGATGTATGTATTCTGAGCCAACGCTACAAATTTCTTAAGTAGCATGGTGGGTCGTATGGCAAGGTCCGTTTACGCCCAAAAATGAAGTTGTTTCAAGGCCCAAAGGGATCAAAATTATGGGTTAGTGTGTGGGATATGTGAGGAACCCAAATTGAGGTAAATTCCAAGTAAAATGAGGCCTGGTATTACTAAATACGTGGGCCATCTGATTTGTGTGTTACCAACAATTGGGCCCTTTTTAATGTATGTTTTATGATGCTTCTTATGTGTGGATGGTTTTAATTTATGCTTTCATTCGGCCCATTGGCAAAGTATATGTATAATATTATTCTTTTAGCGGTCCAAGGGGTCTGTCACTTTATCTTTGATGGTCGTGAGCCCATACTTAGTGGACCCCAATCCTATGATGCTATGAATGTGCAAATCATGACCATGGACCACACCAACTGTGTGGAGTTCAATAGCAAAGCATTTTAGAACTTTGTTTTCTTAAAACAATAATAAAAGTACTAGCGCATTTCATCTTATTCATTCTGACATTTGAGGGCCTGCCCCCAATTACTTCCATCATTGATTTTTGATATTTTATTTCACTCATCAACATCAATTCCCAATACAAATGGATCTACCTAATGAGAAGTAAAGGAGGTTCCTATAATTACTAAGATTTTTCATAAGATGATCTTAACTCAATTTTATACCAAATCAAATGTTTTTGCTCTACCAATTCCAAAGAATACCATCACAATGATTAGGAAAGATATTTTCTTGAACATGGGGTGAAATTTCAATCCTGTCCCTACATTCCACAACAAAATGGTGTTGCAGAAAGAAAGAATCATCACCTCTTAGAGGTCACACACTCCCTCTTAGTCAACATGCCAATTCCAAAAACTTTTTGGGATGAGGCTATTCTTATTGCAACTTATGTGACCAATAGGACACATAAGACTATGCTCAACGTTCCTCACTTTTCCATACTTCATAAGATTTTTTGGTGTGTTTGCTTCATACATGTTCTTGCTCCATCCCCAAACAAATTAGGACCTCAATCAACTAAACCTATATTTATGTGTTCTTCTCATTCTCAAGAGATAGTGTAGTGTGTGTGGGTGA
Source organism: Magnolia sinica (assembly GCF_029962835.1). NCBI lineage: Eukaryota > Viridiplantae > Streptophyta > Magnoliopsida > Magnoliales > Magnoliaceae > Magnolia > Magnolia sinica. The sequence goes on from NC_080581.1 coordinate 10,988,672, forward strand.
TCTAGGGCTCAATCCCTAGTATTGTTACCTTTTTTTATAAAAAAAAAGGTGTCTTTTCTAAAGACGTCATATTCATTGAAAATATACCTTATTTCCCTACACAAGGCAATACCCTTACATCCAACAACTCCCTCGATACCTTATTTACTCCTCCGTTGGCGAATCCATCCATCACACCCCTTCAAGATAACACTCCACATCATGATATGGAATTGAAGGTATATGCTCGAAGAAAGAAACAATTTGAGGCTCTTACCAATCACCATCCATCCTCAAACTAGAATCCAGTAACTCAAAATAAACGATTGCTATCTGCAAAGGAACCAGTTCATTCACATCACATCCCATTGGAAACTTTGTGTCCTAACAGTCTCTATCCCTTCTTACCACACACACTTGTCTTCCATCTCCTTGTTTCTATTGCCACCAAAATTGCATATGCCTTGGCCAATCCAAACGAAGGTTAGTCAACTCAGCAAGTAGAGTCGGGACTTGCTCAAGTCGACTTGGCTTGAATGCCCTATTGAGTCAAAAGTGGTGTCGACTCGGTAGGTGTAAAAATTGGGCATAACTCAAAGAATTTGTCCCAAGTTTTTTAGTTACTTGGCAACTAATCTTAGTGGCAAAAATCGAGTGAATCATGATGCAATACACATAATGTTTTAAAAAGAAGAACCAATCGAGTCTCAGGGATTAGTGAGTCGACTCATGCAAGTTAAAACACTAGATTGGCAGAACTCATGCAAGTTGTGAAGCGGTACATTTATGTTTAAGAAAGAAGAACCGGTCAAATTTTAATGGGTCAGTGAGTCGATTCTTGCCAATTAAAAAGTTACGGACTTACGATGTGAACTCATAAATTTTCAGGGTTTTTCCATTGTTTTAAGACTCATAATGCGAGTCTTAAAAAAATCTTTGATACTCTAGCAAGGCGTGATGAATGATACATGTTGATGCTCAAACCTGATCGATCCCACTTCGCCTCCTACGAACCTCTTAGATAACTGTACAAGAACAGTGAACAAGAAGACACTGGGGCAAAGGGGGGGGGGGGACCCTCCAATGCCTAAGTCAAGTGCATGGACTCACAGTAGGCGCAGTTGAATTGAGATAATTGTGTGTGCCTCTTCTTTTAATAAAGCGGTGTATTTATAAGTTAGCCTGGTAGCTTGCATATCCAAGTAGATCTATAAGATACGCTAGGATGGCCCATATTGGGGTCGGATTTTGTTCTCAGATATCTCTCCGATACTCGGATTATTCCTCCATTTGCGTGATCCTCGGCTAAATCTTCGCAGAGAACCCATTTACACACGGCATAGGATTTCCTCCAGATATTTCTATTCCGAGTCCGAGGTTAACTCCCTACCTCGAAGTCGGGGTCGAGGGCCAAGATTAGAAGTCGAGGACGAGATCTATGGCCGGGATCTAGGGTCAGTCTTTGAGGTTAGGATCAGAGGTCGGTCCCGAAGGTGGGGGTTAATACCCGAAGTCAAGGTCGGCATATTTGCTAATGAGTCCTATCCTTGACTTGTTCGGGGTCGGCCATAAAGTTACCTTATTCCGCCCATCTCCTCTAGCCCAGGATTCACTTCAATGGTCTCGTTTTCATACATCAAGTCATCTCAGTTTTACCCATAACAATACACATACATTTATAATAATAAAAAACTTAAACCTATATACTAATACTGTAGAACAAAACTCATACTTATTTGATTTTTACCTACCTGATTAGTGGACATTTTTTGAGACAATTAAAATAAAAATATCTAATGATCTTAATTCAATAAACTAGTTATCCATGGGTTAGGGATTAAGATTGTTCCAAAAATCTGATTTTTGGAGGGCACTTGGTGACAATAGGCAGCACACCTAGTCAGTAAAATTTAGTTAATACATGCTACACATACCATTTCTAAGTATGTGAATATCAACCTTCACACATAGTCAAAGTATCATATAGCTCACTACAGTGTTTGAAATATCAGTATCGCGTTACGTATCGCACCATTGGGATATGAACATGTATCGATTATCGCATGTGATATATCAGTTGTATCGCCTAATGTAATGTTGCTGTTGGAAACATGGGGAAACATTAGGAAATTGGTCGATTTTTTCAATGAAACTTCAATGATTGTTAAAAAAGACACCAATACACACTTAAAACTCAAAACATTACAAAAAAACAAGTGCACATAATAGGTTTTCTTTGTATGGGGTCCTAATCTATGCGTTGTCTAACTGAATTGATGCAAGTATATTCAAAGTCTATTGATATAATTTATAAATATAAGAAGACAAGTGGAAACACAAGCAATACATTCAAAAGGAGAATCGCTAGATCAGGTTACATAAATGTTTGATTTTATGTTTGGACACAAAGATTGCAACCGATTTGCGAGAAATTTGGAATTTTTTATTTTTTTCAAATTTCCGTTAACTAGGCCCATCTCCTCAAAATCTCAAAATCGAAGCTCCCAATCCATGATTTTTTATGGTTTATGAAAAATCATGGATTTGTAACAATTTGACACTGATTTAACATGATTTACAGGGGAAAAAAAAAAAAGGATCGAAAATCCTCACCACATCGAACATGTGAGATATATCCCACTACTTGTGTATTTTGTATCGCACAGGTGGGATATAAGATATATTGTGGGATATATCGGTCAATATCGTCAATACTTAAAACACTAGCTCACTAATGCAAGGACTTCAACTTAGACTCTTGCTCCTCTTTAATAGGAGTTTTCATAGAGTATGTTGCCGCAACAAAACACAATACCTTACACTAGCCTGTTTCCAACCCCGGATTGCATGCTTAGATTAAACCATTCATGTTCTCATTGCTAACATATGGAAGTTATGGCCTTATAATCATGCTTCATTGATTATCCTAACCTTTGAATCTTGGATTTAAATATGAGCCATTAAACAGTTATTTTTCCATTTTCCACATTCACGCAATCACCCATTCAACAAATGTTTCTTCCAATGGTCTATGTACCAAGAAGTCCAGAACATGCACCGTTCAAATAATCATCTAGGATGCAATACCAAGTGGAAATCAACCCCATACGGTAACTATGGTAAGGGACGCCTTACCCTATCAAATCCCCCTCTCGCTCCCGTTCTCTCGAGGCACATGCAAGACTGAGGATAGAGGCAAGGAAGGAGAAAGAGAGATGGAACCAATTTGGGTTCCATATGCGACTGTAACATACTGAGTGTGAGGAGAAGAAGAATAAGATGAAAAGAGTCACAACTTACCAGTCATACGGGAGGAAGCTCTAGAGTCTATGACCCAAGAGGTAGGAGAGGATGACGAAAGAAGAGCAGTACCTGATTGGGCCGAAGTTGTGTGAGAAGGCTAAAGAATATCACGAACATGAAGCCGCATCAGGGCATCATATACAGCCCGAGAAATGACGAAAGACTCCCCTGAAGAAGACTGCTCAACTATCAGGGTGGAAGACTGCCCTTAAGAGCAACTGCGGAAACAACAGAAGCGGCAGCACATGTAGGATGACCATGGAGCTGCTATTAATAATCAACAGTGTGATTGGTTCCACCACAATACAAATAAATGCGGGAACCATCACATCCTCGTCCACATCCACCACGACTATGAAGATTACGACCGCCACAACTTCGATCTCCCTCGCGCCTCTACCACGACCACATAACCAAAAATGAGTCATAAACTCAAGGATGGTGCCCGAAGGCCAAGAAGAAGAGAAAATTGATCGCCAGCAAGATGTGTCAAATGCTCTGATGGCATAAATGAATGGGAAGGAAGAGCGGAGATAATAGCGCGTTGGCATATGGCATAGACTATTGTCAATGGGGAGAGAGGATCCAATACAATAACCTAATCCCGAACATGAAGATAATCGGAGTTCAACTTGACTAGGAAGTAGGGCTGAAAGTCGGGAGGGTTCAACTCGACCAACCTATGACTGACCCGACATTGGGTTGGGCTTGGGCAGGATGTATCGGGTTCGGTCTCAGGCTTAGGCTATACAAACACCAACCCGATAAAACTTGGGTTGGACTTAGGTTGAGGTCTTGGGTTGCCCAACCCAACTCGAACCCGATTGATGCATAAGTTACTTATAAATTATAATTGAGTGTGGATCGTCTTTGTTGAAGGCACAAGAAATTCCAGTGCCATCGGGTTTCATTGGTCCACATTATTTCCAATGACTCAAGCTAACAAGATATGACACATCTCTCTCTCCCAAATAGATTGCATACTACACAATACGACTTTTAAAGGAGTAGTTGTCCTATATTTTAGCTCGTTTGTTTAGAAAAAATGAAATTCTTTACGAGAAATAACTACATATATAATTAATAAAACCATAGTTACAAAAAAAATAAGACGGGTATTGAAAATATACCGACTAATGTAATAACGAAAATATTAGCATGTATAACCTAACCGAGTCAGCTTGGGTTGGGCTTGGGTTGAGAATTCCTAACCCGATGTTGGGTAAGGTTGGGTTAGGGTTGAGGAATAGGAACCTTGGGTTGGGCTAGGGTTGAGCACCAACCCGACCCAACCCGCCCAACTTTCAGCCTTACTAGGAACTGCATGATACGAGTATCATCCCACTGCTTATGGGCATGTTTATGATCCTCTTTATATTTGGAAGGAAGAAGCTGATACGGGTCCAGCTCATCCCACATGCCCCGAAGTGTCGAATAGTAATCTTTTAATGATTTTAATTTTTGTTGAAACCAACCAATTTCTTGAATAAGTTGGAATACCTGTGAAAAATTCTGAAACTCCGAGAACATATCATGAAGCGCATCCCAAATGCCTTTAGCCGAGGATAAAAACATCACTGAGTGGCTAACCGAAGAATCCATACTATTCAACAACCATGCAACAACTCGATAATTCTCCTTTGTCCAAGACTTGTAGGTAGCATCTGTAGAGCTTGGAGGATCATCCAAAATATATGACAACTTCTCACAGGCTCCTGAGAACAGTTTTACATATTGCGCCTATTGAAGATAGTTGCCACGATTCAACTTAATGAAGGTAATCTGCAAGGGTTGGATTCAAGAGAGCCCATGCCAAGAGATAAGGGCCCTCTGTTGTCTATACGAGACTCCAAATAAGAAGGATTGATTCAAACGACTCTTTCTCACTCAACCCTTCAAGGGAGTGAGAGATAAACACCAACCAATTAGTAATCCTTCAAAATAACCAAATCCAGTCAGATCTGACACAAATGAGTGAAAAATGGCCCAGCCACATGTCCATTTGGGGTCAAAACCCACTCGAACATGAATCATAGCTAAAACAATCCTCCACAAGTAGCTTGGGAGCAAGATTTCGGTCAATCTTGAGCAAAGAAATTAAAGAAAAACTTACCAATTTCAGGTAAATCGAAGAAAAGCGGGTTAAGGACCCGATTTTTGAATTTCTCTATTTTGGCCAAAACACCATTAAAGAAGGTTTAAAAATTTCTTTAAAAAAATCATGACAAATCTTCTAAAATCAAGATCTATCAAACTCTTAAACTATTAGCTCAAATGGGGTCCATGCGTTCATACAATGATGACATCAGCCATATGGCTGCTGACATCAGCAAGGTGACATGTCGCCTCTCAACTTGTTAGAAGTGGAATGCCCTGATATATTCTCTTATACCAAGTAGAGGATGATTTGATGATTATAGTGTGGAAAAAAAAAGGAGAAGAGAGAGAGAAGGAGAGGAAAGAAGAGAGTTTGGGGGAAATGTTGTGTATTCCAACATGCCCTAACACAAAGTTTTATTAGAATAAAGCATATAGTACACTGCAGGAGAAGAGAAAAATGTGCACATGCGCTTGCATTAAAAAAGTCACTAACCACACACCATACACTAACACTCTCTAGAAGGCTCACATTGACATTAACCATTAGGTAGAAGACAGTCATAGGAAATTGAAAATCCTGGTATGTATTGTCATCCGGTTAGTCATCTAATCTATATGCCAATTACTGGCCTTGATATTACTTATGTTATCCGGGTGGTCACTCGATTCAAGCATGTGCCTTACCCTCATCATCTCAATGTAGAAAATTGGAATTTGTCATATCACAAAGCTATACTCAATGACGGAATTTTATATTCCAATCGGCGTACCAGATATCAGCGATATCATCAATATTATCACCAATATCATTGGTATTGTGGTACACATTTGTATCCTTATCACTACAATGTCACCAATGTTTGTATCTAAGCCCTCCCTCATATCAATGATTTATCACCGATACCACTTAATACAGTGCATAAATAGCCAGAAATTTTTTTAAAAATCAAAAAATTAGAAAATAATTTTTTTAATCTTTTGGGGGGTGGATTTCAACCACTCCTCTTCAAGCGTATCGTGATTCGAAATTATTTGGGGAAGAAATCAACACTTGAAAGCTTTGTGGGCTGGAACACCTAAGGTAAGCAAAATGAAAAAGCATGTCTTTTTTCTCCTTTCTTTTTGCATGAATTTCACTATAAATCCATGTCTATGCATGATTCTCATGCTGATTTGAGTGGAAAATCAAAAGATTTGAGAGTCGAAATGGAGAAATTTTGGAGGAAATTGGTGAAATCCAATTTTCCTCCTTTTTCTAGCCTAAACTAACTAATTGCAAGCCCAATTTTTAATATGATGATGAAAGTGGGCCAATCATCAATTCTTGTAGATTTTTTTATTTTCGAAAAAAAAAATCTTAAATTATTTAAATTTTAGAAAAATACATTTAAAAATTTTATAATTTAGTAGGGTCCATTTATTAACAAAAATATTACATTTTCAAAGATAAATAAAAATACGTTTATTTATAAAAATGTTTTCCATTTCAAAAATTAATTTTTCCATGGATGCATGGTTATATCATAAAATGTGTGTATGTGTGCATAGATGGATGGATGGATAGGTCATGTACATATGTATGCATGGATGGATAGGTCATGTACATATGTATGCATGGATGGATGGATCACGTGTGTGTGTGTGGATGGATGGATGGGTGGTTTGGGGATAATGTGTGTGTGTACTATGTACACATGGATGGATGGATGCATGTTTGCATGCATGGATGGATGTATAAGTGTATTTGTGCATGGATGGATGGATGGATGGATGGATGGACATGTATGTATGCATGTATATATGTACATAAATACATGCATGAATGGATGAATGGATCATGTGTGTGTGCATGCATGGATGGATAGATGGATAGTTGCTTGTATGGATGGATGGATGGAATGGGGACAGAGACGATGACTTTGAGCCACTTTACAACTCCATGTGAGTAAGAGGGATGGCTGGAAGGTATGCTTTTCAATTCCTTTAGCTTTTAGATGTTTTAGTTATTGTTGGTACCTGCATTTGTATGTAGTGTTTGAAGTATCGGTAATGCTACAAGTTTCGCTAGCTGAGGATACGGAAACTATATCAATATCACCGATACCCAGAAATGCGGGGAAACATGGGGAAAGTGGTGGAATTTTTTAGTGAAAGTTCATGAGAAGCTAAAAAACACATACCTGCACATTTATGAAGCAAAAAATTGAAAAAGAAAGCATGCATAATAAGTTTCCATTTAATGGGAGCCTAAAAACATGTGTTGTCATAAGAAATCAGTCCAACCATCCCATTCATTCCATCTATCCATCCAACCATCCCATTTATCCACCCAACCATCCAACCATCCATCCAAACATCCATCAATATTTCATAATATCAACAATGCACAATATTTCGCCGAGAAATTGTCGACAACTAGAAATGAAACGAAAGATTATAGTCCCAATATTGCCCATGTTGTGATAACTATAATATTGTGATATTATCGTCGACAAATTGAAAGTTGCATAAGACCATGTGACCATAAAAATTTTAAATGGGATTTTTTTTTAATATAATAGATTTTTGGTGATATCAATACATTGGCGATATTATCGAAATATCTTCAATACACTAGCGATACAACTCATGGAACTTATGCAATCGAAAATATTGGCAATACAAGCGATGCTTGGAATTTACACAGTTGAAAATATTAACAATTCCAATACATTAGTGATACTTAGGAATACATCGCCAATACTTGGAATTTCTGATACTACCAGTGTTACCAGTATCACTACTAATGTTATCAATATTGCCAAGCTAGAGATACAGATAATATTGGGGATACTTCAAACAATGTTTGTATGATATGAACTCATTTTAGTTACTATTACACTGATTTTTTATGACAGCACATGCTTTAGGCCCCTATTAAATAGAAACTTATATGTATGGTTCTGTTTGCAATTTTTTGTTCCTAAATATGTAAACATGTATATTTTATCATCTCCTGAAATTTCACCGAAAATTTTCACGTTTTCATATTTTTCCCCAATGTTTCCCTCAGTTAGCAATGCATTTCCTGGTTTCGGCAATATTAATACATGTTTCCATATCCCGATCAGTGATACATGTAACAACATCGATACAATCTGTGTGGGTATTGTGACGTTGACTGAGCAGGCTCTATGGATCATCAATCTACTTTTGGTTATTGTAACTTTGTTTAGGGTACTCAATTTCACAGAAAAGCAAAAAAGCATTCTATTGTTGCTCATTCCTCAACTGAGGCAGAGTATCATGTTACGGCTCATATAACTTGTGAGATCATTTGAATCAGAACACTTCTTCAAGAGATGAGTATCAGTATGTCATTATCAATTCCCTTTACATTATAACAATCAAGCCACATTCATCTCATATTGCCTCTAATTCAGTTTCCCATGAGAGATCGAACCACATCGAAGTTGAGTATCACTTTTTGCAAGGAAAAGTTCCATTCAAGTTGGTACGTGCTCCGTTTGTTTGCTCTAGAGTACACAATATCTTCACCAAAGCAACTTCTTCTGCTAATTTAAACTACACTATCAGCAACTTGGCAATGTCTAACATCTATGTTCCAACTTGAGGGTGTTAGGGGTACAAATCTATGTACTCTATGTTCCAACTTGAGGGTGTTAGGGGTACAAATCTATGTACTCTATGTTCCAACTTGAGGGCGTTAGGAGTACAAATCTATGTACTCCTGCAAAGTATTTAAACTATAAGATATTTGAGTATCTTTTTTTTTTTTTTTTTTTTTTTTTAAGAGAGATTATTTGTGTATCTTATTATATATATTTTCTTTAATATCGTGCTTATTTTTGTATCTTTTAAAGGGCTATATATAAATCATCTTGGTAAAGAGAGAAATACAACTCTCCCCTCATCTTTACCATTTTCTCTACTCACCTCCAAGAACATTCCAAAGGGCCACAGTTCACAATAGTTTTGGCAGTTGATCAATGTACTGACAGAAAGTTTATTAAGATATTTTGAGTGCTCCTCGAGGTTTTTATGGGTGATTATATGTAACTCCTACCACAAAATGCACATAAACAAAGTGTATAAATAAATACCTTAACAAGTTTTGAAGGCTTATCTAAATTGTTAATTCCATATGCATGATCAATTTAGAAAACAAGTACTACTTTGGGGTACGATTGTAGTGGTGAAACAATAAATATCTAATGTCTTTACCATGAGCTTTCTAAGAAAATAAATAAGTAAAGACATCTCATTTGATTTTTGCTTCAAAATATTCATCACCATCGTCCCAGCCTCATCCCAACAAATTGGGGTCTTCCGCCATTCCACTCTATCAAGGGCATAATTTTGCATAATTTCAGTTAAACAATTGGTCATGAAGTTTTTTCTTACAACCTCCACCCATGTCCTCTTGGGCCTTCCCCTTCCCCTTGCCCCTTCAGTGAGGCCATAGGTGGATTACAATCAACGAGTTTATCCTTCAAAATATTCATAAAGGAACACACACATGCACAAACACATTCATCATAGTTATTCAGTGAACGTCAGTATAAACTTGACAAGTTTATCCTTCAAAATATTCATGAAGGAAAAAATAAATAAATTCATCATATTTATATAGTGAATGTCAGTATAAGCCTTGATGATGATGGGATGGTTTTATTTAAAAAAAAAAAAAAAAAAAAAAAACTTTGATGATGATGACGACGATGACGATGATGATTTATCAAGTAAATTAAATAGGATATTTATGATAAACCAACAATCACTAACCTTGACATCTCGATGTATATGCCCATGATGGTGAAGGTACTCTAATCCCTTTAACACTTCCCGCAAGACAGTTGCAATGATTACCTCCTCAAAACCATCAGGATAAGCAGCCTTCAATATATGAAGACAAGATCCTCCAGCCATGAAGGGCACGACAACCCATAGACTACGCTCATGTACAAAGGAACAGTGCGCCTTAAGAACATTAGGATGGTCAACCAAGATCATAGTTTGTGCCTCACGAGAAATATTATTCTGTATAGAAAATGTAAAAATTTAATGTCAAACTAAACTTGTGTAAGGCCAATTACAAGGGCAAGGCAGTAAAACATCATGCAAATTTTAGTAGTCAATCAGAAGATATGGAGGATGGCAACCAAACAACCAAAACTGAAAAATCTCTACATGGCATATAAATGCATGAAGAAGTAGCTAATGAAACCACACTGAGATTATTTGTAAAAGACTTTTAGTATCCAAGTTCTTCAAGCAATATTCTAGACAATGTTTTCTAGTATAAAACTATTTCAGACAATGTTCTCCAAATATGATAAGAAAAAAATGACTGTCCCAATTATACATTTATCAACACATTCCTAAGCATGTATACACATGCAGGTAGAGTGCATGAAGCAAGTTTTGAATGCATTAACAGACTAAGAACATGAGTGGCTGTAATAATTTAAGAACAGTAATTTGGAAAACTGAAATTTAGTGACAGGATATAGTTCTCAGATGAAAAAAAATTGAGGACTTGCCAACTCAGCTCATGACTAAATCAAATTGAATCAACGGATCTAACTCTGGCGGAAAACAAAATCAGTTCAACAAGGACAAACTTACGAGGATTTAACTGATTTTCTCAAGTCCTGATTAAATCTGACTGCATTTCTTAACAATACTTTTCCTTTTGCCATCTCCAGAAACTGCACATAACTGCATTTTTTTTCAATTTCTAGTGATTCTTGAGATGGTTCATTCCCCCAGAAACCCAAATGTCCATTTCTTTCTTCACATGTCCCAATATATGTTTGGGCATTTCTTTCTCAAGTTGCCAAACAGTAGCAGTAAATATTTCGCTTTCGCATGGGAGATAATTTCATCTGCTGCCTCAGATCTACCATATTTTTGAAGACACTGTCACCTTCATGAAGAAAGACGTTTGATAAGAAGCAACTTCCTTGTTATTTGATAAAGTGAACAATTAAGCAACAGAAATTAGAAAGAAATAACGCACATAGTCTTGCATGAGCACTAAATGTGATTAGAGAAGTTTATCCAATCACAACACTTCTGCTGCATGTTTCTTCACATTATGTTTTCATTGAACAATTGGACAACAGTTCAAAAACCACCAGAACCTATGGGAAGGCAATGTAAGCAAGAGATATAGCCACTAAGAAGAACAAATGAGGTCCTTAATGCATCTGAAGCTACACACAAATCATCATCATCATCATTATCTAAGCCTTATCCCAAATAATTGGGGTTGGATACATGAATCCCGTACTGCCATTCCACTCTATCATGGGCCATACCTTCCCTCAAAACCATATGTCACCAAGTTTACCTCCATCCACCTCCTTCTGGGCCTTCTGCTTTCCCTTTTAGAGCCTTCAACTTGTACCAACTCACTCCTAACCGGCGCGTTTCTTGGTCTCCGTTGCACATGACCACACCATCTAAGTCTACTTTCCCTCATCTTATTACCTATTGGCGCTACTCCTAAGTTCCCTCGAATGCCCTTCCTAGTCTTGCCACTCATCCATGTCAACATCCTCATTTCGGCTACACTCATCCTATGAACATGTTGTTCCTTACCTGCCCAACATTCTATCCCATAAAGCATGGCTGGTCCTATCCCTATCCTATAAATTTTCCCTTTCGAGTTGACTGGTAAATGATGATAAAATAAAACTCCAGACACATCTCCATTTCTTCCACCCAGCTTGAATTCTATGGGCAACATCATTCTAAATCTCTCCACTCTTATGAATATTGACCCAAGGTATCAGAAGTGGTCATTTTGGGAAACCTCTTGGTCAGAAATTTAATTAATTCCTCGTTTTCACTCTTATTGTTACTAATATTGCACTCCACATACTCTGTTTTAGTCCGATTAATTTAAATCCTTTAGATTCTAAAGCATCCCTCCATAAATCAAGCTGTGTTTGCACCCTCCCTAGTCTTGTTAATCAAAACTATGTCATCTACAAACAACATACACCATGGGACATCTTCCTGCAAATGCCCCGTCCTCATCAATTCTTCTATGACCAAAGCGAAAAGGTATGGGCTCAATACCTACACGGCTACACCTGGTGCAAGCCCCTTGTAATTGGGAACTTGTTTGTACACTAGTGGTCCTCACATTTGTTATCGCTCCCTAATGCATGTCCTACTTGCAATACGATTCAATTCAATACAGAAGGGGATTAAGAATAACGTCAACATCTCAAAACTCATATCTATGCCCTGGAACCAAGGTGTTTAAAATCGGTTATGTAAGAGTAATGGTCATAACCGTTACGTGTTATGGGGCCGTAACGGCTGTTATAAGAAAAAAAAGCAGGTCGTAAAGGACCCGTAACGGTCCTGCAACAATTTTTTCAAAAAATAAAAAAGGGCCATAATGGCTGTTACAGCCCATATCATAACAGTAATGGCGGTGGCCATAAATTACCGTTATGGAACACATTGCCTGGAACACCCAATCATCTAATGGAATCTCCTTCATTTGCGAGACCAGCAAACCAGATGTCCCAACAGCAAAAATATTGTTGGAGAAAGAGATCAGCAAACCAAACAGTTTCTCTTAGGGAGCCTTAGCAATAATATCGTCAACCACATCAGCAGCACTTGGATCTCATTAACAGAAACACCTCCAGAATGCCCAGCTGTTTAAGACAGCCTATGCTGCTACAGTGAAAATAAAAGTTGATGCCAGCATGTGAATGCGAGATTGTGGCACCACAAATATGGACTTCGATATTGCTGCATCTAGCAAGTAGAACCAGATAAACACTGAGCTCCAATGAAAATAGAGGTCAATGCTACATTATGAAGCCAAGATATGTACTGCTATTACCATATGACACTGAAGTTCAAAAGCTGTGGTGCTATATTCAATAAGTAGAAACCCAAATGTCATCTAATCCAATTAATATGTCCAGTAGATGAAAGTGCCGGTTTAGACACTGCTCATCCCTCGCCAATTATGGGTCATATTGATGATAACAATGCAACTTGGATGAATTGGACCAAGTCAGTCCAAAAGTTTAATTAGAATGGGTCCTCTTTGACTTGGCCAATACGGATGAGTCGCAGTGTGCACATCACTGACACAGACAAGTCATGTAGTCCAATCTAGCTGAGCCCGAACAAGTCCCAAAAGTTCATCCAATTTGAGTGGTCTCTTCTTTTAACCAGACCCCCAAATCGTACCTCTTGGGTCAATGCAAGTCTACTAAAGACTCGAAAGAGGCAGAAAGCAGCAGGTATCCCCTTAATGTTTTGCCTATTGAGAAAGATTTCTAGAAGTATATAATTGACATCTGATTGAGAACATGGCTGGGTAGTTAGGCTTGTAGCTAAGTCACGAGAAACTGTCTCCCTTAATGCTTCGCATATTGTAGGAAATGCTTGGTTCAAGTCTCTGCAAGCGAACTCAGTATCAACAATATCTTAAATCAAGATATGCAATGGTTAAAGCACGGTAAAATGTGAAAGTCTGCCTAATTTATCCCAAGGGGAAGCGTAATACCACCACCCCCTCCAAGAGAAAGTAACATTAAGGGGTGAGTGGGTGGGGCGAGATTGTAATACTCTACCTGACTTATAAAGACATGTGACCCGCCACCTAGATTAAGGGAGAAGAAAGGTTCCACCTAATTAAAGGGAAGAGGGACAACGCCCACTTGAATAACAGGAGAAATAGGTGCCATATCGTTTCCCACCTCAATTAAACAAAAGAGGTTCATAATGCCCCAGCAAATTTGTCAACAAAGCAAGGGGAAGCAACAAACACCCCACACGAGGTACATTGCCACACCATAGCCACAGGTTAGAAGTTCAACAGTAACGAAATCAACAATTCCAAAATAAGAAGATATTCACAACTTCTAGATCCTAGTTTCCAAATCATGAGGTGACATTTATTGAAACTAGAAGATAGGGTAAATGCAACAAACGTAGAAAGAGGAGAAGTGAGTTGCCAAAGGGGGAATACTCTCATACATTGGCATTATGGTAGCTGTGTGGGGCCCCTTATGACATGTGAGTACCATGCAATGTGTCCATTAGATGCACCAACCCATGTTAGGCCTGTATCCTAAAAATCAGATTGATCCATAACTCAAGTGGGTGACACCAAAGGGAGCAATGGGGGAAATTGGGGAGGGTAACACCCACCATAGAAACTTCTGGATGGAATGTGGGTTCCACTATGCTATGTATATGCCATCCAACCCAGTCATCAAGAGAACACGACCTTAAGAGACAGACCAAACATCAGGCCTTTACAAAAACACAGGTGGGCCAAACCACATGGCGAGGTGTGATTGTACATTATTCCCTGTGGAGGGTCCTACCTAAGATTTGGATAAGCTTTTTTTATGTCCAGTGAACATGAAGATTAGTAACCAATTTGTGGTTTGGATTTCACATTCACATAATGGGTACACCCATGCACCTCAGACATTTGGTAATTACCATATTTTTCAATGTATGAAATTCTTTGCCAGCATGGGAGAAGGGCGCGAAGGCAGTTTCTGGAGGATGTTAGGACATGGTAAATGGTTGTAAATTACCTAAATACCCTCAGTGTTGGTTTAAAACCCTTCCCATCTCCTTAGATAAAAGTATGGTTTACACCACTTGATAAACTGGCCTTGTATCAACCTTTTGACATAAATAGTATCGATATAACAAGAAGCAAGAAAAAAAAGAAAGTAAAATCATTCATAATTCAATAATATGAAACAGTTGCACGCCTAGGCATCCAAAACAAAGGAGACATAGGGTTCAGCACATCAGAAAATATGCTTGTTTTTGCAGGATTTCATGCATGTGGAGCCCATTGTTCAATGATCCAGATTGTTGACAGCCCCGTCTTGGATAGGGGTTGCTCCAAAAATTACCCTCATAGGAAGATCATAAAAGTTAGCCTAAAATAACATAACAAGTCGAAAAAATACAGCAAGCATCCACATTCATTGTAAAATTTCCAATGATCAAAGGGATCAGATCTAATTTGGGGTATCCACCATCTTATTCTTCTTTTTTTCTTGTTTCTTCTTTTTTTTCTTCCTTTTTTTTTTCTTTTTTTAAAAAAAAAAATTTAGAGAGAGAGAGAGAGACTTAATTAAAAAGAAAAGGAAAAAAAAAAAAAAAAGACAAATCAAGGATGAGGGAACAAGTTCTCAACACAATAGAAAAATGAGGCCACCCTCCCTTGGCCAATTCATCAACCACAATATACCGAAATGGTCAAATAAAGCCTTTAGCCTAGAAGCAATTTGGCAAATTACATTAAATGAGTGAGTTGAATTTGAAAAGGCTTACGATCATGTTGATGTTAATGTATTGATTTGTGCACCTTGTTTGTCAATCACGTGAGTCCATGTGTCATGTAGTCAGTTGAGCCCTTGGAAGCTGAAGACCGAAGACAAAAGAGGACATGAGCATCAAGGAGCAAAGAACGGGTAAATGAGATGCCTTAGGGACCTTGACCCTTGACCCAAAACAACCCTTGAACCTCTAGATGATCCCTGACCTTATAGGTAAACCTTCTTGATTATCCCTTAGCCTTACGTGCTTAATTAGAACATGATAAATAAGGCTAAAAGAGATGCACAGCTGCTATAAACATACCTGCTCAAAATAGCAGTTTTCGAGTGGACTTCGATCCCATCAATAGTTTGTCGATGGGTTTCGATGCCCTTGAAGATCCGATCCAAGAAACAGTTCAACAACTCAACAGATATATTTCTGAATTTTCTCTATAGGATCGACAGTATGCTCGATCCCATCGAATGGTCTTTCGATCCCATCAAGAAAGCTGTTAAACTAGTCATTTGGAATATGGTTTCTTATAAAAGGGCATTCGGTTCTTGGGCATTTTGATGGATTTTTGGTGCTTAGGTGATTCCATGATCATATCCCTCATCCCAAGCCTCTAAACCAATGAGTTCTAAGTCATTTTCCTTGAGATTAATACTCCAATGAGGATTTCAACCTCCACCTTGAACATGTGCTTGAACTCTACCACTTTTTAGAGTTTAGACCCAACCTTTATAAGAATATCCTTATATAAATCCTCTAAAAGACTCATCTAGGTGAATCCCCTAGAATTACAATATTCTCACTTATTGTAAGAGAATTCACTAACCTCCCATCACCTTGGTCACCTCAAAGGAACACTACATGCAAGGTGTTTGATCTTGGAGCTAAAGCCTTGGCAAAGCACCGGCATCATGATCGAGAGAGCAACGGGAAGATGATTAAAGCATGGGAGAGTATAGATCAACCAACCCTAGATGGTGCATCAATGATGCTATATTCGACAAGTGTCAATAAGTGAGTCCATATACACTCATTCCTTGTGTAGGATTGAGTGTAGAGTTTGAATTGTCAAACTCGACTAGGTTCTTGTGTAGGACCTAAATCAAAGTCCATGAGTAGGCCACTGGACATGAGTGTGTGCGTGTTAGTCCCCAAGAGAGCCTCCGGCAGGAGTAAACATAAGTCCTTGGACTAGGACCGAGGTTCGTGGCAAGCCTATAGAAAACCACGTAAGTCTCTGAATGAGTCGATCCTTGTGTTGCATTGTTAAAGGTTAGACGTGAACCTGATTTAAAACCTCCGATAGTGAAATCCAATACATTCATGGGTTGAGTGCTTCCATCGAGAGTGGAATAGGGAAACCAAACCACTATACAGACTTGTGTTTGGGATTATCTTTAAGCATTTGTTTAATTATGCTTATGTGATGAATGCTTAATTATATGCATGTATGATTGGATGAATGTTAGGACATCCTACACACACATGTACTCTATCATTTATAGACTAGTTGCTTGAATGGTGTAGCATTTGTAGTCTATGTGAAGCCTTATTGTTACATTGTCTTACTTAGTTTAATTGCATATTAGTTTAAGTAAGCAATTGTGTGTTTAAAAGACAAATTTTATTCGGTCCTAATCACTTCCCCATTTAGGACATAGCCTTCATTCCATATCCTCGCCAAGCTTCCACGCATAGGCTATGGATCCTATTCGACACGATTTCAATTGAATGGTCCTTTTTTAGATAGTATGCTCAATCGTGTGGGTTTTCGAGAAAAATGGAGAGCTTGGATTAGAACCTGTGTTTCCTCTGCAAAATTCACTATGATTATAAGCGGATTCCCCATTGGTTTCTTCAGAGCATCCCATGATCTAAGACAAGGTGATCTCTTATCTCCCTTCCCCCTTGTTCTTGTTTTAGAAGCGCTCAGTTGTATGCTTTTTATGGGACAGAAGGTGGGTTCATTCTAGGGTTTCAAGACAGAGAATTATCTGCAACGAATTTGTCATCTCCAGTACAATGATAATACCTTACCTTTTTGCAAAGCGATGGATTTCATGATCAATTTCTTGAGTATGACCATCTATTGGTTCCAAGTTATTTCAAGTCTGAAGATTAACATATCCAAAAGTCTATTCTTTGAGATCAATTGGTCGAGTGAGGATACAACCTCCCTGGCGGAGTCTTTTGGATGTGGAGTTTGTTCCCTTCCCTACAGCCTATTTGGGTCTCCCTCTTTGGCAAACTGGCCTTACCCTTGTAAGATAAAATCATCAAGAATATGGAAAGAAAACTTTCCCCCTGGAAAAGTGAGTTACTTTCCCTAGGGGATAAAATCACCCTCATTAAGGCATCCGTCTCCAACGTGCCCTAATATTACATGTCGTTGTTTCCTTGCCTTAAGTCGGTTATCACTTGTATTGAAAAGCTTCGAAGAAATTTCTTGTGGCAAGGAAGCTCTTCTCCAAAAATTTTGCCTTCTCAACTGGAGGGAGGTCTATACCCCCTATGTGGATGGTGGGGCGGGTATAAGGCGCCTTGATCTATTCAACAAGGCCCTTTTGGGGAAATGGGTTTGGCGGTTTGGTTACGAGAGTTATAGTCTATGGAGATCAATCCTAGTGGCCAAGTACGGCCTTGCCCCTTCAAGGTGTCAAACTAACCGTCCTCCCTTTATCGCTCTTCCTTTCGAAAGGGATTGCTAAGTTGGCCCCAAATCTGTTCTTGAATCTGAGGTTTGCTCTAGGTAAAGAAGAGCGCATTAGATTTTGGAAGGACCCTTAGTGTGGTGATTCCTCTCTTAGGTTCGCTTTCCCTACCTTATCAGCTGTCAATTTTGTCAAAAACATATCGTTAGCTGAATGTTTTTCTTGGCAAGGGGAGGGTGGGGTTTAGATTTCGTCACTGAGGAGAAATCTCTTAGATGAGGAAGTTCATATGATTATCTGGTTTGGGGCCACGCTAGTTCGAGAGCCTTCTCTGAATCTTTCTGTGTTCTTCTTACGGCATGTAGCTCCCGGTCACCTGCTGTCATTCAAGTGCCTTGTGGTCTTATGGGGCTCTCCTCAAAGTGGCAGCTTTTGCTAGCTGGTCAACAAGAATCAGGTTCTTACTATTGATAATCTAGGGAAAAGGGATTGATTCTTCCCAATGCTTGTCTCCTCTATCTACAAGATGCTGAGTTCATCGACTACCACTTCCTCCATTGCTCTTATTCTTCGGAGATTTGGATCAAGTGTTAGAGCTGGTTGGTGTTTATTGGGTAATGCCAGCCTTCATCTATGGTCTCTTCTATCCTTGGCATGCAAGTGAAGCGGGCTTCTAGGCAGAAGAAAGTGGAGTGCATTCATCTCCTCTGCAAATATGTATCTGGTGATACCTGCTCTTGAGGTCAATCTTCGAAAAGATGGTGGCACCCACCATCATGTCTAGCATATCGTCAAGACGTGGTATGGGAAACCGATACTTGACCGTGATCTTATTGATGGCTCTACTGTCCACACACATGCGCCACGTCCCATCTTTCTCGAGTGTCAAAAGCGTTGGCACGATGCACGGAGTCAAACTCTCCTAAATGAAATCCTTCCTAAGGAGCTCATCAACTTGCTTCCTCAACTCTACATGCTCCGTAGGGTTCATTCGACAATGAGGAAGGTTTGGTAGGGTCACCCTAGGGACAAGATCAATGGCATGCTGGATATCCCACATGGGGGAAGCTCATCCGGTAGGTCCTCTAGGAATACATCGTGAAACTCATCCATAATCGGAATTACCTCAGGGGGTCCCTCTACACTAACCTTGGGTGTGACTTCTCTAGCCACTAAGGCGTACACCATCGAATCTACCTCAGTCTCTCTCTCTCAAACTCCTTGGCGTTTATAGCATGGAAAGATTTACATTGGGATTTCCTCGTATCCCTTGGGTTACTCAACTTCCCCTCGGCTTTCTTCTCTACATTGCTTTTGGTGGGAGAGGAACTAAAGTGACCTTATTGCCCTGATGCATGAATGAGCACACATTCAAGCAACTATATATCGTCACATCGCGATCAAATAACCAAGGTTGCCTCAAAATGATGTGTCCGACATTCATGGGCAAAACATCACACCACAACAAGTCTAAATAGGATCCAAAATGAACAAGCACAAGACATCGTTGGGTGACAGGCAGCAAGATGAGTCGATCCATGAAACTCTAAAAGGCCGAGGATGAGGTTTGGGTTTCAAACCCAAACGGGATAAAGTGCCGATGGAGACCACATTTGCACAGCTACCACTATCGACGATCACCTTATAATTCTTTTCTCCACATTTTGCATAGGAGTAAAAAATCGTAGTCCAACGCCAGTCATCAATCTCCTTAGCATTGGTCAAGGTACACCTGACTAATGCAAGTAGTGTGGTCTCATCTTCCCCTCTACCTCCTCGTCATGAGCACTAGTGACATTTGGGTAGATGAATATCTTCTTCATAGTTGTTGTATTAGTCTCCCTCATTCTCACCTTCACCAATCACTAGGGCCTTGTTTCTCTCTTTCGAGGGACACTGATGCGCATAATGACCCAACCCATGGCAATTGAAGCACCGCATTGGCTCACCTCCCCTAGAGCTAGCACTTGTTATTCACTTTCCTTTAACATCTCTAGGGTTGGATTAGGAACCAACTTAGGGCTTGGATTGACTCCCTACATTAGACTTCGTCCCTTGAAGAATAGTCTTAACACTTCAATCCCGAGAGTCAAATCGCCTCCCAACTGGTGCTTTGAGATAGTGCTCGATGTCCTGCACCACTTGGTACATGTGCTCCAAGGTGCCAATGTCACAAGAATAAAGTTCTCGTTGTATCTTGAATCAGAGGCCAATCCTGAATCTAGATAGTGTAATCATCATGTCCTCATCAACGCCACATCGCATCATGTATTCATCAAACTTGGCAATGTGTTCTGACACACTCATGGACTCCTAGGGCAAGGCATGCCATTAGTCTAGGAGCCTTTGGCGATAAGAGAGAGGGAGATACTTTTCCTTAAGTACTTCTTTCCTCTCAAGCCAGTGTACCACTGAGGGTTCTCCACTCCTCTTAATCTTACATTCCATATTGGTCCAAAAAAGTTTGGCCTAGCTTCATCTTAGCAAATCTCATTCGACGGGCATCAGATATATCATACCACTCAAAATAGTGGTCCATGTCTGTCATCCAGCTAAGGAATGCCTTGGGATCTAAGTAACCATCAAAACTGGGAGCCTCAACTTTCACACTCTTTATGCCTTGCATGTTTGGGTCATAATGGTCATGATGGTCCTGAAGTTGTGGTTGCACTTGTGCTCAACCACGACCACGTCCTCACCTATCAACTTGATCCCCAGCTTGAGATCGAACATCTTCCCCGGTGTCAAGGTTCACCTGAAGGGAGGCCTCAAGCTGATTGACACGCACATTGGTCGCGGTTAATTAAGTAGCAGTGGTCCTATTGTGCGCTTCAATGGCCATTAGACGATGGTGGATAGTATTAAGGGCCTCAGCAATTTGTTCTAGATTCATAGTGGGATGCAGACAAAAACTACTTCCAGAACGAGTGGGCATACACAAGGAAACTCTAAAAGGGAAAACATAAATCCTAAGGTAATGTTATGACAAAAATTAAAACCAACCTAGATATCAAATTGGACACACTAGAGACACTAATTTGAAAATTCAGAAAGTCATTAACCCTAAATACTACGCTGAAATTCAGCAGGTTGGCAATCCAAGATTACCAAGCTGAAAATTCAGCAAGAGTGTAATCTGAAAATTACAAACTGGAAATTCAGCAAGGTGACAACGTAAGATTACTACGCTGAAAATTCAGCAATGGTAATGTGGATTGTGGAGAATGCTAGCTAGAAATTCAGCAATGGGTTATTCCAAACTAGGAATAAAATTCAGCAAGATGAACCCACATTCTATATGCAATGCATATTCTAACAACCCTAGATGTAAATTCTACCCTAACTGTAACTCTTAAACTAAGTGCAACACAAAAATCCTATGCTAAACCTAGGTCTATGATACCAAATATGATGCAAGACTAATGTATGAAGCCAAATAATGAGTGAGATCAATCAGCAAAATTAAATTAATTAATAAAAATCACAAATTATGTTAACATCACCACAAATCTCAAAATTCTAAGAAGAATTTATACATAGTTCAAGGCTAAGATGTCAAGCATCGTCCTACATAATCATTAAATACGGAAAACTAGGATCTAATGGATGAAGGGGCATCCAAATAGCATAGGGTTACGTCTAATTCAAGGAGGAAAACCTAATGCTACCTAGGGTTTGTTAAATCAAGATAAGGGTAAGTCTAGGGTTACAGAAATTTGGGGAAGAATGAAATCAGGGCTTAATTGTTCCAATTGGATGAGAAAATTTTGGGGATTTAGGGTTGTAATTAAAGGAATTAGGGTTTGGATGATTGAGTGTTTGGGAATTGAAGTGAATTAAGGAAATTAAGGTTTTAGGGTTTGGGAAATTTGGGAACTTAGGGTTAGGGTTAGGGTTTAGGTCTAGGATTAAGAGGGTTTTGATGGAGAATCTAAAGGAAAACAAAAGGGGAAGAGGGTGGCCATACAGACCAGCCCACGGGGTCCACACGTGTGGCCGTACGTCGTACGGTCACACATGTGGGGCTTGGGCGGCTAGGGTTTGGTCCGCAGTAGAAGGGGTTGATGGTGAATGTCAGGGGAAAGCAAAGAAGGGGTTTTGGAAGGCTATTGGAGGTTTGGAACAAAAAGAAGATGAAATCTCAACAAAATACCTCAAATGGAGAAGGAAAAAATCAATGGTTGATAGTTGGAAGCCTCACACTCCCATGGTTGCAGAAGGGCATCGCACCGATCTTCGTTCCAAATTGCATGGAACAAGTCTTCACATCACATGAAGAAGAAATGAAGAAGCCTTCATTTGTTTTTAGAGAGAAATCCCACCATTAGTGAGAGGTTACACGTGTGAGGCTTGGGCGGTTAGGGTTTGGTCTGTACTGGAAGGGGTTGATGGGGAATGTCAAGTGGAAAGCAAAGAAGGGGTTTTGGAAGGCTATTGGAGGTTTGGAACAAGAAGAAGATGAAATGTCAACAAAATACTTCAAATGGAGAAGGAAAAAATCAATGGTTGATAGTTGGAAGCCTCGCACACCCATGGTTGAAGAAGGGCATTGCACCGATCTTCGTTCCAAATTGCATGGAAAAAGTCTTCACATCACATGAAGAAGAAACGAAGAAGCCTACGTTGTTTTTAGAGAGAAATCCGCCCTCATTTTTTTTAGAGAGAAATCCCCCCCAACCCCCCAGCACACACATAAAGTCTCAGAAACTTTTCAAAATTACAATATTGTCCCTGTTTCATGTATTTTGACTCCTACTCTAAGAAAAACATATAAAACCCCTCAAATAGTCCAAAAAACACAACTCAAGCTGAAAATAAGTTAAATAACTCATAAAACAATCCTAAATATATATGATGTCCTCCAATGAAAGATGACCCACGATCAATGGCCCAATCATGTATTCCATGCGATCCGATGATCCGATTGTCGCGTCCATCAAATTTGATGGTCTGAATCACTCCCTCAAACAACCCATATACATGCAATATGGGGTCTTCAGCACGGATACACCCCTAGTAACAGAGAGACCGGGGCTCACCTCCTCCTCTGATACATGCATAAAGGCGTGCGTGATGTGATGTCCTCATCACTTTGCCTTTTCTTTTGTTGTGTTCTTGTTTTTTCTTTCTTTCTTATGCTTTATTTCCATTTATCTTGGCTTTGCTAAATAAAATTCTTGATCTTTAAAATTTTATATGTGTGTGTGTCTATATATATATATATATATATATATATCGTGATGTGATGTCCTCATCACTTTGCCTTTTCTTTTGTTGTGTTCTTGTTTTTTCTTTCTTTCTTATGCTTTATTTCCATTTATCTTGGCTTTGCTAAATAAAATTCTTTATCTTTAAAATTTTATATGTGTGTGTGTCTATATATATATATATATATATATATATATATATATAAACAGGCCAAAGAACTCATTAGCAACCACAATCCTTTTCTCAATGCCACAACATCTTCTTTCAAAGTATCACTCATCCAATAGAGCCCGTTCCCTTACATGGTGGGCCTACCAGATCAATGTTCCCAAATCACCTAATTATTGGCCCCACGGGTACAAATCATGCACATCAACAAAATATTTGCTTGTCCAGGCACAGGACCCTATCCAATACAGGAACAAAAATAACCTTCATCAATCATTTATGATTCACATAGATTAAAATTATTGGCGCAAGGTAAATCATTCAGGCCAACATTTATCGACTCTCTAATCATGAATCTGAAGTGGCAGAACATTCTTGCAGAATCAGGTTATAGCTTTTACATATACTTAGCTAAGTTGCAAACTCTCTTAATTGATAAATCAAGTGTCGCCAAAACCATCTTAAGTCCTAATGTTGATAGAAACTAGCAACACAATCTCAGAAACTGACAAAATATTAACTCAACTACTTCAACAGTTCAATTACAACTGTATAAACTAAACATTGGCCAAATCCAATAAATGTATGATTTAATTGGCACCACCTCTATAACTCAAGAGTTGCAAATATGACATGTACAGAAATTTTGACAGGGCAACTCATCAATTGGTTGACAAACAACTGCAGTAGTCAAGTGTTTTGAATCTTTCTATCAGTGGACTTTTTCCTTCACTGTTACTCCAATTTTTTTACTGAACATTTGAACCTCTAATTGGGACAGTTTTTCTCATGTACCTCATCCAATGTGTGGCCTGCTGATTGGAAGGTCCGGATCAATCACCATGTGCAGTAGTCAACAGTTTGTCAGGTTGGTACCGCTAATTATCAATAGGTCAGTACCATTTATTGCATGGAATCTGACATGCACCAACTCAAAAATCAAATTAAAAGGAAGCTGTTTACATCATCATAGAGACAATGAGACAAGGAAATTGACGACTGAAATTGTTTACTGCCCTGTTTCGGTGTTACTGCTTCTTGCAGCTGATGCGTGTTCCAAATCTACTTCACAAGAACTTCAAGGACGACTTGGGAGTTATCCACATGTGGATTTGGGGGTAGAGTCAGACCTTTCGAGATGCAAATACAAAAGAATCTCCAAATCACCATGTCATATCTGACCCAGTGGCAATTTGAGGTAGATCCAAACAGTATATTTATTGACATAAACATGCTGCCTGTTTTAATTTGCACATCTGCACGTTGGCAAATAGAGGCAGGACAGGATAGGCTGAGGCATGCCTGAGTCCAGCCCAGCCCATGAGCTAGGAGTCATGGACAGGCTGGGCCCACCACCCAAACACTCAACCAACCCAGGTCCACTCCAATCCATTCCCTACCAAATATTGTGGAGATATTGCGTTTGGGAGTTTCATAACTTTCAGGCGGACTACATTCCGACTCCATAGTCACATGAATGTTGAATTAGGGGCAGAAATTGCACATTACCAGATGAGCTTTAAAGAAAACCCCAACACAAACACGCTCGTTGCTTTATGTTTATCCAAATCTATTGGAATCACCATCAAGACCAAATTCAATGCCAATCTGGGAATGCCAAAAAAAAAATGCCTATGCGCTGTTTGGTTCCCACTTAAAATGAGTTCATCTCTTTTTTCTTTTTTTTCTTTTTTTTCTTTTTTTACGTTGATTATGTATTAGAGATCTTGGAAATGATTAAAAATAATATTGATAAACCATAATTAATATAAACTATGATATCTAATACACAATTACTGTTAACTAAAATGATACCAAACCATTTTTTAGTGGAAACAAAACAGGGCCTAAGGGTGAGTTTGGGGATGCCCCAAATCTCAGGAAAACTGAATATTCTAGCAGAATGCGCAGCCATCCATTCAACTGCACCTTTTGGGCAGCTGAGAGAACCAGAACTGCATTCCCCTGGATGCGATTTTTCTACCTTTGTTGTCTGGCCTGAATCAATATCCTTAGGGACGCCCCAACATTATCCCAAAACAATCAAGCAAAATTGGAAAAAATAAATAAATAAATAAATAATTTTAAAAAAAAATCCGCAAGTTTCAATTTCAGCTGAAGATTTCACCACCCGTTTTTATCCAGTAAAATTCCAATTGGTCACAAAAAACCCTCCAATTAAAGTAATTTCAAGAAAGCCTAATTTAAATAAAATATATATAAAACCACTGCTGGGAAGCTGAAAATATCAAAACAAAACAGATTGGCGGCGGCAACGAAAGATGAAGGCCCATGAATTTACCAGATCGCTGTTATTCCGCTCGAAATCGAGGATCTTGATCGCGACAACCTCATCGAATGGGACGCAAAGCGCACGGTAAACAGACGCACTGACGCCCTGGCCCACCTCCTCCAGCAGCATATATTCCTCCGCCCTGATCGGATACTTCTTCCTCTCCACAGCAGCTTCCCGCCGATCTCCCGCACTGCTGACACTGCGCATCTCGAAATTCGGCTTCTTCATCGAAGAAGATCCCTCGGGATTAAGCTTCCTCATTGAGAAAGATGCCGACGCAGCGAGTTCCGAATGATTCCGCATTCTCCCGATGAAAGGATCGGAAATGGATCGATTAAAGAAGCAAATCAGGCAGAAACTGGGACGAAAATCGAAGCAAAAGAGGAAGAAGATGAGATTTTTTTACAAGATATGAGATATTATCCATAAACCGATTGGATTTGGATGGAGTTTTTGAGTTTCTAGGGCTCTGTTTTGTGGGCGTGAATGGCGGAAAACAGAGAGAAAGAGAAGGGTTTTGATTTCTTCTCGTGAATGAGAGAGGGAGAGCCCGCGCCTTTCGTCGCGGAGTAGGACGAGAAACAACCATTTGTATGGCAAAAGCGCGCCACATGTGAGGGAGCTACTCGCGTGTACGATGAAGATTCTAAAATCCTACTCGCATGCGAGGATGAGTTTGACCGACCGGATTCATGTTGAGGTTTGCTTGAATACAACCCGATGTATTGTAGAACGATACGTGGGACTGTTACATTTGAATATGGATCATATTCCAGTGATCCAAACCGCTCATATGACGAGTCTGACTTTGGAAATCAAACATAAAGGCTTTAGTGATTTTCTTTTTCTTTTTCTTTGAATACGAACGGTCATCATAACCTTTGTATAATCAACACGTTAAATATTCAATCCGTGATTTACTTTTGGAAATCTCACATCCAAGTGGATCCCTATCAAATAAGCGGTTTGGGTCGTTGATAATAGCCTAAATCCAGTGGCTGGAGTCCGGACATATCTTTTGACCATACATCGGGATGTATCACAGCAAACCTCTGCGTTTTACTCAGCTCACCCAAGCTTGTGGGACCGACCATGTTGGGTATGTAAAATCCACTCCGTTCATAAGGTTCTGTCCTCAATTCTATAACATGTGACAAAAAAGGAAAAAAAAAAAAAAAAAAGACAAGATCCACACTCAGCTGGGCCACACCACAGGGAACAATGGTGTTGGAATGCCACCCATAGATGTATGTGGGGCCACCTTGGTGTGTATCTTACATCAAACCCGTTAATCACCTAATGGACGGAGTGGATTTCCTATTAAGTACGGTGGATTCAACACAGCTTTGATGGCTTCCGTAGATAGATAAAACAGGAGGAAAGAGAAATCTGCTGGCAGATAAACAGCAGGGGCAATCTCTTTCCTTATATGATACGTTTAAAACACTTCGTATGCAGGCACTCTAAATTTGTATACGTGGCGTATATTAAATCACCAAAAAAAAAAAAAAAACCGATCGGGTTGTGAATCCCACTGAGAGAAAAAAAAATATCAATAGAAAGATTAGATTGGTTGAACAATTCTAACCGTTGATTCGTGGACACTTGTTTGTGGAAACAGGAATGTTGGATATTTTTATTTCCACCGTCTAATAAATTTCCACCAATCCAATAGTCGAATAATCAAATAAATTTACTTTTGGTTTATGATACATTTACTCTTTGTATCATAATCTGGACCGTTTACTTTGTCTATTTAAATGCCAATTTGTTGAATTTTTAAGTGACTGTGTATCATCCATCACGCTCTGCCAGAGTATTAGAGCTTTTCTCTTCAGCGTCTTTGCTTGGCGACTGGTACGCAAGGGAAGTTTGTTACACACCCGGCGTACGATATACAGAAGCCTGACACGTGTTCTGTACGTGTCCGGAGAGTTACTTGCTGACTCGAAAGTAGCAACAGCAGCACCTCTTTAGTTCGGGAAGCACGTGTACGGCAAGCAAGAGTCGGAGTATAAATGCAAGGAGAGTTCGTTTTGCATCCCCTGCGACACGGCATCCAGCGTGCGTTGCCACGCCATATTCTTAGATGGTCCGATGATCTGAACCGTTCATATTCTTTTCACCGCTAGAGAAAAAGATATTTTCAAGCCGCTGATAATTTTCGAACTGTCCTAATTCATTTACCGAAAGTGATGGTTACAATCATCCATTCATCGTAAATTTGCTAAATTAGACTTTACAGAATAGATTCCAAAATGTAGACGGTTCCGATCATTGGATTAGCTTATGGGGCCCAGTGGGTGGAGACACACGCCTAAGTAGCTACATCAGCAAAACAAATTCGTCACGTGCAGCCAGGAACGGAGTGGATTAGGTGCAGCCCTGAAGTGGAGCCCATCTTGATAATTTTTTATCATATCCACACCGTCCATCCGTTTTTAAAGATTCTTTTAGATCTTGAGACAAAAAATAAAGTGTATTAAAATCACAGGTTGACCACAATATAGAAAAAAGTGGTGATTGACCATTAAAAACTTCTTATGGGCCAAAAAATTTGTAGATTGAGTTTATATTTGTTTTTATTTTTATTTTTATTTCTTCATCCTGGTATTTTTTACCTTATCAATATATTGGATGGAAAATAAACATTGCGGTGGCCCTAGGAATTTTTTTAATGGTGGGCGTTCAATCACCACTGTTTCCTATGGTGTAGTCCATTCGATATTTATATCTAATTAATGTTTTGGAACCAGACCTGAAATTATCTTTAAAAATGGATGGACGGCATGGATTTATTACACATACATCGAGTTGGGGCCCACGGTTAGGGTCGCACCATCTTAGGTAGCCGGGGCGCACCTAATCCGCTCCCGCTGGGAATGGGACGGGATGCCATGTTGCGAAGCAACATCCTTTCCCGCCATCGTGCCACCTGCGGAGGAAATCTGGGATGCGGAATACTCGAAGACCCGGTCACTGTGGGGCCCACCGTGACGTATATGTTTTATCCACGCCGTCCATCCGTTATTTTCATATCATTTAAGGGCATAATACCAAAAATGAGGCAGATCCAAGGATCATGAGGACCACACCACATGAAACAGTGGAGATAATGACACCCACCATTAAAACCTTCCTACGGCCCACCATGATGTTTATTTTCCTGCAGCATGTAAATAGATATCAGCTTGATTCAAAACTCATGCGGACCCAAGAAGTTTTGAACGGTAGGCATTCAACAAAACGGATGGACGGCGTGGATAAAACGACATACATCACGGTGGGCCCCACCATGACTACCGTCTCTCCATGCAATCAGCGTCTGGAAATCCTTGCCATGCAAACAGTAGGACTGACCATGAAGATCATCTGGCGTAAAAATAGGCTGCTCGGCTCATCTGGTGGGCCCCACGTAAACGTTCAATGCGGACCGTTTGCCATCTATTAATTCCTTCTCTTTTTTCTTATTTCTGTCCCCCGCCTGTTGCGCTCAATTATTTGATTTTTGGGTTAGATCGTATACACATCAAACCGTACCTAGCTTCGGTGGATCCGTGACTGTGGGGCCCACCGTGATGTATGTTCCTTACATCCACGCTGTCCATTCGTTTTCACAGCTCATGTTAGAGCAAGATCTCAAAAATGAAGTAGATCCAAATCTCAGGTGGGCCATACCATAGGAAACCATGGTTATTTGCAATTAAAAACTTCTTGTGGGCGACAAAAGCTTTGTATGATCCCATCATCAGTGTCCTTGTGACAGTATCAACAGGTTGGATGGCAAGTAAACATTCCGATTGCAACAAAGAAGTTTTTAATGGTAAGTATTCAATCATAATTGCGGTTAGTCTAAGATTGTTTTCTGCTTCATTTTTTGCATCATGGCTTAAAATGAAATTTCAAGACAGTACAGGAACGGAATGGATTCAACACTCATACATCACGGTGGGCCCCACAGTCAGGGATCCACCGTACCCACATCCCATCAAACCTGCCAGATAAGTAACTTGGACTTCACACAAACGTGGCCCTTTTGCACTGTAAACGAGTAGGCCAGACTATATATATATATATATATATATATATATATATATATATATATATATATATATATATATATATCCGAAATTAAGATGTGAAACATTTTTTTCTTTTTCTTTTTTTGAATTTTATAAAGTAGTACCTGATTTTTGTAGAATCTTTTCTAATGTTTTTATAAAACTATCTAAAAAAAAATTTTTTTTTTTTAATGTAGCTTAGTGAAACTTATTTAGCTTTTTTTATTATTTATTTTTTTTGGTAACGATCCCTAGTGGGGGTGGCTAACATGGAGTGTGTGTGCACACATGAGTGTGTACTAACAAGCTAACCCAATAATAATTATTATTATTATAATAAAAGCTAAATAAGTTTCACTAAGCTACATGTTTTTTATTTTTTTTTCAAACATACCATATGGTTAGTTGAACTCATGATCTCAGTGTTGAAACCAGCGATATAGGTGAGACACTAAACCTCTGGCCTACTTTGATGTATGACTAGTGATATGGGTGAGACCCTAATCGCATGACCTACCTTGATACATGCATTGTATACCTATGTTGTTTATACGCACTTTTTAGCTTACTTTTTGCCAATGCAGATACAAATTTCAGATGGACCAATGGCCAATGTATGATATGGCAACAAGAAGTCCTACAATGTAGTCACTTTAATATTACTTGCCATGGCACATCGCACACTAGAAATTTATGGGGGTTACTTTCTCAAATCGAGAGATTTGGTTAATTAAATCTAGCCAAATCACATCCCAAGATAGAAATAGCGGGTCCCTTGTTGGCCCCCATAAGAATCCAAAATTCCCGATGGGAGTACTCAACTACATTCACTTTTAACGGCTCATGCGTCGACCTCTTAGAAAGCCAATGGACCAAATTAATCAATGACATAACCAATACACATATTTAAGTTTAAAATTTGACCATCTTTCATGCTAAATCAAGTCCCCATGTTATGATCATATGGTCCAAACCACTGAATTGATCTTGATCCTACAAATGAGAGTGTCCAAAGGTTACAACCAAGATTCTGTATCCATGCTCACTCACCCACATATATCGTCATCCATCTTTAAGCATCCCACATGTGCATATGTGCCAATGTATCACATATAACCAAGTGATACAAGTTGCTCACAATCTATCTTCAATGCATACTTTTTACAATTGATGTTAAAATAAAATGATTTTTAAAAAAATTATATATCAAAAAATAATCAAGGGAAATGATTTTTCCATTTTCACTAATTTCTAAAAATGACAATTCCCACGCCATTTCATCAAAGTTTTTCACAAGCTTTAATATTTTTTACGAGAAAAATGGTAGATTCATCATTTACAAAAATGTCTCACTTAATTTAACTTAAATATTTTCCTTTATCATGGAATGCGTTCTTCTTTTTTAAATCATTGCATCAAAGGTAAATTCTTTTTTTTGTTTCCTTAAAATTTGTATTTTTGTTTACCGCTTATTTAAGCATGTCAGGTCTAGTGACACAAATTATGACATATGGCAGCAAAATCTCAATAAAAAACAAATAAATTATCTTTTTCACTACTCCAATAATCAAATGTGGTCAAAATACGAAAAGCCATGAGTAATACAAAAAGGATATGCCCAACTCTCTCCTATCATGGGACACGTATCACATATTTTGCTCATGTGATAGAATGAGCTACTCACCTTGGCGGCCTCATGGCTGATAACGAGTAATGATCGAAATACGATCATGGCAAACGACAGATTCATTCGATGTACCATAGCATCATGCATAAGAGACTCTTACAATCAAAACCACTTAAAGAGTTAAACAATGCCAAGTAACACACGATGCATGTTCAAGCAAAAGAAAGAATAACAATAGTCTACATGTGCCAACTTATAGAGAAGTCTCACTCGTGTAGTGGATTGAAAAGGTCCACACGACCAATGGCCAATGCACAGTAAATAATTGATACACATGGCATTACGTGATAAGCCACAATTGTTTATCGGCCCAAACAGTTATTTACACATCAACAAACGTGGGTAGTGGCTACAAAGATTGCTCTCCATCAACCGCTCATAAATTTTCTAAATATGAGGAAGGTGCTCTAAGCCCTTGCCCACCCAACACAACACAACTCCACACTACAATGATGTCTATCTTATTTCAGCTCTTAGCTTGGCTCTTAGTGTAATTTAGTCCATGTACGTTCCTACATTGGACCGACTTTAGCTTAAATATAGTGTAACCCAGTGTATCTATGTTGGACCAACTTTAGTTTAGTTTTAGTGTAATTCCATTCATCAACATCCAAGTCACTAGATTAAGGACAACCTTAACTTTAGAAATTTGCTAACTATGCCACGGTTGCTAGATTGCTGAAAAATTCTCTTTAATTTGTAAGTGTTTATATTTGATAAATATAATTTTTTTTATTTTAATTATTTTCATGCTAAACTGTTAATTGATTGATTTTTTACTATCACGGTGAGAAAATTTTATTTTGACTGGAAAAAAAAAAAACAGACATTAGAATGATAAACATTTCCCTTCACAAATTGTTTTATCTTTATTACCGGTGACTAAATAGCCAATCGAGCCGTTAGGTTCTCATTCTCTCAGTCCATTTCAATGCTTGAGGTCGAATCCATTCAGTTCAAATATTGAGCCACATCAAGCTCTAGACTTGCATTGCAAGCACATATCATACAACCTTGTTTCAAGCCAAACAAGGGAAAGTATATACAAATATTTTTCCTTTGTAATTTTGCCTTCTCGACAGGTGCAAATGTCGTGTAAATACAAAATTCCAAGCCTGCACGCTATCTAAACAAGCCCCAAGTGTGATTTTCCGGTTATGGCCATCCAAAGTGGCCCCCACAAACAAAAGTGATCAACATGGGCTCACATGCACGGCCAACATTGTTGGAGCACTTTGGATGGACAGATTCATGTGGATGAGATCCACATTTCAGGCCCTTCAACCAAACTACACACTGATGCAAAGCTCAGGTAGGCCCACCATAGGAAATAAAGTAAAGTCTACCTAAAATCTTTAAATTCACTCATGTGGTGTGGTCCACCTGATATTCGTAATAGCGTGATTTTTGGAGCGTACCTTTGTCTTGGCCGAAAAGAGTCATGTGGATGGATTGGATTGGATTGGATATGTACTTACCCAGTAACTCGATCTGACTCGACCCGGTTAGACTCAACTCGATCTGAAACTCGACTCAATCCGACTCTCTAACCATACCCCGACCCAATCCCAACCTCCCTCTCTCTCTCCCTCATCCTCCTCTTCTAAGCCCAACAACCACCCACCACCATCACCTTCTCCTCCTCCTCTCTCCCCTCTCCACCCCCTCCCTCCCTCATCCTCCTCCTCTTCCTCTTCCAAGCCCGGCAACCACCCACCACCATCACCCTCCTCCTCCTCCTCCAACTCCCTCTCCTCTCCACACCCTCCCTCCCTCATCTCTCAATCTGACTCAGTGCCAACTCGACCTGACTCAGTACTTCTGACCGGATCGGACTCGGTCCGGATCAGTCCATGTCAGACCAAACTCGGATCGAGTTAGGCATGCTGAACTCGGTATCGAGTCGGATCGAGTTCGGGTCAAATCTATTTCAAAACTGGATCGAGTCGAGTCAGCCCCAACTCGGTCTGACTCAACTCAATGCCCAGTTCTATATGTGTTCTATACCCATGTCGTTAGAGCTGGTCATGGAACAACTCGACTCATTCAAACCCAAATCGATCCGAACTGAGTGGGTGAGTCGATCCGAACTCAGTAGACTTCATCCGATCCGAACTCAAACTAAGTCGAGTTCAGGTCACCCAGTAACTCGACTCAACCTAAAATCCAACTTGGTACTAACTCGACTCGATCTGAAACTTGCTCGTATGTGTGTCTTTATATGTATGTATGTATAAAGAGAGAGGAATGCTCACCGACGCACCTTCTTAGCTGAGCACTTGTGCCCACCTTTGCACACGTGTCATGGGCACAAAATCCAAACCGCCCACATGATGTGGCACCCCTTGAAACCTCACGAGCCAAACTTTCAGCCCAATACAAAACTCTGGTGGGCCATGGCAAAAGGAAACAATTTCCACTCTTGATTTGCATTTCTCTTTGCTATGGCCCAATAGAGTTTTGGATTAGGCTAAACGTTGAGCTTTTAAGGTTTCAAGGGATGTCGCGTCATGTGGACCGTTCAAATTATGTGCCCATGACACTGTGCAAAGGTGCGCAACAGAGCAAGTGAGCATTCCTCTATGTGTGTGTGTGTGTGTGTGTGTGTGTGTGTGTGTGTGTGTGTAAACTCATATATGACGTTCCATATCTGAGATGTCATGTAACTGATGGAGAGGCTGCAATTCTAGCAAGTGCACCTAGGCTTTGAGTTGTGATTTCAGCTCGTGAATACCTGTTGCATCTAACCGAACTCAGTGCCGACTCTACCCAACTCGGTATTCGTGAACGGGTCGGACTCGACCTAGATTAGTTCAAGCCAGACTCGGACTTGGATCGTGTCAAGCGTGCTGGATTCGGTACTGAGTCGGGTCGAGTTCGAGTCAGGTATATTTCAAAACCGGATGGGGTCAGGTCAACCCTAACTCGGTCCGACTCGACTCAATGCCCGGCTCTACACACCATCCATCTATTTTATCATATCATTTTAGGGTATGAGGCAAAAAATGAAGCAAATCTAAACATCAAGTGGACCATATGATAGGAAATAGTGGTAATTGAATGCCCCATCGTTATAAACATCTTAGGGCTATGTTTCCATAATGTTTATTTGACATCCAACCTATTGATAAGGTTACACAAACCTAGATGAAGAGGAAAAACAAGTTGATCTAAAACTTTTGTGGCCCATGGCAAGTTTTTAGTAGTTAATGCTAAACTCACATGGGTTTCAATACAGAAGTCATGGGTTCAAGTACTCGTCGTGGTGAGTGTGGGTGACAAAGCATGTAAAAAAAAAAAAACACCATTGATTCCTTTGGTATTGTCTTATTAAGGTTTAGATCTGCTTTATTTTGGGGATCCATACATCAAGGTGGGCCCCATGGTAAGGGTTGCACCGCATTGGGTGAGGCCGACGTTGCACCTAATCTGCTCCCCATAAGGTTAGTGGGTGTTACCTTGACCATGGGGCCCACCTTGATGAATATGGTGTATATCCACGTCGTCCATCTGTTTTTCCACTTCATTTTAGGAGGTGTTCCCAAAACTTAGTAGGTACATATCTCCAGTGGACCACACCACAGAAAACAGTGGAAAAATAACATTCACCATTGAAACCTTCTAGGGCCCACAATGATGTTTATTTGCCATCCAACTTGTTCATAAGGTCACATTGACCTGGATGAAGCGAAAATAGAGATATCAACTTGATCCCACTTTCTTGTGGCCCACAAAAAAAAATCTTTAAGGGCCAATCATCATTGTTTCTAGTGGTTTGGTAGTTGGATCTGCATAAGTTTTGGGATCACGTCGTATACTGAATTGGAAAAATAGATGGATGACGTGGATAAAAAAAATAAAAAAATCCATCAAGTTGGGCTCCACACGGTTAGTGTAAGACTCAGTAACGTGTTACTTGGGTAACATCTTTAGCATCTGAGCAGTGGACCAATGTTAGGTGGTCATCAATGGTTCATAACATTTGTAAAACGTTTCTAAACGTTGGCACTAAAATTCCAGTGTTTCATATCGTGGGATCAAACGATCTGACTGTTGGATCATCAAAGCTCATCTATTTTTGAATCGTTTTGACTATTAAGGCTACTACCCATTCTCAAAATGACCGACAACTTTGGATCCATAGATTCGACCGTTTCCAGTAGCCTATGAAACACAGGCTCATCTCACACCTCTCGCACTGTCTCGTAGCGGTTTGCGTAATGTCGCGGCGGAGCAACCACTTCGTAACACGATGGTCACGTACGAAGTGCGCCATCTAGTGCCACTACAGCCACACTACCCACACCCATGCCTATACCGGAGCTTGAGCACGCGCATGCATACGTGTGTTCCATTGCTACGTACTATAATATGCAAACCGAGCATCTCATCCTCCATTTCTCCATATAAGAATATTGTCCACTCAACCACTTTTAAACTATAACTTTTCTTTCACTTTTTCGATGTAGGATTAAAGAAAACACAACTTTTCATTTGAAAATTTCAAAATCATTTTTGGAGAGAACAAAATTTTCAAAAACATTTTATTTTTAAAACAAAAATTTTAACAATTCCCCATTTGAATTTTAAAACAAACAGTAAAAAAAAATTTCATAAATAAAAAATAACTCTTATGCACAGAGAAATATCTCTCACAATTTGAATATTACCTTAGTGTATGTATTTTAAAGTTTTATCGAAATTCCTGATAGCCGCAGCTTTGAATTAGTTATTCTTAAATGACACAATTGAAGATACCACACACATAATATCATATGTGTTATGTGAGTTCATTTACATTACTCGCTTAACACTTTTAATGGCCATGTGTTTATCATGTTTAATGAATAATCCTGAGAGAGCTCTAACTTTCATGAGAAGTGGCACCACTTCTACGTTCATATAGGTGAAATCATTCTAATGTTTCCGTTACTTAAAACACTTGTTTTATTAATTGTATTTTATTAAGAGTTACAAGACTTAACCCTCTAGATATAACGGCCAGCACTCTTCATCTTGGATAATGTTATTTCCAAATGTAGTACTGGAGCTTTCCACATATTAGTGATTTGTTTTTATCCATTAAACGATTGGGTTTCTATCACTGGTGTAATTCTGATTGAAGAGTTTCAACCCCGTTCATTATCCTCACTACCTCTCTTATTAAATATTTAGTAAAAGGATCGGTCGATTTATTATTTAACTTTACAAATGAGATCGCAATGATTCCATCTTGAATCAACTTCCTTATATAGTCATGTCTTAAACTTATGTGTCTGGATTTCCCATTATATATACCATTATAGGCTATCGCTAGAGTGACTTCACTATCACAATGAAGTGAAATAGTCAGTATATGCTTCGCATATAATGAAATTTATAATAGAATATCCCTTAACCACTTAACTTCTTTACCAGTTGCAAACAATGCTATGAACTTGGACTCCATTATTGAGTGCATTATACAGGTTTGTTTCTTAGGTCTCTAAGATACAGCAGCACCTCTTAAGGTGAATATTCACCATGTTGTGGACTTGTTGTCCCCTGCACTCGATATTTAACTTGCATCGATATATCCTTCCAACATGATTGAAAATTTTGAGTAGAATAACTCTAGCTCTTTGGTTTCTTTTATATAACCTATAACTTTACTTACAGCTTTTCAATATTTTACAATATGATTACTAATAAACTTACTTAGTTTACTCACAGTGTATGCTATATCTAGTCTTGTGCATCGCATAACATATATAAGATTAATTGCTTACAGCTCTAGCATACTTTAGTTGTGTAACTGTTCTTCCATTGTTTTATTTTAATTTAATACTTGTATCAAATGAGGTTTTTGCCTTTTTTATTTTCAAGTGACTGAATTTATTCAATATAAAGAGACTAACAAAATGCATAACCCCTACTATGCTTTTTAATTTTGATACCTAATATAGTATCCACTTATCCAAAATTCTTTATTTTGAAAACAAAATAGAGAAATCTCTTTGTTTCAGTTACACCTTCTATTTTATTAGTGATAATTAACATGCCGTCTACATATAAACATATGATTATAATATAATAATTACAAACTTTTGAATATATGCATTTATTAATAATGTTATATACAAAACTCTAAGATAATACCTTAGAATTAAACTTACCATGTCACTCTTTCGATGCTCGTTTTAATCTACATAGAGACTTAATGAGTAGCATGTCGATAAAATCGAAAACTATTCAAAAATTGTTGTTTTGGACTATTTAATTTACTACAAATTTTCACCTCTCTAGCCTATTTATTATGTTTCGATTTGGTTCTTAAGGCTGAGGGATTTTTAATTAAGGGTTTACCTATTAAGGAATTGATAATTTAAAAGCTAGGTTGTTTTAAGTTTAAGATTATGGTCACCAAGGCACCTCATTATTTACATATTCTTTATTCTTTATGCCATGTCTTTATGAATTTTCGATTTTTATCTTTCAAAGACAGAATCGACTCACCGACACATGGATTCATGTGATTGACAAATAAATATACAAATGAATGTACTAACAATAAATAAGTTAAATAGTAAACAAATGTCAAATGTCATGTAGGCCTGGGAGAGGTTTCAACTGCAAGAATCATTGTCCACACAAAGGTTACCATTTTTATTTTATTTTTTCCAACGGTGTGTTTCACGTTAGCTATGGAAATGTCTTTTTTATTTAATTATTTTTTTCTTTTCTTTTCTTTTCTTTTTTTTTGTCT
The DNA here is from genome assembly GCF_029962835.1 of Magnolia sinica. Lineage (NCBI taxonomy): Eukaryota > Viridiplantae > Streptophyta > Magnoliopsida > Magnoliales > Magnoliaceae > Magnolia > Magnolia sinica. Next base: position 11,027,217 of record NC_080581.1, read on the forward strand.
CAAACGCTCAAATAATCTCACCGAATGGATGGACCCGTGGATGTAACACATACATGATGTGACGTTGACACACCACCGAGGTCAGTGGCACACCACGCAATCCGCTTCCATGTGTTGTATATCCACGCGGGCCATCCGCAGCTCATTTTAGGACAGGTTGGCCGCAAAATGGTGATTGAATGCCCACCCTTAAAAACTTCCGTGCGGTACAAAAGTTTTGAATAAAGCTGATATTTATCTTCCCGCTTAATCTCAGCCGTGCGTGGCTTTATCAGCAGGTTGGATGGCAGATAAACATTACTGTAGGTTCTTAGGAAGTGTTTAGCTGTGGCCGTTGAATCACCACTGTTTCTTGCGGTGTGGTCCACCTGAGTTTTGGATGTGCTTCTTTTTTAATTCATGCCATAGAACGAGCCGGCAAAAACAATGATGGACATTATTGATATACAACACATATAATACATCAAAGTGGGACCCACGGCCACGCCTCACCCATGTCCGTGTTTCCCAGCATCACGGAATCAGTTCTCTGCTGGCTGACATCTGCTCACGTCGCCGGTCCAACTAAAAATTCAAGCTGACCCCCGATTTGGGGAATTGAATTAGGTGCGACCACAGCCTCACATAACATAGTGCGGCCCTGACCATGGGTCCCACCTTGATATATTTATCATTTATCCACACCGTCCATCTGCTTTTCTAGCTCATTTTTTAATATAAGCCCAAAGATGGATCAAATCCAATTCTAAAGTGGATCACATTAAAAGAAATGATGGAGATTGAACACTTAACCGTTGAAAACCTCTTAGGGTCTACATTAATAACTACCATAATTTTTATTTACCATCCAACCTGTTGATAATGTTACCCAGACATGCATGAAGAAAAAAAATACAAATATCAGCTCATTCAAAACTTTTGTGGCAACAAAATATTTTAACGGTTAATCACCACTTTTTCGTTTTATGGTCCATCTGAGATTATATCTGCTTTATTTTTGGACTCATAAAATAAAATGATCTGGTAAAATGAATGGACAGTGTGGATATTCAATACATACATCAAGTTAGGCCCAACGGTCAGGACCGCACCATGTTGGGTAAGGCAGGGGCCGCACCTAATCTGCTCCCGTGATTTGGGGCTACATACACGCATGCAGATCTTTTATACCGGAAGCGGACTGCGTGGTGAGTAACGCACCACGCTTAGCGTAATGAGTAAACTCCGTGTGGTCCACCATGATTTATGTATATTATCTTCTCCGTCCATCAATTTTACCAGATAATTTTAGGGCTTGAGCCTAAAAATGAAGAATTGAAAATATTCAAATGTACCACACCATAGGAAAAAATTGAATTGAATGTATAATGGTGAAAATTTATTGGGGCGCGTGGAAGTTTTGGATCGAGCTTATATTTGTTTTTTTGCTTCATCCATGTCCTTATCATCTTATAAACAGGTTGGATGATAAATAAACATCACTGTGAGGCCTAACAAGGTTTCAACGGTGGAAATCATTATCCCAACTGTTTCCTGTGGTATGATCCACTTGATCTTTGGATATGCTTCAATTTTGGGCTAAAACCCTTAAATTAGATGAAAAAACTGATGGACGGCGTGGATAAACTACATACTTTCAAGGTGGGCCCACCTAGCTTACACTCGCAGGCAATCCGCGCCCCAGGAACCTAACCGATAAACAAACGTAGCTAAAATCGCGCGTGTTCAGTCCTTCTCATTCACACGCGGGCACACGTGTCAATCTGGCACAAATGTACAAGATCCGAGCTTTATATCATGCGGGCGAAACTGAAAATATGAATCTTCAATAGATGAGCCAGTTTCAGCTCTCAGGACAAATGCAAAAGTACAAGATAAACGGATGGCTGTGACAAATTTTCCTAGCCGTCCATTTTCCTAACACTGTTGCACACCTGAGAAGCCAAGGAGCCGATCTTTTAGGCATAAGATCTAATCAGCACGACCCAGCTGTGCATATTGGCACGTGTGGATCTGCGGATGCGCTGGGATCTACACGTGTGTAGCTCCACAGAGCTTCCTGAATTTTATTGTTTTTTAAAGGGGGACAAAGGGAGTAACAACTTTAACGACTTCCTAAGAAATAGCAAAATGAAACCGGATTTTGCTGAGAAAGAAAGATTCGAATATTTTAAAGAGATTCTTTTGCGTCTGTCGCGATGCGGAAAATAGCGTACTGCTGTGAACCGTTCATATTCTTTTTACTGCTGAGAATAAGCTATTTTTCTATACTCTCGCTTCAGAAATGATCTTGGACTTTGAATTTGAGGATTGAATGAAAGCCGTTGAAAATCTACTTTTCTAGTTCTATTTTTCTTAAGCTGTCATGTACATAATAGAATCCAAAATATGAACGGTCCAGATAAATATATTACTTAGCTTGTGGGTCCCAGTGGGCGGTGACACACCCAGGATTCTGACGCGCGATGAAGGCAATCCAAACCTTAAATTTTAAAAATGCGTGGACCCTAGTTGCGTTCACCTGAATGAACCATCATGTCAACCAAAGCCATGCATTGTGAGTAATCTAAATGGCCCACTCTCCCACGCTGTTGCAAATGATCCGAGCCGTTCATCCGTTGGAGCCTTTTAAGTATGTTCGGGGTCCAAAAATCAGGTTGGTCCGCTCATCACGTGGGTGGGTCACGATTGCATGAAATGATCGGCGGTTCTAAAAAAGTCCGGTGGTCCATGACGAGGTACCGTTTTGATTTTTTCTGCTGTTTGAATCAGGTGGGGCCCACCTGATGAAGAGCCCTCTTGTCACTTGCGGGGGATTAGGATAGAAAGCAAAGCATTATGTTTGAGCTTTTTACGTTTGGGTGTTGTGGTCGGGTTTGAGTAGGATTGGGTTGGGACAAGATTAGGTGCGGCTACGTCCTCACCTAACCACATCTTAGACTTGGCTCGGCTACTAACTGGCCCTAGCTTGAACTCGGGTTGGCCCGGTACTTGAGCCTGCTTGGCTCGGTTCAGTCGGCAGCTCCAGCAATTTGATCCGAGTTTGGCAGCTCCAGCAATTTGATCCGAGTTTACGCCTGTGCAGCATTTTCACATATACATGAAGTACACTTTCAATTTCTTAGTGTATGTAAAGCAGCCACAATTGTTTACAGATATTTCATCAAACACCTTTGAGACAACATTAAAAGAAAAAAAAGGGGTATTTATTTCATATACATTCTTTCCTTGCTACCATTTGACACTTCGGTAAATCATGTCATCGTAAGCTTGTGAGAGCAATAATAAAATTAAAGTAATTGCGCTAGCAAACTGGCTCGATTCAAGTTGAGGTTTGATCCAAGTTGAGTCGTGCTCGGCCAAGGTCGAACTTGGTTTGAAATTTTTACAAGCTCTAAAACCAACTTAATTGAAACTTTCCCTTAAAGTTGAAATATATTGTCTCATCATTATGTGTACAAATCATTAATACCGTGCATTTGATGGGTCTCTTTTATTTTAATATTCTAAAATTCAGTTATATACAAAACTCAAGTGGGTCATACCATCGAAAACCATCCCAAGACATGACTAAAATATATAAAATCACTTGGTGGGGCTACTTGAGTTTTGGATGTGACTAAAACTTGGTTTGACCCTTCATCCAAGTGGGACACACACAATGGATGGTCTTGATTTGTGAAACACATCTCATTGGGCCCAATAAATGATTATGAATGTTTTAATGGGAGGGCAACCTTTCTCAACTTTTGTATGTGGTGTAGCCCGCTCAAGTCAAGGATTGACTTGATTTTCAAGCCCGTGGCCCATCATGGAATAGTGCATATGGCTGATGGGATAGATGTTCAATCCACATCACAGTGGGGCCCACACAGCTGGACCGGGAAGTTCCCATGAGGTCGATCTCATAGTACCGTTTCCCTATATATGTACGTATATAGTGAGAGAGAGAGAGAGGACTGGATGGTCAAAAGTTCTAATTTAGATTGGGTATTAAGAAAAACTTAAATACTCTAACGGAGTATAAACGTTGACACGCGGACAAGTAGAAATTACTTAGAAAGTGGGGATTTAACGTCCACCATTAAAATTTTCTCGGAAGCTAGAGAAGTTTCAGATCAAGCTGATATTTGTTTTTTCACTTCATCCACGTCTAAGTGACGTTATTAATAGGTTGGATGGTAAAAAAACATCACTGTGGCCCTTAGAAAGGTTTCAACGGTGGGTGTCATTATCACCGCAGCTTCGTTTGGTGTGGTCCACTGGAACTGTGGACCTGCTTAATTTTGATTGTTACATCTTAAAATTATCCGAGAAAAACGATTAACGGCGTGGATAAAACACTTACATCACGGTGGGCCCCACAGATCCCTGCCCGGACGGTAGGTAGGACGCAATCCTCGTCCGGTGTGTTGACGTTGATAAAGTTGTGTGGCTAACGTGTGTTATATCCACGCCGTCCATCCATTTTGAGAGATCATTTTAGCCCAAAAATGAAGCATATCTAAACCTCAAGTGGACCACAATACGGAGAGCAGTGGGGACAATGACGTCCCTCGTTGAAACTTTCCTAGGCCCCACCATTATGTTTATTTTTCCATCCAAAACTTCCGTGGCCCCCACGAAATCCCCACTTCTTTCTGTGGTGTTGTCCACTTAAGGTTTGAATCTCCCAAAACGGATAGACGGTGTGGATATAACACATACACGACATACTCGTTGGGCCTTTTAGCAGATGCAAGACCAAACTCAAGCCGGAACGGATTGGGTTGGCCTGTTTTTAATTGGGCCGGGCCTCAATAGAAATTGTTATGAATATCTGAGCCGAAACATAACCCATCTATCATTCGGGTCTGAATTCCATGCCTGGGCCTCACAAAATGTATAATTAACTAGACACCTCTATTAGGTGGGTCCCTCACATGTGCAAGATCCGAGTCGTCTAACGTGTAGAGGCCGTATTCCAAGATCTGGGATACTCTGTTCATCAGGTGGGCCACAATGTACGACACAAATAAAATGCCCTCTTTTTTTTAGAAAAAATTAATCAGGCTGTCTACCCAGTGGGGCCCACGAAAGAGCTGCTTGGATTTCTGGGGATTTATAAGACCTCATTCTCAACTAGGACCGTTAATTTCTGGGTGTGCTTTTCGGGTCTAGGACCCACTAACAACGGGCTGGGCTTAGAGCAGTCGGGTTGGCTCAAAAGATATATAAATGGATTTAAGACGTTGACTCAGCTGACAAGGCTGAGTCAGGAGTGACTCATTGACCTAACCTTAACTGGATCAATATATAAGTTATAAATTATAATTGACTGCGGACCGCATGTGCTGAAGGCACGAGAAATTATAGTGTCATCGGGTCTCATCAGTCCACACCATTTCCAATGACTCAAACTAAAAAGATATGTAGGATTTCTCTTTCAAATATATTGATAAAGTGTCTTGGTGACACTAAACTTAGACCTAAAATGACGTAACATCTAGATAATCTATTCCCTAATAAGTAAAACCTTATTTGATCATCCCTCGACCTCAGGAGCTCAATTAGAACAAAATAAATTAGGTTATGAGGGGTTTAGAGCTGTTGTAAACCAAACAACCCAAAATAGCAAAACTGTAAGTGAGTTCGATCGATACTCGAACGATCAAGCGAATCCTCTATCAACCAAGAATAGCGAAAACAATCTAGCAACATTTCTGTCTAAAATTGAACGAAGTTCGATCGATTGATACATTGATCGATCAATTGAATAGTATCATTTTTTTGCCCATTTGATAGCTACTAGAACTCAATTCCTTTATAAAAGGCTCTTAGACCTTAAGCATTTTAATGGATTTTTTGTACAAATGAAGCTTGGGAGTTTTTCCTTTGAATATGCTTCTTATAAACTTAATAGTAAAGATCTCCAAGTCATATTTCTTTTGATTTATCACTTGAATGAGCATTTCAAGCTCCCAATGAAGATAAACTTTATCTCCTCCATGTTCTATAAATTGAATACTAAATCTATTTGAAGTCCACGCACATCTTTAAATTCTTACAATTTGAAGGTTTCGTACTCAACTACCTTCGAAACATATCGACATTTTAACAAAACGCGGTTTATACTGGGATATTGTCATGTTCCCCTATTATAACTTAAGGAAGTGGGAGACATTTTCAATCATGTATGTCTATGGAAAGTATTTCTTGACAAATCGATCATGAAACTCTCCACAGGTCCGGTGATGCTAAGGTGGAACCATTATCTGTACTCATTCCCACCATATATAAGCTTTTTCCTAAGAAGTAAAAGTAGCCAGCATAACCATTTGGGAGTCAGCACATCCTAAAGGTTTTATCTTCTTGACATTACAGTTCATCGGGTGTTCAGCTTCTACATGGTCAAACGCGCCACAAATGTGGGAGGCCTTAGTTTCTGGAACCTATCGATCATTTATGCATTATGTCGGATACTTTCCAGCATAGCTTTAAGGGTCAGTTGTTGCTGCTACATAAGAGCAACCATCTAGCCCAATACATTAAAAGGAGTGGCTCTTGGCTAAACTAGTAGGCCCATCTTAGATGGCTAAACATTTGTCCACTGCTCCATTATAAGGCCACTTTGTATAGATGACGAAGGAGGATAGTATTATAACACTTCAAACTTCTCAATACTCGAATATTAAAAGTCCTCAGGTGTTAACATGAGAATTTAGTTTAAAACATAAGGAATTGATATTTTGGTGTACACGAGAATGTTAACTCACAAGTACGCTTATGTAAGTCGATCAATCTATCCATTTTAACCGTTAATCTACACTCTGGCCTAAATCTAACTATTAAGAATACTTTTCATCCATAAACGTAGTTATTCAACCATTGATTTTTAAAATAGACTCTTACATCATCCCTAAACATACAATGAACGTGATTAAGCTAGTTATACATGATCATTTTGAATATAAACATACTATATAGTCCTTAGTATATTAAGGAGTGTTTACCATCATTAACACATAAACTCAATTATTACAAATGCGCCACTGGTCATCTAAAGTTTTCCATGGTATGGATATTCACATCCGATCCCGAATCTTATAAAACCTATTTATACAAATATGATTGTGACCAAATCTTAGACGATGCTTTTTTAGTCTAATTGAGTCATGTATCTCGAATTTTCAGGGCTTAGCCACAAGGATCCACATTATATTGTTGAATGATCCACTAATGGATTGCACAAATTTAACCATATAATGTTAAAATCAATAATTGAATTCCACCTAAATACTTTTATGAACTCTTGTGACCATTGATATATAAATTTGAAATGTACAACCATTGGAATCCGAGATCGACCATGGATTGCAAGATTGACCGTTGGATTAATATTTAAGACCATATGCTCCTTTGATCAACCATTTAAGCCATCCGTTGTGGGCCAGAGGATGCCCTAAACGAATGATCACTTACAACCCGGACCTAAAGTGGTCTGAGTGTGCATCAACAGGTTGTGTGTGCACCAATGCATGTACACCCACACTCCACCAGAAAAGAAGTTTAAAACCTCAACTTAATTCCCGCGGGAAACAGGCTCGAGTCAAGCCGTCTTCTACGTTCCATGCAGTTTGGGGCAATGCCCATGATCAGCTTAACCATGATGAGAGTAGCCCACCTTTGGATGATCCAAAATGTCCAACATGGAGGGCTCGGCCAGCAGGCTATCCCAGCTCAAACTCAGCTTGGCTTGGTCATCGAGCTTGACTGGCTAGTTCGGCTCGACTCGATCAGTAGCTTGGGGTAGCTTGAGCTTGATCTTTCGAGTTGAGTTCGAGCCTACATGTTGAGTTCGAGTTTAGGTTATATAGTTTTTAATATATAATATAATATATAATTTATTTAAATATATAAATATTTATAAAATATTTATATTAAGTGAACTCAATCTGAGTCGAATCGATTTGAATCGAGTCAAGCTCTAAGCTGAGTCGAGTAGAGCTCAATTTAGCTCGGACTCGACTCAAAATTTTTTTCGAGCTGTAAAATCAACTCAACTCGGCTCAAACCCAATTCCAAGTTGAGTTGAGTTGAGCGAGTTAACTGAGTTAACTCAATTCGTGTACAACTATAATCACGAGCCACTGGATCTATGTAAATGCAGGTACATGGGAGCACCAAAAAAATCTCACTGGCTCGCTGCCAAGAGAATCCTTAGGTATGTCAAAGGAACCATGAAATTCGGCATATTTCATCCATATAATAATGAAGCAAAATTATATGGATACTTATACAGTGATTGGGATGGTGACCAAGATGAAAGGAAAAGCACCACTAGCTATGTGTTCTATCTCGAGTAGACGGCTTTCACAAAAAATTCAAAAAGACAAAGCATGGTCGCCTTATACACATGTGAAACTAAATACGTGGCAGTATCGTCCATCATTTGTAAAGCAATTTGATTGAAGAACTTATTAAAAGAGTTAAAGCACCCTTAAGAAGAATCCACGGTCATATACATGGATAATAAATATGTAATCGAACTAGCCAAAAATCTAATACAACATGGAATGAGCAAACACGTCGATAACATATATCATTCTCTAAAAGATAATGTAAAACATAAAATGGCAAAGTTAAAATATTGTCATACTACTGAACAAGTGACAAATATTTTCACCAAAGCATTGCCGGTATAAGCATTTTGACAACTAAGAGAGAAACTTATAATGAAACCGCTTTTGGTTTCAAGGAGAGCATTGGAGTTGTAAGCTAAAACCCATGACCATTGAAGTCCCAATGTAGTAACAGCCGTTCTCAATGAGTTGTTTTGGAAGATGCAAGGCTTGTGTAGTTTCTAGAAATATTAAATGTTGAAAGCTCCTAATAAGAGCATTGTAGTCTTTTCACCTCTCATGCAAAAGTCTACATGAAGAGCTCTGTGTATCCGGTTGAAGCAAGAAGTGTAGTAAACAATGGCTTGAAAGTTTTAAAAAAATAAAGAGTTTTCTGTTTGTTTTATTTTCTCTCTTTCTTATACATAATCAGGTTTTTTTGAATTGTCTTCAGACATCATTAAGCCAATAATTTTGTTCTCTTGAAGCAAATAATATTTGGCTTGTACAACCAACACAAGCATGCAAACCATAACCATCATACGTCTTAATGCGTGATGAAATTTTGAAATTGAAAATTGTTGTTTCCGTCTTCAATTCAAACTAGGACGTCCTTGTAATCCGGGAGAAATCTCTCCATTAATCCTGGCCGTCCATACAATGCAGTTTCAGCCCTTCTTACAACTTACATGGATTATAAGCAGAGGTTGTGCGTTGTTTTCTCTCCGCTAACGGCTTTTAAGTTTGTTAAAAGAAATATTCCATCACCCTCTCTCATGGATAAAACACATGTATCATGGTAGGGCCCACATCAACTAGTACCAAAGATTCATCAATAGGTCTGTGTGTGTGGAATGGCTAGGTTCGGACTCAGGCCTGGTCCTGCGGGTCTTCTGGGCCGGGCTCGGCGTGGACTATTTTGGTCTGGGCCCGGGTCTAGTTTAGGCATCCCTTGAAGAAAATGAGCCCGGCTCAAACAAAGCTTGGCCCGACATTAATCTGATCCGTTGACACCACTACCATACGACCGCCAACAGTGGTGTGATGATGTGTTGGGTGCTGTGGAGATTACTCGATGTATGTGTTTTATATCCAAGCTGTTCGTCCAATTTTATCAGCTCATTTTAAGGCATGAAGCAGATAATGACAACTACCATTGAAATTGGCCTATCATAATGTTTATTTGCCATCCAGTATGTTTATAAGGTCACACGTACTTGGATAAAGGGAAAACACAAACAACTTCATCCAAAGCTTTTAAGGCCTGGAGAGGTTTTTAATAGTGTGAATTCAATCACCACAGTTCCCTATGGCGTGGGCCATTGGAGTTTTAGATTTGCTTCATTGCTGGGTTAATGCCCTGAAATGAGCTAGAAAAATGGATAGACAATGTGGATATATATAAAATGCATGCATCATGGTAGGCCCCACAACACCCAAAACATGACCACACTAGCATCGGGGAGCTGTGGGCATTACCACATGATGTTGTCCTTTACAATCTGTCACTGCCCAATTGGCTCCACATGCTGAGTGGTCTGGTCATCACAACCATTCACATTGTAGGATGGCTACAAGTGCTATCTTTAAAAACTTATTTATAATTAGTGTTGTACACGAGCAGAGTTAGCTCGGTAACTCGCTAGACTCGACTCGAAAAAGCTCGATTCGACTCGGTTCGAAATTGAGTTCGAGCCGAATCGAGCTGATTTTTTAAGCTTGAAAAAATTTCAAACTGAGTTCGAGCTTGCCCGAGCTCAACTCAACTCAAATCGAACTCAGATCAATTTAGTTCGGTGACTCGGTTACTTTAATATTGTTGTTGCTCACTAAGTGTTTGATGAAATGACTCAATGAAGTGTGATTGGTGGCAAGGAAGGTACGTATATGAAACAAATACTTTTTTCTTGATTTTTATATTTTTTACAATTTGTTTGATAAAATACCTGTAAATCCACTGCTGTTGTTTTACATACAACAAGATTTTGAAAGTGCAGTTCATGTGTTTGTGAAAATGTTGCACAGGCAACTTGACTTGTCCAACTCATTTAGATCCAACTCGATCCGAACAGAGTGAGTGAGTCGATCCGAACCGAGTTGACTTCATCCAATTCAAACTCAAACTTAGTCGAGTTCGAGTCACCCAGTAACTCGACTCGATTCGTCTCAACCCAAAATTCAACTCGGTACTGACTCGACTTGATCTGAAACTCGACTCATACATATATATTTTCAAAAAAAATCAGATACGACATTTCAGATATAAGATGTCGTGTAGCTGATGGAGAGGCTGCAATTATGGCAAGTGAATCTAGGCTTTGAGTGGTAATTCGGTCTGGATTAGTCTAGGCCAAACTTAGACTCGAATCAGGTCAAGCATGCTGGATTCAATACCGAGTTGGTTCGAGTTCGAGTCAGGCTTGTTTGAAAATCGGATCGAATCATGTCAATCCTAACTCAGTCTGACTTGACACGATGCTCAACTCTACTTGGTAAGCTACCCCTCTTCAAGTAGATTCCTCATTTTTCTATTTAGCTTGTGGAATATTATTAGCCGTTTTCGTTATTATTCTCCTTTCAAGTCTATGTTCTTATCCATGACTCATTCAGCCACCATAAACATTGCTTCTTACCCAAGTTACGCTCATTCCCACTTGAATTTTGTAGAAATATCATTGATTTCTATACCGTGCCCTATTTGAATTTTGTAGCTGTTTTATTTTTTGAGCTTATCTCCTAGCGTCAAATAGAGGTGGGCATTTTTGAACCGATCCGGTGGATCCGACCCGATCAGACCCGATCCGACCCGTTCCGAACAGAACCGACGGCCTGGATCGGGTAGGATCGGGTAAGATCATTTAGATCCGACTAGTTTTCGGATCGAGATCGGATAGTGGTTAATCCGGACCGTTCCGATCCGAAAACCCGATCCGAATAGATCCGGACCGTTCCGATCCGGCCAGATCCGGAGTAAAAAATAATATTTTTACTTTTTCTTATGGTGTGGTCCACTTGAGCTTTGAATATTCGTCAATTTTGGGTTCAACAGCTAAAATAATCTGAGAAAACAAATGGACGGCATGGATACACCACATGCATTCATGGTGGGCCCCAACAGAGTTCACTCAGATATGAGAATGGGTTACTTGCACGGCACGTCAACAGCGGGTAACAGCTGTTTACTTGCTTTACAAGTCAATACGGTAGGTTGTGGGAGTATGCATTAAAGTGGCTTAACCAAGTTACTTGGGCCCCACCATGATGTATGTTATGTATCCAACCTTCCATCCATTTGGAGAGATCATTTCAGGGCAATATCCAAAGAATGAATGAAATCCAAAGCTCCAGCGGACCCCAATATAGAAAGTTTTCTGGACAGTGATGCCCACCATTAAAAACTTTTAAAGGCTACAAAAGTTTTAGATTAACGTGGTATTTGTGTTTTCCCTTATTTCTTTATTTTTCAACTTTTGAATAGGTTGGATTTCAAATAAACATTACGGTGGGCCTTAGAATAGTTTCAACGGTGGAAATCATTCTCCCCACTTTTTTCTGTGATGTGGTCTACTACAGGTTTTTATCTACATCATTATTTGGCTCATGCCCTAAAATGATATCTCAAAATTGATCGACGGTGTGGATGTAACACATACAGCATAGTGGGGCCCACAGAACTTGGTGACGTTACGTCAGTAGCCTTCAGAGTTGAGGCAGTAGCCTTGAGAGTTGAGGCTGCCTGCCCGATGGGACAACACATACAGCATGCATTTATACAAATTTTTTATAGTCATGTGGGGCCCACCTTGATGTATATATGTTATCTAAGCCGTTCATCCATTTTGACATATCAATTTAGGCGTTGAACAAAAAATTATGATACATTGAAGATTAAAGTGGACCACACCATATGAAATGATCCGAATAGTGTCCAACCCGATCCGACTCAATTTCCTACACCGAGTCAGACTCGGATCGGGTCAAATAAATCAAGTATCGGATCTGTCCGAGTCCAGTGACCTGGACTCGGTCTCGGATCGGATCGATTTCGGGTCCACCTGTTAAAATTTCGGATCTGATCGGGTTAGGCTAAATCCGGTCCGACCCGGACCGTTGCCCAGCTCTAGGCCGTCAAACGACGGATTGCTTCTAACCATAAGAACTTCCTTTGGAGTGGAAGGCTATCGGCGTCCCACCAAGGAAGAGTATATAAGAGAAAGGGATGGACCACGCATGATATCCAACTACCAATTTCACGTTCCGATGTGACATCCACCGTCCCATAGTTTCCAAGGCCTCTTGAGAGCATGGTTAACCATCGATTTTAGGCTCTAATGTGACATCCGTCCGTTCCATACTTTGAACTCAATCCAGACCGTCCAAGTTTCAAGGCCCTCGGACAACATTCTTAAATAACACAAGCCAGAACGATCGTAGCCCTACAATTTAAAGGTATGAAGTGGACGGCCAAAAAGAAAAGAGTTAAGAGTTACACGGCTATTAATGCTCCACGATTTCATTTCCACTCTACACATCCGACCATTAACAGTGGGACCCACAACTCGGACAACCCGTATCTCAGTATGGCCACGCCACGCGTACCGTCTCTCAGATTGCTAATTCCACATGCCTGTTGGAGCCGTACACATTCAAACGTAGAGGCACGTGCGAATATGAAACACGTGTGCGATATCTGAGCTTTTCAGCGAGCATCAAAACATATGAATGGTTAAGAAACCTCAGGTGGGCCCACCTGATGAAACTTTTCGATTTTTAATGTGGACTTTATAGCTTATTCACGTGTGTTATATATGCACGTGTGTTCACGTGTGGATGCGTACGGCAGAGGATCTTGCGATTAGAAAACCTCGCTGTCCAACCAAAAGGCCGCAAACCTGACAATGACAGTGAGATCGTTTTTTTTCCGTCGCGACCCGAGATTCATTGTCTGTCGCTGATAAGTGGGACTCACATTCTGAGTGGTCCGATCATCGAAACCATCCATCTTGTAGGCTCCTTCCTATAAGGGCTATATAAAGAAAATTATTTGTAACGGATGATTGTAAAAATCAGTATCTGCAGATGAACTTGGGACGGCTAAAAAATTTGCAATGGCTCCCGTTAAACTGTAAAATCAAGGTCAATATGGTCGATGAAGCTTGATCATGGGATAAGAAGTTATTTATTGTAGTAAAATGAATATGAACGGTTAAGATCACCAGAAAATCTATGTGGGCCCAGCGGGTGGCGATTCCTCGGCGTGAGTCACGACCAACCCGATGTACTATTGGGGTACACCTCATCCGTCAATTTCTCCCGGTCACGTTTGGATGCGTGCCTAAAAAGAAGCACCTACGGAGGTGGCTCCGTCCTCCATGGTGACAGGAATCTGTGGGCCCACCTGCGTATTTTTTTTATCCGCACCGTCCATCCTTTTTGTTAGCTCATTTTATGCAATGACCCCAAAATCTAAGATTATCCGACGTTCAAGTGGACCACACCACTGGAAACAGTGGGAGTTGAAAGCTTACCATTGAAAGTTTCCTGGGGGCCATAGTAGTTTTGGATCAAGCTGATATTTCAGTTTTCCCTTCATCCAGGTCCGTGTGAACTTAATAACAGGTTGGATGACAAATGAATATCATTGGAGGCCCTAGGATGGTTTCAACGGTGGACCTTATTATCTCTATTTTTCCGTTGAAGTAGTACATTTGAGTTTTAGATATAATTCAAGTTTGGGCTAACGGCTTAAAATGATCTGTAAAAACGGATGGACGGCATGGATAAAATACATACATTACGGTTGGCCCCATAGAGTCCTGACACCGTAGAGGTTGGTGGTGGCAGGGTTTCCACGCAATCCGCGTCCGATCCAAGGCGCAAGTGGGCCGCACCTGAAGAAATATCGGTGATTGAACGCCCACCATTCAAACTTCTCGGGCATACAGAAGTTTTGGAGCGGGTTAGTATTTGTTTTTTCCCTTGTTCCTACCTGGAATAATCTTATGAACGGTTTAGATGACATATAAAAGATCAAGGAATGTTTCAACAGTAGCGTATCCATCACCATGTGGCCCACTTTAATATTGGATTTGCTTCATTTTTCAGTTGTCATCCTAACATGAGCTGCAAAAACTGATGCACGGACTTGATTTCACACTAATATCGCGATTGGGCCCACTTAGCTTATTTCCTGTCAAAATGGATTGATGGAGCGAACTTTCTTATAGGTCACAGGCTGTCGGCGTCCCACCGAGAACTAAGGGCCTGTTTGTTTTTTCAAAGAAATGGGAAATACAGGGAAATGATAATTATTACGATTTCACTGCGTTTGTAAATTCATAGGGCTCTGTCCCTGTGAAATTGGTTCAAAAGATGTAATTTTATTTTTTGAATTGCAAATTAATGTATATGATATATCCATTCCGTCAATCTGTTTTATTACAATATTTTGAAGTATCAGATAAAAAATGAAATTGATCCAACACTTAAGTGGCCCACACCAAAAGAAACAGTGGCCTTACAAAGTTTTCACCGGTAAGTATTCGATTGCCTTTTTTGTATGACGTGGTCCAATTGAGTATTGGATATGCCTCAATTTTTTACTCATGCTATGAATTTAATTAAAATAATGGATGAACGGTGTGGATAAGCAAAATGCATCACAGTGGGACCGACAGATATTTTGTAATATTTTCGATTTTCGTGTAAAAAGTAAGTGGCCAAGTCAGGTAAGTTGTAAATTCACGGGAAGTAATTATTACTTTTCTACACGCTATTTACCATTTCACCGTAAAATCAAACACGCCCGTTGACCTTTGAGCTGATTCCCAACCACCAATTTCATATTCTTCCGTTTCATACTTTCAACTCAATCCTGACCGTTGACCTTTGAGCAGTATATTCAAATTAGAGACGCAATCCGGCGCCCAAACATACTACCAAGGAAAAGTATAACAAAAAAGAAAAGACTAGGGTGATGGTAAACCATCATTTTAGCCATCTATGTTAGCCGTACAAGTAGACTACGCGGAGCCCGTGGAGGACGCGGATTGCGTCCTACCCCCGCCCAGACGGTAATCCGTTTGAGCAGGGTTCCATGGGGCCCACCGTGGTGTAAGTGTTTTACCCAAGCTGTTAATTTTCTCAAATCATTTTAAGGCATGATCCTACAAGTAAAGCAGGGCCACTGCTCCATAGGACCAGACTATACGAAGATGTAGTGATAATGGCAACCACTGTTGAAACCTTTCTAACGGCCACTGTGATGTTTTTTTTTACCATCTAACCTATTTGTAAGGTCATGTAGATGTGGATGAAGTGAAAAAACAAATATCAGCTTGATCTTAAACTTCTCCGACTCCCAAGAAGTTTTTAATGGTAGACGTTCAATCCCTACTTTGTGGTCCATTTGGAGTTGTGGACTTGCTTCATTTTAGGATCATACATTAAAATAATATGAGAAAAGCGATGAACGAAGTAGATGAAATACTTACATCACTGTCGGCCCCACAGATCCCTACTCAGACAGATTACCATTCGGGCAGAGGTAGGACGCAATCCACATCTTATTATGTATGAGTTTTAACCACATTGTACATTTATTTTTAGGCATGTTCACTTTGTTGATATCAATTCAATCAATCAAACAAGTGACACATATAAATGAGAGTTTGGATTGGTTATTCACGTGAGAATAAGATATGTCAGGGTATATTAGAGTTTGCTTGACTAAGAGGTTTTGATTGAATCACTAGTATCCTTGTGTTGTATTAAGGTGGAAAGATTGAAGATTGGACTGAGATTCAGTTATCCCTTCATTCACTAATTTCCGTTATGACTATTTGTTCGTCGTTCGGTGTGGACCGGACTTCGTAGCGAGATGGCCGGTGGAATCAGAACCATCATATAGCAATAAGGTCCACAACCTTCTATTCGAAATCGGGCATCTTCCTTACAATCCATCGAGATGTCGTGAATGAAAGGTGAAGGGATAATTTAAGAATTAAAACTAATTACAAACCCCATGCTATAAAAAGTGATGGGGCTAAACTAAAATAAATAAATAAATAAGATAAATGTCCATAATGGACGGAAAAATAAAGCTTCGCTTTATTTTAATGGCATTAGGCCCAAAGTTTTTCATCAATAATTGCTCTTAAAAGCTTATGGGAGGCAGTGTCCTTGCATATTCATCAACATCGTGAAGGATTTTGACGTTCAGTTGTGCAAATCTTTTTAACTCTCTCGTGCAAGTGCAACTTATTACATGCGGCCATGTGTATAAGAGAAATACTCTCACATGCATTAGCTAGAATCTACATGTCTCTAAACCGATGCATTATAAAGTTGTCATAGTTCTTATGACACTGGACATCAGCATCCTTATAAAGTTATCTTTTACAATACTCTAACATTTAATGCTAGATATAGATCTCATTTTGATGAGATTATAGTATTTAATGATGAGAGAGATATTTAATGATGAGAGGGAGTGTCTTATTTTTAACGAGACTCTTGCTTTTATATACAATACTTGTGATATAAATCTAGCATTCAATGCTTTCTCACACGTACATTTCTAACTCTTTACCTTAAAGTTGATCAACGCTATGCATGCTACACATGTCACGACTGTCACATGGTATCTCTTACGCCCATTTAATTTGGCCGCACCATATCACATGTAAGCAACAGTGAAAGACGCAAGTAGAAATTTTCCCATCATTTCACACATGATGCCTACACTTGACAACATCTCATTAGCTCACATAAAAGTGTGCGAAAAACAGGTACAAGCACAATGCCCAAGTGCATTTCACCATCAGAAACAATGACGATAATAAAACTTACCATTAAAACCTCCCTAGGGGTCATCGTGATGATTTTTGTCATCCAAACCATTCATATGGTCATATAAACGCAGATGAAGGGAAAACACATATATCGGATTGATCAACATCCTCCACTTCCCACCATAAGTTTTTTATGATGAGAGTTCAATCCCCACAAAGAAGTTTTTAATGGTCCAATCAAGCCTTGGATCTACTCATTTATTAAAATATTTCTTAAAATGATGTGGAAAAAAAAAATGGATGGATGACATGGACAAGATTGATATGTCATGGTGTGCCCCACAAAGCTCTGTCTTAATGGATCATCGTCCAGGCCAGAGCAGGACGTAATCTGCTTCTGTCATCCACCTGTTTCATACTTTCAACTCAGTGTAGATCGTCCAAAGTTTATAGGCACTTTGACAACATTTTCAAATAAGGTACGATGCAGGAAACATCCCACTTAGCACTACAAAAAAATATAACAAAAAAGGAAAGAATGGGAGTGGTGGTCTACCATCCATTGTAATCTCTATTGTGGCTTTCACCCCTTTCATACTTTCAACTCAATTCAAACCATCCAAAGTTCGAAGGCACTCTAACAACATTTTTAAATAAGACGATAGGCAGGGATCATCCCACCAAGCACCACGTAAAAGTATAACAAAAAATGAAATGATAGGGGTGTTGTATTGTATTATGATTGTTATGTTGGGAAACCTAATTGAAGATGTCGTGTGTTATAGCAAGGGGAAATATATTGCGGGCTAAAAATCTTTAAGGATGCTTTAAGTGCTTTTTACGAAATTATAGCTGACAAAATGACAAGAAATGGAACAGTTGTGAGGAATTAAAAACAACCCAAGTATTCGAGCAAGCGGTCGATAGTCATCTAGGAGATCAACCAAGTGGTCGATAGTCATCCGAGAGGTCTAGCAAGCGGCCAATAATCATCTAAGAGCCCAATCAAGCAGCTAATATTTATCCACGAGGTTGATTAAGCGACCGATAGTCATATAGGAACTCGATCAAACAGTTGACTGGAATGCGGTTGAGTCAGTAGGAAAGCCTTGAGCAGTTGTTATAACAGGTGACAACGAAGTCTCTAAAAGATCATCTGGTGCTGAAAATTTATAGCAATCGTTAGAACGTGGAGAAGCATCGAGAAGGCAGTAGTGCTGAATGGTCATAGCAACTGTCAGAACGGGGGATGCATCTATATGCCCATATTAAAGTTATAAAGAACAAATGAATTCAGCAAAAAGAACTTGTCTCATACTAAACAAATCAAACTAAACATTATCCTTTCAATTATTAGTTAATTACATTCTGGAGTATAATCATTTATTTTTCCTGGCAAGTAAATTGTATTTATCAGTGTAATTAATTACTTTCAGCTTGTTGTTTACATTTCATATTATAATTCGTTGTGTTAATTGTAAGACCATAACCCAAATATGCACGCCGTTCCTTTAGGTCTCGTAGTCTTACCGGTCGAATTCCGGCGACCCGCGACCTACGGATAGTGTTTGCGGTCGTCCTCAAGTTCGGTCATGTTGACCCAACTTGGATCGACCCGAAACCTATGCCATCATGTCCGTATTGGTGCAATTGTTCCAACGTCGCATCCCGTGCGTGAATTCGACATGTACATCACAAGTTATGGGCAACATTCGATTTGGGTCATTGATGTGTGAATGGTGGACCCCACCATAGCCTTACACGTTCTCTCATGCAATGATGTCATGCCTAGGTTGGATTTTCAAAAAGCCTATTAGCCTATGAACCTTGTTTGTAACTCCCTACCCTCGTGATTGCATTTCTCTACCCTAGGCGAGAGAGGCAATCATGACTTGCCTTAAAACTCTCTCTCTCTCTTCTCCTCTCTTCATAGCAACTCTAAACCGTCCCACTTCTTCTCATTTTTTCACCCCCTTCTCCCTCTAATCCCCTCTAATCCACCCATCTTAAACCTATCTCAACCATTGAACCATGATCCTTAAAGCCTCTTGATGCCAGTGGTGTAGCTTTGGAGTTGTTTGGATAGGTGGGTGTGCTTGCATAAATTCCATATTTTTTTTAAATTTTCTTCTTGATCTTCATTCTTCTTCCATTGATGGAGCTTGTGGGACCCATCAAGTGATGATGGTGGCCCCAAGACTCCATGGATATGGTTTGAAGCCTATCTTACATTGCATGCATGTGCATGCAAGGGACCATTCTCCATGGATCCCTTCATGCTCCTTTCTTCCTTAGATTAGGAATTTTTGGTTCATCCAGACCCTTAATCCTTGGTGGAGATCTAATCTCCACTATAGATCTCAATAAATAGCCTTGATCATGTAGATTGTACATCTTATGTTAATGAAATGTCTATGTATGTGTGTGATGAAGGGAAAGACCTCATTGAGGTGAAGACCCTTCTCACGTGGCTGTTTTCTTCTCCTTTTCTTGTTAGAAGTCTCTGATCATGAGTGTGTGGCCCACCTTGTGGACCAACAAAATCCAAACCGTCCATAGAGGGAAGACGTTTTTCACAGTCCATCCCTTGGACATGTGACCCCTAAAATCACCAAAATGGGGTACATGCAAGGATGGTTTGGATGATGGGATGGTTTGGATGTTTGTGGGGCCCACTTGGATGGACCACACCATAAATTTCCTGGGGTTAAATCTCCATTTAAATAATGTTTGCAATTTATTTTTATCAAACATATATTGTTGTCCAAACTGTCTAGACAGATTTTGGGCCATCTTAGGGCCTTATTTTTGGTCAATTGGTGGGGATGTTGATACCATCAAACATGTGATTCTTGAAAGTGTACGTCCCGCCTATAAGCTTACCAGATTTCATCCCCAACTGACCCCATTTGAGCCTCCAAAAGAGTGGGCTAACATGGGTTCCAACCAGATTTCTGCTATAATTTTCAGCAATACAGGTTGTTGTAAACCATAGTTTAAAAATATTTTCTCTGATGGTGGGCTACCTTTCTGGGTCCCACCCTTTTCTAGACTTGATAAGGGACTTTAGTTCCCAATTTCAGATTTTTTGGAGACCCTGGACCCACTCAATTTGAGGAGCCCAAATTGATACAGCAACACGAACATTGGTGGAATTTTTCTGCATTGCTATATATTTCTGTTTGTGGAGATAATTGGGCCCAACCCATTTGGGCTTTTGTGTATATCTGTGGGGCCACCTTGTGATGATCCAGAGGCCATAAGGGCCATTTTTGTGGGGCCAACCAACTGGATCAGCCATCTATGATAGACGTCCACCATGGGCTGGCTGTCCTTGGCTAGGCCCACCATGATGTATGTCTTTCATCCACGTCGTCCCTCCATGTATGTGGGGCCCATGTGGGTTGGGTCCACCCTAGGTGGACGTCCCATGTGGGGTCTACTTGGGACGTGGGAGCCCACTTTGTTGCATATGTGTGGGGCCCAGGCCATCCACACCTTGGACCGCCCAGGCCTGGGACGCCCCTGCCTTTTTGAGTTGTTGCTGGGACTGCTGTTCAGCAGTAGGCCCACCTTTTTGAGTGAAAAATTCCCAAGCATTTTGAGATGTTTCTGGGCCTCGATAGGCCCAGAAGATTTGGTAGACTAAAAGTCCGGCCATGACCATTTAAATACACAATGTATGGTTGAAATTTTATTGAAAATTGGGGGCCCACCATATTGATAAATTGGGTACTTATTCTTCATCTATAACTTAGTATAATTATTCGGGCTTAATTAATGTATGTTTTGGGCCACCATTTTTGACTATTTGTGGGACCCAAATTCATACCAGAATTTTGGACCTTCTAGTGGGCCCAGGTTGGGCTGGAATGTCCCACCTTGGCCAGTCAAATGATGAGCTGACCTTCCACCATTTGCTGGACTTATGGGTTGAGGAAAAGGAGGATTTGGGCCCTTGAATACCCATCTAAAAGACTATTTATTGGGCTGATGTAATGGGGCCCATTCTACCCAACTAAAAACTTGTTTTGGACCATGTATTTGTATACATGAGTTGTCCACTAAGTCCATCTAAATACTTAGACTCTTTGCCCCTTAGGACTTGGGCTTTGGGCATTGGTTCCCCTCCTTGGGTCATGATTGTTAGAGGTAGTATTGGTCTTACTTCCTTATACCTTTTATGGGACCTATGTGCATATGGTTTGGATATGGACCTTGGGCCTTATGTTTATATGGTTTGTAGATTAGATGCCTTGGGGCAATGGTGGTTGAAAGTCTCCATTTGGACCCCTCTAGGCCCATTAGTTGCTAAGTGTGGTTGAATGGCCACCTTAGCATGAGTGTGTGAGGTGTGTGTGCGTGTATATTTTTTTTTATTATATAAAAAGTGTGGCTGAATGCCCACCTTAGTCCCTTGCTAGGTCCGTTTCCATATTATTTAGGCCCTACCTTTGTATGTTTAGTCTCGTGGGCTACCTCAGATAATTGGGGCCCCCACTTGGGGTTATGGTTAAGTACTGAGGCCTTGTTAGTTAGGTAGCGAGCGCACCTTTTCATTTGCCTCATCAGCACCCTTGTTCATATTCATGGCCCACTCCTATATGCATCATATGCATGCTTGGTTGAAGTGTGATTGGCCATGATTGTGCCACTGTGTAGGATATGTTGGTATCCCGCGAGGGATGGAGTACTCCCCTCTTAGCATGATGGATGCTTGAGATTGATGCATGGATGACCACGTGACTCACGCATCTGGCATTGCATAGCACATGGACTTCACCCTTGCTTTATCAGGGTCGTAGCCTCCATAGGAATATTCGTGGATGGCCGTGTGTAGACAGCGAAAATATTATTCAAGCATTTGGGTGCATAGGATATCCTTGTATGAAAACTCCTAAACTTCCACTGTACTAAGGAGACGCTTCAATACCGAGACTGAGTGGAAAATATGAGCGTCCGAGTGCCTTATACCGTTAGGCCGCGACTCCCACTGTTGCGAGGTCGGTTGAGATGAGGTTTGGCCTTACCCGCCTGAGTGAGATGGCAGTAACTAGGTTGAGTTTGACCAACTCGTGACTGGGTCCGCTATCGTCGAGCCTCGCTGGTGATTGGCGGCGTGTAGTGAGGTCTTCTACACTTGTTTGACTATGCGAGTCTTGTAGAGCGGTAGTCATCCTGCAGTGTACTTGACCCCGATGGATTCCTTATGATGGAACTATACTTGATATGTGGATTGGATATGAGGACTGACATTACTTCGCATTACATTTGCATCTGTATAAACCTTTTATTGCATTGTCTTGGTATGACGTCCAGTACTCACGTATTGCATTGCATAGCCTTGGTACCGCTTACTGCATTCATAGCTTAGCCTCGGTACGGCTAGTGATATTGGTATCATTCATATTTCCTTCTGCATTTTCCCCTATCTTCTTTTGAGCACCATTGTCACACACCTTATACGACCCTCTAAGCTTTCTATAAACTTATGCACGATTGATGCGTGCAGGAGATCCCAGGTCAACGCAGTAGCGGAGGAGCTGTGGATTGGATTGACCCGAGCTGAGGACCTGTTGTAGACCTTTTCTTCCATTCTTTCTATATTATGTATTTCTTTTTGAGTCTTGTACCTGTAAAGTTTAAATTCTTAGTGGATTTTGCAGTGTCTCCCTTGTTTATTTTATGAGATTTACTTGCCATGATCTTGGGTATGTTCAATTGAATTGGAATTGTAATATGGAAATCCTCTTTGTAGAATCTTAGGATCGGAACCTGAGCTAGAAACCGAGAATGGGGTACTACAGAGGCTGTTGCGGCTGGAACCGGCTATCGGGTTCCTTGTGGGTCTGGTCACCGAGTCTGGGGCGTGACATTAGTCAAGTAGCTGATAATCATACATGTAATTTGAGTTTATGCTCATATGCTGGATTCAATATTATATCAGGAGAGGTGTTTTGCAGCTATTCTTTATGATCGACTGTAAGAATCCATTTCTCATTTCACTTTATTTGTAATGAAAAGTCCTTTCATATGGAAGACAAAGGTGTAACCCATCATCAGATGACGAACCCTACTCTATGAATATCGATTGATCCTATTTACACATTAAGCGAGTGGCTAAATAGGCGATCGATCTCATCAAATCTCAGTCACACACTACGTGTCTTCCTATCTTAATGCTTGGGGTCATAACTGTTTGGTTTGAATTGAGTTGCAATTCCAATTATAGGACGCCTGCACACATATAGTCGAAAATCGATCACCAACATGAGATGGTGGTTAACCATCCAGTATAATCTCTATTATGGCATTTGCCCCTTCCATACTTTAAACTCAAGCAAGACCGTCCAAGTTTCAAGGCCTTCAGACAATATGCGGATTGGGTATTACCCTCGTCGAGGCCTAAGCTCGAGACGGTGCTGTTAGGGGCTTTGTGGGTCCAATGTTGATGTATATATTTTATCCATGCCGTTCATCCATTTTGGCATATTATTTTAGGGGACTGGCCTAAAAAGAAGTTCGATCAAAGGCTTGGGTGGACCACGCCACAATAAGTGGTGGTGATTACATCGCCCACTGTTGAAACCTTTATAAGGCCCATCATGATGTTTACTTTCCATCCAACCTATTCATGAAGTCACACAAACATGGTTGAAGAGAAAACATAAATACTGGTATGGTCTAAAACTTCCATCGGTCTTGTAAGAGGTTTTCAATGGTAGGCGCTCAATCCCCACTGCTACCTCTGGCATGGTCCAATATAGCCTTTGATCTGCCTCTTTGTTTTACGCATGCCCTAAATCGATATGTCAAAATGAATAGATAGCCTTGATAAAGTGAATGCATTAAGGTGGTCTCATAGAGCCCTTGCCAAAATCGCCCGTCCCTGGCCATATCTTGGTGGGGGTGGTACCCAACACCAGGCGGATTGCGTCCTACCCTCGCTAGACACTATCCATAAGTGGGAGATCTCGGGGAAGCAACAAGATATATCGGTTTATCCACGCCGTCCATCCCCTTTCTCCGATCATTTTAATATACGATCTAAAAAATGAGACAAATCCAACCTTCAAGTGGACCACATCAAATGTAAAGTTGGGGTTGCATTAAATGCAAGAGTTATTTGTGGGGTGGTCCACCTAAGCGTTGGATCTGCCTCATTTTTGGGCTCATGCCTTAAAATGACTGGAGAAAAGGGATGGCCTCCGTGGATAAACATATACATCACGATGCTCCCCGATAGATCTGCCGGTTCGTGGCTAGAGGTGGGTGGGTCAGGACGTAATACGCATCTGTACCCAATGTGCACCCCTTAATAATATAGCCAAAATGATCATTTCCACGGCTGTTGATGTTCCACAATTTCATTTCTAATAGAGCATTTGGCACATGGTATTATATGGGATTAGGTGGGATGGAATTGTACTTGGTCCGTGTAAATTGCATCTAACATTTGGGGAGGACGGGATGGGTTAGGATTAGGAGGGAGAGAATTACATTTGGTCTCATGTGGGATTTATGCTAATTTTGAAATTCGCTACACATGTGAGCCCACATTGATGTGTGTGCTTGTGTTTTATCCACGCCACACACACACATGCGATCATATATATATATAGCGGAATGCTCACCAGCGAACGAGTTCACATGGACTACCTACGAACTTTTTTGATAACTCATCATATTTGATGATTCTCGAAAATCTGAACAATCCACATGAAGCAGAACCTCATGATACCCTTTAGTACCAATTTTTACTTTGAACCAAAACTTTGGTGGGCCATAAAAATGCAAACAGTTTCTTCCTTTGATTTGAATTTCTCTTTACTATGACTCACTAGAATCTTAGATCAGGGTGAAAATTCACACCCTAAGGTTTCATAGGATTTCGCATCTTATGGACCGTTCGGATTCGACATCCATGACGTGTGGAAAGGTGCGCACGTCTGTTGGTGCGTAGGAGAGCATGCCTCTCTCTCTCTCTCTAACATCTATTGTGAATTTGGTCCGTAGATTACAATTTCATCTCCCACTGAAATGAAAGTTTAATTAACCCAGTGTCTTCCCCATGACAAAGTTTTTAAATTTGCATAACCTAGTATCTTTCCCATTACAAGATTTTTATCCCAAACATGGATCGGAGGTCCCAAATGCCATGCTATTTCTAGACATGCAATCATTAAGTAATAATAGCGTTAATCCATACATGCCCTAACAACGGTACCCACGACTCGGACAGCTCGTATCTCCAATGGTCACGCCACGTGTACACTAAGCGTCACAAAACGGTGATAAACTATCACGGTATCACCTCAACTTGTGAGAGGCTTCCTAATTCCACATGCACGTTGGAGGCGTTCACATTCACGCACGGAGGCACGTGCGAATATGAAACACGTGGCAATATCTGATATTTCCATTCAGTGATCTGTCTTAGCGTAATGGGTCCATTCAAAACCTTAGATGGGGCACACAATAGCAAAACAGATGAACGGCTAGAAAATCTCAGGTGGGCCCACCTGACGAAATTGTCAGATTTTTTAATTCGGAAGATTTTCCAGACTTTACGTCTCATTCACCTGTCTTATATTTGCACGTGTGCTCACGTGTGGAATTAGAAAAGCTCTCTGTATCCAACAAAAAAGGAACGGAAACGGATAAGGACAGCGACTCAAAATTCATCGTCCGTCGCTGATGAATGGTGCCCACATGCTGAGTGGTCCGATCATCACAGCCATCCATATTTTAGGATACGTCCTACAACGTCTATAACGAGATAATTATGTAGGACGGATGATTTTAACAATCAGTATCTGAAGATGAATTTGGGACGGTGAAAAAATCGCAACGACTACAGTTAAACCTTAAAATCAAGGTCAGGATGGTCGACGAAGTGCGATCATATGAAAATAGGTTATTTATCGTAGTAAAGAGGATGTGGACGGTTAAGATCACTGGAGTATATTAGCATGTGGGCCCCAGCGGGTGGCGACTCCTGGATGTCATTCCAACGACCCGATGTCCATATCGAGCGCACCTTATCCGCCAATTTCCTCCGCTTGTACTGGGATGCCTGCCTAAAAATGGGAAGCGGATTGCGTACTGACTAAATTCAGCACGCAAAACTCTGTGTGGCCCACCTTGATTTATTAATTTTATCCACTCCGTCCATCCATTTTACTAGATAATTTTATGCCTCGAGTGAAGAAACAAGTTATAAAAATCTAAAGTGGAGCACACCAGAGCTAGAAATGAGCTAGAAAAACCACTAAAATGAGTTAGAAAAACTGCTAAAATGAGATTTGGATATACTTAAGGTTTGGGTTCAACCACTAAAATGAGCTAGAAAAACCTATGGACGGCGTGGATAAACCATATATATTTATGGTAGGCCCAACACAGTTTACTCAGTACGAGAACCTTAACAGATCACACCATAGGAAATAATGAAGACCAAACGCCCACCGTTGAAAACTTACGGAAGTTTTAGATCAGGTCTATATATATATATATATATATATATACATACATACATACATACATACAGGGAAAAGGTACTATGCGCTCGACCTCACGAGTCCGTCCCATGAGGTCGAGCTGTGTGGCCCCCACCGTGATGCGTTTCGAAAATCGACCCCATCATTCAGATGCACCATTCCATCGTGGGTCTAGGTCTCAAAAATCAAGTCAATCCGTGACTTTTGTGGGCCACACCACATACAGAAGTGGGGAGGGACTGTGCACCATTAAAACATTCATAATCAATTTTTTGGGCCCAAAAAGATGTGTTTTGCAAATCCAGCCCATCCAATATGTGTGTCCCACTTGGATGAGGGTTCAGACCAAGTTTCAGAAGCATTAAAAACTCAGGTGGGCCCCACCAAGTGCTTTTATATGTTTTAACGGTTTCTTCACATGATTTAGATGGTATGGCCCACCTGAGTTCCGTATATGGATGATTTTTGTCATATCCCATAATTTAGAGGGGACCCATCAAATTCACGGTGTTGATGGTCGACACGCATCACGGTGGGGCCCACACAGCTCAACCTCATGGGAGCTTATTGTGAGGTCGAGCGCATAGCACCTTTTCCCACACACACACACACACACACACATATATATATATATATATATATATATATATATATATATATATATGTATATGTATATATATATATACACACACACACACGTACATCTAATTTTGTGTATTATTAACGGGTTGGATGACAATTAGACATCACCATGAGTCCTATAAGAAGGTTTCAACGATGGATGTCACTCTCCATACTTTTTCCTGTGAAGTTTTGGACCGGCTGATTTTTGTTTTTATCCTTCACCACACCCGGAATACCTTATGAACGGTTTAGATGGCATCTAAAGGATCACGGTGAAACCAGGAAGGTTTTCACGGTAAGCGTATCCATCTCCACTGTTTCCTACAGTGTGGCCCACTTTAATCTTGGATCTGACTCATATTTTGGTTCTTACCCTAACATGAGCTGCCGAAACTGATGCACGGGTTGGATTTCACACGGACATCGAGATGGGCCTACAGAGCTTTGGGATAGCGTCCAGCTGCAAAGGAGGGAAAACGATCCAAGGGCGGGCACGGATCCAGTCAGGTCGGGACCAGACCGAGTTCCGTCAGACCCTGATCGCGTGCCCCGCTGGATGTATTTGCTGTATATCCACTCCGTCTATCCCTTTTTTCCAGCTGATTTTAAGATGACTGCAGAAACTAAGTAGATCCAAATCTCACGTGGACCACACCACATAAAACAATAGACATTAACCATTAAAAACTTTTTGTGACCACATAAGTTCTAGATCAAGCTGATGTTTATTTCGCCCTTTCATCCATGTCCGTAGGACCTTATCCGCAGGTTCGATGGCAAATGAACATTATGCTGCCAAAGTTTTTAATGGTAGGCATTTAATGATCACAGTTTCCTATGGTATGGTCCACCTGAAATTTTTATATGCTTCAATTTTAAGAATATACATAAATGATATGAAAAAACGGATGGACGGTGTGGATATATAACAGATCCATCGAGGTGGGCCCCACCGTAAGTACTTGACGGAAGTCGGTCAGGTCTCGACCAGACTGAACCCGCGACCGTCTCCCAAGGCCAACAGCCCTAATAAAATTCTCCCGCTCTCTCTCTCTCTCTCTCTCTATTTGCATTTGCAAAATCCCTCCAATACCTAATAACCTCCTTCAAACCTCGCAACAATCCCTCCAATACCTAATAATCTCTCCGTCAAACCCCGCAACAATCCCTCCAATCCCTGATAACCCTCTCCAACCATGGCTGCCGTTCGTAGGCTCATTCCTCTCCTCTCTCATTCAATACCAGCAGAAGGTCTGTACATACATACATACAGACATACATGCATACATACACTCCTTTTTTTAGGAACCGTTTGATTTCTGGGGGCATTTTGATATGGTTTTGTGGAATTCAGGTATCGTAGTCGGCTTTTTGCGACGGAGCCTCACATCGAGCAGGTTCTCCGAGGAAAATGCTCTGAAATACGATGAAGAAGCCGATGACGGCTTGCCTGCCAGAGGCGAGATCGAGAAGATCCGGCGCGAGTTCCACAACGCAAAACGGAGCTTTCTCAACATCCCCGCCACACTCAAGGAGATGCCCAAGATGAATCCTGAAGGTTTAATTTCTCATTTCCTTTTCAAATGTTATGATTTTAGTAGCGTGCGAGGCCCGCCTTTTCGTGATGCTAACCATTCAGGTGGTGGGTCATGTTTTGGATGGGAGATGCTGAAGATCTCCCCAACTGGATCGCTAGACGTGGACCGTTGGATGTAACTGTCCGTTTGAAAACCGCCAATTAGATGGCTATGATTATATGTTGCTGTATATTGGGCATTGGCCACCACGTGATGTGGCCCACCACATGAACGGTTTAGATTGAAGGGAGCTGGGTTCCCACCTGGGCCATTGTTGGGCTGGACCAAAAATAAAAAAACCTTTTCTTTCAATTGGGTGCTGTAAAAACTGCTATCTCTGTCTGACACACATAAACATTCTTTCTTCTTTTAGATGTTGCAATTTTCTGAATTCTGATATTTGTTTTTCTAATCATGAATTTAGGTATTTACGTGAATAAGAACCTAAGATTGGACACTATACAGGTTTATGGATTTGACTACGACTATACGCTGGCTCATTACTCTCCATACTTGCAGAGTTTGATTTATGACCTGGCAAAAGAGCACATGGTTAACGAGGTTAGTAGTGATGGATATCAGTAATTCAGTAAACGGATCTAGTTTTGTAGTCCGTTGCAATGCTGGCTTCCTTTCTGATGTGCATGCCGTAGGAAATGAAGGAGCGATCAAGCTTTAAAAAGTTGGGTGTTAGTCATTCATTTCTAATGAAATGGGACACACACCCGATTTTTTTAATTTTTAAGTTTTTTATAAAAAAAATTGTTTGGTTTGCTGGAAAGTGCCACCACCTGATGATGATGATGAATAGGCCAATAGTCATGGTTATTAGACTTATCTTAGTTGTTGCATTGGTGGTCTATAGATGGATGATTGGAAAAGGCTGAGCAAAACATGAATATGGTCTGATTTTGATGTGCCAAAATTGTACCAATCGGACAGATGATTGTCCAATCATAGTGGTTTTTGGGCTATGATTTGTTCATGTGGTGTTCCATGAGCAAGTTTAAAATCTTTGCTGGTGCACGTATTGGTTGGCTTCAAAAGGGATGGTTGCGTTACGTATTGGATCATCCACAATTTCTATCCTCCTTATTTTTGTGTATATTTTGATCCAATTTCTCTTCTTGTTCTCTCTCTCTCTCTCTCTCTCTCTCTCTCTCTCTCTTTCCACTTCTTTCTCTTCATTATTTTCCTTCAAAAAAAGAAAAAAGGAAAAAAAAGACACAGTTCACTTATTGTCATTGTTTTTTTTTTTTTTTGGAAGCGTAATGGAATTTTATTAAAAAACCCGCAAGCAGTGTCATTGTTTTTACTGTCTATACAATCCGAGTTTACTATTCTATTCTGTGGTTGATGTCTTTGTGTCAGCTTCGTTATCCTGAGAGTTGCTTGCAATTTGAATACGATCCCACATTCCCCATCAAAGGTCTATATTATGACAAGCTGAAGGGGTGTCTTCTGAAATTGGATTTCTTTGGGTCGATTGAGCCCGATGGATGCTTCTTTGGACGTAAAAAGGTACTACATCTTGTTCGTTTTGAGTCATGTACACATTTCTTATGTGTAATAATAAGAAAAGAAAATTCCTGCATACCCAACTTGTTTATTTGATTGCTATTCCCAGTGATTCATGGAGTTGTGAAACATAAGCGACTGTTGCAAGTTGCGACATAATATATTGTTAAGAGTATCTAGGTGCTATTAATTTGAATCTTATGCATCCTATTCGTTCAACATTTCTTAATTTATTAAATGAAAGAATCCTTTATTGTGGGCCACCCCAGCATGAGAAATTATTTTGGCTTTCAATTGCATAAACTGATTTTGATGCCGTTGACTTTTAATGGCCTAAGCTGATTATTTAATGGCTTTTGTGTGTTCTTCTTCTTATTCTTTCTTGTTTCAAATCTTATTATTTTTTTTCCAGCATATATTTCTGCTTTCAACATTCTTCACCTTCATTCGGGCTATTTAACAATTGCATCAAAAATTTGAAAACCTCCATTCCTCTCTCTATTGTCTTATTTTCTTTTCATATTATTGACAAACAGCTCAGCAGGTCAGAAATAAAAGAGATATATGGCACGCGACATATTGGCCGAGATCAAGCACGTGGACTTGTTGGTCTCATGGACTGTTTTTGCTTTAGTGAGGTAGGATTCGGTTTTAGGTCTTTGCTTTTTTCCATGTAATACATGCAGGCTAGGTTGTTTCATATCGTACGTTTTAAGACATGCTGGGCAATGGTAGAAATAAATCTTGTTTACTTGTCACCAACATGTTTCTTTCATTTGTTCTCTATATACGTCATACAATGTTTTGTCTATTATCTCCATTTGCCAATGGTAGAGGAGAAAAGAGTGCACTTTTAAAGGTTGATAGTTCTTGAAATTAAGCCGTGGATAAAGAAACATGGATCAGATGGGCCAAGTCTCCTTGTCACTCCGTGCTAGGCATATATCTTCTTATGAACCTTCTATTTCAAAGGTGGTCACTGTTCGGATTCTTTTTTCACCACCTAGAATAATGGATTCCTTACTGCCCTCTTAAAGCACTGAGTGTGCCCATTATGTTTCTAATCCTGTTGGGTTGATAATAATGTTCGAAGCACTGTATAAAAAATGATCTTGGTTCATCCATTCCCCAATTAGTGCCTTGTTAAATTCCTATGATCCTATCTCGAGATACGAATTGCTTTGTACAAACTAATGCATTTTGAAGAATATTGGTAATTGATTGGCACAATTGTGTGCATGCATTTTTTGTTTTGCGTTGAACCAAATGAATCCTCAGCCTTTGCCTTGAGAGGGAAACAATGACCTGTTAAAGGTTGTCTAAGAAACCACACCAGACCACTCATATAAACAACAAGCTGCCTTTCTCTTCTCTCTGCAAGTCTAAATGGCTATGAACTCAATAACCTGTTCTCCATTTGAAACGTTGCCCTCTCCTATCATACCTGGCCAGATAATCTTAGCTTTTAGATCTTGACTCTCTTGTGTGAGACATGACCACCACTTGCCAAGATAAGAATTTCTCAAAAGCGTTCAGTCTTCGAGAACGCATTTGCCATTCCTGGTGAGAGATGTTTGCCATATTGTGAGATTTGGGTTTCAAACACGTCGATTCATACCTCCATGGCTGCATCCAATACACATAGATATACTCGAGTAACGTAGTTATCATCATCATCATCATCATCTAAGCCTTACCTCAATGGCTATATGAATCTTGTACCACCATCTCTCTATCGAGGGCTATACCTTCAATTAGACCATAGGTCATCAAGTCTTTTCTTACTACCTCAATCTATGTCCTTTTGGGCTTTCGCCTTACCTTTTAGAGCCTTCGACTTGTACCAACTCACTCCTAACTGCGCGTTTCTTGGTCTCCGTTGCACATCACCACACCATCTAATTATACGTTACTCCTCTTATCACCTATTGGTGATACTTCTAAGTTCCCTCGGATGCATTCCTTCCTAGTTCTGTCCTTCCTCATCTTGCCACTCATCCATCTTAACTTCGTCATTTAAGCTACACTCATCCTATGACCATGTTGTTCCTTAACTGCTCAACATTATGTCCCATAAAGCATGGTTGGTCTTATAGCTATCATATAAAATTTCCCCTTTAGTTTGAGCAGCATACGATGGTCACACAAAACTTTAGTGGGACATCCATTTCTTCCACCCAGCTTGCTAGCTTGAATTCTATGGGCAAAATCCTTCTCAATCTCTCCACTCTCATGAATTATTGACCAATGTATCAAAAGTGGTCATTTTGGGAAACTTCTTGGTTAAAATCTTAATTAATTCCTCATTTTCACTCCTATTGTTACTAAAATTGCACTCATATGCTCTGTTTTAGTCCAGCCAATTTTAAATCCTTCAGATTTTAAAGCATTCTTCCATAAATCTAGCTTTGTGTTTATGTCTCCCTCATCTTGTAAATCAAAACTATGCCATCTGCAAACAAAACACACCATGGGATATCTTCCTATAAATGCCTTGCCAACTCGTCCATAACCAATGCCAAAAGGTACGGGCTCAATGCTGCCCCCTGGTGTGAGCCTATAGTAATTGTGAATTCATTTGTCTTTCTAGTAGTGGTCCTCACATTTGTTACTGGTTCCCGATGCATATCTTTAATCATGTCAATATTTCCTCTTGAAACTCCTTTCTTTCCCAACACTCACTAGATTTCTCCAAGTCAATAAATACCATGTGGAGATCCTTCCTCTTGCTACCTGCGTAATGTAGATAGATCGATAAATATGTTGAACGGTAGGTTGTGGTCTTATGAGAAATCGTCTTAATAGTAGGCCTGGCAATGGGCCGGGCCCAGGCCTGGATTTTGAACTGGTCCAGCCATGCCTTCGCACTGGCCCTGCTCAAAATATTGATTTTGCTGGGCCTAGGTATGGACATTGCCAGCCTTACTTTAGACCTCAGTAAGTACTGTGAGTTATATGAGATTTCATTTGTTAATCTTATTTGTCTCTTGGTCTTGATTCTTTATTGCCTTGTAGGCATGTCTTATTGCAGATATTGTACAACATTTTGTCAATGCCAAGTTGGATTTTGATGCTTCCTATGTCTATCAAGATGTAAATCAAGCAATTCAGCATGTTCACCAAACTGGGTTGGTACATACGGGAATTCTTTCTAATCCTCGAAGATATCTCATGAAAAATGTAAGTGCTACAGCCCTATGCTTTCTTTTTGTTATTGGTTAAATAGTATTTTCATTCATGAAATTCTCATGGGCTCGACTTCATTGTCGAGATTGCAGTTCCTTTACTGTTTGAATTCAAAGAAGCTCTAACAGATGCCACTGTCTAGGAATTTAATTTAATTTATTTCAAAAGGTGTCTTCGAATTTAATATTGTCTCTCTTACTCTAGACTCATCGTTACATGTGTGAATACTCCAGGGACAAGTGCTACGCTTTTTGAGAATGCTAAGGGAGAGGGGGAAGAAGCTTTTCCTGCTAACAAATTCTCCATATTATTTTGTGGATGGAGGGATGCGTTTTATGCTGGAGGTATTTTTATTTTTATTTTTTAACGTGATGCCAAGCTGCATTCATTTCTCCTATTACTTTTGCAAGTCATTTTCGTGTGCGGGCCCCCGTCAATTCCTTTTGAGTTTCATTCTTGCGAACGTACTCCCCAGGGGGGATACTTAACATGTTAGCTACAGCACTGCATGGGTCGATGTGCACAGTGCCTAGTCACTGTTCGGTAAGTCCGTAAGCTCTAACTAACCAGATTACAAGGAAGCCATCAACCCGTCAATGGATTAGTTCGATCCAAAACTTGTTCTATATTCTATTTTATTTGGTGCTTTCGAGGTGCATTCTTGTCTAGAGGAGGAAACATACAGTGTCAGGCTGAGAAAGTGGATCTTTTGATGAAGTAAGAAGCTTTTAGGTTTTGGGACTACCTCACCGTGATATAGATCTGGTGGACTCCACATTAGCTATTCGCAGAAAATATCCCCATTACTATGATCATAACCACCTACCTTTTATTTTCTCTGTTAAATTCAATTATCAGCTATATTTTCGTAACTATCCATGTGCAGGCCATTGTCAGCTATATCACAATCATTTGTTTTTATAGCCTCATCTCAGCTATTTGGGGTTGGCTTTCTCATGAGTACTTGGCAAAAGTTTTTGACCAACTGCCAAATGACATCAGTCCTTTACCATGATTTTAGACCAGCTGGCGCATAGGTTTTGTATATTCTAATGTACCTTGAATCATGGTTTATTTCTTGGCTATCAATTTTTTTTGTTACTTATATTTAACACTCTCACAATTGTTTATTTTGTGACTTTTTGATAATTCATTTCCTTTGATAACTATTCTCTATTATGCTGAAACTTCCTTTGTGTTTGATGTTTTGTTTATCTTCTAAATTGTTTAACAGGATTCTAGTGGTAGTGGCGACTCTTGGAGGGAGCTTTTTGATGTTGTTATTGCTCATGCCAATAAGCCAAAATTTTACACATCAGAGCACCCATTCCGGTTCGTACCTTGAACTTCCTATCTTCTTTTATCTATCCTTCCCAGATTTAGTGCATAACTGCATATCTGACAGAGATAGAGTTCGCTTTCTGCTCCCCTTATGGTCAAGAATGATTTTTTGTCTTTGTAATTTACATCCATTTTCTTTTCCATCATATCTAACTACAAGCGTCTTGAATGCATTTGATGTAGATGAATGTTGGAGCAGATTTTGTTTCTTGGGCAAATTAATTCTGTTGATTGTGCAAAATTGTAACTGTAGTTCCATGTTGTGGCCAACATGCTCTTAAAACTTTTTTTTTTTCTGGTTGCTACAATTTACATTTTACATCTCTTTGCCATGCCTTCTGGTTTATTAAGAGAATTCATTTGATTGATGTGAATGAGACAGTAGGTACAACTTAATGTTCATTTGCAACAAGTCTGGAAGATATATGTATATGATAATACATACAATCCGTGAGACACTCAAATTATCAAATTAGACCTGTGGCAATAAATTTAGTGAATTAAAAAAGAATAAATAGGTAAAATTGCTATATTATATTAGATTTTGTGCTATTGCAAGTTTGCAAAAGGCCATGCTTGAATTGTAATGGCAAAATTATTGGGGTGTTTGAATCAGGCCTGATTCAACATTTAGCATCAGGATAAGGCTTAGTTGTGCAAATCTTCTACCAAAATCCTGCTCCAACTTTCCGCTGGGAAACGACATTATATGCTGCGCCATCTTCTGCTGCAACCTCATGGAGGAAGAGGTTCTGTTGGCTGAGCAGCTGCTAAAGCGACTGCATTTGGTGTGCATTGCCATCTCAGACGTTGACAAAAGAACATGGATGCTTGAATTAGATGACACCTACTCAGTCAAGTCCTTGCTGCAGTCTCCTGGTAATGTTAATACGCATCGGGATGCTGTTTTCTCAAAGATTTGGTCATCCCCTCTTCCCTTGAAAATCAGACCCTTTTTGTTGATTGCATCCCTAGATAGAATCCTCACAATAGACCATCTTAAAAACTAGTCATTTCTCTCTTGAAGAGATGTGTTCTATGCTAGAAGAATGAGTAATTGGTAAGTCACATGCTCCTTCACTGCCTGTTTGCTAGCGTGATTTGGAGGAAAGTCCTTAGCTTTGGCGCTCAAGCTCAATTTTGGAATGTTTCAGGTTGTCTGGTTTATTCGGTAAGAAAGAAATGACAGAATTTTCAAAGGAGCGTCTGCATTAGCTGATGCCACCTTTAGAGAAATACTTAGAAATCTCGTTAGTTGGGCTTCTGTTGATCATAGATTCAGGGTTTCTCTGCTTGTGATTTTGAGTGTAGCTGGTCTGAGATTCTTGGTTGTAGCTGGGAGTAGCCTATGCTTTTGTTCACTGGGTTCCTCCCCCACTGAGCACGTTCAAAGCAAATTTTGATGGCAGCTCCTTGTGCAACCCAGGGCCTGCTGGTATGGGTGTCTTTATTCATTACAATGGTGGGAGAGTGTTGATTAAATTCTCTGGGACTGGACCGTCACACAGACTCAAGCCATGCGGAGGCAGCTGCTGTTCTAAAGTCTATTAAGGTGGCTGTTGATTGTAGTTTGGTCCCTATCATTAAATGGGATTCCGGATGTGCCATATCTTGGTTTAATGGGGGTTCATTCCCTTGGAGATTAGCGGACTTGATTGAGGAGGCCTGTTATCTTGCTGCCATATTCCCATCTCTTTTGCTCAAGTCCCTACTCCCTAGAGAGTTAACGGGGAGGCTGACTTCTTGGCCAAGCTGTGCATGCTCAGAATCGGGAGTGTAGGTCACGGCCTACATCAATCTGACTTATTTCTGTAACGCTGCTGTTTTTTTTTTTCCCCTTCTTATGTGTTTCTGTATTTCCTCATCTTTTGGGTGCTGGCCTTTTGTTATGCCCTTTGTCCTCTTTTTTTTTTTCCTTCTTCTTCTTCTTCTTCTTTTTATTATTAATATATTTTTTTTCTCAATAAAGTTGCATTAATCCATAAATAGGGCTGCTCCCACTTCGAATCATGCTTTAGATTTGTGCTACTGCTCTCGATTCCTAGCTGTTTATAATAATGTTTTGAAACAGACGCGCTTCTTCACTCCCATGAACCTTCCATTGCTTCATTCTTGGTGCAACTATAGGATGGGTTGTAGTTGATTCACCATGTACTGTTTACTCCATGGCTTTCTTGAAGTATTGAGGTTGAAGTATTTGAAAATTATGGAGTGAATTACTATTTTACTAGTGCATGTATTGGTATCCATTGGACGCTTTTGGACAATATGGACTAGAATACCAATTATTAGTCTAATAAAGTGTAAATAACCTAATTGTATTTTCTTTTTTCTTCTTCTTCCCTTTTTTTAGCATTCAGCATTCTCGTTGAGGGCTCCAAATTGCAGTTATGTTGCTTTCAAGTTCGAGTTGAAAGGAATGTGACTGCAATCGTGAGGGCTTCTATGTCATCAGAATTATGGGAAACACCATTATTTTTTGTAGTTCCTCTCGATGAACTTTAAGTTCATAATTTGAATCACCTGTGCATCCTTATACAGCCTTTGTCACATCAATTATTCATGTGACCACCATGATATCAAGTAGGACATAAGCGTTATTTAAATTTTCTTTGAGTAGTCTATGGCTAACTATATCCATCATGCTAATGTTTCATTTGTTGACTTGCCTTTGGGCTTTTTTGTAGCTGCTATGATATCGAGAAGGACACATTAGCTTTCTCAAAGGTGGATGCTTTTCTGCCAGACCAAGTTTACTATCATGGATGCCTTAAATCGTTTCTGCAAATTACAAAGTGGAATGGACCTGAGGTATACCTTGTCTACATTTGCGTTGTGTACTTTGCATGTTTGCATATTTGACATACCTAATTGAAAGAAGACTTGTAATATGAATTCTCCAAAAAAAAGAAGACATCATTTGTTCGTAACTGTTTTTCTTTCACCGTTTACGTGAGATGGCTATATTTTATTAGTTTCCATTGAGACATGGTTCTCACTTCAGATCCTTGATTACATTTTTCTGTGATTATATAACTGCAATTTATTGCTTGTCTTTTACATTCTTCTCCATGCTTTCCTGACACCTTTTAATATATTTAATTCAACTAAAAACCACGGTAGTTGTTTTAGGAAGTCTCATGTGGTCTGGTAGTTAGAAATGTTCTCAGGGACGTGATTGTGCATGCCATTCAACTCAAATTTTTTGGGAGTCTACCAT
Organism: Magnolia sinica; assembly: GCF_029962835.1. Lineage (NCBI taxonomy): Eukaryota > Viridiplantae > Streptophyta > Magnoliopsida > Magnoliales > Magnoliaceae > Magnolia > Magnolia sinica. The sequence continues at coordinate 11,065,575 of NC_080581.1, forward strand.
GAAATTCACTTTTGTTCAAAATCTGTAAGGGAGCACTCCTTCCCTAGATAAGCAAATTGTTTGGCCAATTCCCTTGACAATGGTTTATTGGATCTCCCATGTGTTGGGCCCTTGTACCCATTGCCTTGATGGATCCTTGCATCTTTTTGCCTGCTGGCCTTTTTGATAAAATCTGCTGTCATTGGTAGTAGTATTTGTCTCAGCGAGCATGTTGCTTGTCTGAAATGGAACGGGTTGAGCATTGCTGCTGCCCTTTTGGGTGGGTCTTTCATTGTCAAGTATGTTCGCATTTCTTTCACATATTGGACTATATTTGACAAGTTTCAAAATTGTGTGATATTCTGGTTACCCAAGTGATGTTGCTTGAAGGCGCTTCATTTTCTACAACATTGCCATGTTGGACATGTTTAAAAAGGTCGCGTGATGGACATTAGTTTCATCTTCCTTGTTGTTTGTATAGTTCATTTATATGTTGCATTTCAACAGATACGCTGTTGGAATCTGACATTGGCGTGGAGTGTGAGGTGCACATGGTGATTGCAAACTTGATAGCTCAGCTTGGGTGTAGTTGATGATTGCACGTGACTGTAGGCATCACAGTTTTTGGTTGTAATACCTGTATTCTTACACAACACTAGGATATGCTAGACAAGTTGTGCATGTTCCTTCAACAAAACCAATATCGCAGTCAATTTGTCGCAGACGAACTGCTATCTTTGGGAAGTCAAAGTCTGGATCAAGGTATTAAAAAAGGTTAATGGTAACAGTGGGACCTATTATGCTTTACGGGGCTGATACATTTTTTTTTTCCTTTTCTTTTTAAACTGGCCATAAAGTAATGGTGATTACAGTGGCCGTTACGGCCACCGTTACCGTTATTGAATACCTTGGTTCAGATGGTTGTGTTTTATAACAGAAAATTATTTTCATATTCTATATGATCGCAAATGGCTTTTCTCAGGTCCACTGGCTTTTTGAGGGTCTTTACAGACTTTCCTTTCGAGCTTTATAGTGCCACTTAATATTTATGATCGAGGACAATGTATTACTGAGACTCAACTTCTAAATTCACATCACTTTTCAGCAGCCCCTCTTTTGTTTGCGTTTTCTCTCTCTTTTTTTTTTTGTTTTTCCCTTCTGTTTTTAATGATATCTTCTTGCCTTTCAAAAAATAAATAAATTCACATCACTTTGGAGGAGATAAGAGATGCATGGTCATGGAGCATTTCACTTCATGGCTGACTGGAAAAAAACATTAATAGCTGAAATGAACTTTTGCTAGTAAAATTGTTTCTGTTTTGATCCAAACAGATGTGATTTTTTTTTTTTTTTTTGCATATGGGATGCTGAATCTGATGATTAGCGTCTCTAAGTGGTGCAACCTGGTTATTGAATTAATGAGATACCAACATTGAATCGCAAAGAAGTAGACAAGAATTGCACTCACAAGAATATTTGAGTAGAGTGGGAGAAATAACTTTATTAATATCAAAATTTTTATTACAATGCATAAGAAGAGAACTCGCACAGAGAATTTTTTTGGAATGAACACTTCCTACACCATCTCTCCTTTATAACACTAAGTGAATCCCTAATAAGAATCCTCCAACGAAGAGATCGTTTTCAAATCAATCATAGCTGACTTCAAATCAATGTAATGTACCTAAGATGGTAAAAGCCTAACAATGGTAAAAGCATTTATAGAAAATCCTAATTACATCTCTAAATCAGCCCCATATCTAATCACATCAACACGTCCCCCTCATATCTTCAATCACATCAATCATATTCCCCTCACATCTTCAATCACATTAATCACACCCCCCTTACATCTTCAATCACATCTTTAAATCAGTTCCCATATCTCAAAAAAATAGTAAATTGCAATCCTTGATTTAGGCCCCCAAATTTATAAATAAACAATAAAACATTAGCACATGTTAGGCCTTACGGTAGGCCATGGGCCTAAGTGGTTTGGGCCATACTTTGGGCCTAGATGGGCTTTAATTGGCTATGGGCCTGCATTACTAAGTTTATGCTATGCATAACGTGGTTAGGACTTAGGAGTAGTGTTACCGTATTGGTATCGCGCTACATATCACACCCACGTATTGGTTATCGCATGGGATATGTGGTTTGGATTGTGAAATTTAATGCACTTTTTGGGAAACATGGGGAAACACTATTGAATTTTTCAATGAAACTTCATGGATTGTTATAAAAGACATCAATACACACTTTTAAATCATAACATCATAAAAAAACAAGTGCAATCAATTTGGGAGAGATTGTCGAAATGTTGGTTTTTTTTTTTCAATTTCCCCTAAATCGGACCGCCTACCCCTAAATCCTAAAATTAGAGTGTATGTGATGATGATTTCATTAAACACTCCTACATACTTAGAAATTGGGCCCAATTGACCGCTGATAGAAGTCGAATTTTGAAAAAAATATTTTAAATATCTTTTTAATTGAAATTTTTTTTTTAATATTTATTTTAAATCTCCAAAACTACATGAATCAGTAGATCAGGCCTCATACATATTTGATTTCATATTTGGACAGTAAGTTGCAACAAATTTGAGAGAAATTGCAGATTTTCTCTCTCTCTCTCAATTTCCCCCAAATTGGACCACCTACCCTCAAATCTCAAAATCATGGGTTCAAATCCTTAATTTTCTATGCAAAACATGAAGAATCGAGCATTTCTAATCTTTTGGCATTGATTTGATGTGGTTTAAACAAAAAAAGGATCAAAATAAGAAAATACTCACCAAATCGAAATTGGCCCCAAATTCGCTTTGATCTTGATTCCGGATCGAAAACTTTAATTTTCTCCCTAAGGATTCAAGAGGATGGACCGAAATCCACCCTGTAGGTGTTTAAAAGAGGAAGGAAAAAAAGGGAAAAGACAAGAAATCAAAGTTTTTTGAGTTTTTTCTCAACACAGCCATGGTTCCCTGACGATATCGATGATATCTATTGATGTCGACAGATATTGTTGATAAATAGGAAAAAAAAACAAAAGAAAGTATAACGATATCTTGCATTACATTGCGATACATGGGATTTTTGATACTCCACAGGGGTTTCATATCGCGGAGCTGCAATATCGATAATATCGGCCGATATTATCGATATTGCAAACATTGGTTAGGAGTAATGGGCTACATGATTTTCTTTGATATATTTTGTTATGCTAATATGCATTACATCTCCTTAGAGAAGTCCTTGCTTCTTTCGTTTTCAAGATGCTGGTTGTCGTATGCCCATTTTAAACTATGTATGATTCACAAACTTCCATTTCAATTTTTTTAGGTGATATATTTTGGCGATCATTTGTTTAGCGACTTGAGAGGACCCTCAAAAGCTGGATGGCGTACTGCTGCTATCATTCATGAGCTAGAAGTAATGCATTATACCCCAAAAACCTTGTTTTCATATAGTTTTTATTTTGTAGAGCGCTTCTAAAGGTAGATTGCAATTTATATTGAGATTTGTTGTATAGAAGGTTGGTTTGCCTTGTGTTTATCATGGTCGATTGACTAGAATTCTAGCCATTGGAAATTCCATTGACCAAAGTCGTGTCATTTCCTTCATGTCTTAACGATAGACTCTCCATAACAAAGTCTATCATCGTATTTGATGAATGTAAGAAGTAGAAATTGCAAATCTTCAAGGAAAATTAAATCTTAGGGAGATGGTTTCCAACCCAAAACTTGAAAAGAAAAATGTTAACAGGGGATAAAAAAAAGAAAACCTTTTAGTTGATCGTGCAGATGTTATGACCTCTTGAAGGCTGGCTAAATTCCGTGAGCAAGTTTGCAGTTATGTCATCTTCTCACCATCATCACTATAGCCTTGTCCAAGCTATTTGGGGTCAGCTTCTGTTATCTACAAACATCAATAAGAATTATGTTTTACTCCAGATTTCTACCGAACTGATAATTACAGCATGATGTATTCAACAGCAGGAAGTTTCAACTGTCTCACACTAAAATTACAATGTAGAAAAAGAATAGATATTTCGACCCATTCATTTTTGCCGGATACTCCCCAATTTTCCTACTTTTGGCAATATAATGGTACAACTCATTAGTACTGTATTACCAGAAGTATGAAGAAGATGCAACTATTAAAAAACGATGGGCATAGGTAGTGGCTGCCTAAAGAAAATAAAACAATGTACTTACCTTAGAAACCCCACTTCATCCTTTTTCTATACTATGTTAGAAATTATGATGTCACATCAAACTCCATGACAATGACACTGTTAGGTTCATTAAGATAAATTCTTTAAATGTATTATTCAATATTAAATGATGTCCTTTTGGTGTTTCTAGATCTAAGGTGTCTAAAAGGTAAGGGCAGATGTCCTGGAGTCTCTTTTTCTTATATTTGGAAGTGATGCCATTGTAAGGGCGAGGAAGCGAATTCCTTTGGGGCTTCATCTTTTATATTTCTATCCATCCTCTTCTCATGCTGAGGTTGTTACTTGTGAGATTGTGTCGTGTTGAGCAAATCTTATACATGGGATAGTCAAGAGATTTAGATGTAGGAGCAAATGGATGAGATGGATGATTGAATGTGTGTAATCCGCTTTATTTTCGGTCTTGATCAACGATTCTCCAAAAGGCTTCTTCCAAGCTTCGTAAGGCTTAAGGCAAGGCGGTTTGCTCTTCCCCCTTTTGTTCATAGTGGTAATGGAAGCATTGGGTAGAATGCTTGTTCAAAGTTAAGAGGTGGGTCTTTTCTCGGGCTTCCGTGGTGTGCATGATGGGGCTCGGATAACCCATCTTCAATTTGCGGATAATGCACTACTTTTTTGCGATGTGAATAAAGCTATGATAGATGATCTTAGAAAATTTTTGGGGTGTTATGAAGAGGTTTTGGGGGCTAAAGGTACATTTCTAAAAAAGTGAGATGCTTGGCATCGGGTTATCCAATGAAGAGGTATCCATCTATGTAGGGATCTTCTGATGTGATGTTGCTTCTTTTCCATCTTCCTATTTAGGTCTTCTGCGTTGTTTGGGCAAGCCTCCCAAACATTTGTGGAATAGGGTCATTGGAAGATTTGAGAGGAAGTTGTCAAAGTGGAAGAGTAGGCACTTATCTATGGCGGGTTGCATTACTCTTATCAAATCGACCCTTTCTCATCTTCCTATTTATTTTGTCATTGTTTAAATGCTCAGAGTCAGCGTTGGATAAGTTAGGATAAATGTGGAGGGATTTCTTATGGTAAAGGGCGAAAGATAGGCATAAGCAAGGTGTTCCAAATTCATTACGATACGGTCGTAAAGGCTGATGCGTATAGGTAATGGCCGTGATTGTTACGTGATATAGGGGTGAAACGGGGCAGTTGGTTTTTTGGGGCTGTATCGGCCGTTATGTGGCAGAACAATCGTTACCCTCCTAATGGTAGAAAAATGATCACTTTTTTTTTTTTTTTTTTCCTATTTAAATCCATTTTCCTCATTTTTTCACTTTTCTCATTTAAAAAACTCTCCTGGATGATTCTATAGTAAATTTCGACCATTTTTACCATTAGTTTTTAGGATTAAAACCATAGATTGAAGCTATTTGAGTGAATAGAAGTTCTAAGGGTCATTTTTTTCAAAAATTGCAAAATGTGGTATTTATGCATTTTTTTCCGATTTCTAGCTCTAATGCTCAATTGTGATGTGTAAACATTAAAGACATATAACCATATTCATAAATTCACCAGACAGCCCGATATAACACTCTCACCAAAGAGTGAACTGTTACATTACTATAAACATGTTCAAAATAAAAAATGAATACATATTTGGAATATATACATTATACTGGATTTTCTAAATATTTTTCAGGCAAAAAAAAAAGCATTATTTTTGCTCTTGTATCGGTTGTTACAGCCAATCCCCGTATCAATAATGGTGGTGACCATTACTAATATAGAATAACTTGGGCATAAGTTCCATCTATTGAAGTGGGAAGATGGATGCAAGTTTTTAGCTGAGGGAGGTGTAGGCATAAGAGAGTTGCAATCTACGAACATTGCTCTTCTTGGGAAATGAAATGACAATGGAGATTCAGTTCTGAAGAGGGCAAGCTTTGGAGAGAAGTTGTTGGTTCAAAGTATGGAGACCAGGATGGGGATTGGGAGATTAAGAGGCCTTCATACTATCAAGCCTTGAGATTTGGAAGGCCGTCATTTCAGTAGCTCCTTTGGTTAAATTGAGTGTGAGGTTTGCTCTAGGAGATGGTTGTAGGATTTACTTTTGGAAGGATCCTTGGTGTGGCGAGAGTCCTTTGGTGGTGGAAGTCCCATCCTTTGCATCTCCTTTGAAAATACGATAGTGGCTTCTTGTTTTTCTTTCATCAGTGGATAGGGGGTAGTGGTCCCCCCCTTGTCGTAGGAACCTATTTGACGAGGAGGCAGTGGAATATGCTAAGCTATCAGAAGGACTTCATATCATCCAATCTATCCCGAATTCTAAGGATTTTTTAGTTTGGTCCGCAACTCCATCCGGTAAATCACAGTCAAATCATTTTATTTGATGCTTCAAGAATCGGCAACTTCAAGTACTTGAGAATTCTTCCACTTCTTTTGGTTTTGCAGTACCCCCCTTGCAGTCTTTTGGTAAAATTTTTCAAGAAAACTATTTGAGAAGTTATGCTATATGGGAAATGTTGGGCAGTTAGCTGGCAACATGTGGAGAGAATGTGTTGTGCGGATGAGGATGTTGAGCTGGATGTGTGGAAAGGCAAAAATGTGAGAAATACTGCCAATATTTTGAATTTTCCAGCATTTTTATTAGATGATAATATTATTAAAATACCACGACATTATGACAAAATATAGTTGTTTTTAATTTCTTGTGATAGTACCGTGATTTTATCGTGGTAATTTCTTTTAACAAAACACTTCCAATTAGAACTCTTCTTCTCATTTCACTAAAAGGCTGCTCTGCATCTCTCTCTCTCTCTCTCTCTCTCTCTCTCTCTCTCTCTCTCTATTATGACTGGTCGTGAAGGGCACTACCCCCCCTCCCCCTTGCCGTCTATTTGTCTCTCTAGCTCTTGCCCTTTGACGACAAGACTGCAAGTGATAGTTCACCTGTGATTTATACACCACACACATAGGATTCTTGCATATCCATCTACAGTGTCCAAAATTGTGGGCCTGTTATGGATGGATCATAGCCTAAATTCTCTAATTTATTTATTGCCTAAAATACCATGAAAAGGAACCTAAAGTTGGAAAATAGCCCAAGATATTTTTGAGCTAAGAAATATCTGGGAACAAGATTTGTGATTATGGCTAGAAAGGATGCAATCCAGAATGAGGACAGCAAACTAATCTAACAGTAGCCCCAATAGGAGATTAAATTTAGGTTTGAAGGGCTTGAAAGGAGGATTAGGGGAACTGTGGAAGAACTCAAAGGAATTAACTTGAGGTCGTGAGAAGGGATATGAAGGGTTGTACTTGTACACTCTCAAAGATATGACATTAGGAATGATTTGTGAAACAAGATATGTAAAGCTGGCCTCAAATAGCTAGGACAAGCCCATGAAATGATTGCTACTTCTTCTTCTTCTTCTTCTTCTTCTTCTTCTTCTTCTTCTTTTTTTAATTTTTTTTTTAAATTTTTTTTAAAGCTTGCCTTCCTGTGGCAGGCGGGGTGTGAGGACCTCTATGATGTTTTTATGCATGTATACAAACTAAATGCAGGAATGTACCTTTCTCTCCATGAGTGGGTGGTCTTTTTTTTTTTTTTGAAAGGTAATTTCAATTTCATGAAAAACAAAACCATAAACTGCGGGTACAACAGCACAGCGACAGCAGCTGCAAAGAGAAACATGATTGCTCACAGCGCGCTCAAATAACAGAACAACTCAACCCAATGTTATGGATTTCTATAGTCAAGAATTCTGAGATACTGTCTGGAAGCACCTGCTTTCACCTCAGAGTCAGCAAGATCATTTGCTTCTCTCCCCTACTGGCCTGAAAGTGATAGGCTGACCTCTGCACGAGTCATTTATTTCTGCGACCATTTCTGCCACCCTGCACAGATGCACACCTGAGATTTTCCCCAACAGATTGCATTTTTGAAGTTGCCTTCAATCATGGCACACCGAGCTGTTCCCCACCAGCAGATTAATTGCTTGAAGCACATCCGTGGGTGATCTCCCAGCTCTTATACTTCAAGTCTTCAACAAATTAATCCAACCAGATGTACCAGATTGCTTCAATGGGTATGGTATGAAACCTACTGCCCCTCTAGTTGATTACTAGAGATCACATGAAGACGCCCTCTCTCCCTCTTCTACCAAGCACACAAGGAGAACTCCGAAGTAACTTTTTTTTTCCCCAGTTACCAAGAAGGTATCATATAGTATGGGAATTACACAAAATGCCCTCACTAATGGGCTACCTTTCACACATGCTTTAAGTGAGGATATTATGGTTTTCGTCTTGTTATAAGGCAAAAACATAATGTAACTACTTGAATGTCAAACATCCCCTCGCTTAGCCATGTGGAACCTGCACATGAGATCATGTGGACCCACTTTGGTCCTCTGCCTATATACTTGTGAGTAGGACCAACTTGCATCACAAATCCCTGGATAAAAACTGCACTTCGTCTAGCCTTCCATTAGCAGTGGACGTCAGTATGCTTCAATCCACGTTTTATCCCAATTAATTGGGGTTGGCATCCTTCCAAGTGATTTGACCATGAAAACATCATCTCAATGTGAAATGACCACAAGTTATGTGGCCACAGAAACATATTTCCCAATTTTAGCTTTTTGAAAGGACTGCAAAAGCAGTTGGAGCCTGATTGATTTCCTTGTATAAATTTCATCAAAGATTTTAGGCCTGTGGAAAGTTAGGAATAAGTGGGTAATAGATGGTGTTGAAGTCTTTTTACATGTGCGTATTGATCATCAAGCTTTGCCTTATTGAATGGGCATTTTGTAAAAAGGAATTTGCTGGTATTCCGGTGGCTGATTTTTTGAGAGATTAGAGAACAATGGTGGATAGTCAAGCCCAATGCTACTCTGGGATTAGAGCTTAGATGCCTCCTCCAAATGCTGTTTGGAAGCTCAATTTCAATGCATCCTCGTTGGGTAAATAGGGCCTTCTAGCATTGGAGGTGTCATTAGAAATGTTTCACGATATATGGTAAATGTTATTTGGGGCTGATAAGTAAGAGGGTTTTGAGTTCCACACAGACATTGGTGCTTAGAGTATCTGAAAATTTTCTTTTCGTTTTTCTTTGGAAGGATTATTGTGGAGGGAAATGATATAGTAGAGCCAGTTGAACTGTAATAAGGTGGATCACCAATCAGAAATGGGCAATTGGCATCTACAAGCATTTTTTTTTTCCTGATTTCTTTGAAGTATGCTCTTCGAATGCCACATGGCATGCACCAATTAGTGCTCTACCTTGTGATGGTTCAACTGGCTCTACTATATCATTTTCCCATTGCAGAAAGCCATTCTAAGAATGTTATTGAGACTCTTTTTGAATTCTGAGCCTTGGAAGTTTGCATTCATTTCCAATGAAATTTGGACTTCTCTTCGAGGTTAACTGTTTCATTGAACCACGTTAGCAGTGGAGGGAACAGTTTTGTGGACCCCCTTGCTAAAGATGGGTATTTAGATCTTCGCTTTGTATTTGGATTCATGGTCCAATATTTTTCTATGCCTTTCTGTTAATAAGATCTTGTTATTCATAAAAAAGAGCATATAATCAAAGACGTCTTCCATGTATAGGTTATCAACATCTCATGTTGCTTCTGCTTTTGTCATGGATTATTTCTTTTTCGTTTACTTTAAAGCTCATATGCTGGGAACTGATGATTATTCCCATCTTCTTTATCACAGTTGACATATTCATCCCAAGTTCTTAACTATTCAAATTTGTTTTTATATGAATAACAAAAGTAATTATCTTGATAGTTGAGCATGCAGTTCAGTGTCTTGGAATCCTGTAGTTTTGTTTACTGGTTTTGGCTGCTGTATGCTCATGCCCATTTCAGGACTGTAGAAAAATAGTTTCTGATTTTGGAATTTCTAGTTGTAGTAGAATTCCACAATCGAAAAATGGGGTTATATTGTGCTGAACTGCAAAGAAAGAGCTCTTTCATGTCCACATGAGTATCATTTCATGATTTTTGCAAATTCTAATAAGAGTGGAAACCCAAAAATTGCGATTTATTTTTCTCATGGCCCTACCCAAACTTAAGAAAAATTACATGGTGATAATTCATGGTAAATTCATTTCCTTGTTTAAGAAATTAGACATCGAAATTACCACAATGCGTGTCCTTACGGCTGGTTTCCTATTTAATGCAGAGTGAAATCCGGATACAAAATGATGACAATTACCGATTCCAACAGGTATGATTGTTCGCCTGAAACTTTTATCTCTCCTCTAGTTGTTACGTAGATTTGGCTCTAATTCAGGGTTCACCTCTAGTCACTATGCTACAAAGAGACGTCAATTTGTAAAAGAGTGCAACACTGGACTTTTGAGTTAGGGATACATTAACCAGAACTCTAGGAAATCCCCTATTTATGTTCTTATGTGTCGGCAATGGGCCGGGCTAGGGTTGGCCCTAGCTTGTTCCCTGGTCCCTTGAGCCTTGACACTGGCCCTAGCCTTGGTTTGGGCAAGTGCCAGCCCTCAAAAGGAAAATAGAATAAAAGGTACAATGCGAATTCCCTACTGAAAAGTCGTGCCATCTCACATATTAGGTGGGCCATAGTTTACAGAACAAGTTGACAACTGAGAAAAAATTAACTAAGTTTTCTTTGATGTTCATTTGCTTCTAACACCGTGGCCCACAACACGCCTGACTTTTGGGTCAAGGCATCTACATGGCAGGACTAGGGGTGTACATCGAGTTGAGCTGGCCTCAGCTCGACTCGGCTCGGCCACTAGCTGACCTCAGCTCGAACTCGGCTCGTCTCGGTCATTGAGCTTGACTGGCCAGCTCAGCTTGGTTCGGTCAGCAGATCGGGCCAGTTCGAGCCGAGTTCGCCTGTGCAGCATTTTCACAAACACCAGGACTGCACCTTCAAAATCTAACTGTATTTAAGACAACAGCAATGGTTTTTACAGGTATTTTATCAAACACCTTCTAAGCAACATAAAAATCAAGAAAAAAAGGGTATTGGTTTCATATACATACCTTCCTTGACACTTCGTTGGGTCATTTCATCAAACACTTGGTGAGCAACATCAACATCAAAGTAACCGAGTCACCGAACTGGTTCGATCCGAGTTCGATTCGAGCTGGGTTCGATCCGAGTCGAGTCGAGCTGGGGCTAGCTCGAACTCGGCTCGAACTCATTTTCGAGCTCAAAAAATCAGCTCGACTTGGCTCGAACTCGGCTTCGAACCGAGTCGAATTGAGCTTTTTCAACTTGAGTTGAGCGAGCTAACCGAGCTAGCTTGGTTCGTGTACACCTGTAGGCAGGACCCTCGAGATGGACCGTCATTGTGTAACATGCTGTATGTCTTGGTGCCCAGGCTGGTTCAGGTCAGGCCATTGATCATTGGCTGGGCACCAGGTTTGGATTTCAAGACCTGGCCGGACCCTCAGGCCAAGTTTAGGGATTCGGGCCCTATCCTATAGTGCCAGGCCGCCCGACCCTTTGTCACCCTGTTTGGTATTCCTGTCTCAGTTTTCTATATGACATGTGCAATGCACGTGGGGAAGAATAGTTAGGAATGTGGTAATCAGGCTTGTGACTGAGATAAAAAGGGCCTTGCTGCTCACCTGCCAAACATGGCATGTATCCACGAGATCCAGGCCATTCCTTAGATGGTCCACAAGGAACATAATGTGGCGTGAAAATCAGGCTGCTCAACCTTCCTGTTGGTGCAGACTTGAATTAGAGAAATGGGACAGATAAAAGAAAATATGCAAAAATCTATGTTGAACGTATATGCACAGCAGCCCATCTTATTCGTGGACTGGCTAGATTGAGTTCAAGGTGGCCACAACCTGGTGATGCCTTGGATCTAGCACGCACGTGTGCCACAAAGGAGGGCACTACTCTCTACATGGTTTATATAGTTTCAACAATTTAATAGAGGGAAGTTAATGTTTGAGAACTTGAAAATTGCAACCTAAGTATTTATTTATTTTTTGTTTATACAATTAAAAAATAATTTTATTTATTTATTTATAATATAGACTATATGCTGAATGTGGCCCTTGATAGAATGGAATGGCAAAACAAGATTCATGTAGCCGTGGCCCTTGATAGAGTGGAACGGCAGAACGGGATTCATGTAGCCGACCCCAATTAATTGGGATAAGGCTTAGATGATTATGATGACCATGACTGGATGTTTCTTATACCATATATGAGCGTATGTATCCATGTGCGCGCGCACACATGCATGTGTTTGTGTGCGAGTCCATATATGTGTAGATGTCTATGTCCAATTACGCCAGCTCAGCCCCATCTGGCAAGTTCAGTCCCAAGTCTATAAGAGAAAATATACAATCTGCATTTGGCTTGGCAACAAACCACACGTGTGGGATCTAACTTGTTCATATGGTGCTCCAAAGGTGGATGGGATACATCTGCAAATCTCATCCTTCAGATGATCCTAGCTGTCTGATTGGGCCCCCATTAAATTTGGACCATTTCTAATTATCATTTCCAGCAAATGGCAAGGTTCATCTAATCATTGATACCAGAGATATCAGGTCATGCAGCATACCATGATGTGCTCTGCTTGATCAACAGCATAGGTTACTGAAAGGCAGGCACTTGTACTATTGCTAGCTTGAATAAAAAAGAATAGAAAAAATGCTGTTTCATTTGATGAAGCATCGCATGGACTGTACCTCCTCATAACGATGCCTTCATCACACTAACTATACATTTTATAGGGTTCCCACTCCCAGTGCTCGATTGTTCTGATTTTTAGGAGCCTCTTACCTTTGCCACTTTAAGTTGTATTTGGATCCTCAAAACTTCTCGTTCCCATGTCTTCTCTTTGTCCACAGGCAAAGTTTCACATAATCCAAGAACTTCTTGGGAAATTTCATGCAATTTCGACCAGCTGTGATAAAGGAGAAGCTTACCACTCGCTTTTGAATGAACTGAACGACGAGAGGGAAAGGGCACGTTCTGTGATGAAGAGCATGTTCAATAGTTCTTTTGGTGCCACCTTCCTCACTGACACTGGTCAGGAATCAGCTTTCGCATACCATATCCATCAGTATGCAGATGTTTATACCAGCAAACCGGAGAACTTTTTGTTGTATGCCCCCGAAGCATGGCTTCATGTACCATTTGATGTCAAAATCATGCCCCATCATGTCAAGGTAAGAGGGCTCCTCATATTTTTTTGTGACTTGTTTCATCTAAAAACTTTTCACAATGTGTTATCCATCTTACAAACTCTGCCTCTTGTGAGGTTTTCTCATCCACATGCCTCTAGATCCCAGCACATCCTTGATGCTGCCACATGTGATGATGCGGCATGGGCATGACATGAGATCCATGCCGTATTGCCATCCACAGTGGAACCCCCAGTGTAGGTGACGTGGTCCGGGGTGTCAAAGCAGTCCATGCATGGGTGAACCAAGATATTTGAAACAGATGATGGGTACAAAAGCTCAGTCAAAATTACTTCAGACATCCATTTGTTTCATATACTGCAGTCCACCTGATGTGTGGACCAGCCTGTTTCTCAGCCATGTCATCTTCATTGTGAGCATCTGATGGATGGTTCAGATGTCCAATACATGTGCCGGCTGGTACATGTGGTGTCATGTAGAGGTGCTGCAGTCTACACAGGCATGGAGTTGCCAAATGTTACCTTTATATCCGTTAAATTTCCCGTCAACCTTTAGACACACACACACAGATATATATATATATATATATATATATATATATATATATATATATATATATATATATATATATATATATATATATATATATATATATATTACCTAAAGATCTGTATCAGGCTTATAAGTGAGTACTGGTGAATTGCTCATATTTAAGTTAGTCATCAAGCACTATATATATGTGGCGCACCTACAAGATCTGGATGTTCATCTTTTGGGCCTTACCATGGACGTACAAATGAGCAGTCCGGAAAAAATGTCCAACCAGCAGCTGAAAAAATGTCCTACCAGTGGCTGACCCTCAATGAGCAGAAGTCCTCCAATCTGCCTTTGGTATCAACTGAGCAATGTGATTTTTGGTGTACGGGCCATCCAAGGTAGGGCCAACAGATGAACGTTCCGATATTATACATGTGCCTACATATATTGATGTCATTCATGTCTAGCAGTGAATTATTTCCCTACTTTACATATATGGGGAAGGATCTAATAGAGCTAGTTGTATCATAGGCTTATGATACAACATACAGGTAGTTGCTTTTGGACACATGGGAAAGTCCATTTATGTCCATTTATTGATGTGAAGTTCAATTATTCCATCTATCTCTTGGCCGGTGACAATGAAAGAATCATTCTAATCAGACGGTCCTGACATCCGTTCAATCAGATGCGAGAAATGGATAGCCAAGATTGAGTAGATAAAAATAGGTCCAATTATCAACTTGAAACATCTTATCGATGCACCCCAGCTTGGTTTGCTTATCATTCTAAAGAAACATGTTCTTTTGATGACGTTAATAATCCTATCCATGGTGTAAAATGGAAGGCAATAATAAAATGATCAACATTCTGAGGGCTGGGATAGTTTGATCTGTATAATTTCTGCATCATGCTTCCTGCTAGTGGTATGTAGTGAATGGATTGCTCCCATAAATGATTGGTTTGTCGAGCATATCTGAATCAACTACTTGTATAGTAAACCTTACAATTAGTTATATTAGATCTTTTCCCGTACATATATTCACTTATCATCACCAACATAACCTTTCTCACAGCAATTTCGGGTTGGCTTTTAAATAGTAAATCCACAAAAGTTTTACAATTAACTGCCCTCTGAATATTGACCTTCCTCCTTTATCAGGCTCTAGAACTGACATGGCAGAGGCTTATACTTATAATGCTCGCATGTCAACAAGGTCCCACATAGTACTAACCCCAGTGCAATCAATACACACGCAACCCAAATGGCAAGAGAAGAGGAGGGTTTTTATAAATGGAGACTTGGATGGGCATGTATGGAAGGATACCAATTAGTATGGCTATGAGAGGGATGGGGGATGATTGTTTCAGGAAAGAAATGAGTCGGTAGTGGCGATCCTTGAGTTTGCAACAATATCTGACTTAAGAATGGTGAATACTTATTTTGAAAAGGGATATAAGCATTAACTGATCTTTAATAGTGGTCTCACCTACGACACGTATACTTCCATGCTTAGGAGGACAGCGATCAACATGTAATTACTACAAGGTTCTACCATGTAAATCCTTACCATGCGACATGGACTAGTAGTTTTAGATGTGTTCATTGAGAGCTGGAAAGAGGAGACACGAGAGTAAGATGGCGGAATTACAAGGGGAAAGACTGTTATTCAGAGAGTAATTGGAGAAGACAAGTGGAAATGTGAAGAAGAGGTTGTGGAGATCTGGACAGAAATGGTTGAAGGTATAAAAGAGTGGGGGGTAGAAGTGCTTTGAGACCATCTCCAAGTGTTGGAGATGCCTGTCATTCATAGTGTTTGGAAGCTTTCTCCAAGTGCAATGCGGAAGCTTAATTTTGATGGTAGTTCCAAAGGCAACCTGGGTCCGGCAGGGATCGGTGGTGTCATTAGTGATAGCCATTCTCTGGTATGATTTTGCCTGTACAATTGGGAGGACCGGCTCTAATGCGGTAGAGGTGCATGCTTGTTAGCAGGGGTTTCGGAGCTAGTCCTTGTACAAGCTCTACCCTCAGTTATTGAGGGTGATTTGGCTAATGTTATCAGATGGGTGTCATCCTTGTCATTTCTTCCGTTGGATGCAAGAAATTAGGATTTGAAGGAGGCGATTTCGGTTTCCTTTATTCATGTATGTAGATTGTGTAGAGATGAAAAAGAGAATAAAGAGAATAAGAGAGAGAAGAAAGGTTGAGAGAGGAAAAGGTTGGGTTAGGGTTGCACATCCCCACCTTCCATTCTTTATATTTAAGTATTAAAAAGCAAAAATGGCAAAATTGTCCCTATTACATTAAACACAATGACTAGCATATCCAAAGACCAAAAAGACTAAGAATTAAGTGGGTTGTAGGCCCACAACCATAACCGTTAACGCTCCCCCTCAAGCTAGTGCATATATGTCTTGCATGTCCAGCTTGGAAACAAGTTTGTCAAACTGAGATTTGCCAAGAGCCTTGCTGATATCCGTGATTTGATCATGAGATGAAATATAGGGTGTGTGGATCTGTCCCTGAGATATCTCGTCTCGAATGAAATGACGATCTACTTCTAAACATGGGATTATTGGCAATATATATCGTATCTATGATTTTTGTAATTTAAAGACATTGGAATATGAACTTTGAATCCCAATTCTTCGAGAAAAGATTTCAACCATAAAAGCTCACAAGTCGTATGCGCCATTGATCTATATTAAGCTTCAACGCTTGACCTGGCAGCCACGTTATGTTTCTTACTATTTGAAGTAACCACATTATCACCTAGGAAGGTACAATAACCTATAGTTGGCCTTCTATCATGTCTTGATCCGGCATGATCTGCATTTGAATAACCGACTACCTGAAGCTGACCATGAGCTCTATCTAGGATACCTTTCTAATGAGGACATCACGCGCACACGCACGCCCCCCTAGGCACGTACGCAAGGAGGAGGAGGACCCCACCATCGATCTGGATCGATGACGAAGTCCAGGGAGAGCCTCCTAGTTAGAGGACTGCGTTTTGGTTTGTTGGAGTGGACTCGATAGCCATGTAAAGCCCACCATGGGTTCTCATGATCGTGGCCCACTAGTCTACTTAATATTGTATTTTAGGTTTTGCTTATTATTGTTAGTACAAGTGTCATGAACGATTTAGATTACTTTGATTAGTTGTTATTTTTTATTACTTCATCGCCAAGTAATAGGTTGCGCACATGGTGCGAGTTTTGAGTTATAGGGTTTTATTATAAATAGGCACCCCTTGTAGTCTTTTCAATTAATTGAAGATTAATAAAAATTCCTGCATTTTTCTACTCCTCTGAGCTTCTGAGTTGTGGAAATCCAATTGGGTGTGAAACCCCCTCTTCCTCGAAGGGCTGACTATCGTGGTGCGATGCCACATCTATCCTGATTCGCCCCCACCTTCTACAATCTACAAATCTCTTCTCCTACAACCATCTACGCCCCAAATCTCTTCTTTATTTCAACAGTTTCTCTCTTTACAGCAAAATTTCAGAATCTGGCCCTGCAGGAGGGCTAAAACTTCGACGGAGCACCACGCATAGACCATATGTCGGATCGGCCTGAAAATTGGAGGTTTTGGAGCCCACCCCTGGCCGACTAGACCCTAGAAGTCGGTTTCCAGGTTCGGGGCCCACATGCACGTGCGGCCAGGCCCCTGCGCACTTGCGTCAGGTCTGGCTCGCTGTCCGCGCACGTGAACTGTCGCCAGTGTCCGTTTTCTCCCTCTCATTTCTCTCTTGCTTATGTTCCGTTACCCTAACCCTAGATTGCATTAATCCTAATTTATTTACCCATTTTCCTAACCCTAGGGTTCCCTGGAATTGAAGCTTGTGAAGCCTTTGGATTGGGGACATATTTCTATACATGTGTGGATGAATATACCTCCCTTTGAGCATTGTTTGGTCTGTAATTTTTTTTTGAGATCCAGCCCTAACATGTGTAGGCCCGGACCCGCATAGATTCCCCTTGCTTGAATGTTTGAGCTTTTGTGTGGGATGTGGAATTTTTATGTGATTGTTTCTGAATTAGTATGATCTAAAGCCTGAGATCTTGCATATCATATTTAATTTTCATGTCTTGCATCAAATTTGGTATCAGAGCTTAGGGTTCTTAGAGGGGAATGCTTTACATGTTTAGGGTTTAGTTTGTTCATGTCCATCATGCATCAAGTCCCATCATATAGAACTGTTTAGAGGTCTATAATTCCTAGTACAAGCTGCTGAATTTTCTGCTATCAGAAAATCCCCAATATCTCTTTTTTGGATTTTCTGCTGACAAATTCTTTAGACATGTAGGTTGCTGAAAATCGGGTAGTATTGTGTCGTTTTACTCATATAGAGTCCTATAGGAGCATTTAGTCCCATTTAGGCGCATATAGTCGTAGTAGAAGGTTCGTAGGTGAGTTAGTAGTTGTATGCCTACACGTACGGGTCGTGGTTTTGGTTTGTACCCTACACTAAACATGGAACAATTGCAAGAATCAGCGAACAAGTTGACCTAGCAGTTTGAGTCTTTGGGTAAGCGCTTGGAACAACGTATGGACCAACGCCTTGAGCAATTTAATGTTCGCGTTACCCAACTAGAGACCTCCCTCGGGGCAAACCCCACCATTGGGGAAGACGCCCAATCTCAGGCATGTGGTTAGGTGGTTAGACCAAGGAATGGAGGTGGCCAAAGAATTGGTCATGGGCGCGCACCTGTGCACCCACCCCGCTAGGGATTTCATGATCAATATGACCCAGATGCACAACTCCTCAAGGGAGTTAGAGTAGATGCCCCTACGTTTGATGGCCACTTGGACCTTAAAGCCTTTTTAGATTGGTTGGCGGATATGGACCACTATTTTGAGTGGTATGACATGTCGGATGTTCGTAGAGTCCGATTCGCCAAGATGAAGCTTGTGGGCTGAGCAAAGAGGTTTTGGGCGACGGTAGAGCGAAAAAAAGAAAGAGCGAAGAAGCTCCTAATAGTCCATTGGGGAGAAATGAAAGAAACGCTTAAGGAGAAGTATCTCCCTTTCTCTTATCACTTACGGTTGGTTGAGGAATGACAGTCTCTTCGACAGGGTTCCATGAGTGTTGCTGAATATATTGAGAAATTTGAAGAGTACTTGACCCGTTGCGAGGTTGACGAGGACCCCGTACTCACCCTTGCTTGCTTTAAAACGGGCCTGTCCTGACATTAGGAGAGAATTGCTCATCAAAGACATATACACCATTGAACAATTGTATCAAGTAGTGTTAGACGTCGAGCAATACCTCAAAGCATTTGTGGGAAGGCGGTTTGACTTTCGCGATTCTAGTGCTAAGGCCAACCCCTCTGGGGCTAAACCTCACACTGGATACCAAAACAAACCTTCTAACAGTTCTTAATCCAGGCCCAAGGATGATAAGGGTAAAGAAATTGTTGGGTCTAGTTCACGTGGAAGTGGAGCAACTAGGTGTTTTAGGTGTCATGGGTTTGGTCACTTTGCCCACCAGTGCAGTACGAAAGAGGGCACCAAAGTATTCCTTATTGATGGGCAAGTAGAAGTAGTGCTCTCAGAGAGTGAAGGTGAGGAGGAAGAATATGAGTCAGTAGAAACTCCTAGTGATGAGGAAGTGGGAGTGCAAGAGTCTGCGACCCTTGCAGTTGTGCGTTGCGCCTTTGCTCAAGCCAAGAACACTGATGATTGGCGCCGCAATACAATCTTCTACACTAATGCAAAATATGGGGAAAAGAGTTGTGAGATGATCGTGGATAGTGGTAGTTGTGCTAACGTGGCATAGACTAGCACCGCGAGCCGTTTGGGCTTAAAGTTGGAAGCCCATCCTCAACCCTATAGTCTCCTGGGTTGATGAAACTTCTATTCCAGTCTTGCACTGTTGTCTTGTTCCTATTCAGTTTGGATCATATAAAGACACTTTGGTGTGATGTTATTTCCATAGATGTTAGCCATATCATTCTAGGTAGACCGTGGCTCTATGACAGGGATGTTATCATATGTGGTCGATCAAATGTGTGTACATTCTGGTTCGAGGGCAAAAATGTTAAGCTAAATCCATTGCCACCCAAGAACACGATTGGAAAGGAGTCCACCACACAGAGTGGTGTGAGTGGCTCAAAAGAATTGAAGGAGTCGAAGTCCAAGTCCAAACCTCTCCATATTTTAAATGCCAAAGACTTTGAGCGAGAAACAGAGACTGACTCAATGGTATATGCCCTTGTGGCTAGGGAGAGTGTACCAGAGGCTAGTGTAGAGTTACCCAATGAGGCCATTCAGGTAGTGCATGAGTTTCGTGATGTCTTTCCTGGTGATCTACCGAATGAGCTTCTCCCTATGAGGGATATACAACATGCTATTGATTTAATCCCTGGGGTGAATCTACCAAACCTCCCGCATTACAAAATGAACCCAAAGGAGCATGCTGAGTTGAAGAGGCAGATTGACGAACTCCTAGAGAAGAGTTTCATTCGAGAGAGCATGAGGTCGTGTGCCATGCTCGCCCATCTTACACCTAAGAATGATGACACATGGAGGATGCGTGTTGATAGTAGGGCCATTAACAAAATCACAGTCAACTATCGGTTTCCCATATCGTGTCTTGATGACATGTTGGACATGATGGCCAATGCTACTATCTTCTCAAAAATTTACGTCAAAAGTGGTTATCACCAAATCCGTTTACGCCCTGGTGATGAGTGGAAGACGGCCTTTAAGACGAAGGATGAGCTATACGAGTGACTAGTTATGCCTTTTGGGTTAACTAACACCCCAAGTACTTTCATGCGTGTGATGACCCAAGTGTTAAGGCCCTTCATGGGGAAGTTCCTGGTTGTATACTTTGATGATATGTTGATTTATAGCATGACCAAGGAACAACACCTCAACCATTTGAGGCAGGTTTGTGGGATCTTTAGAGCCGAGAAATTGTACGCCAACCTAAAGAAGTGTGCATTTTTGTCTAGTAGTGTTATCTTTTTAGGTTTTATTGTGTCAGCTGAGGGCGTATCGGTGGATCCCGAGAAGGTCAAGGCCATCGTCCATTGGCCTAAACCCCGCAATATTCATGAGGTGTGCCGCTTTCACGGCTTAGCCACCTTTTATAGGCGGTTCATTTGAGATTTTAGTTCCATTATGACTCCCATCACGGATTGCATAAAAAAAGGAGAGTTTCAATGGACAAAGGCAGTCTCGAAGGCCTTCAAGGAGATAAATGTTAAGATGACCGAAGCTCCAGTCACGCGATTTCTGAATTTTTCAAAAGCTTTTGAAGTCGCATGTAACGCGTCAAAAGTTGGCATATGAAGAGTACTTACTCAGGAAGGACACCCTGTTGCCTTTTTTAGTGAGAAACTGAATGAGGCGAAACAAAAATTTTCCATCTATGATAAAGAGTTCTATGCGGTAGTGCAATTACTGTGCCATTAGCGTCCTTACCTATTGCCGCAAGAATTCGTCTTATTTTTAGATCACGTGGCCTTGAGATATCTGAACTCTCAGAAGAAATTAAACCCTAGGTACGCCAAGTGGGTTTAATTTCTTCAAGGGTACACTTTTGTGCTTAAGCACAAGGCCGGTATAGAGAATAAGCCCGCCGACGCGTTGAGTCATTAAGTTGTGTTACTCAATTCCATGAGTGTCGAAGTCACGGGCCTCGCGCGTGTCAAAAAAGAGTATTCCGAGTGTTCAGATTTTGGAGTTGTGTACGCGTCGTTGTTAGAGAGTCCGTCAGGAGCTAGCAGTGAGTACTTGATTTTAGACGGCTACTTGTTTATGAGTGACTGCTTGTGCATACCGCACACCTTCCTCTGCGATTTTCTTGTCTGGGAGTTACATTCAGGAGGGGTTGCGGGTCATTTTGGTCGAGACAAGACTATTACCCTAGTGGAGGATAGGTTTCATTGGCCAAGCCTCAAGCGAGACATGGCCAAAATTATAGGGCAATGTCGTACTTGTCAACTGGCAAAGCAAAAGAAGTAAAATACAGGATTATACACACCGTTGCCAGTTCCATTCATCCCTTGGTAGGATATCAGTATGGACTTCATGCTTGGACTCCCCAAGACTCTTCGAAAACACGATTTCATATTTGTTGTCGTGGACCGTTTTTTTAAAATGACCCACTTCCTTCTTTGTTCTAAGACCTCTGACGCATCTCATGTTGCCAAGCTGTTCGTTAGTGAGATTATCAAACTGCATGGGTTACCAAAAACCATAGTGTCTGACCATGATGTGCGATTCATGAGTTACTTTTGGAAGACACTATGACACATGATGAATACTAGGCTCCAATTTTCTTTTGCCTACCACCCTCAGACCGATGGTCAGACTGAGGTGGTCAATAGGAGCTTAGGGAGTTTGCTCAGGTGTTTAGTGGGGGAGCACACCAAGACATGGGACACCGTACTACCTATAACCGAGTTTGCGTTCAATAGTTCTGTCAATAGGTCCACAGGTGTAAGTCCTTTTAAAGTCGTTACTGGTTATAAGCCTAGGAAGCCTATTGATCTTATCCCTATTTCATTGTCCCATAGGCCATCAGAGTCTGCAGAGTCTTCATTCATTGCATCAAGAAATCAGGCGAAAGATCACTACTAATAATGAACATTACAAATTTTCTGTAGATCAGCATAAACGTTTCAAGGAATTCAATGTAAGGGACTTTGTGATGGTCCGCATTTGGCCCGAGCGGTATCCTTAGGAGGCCGTTTGTAAATTACAAGCGCATAGCGCTGGACTCTTCAAAATTATAAAATGAAACGGTCTCAATGCGTATGTGGTAGATCTTCCACATTCCATGGGAATTAGTTCCACATTCAATTTGAAGGATGTAGTTACTTTTCAGGGGACCACTGATACTTTGTCCAGGCCTTTGCCCACCCATCCCGATTCCCCAGATTTGTCCCTTGATCCATGGCCTCTTCTCGACCTTTCTTCCCAGTCTCTACCTCTCGTACCTAATCTACTCACACCCATAGAGGAAATAGAGGATATGTTGGACCATCAGATAGTATCAACGTCGGACGGCGGGTTTTAGAAGTACCTGGTTCAGTGGAAGTCACGCACAGCTTTAGACATTACGTGGCTCATTAAGGAGGAGCTTCAGAGACTTGATCCTGACATCTTGGAGCAGTTCAGGAGTTTTGTTTCGTCAATGGCGAAATCTTCGCAGCCGGGGAAAGTTGATGGGGACATCATGCGCATATGCACGCCCCCCTACGCACGTATGCAAGGAGGAGGAAGACCCCACCATCAATCTGGATCGATGATGATGTCCAGGAAGGGCCTCTTAGTTAGAGGACTGCGCTTTGGTTCGTTGGAGTAGACTCGATAGCCATGTAAAGCCCACCATGGGTTCTCATGATCATGACCCACTAGTGTAATTAATCTTGTATTTTAGGTTTTGCTTATTATTGTTATTACAAGTGTCATGAACGGTTTAGATTAATTTGATTAGTCGTTATTTTTTATTACTTCATCGCCAAGTAATAGGTTGCGCACATGACGCGAGTTTTGGGGTATATGGTTTTATTATAAATAGGCACCCCTTGTAGTCTTTTCAATTCATCGAAGATTAATAAAAATTCCTGCGTTTTTCTACTCTGAGCTTCTGAGTTGTGGAAATCCAATTGGGTGTGAAACCCTCCCTTCATCAAAGGGCTGACTACCATGGTGCGAAGCCACATTTATCTCGATTCGCCTCCGATTCGCCCCCACCTTCTATCATCCACAAATCCCTTCTCCTACAACCATCTACGCCCCAAATCTCTTCTCTATTGCAGCAGTTTCTCTCTCTACAGCAGAATTTCAAAATCTGGCACTGCAGGAGGGCTGAAACTTCGGTGGAGCACCACGCACAGACCATACGTTGGATCGACTTGAAAATTGGAGGTTTTGGAGCCCACCCTTGGGCAACCAGACCCTAGAAGTCGGTTTTCGGGTTCGGGGCCCACACGCACGTGCGGCCAGGCCCCTACGCACGTGCGTCAGGTTTGGCCCGCCGTCTGCGCTCGTGAACTGTCGCCAGGTTCCGTTTCCTCCCTCTCATTTCTCTCTTGCTTATTTTCTGTAACCCTAACCCTAGATTGTATTGATCCCAATTTATTTACCCATTTTCCTAACCCTAGGGTTCCCTGGAATTGAAACCTGTGAATCCTTTGGACTGGGGACATATTTCTGTGCATGTGTGGATGAATATACCTCCCTTTGAGCATTGTTTGGTCCATAATTTTTTTTGAGATCCAGCACTAACATGTGTAGGCCCGGACCCGCATAGATTCCCCTTGCTTGTATGTTTGAGCTTTTGTATGGGATGTGGAATTTTTATGTGATTGTTTCTAAATTAGTATGATCTAAAGCCTGAGGTCTTGCATATCATATTTAATTTTCATGTCCTGCATCACTTTCCCAGTTAACATTTCAAATACCTAAGAATCCTCATTACTGCTACTAGATGTGGTATCCTTGGATTTTGTATGAACCGACTCACTAAAAAAAGCAATATCAGGCCTGGTGATGGTCAAATAGATGAGTTTGCTAATAGGTCCTCATTATATAGCAGAGTCTTCTAATAAATCTCCGTCAGCTTCAAGTTTGAGATTAGGGTCCATTAGTGTATCAATTGGTTTGGTACTCAGCACACCTGTCTCTTTCAACAAGTCACACGTATATTTTCTCTGACATAGATTTATTCAAACTTTCGATCTTTTCACTTCAATGCCCAGAAAATATCGAAAAAGACCATGGTCTTTGATATGAAACTGAGATTGAAGATACTTTTCAATACGCTAGTCACCACCAATCATTGTAATATTGTCCAAATATACAACAAGTATTATGTAGCTAATGGTAAAGTGCTTGGAAAAGACTAAATGATCTACTTTACTAATTTTTTAATCCAAATTATACAACCACATAGCTGAACTTCTCAAACTAAGCTCCTGGTGATTGCTTCATAATGCAGGGGCATTTTCACATCGGGCTCGAGTGGCGTCGCCTGTGGGATGCAGGGGCACACTCGGGGTGGGCGGGGCCCACGGGGGAGGTCTCGTGTTTGAGACTCCTCACCGGGAGTGATTAATGCACATGTCACACCGGACTCGAGTGGGGTAGCCAGTGGGATGCGGGGACACACTTGAGGTGGGCGGCCTGTGTGAGGCGGTACTTATGTGATTTGGGGTCCACAAGGTGGGTTCGGCCGAGGTCCTAACCCATGAGATGTGGGGCCTAAGCTATGAGATAAAGGGATTAATTCGCCATGCTCTAATAGTTCGAGCTTTCAGAGCAAGTGGTTAATTGTCCTGCATCAAATTGGTATCAAAGCGGGAGGTCTCCTGTTTGAGACTCCTCACCGGAGGTGATTAATATAGGGGCATTTTCACATCGAGCTCGAGTGGGGTCTCCTGTGGGATGCAAGGGCACACTCAGGGTGGGCGGGGCCCACATGGGAGGTCACGTGTTCGAGACTCCTCATCGGGGGTGAGTAATGCGCATTTCACACTGGGCTCGAGTGGGGTAGCGTGTGGGATGTGGGGACCCACTCGGAGTGGGTAGCCCGTGTGAGGCGGTATCTGTGTGATTTGGGGCCCATGAGGGGGGTTCAGCTGAGGTCCTAACCCATGAGATGTGGGGCCTGAGCCATGAGATACAGGGATTAATTCGCCATGCTCTAACAGTTCGAGCTTTTAGAGCAAGTGATTAATTGTCCTGCATCACTTCAACTCGACCTTTTCAACTTAAATACTTTAAACAACCCCCCTTGAGCAACATACCATGGAGAGGTTGCTCCATGTAGACTTCTTCGTGTAGGTCTCCATGCAGGAACGCGTTCTTTGCATTCAATTGAAAGATAGGCCAATCATGATTTGCAGCTAGTGATCTAACAGCTCGAATCGAATTAAGTTTAGCCATTGGTGAAAATGTATCTAGATAATCTACTCCATAAATCTGAGAATACCCCTTATGACCAACCTAGCTCTGCAACAATTAATTGACCCATTAGTCAAAACTGTACTGTTTACACTCATCTACACTTGACTGGAGTCTTACCTGAAGGAAGATCAGTCAACTTCCAAATATCATTGGAGTACTTGGTTTCCATCTCTTCATCCATAGCTCTTTTCTAATTTTCATTTGACAATGCCTCTTGGATTAACTTAAGAATGGATACAACAAACAAGAGGAAGTCGGATGACAATGCCTGTGAGATTGAGTTGTCGGATGACTTGTATATCTCGTTGACTTTTAAGATAGTGGATTTGTTCGAGCACCATGTGGAGGTGTTTGACGTGCAAGATTAAGTTATTATCAATATGGATAAACAACTCCGTAGAAAAGAAGAAGGAAGAAGTTGAACAAGTGTTCCACATGGGGACTACTGACACCCAATACTTGGTGAAATGGAAGAACAAACCCTATTCTGAATGCACGTGGATCACAAGTGACAAATTGAAAAGATTAGATTTGAACTTCCACTACTTGTATGAAATGTCCAACAAAGTCAAATTTTTTTCCAACATGGGGGAATGATGCTGGTCCACAACCCACCATAAGTGCTAGCATATGCTGATTTTGAACTGTTTGTTTATAGATTTGGGGCTAAATATCAAGAACTATAATTTACTATTTGTTGGAGATATGGGGGATGTGATTGATGATATGAGGGCTGATTTAAAGATTTGATTGACGATTTTGAAGATTATTTCCTAGATTTGCTTTTACCGGTATTCGGCTTTTACCATCTTAGGTAGATTAGATTGATTTGAAGTCAACTATTCAACTATGATTGATTTGAAATCAATCTCTTGGTTGAGGAGATAAAAGAGAGTGGTGTAGGAGGTAAGCATTTTCCTCTCTACTCAAATATTTTTGTGGGTGTACTCTTGTCGATTTCCTAGGTGTCCCGTAAATGTTACGATACGGCCCTAAAGGCTGATACGTATAGGTAACGGCCATGATCATTATGTGATACGGGACAATTGTTTTTTATTTTATTTTATTTTAATTTATTATTATTATTTTGGACTGTATCAGCTGTTATGGGGCATAATGACCGTTAGACCCCCATAACGGTCGAAAAATGGTCATTTTTTTTTTTCTATGTAAATTCATTTTTTCACTTTTCTCATTTCAAAAACTTTCTTAGATCATTCTACAACAGATTTTGACCACTTGTGCTATAATTTTAGGATTAAAACAATAAATTGAAGCGATTTGGGCGAATAGAAGCTCCGAGGGCCATTTTTTCAAAAAATCGAAAAAGTAGTATATATGCCTTTCTTCTTCTTCTTCTTCTTCTAATTTCTAATTCTAATGCTTGATTGTGATGTGTAAACATTAGAGGCACATAACCATGCTCATAAATTCACCACACGACCAAATACAACACTCTCATCAAAATAAAAAATGAATATAGATTTAGAATATTTACATTATTATGGATTTTCTAGGTATTTTTTCGGGAAAAAAAATCAACCGTTACAAGGGTCGTAACGGTCGTTACGCTCCTATATCAGTAACGATGGTGACCGTTACAACCACTGTTACCGATATGGAATACCTTGTCAATTTCTTTGTGATTCAGGTGTTGACATCTCCTTGACTCAATTACCAGGTTGCACCACATCATCCAGGGACATTAACAAATGAAGTTGTTTTTTCTACTTAGAAAATTGATTGGAAAGTATGGAGATAAGAGAGAATCCACACATGGTTTTCATAGGATCTAGAGAAAGCATACAATAGAATACCTTGGGAGATTACATTTTGGTGACAATGAGGATGGGTGTCCCAGGAGGATATACCAACGCTATTGAAGATGTGTGATGATCTTGTTTTGAGGGCACGATTAAAAGACTAGATGACTGGAATTGACTCTTTTGGTCCTTAGTTGAGTGGGGCTTGAATTGGCCCAAGCCACTTGAGTCGAGGATGATTTGGGAGTGGGGGGCGGGGATCAAATTGGATGGTCTCCAACCAAGTCCTAGTTGGCTCGAACAAGTCATATTAAACTCGTCTAGTCTTAGAACTATGTCCAAGGGTGAGAAAAGTTGTGGTGAGATCTGACGAGTTCCCAATAGCAATGGGTCTTCACTGGGGGCAACAATAAGATCTCACCTTCTTGCACTTGTTATAAATGAATTAAATGCTAGTATCCAAGATGATGTCCCTTGGTTATATGGTTTGCAGATGACATGTTGTTGGTCGATGAGACTAGATGGGCCAGATCGGATTGTCTCCACCCAAGTCCAAGTTGAGTTGGGCAAGTCATATAAAACTCATCCGAGACTCTTAGAACCATGTCCAAGGGTGAGAAAACCTGCGGTGAGATTTGATGAGTTCCTAGTAGCAATGGTTCTTCACTGGGGGCCGACATTATGCTAGTATCCAAGATGACATCCCTTGCTGTATGTTGTTTGTAGATGACATGGTGTTGGTCAACGAAACTGGATGGGCCAGATGCTAATATTGGAAATTTGAGGAAATGCTTTTGAGCCTAGAGGCTTAAAAATTAATAGATCCAATACGGAGTATATGAAATGCAACTTTAGTGAGGTCAGTTAGAGCCTACACTTTGGTTAAAATCACTGATCAAGAGATCCCTCAGTGCAGTGCACTGTGTTTCCTTGCCTTGGCTTTATGGTTCACAAGGATGGGGAGATTGATCAGGATGTTTCCAAAAGAATTGACCCTGGGTGTTTGTGATCACCATATGTCCATGAAACTTGAGATTTTATATATATATATATATATAAGAATGATTTGATTGGCTATGCTTTATGAGGTGTTTGGCAGTTAGAAAGCACAATGAGCAGAGAGCACTTGTTTTAGAGATGAGGATGTTGAGATGGATGTGCAGGAAAAGTAAGGAGGATGGAATCAAGAATGAGGTCATTGGAAGCAGCCTATGGGCAGCCCGAATAAAAGACAAAATGATGGAGAGTAGATTGAGATGGTTTGGTCATGTGCAACGAAGATAGCTCTAGCAAGGAGAGGAACATGGTTAGGGTTGAAGGGCCTGAAAAGAAGATGAGAGGAAGACTTAGGACTTGGCTTGAGGTGGTGAGAAAAGGCTATGATGAGGTGGATTATGACATGGGAATACAAACATCCAAACCTTTATGGGGACATTAACAATGTCCCCATAACCTTTAAGCGACACATGGACGGCCAATCATCATCTTGATTTGTCCCTTTGTTACATAGCACCATCGGCCATGGTGCACAAATCACAATGATGGATAATCCTAATCATCCGATCAATTGCATGAAAAATGGATAGTGAAAAAATAGGTCCAATTTCATGTTGAAGCGTCTATCAAGAGGCCCAACATGAATTGCTTATGATTCCAAAGACGTGCTTTGGATGTATGAAGCTTTGGTCTATGGCTTGTAAAAAATGGAAGGTTATCCAAAAGTTCCCCTACATTTAAAGAGTAGGAGATCATCACATTGGTGTGATTTTTTGCATCATGGCTTGCACCTAGCAGTATGGAATGAATGGACAGTCCAAATCAATGATGCTAACCATCCGATCCAGACTGTCCAATCATTACATATCATCATTGGTCCATGATACGAATTGCACCGATCCTATTATCTGTAACCCTTTGAATGTTGGTTACTTTATTATAACCATCCATTTTTTACAAGCCATAGATCATTACATACATAAAAGACCACTGACCGTGCGCCATGTAATGAATGGATAGCCAGGATTGGTGATTTCATTGAAAAGTCCCTACCTGCATGCCTGGTACCAACATGCCAACTGGCCACGTGATGTCAGGTCGGTGGCCAGTTGAAAATTTATCAAGCAATCGAATCTTTTCGTGAAATTGAAAAAAATCGCAAAGTCAACCCAAATAGCTGTATAAGGATCTGAAGAAAATGTCAATGGTCTGCTCAGGAGGACGAAGGCTGCATCTTCATTTTGTAGCTTGTGGAACTTTGATGAAGCCAGGCAATCTGAACCCTTGAAATTACGATGAAACTGTAGTACTCGACCCAAACGACAAAAAATTGTATATTTTCAGTATGCTATTTCTGTAAAAAATACATGCATACATAAATATAGACATGCAAACATAGATGTGTTGCGTCCATGCAGAGTACATATTAATTGAAATTCATTGCCGTGCAGGTTCCTTCAAGCTTGTTCGAGACTTGATTGTGATGGGGTTCTGTCCTCTACACATTACATTCAGTTGCAATTCATTTTTGGGCGTTCATCTCGGGCCGAACAATGCAACAGTGGGGCCATTCATTCATATGGTTTCGGTAATGAGAAGGGTGAGATTGTAATGCCCATAGGGTGGCTGTTGATTGAATAAAAAAGAAGCCATCCTCTGTAAATCTGTGACTCTCTCTCTCTCTCTCTCTCTCTCTCTCTCTAAATTTTGTTAGCGTTAGGCATTTCTAGGCTTTTATCTTGCACGTTTAAAGGAGCTTGTGTTCGTTGATGTGAGTCATCCAAATTGATGGGGCAACCATGAAAGGGCTACGGCTTAAAAAAGTTCCATTGATTAGGACAGCGGGGGCCTAGATATGGACGTTTGAAAAACTGGGGTAAGGTTTCACTTGCGTGAAGGTTCAATTGTGTTTTTTTTTTTTTGGATGGTTAGGATCGTTCGCCATCATCAGATGGCTATCATAATCTGATCAATGTTATCTTTCTTCTATGGCCTATCTGGGACAGGCTCCTCATCTTGAAATTTGAATGGTGATCTGCATTCATGCATGCTGACGTGTGTGGTATCCGAGTATCTATCTACATTGATACTCTGCTTGATTGTGGGTGGAAGTTCTCTCATTGAATAAGATTAAATGATTCTATGAGACGTCCATCCATGCGATGCGCCAGGTTGGGACCACAAATATGATGTCAGCATGTGGGCCATTCATTTGGTGGACCCTGGTAGCCTATAAAAAACTCTGGCCATCAGGTGATCGTATCGTTCACATCTAATTGAGCAATGGGCCATTGATGAAAAGAGAAATCTCTGTACCTGGCCTTGATCATGTGATAGTACAAGTTGAGATTTTTAGTCTATGAAGCAAGGTTTTTTTGAGGCTGGGACAGTCTGGTTTGGTCCTGAGTCGAGTCGTTACTCGAGTTGAGTCTGTGTTGACTCACTCACATATTTTCAATGCTTACTAACGGTGTTGAACTGGATCAGACTCGATAAAAACCGAGTCAACTCAGATGAGTAGTCAATCCATGCTATGTAATGAATCAGCAGGCTATGTACTGGTATTGGCTATGACTCAGCTGGCAATGGACGGTCCGCCCTAACTATGGGCACCGCTGTTTGTACGGTCACCGAACGGCTGGTGTGGCGTGGCGCCCTAGTCCCGGCACATCGAGCCTCTGTACCGTAATTACCACGTGTTCGAGTTGAGTGGGGTCCATCGGGAGCGTGTTTGTAGAATCCAAACCGTTCATCTGGTGAGCGAGGCGTTCACTGCACGTCCCAAGAATCATCATGGTCCAAAACTCGCGTGGGACACCACAACGATTTACAATCTATTGACGTGGGAACGTTCCCATCTGAGTTTTGGAATGGCCTCTGTTCTGGTATCTCTTCATCCTAGTGGGATGCACGTGATGACTGGGTTGGATAATGGATTACATACAACAATTTTCTATGGTCACATTTCCTAATACCTCTCATTGTTCCGTTTTGGTGTGGCCCACCTGAGTTATGGATCAGTCTGGATTTCAGGATATTCATATCAGTGGAGGGAGCGTATCTAATGGATATCGGTATCTTGAAAACGCTGGGTCCCACCACGAAGATCACCTGACACAAAAATCAGGCCGTTCATGCCGTTGAGATCAACGGACAAACCACGATCTGAATTAACGTACATGTGTGGCCAACTAGGGAGGAGAGGATGTGCCTGATTTTCGAGAAGGTTGATCATCATGGTGGGCCTGTAGTTTTAGCGGTACTGATTTCCTGCATGACTGTCATCTTGGAGGGAAAGATGGTATGGCACCAATACGGCAGTCAGTAGGTAATCCTCTACGGATTATATGCAAACACACTCCAAAATCGACATAAACAGCTTCAACAGTCTGCACAAGTGGGTCCCTTTGCATGAATATCCAGACCGTTCTTCTGATGGGCCTATCCATGGATCGATTGTGTCCCCAAAAATCTTTCAGTGGGAGAATCTTGCTGTTTGATCGATGACGTCCAAAATAGATGGTTACAGATTTTCTAGGCTCGGGAGCGTGGAGCATTGCTCATCTACATGCAAGCACACGTGGCAGCAAGGGTGATGTATGCGATGCCTGCTGCTTCTATAAGATGGGGCACGCAGTTTAGGTCTTCTTAGCCTACAATCAGTCCGCTTCATTTCGCAGGTGGGCCACAATGAATAGAACAAAGGAACGGCTAAAACAAGCTTTTGTAGCAATCCGTTTGTTTTGTCAACAGTGGCCCTCGTGAGTGAAGCGGCTTGACTGATAGATGTAATGGAAAAAGAAAAAGAAAGAAAAAGCAACGGCCCATATTCAAAGATGCAAATGTCGAAGATTGGATGTCTGTGATCTTCTAGCCTTTGAGATCTGTGGAGCATGATTTGTCCATAATGGGGCGCATCAGATCAACGTTTGGATCAGCAAACAATGGGACCCCTTGTAAAAGCTGACCGTTGGAGGGACGCAAATTTTCTTACAACAGTTGGTTATAGGGATCCCGTGCAACGAAAAAGTTCTATGACGCCAACCATGACTGTGCATGACATCCACTCCAATCATCGTTTATGCAAGCTCATGTTAGGATGGAAGCTCAAAAATAAGGCCCACCAAAAACTCAGATGGACCCACAACACTAAAAGGTGGGGATGGGGACACCACAGAAACAGTGATCGTTGAACGCCCACCATTAAAAGCTTAGTAGGGTTCACAGTAATGTTTATCTGCCATCCAACCTGTTGATAAGGTCACACAGACCAGGATGAAGGGAAAACAAAAATATCAGCTTTATCCAAAACAAAGTTTTTAATGGTCAATCAGCACTGTTTCCAGTGGTGTGGTTCACCTGAGATTTGGATCTGCTACATTTTTGGGTCCATGCACTAAAATGAGCTGGCAAAACGGGTGGACGGCTTGGATATCAACAAATACATCGAGGTGGGTCCCACGGTCAGTACCTGAATGAACTCGGTCATGTCCCGACCTCGCTGATTCCGCGCCCGTCTATGTCCCATACAAGAAAGATGATCCGACAATCGTAACCGTTCAGTCAAAATAACTGTTAAAGAAAAAGAAAGAAAAAAAGATAAAGCAATATGGGCATCAAAATCAGAGCCGTTCAACTCACCTGTAGATGGCCTAACACTGTATTGTTTGGTAACCAAACCCTTTGGTTTTGAGTCTTTTCAGATTTATACCGTCCACGTTAGCTTCGCTTATCTCACACGCGGGTACAGCCAGCTAATGTACACGCCACACCTCTGCCAACGTGGCACGCTTGTATGAGATCGAACCCCTTTTCCAATAATCAAGTCGGTCCACTTGTCAGGTTGACTATAGTTAATAAATATATACGGCTGAAAAAATTTGGCTGATGTTTTTTTTACCTGTCCAACTTCTGATAAAACCGTGGCCCACCTTATGAATGGACCAGGTTTATCTTCACATATGAACATTTACACAGTCAAACCCACATGATGGACGGCTTGGATATTTTACCTGGACACCACGCTGGGAAACCTGATGGCATGTGCATGAGCTACCCTGTACACGCGTGTGAACTTAGAAAAGCTTCTCTACACGTATATCACTTGTAGTTTTATACGCAAACAATCTCCTACTCTACCTTCCCTGTTTTAGACGATCGACTCTCGTGTTAGTTTCGCAAAACTTAAATAATGGTGGAGATTCTTCAACCGTACACGTGGCACAATTTTACTGCGATCCAGACTGTCCAAATCGCTACCCAACGGTGGATGGAGCGTAACTTTAAAACTTACATTAGTCAGATAATATTATCTAGATTTTTTTTTTTTCTGTCAAATTTAGACAGGCTATTATTGTATTCTTCACCATCCATCCGATAGCCATAATTTGGATGGTTAGGATTATCCGATCAGCATGATTTTATACATATGCTTCATCTACAATTGGACCCACAATTGGGATGGTCAGGATGGCTGTAAATCAGCACCACATGTGAAGAGAATAACTCACAACCGTTTAGTAAATTGTGCAAATCTAGCATTGGAGTTTGCCCAGTTTCGGAAGTGAGAAAATAGAAATGATTAGGTAGCACTGGTCGTACCGTAAGCTAACCGTAGAGCGTGCTGACCTTGGTGGTGTGTTCACGTGGCAAAGTTGCATTGGTCCTACCCTGACGTATGTCTTATATCTACACCGTCCATCCAACTTTTAAAATCATTGCACCCACCGTTGAAACTTTCTCACGGCCATCGCAAAATGAATGGATGGTGTAAGAAGGAAGCGGATTAGCTGGTGTACCACACACCACCAATGTACTTGATGTGTTGACGTCATTAAGTTATGTGGGCCTCACTATGATGTGTGAGTTATATTCAAACCGTCCGTGCTTGAGCTGACGAATAAGACAGGTCCAAAAATCAAATGGACGACACTGTAAAAACGCAGTGGGCCATATAAATGTTTTAATGGTGAGAATCATTGGATGAACAGTTTTGATATGATAAATATACCATTGTAACGCCATGTAACTTTGATCTCCCTTAAACTGTTCGTACAACTTAGAGCTCAAGGAGCGTCTGGTCTTCCCACGACCCATGCCGTTTAAATACAGTCGCGGATTCTTCCCACGACCCATGCCGTTTAAATACAGTCGCGGATTAGATACTGACAAGGTCAGTATCCGAATGGCTGCTGAAGTGATGGGCCCACCATGATGCATGTGTTATATCCATACTGTCCATTCATTTGGAGAGATCCTTTTATGTTATGATAAAAATAATGAGATGGATCTAAAGTTCAAGTGAACCCCACCATAAAAAACAGCAGGGAGAGTAACATTCACCATTCAAAACTTCTTAGGGGGCATGGAAGTTTCTAACGAAGCTTATTTTTTTATTTTTACTTCATCTATCTCTATGTTAATTTATGAATAGGTTGGATATAAAAGATACATCATGGTGGGCCCTATAAATGTTTCAACGGCGAGTGTGACTTGAGTGTGACTGATCCCATAATTTTCCATGGTGGGTCCACTTGAACTTTGGATCAATATCATTCTCTTTCTAATGCCATAAAAAAATCTCTACAAATAGTTGGGTGGTATGCACACATCGCATGCATCACGGTGGATCAACAAAGCTTAGTGACGTCACTTTCGTAGCAATTTGGCTAATGACCTTGTCAGTATCTAGTCTACGCCTATAACACAGTCTACGGAACTTTGCCATGTCAACACACCACCCAAGTCCGCGGTGCTTAACACACCACGCCATCCACGCCCTTCCTCCAATGTGCTCCAATGTGTTACATGCGCAAAAGAGATAAATTAGGTAGATTGTAATTGTAGGGCTTAATGTAATATATGTGTTTTATATATACTCCCCTCATCCATTTAAAAATGTAGTAGATCAAAATTTCCCGATCAAAATCTCACAAACCAAGCCGTGGAAAGTAAAGTTGATTGAACGCTCATCATTAAAAACTTTAAAAAAAAATGCAATTTAGGGATCTGTGTAACTCAAAGCTTCGTGGGCCCCACCCTATGTCCTCATCACTGCACCAAAATTGCTAATTTGAAACTGTTATGTTTTTGGTATAGCCTATGCTAGCCTCTCCGTCCAATAGTTTTGGTAGCTCTTGTTAAGAAGATTACCCAAAATGAAGAATATCCAAAACGTTAATGGTCCACACCACAATAAATAATAAGAATTTCACGTGTATACCTTGAAAACGTTCACGTGGTACTTAGAAATTTTTTACTATGCTGATATTTCCCCTATCATGTAGGAATCGCCTTATGAAGGTGTTTATATACATCATGGTGGGTCCAAGAAATTTTAGATGTTGGACGTTTTAATCCTCACTATTTCCTTTGTGGTATGGACAACTTATTCTGCCTTATATTTTGGTTCAAATTCTATTTAAATAATTCAATAAAACACGAAGTCACGCGTGTTTTCGAGGGCACAAATCAATATCAAGCTTTAAACGCCTACTTATTCCTGAAATGTGGTCCACTTCAACTTTTAATCTACTTTCTTTTTAGACCCAAGTTGTAGGGATAAAGGAGAAGGGAGTACATACTAATATTTGTTTGGGCGTGGAGTCACTCGGCAGGGATAAGACTCAACAAATGATTTTTCAAAATAGATGGAGGGTGTGGATAAAACATATAGAGCGCTGACAGGATAGTCCTGGTAGAGGTAGTCACCCAGTCTGCGCCCTCATGTAACATCCAGTCCGTCTGTCATTTTCGTTATATCATTTTAGGACACGAACCCAAAATTCAGGTCGATCGAAAGCTTATGTGGGACACACAACGGGGAAGAGTGAAGATGGACGCACACGCCATTGAAACATGCCTGACCACACCAAAGGTTTCAACGGTGGGTGTCCTGGATCGGAAACGGATTGGCTACTCCCCGTGCCACCACCAGCCAATGGCTTGTGATTGGTGCTCTGTGGGCCCCACCTTGATGTATCTGTTTCATCCATGCCGTCTGTATATTTTTCTTAGATTATTTTATGGCATGAGACTAAAAATGAGGTATATACCTATTTCAAGTGGACCAGGAAACAGTGTTGAATGAACATCTACCATTAAAAACTTTTTGAGGGCCACAAAAGCTTTGGATCAATCTAATTTTTGTTTTTTCTCTTTATTTGGGTCCGTATGACCTAATCAACGGATCGGATGTCAAATAAACAATACAGTGGGCCTTACGAGGATTTTAATGGTGGATATCCGATCACTATTGTTTTCCATCGGTGTGGTCCACCTTAGATTTATATCCCTCTCAATTTTGGGATAGAGCTCTAAAATGGTCTGTAAAAATGGATGAACGGAACAGATGAAACACATACATCATGGTGGGCCCACAGAGCACCGACCACCAGCCACCGGGTTGGTGGCAGCGGAGTAGCCCGTTTCCTCCTGGTTCCACCGGTGTGGTCCACCAGAACTTTGTATCAAACTGGCTTTTGCTTGTATCACTTAACGTGACCTGGCGCACCTGATGGACGGATTGGATGTCACGTCACGGTGGGCCCCGCAAGTGTGTTTTTTAGCTCCAGCGAATATACTCACGTGGAAAACGTACACGATTTTCTGGTCACTGACACGTACCCCACGGAATAAAATTTCCTTGCAATCAGAACAGACGGAATTCACTTTCCACGTGGCACTTCTGTCGGTACCTCCATATTTACGAAAATTACGAAAGCACCACTGCTACGTGTGAGAATGCTGGCCAGTGGGAAATCCCTGCTCAGATTCCTCCGTCTAGCAATTGCACTCGTGTTCACGTGTAAACCATCAAAATCACGGACATCCATGTCACTTAAGTAATGAAATGTGACTTGATTAGACCATAGGCTACTGCGAGAGCTAATTCGCGTAGCAATACTTTACTCCCGTACTCGACTGCGTACGGAGTAACTCAATATCTACGGTCCATATTCATTGTTGATTGGAAAGAGTTTCAACAACAGGTCAGGAGCTCGAGTACTCATAGATTATAAAATCTCACTCCAATGTAGATCCACCCTAACAAGCAGCAGAGATAATAACATCCACGGTTGAAACATTTCTATGCCTAATCATAAGATTACAAAGATATAGATGAATAAAAAACATAAAAATCATCTTCATACGTAACTTACGTGGACCTAGTATACTTTCAATTTACATTGTTTCCTGTAGTGTAGTCCACTTGAGTTTTGGATGAAGGGAAAATACAAATACTAGCTTCATACAAAACTTCCGTGGACCTCACAAAATTTTCAAAGTAGTTCACTTAAGCTTTGGATATTTTTGAATCTTGGAATCATGCCTTAAAATGATATGAAAAAAATATATGGATAGAAAACATACAATACAAAGGTCCCCCAAGGTTTATTGAGTTAGTTAAGCGTATTGCAATTCCGATTTTCTTTTGTACATGTTTTATATAGCCATTTAATATAATATCAGCTGTCCAATCAAATCCTGTCACGGTATATAAAGGCATAAGCATGACTTGGGGAGATTTGTTGAGAGTACAAGCATGTTTGGTAGTTGATGGAGGGAGTACAAACTCTAATTAACTCATCTCTTACACTGACACATGACCAAATTAAACTTCAACACAAAGGGATCCCTGACTTTATTTAAAGAAGAGGATTTTTTTTTTCTTTTTCTCTTCTACTGTATTAGAAAATTCCACCATTAATAACTTCTGACAAAATTCTACTACTCACAAAATTCCTTCCCAGTTGTGCGACGGCCCAAATTGTGTAATGGAATAGAGGCTTCTAAATGGATGGCCATGAAATGCAAGTATTTCACAAGATGAAGGCATCCCACACGGAAATGGTAGGAGGAAAGTGAGGGGTAGCTTGGATGCTTGTAACTTTTTAAGTTGTAGAAGTTATACTTGAAAGAGAGTTTAAGGTCTAAGCTATTTATAGATGTGATGTCACTTTTTTCCCTAGATTTCAAATGCATTGGGAAGTTATAAGTAAACAATATGCTATATCTCATTTAGATGTGAAAATTTCTATCCGAATACTGCCCGTAAATGATTAACTTAGAGATCTTTTAAGACCAATAAAACTTATAGGTATTTTCATAGAAGCACATTCTTTCCATTCATGCCCTGTTGGAATTTACGTTTGGATACACCGAAAATATAAAAAATAAATAGAAATAAAATATTTTACTAGGCTGAATCACGTATAAAATATGCTGTCCTTAAAGCGTGATTCACCCCTTTATCAACTGCTGATGGGTTACAGGCAAATTGCTTCTAAGATAAGACAAGCCTTATCTGGATCCAGCGTGTAGCAATCATGATAGGTCCATTGTAGAACAATTTTAACGGAGCAGATTCCTTCTGACAGACTCAGACGATGGAGATGTTCTAAATATTTTAGAATGGAGCTATGGATTGTCTCTGATTTGATGGGAGAGATGATGTGTTGAGATGATGAAATCGGACTAGAATGGTTCAGTTTATATAGGCATCAGGTATAGTACCGTTGTTGTGTGGTATTCAATGGTCCAGAACATTTGAAAAACGTTTCTGGCCGTTGTCCATTAATCCCAGACGTTTCTGGTCGTCAGATCAAAAGATCTGACCATTGGATCATCTTAGCCCGTTCATTTTCGGATCGTTGTGGCTTTTAAGGTAGTTATCCATTTTTAGAAACGGCTAGATATTTCGGATTTAAGATTCGATCGTTCTCAGTCACCTATAAAACTCAGGCTTATTTTGAATTTTCAGATCCACCGCCCTAAGGCTTTGACTAGACCTATCGCACCGCGATCGCACTGAAGTCTCACCGGTTCGCGTAAGGTCACGAGGGAGTGACCACTCTGTGACACGATGCGCTCGTGCGAAGTGCGCCATCTAGCACCATTACAACCACACTGCCTCACTGCCAACGCCTTCGCTCACGCCCGTGCCAGAGCCCAGCGCGCCCGTGTGTGCATGCGTCTGTGTTTCATCTCCTCCAAAAACTCTAAGTAAGAATACTCTTCACAAGTCCACATATAAACCACAAAAGTTTTGTTCACATTTCTGATGTGGGATAAAGTACACACACCGCACTTTTTAATTCAAAAAATTCAAAAAGCATTTTGGCGGGAAAATCCCAAAATTTTGAAAAATTTGAATTTTTATTTTTATTATTTTAAAAACCATTGATTTTTCAAAAATCTCCCACTGGTTTTTTAAAACAATGAAAACTCTGCCAGAATAATAACAATTATTATGCATAAAGAAAAATATCCAGCGATTTGAATCTTTTCTTAGTGTAAGTATTTTAAAATTATTTTGAAATTTTTGGTTGTCGTAGCATTGAACCAGTTATTTCTATATGATAGAACCGAAAATACCACATACATAATAGCTCTTGCGTTACATGTTCCTTCATAATCTCGCTTAGTACTTTTAATGGCCATGTGCTTATCCTGTTTCATGAACGATCCCGAGATAACTCTAACTCTCATGAGAAGCTGCACCACTTCTACGTTCACATAGGTGAAATCCTTCCAGTGTTTCCGTTTAAAGCACTTGTCCTGTTTGACTGGACTTCATTAAGAGTTTAATACTCATCCCTCTTTTATAACGGCCAGCACTATCATCCTGTATGAGGTTATTAATTTATTTAGTGCTGAAACTTTTCACTTATCAGTAAATTGTTGTTACCCATTAAACTCATTATTTAGAGATTTTCTAATTTAGGGTTGAATTTTTTTCACTAGTGAAACTTTGAGTAAAGAGTTTCAACCCCATCCCTGTAGATGTTGTCCTTACTATCTCTCTCATTAGAGGTTTAGTAAAAGGATCAGTCAAGTTATTACTTGACTTTACATATGAGATCACAATGATTCAATCTTGAATCAATTGTCTTACATAGTCATGTCGCAAACTTATATGTCTGGACTTCCCATTATAGGTCCCGCTATAGGCTTTCGCTAGAGTGGCTTCACTATCACAATAAAGTGAAATAGTCGGTATAGGCTTCGCATAGAATAAGATTTCTAATAGAAGATCCCTTAACCACTCAGCCTCTTTGCCTGTAGCAGTCAAAGCTATGAACTCAGATTCCATAGTTGAGTGCGTTATGCAAGTTTGTTTCTCGGATCCCCAAGATACACATGTACCTCCTAAGGTGAATATCCACCCTGTAGTGGACTTATTGTCCCCTGCACTCGATATCCAACTTGCATCGGTATATCCTTCCAATACTGCTAAAAATTCTGAGTAAAATAGCCCTAGTTCTTTAGTTTCTTTAAGATAATTTAGATTTCTACTTACTGCTTTCTAGTGTTCAATACTTGGATTACTCGTAAACCTGTTTAGTTAACTCACAACGTATGCTATATCCGGTCTTCTACATTGCATTACATACATAAGACTGCCCATAACACTAGCATATTCTAGTTGTGCAACTGCTCTTCCACTGTTTTCTTTTAACTTGATACTTGGATCAAACAGAGTCTTTGCCTCTTTAATTTTTAAGTGATTAAACTTATTATTTATTTTCTCAATATAATGAGACTGGCATAATGCAAAACCCCATTATATTTTTTTAACTTTGATACCTAATATGGTATCCACTTGTCCAAGATCTTTCATTTTGAAAACTGAAGAGAGAAACTTTTTTATTTCAGTTACACCTTCTATTTTATTACTGATTATTAACATACCATCTACATATAAGCATATGATTACAACATAATCATTACAAACTTTTAAATATATGCAGTTATCAACAATATTATGTTCAAAACCATAAGACAACTTTAGAATCAAATTTATCATGCCACTGTTTTGATGCTTGCTTTAAACCATACAAAGACTTAACAAGTCTACATACTTTTCTTTCATTTCCTGGTAGAACAAACCCTTCTGATTGCTCCATGTAAACCTCCTCATCGAGATCACCATTCAGGAATACTGTCTTCACGTCCATTTGGTGGATATGAAGATAATGTATAGATGCTAGAGCGAATAAGATCCTAATCGATATTATTCGAGCTACTGGTGAATAAATGTCAAAATAATTGATTCCTTCTTTCTGTCGGAAACTCTTAGCAACTAATTTTGCTTTAAAGGTTTGAATTATACCATTTGTGTGATATTTTTTCTTAAATACCCACTTACAACCAATTGATTTAGAACCTGGAGGTAGATCTACTAATTCGCATGTTTGGTTAGATATTATGGAATCCATTTCATCATTAATGACATCTTTCCAAAAGGCGGAGTCTATTGAAGTCATAACTTCACTTAAAGTTTTAGGTTCATCTTCTATAGTTAAAACTATAAGTATTTTCCTAATCACCTTCTCTCTATCACCCTCAACTAGATGAAAAAAGAGTCGCTGAGAGTCTATTTGATCAGGATCAAGACTCTTTTCTACTCTTGCTCTTTGACTCCTACGAGGTTCACTAGGAGTTTTTTCTTTTATTTGTGTTTCTTTTATAGTTTCATTAAGAGATTGAATCTCAACATTCTTTTTCTCTGTGAATACAGAATTCTCAAAGAACTCTACATCTCTAGACTCTATGATTACAATAGAGTATAAGTCTAGAAGTCTATAGGCTTTACTATGTTGTGCATATCTTACAAGGGCGCACTTGATAGCTCTTGGTCCTAACTTAGTTCTTTTAGGTTCTGGAGTTCTGCAATATGCAAGACACCCCCACACTCTAAGATACCCTATGTTTGATTTTCTTCCTTTCCATATTTCATACGAAGAGGTCTTGATTTTCTTAGATAGAATTCGGTTTAAAACATGACATACAGCTAATAGTGCTTCTCCCCATAGGTTTAAAGCAACTGTGCTTGTATTAGCATTGAGTTGACCATTTCTACTAATGTCCTATTTTTTCTCTCTGTTACACCATTTTGTTGTGGTGTATAAGGTACTGTGCACTGATGTATTATGTCATGTTCTTCACAATAGTTAGAAAATTCATTAGAAAAATATTCTCCTCCTTAGTCACTATGAAGAATTTTAATATTTTTATCTAATTGATTTTCTACTTCAGATTTATAGATCTTGAATGTATTAAATGGTTCATCTTTCAATTTTAACAGATATACATATACATATCTTGAGCAATCATTTATAAATGGTATAAAGTACCTTTTACCTCCACATGTAAGAATGCTATTTAGTTCACATATGTCAGTATGCACTAGGTCTAATATTTGAGATGATCTCTCAACGTTAGGGAATGATTTCTTGATTATTTTAGACCGTATGCACACTTCACATTTATCTTTGTCACTATCATTGTATGATATTATGTTGTTTTTAACCATGAGTTTTATGGTACTGTAGCCAATATAGGCTAGTCTACCATGCCATAGCGTTACAGACTGAATCATGTAAACAGAAGAATTCTTTTTATTTAGAGAAAGTTTGATTATCCCATTACAAGCATAACCCTTACCCACAAAGTTCTCATTCTTAAACAAGATCAGCTTGCCTGATTCAAACACAACCCTAGTTCCAGGCTTGCTTAAGAGATCTCCTGAGACAAGATTCCTCCTTATGTCTGGGACATGCAGTATGTTGGTCAGGATTATCTTCTTTCCAGAGGTAATGAGTAATTTCACGATTCCTTTTCTTGCAACTTTTGATAGTCCTTTATTTCCCATTTGAACCTCTCGACCATTGGTCTCGTCTTCATAGGTTTTAAAGGCAGATCGATCGTTACATACATGAATTGTGGCACCTGTATCATACCACCAACTAGGAATTTTCTCTTGAACTAGGTTCACTTCTGTGACCATGGCTACAATTTCATCGTCTACTGCATTAGCCTCTTTCTTAGGCTTTTGTCGGTCCCTATAGACTCGGGTGAAATGCCCGGTCTTGCCACAGACATAATAAGCTCCCTTAGGCTTGTCGTTTTTCTTCTTTTGGATTTTCTTGAATTTCCCTTAATCTTTGTTAGGTTTAAGGGAATCAGCTTTCTCATAAGAATTATTTTGGGATGACCATTCTACTGCGTTCACCTTCGATGAGGATGCACCATTAACGTCATCATTTTTGTCTTGGTTACGGGATTCTTCTTCAATACGAAGATGCTTCTGGATTTATTCCAGGGTGAATTCTTTGGATTTATGCAGTAGTTTCTTCCTATAGTCTTTCTAGCTCTGAGACAACTTTGCGATTATAGCTCCGACTTGAAAGGATTCAGGAAGATCAATTTTTATAGCTTTTATTTTATTTACAAAAAGCTGCAGTTCTTGGATTTGGGCAAGCAACGATAGATTGTCTACCATAGTGAAGTCAAAATACTTGGCAATTAGAAATTTCTGTGTACCTTCATCTTTAGCCTTGTATTTGTATTCCAGCGTGATCCAAATTTCTTTCGCTGATGTGGTCCCCATGTACAAATCGTACAAACGATCAGAGAGAGCATTGAGGATGTGGCCACGACACAACAGTTCATCTTCTTGTCGCTTGATTCTATCAGCAACCTGTTCTGGAGTGTCAATGTCCTTTGCTTCAGGCAGAGGTTGGAG
Source organism: Magnolia sinica (assembly GCF_029962835.1). NCBI lineage: Eukaryota > Viridiplantae > Streptophyta > Magnoliopsida > Magnoliales > Magnoliaceae > Magnolia > Magnolia sinica. Next base: position 11,109,647 of record NC_080581.1, read on the forward strand.
AGTCAGGTCAAGGATGTAGAAGATCTTCAGAGCGGTCAGCAAGAATTTCAGTTTGTCCTGCCATCTAGTGAAATTTGAACCAACGAATCAGTCTAATCGGATTAGATCCTGGTTCATCAGTTTGACTGATACAACACTTTCGGTGTCCATGAAATCACACTTTAAGAATGTTGGAATTTATGTTTAGATGCACCGAAAATATAAAAAATAAATAGAAATAAAATATTTCACTAGGCTGAATCATGTATAAAATACGTTGTCCTTAAAGCGTGATTCGCCCCCTTATCAACTGCTGATGGGTTACAGGCGAATTGCTTCCAGGATAAGACAAGCCTTATCTGGATCCAGCGTGAAGCAATCACGATAGGTCCACTGTGGAACAATTTTAACGCAGCAGATTTCTTCTGGCAGACTCAGACGGTGGAGATGTTCTAAATATTTTAGAATGGAGCTATGGATTGTATCTGATTTGATGGGAGAGATGGTGTGTTGAGATGATGAAATCGGACTGGAATGGTCCAGTTTATATAGGCATCAGGTATAGTACCACTGCTGTGTGGTATTCAATAGTTCAGAACGTTTGAAAAATATTTTTGTCCGTTGTCCATTAATATTAGACGTTTTTAGTCGTCAGATCAGAACATCTGACCGTTGGATCATCCTGGCCCGTCCATTTTCGGACCGTTGTGGCTTTTAAGGTAGCTATCCATTTTTAGAAACGGCTGGACGTTTCGAATTTAAGATCCGACCGTTCTCAGTCACCTATAAAACCCAGGCTTATTTCGAATTTTCAGATCCACCGCCCTAAAGCTCTGACCAGACCTATCGCACCGCAATCGCACTGGTTCGCGTAAGGTCATGAGGGAGCGACCACTCTGCGACATGATGCGCACGTGCGAAGTGCGCTATCTAGCGCCACTACAGCCACATTGCCTCATTGCCCTCACCCATACCCATGCCTGAGCCCGAGCCCCCGTGCGCGCGCGTGCGTGCGTGCGTTCCAGTGCGTACCCGTGTTTCATCTCCTCTAAAAACTCCAAGTAAGAATACTCTTCACAAGTCCAAATATAAACCACAAAAGTTTTCTTCACATTTCCGATGTGGGACAAAGTACACACACCGCACTTTTTAATTCAAAAAATTCAAAAAGCGTTTTGGCGGGAAAATTCTGAAATTTTGAAAGATTCGAATTTTCATTTTTATTATTTTAAAAACCACTGATTTTCAACAGGCCCTCATCGGACGCTCTACTTCAACAACTATAAGATTAGAACTATGTGACTGAGACCCCTTTTGCACCATGAAACAAAACCCATCTCTTGCTCTCTTCTGCCTCGACAACAAACCTAGGTGTAGATACAAATCTAGATGCGAGATGATCCTAAACCGATTTCATAACTATCATCCATCACCAATCACATTCCACATCCCACTTAAGGAATCTCGACGGCTTAAACATGATTATTTTAGATGGGCAATGGCAAATAGGCTAACTGAAAATTCAAGTCCTTTTAGTTGTTGCGTAGAGCGTAAGAGCTGAGGATTGATGCGATATATCAACTTGAATTATGTTCGGTCCGAGTTTTGGACCTAACTACAATTCATAAGAAAAATTGGACTTTTGAGACATAAGGAAATTTCCAAATGATTAGCCAACTTAGGCACCTAAGGTTAATGGTCTGGATCTCCTCATCATAGTAATGCTCAAGGAATAACTTGAAGCAATTCTTTCGTAAATCCAAGTGATCTTTTCATAGGTGTTTGCTCCCAATTGAATTGGAGTTTTTATGACTTTGTTTCCTAGAAAATCTGTGCACTAGAAGATCTTAAATTCATTCTATGTTGATGTGGTTTTCGTCACATCCCATTTTGAAGTTTGCATGGTTTTTTTTTTAAAACCACACACACACACACACACCCCACACGCTCACGCTGTAGTGGAATTTCAGTGCCTATGGATACTCGAACCCTTGACTGGGTGTTGAAACTCCTGAGAGAATACAACCAGAGCAAGAGTAAGGATCCAAGTTTGCATGGTTAGGTTGTCCATTATCTTTAGAAACATATTAGATGAATAATTATCAATGAAATTCTATTGTAAAACAGATGTCTTAAATCTTGGTTCACCGAGATGTTCGACCAGTCGAGAGACTGGCTCGACTAGTCGAAGGTCCTTTCGACTGGTCGAAGACAGTTCGACTCGAAGTCCAGCAACGATATATTTAGGATTTCTAGTACGCTCGACCAGTCGAAGCCCTGGCTCGACTAGTCGAAGGTTATGTAGATGGTGCGCGGATTCCCCGCGGACTGCGTAAATTTGAGGCGGTTTCTAGGGAGGTGCGTAAGTGGGGTTTCTCCATCTATGAATAGGAGTCCCTAAGGACATTCTAAGGTATGCTCAGGCTTTCTAAAGGGGTTCTAAGGGTTCCTAAAATGGTTTTAGGGTTTCTACAGGGTGTAGCAAGGGTGAGATTCGAGGTTGTTCGAATCGGGTAAATGCTTTCTCTTTGTAATTTCTATTTTCATAGTAGAATTTTATCTCTTTGTACCGTGGTTTTTTTCCGAAAGGGTTTTTCATGTTAAATCTTTGTGTTCTCTTGTGTTTGCTTGGTGCTATTGGATTGTTATCCTAGATCCATATCTGTGTGATTTCGCAGCACAAATCTTAACAAGTGGTATCAGAGCAATCGTTGGGGCACAGATTTGAATCTGAGGGATAAGCAATAATAGTAAGCACTAGGTATGATATTGAGAAATACTTAGGGAAAAATAACTTTGAGTTATAGAAGATCAAGATGATCAGTTCCTTAATCAAACAAGGCAAAGAAGGTGCTCTTGAGGAGCGAAAGTCTACTATGACTAATGATAATTGGAATACACTCGATAAGAAAGCCTTATCATCGATCCGTTTATGTCTCATGGATGAGGTTCTCTACAATGTCATGAGAGAGAAAACTGCGGCTAAGTTGTGTGCGAAGTTAGAGGATGACTATGCGAAAAATTCTCTGAAAATCGCCTACACATGAAGCGGCAGTGGTATAACTTTAAGATGGTAGAGGGTGGAGATCTGGAGGCTCACATTAGCAACTTTAATAAATTGGTTTGCAAATTGTTGGATATGGAGGAAGTGATGAAAGATAAAGAACAAGCATATATGTTGCTGAATTTTCTTCCGGTGTCGTTGAGTCATTCAAGGACACAATGTACACCACGAATAAAACCCTAAGTGTCGACACCGTTATCTTAGCCCTTCAAGGGAAGGTTATGAGAAAGCTTAACGACGACATGGGGACATCTTCTGATGCACTGTTTACGAGGGGCAAGAATTCTGAGCAAGATACGGAGTCTTCGAGGTCAAGATCCAAATCCAATGGCAAGGGCAAAGGAAAGTTAAAATGCTGGAATTGTGGGATGGAATGACATATGAAGAATGATTGTATAAATCTTAAATCTAAGAGAGAATAATCTAAGGCTTTATACAGGGAGACTAATACTACCACGTCAGATGGATCGAGTGGATGTGATGGTGATATTTTGTCTGCGTCTACGATTAGACACTTTTACGATGATCATAAGGACGAGTGGATTCTAGACACGGGCATCTTTTCATATGACTCATCATCGGAGTTGGTTTAGGGAGTGCGATAATGGACAAGTGTTTATGGGCAATGACATTACCCGTAATGTTGTGGCTATTAGTACAGTGCGCATCAAGATGTTTGATGGGACAGAGCGTACCCTGGCTGATGTAAGGCACGTTCCTGACATGAAGAAGAATATGATTTCTCTTGGTGTACTTGAGGTAATGGGCTGCAAGTTCACAAGTATTGATGGTGCTCTTAAAGTATCTAAAGGGGCGCAGGTAATCATAAAAGTGCAACGACTCGGTAACATGTACAGGTTGATCGAGAGCACTTCAAAAGGTGGAGTTGCAGTGGCTGTAGCGGATTCCACCTCTGCACGTGTGTGGCATGTTGGGCATGACCACATGAGTGGGCAGGGCATGAAGGCTGAGACACGCGGACAGAGATACTGAGCAGGTGGAGCAGTCACCTGTAAGAAGAATCATACCGCATAAATCATAAGTTATCGGCGAGGTACATAGTTGACTCAAATATCGCATATGCTCTCATTATAGGCGAGAGGAATCTGTCTTTTATTCAGATGACTCTAGGTGAGCCTAGTGCTAAAAAGTGGAAGGTGACTATGGGTGAAGTGATGAACTCATTGTATCAGATCGACACATGGGAGCTAGTGGAGCTTCTAGTGGGCGGGGAAGTGGTTGGATGCAGGTGAATCTTTAAGAGGATATAGCATAGATACAAAGCGACGTTGGTAGTGAATAGTTATTTTCAGAGAGAAGGGATCGACTTCTCAAAGATATTCGTGTCGACGGTATAGCAGGTGTCTATTAGATTCGTGATTGACACTGGTTGGCCAATGCGATTTTGAGCTAGAAAGGATGGATGTGGAGTCTGCACTTCTGCATGGAAAATTGGAATAGAAGATCTAAATGAAGCAACCAGAGCAATTCGAAGTTAAAGAGGCTGAGAAAAAGAGTTTGTAAGGGGCCGTGGTACGACTTGTCGCCTAGGCAGTGGTATTAAATTTGATTCTTTCATGGTGAGTCAGGAATTGTATGTTGATGACATATAGATTGCCAATCATGATTTGTCTAAAATCAATGTACTAAAGACTAGGTTAAGTGGGACATTCAGGATGAAGGATCGAGGGGCTGCAATGATGGTTCTCGGCATTGAGACTGAAAGAGGAGCAGATTTTGGTAATCACAGGTAGAATACCTTGTATAGGTATTGATTAAGGATGTGATGGACCAGGCAAAGCCGAAAAGCGTTCCCTACGTGTCTCTCCTGAAGTTTTCCTCATGACTTGTCCCAAAACAGATGAGGCAAAATATGTCTCGTGAGCCTTATTCGAATGCGGTTGGCAGTGCATGCCATGGTCTGTATTAGACCGGTTATTTCATAAGCAATCGGTGTAATGAGTAGAGCTGGGCATCGGTCCTGATCGGATCGGATTAGGTATAACTCGATCCTATCCGATTTTCCAATGGTTAGACCCGAATCTGATCCGATTTAAGACTAGATCTGGGTCACTTGATTTGGACAGACTCGATGCCTAGTTGACATTACCCGAACTGAGTCCGCCTCGGTCAGAAAAATCGAGCCAGATAAGATTAGGTACGATTCGAATAGTATAAATTAAATCAAATTGTTTCATATGGTGTGGTTTAAGTTAACCTTTAATATATCTCCTTTTTGTGCTCAATGACTAAAATAATATTTCAAAATGTATAAACGGCTTAGATGAAATATATACATCAAGGTGGGCCCCACATGGCTATGAAAGAACATTCAGCTTTCGTGTATATGTTTTCATTTAACTTTTAAAGTTACTTCCTCTTCACGGAACCTTTTACTTGCTTTTCACGCAAGCATGGGTAAATTCAAATTGTGTATCCACCTTAGTGATTTCTGTGGATCTGATCATGGGGTAGGTGTTATATCCAAATCATTCATTCATTTGGCAAGCTCGTCTTGAGGCTTGAGATGAAAAATAAGACAGATCTAACTATCAAGTGGACCACACGAATGGTTTAATAGTGAAAATCATTCTTTGCTGCTATTTGTGGTGTGGTCCATATGATCTTTGGATATTATTCATTTTTTGAATAATGCTCTATAATGATCTATAAAAATATATGAACGGTGTAGATATAATAAATACATCATTGTGGGGCCATATAACTTTGATCTCCTTTGAACCGTTCGTACAACTCGGAGCTTGAGGTACCAAATGCATCACGCGCCAGTATAGCTATAGCGCTATACTGGAAACGGACGGGCTACTCCCTTGCCACCGGTCTGTCACTGCTCTGTGGACCCCACCATGATGTATGTGTTTCATCAATGCCCTTCATCTATGTTTATAGATCATTTTATGTTATTTGTAAAAAAAATGAGGTTTATCGAAATCTCAAGTGGACCACATTATAGGAAACAATGTTGAATGAACGTTGACCATTAAAAACGTTTTGAAGGCTATAAAAGTTTTTTATCAAGCTGATATTTATTATATACCAGACGTCAAAACCGGGTCGGGTCTGTTCGGGTCAGTTCGGACCCATTCGGTCCGGGTATTCAGACCGTATCTGTTCGAATACAATGCTATCCGAACCTGATTCGAAATACTCTCGGATCTGGACTATCAAAATCGATCAAGTCCGATCAAACCGTCGGTTCTGTTCGGAACGGTACCGAGTCGAGTCTGGTCGGGTCGGATCCATCGGATCGGGCCTAAGTTGCCCACCTCTAGTTATGAGCAAATACCCTGGCAAGCAACATTGGATGGCGGTGAGATAGTTACTTTGATACATTCGAGGTACAGAAGACTACGTCTTACTTTTGAGAAGACAAGAGCGAAGGTGGTTGAGCATGTGGATTCAGATTCGGCAAACATGCTCACCAAGATCGTTCCTATAGAGAAGTTTAACTTCTGTGCAACTTATCTGGGCTTGACGATGGCGTAAAAGAAGGACGGAGTGTGCACAATGAGGGTTGATTGAAGCTATGATACGATGCAGAGATAAGAAAAGAGATCAAAAAGTTACATGGTTAAAGATTGAAGACATGGTAGAGATTGTTCTAAAATAGATGTCTTAAATCTTAGTTCACCGAGATGCTCGACCAGTCAAGGGACTGGCTCGATTAGTTGAAGGTCCGTTCGACTGGTCGAAGACAGTTCGACTCGAGATCCGGCAATGATGTATTTGGGATTTCTGGGACGCTCAACCAGTCGAAGCCCTGGCTCGACTGGTTGAAGGTTACGCAGATGGTGCGCGGATTCCGCGTGGACTACATAAATTTGAGGTGGTTTCTAGGGAGGTTCGTATGTGGGGTTTCCCAATCTATAAATAGGAGTCCCTAGGGGCATTATAAGGTATGATAAGGCTTCCTAAAAGGGTTCCACAGGTTCCTAAAAGGATTTTAGGGTTTCTAAAGGGTGTAGCAAGGGTGAGATTCGAGGTTGTTCAAATTAGGTAAGTCATTGCTCTTTGTAATTTCTATTTTCATAGTGAAATTCTGTCGCTTTGTGCTGTGATTTTTTTTCCGAAAGGATTTTTCACGTTCAATTTGTATTCTCTTGTGTTTGCTTGGTGCCATTGGATTGCTATCCTAGATCCATATCTGTGTGATTCAACAGCATAAATCCCAACAGATTCTATTCGGTTGGAATTCTTGTCACTACCAATACCAACTAACCGCATGCCGCCTTTATCTGCTTTTCTTTTGAATTTCACAATGTTTTTTTTTCTTCACATGAGTGAAGCTGATGAATTGATCTTAATGTCATGCTAGTGTTGGTTGTTTAAATATATTTTTTCTTGACATTGACCATAGGTTTTTTTTTTTTGTTAGCTTGTTTAATACACCCACTGTCAGTTCACACTCCACTGTTAGCCACCCCCATTGGTTGTTTGTTTAGTAAACAAGTATCCTTCAATTTCAACAAAAGTGCTTGATTAATGGTTTTATTTTTCTAATTCCCGCAGGCCTGCTGAAACAATTCCAGTTCATAAAGTTTGATTAATAGATGGATTAAAAATTGTTAATTGGACCATTATTTTGTTTAAATGATATTGACCACCCATATTAAAAAAACCATTGATTGAATGGTTAAGCTTGCATGATTGCTGATGAAATGTGAACTAATGGACAATCTAAATCAATGGATTGGATGCTCCAAGTGCCTCGATGTGACTAAATGCAACTATGAGTTCTATAATTCATAGTGCTTTGCTTTACAATAATAAGTATTAAATTATTTTTAGTATAGACAGTACACACTTGGTTAGTTTAACAATCCGGCCTTTCGGGCCATTATATTAACATAATGGGTCAATTGTTTTATAATTGTACGTTTATTGCAAAGATTATGGGTGGCTTGGGCTTGTAGGCCAATGGTTTTATAATTGTATGTTTATCAAAGATTAGGGGTCGTTTTTTTAATGGTGGATGGCCCAGCCAGATCTATTCACTCGATCTAATCTAGTGGGTCACTATTAAATAGAAGGAATGGACAATTTAAAGATATTTGTGAGGAGACTTATAGTCAATTAACGAGGTATCCTAAGGAATTTCTTAAGAGTTGTTTGGCATCTCCATTAATAAAGGTTTATTTGCTTATTTCTATTTTTGTTTCTTTTTAAAAAATAGATTATTTTATGAGTCTATTTTACGTTTATTTATTTTAGACGTAAGAGATTTTACCTCTTAATTATTTAGAAATGCAAAATAATTTATTATTTTTTTTAAAGAGTTTATTTCACAGAAGTGGTAAGCATATTTGGACTTTCGAAATAGTTTGTCCTAAACTTTTTAAGTAATTCCCATCTTACTCTCTTCTCTTTTTTATAATCTCTCTCATAGGTGGGCCCATATGATGAATGACCCATATTGAAAATGGGACCCACATGATGAATGGTCCACATCAAGGTGGGCCCACACAATGTGTGATTCACATTAAAGGTCACAAGATGCATGGCCCACACCAAAGTGTGGGCTGGTATGATGGACAATCCACATCAAGCGGGCGCCCTGATGGACTGTCCACATCAAAGGTGGGACCCACATGATGGATGGTGGACATCGAAGGTGTTGCCACATGATGGACTACTAACATCGAAGGTGGGCCCATATGATGAATGACCCATATTGAAAGTGGGACCCACATGATAAATGGTCTACATCGAGGTGGGCCCACACAATGTGAGATTCACATTAAAGGTCACAAGATGCATGGCCCACACCAAAGTGTGGGCTGGTACGATGGACAATCCACATCAATTGGACCCCCTGATGGACGATCCACATCAAAGGTGGGACCCATATGATGGATGGTGGACATTGAAGTTGGGGCCACATGATGGACTACTGACATCGAAAGTGAGCCCACATGATGAATGACTTATATTGAAGGTGAGGCTGCACCCACATGATGAATGACTCATATTGAAGGTGGGGCCGCATATAATGAATGGTCCACATCAAGATGTGCCCCATATAATGGACAGAGCAGACCTCACATGACGGATGGCTCACATCAAAGTGTGGCCTCACATGATGGATAGTCCACATCAAGTGATATGCACCTATAGACGGTCCACATCCAAGGTCTTGCATGATGGACAACCCATATCTAAAGCGTACTCACATGGGATCATAGAAGATGCATCGCACACACACGATGGAATGGAAATCAAAAGTGACCCCATATGATGGGCGGCTCTCATCAAAGGTGGGCCCTATATGATGGATGACCCACATTAAAGTGTGATGCGGCATGATGGACGACCCACATCAAGTGGGCCTCACCTGATGAATGATCTACTTTAAGGTGGGCCCCATATAATGGACAATCCACATCAAAGGTTGGCCCCAAATGATGAATAGCCCACATCCAAGGCGGGTCTCGCATGATAGACAACCACCCACTTCAAAGGTGAGGCCCACATGATGGACAAATCAAATTTGGGCTCCACATGATGGACAATGGACATTGAAAGGCCCCACGTGATGGACAATGGACATTGATAGTGGGTCTCACACGATGGATGACCTACATCAAGGTGGGCCCCACATGATGGATGATCCACATCAAAGATGGACCCCTAATGATGAACACTTCACATCCAGGGCTGGCTCATAATAATTGACGATCCACTTCCAAGGTTAGGCCTACACAATGGGCAGTCCACATCAAAGATGGGCTCCACATGATGGACGATCCGTATCAAATGTTCAACATGATGGACGATGCACATCTAAGGTGAAAAAGACATGAAGGGGTGTGCTTACCTGAGACGGAGTTATTGTAAATTTTTAAAAATATTTTATCAACCATGTTTATTTTAAATAAGATTTTTTTTTTACTTTTTATTTTCAATTCTAAAAAATTAAAATTTCCAAACGAGTTTATTGTAAAATGTTAAGGCTAAAGCTCGTCTTGAGCCCAAGTATAATAACGCCTAGCTATCCTGTACCTAACATGCTTATCTTTACATAAAAAATTTAATAAAATACATCAATTCTACGCTTCCAAAAAGAAACATCAACCCTAAGTGAACTTCACATCCAATGAATCGAATCATTGAGTTTCAAGGCCGCTAGCCTTTTGGAATAATATGCAATGGTACCGAAAGGTATTTTTGAACCCTTTGACTATTAAAAGGTTAACGAGACTATGCATGCTCAAAGTAAAAGGGTCATATTATCATAGGGTCCAGATATTCTACGACGTTCTTAGGTTTTTTATACCCCATCCAAGGTGAGTCCCATCAACGGTTTGGATCATTAAGAAACTCCAAATCCAAATAATAAAATTCCCACATATCCTGTTAAAAGAAATATACAAAATCGTGACCCCACTTCCCATAAGGGCCCACCATAGATTGAATGTGGCCCAAAAATCAAACCTATTGGACCATCCTAATTTCTTGGTAGGAAAACTGCCCCAACTGGTGAAATTCATTCTTTTTTCTCCCATCAAAATGAGTGGTTGATATTGTCCATGTAGACTTACCCGTGAGTCATGGCCAATCCATCATGAAGCCAGCCACTTAACGATCTAGATCTTTTACAAGTCCAAAATATGTTATGGGCCATCCTTTGAATTTGGATATTCATTTTTTATCGGATGGCATGCACAAATCATCATTTGGTTGACGATCATAACTATCTCATTTCATCCACTGAATTTGGACTACTTACAAATACATAGAACCGGTTATCCCAAGTGTCTGGTATTGTTGTCCGTTCATTCATCTTTTTGTTCTCCTCCTCTGTTTTTTTCCTTTTCTTTTGTCTCTTCTTAGAATCCATTTCAAAGACGTCGAAAGAAAAACACGTTTTTGTCTACCATGATATATATATATATATATATATATATATAGTGGGAACTTCCCATGAGGTCGAGTTGCGTGGGCCCCACTATGATGTATGTCGAACATCAACACCTAGCATTTGATGGGTCCCCTTTAGGTTATGGGATATCTAAAAAAATCAGCTGTACATGGAACTCAGGTGGGCCATACCATCTAAAACCATGTGAAGACATTCATAAAATATATAAAAGCATTTGGCGGGGGCCCAACTGAGTTTTGGATGCGGATGAAACTTGGTCTGACCACTCATCCAAGTGAGACACACACAATGGATGGGTTGGATTTGTGAACCGACTCAATAAATGATTATGAATGTTTTAATGAGAGGATAACTCCTCTCAACTGTTGTATGTGGTGTAGCCTACTCAAGTCATGGATTGACTTGATTTTTAAGCACCCAACCCACCATGGAATGGTGCATCTAACTGATGGGGTAGATGTTGGACACATATCACGGTGAGGCCACACAGTTGGACCTCATGGGAAGTTCCCACGATGTCGACATCATAGTACCATCCCCCCCACCCCCCCCAAACACACACACACACACACGTGGGAAAAGTTTCCATGCGGGGGGCTCATGGGAAGATCCCGTGAGGTCGAGTTGTGTGGGCCTACTGTGATGTGTGTCAAACATCTACCTCATCATTCAGATCCACCATTCCATGGTGGGCCTAGGATTTAAAAGTCAAGTCAATCCGTGACTTGTGTGGGCCACACCACATACAGAAGTTGAGAGGGGCTACCCTCCATTAAAACATTCATAATCATTTGTTGGGCCCACGGAGATGTGGTTCGCAAATCCAGCCCATCCATTATGTGTGTCCCACTTGGATGAGCAATCAGTCCAAGTTTCAAACGCATCCAAATTTCTAGTGGGCCCTACCAAGTGCTTTTATATGTTTTAGGCATATTTTCACATGATTTTAGATGGTATGGCCCACCTGAATTCCGCATATAGCTGATTTTTGAGATATTCCATAATTTAAAGGGGACCCATCAAATGCAGTGTTGATGTTCGACATACATCATGGTGGGGCCCACACAGCTCGACCTCATGTGAAGTTCCCATGTGCTCCACCGCATAGAACCTTTTCCCATATATATATATATATATATATATATATATATATATATATATATATATATATATATATATATATATATCGAGATATATATAGAGTCATGCTATCTTGCGCACCCACGCATGTGCGCCCCTTTGCACACGTGTCATGGGTGTCTAATCTGAACGGTCCATGTGATGCAGAATCCCATGAAACCCCTTGTGGCAAATTTTCACCCTGATCTAAAATTCTGGTGAGCCATAGCAAAGAGAAATGCAAATCAAGAGAGGAAACTGTTTTCATTTGTCATGGCCCATCAAAGTTTTAGATCAAAGTAAAACTTGGTCTCGGGGGGTTTCACGAGGTGCTGCTTCACATGAACGGTTCTGATTTTGGTTCCACATCATGTATGATGGGTTTTCAAAAAAGTTTGCATATAGTACATACGAACTGGTTCGCAAGTGAGCATTTCCGTGTGTGTGTGTGTGTGTGTATGCCCACCTTCTTATGTGAGCACCTATGAGTATTTTTGTACACGTGTCTTAGTCACAAAATTTAAACGGTCCACGTGATGCAGCACCTCTTAAAACTTTATGTGCCTAAATTTTAGCCTTATCTAAAATTCTAGTAGGCCATAGCAAAGAAAAATGTAAATCAAAGGAGCAAACTGTTTCCTTTTTTCATGGCCCACCAAAGTTTTGTATCAGGCTGAAAGTTGGGCTTGCGAGGTTTCAAGGGGTGACACATCACGTATACTATTCAGATTTTGTGCCTAAGAAATGTGTGCAAAGGTGCACATGAATGCTCAAATTTTATTATTATTTTTTTTTTATAATTATGTTTTTTGAAGACTCAGGTTCTTCTCTTAGGCCAAAACAAAAATTTTCAATTTATTATATATTTACTGGCCCAAATCATCACTGATGACGTCAACATTGTTGCAACCAATAATGCTCAAAGGAAATGCCGAATTTGGAAATACAGGTTTTTCCATGAATGGAGGATTCGGACTCTCTTTTTTAATTACGTGATGTTGACTTATTGAAAAAATAATGAAGAATTGAAATCACCATCCCACCGTTCACATACAAATGAAGATCGAGAATAAACAAACAATAATTTCGCAGAAGCACCGTATAATACCTCTTGGGTGAGTTTGTTAGCGAGTGTTGAGTGGTCCAATGATCAAAACGGTCCACTTTAAGAAAGTATGGTGGGATAGATGTCGAATTATTTGTTGATGAATTTAGAATATTAAAAAAGAAATTACTAATATTTTACATTAACTTGAAAAGAGAACACAAGCTTACAGGGCTGTCAACCGGCCAGGCATAAGGTAGTCCTCACGCTAAGATTTTGAACTGTTTCGAGACAGCCCTATTCAAAATTCTAATTTTTCAGCGCGAGTTCATGGACACCTTTACAAGTTGGTAAGTGAACTTCAAATATTGAAAAGAAATTAATAATAATTTTTGAAAAGAGAATACAAGCTGTTGAAACCATTGGACCATCTCAACTTCAAGCCCCAGGTGGGCGAAGATTCACATTGGACCTTGACTTAAGCGGCGAGATTGGCTGAACAAATTCCCTCCTATCATCAAATGCAAATTTCTTATAACACAAGGAGCCCGGTGTAACCAAAGGGTCCATGGGCTCCACCAAGATGTCATTGTGACATTGACTCTTTGGGTCAATATCAAAATTAGACTTTTTTTTTTTCACACTCACGCTATTAGAATTTCACCACCCATGGATACCCGAACCCTTGACCGGGTGTTGAAACTTTTGTCTCAAGAAGAATCACTTAATAAGATTGTAGCTTGTATGAATAAAGCTGGCACAAGGTAAGCTAATCGATTCAGACAGCTAAACTAAGTCATGTTAGGACATTAGCTTTAAAATAAACCTCCTTTACCCCACATTAAAGTGGGGTTCATTGCTTTTGTTTCGAAGATGGGCCCTAAGGATGTTTCAATGGTGAGTGTCCATTCCTCACTATTTCACTTAAGATTTTAATCTACTTGATTTTTTTGCTTACCTCGTTAGTTAGTATGATCTGGACCACCTAATGAAAAGATCAAGAAAAATTCGCGTCCTTTCTATTGTTTTCCCAAATTCATACCAATCCATATTTCACAGGTTTGAGCATCCAGTAGAAAGTATGGACCGATGCTGATTTTCCCTATTTAATTATCTAAATTGAGAGGTTAAGATTATCCTATCAAGATTAGTTTTGATGTGAAGTCCATCCATGATGGGATACAACAGCTCAATGTCATGGATTTCTGAAGCATGTGGCCAACACGTGTATACTGTACAAAGATGAATGCCGTGTATCATGTACTCATCATAGATGAGCTGTGCTAAGTGCCAAACCTACGCGCCGATATTAGTGCACGAAAGCAGATTCCAATCCATCATTTGCTAATGGGTATGGACTATGTGGACCCACTATGATGGGTGTGTCTTATCAACGCCGTTCATCTGCTTTTCGAGCTCATTTTAGGGCCTTACTACAAAATTAAAGCATAGCAAAAGGTCAAGTGGACCACACCACAGGAAATGGTGAGAATTGAATGCTTACCGTTGAAATCTTCTTAGGGACCACGGAGTTTTGGATCAAGATGATATTTGTGTTTTCCCTCCATCAACATCTTTATCTTTATGTGACATAATCAACAAGTTGGATGACAAAAAAAAATCACTATGGGCCTAAGAAGGTTTCAACGGTGAATGTCATTATCCCTGCTTTTTCTTGTGGTGTGGTTTATTTGAGACATGGATATACTTCAATTTTGGCCTTATAACTTAAAATGAGCCTGAGAAACGGATGGACGGCATGGATCCCACGGAGTTTTCTAAATATACCAAAGCACATGCAATCGGCTGTCATCATTTGTAGGTACTTTTTTCACGTGGGTTGACACCGAGCGGAGAAAGTTACGTCCGGTCTACCACGATGTGCTGCTATAAAAGCCGGGCGCACCACGATTCATGTGTTTTATCCATGTCCATCCATTTTGCTGGCTCATTTTAAGGTATGAGCCCAAAAAATGAGGCAGATTCAAATATCAGTTGGACCCATCGTAAGAAACAGTGGTGATAGAACGCCCACTGTTAAAAACTTCTTGGGTGTTACATCAAGCAGGTATTTGTGTTTCCCATCATTCAAGTCTGTGTGTGACCCAATCAATACTTCTTGGGTGTTACATCAAGCAGGTATTTGTGTTTCCGATCATTCAAGTCTGTGTGTGACCCAATCAATAAGTTGGATCTGCCTCATTTTTTAAGCTCATGCCTTAAAATGAGCTTGTAAAATGAATGGATGGCGTGGATAAAACGCATACATCATAGAGGGTTCATAGAACTTTCCAAAACTTACCACTAGCGAGGTGGGCAGTGGTGGTGTCACTGCAGAATCCAAGTCCATATCAGGTGGGTGCAGCCCTGATAGTGGGGCCCACTTCGATATGTGTTGTATATCCACGCCGTCCGTCCATTTCGCCACTCGTTTTAAGGTATGGTCCAAAAAAATGAGGTAGATACAAATATCAAGTGGACCAAATGGTAGGGATTGAATTCCCACAATCGAAAACTTCTTAGAGGCTATAACAGTTTTTGATCAAGTAATTATTTGCGTTCATCCTTCATCCAATTTGTGTGACTTTATCAATATATAGGTTGGATGGCAAACAAATATTATAGTGGGCCCTATGAAGTTTTAATGGTGGGCATTGAATGACAACTTTGTTGTAGTGATTGAGATTTGTATCCGTTTAATCTTTGAACCATGCCTTAAAATGAGCTGACAAAATAGATGGAAAACATGGATATACAATACATACAGCAGGGTGGGCATTGTAGTACAGGCCGCACCTAGTCCTCATTCATAAGGGAGTAGTTGCCCATGCACCGGCCCACTAAAAGTTCAAAAGTTACGTGGCCCGCCTGGATGTTAGTGAGAAATTGACCTTGTTTATCTCTCTTGTGTACTCAAGTCATGTTAAGATATGAGCCCAAAAATGAAAATGATTCAAAATTCAAGTGGGGGATGTGATAGAAAAGATTGAGGATTGAACACCCACCATTGGATCATTCATACAATAATAAAAATTTAAGTTGAGGCTAGTATTCAAGTGTTCAATTCATCCCAGTGGAAATGACCTTATAAAAGGTCAAAATGTCAAATAAGCACTAAAATTAGCTTGTAAAAAGGTTTCAACCATAATTATTTCTGTCCCCACTTATTTTATAATGTGTTTGCTTAAAATTTCAATTTTATACTAACGCCCTAATATGAATAGACAAGTGACCAAAGAGAATAGATTTAAGAAGAATAGATTTCTTATCAGCTGTTCGAGCATCTTTGGCATTAAGAACTTCACAATCGCAGTTCCACAACCTTTCGCGGGAAGTGACAATGCTAGGATGTAGGTGGGGCCCACCATGATATTTGTGAGAAACACATTTCATTCATCTACGTGTGTTAAAATCTACAGGGCATGGCGGTTGTACGGCTCTTTTTATTTATTTATTTATTTATTTTCACACACCCATGCTCAGGACATAGTAGGATTTCACCACTACTCGAACCCACCCATGTCAGCACACACACTCCATGTTAGCCACCCCCGCTAGCTTGTTAGTACACACCCTTGACTTGGTGTTGAAACCCGTGTGTCTACCATCGCAGTGTTTGCATGCGATTTAACCCATTCATGATTTCAGTCCTATCATGAAAACGGTCAAACATAAAAAACAGCCTCATCCAAACCTTCAGTCTACCCCCAAGAAAGTTTCAATGGTAACAGTTCAATCCACCTACTTCTTGTATTGTGGCCCACTAGGGCTTTGAATATGCTTTATGTTTGAGCTCATGTCTAGACATATTAATGGTGCAATAAATAAATGGAGTGAATATAATACAGACCTCCCAATGTAAAGGTAGAGGGTGACTCGGCCTGACTGATCAAAGTCAACTCACTCAATTCAGGATTGTTTATTAACAATGATCAACACCTTAATTTGATCATTTTCATTGAATCAAATACTCATTTTAAAGAGACTTAATACACACACACACACCCCTTTCTACATGGGAGTCACATGTAATTTAGAACATCGTGCCCATAAAAAACATGCATGGACCATACACTACGATAATAACCTGATATGAAAGTAGGTATGTCCACTCATTAGGTGGGCCATGCCATCAATTGATATTGAAGTTGTGTCTGTATGAGCGTATTGGCATATATGCGACACTTTCAAAAGAAAAAAAGTTGGTGTGTATAACAGCTTATGAAATAGCCAATATTGCAAAGGCGAGCTAAGATTCCCAACTACCAATGGTGGGAGACACGTGCACATGGTCTCAATGTGCATACTTTTCTTAAAAAGGTATTTTAACAAGGCAACAAAAGCTAAAGCTAGGTGAATGGCCCCTCCCGTAGTAGTATCCACTCATGTTCATTTCAGTTCCTTGGGTCTTATCAAGGGACCACATGTGCTACTATCATGTAAATATTGTGTCGAGTGCTTCTAGTGAATATTGCATGAAGTGCCTATTGGAATATTTGGTTGAATTAAATAAACTACTAAAATCAAGAACCAAAAAAGAAAATAAATTTTGAGAAAGAGAATTTATTAACTTGAGTCGAAGTGTGACTGAGTCACTCGACTTGAAATCAAATTTGCTCCCCTTGGACAGCGTCGCAAGTGCAACAGGTTTTCAAAGCAATCGACCTCCAGATACAATGACTATGACCTGGTTCCAGCGGTGCACTCACTGTACACGGGATCAAACTACTTACAGTTTAACTCGAAAGTGCTGAGTTGACTCAGTGATAAAAAATTTTAAACCAGAATATCAGAGAGAGTTTTATATGAGAAAATTTTTTTTCGTATTTTGAAATATGAATCAGAAGTCTTTATATAGACTCTGAAATAGTGCATAAGCACCCTTTACAAAGGGTTAGGTCCGTTGGGTTTAAACCCAACAGGTGCGACCAACCGGAATGGATACATATCTCTGGTTTAAAACGAAAAGGCGCAAGTGCGAGTCCACTCTCGCAAATAAAGTCTCGCGATTACCCATACACATACCCACGCGAGCACACTCACACCGCACCCGCACCCGCCCAGCCCAGCCCGTCCCGTCTCGTTGCACACACAAACACGGACTCGGCTCAGCGCGCGCGCGCCTGTGGTCAATGACATAGATTAAAGCTATTGGCATAGCCCCCCCACAGGACCAAATTCATGTGCCTCCTGAATGGAGCTTAAGCCCCAAGGCAAAAAACCTATCTTATATATAAGAGGATTTACTTTGTCAAATTCAATATTGCATAAAACTTACAATCCCAAAACACCAAAAATTTTCAAATGTAGAGGAAAACTGAAAACTTGAAAAATCAGATTTTTAATAGTTATTTTAAAACAAAATACAACAGTGCCTAACTGAATTCTATGTGACAGCCAATTTCAAATCGAGTGTAGAGATAAGCATTCTCTCTTTCACTCGATTTTAGGTAAGCTATCACACAATATTCACTCGGTACTCTAGATGATATTAACGTGGTACTTGCACACGTATTTCCCCTCTCATTAGATAATATAAGAGAGATTTTCTTCTTCTTTTTTCTTTCTTACTACGTAAAGAAGTAGCTAATTTAAGAGCATTCATTAATTAAATATATGCTCTATTTAGTGATCTACCATATGCATAGACTTAAATATATAAGTGCATCAATGTATAATTTACCATTTAAAAGTGGAGTCCACAATTTGAACAGTTTATAAATACATGTATATCATTTATCACACTTTACTAATGTAACAATACCTATGTATAATGTGTGTGTGTATGTGTATGTGTGTGTGTGTGTGTGTGTGTGTATGTGTATATTGCAAGCTCATGTCAGGACAACTGATAAAAAATGAGGGATATCAATAACTCAAGTGCGCCAGAGGAAACGGTGGGGATTTAATGAATACAGATAAAAAATTCTTATGATCACAAAAGTTTTGTATCAAGCTAGGGGTTTTTTGTGTTTTCATTTCATCCTTCACTGCCTAATAAACTATTTGGATATCATATAAACATTAAGGTGGAGGTCAAGAATATTTTACTTGTAAATATATGTTTTCTCAAATTCTCTCTTGCGTGGCTCACTTGAGTTTTGAATCTGCCTTAACTTTTACCACATATATTAAAATGAACTCACAAAAATTACATAGAACTAGATTTCTCATGAACATCTCGATATATCCCACCTAGCATACAGCGCTGGAGCTTAGCACCAAAAGCCTTTTGCAGGAATCTGGGTCGCACGTGAATTGCCTGGTAACCCGTCACAACGTCCTGAGATTCGAGCATTTGGCGAGAAATTTACAACTGTAGACCCCACCTTTTATCCAGCGGTTTGTTTGAAACAATACAAACTTAGAATAAGCACTTGAACCTCTTCGTACGGAGTCGGAATTTCAGGACGAAAATACCCCTGCCTTCCATTCGAAGACGAGCGCTGACGCTCCTCCAACCAAGAGTTGTACGAACGGCTCAAAAGAGATCAAAGTTACATGGCCCCATGGCTATATATTTATTATATCCACAACGTTCATCCATATTTCGAGATCATTTCGGAGCATCATCCCAAAAATAAAAAAACATATCCAAAGATTAACTGGACCACACTACAAAGAGCAGCGGGAAAATTGATTTTCACCGTTAAAAATTTTGTAGGGCCCACCATGACATTTATTTTCCATCCAATCTATTAATAAGGTCACAAAGGTCTGTATGAAGAGGAAAAACAAATTTCATAATGATCCAAAACTTCTGTAACCCCTAAAAGGGTTTCAATGGTAGACGTTCAATTCCCCACTACTTTTTACAGTGTAGTCCACTTGATAGTTAGATCTATCTTATTTTTTGTCTCAAGCTTTAATGTGAGCTCGCCAAATAGATGGACGGTTTGGATATAACACAGACCTCATGATGGGACCTACGAAAGTAACATCGCAAAAAAATATATATATATTTACAGACCGCCGCCGAACCTGCCACCGAACCGGCAGTAGTGCCACGACAGTCTGACCTTTTTTTTTTTTTTTTTACATGGAGAACTTTTTCTCCCTTACATTTTTCTCTAATACATAATTTAGTAAATATGTATATATAAGTATATAAAAATATTTTTCTATCTTTCAATTCATTTCTTTGTCTATTTATTTAACAAGCATATCTCCTAAACTAGAATGATTTACTTAACATACTACCTATGATTTTGGGGTAGGAGAAGCTAATTTAGACAACCAACCTAGTTACTTTCCAAGATTCCATCGGGTCGATGGTCGAAAATCCATTTCATTCAGTTCGTGGTCAATTTCAATCACTTCGCGGTCAAACTAAAAATTGAGCGGGGCAAACATGAAATTGAGCGAGGCAAACATGAAAATTGAGTAGGGAAAACTAAAAATTTAGCGGGTAAAACATGAAATTGAGCAGGGCAAATATGAAATTAGGACTGAAAGTTAGGTCAGTTGGTTCGGGTTGGTGCTCAACCCTAACCCAACCCAAGGTTCCTATACCTAAACCTTGACCCAACCCAACCCAATCTTGGGTTGGGAATTCTCAACCCAACCCCAACCCAAGAGGGCTTAACGGGTTGATTGGGTTGGTCGGGTGTATACGTGCTAATATTTTCATTATTACATTAGTTTATTATATTTCAATATAAGACCTATTTTTTGTATCTATGATTTTATTAATTATATACGTGATTATTCATCATAAAGAACTTCATTTTTTTTCTTTAAAAAACCAAGCTAAAATATAGGACTACTCCTTTAAAAAGTCATGTAGCATAGCATGCAATCTATTTGGGAGAGAGAAATCCGACATATCTTGTTAGCTTGAGTCCTTGAAAAAGACGTGGACAAATGAGACCCGACATCACTAGTGTACCTTCTACACAAACAATCCACACTCAATTATAATTTATAATAACTAATATATTGATTGGGTTTGGGTTGGGTCAGGCAACCTGAGACCTCAACCTAAGCCCAACCTAAGTTTTATCGGGTTGATGTTTGTATAGCCCAAGCTTGAGATCGGACCTGATATATCTTGCCCGAGCCTAACCGAATGTCGGGTCGATCACGGGTCGGTCGGGTTGAACCCGCCCAAATTTCAGCCATACATGAAATTAAGCGGGCAAACTAGAAATTCAGAGGGGCAAACATGAAATTGAGCAGGGGAAACTAGAAAATCAGCGGGGCAAATTAGAAAATCAACGGGGCAAACTAGAAAATTAGCGGGCAAACTATGAAATCAGCAGGGCAAACTAGAAAATCAGCAGGACAAACTAGAAAATCAGCAGGGCAAACATGAAAATCAGCGGGACAAACTAAAAAATCAGCGGGGTAAACTATGAAATCAGCGAGGCAAACTAGAAAATCAGCAGGGCAAACTAGAAAATCAGCGGAGGGAACATGAAAATCAGCGGGGTAAATATGAAATTGAGCAGGGGAAACTAAAAAATCAGCGGAGCAAACTAGAAATTTAGTGGGGTAAACTAGAAAATCAGCGAGACAAACTAAGAAATCAGCGGGGCAAACATGAAATTCAACGGGGCAAATTTAACAGATAATTTCATGGCTTGAACCGATAAATCTAAATGTATCCAATGTTCAAATGGACCACACCAAATGAAATTTTGAATTGAACTTCTATTGTTGATCATTTCTTAGGGGCTACAGAAGTTTTGGATCAAGCTTATAATTGTTTTTTCTATTAATCCATGTCTGTATGATCTTATAAATAGGTTTGATAATAAACAAACATCACTGTTGGGCCCACTATGGTTTCGATGGTGGAAATCATTATGCCCACTGTTTCCTGTGGTGTGATCCACTTGATCTTTTGATATGCTTTAATTTGGGGCTAAACCGCTAAAATTAGATGGAAAAACGGATGGACAGCGTGGATATACTACATACATTCAATGTGATTTTCATGTTTCCTCTACTGATTTCCTAGTTTGCCCCGCTGATTTTCTAGTTTGCCTCGTTGATTTCCTAATTTGCCCCGCTGATTTTCTTGTTTGCCCCGCTAATTTTTCTAGTTTGCCCCGCTCTTTTTCATGCTTGCCCCGCTCTTTTGCATGCTTGCCCCACTGAATTTCATGTTTGCCCTGCTCAATTTCTTGCTTACCCCGCTGAAATGGATTTTCGACCATCGACCTAATGAAATCTTGGAAAATAACTAGGTTGGTTGGCTAAATTAGCTTCTCCTACCCTAAAATCATATGTGATACGTTAAGTAAATCATTCTAGTTTGGATCCTTACTTTTGCTCGGGTGGTAGACTCTTAGGAATTTCAACACCCGGTCAAGCGTTTGAGTATCCATAGGTGGTGAAATTCCACTAGTGTGGAGTGTGTGGGGGTGTGTGTGCGTGTGTAAAAAAAAAAATCATTCTAATTTAGGAGATATGCTTGTTAAATACTTACACAAAGAAATGAATTAAAAGTTAGAAATATATTTTTATATACTTATATATACATATTTACATAATTATGTATTAGAGAAAAATATAAGGGAGAAACTCCTAGTTTGCTCTGCTGATTTCCTAGTTTGCCTTGCTGATTTTCTAGTTTGCCCCACTGAATTTCTAGTTTCCCCCGCACAACTGGGCTACCATAGGTGGGCCTTCCATACCCAAAATCCAGCTCATGAAAGGGCACTTCCATCAAGCTGACACATAAAAATTCTCATCTAAAGTAGAAGGAACCCCTTTATAAACCTCCAACCAATCCACTACTGATTTCACATACTCATCTGTCACCATCTCTATTGCTTCCTTCACCTTCTCAACACAAAGTTCCAAAGACTCCTTATTCAAATCCACCACCTTTGCACTTGCACAAGCTGTTACAACAGCATTCCTAACAAACCCATGTGGCAAGGGTGGAATTATCTTGCTCCTAATATCCACAACAAAGAGTACTGATGAAACCCCACATGGGTCTTCAAAGACAGCCCGCTGTTTTTCTAGTTTGCCCTGCTCATAATGTAGTTTTCCCTGTTGTTTTTTTTAGTTTGCCCAGCTCATAATGTATTTTGCCCTGCTGTTTTTATAGTTTGCTCCGCTCATAATTCAGTTTGCCCCGCTCATAATTCAGTTTGCCCCACTGTTTTTCTAATTTGCACCGCTCATAATTCAGTTTGCCCTGCTGTTTTTCTAGTTTGCCCCACTCATAATACAGTTTTTCTAGCTGCTGCTTCCTTCGTCCTCTGCTTCAGTCTATCTTCTCTACTTCTTCTAGTGGATGTTGCCTATGTGTTGTTATAGTGGGCCTTCCCTTGGAGGTGTTGTCACTAAGGTTGGTTTAGGGTCTTGGATGTGAGATCATAACAACAGACTATGGTCTATGGTCAGAAGTTGGGAGGGCTGGATGGGAAAGTGTGGCCTACTTGAATCAGTGGTATAAGCAGATGGTTGGTTTGTATAAGTGGAATATTGTAGGTAGGGAGAGTGGTCGCTTCGGCCCGTGGGATTTTAAGAAGGTCGAAGAGTGGAGGAGTCAGATTTGCCTCCTTGTTGTTGGTGAGTGAGGTGGTGTCTTCCTGTAATGTTTATGCCCATTGAGGGGCAGCTTGGCACGTTTTTTTCTTGTTACTCTTTCTCTTAATAGCAGATATGATAGGTGAGGCCTGATGTTTTTTTGTGGAGCCCACCCGAAATGTTCCTTGTACATCGTCTGTTCATTTATCAAAAGTTTTAGGGGCATCGCCCTCCTTTTAGAAAAAAAAGTGGGGGAAACATGAAAATGAGCGGGGGAAACTAGAAAATCAGTGGGGAAAACATAAAAATGAGCGAGGCAAACTAGAAAATCAGCGGGAGAAACATGAAAATGAGTGGGGCAAGCATGAAAAATGAGCTGGGCAATCATGAAAATGAGCGGGGCAAACTAGAAAATGAGCGGGGCAAACTGAAATATGAGTGGGACAAACTAGAAAATTAACGGGGCAAACTTGAAAATGAGAGAAAATTCACCAGAGAGAGAGAGAGAAGAGGGTTTCATTAGCTGAAAATCGAAGATAGCGAAGAAAAATCCCTCAATTTCGAGAGAAAATGAAAACAAATCAAAGCACGGATTATGAGAGACCTTTGGAGGAAGTTCAGATGGTAGGTGGGGCCCACTGTGATGTTTGTGAGGAATCCACATCGTCCATCCATGATTTGGACTGGTCTGTTCAGTCTCATTCCGGAAAGAGTAGTATAAAAAATTTCAATAGGATAATCTTAATGTTCTAATTAGTGGCATAAAACTATGTAATGGTCAACGTTCAACTAAAGAAGTGTCTAAGGTTTGAGGGTAGCAACTTTAAAATTTATGTGAGTTTGGGGTGCTGTCACAGTTAGATCCATCAAACTTGCATAGTTGGGCATGGACCTTATGATTTCTTTTGGAAAAATCGGTAAATCCTCAAGTGAGCTCAGTTAAAAGAGTCCATATTTGCAGCTTGGATTGATGTTCTACAACGGGCTTTCCATGCTAGCATTCCAAGATATAGGGATCATGGTTTTGTGAACTTATCGACAGGTAGCTTATTGTAATTGAGTTTGTGTATCATGGATTTGTTATATTGATGAGGGAAGAAAAAGACTAAAGAGAGCATGTCATGAAAAATGAGGTTTCTTTCCAACAATTGCATATAGGTGTTTGTAAAATCTTAAAGGAGAGATAAGGGCCTCCTAGTATGACTCTTGGTATATAGATAATTTTGTCACTACACCAAAATTGCAAATTTAGAACGGTTCTATCTTTAATTTAGGAATGGTTTTAAGTTGTTCTAAATTTGGAACTGTTATAAACCATTCCAAATATAGAAAAAGGGACGGTGTGGATTTCTCATCTCTTGTGTAGCCCACTTTGAGTTTTGGATCCCACTTATGTTTGGTCTCATGTCCTAAAATGATCTCTCAAAATGGATGGACGATGTGAATTCCTCACAAACATCACAGTGGGCCCCACCTAGCATCCCAACTTCCTCCAAAGGTCTCTTATAATCCGTGCTCGACCTCCAATCCCAAACCGTTCTCTCGCCCGAAACTCTCAACTCTTGTTCTCCCTCTCGCTGGGCCTCAAAGCCCCAAACCCTCTTCTCTCTCTCTCTATTGGCATTTTTCAGGTATCTTCTTTACATGAGCTTTGATTTGTTTTTATTTTCTCTTGAAATTGAGGAATTTTTCTTCGCTATCTTCGATTTTCAACTGATGAATTTTCTCTCATTTTCAGCCGGGTGTAAGAGATCATTAATCTCAAAGAAAAGATGTTCAAAGTTCTAAATTCATCAGCAAAATCAGATAGTTTGTCCTTCTCAGATTTCAATTTGCCCCGCTATTTTTCTAGTTTGCCTCGCTCATATTTTCGTTTGCCCCGCTGTTTTTCTAGTTTGCCTCATTCATACTTCAGTTTGCCCCGCTGATTTTCTAGTTTGCCTCGCTCATATTTCAGTTTGCCCCGCTGTTTTTCTAGTTTGCCCAGCTGCTTTTCATGTTTCCCTCGCTGATTTTCTAGTTTGCCCTGCTGCTTTTCATGTTTTCCTCGCTATTTTTTTAGTTTGCCCCGCTCATATTTTAGTTTACCCTGCTGCTTTTCATGTTTCCCCCGCTGATTTTCTAGTTTGCCCCGCTGCTTTTCATGTTTCCCTCGCTGATTTTCATGTTTCCCCCACTGATTTTCTAGTTTGCCCTGCTACTTTTCATGTTTCCCCCGCTGATTTTCTGGTTTGCTCCGCTCATATTTTAGTTTGCCCCGTTGATTTTCTAGTTTGCCCTGCTGCTTTTCATGTTTTTCTCACTGATTTTCATGTTTTCCCCGCTGATTTTCTAGTTTGCCCAGCTCATATTTCAGTTTGCCCCGTTGTTTTTCTAGTTTGCCTCGTTACTTTTCATGTTTCCCCCGCTGATTTTCTAGTTTACCCCGCTGTTTTTCTAGTTTGCCTTGCTCATATTTCAGTTTGCCCCGCTACTTTTCATGCTCCCCCCGCTGATTTTTTAGTTTGCCCCGCTGATTTTCATGTTTTACCCGCTGATTTTTCTAGTTTGCCCCGCTCATATTTCAGTTTGCCCCGCTGCTTTTCTAGTTTGCCCTGCTGCTTTTCATGTTTTCCCTGCTGATTTTCATGTTTCCCCCGCTCTTTTTCTAGTTTATCCCGCTCTTTTTCATATTTGTCCGCTCTTTTTCATGCTTGCCTAGCTCATTTTCATGTTTGCCTCGCTATTTTTCATGCTTGCCCTCTCATTTTCATGTTTGCCCTATTGAATTTCATGTTTGCCCCACTGAATTTCATGCTTGCTCCACTAAATTTCATGCTTGCCCCACTAAATTAGCTTCTCTTACTCCAAAATCATATATGGTACGTTAAACAAATCATTCTAGTTTAAGAGATATGCTTGTTGAATACATGGACAAATAAATGAATTAAAAGATTAAAAAAAAAAATTTATATACTCATATATACATATTTATATAATTATGTATTAGAGAAAAATGTAAGGGAGAAAAAGTTCTCCCAGTAAAAATAAATAAATAAATAAATAAAATCTGCCAGACTGCCACGGCAGTGCCGCCCAACTGGCGGTAGTGCCTCGGCAGACTATGTTATTATTATTATTATTATTTATGTGTTGCTTTTATAGGTTTCATCATGAGGCTTGTGTTATATCCAAACCGTCCATCTATTTGGCAAACTCATATTAAGGCTTGAGACGAAAAATAAGATAGATCTAACTATCAAGTGGACCACACTGTAAAAGGCAGTGGGGAATTGAATGTCTACCATTGAAACCCTTTCAAGGGTTGCAGAAGCTTTGGATCATTATGAAATTTTTTTTTTCCTCTTCATCCAGGTCTTTGTGACCCTATGAATGAACTTAGACAGGGAGGATTTCTCTCAAACATCACAGTGGGCTCCACCTGAGTTTCTAATGGTTGACGCTCATTCAACACTGTTTCCTGTAATGTGGTACACTTGAGACTTGGATATACCTCATTTTTTGTCTCATACCATAAAATGATCTGGAAAAATATATTGACGGCATGGATGAAAAGCAAACATCATGGTGGAGCCCACATACCACTGACGAGCTGCCCTTGGCGGGTGACAGGAGGCGTACCCAATCCGTTTCCGTGGAAAGGAGGGGTATTTTCGTCCTGGAATTTGTCGTCCGTACGAAGAGGTCTAAGTGCGTATGTTAAGTTTGTATTGTTTTAAGAATATCCAATAGATAAAAGGTGGAGCCCACGGTCGTAAATTTCTCGGCATTTTGGCAGGTTGCATGTCACTGTCAGACATGGCCCGACGCAAATGCGAAAGTTATTTAAATAGGGTACGGGAGCGCAATAAGTGAGCCCCGGCCTTACCTTAATGCATGTATTCTATATCTAGGCTGTCCATCCGTTTTTCATATTATTTTAGGGCAAGACCCCATAAGGGCGTGTTTGGTTTTCGGTGAAATGGTAAACGCAGTGTAAAAAAGTAATAATTATTTCCCTCCTGTATTTGCAACTTACTTGATATGATTACTTACTTTTGGACACGAAAACCAAGAATATGTGGACCATTAGTGGGATGAAGAAGATCCAAATCAGCGGGATGAAGGAAAAAATAACAACTTAGATCTAAATCTTATGTGGACCATTAGTGGCCAATCACCATTGTCTCCTATGGTATGGTACTCCTGAGATCTGGATCTATAATTTTGTACTCATGCCCTACAAAGATATTAAAAAACGGATGAATGTTTTAGATATAAAATACATACATCAAGGTGGGCCCTACCGTCCAGCATTAGGCTGGGACCGCAACCAATCCCATACATTACGGACGCGGATTTCCTGCCAAAGCAGGAAGTTCCTGCTCTGGAAACCTAGGTGGGCCTCACCGTGATGTTTGTGAGAAGAGTCACAAATACACTCTGTTCACACGTTCTGTGGGTTGAAAGTTTCCACCTACTTTTTCCTTTAGTGCGGCCCACTTGAGTATTAGATCCAGATCGTTTTTGGTCTTATGCTCTAAAATGAACTCAAAAAACGGATGGACGGAGTGGATTTCTCACAAACATCACAGTGGCCCTACTTACGTTCCCAACGCAGGTAATTCCTGCGAAAGGGGGAAATCCGCGTCCATACATTACGTACTCGGCGCCGGCTCGTTGCCCAATCAAATCTAGCCACGTTAACGGCTTATCGTGCAATCCACTTGCACCTCGCATACTCGCGCATACGACGCGACTTTTCATCGGCGCTGGATGCTTTGCTTCCAGCATCTTCCTAATGCACACGTCACGCCATATGTCAGCATTGCAAAATGGTGATATATCTCAGCCATCCATCACAAGGATATCACTGTATATATGCTAGCTTGAAAAGATTAAGGTGGTCCACTAAGCAGGTGTGACATAATATTAGAAATAAATGATCGCGTTAGAAATCTTCAACAAATCATTTCACAACCGTAAATTTGTTCAGAAAAATGTGGCCCACTTGAGTTACATAGGGAATATTTCTTGGGATTAGAAAATCTGAATAGTTTTGAACTTTTTATGGACAGCTTGGATATTCAGTTATCTACCACGATGGCATATTTAGTGCGTGTAACTTAGTTGACTGTACACGCGTGTAGGCTTACATCAACTCCGTTCCCAATATCACGAAATATCGGCCGAAACGTTCAGACCTATCTTTCCTGGAAACGGGAGCGAAGTAGGTGTAACCTTACCGTGGGCCCACATTGGTTCTTTTTAATAATATCCACGCCGTCCATCCGTTTTTAGATCATTTTAGGACGGTATACAAAAATTTAACCGGATCCAAATCTCAGCTACACCGCACACATTTTTGTGGGCCAGAAATTTTTTGGATCAATCTGATCCTTCTATTTTTTATTTCATCCAGGTATTTTTGACCTTATCAACAGGTTGGATGGAAAACAAAAAATAATGTGGGCCCAAGAAAATTTTTTATGGTGGCCATTCAATCACCACTCTTTCTAGTGGTGTGGTCGAACTGAGATTTGGATCTGCTTGATTTTTCTAAAAAAGTTCTAAAATAGTCTGAAAAAACGGACGGATGGCGTGGATATATATAAAAAAATCATTAAAGTGGGCCCCACGGTAAGTGTAACACCTAACACGGTGTTACTCGGTAATACCTAATCCGCTCCCCGAAACGGTCATCAAAGCGGGAGTAGATAGAAACGTCACCAAACCATCTCTTACCACATCCCTTCAAATACGAGAGAGAGACACCTTCTCTTTTCGCAAGAACTCTTCCAAGATGACTTTTCCAGAGCTGGAAGAGGCAAAAACCAATCTCGAGAAACCACCCATCTGCGTTCTCGACGCTTCTTCTTACGTGGGTTTCCATATTCTTGAAGAGCTCTTGCATAGAGGCTACAATGTTCATGCAGCTGTACAAAGCAATGGCAAGTACCTCTCTATCTATCTATCTATCTATCTATCTCTGTCTTATTTCATTTGGGTTTTTGGAAATTCATGTTATTTTTAAGTTGGGTTTTGTTGGATTTCTGTTTTTGCAGGAAAGGGAGAGGTGGTGAGGAGAATAGAAGAGATGAGTGGTTTGGATGAGAGATTGGTGGTGTTTGGTGTGGATTTTTTGGATTATCATAGCATTCTTGTAGCTTTGAAGAGTTGCTGTGCTTTGTTTTGTTGCTTGGATTCTTCCGATGGATATGATGTGAGTTTGAGAGATAAAGGGACCACATGGAGTTGTTCTTCCATCCTTTCTTAAGTCCAACCAGTTGGACCACAAGTTACTATCCATCATCCAACTTACCAAGTGAACTCAAAATCCAATCCGTCCAATAGTTTGAGCACATCTTGAGGATCACTTATTGCAAAAATTAGATTCATCTAATGATCAGGTTGGCTACACCAGAGAAACAATTTCTAGCCATTGATAAATAGAAATATACAATTTTGGTCCACTCAATGAGCGGATGTGGCTGATTTTTTCATAGGGTCATCCTCATGATGGGTTCAACGTATTGGATGGTTGGACGGTGCAGATGCATGAAATATTCAAAGTTATCAGCTGTCGACTGTAAATTATAATCCAAACCGGCTGGAGACTTGAGACTTGAGAGACCTTCTCTTTAGGAATTGTACGGTGATTAGGGAGATTGGGGGTTCATAGCTACCACACGTGTATGAGGTCCGGGCATTCATTGGTGGGGCCCACAGAAAACATGCTGCAGCCGTTCGATCAACTGGCCCACTGGTGTACATCAAACACAGACCGCTTGACCTTTTTCTCTTGTATGATTGGCCCACTTGATCAATTCGCTATGGGCCCCACCTGATGAATGTCCTGGATCTTTGGAATTACAATAAGTTGAAATAATTTTCTACTCTAAAATCAGAAGTAAAAAAAGGGGTGTATCTATCAAAATTATAGGGTATAAATATTTAATCTTTTTTATTATAAAAAATAATTATTTTAATTTTTTGTGATTGGACAGGAAGGAATGGTGGATATGGAAGTGAGAGGAGTGATTAATGTGGTGGAGGCGTGCGCACAGACAGATAGTGTACAGAAGATGGTGTTCACCTCATCTTTAACGGCAGGGATTTGGAGAGAGAATATATGCTTGGAGAAGGATGTGGATGAACGGTCTTGGAGTGATGCTGAATTCTGCCGGAAAATGAAGGTACCATTTTTTTCTGGCTAGTTTGGTTGCACCAAATATTAGAATATATCATATAAATTTGTACTAAATTAGGCTCATTAGCCATGAATTTTCATGATATTTGGTGCAACCAAACGCACCCTACCCCAAATATCATGATATTTGGTGCAACCAAACATACCCTATATGAAAAATCATGAAATTCCTTGATGTTTTGAATAAAATTAGACTGACTAATCATGGATTTTAATGATATTGGTGCAACCAAACGCACCCTACCCCGAATATCTCATGATATTTTGCACATAATGAAATTTTGAGATATTTGGTGCAAGCAAACACACCATTAGATTAAAAAAGGAAGTTTTCTGATCAACCTTACAAGGTGCATGTGGGTCCACTCTCAGGCAACTTAAGCCGTTCATCTGGTGTGTCCCGTCATGGGATGGACATGCCAAAATATCCCCTCGGATCAGATGATCCTAGCTGTCCATTTAGTGGCTTGCAAATAGAAATGGCAATTTGTGGTCCACATTTAACAGGGAAAACATCCAAAATAAAAAATAAAAAATCAGATCATCTGATCGGAACTTGTTTAATTTGGGGAATGAGCATGTGCTCGAAGGTATGGTATACGACAAATGTGTGTGGGGCCCGCCATGATACATGAGTACCAAACGTACCATTAGATGCTCCCTCCAATGTTAGCTTTCACGGAAGCGGATTAGCTACTGACAGGTTGAGCAGCGAAACTGGCTACTGAAGTGACGTCACCAAGTTCTGTGGGCTACACCATGATGTATGTTTTGTATCTTCACAGTACATTCATTTGGAGAGATCATACTAGGGCATGATCCAAAAAATGAATCAGATCCAAAGCTCGAGATGACCCCACCACAAAAAACAGCGGGGAGAGTGACGCCCACCCTTGAAAAGTTCTAAGGGCCGAACTCGTGGAACCTAAATTCCTTGTTTGATCACCAACAGTTTGTGTTCTATGATTACCTACAAAGTACGATTTCTAAAACCCGGATGTAAATCTATGCAATTAGTTGCATATTTTCCCACCCGCAAGGAATTGAGTAAGGACGGACTAAACTCACGAAAGTTTTAGATCAAGATAATATTTGTGTTTTCCCTTCTTTCATGTCTGATTTAACACATGAATAGGTGGGATCTCAAATAAACATCATGGTGGACCTTCAGAAGGTTTCAACGACGGGTGTTACTCTCATCGCTGTTTTCTGTGGTGGGGTCCACCCCAGTCTTGGATCTGCCTAGTTCTTTGGACCATGCTCTAAAATGATCTGTACAAATGTATGGACGGTGTTGATACTACACATACATCATGTTGGGCTCACATAAGTTGGTGACGTCACTTCAGTAGCCAGTCTCGCTACTCAACCTGTCAGTATCCAATCCGCGTCCGCCTTTCACATGAATTTTCTGCCCTGGGAAGCTAGGTGGGAGCCACCCTGATGTTTGTTAGAAATCCACCCCATTCATCCATTTTGCGAGCTCATTTTAGGACATTCTATACAAAACGAGGGGATCCAAAACTCAAGTGGGCCACACAAGAAGAAACAATAGGGATTGGATGACCACCACTGAAACATTCATATGGCTACAAAAGTTTAGTATCTAAGTTTTTTGTGTTTTCATCTCATTCCTGTGTGAATTACCTTATAAACAGTTTGGATGGAATATAAACACCAAGTTGCCCTTCCTCTCGTGTGGCCAATTTGAGTTTTGGATCCACCTCCTTTTTTGAGGCATGTCCTAAAATGCAACAGATGAATGGAGTGGATTTCTCGTAAACATCACGGTGGGCCCCACTCAGCTTCCAGCTTGTGAGTGGATCCAAAACTCAAATGTTTTGAGTTTAGCAAATATACCTGTACACGTCTATTAGCTTAGCAAAGCTCTATGTTTTGAGTTAAGTAGGCTTGATAACATTCAAAGCTTCTATAACCCTTCAAACGCATAATTGGCAAAGTTGTGCAGCAATCCAGACCATCCAAATTGCTGATCCAACTGCAGATGGAACCTCTGATTTTTTATATTTTTAATACCCTTTAGAATGTGGACCATCTACTATTTTACTTTTAACTATCCATTATTTGATAGCCGTTGATTGGATGGTTAGAATTGCTCACAATTAATGTGATTTTAGATATATTCTCCATTAAAAAGGAGGATATATGCTCCATCCATGATAGGACCCACAAATTGGATGGTTTGTATAGCCGTGCATCAGTGCCACATTCATTTTTAGAGCCTGTTTGAAACTTTGGATTAAATGGTATTGAATTGCATTATGAGTAATTAACACCATTATTACACAATCATTATATGTTTGGAAATACAGTACTATTTCAACAGTCCAATGTCAATTTCTTCCTTTGAAAAAAAACAATGTATTAAAGACATTTTTCCGTGCATTTCTATAAAAGGAGGAGATGAGATCAGGTTTAAGAAAGTGTATTCAAACAGATAACACAAACTAAGATTTTTTATTTTTATTTTTTAAATAAGACACAAGGTGTCCCCACCTCTTTTTTAAACCTCAAATAAGATTTTTAAAGATATTTATTCCAATTGAATAGCAAGGATATCACAATTTGGTCATTTCCACACTTAAATTGATTATCAGAATTCATTTTACTACTGCATCCAAACACAATCTAAGTCCAATTGGATACCATGCATATTACATATACTACATCCCATTTTGATTATCATTTCTAATTTTGTAGTTATGGTACGCGCTAGCAAAAACACAATCCGAGCGGGCTGCATGGGCTCTAGCCATGGATCGAATGGTCAACATGGTTTCCATCAACGCGGCTCTAGTTCTTGGACCGTGCGTCGTCCACCAAAATCCCACATCGACCATGTCCTATCTCAAAGGTCCGGATCAATTTACTGATAAGACTTATTATTATCTCATTTTAAAAATATGACTAGACACATTTGCATAAGTTGGGGGGATTGACTCATTCGAGTCGGGCCGAGCCGGGCGAATTTAGAGTGAGTCATGAATGCCAAACCAAATCAAACTCAACCAAATCTGAGTAGACTCAGGTAATTGGATTGATTTGAAATCAACTATGATTTTGAATTTGTACGTGAGATCTGGTCAATTAGTCTGGTAAGCCCCAACATGCACATGACATGAGCAGAAAATCAGGCCATCCATCATCATGTGGCCCACCTAATGAAAGACTGGCCAGGGATTTCAACATGGGGCCATATATAGTGGGCCCACCTGATGAAAGGCTCATATTTCACATGTAGTGTATTACAATACATGGGCAGAGCATGGCCAGTAGCACTGGCATTTACCAATGTTACAGAAAAAGCGGCGGTTTGCATTTTTGGTTAAATGCTATTCATGTCCTGTGAGTACACTCTCATGCAGGGTTTTCTATAAGTGTGCCGTCAGCCTGTATTTGTGCCTGATCTGAAACGTATATCTGGTGGGTCACACTTTAGGCAGGTCATGGGGAAGAAACGGAGGGGATTAATATGCAATGTATGTAGAATTCTGATAAACTACTCTCGTCCATTCGATTTTTTCAGAGTTGGAGGACAATCCAACAACCCGATGTGCCTGATTTCATTCCATATCAATTTTTTAATAGAAATTTCATGATTAACGGCTTGGATCGTTTAATTTCTATCACGTTGCAACCTGCTTCCGCGTGTACATGTTTGCCTTGTACTTGCATGTATGAGCACAGAGCAAGACTACTCTGTCAGTTTTGCACCATTTTAAAATGATGGTGGTTCATCCATCTCACACGTAATTATTGCATACGGCAGGGATTGTCCCTGTTGATAAGCTTAATTCCATGATATGTTTACAATACGAATGGTCCATTGAATGGACATACCCACCATTATTTGAAACTATTGAGAATAACAAATATGTGTTATAACCAAACCGTTCATTTGTTTTGGAACCCCATTTTATGGGATGGGCCTAAAAATGAAGCAGATCCAAAACTTATGTGGCCCCAAAGAAGTTTTTAACGGTAGTTATTCAATCCCCACTGCTTTCTATGGTGGGGTCCACTTGAGCTTTAGATCCACCTGATTTTTTGGCCATGCTCTAAAATGATCTCGAAAAATGGGTGGACGGTGTGGATATAGCCTACACATCATGGTGAGACCTACGCAACTTGCTAACATTGAGTGGAATTGGAAGGGGAGCAATGCAATTCCATCTAATCTAATTCTACGCTTTTCCATTGTTCCCAAACATTGAGGGCACCAAACAAATGCAATTCCATCTCACCTAATCCCATCTAATACCATGCGCCAAATGCCCCCTTGTGGATATCATCAAAATGTGGGTCTATAAAATTTTGGATGGAGAAAATATCTAAAATCACATATACACACACACACATCATGGGCACTTGAACCCATGATTTCAACATTGAAACACAGCTAATCTACCACTGATCCATGGAATCATACCCATCTAAAATAATACTTATTAAGCAATCCTGGCCATCCATTTTTAAGTACTATTGCCAGTGGTTAAAAGTAAAAGAGTGGTTTTAAGTTCATTAATATTATCTACATGTAGTTTTGGTCATACACCATCCATGATTGGGTTAGTAATTTGGACAGCCTATATTACTATGCAAGTATGCCATTAGAGTTACCATTATATTTTAAACGGTGTTAAATTAACTCCTTTATTAACTAGTATTATTAAAACTAGCAACTGGAACATGGTTTGAAATAAGCTAACTTCGCTATCTTTATTTTCTCAATTCTAACAGGTGCAGCTCAAATGTGTGAAAGGGGAGTTCTAGCCATTGTAGATGTGAACTTCCTTGTCGATTGTCATATTCGGGCCTTCGAGAATCGGTCCGCATGCGGCCGATTTTTCTGCTACAATCAGGTCATGAGGACGGACGAAGATGCGATAAAACTTGCGGAGAGCTTGAGCCCATTGATTTCAATGCCCGCGAGGTTGTACTACTCTATCTAAAACATGCATTATATGATGATCAATCGAACTTAGCGATAATAAAATTTAAAATTGTGGACCACCTAACCAATGATCCATCTGGTGGGCCTCATAGGTTGTGGCCCAATATTCATCTATTGAGCCCAATGGGTATAGATCACAGGTTAGATTACCAAGTGGGCCTGCGTTGCTCAATCCAACGTTGTATATTTCATTTATCTGAGATCATGGGCCTCGTTCTTCAAATGGGCTGATGGTAATTCATCGTGACAGGTATGAATGCAAGGCGGTCGTCTACGAAGAGAGATTGAGGAAGGAGAAGTTGAATAGATTGATAGAAGGTGCTGCCTAATCATGTCTTCCTCCACTTCTTTCATTGTTTTTGTCATATCCACTGTAGTTTTCGTTGTGGTTGTTACAGATGTCGTTATGCGTATTGTTGAAACTGGGCTGGACCGAGCCCAGTCCAGCTCCATAACACATTGGGCTGGACTTAGGCCTGCATCCATGGTTTAAAAACTTGGCGACTCGGACCGACTCATTTGCTCCTAACTCGAGTTGGGACTCGCCCGAGACAGGTCGGAGATCACTCGGTTGAAACCAGATCGGGTCCTATTGAGTCCGAGTCGACTCGGACGTGAAATCTTAAAACCATGCTTGCATCTGGCTAAAGAATTGAGAAGTGGGCCCCACCGGGACTGGCCCGACTCGTTTAACATTCTTGCGTTAGTAGTCGGCAGATGGGCCCCACTTGGACTGGGCCGGATTTGTTAGCTGTGGTTGGACTCGTACTCGGGTCCATACTTGAACAGGCTATTTTCAATATACAAGTAGGCAAGCCCAGATTAACGTTTGACCGCACCACTGTGGCACGTGTTCCAATAGCAATCGCCAACGGTCTTGATTCTTGACCTTTTATTGTTTTCGTATCATCTTGTCCGTTCGTTGTTGTTGGTGTAAGATCATGTGTAAATTAAAAGCCCATCTATTTTTAAATCTTGTTATTTTTGGTGATGAAATCCTCCTCTTGTGAGAAGGTTCATTCATCTATAGATCTGCTTGAGTTGAAGAATCTTGACCGTTAAAGTAGTCAGATTCTAGGCTCATATACGGTCCCGATTGATCAGAACATCAGTAGTGTATCAGAAGGCAAGGATTAGATGTTCTAAACCGTTGATCTTATGGGTGCTTTCATGGATGGGGGATGCTCCATAAATCTCTCGAGATGGAAGATCCTAACACTTTGATCATTGGCCTACCAATGCTACTCGTGCGTGGAGAAAATGGACGGTTAGGAAAAGATGAGCAGTTTAAAAATGATCCGTGGAATACTTCAACGTTCACATATGGCCCACCTGTATTGTTCCGAATGCCAGCTTGGTACACACATGTGCATCTGCTTATCAAGTGGTCAGGCGTGTTATAATAAAAATGGACGGCTACAAAGGAACCCATCTTCAAGCATCTGGGTACTCTGGCAGCGTGATGGATGATATGCGGGCGCTGAGAAATTCAGCACATAGCATACAATTAATTCAAACTGAACCGTTCAAATTATGGATCCAGGTTTAGATGTATCATAAACCACAAATGATACTTGAATATCTAATTAATGGGCATTTATTCGACGAATGAAGTGATAGTTATCCAATGGTCCTATTTCAGCACGTGTCCATGAATCAAAGGTTAAGATTGTTCAACAAATCTATTCGGTTTCACAATTTAAACGTTTTGATTTTAAGCAATATGTAGCACATGTACAGTTTCCAGCATTGGCTGAATTTTTCTCCGTACAGTTTAAATAAGGTTTTTTATTTGATGGACGGCTTGTATTATATATATATAAATGATGGCCCATAAAGTTGGGATGCTTTATCCACTCCATAATATTGAATATGTAAAACCTATTTAATTCAATGGGTGAGAATTATTTTTTGGACCCTATATAAAATAAGGAAGCAGGCTGGATGATAATCCGTAGAATTAGGGCTCTTTTCAATGATTTTAGGATATGAACCCAAAAATGAAGCAGATCCATGGCTGAAGAAGACAATCCATCGAAGCAGGGCTTTTTTGATGATTTTAGAATATGAACCCAAAAATGAAGCAGATCCATGGCTGAAGTGGACCACACCGTGAGAATTGGACTCCCACCATTAAAAAGTTCTTATGAGCTGCATAAGTTTTGGATTACTATGATATTTATGTTTTCCTTTCTTATGAGCCGCATAAGTTTTAGATTAATCTGATATTTGTGTTTTCCCTTCATTGACCACGCCATGGTGGGATTTCACTACCATTGGGTATCGAACCCCAGACTTCGTATTGAAAGTCCTTACAGTCTACCACTGAATTCGTGATCTATTTGTCTTAAAGACGTATTGTCCAACCATTTTGAAAGTTCATTTTAGTAATGATCTCAAAAATGTAGCTACTGATTAAAATCTTAGGTGGACTATAGGGGGCGCTGATTTTATGTAAAATCTTTCATATGAAGTTCCTTTGCTATGTTGGGTGGGTCCCACTAAGATTTTTTTATGAGAAATTCACCCACTCCATCTGATCTCATTTTAGAATGCGTGACCAAAAATTAGGAATATCCAATACTCAAGAGAGACACATGAGATGAAACAGTAGACATTCGGTAAGCACCGTTGAAGCATTCTTATGTCCATAAAAGTTTTGTCTAGATTATGTTCACGGTGTTTTCACTTCATCTCACTGTGAATGACCTTACAAACAGTTGGATAGCGTATAAACATCAAGGTGTAGCCTAAGAAGGTTTTAATAGTAGGAGTTTCTTTTTTCAAATATCTGTCTCATGTGACCGACGTGAGTTTTGTATCCAATGTGATACATTGCAGTGGGCTAAACCCAACATCCTTGCACATGACCTTAATGCGAAATTCTTCAGAGGAAGGTTTTAGCATGAAATCTGCGTCCAACTACACCGCAGTAATCAATTGTAATTGAATCCTCACTGTTAAAAAATCCATGGATTCCACTAGAATGTTTATTTGGCATCTAACATGTTAAGAAGGTCACAAACACCCAGATGAAGAGACCACACAAATATATTTTTGATCCAAAGCTTTTATGTCCCATAAAAAGTTATTAACGAACGATCACCATTATTTCTTTGTACTATAGTTAAAAATAGACTCTTAACTGTGTAAATTTTCTGCAAGAGCCTTTCACGTTGCAATGGGATTTCACCACCTATGGATACTCAAACCCTTGACCGGTTGTTGAAACTCCCCAGAGTATACCACCCGAGCAAGAGTAAGGATCCCTTTCCCACGGAGTTCTTGCACAAGGATGCTAGGTGTTGGCTATATATGTTTTTTATATATATAAATTCACCTCGTCCGTACGTTTTTTCAATCTCATTTTATGATGTTTGATGAAATATTAGATGTATCCAATACTCAGGTAGACCACATGGGATGAAAAAGTGAGCATTCAGTGAGCGCAGTTGAAGCATTCTTATAGCATAAAAATTTTGTATCAAGATATATTTTTGGTGTTTTCACTTAATCCCATTAAGAATTACCTTATAAAGGGTTTGAATTGTTAAAGTGATAAAGTCCCTTGATATACATTGATACACCGCACTCCGACAGCTTAAGCTTTTGGAGTAAATGGTTGTTTGACATGGTATCAGAGCGGAAAGTCCTATGTTCGAATCTCGAGAGCAGCAAATATGCCTTAATATTTTGTTCTCCCACGAGGTCAGGAAAAATCAGGTCCGGCCCAAGGACCGGGAAATTAAGCCTGGCCTATTTATGGTGTGAGTCTCCCTCCACCCTTCTCAATATGTTCCCGTGCGGAGTTCCCACCCCGCACGTGCGGGGGGTGTTGATACACCATACTCTGACAACTTAAGCTTTTAGAGTAAATGGTTGTTTGACATGAATAGCATATAAACATCAAGGTGGAGCCTAGAAGGTTTCAACGGTAGGAATTTCTTTCCCCAATTTCTCCTCTCAGGTGACCCACTTGAGTTTTTTTTTTTTTTTTTTATTCAACTCATTTGTAACATCCTTGATTTTCACTGTTTTGGATTTCCAAAAATCCATCAATTTTTATTTTTTTATTTTATTTAATTAACTTAAATATTACTTAATGACTATTAGCACTCAATGTCAGTGTATACAGGGGTGGTACCAGTAAAGAGCCGCACCAGTTCAATTAATCAGCCGTAGGAAGCCAATGAATTCGCCCGATCACTTGAACATCAGGTGTAGTGTAACGTCCCACCCAACCAGAACAGTGTCCTCGGGCGTCCACGTAGGATTTGCCACAGGACCGTTCGTTTAAGCCACTCGTAGTGACTTATCACAAATAAATTAGACCAAGATTAACCCAATTGAATAGGTCAGACGGGCCCTGATAGAACCTGGTGCGGGCCTCCAAGCCAGATGGCCGTTAACACCTAGCGACAGCCCGTGCGGGCTATACCGCAACATGGGAAGGTCAAAAAATTATAAAAATTTAGGAGAGCATAGGTCTCACTGGGCTCGGGGACCATCGCAGACCACGGACCCAGTGGACACCTAGAAGTGGAATCTGGCTCTTGCTAGATGCGTCCCACCAATGCCAAAATTGGAATCTGGCACGTGTAAATAAAACTGAAATGTAAGACACTTCAGTCGTCAGATTTCTTCATAATTTACGATGAGGGTTTAATGTATTTTTCTACACCCGTCCACAAACTCTAGGACCCGATCGTGGCACGGTGACCATTGATCGCGAATCAGACCCGTGCGACCAAACCCCATATCTGATCATCCCCAAATTTTGCATGGCCCTTCATCGGGCCATGGAGCACCTATCCTATAAATTTAATGGTCAGAGGGCCACCAGAACTGCCCCGGTTATCCAAACAAGCTCTAGACCGCTCGTTGGTGGACCACTAGTTCCAAAACTATAGAATAATGTCCATCTCATTGGGCTTGACGTCCATTGCGAGAATCGGACCTGGTTACGGTCCAGAACCGGTCAACTTAAGCTGAAGGACGAGTGCATGAGAAGTGCAAATACTCTGAAGGAATGAGTTAGAACTTAAGTGAATTGAGTCGTCCACTCTCATGCAAAGTTGAGGATTTCGAACCGTCGGTTTGCGACCAAACTTCACACATAGAGTGAGGATATTTCCCTGCTCATATCCGTATAGCCGCGGCCCCGATCGACCATCGGCGACCGTTGAACAGACTTCTCATCATATCTGTCGATCGGCGGATCCAAATGGCGGGCCAATCATATCCATATGTAGATCATCATTAGGGCTAACTATCCTACGGTGTATATTGACTTGTACACCCAATAGTGGGCCCTAGTGCTTAGAAAGACCCTCTCATAGGTCTAGTATAGTAAAAATCAAGCACTTGGGGCCATTTGCACCAAATCTGACATTATAAAAGGGTCTCATTTGGGGCACCCCTCTCCCCATACGAATTTGCCCTAGAGAAGGAAGGAGAGAAGAGAGAAAAGGGAGAAGAGAAAGAAGAGAAAGGAGGAGAAAGAGAGAGGAAGAAGAAAGGAAAGGAGTATCTGGTAGGAGGTGGGGCCCAAGGAAGCACAACCTTACAACTCTCTACCCATTCTCTAAGGAAACCTCCACCAAACCCACCCATGCCAAGAAGCAGAGGTAAGAATTGTATATTTCCCTTCAATAGAGCAACTTATTGTAGATTGTTATGCATTAATGTTGTCTTTCTTGATTTTGATTTAGGAAATGGTGGTTTTACCCAAATCCCCAAACCCTAAGATCTCAAAGAATGGAAATTTTCCCTTAAGGTGCGGACTATTATCCTTAGGTGGCCTAGCACCAATTATAGTTGGGGTTTAATGATTTTGTTTGCTTGGTATGTTGTATGAAAGAATCTAGAAAAACCTAAGAATGATATGTTGTTGGATTGTATGGAATGACATGTTTAGTTCTCCTTGATGTTAAATCTTACCTCTCATGATCTAGTGTGTGGATGATTACATGCTCATGTTTGTTTGATTTCCTT
The DNA here is from genome assembly GCF_029962835.1 of Magnolia sinica. Taxonomy (NCBI): domain Eukaryota; kingdom Viridiplantae; phylum Streptophyta; class Magnoliopsida; order Magnoliales; family Magnoliaceae; genus Magnolia; species Magnolia sinica. Next base: position 11,151,400 of record NC_080581.1, read on the forward strand.
TTCTCTCATATGTGTTGCTTCTTAGTGTGTTGATTCATTGTTCTTGTGTAATTGATCCCTTGAGGTGTAGGAAGTGCTTAACTTCCTTACCAACCCACATCACACACATACACCTTATTCATGATATTAATAGTTTGCTTGCTAGAGAAATTTGAGTTGTATACTGAGCAACATGAGAACATGGAGTTGAATATGTTTGATGTTACATTAGTAGTTGGCATGCTATGAGTCACTATTCCTACCCTTGGGTTGGTCAGGAACATGAGAAGAGCGAAGGTGGTTCTGTTGATAGGACCACCTTGAGGCTAAACCCATGGGTTTAGACGAGTATGTGTGGGCGGCAGTAGTTAGGCTACATGGGTCGCTTGTACCCGATGTCGTTCCGCCACATACTTGCATGGGCTTGTGCAGTTTAGTCCACTAGCTGACCCACCTAGTTTGTTAACCTTGTTTGCTCACATATGTATGAAAACTGAAATACCTCACCACCGTTGTAGCCCATCGATACCGGATCGAATATTGATCCACAGTCTCGTGAGCCGGGCATGGTGGAATGGGACACTATGTCCGAGCTGTCGGCCTACGCTGAGGTGACGCGCCTCCCCGTAGTGACCGCGAGCGACCCCACATTCAGCACCCCCCATGTGCTTAAAGTCGGGGATGGGGAAAACCCGACGGGGTCAAGGATCGCGGGGTATCGGCCTCACACATTGGGGGGTCTTGGCCTCGCAACTAGTTCAGGGCATTTGATACGTGAGGTGTATCAGATTCCCAAATCTGCTAGATGAATGGACTTAACTAAGAACTCGGTTAACATCATCATTGCATGACATTAGCTAGGTTGGCGACTCGGCAGTCGAGGTCGCACTGAGGGAGTGTTGGCATTTGCGATCGTTAGATGTTGTCGCACGAGGGAGCGTTGTGGTGAGGGCATACATCATATCATCCTGCATGCATGCACATTAACAAGACTAGATAGATGTTTATGATTGATTGCTTTTCATTAAATTCTTATTATAATTAATGCTTGTTACAACTTATGGCCAATAGCACCCACTGAGTTGATCACTCACTCCCACTCTAGGACGGTGTTTTAAAACACCAACCAGACCCGTTCATAGATGCAGGTGATACAGATTTCGTGGAGCCTGGTGATGCGAGCCTCGAGGAGGAGGACGAGTTCTCTTACTTTCAGCTGATGGATGGTTCCCCGTCGGCCTAGTAGATAGGATTTGGATCACTGAGTTGTGGACTCAGCCCTATTCTTTTGGACATGATACTCCTTTTGTGATTTTGTTGAGCAACGCCTGATGCGACCCTTTCTATATCCTTTTGGATATGTATATAATGATCTATTTTCATTTCAGCAGACTAGTTATGATCGTGCTTCATGTTTCAAGTAATTCCATGCTATGCCTTTAAACCTGGATTAATCGCATATTAATGAAAACCGATTATAAGTGACTCCGGGAACTTGGGAGTCGAGCGTATGCACAACCCCCGATTTTCAGAGTGTTACATCATTTTTTTTTTAACATCCTAAAATGAGCTCACAAAATGGTTTGACGGAATGGATTTCTCAACCACATCTTATTGTGCCCCACCCAGCATCCTTATGCAGGAACTTGCTACGGAAGGCTTTAGTAGTTAATACGCGTCCATCATCTAAGGGGGAGGGGATTAGTTGAGACCCGTATCCACCAAGGTGAGTGGGACCACAGACTATGGTGCTCACAATGATGCATGCGTATCAAATCCACACCATCCAAAAGTTTTTAATGATTACTTTAGGGCATTATACCCAAAATGAAACAGATCCACATCTTATGTGGACCATACCACAGAAAACAGTAGTGATTCAATCCCCACCATTAAAAACTTCATGGGCCACATAATGTTTATTTTCCATCCAACCTGTTGATAAAGTCACAAAGATCTAGATAGAGAGACCACATAAATATGAGCTTAATCCAAAACTTTGTTTCCCGTGAGAAGTTTCTAATGGCCAGCATCCTTACTCTTGCTCGGGTGGTAGACTATCGGGAGTTTCAACACCCAGTCCAGAGTCGACTATACATTGGTGGTGAAATTCCACTAGCGTGAGTGTGTGGGGGTGTGTGTGCGTGTGTTAAAATAAAATTTTAAAAAAAGTTTCTAATGGTCAATTATAATGTTTCCTATGTTATGGTCCACGTGAGATTTAGATCTGATTCATTTACTGGATCATGTCCTAAAATTAGTTTTCAATATGGATGGACAGAGTGGATGTAGTCGCATATATCACAGTGGGCCCCACACCCAAGGGTCCACTCGCCTTGTGTATCCGGGGTCTCACAAATCCGCTTCCGTCTGCGGGAAGAAAAGTACACTGTCATTTGCGATCAACCGGAGTGAAGCAGATTGGGTGGTGTACCACACACCACCGGCCTGGTTGGTGTGAGTACGAGTCATGCTGACGCTCCTTGAGCTCCTCACATGATGTATTTATTATATTCATGCTGTTCATTCATTTGGCAATATCATTTTAAAGCATTAGCTTAAAAATGAGTTATATCCAAGCTTACGTGGACAACACTACAAATAGCAGTGGGATAATGATTATTATCATTATAATATTCGTAGGATTGATCAAAATGTTTATTTTTCATCCAATTTGTTAATAAGGTCACAGCGTAGCTAAATAAAAAGGTAAAACAAATATTATATTGATTCAAAACTTTTGTAATTCTAAAAGAATTTCAATGGTAGAAGTTCAATCCCACATAACCTTATGCAATGGTACATTTGATCTTTGGATCTACTTTATTTTTAGGCTAAAGCCTTATAACGAAAATCAGATTGTGTATTGAGTTACTCAGCACACTCTTATTGTACCGAGTAAATTTAGTTAGACCCACCTTGAATGCATGTGGTCTATCCACGCCGCCCATCCATTTTTACATCTAATTTAAGGGCTTGGTGACGTCAACACAGAGGTGAATTCGGTGGTGTGTGTGGTACACCAGTCAATCCGCTACGCTACTGGAGATCAACTGGGAAGTGATATCCGATGGTGAGTCACGCGAGAGTTAGGTAGCTCGAAATGGAAGCACAGACGACAATGCCGTACACGTGTGAAGGACCTTTGACACTAATCAGGTGGGCCCCACTGTAAGCATGTTAACAACAAGGACGCAGATTGTGTGTGATTGGCAGCTAGTCAGGCCCACCAACACCCTGATCCATAGCTAAAGTGGTAGACTGGGTGAAAGGTACCTGGTTTCAACACGGAAATCTTGGTATCGATTTCCCAGTGGGGGTGGCTGACAGTGAAGTGTGACACGGTGGGTGTACGACCAAGCTAAATTTAAAAATAAATAAATAAATAAAAACGCCCACCATGATACTCACAAGAAATCTACATTGTCCATTCATTTTGTAAGATCGCAGTAGGACATGGCCGATGGTTAGATAGATTCAAGACTTAAGTGGGCCACATGACAAGAAACATTGAGGATTGAACGTCTGTTATTGAAATATTCTTGAGTTAGAATGACCTCATCAATGATATAAATGATATATAAACATATCACCGTAGATTGTAAGAAAGTTTCAACTATCTGACCCACTTACTTTTGATTCTGCCTGAAATTGAGCCCATGACTTGAGCATGGTTTCGGTGGATCCCTAGTTGTGGGCCCACTGTGATGTGTGTCCCTTACATTTAATCGCCCATCCATTTTCATAGCTTATTTTAGGGCATGAACTTAAAGAAAATTTAAATTTTAGGTGGGCCTTATGGTATTAAACAATTGTGATTGAATCCCTCTCATTAAAAACATCATGGGCCACCAAAATGTTTATAGGATGAAAAGACCACACAAATATTAGCTTCATACAAAACTATTGTAGCTCAAGAGAAGTTAATGATTGATTATCATTGTTTATTGTTCAATGGTCCACTTGAGATTTTGACACAGTGATGAGCGTGATGAGCACAGAGCTTATCTGGACTCCAAAAAAGCAAAGAACATAAAAAAATAAATCATATAAAATTCTTAATTTGATTTTAAATATAGATACAAAGCCATGAAAGAAGTTTAACTCCTGTAGTGTACTAGTGCGCATGCATTTTGGCCGTTCCCCTAATTATTCTAAGTAATTTACATGTTGGGCTCAACTCCTGACGAGATACATCCGCTTTAAGTCAGATGGTCCTGTTCACCTCCGCTTCTGATAGGGCCTTTTTATGATCAGTAACTGTCTCCAACCCGCTCTAAATCAAATTTGGTTCATGTTGTAAAATGAGATTTCAAAATGGATGGACAGCATTGATACAAGACACATACATCATGGCAGACCCACAGTCAGGATCCCACCCACTTAGGTAGATCTGGGGATCCGACAAAATGGATGGACCGGAAGGATTTCTCACAAACATCACGGTAAGCCCCACCTAGGCTCCTGGGCCTTCATCAAATAGATGGGTTGGATTTCGGAATCCAGATAGGCGCGGCATCAAATGGACAGGTTGGATGGCACTCACACATTACAGTGGGTCCCACACAGCCAACGCATCAAATCATTTCCCTTCTGGTGGTACTTGTTGATGAAAATATCCGGTTCGTCCTCTTAGACCTTCGTATACCTGCACAGAGAGAGGACAAAGGAGACCCTGGCTTGAGCAGGGGACCCTCCGATGCCAAAGTCAGGCCTGGATTCTGGGTCTAAGTGTATTGAGGAGTTTTTAGAGAGAATTCTTTTCGTACCTCTCAAGGTGACAGGGGTCCCTCTTTTATAGCTGCTGGGGCATTTAATCGCATGAGGATTCTCTTCCTGATATTGTGCGCGGGATCTTCTCCTGGTATCACGGAAATAGGATCGTGCCCATCTCGAGCCTTCATCCGATCCCGTAAGCTTCGGGGTCGGAGATCTTATCCCAAGATATCCGGGATGAGGCTTGATCTTGCGATGGTCGATCTGGTAAGGTGGTCCGCCCGACGCATGCCCGGAATGCTGATGAGTCGTCCGAACCGACTCAACCTTTGTCTCGGTTTAGCGAATCATGCCTCGGATTTGACACATCCTTTGGTGACCCGAGGCATTAAGTCCGAGTCTGCGGACTTGTATTTTTTGTCCCCAACAGTAAGCCCCCCCTACTCCGTGTGTTTCATATGACACTTAGGAGTAGCGAGTTTTGAGTCGGTTCACAACCCAGTCCGAGACAGTAGGTAGTCATTTAATGCGTTCCGTGTCGCCTTTGACGGAAGGCGGTTCGGTTCCTGACATCGCATGCGCCGTTAGCAGTCAAATCGCTCATCCCGCCAATGAGGGTTGGACACGTAGCAAGGGCATTATTGTCGTCAGTCGACGAGCGCCACGTGTCGAGTGGGGGAATCGATGCAGGCGTCGAATCATTTCCCCATTAATTACTTCCGCCGTATGGCAATCTTATAAATTGGTGGGGATCCCGCATTTTGAACTTCTATTGACATTCCTACTTTTCATTCCCTTTGGAGCCTTCTCAGTCTTTCATCTTCTTCCTTTCCTCTCTCTTAACCGTCAGCGCTTCCTTCTGCCATTTCCGTTTCCCTTTCTCCCTTCGGTGAGTTTCTCCTTCCTCTTTATTAGGTAATAATGGCGGATAGGGGTTCTCGAAGTCCCCAGGGGGGAGCTTCCGGAGACGAAGGCGAAGCGCAACATTTTTGGAATGTTGCGGAATCGCCTTCCTTACTGACGGAGATAGCAGTGGATGCCAACGCTGCTTTTCTATCTGAGAGAGTCACTGAAGCTCCGACGGAGCGCCCTGCTTCCGTTGTTCCTTCTCGTGGTGGGTCGTCTTTATTAACCCGCCCGGGAAGGCCTAACTTTCCAAGGGGCATGGAGGAAGATGAGGAGGAAGAAGATGAAATGTTGATTGCCGAGGGAACCTCTGATCCAGTTCCTGTCGATGAATCGGCGCACGCCGAGTCTGAAGGAGAAGGATCGGGGGAAGATTTAAGCGGTCCAGTTCCCTCAGTTTTAACTGAGGCAGACTTAGACAGAATCCGAATCGGGTATCACATCCCCGAGTCGGTCATCACCTATCTCCCCCGTCCGAATGACTTGCCGGATCACCCTCCTGCTGGGGCGGTCGCGATTTACCAAGTGTCAATGCAATGCGGCTTGCGTCTGCCCCTTCAGGCCATCGTCCGGGGAGTTTTGTCTCGCATTCAGATTGCCTCGGGCAGATAGTCCCGAATGGGTGGAGGAACTTATTCGGGTGTGCGGTGTTGTGGGCCGAGATGGAACAGCCACCGCTTACAGTCGACGAATTTCTCCACCTATACCAAGTGCGAGTGAATCCGAACTACCCTGGCTTCTACGTCTTCGCTGCTTGGCGAGGCGGAGGCGGTTCCCTGATAACTGACCCTCCCACTTCCAACAAATATTGGAGAGAGCGTTGGTTTTGGGCATGTGGTCGCTGGGAGACGAATGAGTCCGGGTCTTGCGAGGCTCGTGTTCCTCGGACATTCCAGAGAGCAGGTGACTTGGGTCTTCTCTCTCTCGCCCTTTTTCATTTTTTGTAATATTCTGAGTCTGAAGGGCTTGTGTCTGGCAGATATTCCGAAGAAGCGGCCGAAGCTCGGCTCCAGTTCCTCGGCTCGGATCAAAGAGTTGAGGACGTTGGATCCGGCAGATAGGTCTTGGAATGTGCTTTTACAGCCAGAACGCCTTCATCTTGCAGGTCTAGACTCGGAAGTCACAGGTAATTGAAAATGTATCTTCTGAATTTTCCGAATTTCCCCTGACTTACTTCGTTTTTTTTTTTTTTTTTTTTTAGATCTGCCCGAAGCCCGTCCCAATCTCAGGATTGTTCACGAACCGGCTCCCTCAGAAATGAGTGGAGTTCGTCCTCCCCTTAGGGCAGTCACGAAGTTGAAGACTCCTCCGCGGTCAGTTCTTCTGTCGGAGCCTCGGCCGCCGAAGAGGCAAAGGGTGGTGCGGAAGGAGAAAGAGCCAGCAAGTTCTTCTGCCCCTTCCGTCGTCGTAATTCCCGACCCGGAAGAAAGGGCGAAAGAGACGGCGGTCGCTGCCTCGGAACCTCAGGCGGCACCCGACTCGGTACACGTTGAGACGGATGTTCCGAGACAGGAGGAAGAGACCAGGGCCGCGTCTTCCAGAGGGGAAGGTGAGACGAGGACCGCATCCTCCAGCGGGGAGGAGACGAACCAGGAAGGGCCGTCTGTCCTGCAGCAGGTGGTATCGGGGATGGTTCGGCGAAAGAGAGTTCGTGAGGCTCTACAACGCTCCGTCATCGCAAACCGTCAGCCATGCAGCAAGGGTGCTTTTTGAACTCGCTCCCTGCTTGATTAAGGCCAGCAAGGAGCTATCCTCGACTCATCGGCTGCAGACTCTTCTGTCGGAAGCCGAAGGGCGACGCGAGGAGGCCGAAATCCGGGTCGGCGTCCTGACAGGTGAGGCGGCCCTTACCCGGAAGGCTGCCGAAGATGCGGGAGTAGAGACGGCTTCCTCCAGAAGAGCCTTGGATGAAGCGAAAGCAGAGGTTGCTCGGGTACTGGCTCTTCTCTCCGAAGCTGAAGAAGAGAACCGGCGAGTTCTCGCAGTTCATGCTTCGTGCGCAGATGACTTAGCTAGGGCTAAGCTTGAGGCGGCGGAGCATATTCAGCAGGCCGACGAGAAGATTCGAGAGGCTGAGAAGGCTAGGGACCAAGCCGTCCAAGCTTTCCTTGAGTCGGCAGAGTTCGAAGACGAGAGGGACCGCTTGTTCCAAAGCGGATATCTGGAATGCGTCAAGGATATAAAGAAATCTTTTCCTGACCTTAACCTTTCAGAAATCGAGGGTGGAGCAGCCTCGGAATCCGAGAACCCGGACGCCGCTGCCGAAAACACTGCTGCTGGGGACGAGGCCGGTGCATGAGGACAGTTACCAGGGCCCTTCGATTTTTTCTTTCTATTTGCTTTGATGTATTCACACGTTGTATTTGCATGTGTTTTGATGAATGAAAGAAAAATGCTTAGCTTTATTCATTTGACTTGGCTTTAATCTTTCTTAGTTCAGAGTCTTTAAACATTGAGTACCGAGCTAAGGATAGTAGACCTTGAGGTGTTCAGCGTTCCAAGGGTGAGGCAATGGTTGTCCGTTTAGGTCTTCTAGCCGATACGTTCCTGGTCGGATGGTGCCCGAGACGTTATAGGGTCCTTCCCAATTGGGTCCCAGCATACCCGACCCAAATTCCTTGGTGTTAGAAAATACTTTCCGGAGAACCATATCTCTCATTCGAAACCTTCTAATCTTAACTCGGGTATTGTAGAACCGAGCCACTTGTCGTTGCCGCGCCTCCGTGCGCAGCCGCGCCACTTCCCTTTGTTCGTCCAGAAGGTCGAGTCCGAGTGCAAGGAGTTCTTCATTCTCTTCTGCATTGAATGAGGTGATTCGAGCCGAAGGTAATCCGATTTCAATGGGAGTGATGGCTTCCGAGCCATAAGCTAATGAAAACGGAGTCTCTCCTGTGGCTGTTCGAGCTGTAGTTCGGTAAGCCCAAAGAATTTTCGGGAGCTCTTCGGCCCATGCTCCTTTGGCCCGGCCAAGCTTGGTCCGAAGATGTTGCTTGATAATCTTGTTAACCGCCTCAACTTGTCCGTTGGTTTGAGGATGATGAGGTGAAGAATAAACGTTTCTGATTCCGAGGTTGTCGCACATCTCGCGAAAGCTCCTATTATCAAATTGTCTTCCATTGTCTGTAACAATGGTACGGGGTACTCCGAATCGGCAGATAATGTTTTTCCATACAAACTCGGTGATCTTCTGCTCGGTTATTTTAGCTAATGGTTCTGCCTCGGCCCACTTCGTGAAATAGTCCACTGCTACCACAGCAAACTTGGTCTGACCTTTTCCCATAGGGAGCGGTCCTATGATGTCGACGCCCCACTGTGCGAAAGGTCAGGGACCAGTCATCGGTGTCAGTGCCTCGGGTGCTTGCCTCGGAATTACCGCGAACCGTTGACATTTATCGCATTTTTGAACGAGCTTGCGAGCGTCATGTTGGATAGTGGGCCAGTAGTATCCCTGTCGTAGGACCTTGTAGGCGAGAGATCGCCCTCCAGAGTGGTTTCCGCAGATTCCTTCATGGATTTCGCGTAATACATAGTTCGCCTCACTGGGTTTGAGGCACCGCAGCAACGGAGCATAGTAGCCTTTCTTATAAAAGGTTCCGTTGAGTATGGGGTAACGAGAGGCTCGGATCTTAACTCGTCGAGCCTCGGCACGATCTTTAGGCAGCTCTCCCTTGTCAAGATAGTGGCGGATTGGATCGATCCAGGATGGTCCCGAGTCGATTGTGTTGACGGCCTCGCCAATTGGTTCATTTACACTCGGCTTGTCGACGTATTCGATAGGGACGGACCTGGGTATATCATCTTCATCGGCAGAGGCGAGCTTTGCTAATAAATCAGCTTTGCTGTTTTCTGTACGAGGGATCCGAGTGACACGACAGAGCTGAAATCCATTGACAAGTTCTTTCGCTTTCTCCATGTATGCTCTTAATTGGTCTTTCTGTGTTTGGTATACACCGGTAACTTGATTAATAACCTAAGCTGAAAACGCTTAGGTGCGTAACTCCCATACTAGCGGCGAGTCGGAGGCCGAGTAACAATGCTTCGTATTCTGCCGTATTGTTCGACGCTTGGAATCCAAGTCGTAAGGCATACTGTATATAGGTATTATCGGGAGTTTCCAGCACAACCCCAGCCCCACTGGCCTTCGAGTTGGAAGAACCGTCGACATACAGTTTCCATGGAATAGGGCAAGGGGGAGCGGTTGATGTCGGAACTGCACCGTCCTTCGGCGTATCGTTTACTGAGAGTTCGGTCGGAGGCGTCCCCTCGGCGATAAAATCAGCTACGGCTTTCCCTTTGATTGCTGCCTTTGGTCTGTATTGAATATCAAACTCACTCAGCTCGATAGCCCATTTAGTGAGTCGGCCGGAAGCCTCTGGTTTCTGCAATACCTGGCGAAGCGGAAGATCGGTCATCACGATGATGGTATGGGCATGGAAATACGGCCTGAGTCAGCGAGAGGAAGTTATTAAAGCCAAGACGACTTTTTCCAAGCTTAGGTATCTCGTTTCTGCTGGCAGTAACGCTTTGCTGACGTAATACACCGGCAGTTGCTTTCCTCCGAATTCTCGTATCAAAGCCGAGCTGACCGCTGCCTCGGATACTGCTAGGTAAAGGAGTAGGGACTCCCCTGACTCGGGTTTTGTTAAGAGAGGTGGAGAACCGAGATATGATTTTAACTGTTGGAACGCCGCTTCACATTCTTCCGTCCAACCCATCGTTTGCCTTCCTTTCAATTGTTTGAAGAAAGGGAGACATTTATCCGTGGCTCTAGATAGGATCCGATTAAGTGCTGCGACTCGTCCGGTCAACCTTTGGATGTCCTTAATGGTTTTGGGGGATTCCATATCAATCAAAGCCTTTATCTTCTCAGGGTTTGCCTCTATTCCTAGCTGACTGACCAAGAAACCGAGAAATTTTCCGGAGCCTACTCCAAAAGCACATTTACTCGGATTTAGCTTCATCCGGAACTTCCGTAGGATTAGAAACATTTCTTCCAAATCATTCACATGATCTGCCGCGTGTATGCTTTTGACGAGCATGTCGTCGATGTATACTTCTATGGTTTGGCCTATAAGCCGAGCAAAGATTTTGTTAATTAACCTTTGATAAGTTGCGCCGGCATTCTTCAAACCAAATGGCATCACTCGGTAACAATAAAGGCCTTTGTCGGTGACAAAGGTAGTTTTTGATTTATCTGTTTGATGCATTACAATTTGATTATACCCTGAATATGCATCCATGAAGCTAAGGAGCTCATGTCCGGCGGTACTATCTACTAGCTGATCTATCCTCGGAAGCGGAAAGCTATCCTTCGGGCAGGCTTTATTTAAGTCAGTATAGTCAATACAGACTCGCCACTTCCCGCTGGATTTCTGTACAAGCACGACATTAGCAACCCATTCTGGATAGTGTATTTCTTCTATGAAATTAGCCTGGAGGAGTTTGTTGACTTCTTTTTCAATGATGGCGTATCGTTCAGGGCCGAGCGGTCGTCGCTTCTGTCGGATCGGTCGATACGACGGATCGACGTTGAGTCGGTGAGTCACCACAGAGGGGTCGATCCCGGGCATATCTTCATGACTCCAGGCAAATACGTCGGCGTACCTACGGAGCAGGGCTATCAGTTTTTCTTTCAAAGGGGACTGCAGAGACGAGCCAATTCGTACCGTCTTGGATCCATCTGTCTCGACCAAGGGGACCGAGACAAGATCTTCGACCGGCTGTCCTCATTCATAATTCTCGCCCCGAGGGTCCAATGATTCGATCGTTAATATGTTGGTCGGACTCTTGTCGGCGGCTCCTTTTACAGCTATCATTTAACATCGCCTCGCATCTTGCTGGTCTCCTTTGACAATTCCGACTCCCGACTCGGTCGGGAATTTCATTGAAAGATGGTATGTGGATACCACGGCCTGGAGGAGACTCAATGAAGGTCGGCCGAGTATTGCGTTGTATACTGAGGGTTGATCGACAACCAGGAAGTCAACCATCATCGTCGTCTGATGTGGGGCACTACCAGTAGTGAGTGGTAATGAGACAGTCCCTTCGGGCAGTACTTGTCCTCCGGAAAAATCGATCAACGGGGTCCGAACTGGGCGTAATGTGGATCGTTCGATCCCCATTTTGTCGAACGCCCGAGTGAACAACACGTCTGCAGATGATCCCATATCGACGAGTATTCGGAACACTTTTCGTTTAGCGATCGCCAGGGTGACGATCAACGCATCATCGTGGGGTGATGGATACCTCGGGCGTCTTCCTCAGTGAACGATATGCAATATCTTTCCCTTTTTTTCTCCTTTGGTGGCCGATCTATAATCATGAGCTCGGACTGAGGCTGATTAAGTTTTCTTGCATGATTCTTTCGTGCATTGTTCGAGTCGCCCCCACCTTGTGGACCGCCGATAATCGTCCGGATTTCTTCCATAGGCTGACTCTCGGTCGGGCGTGCCTCAGCTGCCCCAGCTTTAACCATATGTTCTCTGAGTCGGCCGTCTTTTATGAGTCGTTCGATCTCTTCCTTTAGGTGACGGCAATCACTTGTGTTATGCCCGTGATCACGGTGATAATGGCAGTATTTATCCTTGTCCCGCCGATTAGGATTACTCCTAAGCTTACTGGGCCAGTTGACAAAGCCTTCATTTTTTATTTCCATCAAGACCTCTTCCCGAGTCTTGTTCAGGGGAGTATATGTGGAAAATCTTCGATCCGGCCGTTTGCCTGACCTTCGCTCATCACGCGCTTGATCATCCTTGCGTTTCCTTCCTCCCGAGTCGGCTTCCTTTTGGCCGACTCTTTGGCCAAAGTTTTAGTTTCACGCAGATTCGCGCTTCCTCGGCATTCGCATACTTATCCGACCGTGCCATAAATTCCGCCAGAGTATCGGGCGGAGTTTTGTCTAGAGATGCCAGAATGGCTTATCTCTAACTCCTTGCATGAGCGCATTGAGAGCCGTTTCTTCTGAATGTTTTCGAACCTGAAGGGATTCGAAATTAAAACGCTTGATATAATCTTTCAGTAGCTCTCCCTGCTTTTGAACTACGTTGTTCAGATGTGCAGGGGGCTTCAATTTCTTCTTTCCGCCGATGAAGTTGGTGAGGAAGGCGTCACTCAGCTCAGCGAATGAACTGATGGACTTTGGTTTCAACTGTTTGAACCACAGTCGAGCTACATCGGTCAATGTAAGAGAAAAGGCCCGACACATTACTGCATCCGAGGCATCGTGGAGCTCCATATAGGTTCTGAAGCATTCAATATGCTCGGTCAGGTCGGTCTTGCCGGTGAAAGGAGTGATTTGAGGTAATCGAAACCTCTCGGGCAACCGGGCCTTCAGTACAGAGTCCACAAAGGGGGACGCCTTCGCTTCGGACCCGGTTGAATGTACATTCCGGCCGTGCTTCATGTCCACCATCTCTTTCGCCATCTCTTCCCGCACTTCTCTTTTAAAATTTTGAATATCGGCTTTCCAAGGTTCACTGCTCTCCGCAGTGCCTTCCATGGATGGGCGATAGCGCCTTCTTCGCTCTATCTCGTGTCGAAGATCGGTCGGGGACAGGAAAGCGTTGGCCGACTGCGCTGGACATGGTTCTGATTCGCCTTGGGGTTGGCTCGGCCGGAAAGATTGCGGCGCGGAAGGTTGAGGATCAACCGCCGTTGTCGGTACGTGCGCTGTCTCCCCTTGAGGATGCGGGAGTGGCTGCATTTGCTGCTGATACATTCGTTCCAGCATCTGCTTCATCATATTCATATCAGACCGGATTTCTCGAACCTCCTTATCCAACCGTCCATCGTCGCGACCCCGCTGATTATTGCTTGTCCTGGTCGCTCCTCGTTGGCGGTTGTTAGGTGGGTTCTGGGCTGCGGGGACCGCGACTGGACCCACCGGCCCTTTAATCTCATTCAAATCTTCCTCTGGGACCGTCCTTCTAGTCATTACCATTGAAATCAATATAGAGATATGAGATGGCTTTTTTGTACAGCTCCCACAGACGGCGCCAAGCTGTTGATGAAAATATCCGGTTCGTCCTCTTAGACCTTCGTATACCTGCACAGAGAGAGGACAAAGGAGACCCTGGCTTGAGCAGGGGACCCTCCGATGCCAAAGTCAGGCCTGGATTCTGGGTCTAAGTGTATTGAGGAGTTTTTAGAGAGAATTCTTTTCGTACCTCTCAAGGTGACAGGGGTCCTCCTTTTATAGTTGCTGGGGCATTTAATCGCACGAGGATTCTCTTCCTGATATTATGCGCGGGATCTTCTCCTAGTATCACGGAGATAGGATCGTGCCCATCTCGAGCCTTCATCCGATCCCATGAGCTTCGGGGTCGGAGATCTTATCCCAAGATATCCGGGATGAGGCTTGATCTTGCGATGGTCGATCTGGTAAGGTGGTCCGCCCGACGCATGCCCGGAATGCTGATGAGTCGTCCGAACCGACTCAACCTTTGTCTCGGTTTAGCGAATCATGCCTCGGATTTGACACATCCTTTGGTGACCCGAGGCATTAAGTCCGAGTCTGCAGACTTGTATTTTTTGTCCCCAACAGTACTAACCGCACATATTTCTCATAACCATGCCCTCCCACTGATTCGTCCTGAAATCATTGAGCCGGGCCATGTTAGCTGTGGGACCCGACTGAAGAACGACTCGGATCTCACTCTCGAAGCGAAGTGGCACGTGCGCCGCGAATCTCCTTTCAATCGTCCACGCGCGGATTCTTTTGGCAGTGAAAAGGAAGAAGACCTTCCAACAGCCTGACAAACTGTAAATAAGTCCATACTCGTACACCAGACCACAGCATACAGCTTTTCCCAACAGAAGTACGCAGCTTTTCTCCGTACATGTGGAGACTCTGCACCGTACACGTGGCATAGTTGTACCGCAATCTAAACTGTCCTAATCGCTGACGGATGGAGCATAACTTAAAAACTGCAGTCAGAAGATACCATTAACTATCTTCTTTTTTTCCGGGCCCTCACTATTTAATATCAACCATCCATTTAGTAGCCATTAATTAGACGGCTAGAATCGATTGAACAGTACAATTTCATGTATATACCCCATACCCAATGGGACCCAGCATTTGGATGGTCTGGATCGATGTATCCTACCATTATTTAAGCTGTGCAAAACTTACGTAGGAGCGTACTCCATACATACACAAAAACCTTATATCTCCTGTCCATTGCACCTATCATAAGATCATTCAACTGCAGCCGTTGGATTATCCAACGTCCCAGATCCCCGCGCAAGGAGATCCGCGAAGTACGGGCTATCCCCGCGATCCCGTTTCCCGTCCGAAACGTCCTTGAACTCCGCCATCAGCTTATCCCATTTCTCACGACACTGCTTCCCGTCCCTCCTCACCCCCTCGGCGCACATTAGCCCCGCCAGCTCATCCCAGAGCGCTGCTCTCCTCGTCGACTTCGCGAACCTTCCTCCCATCTCCGTCCGCAGCTTTATAAGCAGCAGAACCTCAGCTCTCTTCCAGTTCTTGGATCGTTTCTTCGAAACCCCTCCGGCCATCGTCGCCGGCTCCGGCGTGATTCCGGTGGCCGGATCTGACACACTCCTGACGTTTCCTTCGCCGACAAGCTTCTTCGTGAGAAGGATCATCGCGTTCTGGAAGACAAGCCACTGCGCCCGGTCCTCTTCCCGCCATTTCTCCTCCCGCTCCTGCCGGATTCTCTCCCGGATCTTCTCCCGTCGCTCCATCGATTCCAGCAGATCGATGAAGAACCGGTGCTGCTTCGCGATCAGGCTCTCCACAACATCCTTCAGCGCCTCCACCGTCCCATCGCCGTTAGATGACGGCCTCCGGCGCTTTCTCGCCGTCACATCTGCCGCGTCCTCGGTGTCTTCGTCATCGGACCCGGCGTCGCCGATCTCGACGCGCTGGGATTCGCGCCGGTGGGATCTGACTGAGAGGATCGGGTCGAGATTGTCGTAGAAAGGGTAATCTTCCTTGGACCGGACGCCGTCGCGGACCTCCTTGTAGCCGGCGGTGAGCTTCTCCCATTTGTCTCTGCACTGCTGAGCATCTCTGGAAATGGATTCGCCTCTCAAAAGCTCCGAGATCTCGTCCCAGAGCTCGGATTTCCGACCGCTGCGGGAGAATCTCGGCTCCAGCTCGGATCGGAACCGGATAAGCTTCTGCGTCTCAATCCGAGTCCAGTTCTTGGATCGGCGCTTGTGCTCTCTCTCTCGTTTCTTCTCTTCCTCTGCTGCTCCGTTCTCAGTGCCGCCGTCGTCACGCAATTTTGAGGAGGGAGGGACGGATTGCAGAGGCCGGGCCGATATCGGAAAATCCGCCGAAGTCTGATTTTCCGGCTTGTTGTTTCGCTGTGCCGGCTGCTCTTGCTTGGCGGGGAGGCAGATCATGGCCAGAGCAGGAGGCTGAGATTTCTTGTCTGTATTCATGACGGTCGTCGGTGGATAGAAAATATTGCCGGAGAGTCAGATCCCGCGTTTGTGAAGAAGCCGGGGATCTGGCCGTATTGTCATATCCGGCAGCAGGGTTGGATTTCACGGCCAGGTGATCTCTCTCTCTCTCTCTCTCTCTCTCTCTCTAGGTGAGCTCTCTCTTTCTCTCTCTGTCTACGAAGGAGAAGGAGCTTCGCGGATGGGGTTAAAATGTCGGAAATTCAGCTAAATGTGGCGGTGAACTAACCCTAGGGTTAGGGCAACGAGCTATTACCGCCAAATACGCCAATACGCAAACAGTTTATCGACTTTTGCTAACGTACGCAGTATGTGTCCTGCGCTCGACCGTAATGAGACGTCGATTTGTTGCTCGCTTTGACTAAAATGACACGATATTCGAGGAAATCTATGGTACTCCGTGCTCTGTGCGAAAGCATACAGAAAAATGTCCGCATTGGATTCACATATCACAAATCAAGCCGTCAATGGTGGGCCCCACCATAGGTGGGTCATTGCCTAAACTATTAATATGGAAAGCAGTTGATGGTTCAGCTTCAATAACCAAATGTGCACTAAATCAACGGTCAAGCCGGCAAGGTAGTGGACCCCACCACAGACCCTTTGGTCAAACTATTTAGTGTAATAACTGTTCAGCTGCAACAATCAACGGTCAGGGTAGTTTAATCGATCTGATTTTGAGATTGTGACCCATCCGTATAGGGGACCCTATATGTACCGTGGGGGCTCACCCTTCAGTGATCTGTACCGTTCACCCGTCGGCCCGCTCAAAAAAATCTACTTTGACTATTCTAGCCCTTTGATCATCAACTATCAAAATGGATGGTTTCATAAGAAATCTAGGCAACAGATCATATGCAATGTGATGATGTTCCCCCACTGGATGGATGTGATTACTTGATGGAGAGGATGTACGGGCTCCAAGATGAACTATCCTTATCACTGTAAGTTACTGTGTAAACTGTGGGGCCATCATGATTTGTCTTTTGCCCACACCGTGCATCTGTTTTACCTGCTCATTTCAGAGCACAAGCCCAAAATGGAAGAATATCCGTGGGTCAAGTGGATCACACCATAGGAAAGAGTGTGAATTGAGCTTGAAAAATTGTCGATGGCAACGTAAGTTTTAGATAGATCTAATCTTAGATTCATGTGGTTACCTTTTATCTATGTCATTGTGACCTTATGGACAGGTTGGATGACACATAAGCATCATTGTACGCCTTAGAAAGGTTTCAATGGTGGATATCATTATTCTCACTTTATTGTGGTGTGGTCCACTTGATTTTTGGATATAATTCATTTTGAGATCATGCCCTAAAATGATCTTTACAAATGGAAGTGATTAGACATGCATCAATGGTGGACCACCAGAGTTAACTAAGTATGCAATCTGCTTCCTACCAGTCTCATTGAGATTTCATATTGGTTAAATGCTCACCACCACATACAGATATTATCAGCTGATCCTAACCATCTGATCACAACTTCTATGGGCCATGGCCCAGTGCACGCATTGAATGGACGATCTTATCTATCGATTTTCGTTATGGTCCACGCATATATGGTCAAAGTAATACGGTCATCCATTGTAGAAAGACGACATTTTCAACCATACGGTCATCTCTGCGTGTAGACCACATGCGATGATTCACGCCGGATGAGTTGCGAGCCGCGACTTATAAAAACGAAATGAATCGCCAAGTCAGACTCGGTGTTTTTACGGGGTGGCGCATGTTAGACTTGGGCCTTTGAGACGAATATCGCGGGTAAAAGTCATCGTGCCATCGAAAGATTAGCCGACCCAAGTCATGTAAAGCGTAGGGGAGGATCTGACGTGTCGCGCTTTGATTGGACAGGAAACAGAGGAAGTGATTTATTCCGCCAGTCGTGATTAACGTGTCTGAGAATTTATTTGGTCCTGGGGTTAAAACGGCGGGAGCAGCTCGGACGTCGTTTTGGTGGGGTTAAGAGCCGTTTAACGGAATCGTTTGGCGTGGTTTTCCCGTTATGATTTAACGGGGTCGTTGTTTTCTAATCGATGGTGGCAAGGGAATTTTTCTTTTAAAGATAGGGAGAAAGGTAGGGGATTTTGGGGGAGCATGATTTGGCATTTTGTCGTGGGGGAGAAGGGGAGTGGTGGGGCCCACCTGTCTCTGATTCGACGCCCATTCGATGTCGGGTGAGATCACGACGTTTTTACGGTGGAAAGCCCTAGATTTTTGGAGGAAAGCCGCTGATTTGGCGGGGATGGCCGAGAGAGCGGATGGGACCGCGGTAGTACACGTGCCGGATGGCGCTTGTATGTCAGATCAGGGCCGTTGGTCGAGTGGTTTCTAACTGGAACACGCCCGTGCCAGACCGCTGGGCCGTTTCACTTTCACGGACGTCCAGTGTTTTTTTATATGTGGGCCACAAAGTTTTGGATGAAACTGATATCTGTCTTTGTCAATAAATCTAGCTTTATGTGACTTGATCAACAAGTTGGATGTCAAATAAACATTACGGTGGGCCTTGCTAAGTTTTCTTTCTTTCTTGCGGTTTGGATTGCTTCAGTTATTGGGCTCATAGAGCAGGCTCCCACCTTAAACCATCTATTAGCAACATGGGTGGTACCGCGTGACCGTTGGACCCGTATCCATGCATGTTGTTGATGCAATTTTCTGGTTAACCTTTTCTTGGCCTTTTCTTACCTGCTAGATAGAGGTGTACGAGAGTAGATACAAGCGGAGCTTTTCCCAGCTCGGCTCGACTCGGCCCAGCCATCTAGAGTCTTCAGCTCGAGCTTGGCTCAGCTCGGCCATTGAGTTTGGATCAGCAGCTTGGCTTGGCTCGGTCCAATTCGAGCCGAGGAGCCGGGTGTTTATGTAATGTGAGTGTGACTTTGTCCGACTCTGCCCGGGTGTCCAAGTGGGCCATAGCCCACAGCCATCGGGCTAGTGGTCAGGTCATGGGTGGCATCCAATCGTCCGACTATACCAGAGCCACCAGTGTTCGGGGTCTGAGATGTCTGACCATCCAATTGGGCTATAGCTACCGTCCGACTGTACCAGAGCCACCCGACCAGTGGTCGGGTGAGGTCCACTAATCGGACGGACACTACTCGCTGGACAGACGTCGAAAAAATGGAGAGAGAGGAGAGGAGACTCACTTTTCAATTGTCGGTCGTCTGGACAGACACTGGAAAATGGAGAGAAATGAGAGGAAGGAGAGTAATCGTCGGTCTGGCGCTGGAGAATGGCAAGAAGTAGACGATTCGGACGAACGACCAAGAGGATTTGGGCGCTGTGGGTAGATTTGGGCGAACAGGCGAGACGACTTGGGCACTGGGGTTAGGGCTGGGAGAACAGGCGAGACGATTTGGGCGCCGGAGGGTTAAGGGTTTTTTTTTTAATAAAAAAAACCTATATATACTGCACTCAAAAATTAATCCAAGCGAAACCGAGTCGAGCTAGGTCCAGCTCAGACTCGACTCGAAATGTTTCGAGCTCATTAAAACTGGCTCGACTTGGCTCCAACACAGTTTCAATCTGAGTCGAGTTGAGCTTTTCTGAGTCTATTCGAGCGAGCTAACGAGCTAACTCGACTCATGTACACCTCTAGTACCTACACAAGGAACGGAGAAATGAGATCCTAGCTAGTACAGGAGACTCTCCGATGCCTAAGTCAAGTAGAGAATCTGAGTCTAATTGTAAAATGGAGTTTTAGGCTAAAGATTGTGTGTAACTTTCTTTGCAAAAGGGGCATGTATATATAGTTCCTTGGAGGCGGTGTCGGGTATTACAATGAATCTGCCGTATCATACGAGGAAACTAATTTTAAGGATGCGCGGTTGTTCCTCCGAGATCCTTGGAGAAAATCTAGAGGATCTTCTAATAGATTCACAGGCGGTGGGTGATTAACTAGGCCAGGGCGTAAGGCTGAGCTTGACTTTGAACTTAGGCGGGCTAAAGTTGAGGTCAAGCTTAAGATCGGACAGACCAACGTCAAAGTCAGTTAGACCGAAGTCAGTCAAACCGAGATCGAGGTCGGACTTGTTTTGAATTGAGGCTGCAGTTGATGCTGGTTGAATTCAGGTCAACTTCGAGGTCGAGTGAGTCATGGTTTAGCAAGCCTTTTTATGGAAGTCATGCTCCCATCTTGAGTCATCCTGGTCCGTCCATTTTCAGGCACAATACGTGTTGTATGTTTATGTCATCCATCCATTTTGGGACTCATCTTTTTTAATAAGCCCCAAAATGAGATAGATACAAATTTTAGTCTGATCAAATGTAATACCCTGTACTTTTCCATACTCGAGTGTTACTATATAAACTAACTTAGTAAGATGCAAACCTAACTTAGTGAACATTCATGTGCATCCTTATTTAAATCTGACCGTCGAAGGTAATCCCTATCCATATATCAAACCACCCAGTAGTCAAATAATAAATACTAAGCATATTATATTATTTATTTATTATATTATAAATTTTACACAAACATGGATCAAAAGATTATGGATGTATTTTGATAATTTATTTATTACATAAATAATTTATGAAAATGCAGTGTACTGGAATGATATGTATGTATTTAATGTATATAAGATATTATAAAAATAATATTATATTAAATGAACATAATGAATAATAATTTCACAACATAAAATCAAATTATAAATATTAATATAGCATTAAACATCTTTTATAAGTATGTGTACAAAAATCATTAGATACTTTAATAGAATTATATGTTATTTAACAATATTATTAAATACAAATATAATTTTAATTAAATATGATACTGTACAATCTTCAATTCATTTACGTGTATAATATGATATTGTATATTATGAATTATATATTAATGAATGTGTGATCAATAGCATGTACATAGTAGTATGTTAATATTAAAATTATATTTATATATGTATCAGATTTTAATCATTGAAATTATAAGTAATATACAATAGTAATAAAATTTATATTAATATTAGTATTTAATTGGTAATCTATTATGAAAGTCTTAAAAAGGACCCATTAGGACCTTTTAACCGTTGACGTTCAATCTCGAGAAGATTCGACCATTAGATCGACGTGAATCCATGAATAGGACCCAAAATCAAGTTGTGGGGCCCACCTAAACTTTTAGATCTGCCTGATTTTCAATCAAGGGCCCTGCTTGGTCCCTCCAAGTGGAATGGACGGAGTGGATTTCTCACAAGCATCACAATGGACCCGGGTGCGTGTGTACCTTAGCCACCATGCATGAAGTGCACCGGACCGCCCAACTGGTCAAACTCACCTTGACCCGTGACTTCCCACAAATGGAGGGATTCTCTCCCTCTTTCGTTTTTCTCTTCCAACGGGCAACAGCCACTGTTTTGATCAGTGGCCCACCATCAAAGATCACCTTGATGATCCAAACCGCCCATATTATCGAGAACCTATAATCATCCAATCCCTACCCATTTTCACCCGTTCGATTGCTCAGGTGCACACACAAACGCAAGTGCAAGATGACTGTGCGCAACCATCTTTCCAAATAAGGAAGCCGTCCTGCCGTTGCTAGGTTGGCAATCCACGTGAGAGGGAATCGTCCAATCCCGACCATCTATTCGGGCATATCTCGACCATCCATTGCTATCACATGGATTGTGGTTTTCTGAGAAAACCAGCAACCGAAATCACTCCTCTTTAGTCATTTTTAGAAACCAGACTTCGGGGTGAGATCCTAGCCATTCGCCGAGCATCCAACGGCCCTGGGGAGTTAGGTTACGCATAAAAAGCACGAGGAGATCGAGCAATAGGAGCTCACTCTCCTATCTTTGCGGCCGCATTCGAAAAACGACAGCCATTTCCTTCTCCACGCGAACCCACCACCCGAAACTTCTCCAAGCTTCAATGAGGCACGTCTGGAAGCTCTCTAGGTTCCATACAAAGCGTTTGCAAGAGACGAATGGGAGGAAGTAACATCCAGACGGTTTCCGCCATTGGAGCTAAGCTCCTTCTTCTCCGTTCAGACTGCATCGAGCCAACTCGAGTTGGGGCGGAATCGAGACGAGCCCGGAGCGTGTTGGTTGGACCCACCTGCAATGAAAAAAAAAATAAAGAAAGAGGAGGTTGGAATGGACGAAGAGAGAAAGAATGGTTGCATCGTGCGGCAGCACCTCAACCAAGCCGAGCTTGAGCCGAGTCAGGCTAAGCTCGACACCCATTGCTAGAGTCTCAGCAAAAGAAAAGGGAATAATAAAAAAAAGAGAGCAGGGAGTATGAGAATGAAGAGAAGAGAGGGCATAAAGTGGTTGGGGTGAGCTTGGGAGCTCGACCCGCTGCCAAGTCAGCCCGCAGACTCAAGACGAGTCACTGACTCAGTTCTCTTCTTTGAAGTCGAGCTGGGCTGGGTAAAGTGGGCCTGGTTTGGTCCAGCAACCCTGCTGGTGCATGGGCCTGAGCGAAGAAGAAAGTGTGACGCCTAGTCACTATTGCACACGTGGGCGAACGCTGATGTAGGCGGGGCCTAAGGGCCTGGGCGAGCTACCAGTGGTTGGCAGGCTACTGTGTACGTAGTAGGAGGTTGAACTTGTCCCACATCGGAAGCACTGTCCGAAGTAATTGTGGTTATATGTGTGGTTAGGACTTTCCCTATACAAGGCCTTCTGGGGAAAACCCTAAGAACAAAACCGTGCGGGTCCAGTGGGACCCAAAGCGGACAATATTGTACAATGTTGGTCGGGCCGTTACAAATGGTATCAAAGCCAAAGACGGCTCTGCCTTTGGTGGGGGATATTGTGACGCCTAGTCACTGTTGCACATGTGGGCGGGCACACGTGGGCGGACGCTGATGTGGGCGGGGCCTAAAGGCCTGGACGAGCTACCAGTGGTTGGCAGGCTACTGTGTACATAGTGAGAAGTTAAACTTGTCCCACATCGGAAGCGCTGTTCGAAGTAATGGTGGTTATATGTGTGGTTAGGACCTTCCTTGTACGAGGTCTTTTGGAGGAAACCCTTAGAACAAAACCGTACGGGTCCAGTGGGACCCAGAGCGGACAATATCGTACAATGTTGGTCGGGCCGTTACAGAAAGTGAGAGAAAGAAGGGAAGAAAGAAGAGAATGAGTGAGGGGGTTTGAATGAGTGGTTGCTGAGTTGACTTGGTTGAAACCGAGTCCAGCCAAGTCGAGTTGGGTTTGGCATGGTTCAGATTCTTGTTGGATTTCCAGCAGGTGGAAAATAGAAGGAAAGGAATAGAAGAAAGAGAGAAAGGAGGAGGAGGATATAGGAGAAGGAGAAGGTGAGATCGGGAGAGTTAAGCTGAGTCAACTCGGATGTTAAGCTAAGTTGATTCAAGTCAAATCAGCTATGAGTGCGTTTTCCCTAAAACATTGCATTGAAATTTTGATCAGAAAATTGGTAGGTTATTTATGCTATAACTAGCTATTATAATCAAAGGTTGTAATTGTCAAATAGTAGATCTTAGTATTTATTATCATCATTAATGTTGCTATAATTATTGCGATTATTAAATATGGTTAACCATTGGTACGCTAATTTTGCTAGTGTTAGTTATTATGAGTATTAGATATTAGCATTTATCATGCTATACCTATTTTGTCATTGTAAGTTATTAACAATTAGATTAACGTTGTTGGTATTAATAGGCAATTATTATTTACTTTTACTTCGTTCTAACATTAATATGAATTAATGGTATGAGTTAGATTTCAAACTTTAAACCCAAAACCTAAGATTAGATTAATGGATAAAACCCTAAAACATAGGTAATCCAAGTCCTCGGTTAAGACCTTAACCCTAAATAGTGTGATAGGATTGGATCTAACTGTAGAACTTCATAATTCATGGTAGGTCATAGTATTTATTATTATCATAATGATTATCGTTACTATGTGAGCTAATATTAATTATAACGTTAAGGCTAATAATTATTTTCTAATCATCAAATTGACATTGTTACTTATTTTACACTAACTACAATTCAAATCCTAAAATCTAAACCTAGAACTAAAACCTAGTATGAAAACCCTAAAATTTATACTAAAACTCTAAAATGAATAAATCAAACCCTAAGCTATGATCTTAAACCCTAGGTAGTGTGTAGAACTTAGATCTAATTGTACAAGTTCTTGATTTATGGTAGGATTCGATTTTAAGGGAACTCGCATTCCCTAGCGATGCTGGTAGGCGATGCGAACTATGAGGTGATGATTTCTTCCCCTTGAGCTTTCCACTTTCCCATTAGCTTAGATGATAGTTTTTATCTTAATTTTGATTGATAATTGATATCTTCATTTTATAATCATATGTATTAATTGTGGGAATTGAATTGTTATGTTACATGCTTAATATTTATCCTACATATTTATTTCATGTTTGTGGATTATTTGTGGATTGCTGATGAGACTTAAACTGGTACATCAGTGGAAAACCCCCACCTATAAATGTACACCCATACTTGGGATGTAACCCGACTGGTTGTGATTGTAATGGACCCTCGACTTAGTGGTTATTGGGTGGTGGTTTAAATTGATCAATGATGTGGGCCTACCATTCAGGGTTGTTGTGCCAATGGTTTTAAGGATGGTCTCTTATCGGATGGTTTCGATATTGGCCTTACGTGGCTTAGTTTTACTAATTGTCCTATGTGGCTTAGTTTTGATATTCGTCCTACGTGGTTTTGTTTTCGTATTTGCCCTAGATGAGTTCGACGTTTTATTTTGTGCAACCATACAATAATAAGCCCCATATACTGTAATATGATTGATCACTAGTCAACAGGTTTCTATTAAACATCCTAAGGTGATAGCCTCATGAGCTAGGGATAGTGGAATGAGAAATTGTGCCTAAGTTGCCGGCCTACGCTGGGATCTAAGCTCCCAATAGTGACCTTTGAGTTTATTAAATCTGCTGGTTGTAAACGGATTAATAACGTGTAACATCCTGAATTTTCACTGTTTTGGATTTTTAAAAAATCTTTGAAATTTTTTTTTGTGTAACTAACTTATAATATCACTTAATGACCATTAGCACTCAATGTTAGTATATACAGCGGTGAAACCAGTAAAGAACCACACAAGTTAAATTAATCAACCGTAGGAAGCCAACGAATCCGCCCGATCACTTGAACATCAGGTGTAGCCCCATGATTTACTTACATAGGACCCAAATCTAACCGACCCATCGCTAACTAATCAAGACAATCATGACTAAATTAAAAGATCTAACCAGGGCCTATTCAGATAAGGCCCGGATCTTGACTAATAGACCAAATCAACCCTGTCACTCTTTTAGCCAAAAACCGACGGTTTAGAGTAATCATGACTAAATCTCCACTTTCATTAGTTATAAATAGGCCACACTATAAACATGGTTAATCCAAACTCTAATCATCGCCCACGAGAAATCTCAATACCTAATTCATTCCAGAAATGCCCCGATTTTCCGAACAAGCTCTCTATCATTCGTTGGTGGGCCACTAGTTACAAAATTATAGAGTAATGTCTGTCTTACTGGGCTTGATGTCCATTGCGGGAGTTGAACCTAGGAACGGTCCAGAACCTCTCAACTTGAGCCAAAGGACAAATGCATGAGAAGTGCAAATACCCTAAAGAAAAAAGCCGATACTTAAGTGAATTTGGTCGTCCACTCTTATGCAAAGTTGAGGATTTCGGACCGTCGATTTACGACCAAGCTTCACACGTATAATAAGGATATTTCCCCAATCATATCCGTATAGCCGCGGCCCCGATCGACTATTAGTGACCGTTGAATAGACTTCTAATCATATCTGTCGATCGGCGCATCCAAATTGCGGGCCGATCGTATCCATACGTAGATCATCATTAAGGCTAACTATCCTACGGTGTATATCTACTTGTATGCCTCATAGTGGGCCCTAGAGGCTAGAAAAACCCTCGCATAGGGCTAGTATAGTAAAAATCCAACACTTTGGGCCATTTGCACCAAATCTGGCATTATAAAAGGGGCTTCTTTTGAGCACCCCTCTCCCCATACGATTTTGCCCTAGAAAAAAAAAAGGAAAGAAAGGGGAGAAAGAAGAAAAGAAGAAGAGAGGAAGGGAGAGTGAAGAAGAGGGAAGGTAGGTCATAACTCTAGTGGGGCCCAAAGGAGACCGATTCTTACAACTCCTCACCTCTTCCTCAATAAATCCTTCACCCACAATCGGAAGAGCCCATCTCCACTAATTGAGTAGGTAAAACCCTCATCTCTTAAAAATCCCTCATGTTGAGGGTGGATTCACATGAGATTCTAACATGCAAGTACATTGTCTTAGGATTCCGGCCGATCGGCACCGAGTTCGGCGTTCTTAGGTCGTCTTCCAAGCCTTCAACAATCCGAAGGTGCGGACTATTATCCTTAGGTGGCCTAACACCAATTATACCATGAGTTTAAAGATTTTAATTTCTTGGATGATATAATTGGAGAATCTAGAGAAAACCTAGGATTTGGGTGTTTGTTTTGGAATGTATGAAATTGTATGTTTTGTCTAGTTCTCATATGATGTTGTTCATGCCTCTCATATGATTAGGTTACAATAGATGATTACATGTTCATGTCTTGCGTGATTTTTCATATATGGTGTTGCTTTATGACATGTATGATTCATTAGCCCTTATGCATTTTAATTCTTTGAGATTGTAGGAAGCGCTTCGCTTCCTCACTAACCCACATGACTCACATGCACCTTGTTCATGATAATGTAGCTTGCTTGTCAGGAATATCTGAATTGTATGTTGAGTTATATGCAAGCATAATGCTGTTATGCTAGTGATAACCTTGATAGTTGGCATGTTATGGATCACCGTCAAACCCTTGGATTGGTCAGAAACATGAGGAGAGACGATAGCCCCATTAGTAGGGCTATCCTAAGATTAAACCCGTGGATTGGGTGAGTGCGTATGGGCGGCAGTAATCTGACTATATGGGTCTCTTGCATCGTTCGTCACGTGCTAGCCTGGTTCGTGCGGTCTAGCCTACTTACTGACCAATCTTGATTATTAACCATGTTTGCTCACATATGTATGGAGCCTGGAACACCCTACAACTGTTATAGCCCATCGATAATCACCTGAAGTCGATCCACCGACTCGTGAGCCGGACATGGTGGAATGAGACATTATGGCCTTGCTGTCGGCCTACGCTGGGGTGACGCGCCTCTCCGTAGTAACCGCGAGCGATCCCACATTTCAGCACTTCTCATGTGCTTAAAGTCGGGGATGGAAAAAACCCAACGGGATCAAGGATCACGGGGTCTCAGCCTCACACGTTGGGGGGCCTTGACCTCGCAACCAATTTAGGACATTGATGTGTGGGGTGTATCAGATTCCCCAACCTGCTGGATGAATGGACTTAACTAAGAACTTGACTAACACGATCCCAATATATCACACTAGTTAGGGTGGCGACTCAGCAGTCGAGGTCACTCTGAGGGAGTGTTGGTCATACGCGATCGTTAGATGGAGTCACTTGAGGGAGTGTTGTGGCGAGGGAATGCACCATATCATCTATCATGCATACGCATTAATAAGATTAGTTCGGTATTTATTAATGAATGTTTTTCATTAAATTCATATTATAACTGATACTTGTTATAACTTAAGATTAATAGTAACCACTGAGTTCATCACTCACTCCCACTCTGGGACTGTTTTAAAACACCAACCAGACTCGCCCCTAGATGCAGGTGATACAGATTTGGAGGAGCCTGGCAACGTGAGCCTCGAGGAGGAGGACGAGTTCTCTTACTTTCAGCCGATGAGTGGGTCTTCATCTGCTCAGTAGATGGGACGTTGGATCGCTGAGCAGTAGTCTCAGTCTTATTCTTTTGGACATACTATTCTTTTTGTGATTTTGTCGGGCAACGCCTGGTGCGACCCATATGTATTTTTGGACATATATATATATATTCCTGTATATATATACACACACTTGATCTCTTCATTTCAGTAGACATGTGTGGTTGTGTTTCATCTTCTAAGAAATTTCAGGCTGCGCATTTAAACCTAATTAAATACATATTAATGAAAAATTGGTTACAAGTGACACTCAGGAACTCGGGAGTCGAGTGTATGCACGACTCCCAATTTTCAGGGCATTATATAACGGTTGGGCTAATCATGCATTCATAGCATTCGGGCGATGACGGGTGGCTAATTCTGGATGATGTAACATGTGCCTAATAGGATTTAGTTAGGGTATTGTTTCGCTAGCTTCCAGACCATCAACTATCAACCCACTTTTGGTGGGTTTGGCACTACGCATATACTATGTACTTTCGCTAGTGACCGGGCACATTGCATGGGTTTTGCCTAAACGCCAACTGGATGAGCATCCCCAGTTAATGTGCACTCATACATCCATGCATTTAATAAGACTGCATCATGTATTGTTTTGTATGTCTTGTATGTTTTCATAACTATGCTTACCTAATGCGACAGTATGTAATCTTGAGGAGAATTTACATTGAGTTGGCCACTCATCCATCAAATATATAACCGTACAGGTAGCACAGGTGGCCCAGATGATATTCATATTCATATTGGTGAGGAGCAGGCTATAGTTGACAAGGGTGCATGATTGTATTTGTTAAGGGTTGCTACAAGATTTCACAACTTGAAATTATTGCAATTTACTTTATTTCACGTGTAATGTTATTTCATTTTGTATTTGTAAGAATGAGGACATTGGTTTGTATAAGTCATTATGGTCAATCTTTTGTACATTCTAAATGTAAATCTAAATTTTTCATTATATATAATTTGTCTATTCTACGCTAATCTGCTAACTCTGATGAAAGAAAAAAAAAATATGTATGGAAATTGGCTCTCTAGAAGTTAATACTCGGGTTTTTGGAAAACGGGTCGTATATTCGGATCCTGAAAACACGGGGCCTTACATCAAACTACAATAAAACGTGGTGAATAGTCATTAAAAAAATTTATTAACTACAAAAGTTTTAGATCATGCTACTGGTCTATCGAAAGGTTGGATGGCAAATAAACATTATAGTAAGCTTTTTAAAGTTGTAAGTGGTATAGTTGACTTCATTTTTTTTAATCATTTCATAAGATGAGTTGACAAATTGGATGGAATGTTGATATATATATATATATATATATATATATATATATATATATATATATATAATTGGGGTATTAAAATAATTTACTTAATTCATTCAAATTACAGGCATCCAAACACAAATTTTGACTTTCAGTATATTCTAATTACGTGATCCAAATATAACTGAGGATTTCAATTCACATCGATTCTATTTATCATGTGATTTGGATTCCAATGTATTCCAATTACTAGCATCGCAACGAGCTATGAAGGGATTGGATGCCGAAGTTTTTCCATTGGAGGAAGTTACAAGTGCAGAGAGATGGAGGATGTGGTTTGCTCCCTAGAACACTTAAGAAAGGAAATGAGAAAAGGCCATATATTCAAGAGAACAACTTTATATCAAAGGGCATCAATGGCAGCTTGTGTGTTTGAAATGAGCTAAAAGTAGATGTTGTTTGTTTATCTGATTCTTCAAGGAAAGTATAAGTATTGTTTTGTTCGAAGAATGGCAATTATGAGTTACTGTTGTTAAGGTTAGCTCGTGGACCCTACCACAACTGAGGTTCACCGGGCATATAATTAAGGGCATGTTTGATTGTTCAAAGATGGTGTAAATACCCTATAAATGGGTAATTATTACCCTTTCACCCTGTTTGAAAATCCATTTGTATTTTCGTCTTAGAAACCAGTTCAAAAGAGCTAGTTTAAATTTTTAGACCCCATGGTGATATATACGATCGATATATCCGTTCTGTTCATCTATTTTATCACAACATTTTGAGGCATGAGACAGAAAAAGAGGTAGATCCAACACTCAAGTGGCCCACACCAAAAGAAACAGTGGCCCTAAGAATTTTTAAACAGTAAGTGTTCGATTCCTATTTTCCTGTGGTGTGGTCCACTTGAGCTTTTGATATACCTCATTTTTTAGCTCATGCCATAAATTCGGTTGGCATAATAGATGAATAATATAGATAAGCAACATGCATCACGGTGGGACCCATAAATATTTTGCGGCTTTCTTGGTTTTTGCATTAAAAAAAGTAGGTGGTCAAATCAAGCATAGAGAAACATGCTGTAAATACCTAATGGAATAATTATTACCCATTTACTGAGCATTTACTAAGGAATTGGAAAATCAAACATGCCCTAAATGATTGGCTTTCCAAATAGTAACCCAAAACAAGGTTTTAAGTTAAATCAAGCATAGGGAAAAATAAAGTTGCAACACAAGCTATGTGGGTCTACATTTTTCTGTATGTCTGCATGACATCCACTCCATCCATTTGATGCACCCCTCAATGCTAGGTATCCACCACGCGCGAGTCACACAATAGGAAACAATTGCAATAGAACACTAATAGTAGGTTTATGAGGGGCCCATGTTTTAGTCATTATTTGACATTATCCTCCCATAATGTTGCCCACCTTAATTTCATATTTAGCTGATTTTTAGGGTGTATGGTAAGCATGAAGGGGGTACATCTAATGAATGGAGTGGATTTCAAACAAATGACAAGGTAGCCCACATAGCTCAAGTGTAACACCCATTGTGTAAAATACATGTTGTGATTTCCCTTTTAAGGCAAACAGGTGAAATCTCATTCCCTTGTTCATCAAGGAGTGAATAAATTAACCACAATATCTCTAAATTATGAAATTACTCTTTTACTGTATTAAAAAACCTCTCCATGTTCATAACACAATGCATAGTTTAGGCCTGTTTGGCTTTGCTAGAAAAAGTATTTTTTATGATTTTGATTATGAAATTCACTATTTTAGGAATTGTTTGGATGCCTATAAATAAGTGGTAAATGATTTACAGGTATAAATCATTTATAACAACTTTTATTTGGCTATAAGCTATAAATGATTAATAGGTAAATGATTATCTGTATTTGGATGACATGAAAATTGTTAGTCTTTTAAATGAAGAGCTAATCTTTAAAAATATAATTGTTAGGTTGTAAATTGAGAACCTAGAAATGAAATTATGGCTTTTTACCTGTAAATGAAATGGGGCTAAATTTGTAAATGATTTGCAAGCATTTTTCAGCATCTAAGCATAAACGGTAAACTATTTACATGTAAATCATTTACAATTAGCCTCATTTACGGGCATCCAAATGACTCTTTAGTTTAAAGCTTGTTTAGTTAGCTACTTATTTAATCAATTTTAGTAAAATAAAATTTCAAATTTGCTTCTTTATTTTTTCATACAATGCCAACCCCCAATTTCTTACATGGCTTCTAAAAACTAACGAAAAGCCGCCATAAAATCAAAGATCTCTCTTGCTTGTTGGAAAGTTTGTTATAGTACACATTTATGTGTGTTATCATAGCACGTAGGTGAGAGATCAAATCTATCCATTAGTTGGTTTAACCATCTTTTTCTTAAAACTAATCTAGTCCATTTAGAAGGTGGGCCCAATATTGAAAACAGGTAGATATATTAGAAAACGTGTCCCAAAATTGGAAACAGGGTTAGAGAACTTTAGCAAAGTGTTTTTGAAGCCGTACATTTGTTTTGCAAGTTGCCCGTGGATCAACCTAATTCTAGGGCATCAATATAGTGGTGCCTTAACATGGCATCAATATAGTGGTGCCTTAACAATGAATGGATTGGATCTAAAACATGAATGCCATGATGGCGAATGTGTGGCCTGTACATTACTTGTATTGCACACACTTGTGCTTAGCAAATCACATCTCCAGATAAGTTTAAACACATGACCTTCCCACAACTCCTGCCTGCAACGATGTGGGATCTATTGCGAAGACCGTGCGACATCAGCTCCATCTATTTTCCCATCATATCATGTTAGGGTATCACTCAAAAATTGAAGTAGACCAAGACTTAAGTGGGCCACATCACAAGAAATATCAGTGATTCAATGCTTACCATTAAAACATTAGTCAAAAAAGCATTTTTTATATATATGTTCAGCATTTTCACACAAGCAATTTTTAATAAACAATTTTAAAAAATTATTTCTCAAAGATTAATTATGCAGTTGTTAGAAAAAATGCTAAATAAACTTTTAGGCATTTAAAAAATAAAAACTGATTTGTACTCAATCTTTTATCCATAGCCACTTATGTTATTGACAGCAGAGAATAGTAAAATGACCTGAGAATGGATCCTTACTCTTGCTCTGGTGTTAGACTCTTAGGAGTTTGAAAACCTGGTCAAGGGTTCGAGTATTCATAGGTGATGAAATCCCACTATGGCACGGTTGTGGTATGGCCCCATACAGCCCCAGGGTCACCAATCCATTCATATACAAGCACCATGATGGATGACTTACATTTTAAAAATAAAAAGCATGAAATAATCATATACATTATTCTTTTCAGAGTCTACTAATTGTGATTTTTGGGGCATGAACCATCAATGGTAGGCCTGCATATGCGTGGACCCAATTTGCACATCACTTAATGGGCTGGGTTGGGCTGTTGGGCTTTTGCACCAAACTTGGACGGAGGGTCCATTTCTATTGGGACGGAGGGCCTGTTTCTAAATTGAGCTGAGCTTGTACTAGTATGTCCAAAAGTCCGTCAGCTCATCCATCCCATTAGGTTTTGTAAAAGGTGCTTCTAATCAATTGTCCAAGGAAGAAGGGGTAACTGGCTTGAGTGGGCTCTAATATGGTCTTTATAGGAAATTTGATTTGATTACCTGGTGTGTAACCCCATCTTAGGCCCATGGCAAAAAATTAGCGCAGACTACGCAATTGGAAATAGTGTAGAGGGCAATACTCACCCTCTAAACTATTTCCCTTTGCATTATCACCTAAATATTTAATGGGTTTGATGTTTGAGTCCAGTCCTAAGTTTTAGGGCCTCTTATTGGTAAATTCATGGTAAATAAGTAATTATTACTTTTTCGCTAGTTTGAAGATAAGTGAGTAATTCCACCTAGAAAATTAGTCAAAAAATGTTGACTTAAATCCGTGGGCCCCACCGTAATGTACATGATATATCTGTGTTGTCTATCTATTTGATTAGAATATTTTAGAGGATGAGTCGAAAAATAAGGAATATCCAAAGCTCAATTGGCCCACATGAAAGGAAACAATGAACTTATTTGTCCACAGTTGAAAGTTAATTCTTTTACTAGGCCCACATTGGGGTTTATTCACCATCTAAATCATTCATAGGGTCACATAGACATGGATAAGTGAAAAACATAAAAATAAGCTTGATCTAAAACTTCTAAGGGCCCCAAGAAATTTTAATGGTAGGCATTCGATTCTCACAATTTCGTGTGATGTGGTCCACTTGAACTTTGTACTTCCTAATTTTTGGGCTCTTGCCTTAAATTCAGTTGACATAATGAATGAACGGTGTGGATAAGCCGCACACATTACCACGGGCCTATATTTATTTTGCAAATTTCTTGATTTTTAAGCGTTAAAAAAATAACCAGTCAAGTTAGCACTGGGAAAGATGTAATAATTACCTTGATAAATAATGATTACTCATTTACAAGGTAATTACAGTTGAGCTAGAAAATCAAACAGACCCTCACTGTTGCATATAGTTGAAGTGGATTTTATATAATCATTATAGTGAGTCTTGCAAATATAAGGCTGGACTTCTCACTCCCAACTGTTTTTCTTGATGGGGCCAACTTGAATCAAGGTCAGCCCTACTGTAGGATTACACGTACAAATGGTTGAAGTAGATCTCATGCACATATTAAGATGAGGCTCCTAAAAGTTAAAAGGTGAGTGTTAGAGGAGAGTTATTTTACATACACATAAATAAGTTATTTCACATGGCTTTTGGAAAGACCATTAGAGGCTTAGGTGGGCTTTTGCCTTGGTGTTGTTATGAAATCCACTTTGACCACCTAATGTTTCACACCATGTTACTTACATGGCCCAAAAATCATCTCCATTCGTAATTCAAATGGACCACATGATTGGAAATGTATAGTATACATAGTAAGATTCACCCTACGATTTCCCTCAGTGTGGCCCACCTTAATCACAAATGAACTTAATTTTTGGGTCCCATGCATAAAATCAGTATACATATAAAATGGTGGAGTAGATTTTATACCATCATCATCAAAGTAAGCTTTATAAGATCCAAGGTGCACGTTAATCTAACAACTTTCCATCTGTGCTTGCCACCGAAATCCTTTCCTCAATTAAGGCATAAATGTCTATCCTTGATTTTTACGGGACTCATTATAATGCATTTGATAAAATCCATTCCAACCATTAGATGTGTAATACTATATTAGTAAAATAGATAAAAAATCAAGACAAGATATGATTCAAGTGGACCACACCAAAGGAAATAATTTAAAAAGTTAATGTTGTCCTGTACATTGTTTACAATCGTTGGTTTACTCAAAACTCAGATGAGGTTGATTTTTGGGCTTGAGCCTGACATCAGTGACACACCTAGTCGAGGTAGATTTAATATAAATACCATGGTGGCCCACCCTAGCCAGTAAGGTCGAGCGCATGTAACATTATCATAACGTGGATTGGAGTCTTGACATGGGCAATTATGATATGTTTTAAAAATACCCGATGTGACAGGAGCTATGACAGCCTGTCTTTGGAGCTTCTCGTGATAGGAAGCTCATTGGGGCCCACCGTTATATGTTGTGAGAAATCTACGCTGTCTATCTTTTTTTCCACGTCATTTAGGACATGGATAAAAAAAAAAAAAATAGGGCCGATCCGGACGAGAGGAAACAACAAGGATTAAATGGCTACCGTTGAACATTCGTAGGGATACAGAAGCTTTGAATCGAGCTAAAACTTTTGATTTTTAAGTTCATCCCAGTAGTAATCACCTTGTGAACGGTATGGATTGCATATAAGAATTATGTGGGACCTCAGGAAGGTTTCAACAGTAAATATTTCCTTACCTTTTTTATTTTTTGGTGCGGCCTATTT
Source organism: Magnolia sinica (assembly GCF_029962835.1). Classification (NCBI taxonomy): domain Eukaryota; kingdom Viridiplantae; phylum Streptophyta; class Magnoliopsida; order Magnoliales; family Magnoliaceae; genus Magnolia; species Magnolia sinica. The sequence continues at coordinate 11,186,444 of NC_080581.1, forward strand.
AAATTCTAGATCTAACTCATTTTATTGTCCAACGTTGTAACATAAAAATAAATAAACGGTGTGGATTTCTCGCAAACATTATACTGGCCCAGGTCACTTCACATAGATAAAAGCTAATCCGCATGCAATCAGTACGACAGTCCTATCAAAGTGAGGGCCGCACCCTGGTGGTGTGTTGCCGAGTTATGCGGGCTTCAATATGATGTAAGTGTTATATCCACACCGTTCATCCAATTCCCAAGATAATTTTAGATTATAATTCCAAAAATGAGTCAGATCCAATATTCAATTGGACCACAACAAAGAAAGAACTGGGGATTCAACGCTTACCATTGAGAAGTTCTCGGAGGCTAGAAAAGTTTTGGATCAAGCTGATGTTTGTTGCGTCCCTTCATCCAAGTGGTTGGATGGCAAACAAATATAATGGTGGGCCCTAAGAAGGTTTCAACTGTGGGAATCATTGTCTTCACTGCTTTATGTGTTATGGTCCACTCGAGCTTTGGATCTGCGTCATTTTTGGGTTCGTACCCTAAAACGATCTATTGAAATGGATAGACGGTGCGGATATAACACAGACATCATGGTGTGGCCCACAAAACTTAGAGACGGCAACAAACTACAGAAGTCGCTTGAAACTGATTTCGCCGGTTTCGCCCTATTTTACACGTTGGCATCTCCACGATTCTCATCCTTCCGTTTCTTTCTCACTTCCAACGTTTGGAACAACCCAAGGTTTGCCTCTCTCTAGATCAAGGCCCACTAAATGCACGGAGAGGATATCATAAGCGAAACAGAGGTAGGTGTTGGGCCCACCAAAACACCCCTTTGTAGTAAGGAAACGGATTGGCTACTCCCCCAGCCACCAGCCCCGCCGCTGGTGGTCGGTGATCTTTGGGCCCCATGATGATGTATGTCTTTCATCCATACTGTTCATCCATTTTTACGGATCATTTTAGAGCTTGATTAGAAAAATGAGAGGGATATAAATCTCAGGTGGACCACACCAGAGGAAAACAATGGTGATTGAATATCCACCATTAAAATCCTCCTAAGGCCCACTGTACTATTTATTTGACATCCAATCTGTTGATTAGGTCATACAGGCCTAGATGAAGGGGAAAAACAAAGATCAGCTTGATCCAAAACTTTTATGCCCCCTAAAATGTTTTTAATAGTCGACGCTAATTCAACACTTTTTCTTGTAATGTGGTCCACTTGAGATTTTGATATACTCATTTTTTGTCTCATACCATAAAATGATCCGAAGAAATAGATGGACGGCATGGATGGAATGGATACATCATGGTAGGTCTCACAGAGCACTGACCACCAGCCATTGGCTGATGTCAGGGGAGTAGCCAATCCGTTTCCTTACGGTGTGGCTACTCTCCCTGCCACCAGCCCCACGGCTGGTGGTCGGTGATCTTTGGGCCCCATGATGATGTATGTCTTTCATCCATTCTGTTCATCCATTTTTAGGGATCATTTTAGAGCTTGATTAGAAAAATGAGAGGGATATAAACTCAGGTGGACCACACCAGAGGAAAACAATGGTGATTGGATATCCACCATTAAAATCCTCCTAAGGCCCACTGTACTGTTTATTTGACATCCAATCTGTTGATTAGGTCATGCAGGCCTAGATGAAGGGGAAAAACAAAGATCAGCTTGATCCAAAACTTTTATGACCCCTAAAATGTTTTTAATAGTCGACACTAATTCAACACTTTTTCTTATAATGTGGTCCACTTGAGATTTTGATATACTCATTTTTTGTCTCATACCATAAAATGATCTGGAAAAATAGATGGACGGCATGGATGGAACGGATACATCATGGTAGGTCCCACAGAGCACCGACCACCAGCCATTGGCTGGTGGCAAGGAGAGTAGCCAATCCATTTCCACCGGCCCCGCCGCTGGTGGTCGGTGATCTTTGGGCCCCATGATGATGTATGTCTTTCATCAATTCTGTTCATCCATTTTTACGGATCATTTTAGAGCTTGATTAGAAAAATGAGAGGGATGTAAATCTCACGTGGACCACACCAGAGGAAAACAATGGTGATTGGATATCCACCATTAAAATCCTCCTAAGGCCCATTGTATTGTTTATTTGACATCCAATCTGTTGATTAGGTCATACAGGCCTAGATGAAGGGGAAAAACAAAGATCAGCTTGATCCAAAACTTTTATGACCCCTAAAATGTTTTTAATAGTCGACGCTAATTCAACACTTTTTCTTGTAATGTGGTCCACTTGAGATTTTGATATACTCATTTTTTGTCTCATACCATAAAATGATCTGGAAAAATAGATGGACGGCATGGATGGAACGGATACATCATGGTAGGTCCCACAGAGCACCGACCACCAGCCATTGGCTGGTGTCAGGGGAGTAGCCAATCCGTTTCCTTGTAGCAAAGAGCTTCTTTCGGGCTCAGGGCCGGGCTGGGCTTGGGCTGGACTTTTTTGGGTCTCTCACGGCCCTATCCGGCCCGCTGACACCCTATATTCTTCCCTCTATTCTTTTCACTTGTTTCCCGATAAAATCTCGAACTTTCTCAAAACTCTCCAACTTCCCCAATCCTTCTCTTCTCGTTTCAGATCTCTCAGCCCTAATTCCTCTCAATTCGATCGAACTACTTCGATCGATTCTCTTCAAATCATTCGACTCTCTTCTTTATTGCAAGAAAATGGTAGTCATTGAACCAGCGTCGAAATCCGTGGAGGAGGAATCCGTACAAGGTCGTGCAAATGCTAGAATTCCAGAAGCTTCTCTGACTCCGACAGAAGAAGGGTTTGAAACTGCTAGCGATGGTGAAGGAGGGAGTGACAATGGGGACGGCCCGCCTCCACTGACTGCTATATCAAGAGATGATTCCTATGAAGACGCGTTGAACGATGAGCAGTTGAAGCAGGTCAGCACTAATTGATCTCTTTCTATCATGAATCCCTTCTTTTTTTTGGTCTGTTTCAGTTTCTTTGAATTTTGAATTTTTTATTTTTATTTTGTCTTTTTTTATTTTTGAGGGAGTGGATGTAAAGGTTTTCTTATTTTGAAATGATTTTTGAGTGGTTTTGCATTAATTGTTCTGAACAAATTGTGGGGCCCACCTTTCAGTGATCTGTGCTGTTTGTGTGGTGGGGTCCTGCTGCCATGGACAGGCGATGCCGTTCGAAACACTGGAATGCATTTAGATGGTAAAAGACATAGTACTAAGCTACTATCGATGGCAACACATTTTCTGGAGGAGACGTTGATAACTTTTGTGGAGAGTTATTTGATACTCCGGCTGCATATCAACGCTTGATACGCGGGCACTTAGAATACGTAAATGTGGCATAAATTCAATAAAACTAAACCAACTGGTGGAATCATATTCTAAAAGTGTTTGAAACATGTGGCATAAATTCAATAAATTCAATAAAACTAAAACAATGCTTGATATGCGGGCACTTAGAAGGGTTTGAAACATGTGGCATAAACTGTATATAAGTTACATTCTAAAAATCATATCGCACTCTTCAAAAGTGTGGTAGACAACCCTAATTCATAAGAATCCATCAAAATAATGGTTTCGCTCGTGTAATGACTGATGAAAAAACAAGGCATTGGCTTGCATCATCCTCCAAGTTGGAGTAGTCGAGTCTGCTGGCTTTTTTTGATGCATTCATTTGTTTCGTCTTATAGTTGCTAATGGTTTCTAAATTATGTAGATGATGAAGTATGCACTCATCTTCTCTTGTAAAGGAAGTAATGAAGTTTGCTGATCATCTGTGATGCGGTTTTTCTGAATGTTAATTTTGTAAATGTTGTACTGCATCACACTTATGCTTGTGAACTAAGTAAAATTGCTCTTGCTAGATCAATCGAACTGTTGGTACTGTATTTCATGGTGTTCTTGATCAAAACATGTTCACATCCTCTTCTAGGGTCATTTCAATCTTTGAGTTTGTCTTTAGTCTCATCATTACATGGACCCAGTACGGCGTTCGTGCTTGCTTTCTTGTTAGCACCTTGTTTCATAAACGAAGGCCTGCCTTCTCTATTCCTGTTGTTGTCTTAGAAATGAAAATCAGTCTAAATCCTCCTCATTACTTTCATAGATGTAATATTTGTGCATTCCTTATTTTGGTTTTTCTTCCAGTGCTTGGGTCTCAGGATCCTCTTATCTCATTCTTACATACAGTCCCTTGAGAGTGACTAAGTAGAAGGGTTTGGAAATGCCAATGGTCTCGTAAGTCGTATCGTATAATTCCTGTTGAGTTTGTTTTGGCTTCCGTTGCCATGATACTAGTTATGTTGGTTAATTTATTTGGATTGAATCAATGATCTGCAAATCTATTTCTCTAGCCATAAAAGGGACTCCAAGTTGTTTTGCAACTGTGGAGATGACAAATTGTGTTCTTGACACAAATTTAGGAGCCGATATCTTTCAAAAAAAAAAAAAGAAAAAAAAGAAAAAGGAGCCAACAGCTCAAAAGAGAGAACAAATAAACAAACCAGCCCAAAATTACAAGCTCCACTCTATAATACAAGAAAACACTTTTCTGGCTGTGGTTCCCACAATATTGCTCCTATCCAATTGACGTGGTGGAAGACAAAACCACTCAGTCTACTCGTGAAGAGAATGAAGGTAGAAGAGGTCAAACGCCACAAAGAAGAGGCAAGGGGTGAGACTCACTTACATACTTCAAAGTTCAAACACTCATTGATTTAAAATAATTCAAAAAACTCCTGCAAACCTAAATAAAGGTATTTATACTAAACCTGAAACCCTAGAAATCTTAGGATTCTCAATCCTATGTTCGATCTAATCTTAACTATCCATTCTGATGGGATAGCTACTAACCCTGGTTCTTTTGATTAATATCCTTAAAACTGCCTATTTTGATTTTTATTGCAGAACACTTTGATTCCTTCCATTCCTATACCCCATCTTTATTTTGGTCATAACTTGTTCAACTCCAAATGTATTCTATGATGTTGGGTTGTTAGAAACACAATTGGATTGCCTTTCCATGGTTAAACCAGAGCCAACTGTTTGAAATGCATATTGAGGTAACACATGGATGAAAGCGGGGACAGTAGGATTACAAACTGGCTTGAGTTGACCACCAACAGCCTTCCAATTTCCACCACCATGAACAAATGCTGAGAGCATGGTATTAAAAAATGGTTATGTAATGGCTGTAATGATCATTATGTAACGGTAGCGGTGCGACCCATTACGCGATATGGGTTCATAACACTGTTCTAAAGAAGTAGCCCATAACAGGCATGTGATGGCCAATACGGGCCCATAACCGCCCAATACGGGGCCCTAACAAGCCAATATGGGCCTGTAATGACCCATTATGGGGCCAATACATTTCCTCTCTTTCAATTTTTTTATTTTTTATTTTATTTTATTTTTATTTTTTTTTACTGTTATGGGGCCTTAAAGGCTGTTACAGCCCAATACCATAAGGGCCATAAGGCCGGCCGTTATTGCGACCATTACTGTTATTGAATACCTTGCTGAGAGAAGTGCGTCAGTTATTTTAGTTTAAGATGAGGCCGGTTTTGTGGTGTTTGATGTTGCCTGGCATTAAATGACATTTGAAGTTTCCTAGAGCAATGCTTTTGAAGGGCACTTCTCCGCATGACTTCATTGTCAACATCATTTTAGAATCATCTTCTTTTAGAGTTGAATCGATGTCTATTCGAAGCTCCAGATAGCTACTTAGTTAATACTTAAGAGATATTAGGAGAATGCTTACATGTTTTTTTTTTCCCTGATTTAGTAGCGGAGGCCTCTTTTGGGGCTTGGCATCCCATAACTAGTTCCTATATGAATGCTAGAAATTAAAATTCAATGCTATAATGAAATTTCTTGATTTGTTCTAATATGCAAACTAAAACTTTACCTCAGTAGTCATGATGCCATGATAGTTTTCTATTTAAAAGCTTATGCTCATTTTTCTGACAATGTATTTTCTATTGAAGCAGAAAGCCTTAACTCAAGCGAATGATGCGAAAGAGGAAGGCAATAAACTGTTCCGTGCTGGGCAGTATGAAGATGCTTTACAACAATATGAACTTGCTTTACAACTTGCACCTGAAATGACGTCGTCCATGGAAATTCGTTCAATATGTCATGCAAACTCTGCTGCATGCTTCTCAAAACTGGTATGTCATTATTACCATAAAACTGATAACCTCTAATACTAACTAATTTTTAAGGAACCAACTTGGTTTTTCTTTTCTTTCTTGCCTTTTTTCTTTTCTTTTCTGAGAGGTGATGATAAATTATGTTGAGAGAAAACAAAGCAGAGTGAAGATGAGAATCCATACCCTAGCAAATGCAGTTAACAGGACCAAAGAGATACAAAAGATCCAAAAAAGCTAGAAACAAACTGCTTAAGAGACAAGGCTGAGCCACCCTGTTTGCTTTTCTGAACAACTCATCAGTGCATTGATGCCTTTTGCGAAAGCATTTGTTGCTATGCTCATCCAAAATTAACGACATGCCTACTAAAAGAAAAGGTCTCCACAGGATTCTTTTTCTCTTGGCCAATTGCCTCCCCCATGCTATGCTTAGAGGAAAGAGTCAGTCAAAGAAGGCATCACCCAACAACACTGAAATAAATCAAAGAACCTTTCCCACATGGCTCTAGCAAAGACAGTGCATGAATAGATGATCCACAGACTCACCTTTGAAGGCACATGATATACACATAAGGGAATGATCATATGCTGTTTTTGGAGGTTATCTGTGCGAGCACCTTGTTCTTGTCTACCAACCAAGCGAAGGCAATGACCCTAGGCGAGCCTTGATATGACCAAATGAATTTGGTCGGATCATGAGACACCTGAGGGGAAGGACAACAAATTGCTTTGTAGAGAGAACAGGTTATCTCCTGCAAAATATTTAGGGAGGTTAGTTCACAAAACCATCCTCACTGCATAGAGCTTCGAGCGCTTAAAAGAATCATGGACTTATTTAGGGTGGAAATTGCTCACACAGCGGGTGATGGCTCTCGTTTTTGTTTATGGAGGATGTTCGGTGCTTGGAAAGGCATCTTTGTTCATATTTACCTAAATTGGCTAGTCTTGCATCAGAAAGGCCTCTTTAGCTCTCTAAATCTCCACACCCAACTGTCCCCATCACCCACAAATGGAATCTTTTTTTAAGGGTGTTGGGGAATTTATTAAAGGTCTACTTAAAACAAAACAGGAAAAGAATACAAAGAAGAGAAAAACCAAAAACCGCCAACAAGGCAACCCGATTACAAACGATTAGAGAAATTAGTAACCCTTTTAAAAACAGACAATTTGATAGCCTCAACAATCACCTCGAAAGATGTAAAAGAATTCTGGAACTGTCTTCTATTCCTCTCACCCCAAACGACCCACCACACGATTGACAACGTCAAAAGCCAAGTGGGACGGTTATGCTTCCCTCTGTCTCCCCCATGCAATGCCCAAAGACGATTCTGAACCAAGGAAAGCATGACCCACGACACCTTGAAGGTGGAATACTCCCACACCTTCAAGGGTAAAGGTGCAAAAGTTGAAGAGGCGGTCAACGGTTTAAGCATCATGCAACACATATTCGGAATGATCAATAGACCTCTTCTGAAGGTTGTTTATCGTCAACACCTTCCTACCCACCAAGCATGTAAAGGTGGCTACCTTAGGTAGTGCTCCGTAGTACCAGAAGTGATAAGCATGCTCATATTGACTTAACACCACCTTTGGGGCACAACAACTTGTAAAAAGGTTTTACCGAGAAACAACTTTAGCTGTGCACACTCCACACCCAAGAGTCTGCTATCGAGACTTATCCGCCTTGACATCTAGTAGATTTCTTCTACACCTCGGAGACCAACATGTAGAAGGGCCAACTAAAGAATAGCAACCTCCATCCAATCCTTCAATCGGCGCAAGGCGGGCCATGTTAGGGAACCATATCCCACGACAAAGGAGATACCTTGAAAGAAATCCTTTCTAAGAGCTTACACAGATTTCCATATGTGAGAAGCTTTGTATGCAGAAGATTTTTTAGCCTCCCATCCCTCTTATCGAAGGCCATACTTCGCAGCTATGATCTCGCACTAGAAGCCACCTACTTTCGGCTCAAACCTCCAAAGCCATTTGCTCGAGAGGGCTATATTAATTTTGTGAAGGTCTTGTAGACCCGTGCCCCTCTGATTGAGGGGCTTACAAACCTCTTCCCATTTTAGGAAATGAAACTTAGTTCCTTCCTTTCATGCCCCCCTCCCAAAGGAAATCTCTTCTCAACTTGTCCAATTTTGCACAAATCGCTAGAGGGCACTTGGAAAGAGACATGAAGTATATCGTCATATTGCTGAAAGCTACTTTGATAAATGTTAGGCACCCCCCTAATGAAAGGTAACTGCTTTTCCACTTTTACAATTTTCTTTCGATTTTCTTGATCACTTTGTCCCAAAGGTGCTTTATCGATTTCCTTGTACATACGTAGAGGGAAAAGAGCCAACATTGCACCCAAAAGACATGGCAAGATGAGAGACCTCTTCTTTAAATAGTTGAATACTCAACATTTTGCTTTTGCCCACATTGATTTTCATCTGGGAAACTGCTTCGAAGCCTATAACCACTTTCCGTAGATTGTCAATCATAATCGGATCCGCTTTGCAAAAGATGGTGTTGTTGGCAAACTAGAGGTGCAGAATTCAGGTCCCCTAAGTGGTCACCCTAAATCCACTAATCAAATTTGTCTCTTGACCTTTTGCCAGCATATGGCTGAATGCTTCCATGACCACAAGGAAAAGTTACGGGGACAAAGGGTCCTCTTGTTTGAGTCCTCTATTTGACTTGAAGATGCCTTTTGGAGAACCTTTCACAAGAATTGAGAAGGATGAAGATCTGGCACAAGTCTACATCCACTTTGCTCCACATCCCAATTTGCCCAACATGTAATCCAAAAAATTCTAATCAATGTGATCATAGGGCTTCTCAACATCAAGCTTGTACACAATCGTTGATTTCTTTTCCTTGAATCCAGAGTCAATGCACTCATGTGCTATGAGAGTGTTGTCTAGAATTTGTCTTCCTCCCACAAAGACCCCCTAGCTGGGGGAGATAATGCTACCCAATGCAACACCTCTCTAAATCTCGAGGCAAGCACCTTTGCCACGATTTTATACAAACTCCTAATGAGGCTAATTGGCCTAAAGTCTTTTTACACTCTCACGCCTTCGACCTTTGGGATAATAGCAATGAAGGAGGCCCTAAGTTTTTAGGGGATTACCAACCTAACTCGAAGAACTCCTTAATGAAACTAACTACATCTTCTTTAACAACATTCCAAAACACCTAGAAAAATGCAAGGGGTAATCCGCCAGGCCCAAGTGCTTTGTTGCAACTTACAACCCAAACTATCCATGCACTTTTTAATTTTGTCTTTTGAAACTGTCTTCTCTAGTTTGCTTAGCTGCCAGTTCTGATAGGCTATCGAAGTGAAGGAAATCCAACCTTGGATGAACCCAATGCTTTTTAGACAACAACTTTTGATAGCAACTCACAATCGCGTCACGCACTTGCTCGTTCTTCTCAATCCTCGAACCATCAACCACTGTAGAAGATCTAATGATTTTGCAATATCCTTCAACTCCTCATCAGACAAGTGCCTTTGAGAAGGAGCCCAAACCACTTGCATAATATGGTTTTGAGAGAAGGAATATGTGAGGGATGCTATCATTGATATTACCATGGGATACGATCTAGCTTTGGCAAACAAATACCTTACAAGAAAGAGATGAATATTTAATAACTCTTCAAAAAAAAAAAAACCTTTTAAAAGTGGATCACATACAAGTCAAATAGATTGCTTTCCACTTAGGAAGACAGAACGATCAACGTATAAATGTTGCGGTGAAGGGGGATGGTGGACTTGACCCACTTCGCAGTATAGGTCTTCCTCAGTGTGGAAAGCAGTAGCTCGGATCAGGAATAAGGTGTGGGAAGGAGTTGGCTTTTCTTTAGGGAATGGGTGGAAAATCAAGTTTTTGGGAAGACACTTGTGGGGGAACAAAAATTGGGGGAGATATTTCCAAGGTCAGTTAGGCTTGTAGCAAGAGACGCGATGGTGGTGGCTAGTTGCTACTCGTTCCTAGGGGAGATCTGTATCGGGAGTCCACATTTCAGAAGGAATTTAGCGGATGAGATTGAGGAGTTAGTCTGATTGATGTCCTTGCTCGAAAAGGTGAGGCCAGTGCTTTTACAGTCGGACTCGTTGGTGTGGTGAAAAGATAGATTCAGAAGTTTTTCAGTTAGATCCTTTTATAAGTGTTTGGAGGGAGGTGATACAAATAGTGGGATAAGCCCATTTGCATTAGTCTGAAGCAATGTTTTAAATAGTGGTAGCGTGATGCGTAGCGCTCAACCCTCTATAGCGTGTAGCATAAGCTACACGATACTTCTATTTTTAAATTTAAAAATAGGACAAATATAATAAATAGTGAAAAAAAAATGAAAAATTATAAAAATGTCTAAAAGATTATTCATTTTATCAATTATAAGCATGCTCAAAAAAGTTATTAGTTATCATTTATCAAAAGCCAATCCACATATATAAGCCAAATCAAATAATTATCACATCAACAACTTTCTAAGCAATCCACTTTAATTAATAATGTCTAATTGAAACCACAAGTCACAATTATGAAAAGAAATAAAAATCCCATAGGTTATAAGTATCAAGTACAATACAAGTGTCACATTCCTCAACATTAGAAGCAAAGAAGACGTGAAAAAAATAATTAAAAAATAAAATAGTAAAAAAATACATTGTAGCTTACGTTATGGACGCTACGCGTTATGTAGCTGTAGCGTACGCTACGACCCCTGTAGCATATGCTACAGGGGATTTACGCTATTTGGGACGCTACGTAGTGCTACGGCCACTCTATGCTACGTAGCGTATGCTACGAGCGCTATTTGAAACACTGGTCTGAAGTTATGGTGCGCCCTCTTAAGGTAGCGGCTTTTGCTTGGCTTGTAGGGTGCAACAAGGTTTTGATGTTTGATAATTTAAGGAAAAGAAATATGATTCTCCCAAATGTTTGTGTGATGTGCTTTCAGGATGAGGAATCGGTGGATCACCTATTCATTCATTGTGGTTTTGCTAGACAGGTGCGGCATAAGTTTTGTAACCCCTTTGGAACAATGTGGGTCTTGTTGAGTTCTATTGGTCAAGTTGTTCTTTATGTGGCACGAATGCGTTAGAGGGAATGCCGGTCGGAAAGTGTGGATACTTGCTTTGCTCGCGAGTTTATGTTTCTTATGACTGGAAATGAATAACATAACTTTCAGAAATCGCTCAGGGCGAGTAGAGGACGTGTTTAACGCAGTGAAATCACATGTAATAGAATGGGTAGTGGCTGCGAAGGCTGTTACTCAGTTCCTGGCCAATTGGGCTGAGCTATTAAAGCTCTTGGGTGGATGTTTTGTTCTTTCTGGCTTTGGCCTTTCTCTCAATAAAATTTTGTTCTTATTGCTCCAAAAAAAAAAGGTCTCCCAACTTTTTGGTGGTAAGCTAAGCAACAATAATGCTTGCAACTCATTATCTAAGGCCATCTTCATAAATGTCAATTGGTTCACAATGCTATGCATCTCACGTAGATGTTCCACCATTGACTCTCCTTCCTTGAACTTTAGGTTCACAAGTTGCCTAATGAGGAATATTATTTGCCACCTTCTTCCTTTTATCCAAGTCATGCAATTTCTTTCATAGAGATTGTTTGTGAATTCAATTCGACCCATGATGGAACACTACATCGTCTAACCATTGCCGAATCATTTCGATAGCTTTTCCATCCAACCTCTTTCATTCATCTTTCGTCGTGGTTCCAGGCCTCTTTCCTTCAATTGGTGCATACAAGACTTTGTAGTAAAGCAAGTCTTCCATATTGGCCTTCCATATAAACCAATTACCTCCATTGAGACTAACCATCATTGATGGGGTAGAAATTTTCATCTTGATTTTTGCAAACAAAGCTAAAGCTCCGATACCACTTTTGTTGGGAAGATGCAAAATTCTTTCCTCTATGTAAATCACTTAAGAATTTCTACAAACATATAGGTACATTGTTTGTGCAAACCAACCTACTAAACCATGACAAGCATAACAAAAAGCATAAAATGGAAAGAAAATTAGAGGATAGAGAGATAGAAATCCACGCCGATTTTACATGGAGGACCTTCTCAATCTGAGAATGAAAAAATATAGGGCCGTTAAAGGAAAATTCACTATGCAATAATTTGGAGATTACAAGCTTCCCTCAAAATGGTTGTGGAGGTTCCGGACGGAAGAGGGTAATTTATCTCCGGAAGTGGTATTCTCAAAATATGGTGTTAGGGCAGGGGGTTGGGGGATCAAAAGCTCATCTCTTTGTAGGGCTTTTGGGGTTTGGAAGGTGGTTGAAGAGGTGGGGACCAAATTAGGGAGTGAGATTTGCAGTTGGAAATGGGAGAGGGTCTGCTTTTGGGATGACATAGATGAGAGAGATCTCTCCATGAGTCCATGTTGAGTTCCATAGGCTGGTAGATCTTGCAATGCAGGGCAAAATCACGGTGGCTAGAAGCTTCTCCAAAATCGGGAAGAGGAAACTGTGTGGTCTCCCTCTTACAGAGAAATCTTTCAAGAGAGGAGATGGTCAAGTTCCGAAGGTTATTGGAAAGGCTTGATTGTGTTTGCCTCTCGCTTGGGGAGAACGACTCTTTGGTGTGGAGTCTCGAGAAGACGGCCAGATTCTCTGTTTGGTCTTTTTACAAGCTCCTTACTCGAGGGGGTTCAGTCTCAGGCGGGGTTCTTTTGGCATTTGTTTGAGTTATAAAGTGCCCCCCAAAGGTTGTGGCATTTGCTTGGTTAGTGAGTAGGAATTGTGTACTCACTATTAACCATCTCCAAAACAGGGCAATGTACATTCCCAACATGTGCTCCATGTGCCTTAGCAATGGGGAGTCGGTAAATCACTTGTTTATTCACTGCCCGCTTGCAAGATCCATTTGGATGTACTTCCTGGGGGTTTTCAAGGTGCCGTGGGTAATGCTGGGGTCTGCTAAAAACTTGTCCCTAGCTTGGCATGGTGGCGGTATTGGGTGAGAGAAAAATTGGAAGAAGTTGTGGAGGCTTTCCTTCCTCGCGGACATTTGGACCATATGGGGAGAGCAGAATAATTGTTGTTTCATGGATAAAGAGTGAGATGCATGTGAAGTTATCAGTAGGCTAAGGCAAATGCCAAAGATTGGATTGATGATTCCAATATATCTGTAGAGAGTAGGTTTTTATTATTATTATTATTATTATTATTATTATTATTTAATTAACCCATTGGGGCTTTTCTTGTAATATGGTTTGTGCACTTTTGGCACTTTTAGTGCCTTTCTTGTAGTTCCTCATGCAATTTTGGGCTCCTTTTAATAAATTATCATTATCTTTCAAAAAATAAAAAAGTTCCCAAAAGGAGTACAATGGGGCCAAAAGTTTAGTTTACATGGGCCATCACAATCATCATCTTCTTTTTAGTCTTCTCCCAGCAATTCAAAGCCTACTTTTGAAAGGCTGATGGCAAAATTTTAATGATCAACTGGCCCCCAGCCATCAACCTTCCTCTTTTAAATGGGCTCTTAGAAACCATCGATGGTGGAGACTCACATTGACAGTGCTTGCGTGTCACCAGTCCCACCTTGCAATGGTACTAACCCTCAGACCAACTACTGCACACACCCCAGAGGGTGAGTGAACAAAGTGGGCTTGATGAGCAACAGTTGCCAGGCATTTTACCAATGAGCACAGTTCATGCATACAAATTGTGAGCCATGCTTGAGTACATCCTCGACTGGTTGGTTGCTCAGAATGGCAAGGATCCACGGAACTGTGAATTGAATACATTCTTGGGTGGTTAGTTGCAGGGAATTGCAAGGGCCCACCTATCCATGAAGGCTGCTTACAGCCAAATGCAGTTGTGCTCACACTGCATGCTAGTGTAACTATTATGCCTCCACCCACAATGGGAAATCTGAGAATGGTTAGGATCTACAGCATGCAGTGTCAGAAAGTCCGACGAGCACCTCGCAGGTCTGTGTGTAAACTTTGTAAGAGAAGGGAAACTGTTGATTTATCAAATAAAGTTCTTCTAGAGAAAGTATTCTTTTCTTATTCCTATATTAGACTGTTATATTCTGAGAATTGGTGTACTTTGCCTACTTGTGAGTTGTATTCTGTTCTTTGTTTAGTTCATAAATGAACCATGGATGAAACCTCTATGCCAGCTGGAAAACCTCTCATGTCCCACTCAGTCCATTGAGCATCCTAATTGAGTTTCCAGAGGGATATCATAGCCATTCCAGCCCCTTTTTGAGACATTTCAGAATCCCTTCCCTTCTTATTTTTTGTTTATTTTTTTGTGTTGTAAGTGGATTTTTTGGTGCATGCTTTCTTTTTTTTTACTTACGCACACAAACAGAGAAACTTCTTGGATCTTGTAAATCTGAATCACACTTGATATTTCTCAGGAGAGATATGATGACACAATTAAGCAATGCACAAAAGCGTTGGAGTTGAATCCTAACTATACGAAGGTTCTGGTTAGAAGAGGAGAAACACATGAAAAGCTCGAGCACTTTGAAGAAGCGATTGCAGGTATCATTGGATGTGTGAAAGGTTTGCCTTGGTGTGGGTTTATTCTATCAATGTTTTCAATTTTAATTAATGTTCGTTTATTTCCTTGTTATGTAACATTATGTTTGAAATGTCATTGTCCACCCTATCTTTTAGTTAGTGGAATTGTATGTTTCACATGCTGATGGTATATATGAATCCTTTTAAGTAGTGATTTTAACCTTTGCTTGGAGCTTTGTTTCACACAGACATGAAAAAGATCTTGGAGTTGGATCCATCGAATGTGCAAGCTAGACGAGTCATACAACGGTTGGAGCCTTTGGCAGCAGAAAAGCGAGAAAAGATGAAGGAAGAGATGATTGGTATGCTCATACTTCTTACATTTTTACAGCTGATGTTGTTGAATGGTATGCTTTTCTTTCCTCACATATCAAGAGGCTCATTGATCTCCTTTACTCCCCTTTTTTTTGGCACGCGTGTGTTTGTTAATTACAATATCAGTTGAGGCAGATTGAAACCTGTAACAGGTTGTAGGCAAGACAGTCCCATCAAACTTCCTCTACATAGAGGTGGTCTATCCTGTCATGATGAGAGTTTTGTCATTATGGAAACAAGGATATGGGATTACGAGTTCAGCTTTGTCATACAGTTATTTTAATCTGAAGTAAGCTCATATTTGTGCGGTAGGTTGTGTTTGGTAGTAAGAACCTCAAAATAGACTATTCGATGAATCCATAGGTGGGTGACTTCTGTTTGAACTGACTGAGCATTTGGGGCACCTCAGAAGACAATCAAATCTGCAGGTTATTGCTTTTCAGTTTGTCCATCTCCGAAACAACACTTCTTCTTTTTTTCTTCTTCTTTGAAATACTACTTGAAACAAATGATTAGTATTTTGGTGGAAAAAGTATTTCACCCACTATCAATGCCAAAGGTACTTCCAAGTGCACCCTTAATTTCCATGCATAAATTCTCTTCTTACTTATGAATCTATAGTTGCTCCATAGAAGACTCCTGTATCTGTAGAGGGTATATAATGGTGTTTTGAAACTCCCAAAATTGTGTTACACCATGATCTCACTAGCTTAGTTGCATCTCATGTATTTTTTCTTGCACGATTTGCTCTTTATGTGCATGCATGCATCTTTAACCATGTTTGGATTTGATGCACAATTGAATCATCTAAGCATTATCCCAAGCCATTGGGGTCAGCTACACAAACCCTGTTCCGCCATTCCACCATATCTTAGGTAAACCATAGTTCATCAAATCTTTTCTTACTACCTTCACCCATGTCCTTTTTGGGCCTTCCTCTTACCCATTTATAGCCTTCAACTTGAACCAACTGGTGTAATTCTTGGTCTCTGTTGTACACAGCCAAACTCTTCTTTCCCTCATCTTATTACCTATTACTACTCCTAAGTTTCCTCGAATGCATTCATTTATGACTTTATCCTTCCTCATCCTGCCACTCATTTATCTCAACATCTTCATTTCATCATTTACACTCATTCTATGGTTGGTCTTATAGCTATTCTAGACAATCTCCCCTTCTTCTTCTTCTTTATTTATTTATTTATTTATTTATTGACATGCGAATATAACTCTAGAGGAACATCTTCACTTCATCCATCCAGTTCTAATTCTATGAGCAATCATCATCATCATCTAAGCCTTATACCAATTAATTGGGTTCGGCTACATGAATCCTATTCTGCCTTTCACTCTATCAAGGGCCAGACCTTCGGATAGACCATAGGTCATCAAATCTTTTCTTACTACCCTCCATTCACATCCTTTTGGTCTTTCCTCTTGCCCTTTCAGAGCCTTTAACTTGCACCAACTCACTCTTAACCGACGTTGTTCTTAGTCTTTGTTGCACATGACCAAACCATCCAAGTCTACTTCCCCTCATCTTATTACCTATTAGTCCTATTCCTTGTCTTGCCACTTATTTATCTCAACAATCTCATTTTAGCTACACTCATCCTATGAATATGTTGTTCTTTCCAATATAAAAAATAAAAAAATGAACATGATGTTCGGCCCAACATTATGTCCCATAAAGCATGGCTGGTCTTATAGCTATCTTATAAAATTTCCTTTTTAATTTGAGTGGTGCATGATGATCACATAAAATTCTAGAAACACATCTCCATTTCTTCCACCCAACTTGAATTCTACGGGCGACATCCTTTTCTATCTATCCTCTCATGAATTATTAACCCAAGGTATCGACAGTGGTCACTTTGGAAAACTTCTTAGTACAATCTTAATTGACTTCTCACATTCATTCCTATTATTATGAAAATTGCACTCCATATACTTTGTTTTAATCTGACTAATTTTAAATCCTTTTGATTCGTCCTTCATAAATCTGGGTTTGTGTTTACACTTTCCCTCATCTTGTCAATCAAACTATTCATCTGCAAACAACATACACCATGGGATCTCCTCCTATAAATGCCTCGTTAACTCATCTGTAACCAATGCAAAAAGGTGCATGCTCAATGTCAGCCCATGGTGTAAGCCTTTAGTAATAAGGAATTTATCTCTCCACTAGTGGTCCTCATATTTGTTACCACTCCCTTGTACATATCCTTAACAATGTCAATATATTCTCTCGAGATTCCTTTCTTTCTCATCATTTACTCTCTAAGGAGCAAAGTATTCCAAAACGGTTATGTAACGGGAATGGTGGCAATTGTTACATGTTATGGGGTCATTATGGCTGTAACGTCCGTTATGGAATTATTGACCCATAACCATGGTATTCCAAATTGATTACGTAATGATAACGATCATAACCGTTATACGTTGTGGGGCCGAAACGAGCTGTAACGGCCGTTATAGGGAAAAAAAAAAAGTAAAAAGAAGAAGAGCCATGATGACCCTATAACATCCTAGAAACTTCTTTATTTATTATTATTATTTTGTTAAAATAAGGGGACTGTAATGGCTGTTTATTCCCGTATCGTGACGGTAACGGTGTTGACCGTTACGGCCACCATTACCGCTATGGAATACCTTGCTTGTAACGGGCATGTAACGGTCCGTTACGAGGTAGAAATATGTTTTTAAAAAAAATAAAAAATAAAAAATCTATTTTGGCCGTTATAACCAATATCGTAAAGGTAATGGTGCAATACCTTGCTAGGGACCCTATGATATGAAGACCATGTGGAAATCCTTCCTCCTCTCCCTATAATTTTCCATCAATTGTCTAAGTAGAAAAATAGCTTCAGTGATAAACCTCCTAGATGTGAAACCATACCGATTTTCTAATACATTAGTCTCATGCCTTAGTCTTTGCTCAATCATTCTCTTCCAAAGTTTCATAGAATGTCTCATAAGTTTAATCCCATGATAATTAGTGCAGCTTTGTATATTCCTTCTTATAAATAGGTACCATGGTACTTTTCCTTCATTCGTTGGGCATTTTCTTTGATCGTACAATTTTGTTAAACAACTTTATCAACCAAAATAACCCAATATCTTCTACGCACTTACAAACCTCCATTGCTATACCTTCTGGTCCAAGGTCCTTTCTTATTTTCATCTTTCTCAATGCTTCTTTAACTTTAGATATCCTAATCGGACAAAGGTATCTATTCTATTCAATGTCATTTGAGTTTATTGTTCCTTCTATCTCTATGCTCTCAAAGTGGTTTTCATTTAACATGTTCTGAAAATAGCTTCTCCACCTTTCATTTGAGTTTATTGTTCCTTCTACCCCTATGCTCTCAAAGTGGTTTTCATTTAACAGGTTTTGAAAATAGCTTGTCCACCTTTCGTTTATCTCATTGTCTTTTACTAGTACCCTCTGGCTATCATTCTCAATGCATCGAACGTAATATAGGTCCCTACCCTTCCTCTCTCGTATTTTTGCAAGTTTAAAGGCATCTTCCTTACCTTCTCGTCCCCCATCTATCATAAAGATCATGATACACCTTATGTCTAAGCCTCACTAACAACTTTCTTATTGTTCAAAATTTTCATAATTTCTAGTCCCTTGCCAAGCTTTGAAACTGAACGTTTCTCGTAAATAGCTTATCACACATTGTCATTCCACCGCCAAGTTTCTTATTTTATGACCGGCCCTTTTCTTTTAGGTATTCTAAAGATCTTTTGCCACCCTCCTAATGCAATCAACCATCTAATTCTACATAACATTTACTTCTTTCTTGACATTCCACTTTCCTTCTTCCATCAATTTATTTCTAAATAACATTTTTTTCTCTCCTTTTAAATTCCACCACTTGGATTTTGGACATCTTTTAATCTCATTCTCTTTCCTCCATCTATTAGTGTCAAGGTGTGCCGTAACAACCACCACCATTATTGTTACAATACGGGCCATTACGGTCTCTCTCTTTTAAAAAAATAAAAGGAAAATACCTATATCGACCCCATAACGAGGGCCATAACAGCCGTTACGACCCCATAACATGTAACGGTTGGCACCGTTACCATTACGTAATGACCGTTATGACACACCATGCTTAATGTAAATATCTATAACCATTAACCTATGTTGCACAATTAGACTATCTTCCGGTATAATCTTGCAATCCCTACATATTGATCGTTTTATTTTCCTAAGTGGAAAGAAATCTATTTGGCTTATATATGATCCACTTTTGAAGTGACTAAATGTTCTCTCTTTCTAAAGTATGCGTTTGCTAGATCTAGGCTATATGCTATAGCAAAATCAAGGATGGCATCCCCCATCTCATTTCTTCTCCCAAAAACCATTTCCTCCATGCATGCAGTCATATCCTCTACTCTCTCTTTTTTTTTCCCTACATGACCACTTGAGTCTCCTACAAATATTCTGTCTCCATTTTGAATTCCTTTTATCAGTCCATCCATATCCTCCCAAAATCGTCTTTTAATTCTATCCTCCAACCTACGGTGCATATGCACTAACAACACAAGTTTTATTAATAAAATCATATTACTTCCTATCTTAAAATCTACAACTTTATCCTTAATCTTTATCTACCATTATCCCTATCCCATTTCTATTATTGTCCTTAACTATATACCAAAGTTTATATCCATCAATGTCTCTAGTTTGGCCCCTTTACACTTGGTCTCCTAAATGCTAGTTATGATAATTTCATTTGTTTCATCGTATCCACTAACTCCATATTCTTACCTGTTAATGATTCTATATTCCATTTGGCAAGACGAATCCTATTCTTTTGGAATGGCTTCTTTACCCGTGCACTTCTAGTATGGCAACCTCTGGGGGATGCCCTAGCCATTGCCCATTTCTCACTGCACCTAGGTATCGCTGAAGCGTGTCACTTACAGGGAATGCCCTATAGCTTGAGTTTGGAATGTCATATTCTTCTGATTCATGATGGTTCATGGCATAAGGTTGACACCCGCTGCCAACCTGTCACAACCCTCCTTTGTCCAGGCTTGGGGCCAACAAAGAGAGCACAAAACTCTCACAGGCGCAATCTAATAGACTTTTACATTAGTTGATACAATCCAGCGCAATCTAATAGTCTAGTACATAGGTTGATTACAATCAACGAGTTAATTCTATGAGCAACATCCTTCTTAATCTCCTTCCTCTCATGAATTTTTGACCCAAAATATCGAAAGTTGTCATTTTGGGGTACTTGCTCAACAATCTTAACTACTTGCTAATTTCCACTCTTATTGTTGTTATTAAAATTGCATTCCACACTCTGTTTTTGTCCGATTGATTTTAAAACCTTTAGACTCTAAAGCATCCCTTTATAATTCTATCTTTGCCCTTACTCCCTCCCTCATCTCATCAATCATAAACTATGACACGTACAAAATAAATAAATAAATGCCTCGTTAAGTCATCCATAACCAATGTAAAAAGAAACGAACCCAATGTTGACCCCTGTTGTAAGCCTACAGTAATTGAAAACTCACTTCTCTCCACTAGTGGTCCTCGCATTTGTTACGGCTTCCTTGTACATGTCCAGTCAATATATCTTCTTAAGGCTCATTTCTTTCCCAACACCCTCAAGATTATCTCCGTAGATATCCTGTCATATGCTTTTTCTATGTCAATAAAGACCAATGTGTTAAGTATTGACGATATCGACCGATATATCCCACGATGTATCTTGTATCCCAACTGTGCGATATGAAACGCACAAATAGTGGGATATATCCCACATGTTCGATCCGGTGAGCATTCACAATTTTCAATCCCTTTTTTTTTTTCTTTCTATAAATCATGTTAAATCAGTGTCAAATTGTTACAAACATGAAAAATCATGGATTGGGAACTTCGATTTCGAGATTTAGAGGAGATGGGCCGAGTTGCGGAAATTGAAAAAAAATAAAAAATTCCCAATTTCTTGCAAATCGGTTGCAATATTTGTGTCCAAACATAAAATCAAACATGTGTAACCTGATCTAATGATTCTTCTTTTGCTTTTGAATGTAGTGCTTGTGTTTCCACACGTCTTCTTACATTTATAAATTATATGAATAGACTTTGAATGTACTTGCATCAATTTAGTTAGACAACACATACATTAGGACCCCATACAAAGAAAACCTATTATGTGCACTTTGTTTTTGCAATGTTTTGATTTATAAGTATGTATTGATGTCTTTTTTAACAACCACTGGAGTTTCATTGAAAATTTTGACCAATTTCCCAATATTTCCCCATGTTTCCAACAACAATGATACATTACACAATACATCTGATATATCCCATGCGATAACCGATACGTATCTGTATCCCAAGGGTGTGATACATAATGCGATACTGATATTTCAAATACTGATAAAGACCTTGTAGATATCTTTTTTTTACTCCTTCCTGTATTCCTGTATTTCTCCATCAACTGTCTATTTATAACAATTGGTTGGCCCACTGGCGTAAATCCAATCTGATTTTTTGATACACTTGTCTCATGCCCTAATCTTTGCCCAATCACTGTCTCCCAAAGTTTATAGTATGACTAAGTAGTCATAAGCTTAACCCCACGATAGTGCAACTCTGTATGTCTCTGTTATTTTGTAATACACAGTACCTTTTCTCCGTTCGTTTGGCATTTTGTTTGGTCTTACAATCTTGTTGAACAGTTTTGTAAGCCCAGATAAATCAATATTTCCCATGAGCTTCCAATACCTTATTCTCTCATTTTTGCTAATATGAGAAATATTTCTCATCTTCTCATGTCCTCAATCTAGCAACTCATCACATGCCTAAAGTTGTCCTTTCTATGTTCTTGTAACTTTTCCTTTTAGTCCCTTGCTTAACCTTTGAAACATGATCGTTTCTCACAAGTAGCATTTTGGACCTCATCGTTCCACTACAAAGTTTCCTTATACGAGTGGCTTTCCTGCTAAATACTCTTAAAACTTTATGACTTTACTATACAAGCAACCATCCTGTTCATGGTAACATTAAATTCTTCCTCAACATTCCATTTTCCTTCTTCCATCAATTTATTACTAAATAATATTGTTTTCTCTACTTTAAATTCCACCACCTCGTTTTTCGACACCTGTTAAATTTCACTCACTTTCTTCCATCTCTTAATGGGAACATCCATAACTTTAACCTATGTTGCATAGACATTCTCTCCTGGTATATGCAATCTTTAGGATAGGATGCCCCATCATTTCCTTTCCCTAAACAATATCGTCCATGTACCCTATCATATCTTCTACTATCCTTTTCCTACATGACCATTTAAGTCTTCTCCTACAAATATCCTCTCCATTTGGAGTAACTTGCATTAGTCCATCCATGGCTTTCCGGAATTCTCTTGATTCTATCCTCTGGCCCTACCTGCAGCATGCATGAATTGAACTAAATTGCATTAGCAGTTAAATGACTTCCTAGATGGCTCCAGATAGGCCTATCCCTGTTCCAATGGTACACGGGGCAGTATCCAGGCCCTTCTATTGCCATTACTTACATTGTTGGCTGGTGGAGAGGGAACTAAGTTGGGCGCCGGGTTGGGAGTTTGTAAAAGAGACTTGGGTTTTTATAAGTGGGGTTCTGGGCCTTTAGATGATCATTGATTGATCTCCCATCATCTTAGCTTTTTTCTTTCCTTTCTTTCTTTCTTTTTTTTTCCATGAGATCACTGTTACCTCTTTAAAAGAAAAAAGAAAAACCAAGTTCTGGAAAGTGTTAATGATTAAATTGAATTGGAAAGAAATGCACGTGTGGCATGGGGGCTAGTACCACGCTATGGCTATGAATTTATCGGAGTCCAGATTTCTGCGGTCCAATTCAGTAGTTTATGCAAATGCAGCCTTTAGATTTTTCAGGTTGTTGATTGCTCTACCGTGTTTTTTCAGGGAAGCTGAAGGAGATGGGGAACTCATTGTTAGGCCGCTTTGGTATGAGCGTTGACAACTTCAAAGCCGTTAAGGATCCGAATACTGGATCCTATTCTATCTCATTCCAACGTTAGTAAATTGTATGGACATCCTTTCTCAACAGGAAAAAAAAAAAAAAAAAAAGGGAAACTAGAAGCAAGAGAGTGGAAGCAGTCATTTTGTGTTTTCCCCTACTTTGTTGGTAGATTGCAGTAATTGAAGAGATGTGCATTGTTTATATATGAAACTGGGAAAAGAGACTGAAATCGATGAGTATTTTTCTTGTAAATGTGTTGACGTGATGTTGTGAAAACCAATTTAAGAACAAAAAATATATAATCTGACTGGTATTAGCCTTGTAACACTTGACCCCAATTGATGGTATAAAGGCCAGAGGAGTCGAGTGGTCTTGGTCGCTACTGGCTTGAGTTAAATCTTCTCAGACAGGTATTCGTGCAGAGTAGTTTTCAAGTTTTCAAATCTTATGAGGAAATAAAAAATGGTCAGATCCTCGGGCACGACCTTTTCTATTCTGGGCTAGAGCTTAGACATTAGCCTATTTGCTTGTAGGGTTGTCCACAGGCCAGGTTCAGACCGGGCTGAGGTCTGTTGAAGTGTGGCCCACAAAGTAAAAGCCTTGCCAGATTCCAGTCCAGGCATGTGATGGGCCAAAATACAAAGGCCCTATCCGGGCGCGTTATGATTATGCATCATCCAGAACATGAACAAGGATCTGTGGCACATGCCCAATCTGCGTGATATAGACAAAGATACCCTTGAAACTTATATGGCTGGGGCTACTGGGATCTTTGAGTCAGCCTGGGCCTAGCCTTATTTAATAAATGGGCTTTACTTTTTGTCCTCCTCTGGCACTTAGTTCTAGTATTTCAGCCCAGTCCCTAACTGAAATGTGCCAAGCCCATACTTGGCCAGCTTGGTCCACTGGCATTCCTGGGTCTCATGTTTGGGACTGATCTGTTATCTGCTGCATTTTGTTGATCCTAGTTGGGTCTGTTGATCTGGACTGGGACTTGGCCATCATAATGATTGTGCATGTGGTTACTGTAAAAGAGGTTTTGCTTAATAGGTGCTTGTCAACTACGGTTGGGCCATCTTGATGTACTTTAGCTTGGGCTTTTATTTCCAAAAGGGGCTTTTGGCTGTATCAGGTCAAGTAGAAATACATCCCTATTTGTAGCAATTGCTGATACACGTCTTATGGAGGCTTGGGCATCAAATCTCACAGTGATGCTCGGATCGGGTTCTATCTTGGGTTCACATGGGATGCAGGAAGCATGAGTGACCAGTGTTTTAGCCAGAGCGAGAGAGAACCAGACTGACCTTAGCCTATAAAACCCGACAACAGACAACAGCAGAGGCTAACACCGACTGAATTTCAGCTTTTATATATAAATAATGGAAGAATCTAATCGTGTATTTAAATCTCTGAAAAGATTTATTTATTTATTATTTTGTTTTTATTTTGGAAAGATGAGCAAAGATTTTTTATCATCCGCCCACAAAGGGCTTAATTACAAACCAGAATACAAAGAAATCAGGAAATAAGGGACATATGCCCATGAATCTTAAGAGCATAAAAATACAGAGAATAATAAATTAAAAAAAAAAAAAACACCCAATACAATGGTAAAATAAAACCTAGAGATCCAAACCCTAAGGGTTTCCTTCAAAGTTTCTAGCAAAAACAAGGTCCGAGTTCTTGAACTGTTGGACGAATGCTATTAAGCATTATCGAGGCCCGCTAAGATAACATGTCTAGAAACTTTCCTCAGTAAGTCAGCGACAAATGAACCCATAACCATCCAAACAACAACGACCTGTAACAGATGCTCCCATAACCATCCCATCTAAACATCAGCAGCAGCAGCAGCAGAAAATACTCCCATAATAATCCACAACACTACTACGACTATCCATCATAACAACAACCATAACCATCCATCCAAAACGACTGCCACAAAAACAATGGGAGCAGCAGCAGTTGTAATACCAAGAGGTTTTGACAGACAGCACCCATCCTTTCCGCAGTCGGTCCCATACACATTTTTTTCTAATATTTTGGATGGAAAAACTCAAGTCTTAGGTTAGTAAAATCTTTCTACAATGACGACATGGTCCCTCTCTCAAATCCCCAAAACCCCAACCTCAGACATTAACTTCTCTCTTCTACCAAACCTAAACCCTAACCCTACCCTCTCCCAAAACCAGGGTTAAAAAGGTCTTTTTCCAATGGTCAGCAGTCACCTATAACGGCTTTAACATAGTTCCTGTAATTTAGAGGATTAGAGCGAGGCTACAAACCATGGTGCTGGGTTCGGGTCCTCGTGTCATTTTGAAAAACACACAAGGGGGTGTTATTTGTCTTTTGATAAAAAAGAGAGGGTGTTATATGCAAAAACCTCTATTACTAAAAGAAATAACAACAATAATAAAAGAAAAACAAATCCGAATACCCTTATTGAAGACTGCCTACAGAGGAACTCAAAGGGCCGACCCAATAGGGTCAATACCAGCCCTTGTGGGAGATGGTGGGACCCACAATCAACCAGCATCTGGTTGCTGTCAGTTCATCCATTGCACGAGCTATATATATGCATTGGGATGCCGATGCTAACCTGTAAAAGATTCAACCATTGCCGCAACCACCTAACCTATACAACAATTCAAACCAAGACAAGCCCACATGGGAAAAAAAAAAGAGGGCAAGGTATAAAGAGCTCCAAATGTGTCAATGACTAACTACATCAGATCATATGATACATTTCTCTATCTCTGGAATTTCAGCTTTATACCCAAAAGGAGAGGGAACTACTACTAAAGCATTAGAAGAAAACAAAAGGAAAGAATGAAAGAATGAAAGAATGAAAGAATTAAAGGAACCATATCTCATCAATGGATTACCACTGCACTGCCCAACTATCTACAGCTCCGTATCGCAACCACTCATTCCACGGCCTCTCTTTCTCTCTCTACAACTAACAATAGACTAAATGAGGCTTGTAAATGGGTTATTAGATGGATGGGACTGGACACCTGTTTCCTCATACGGATTGCCAAAGGGATTTGTTGTGTCTTGCTGGCCCGCTACCTTCTGTTGCTGTTGCATCATGAAGGCTTGTTGTTTGGCCATAGTGGCCATCTGCACATTGGTGGGCGGGGCAATGTTGTTGGAAGCGTAGAACGGGTCTTGGGTGTATTGAGCAGACTCATAGGGATTGGGTGCTACCTGGCCCGAGTGGTAGCTACCATTCTGGTTCGTTCTTCTTGCCATTGCGTCGTCATATAAACTGTCCAATGTCAGTTTGTCCAGCCCACCAGCCTGCATGGTAAAAATATGATGATCAATAACTGTCATGCATAAATAAATTAAGCAGAAAGAGGAATTATAGGGGCCGTAATATGGTCCCATCTAGTCATTCTTAGCATGGGGTGGATCTTAGAAAAAAAAGAAGAAGCATGGGGTGGATCTTTGGAGATTTGGGTAGGATTCGCTTAGTAGGTAACTAAGATCGTTTACATCTTAGAAGATTTCACAAAACCTTTACAGTCATATTACTTAATTATAGAAAGTCAGTGAAAGGTTATAAAAGGGGGGTGTGATTTGTGGTGGATTTATCAACTAGTTTATGAGATTCAACTCTAGAGCTTCACTAAGCCCACATGTATGTGCAATAACGCTCATAACACACCACACATGCTCCCACATGGCATGATATGTCCTAGATCCAATCCATCAATCAAAACAACACCACTACATTGATGCCCAAGCCCAAAAATCAGGCTGACCTACTGATCAGGTGGGCCATCGTTTGCAAAGCAAATAACATCTCTGAAAAAACTTGGCTCAAGTTTTCTGACCCATCCACCTGTTCCAGTGTTGGGGCCCACATGCTGATTGGTCCAGATCTTATTTTTCAGAAAACATGTACAACATCAGACCAACCTGATGGATGGATTAGATCTCACACGTATGTGCCATGCTGGCACATGTGGCATGTACATGAGTTATATTGCACACTCATGTGCTCTTAGGAAAGCTCTTAACTCCATAGATTATAGGAGGTTGTTCTCCCTCAGAAAATGTTTTTTTTCTAAGAACCACTGGGTAGTTGGGTGTGTAACATCTGGTATTAGAGCATCGGTACGATTGCGGTGCATGCCTATCGCACGTAATTGGAAGAATTGATCCCAAACGTATCAGTCCTGGTTCCCTCAATTCAGCATCAAATGATCCAAACTGATTGGTAATTGGATGGAAGGTTTCCTTCCATGGATTGGCATATTGAAGTGCTTCGGCAGTCTATCTAGCATCTGGATCAGTCAATCACAACAGCAATGGGCACAATTGATGCGCTGAAGGTCCTCACAGCTGTTTATGCATTGATGGTGAAACACAGGCAACCAGAATTTTCCTCACATGAAGATAGAATTTCCGTGATGGGAGGGAGGTGAACTGACTGGTCAATATCATGAGGAGAAAGATACTTCAGCTTCCACCACACATCTACATTTGCTATGACGTCAAGATGTACAAGGCTTGCACTATGACAGCAACAATAACATTTGCTTGATTGCAAGATGAATGGTTTGCTGAAGAAAATCATCGAACATCTTGCCAAGGGCTTCACATCTTCTAACTTCGACTCCTGTAACATGATGATGTTACCATCCGTCTTAGCAACCTTTCACAAAAATCTACAGGATTTCCAACCCCTCTGGACATTCCATGACACAATCTTCATTGCAGATCAATTTTCCCCCTTACCCTAAAACTATTTCTTTTTCTAGTCTTCTTCCCTCCCAATTCAGCACCTTTGTCATAATTAACTGAGGAGTTTAAATTCGTTAATTCCCACTTATTTTTCCTTTCTGTCACTGGTACTTCTGCTGCACCTTTATGAGTCACATCTGACATCGCTCACCAATTCTGCAACCAGATCATCCAATTTCCAACAGCCCCATCATAAGAGAGTCGGAGCCTACTGAGAAACTCTGCCATTGGGTGATCTTCACTCTTCTCATTCATCATGGATGCATCATTTACTCTCTGGGGTTTTTGTCCCCCACCATAACCACCTTCTTGGAACTACCCTGTCCCCTCACTTCTGAACCCATTGCATCTTCACCTTCCTAGACCACGACACCAACCAGAAAGGGTGAAGAATCTTGCAATAGGAATCTGTATCAGATGGGTTCTCCAAGATTCATATAACGAGTCCACTGCCGTGGTCTCATTGCATTACATCACCGCCATACCACTCACTGCTTGATTCAGTATCTATGTCCTCCTCATCAACATTAGCATTGCCAGCTATGTAAGTCCAGATTCTCATCCATGGATGATGATCTCCACCAATACCTGTTGCTGGGGAGCCCACAACCTCCTTGCCATTGACTATTGAGCTTGAGTGTCTATTGTCAATCCTAATGGAGATGCAGGAATCTACAAAACCGAATTCCCTCTCATTCAAACATTAGACCACCAAATTTGACAGATTTGATGTGGAGGTGCTTGCGATAAAGGGGGCGAGAATCTACACTGACTCTATCTCCTGATAACGGTTCTCTTTCCTCAAGGGGGATACCACCCAATGAAATATCAATAAGGAGCATATCATCTCCTGAAATATCACTACATGTCACTTACATTAGTGCTCGACTCCATAGCTTGGCATGCATCTCCCAAAAGTAATCTCTACCATTCGTCACCTCAGCCTGACACACGTCTCCAAAGGCTTTTGACTCCAGGAAGTCCTCACTAGAATTAAATGCAGCAATGGTTGTGGCCTAGATCTCACCATCACAGGCCAGCTTAGACATGTGTCCAACATCTACTCTATTGGGGCCGGTGTTCAAAGTATCGGTATCGCTACAAGTTTCTATAGCCAGGGATATGGAAACAATATCGATATCGCCGATAATATCATTGATAACCGGAAATGTGGAGAAACATAGGAAAAACAATGGAATTTTCAGCGAAACTTCAAGAGATGTTAAAATGTACATATTTGCATATTTAGAAATAAAACAAAATTGCAAAAAGAATGCATACACAACAAGTTTTCATTTAATGGGGCCTTAAAAGCATGTGTTGGTGTAAGAAATCAGTCCAACCATCCCCTCCGGCCTATTTAACCATCCAAACATCCATCGATATTGCAAAATATCAACAACTCATGATATTTCACCAAGAAATCATCAACAATTGAAAAGGAAACGAAAGATTGTGGTCTCAATATCTCACATGTTGTGATATTGATAATATCAAGATATTATCAATATCATCAATGGAAAATTGAACACTACATACAACCATGTGCCCATGAAAAAAAAAATTGAAATGAAATTTTTTCTAATAAATAAAATTTTGATGATATTAATAGTTGGCAATATTATTGAAATATCGTCAATGCACTTATGATACAAGCATTACCTAGAATTTACATAATCGAAAATATTGGCAATACATTGGCAATACAAGCGACTCCTAGAATTTACATAGTTAAAAATATTGACGATTACATTAGCGATATTGATACGCTGGCGATACTTAGCGATACATTGCTAATACCTGGAATTTCTGATACTACCAGCGTTATTGGTATTGCTACCAGTGTTATCGGTATCGCTGAGCTAGAGATAAAGATAATATTGGAGATAATTTGAACACTGATTGGGGCCCACAGCCCATTCGACCTCCCTTACCACATCAGTTCTCCTCCAGTTCCCTGACCTCACTGCAAGCAATGTTCGAAATATCGGTATCGCGTTACGTATCACATGGGATACAAATACGTATCGGTTATCGCACGTGATAGATCGTTTGTATTGGGTAATTTATCACACTTTTGGGGAAACATGGGAAAAAATTGGGAAAATGGTTGAATTTTTCAATGAAACTTCAAGGATTGTTTAAAAAAAGACCTTAATACACACTTTTAAATCATAACATCTCGAAAAAGAAGTGCACATAGTAGGCTTCCTATGTATAGGGTCCTAAGCTATGCGTTGTTTGACTGAGCTAATGTAACTATATTCAAGTTGAATGCATAACACTTAGAGTGGATGTGATGATCATTTCATCAAACACTCCAAAATACTTCAAAATTAGTCTCAATTGATTGACAGCTATTTAAAGGGAAATTTCGAAAAATAATAATAATTTATTAAATTTTAATTAAAAATGATTTTTATTTTCCAAAAATTAATAAGGAGTTAATAAATCAGTAGATTAGGCTTCATACATAGGGGTGTACACGAACTGAGCTAGCTTGGTTAGCTCGCTCGACTCGACTCGAAAAAGCTCAATTCGACTCGGTTCAAAGCTGAGTTCAAGTCGAGTCGAGCTGATTTTTTGAGCTCGAAAATGAGTTCAAGCTGAGTTCGAGCAGGGCCCAGCTCGACTCGACTCTGATCGAATCGAACTCCGATTGAACCAGTTCGGTGACTCAGTTACTTTGCCATTGAAGTTGTTCACCAAGTGTTTGATAAAATGACTCAACGAAGTGTAGCTGGTGGCAAGGAAGGTATGTACATGAAACAAATACCCTTTTTTTTCTTGGTTTTTTATGTTGCTTAGAAGGTGTTTGATAAAATACTTATAAAACCATTGCTTCTATTTCACATACAGAGGGATTTTGAAGGTGCAGTCCAAGTGTTTGTGGAAATGCCTCAATGGCGAACTCGACTCGATCTTGGCTCGAACTCGGCCCGAGCTGCTGACCGGACCGAACCGAGCCGAGCTGGCCAATCAGGCTCAAGGATCGAGCCGAGCCGAGTTCGAGCTGAGGTTAGCCGGTGGCCGAGCCGAGTCGAGCTGAGGCCAACTCGACTCGGTTCGACTCGATGTACACCCCTATTCATACATGCTTGATTTCATGTTTGGAATGCAACATTGCAAGCAATTTGGGAGAAATTGAGAAATTATTTATTTATTTTTTCCAATTTTTCCCAAATCGGACCACCTATGCTCAAATTTCAAAATTAGAGTGTATGTGATGATCATTTCATCAAACACTCCTAAATACTTTTAAATTAGTCCCAATTGATAACTGGTTGAAGGAAATTTTCGAAAAAAAACATGAAGAACCAATGGGTATCGAAATCAAAGCTCAAACTCCATGTTTGTTTCATGCAAAACATTGAACTAAAGGATTTTTAACCATTTGACACTAATTTAACATAATTTCAACAAAGAAAAGGGATTGAAAATTATAAATGCTCATTGGATCGAACATGTGCGATATATTAGCACTACCTATGCGTTTCGTATCACATAAGTGGGATACAAGATATATCGGCCGATATTTAAAACATTGACTGCAAGTCACTTTCTTTCCTAAGCATCCCTAAGTCCGTAAACTATTGTCAAACAGCGCCGCCAGAGGCACAAATGTGTCAAAACTCCTAATTTTTCTCCTAATTGCATCTTCACCACATATACTTAGGGGTGTATACGAACCAAGCTAGCTCGGTTAGCTCGCTCGACTCAGTTAGAAGTTGAGTTTGAGCCGAGTTGAGCTGATTTTTTTAGCTCGAAAATGAGTTCGAGCCGAGTTCTGCCCCAGCTCGACTCGACTCGGATCAAACCCAGCTCGAATCGAACTCAGATCGAACCAGTTCAGTGACTCGGTTACTTTGATATTGATGTTGCTCACCAAGTGTTTGATGAAATGACTCAAAGAAGTGTGGCTAGTGGCAAGGAAGGTATGTATATGAAACCAACACCCTTTTTTTCTTGATTTTTATGTCGCTTAGAAGGTGTTTGATAAAATACCTGTAAAACCATTGTTGTTGTCTCAAATAGTGAGATTTTGAAGGTGCAGGCAGTCCAGGTGTTTGTGAAAATGTTGCAATGGCAAAATCGGCTCGATCTTGGCTCGAACTGGCCCGAGCTGCTGATCGAACCGAGCTGAGCTGGCCAATCAAGCTTGAGGACCGAGCCGAGCCGAGTTCGAGCTGAGGTCAGCCAGTGGCCAAGCCGACTTAGTTCGACTCGATGTACAACCCTACATGTACTCTACCCTCCACCATTGGGAGAACAACCACCTCTAAATTAATCACCCCCTCCTCACTTTGGAATCCTCTATAGACATAAGGTCGACCTGTAAATGATGCTTATACATGAACCATAGACATCAATGTCTCCACATCCCACACATTTAAACCATGCCACCCTACCAAAAGAGCCCACTTGCTCACTCCAATGAGATACACTCTTCAGCCGCCCTTCTGTTGACACCCGTTCTTTAGAATATGATCTAACCCTTCCTCACTCGTTGGCAACATGAATAGAACTGTACACCAATCCATCTTCTTATCTCCCACAAGAATGAATGTTTTCCACCATCACAAACCCATTCATGCAAGCCATCCATCGTAACACCTTGTCCAGATTCAGGAATCTCACAAAGCACGCCACTTGAGCTTCCCAGTACCTCTGTTACTTGGAATAATATTCTTGATGACCATACTGTAATATTCAAACAATATGGAAACATCATAACATTCCATGTTGGATCAAATCCAGCCACAAATATCATAAGGTCCCCTTTTACTGCAAGTGTACCCCTTCACTGGGATCCATTGATCACCCATCGCCATTTTCAGTTCGTTGTGGTTTTTTTTATTAGATCATTCTATACGAAAATTTGCTTTGTGGTGGAACAATTGCTTCCCAATTAATGTGGGAAATTCTTCATTTGGATCAAATTTGTTTAGTAGGTAATAAGACATTTTAAGATCATATTACTTGCAGTGTTTTAAATATCGACGATATCGGCCGATATATCCCACGATATATCTTGTATCCCACCTGTGCGATACGAAACGCATAGGTAGTGCCGATATATCCCACCTATTTGATTTGGTGGACATTTTCGATTTCCAATCCATTTTTTTGTTGTAAATCACACTAAATCAGTGTCAATTGGTTACAAATCTATGATTCTTCATGTTTTTCGTGAAAAATCATGGTTTTGGAGCTTTGATTTCAAGATTTAGGGAGATGGGCCAAGTTGCAGAAAATTGGGAAAAATTGAAATTTCTCAATTTCTCGCAAATTAGTTGCAATATTTATATCCGAACACAAAATCAAACATGTATGTAACTTGATCTAATGATTCTTCTTTTGCTTTTGAATGTACTGCTTGTGTTTTTATACATGTCTTGTTATGTTTATAAATTATATGAATAAACTTTGAATATACTTGCATCGGTTTAATTGTACAATGCATATATTAGGATCCCATGCAAAGGAAACCCCTAATGTGGATTTATTTATTTATTTTTGTAATGTTCTAATTTCTAAGTGTGTATTGATGTCTTTTTCAACAATCCCTGGAGTTTCATTGAAAAATTCCACCAATTTCCCAATGTTCCCATGTTTCCCAACAATAACGATACATTACGCGATACAACCGATATATCCAATGCGATAACCGATATGTATCCATATCCCAAGGGTGTGATACATTACGCGATAACGATATTTAAAACATTGATTACTTGTTATAAAAAGCTTGCGAAGAAGATTCGTGTAGCCAACCCCAATTCATTGGGATAAGTCTTAGGTGATGATGATGATGACGATGAATATTACTTGTTGTAAAAAGTTGGTGAGAGAATAAGAGATCACAAAAAGGGAGTGTGCCTTATGATGGATTTTATCAACCAATTTACGAGATTTTGCTCCATAGTGAGCTTGTAGGATGTCGCTCTCTATTGAGTGTGAAATATTGCATATTTCCCCCTATTTATACTTTGGTTTTATAAACATGATAGTGCTTAATCAATTTAATTATGCATGTTTTCATGTGCGAGGTGATTTCGAGAGCTTAAAGGTGAAATTGATGTCAAAAGGAAGATTTATGCTCAAAAGATTACTAAATAAAGATTTGGAGATTTGGAAGTCATTAATGAAAAATTCACATGCCAAAAATTCAAGAAAATCAAGTGAGGAATGAAAAGAATTAAAGATTTGAAGTGAAGAAAATGAATCCTGAAATTGTCCTGAAAACAAACATATTCTTAAAATTGTCCTGAAAAGGCATATTCTGAAACTTCGAGTTTGTTTATTTTCGGAAACTGCGCAGAGTGCGTAAATTTGAGGCGGTTTAAACTCGGAGCATATTTTGGGAAACTGCGCAGAGTGCGTAAATTTGAAGTGGTTTCTACATTTTTCCAACTTTATGCGAAAGTTAGAGTTCCACAACTATAAATAGGACTCCTTAGAATGCTTCAAAGCATCTTCTAGGGTTTGGAAATATCTCAAGGAGCATACACAAGGGTGGAGAAACCAGTAAAGAGTTTTTCTTCTTCCCTAGTTTATTTTTCATTCGTTATTTAAGAGATTTGGTTTCAATCATGTCTATGGTTGGCTAAACCTCTTAGCTAGGGCTAAGATATGAAGCTTGTAACGTGTTTGGATGTTTATTTTGCTTTGATTCTTGTTCTTATTGAACTTCATTGATTTCTAGTTTGATATTAAGAAAATATTTTCAGTTTTCTATGATTTATTGTGACTCAAATTACAATAGATGTTGTGATAGCTTTGAATATCTTCTTTTCCTGTTTCGAGATAGTGAGATTGGTAAATCCCATTATTCACCATCGTCTCCTGGGCATGGTAGGGTGATGAAATCCCTTCCAATCATCACAATTCTCCTCCATTGAGAATTAAGTCAATGAAAAGTTCAGATTTGATTTAAATTGCTTTATCTTCCAATTGGATAAGATAGGACTTCAATTTCAATTGTGTTCCTTGAATCAAGTAAGGTAGCATCTTGATAGCGACAAGTGGATCCTTGGCACCATAGTTCCCACCTTTTATTGATAGTTTAAACATTATTCACAATTACTCTCTTTTATTCCAAAATTCAGATTTAGATCTTCTTCTAGTTCTAGTTTTAGTTCTTTTCAGAATACGTACAAGTTTAGTCCCTGTGGATTCGACCTCGTTCTCACGAGTTATTACTACATCGCGACCCTACACTTGGGGTTGTGAACACTCTCCCTTGCAGAACCTTTTCCATTTTATTTTTGAGATCATTGCATGCAAACCATTGGTTTTGAAACAGTCGCACACATCAGCAAATGTACAATTTTCCACTAGTTGGACCAATTGATGATCTTTGGACCAATAGCCATATATGCACTAGTTGTATTTCTCCTTAACTGTGTATTGGTAGGCCATTGATCAAGGATTAGGGTCTTCCAATCTAGAAGAATTTTCAGTCTTCGATGCATCCCCCAACCATTGTGAGACACATCAGATCAGCTGTTTGGATCACAGAAGGAATGTCCAATATGTGCACAATCCTGCACACCAGTAAATCATGCGTTTCTGAGAAGTGAAATGAACGATGGCTTTTTTACCAGTTTACTCTCGGCTACAGCATTTTCATTAGAACTTGGCGCGCTAACGAGTGCAAGCTCCCACCCAGTAGCTCCACTTGTCAGATCAGGACCATTTCCAGTATTTAATGGATTATCTGAAATAAGATGAATAAAATACATTAGCAAGTATAAGCATTTACTTTATAATTTACCAAAATTTTTGGTATTCCCACACTCAATTCCACACGTGGCCAAACGTGCCTACCTGGAACCCATTGGGCCACTAAATGGTGCATCAGGTGGGCCCTACCATGTAGATGGACTGGTAAAAAATCAGGCCAATATCCTCATTAGGCCACACATGTACTTTTGAACTGTGGAGTGTCAGTTATTATTTCTAACCTGTTTGTTTTGCATGAATGTGTAGCCCGCCTGATAAGTGGACTGGCCTGATTTTGAGGCCACCTCATATTACATGTTAGGACCCATCTGATACATAAAGTCGGACATCGGACATCTCAAAGATGTGCTAAACTGGAGAATGAGGCCATGATTAGAGGTGGTGGGCTTCGCAAAGCTGTTACATTAAATTCATGAATATGAGTTTACAGAGACATTCACCAGATGTGACAATAGCAAGTGCCAGAGCGTTTTTCTCATCCAACTGTGACGCTTTCTGGCTTGAAGCATTTAGTCCCTGATAGAAACAAAAATAATTCAAGGCCAAACAAAAGTAAAAGATTTAGGTTGTGTTTGAAAGTTACAATATTTTCATTGAGTACCACAGCGATTGTGCTCAATTTGGCTCTTTGCCACATAGAGCTCAGTTGCCAGTTTGACAGACTCTCTCAGTTCCACTCAGTGAGGAATGAGGTTTTCGTACATCCCAACAAAGGCTATTTTTAAATTTAAAATGGGGTCATCACATCATCGAAGCCTTATCCCAATTAATTGGAGTCAGCTACACAAATCCCATTTCATAAGATTTATGATGAAAGTTATGGCATAAGTTTGATGCCGGTTGCCAACCTGACACAACCCTCCTTTATCCGGGCTGGCAACCAGCAATGAGAACATAAAACTCCCAAAGGCGCAATGTAATAGACTATTTATATAGGTTGATTACAATCAAGTGCCCTTTCAAAAGAGAAACCTGAACATTCACCTACAGACACACATGCATCAAGTCTGCATTAGCAGCATTCTTACCAAAATATCATCAGTAAAGGGTGTTGTTACTGGAGCCTTGCTGATCTCACTCTTGAGGGATTCTGCTGTTTCCTGGGAAGGCTGTGGTTTTTCAGGAAAATCTGACAATTTCTTAATCACCTTGGGATTGGGAGCTACACCCTTGTCATCATCACCCTAATGATACATGAGGATTAGAATGCTCAGTGGTAAGTAAAACCAGCTAGAAAATGTATCATCCTAGACAGCTTCAAGCAACTCAACCACCCAACAGTGTCCATGTGGAAAGTAGGCTAGAAAAACCCTAGAAAATAAGTTCAGTACTGGGACAATAAAAATATATTAGGAAACCACGAACATCTGCAAGACTATTAAGGCAAAATCTATTCTTTATGGTCAATAAAATTCACTAATTAAATTTTTTTTAAGGCCCCTTAAAGTATCCATCAAGATGATGTATATGAATAGCCAAGATTCAGATGCAAGACCCCAACAGTTGCAAGGGAATTTGCCACCAAAATCCCTTCTCTCAGCACAAGATGAAATGAAACAAGCATGGAAAACAAATTGGATCTAAAATCACGTCTATACTGAAGGAAAATCTCCATGGCTCCAACAGATTTTCCATAAATATGATATCCTCACACATGTTCTCTTCTGATTTTGCTGGCCCTAGACTCAAACAAACAAACAAAAAAGTCACCCAATTTTGGATTGTAAACTTTCTATTTCAGAGACAAACTCGGAAAGCAAAAGGCATCCCCTAGAAAGTGCTTTACCATTTCAGCTACAACCTGTTATATGAGATCTCATGACTCATCAGATAATTTATATGCTTCCTGAGGCAGGGATGCTTATAAAATACTGCTTTAAAACTTAAAATATGAGTTCCCAAAAGACAACTCAAATAAAAAAGAGGATCCATACCACATTCCGTTGAAGTGGTAAAGCCAGTGGAGCTTCCTTGACATACTCTTCCATGGCTGTGATAAATGATGCAGCAGGCTGGAAATGATGAGATAAAGAATTTAATAAACTGTAGCAGCAGAGAAAAAATTATTGAAGTGTCCTTGAAGACTAACAGCATAGAATTCTACAGTTTAAAGAAACAACAAATGGGTTTAACAAACACAGATTTTGAAGTTCCACACCTGTTCAATTTTAATAAACTTCTGTCCACGCAAAAGACTGAGCCCCTTACAGATTTCATAAAACTCAGATAGCTTCTCTGCCTGCAGCCAGATCAAGGGGCTTCCAATGTTAAACTATTGTTGAAGAATGATGGAAATTTCAGACCACATTCTTGAACCATTAGTATTGCATAAGAGATGCATTATGAGCATAGACATACATGGAACCATCTGGCCTGAAATACACACCTGATGACCTGCCTTACGGTAAATATCAAGTGCCCTAACAGCCTCATGCTTCTGCATCTCAAAGAACTGCCACCGAAACACTATCACCATGGACCCATATAAACCACTAGATGAATGACGAATGCTACTAACTGATGCATCTTCAAGTGCCAAACACAAGAACCTGAAATATGCCCATGTGGCACGTGTGAGATCCATGTGGTGGGTCCATGTTGAACGCCGCCCCAGAAATCAAGCTGGTCCACTTCTCTGGCAGCCCACCCATGGACGTTGAATTTGGACCAGTGGTTAACCTTGTTAACCATCTACTCTTTGTACACGTGTGGCCCGCCTGATGAATGGAATGGTCTGATTGACCTCACACGTGGATGCCACTTTGGCACTTGTGTTACACATTTGTTTGGCACTTGTAGGGGGCATCTGCAAGTAGAATTCCTCAATGAACAAAGCTTCTTAAAAAATAAAATAAAAACCCTATGAACAAAGATAAAAGAACAAGGAGTCCAGGACCCAACCTTGTCCACCAAATTGAGAGTACCATCATTAATAGCACTGTAAAGCTTAACACTTTCACCTGCAACCTGCACACAGACAGCCAGAATAGGTTCAAAAACAAGAAAAGTGAACCAAGTCATAGAATAAGTACTTCAAAAGGCTTCTTACCATCGCAAGTGCATATTGAATCACATTATTATATACAGCTGTACCCTCTGGCTGCAAGAACAGTATGCAATCGTTGCTCAAATAAAATGCAGGAGACATGCTCTATGCAATCTACATAATTGCATAATAAACATGCACTGTTAAAAGCATAAGTGCAAAACCAGATTGTTATACACCATGTGTGTTCAAGTTCAGAGCACCTGGCAACCAAGGAGACGGAAAAGCAGCCGTTGCAATGCAGGTAATTGCTCAAGCATGTCAGCAGTGTTAAGCTCCCTCGTTTTCTGTTAACAGAACATCACAGAATCAAATCCAGCTCGGTATCTTATTGCACTTTTCAATAGTATGAATGACCATTGACCACAAGTATGGTATAATTTTTTGCATGACACTTCTCCATGAAACTGAACCAGAAGATGTCTATTTCCTTGAAGTTTCCGTTGCATAAGAAGAAAATGAATGTGGAGCCAGAAGGCTCTGAGGATTTATTTGCATGCAACATTATTCTCAAGGGGAAAGTTGGTAAAGTCTGAAACCGTATGCACTATAGAAGAGAAGTTCGTGGAAAAGGTTATTACTGTGAAAACTAAGGCAAGTATGATGAGGCTGTTGAGAATGGTTTTGTAAATGTAAAATGACAACAGGAAAGAGCATGGTTGAAAACGGCATGGAAGAAGACAGAATCAAGGGGGTGGAGCTGAATCCACCGTGGAAATAAAAATCCCAAATCCGAGGGAAAGAAAACTGACAGAAGTACATCTGATAACAACTAGTGTGCCCAGAGAGACCAGGCTGCCCCACAAATTTTGAAGCATCAACAAAGGAATGGGCTAGTGGACCCAAGTTAAGCCATATCGATACGCATATCGTCCATTATGGCCAATATGGACTGTTATGCTACCCATAATAGTCTCTTTTTTTTTCTAAAAAAAAAAATCCGGAAAATGTGGGAAATTTTCCAAATATTTAAAGGATTCTAAAGATGTATTCTTTTTTCTTCAGCCATGTTTATTATGGCGTAACAGTCCACTCTTTGGTAAAAATGTTGTCTCTATCTGGTAATTCCGTGAACCTGACAAGCTTAAACTGACCCCTAGATTAGTTCGAAATTCATGCAAGCTATGGCACTCATCCCAATAAAGCACATCCCTAAACATTTAACACCATTCCCCCCAAGTAATTTTAAGATATTTAAAATTAAAATTCGAATAAACAATGTCGCTAGTTTGGGGACCCTCTAAATGGGCCTAAATCAACCCCAAACTCAAGCAAGCTATAACACTCATCCCACTAATGCACATCCCTAAGCATTTAACATTATTCCCCCTAAGTAATTATAAGATAAAATTAAATTTAAATTCGAATGAATAATGTCACCGGTTCAAGAGACCTTGCAAATTCATGAAATCTATGGCGCTCATTCCACTAATGCAGATCCCTAAGCATATGATATTATTCCCCCTAAGAAATTTTAAGAAAAAAAAAAATAGAATTAAATTTGGATGAATAGTATCGCTGATTTGGGAGACCACTCGAGTGCCCCCAAATTGGCCCAACTCATCTCACTAATACAATAAACTCCAAATTATGCTTATTTCACCATTGGACAATTAAATCGGTGGACATTTATTGGATAGTGAAGAATTAAAAAATCTAGTGGTCCTATTTCAATAAACAAGCGTCCGCAAATCAACTATTATGATCATTCAAACAATTTGATTTTGGAATTGTTACTAGGCAAAAACGGCCCCCACATTTTAATAGGTTTAGTTTGATTTAATACATGCCACGTGTACAAATGTTTTTAGCGCAAGTGTATCAAGTTTCATGCACCGGAGCATCTTGTAAGAAAAAAGAGAACTTCTCAAGTCAAATTGGTGGGAACGAAATCTACAGTCCACCCAACAAATAACCTCCAACTGGTTAAGTGCATGTGAAATCCAACCTTTCCAATACATTGGCCCCAAGATAAGGGCCACTTGGTGCAAAAATAATCCAAATCTACTCGTTAGGTGGCCCATGCCATAGAGAAAATTTTCTAGCATTGATAAATAGCAAATATATATATATATAGACACACACACACACACACAAGTGTGGTCCACTCAATAAGTGGATATGCCTGAATTTTGTAAAAGGTGATTCTCGTGATGGGGCAAACCTATTAGATGCAGTGGATTTCTCACATAAAAGGTTGGACGTTATCCACCACTCAACCGTAGCTTATAGTCCAACTGGTTGGATGGATTTTTACTTTTTCAACACACAAGGACACAGAGCAGCCACAAATTCACTTCTCAAAAGAGAAGGGGAGAGAGAAAGAGAGATGCACTTGCAACCAAGAGAAGAGGTAACTAAATTTTTCTTTTTCTTTTTTTCTTTTTTTTTTGTTTTTTCAATGACTCCGTTATGACTATTACAGATCTATAACGGACCATTATGGTGTGTTTCTTCAGGGCTCACCAATTCAGCCCCGTATTGCATGACGCGGTCGGCTAGTACTGTTGCTTAACAGCTCATACGGCCATTACGTAAGCATTTCGCACACGTTGAGTGGACCAGAAACCTTCTTTTGGCACAGCAAAAATAAATAAATAAATTTGCCATCAAGAGTATGGAACCCTGTAGAACATATGAGGCATGTGTTTTTCTTTGGGGGTTGGGAGAATCGGGCCTTTAGAACGTTGAGGAAAAAGGTCAATGTGTACATATATTTTGAGAAAGGTGATCCTCTCAAACTGTAGCGTGCAACTTCATATAGATATTGACCTTAATACAGTGTCACAAAGCTCATTAAGAAAATAAAAGCCAGTCAGCGCAACATGCAGCTCAAAAAGGATCTTTGTACATTTTAAATTAACTGAAGTTGGATACATAAAACCAATTTGAATAATTTCTTAAATTATGTGTCAAATAAAGCATAACAAAGCTCAACCTGTTTAATTCCCCACATACAGAAACAAAAATGAATAATAGCTCATGAGCTATCAAATGTCTTTGCATAGGAGACAGCCACAGAGAAGTGAGGAAGAGAATGCAAAGTTAAACTGCTTACTGTATGCTCAGTCTCAACATCATACTTCAGGATGCGGAAACATTCTAGCCTTTCCTCCAGATATAGAGCATAAGTACGAACCCAGGCGGAGTAATCCCATGCTTCAAGGAAAAATAAACCAAAAGAATATCATGATCAGTTTCTGTATTTCAAAACTTCTGCAAATAAGATAAATTACTAGAACAAGTAATACCATTTGGACTTGAGTCATCCTTGAAATGGGACAAGTTCAGCATTTGACCTCTGCTCCTGGTGTAGCTCTTGAGCTCTTCACGAAATGAGGGATCCACCTCCCTCAAAGCACGGTGAATAATTATCAGAGTTTTCAATGCAACCTAAGTAATTAAATAAGATAGGCCAGATATCAAATAAGCGAAACTACCAGCCACAAAAGGACTTCACACATGTACATGTCTAAGTCACACAAACAAATGGTATTGTTTGCCTGGGTACTTAATAAAGAATCGATATAGCAAAAGGCAGTTAGCAGGAACATACCGCCCAATTGTGTGTTTTGGTGAGACGTCTAGCAAGGGTTTGTATGCAATATGAAACATCAGCACGAGGTCTTGTTGCTGAAATTGCGTCAAAAATAGCTGCCATAACAATGACAATAAGTATTAACTGCGTGATTAATCAACTTTCATAGAAGCATTACTGGTATCGATGCATGTATTGCACCCTCAGGATACGGATACATTTGAGAAGTATCGCATGTATCAGGTTATGTATGATTAACCAACTTCAAGAGATGTTAAAAGTGATGATTACACACATAGAACTCAAAAAAATTAA
Organism: Magnolia sinica; assembly: GCF_029962835.1. Taxonomy (NCBI): domain Eukaryota; kingdom Viridiplantae; phylum Streptophyta; class Magnoliopsida; order Magnoliales; family Magnoliaceae; genus Magnolia; species Magnolia sinica. Next base: position 11,228,882 of record NC_080581.1, read on the forward strand.
AAAATTAAAAAATAATAAATAATAAATAAATAAACCAAGCATGCATAATAACTCTCCATTGTATAGGAGCGCAGATTATGCGGTGTGACAGATTGATGTATAATGAACCTTTTATTTATTGGATGGTTAAAATGAAAAATATCCAACACTCCTAATTCATCAAATAAGTAATCAATGGCTAAGGCATCCAATTCCTATCCTCCTCACTCATGGAAGTGATGTCCAACTATGTAGACAATCCACATTGTTAAGCCCATCATCTATAGAGCATATCTCTAAAATCATACTGATCAAGTGATCCTAAGTCCTAATCAATTAATTAATGACTATTAAATGGATGGTTAAAAGTAGAATAGTGAGTGGCCTAAATTAGAATGTACGAACCAGATGGTTAGTATTATTTTTGTAGTGTATGTTTTGGGTTATGCTCTCTAGATAATTGGGTTAGCGACTTAGATGATCAAGATTTCTGTACTATTATGCCAAGCATATTGTTGAAGAGTCACCGCCATTTTTTATATGGTACTAAACTAACATGGAAGTGTAGCTTCTAATTGAGAAAAACTTCGATACTCTCAAAGAGAGTGATGGATAGTGGATATGCACTTAGAAATCAACTTAGAATTGCACATGGGGCATACAATTGAATTATGTCCCATAACTTAAGTGCACTATAATCCAAAAATTACAGTTATTTCCTCGTCTGAGGATGAGATTGGTGAACATTTAAGAATGAAAAATATCCAACGGTCCTGTTTCAACAAGCAAGTGTCCAGGAATCAAAGTTTAGGATCGTTCAAACAATCTGATTTTGGGACCGTGACTTGGGGACGATGGTTTCCGCAATTTAGTTATTTTAATTTGAGTTAATATGTGACACATGTACAGTTGATGAGTGCATGCATATCAAGTGTTATAGCTGCCAGAGTATCATACAACTCCCCCTTTTAAATAGAGAAATACTTTGATACTCTGGCAGGGTGTGATGTATGATATGCAGGCACATAGAAGCTACAAAGAAATTGCTTATGTGCCATACAAATAATTCAAAATAAACCATCCAAATTATGTGAACTAGTTTAGATGTAGCAAGTGTTAGAAGCATTAGTATCGCTACGAGTTTCATTGGTCAGGGATACGGAAACAATATCGATATCGCTGATAACCGAAAATGCGGGAAACATGGGGAAAACGGTAGAATTGTTCAGTGAAACTTCATGATATGCTAAAATATACATATTTGCATATTTAGGAATAAAAAATTGCAAAAATAATGCATAACACAATAAGTTTCCATTTAATGGGGGCCTAAAAGCATGTGTTATCGTAAGAAATCAGTCCAACCATCCCATCAATCCCAACCATCCAAACATCCATCATCGAGAAATTGTCGACATCTGGAAGGGAAGCAAAAGACTGTGATCTCAATATTGCCCATGTTGAGATAACAACAATATCACAATATTATCATCAAAAATTTGAACATTGCATACAACCATGTGCTCATAAAAAAAATTTGAAATGAATTTTTTTTTTAATAAACAGATTTTTGGCGACATTGATACATTGGCGATATTATTGAAATATCGTCGATACACTAGCGATACAAGCAACACCTAGAATTTACAGAGTCCAAAATATTGGCGATATATTAGCAATATCGATACATTAGTGATACAATCAACACCTGGAATTTACATTGTCGAAAATATTGCCAATATCAATACATTAGCGATGCTCAGCGATACATTGCTGATACCTGGAATTTCTAATACTATCAATGTTATTGATATTGAGGCCAAGCTGGAGATATGGATAATATAGGAGATATTTTCAAAATATCAAGGATACTCCGAACCATGGATGTATCATGGACTAAAAATTTCTCTTATTTGGTTATTAAAATAGAATATTGTTGGGCACTTATTGGATGGTTAGAAATGAAAAATATCTTATGGCCTTATTTCAAAAAACAAGTGTCCACGAATCAGTGCTTAGTATTGTTCAACCAACCTAATTTTTATACTATAAGTTTATTAGTCGGGTCTATAATTATAATTGGTCTAATATACGCCACATGTGCCATTTCTAAGTGCCTGCATATCAAGTTGTGTAAATATGACGTATGAGAGACACACATAGATCCTTGCAGGTCATTTCTTCTTTTTTTTTTTTGGGAGGGGGATGTAGTAAAGAAAGGAGGAACGAAGACATTTACAATCACAGGTATGGTGTTTTTTTCCTTTTATTTCTTCTAGATTTTTTTCTTCAAATGAGAGGTGTTGCCTTGTATTGTCAATACTTATCACACATATCAATGATAGAAGGGAATTTTATAATGATATTTTGCATATATCATTGATACTACTACATACATCAATTAATACTGCATATATCAATTGATATAGGGGAATTTTGCAATTCCCCCCATGTTCGGTATCAGTCCCTTGCGATAAGGATAGCATCGGTCAAAATATCGACTGATGTTATTGATACTGCAAACATTGGTAGTAGATAGTACTCCAAAGCTATTGAGCTACAACTTGTGAGGGTGAATCACCAAATTACATATTTGGTATTAAAAAATTTATAGCAAAAAGTATTTGTTTGCATAACATCTGTCGAGGATCATGAGGATGAAGGTTATGCTTAAGAAAACTCAATCCAAAAATTGCAAACATTTTCACTATAATTATATTGCAACGACATGCACACCATCCTTCAGTTTGCCATGGGCCCTATGGGGTGGCCCACCTGAGTCGTGGATTGGCATGCTTTTCATGCCCACGGCCAAACACGGAAGAAGAAGAACAGAGTCATGGATTGGCATGTTTTTCAAGCCCATGGCCAAACATGGAAGAAGAAATAAGCCGAGTCAATGACTGGATGTGTGGTGTATTCCTCCAGGAAAGCTATAGATCCATGAATTTGTGGAGTCGGTGCTTGCCAAATCCTAGCACTGATTTTCTAAACAATGGTTGAAGGAAGCTTGGACTCACTGCGCATATGTTTTTCTTTTGCCATATGTTCAACATGGTTAGTGGCCTTGACAATTGCAATATCCAAGTCCTGGGAACACCAGACAAGCACTATTAAAGAACTGTCAAATTTTGAGTGATAAACTACAAGATGACAGTTAGCATCAAAATTGCAATAGAGATTACCTTGTAATCACTGTTCACTTTTGCCAATCCAACTTGCGTGGAGTCCTTCAAAACACCAAGAGCTTTTCTTATGCTCTGCTGAGTACCAGCGGGCACTGCCATTCTAAATCTTAAGGAATCCTACAAAGGAGGAAAAAAAATTTTCAACAGCCCCAGATTAACTTATTCTGGCCAAAACCAAGGGCATAAAGGGTAGGTATTGCATCTCATTAGTGGTGACAGAGTAGGTTGCATTGCACATCCACACAAAATAATTGTTGAAGAACAGAGTTTCAAGCATAATGATGTCTAGGGTGTTGAGTGGAGCCAATCTTCATTACAAAAGAATGATGATGATAATGATAAGCCTGCATCTCACCCAGCTGAAAAAATAAGTTTTTTAATTCATTATTGCGTTTTCTAAAAGTGTTACAAGATCAAGAATTTGAATATAAAAAATTCTTAACCTTGAACATATGAAGGATGGTTTGTTCTACATAAATGGCTATCAGTTCTATCAAATGTAGGAGAAAAAGCATAAAAGAAAAACTGAAATTGCAAGCATTGACAAGAGATGGAACTGCACTATTAACAGAACCTGCCACAATAATAATAATAGTAATAAAGTTACTCCATGAAACTTCGCTTGTTTCCTGACAAGAGAGGCATGGGTCCAATTTAATATTCAGAACAAGAAATTTCTACTAAGGTTCCTACAGATAGATCACACCAGTTCTCCCAATATCCTCAAACATAGGTAGATGCAACCATAAGAGGGAGCATGTAAGATGATTGGTTAGCATAAAAGCTTCAACAATGCTTAAAAGAATATAGCATCATGAGACAGCATCATCACGATGCCTTATCTAAACTATTTGGGGTTGGCTTTCATATTGCTTGAAAAGTTTGTAAAAGGAAAGAACACAAAGGACCGGATTGATAAAAAGACAAATGCAGTTATATGTGTTAAACTCAAGAGACTACAAGTGGAAAGCATGGAGAGGAAGAAAAGAGAAATCGGAATAGACAATCTGGATGATCTGATCAAGAGCTCCAGCGTGTTTCATATGGGATTGATGCACAGATGCTGGAGATTGTGCAGAAGGTTGGAAGATAGTGGCAGTAGTGGATCACCGGAAACAACAATGGCAACAGTGGATCATTGGTAACAAGGGCTGGAGATGGATTTCAAGAACGAATCAACAAAGAGAATCGGACATGCCCATGGGTACTGTGGATCTGATAGGAATCAAATGCAGTGGTTTTTGAGAACGGATGGTGGTGTAGCGCGATGGGCGCTGTGGATTTGGGATTTTTGTCAGGCATGGGTTTCTGTCTTTGTGCAGATCTGCACATCGGGATCTGGCAGGGAGGGACTGTGAATTTTAGAAGACATCGGTGAGCGATTTGGTGGAGGATGTAGAGTGTTGCCAAAATGGGATTCAGAGAAGACACAATCACAGTCAGATCTAGAAGAAGATATGCTCGATTTGGTATCCGGTGAAAATAATGGCGATGGTTGTTGAGGTGCTGCGATCCGGAGAGTAAATGATGTGCTGAGATGTTCCGATAGTGGCTGATGGCGGCAGATGACGATGGTGGTGTGGTTGAAGCAAGGTGTAAAAACAGGGTAAAAAGGGATGAATGGCTCAGATTTGTGTTGATGGAGGGCAAAGGACCAATTAATGGTGTTATTACCATGTTAAACTCAAGAGACTACATTATGCAAAGCATGGAGAGAGAATAGAGAACTATTTTCTACTTCTCTTTCTCAACTAGCTTTCATTTATAGACCATCTATTACAACCGATAAGCTCAAAATAAATGCAAATGAAATCAAAAAGGTATTCCACCATCTCTAAGGATATGGTGCACCACAAGAGAACTGAATATTTTTGCACTCTCACACTCAAATGTACTGCAATGAACATGCACATAAGACGGTACTCTAACAATATGTACTTGGATGTGCTGTCAAACTGAATTGCAATAATTACTACTTAGTCAAATATGGCAGAACTAACAAATTTGTAATTTCCCTCCATGGTATTCATATGGAGGTTCCAGGTTCGAAATTGCATTTCCATTACTTTCAAGCTGGACTTAGAAAGAAATATCACTTCAATTTTAGGGCCGCTGCTCCCTCTTATGGATACCAGGAAGCATCATTTGTTTCCTTTTTGATCAGACTGAATATTTACAATACAATTCACTTCCCAATCCAAAACAGCACAAGGGCGGTTTGAAAAACAACCATACAAGCTACACTTAAAACCCAAGAAACATCAAATAATCCATCAAAGTGAAGAACAAGGAGAGAGAAAACTAGTAACAGCAAGTAAAATCCATTACCAAAATATTGACTTCCCATTGGACATGAGAACTAGATTGGTTACCTGCAAGAACTCACAAGATCTCTTCAAATCTAGTGTCTTATGGGCAGTAGCATCCCTACAAAAATCAAATAATACATCAAATATTCAAAATGGAGAACAAGAGGAGAGAAAAGACTAGTAGCATGTGAAACCCATTTGCCAAAACATTGACTTCTGAGAGAAGAGTATTGCATGAATAATACAAATATAGTGGCCAAAAACCCATCATGAACTTGCTTGACAGCAAAACCTAATTTGGACATGTAGTACTACATATATCTCCTCCTCCTCCTCCTCTATCATGAACAATACAAATATAGCAGCCAAAAACCCATCATTAACTTGGCCAATGGCATAACTTGCAATATTAAGAGGACATATTTGAATTCCTCTTCTTGTTCAAATCCTGTTTAGCGGATCAACCCTATCTGAATCCTATTTCAACGATCAATCCTATCTAAAATCTATCCTCTGTAAGTGTTAAAGCTTTAATTTTGATTGTATTTTTACTTGAGCAAGAGATCATACATAGACATTTATCCTTTAAGAAGGGCATTCCAACTCCAACGTTTGACCCATAGAGCATCCTAAAATCAGCAATGAGAGAAAACATGCACTCATTGGCTCTCCTTAGTGGAAATTTTGCTCCCACCTTCATCTCCAAGATGTTATTGCCTATTTGATGCATCCAGGCCACGCAAGCTGGCTAATCAAAGATCATGGTCATCCAGGCTGTTTCACTAATCAATCCTATCATAAGATGCTATCCTCTACAAGTGTTAGAGCTTTAATTTTGACTTTAGTTTTTACTTGTGAGTTGGAGAGAGATCATATATAGGGATTCATCCTTTAAGAAGGGCATTCCAAGTCCAACCTTTGATCCATAGGCATTCTAAAATGGCAGCAAAAGTAAACATGCACTCATTAGCTCTCCTTATTAGAAATTTTGCCTATCCAATGCATCCGAGCCACAAGCCGGCTAATCAAATATCAGGACCATCCAAGGGTTGTGATCAAGGATCCAAAACATCCAATCATCTTAATTGAATATTTGAACCACATTAAGGGTCTAATTGATTGATGTAAGATAATGTTCCTAACATGCATTACAAACCACATTAGTGGTAAGATATGATGGTTGTTTGAATAAAATTATTTTATATCGATTTAAAGCTTGAGTTGCTTCCCTTCTGGGCATGTATTGCCTACGGTAGAAGAAGAGCAGAGGAACATTGTGATACTAGTATAATGGATAGTAGGTTGTTGGATATCAACCACAACCTTTATTTCTTCTTCTTTTTTTCTCTCTCTCTCTCTTTGCATTTGTGAAGAAATTTAATGGTTTGATCTTCAAGAAAAGGGTATGCATCCAAATCAAGGTTCTGTTTTTTCGATTTGGTTGTGTCACTATTCCCGTACCTAATCATAATCTCCTTTGGTTGCAAAAACCCCAAAACTCTGCCACCACTTTCCAAGAAGTCCAAAAACATCCATGGGGAGAATGTGCTAAGGTATTGTAGCACTTATGCACTCACCATCACCACCTATTCCCCCTTTAACCCAACTATGAGCAATTATGAGATCTACATAAAGATAGCATTACTTTGATGTAAGCTATTATGTTAGCTTACCCAGTTGTACATTGAGAGTCAATACACCCATCTCTTATTAACCACAAAGATGAAAAGAACCCGACACACAATTCAAGATTTCTAAAAGCCAAATTTAAATACATAATGTTTTCCAGCCCATCGACATTTGAATAGTAGGAGGTAGATCAACCTACTCTTGGAGCATGTCTTATGTATTGAACTTGGGACCTAATATTGTGGACTGCCAACTTTTTTCCTTCTTGTTTTCAGTTGGTAATTGAAGATCAAACCTTTGCCAAAAAAAAATCATTAGCAAACCCCCTAAGGGCTTGTTTGGATACTTGTATTTGTCAAGCCCGGATTGGCCAATCCAAGCATTTGCTCCAATCCTTTATTTTGAGCCTTTGCATATTGCCCAATCCACCTACCACTCCCTAATCCTCAAGAGGATTGAAGACTGGTGGTGTGATTGTGGTGTCGGGTGGATATGATAAAGAAGAAATGAAGAGAAAAATATCAATTTTTTCACATACATGGTTGATGTTTTCAGGTTTCTCCCTCTATAAGAGACTAATTCCCCCAAAACTCATGCCCTTCTACTCCATTCTCATTCATTTACTTCCCCAAACAACAGCCTTAGAAGCCTTTATATAGACCAAAAAACAAAAGATAGATATATACAAAGAGATCTAATAAATATAGACTTTACTAATTTTAGATATAAATCATATCCTAAAGATCACTCATGGTAGATAAAAATCACCTAAGGTAAAAGAGTACTAATGACCAATGTTTCCAGTATCGGTATCGACAGATGCATCACACCCTTGGGATATAGAAACATATCGGGTATCACACTTGAAAAATCAGACGTATCGGGTAATGTATTTGGGAAACATTAAGAAATAAGTCAAATTTTTCAATGAAACTTCAGGGGATGTTAAAAAAATACATCATTACAGACTTAGAATTCAAAAATATCACAAAAATCAAGTACACACAATAAGTTTTCTTTGTATAGGATACTAAACTATGCGTTGTCATGCAACTGTATTAAAAATCAGTTCATATAAAAGAATCATTAAAGAAATCATTAACATTTCTATAATTCATATCACTTATTAGCGCATTCAATGTATAATTCATATCACTTATTAGCACATCCAATGTACTAAATGCTACTGACATTAGATATGTACTGCAATATATGGTGCGTTTATTTAAAATTTTATTTTTAATTATTATATTTTTTATTTCAAAAAATTGAAAATAAATAAACTAGTGTGACTGATGTTAAGATCAGTATACACTCATAAATACAAAATATTAGGCATACATAACATCTAGTTAATCTAATTGTTTTCAAATAAAATTATTTTTAATTAAAATTTCAACATATCTTAATTAAGAATATTTTTTAAAAATCAAAAAGTTTTGTCAATATATAGATCAGCCTCCAAGCACTCTACTGTGATGTTTTCAACCTCTAATTGCAAGCTAAATAGGTAAAATGGAAGAAATTTCGGATTTTCCCAATTTTCTTCAATTTTTCCAAATTCAAAAATGAAGGTCAAAACCCTTGATTGAGCATGCAAAACATGCAAAATCATTAATTATGAACTTCATTCCACCAATTCCAAGGAATTTAAACAAGAAAAACTATTTAAATTCACAAAAACTCATCAATTTGGGTTTCAGTACCACACTCTCCAATATTGATTTCCGCCACCAAATCCCATTTTACTATCCAACCAATCGAAAAAGGAGTGGTCGAAATTTCCTTAGGAATGTAATGAAAGCAAAAAAAACAAATAAATAAAATCAGAAAAACATATCTTTGGGATTTTTGGTGATTTTTTTCAATATTTTTGCAATATTTTTCAACGCACTTAAGGTATCGTTGATACATTGTGATACATTGCTTGCGATGAATAGCCATACATTGTGATACATTATGATACATAGTGATGCATTGCGATATATCGACAGATACTAGGAAGTTTCCCAACTAAAGCCCAATATCAGTATTGTGCAATACTGATAATAACAGTCATTGCTAATGACTTAACAACACATAAGATCATGTTAAAGATCCAGCCCAAAACCTTAGTAAATAAAGACTCTAAAGAATCAAACTCCAACGGTCCAACCACATAGCAAATCCATATCACCTTAAAAATCTTTCAACACAGCTCTAAACGTGAGGCCCACCTAATAGGTCATATGTTTTTTTGGGACCACCCATATTTTATCGTGTGTTTCTTACGATCATACCCGCATGCATCATTCCCTCAGCTTTGAAAGAACTTGTCCTTGAGTTGAATAGTTGATAGCCGGTTGCAATCCATAGGGTCGACCTGACTTTTTAACGCATCTTAGAAGATCCTTGCCTTCAAATTTGCAAAGATCTCATTCCCAGTTTCTCTTAAACACGATCCAAACCGTTTCAAGACTACAAAAGTGGTCCTACAAGTGTGTGGGAAATCTGAGCCGTTCATGACAGAGGCTCGATCGTGAAGATGATCTGGCACAAAAATCATGCTAGTCCATTAATCGGGTGGGCCAGGGGCTACCACCCCTGTACGAAAACACTATGAACGTTCAGGGGGAAAATGCCCGCACCACATCATCTGAACAACCGGCCCTGCCTTACGCACCGATCAGATCTCCTGGACCTTGGAAACTCCTCATATCAAAAAACCTAGAGAGATAGAGACAGAGCTGAAATGAGAGGAAGAGATGGATTTCTATACGTGAAAGCTGAAAATGCGAATTGAATGATATGCATTTCGAATCGCTGGATTGGATTTTTTCAAATCACATACCATCAGAAACGGATAGGGGGGGGGGGCGGGAGGTGTATTTGGAATTACCTCAGCAGGAGGAGCTGGAGAAGATTCTTTCGAGATCGGAGGAATCGAGAGAGAGAGAGAGGAGTGTTTCAGTTTCTGGAGCTTTTGCGAGGAGAAGAGGATGAATGCTCTCTCATGCACACTATTTATATTCACGCTCAGTTCTCAATGAGAAATGCTAACCGATTCGCGCGAGCGCGGGGAGAGAGAGAGAGAGAGGGGGGGGGGGGCCTCGCAGCGGGTCGGGTCCATTCAGGATCGGGTTCAGCCCATACCCGGACAATTCAATAAACGGGTCTAGAAATCTTAACCTAACCCAGCCTCTTTAAAATTTCTAATGCCCAAACTCGATCCAATCCAACCAATCTAATTACAGTCAGGTCAGGCTCCACCAACCCACCCAACCAGACCCATACACTAATGGCTCCTTTGGATACCACCAAATAAGTTACTTTTTCTACTTACACCATTAGATGAGTAATTCATTTCACATAAGTAAATTTGGTTTATACTTAGTTATAATTAACTTTTTTACTTCAAATTACTTGATCATTTCAGTTTTTTTTTTTTTTTTTAGCTTTTCTACTTTTCAACAATTGCTAAAATGAGACATCAAAATAAATGAAATATATCAAAAGCTAGTAAGTATATTATTTACCAAACATACTTACTGCTTAATTAATAGAAACTAAGGGCCTGTTTGGGAGCATGAATTTGAAGCCTGTTTGGGAGCATGAATTTGAAGCCCCCTAGATTGGAAACCCCCAGGATTATAAACCCCCTGGATTTGCTATCCTCCCAGTGTGTTTGGCACCCTAGAGTGTGAATCAACTTTAATCCAAAAGTACGTATCCATGATATATTTATAGGGGTTTAAATTTAATTACTAAATCAACTTTAATATCTCTAATTAGTGAGATATGTAATTTTTGACACAATGGTTGTGATAAGCCTCCTGAAATATATGATTTGCCCGAAAATGATGAAATTCCCAAGTCTCGGATGGGCCACAAGCACAAGATCATGTCTGAGTGACTAACCAACAATTTTTAATCGTTGATTTACATGGACAATGTTTGGACGATGCTGGACAATGTTTATATGTTTCTAATTTACATGGACAATGTTTGGACAGTGCTGATCATCATTAGTAGGTCATGTGTCCAATAGAATGATAGTGTATAGTGATACATATGTTTAAAGGTGGGCAACTTGGGCCCAATCTAGTGGATTCGACCCGACTCGGTACCGTTTCGAACAGAACCGACAGTCTAGATCGGGCTTGATTGATTATGATCGTCCAGATCCAATCTTATTTCGAGTCGGGTTCGGATAGTACTGTATCTGAACAGATCCAGTCCGAATACCCGAACTGAATGGGTTCGAACAAACCCGACCCGAAGCGACATCGAGTATACTATAAATACCATTTTTTCACCCAAATCTAACCCTCTTTTTACCCTAACTCGTTTTTTCCCCCAAAACTCTCCCGCCCGAGAGAGAGAGAGAGAGAGAGAGAGAGAGAGAGAGAGTGGCGACCAAATGCAGAGAAGGAGAAAATGGATTCAAACTTCTAGAGATCAAGTTCACCAAGCTCTTCATCAATGAAGAATTCGTCGACTCTGTTTCAAGTTCTTCTTCTTCATCCATTTTCCCCCCTTTTCTACTATGTTATTTTTCCATGTCTTTACGTCAATCTAAACCATCCAAATTGTTAACCCAGTCGTGGATGGAGCATAACCGAAAAATTCAACTGTGAAAGTAGTATCAACCATCTAATATCTCCATTCAATATGGACCACTCACTATTCACTTTTAACCATCAATTTGAAATATGCCCTGTCCAAAATGAGACCCACAATTCGGATGGTCTGATAGCCGTACATCAGTGCCACGTGCGGGAGGATAAATCACCACCATTTGATCGATAAAGAGAGCGATCTTTTATTTTATTTTATTTTTTAAAATATTTACAACCTTCCTTTTGATATATGCACCCTTTTATACATTCGGCAAGACAGTGTCACCGAATTTAGTAACTGAAATTTCATATGTAGAAAATGGGTGTATCTATCAAAAGAATAGCCATAGGTTCACTCTTTTTATTTATTAGTATTATTGTTACTACTTTCTTTCGAATGAGCGATGAGTTGAGTTTGTGTACGTTTTCTACCATGAAAGTACAATGCCCAACCTTGCACAATCCGATCCGACTCGGTTTTCCTTATGGAGTCGGACTCGGATCGGTTCAGATCAGTACATGTTCGGGTCAGACTGAGTCAATTGACTTGGACTCGGTCCTGGTTCGGTCTGAGTACAGGTTGGGCCATGTAAAATCCGGACCTGATCGAGTTAGGCCAAATTCGAGCCAACTCGATCCGATGCCCAGCTCTACATATGTTACACTTGCAACTATTGAAATGATTTTAGGTGTAATCCAAGCTCTTACCATGGATTACAAACCCCCTCAACAAGGGGATTGGAAACCCCCATTTACTTTATATTGCCAAACAACCAGGGGATTCGAAACCCCCTCAAATCCCCTCTAATCCCCTCCAATCCACGGTGCCAAACGACCCTAAGGGCCTGTTTGGCTGAATGGACTGGAAGGGATTGAATGGTATTAGGGTGGATGGCATGGATTTCTAGGCAATGATGATGTTGTCAATGGATTGTCTTAAGATCCATGGGATTGCTATATCCTGGAATTGCTACATCCAGTATGTTTGGCACGCCTGGCCAATCCCGGGATTTAACCTTCCCATACCTTCCAATCCCTCGAACCAAACACGTCCCAGGCAAATTTAAACGGATTAGGGTGGATTGGATGAGATTTAAAGGTAAAGATGATGTTGTCGGTGGATTGTCTTAAGATCCATGGGATTGGGATCAGATCACTCAGTCTGTTTGGCACGCTCAGCCAATCTCGGGATTTAACTTTTAATCCTATCTAATACCATCCAATCTGCCCGGCCAAACGGGCCCTAAGATAAGCCACTTGTGACATAAGTATCTTATATGATCCAAACACCATAAATGTAATTTCTCATGCAAAGCTCTCTCAATGTTTTTTAAACTTGTATGGATCATGCTATTACATGCTAATAAAATTTAATTTTATCGTAGCATGTGTACGTTTTATCTCATCTACACACTTATAAATCATACATCTAAATTAAGACACATGTTTTGGGTTATGAGTTAGGTTAGGCTGGGCTTGTATAAACCCAAGACAAACCCATTAACCTAAATGACTATCTTTTTGAATTGAGTTGGACCCGCAACATAACTTAAATTGTGGGTCCAATCCATGGCTCGGTGGTAAATAGACTTTGTTTTAACACCAAGATCGGATCATAGGATCGAGTGCTCAAGTGATGTATATACACTGAATTGTTTGGATAAAAAATAAAAAATAAAAAAAAAATAAAACTTAGCCTGGCCTAGAGGTGAGTTGAAAAGGCTTAGATTGCGTCGGGCCAATTGACCCATAGGCTAACCCGACACGCGGCCACCCTCTAAGCAAGCCAACACGGCGCACTTGTGTCATCAGGGCAACCTGCTCCAACGCCCAGATCTGATACCACCCATAAAACACCTACGTCTGTCCGACTCGGGCATCTTGTACATGTAAGATCCACACCGTCTATCAGGTTCTATTCTCGAACCTTGGCTCTAAGGGAGAAAATTAACTAGACCCATCTGAGATATGGGCCACACCGAGTGGAAAAATGGGGATGGTATACGAAACCATAGGTTTGAGTATGGAGCTACCATGATGTTTATCATTCATCAGAGCCTTTAATCGGGTGTAACTTACCAGGATCAAGAAAAATTGCAAAAATCATCCGGATACAAAACTCAGTAGGGTCAAACCGTGTGAACTCAACGGTCTTGAGAGCAATTTTACATTGTTATCATTAGCGTGGCGCGTGTGAACTTCAATCAGTCTCAACTTTTGTATGTATAGTACACATAATGGTTATCACGTGATGGACGGATTGGATTTTATGTATACAACATGGTGGACCTCAGAGAGCTTGAGCTGTATACGGGCCTCTCAAAACAGGCGTTGCACCCGATTCCGATCTCTTGATCAGAGCTGTGTGCCACGTGGGAATCCATTGAGGATGCGATGTTGCTAAACATTGGTGGGGCACACGTGTAAGTTGGATATAGGCTGTTACTGTTTTGTTTCTGACCATTTGATATGAGTGTGGCCTGAGATGAGGGGATTGGATTGATTTATGATCCATGATATATTGTCGGTTGGATCCACCTAATGGCTGGCCCTGATCTCTTCCACGTGTTGAAATTTGCCACGTGCTCTGTCATTCATTCCTTTAATCTCTCCTCCGCGCAAATCTCCTGAGAATTCGTAGCGGTTAATTATCATTATCTTCGCTCTCGTAAATATGGAAGAGGACACGTCCACGTGGTAGCGTTACTACCGTCAAAATGGATCCCATACGGTGTATGTGCATGAGATCTAAACCGTCCAATTGGTGCGTACTCCTGCATAAAAATGGGAATCCTAGATATCAGACCCATGCCATGCAGAAAAGGGCAATGCGCACACAAAACCCAGGAATTCAAGTTGGATTGGGACTCGGATTGCGTAGCGTAGCACACAGCAACTGCGTCCGTACTGCTCGGTCTTGGAAAAACTATGTGGGCCCACCATGATGTATGTGTTTTATCCACGCCGTTCATCCATTTTTTCAGTTCATTTTAGTACATGAGCCAAAAAAGAGGCAGAACCAAAACACATATATCAGCTTGATCCAAAACTTTTGTGTTCAATTACCGCGGTTTACTGTGGTGTGGTCCACTTTAGATTTTGATCTATTTCATTTTTGTTCTCATGCACTAAAATGAGGTGTCAAAACAGATGTACGGCATTGATAAAACACAAACATCACGGTGGGATCCACAGCACCCAACATAACCTACCTAAGTGGCCTCCTCTTAGGTGAACGGTTTCAGATCTTCCCTTAATCCAATGGTTCTGATCGTTCGTTAGGAGAGGCGTTCTACCAATGACCAACACATGGTCGGGCGGTGCCCCGCCTGAAGTTTGAGAGCACGAACTGGTGCGCCAACGCGTACGTTCTTTCCCGCCTATATTTAATGGCTGAGATTTGATAGACCGGCACTCGTGTGGAGCCCTGACCATCCACATCCAAGCACGTGTGCAAGATCCAAGCTTTCCATCAGGTGGGCCACACTGTTTAGATCTTCTGGCTGTAAATCAGGCCATTAACTTCGGTGGGCCACAGTGTATAAAATGAAGAGGCGCTTGAAACACTTTTCCATCCGTCCATTTGTTTTGTAAGTCTGGCCTACCTGAAGAGTGAAGCGGCCTGATTTTCAATGGAGGATCTATAATCGGCGTGGCCCGCCTGAGGGAGGGCCCACTCAAGTGGGGTATAGCCAACAGAAAGTCGCTCTGATCAAATGGTCCTAACCGTGTAGCACCAACAGTCCAAGTTCAACCATAACATATCTGTTCATCAAATGATTAGGATGGTCCGTTCAGTGAGATTTTGGGGTAGGCCCAGTTTGATGGGCCCGTGATTTGGACGACTGGGATTGCGATGGCCCAGTTTGATGGGCCCGTGATTTGGACGACTGGGATTGCGATGCATGCATACCACATGTACTGTAATCAGATGAATGCACATGCTCCACGGTACGCTGCCAGCGTACCTTATGATTCCTCGACTGTACTAGGGAAAGATTTTGACTGGGACACGATCAAATGCATGATTGGGACACCTCGAGTGGAAGTAGAGCTGGGCATCGAGTCGAATCAGACTGAGTTAGGGCTGACCCGACTAACTCGGTGTAACTCGACTTGACTCGGTTTTAAAATCCAGCATACCTAGGGCTGAAAGTCGGTTGGGTCGGGTCGGGTCGGGTCGGGTTGTTGCTCAACCCTAGCCCAACCCAAGGTTCCTATACCTCAACCCTAACCTAACCCAACCTTGGGTTGAGAATTCTCAACCCAAGCGGGCTCGGTTAGGTTAGCTGAGTTGGTAAGATAAATATATGCTAATATTTTCATTATTACATTAGTCCATTTTATTTTCAATGCACATCTTATTTTTTGTACTTATAATTTTATTAATTATATATGCAGTTATTTATTGTGAAGAAGTTTATTTATTTATTCTAAACAAACAAGCTAAAATATAAGACTACTCCTCTAAAAGTCATATTATGTATCAAGAAATCTATTTGGGAGAGAAATCCGGTGTATCTTGTTAGCTTGAGTCATCAGAAATGACGTGTATAGATGAAACCCGACGACATTGGAATTTTCTGTGCCTTCAACACAGACTATCCACACTCAATTATAATTAATTTATAAGGAACTTATATATTGATCGGGTTCGAGTTGGTTCGGGCAACCCAAGACCTCAACCCGTGCCCAACCCAAGTTTTATCGGGTTGGTGTTTGTATGGCCCAAACCCGAGATCAAACCCAATACATCTTGCCCAAGCCCAACCCAATGTCAGGTTGGTCATGGGTCAGTCGGGTTGAGCCTGCCCAACTTTCAGCCCTAAGCATACCTAACCCAATCTGAGTCCGGGTCTGGCCTGGACTAACCCCGACCGAGTCAAGTCAAGTAAGCACTGAGTTGGGTCGGGTCGAGTGCAGCAGGAATCCACAGGCTGAAAAGACAGCTCATAACCTAGTTGCACTACACGACATTTGAGATCTGAAAAGTCAAAATCTGGATTTTTTTTTTATATGTACGAGTCAGGTTTTGGATCGAGTCTAGTCAGTACCGAGTCGGATTACAGGTCAGGACAAGTCGAGTCTAGTTACTAGGTGACTTGAACTCAACTTGGTTTGAGTTCGGATTGGACCAAGGCTACTCGGTTCGGATCGACTCACCCACTCGGGAAGTGCCAGGCACTTCTGTTGAAGACAATAATTGAAATTTGATGGGCATAAATAAACTCTTCTCTCCAACCAGAGATTAAAAAAAAAAACAGTCATCATACCAATCTGAATACCTAATAGAATACTTTTTTACCTTTTCCTTCATTTTATTCAATGGGCAAGATCAGTTGGACATACCTAAAATATTATTGATGGAATCAAACCTTAAGTGGACCCCATGTTACAAATAACAAATTACATTGCCATGTCAGAACCTTATCATGCTTGGACAGCGTTGTGATCCTCCTTGGCTTCTTCCTGAGAAGGCTTCTCTAGCAACATGGCCGCATGCTGTTCTAAAAACTCTTTGCTGTTCATCTCTGTTAATCTGCAACATGGAAATTTTATACGGTTCAGGGCGAGCATTCGATCAAGCAGCCTCAATGGATGTGGACCATCCAACCAGTTGGCCAATACCTCTGTGAGCTGTGGCAGTTGGAAGTTAGGACCATCACATGCATCAGCCCTCTTTGGAACATCACAAATGGTTTAGAGAAATGGTCAAGAACAAAAATTCCAGAGATCCAATGGTTCAAAACACCTGGTAAGTCTCCAATCAATTGGTGGGTCCATATTAATGAATTAAATGGGTGGTAACATTTGCAATATGGTACACAGACATGCACTACATCCATGATTGTAAAATAGCCCTCCCTTGCCGGATGTACTGCCTCAAAAATCTTTGATAGAAAAATCAAAATCCTTCGATTCGTGGCTGCATATAGATGGTAAATAAAAGAAAGTGAAGGCCCATAATTGAAGAAAAGCCAAAGATTGGATGGATTGGATCTTCTGATCCAGGGGAATTTTAGGGTGTGTCCAACTGAAGCGCTCATCAGATCAAAAGCCTTGAGAACTGACATGGATCCTAGTTGCATAGTTCGAACAATGGATTGTCAACTTGTCTGAGTTTTATTTATTTTTACACACGCACACACACTCACGCTGTAGTGGGTTTTCACCACTTGTGGATACTCGAACCCTTGACCAGGTGTTGAAACTCCCGAGAGTCTACCACCCGAGCAAGAGCAAAGATCCAAACTTGTCTGAGTTGACTCATACTCGTTTGAGTCCAATCTAGTTCAGATAGTTATCCGACTCAGACGAGTCACCCTCCCACTTGGGTGAGTCGTGACTCAATTCAGGACTGAACAAGTCGGTCCAAGTCACCAAGGGGGAAAAAAAAAGGGGAAAAAACATGTGGTTCGAACCATACCTACTGATAGTGCGATCTTTTGCAAATCCCAACTCATTGTCCACACAAAGGTCTGAATCGTCATTCTTCCTCGACCGTGAAGACGTTCTAGGTGACATCTTTTGTGCATCGGCAACCGTCACAATTCTATCAAAAAGTCCGGTTGGAGATGCCTCAGCTGTACATAGCAACCTGCCTTTGTTCTCATACATCACCTGCAACCAAAAAGGTAAAATGAAAACGAGAATGAGAAGAGGGGAAGAAAAAAAAAAGGTTCAAGATCTTAAAATTGGAAAGAAAAAAATAATAACACCCGCGATGTGAAATTATAATAAATAAAAAAAATCATGGTAGAAAAAACAGAAAGATATCAGCAAAGAAAGGAGTGATTGAGTGAGATGGTGAAGGGGTTTCACCAATCAGGTGCCTATGTGAAAGTCATGGGAGATATCTAGCTCATTCATCAGTTGCAGACCACCATGGACATGCCCTGGCCTAAAAATGGTCGGAAAAAATATGCCAACTGTCAACATTCAACGTATTCTCGTGGCCCACCTAATGAGCAGCTGGCCTGGGCAGGGCATGTTCATGGTGGTCTCCACAGGATGAAAAAGCTGGATATCTATCATCATTGCCACATCAGCACGTGAAGCGAGGGGCCTCAAGCTCACTCAGGTGAGCCCCATGCACAATTCCTTGGTGGAGAGAGAACAAAAGTGAATAAAGGAAAATAAATAACAAGACACTTAAAAAAGAAATAATAATAATAAACAGGTATGTACCCTTGAGAAATGATCAAGTGGACTGTGTATCAAAACCTTTCCTTGCACCTAGTTGCATCTGGGCTCATTGACATCCAAATCACCTTTCTGGACCATCCATCAGATCCAGTCCACTCTTCATAGGCTTTGAAAAAGTCATGCTGATTGGATGACCCCAAACTGTTGAGTCAGAGGCATGCAAAAATGGATGGACAAGATTGTTCTCAGAAGATAGGTCTAGTCACAGATGCTTAGAACAATCAGATTGATGCGACCTTTTCATAATGGACGAAGTGTGGACTGAACCTAATCAACAGTCTGGATAGGTGATGCAGATGCCAACGAGTCCAAATGCAACGAGGTGCATCAGAAGGTTTCCATATACTGAGCCCATTAGATCATATCTCTCTTTATCCTTTTTCTATGATAGATTTGCACTGGTAAAAGAACCACATCTATGATTTCTTTATTCTACATTGGTCGGGGTACAGGTTTGATGTCAGTAGGAAGGTATACACACACACACATACATAGAGAGAGAGAGAGAGATGGAAGCAATTTTTGGATTGGTGGAATCCAGAAAGTAACTGTGGAAAAAAAAAAAAAAAGGTTTCCGTAAATGTAACATTTTCTGCCGACTGCGATAATAAACTTGTGGACAACGGGTTTCCTTTCCACTGTTTTCCTCAAAAAATGGCATTTCCCCTTTCCTACCAAACACTTGATAATCCTCATTTACACACTTCTTGTGAAACATATTTCACTCTTTGACCATTGATCATCTTACATCTCCCCGGATATGGTGGAAACTAAAACAACCTTTTCAGGATTCTTTTCCACAGATGTCCTGATCCACGATTTTTCTTATACATGACATTTTCTTTTCGAAATCTACATGTTGGATTCCACCAATCCAAACAGCCTGAATAATTCCAGTTTCCAACTAAATGCAAATAAAGACTCCAGGATCATGAGCTGAAAATATAACTGATCATTGAAAACTCATATGAAAATCAGAAACAAACAAAAGCGGCGAGAGAGACTGACACATACATCGACTAAAGTAACAAACCGATATGCTGCTGTCCTATTGTGCATCCCAAATATTGGCACACCTTCCAGTGCAAGAGTATGGAAATTCTCTGCAAGAAAAGAAGTCAAATATATAAGAAGTCCAGAACAAAAATAGAGGAGCACATTACTTCTAAGAGATGCAACCAGCAATATGATGAGGGATCTAATTGAAAATACAAGATGCTTTTCCGTCTCGCATTTCGTCCGACCTGAAGCATTTCAGGAATTGACACGAGGTGGAAAAGGCGGAAAAATGAAATTCAGCATGATACGATTCTTGAAACCCTCACCACACAATCATAATGTGGAGTGAATAAACCTCTGTTTCAACAAATTATCTACTCCACTTACATGTTTGAGCATCCAAATGCACCCTAAAGGAGTTCTAATTGTCAGACAATACAGAAGACTTACTGAACAATCCAAAATAGTCTGCAGCTCCAAGAGGTCTGTCACAGAGTTCCTCAAATGGAAAGTACGCACATCCATTAGCACCCATTGGAACCTGAAAAGAGAGTTCAAAAACATGAAACTTCCTCAGCATATATTCCATAGCAGAACCAAAATGGCTGCTTTTCTTATTTGTACATTTGTACGTATAACCTGCCAATTACTGATTGAAAAAAACAAACCTGCAATTTGCGGCCCATGACAACTTCCACCACTTGTGGACTGGCTACATGTTGTCCAATTAACTGCTGAAACTTTTTCTTCAGAAGTCCAGAGTACTCCAGTCCAACAAAATAGAAACCTTGCTCAGCCTGCAATGCAATTTATAAAACAGAAATATAGCTAGCATGTCACAGCTGTGACAATGATCAAACTAAAATGTATAAAAAAAAGGTTCATCTGTCCATGGCATAATTTCAAATTGAAAAGATCAAAGGACAGATGTCTAATTGACCTATAAGGGAGAGAATGGAAACTTTACCGACGTCATTTTCCGATAGTCAGTGGAAGAACCAATTTCATGAACTAAACATCTCTCCTGCATTGAAAAGTTTACCAGATGTGAGACAAACAAATCGTTTTCTTTTAGTGTTCAAATTGAGGGGTAAAAGTGAAACAATACCATTTAAAATACCTTCAATGTGGCAATAAAGGGTAAGAAAAGGTCCCTCTGCAAGCCACCTTCATAAAGGCTATCTGGAGCACGATTTGAAGTAGCAACAAGAATCTACGCACACACCCCGTCCAAAATTGCCCACACATGAGAATGTTTTCAGTTAATGGCATCGTCATGTAATTTTATAGTGTTGGGAGAAGCATAAAAAAGAAATTGTGGAGAATCCCCAATAGGTAAACTACTTACAACGCCTTTGCTGAATAGATGCCCAAAGAGACGATTCAATATCAATGCATCAGCAACATCAGTCACCTACAAGTTCGAGATAATTCACATAAAATCATAATAAAAACAAAACACAGATAAGCTATAAAATATGCTCAGCAGAAGATTATGGACCTACCATGAGATTTCTTACGTACCATAAATTCATCTAGACATAATAAAATGGACTCATCTGATATCTCTCCTGCAACAACCTCAAGTGGATCTGAGACACCTTTATGCCTCTGTAGTTTACAGCAACCAAGGGAATCACATCTTAAATATCTAGCTACAGTCATTCGCAGATAAGATATGCAAACAACACAACAGAGTTCACAGAGATTGATTTATTCATTGCATTAAGGGTATGTTTGAGAGTATCCAGAAAACCCGTTTACTGCAAAACTAATGCTCAGTTCTTTTTTAGTACTTAGAAATGAACAAGGTATCGTTTCATTTGCAGAAAAGTGGAAAATCAATAACATGTCATTCAAAACGGAGTCACCCCACTGACATTCAACCAAAGTAGATTTGGGGCTTGTAAAGAATTATGTTCCAACTAGATTCCCATATTACTATTAGATGAAGAAATTGCAGAAAAAATCTTACTTGAAGGCGACTATGGACACCCAACATGAAGTCGTGAAAATGGATTCGCTTTTTCCTCCAGTTAGATGGCCTGTGTAAAGAGAATGGAAGTATTAGAAGTCACTAAATCCATTGAGGGGTGGACAAACATATAGTTTTATGGCTCAGATTTCAATTACCTTGCAACTTACCCATAACAAACAACCCATTTGGGATATTAAATCAAGATCTAAAACTACCATGAAATATTCACTGAGGAGAATTAGGTCTCTTGTCTACTCTACAAATCAGAATAGGAATAAATTTTCTCATTGATGTTGACATTCTTCAAGTTCATGCTGGTAAAATCATCAACATATATGTAAGAACTAGAACCTTATGACCAAAGGTCCTCTTCAAGATCCTAGGGGAAGCCTTACAACTGGTTTACTCCATACATCACCATTTCAAATTTAGAAATGCAAGTAAAACATACGGTTTTAAAGAATAACCTATATCCCAAAGAGATGGATTGTAGTGGAAATGGTGTTATTTTCAAGATGCAAATAACTTTCCAAATAAAAACACGACTTTCTTGAGAATTCTATAAGCTACATATGGTGGTGTGATATCCACTGCATTCTTAAGCATCTATGTCATAAGCAATCGTTGCTTACATGAGACTCCTACTATGTTCAAGGACTTGAAGAATCACCAATGAAAGGATCTAAAAGTACAAAAAACGAACTGTTACTCACAACTGGTCATAAAACAAGTCCATCATCATCGTTTTTCCAGTGCCCACTCCTCCATACAGGTAAAGTCCTTTGACAGGTGAATATGAAGCCTGCGGTAAGAAACGGGACCATAACCACCTACTCCTGGAAGATGATGATGCACCAAAAAGGTGGCTTTGTTAGACAAAACATGGAATTCAAAGAAAACCACATGCAAATTCACTTGCTTCGAGAAACCCATTAGCCTTGACGAATATAATGCGCTCTAGCATGCCAAACAATGTCTAGGTAAAAGAGAACATGGCAATGAATGGGTTACCTCCCAGCTTTCTCAGAAGCCGCATACCGATCCAATCGACAGGTATCAGCTGATTCCACAAGTTCATCGTAGAGTCTTTGAAGTGCTCTAAGGATGTCAACCTGAGCCCACCATTTTTAAGAATGAGATCCAAGCATATTAAACATTTTGTGCCAATTTGTGTTGGATGAATTGAAAATGTTTTCAGTTATGACCAATCCAGACAATATGGCTCCACAATGACATGTCAGTTGTCTTTTCACAGAGGACCATTGCGGGGTCATCCACACGGTGAAAAGGAAATGAAGAAATGGAGATATTGTTACAACTTGTAGGGAATGGAAATATACAACAATTTATTTGGGTGATTCAGTTTCTATATCCAACAGAATGCATTCTCACCAAATCATGGTTCAGGTAAGATTGGGACATTTCTGTTTTTATCTCAACCACAATTTGGGGTGAAAAAAACCTGAAAAATCAACCCACTTAATGCACATTCTGTTTTCTGATCATGTGGCCCAAATACCAAGTGCACTAAAAGCTTGGGAAGCCCTGACAGCCACAATTTGGGAGTATACAACAGCTCTACCTTAAATAATATGTGCAAAGACTGGCTTGTACCTGGAAGCTGTCACCATCGGCAAGTTCCCCAGCTGCAATTCTTCGCTCATACTCTGCGAGGGGACCTCCTCCCCCAACATCTGTAACTGAACCTGACACTGGAGTCAACACCAATAACAAATCATGCAAAGATAAAAGATAAATACTGATTCTACAGAAGGTAAAACCGAATTGATCCCATCTAACAGGGCTCATGATTCAGACAAGCCACCATGGCAAACACGCGAGATCCAAGCCACTCATTAGCTGAACCCCACTTGAATTACGAACCCTGGAAAATCAGGTCAGGCCGCTCATCAGGTGTGCTACATGAGTACAAAAGACGTGTGCAGCTTAAAAAAGAAAAGACCACAACCCAAATTCAACGTACATGCACTGCTCACTGGATGAGTACACCAGTCTGATTTTTGGTCCAGTGCATCCATACATTGAGGCCCGCCCATCGATGATTGGCTTAGGTCTCGCACAGATGTGCTGTGTCAACACATGCGTGCACATGGGTCCTGTTGGCATTTCTGTTCTGAATTTCACTAAAATTGAATAGCAAAAAAGGCTGTGATCAGAAGAAAAACCTTCACTGGTTTCTTTTGCAGCAGGGGTGTATAGCGCCCTAGATATCATCACATGATGCAAGTATCTATCCAATTCATTACTGCAAGATGGCAAAAATGAGGAAACCCCAACTGGATTATCCAAAATTCTTTGCCTTCTTCTACCAAAGCCATTCAAAAAAGCCTCTCCTTTCCGAAGCCGGGAAGCTGACCGAACATGACGGACAGCTCGAACTATTGATCTCATCTTCTTCAATTCAGTATCCAATTGCAAGTAGCATACAAACCAGTAGCAGCAGTTTCGGCAAAATGGAATTTTCAGGACAGCTATGGTCAATAAATTATCACCTCGTATTGACGAAACGTCACTGAACAAGAAGCAACGAAAAAAAATTAGGATTCCAAAAAAAATTAAAAAAATCATATCATCAAATTGAAATCCTTCTGATAAAATCAAACTAAATTACAAATGGAAAAAAGGACCTTCTGATAAAATCGAAATAAAACATCCCACAGTAAAAAATAAAATAAAAAAGAAAAAAGAAAAAAAGAAAAAAAATCATAAATCACCAAAATATAATTCCAAGTACTACAATAAGAAATAAATACCAAAACTTTCTCCATTGCTCTTATCAAAATCAAAATCATACCAACAAATCAATATAGAAAAGTCAAATAAAATATTTCAAAAATTACAACTAATAACGGTCAAAATCGAACAATTCTAACAAAAAATAAAAAAATAAAAAAATAAAAAAAATCTAACAAAGTCAAAACCAACATAAAACATGTAAAATAAAATAAAATACAATATTAATCAAAATCAAATAAAAACCTCCAAAACTCGACATCAAAACCCACCCTCCATTGCATCAAATTCCTTTTCGATCTTCATTAAAATACAATTAAAAATTCTTTTTAAAAAAAGGGAAATTCAAAGACTTCAGAACATACCTGAATCCAGAGACTTCAACACGATCTCTGCCGCGTGAAAATCGAATCTTTTACAGCTCAATTCCAGAATACGTATAAAAGATCGATTTCTGAAATAAAATAAAGAAAATTGAAGGATTTTGAATTCTCACTCTTTATTGTTTGGGGAAGAATCGAGAAAAAACCCTAGTTTTAAGGAGAAATCCCTGGAAAGATGGAGAATAGAGAGAGAGAGAGAGAGAATATGGGATTGGGTTTGCTGCTGATGCAGCTGCAGGCATTCTCAAAAACGTTTTCGTTTTTTACCTTTTCTATTCTACGGCTCCGAGAAAGAGGAGGAGAGAATAAACGATCAGATACATACGGTTGTATCATAAGTTATGGTACACTCATTTTCTTGTAGGACAAATTGTCATCTATTTGTGTAATCTTGACCGTTCAAAACATAAGGCCCACTATTATTATCATATGGTAGGAAAATAAGGATGATTTACCTACCAATCAGTACACAGAATCAAAATCAGCAGAAAACCTATGGTATAGGTTAGTTTTCCTTTGTGGCCCATCCAACTAGTGGATCAGATTAATTTTTACACTATATAGTTATCTTGATGTGGATCACTTTTTTTTTAACGGTTTTGATATTCTGCATACGTGAGACTTTGAAATAATGGTTGTTTGGTAAGTTACGATACGCCGATTGCACTCGCTTGAGTGCTTTAAAGGTGCACGCACGTCACATGCGTACAGACTCACGCGGGGTATAAGATCGGATGGATGATCCAGAGATTCTCCACCGTACATGATCCATGAATTGAAAATAAAGGGAAAGACGATCATCAGGTGGGCCATATTTGCATGGAATTAGAACTGGTGATGAATTTATTGGACTGTTCATTTATTTTGTATAGATGTGTCCGATCTGATAACAATGTAGCTTTGTTTTTATAGTTATAGAATCTATATCGCATTGATATGCTGATGAACGGTTCTGATGTCGTGCACGTGTTTATTGTACCACGTGTGGGCGAGTGGATTTCCGCGTGCCGTAGGCAAGTGGTACAAGTTATTTTGCTGACCGCTCACTTTCTTACGTGTGACCCACGTGATGAACGGAGGATTCTGAGTGAAATCCATTTGTGATATTGCGCCACGTATGCTGCAGAGCCGCTCGTCGTCTCACGCGCGCGAGTACATATTATTCATCGAATGACATGTGCACAGACGAGGTGTCGGAGATGCTACAAGTTTGCGCAACCGTCCATTAATACGGGAGGAAAAATCTAGTGGTCTGAGAGAGTACAAATATCTATATACATGCAAATAATTTATTTAAATTTCAAATATAATAAAGTCAATCCAAGCCGTTAAATATGTATACTACCAAATTTAGTATATACTGATATTCATTTGATGATTTTACGTAAAAATAGTGGATATTTATATGTTCAATTGGATGGTCGACTGATTTTATTTTAAAATAATTATTAACGGATACCAGTATGTAAGATTGAGATCATCCATCACGCGCATCTGCCGTATAAAATGGGACCCACTATTTGAACGGTTTCGATTAACTTACGCGTATGGGTAGCCCTGCAACAACCCACCATATCCAGTGAATCTTGATTCCGATTCCCGAGTGCGCTTTTGATTTAAAAAAGACGATTGAAAGCAGAATTATTGGCGAGTTATTCGATACTCTGGTTCCGTGCGGCGCTTGACATGCAGGCACTCAGGAGTGTTACATGTGTCATATATTAACTAAAAATGGACCGACTAAATTGTGTAAAAAATGTTTCGCAATTACATTTTTTTTTAAAAAAAATCATATTTCTTAGATAATTCGGACGCGGACTGCGGACTACCCCGCCCGTCCCTAGCTCCGAACGGGCAGATCTGTCGGCGGGCCCACCGTGATGTATCTGTACATCCAAGCCATCAATCCCTTTTCTCGTAATATTCTAAGGCATAAACACTAAAATGAGGCAGATCCAACGCTCAAGTGGATCACACCAAATAATAAGCATAGTTGCGTTAAAATACACAAAGCATTAAATGTCGGTTGCATTAAATGCCAGAGTCATCTGTGGTGTGGTGCATTTGGCCGTTGGATCTGCCTTATTTTTATTTTGATGCTTAAAGTAATACGAGAAAAGAAATAGATGGCTTAGATGTAAAGATACATCACGGTGGGCCCGCCCACAGAACTGCCGTTGGGAGATAGGGCGTCGCGGGGTGGTAGGCAATCCGCGTCTGATTAGTAGATACTGTTTGCTTAAATAATACCAATGGACATTTTCATTTAGGACCGTTCATTAAATGTCCATTAATCTGATAGTCAGGTAATTAAATAATATAAACTTTTTTTATGTGATACACTGAAATTGTTTTATAAAATTTGGATGGTTTAATGGGAACTATTTTATTCCACATTTGCAATTTAGAAGTACATTGAATTACACCCAGTTCCATAGCTCAACTGGCAGACTGAGTGGAGTTACCTCGTTTCAACACTGGAGTTCTTGAAGTTCACAGCTTTATTAGACCGCCAAAGGAAGCTGCAGTGATAATGGCACTTACCGTTGAAACCTTTCCAAGCGCCACCTTGATGTTTTTTTACCATCCACCCTATTCATAAGGTCATGTAAGCATCGATGAAGTGAGAAAACAAATATCATCTTGATCTAAGACTTCTTCAGCTGTCAAGAAGTTTTTAATGGTGGACGTTTTAAGACATATACCTGACTTCTTTTTTTTTTTGTCTCATATCTTAACATGATCTTATAAAAACGATGAACGGCATGGATCAAACACTTACATCACAGTGGGACCCACAGAGCCGTCCGGGCGGGGGAAGGACGCAATCCGCGTCCCTAACACGCAACTCTACGAGGCGAACGGATTAGGTATGACCCCGCCCCACTCAAGATGGCACGGCCCTTACCATGTGGCCCACCTTGATGTATATATTCTGTATCCACGCCGTCCATCCATTTTTTTCAGATCATTTTAGGATATTTAACCAAAAACGAAGCAGATCAAATTATCAGGTGGACCACGCTATAGGAAACAGTGTTGATCGAACACCTACCATTGGAAAATTCTTAGAGCACACCTTAATGTTTAGGTAGTGTTTATTTGCCAACCAATCTCTTGGCAAGGTCACATAAACCTGGATGAAGGGAAAAAAAACTTATATCATGTTGATCCAGAATGTGAGTGACCCTCAAACAGTCAACCACCACTGTTTGGTAGTTTCCTATG
The DNA here is from genome assembly GCF_029962835.1 of Magnolia sinica. Taxonomy (NCBI): domain Eukaryota; kingdom Viridiplantae; phylum Streptophyta; class Magnoliopsida; order Magnoliales; family Magnoliaceae; genus Magnolia; species Magnolia sinica. Next base: position 11,257,133 of record NC_080581.1, read on the forward strand.
GTATGGTCCACCTGATAATTGGATCTGCTTTATTTTCGCTATAATTCCCTAATATAGAAGAACGGATGGACGGCGTGGATATAAAATACATACATAAAGGTGGCCCCAGGCCGCACCGTCTCGGGTGACGCCGAGATCTCACCTAATCCGCTCCACTCTAATTTGGACGCGTATTTTCTGCGAAAGCTTCCGGCGAAAGCTAGAAGCTCCTACGCTGGAAACAGAGGTGGAGCCCACTGCGATGTTTGTAAGGAATCTAGTCCATTCATCCGTTTTCTGAGCTCATTTTCTGAAATCAAACCAAAATGAAGCAGGATTCAAGACTCAAGTGGGCATTACTAAAAGAGAAGATTAGAAAAATTGCTACCGTTGAAACCTTCTTGGGGTCGACAGTGATATTTACATGCCATCTATACCGTTCAGGACCTCGTTCCCACTGGGATTAACTGAAAACACAAATATTAACATAATTCACTTCTGTGGCCCCATGAATATTTCAACTGTGGATGTTCAATTCTCACATCATCGGCCCACTTAAGCAATGGATCTGGTTCATTTAAAAAAATAAAAATAAATTGTTAGCTTGTTAGTACACCCCAGGTCCCTCTACATGCATGCGGCTTTATGCGGACCATTGTTTGTTGGTAGGTTTAAACACTGAGGTCTTGGTATCGATTACCCGGTGGCTACAAAGCTTGTACTAAGCTAAACCTTAAAAAAAAGTGTCTAGCTCGTGTCAAAGCTCTATGGGACTGACCATAATTCGTCTGTTTTATCCAAGCCGTTCATATATTTTTGCTTATCATTTTAGAGAGTGAGGTCCGTTCAAAGCTCATTTGAACCACACCATTGAAAACAGTGGTAAGAATGATGTGCACCATTGAAACCTTCCCAGGGCCACAGTGATGTTTTTTAAAGCATCCATCCTGTTTGTAAGCTCACACACAAATGGATGAAGGCTAGACGAAAATTTCAGCTTGATCCAAAACTTTTGTAGACGTTGGGAAGTTTTCAACAGATGGATGGACTGTCATATTTAGGCTCATGCCCTAAAATTAGCTACCGAATGGTCGGACCGTGCAGAAAAACACCTGCATCATGGTGGGGGCCACAGAACTTTGACACCGGCTAGCTAGGGCCACCAGCCAAACCGGGTCGCACCTACACGCGGTGGATTCCACGTGATGCGTGGTGGAGATGAACGCTGTCTAGCTAGTGACAGTGCCGGGTGGCTACTCGTCGATGCTTTTTGGGCCCCAGCATGAGGTATGTGATCTATCCACGCTGTCCATCCATTTTTCTAAATCCCTGTATGGCTTTATTCTAGAAATTAGGCAGATGTAACTCTTAGGTGGACCACAAAAAAAGTAGTGATTAAATGTCCACCATTAAAAATTTCCTAGGGCACACGGTAATATTTATTTGACATACAACCTGTTAATTATGTCCCACATACCTTGACGAACGGAAAAAACAAACATCAGCTTGATCCAAAGCTTTTTTTAACCCCCGAGGCGTTTTCAATGGTAGGCATTCGGTCAACACTGCTTCCTTTGATGTAGTTTACTTGAGATTGGAATCTACTTCATTTTTAGGATTGTAATATAAAATTATCTGAAAAAATGGATGGACGGTGTGGATGAAATACATACATCAGGGTGTGGGCCACAGAGCACCGAGCCGTAGCAGCGGCGTCAGTAGCGAAACCGCGTCCCGTTAAGCGAATGCTGAGCGTACTCGCACGAATACACTAAAAGTACACTCCCCTCAGGTGTGAAGACATGACACATATGTGTGTATCTGAGCCGTTCATCAGGCGACCCGCACAGTTTAGTTAGCATAGGTCAAAGACGAAGCCGATATAATTATCAGGTGGGCCACATCAGTATAAGAAAGCATCAGATATAGGGTGGGGTGTACTTAATTTTGTGCGCGTATGTGGGCAGATTGATGATCAGATCAACCTAATTTCAGGAACTAGACAACAGGGTGGGGTTTGCTTGCCATCATATCTTAGGACATTCACGAAAAAGGAAACTCTTTAACATCCACTGTCGGTAGCGGATGAGGTGTTTTTTTTTTTTTGGTTTGAGTTAGTCTGTTAGTACACGATGTCAATACACACACTCCGTGTTAGCCACCCGCATTAGGGATAGATACAAGACCTCAAGTGTTGAAACGAGGTATCTCCGACCAGTCTGCCAGTTGAGCTATGGATAACTCGTTAACATCCACCGTCGGTAGTGGATGAGGTGTTGCCCGAGTAACACATTTGTAGGTTTTATCCTTTCTGTGGGGCCTACCTTGATTATGTATTTTATATCCACTCCGTCCACCTGTTTTCTCGTACTATTTTAAGAAATAGTGGAAACATTAAGCATTTCCAAATGTCACGTGGAACACACCATAAGAAACAGTAGTCATCGAACGTTCACCATTAAAACTTCCTCGAGCCTACCATAGGAAGATCCTTTAATGTCATTTTCCATCCATCCGTTGATAAGGTCAAACAGACCTGGATGAAGGGAAAAACAAAGATCAGATTGATCCAATACTTTCACAGGCTACAGAAAGTTTTTAATGCTCATTCACCACCTTTTCCGATTGTGTGGTCCACCGAAGTGTATGGTGTGGCCCACCGAAGTGTATCTGCTGAAGTTTTGATATAAAGTACTAAAATGAGCTGAAAAAACGGAAGGGCAGCGTTGACATACAACACATTTATCAAGATGCCCCCGCAAGGCAAGGGTAACATCCCTCGTTGATCCTTACCGTTGCTCGGGTGGTAGACTCTCAGGAGTTTCAACACCCGGTCAAGGGTTCGAGCATCCATAGGTGATGAAACTCCACTAGTGTGAGTGCGTGGGGGTGTGTGCGCGTGTGTAATTAAAAAATAAAAATAAAAAAAATAGAAAAAAGATAAAAAAGGGTAACATCCCTCGCATTTTTGTGGTTCTCAACGCCAAATGTACCAGTCAGGGGAATGATACTCCATCTGCGAGTGATGCTTGATAAGCAGGCGCTCGGAAATAGTACACATGGCAAATACTTACTCAAACCAAACCGACTAAACTGTGGAACACACCGTTGCTGAGTTAAATTCTAAAAATCAGATTGGTTGAAAAATCCTATCCTCTGATTATTGGACGGTAATTTTTTGAAATAGAACCATTAGATATTTTCATTTTATACCGTCCAATAAATGTCTAACAATCTAATAGCTGGATAACCAAATAAAAATAGTTTTTGGTTCATGATACGTCTAAACTGGTAGTAATAATTTGGACGGTTCAGTTTGAATTACTTATATGCTGCCACATATGTAATTTCTCAATAAATTTCTAGTGCATGCGTATCATCCATCACGTTCTTCCAGCGTATCAAAAGTATTCCTCTTTCCTACTTCTGGTGATTCTCATTCCTACCAAAGCTAATGCTTGTTTGCCAGGTATTAGGTGAGACTGGGTTTTGCTGTTTGTGCCTCTGCTGTACCGTAGAATGTGACTGGGTACTGTCCCTGTCAGGATTTCACTGTCCCACTCACCTTAGAAACTCGTGACGCTGTTCGATTTCACTATCTGTGGAGAATCGAACCCTGGACCTGGTGTTGAAACTCACACCGAACTCGGTGGTGTGTTGACGTCACCAAGTTTTGTGGTCCCACCAAGATATGTGATATATCTATGATTTTCGTTCATTTTGTGAGATCATTTTTAGGGCATGGATTTTTTTTATTTTTTTATTTTTAAATGACAAATAAAGCAGTGGAGATTGAAGGCCTGATTTAGAGAATTTTTGTACTCGTGAACAGGTTGGGTGATAAATAAACACGTTGGTGGGTCTGAGGAAGGTTTGAATAGTGGACGTTATTATCTCCACTGCTTTATGTGGTGTGGTCCAATTGAGATTTGGATTTGCTTCATTTTTGAATTCATGCCATAAAATAATCTCAAAAAATGAATGGATGGTGTGGATATAGCATATATATTATGGTGGGGCTCACATAACTTGTTGATGCCAACACACCATCATAATCTCACACGCCACAAGCAAACGGTTTTGTGTAACGTAGTGAGTAACTCAGTACGCTAAAGCGCAGCGAGTAAACTCTGTGGGGTCTCTACCGCAGGGGTCTCTACCGCAGTTTATATATTTCATCCACTCCTTCCATCAATTTTATCAGATAATTGTAGTGCCTGAGTCCAAAAATGAAGCATATATAAAGCTCAGATGGACCCCACCATGAGAAACATTTTGAATTGAACGTTTACGGTTGAAAAATTTTTGAGGACCACAAAAGTTATGGATCAAGCTTATTTTTGTGTTTTCCCTTCATCCATATTTTTGCCCTCTTATAAACAGCGTGGATGACAAATAAACTTCACTATAGGGCCTAGCAAGGTTTCAAATGAGGAAATCATTATTCCCACTGTTTCCCATGGTATGGTCAAATTGAGCTTTGGATGTGCTTGAATTTTGGTCTCTAACTGTAATACCTTATTTTTTTGCAATGGCGAGTTCCATTGTTTCCTGGTGTGGCCCATTTGAACTTTGGATCGACCTCATTTCTTTGCCCATGCACTAACATGGGTGGACCAAAGCGATGGACGGTGTGGATTTGTCATGCCATTCCTATGTGCCCACCCTCATATAAATTATTTTTTTTTTAAAAAAGAAGAAAGTCACGACGTGCTGTGCACGTCAACTGAGAAGTCCAACCCACCTTTCCACTAATCTCTCTCCTCCTTTTTTCTCCTCCATTCACCACAAAAGCCGCCACCGCACCTATTTGAGTTGTATACCGTCCATCATGGTGGACTCCTCAGTCTAATCTAGACCGTTCGTCTAATCAAAACCACCTAAAAATCCCCAAGTTCAATCATATGTTATCCATATTCATCCCTAAGCCGCCCACTAGAGATTTGTATCTTCTTTATTTCTTAAGCCCCCGATCTATCCTTGTTTGGCAAAACTGATGAACGACTTAGATCTTTCTCACTATCACTAGTGGACCCTGCCTAGCTCAGCCACTAAAACTAAAAACCCGAGCATCCAGTGTAAGATCTGTTCGAAGTGGAAACTCCTCCCATTTTCATAGGCACGACCTTCTTTCTCCACAATCAGCACGAAGTCCATCCTCACGATCTCGACCATTAAATCTCTCCATCTAATGGCCTACTCTTCTCCAACATGAATTCTAACTAACAAGCAATTAAATGAAAGACATAAAGTAGAAAATGGAAGAGAAGGAAAGAAGAAAGACATGGACTGAGAGAGGAAGTTGTACTTGGGTGCGACGAGTTAAACACATTGAGTCTCGCCAGATCTAACCATTGAGTTGACTTCCACCTTTGCGTTTGTGTTGATTTCTAGGGCCTTGATAACTTTTATAGCATCACCAGTTCAACAATAGTTAAAAATTTCGTAATTGCTCGAGTCGAAGCCATATAATCTTGACCATTCAAATCAACCACGTGAGAGTTTAGATCTTCGTCAGTATATACAATCACAATAGGTAGGTGATCTTCCCGGTTGAAAAGCCCACATTAGTATGTACATTGATTTCCATTGATTATTATTTCACATTATTGATTTAAGTTATTTGATTTTGGTTGCACGTAAAATAAAATGCATTTATTTGATTATTAATATGTGAAATTAATTCAATTGATTATTGCTACTTGCTTTTAAATATAATTAAGTTATGGGTGCTCTGCCCTATAAAGGATTAAGTTGTTATAGGTGCTCTGCCCGGGTTATTCCCGAAAAAGATGTTCATTTTGTTCTGCATTTTTAATTTTTAGTAATTGTGGACATTCGACCCCTGACGTATGTTCCAAGATGTGTCATATCTAAATATTCAATCCCTGACCCGTGTTCTAGGAAGAAATCTTATTTTTCTTTATTTGAGATTAAGTGGATATTGTTCACTCCGCAAGTATAGGGTTGTGATGTAGTAATAAACTCGGTGAAACCGAGGTCGAATCCCAAGGGATTGAAACCTGTACATAATCTGAAACTAAATAAAACTAGAACTAGACTAAGATGAAATCTCAATCGATTGTAATTTGAGGAATAATAGTGAAATAATTATCTAAAACTTAAAGAATTCAGGGAAAGAAAACTAGGGATTTAGAAGATCCACTTGTAGAGATCAGGGAGATCTTATTCCTGCTTCAAGAACTCAACTGAACTGAGAGTCTCATCTTCATCTAGTTAAAGAGTGTAACCATAGAAATCAAGATTGAACTTCCTTTGATATAGTTTTCAAGAGATGAAAGGTATATGAATTAGGATGGATTCCATCACCAAACCATGCCCAGGAGACAAAGTAAACAACAGAGTTAAACTAATTACCAACCAATCAACAATGTATGAAGGTTAGGAAGGGTACCGTCATCCAACTATGCCCAAGAGACGATGGTGAACAACAGGGCTTCCTGACGTCATAAACATAAAAAGGAAAAGAACATGCTCAAAGCTATCACAGACCCACTGTAATTTTAGTCACAACAGACCATTAAAAATTAAAAACATTCCCTTAATTAAACTAAAATCAACATCGGTTCAATCTAAACAAAAGGCACAAGCAAAAAGTTTCCCATCACGCTACAAGCTTTACCTCTTAGCGAGGTTCAGCCTTGCATAAACATGATTAGGCTAAACATCTTAAAAGAAATAATAAAAATAAAAGAAATCTGAAATACTACTCTCTCTCTCCCTGCTCCACGTCCCGGCTGCGAATTGAATGCTTCACTATCTCTCACATCCTTTCTTTTTATAGCATGCGGAGGTCGGTTACTGCCTGTAGAAGCATGTAATCGATGTAAGATCCATATCCTAGCCCATACTGTTCCGTAAGCTTTGCAGGTCATTCTGGTTGAATTCTGACGACCCGCGATCGGTTATCAGTGTTTGCGCGCGACCCTGAGACGTGTCCCGTAGTTCTGACGCCGCGTCTCGGTCGCCGAGGCGATACCCGTGCCAGGAAGTGTGGGCCCGCGTTCAGTTTGAGGAAAACACCGCATGTTGTAAATTCCAAGAGAATCTATTAAATCCATCACATCAATCACATCACTTGTCAAAAGTACACCCATCACTCAACCCATTACTCTCCCCATGACCAAGTACAAAAGCAACCCCAAAAAGTCAACAAGCACCTTACCTCTCATGTCACTCCACCATCCCTCTCTCCCATCACCCATCTCTTTCTCTCTCTCTCTCTCATTCTCCAAAGACAAGCAACTCCAACGTCCATGGCTTCCATGGAGAACCTTGGTGTGGCCCACCTTCCTATCTCTCATCCCTACCCTCCAAAGTTCATCTCAACTGTTAAAATCCAACCCTTGGAGCTCTAGATTGCGTCGGTGGAAGAAGGAATAGGAGATCAAAGGTGGGTGATTCTCCCTCCCTCTCTCTCTCTCTCTTCTTCCTTTAGTTTGTGGCCCACTCAATATGATGTGATGTCTATTTGTCCATCAAATGGACCCCATGGCCGTCTAAGCTATGTGGGCCCTACCTTGTGGGTGATGGGAAAGTACAAATATTAAGTTGATCCTGTCAGGTGGGCCACGTCCACGTGGGACCCACCGTAAAGAATTTACATATTCACTTCATCCGTCCAGCGTCATCCAGGGACGCTGGACGTGGTTCACTCAGCAAAAAAAAAAGATTTTAAGGCTTTTGGGAAGGGCTGCTTATGCAGGCCCCACCTTGATGTATCGGTCTAATCCACACCGTCAACTCCACTCCCCAGCTCATTTTAGGCATTAAGCCAGAAAATGAAGTTGATCCCGTTTTCTGGCGGGCCATACCATAGGAAATAGCAGTATTACCATTGAAACCTACCTTGATCCTTCTATTCGCCAAAAATAGGTCGTATATTGGATTCCTTTGGTCGGTCTTGGACCGTAGAATCCAATGGATGGAGTGGATCTGCCCAACGCGGGCCCCACTTATGAAAATCTATGGAAAAATAGATTTTTTTTAAAAGGGGAAGCAGCAGCGCTGCTGCTGTAGAGCGCACGCAGGCGCTGCCTGCGGCTGGTGGGCAGACGACCTGACAGGCCCCCACAGCCCCAGATGTGGGCCCTACTGTGATGCGTTTTGAACATCCACACCATGCATTGGATGGGTCCCCTCGGACCAGGAGGCCGCTCCAAAAATCAGCTGTATACGGAACTCAGGTGGGCCACACCATTTAAAATTATGTGAAGACATGCCTAAACATATAAAAACACTTGGTGGGGCCTACCTGAAATTTGGAAGAGGCTGAAACTTGGTCTGGGCCCTCAGCCAGGTGGGACACACATAATGGGTGGACTGGATTTGTGAACCACACCACAGTGGGCTCCCTGTCCATGTGACCCAATCAACAGGTTGGGTGGAAAATAAATATCACGGTGGGCCAGGCCCACGTGACCTTATAACAGGTTGTATGGCAAGTAAACATTGCAGTGGGCCCCTGGCCCATGTGACTTTATCAATAGATTGGATGCAAGTAAATATTGCAGTGGGTCCCATGATCGTGTGACCTTATCAACAAGTTGGGAGAAAAATAAATATTGTAGAGGGCCCCAGGTCTATATGACCTTATCAACAGGTTGGATGCAAATAAATATTACAGTGGCCCAGGTTGGATGACAAATAAATATTATGGTGGGCCCAAGGTCCACGTGACCTTATGAATAGATTGGATTGTAAATAAATATTACAGTGGGCCCTAGGCCCATGTGATCCTATGACCAGTTTGGATGGAAAGTAAACATCATGTTGGCCCCAGTTTGGATGGATAGTATGTTGGGCCCTAGGTTGGGTGGAAAATAAACATTTTGGTGGGTCTTACTTAAGACCCATTTATGTATGTGTTGTGTCCACAATTGTGGACCTCCATCACGGAATATGTGACTTATCTATGCCTTCCATCCCTATGGGACCCACCATGATGCATGTGTTTCATCCAACCATCCAACCATTTTTTTTTTGAAAAATGATTTTAAGGTTTGGGACAAAAATAAGACAGATTTATTTATCAAGTGGACCATAGTGCACGGTGAGGATTGAACGGCTATCTTTGAAATCCTTGAGATCTTATGATTAGATTGGATGAGAAATAAATGTTATGGCGGGCCTTGGAAATTTTAGTAGTGGAAATCATTATCAGCACTTATATTTGCGTGTGGCTCATTTGATATACATATGGCCATATGGTGTGGCCCACTTACCATATTTATAGCCCATTGTTAAGGCCCACCTTGTTATATATGAGGTCCCTGTGATGCGGCCCATTAGATGTATTTGGGGCCCATGGGTCGAGGCCCAATATGATGTATATAAGGCCTATTTCAATGCATGATTCTGCCATGATAAATGTATTGTATATCTGCACCATTTAGCACGCTAGATGGTTGGACTCTCCCCCCCCCCCGATGTATGTATTTTATATCCGTACTGTCTACCCGTCTTGATGGCGCAGGGCCCGCTTGTTGCATGTGCTAGACCCGCCTACATTGTACACGCCCACCATACTGTGTGTACTTCACCCACACCGTCCACTTATGCGGCCGGCCTAGACGTACGTATTTTGTATCCACACCGTCCATAATGTTGGGATAGTGCTGGACAATGTTTGGTTGGCGCCGATTTACATGGATATGTTTGTATAAGTGCTGATGATCATACATGGACCATGGGTGTAGTGATACACATGTTATACCCACAACTATTGAAATGATTTTTGGTGCGGCCCATATAATGAGGCCCACCTTGATGTATTAGTGCAGCCCATTGTGATGTATGTGACCCATTATGATGTGTTTGGCCCATGTGCGGGCCATCTGTTTGTCTTGTTAGGTCCGTGAGACGTGGCCCACTGTGATATATCCAAGGCCAATGGGCGAGGCCCATTAGTGCAGCACATATGATACAACCCACTTGATGTGTATGAGGCCCATTGATGTGGCCCACTTATTGTATTTGAGGCCCATGGGTTGCGGCCCCATTATGATGTAATGAGACCCATGGGTCATGGCCCATTAAGATGTATACTCGGCCCATACGTTGTGGCCCATTGAGATGTGTTTTCGACCCATTTAGTGAGGCCATTGTAATATATTCTTGCTCATATGATGAGGACATTGAGATGTATTTCCGGCCCATGTGAGGCAGCCCATAGCGATGTGCATTAGGCCCATGTGATGCGACCCGCTTGATTTATGAGATCATTGTGTGAGGCCATGGGCCCACTATATGTTTGGCCTTATGTGGGTCACTCATTGGGAGCAATGTTGGTTAGATGTCCACATTGTTGGGCAATGACGGTTAGATGTCCACATTGTGACCTTCCCTTAGGCCTTGTTAGGCCCATTCTCTTCGTGGGTTAACCCAAATAAGTGGGGCCCATTCGCTGTAGACGGATGGTTCCGTGCTTTCGGATTTGATATAACCACGGCCGAGTACCGAACTTTATACTATGGTTGATCGGCTGATCATTTATAGACCCCGCTTTGTTTATCTGTTGGTTATCGGTGCCATTGTCGTGACCGATTTGCCGATTCCAATTATTGACTAATCCTAATTGTCGTAGTCAATTGCCGAATATCGATCGAGGCTAATTATCGATCAAGGCTGATTACCGATTTTGATTTGTCTTAGCCAATTGTTGATTATCGATCGAGACTGATTATCGATCGAGGCCAATTACTGATTCTGATTTGTCTTAGTCGATTGCTGAATATCGATCGAGACTGATTATCAATCGAGGCCAATTACCGATTCCGATTGTCGAGGCCGATTTTGATTGCCGAGGCCGATTGTCGAGACCTATATGATGTATATGCGATCCATAGTTAAGGCCCATTGTGATGCATTGGAGGGTCAGGCGATGGAGTCCATTGTGATGTATGTTAGGCCCATGTGAAAGGTCCATCGTGGTGTGTATTACGCTATTGAGAGGGACCCATGGTGTTGTATGTTTGGCCCTAGTGTGAGGTCATGTTTTCCTTGGGGGACAATATTGGTTAAATGTCTACATTGTTGTGATTGATGGTCGATGCTGGTTATTGATACCGATTATGAGTATGTGACAGCATAGCATCATGATACATGCCCATACGCATCATCTGCATGTTGGTTATAAGATGTGATTGATCATTGCATATGACATTGAGCATGTTGTTATGAGACTCCCTGATAGGCGGAGGTTATCTCACTTGAGCACGCGGTATACGCAGGATTGATGCATGACTGGATTGTATGACTCATGCATCTCACATTATGATTACTGTATGCCCTAACGACATCAGGGCCGTAGCCTCCACAGGCATATCATAGATGGCCAAATGGGACACCGAAAATGTTTGGTTCTAGTATACGGGCGCCATAGATGTCCCTGGGTGAAAATTTCTAAACCTCCGTGGCCAGGAAACACCCCAACATCGAGACCGAGTGGATATATGAGCGCATGAGGGCCATATACCAGTAGGCCGTGTCTCCCACTGTGTCGTGGTCGGTTGGAAAGGGGTGTGACCTTACCCGCCTGAGTGAGGGGGCAATGTCTAGGTTGAGTTTGACCATCTTGAGGAATGGATCCACTATTGACGAGCCGAGCTCGATATTGGCAGGCGAATAGTGAGGTCTCTTCCACTTACCCAGTTGTGTGCTCGGATAGGGGCGGCAAGCTGGCGTAGAGTGTAATAGACCCCGGTGATGATCCCAAAGAGGAACCGTACTGATTTGTGGACTTATTGAGTAGCAAATGCATACTTATACATTCATTTCATTCACTATCCACTTGGGCTGGTGGTACGCAACTAATTGTTGTGTACCTACGCATGGTCAGGATTTTGGTTGGACGCGCGACTAATCTGAGATCAGGAGTTTACTACATTGAGTCTGACTATCCAAATTTAGGTATGGGACTGGTTTGGATTGAAGTCCCTTGTGGTGGACCCCGTAGCCTGCGATATTACATACTATCATCCCCACTCCACACTCCAGCATGGTTATTCCATTCGCACCGCACATTACATTGCATCTGTAGTACTTAGCATTTTGGCTTACCTATGTTCTGCATTTATATGGTTTAGATACGGCATCTGATATTTGACTCTTTATGACTCCTCATTGGTATAGTTGATCTGTAATGCGTATTCTAAAATTGCTTGACTTATGGGCTTGTCAGTATTTTCTCTTACTCTGATACCATATGATTCATGACCTTATGCCTATTTCGATATTGAATGATTATGACATTGTGTTGAATACTTAGCACTTATCTTGTGCACACACCTACACCACCCTTTAAGCTTTCTATAAGCTTATGCACGATGGATGCGTGCAGGTGAGGTTAGATTACAGCAGTGTTGAGCTTGGAGCGTACAGCGGTCTTCTAGAGCTTGATTTTTTATTTATGTATTTTCCTTTCAGCATTGTACTCAAATGATTATATTAGCGGATATGTGATGTTGATGTTGCTTTTCTGAATTGGGTAATCTTGTGGTTGTGCTTATTATGAGTTAAATGTACAAAAAAAAATCCTTCTTATAGGATCCCAGGATCGAAATCTGGCGTATGAACGTTAGGAGTCGAGAATGGGGTACTACGGAGGCTATCGGCACTGAATTCGGCAATCGGGATTCTTGTGAATCCGATTTTCGGGTTTGGGGCGTGACAATCGGTGATGTTTACGCATAGCGTCTGAAGTCGGTGCGGAAGATTTATGCACTCCCTGCGTAAGCTCTGTTACGCAGTCAAGAAACAGTCCAAGAAAAACCCATTTTCCTTGCTTTCTTCTTAAAGTAATAACATCCCTTGGGACTTTTGGGGTGGCCTTCATGATGGACGGATTGGATATTTTCATTGTACAGCCGTGGTGGCCCACTTGGATCGACAGATCCGGCCGCAGAATAGAGCTTATGCAGCTCTGTTCGCGCTGGTGAGATGGTGGGGCCTAGGATCGGTGCCAGACAGGAAATCTAGTTCGACCATTGTGTTCATCTCGAAAAACCTTTCGGGCATGGTGGTTTTGGAGTGAAATCGGTATGGTCCATAAGATCTTCTACTCCGCCGTCCATCTTGCGTTCAACGGATGGGAACGTGCAGACGCTTGCATGGTGGCAAAAAGACACCTTGGAGTTGGTCTTGGCCGTCTCCTGAGACAAGTGAACAGTTAAGATCATCAAAAAGAATGATGAGTGGGGCCCACAACAATCAATCGGCGAAATCATGCAAAGGCGCTATTGTGTCTTGAATTTTGGTTGGAAATAGTCGGGCGAAAACCGGTGCGCGGCGGGAGTGTATATGTTATGCACACGCATTGCGTGCGTGGGTCCCAAGGTGATGTATTTAAGAAATCCGCTCCATCCAATCATTTTATCACCCCATTTAAGTTGTTGAAACCGAATTTGAAGCATATCCAGATATCAGGGGGGCCCCAAATCGAGATTTTATGGGCTGATCTGTCCATTGGGCTACTTCTACAATGATATAATGGCTGAAATTTTACATGTACGGTTAATTTATGGTCCTCAGGTCATGCATGAAGTTTTGAGCTGAATGGATGGTTGGAACCCTGTGATCTTGCATTCTGGACCAATTTCGGGCCACTTGAGCTTCAGTTTCTCGATTTTCTCGGGTCTCTGGCGTGTAAATCCATTGATCTTGGTCCCCTGGGGTCCTTCCCTTCCCTTGGTGACTTTATAGCGTTAAATCTATGCTTTTAGTACCCTTTTCCAGTCCAAGCTCCTAAATACACCTTGTATCATAAACAGGATTAAATTAGACCGTTAAACAATACTATGTTCGTAAATCCAGGTAATAAATGGGGTCTAATATGCAATATTTGACCCTAAAAAAATGTACACATGGGTGCTCTGCCCGGACTTCTTAAAATGTTGGATGCATGGTGCCCTGCCCTGGGAGGTTCAAAATGGTCACGGTGCTCTGCCTTAAGTTAATCCCTAAAATGGGTACATAGGTGCTCTGCCATGGCAAAGTCCAAAAATGGATCAAAAGCTATTTTGTTTTATTTAAATTCATTTTCAGAATTACATTTATATTAGTAGAATATTAATAACCTATTATATTCAAGTTGTGGATGCGTAAATACAGTTTTAGTGCACACATTCGTATGAGACTATTCGAGATCTAGAGTCTATCATCTTGGAATCACTTCACACGTTAGGTATGGGACTAACGTGAGTTGTGACCCTTGGTGCGAGGCCCCTACCGGCTTGCAATACTATGCACTATGAATCGACCTTTCATTATGCATTCATCATTACATACTAATATAGAAGTTTTAATTTTGGGAATGATGTGACCCTACGAGCCGTCGTGCTCACACCCGTATAGATTTTTGTAGGGTTTATGTATGAAGAACCAATTGAGCAAGATTGAAGACCTTTCCTTCTATTTATTTGAATATTAATTAAAATTTAATGCATTTTATTATTATTTATTTTTTTAATATTAATGTAAGTAAAATTTCAAGGATTGATTAGTGGACATTATTTAATGAGAATGATTTTTATTCTTTTAGTTGCTCTAATTGCCTTGAAAATACATGATTATAATGTGGGTTACGTCGTATATTTTGTTTAAGTACAATTCGTAGTCCTAGAATTCGGGTTCGAGCCTGGCCAACTCGGGTACCGAATTTCAGGGCGTGACAGATTGGTATCAAAGCTTAAGCTTTAGATTCTCATGAGGATCTTTGATGTATGTTACACTAATGGTTAGATTAAGCCTAGTCTAGAATCAAATTGAGGGCCTATAATAGAGATTGAATTAGAGATCCAAATATAGGATTCTTTACTTTTGTGAAAAATAAAAATTAATAATAATATATATATAAACTTAGGAAACCTTTAATATCTGTATGACATCAAATATGATATTATTTAGGGTTGACATAGAACTAACAACCTAAAATTAGACCCCAATGAATTTTTAAGAATTTTTAGCCTACTACGGTAATTTGGATAGCCATAGCAAGCAGAAAACACCTGAATTATAAAAATCATAACTAATTAATTATAATTCTATTTAAGGCGATTCAAAATCTCAACAGTAGATTAATAAGTACAGTTTTATTAAAAAATAATATAAAAATATAATTCTAGGTTTCTCCTATACTGATTTTAATTTATATGTATACTAGTCAGAAATCATCTGCTTCTGGGCAGACCTAATTTTCTGAATTTTAGGATTTTTTATAAATTTTAGATTAAGCTAAAATTTTATAGAGTTATAATACAGTAATAGATGCATCGTTAAAATTTTTTTTAAACTAATCTGATTCCTATAAATACCAGAAATAATAGTAAGAACATAAACCCAAAATCTGAATTTTTCTGCAGTTGAACCTTGACACATAACTCGACTCATCTTTCTTTTAAACTTTCATATATAACATCTCTTGTCCATCCAATCTTCCTTACAACTTAGTTTACCATCCAATGTCCTTAGATCTTTCCGTATCTATAATAGGTCATGTTGAACTCGTATATAAATAACGAAGCCACATCGGAGACTTCAGTACCCGATACAGCCAGGCGAAGTGCGGTAATCGAGAGATTCCTCCCGGCAATGGAAGGAGTCACAAACCTCTTAAATACCCGATTACTTAGACCCAACACCAAGGAGCAAGCTCAGCCCATGCTAGTAGCACATGAAAGGACAAGAGTTCCACGTGGGCGGTTTAGGAGGCAGAGTCCACGTACCTTCAGGAGTGGGCCTAGCCTAAAGAGAACATCAAAGAGATGTAGGATGATGACAACACCGACAACTGGACCCGACATTGCGAAACCTTCATCGTTCTTCACCGACAATTGTCATAACTATGGATGCATAGGTCACCCCGCTTGCCTCTGCCGACGACCCACTTGTTTCTCATATTCGAAGAATCAAGGGTCTCCACACCAACATTACCGACCACCTCCATTGTTTGTGCAACCAATTTCGTACTGGCCACCTCCACTGCTTTCTCAAGGTATGTGACTGAATCTGACACCATCGCAACCATATCCGCAAAGATCTGCGCAACCTCAGCAAACACAACAACAAGTTAGCCTCCCCCACATTTGCAACCAAGACCAAAAATCCAGACAAAATGATTGCTAGCTCCAAGGCATATCCATGCCTTAACATCAACTGCAGACGATCCAGCTCATCCTCAGGAGTACGTACTCCAACAGTACGAGGATTATGCTCAAGAATATGACAATCCAACACTCTACAAGAAGACATGACGTAGGCATACGATGACACCGTGCCACCCCATGAGGAACCATCATCATTAGTAGGTTATGCTCCTCAACCAGAAGCCTAGACTCCCCAAGGTACTAGTTTTACTTCTGCATCTTTTAAGGAGATTTTATATGATATCAACTCCTCTTTAAATTCATCACATAATAAAATTTGTAGTAATGATCTCTTAATAGATTAGTTAATTTGGATTAGAAATGTGAACTCTGCTTCTTGTGAGGTAGAATAAGGAACCCTATTAGTTGATTTTATAAATATAGCAATAAAAACTTATGAGTACTTTGGAAGAGCCGGTAGGAAATAAAGAAGAAGTCAGACCTTGGAGTAAGAGAGCATCAATAGTCACGCAATGGTCGGAGTCATGAGCCAGAAGACAATATCAATCACTTGTACCAGTAACCATAATATCGCGGCATCGAGTTTCTATACAACCATAACAAGTATCTAAACAACAACGTTAACGATCGACATAAGGATAGCGGCAACCAGATTCCAATGGAGTCAACCTTATCAACAACTACCTAAGCCAGGAGGCCGCCATCTATTCTATCAGCTCAAAAAATAAGCCACTAGAAAAGAGCAAGCTCCAACAAATGACGACACAAGTTGCCACTTGAAGAAACGCCACAACTAAAGGAAATGCAAGTGCAATCCATATCATTTGCAGCACTACATAATTTTAGGATGGTGGATAGTGTAGTAAATTTTGGGGACAAAATTTTATTAAGGGAGGTAGAATGTAATACCCTTCTTTTTTCAATGGTGAGTTCCATTGTTCCCTGTGGTGTGACCCATTTGAACTTTGGATCGGCCTCATTTCTTTGCCCATGCCCTAACATGGGTGGACCAAAGCGATGGATGGTGTGGATTTGTCACACCATTCCTATGTGCCCACCCTTATATATAATTTTTTTTAAAAAAGTGACGTGATGTGCACGTCAACGTCAACTGAGAAGTCCAACCCACCTTTCCACTAATCTCTCTCTCCTCCTTTTTCTCCTCCATTCGCCGCAAGAGCCACTGTCGCACCCATTTGAGTTGTATACCGTCCAGCATGGTGGACCCCTCAGTCTAATCTAGACCATTCATCTAATCAAAACCACCTAGAAATCCCCAAGTTCAATCATATGTTATCCATATTCATCCTTAAGCCGCCCACTAGAGATTCAGATCTTCTTTATTTCTTAAGCCCCCGATCTATCCTTATTTTGCAAAACTGATAAACGACTTAGATCTTTCTCACCATCACTAGTGGACCCTGCGTAGCTCAGCCACTAAAACTGAAAACCCGAGCATCCAGTGTAAGTTCTGTTCAAAGAAGAAACTCCTCCCATTTTCACAAGCACGACCTTCCTTCTCCACAATTAGCACGAAGCCCATCCTCACAATCTCGACCATTAAATCTCTCCATCCAATGGCCTACTCTTCTCCAACATGAATTCTACCCAACAAGCAATCAAATGAAAGACATAAAGTAGAAAGCGGAAGAGAAAGAAAGAAGAAAGACATGGACTGAGAGAGGAAGATGTACTTGGGTGCAACGAGTTAAACACATCGAGTCTCGCCAGATCTAACCATTGAGCTGACTTCCACCTTTGCGTTTGTGTTAATTTTCAGAGCCTTGACAACTCTTATAGCATCACCAGTTTAGCAATAGTTAAATATTTCGTGATTGGTCGAGTCAAAGCCATATAATCTTGACCGTTCAAATCAACCACGTGAGAGTTTAGATCTTTTTTAGTATATACAATCATAATAGGTAGGTGATCTTCCCAGTTGAAAAGCTTACATTAGTATGTACTTTGATTTTCATTGATTATTATTTCATATTATTGATTCAAGTTATTTGATGTTGTTTGCGAGTAAATTAAAATGCACTTATTTGATTATTAATATGTGAAATTACTTTAATTGATTATTGCTACCTGCTTTTAAATACAATTAAGTTATGGGTGCTCTGCACTAGAAAGGATCAAGTTATTATGGGTGCTCTGCCCGGGTCATTCCCAAAAATGATGTTTATTTTGTTCAATATTTTTAATTTTTAGTAATTGTGGACATTCGACCCCTGACTCATGTTCCAGGATGTGTCATATTTAAATATTCAATCCCTGCCCGTATTCCAGGATGAAGTTGTATTTTTCTTTATTTGAGATTAAGTGAATGTACAAGTGGGTGCTTTGCTCGGACTCCCTAAAGTGTTGGATGCACGGTGCCCTGCCATGGGAGGTCCAAAATGGTCACGGTGTTTCTGCCTTGGGTTAATCCCTAAAATGGGTGCACAGGTGCTTTGCCATGGTAAAGTCCAAAAATGGATCAAAAGCTATTTTGTTTTATTTAAATTCATTTTCAAATTGTCATTTATATTAGTAGAATATTAATGTCCTCTTATATTCAAGTTGTGGATGTGTAAATACAGTTTTGGTGCACACATTCGTGGGACACGATCCTCAATAGGTATGAGACTATTCGGGATATGGAGTCTATCATCTTAGAATTACTTCACACTTTAAGTATGGGACTAACGTGAGTTGTGGCCCTTGATTCGAGGCCCCTACCGGCTTGTGATATTACGCACTATGAATCGACCTTTCATTATATATTCATCGTTACATGCTGATGTAGAAGTTTTACTTTTGGGAATGATATGACCCTATGAGCCGTCGTGTTCACACCCGTATAGATTTTTACAGGGTTTATGTATGAAAAATCAATTGAGCAAGATCGAAGACCTTTCCTTTTGTTTATTTGAATATTAATTAAAATTCAATGCATTTCGTTATTATTTATTTTTTAATCATTATTATTTATTTTTTAATATTAATGTAAGTAAAATTTCAAGGATTGATTAGTGGACATTACTTAATGAGAATGATTTTTATTCTTTTAGTTGCTCTGATTGCCTTGAAAATACATTATTATAATGTGGGTTACATGGTATATTTTGTTTAAATATAACTCATAGTCCTGAAATTCGGGTTCGGGCCTTGCCAACTCGAGTACCGAATTTCGGGGCATGACATCAACCGCTTAAATGAGCTGAAAAAAATGGATGAACAGCATTGATCAATCACATACATTCAAGGTGGGCCCAACAGAGTTTACTCAGTACGATAGGAGTCGAGTCTATAAAATAACTCGTACTCAATCCGATTTCAGTTGTAAAGGAATCTCTCTTGATAGTGGCCTGTGAGCCAACTAAATCCCATCACATTGCGGGCCATACTAAGTACCTGCAGGAAACAGATTGGCTACTCCCCTTGCCACCAGCCATTGGCTGGTGGTCAGTGCTCTGCGGGCCCCACCATGATTTATGTGTTTCATCCATTCCATCCATCTATTTTTATAGATCATTTTATAGCATTAAAAAAAATGAGGTATATCTCCACTCAAATGGACCACATTATAAGAAACAGTGTTGAATGAACGTTGACCATTAAAAACGTTTTGGGTGCCATAAAAGTTTTGGATCAAGTTGATATTTATTGTTTCCCTTCATCTGGGTCTTTATGACCTAATCAATAGATTGGATGTCAAATAAACAGTACAGTGGGCCTTAAGAGGATTTTAATGGTAGATATCCAATCATTATTTTTTTCCGGTTGTGTGGTCCACCTAAGATTTGTATCTGTATCATTTTTTGTATCAAATCCTAAAATGATTTGCAAAAATGGATGAAACAGATACATCATGGTGGGCCCACAGAGGACCGACCACCAGCCACGGGGCTGGCGTTAGGGGGAGTAGCCAATCCGTCTCCGTCCCTACATGGTACAAACGTGCAGAATCTAATCCAAATCATGGGAATACGTGCGGCAGTCAATGAGGCTGGCCTGCTAGGTCTCAACCTGAATTTTGAACTATTTTTGGCCGGCCCGACCTTGAACCTGGTCCATTGACACAACCACTCAGATGGAACTGTTCAATTATGGTCAGGTCCAGACCCTCTTCCGAGTTAGGGCTGAATCCGAATGCAGTTTGGCTAGTGACGCTCCCACCAGCCAGGTGGCTAATGGTCGGGACTACATAGACCCTACCATGATGTACGTGTTTTATCCACGCAGTCAATCCATTTTAAAAGATAATTCTAGGGCTTGATTTTAAAAATGAGGTAGTTCTAAATCTCAGGTGGACTACACCATGGAAAAACAATAACGATTGAATGACCACCATTAAAAACCTCTTGGGGCCCGCTGTAATAGTTATTTGACATCTAACCTGGTGATTAGGACATACAGACTTAGATGAAAGGGGAAAAATATGTCAGCTTGATCCAAAACTTTTACAACCCCCAAGAAGTTTTTAATGGTGGGCGTTTAATCAACATTGTGTGGTCCACTTGAAATTTTGATCAACCTCATTTTTGAGCTCATACTGTAAAATGATCTAGAAGAGTAGGTGGACAACATGGATGAAACATGTCCATGGTGGGGCTCACAGAGCACCGACCACTAGCCATTGGCACGGCCCACACACACGCATCAAAATAGTTGTTTGTATTTTCTAGACGGACCGTCATTTTAGATCAAAGCGATAGTCGCATTCAAAAACCCACTTGAAATTTAAAATCAGCCAACGAAATAGGCACTATAAAGCTATGGTATAAACTAATTGTTAAAAGAAAAAAAATCTATCCATTTGTTGGGCCTGTTTGGATTACAATTGGAATCTTTGGTTTTTTACACAGCACTCTGTTGTGTTTTTAGAATAAAAATAAATTTAAAAAATAAAAGTTATTTTTAGAAAGTAAATAAATATATTAATTATTTAAACTTTCCACAAATAGTGTTTATAGCCAATCGTTAAGAGAAAGGGTTTTTGCTTATGCAACCAGGGTTCAAATCTCCACCGTTCGCGCACTCACGCGTGGCGTGGGCTGTAGGGCTGCTTGGGTGCTTTTTGGCACTTTATTAGGCGCACTTAGCACTTCGCACGCAAGGAGCTAAGAGAGCCTTAGTCTTTTTGGCACTCGGTTCAAATTTTTTGGGCCATGGTATCCCGATGTTTTATTACCTTTTTTGTTAATTAAGAGTAATTGTGACATGTGGCACCTATGTCATGTGTCGCTTATGTGGATACAGTTTTTCCTGTTAAATAACTGCTTCTGTCTGAATGGGTACAGAAATAACTGTCATAGGACAAAGAGTCATGTCCTTTCATGGAAGCCAATTATTTGTTATGAATGGGTATGGATTTCTTGAAGAGGCACTTTAGCACCTCTTCAGGAAGAAATCTATAACCTTTCAATTGATATAAATTCTAGATACTATAATCCAGAAGAAAATACTCTTAATATTTAAGATTGTATCATCTTTTGTGCAATTACTCTCGATTTGATCTCTTGTTAAGTTTTTTTTTTTCCTGAACGTCTGAAGGCATATTGGTGTCAAAACTAGAGATTTGTTCAACACTTAAATGTGCAAATTTTCATGTTGAAAATCGGATTGAGAGTTCATTGTATCCTGAAGATAATTTGTAAATTTCCTTCGTTTGCACTTGCTAGAATTTCCAGAAAAGGGGCAGCAAATCTGTCTTAAGAAATTGATTGTTCAAGTCGAGCCTTGAACCCGATAGATCTGATCGTTTCGTTATCGTTTTCTTCTATCCTCCGTTGTGTATAAGAAACACTTACAATTTCTAACATTCAAGACAGATTTTATATCTTTTCACAATAGAGGCAATTCACTCCATTCAAGTTATGAACCAAGACTTTGTACGACTGGATCGTTTCGACGGTCAATTCTTCTCAAGATGGCAGCAGAAGATGTTTTTCTTTCTGACTATTCTCAAGTTATCCTACATTCTAGATGATGATCTGTCTTCTCTACCTGAGCCAAAAGAAGACGACTTAGATCAAGTGAAAGAAGAACAGAAGAAAAGGAAGGAGGATGATTTTCTATGCAAAGGTCATATCCTGAATGCCCTCTCTAATTCTATCTATAATTCGAACCGTAAAATATCCTCTGCTAAAGATTTGTGGAAAAAATTGGATCAAAAATATAAAATTGAAGAGATCAGTACTCAAAAATTTTTGATCAACAATTATGTCCACTTCAAGTTTAAAAATGATCAGCCAATTGTCTCCCAAGTAACCGAACTGTAGAACTTGGTTGATGAATTGAAGATTGGTGGGATAGATCTTCCTGAAGAATTCATGGTCGGTAGTAATTGCAAAATTACCATCATCATGATTTGATTATAAAAAAAACTGAAACATGATGAAAGGAAGTACACTCTTGAAGGGCTTCAATGACATCTTCGTATAGAAGAAGAGTCCAGAAACCGAGACAAGAAAGAAAGTGCTTCGGAAAATCATTCCAAAGTAAATATAGTAGAAGATGACAAGCCAAAATCTCAAAACTCCAAATCTATTCCTCCAAAGAAAGATATAGAGTTTAAGAAAAATGGAAAGAAAAAAGGCAAGTGTCACTTCTGCAATAAGCCTGGACACTACATAAAGGAATGTCGACACAGGAAGAAACAACTGAAAGCTCAGGCAACATGGCAGAAGACCAACTTGTAGTAATAGTTACTGAAGCTAACACAGTAATATCTGATAGTGGATGGTGGCTAGATACTGGTGCAACCATTTATATATCGAAGGATTGAAACATCTTCAAGATCTATGAAGGTATAACAACTGGACAAGAAGTGAAGATGAGTAATACCGTTCGTGCGAACGTTGTTGGAAAAGGAATAGTAGAGTTTTAGTTTACATCAGGCAAAAGACTGACACTAACAAATATATTGCATGTACCTGACATGTCTAAAAATCTAGTGTCAGGCGATCTTCTCAATAAGAGAGGATTTAAAATAGTGATTGAGTCTGATAAGTTGGTTATCACCAAGAATGGTATGTTTCTAGGCAAATGATATTCATGTAATGGTATGATTAAACTGAATATTAATAATAATAATGATGTTTCCGTTTATATAGTGGATTCCGTATCTTTATGGCATGCTAGACTAGGTCATGTTAATTATCATTCAATGAAAAGAATGATGATCCTAGACCTTATACCAAATCATGAAATTCAACAAGAAGGGAAATGTGATGTGTGTGCCCATTCTAAAATAATAAAAAAACCATTTGGGACTGGCATGAGAAAATCACAACCTTTCGAGTTAATTCATTCCGATATCTGTGATTTAAATAATACCTTAATTCGTGAAGGAAAAAAGTATTTTATCACATTTATCGATGACTTCACTAGATTTTCCTATGTATACTTGATAAAATCTAAAGATGAAGCCTTTCAAAAGTTTAAGTTTTATAAGGCCGAAGTGAAAAATCAGTTGGATATAAAGATTAAATCCCTTAAAAGTGATAGAGGGGGTGAGTACTCTTCTAATGAATTCAACGACTTCCGTGAATCAAATGGTATAATCCATGAATTTATGGCACCTTACATACCTCAGCAAAATGGCCTAGCAGAACGCAAAAATAAGACATTAGTTGAGATGATTAACTGTATGATATTAAATTCTGAATTACCACTGAATTTGTGGGGGAAAGTATTGTTAACAATAAACCGTATTCTAAATGCTATCTCACACAAAAAATTGGATATCTCCTTATATGAATTATGGAAAAAGAAGAAATCATATCTTCATTACTTTAAAGTGTGGGGAAGTATAGTAGAAGTCAGGATTATTGATTATAAGAGAGTAAAGTTAGGTCTTAGAGGAATCAAATATGCTTTTATGGGTTATAGGATTCATAGTCTCGTATATAGATTCTTGGTTCTAGAACAAACTTCTTTTGCTGACAAAAACATGATTATAGAGTCTAGGGATGCTATATTTTTTGAAAATACAGTATACAAAAACTATATGAATAATCATACAAAAAGACAGGCTAATGAAAATATAATAGAACCAATGAACGAGGAGCCTAACAACTTTCATGATAAATCTAAGACTCATCCAGAAGGAAATGAACCAAGGAGATCGAAAAGGGCAATAAAAGAAACATCTTTTGGCCCATATTTATATATGTTCCTTATAGAAGGAGATAGAAATGAAATAAAAAAAGAAATTACTCCACCACTAAGTATTGAAAGTGATCCATCAACACTTAGTGAAGCTCTCTCATCTCCTAATGTATAATTTTGGAGGGAAGCCATCGACGATGAAATGGATTCCATAGTCTCCAATAACACATGGTGTTTGGTCGATCTTTCACCAGGTTCAAAGCCTATAGGATGTAAATAGATTTTTAAAAGAAAGTTCAATCCTGATGGAACCATAAATAAGTTTAAAGCTCGATTGGTAGCCAAATGATTTAGACAAAAGGAAGGTATCGATTTTTTCGATACATATGCTCATGTTGCTCAAATAACTACCATTTTAACTTTAATTGCTCTTGCAACAATTCACCACCTAGTAATCCATCAAATGGATGTCAAAACGGCATTCTTAAATGATGATCTAGATGAGGAAGTCTATATGGAACAACCTGAAGGATTTGTTCAACTTGGGCAAGAGAAGAAAGTGTGTAAATTGGTCAAATCTCTCTATGGGCTCAAGCAAGCTCCTAAACAATGGCATGAGAAGTTTGATCAAGTAGTACAATCTAATGGTTTTAAAGTAAACCAAGTAGATAAGTGCATATATATTAAAGGTCAAATCATTATCTACCTATACGTAAATGATATGCTAATATTTGGATCAAATGAGAACTGTGTGAAAGAAACTAAAAAATTTCTAAGTACCAACTTCAACATGAAGGATATGGGCAAAGCTGATGTAATATTATAGGTATTAAGATTTATAATCTTAATGATGGAATAGCCTTAACACAATCTCATTACCTAGAGAAAGTGTTAAAGAAGTTTAATCATTATGATAGTAAATCGGTTTCAACCCCATTTAATCCAAGTATTAAATTGGTTAAAAATATTGGTAGATGTAAAGCACAACAAGAATATGCAAGTGCTATTAGGAGTTTAATATATGCAATGAATTATACTAGACCCAATATAGCATTCACAGTAGGAATGCTAAGCAGGTATACCGGTAATCCAGGACAAGTACACTGGAATGCGATTTTGAGAGTTTTAAAGTATCTAAAAGGAACCATAGACTATGGACTGCATTATAAATCAAATCCCGTTGTACTTGAAAGGTATAGCGATGCAAGCTGGAATGCAGATAGCATAAAATCTAAATCTACAAGTGGCTAAATATTCACACTTGGAGGAGGAGCAATATCATGATCATCTAAGAAATAAACGTGCATATCTCACTCTACAATGGAAAGTGAGTTTATTGCACTTAGTGCTGCTTGTAAAGAAGGTGAATGGCTAAGATACCTACTATTGGAAATCCCATATTGGCCAAAACCTACTCTTATCATTTCTATCTTTTATGATAGTCAGGCTATTCTTTGTCGTGCTATGAGTAAGACTTATAATGATAAGTTTAGAAATGTAGGTCTAAGGCATAATTTTGTTAAAGGATTGCTCAAAGATGGAGTAATTACAGTGGAATATGTTAAATCCATTCTGAACTTAGCAGATCCCTTGACAAAAGGTTTATCAAGAGATCAAATAAGAAGAACTACTAAAGGAATGAGACTAAGATCCATAAAGACGTAATTTTCACCCTTGAGGGCAACCCTACCCATGTTTTGAAATATAGGTTAGGTTCAAGCGACAACAAGTCAAGTAAGTGACTGAAATATATACTAGAAAATGAAAATTTGAGTCTCATTCCTAAAAGTCTAGTGTTTTGTTTCTGCATTTCATAAGAGGCTGAGTACTAACTCTTAATAGATTTATAAGCAAACTTTGCTAAGATGAAGCAAAATCATCTTTGATAGATCTACCTATATAAGTAGAGAAGTGAGGTCGTTTTTGAAGAGATTGAGATTATCTCTAGAATACTCATGAAATAAGGATATGCACAAGGCTAGAAATGTGCAAACTTTTAGATCTCCAGTTATATATGAATCGATGTGTGTTATGTGTCCGGTGAGTCATATAAGATCCTTAGTTCAAGACTAATGGGTCACTAAGTACCTGACATAACTTTGATACGTATACACTAAAATAAAAGTTCAAATCCAAAAGATACCTTTACTTATGCACCTATTTATAATAATATGCCATTCGTTCCAGAATCTGATTTTATTTTTGAGATTGTGGGGGATTGTTGTGTTTTTTAGAATAAAAATAAATTTCAAAAATAAAAGTTATTTTTAGAAAGTAAATAAATATATTAATTATTTAAACTTTCCATAAATAGTGTGTATAGCCAATCGGTAAGAGAAGAGATTTTTACTTATGCAACCAAGGTTCAAATCTCCTCGAGGATGGTGCGAAGCACCATCCGCGCACACACCTGCGGCTTGGGCTGTAGGGCTTTTTGGCGCTTTATTAGGCGCACTTAGCACTTCGCACGCAAGGAGCTAAGAGAGTCTAAGTATTTTTGGCATTCGGTTCAAATTTTTTGGGCCATGGTACCCTATTGTTTTATTACCTTTTTTGTTAATTAAAAGTAATTGTGACATGATTGTACATGTAACACCTATGCCATATGTCGCTTATGTGGATACAGTTTTTCCTATTGGATAACTGCTTCTGTCTGAATGGTTACAGAAATACCTGCCATAGGACAAAGAGTCATGTCCTTTCATGGAAGCCAATTATTTGTTGTGAATGGGTATGGATTTCTTGAAGAGGCACTTTAACACCTCTTCAAGAAGAAATCCATAACCTTTCAATTGATATAAATTCTGGATACTATAATCCAAAAGAGAATACTCTTAATCCTTAAGATTATATCATCTTCTATGCAATTACTCTCGATCTGATCTCTTGCTGAGTTTTTTTTTTTTCTGAACGTCTTAAGGCATATCGATGTCAAAACTAGAGATCTGTTCAACACTTAAATGTGCAAATTTTCGTGTTGAAAATCGGATTGAGAGTTCATTATATCCTGAAGACAATTTACAGATTTCCTTCATTTGCACTAACTGGAATTTCCAGAAAAATGGCAGCAAATCTGTCTTGAGAAATTGCTGTTCAAGTCGAGCCTTGAACCCGATACATCTGATCATTTCGTTATCGTTTTCTTCTATCCTCCGTTGTGTACAAGAAACACTTACATTTTCTAACACACTCCCACCCCCATACACTTGCATTACAAGGAATGCTAGAACCTGTGACCTTGTGAGTTTATCACTGATGAATGACAACAGGTGCGTTGGAACCCTTCTATTAGAGAAAAGCATGGTTTCTAAGACCCATTTAAAAACTTATCTAAAATTGATTATTTTTAACCCATGACAAAATAGCTTAGAAAGCTCACCCACCAAAAATGATAATAACATTTGTTATGCAAAAATATGGTTCACTCTTGCTGAGATCCGAGCACTCGCGCCAAGCCCTGTAAGCCTGCACAAGATGAGGACAAAGGAGACCCTGGGTAGAGCAGGGGACCCTTCGATGCCAAAGTCAAGCTAGGAATCTGGGTCCAAGTAGTGTGGGTAGGTTTCGGGTGAGAGATTTTGTGTACCTATTGAAATGAATTTGCCTCCTATTTTATACCTTTTGATGGAAGTAACCGTGCTCGTCATCCTCGGCACGATCCCAACCATTAAGCGAGATGTATGCACCCGATAATGTAGTCGGTTACCTTAAGATCGTGCGCTGGGCATTACTCCTGTCATGCGTTACTGGAGTTGATCCCTCAATCGTGATTGCTGACCGGACCTTCATTCGAGCTGACCTCAAAGTCTAAGTTTTACCCGACAGTTCGAGCCCACAAGTGAGCCGACCCCCTACCCCCTGATGCACTTGGTAAGAAGAGTTAGGTCGGAAGTGGTCAAGTCACACGTATAATGGCTTCTTCCGGGTTCCAGGTTGATGTGAAAGCCCTACAAAAGAACTTAGAAGCGAAGCCCTGGTTACTGTCGAGCCGGGACTAGACGAGTTATTCTGCCGAACGGGAGCTTCGCTTGTTGGCCTTGGTTGGTCGACCTACTATGGCGATTTCACTTGGTTGACCGAGCCGAGTCCGTCTCTTCCGAGGCCGGCCCATCTTTTCTCATAACAGAAGCCCCCCTACTCTTTGAGTTCGAGCTCGGACTCAAGGAGTAAATACCAGGGAAAGTGAACCGTCATTTCTCCCTCAATGATGAGTCGATAACGTCGAAACTGAGCAGCCATGATCATTGCTCCTCGAGATCGAGGTGCCAAAGTTCGGCGGCGACCTTTCGATGTGAGCCTGTGGTGAGCGAACACGCGGCCATAGTTAGGGATTCGAATCGCTTGGGTCAATGGAGTGTTGCCTCCTGGACCTGGGGTGGTGGAGCGTCGTCGGAGCATTGAATGCTTTTCAGTGCTAACGACAAACGATTCGAAGGGTGTCAGCTCAAATGAATACCCATCTACCACGTATCTAGCAAGCCTCGGCGTCACGACGCTTCGACTCGAAGGGCAGCTGTTTGTAATGATTGCGTCCGACCGCTTAAGGCTATAAAAGGAGCCTTCCGCTTTCATTTCGGCTCTCCTGCATTTCATTCCTTAACAGAGTTTCAGAGTTTTGTGCTGTTAATCGTCTCCCGAAGGGCGATTTCCTATGAGGTCTCTCCTTCCCAAGCCTTCTTTTGTTTTCCTTTAATCGCATTATGTCAAATGGTTCGGACGAAGTCCACATAGTCTGAGCAATGGATGAGGAATCTAAGCCAGAGAGTACAGATTCCGAGCGCAGGGACTCTGAAGGTCCCTTTGAAGCGATACTGCTCCGGCCTCCAGCAAAAAAGATTGCGAGCCCAAAAGTCAAAGGTCGCGCCACGGGATCAAAGAGGATACCTCGAGATCTGGCTGGAAGGGCCAAGGCCCTCTGGAGGCCGATATAGAGGTGGTTGTCCCCGGGGGCTCAATCCTGGTCGAGTCTCAGATGGCTTAGATCCGCGCCGTGTACCAGATCCCCAACTCGGTGCATATCAGAGCTCCTTCTCCCCTCGACGCTCCAGGAGACCCGACCGATGGAGACGTCGCCATCTTCATCTGCGCCCTTCAGTGCGAGCTTCAATTTCCTATCCACCCGTTCATGCGTCTGACGAACGCACGTCTGAAGCTAGAGCCAGGTCAGCTGGTGCTTAATGCCTAGCGGATCCTGCTTTCCTTGTACATTCTTTGGCGTCAGCTCAAGAAACAGGACTTGACGCCGGGCAAATTTTTGTCTGTGTACCAAGCTTAACATGACTCACTCGAGTCGTGCTTGTACTACTTTTCAACAAGGGCCCAATGTACCCAGGGCCTAATAACCAGACTCCCTTCTTCCAATAAGGATCGGAAGGGCAAATGGTTTTGGGCCTCGGGGGAGTGGGAGGCGTCTGCTTTTGAACTTAGCAACTTGCGTGTCAGAGTACCCACCAAAATTTTCAATCCAGGTCGAGTCCGTTCAGATTTATATTGTATCTTATACTTTTGGTTCACTCTTTATTTTGATCTATCCTTTGTTTGCAGTTTATCCAAAAGGTCCTCCCGACCTGTCTCCCTTCCTCCGAGCCCGAGTTGCTAGGGCTCGAGTGCTCAAGGAAGAGTAGCATGTCTGGCACGATATCATCAGCCCGAACAATCTCCTTCATTCTGGATTTTATAGACTGAAGCCCCTCCCCCTCGCACTGGGTGAGTATCATAACCTCTTATACAGTTGTCTTATTTGTAGGTGTGTTTTTAAGATGATCTCTTTTTTAGTCAGGTATGGCTAAGGCTTCGGGCTCCAAGAGGAAGAGGGCGTCGGTGCCACATCCCCCCTCAGCGTAATAATGGCTTCTGAGCCGCGCGTGAAGGGAGAGACCACCGTTGCGAGTCCTTCGTGGGATGGGGACATCTTAGACAAACCTGTCGATATCAACATCACTGCTACTGAGGTGGATTTTCTGTCTGGCAGGACAGACGTCTTGGTCGGGAATGCAGCCATGCTCAAGGCCAAACCTCAAGCCTCGGCTACTAGTGGCGTCAGGAGAGCGGTTGACCCGGTTCCTCCCTTGGAATCTGAGGTGTTTCTGCTCGGTTGTCATATATCTCTCCTTAATGACTAGGCGGGCAAGCATGCCCCAAAAAGTCGATCGCTAATACTCTCTCCCGCCTCCCCGAGTCATTCATCAATGATTACGCTTCGGTCTGTTAGACAGTAAGTTTTCAACGTGACCAGCTCGCTCTGATTGTTACTTTTTATTTTCTAACCCCTTGTTTTCTTCCAGACATTGCCGATGTTTCTCTTGATTCAGGAGAGACTGAAAGCGATGATCCAGATTGAGAAGGATAAGGCCGAGCTGGAAGGGCTCCTGAAGGCCTCGGCCAAGGAGTAGGAGAAATTGAAGGGGCCTGGTGGGGGAAGGCCAGTTAAGGGAGCTGATGCTTCAATGGGAGGTTAACGGGCTCCAGTCTCACTTAGACTCAGCTGAATTTAAACTGGCGAGCTCGAGGGCTCTCCTTAAAAGTGTGGAGGAGGACAATGCACGACTGGTAGCTGAACTTGGGTAGGTCAGACATGATGCTACTGAGGAGCTAGCCAAGCAACGTGTCAACTCGAAGCCTTGGCTGCTTCACGGGCTGTTGCGACTGTTGAGGGGTTCAAATCATCGTCGAAGAGGTCCGATGAGTTGGACAGAGTCTACTACTATGCCTACAACGCTTGTTTGGGTGACGTTAGAGGTCTTCATCCCAACATCGACCTTGATGCCCTGACCATTAATAACGCCAAGGAAGCTCCCACTGTTGTTGAGGTAGATAATGCTTCAATTGCCGCTGAGGCCGAAAGGGCTCCTGATGCTCAACCTCCCACCTTTGCAGCCGACCCTCCTCCTCGGAGAGAATGAATTTATTTTCTTGTGGTAAAACTTTTGTAGTATAACAATGACGATCTCATAACTTTTAATTTTAACCTTACTTTTTGAATGATGATTTGATTGGTTAATTGTGGATTGCGCTTGTTAGATTTATCGAATTGTCGAATGACGAGCTGAGCACTTCTATAAGGGGTCGGCTCGTCGAAGGACTTCATTTCTGCACATGAGAAATGGTCCCTCGTAGCGTGCTTAGATGACGAGACGAGCATCTCGTGTATGGTCGGCTCGTCGTCGGGATTTTATTCCTTGGTAGGAGTCCCGTGTAGATTAACTTTGAGTAGAGAATGACATTCTTTATTAAAAATTTGTCATAACAAGTGGTCTCGACCCATACATTGCTTTCCCTTTACGGGTAGTAGATCTTCAGGTGCTCGGCATTCCAAGGATGTGACAATGGTTGTCCTTCTAAATCCTCAAAGCGATAAGACCCTGGCTTAGCCGAGCCAACTACTTGATAGGGTCCCTTCCAGTTCGAGCCCAAGGACCCCACCTCGGGCTCTGTAGTATTCTGGAACATGCGGCGAAGGACCAGATCTCCTCGCCGGAATCGTCTCGTTTTGACCTTGGAGTTGTAGAAACGGGCAACTGGCTGGTGTTGAGCTAGAACTCAGAATTTGGTGATGTCTCATAATTCTTCAAGCAAATCGAGGTTTGTTGCGATCAGCTCGGCATTCTGCTAGTCTTGATAGTTTTGCACCCGTGCGTTGAAAAGTCCTATCTCGAATGGGACAACGGCCTCTGAGCCATAGGATAGAGAGAAAGGAGTTTCTCCTGTAGTCGACTGAGTCGTGGTTTTGTACACCCAAAGAACAAACGGAAGCTCGTCGGTCCAGTTGCCCTTAGCCTTCTCCAGCTTTGTCTTAAGATGATGCTTGATGAATTTATTCACAGCTTCTACTTTTTCATTGGATTGGGGATGACAAGGCGATGAATATGCGTTAACAATGTCAAGCCTTCGACACTTGTCCCTAAACCTGTCGTTGTCGAACTATTTCCCATTATCGAACACGGATGGTGCGCGGGATGCCGAATTGACAGATGACGTTCTTCTACACGAAGTCCGTTATCTTCTACTCGGTAATCTTTGCCACAAGCTCGACCTTTGCCCATTTGGTGAAATAATCAACCGCCACGATTGCATATTTAGTTTGCCCCTTGCCTTGCAACAGAGGCCCAATATGTCAATCTCCCATTGGGCAAATGGCCATGGTCCACTCATGTGGGTCAGCTCTTCCACT
The DNA here is from genome assembly GCF_029962835.1 of Magnolia sinica. Lineage (NCBI taxonomy): Eukaryota > Viridiplantae > Streptophyta > Magnoliopsida > Magnoliales > Magnoliaceae > Magnolia > Magnolia sinica. The sequence goes on from NC_080581.1 coordinate 11,289,503, forward strand.
GGCTGCCTCGGGACAGCAATGAATCTTTGACACTTGTCGTATCTTCAGACAAAACTCCTGGAATCTTCTTGGATAGTTGGCCAGAAGTACCCCTGGCAAATTATCTTACGGGCCAAGGCACGGGCACCAGAGTGGTTACTGCAAATTCCTTCATGTATCTCACGGGTCACGTATTCTGCTTCATCGGGTCAGAGACATCTGAGGTACGGTTGAGAGTACCCTTTTTTGTACAAAGTGTCACCTATGATCGTGTACCAAGCCGCCCTGACTCTCAGATGCCGAGCCTCCAACCTATCTTGGGGGACCTTACTGCTTGTGAGGTATCTGACTATAAGGTCCATCTAGCTTGAAACCGTTCACACTAGATTGATGGTCTCCTGGTTGGCTCGGTCAATGCTCGATGTGTCTAGGAACTCCACAGGGACAGTCCTCGGGATGTTCCCTTTAATTGCCAAGGCCAGTTTCGCTAGAGCGTCAACCCAAGAATTTTCAGCTCTCAGTATTTGATTCACAATGCATTCCTTGAATTTCCCCATCATTTTTTATGTCTCGCCTAAGTAGGCTATCATCCTCGCCTCCTTTACATCACATTATGTTGATACTTGGTTCACCACAAGGTGGGAGTCGTATCAGACATCGATGAACTGGACTCCTAGGTTGATGACTAATATGAGTCCGGCCAATAGTGCTTCATACTCAACCTCGTTGTTCTATGCTCTGAACCTGAGCCTAATTGCATATTGAATGGCAGTTGCATCAGGTGTAACCAAGACAATCCCTACTCCTCCTTGCTTTGAATTGGACGACCCGTCTACAAATAGGGTCCATCTTTCAGACCTTGTCTCAACTCTAGCATCCTTGGGGGTTGGAGGAGCTAAGGGCTAGTCATCGAGTCTGTTGGATCCTCCGAGCTAGTTCCTTCGAGCTCGCAGTTCGGAGTAGTAAATTCTACTATAAAATCGACCACTGCCTGGCCTTTGATAGCGGTCCTCGGTCGATATTGTATGTCAAACTCTCCGAGCTTAACGACCCACTTGGTTAGACGCCTGGATACTTCAGGTTTTTGGAGCACTTGCCAAAGAGGCAAATCTGTGATGATGATGATAGAGTGCGCCTGAAAGTATGCGTGTAACCAGCGTGTTGAGACGACCAGACTTAAGGTAAGCTTCTTCATGCTCGGGTACCGAGTCTCAGTTGGAACCAACACCTTGCTGGTGTAATAAACAGAATGTTGCTTGCCTTCGACTTCTCTGATAAGAGTCGAGCTGACAGCTGATGTAGAAACCACCAAGTAAAGGAGCAAGGGCTCTCCTTCTTTAGGTTTGGACTGCAGTGGTGACGACCTTAGATATCGTTTCAGCTACTGGAAGACTTGCTCGCAATCGAGGGTCCACTCCTCCATCTTGTGAGCCTTCATCACTAGAAGAAGTGGAGGCACTTATCGATGGCTCTGGAGATGAAGTGGATGAGCGCAGCGACTCTTCCAATGAGGCGCTGGATCTCTTTCACTGTTCGAGGTGAGCTCATATCGAGGAGAGCCTTGATCTTATTAGGGTTCACTTCGATTCCTCTTTAACTGACTTGGAAACCCAGGAACTTCTCCGACCCTACCCCAAAAACATATTTGGTTGGATTTAACCTCATATGATACCTCCGTAGGATTGAGAAGGTCTCGTTGAGGTCTGATATATGGTCAGATGCTTTGATGCTCTTCACAAGCATGTCGTCGACATAAACTTCCATAATTTGGTCGATTTACCGAGCAAACATTTTGTTGACCAACCTCCGTTATGTAGCGCCAGCATTCTTGAGGCCGAATGACATGACCCGGTAATAGTACAGCCCTTTGTCAGTAATGAATGCAGTCTTTTGTCTGTCCGGAGAGTGCATCGCTATCTGATTGTAACCGAAGTACGCGTCTATGAAGATAAGAAGCTCATGTCCAGTCGTGCTGTCGACCAACTAGTCAATCCTGGGAAGAGGGAAGCTATCTTTGGGACAAGCTTTGTTCAGGTCAAAGTAATCTAGGCAAACCAACCATTTTTCATTAGCCATTTTTATGAGCACTATGTTGGCGATCCACTATGGGTAGTGAACTTCTTCAATGAAACCAACGCCAAGGAGCTTGGTGACTTCATCGACTATAGCAACATACCTCTCGAGCTCGAAGGCTCTGTTCTTTTGCTGACTGGTTTGTACTCTGGATCCATGTTGAGCTTATGAACAATCACATCGAGGGCGATACCTGGCATATCATGATGAGACTAGGCAAAGACATCTTTGTGCTACTTTAGGAAGTCGAGCATCTGTGTTTGTTAATGATCTGATAGCGATGATCTGTGTTGTACAGTCTTAATTAGATCCTTGTCATCGAGAGGGAGAACCATAAGATCTTTTATGGAAGAGCTCTCGGAAGCTACTTCTCTGAGGTCGAGGATGTTGACTGTAAAGGCCTGTTTCGTCACGCCCTTCCTGACTCGTTGGTCTCCTCGGAGATACCCGATCCCCCCTAGTGCAGGAAATTTCATCATCAAGTGGTATGTCGAGACTACCGCCGTCATGAAATTAAGGGAAGGTCGGCCAAGGATGACATTATATGCCGATGGTGTGTTAACTACCAAAAAGTTGACGAACAAGGTGACTTGATTTTGACCCTCTTCGGTAATGATTAGAAGGGAGATCGCACCTTCTGAGATTACTTGGTCGCCAGCGAAGCCATGCAGCGGGGTCCGAACGGGTCGAAGGCGCAATCTGTCGATCCCCATCTTGCCGAATTCCTCAGAGTAAAAGATTTCAACCGAGCTCCCAGTATCGACAAGGATTCGATACACTTTTCGATTGGCTATGGTCATCGCGACCACTAGCACATCGTCATGTAGGTGTTGAATCCCTCATGTGTCGTCCTCTGTGAACGTCAGGCTGCACGGGCTCATTCGAGGCTCCTTGCTTGACCTACCAGCTAGATAGACATAATGGTTCAGGTCGGTACTATGAGCATGGGCTTTCTGAGCCTGGTTCAAGTCCCCACCTCCCGATGGCCCCCCACATATTATTCAAATTTCGATGGCTTCATCCGCGGCTCGGCTCGATGACTCGACCTTTCAATGTTGTTTCTCTTCCTTCACATACTGCCATAGATGTCCCCTATGAATGAGAGTTTCAATTTCCTCTTTCAGGTCGACATAATCACTAGTGTTGTGCTCATGATCGCGACCGCCTCTTCTCATTAGACGAATGTTCCGAGCTTTGATTACTCTTTCACGAGTTGAAGAACTCTTTAGCATTCGTGTACTTCTGTGCATGATTTATGAGCTCTCCGAGCATAGTTGGCGAGTTCTTCCCTATTGAAAAGAGGAACCTTCCCTCTTTAAGCCCACTGATCATAGCAGACAAAACCATTTTGTCAGAGTAATCGTCGACTTGTAGAGCCTCCTCGTTGAAGTGAGAGATGTAAACTTTCAGTGACTCTCCACTCTTTTGCTTGAGGGTGAGCAGGTGAGTCGATGGTTTACGGCTCTTCTTTCCGACGATAAACTGCGTTAGGAATGATCTGCCGAGTTCAGCGAACGTGCTGATCGACTTCGGCTTAAGTTGACGGTACCAACTTCTCGCAGCTCCCATGAGGGTTATAGAGAATGCTCTGTACATCATCGACTCTGAGGTCGACTGGATTTACATCCACAAGAGATAAGACTCTATATGCTCTGTCGGATCCCCGAACCTTGAGTATTGAATAATGGGGGGCATCCTAAACCTCGGAGGCATTGCCACACCCATAATGTCACTGGTAAATGGAGGCTTGGTTTCCTCTATCATTGCTTCCACTGTAGTTGGAGCTGCTGCCTGATGGTTCCACTGCGGTGTCTTAATTTGGTTTCGAAGTTCATCAAGCTAGGCTTCCCATGGATCCATGTTCATAGCAACTATTTCACGAGGAACTTCGACCTCGGGCGTTTTGCCCCTTCTCCTCCTTTCCAGCTCATGGTGGAGATCGGTCGAGGCTAATGCCGAGGTCTCAGACACGTAGGTGTGTACTCGAGCTGCTGCATTTTACATAGGGTTCAGAGCCCGAGCTGACATGCTCTGGGACGCTCCTGCTCGCGAGCTCACGAGAGCAGGTCCTTCTGCTACCACTGGGGCAACCTCTCCCTGATCAAGAGGTAGTCGATGTCCTGTCCTCTATTGTTACTTCATTTGGTTTATCTCATCAACCAATGCCTGCACTTGATTCTGCAATGCCCGATACTTGCCTCCTCAGAGCTGAGTCCGTTGAGACGGCCTTTTCGAGGCCAATTCAGCATGGAGTATTGAGGATGAGCGTCGTTGTCCAATAAGCTTAGGTTTCGTCGCTACTACTGGGAGTGCTTTCTTCTTTCCTCTAACCATCTTTGGTAAAGCTACCAAGACTTTTTGTTACAAATAATTCCCTTAGACGGTGCCAAAATGTTGATGCAAAAATATGGTTCACCCTTGCCGAGATTCGATCACTCATGCCGAGCCCTGTAAGCCTGCACAAGATGAGGACAAAGGAGACCCTAACTAGAGCCGGGGACCCTCTGATGCCAAAGTCAGCCTAGGAATCTGAGTCTAAGTAGTGTGGGTAGGTTTCAGGTGAGAGATTTTGCGTACCTGTTGAAATGGATTTGTCCCATATTTATACGTTTTGATGGGAGTAACCGTGCCCATCATCCTCGGCACGATCTCAGCCATTAAGCGGGATGTACTCACCCAGTAATATATTCGGTTACCTTAAGATCATGCACTGAGCATTACTCATGTCATGCATTACTAGAGTTGATCCCTCAATCGTGATTGCTAACCGGGCACCCATACAAGCTGACCTCGAAGTATGGGTTTTACCCGACAGTCCGAGCCCACTTGGAAAGAAGAGTTGGGTCGGAGGTGGTCAGGTCAGACGTATAATGGCATCTTTCGGGTTCCAGGTTGACATGAAAGCCCTATAAAAGAACTTGGAGGCCAAGCCTTGGTTATTGTCGAGCTGAGACTAGACAAGCTATTCTGTCGAACAGGAGCTTCGCTTGTTAGCCTTGGTTGGTCGACCTAATATGGCGATTTCACTTGGTTAATCGAGTCAAGTCCGTCTCTTCCAAGGCTAGCCCATGTTTTCCCATAACAACATTGATTTTGCAAGAAAATGACTTTTTGCATAAGTTGTATCCAAATGATAATTTAGTTTGTATGAGGTAGTGTTTAGATGCCCACCAAATAATAAAAAAGGTACTAGCATTTGTCATTGATTTGGTTGTATAAAGTAGTGCCATGTGATGAGGGGGCAACTTCGGTGGAACCGGGGTTGCACCGAGGTGGGTGGATCTCCGACTGTGAGGCCCACTGCGATGTATGTGCCTTACATCCATGCCTTCCATCCATTTTTACAGCTAATTCTAAGACATGATCCCAAAATGAAGTAAATCCAAATCTTAGGTGGAGCACATCATAGGAAACATTAGTGATTGAATACAGACCATTAAAAATTTCTTGGGAGCCACTAGAATGTTTATTTGCTATCAACGTGTTGATAAAGTCAGAAATATATAGATTAATGAACCATACAAATATCAGCTTGATTCAAAACTTTCATGGCCCATAAGAAGTTTTTAATGGTCAATCACCATGGTTTCATGTGGTGTGGTCTAACTGAGATTTGGATTTCTTCATTTTTTTGCATCATGCCCTAAAATGATCAATCAAAATAGATGAACGACATTGATTAACGTGCATACATCACGGTGGTCCCTGTTACTGGTAGAAATGGACTGACTAAAGAGAAGAGGTCAGCTCGAACATCTCTACGGGACACGAGGTCGGCCAACGTCGGTCATGACTAATGAGCTCATCAATGACTAAGGAAGAGAGGTCGATCACTTACTACATGTGAAGGCAGGTCAATAGGTCGACCATCTACCTAATGATAAGGGGAGGCTCGAAGCTTATCTGGGTATCCAAGTCGACCAAGACCACCTCGAACTCTTGAGGCAGGTCCGCAGGTTGAGTGTCTACCCAATGATAAAGGGAGGCTGAAGCTCAACCGAGTATCCAAGTCGGCCAAGACCACCTTAGACTCTTGAGGCACGTCGGCAGTTCCACCATCTACCCAATGATAAGGGGAGACTCAAAGCTCATCTAAGTATCCAAGTCAGTCAAGACCACCTCGGACTCTTGAGCTCGACCCCCCCATAACATATGTCATATGAATTCTACTAAAGAAAGGAGCTCAGCCTCACTATCCTAACACGAAGTATGAGGACAGGTCGGCAGGTCGGCAATCTATACGCACTGAGAGATGGGTCAGGGCCTACCAGAGAATCTAGGTCGGGATACTACCCCCAGGTCAGGTCGACCAAGACCACCTCGGCCTCCTACTGTACATCTCCATTGATTCTGAATAATCAGATCTTATCTAAGAGAGATCCACCCGAGATCTTCTTCAAAGATCTCGGAGGACATCTGCGACACGCTCGGACTACTGATCTCCCCGAATCTTCACCGAGAATCTCGAGAGATCATCCCAACATATTCGGGACTCGATTTCCCCCCACCCATAATGGGAAGATCTCATCTATGCCACCACCTCTCCTCAACTATAAATAAAAGCATCTCTAATTGTGAAAGGTATGCATAATCTCTCACCCAAAAACCCTTGATGCTACCAGACCCAGATTCCTAGCCTGACTTTGGCATCGGAGGGTCCCCTGCTCTAACTAGGGTCTCCTTTGTCTTCTTCCTGTGCAAGTACTCGAAGGTCTAAAAAGGGTAGACCATATTTTTACATCAACAGTCCCCACAGTCAGGGATATACTAAAGCCGCACCCATGTGACTAGATGCTTGGACCATCAATAATAATACTCCCAAAAGATGCCCAAGTAACTATAATTTATTCGCATGTTTCTTGTTAACTACAGTGCACAAGATAAATGAGATCAACCACCCAGTTAGATGGTAGCAATCGGCCAACATTTTCATCCTCTCAAGTTTATTCTTTACACATCTAATAAATCGATCCCAACCATTCATTCATCATAAAAGGTCCATTTTGGACCATCGGGCCAAAAATTGCAATGATTGTACAATCATAGCCATCTATGATCTATACAGTTTGGAGCTAAACACATGTTTAAGAGCTCAAGAGCTCATCAAGTGGGTCCCATTTGGTTTGGTGAGTAAAAACCTAGTGAATTTCAATTTTCCATTCATTTGTTTAAAACACTATGGCTCACCTAATGAGTGGATTGACTCGACTTTTCGGTCAGGAAATCTATAGAGTATCTAATGGATGGCTTAGATCTTAAGCATGTTTGCTAAGTTGAGATGTGCATACTAGTTCATATTACATCCTTGCACAAGGTTTGGATCTAGGGTCATATTCGGCTGTCAAAACCATTTACATTATGTACCTTACTTTAGATGATGGATTGATGAATCTAAACCCTATATAATATTCATATAGGTGAATCTTTTAGGCATTACAACTTTCCATTAATTGTAGGATATTTTATCCAATATCTCATTACCTTGGTCACCTAAAAGGAGCATCACATATAAAGTGGTTGATCGTGTAGCTAAAGCATCGAGATGCATCAACATCGTGATCGGGGGAGTAAAGGGAAGTTGATTGAAGCACAATAGAGATTCAATCAAGCAACCTGAGATGATGCTCTAAGATGGGCTCAATCTGACAATTAAGTTATTAATTGTAAGAGTCAATATACTCTCATTCCTTATGTAGGATTGAGGGTAAGAGTTTGTGACCCAAACTCGAATAGATTCTTCTGTAAAACTTAGGCTATTATGCAGTGTCGAATTCACCAGACACAAGTGTGTATGTGTTAGTCTCCGTAAGACTCTCCGGAGGAAGTAAACGTAGGTCCTTAGATTATGACCAAGGTCGTTAGTTAACTTATAGAAAACTAATTCAAGCATCTTTGCAGAGCCTCTGACGAGAGTGTACATTAATTGGTTCTTGTGTGGGACCAAGGTTCGTGGTGAACCTATAGAAAATCACGTATAGTCTCTTGTGGGAGCCAGTTCTTGTGTAGGATTGTAAAATTTCAGCGTGAACTGATTTAAAGCCTCCAATAGTGAAATTCGGTACACTAATGGGTTGAGTGCATCTGCTAGGAGTGAATTAGAAAAACTGAACTATTATATGTGCTTGTGTTTGGGATTGTATTTGAGCACTTATTTAATTATGCTTGTGTGATTAGATGTTTAATTATATGTATACATAATTAGATGAGTACTAAGAATCGATAAGCAACACATTTCACATACACATATTCACTATTATTTATATACTAATTGCTTGAATAACATATCATTTTTAGTTTATATAATTGTACCAACTATTGGCTTGGAAGCATTAGTGTTATATTACCTTAGTTTAATTGCATATTAGTTCAAGTAAGCAATTATGTTTTAATTGCATATTGGTTCAATTTAGAAATTATTTTTTAATTAACTAAAATTTTATTTGGTCATAATCATTGTAAGACCCGTGTTATAGTCCGTACCGTTCCATAAGCTTTCGCAGTCCTCCCGGTAGAATTCTAGCAACCCTTGACCCGTATCCGACGTTTGCCCGTGATCCTAAGCCGAGTCCTGCATGCCTGAGTCGACTCAACCTGAAACATGTATCTTAGCGACCACGCCGTCGCCACAGTTCCAACGCCGCGACTCACGCACCAATCTAATACCTAAGCTAAAAGATATGGGCCCGCGTTCATTTCGAAGAAACGCCGCGCGTTGCGAATTTTGAGAGAATTTCTACAACATGTCACATCCATCAAGTCAAGTACACCACCATGCCACCTCACCCTACAACAAGTACAACACTCATCCCTCCTTTTTCCACAAGTCAACTCTCTTTCTCCCCTACCCATCCCTCCTTTACAATTCAAATCAAACTTTACCTTTCCATCTCTTTTCCTTACAACCACTACTCCATCCATCCCTTTAACCATTATTTCTATCTCTCTCCCTCATTTTCTCAAAACACTCTCCTAAGCAACAAAAATTCCATACGTCCAAGCCTCCCCAAACTCTTCTAAAACAACAAGTGTGGCCCACTTTCCCACTCTCTCATCTCTCATCCCCACCATCAAAACTTCATCAACCACCATCAAAAGTGAAGGCAAGGAGCATAGGAGTCCAAGGGATCAAGGAGGAGTGTAATAGGTGGGTGATCCACCATTGATTCTTATTTTAGGGCCCACTTGTTGGTGAGACCCATTTTAATGTATGTGACGTAACCATGAGAGGCACATAGTAGTGGGGTCCCTCTATCACCGTCTCTCTCTCTCTCTCTCTCTCTCTCTCTCTCTCTCTCTTCCTTTATATGATGATGACGATGAAGGGGTGTGTGGCCCGTCTAGTGTGTGTGTCCCACCATGGAGCATATATTTTATCCATGCCATTCACCTTCATGGGACCCACCTAACGGATGTGGTGGATCTACACCGTCCAGCCCATTAACGGGCCTGGATGGAAGGAGAAAACACAAATATCAAGCGATCCAAATCAGGTGGGCCACGTCCATGTGGGACCCACCCTGAGCCTATGTTTATCCATGCTGTCCAACGTCCCTAGACACTAGACGTAGGGTGTGTTTAACATGGAGTGCGTGTACTGACATGGGTGAGTACTAACAAGCTAACAAAAAAATAATATAATATTTATATTTGAACTTTTAGGGTGGGCTGCTTATGCAGACCCCACCTTGATGAATGAACCTAATCCACGCCGTCCATTCCATTCCCCAGTTCATTTTAGACGTTGAGTTGAAAAATGAACTCAATCCGACTATCTGGCAGGCCATAACATAGGAAATAGTGTTTCCTACCGTTAAAAACCCACCTGATATTTCTACACACCAAAATACCTTGAATATTGAGCTTGTTTGGTCCGTCATGAGCCATAGAATCCAACTAGTGGGGTGGATCCATCTGATGTGAGCCCCACCTAGGAAAATCCCCAGGAAAAAAATAATAATAATAATAAACAGGCAGCAGCAGCTACTGTCGCCGCTGCTCGTCAAAGGAAGCCAGCAGCGTCCTGCTGCGTGACGCTAGAGGCAGCAGGTCCCAACTATGGGCCCCACCATGATGTGTGTAGAACATTTATATCGTGCATTTGGGTGGGCCCCCTTAGGGCAGTGGGCCACCCCCCCAAAATCAGCCATATACAAACTCAGGTGGCCCACACGGCAGGAAACAATGGGAGTGAACGTTTGCCAATGAAACCCTTTTGGGTGTCCCAAGAGTTTTGGACCATTATGAAATTTGTTGTCCTCTGCATCTAGGTCTGCGTGACCTTATTAACAAATTGGATGGAAAATTAACGTTATGGTGGGCCCCACGTGGGACCCACTAATGTATCTATGAATACCCACACCGTCCACACCACTGGACGGTGGGACCCACCATGATGGTGCGTGCATCTAAGCCGTCCAATCATTTTGAAAGCTCATTTTATGGCATGAACTAAAGGATGAGACAAATCCATAGTTCAAGTGGACCCCCCCACCACCACTGAAAAATGTGGATAGTGATGTCCACCGTTTAAACTTCTAAGGGCCACGTCAGTTTCCAATTAAGCTTATATTTTTGTTTTCACTTCATCTATCACTATGTTAACTTATGAATAGGTTAGATTTCAAATACATCACGACAGGCTACATCATAATGTGACCAGCCCTATGATCAGGTGGACCACACCACATAAATAGTGGAGGATTGAACGTCTATCATTTAAACCCATTTGGGTCAAAAAAGTCCTGGATCAATGGGGAATTGTCCCCCCTCTTAATCCAGGTCTTTAGGACCTTATGATTAGATTGGTTGGAAAATAAACTTTATAGCGGGCCTTGTAAATTGTTTTAACAGTGAAAATTATTATCTCCACTGTCACTTGGGGTATGGTCCAAATGATCCTTCAATATGACTCATTTTTTGAGAAATTATGAGGCCCATGTGATTAGGCCTATCTTGATGTGTTTGTGGCCTATTGTTGAGGCCCACTTTGATATATATGAGGCCCACATGATGTGGCCCATTTGATGTACCTGAGGCCCATGGGTCGAGGCCCAACAAGATGTACATAAGGCCCATTACAATATGTGATTCCACCATGGTTTATGTAATGATGTTCATGGTAGGCTGTGCCTTGGGAGTAATGATGGTTTGATGTCCACATTGTAAGAGCAATGGTGGTTAAATATCCGCATTGTAACTCTCCCTAGGGCCCATTGATAGGCCCATACTTGTATTGTGTAGACCGTCTAGGCCCACCTTTGTTTTGAACAGAGTCCATTACCATATAATATGTTTAGTATGGTTCCATGATTCATGCTCATACGCATCATATGTATACTTGATATGAGGAGTGACTAATCATAGCATATGCCTTCGGAAAAATTATTTATGGGCTCCCTGATAGGTGGAGTTGCCCTGCATGAGCGCGCGGTATGCGTAGGATTTGCTGCATGACCAAAAGTGTGATTCATGCACTTCGCATTTGTATGACATGATTACTACATGCCCTAGCGACATCAGGGCTATGACCTCCACAGGCACATCATGGATGGCAAGATCGGACACTGAAAATATTGTTACTAAGCATTGGGGAGCCATAGATGTCTCTGGGTGAAAATCTCTAAACCCGATAGTACTAGAGGATGACTTCAACGTCGAGACCGAGTGGATACATGAGTGTACAGGACTAAATACCAGGAGGCCGCGTCTCCCACTATGTCGTGGTCGGTTGGAAAGGGGTGTGGCCTTACTCGCCTGAGGGTAGGGGGCATTACTAGGCTGAGTTTGACCAGCTCGTGAATAGATCCGCTATCGACGTGCCGGATAGATATTGACAGACTATTGGCCAGGCGGATAGTGAGGTTTCTCACGTTCACTTGAACTGCGCGCCTAGGAAAGGGGCAGTGGCATTTGGAGTGTATTAAACCTTGGTGATTATCCAAAATGAAAACTATATTGATATTTGATGAGCTGTATTGATATGTGAATTTGGATAATGATTGACATGCTTGAGTTACATCTCGCATCGCATGGTCTTGATATGGCTGATAACATTCATATGTTGCACCGCATAACCTTGGTATGACAGATCGCATTTATGTACTCATCAGCATGATTCCACATTACTTTGACCTTGCATTCTAAGCATGTTCATACTAGGCACACACTTACACTATCCTCTAAGCTTTCTATAAGCTTATGCATGATTGATACGTGCAGGTGACACCAGGACGCAGTCATAGCCTCGCTGCAGTTGGAGTGTGCAGTCGAGCTTCTGGAGTTTCTATTATTATTATTATTATCTTGTATTTCCCATCATACACATTATGCTCAAAGTTTTTTATCATAGTGGATTTTGTGATAGTGTTCTTGTGGTTATTGTTCGTGGGTTATGCTTATGGTTATACTTTTACTGAATCAAAATCATGTTTGAAATCCTCCTTATAGGATCCCAGGATCGGAACCTAGTGTATGGGCGTTGGGAGCCGAGAATGGGGTACTACGGAGGCTGTCGGCGCCGGATTCGGCGATTGAAAATTTTGTGAGCCTGGTTTCCGAGTTCGGGGTGTGACAATCACTCCCCTCTATAACATATTTATCATTCTTTATATCTACCAAATTTCCACATAGTCATTGTTGATGCAAAAAACTTGTATATCCTCACCGAGCTGCTGGACCTACACAGGAAGGAGACAAAGGAGACTCTAGCTTAAGTAGGGGACCCTTCGATGCCAAAGTCAGGCTAGGAATTTGGGTATGAGTAGTTGTAATGGGTTTTGGGTAAGAGAATTTACGTACCTTTCCATGTCGATGACCCCTCTTACTTATAGTGTTTGTGGGACGGGGTGACCTGCCATCTCAAGCAAGATTTTAGCTATTCAGGCGATACGGGCGCGAGTGATGGATGTCGACAATTATCTTGTAATCACGCGGTGGACAGCTACGTGTGAGCGATGAACGCTGACGGTTACTCTAAATTCACGCTCATATGAAGAAGATCATCCACCGAACCGAGGATGGAGGATGTCATGCAGCCCAGTGTGTGTCGAGCCGAACTGAATCCTCACTCATCTACATCGAGGCTAAGCTTAACTGGTCGGTTGGTTGGTTGATTATTGTTGCGAAGAGCTCGGAATCTCTGCATTGGTCGGCGGCCGCCAAACCCTCATTCATTTGGGTTGTTGATCTTTCCGAGCGGAGGGGTATATTTATCACCCTGATGGTTTTTTATTCTCAATGAACCCATCACCTTGACAAGCTGACCACCCCTCTTGAATCCATCCCAATTGAAGGTGTGAAGCCCAATCTTTTCAAATGGGATGTAGGAATGTGTGCTTGTCCGCTCGAGCCAACCCTGAATGTGATCGAATGCATTTTCCCATAATAGTCATGATATCATTATCCCATGTAATTTTAATAGTTTGCTTACATTCACGCATCTAAATCCATTGCAATATTACACGTACCAACTTTAGCCATTTAAGTTGTTTATTCACAACGCTTCACGTGGCTATCATCGCCTTTTCAAAGCAAAAGTGTTTAATTCTAAATGGTTGAAATAAGAGTTTTTATTTGTTGCCTTTCCGCCGTGGAAGAAGTGACAGGTTGCATAGATAATTTCAATTACTGGAAGACAATCAAGATTCAAATGATAAAGTTCCGACACATCACATCTCAGTTAGGTAATCCCACGAACCATCCAAATAACCTAATCCCTGACGTTTCATTGCCAGAAATGGGACCCATTCATGATTCATCATGGATGCATCCATCCTTTTTTGACAAAGTACAAAACGTTAGAGGGGCCCTCCATGTTGGAAGCTTAACATTCACCGTCACCCGCTTGTGTTAGGAGGTGACCCAGAAATAAAGCTTTTCCAAATCTCAAGTGGGCCACAACATCTGACCCCGTTCATAAGGTAACCCCACCCAGCTGAAGAGGAAAACGAAATTTTAGGCCCATCTAAAACTTTAGTGGGCCCAAAGAAGATCTCAACCGTAGGCATCTCATATCCACTTTTCCATGTATTATAGATCGACCTTATTTTCCGCCACTTCCTAATACCAGATGGTGCAACTGATAGACGGTGTGGATGTCACATGAGCAAAATAGGGAGCCCCACAGTTTTTTTTTTTTCTGTCCGCACGGGCTACCTCAACAGAAATTCGGTTCCCCTACCCCAATGGTAGCAGTGTCAAAGAGCCGGGCTCGGGCCCGACAAATTTTAGACTTTCAAATAGGCCAGCCGGTCGGACCGGCCCGAAACAGTTCAAAATGGGACACGGATTTCCTGTGAAAGGCGGAACTTCCTGGGACCGGAAGTTACGTGGGACCCACCGTTATGTTTATGGGAAATCCAATACGTCCATCAGTTTTGCAAGATCATGTTAGGACATGACCTCATAGATTAAGGAAATCTAAATCTCATATGGGCCACACAACAGAGGATTGAATGTTCACCATGCATGGGACTATAGAAGATTTTAATCAAAACAATTTTTATGTTTTCGGTTCATCCTAGTAGGAATTACTTTATGAATGGTGTGGATGTTATATAAACAACATGGCAGACACTGAGAAGGTTTTTACGGTACGAATTTACCTACACACGTTACCTGATGTGTAGCTAACTTGAGTTTTGAATTTAGATCATTTTTGGGCCATCACCTAAACTGATCTTGCAAAACTGATGGGCGTGGTGGATTTCCCATAAATATCATGGTGGGTCCCACCTAAATTCCCGCGGGTAGTTCCTGCCAAAGGCTTCCGCAGGAAATCCGTGTCCTTCAATATCCGGTCGGAGACCTACCCCAACCCGACTCGCTGACATCCCTTTCCGGCTCGCGGGTTCGCAGCCAAGCGTCGCGCCCAAAAATGAAGCAGATCTAATTTAAGGTGGACAATACCATGCAGAAAAGTGGTTATTGGCCATTAATGGGCCACAAGGTTTTTTATTTTATCACACTGATGTTTTTCCCCTTCATCCAGATTTACCTAATGACAAATAAATATTACGAGAGCATCACTGTCGAATTTAGGAAGTTTTTAATGGTAGGGCATTCAATCACAGCTGTTTCCTATATTATGGTCCACCTGAGACTTGGATCTTCTTTATTTTCAGCTCTTATGTAATAAATTTATCTGGAAAATCGGATGGATGGAGTGGATATATAATTCATGCATCAAGGTGGGCCCAACGGTAAAAATGTACCATCTTGGATGAGTCCTGGGCCGCACCTAATCTACACCAGAAGGGAAGAGGAAACGGATTGGCTACTCCCCTGCCACCAGCCAATGGCTGCGGTGCTTTGTAGGCCCCACCATGATGTATGTGTTTCATCCATGCTCTCCATCTGTTTTTCCAGAGCATTTTATGGTACGGAATAAAAAACAAGGTATATCCTAATCTGAAGTGGAACCCATGCGTGTGTTTTGTATTATACCGTCCAACCATTTGTAGAGATCATTTTATGGCATGAGAAAAAGAATGGAATAGATCTAAAGTTCAAGCGAACCCACCATAGAGAAAATCGTGGGATCAATCACACACACTGTTGAAACATTTATAGGGCCCACCATAATGTATTTTTTAAAATCAACATATTCATAAGTTAATATAGAAATAGATGAAGTGAAATATATATATATATATATATAAGCTTGATGGGAAACTTCCGTAGACCCTAAGAAGTTTTGAATGGTGGACGTCATTGTCCCCACTGTTTTCTATGATGGGGTCCACTTGAACTTTAGATCTATCTCATTATTTTTATCATGCCATAAAACAATTTCTACAAATTGTTGGACGGTATGGATACAACACGCGCATCATGGTGGGATCCATAGAGCTTAGTGATGTCACTTAAATAGCGATTTGGCTATTTACCTTGTAAGTATCTAATCCGCGCCCCATTGAAAGGGAAGTAGATTGGCTGGTGTACCACACACTAGCTATGTATCCTCTGTAGGTACGTGTCGTGAGAAGATGAGCACTGATGCTCCTCGAGCTCCAAGTTGTACGAACGGTTCAAAGGAGATCAAAGTTACACGGACCCCACAGTGATGTATTTATTATATCTACACCGTTCATCTATTTTTAGAGATCATTTTAGAGCATTATGCAAAAAACGAATCATATCCAAAGATCATTTGGACCGCATCATAAATAATAGCAGAGATAATGATTTTTATTATTAAAAAATTCATAGAGCCTACCATAAAGTTTACTTTACATCCAATCTATTCATAAGGCCACAAAGATCTTAATGAAGAGAAAAAACAAATTTCATATAAAACTTCTGTCACCTCAAAAAGGTTTTCAATGGTAGAAGTCTAATCCTCTGCTACCTTTTGCAGTGTGATCGACTTGATAGTTATATTTATCCTATTTTTCTTCTTAAGCCTTAAGACGTGCTGTCCAAATGGATGAACGGTTTCGATATAATGATTAGAACCACGGAACTTTATGACGTCAATACAGCAGCTATATAGCTGGTGTGAGGTACACCAGCCAATCCGCTTCCCGCGGAAAGAATAAATAATCACTCCATTAGAAAACGAGAGATTACACAATACCACGATTCAGGTTTCTATTTAGCAATAGTGGGCTCCTTTTACAGTGATCTAAACCGTTGATATCTTTCTCCACTACTTAAGAGTTCTATATGATAAAAATATACCAGATGAAAGACCCATAGTTTTGGATAGGAAACAAGCAAAGAAGTGGTTATTCAACCCACAAAGTCCAAGTATTAAATTTGTTAGATTTTCTAGTTTGGATATTTTTTTTCTAATCTATCTAGAGTGGTTCCTATCAAATAGACGGTTTGGATCAGTTATCTACGGGTCTCAATTGTACAGAATTAAAAGCCCGAATACATTGTACAAACCTTCGCACCGACCATTTCCTATTCCCAACTTTGAAGGAAACGTCACTATCATTCTATCCTTCTCCCTATCAGCATTAGTACTTCGAAGTACTTATCTAATTAAAGCAAAGTAAATAAAAAGAGCCTTTCTTTCTTTTCGGGTTTCGAAGTGACAACCGCCCTCACCGTACGTCTTGAACCGGCCACATTCTCTTAGTTGTACTATCTCTTGCTTCAGTTTGAATCACGCCTCGAGCAAGCGAACCAGCAGTCACAGACGCAGGTTCATTCCACTGCCTTCCTTGCTCAAAACAATCGCTTCGGAGGGCGTGGACGCGTCTCTCACTCTAGAACCAATAATCAATCAAAAAATCTCCATTTCAAAATTCCACAGTAATCCAGTAAAATTTTATAATCACCTTTGGATCAAACAAATCTTTCAATTATTCCCGTGCTCGTATTTCGAAACTCAAAGGGATACACATGATAGGAAATTTTTTTTTCCAACCGAATTCTTCCTAAATATTCCATTTCGATAAATCAATTCTTACCAAAATGATGGATAAACCAATGAGGAGCAACCCCTATTTTCTTTGTTTCCCTCTTTACTGTACTGTTCAAAGAGGGAGTCGTTCTGCTATCACGTAGATACGATATCCACTATATACTGGAGGCGACATAGACATAGTGGTTGTCCAAAGAGGTACTATGCATAATAAGATCTTGCTTCGGATGATCCACATATCGAGCACCTACCTTTTGAGTCTCCTAGGAATCTTATTTATGCTTTATGGCCTCACCTCATGTCATGGTTCAAGCATGAAAGATTGGTGGGGTCTACTACTCCTTTTAAAAATAAAGAAGATCCACTTGAGACTTGGATCTTCTTTATTTTTAGGTCTTATGTAATAAATTTATCTGGAAAACCGGATGGACGGAGTGGACATATAAATCATGCATCAAGGTGGGCCCAACAGTAAGGACCTACCGTCTTGGATGAGTCCTGGGCCGCACCTAATCTGCACCCAAAGAGAAGAGGAAACGGATTGGCCACTCCCCCTACCACCAGCTAATGGTTGCGGTACTCTGTGGGCCCCACCATAATGTATGTGTTTCATCCATGCCGTCCATCTGTTTTTCCATAGCATTTTATGCACGAGACAAAAAACGACGTATATCCTAATCTCAAGTGGAACCCCCATGATGTGTGTGTTGTATACATACTGTCTAACCATCTGTAGAGATCGTTGTATGGCATAAGAAAAAGAATGGAATAAATCTAAAGTTCAAGTGGACCCACCACATAAAACCGCGGGATCAGTGACACCCACTGTTGAAACATTTATAGGGCCCACCATGATGTATTTTTTAGATCCAACCTATTCATAAGTTAATACAGAGATAGATGAAGTGAAATATATATATATATATATATATATATATATATATATATATAGAGGAAAAGGTAGTATGCGCTTGACCTCACGAGTCTGTCCCATGAGGTCGAGCTGTGTGGGCCCCACTTTAATGTGTTCGAACATCTACCCCATCAGTCAAATGCACCATTCCATCGTGGGCCTAGGTCTCAAAAATCAAGTCAATCCGTGACTTGTGTGGGCCACACCACATACAGAAGTGGGGTGGGGCCGTGCACCATTAAAACATTCATAATCATTTTTTGGGCCCACCGAGATGTGGTTTGCAAATCTAGCCCATCCATTATGTGTGTCCCACTTGGATGAAGGTTTAGACCAAGTTTCAACAGCATTCAAAACTCAGGTGGGCCCCACTAAGTACTTTTATATGTTTTAACGGTGTCTTCACATGATTTTAGATGGTATGGCCCACCTGAGTTTCGTATACGGCTGATTTTTGAGATATCTCATAATTTAGAGGGGACCCATCAAATGCACGGTGTTGATGGTCGACACGCATCATGGTGGGGCCCACACAGCTCGACCTCACGGGAGCTTATTGTGAGGTCGAGCGCATAGTACCTTTTCCTATATATATATATATATATATATATATATATATAAGCTTCATCGGAAACTTCTACAACCCCTAAGAAGTTTTAAATGGTGGATGTTACTATCCCCACTGTTTTCTATGGTGGGGTCCACTTGAACTTTAGATCTATCTCATTATCTTTATCATGCCATAAAACCATATCTACAAATTGTTGGACGGTATGGATACAACACACGCATCATGATAGGGTCCACAGAGCTTAGTGACGTAAGTTCACTAGCGATTTGGCTATTGACCTTGTAAGTATCTAATCCGCACCCCCATTGAAAGGAGAGCAGATTGGCTAGTGTACCACACATTATATAGCTTCTGTAGGTACATGTCGTGGGAAGACGAGCACTAACACTCCTCGAGATCCAAGTTGTACGAACAATTCAAAGGAGATCAAAGTTACACGAACCCCAAATTGATGTATTTATTATATCTACATTGTTAGTATAGTTTTAGAAATTATTTTAGAGCATTATCTAAAAAAAATGGATCATTTGTACCACGTCACCAATAGTAGCAGACAATGATTTTCTCTGTTAAAAAATTTATAGGGCCCACCATAATATTTACTTTCCATCCAATCTGTTCATAAGGTCAAAAAGATATGAATGAAGAGAAAAAATAAATTTCATATTGATACAAAACTTCTGTGACCCAAAAAGGTTTTCAATGGTAGAAGTTCAATCCTCCGCTGCTTTTTGCAGTGTGGTCCACTTGATAGTTATATATGTCTGATTTTTTGTCTTAACCCTTAAGACGAACTCTCAAATGGATGAACGGTTTGGATATAACAAATACTAATGATCAGACCCACGGAACTTTATGACGTCAATACAGCTAGCTGGTGTGAGGTACACCAGCCAATCCGCTTCCCACAGAAAGAATAAATAACACTCCATTGGCAAACGAGAGATTACACAATACACTAGGGCCCAGCGATTATATTGTACGATTTAGGTTTCTATTTAGCAATAGTGGGCACCTTTTTCAATGATCTAAACCGTTGATATCTTTCTCCACTACTTAAGAGTTCTATATGATAAAAATATACCAGATGAAAGACCCATAGGTTTGGATAGGAAACAAGCAAAGAAGTGGTTATTCAATCCACAAAGTCCAAGTATTATATTTGTTAGATTTTCTAGTCTTGGATATTTTTTTTATAATCTATCTAGAGTGGTTCCTATCAAATAGACGGTTTGGATCAGTTATCTACCGGTCTCAATTGTACAGAATTAAAAGCCCGAATACATTGTACAAACCATCGCACCGACCACTTCCTATTACCAACTTTGAAGGAAACGTCACTATCATTCTATCCTTCTCCCTATCCATCCGATATTCCGATGAGTTCGCTTTGCCTCCGCCGCCACTCAGAATTTAGCATCTGTCGTCGCACACAGTGAGTACACATGATGAGTAGAATGATGATCTGAACTGTCCACATTTTTAAATTCATGCAATAAGGACCACAAGAGGAAAAATACAGTAAAATAATGACTATTACCATCACTATATGTAGATGACGAAAAAGAAAATTTTAATGACTTATGTAAACTAAGACTCAAATTTTGTGATAATAAACAAAAAAATGTAATTATTTTTAGTATTAAACAAAAATGGACGGTTCAAATCATCCGACTATCTCACCATGTCATCCCCGATCGCTGCAGATACACGCTGGATTCTTAGTCGCGATGGAGATTCGAGGGATTCTGGGTCATGACAATTGACAGCGGCGAAACGAATTCTTATCCGATCTGGTAGGAGCTGTTGCACGGGAGGCATGGGAAGTCTCGTGCTTCCATCTTCCTGCCTCTCACGTGGTCCACATGGAACAAATCTGAACCGTTCATTAATCATGAAGAATAGGAAATAAAGCATATGAATAAAATTGAAGAGACCAGACCTTTCTAATTCGTGATCAGTAGCGTACGAATGAAAACTAAAAGACAAAACTCAGAAACAGCTCGGATTCACTAAGAAACTATTTCACGGTGAGGGATGATCAATCACGAAATATTTTTGTCTCGAGCCCACTCATCGGAGGATCTTGAAAATGGACGGTTCAGATATTGATGGAAATGCTTCACGTGTACGGTTCACAATCTGACAGAGGGCAGTCTGGACGATAGACACCGTGGAAATAACGACGTCCACCGTCAAAACCTTTCTAGGGTCCATATGAATGTTTATCTGTCATCAAACCTATTCCTACACAGGCATGGCTGAAACACATACAATATGGTGGGACCCACATATCACCAGCCACTGGATGGTGGCAGGGGGAGTAGCCAATCCGTTTCCCAAAATTTCAGCTTGATCGAAAGCCTTAATGGCCCACTTTAATATTTCAACGGTGGCTGTTCAATCCACACTGCCTCCTTTGGTGTGGTCAACTTGAGCTTTGTATATGTTTCGATCTTGGGCTTATTTCCTGAAATAAGCTTTTAAAAATGATGGACGGGATGGATAAGACCCATAACTTATGATGGGCCCCACAGAGTTTACTCCGTACGCTCTCGCTTAATGGTTTATCCGGCTCACAATCCCATTTTCGTCTTATCATCTTTACCCCAGTGGCCCACGTCTCTACGCATGAAAGGGTTGAAAACTATGACTGGGATGGGAATATCCCTTAAAGCTACAAATCGCCTAAGCATTTGGACGACTTTATACCCATAACCTTAGACTACTTTGGGACCGCCAGGAATGTATGGTCTAGATATTTTCCCAACTACCCAATTTTTTAAATTAAAAAAGAAAAAGAAAAAGTGGTAGTTATGAGAAACTATACAAAATCTTGACCATTCATTTTAGGTGCATTTTGTAAAATTCGTTGGGTGGTTTTTTTTTTTAGCGGAACATGGTCACAAGACTCGTTATCGTTGGGTTCAGAGTCAACTCAGGACTCGCCAGAGTCTAGTCTGAATCGACCTCACCCAAGGAAATTGGATTGTGTTCGGTAAGCTCTCATCGTGAGTAAACTCTGTTGAGCCCACTGTGAAATCATGTGGTTTATTCATGCTGTCCATCCATTTTTCCATATCATTTTAGGAGTTAGAGCCCAAATTTAAAGTATATCAAAATCTCAAGTAGACAATATCAAAGGAAATAGTGGAAGTATTGATTTCTACCGTTGAAACCTTTCTAAGGCCCCGGTGATATTTATTTATCGTCCAAACTGTTCATAAGATCACGCAAATAGGATGAAGGGAAAACACAAATATCATCTTGATATAAAACTTCTGTGACCCTCAAGAACTTTTCAACAGTACACTTCAATTCACACTGTTTCAAGTAGTGAGGTCCACTTGAGCTTTTTATATTATTAAGTTTTGGTTTAAGGCTATAAAATTATATCATGGTGGGGCCCACACAGCTCAACCTCATGGGGAGTTCCCATGAGCTCGACCGTATGGAACCTTTTCCATATATATATATATATATATATATATATATATATATATATATATATAAAAGACTCTTTAGAGTTTCAACACAAGGTCACAGTTTGAGCACCCCTTGTGGTGCAAGTGCCCGAGAATACGGGGGGTGGTTGTACGTGTGTGGGGACGTGAGTGTGTGGGGAGGAGTAAGTGTATGTTAAGAAATAAATAAATAAATAAAACAAGAAAAAATATCGACCTAATTTTTAGGGCATCTTGTTGTCACGCGGGGACAACCATGCTAGACCAGCAAGATGTCATACAAACACCATGGTGGCCCCACATGCCAACTGAATTGCGTGTGAGCATTACTTTTTATTTTTAATATTTTTTAAAAAATCTATTAGCATTAGCATGGTAGTACACACACCCAGCTATTAGCCACACCCACTTAGGAACCTCATTACTCCGTCTACCACTTCAGCCTCTTTATTTATTTAGTTATAATATAATACTAATCATGTGGGGTCCATAAAAATATCATTTATCATTTCATCTGTAAATTACAACATGATCCTACTCCCATCTTATTGGAGGAAGTAGCATGCATTTCTGCACTGCATGCCAAAGCGACCCACAATCCACGTAACCTTGGCCCCACTTTGAGTGGATATCATGGGCCAAACATGTCCGTAATGGGCCCACCTGATGAATGGTCTGAATCTCACATAGACTGTAAATCACAAGCCACCACGTCAGCAATATCAACTCTTTTGGACAGACTGCACTCTCCATTGAGAGGATGAAAAACATCATCGTCGGCAGGTGGCTGACTCAGACATGTGAAATCAGTCACCTCTGGGACTGGAAATGGGTCGGGTGGCCCGGCCCTAATGGGCCTGGGCTGAGGTGAAAGGAGATTTTTTGTGGTTTTTATTCCTACGCTTTCTCCTCAAAACAGGTGGGGGATTTGGGTAGTTGGAAGTTGGGCTAATCGATTGTACTCCTTAGCTGTCAGTGCCGACATTCCTAATGGTTTAAACACACACTTGTTGTTGACAAGGGTGTCAACGGCCTGGGTTAAGGCCAGGCTAAGCTCTGTCCAAGGCCGAAATAGGCTTAACGAAATACTATTCAAAAGGCATATAGAGTTTGAGCCTGACTCAGGCCCAAGTCCATGCTTGAACTGGAGCCCATTTAAGAGAAATAGAGAGAGATGAAAGGAGTAGGTTGAAGGTGAGACTGAGCTGAAGGCATCTAAATGGAGAGAGAGAGAGAGAGAGAGAGAGAGAGAGAGGGCGAAGTTTGCAATGCGCTTTTTGGAGGATGTTGATGCAAAAAATTTGGTCCACCCTTTTTAGACATTCAAGTACCTACATAGGAAGAAGACAAAGGAGACTCTAGCTATAACAAGGGGCCCTCCGATGCCAAAGTCAGGCTAGGAATATGAGTATGATAACATCGAGGGGTTTTGGGTAAGAGATTTTGTGTACCTTTTACCGTGAATAGGTCCCATGCTTATAGTGCAGGAGTTGATTATGTGGGTGAAAACGTTTTCTGAATTAAAGGCGTGCGTTCAGCGGACATCTTTCAACTATTTTGCGTGATCTCTGGTGAAGATAAGCTCAAGTGGTCGAACCCCGAAAAAGTTGAGGCAGATGGCCGAGGCCAAGGTTAATGTTTGAGACCGACCTCCAAGACCAAGGTCGATGTTCGACCAACCTCCAAGACCGAGCTCTATGGTTGAGGCCGACTTGTCGAGGCTGAGGTCGATGTCCGAGATCGAGCAGTTATCTGACCTCCCTTCCTTACATTGTCATCGCTCATTTCAATTGTCTGGTCAGTCCAATTTTACCCATAACAAAGGAGATGTGCTTCCGATTCGAAATATTACAAATTCACCTTTTGCAAACCTTAACAGGCAGGCCCGGGCCGGGCTGATGGTCTTTGTGCACGGTCTAAGCTCAATCTCATTGAGAAACGGGCTTCAATTTTTAAAGCCCTCGAGCCTAATAACCCAGCCCGAGCCAGGCCACACCCAAAAGCCCAACGGGCCACCCAGACCATTGGCAACCCTATTTGTCGATGGATCTCACTGATCAGTTGGCTAGGTACTTCCAGGGCCTTTTCTGTCCGTTTAGGGCCAGGATCGACCTAGCCCAATCCCAGCCCGGGCCGAACCTGGTTCACAGCCATTGTTAACCATCATTTCATATGCGGATTTGTGGATCCCTGACTGTAGGGCCCACTATGATGTATGTGTCTTATATGAATGTCGTTTATCCGTTTCGCCATATCAGTTTAACATATGAGCCCAAAAATGAAGCGTTCTCAAATCTTTAAGTGCACCACACCACATGAAGCAGTGGCAACTAAACACCCACCATTTAAAAACTTCTAGGGCCCACTGAAATGTTTATTTTCCATCCAGCCTGTTGATAAAGTCACAAATACCTGATGAAAGGACGACACAAATATTAGCCTCGTACAAAACTTTTGTAGCGTTGAGAAGTTTTTAATGATCAATCACTACTGTTTCCCCGCAAGAAATTTGAATCTGCTACACTAAGATGATTTGGCTAAGCAGATGGACGGCGTGGATATAAGACATACATCACGGTGGGCCCCACAACTGGGGATCCACCAAAGCCGCCTCTCCTCGTCCAAACCCCATCGAGAATCCTTGTGCATCAACGAACCGTTAATAAACCCTGTAATAATCACATATGACGAAGCATGAGTTTGGTCACCCACTTTTGTGCGAGATCTGGTACGTTTGTGAAGTGGGCCCCACCATGCGTGCATGGTGAAAATGCCTTGGAAACCTCAAATGGGCCAAGATGGGATAAAGCCCACCGGATGTTTTGGTTTAAGGCTATAAAATTATATGATAAAATGGATGGACGGAGTTGATACAATGCATGAATGATGGTTGGCCCCACAAAGTTTACTCAGTATGTAATCTACTTCCTCACCCAAGATGGTGCAGCCCTTACCGCCTTGATGTATGAATTTTATATTCACGTTGTCCATCCATTTTTCAGATTATTTTAAGAAATTATTTCAAAATAAAATGCTCCAAAAATCAAGTTAATCCAACCATTAAATGCACCCCATGTTAATGGAGAGTTATTTAGGTGGTTGTTTGTATTATTTTTTTTGTTGTGTCCCAACCAATGGTTAGATCCACATAACTTTTGCGGTGTCCATTTTGATGATGGGACAACCATGTTGGACAGATGGGGTGTCATATGAACACCATGGTGTGCTCCACACACCAATAAGTTGAGTGAACAACCACTCTAGCCTTCTCATTTATAATTACAATTTTATATATACATATATATATATATAGGAAAAGGTTCTATACGGTTGAGCTCATGGGAACTCCCCATGAGGTCAAGCTGTGTGGGCCCCACCATGATGTATGTCGAACATCAACACCGTACATTTGATGGGTCCCCTTTAAATTATGGGATATCCCAAAAATCAGCCATATACGGAACTCAGGTGGGCTATACCATCTAAACTCATGCGAAGACATGCCTAAGACATATAAAAGCACTTGGTGGGGCCCACCTAAAATTTGGATGCGTCTGAAACTTGGTCTGATCCCTCATCCAAGTGGGACACACATAATGGATGGGCTGGATTTGTGAACCACATCTCGATGGGCCCAAAAAATAATTATAAATGTTTTAATAGAGGGTAACCCCTCTCAACTTTTGTATGTGGTGTGGCCCACACAAGCCACAGATTGACTTGATTTTAAAGCCGTAGGCCCACTTTGGAATGATGCATCTGACTGATGGGGTAGATGTCGACATACATCATGGTGGGGCGCACACAGCTCAACCTCATGGGGAGTTCCCATGAGCTTGACCATACAGAACCTTTTACATATATATATATAAATATGGAAAAGCTACTACACGCTCCACCTCACGAGTCCGTCCCATGAGGTCAAGCTGTGTGGGCCCCACCGTGATGCGTCTCGAACATCTACCCCATCAGTCAAATGCACCATTCCATCTTGGGCCTAGGTCTCAAAAATCAAGTCCATCCGTGACTTTTGTGGGGCCCACCACATACAGAAGTGGGGAGGGGCCGTGCACCATTAAAACATTCATAATCATTTTTTGGGCCCATCGAGACGTGGTTTGCAAATCCAGCCCATCCATCATGTGTGTTCCACTTGTATGAGGGTTCAGACCAAGTTTTAGCAGCATTCAAAACTCAGGTGGGCCCCACCAAGTGCTTTTATATGTTTTAACGGTGTCTTCACATAATTTTAGATGGTATGGCCCACCTGAGTTCCGCATATGGCTAATTTTTGGGATATCTCATAATTTAGAGGGGACCCATCAAATGCACGGTGTTGATGGTCGACACGCATCACGGTGGGGCCCACACAGCTCGACCTCACAGGAGCTTATCGTGAGGTCGAGCGCATAGTACCTTTTCCCATATATATATATATAGTAGACTCTTTAAAGTTTCAACACAAGGTCACAGTTCGAGCACCCCTTGTGGTGCAAGTGCCTGAGAATACGGGGGGTGGTTGTACGTGTGTGGGGACGTGAGTGTGTGGGGAGGAGTGAGTGTATGTTAAAAAATAAAAAAAGAAAAAAAGAAAAAAATATCGACCTAATTTTTAGGGCATCTTGTTTTCATGCGGAGACAACCATGCTAGACCAGCGAGATGTCGTACAAACACCATGGTGGCCCCACATGCCAACTTAATTGCGTGTGAGCATTACTTTTTATTTTTAATTTTTTTTTTAAATCTATTAGCATTAGCATGGTAGTGCACACCCCGCTATTAGCCACACCCACTTAGGAACCTCATTACTCCGTTAACCACTTCAGCCTCTTTATTTATTTAGTTATAATATAATACTAATCATGTGGGGTCCATAAAAATATCATTTATCATTTCATCTATAAATTACAACATGATCCTACTCCCATCTTATTGGAGGAAGTAGCATGCATTTCTGCACTGCATGCCAAAGCGACCCACAATCCACGTAACCTTGGCCCCACTTTGAGTGGATATTATGGGCCAAACATGTCCGTAATGGGCCCACCTGATGAATGGTCTGAATCTCGCATAGACTGTAAATCACAAGCCACCACGTCAGCAATATAAACTCATTTGGACAGACTGCACTCTCCATTGAGAGGATGAAAAACATCATCGTCGGCAGGTGTCAGACCTGTGAAATCAGTCACCTCTGGCACTGGAAATGGGCCGGGAGGCGCCGCCCTATTGGGCCTGGGCTGAGGTGAAAGGAGAATTTTTGTGGTTTTTATTCCTACGCTTTGTCCTCAAAACAGGAGGGGGATTTGGGTAGTTGGAAGTTGGGCTTATCGATTGTACTCCTTAGCTGTCAGTGCCGACATTCCTAGCCACAATTATAATGGTTTAAACACACACTTGTTGTTGATAGGGGTGTCAACGGGCTGGGTTAAGGCCGGGCTAAGCTCTGTCCAAGGCCAAAATAGGCTTAACGAAGTACTATTCAAAAGGCATATAGAGTTTGAGCCTGACTCAGGCCCAGGTCCATGCTTGAACTGGAGCCCATTTAAGAGAAATAGAGAGAGATGAAAGGAGTAGGTTGAAGGTGAGATAGAGCTGAAGGCATCTGAATGGAGAGAGAGAGAGAGAGAGAGAGAGAGAGAGAGAGAGAGAGAGAGGGCGAAGTTTGCAATGCGCGCTATGGAGGATGTTGATGCAAAAATCTGGTCCACCCTTTTTCGACATTCGAGTACCTGCACAGGAAGAAGATAAAGGAGACCCTGACTATAGCAGAAGACCCTGTGATGCCAAAGTCAGGCTAGAAATTTGGGTCTGGTGGTATCGATGGGTTTTGGATAAGAGATTTTGCGTACCTTTTACCGTAGATAGGTCTCATGTTTATAGTGTAGGAGTTGAATACACGGGTGGAGACGTTTCCTAAATTAAAGGAGTGCATTCAGCAAATGTCTTTCAACTGTTTCGCGTGATCTCTGGTAAAGATAAGATCAAGTGGTCGAACCCCAAGAAAGTCGAGGGAGATGGCCAAGGCCAAGGTTGATGTTTTAGACCGACCTCCAAGACCGAGGTCGATGTCCGAGGTCGACCTGCCTAGGCCGAGGTCGATGTCTGAGATCGAGTAGTTATCTGACCTCCCTTCCTTACACTGTCTTCGCTCATTCCAGTTGTCTGGTCAGTCCAATTTTACCCATAACAAAGGAGATGCGTTCCCATTCGAAATATTACAAATTTACCTTTTGCAAATCTTAACAGGCAGGCCCGGGGCCGATGGTCTTTGTGCACGGTCTAAGCTCAATCTCATTGAGAAACGAGCTTTAGTTTTTAAAGCCCTCAAGCCTAATAACCCAGCCTAAGCCTAGCCCGAGCCAGGCCACACCCAAAAGCCTAACGGGCCACCCAGACCATTGACAACCCTATTTGTCGATGGATCTCATTGATCAATTGGCTAGGTAGGTCCAGGGCCTTTTCTTTCTGTTTAGCGCCAGGATCGACCTAGCCCAATCCCAGCCCGACCCGAACCTGGTTCACAGCTACTGTTAACCATCATTTCAGATGTGGTTTTGTGGATCCCTGACTGTGGGGCCCACCATGATGTATGTGTCCTATATGAATGTCGTCTATCCGTTTCACCATATCAATTTAACATATGAGCGCAAAAATGAAGCAGATTCAAATCTTTTAGTGGACCATACCACAGGAAGCAGTGGTGACTGAACACCCACCATTTAAAAACTTCTAGGGGCCCACTGAAATGTTTATTTTCCATCCAGCCTGTTGATAAAGTCACAAATACCTGATGAAAGGATCGCACAAATATCAGCCTCATACAAAACTTTTGTGGCTCCGAGAAGTTTTAAATGATCAATCACTATTGTTTCCCCGCATGAAATTTGAATCTGCTACACTAAGATGATCTGGCTAAGCAGATGAATGGCGTGGATATAAGACACATACACCACGGTGGGCCCCGCAATTGGGGATCCACCAAAGCCGCCTCTCCTCATCCAAACCCCATCCGAGTATCCTTGTGCATCAACGAACCGTTAATAAACCCTGTAATAATCACATATGACGAAGCATGAGTTTGGTCACCCACTTTTGGGCAAGATCTGGTATGTTTGTTAAGTGGGCCCCACCATGCATGCATGGTGAAAATGCCTTGGAAACCTCAAATGGGCCAAGTTGGGATAAAGCCCACCGGATGTTGGCCCATTGCTATTGGATTGCGACAGCCATGGGCCGTCGCTATAAGATCAACCAAGGCAACATCAGATCATCCCATTCACTGGGTGGGCCACAAGCGTATAATATTCAAACCATAGGTTAGCCCATTGATTTTTATGGTGTAACTTTCCTGATTAGTGGTCCACCCTAATCTTCACACTGATTTTACAAACCGTGATGTTTATGTCAGCCCATTCATTGGGTGGGGCTCACTCGTGATGTTATGTCAAATCCAAACCGTGCATTTGTGCACATACTCATATTCCGTACACCCCAAGAATTGTTCAGTTCCAAAACTTAAGTAGGACACATGGCAGAGAGCAATGTACAATCACCCTAAAACGGTACACATTCACTTGTTGTGGCCCACCTAAGTTTTCAAATGGCTTGAGTTTTGCTGTCCCTTAAACATATTGGGGTCCACGTGATGAAGGGATTGGACCACATGTACACAATACGGTGGGCCCCACATGCATATGGAACTGGAAGTTTCTATGGTGCGCTTCCCCCTACCATTGTCCCTTGTTGTTCCCTTAGGTGTGACCCACTCGAGTTAATGGTTCAGCTGAATTTTGGGATCCAGGCCTAAGAACAGGAATGTGTCTACTGAATCTGATCGAGTACCTAGAGCTGGGCATTGAGTCGAGTCGGACTAAGTTAGGGCTGACCCGACTTGAGCTAGTTTTGAAATTGGCCTGACCTGAACTTGACCCGACTTGGTACTGAGTCCAACATGCCTAACCCAATCCGAGTCCTGGACTAATCCGAACTAAGTCCGAACCAATCACAAGTACCAAGTTAAGTCGGGTGCAACGGGTATCCACAGGCTGGAATCACAACTCAAAACCTAGGTGCACTTGCCATAATTGCAGCCTCTCCATCAATTACACGTCGTCTCATATTTGAAACCTCATATCTAAGTTTTTTAATACATATGTACGAGTCGAATTTTGGATCAAGTCAAGTCAACATCGAGTTGGATTTCGGGTCAAGTCGAGTCGAGTTACTGAGTTGCTTGAACTCAACTCAGTTTGAGTTTAGATTGGACAAAGTCAACTCGGTTCAAATCGACTCATCCACTCAGTTCGGATCGAGTCATGTGTCACGCCCCGAACTCGGAAACCGGGCTCACAAAATTCTCGATCGCCGAATCCGGCGCCGACAGCCTCCGTAGAACCTCATTTTCGGATCCCGGCACCCATTCACCAGATTCCGATCCTGGGATACTATAAGGAGGATTTCAAATCATCAGTCTGATTTATAATGAGCATAACAAAAGCATAACTCACAAATAATAACCACAAGAACACCACCACAAAATCCACTATGATCAAAAACTTTTGAGTACAATGCAACTAAAAGGAAAAATACAATGTAATAAAAGAAACAAAACTCCAGAAGCTCGGTTGCACGCTCCAACTACAGCGAGACTATGGCGCTGCGTCTGGCGCCACCTACACACATCTATCGTACATAGAAAGCTTAGAGGGTGGTGTAAGTATATGCGCAATATAAGCGTGCTCAAAATGCAAGGTCAGAGTAATGCGAAATCATGGTGATGAGCACATGAATGCAATCAGCCGTACCAAGGCTATGCGGTGCAAGATATGAATGCTATCGGCCATAACACAGCCATGCAATGCGAGATGCAACTCAAGCATGCCAATCCTCATCATGTATCAGTACAGTTCTCATTCTGGATAATCACCGGGGTTCAATACACTCCAAATGGCACTGCCACTCTCCTAGCCGCACAGTCCAAGTGAGCGTAAAAATCTCACTATCCGCCTGACCAATAGTCTGCCAATACCTATCCGGCACGTCGATAGCGGACCCATTCGCGAGCTGGTCAAACTCAGCCTAGTATTGCCCCCTACCCTCGGGCGAGTAAGGCCACACTCCTTTCTAACCGACCACGACACAGTGGGAGACGCAGCCTCCTGGTATTCGGCCCTCGTGCGCTCATATATCCACTCGGTCTCGACGTTGGAGTCATCCTCTGGTACCATCGGGTTTAGGAATTTTCACCCAGGGACATTTATGGTGCCCGTATGCTAGAACCAAATATTTTCGGTATCCAATCTCGCCATCCACGATGTGTCTGTGGAGGCTATGACCCTGATGTGGCTAGGGCATACAGTAACTACAATCACACAAATGCAAGTGCATGAATCACACTATCAATCATGCAAGCAGTCCTGCGTGTACCATGCACTTATATGAGGCAACTCCGCCTATTAGGAAGCCCATAAACAGTCCGCCCGAAGGCGTATGCTATGATCGGTCACTCCTCACATCAGGCATGCGTATGATGCGAATGATCATGAATCATGGACCTGTACTATACTAAACATGTATAAAGAGATGAGCTCAGATCAAACGAAGATGGGCCTAGACGGCCTACACATTACAGGTATGGGCCTATTAATGGGCCTTAAGGAGAGTTATAATGCGGACATTTAACCAACATTATCCATTCAATGTGGACGTCAAACCAGCATTGCTCTCAAGGCGTGGCCCGTTACGAAATCAATACATATACCATGGTGGAATTACACTACATTGGGCCTTATGTATGCCCTATTAGGCCTTGACCCGTGGGTCTCCAATACATCAAATAGGCCTCATAATATGGGCCTAATATAAATCAAGGTGGGCCTCAACAAAGACCACCAATACATGAAGATGGGCCTCCACAATGGGCCTTAAATTATCTCCAAAACAGTTGGACAGTTGGATGAAACACATACATCATGATGGAGCCCACACTAATAGAGGGCGTGGTTTACAACACATACATAGGTGGGTTCTAAGTAAGACTCACCATAATGCTTATTCTCCACCCAGCCTAGGGCCCAATATAATGTTTATTTGACTCACCAGAATGCTTATTCTCCACCCAGCCTAGGGCCCAATATAATGTTTATTTTCCACCCAACTTAGGGCCCAACAAATGTTTATTTTCCACCCAACATAATGTTTATTTTCCACCCAATTGTTCATAAAACCACGTGGACCAAGGTAGGGCCCACTGTAATATTTATTTGCTACCCAACCGTTTAAAGGGTCACGTGGACTTGGGCTAGGGCCCACTGGACTGGGGCCCACTGCAATGTTTACTCTCCACCCAAGCTGTTTACACGGCCAGGGAGTCCACGGTGATGTTTATTTACGTCCAACCTTTTTAAAAGGTCATGTGGACGGTGGATGTGGGGCCCACCGAAGTGTGGTTCACGAATCCAGCCCATCCATTATGTGGGTCCCATCTGGCTAACGGTCCAGCTCAAGTTTCAGCAACATCCAAAACTCAGGTAGGCCCCGCCAAATGATTTTATATGTTTTGGCATGTCTTCACATGATTTTAAATGATGTGGCCCACCGGAGTTCCATATACAGCTGAATTTTGGGGTGGACGGCTGAACTGTGGGGACCCATCAAATGCACGGTTTGGATGGGAGAAATGCATCAAGGTGGGCCCACAACTGGGGCCGTGAGCCCAGCCAGCCCGCCCGTCCGTCAGGACGCCCAGCGCCCAGCGCAGGCGCTGCCTGCGCCTATCGTCAGTGGCAGCAGTTGCTGCTGCTGATGTTTGTTGTTTTTTTTTTTTTTGAAAATTGTTTTTCTGCGGTTTTTCCCAGGTGGGGCCCGCTTCAGTAAGATCCACACCAGCCATGAGTCCCTGTGGCTCGATACAAACCCATAGAGTCCAATATTGGGCTGTTTCAAATATACAGGAGTATCAGGGAGTAAATCAAAGGTAGGAAACTTGTTTCCTATGGTATGGCCCGCCAAGGAAGGGGATCAACTTCATTTTTCGGCTCAACGCCTAAAATGAGATGGGGAACAAAATGGACGGCTTGGATTTCATATATACATCAAGGTGGGGCCTGCATGAGTGGCCCACCACTCCCTCCTCTAGGCTAACTCGTTAGTGCAGCCCATGCCAGTTTACACTTAACTGTTTGCCAACGTCCAGCGTCCAGGGACGCTGGACGGCATGCATAAACACATTGCTGTGGTGGGTCCCACGTAGATGTGGCCCACCAACATATATGCATATAATATATATATTATATTATATATATAATACATATTATATTATATATATTATATAAAATATAACATATATACATATATTTATATATATATAAATACATTGGGTCCATCCAAATAATGGATGGTGTGGATCATCACCTGCAATAGAGTGGCCACACCGTCTGATGTAGATGGACGGGGTAGATGTAGCACATATTGGTGGGATCCACACCACTACAAAGAAAGAGAGAAAGAGAGAGATAAAGAGAGATATACGGTGAGATAGAGGAACCCCGCCACTATGGGCCCTCTTGATTAAATCACATACATCAAAATGGATCCCACCAACAAGTGGGCCCTAAAATTTAAAATAATGACAAATCACCCACCTTATCTTCCTTCTTCTTGGTCCCTTAGACTCCAATGCTCCTTAGCTTCAACTTTGATGGAGGTTGATGGACTTTTGATGGTGGGGATAAGAGATGAGAGGGTGTAGATGGAGGATGGAAGGTGGGCCACACTTGAGAGGGAGAGGAAGCTTGGACGTTTGAGGCTTGGGGTTGCTTGGAGATTTTGAGAAATGAGGGAGAGAAAGAAGATATGGATGGGTGAGGTAAGGTGATGGAGTGATGAGTGATGGGTTGGGTTGAAATTTTTGAAAAGGGGTATGGTTGTTGAAAATGAGAAAAAGAGGAGTGGTGAGGTGGAAAGAGGGTGGACTTTTGAAAAAAGAGGGAATGGGTTGATGTACTTGAGGTATGGTTGCATTTATGGTTGATTGATGGGACTAATTGTGTAGAGATTCCCTCGAAATCCGCAACGCGTGGTGTTTCTTCGGAATAAATGCTGATCGGCATCTTCTTGCCTGGGTATCGGTTCGGTGCGCAAGTCACGGCGTTGGAACCGCGGCGACGACGCGATCGCCAAGACATAAGTTTCGGATCAAGCCGACGTCGGTGTGCGGGACCTGGCTTAAGATTGCGCGCAAACATCGGTTATGGTGCGAAGGTTGCCGAAATTTGACCGGAAGAACCGCGGAAGCCAATGGAATGGTACGGATTAGGACACGGGTCTTACATCATGTCACGCCCTTGAAATTGGCACCTAAGTGTAGAGAACCCGGTCTCGAGTTGCTAGGTATAAACCAAATGAAAACACACGTGTGACCTCGTTTAAATTCACATTCATTCCACACACGAAAAATCAGAGTACTATAATTCAACTTAGCGAAAATATATGTCTAACAGTCGAAGTACAATTCCAATAGTGGTCTCCACCCAAATGAGGACTATACAAGCCACAATAAGCATTATACAAAACAACTAACGGAGTCCACCTAAATGGGGACTCCAAATATACATATTCTCAAAATGTACAAAAATGAGAGAAGGGAGGCACCCTGCTCAAGCCTGCTCATCCGTCAACTGGAAGTATGGGGTGCCATCAACGGGGTTAATTATGTCTCATGTAATGTGTTGGTCTCGATGCTGGCTACATCAATAGTATTATCTGGTTGGTATTTTAAAACACCGTCCCATGTGGGAGTGATAACTAACTCAGTAGTTTCATTTTCTAAGTTACACATGTTATCAACAGAGTCAAGTATAGGCAATTATAGCATCACAAAACAAAAAAAATCTTAAGTTGAGTATTTAAATGCACGGATGACATGATGACACGCGCAATGGTTGGCCTGTAGCACAACCTAACAATGTTTAGTATGATGAATGCCCGGAAACACAACAGTTGCAAGCTTTTCACATCAACGTTATTGCTAGCGAGGATGTCAACATATGCACAATGGCTGACCCGTGATATAACTCAACAATGTAATGATATTCATGATTAACCAAGTAATTATTATTTCTGGTTGAATCGGCAGGTTCGCGAAGTTAGGATACCCCAAATCTATCAATAGTGTTTAAATGGATCAATGTATCTCGTAACAATACGTAGCTCATGGCAGCATGCAGCGGCCCCTCACCAGTGTACCTTGATCCAAATTTCGGTTCATCACCCAATAATACAATACAACTCAATTGAATTAATATTAGGGCTTGTCGCCCAAAGACAATCACAACTGAGGTGAAAGTTGTCACCCAAATCCTAAATGTGAAGAAAGCACACCACCCAAATCATTAATAACATGGTAGGATCGCGACATTCATCAGTGCCCGATGGTCACTGTGGGGAAGCTCATCACCCTATGTTTTAATGACATGGCTGGCTCATCACCCAATGTTTTGCCTATATGGTAGGCATTTCACTTCAGCGTAGGCCAACAGCTCGAACATGGTGTCCCATACTACTATACCCAGCCCATGAGTCTTTGTAGGATCGTAACACACTAACGGTTGTGAATGAACTTAATTCAATGGTAATGGTAGTATCTTAGATTCCTTTGAATGTTGTACAACTACCAAACATAAGAATCATTGGCCATGCATTTGACTGATTCGATCGAGAACAGGGGACCCCGGACAAAACCGACATTAGGTGTGAAGCGTCCCGTGTAGCTCTAATTATTGTCAGTCGTCCGTGTTCAACTTCGGTCGACTATATAAGTTCGGGATAGTCAACCCAAAGTGGGTCATCCACTTAACATTTTGCATAACTCGATCCACATGACTACAAATCATATTATCAAACATATAAACATAATTATGAAACAACTTAATACCACAATAGGGTACATCAGCCAAACATATATATGAATCAATACAATTCAATATATATCAATACAATCCAATGTATACCAACATCAATTATCAATTTACATACAAGAGTTCTAACAGTAAATGTTTCATCTCGTTAAAGTATTTCATTAAACATGTTGGCTACCATCAACAAGTAACATTATGATTTCAATAATAAACCAATTCAAACACAAAAATAGATATGACATATTATAATCAATTCAAAATCATTATTTAGCACGGTCAAGGGTTGATAAAATAAAACCTATAAGAATAATCCGCACCTCAGGGGGTTTCACGCCACCTAATCGCGCTTAGGGTTAGGGTTTTGGGGGGAAATTACCGATTCTTGATGTAAAGTAAGAAAATATTATTAATAGCAAGTAAACTAGGTGTAGGTTGTGAAATCAAAGGGTTAAATGCAAGTCTTAACTCCGGTCGCAAGTGGTGGTGGATTCGGTAAGTCCAATGATTTTTTTTTTAAAACACACACACACACCGCCACACACTCACGCTACAGTGGGATTTCACCACCTATGGGTACTTAAACCATTGACCAGGTGTTGAAACTCCTGAGAGTCTACCACCGGAGCAAGAGCAAGGACCCAAATAGTTTGATCAATGAGATACTAACCCCTAGTCACTAAGATCTTTCCCTCTCTCATACTCACTCTCTTCTTTTTCACTCTTATTTTCCTTTTATATTTCTCATTCTTTCACAATATTAGGGCACAAATTCATATGGGGAGAGGGGATGCCGAAATGGGGGCCTTATATAGTGTCGGAAGTGGTGCAAATGACCATAAGGGCTAGATTTTCATTATACTAGCTCTATGTGAGGGTGTTTTTAACCTTTGGGGCCCACTATGGGGTATAGGGGTTGATATATAGTGCACGATTGTTGGTCATAGTGATGATTTACGTATGGATATCATTGGCCGGCCATTTGGATGTGCCGATTGATGGGTATGATTAGAAGTCAGTTCGACAGTCATTGATGGTCAATTGTGGCCGTGACTATATGATTATATGTAGGGTATTAAATTAGATCGGTGCACTAAATTTGGTCACGATCTAACGGTCCAAAAGCCATAACTTCAACAAATGTCATATACTAACTTAAGTTATTGATTAATTATAAAAATATCCACGCATCTCATGCACTAGCCTTGTGAGTCCAAGTTGATCGACTCAAGACATGGTTTTGGCTCGATATCCCGCGATGGACGTCGAGCCTGCTAATGCGAATATCTTTCTATGGTATCCAGTTTAGTGTCTCACTAATGAGCGGTATAGAGCTTGTTTGAAAAATTATGGCATTTCTGTAATGAATTGGATATCAAGATTTATCTTGCGAAATGATTATGGTTTATATTAGCTAAGTTCATAGTGTGTCTTATTCGTAATTAACAGAAATGAGGATCTGACCCTAATCACCCCAAATCGTTGATTATTGGACTAAAGGAGTAACTGGGTCCGTTTGGTTTGTTAATTAAGATACGACCCCCAGTTATCTTGACTTTAGGTAGGTCTTTATTTAGTTGTGTTTGTCTTGATCAGTTAGTGATAGGTTGACTAGATTTTGGGACTTAGATGAATAAATCACTAGGCTATATTTGGGGTTTAAGTGATTGGGCAGTTTCGTTGGCTTCCCGCGGTTGATTAAGCGGATTTATGTGGCTCTTTACTGGTACTACCCGCATATAGGTTCACCTCGAACGTTAATGGTTAGTAAGTGACAACGTAAGCTGAATATAACAATTTTATTTTTTATTTTTCATGATTTTTGGAAATCCAAAATAGCAAAAATCTAAGACGTCACAAGTTGGGGTCTGAATGAGTCAAACGAGTCGAGTCATCCCATGCACATCTATATGAGTACCTGCCCCATCTATGGTGGTCCACGTAAGGAGGGGAATGATAATGCATGTTTGATTTTTGAACCCATGGTAAAGGTTCCATCCATGTGTGGTCCAACCATGATGTTTATTTATAATCCAAAACGTACATCTCATGCGCCTCCTCACATTCAAGGATGCTTGAGAATCATCCTGTCTTTATATATATATATATATATTACACATGCAACACACCTCCACACACTCACGCCGTAGTGGGATTTCACTACCTATGGATACTTGAACCCTTGACCAGGTGTTGAAACTCCACAGAGTCTACCACTGGAGCAAGAGTAAAGATCCAACAAGAATCATCTTGTCTAAAACTCATGTGGTAAACCACAAAAAGGAATGCACAGTTGAGATTGAAACCTATGTATTCACCTTTTGTGGCCCACCTTAGTGCTGAAATTGGGGATGTGGATTGCCTACCAAAGCCTTTGATAGGACATTCTTGCAATAGGAAATTAGGTGGGCCACATGATGTTTGTGAGAAATTTGCCTAGCCTATCTATTTTGCTAGGTCATGTTAGGACATGGGCAAAAAAATAAGGCAGACCCAAATCTCGAGCAAGCCACATTAAAGGAAAAAATATTTAGGGAAATTCCTGCTGTTGAAACTTTCCTCAAGTCCACCATGATATTTATATGCTATCCTGATGTAGAGCGGGTCACGGACACTTTCATGTCCAGTATGGACCAGAGAAAGCCCGATCGGAGGCGGAAGTCATCAAGACCATCAGAACATTAAAATAGGCATATCTCGCAAACCAGAATGAGTTTCTCGACATACCATATGATTTTGGGGTAGGACGAGCTACTTTAGACAACCAACCCAGCCCACGCCGAATTTGTAAAATTCCATCAGATAGATGGTCAAATTCCATGTTTATTTCCATTTTTACTATTTTTAATAAGTTTTTGTTTGATTGTAACACTTCATCCGTTGGGCTTTAGGAGTCGTGTCCAACATGGAAAGTGTTTATAAAAATTAGGAGAAGAGCGTGGTTAAACCACATACTACACTTATTATAAATAGAAAATTTTACTACTTATAGTAAATTACGAATTTTAAGGAGTTTTAGTTATAGTTTAATTCTTAAACTTCTTCCAAGTCTTGGTATTCCAATTTAAAGGGTCTTATAGTCGTTTATTTCGTCTATCAATTATCAACAAATTTATTTCTAGAACTATTTCTAGTTTCCATCATTCCAAGACGGTGATTGACCTCATCACGTTCATCCATGCGTCGTCATATCTATACCATTCACAAGTTCATTCCCATAGGATGAACTGATAATTTACAAAAAAATATTAACTGATCCAAAACTTTTGCAGCCCCACTGATGTTCGACAGTGGAAGTTCAATCCACACAATTTCCTATCATGTGGCCCACTTAAGTTTGGATCTACCTCATTTATGGGCCCTTGTCCCAACATAATCTCAGAAAATGAATAGATGGGATAAACTTCTTACAATCATAATGGTGGGCCCCAGTTAGCTTCCCCTTTGGGAAGAACTAGGCTGTGGTCGTGTGATGGGAAGCTAGCTCAGGCCCACTGTGATGTTTGTGAGAAATCTGCACTGTCCTTCCGATTTTTCCAGATCATGCTGGGATACTAGGAAAAAAACTAGGCATATCCAAAGCTCGGGTGAGCAGCGGGACA
Source organism: Magnolia sinica (assembly GCF_029962835.1). NCBI lineage: Eukaryota > Viridiplantae > Streptophyta > Magnoliopsida > Magnoliales > Magnoliaceae > Magnolia > Magnolia sinica. Next base: position 11,329,395 of record NC_080581.1, read on the forward strand.
TATGAAAACTAGGCAAGGAAATGCCTACCCTTTTGACCTCCATGAGGTCCACCATGATGTTTATATGCCACCCATACTCTTCATAAGGTCATTCTTAGTGAGATGAGTTGAAAAATAAATAAAAATATTAGCCTGATCAAAACCTCCGTGGCCTTATGAATGTTTCACTGGTGGACAGTTCAATTCTCATTGTTTCTGGTATGTGGATCACTTGAGTTTTGAATCTTACTCATTTGTTAGCCCATGTTGTAACATGATATGGAAAAAACGGATTCCTCTGGGAGGATTGAACGGGATCCTCATAGAGGGGACAAAAGTTTTTGTACCAAGCTGGTAATTGTGTTTTCCCTACATTCACGCACAAAAAATTCACGACGAGCACCAACAATGTTTCAACAGGAAGCGGATTAGGTAAGACCTGGTATCCCCCTAAGTGGGTGGGACCCTTAACTGTGGGGCACACTGTGATGTATGTTCCTTAGATCGACGGCGTCTAATCATTTTGAAAGCTCATTTTAAGGCATGATTCCAAAAATGAAGCTGACTCGGATCTTGGTGTACTATACCACAGGAGAGTCCCGACTGAATCTCACTATTAAAAAAATTCATGAATTCCATTAGAACGTTTATTTTACATCGATCATGTTGATAAGATAACAAAAACCAAGATAAAAAGACACACAAATATAATCTTGATCCAAAGCTTTTGTAGCCTACAAGAAGGCTTTAATGGTCAATTATTTAGAACTACTTACGGGGGTGTAGATGGAGTCACGTACATCACAGGAAGCCCACATTCATGGGCCCGACCCACCTCGGTGGATCCGGGGACTCACCTAATCCGCTCCCGTTTCAACGACGGCTTATATATATATATATCACAACTGTTTCTAGTGGTGTGGTCCACTTGAGATTTAAATCTCCTGTGTTTCTGGGGTCATGTGCTAAAATTATCAGGAGAAACGGATAGACGGATCGGATATAACAGATCCATCGGGATTGTGGGCCCCAAAGAGCTTAGGGCTCACCTTGGTTAGTGTTCCAACTCCCAAACACGTATGCCACGTGGGGGACAGTGCAGATCTCTCACCTACTCGCGCGAGTAGGCGAGCAGGCATGGCTACTTTCCTTGTAGCATCTTGAAGTGCAGCTATTTGACTCATGCGTGTAGGACTGAATGAGCTGAATCAGAGAAGGAATGGCGAACCAGGGCGCGAAGAAGAGAAGGGAGCAGAACCTTCGCCACATGAAGAACCTTCTTCGCCTTGTCATCGCTTCCAACGTACTCTCTCTCTCTCTCTCTCTCTCTCTCCAACATCTGTAGAAAGAAATCAAGGTTTTGAATTACATGATATTCGAACGCTTTTTGAACGGTATGCACGTGTTTTCAATTCTCACAATTGGGGCCATGATTCAATAATCCAGAACGTTGGTTTACCGCGTCCTGTAATGGATGGACTAGGCCCCCGGAAAAATATTGTCAGTAGGACAATCTCAGCCTTTCGAATTGCTGTACACGAGTAGACGGTTAGGAAGAGAAATACACGAAACTGAGAAAATGTCCCTGATATCTTTCGTTCTGGGAGATTTATAGTTGTAGTAGAGAGATTTCGGGAGGGTTGAATGAAGAAAAGGGGAGAGAAGTTGGAGAAGGAAAATGGGTGAAAGAAAACCACTCTGTTATTGATTGCAAGGAGCGGTGAGGAACTGCCAATGCTATTTCCGTTGCAATTGTTGTGGTTTGGAACTTCTGATTACTTTTTTTTTTCCCCATGAAATCATTGCTTTCCACTGTTTGGATTGCAAGAAATGGTGTGGATTTGGCTTTTTCTTTAAAGAAAAATCATGATTACCTTTTCTACAAAATCATCATTTTTCAATGTTTGGATTGCAAGAGATAATGAGGAATCCTCAACACTATTTCCATTGCATTTATTGTGGTATGGAAATCATTATTGCAATTTTCCATGTCCTCATCTCGGATTCCCCCAAAACAAATGGGGCCTCATAATGAAATTACAACAAAATGGCCCTTCAAACTCCACTCTATAGCTGGAGCACGAGTACCCATCATGCCAGCTTGAAAATTATACAAGTAATTCTCCCTTTGCCAGTAGTTTTGTGAAGGAGATTAGCTAGATGACTGTTGGGCTTAATTCATCCATACCATCTCAAATGTACTATGTTTTGTAGCACAATATGCATTGGTTTTCAAAGTCATAAGATTATCACCTTCAGGATCACCATCACCATCATCTAAGCACTATCCCAATTAATGGGGGTTGGCTACGTGAATCCTGTTCCACCATTCCAATCTATCAAGGGCTAGACCTTTAGCTGTGGGAAACTCCCTAGAATGAGTTTGAGATGTCATATTGTTCAAATTCATGATGAGAATTATATGGCATAAGTTTGATGCTCAAGAGACAACTTCCTAGTACTTGATGATCCAACAAACATTGTTAAGATGAGTAGTCTGGGGGTCATGAATAAATTGGCTTACTAGACCCACAATGTAAGTTTCATGTCAGGATGTGTAATTAAGATATAAGTTTTTCAACTAATCTCTGGCACAATTTGATGTCACTAACAAGCTCAACTTTTGTATTGCTTTTTTCAACTTCTGCTTAAAAAAATAAAAATTGATTTCAGCAACAATCTCACCACTTTGTTCTTAAAGGCAATGATTCGGTTCCTTTTGAGTGCCAACAGGTTTCAACCCGAACTTCATTGTCTCCTTGAGAAGATTTGTAGCATTCTTCTATTGTGGGATGGAAATGTTAGTTTGGTGGTTTTTTAAAAAACAAAAGAGAGAGAGAGGAAGTTTGAGAAAATTTGCTTTGAACTACTTGGTTTTTGCTTATGGGAACAGTCCCACATTGGAGAGAAAGGAGAACTATTTTTCCTTTATATATAGGTGCATGGGGTAAGTGTATGTTGAGTACTTGAGTATGCTATGCCATAAAACACGCGCACGCCCGCCGCGTCGCAACGTGACGCGTGGGCTAGGCCCGAGCTTGGGCTTGTCAATATTATTCATTTTTCTTTTCCGTTGTTTTTATTTTCCTTTGACCGAGTTCATTGCAGCTATTCTTGGCTTTTCATTGCAACGTCATTGTGACCGTTGTAAAATTGATATTTACATTGGCTGACACCTCAGTGTCGAGTGTCCCCCACGTCAGCCCTTCTTTTACCATACATAATAATTTCGGGAAAAACCTCAAGTGCAAGCAGCTGCAGCCGCAGTGTGAATTTTTTCAAAAAGGATTTTCTTCCTTAAAAAAAAACCCATTGTTTTCATTTTTTACGAATTGGTGGAGGTGTTGTGACCATCAATCACTTACTGTTTGTGTCGATCATTCTAGACTTATTAATGGTTGTATCCCAAAGACTTTTCGTTGTAGGAGATCTATATCGGTCATCAAAAGGTTGCGAATAGTCTTCAGGAAAGTGACATGGATCCGCGCCTCTACTGAATTTGTTAATACTATTCTCTAAGCATTTCCTTCATTCATTGATTCAGATGCTTTTCTTTAGTTACGTTATGTGAATTTTAGATCTAATAATCTGTCATGAAATTCATACATCTTTCATAATTGCTATTAATTTTTGTGCATTGGAATAACAATCTGAAGACTACTACGTTGCACAAAAATTAATTCGCGTTTAGATATGTATATATTTCTGTTAATATTCCAGATCTATTATTCTGCGATTCGAATCGGTGTATATCTATTTCCCTTTGCTCCAGATCTTTAGATATTCTGTTTATATTCCAAATATGTTCCATTATTAATATCTGCAGATCCATTTCATTATTTATTTAGATCTACCTTATAATTCAAAAATCTGGCATAATATGTCATAAATTTAATTATTAAAATTTGTAGTTGTTTAGATTTTATAATTACTCTACATCAGTTTATCGAATCTTACTGTTATATAAATTTGCACCTGTTACATTAGATCTGTTATTTCAGATTTCAGACTAATCTGTTTACCAGATTCATCTGATTTTCTGATTTAAATGGATTGTCAAAATTGCTTTTCGATATATTATTAATCTGGACTTATAAATTATTATTTTTTAAAGTAACTGATGTCCTCCTCTAAGAGTCTCTCTCTCTCTCATCTGTGACAATAGAATTGTTTGATGGGTTGAATTTTAAGAGGTGGGAGAAGAAAATTGAATTTCTCTTGAGAAAAGAGAAACTTCCGTACATCTTAGAGGAAACAAATACTAACTTGATGGAACCTTATCGGTCCTGGAGACTTAAGAAATGGGAAAAAGATGATGATCTCTGTAAATATTATATTCTAAATTGTATGACAAATCCTATGTTTAATTTTTATTGTGACCATAAATAATCTAAGGATCTTTGTAATGCTCTTACGAAAAAATATCGCATTGAAGAGGTTGGATTTAAAAATATGCGGTAAGCCGTTTTAACCATTACATGATGATAGACGACAAATCTGTTGTGGCTCAAACAGAAGAAATCCAACTTTAAAGTCGATGAACAATAGATTTGCCATTGAAGATGACATTATAAGAGGCAATACCTCATTGAAGAGAAGTTGGATTTCTTTTATTTGAGCCATAACAAATTTACCGTCTATCATCATGTAACGGTTAAAACGACTTACCGCATATTTTTTAATCCAACCTCTTCATTGTAATGTTTTTTTGTGAGGGCATTCTAGAGATCCTTAGATGATTTACGATATAACAATAAAGATCAAACATAAGATTTGTCATACAATTTAAAATATGATCTTTACAGAGATCATCATCTTCTTCTCATTTCTTAAGTCTCTAGGACCGATAAGGTTCCATCAAGTTAGTATCTGGTTCATCCTTTAAGATGTACAAAAGTTACTTTTTTTTCAAGAGAAATTCAATTTTCTTCTCGCACCTCTTAAAATTCGACCCATAAAAAAAGTCCATTGTCATAGAGGAGAGGGAGTGACTCTTCGAGGAGGATATTAATTACTAATTTTTTTAATTTTTTTTTTTATAAGTCTAGATTGATAATATATTGAAAAACAATTCCGACAATCCAGTTAGATCAGAAAATCAGATGAATCTGATAAACAGATTAATCTGAAATAACAGACTAATGTAATAGATGCATATTTATATAACATCAGAATTTGATAAACTGATACAAAGTAATTATAAAATCGAAGCAACTGAAAATATAATAATTAAATCTATGCCATATTATGCTAGAGATTTGAATTATAATGTATATCTAAATAAATAATGAAATGGATATGCATATATTAATAATGGAACAGATCTGTAATATAAACAGGAATATCTAAAGATCTGGAGCAAATGGAAATAGATTTACACTGATTCGGATCACAGATATGAACACGAATTAATATTTTTGCAACGTAATAGTCTTCAAATTGTTATTCCAATGCACATAAATTAATAGCAATTATGAAAGATGCATGAATTTCATGACAGATTATTAGATCTAAAATTCACAGAACGTAACTGAAGGAAAGCACTTGGATCAATGGATGAAGTAAATGCTTAGATAATAGTATCAACAAACTCAGTGGAGGCGCGGATCTATGTTGCTTTTCTTAAGATTATTTGCACCCTTTCGATGACCGATTCAAATCTCTTGCAATGAAAAGTTTTTGGGATACAACCACTAACGGTCTGGAATGACCGACACAAATACCAAGTGATTGATGCTCACAACACCTCCACCAATTTGTAAAATATAAAAACAATGTGGTTGTTTTTGGAAGGAAGAAAATCCTTTTTGGAAAAAATCATTGTGCAGCTGCAGCTGCTTGCACTTTAGGTTTTTCCTGAAATTACTACTTATAGTAATTGAATGGCTGACCTGGGGGACACCTGGTGCTAATCTGTCAGCCAACTTAAATATCAGTTTTATAATGGTCACAATGACGTTGTGATGAAAAGCCAATAATAGCTGCAATGGACTTGGTCAAAGGAAAAGAAAAAGGAATCATATTGACAAGCCTGATTCCGAGTCGGGCCTAGCCCGCATGTCACGTCGCAACATGGCGGGCGGGTGCGCGCAGGTTTTATGGCATAGCATACTCAAGTAGTCAACATAAGTTTACCCCATGCACCTATATATAAAGGAGAAATAGTTCTCATTTCTCTCCAATGCGAGACTATTCCAAGAAGCAAAAACCAAAGAGGTTCAAAGCAAAATTTCTCAAACTTCCCTTATCTTTTGTTTTTTAAAAAACCACCAAACTAAAATTTCAATCCAACAATAGAAGAATGCTACGCTACAGATTGTTCGTGAAACCTGTTAGCGCTCTAAAGGAACTAAATCATTGCCTTTAAGAACAAAGTGGTGAGATTGTTAGTGAAATCATTTTTTATTTTTATTTTTATTTTTAATTTTTAATTTTTATTTATAAGTAGAAGTTGAAAAAAACAATGTAAAAGTCGAGCTTGTTAGTGACATCAAATTGTGTAAGAGATTAGCTGAAAAACTTATATCTTAATTACATGTCCCAACATAAAACTTACTATTTGGGTCTAGTAAGACAATTTATTCATGATCCTTAGACTACTCATCTTGACAATGTCTGTTGGATCATCAAGTACTAGGAAGTTGTCTCTTGGACATCAAACTTATGCCATGTAATTCTCATCATTAATTTGAACAATATGACATCCAAACTCATTCTAGGGAGTTCTCCATAGCTAAAGGTCTTGCCCTTGATAGAGTGGAATGGTGGGACAAGATTCACGTAGCCAACCCCTATTAATTGGGATAGGGCTTAGATGATAATGATGGTGATGGTGATGATGACGACGACGATGATCCTTGTAAGTGGTAATTTTATGACTTTGAAAACCAATGCATATCGTGCTAAAACATAGTATATGTGAGATGGTATGGATGAATTAAGCCCAACAATCATCTAGTTGATCTCCTTGACAAAACTACTGGTAAAAGGAATAATTAATTGTATACTTTTCAAGATGGCATGTGCGCTCCGGCTATAAAGCATGAAAAAAACAATTTGTAAAAAACAAAAAACAATGGGGTTTTTCTTTTTTGGAAGGAAGGAAGAAAATCCTTTTTGAAAAAAATTATTGTGCCGCTGCAGCTGCTTGCACTTTAGGTTTTTCCCGAAATTATTATTTATAGTAATCGAAGGGCTAACGTGGCGGACACCTGGTACTGAGGCGTCAGCCAACATAAATATCAATTTTACAATGGTCACAATGACGTTGCGATAAAAAGCCAAGAATAGTTGCAATGGGCTTGGTCAAAGGAAAATAAAAAATAACGGAAAAGAAAAAGGAATCATATTATCAAGTCCAAGCCCGGCCTAGCCCACCCGCACGTCACGTCAAGACGTGGCCTGGCGGGTGGGCGGGCGCGCGTGTGGTTTATGACATAACATACTCAAGTACTCAACATAAGCTTACCCCATGCACCTATATATAAAGGAAAAATAGTTCTCATTTTTCTCCAATTTGGGATTATTTCCACAAGCAAAAACCAAGGAGGTTCAAAGCAAATTTTCTCAAACTTCCTCTCTCTCTCTCTCTCTTGTTTTTAAAAAAACCATCAAACTAATAGCTAATGCCCTACTTCATTTAGCAACATATTGTCCCCCTTTTCCCATCTTTTGGAAAGGTATCTCGATTTAACAACTCCCAAAAAATATCAAAATAGGATGAAATCTATAATACCAAATACCTTCCTAAAGATAATTTTTAAGCTCATTTTCTGGTCTTGGATTATCATTTGTCACTAGAATATCACCAATACACAATGAGATGATAATTGCTCCACCCCTTTTAATAAACACTACATGATCAACATCACTCCTCTTTAAACTATATTTTAAAATGACTTTGTTAACCTATCAAACGATGCATGTGGAGACTGCTTAAGACCACAAGTGACATTTTTCTTGACATGCATACTTTTTTCTGCTTCTAGTTTTGGGAAAAAAAAGAAGCCTGGAGATGTTTCCCTATGTACTCAATCCTTATAGATTTCCCTGAAGAAAAGCATTCTTTATGTCAAGCTGCTGTAACACCCATGATTTGTTAACACAATGGAAAGAATGGCCCCATATAAATTAATTTGGCGACATGAGTGAAAAAATCCCCTGATAATCTATTCCTTTTGTTCAATTTTCAGGGGGGAAAAAAAAACGAATTGCTTTGTTCAAGTAAATCCTTTCACCAACAGCCTTGCCTTATAATGTTCATCAATACCATTTAGTGTGTATTTCAGAGTATATACTCACTTGTACCCTACAACACGTTTTTGTTCAAGCAACAAAACTAACTCCCAAATCTCAAATTCTTTTCTAATGCTTTTATTTGCTCAATTATGGCCTCTCCCACTTTAGATCATCAATGATACTTGCTTCTATGGAAGGAACAATGGCCGTGGATGTGGTGGAAAGAAATGCTCTATCTAAAGTTAAATGAACCTTTAAAGAAATGAAATTACCAATGGGATGTGATGCAGAGAAATGCATCCTTTTGTGAGGCAATAGGAAAATCTAGATCAAGTTACTCAGAAACATCTGGAACAATAGGACAAAGAAGAGCACCTTGCACAGAGGGGATAATTGGTTGGCATCCGTTTGATGGTTTAGTAACCAAATCTTCCTCATTCAGTCATTTGGCCGGTATGAGTCCTTTGACAATTAGGCAATGGTAGTTCGATTTGCAAAGAGAATCCTCTCAAGAAAGAGAACTGCTATCATGGACAACATTATCAATTATCACTAACAAGATGAGGAGAATTGACAAGGACAACTTCATCTTTAGTATTAGTCAAAGGAATCACAAATCCTTACAACATCTCATGCTCCCTATGGAGCAAATCATTAAAAGATATTGAACTTCCCAGAAAAAAAAAAAGGAACAGATTTAAAGAGGTGACATCCAAGAGTATAAAATGTTTTACAGTCTCAGGAATAACACACTTGCACCCCTTTTGAGAGCTTGGGTAACCCATAGACATCCATTTTATAAATTTAACATCCAATTTATCACGTTTTTGACCAAAATTATAACAAACAGAATGAAATATTCTTGATTCCAACAACAATAATCTGACTTTAGGATTCAAACTTAAAGTGAAGATTTACTAACAAGAAGAGAAGTGTTAGAAGTTACCCAAGTGGATGGAGAGGCAATGTCAGAGGAAGAAATTGATATATAACCATCGGAAAATATTGATCATGAGAGAGGTGACCCGTCAAAGGATTTGGTGGACATGAGGAAGCCCGGTTTATCAATGGATTCAAGAGAAATTAAAGGTCTTGTTCTAGATTCTGGAGGCAAAGGATAGGACAACTGATTAAAGTGCCCAAGGCAGCATGCCGAAAAGAAAGAGGGAACTGGTGAATTTGGAGTTGACCGTAAATTGGGAAAGGAATTTGAAGTTTCACGAGACAAAGGGATCAGGAAAGGAAGCGGCATGGGGAATAATTTAGTTAAACTATGAATATTGTGTCTTGGAATGTTAGGGGCCTAGGGGACCTTGATAAATGAAGGCAGTGAAGCAACTTCTAGAAAGAAGAAAGGTGGATTTTGTGGAATCAAAGATGGAATCCATTAATGACAAGGTAATCTTGGAAATTGAGCCGCAAATACTGTTTTCTGATGTGTCATTTTGATGTGGAATAATGATACATGGTGGTTGAAGATACTATTTATTGGGAGTAGTTTCCGTGGGTCTTTATCATGGTGTATGGGTCAAATGCCTCGAGGAGGAGGGCGGACTTCTGGGAAGAATTAAATGGGGAAAATAGAAAGTGGAACCTTCCTTGGTAGGTGTAGGGGGATTTATTTGGTTTTCCTATGAGAAATTGGGGAATGCAGAGTTGTAACAACTCTGTTTGAGTGGTTACGATTCGCCCCTTGTCAGTGTTGTTTGTCCCAACTTTTGACCATTCGGGACCCATTTTCCCGGTGTTAGTATAGGTGGTCCAACTAGGACCAGATCCGACTGAAACCTTCATATCAGACGATATTTTGAAGTATGGGTGTGGTTTGTCCTTAGTTGTAGGATTCTTCTAAGGTGCTGCTTCGAATTGCGATTCAGACTCTCACTCTTGCTCCTGCTTCGATTCATGATTCATAATCCTGCTCCCGCTCCCACTTCCTACTCATTTATACTTGTTTACATTATGAAATAGACGCTTCCTCTCTCCCACACCCGAATCTGTTACTGCTTTGCTTCATGCTTCGTGGAACTATAGATTTGTCTGAATTCCATGTTCAGGGGTGGTTACATTTATTTGATTGTTCAAGAAACGCTACTTTGCATTGTAAAGCACATGCAATAACTGTATTGGTATTTGGTATATTGAATGTTTCCAATGGTTGTGTTTTTCAGCTAAGTGAGTGTGTTGTTCTATTGTTTGGCCATTCTTTAAAGGAATACCAACCTGCCACTATCATTTGAATTATTTTGAAGTTCTTGATGCCCTTATTAAATTGAGTTACTAGTATAATTATTATTTGTCCTTAAGTCTATTTCTGAGGTTAAATAGTACTCTAACTTATCATTATGCAGGTTATATATGTTGTGGTGAGGATGCTTTTCTTCCATTCTACTTTTACTTGGAAGCATTGGGTGGGCCTCATTGTGACATCAGTGGCCTATGCAATTCCTTATCAACAACTTGCAAAAATGGCAAATCCAACATATGCTGATGATGGAGAACTTTTAGATGGCGGGTTTGATATGAGCACCGGTGGAGTCTGTGGGTATGTCTTGAGTTCTGAAACTTGCTTGCATATTCTTTCTATGTTTCAAGTAGAGTTTCATTTACACCCTTTCATCGATCAACATTATCATCTACAGTAAAATGTCTCTGTAAAAAGCCTTGCAAGTAGATTTAGCCAATGCAATTGTTCCCAAGTTTCATTGGATGGGGCAAAGGGACATGTCCTATAAGAGAGCAATGTCACATCCTCTGTTACTTGAATATTGGCATGCGTATCGAGTAAGGCAAGGATCGGGTAGGATGATCTCTCTCTCTCTCTCTCTCTCTGTGGATTTGTAAGATATATTTTATTAAGCAATTAGAGAAGAGAGACCTAGCCCCAGAGGATTAAAAGAAAATTGATGTTATCCAGTACATCAGAAACTAACTTTGAACAATTAGAGAAGGATTGACTATTCCTTCCTTTCAAATCACCCAGAAATAGCCAAGAAGCTGAGATTCTGTAACTTCCTAGCCTTTCCTCTGAGGATGTCCGGGCCAAGAAGAGAGAAGACATGGATGCTGGCATAGTCCAAGTGACAACAAACTTCAAAGTGCACCAAGCGCAAACCGCCAATGCGAATGAACAATGAATGAAGAAGTGGTCCAATAATCACCTTCCTTTAAGAACATACAACATCCATTGACAATAATATTCTTTCTACTTTGATGATGGTCGATGGTTAGGACCTTGTCCTGATCCACTAACCAAGAAAAGGCAACCGCTCTATGAAGAGCTTTAACTTTCCAGAGCCAAGCTGAGGGAGCCAAAGTAGCTCCTCTCCCTAAGCCCCACAAATATATGTAAAATGATTTAACAGTATAAGGTCTATAACATTTGTTCTTAGGTCTCGGCCCATTTCCAGCTCTTTTTTTCTCGCTTCTCTTGATCAATCTTGGTGTCTTCAAGGTGCATTAGGAGATTGATCAAATCAATAGTTTCTTCATCTGTATAACTTCTCCTATGGGAAGGGGATCAAGCTATTCGACCACCAATCATGGCATAGCATTCAATTTAAAAATAGTTGTATTAGTTCAGTTAAACATCGCATAACTTAGGAACCTATACAAAGGAAATTTATTATGTGCATCTTTTTTTTGAGATATTATGATTTAAAAGTGTGTATTAAGGGCCTTTTTAACAATCCTCAAAGTTTCATTAAAAAAGTCAACGATTTTCCCAATGTTTCCCCATGTTTCCCAAAAAGTGCGATAAACTATGCGATGCAAACGATATATCCCGTGCGATAACCGATACGTATCTGTATCCCAAGGGTGCGATACATTGTGCGATACCGATATTTCGAACACTGGATTTAATAACTCCCAAAAAATATCATAATAGGATGAAATCTATAATACCAAATATCTTCCTAAAGATAATTTTTAAGCTCATTTTCTGGTCTTGGATTATCATTTGTCACTAGAATATCACCAATACACAATGAGATGATAATTGCTCCACCCCTTTTAATAAACACTACATGATCAACATCACTCCTCTTTAAACTATATTTTAAAATGACTTTGTTAACCTATCAAACGATGCATGTGGAGACTGCTTAAGACCACAAGTGACATTTTTCTTGACATGCATACTTTTTTCTGCTTCTAGTTTTGGGAAAAAAAAAGAAGCCTGGAGGTGTTTCCCTATGTACTCAATCCTTATAAATTTCCCTGAAGAAAAGCATTCTTTATGTCAAGCTGCTGTAACACCCATGATTTGTTAACACAACGGAAAGAATGGCCCCATATAAATTAATTTGGCGACATGAGTGAAAAAATCCCCTTATAATCTATTCCTTTTGTTCAATTTTCAGGGGGAAAAAAAACCGAATTGCTTTGTTCAAGTAAAAAAAAAAAAATCCCCTTTTAATGTTCATCAATACCATTTAGTGTGTACTTCATAGTATATACTCACTTGTACCCTACAACACGTTTTTGTTCAAGCAACAAAACTAATTCCCAAATCTCAAATTCTTTTCTAATGCTTTTATTTGCTCAATCATGGCCTCTCCCACTTTAGATCATCAATGATACTTGCTTCTATGGAAGGAACAATGGCCGAGGATGTGGTGGAAAGAAATGCTCTATCTAAAGTTAAATGAACCTTTAAAGAAATGAAATTACCAATGGGATGTGATGCAGAGAAATGCATCCTTTTGTGAGGCAATAGGAAAATCTAGATCAAGTTACTCAGAAACATCTGGAACAATAGGACATAGAAGAGCACCTTGTACAGAGGGGATAATTTGTTGGCGTCCGTTTGATGGTTTAGTAACCAAATCTTCCTCATTCAGTCATTTGGCCAGTACGAGTCCTTTGACAATTAGGCAATGGTAGTTCGATTTGCAAAGAGAATCCTCTCAAGAAAGAGAACTGCTAACATGGACAACATTATCAATTATCACTAACAAGATGAGGAGAATTGACAAGGACAACTTCATCTTTAGTATTAGTCAAAGGAAATCACAAATCCTTACAACATCTCATGCTCCCTATGGAGCAAATCATTAAAAGATATTGAACTTCCCGGAAAAAAAAGGAACAGATTTAAAGAGGTGACATCCAAGAATGTAAAATGTTTTACAGTCTCAGAAATAACACACTTGCCCCCCTTTTGAGAGCTTGGGTAGCCCATAGACATCCATTTTATAAATTTAACATCCAATTTATCACGTTTTTGACCAAGATCATAACAAACAGAATGAAATATTCTTGATTCCAACAACAATAATCTGACTTTAGGATTCAAACTTAAAGTGAAGATTTACTAACAAGAAGAGAAGTGTTAGAAGTTACCCAAGTGGATAGAGAGGCAATGTCAGAGGAAGAAATTGATATATAACCATCGGAAAATATTGATCATGAGAGAGGTGACCCGTCAGAGGATTTGGTGGACATGAGGAAGCCTGGTTTATCAATGGATTCAAGAGAAATTAAAGGTCTTGTTCCAGATTCTGGAGGCCAAGGATAGGACAACTGATTAAAGTGCCCAAGGCAGCATGCCGAAAGGAAAGACGGAACTGGTGAATTTGGAGTTGACAGTAAATTGTGAAAGGAATTTGAAGTTTCACGAGACAAAGGGATCAGGCAAGGAAGCGGCATGGGGAATAGTTTAGGTAAACTATGAATATTGTGTCTTGGAATGTTAGGGGCCTAGGGGACCTTGATAAATGACGGCAGTGAAGCAACTTCTAGAAAGAAGAAAGGTGGATTTTGTGGAATCAAAGATGTAATCCATTAATGACAAGGTGATCTTGGAAATTGAGGAGCTGCAAATACTGTTTTCTGATGTGTCATTTTGATGTGGAATAATGATACATGGTGGTTGAAGATACTATTTGTTGGGAGTAGTTTCCGTGGGTCTTTATCGTGGTGTATGGGTCAAATGCTCGAGGAGGAGGGCGGACTTCTGGGAAGAATTAAATGGGGAAAATAGAAAGTGGAACCTTCCTTGGTACGTGTAGGGGGACTTATTTGGTTTTCCTATGAGAAATTGGGGATTGCAGAGTTGTAACAACTCTGTTTGAGTGGTTACGATTCGTCCGTTGTCAGTGTTGTTTGTCCCAACTTTTGACCATTCGGGACCCATTTTCCCGGTGTTAGTATAGGTGGTCCAACTAGGACCAGATCCGACTGAAACCTTCATATCAGACGATATTTTGAAGTATGGGTGTGGTTTGTCCTTAGTTGTAGGATTCTTCTAAGGTGCTGCTTCGAATTGCGATTCAGACTCTCGCTCTTGCTCCTGCTTCGATTCGTGATTCATAATTCTGCTCCCGCTCCCGCGTCCTACTCATTTATACTTGTTTACATTATGAAATAGACGCTTCCTCTCTCCCGCACCCGAATCTGTTACTGCTTTGCTTCATGCTTCGTGGAACAATAGATTTGTCTGAATTCTATGTTCAGGGGTGGTTACATTTATTTGATTGTTCAAGAAACACTACTTTGCATTGTAAAGCACATGCAATAACTGTATTGGTATTTGGTATATTGAATGTTTCCAATGGTTGTGTTTTTCAGCTAAGTGAGTGTGTTGTTCTATTGTTTAGCCATTCTTTAAAGGAATACCAACCTGCCATTATCATTTGAATTATTTTGAAGTTCTTGATGCCCTTGTTAAATTGAGTTACTAGTATAATTATTATTTGTCCTTAAGTCTATTTCTGAGGTTCAATAGTACTCTAACTTATCATTATGCAGGTTATATATGTTGTGGTGAGGATGCTTTTCTTCCATTCTACTTTTACTTGGAAGCATTGGGTGGGCCTCATTGTGACATCAGTGGCCTATGCAATTCCTTATCAACAACTTGCAAAAATGGCAAATCCAACATATGCTGATGATGGAGAACTTTTAGATGGCGGGTTTGATATGAGCACCGGTGGAGTCTGTGGGTATGTCTTGAATTCTGAAACTTGCTTGCATATTCTTTCTATGTTTCAAGTAGAGTTTCATTTACACCCTTTCATCAATCAACATTATCATCTACAGTAAAATGTCTCTGTAAAAAGCCTTGCAAGTAGATTTAGCCAATGCAATTGTTCCCAAGTTTCATTGGATGGGGCAAAGGGACATGTCCTATAAGAGAGCAATGTCACGTCCTCTGTTACTTGAATATTGGCATGCATATCGAGTAAGGCAAGGATCGGGTAGGATGATCTCGATCTCTCTCTCTCTCTCTCTCTCTCTGTGGATTTGTAAGATAGATTTTATTAAGCAATTAGAGAAGAGAGACCTAGCCCCAGAGGATTAAAAGAAAATTGATGTTATCCAGTACAGCAGAAACTAACTTTGAACAATTAGAGAAGGATTGACTATTCCTTCCTTTCAAATCACCCAGAAATAGCCAAGAAGCTGAGATTCTGCAATTTCCTAGCCTTTCCTCTGAGGATGTCCGGGCCAAGAAGAGAGAAGACATGGATGCTGGCATAGTCCAAGTGACAACAAACTTCAAAGTGCACCAAGCGCAAACCGCCAATGCGAATGAACAATGAATGAAGAAGTGGTCCAATAATCACCTTCCTTTAAGAACATACAACATCCACTGACAATAATATTCTTTCTACTTTGATGATGGTCGATGGTTAGGACCTTGTCCTGATCCACTAACCAAGAAAAGGCGACCGCTCTATGAAGAGCTTTAACTTTCCAGAGCCAAGCTGAGGGATCCAAAGTAGCTCCTCTCCCTAAGCCCCACAAATATATGTAAAATGATTTAACAGTATAAGGTCTATAACATTCGTTCTTGGGTCTCGGCCCATTTCCAGCTCTTTTTATCTCGCTTCTCTTGATCAATCTTGGTGTCTTCAAGGTGCATTAGGAGATTGATCAAATCAATAGTTTTTTCATCTGTATGACTTCTCCTATGGGAAGGGGATCAAGCTATTTGACCACCAATCATGGCATAGCATTCCACTACTTTTACCTGGGGTTGAGTAGCCAATTTATATATCGATGCAAATCTTGCATAGATGAATTGTCAACGCTCCATTCGTCTTTCCACAATCCAACAATCTGTTCATCACCAATTTCAAATCATATACCTTGTAAAAACGTTGATTCCATGTTCAAAATTCCATTCCAAAGCCTAGAGCACCTGTACCTGGAGGAGAAAATTTTCCAGCCATTATTTTTCAATCCATATTTCAAAATGGCCACCTTTCTCGAAAGAGAGTTTCTTCTTCCGCAAAGTGCCATACCCATTTCCCTAGAAGTTCTTGATTCATAATCTTGAATGATTTTACCCTCCCTTGTTCCATTTAATGGGTTGGGGAACCTCATTCCATTCCATTCCATAAGATGGTATTTCCATGTCTCACTTGAACTTGCCACGTGTAGGGGGTATTGAAATAAGGACATGCAGTATAGGCATGGGCCGAATGGCTGATAAAGTAGTGACTCAACGATATTCTGGTCTCTGAACAATATAAAAGTTCCCTGGCATCGGTGATACAAGCGATAATATCACCAATGCCAGGGATGCTTCTGTAAAATGTCAGAAATTCACAATAAATCAGAAAAAATCCCCAAAATTGAAAAAAATAATCATTAAAAAAAAAAATAAATTGTTCCTTGGAGATTTCAACCACTTTTTTTTTTTCTTTTTTTTTTTTTTTAAATTTAAATTTTAAATTTTATAATCAAAGCTTGGATTTGGGGATAAATCTTAACTCAAAGCAGAGACGAGCTGGAACTCAAAAGTGACAAAAAATCCATGTCTATGCATGCATCTATGCATTGACATGGATTTGTGGTGAATAAATCAACATTTGAGTAGGTGAATGGGAGAAATTCTAATTTCCTTCATTTTAACCCCTCAATTTGAGAATCGATGTGTGCATTTGATATGTTCATCAGTGACGGTCGAACTATCAATTGGCCTCAAATGTTTCTTTTTCAGATTTTTTTTAATCATTAAAAATATAATGAATTAAAAATTTATGTTTTTCACTATTAATTATCTTGGAGATTTTATATATTCATGAGTGTTGTATGATCTATTGATTGGCTACAAATTTTCATTTTTCCAAAATAAATGTAGATTACCTTAAAAATATACATTTTTTCTTATTTTAGATGAAGACAATGGAAGAAAAAATCTGTTTGTTTTGAAAAAAAATTATTTAGTTGTTGTTTCATTAATATATCATATATGACATATGTGTGTGTATATATATGTGTGTGTGTGTGTATATATGTGTGTGTGTGTGTGTGTGTGTGTGTGTGTGTGTGTGTGTGTATCTATATATATATATATATGCATGGATGAATGGATGGATGATGTATGTATATATGTATGCATGGAAGGATGTATGTATGGATGCTATATGTGTGTATGTATTCATGGATGGATGGTGCATGTATGTATGTGTGAGTGGATGGATGGATTGATGGATATATGAAATAATGAAGTCATTTTGGTTATTATTGCACTGCTTTTTCCTAATAATGCAGGACGTTGACAACCTCATTTGAACTCTGGTTGGGTTAGTTGGGTTCATGTTGACCTAAACGTTGCAGCCCCAGGATGCATGTATCAAGACCTTATCATTTCAATTTACTGTTTCATTTGACTTGGCTAGTGGTAGGTTTCTTGTGATAGACTACGCTCCTGTTTTGCGATGTGCATGCGGCTTAGGTAGACAATCTTCGCAAAGTTATTGTGTGCTTTGAAGCCGTGTTGGGTTTGAAAATTAATGTTGCGAGTCCATGTTAGTGGCAATGATTTGTGTAGCCTTGTGGGGATCTTTGGATGTAAGCCGGGGTCTTTTCCCTTGACAGATTTAGGGTTGCCTCTTTGTATTAGGAAGTTGGTCAAGCATCTTTGAGACAAGGTGATCTAAAGAATTGACAAAAAAATTGGCAAATTGGAAATGTAGGTATTTATCTTTGGGTGGCAATCTAACTCTTATTAAGGCGGCTTTCTCTAATATGCCTGTTTACTCCATGTCATTGTTCAAATGCCCCAAATCGGTGTTGGCGCTGCTTGAGAAGTTGAGAAGAGATTTTTTTTTGGAAAGGCTCCAAGGATGTTGGAAAGTTTCATCTTCACAAATGGGAGGAGATTTGAAAGCCAATTGAGAAGGGTGGTGCCGGGCTTCAAGATTTGGCTGAAATGAACTTAGCTCTTCTTGGTAAGTGGATTTGGAGATTCGGTACTGAAGAGGGAAGGCTTTGGAGGGGATTATAGCCGACAAGTATGGCACGCAGGAGGGTGAGTGGTTTTAAAGAGGTCTTCCCTATATAGAGCTTCTAACATGTGGAAGCTGATTGCGGCGATAGATCATTTGGTGCGTAGGGAGACTGCTTTTGTGCTTGGGAAGGGAATCACCTTCGGTTTTGGGTGGACACTTGGTGTGGTGATAGGGCATTCCAAGATCTTTTTCCTAGAGTGTCTTGTCTCACTCCTGATTGGTTTGTTTCTGTGGTGGGTTGTTTCTCTTTCTGCGGAGGCATCGTTATTTGAAGCCGTCATTGCTGAAGAAATATGATGGACGAAGAGATTGTTGAGTTCGCTGGTTTGTTGGATTTCTTTAAAAGGGCATGCCCATCTCCTCAAGAAGGGGATTTGATAGTTTGGATGACGCATACTCGGGAAGGTTCTCTGTTCGTTCTCTCTTTAGCTTGATTAGTGTCCCGCCTCACCTCTCCGGTACACCTCATCCGTTCCACCATTGCTTCTATGGATCTCCCCCTCGTGTGGTGGTGTTTGTTTGGTTGTTGGGCCGAAAGGGGGTTCTTACTATCAGTAATCTTCAAAGGAGATTCTTAGTCCTTCCTAATATATGCCTCATGTGTTTGGATGATGCAGAATCGATTGATCACCTTTTTGTTCATTGCACTTTTGCATAGAGTGTGGGAGCATTTTCTAGGTTTGCTTATGACTGATTGGGTGATGCCGAGTCAGTGGAAAGCCTCCTTCGGCCGTGGTACAGGGAGGAGTGGGAAAAGTTGAAAAAGCTAAGTAGATGCTGATTATCATGGCAGTTTTTGGGTCTATATGGGGAGCTAGGAATGGGTGGTGCTTTTTAAATGAGAGTATCAATGTGGAGGAGGTCATTAGGAAAATCAATTTTCTTGTTTTGGGCTGGGCCGTTTATGTAAATGCAGCTTTGGCTGCTAATCTTTCAGTTTCCGTTTGATTGTGTTGTGCGTTTTGTATTCTTTTCTCACTTTGTGTGGGTTTCCTAATAAATTTGTTGTTATTTCTCCAATATATATATATATATATATTGGAGAAATAACAACAAATTTATTAGGATATATAAAATCAGCAACATCGTTGTTGTTTGCCAAGCTTCACTGCCCAACTTGTGTACTTTAATATGCAAGTGCTGAACAATTGTTTGTCTTTCTTTTTTCCTTGTGTCATTTGTATTTATTGTTATCCTTTAAACCTTTTGTCTTGCAGGTACATTTGTCATTTCATAAATGACTTCATTTTTTTAAAGAGGAATTATAAGATCATTGACCCGCGGAAACCCGCTGTGTACTCAGGTTTTTCAGTTTGTAGAAGTGAACCCATGGGCCATGGCTCAATGATCCAGACCATTAGTCTGTTGGGCCCCACACCATTGGTAGACCATATCCCAAAACTCTCCCAAGTCTCCTCATCAGGGGAATGTTCAATTCCTGGATTGCTAATTGATGGTAAAGACATGAAATACACCATTTCACCAACAGTGCACATTCAACTGATAAAGGCTCATGATCGGTGGCCAGGTCTTGCAACCAGGAGGTTTTTGGGGCATGGTCCATCCACAGTAGCACCAGCAAGACCAGCGCTCTGGATAGCTGAACAATGGGTCCCATTTTCTGGAAACTGAAAACCCAAGCAAATTGTGCATACCCTTGCCTTGAAGACCTTAGATTTCCTCTTCTATAAATCAATAACACATTTGAATCTCCTATTCTGGAAGAGCATTCTCAAAATTTACAAGGTCTCAATTGATAGTATCACGGTTATCTATTTATTTTTTGTAGGAGTTTTCCTCGCTTTCTCTACATTAATATGCTTGTTACTATTGTGTTTGCATCATCATTCAATAGAACCATCATCGTTTTTATCTGATATTTTCCAATTTTGAGTCCTGATCATGGTTGCAATTGTTGAATGGATGTTGTTGTTGTTGTAACCATAGTTAGTAAAGGCTTTATTTTGAATAAATCAGTATAAAACGGTGGGATTAATACAGTTTAGGTCCAACAAAATGGAGATGAAAAATGGTAAACAAATTGGTGTAATAATAAGTCAACGAATGTAGAGATCGGGTTTAATTCAGCATGCTTTCAAACAATGGGGTAAAAATGGTTATAAATCAGAACGCATATATGCATGTGAACATATACGCACTTGTGTTTTTTCTTGACTAAAAAATGGTCGTTTCCCGAATGTTTCTTAACTCGACTTTTGCCCAATTTTTCCCATGTTTTTCTGCGGTGTTTCCAATTCATTTCCTGGGCATTTACTGTTTCATTTCTCGACTGCATGTCGTATGTTTTGCAGTATTTGCTGTCATGTTTCTCAACTGTTTTTCAAAAGAGGTAGGAGGTATCAGTTAGAAGCTTGGATTCTGTGGATGTGGTGCTTTTGGGAAAATGGAATTGGAGATTTACTTCAGAAGAGGGTAGCCTATGGAATGAGGTTGTAGTTAGGAAGTATGGGGTGGAGGAGGGATGGTGGCCCCATAACTTCTCCTTGTACAAAGTGTTAGGGGTGTGGAGGGCCATTATGAGTATGAAGGAAGTGGTTAACGAGGGGTTTAGTGGGTGGGGGTTGGTTCAAGGGATCGGTTTTGGAAGGATGTGTGGTTGGGAGATTGGAAGTTGCAAAATCTATATCCCAATCTGACCCTTGTAGCTGCGGATTCTGACATCATAGTTGATAGATGCTTCTCGTTCCAAGGGTGTCAAGGGATATGGCTTCCTTTGTTTCGTAAGAACCTTCAGGACAATGAATTTGAGGTATTGGTGGCTTGTTGAATCAACTAGTAGGGGTTGCCCTCTCAGTTGAGATCGATTCAGTACAGTGGAAAGTGGCCAAGTCGGGGAAGTTCTTGGTGAAATCCTTTTTCCATATGCTTTCTGATGGTCCTATGGGGGCTAGAAAGTACATTCTTTCTTTTTGTGGTCCTATGGGGCTTCATCAAAGGTGGCCAAGTCGGGGGCTAGAAAGTACATTCTTTCTTTTTGTGGTCCTATGGGGCTTCATCAAAGGTGGCAGCTTTTGCATGGTCGAGGGGTTGGAATAGGGTATTAACGATCGACAATCTAAGAAACAGGGGTTTATATATTGTGAATATGTGCCCCTTATGTTTGCATAGTGTGGAATCAGCTGATCACCTTTTTATGCACTGCTCGTTTTCTACGGAATTATGGGTAAGTTTCTTTGGGATTTTTGGGATAACATGGGTTATACCTAGGCCTATCGAAGGGTTCTTTAGGCAGTGGCCTGGAGGAGGCTTTAGAGACTTGGGTCGAGCAGTGTGGAGAATGTCCTTGGTGTGAAAGAAACAACAGATGTTTCAAGGATGTATATGAGAATCCTAGGGGAGTTTTCCTTGAAGCGAAATCCATGGTAGCAAAATGGGCTTCGGTCATAGTGAATTTGTGCGACTGTAGCTTGTTTGCTCCGGATTGGTCTCTGTTGTAATTTTTGTCTTTTTGCTCTTTGTATTCTTTTCGGCTTTGCCGCTTAATCAATAATTGTCATCCTTCAAAAAAAAAAAGAGGTTTCCATTGACTCTTTTTCTTTTTTTTTTTGGGAGTATTTGAAGTGCTTTTTCAGAGAAATATTTGAATAAAGCTTTTCATTTTGGCTGCCTTTGGTTGCACCAAATACCATGAAATTTCATGATATTTTGCACCAAATTAGACTGATTAATCATGAAATATCATGACATTTGGTGCAACCAAACATAGCCTTATAAGGATTTTTTATTATTTATTTATTTATTATTTTTTTTGTAATATTTATTTGCAAGAGTTCACTTCACAAAAGCGGCATGATTTTAAATGACCTATTTTTTGCACTATTTTTTGTTTTTGGCAACTATGGAACTTTGGCTAGTTCATACTGTTTAGTTGCTTTCGCACTTTTAGTTCCATATATTAATCTTGAGTTCTCTTTCTTTTGGAGCAGTTTCTGTAACAGTTGGTTGGATTGGGCTTCTGAAATTCTTCCTTTAAAAATAAAAATAAAAATGCTGTACTAATGTTGTGAGGAACAAGATTAAGTGGAGGCTGATTTTAATGGCTATCTGGGAAACCTGGAATGATCTTTGCTTCCGTAATGAGAATCCTGGGGTGATGGACGTTTTTAGAAAGGTTTAAGTCTCTAGTTTCAGGATGGGCTATCTATGTTAGTGCAGCCTTGGCTACTGATTTTTCTCTTTGATTGCCTTGCATTCTTTTCTCGCTTTTGTGAGCTTCTAATAAAATTGCTGTTCTCTCTCTCTCAAAGAAAAAAAAAAATGTTGTGATGAACAAAATTGGTGAGATGGAATTATGGGGGCTTAAGTTTGTAAATATGATGAATTATATGATCCTAATCCCTACGATGTGTATTGTCCTTGGGTCCTAACTCTTTATGTGCTAAGAAGCCAGACCGTTGATCTGACTGACCTTGGATGGTGCATGCCCCAAACATATCCATGATGGGACCATCCTAACCTTTCAATCAGTGGCCTGCAAATGTATGGTTGAAAGAGACCTATAGGAACGATCCACATTCAACAGAAAAGGACCAACAACTGAATGTATGGGATCTTTTGTTCTGGTAGCTGTGTTCGCGGTATTGGTTTTGTTACATGTATCACTGGTTAGGGATATAGGAACACATATCGATATTGCTGATATTATTGTTGATACCTGGAAATGTATCGCTGAGTGGGGGAAACATGGGAAAATGGTGGAATTTCTCAACAAAACTTCAGGAGATGCTGAAATACACATATTTGCATATTTATGAATCAAATTATTGCAAAAGACCCATACATAATAATTTTAATTATTATTATTATTTTAAATGGGGGTCTAAAAGTATGTATTGCTGGCTCAGGAAAACATTGGGGAAAGATGAGAAAAATGGTGGAATTTCTCAATGATACTTCAGCAAATGCTAAAATACACATATTTGTGTATTTAGGAATCAAATAATAGCAAAAAAGATGCATGCATTGTAAGTTTCCCTATAACGGGGGCCTAAAAGCTTGTATCACTTACTCAGGAAAACATGGGAAAAATGGTGGATCCATCCATCCATCCATGCACGTACGCACATACATAATAAGTTTCCCTTTAATGGAGGCCTAAAAGCATGTATTACTGACTAAGGAAAATATTAGAGAAACATGGGGAATATGGTGGATCCATCCATCCATCCATGCGCGCATGTGCATACATACATACAAACACACATGCATGATCTATCCATCCATCCATGCATGCATACATACACACATACGACGACACATACATATATACACACATGCATGATCCATCCTTCTTTGCATGCACACGTTCATGCATACATCCATCCGTCCATATATGCATACATATACATACACACATACATGCTGGCATTTCATCATACAAGCATGCACTCATAAAAAAGAAATTAAATGATTTTTTTTATAATAAATAGATTTTTGGCGATATTGATATATTGGCGATATCATCGATAATATCACCTATACATTGGCAATACAAGCAACACCTGGAAGTCAAATAGTAAAAAATATCACAATACGTTGGTGATATTGATACATTAGTGATACTTTGCAATATATCATCAATACCTGGAATTTCTGATACTACTGGTGTTTCTGATAATGTCACTGATATTATTGATTATATCGCCGATACTCGGAACAATGTGTAGCTTGGACCCTCCATCCACAATGGAGCCCATCAGAATGGTATCTATTACTGAAGCATGGTGGCCACTCATGCAGACCCAAGGACTGAGTGACACTTTGGTCCAATGAATTTATGGTTTGTTTTGAAAATACAACTGATTCAAATTTACCATCTATTAGCATTTAGTTGTCTACGCATATCATAATTTTCATTGAAGGTTGTTCATTACCTACTACTTTCGGCCAATATGGACACTGGTTTTAATTAGCGGTTTTGGAGTGCAACTTGCCTGGGGACTGAAACTGGTATGGCTTGACGTAACTTGGCCCTGACCCAGTCCAACTCGTTCTGACTGAGTCCCGTTTTGTCCCATACCAGTGTGGTGGCTTGTTTCATCTCTTATCACACTGAAACTGATACAACTCGGACGATACAGAATCATATTGGAAGATTTTTCAAAACATGGACTGCTATTGTGTTGCATTTTCCTCCATGATGTGTTGCATTTACCTCCTAATCAACTGTTCCATTTAATATGATTATTTGTGTTGCAGTTACCTCCATGATGTGATCTACATAACAAGCTTCGTACAACTCATGTCCATCATTTCTGGCAAATTTTGGTACACGTATCTGGTGGTAAGATCCGAAGTCCCAGGATCCTTTCTCATGGTTATGTAGTTAATAGAATTTACTTCCTGCTGCATCTTCGCGTATTGAAATGTTTACTCAGTTTTAATTTTAATAACTCAGCAAATCCGTAGCTACTTAATTTTCAAACCTCTAGTTGGCGGTATCAAAGTTTAAAATTCTAGATATGGTTTTCTTAGGTTTGAGTGATAGTTTAGACCATTCCAAACCTCTGCTGGCTGAGGAATCATATGATCCTCGATTCGTCGGTATGGACGGTATATACGGGTTGACAGTTTGTAGGCCCATGGGTCATTGATCAAGACCATTTTTCTTTTGGGCTCACTGCAAATGGACCATGCCTTGAGACTTGCCTTGGTAGGACTATCCTAACATTTCAATTTACGGCCTGAAAGTGGAGGGTGTAGAGAAAATTACAACAAGGGCGTAGTTGTAGCTTTCACACATTTCATGTGATGTTCCCACTTCAGTCTGCTGATTTGTGTTTTCGATTGTAATTCTTGCAGGAAAAGCAATTGTCCTTCCAAAGATTCGTGCTTCCAAGTTCCAACTCTTTGGAACCATATTTTCAATATTTAGCTTCATTGGATGTGATATATTGCTTTTTATCTCCTATATAAATGTGGGTCATCATTTGGTCACCTCAAAAAAGATAATCATTTATATAATCTTTATTTTAAGAATTTTCAAATCAATCACATGTTTGCAAAAGTTATAAGAAAATCTATACTTCTATAGAAATGTATATTTAATATTGAGAAATTCTCACATCCAACCCGTTGGACAATAAATTGCCATGTGTGTGTGACATCTACCCTGTTTGATAGGTTGGCCCCACTATGAGGATGATCCTGTGCAAAATTCAGCCCCATCCACTCATCAGGTGAGCCACACCATAGAAAATAATGTATAGCTACTGATAAATAACAAAATACAAGTGTGGTCCACCTGATGAATGGATGGGGCTGATTTTTGCCCAAGTTGATCCTAATGGTGGGGCCAACCTATTAGACATGTCGGATGTCCCACGCACATGACATGCTAGAGATAGCTTCGTATTCATTTTACAAACATCATGGTGGGGCCCACAGAGGCCAATACTGCAGGAAGCTTCCCATAGTGTCGATGCCATGGGATCACACATGGCGTACAGACATGCACACTTATGAGCATGCACGCACCGACCCATGCATACATGTGCACATGCATGCACGTGCACATGCCCACACACATGAACGTGCACCTGCACATGCACACCCATGCCCACACAAGGGGGTCGGTTTTTGTCAAAATAGTCCAAGGTATGTTCAAGGAGGCCGATTATTGTTGAGCCTAGGTCCCTTCCCTCATGAATTGTAAAATAAACTTGGCATGCATGCATGTGTATGCACATGGTCCCATCATTCTCTTTGCCTCTCTCTCTCTCTCAAAAAAAAAAAAAAAAAGAAGAAGAAGAAGAAGAAGAAGGAAAGGATGAAGAAAGTTAGAAAGAAAAGAAAGGGTAGTGTAATGCTTGTGCCCGTGCATACACAATCGAGAAATTATTTAAGTGCATTCTCCAAAGCAGTGAATATTGGGAGGCTGCCGTCTAACATATCTGAATATCCTGCTGTCTTTTTCTCAGATACCCGGATTTGGTTTATACAAACTTTTGCCTTTTTTACGAGGATTTCTCCCTCAGGGTTCGGAGGTACACCATACTCTATTCTTCATATTCTTATGAGATTTTATAAATTTCTGATGCACGAGTGTGCGATAATGTCCTTGTGCACGAGCCCATGCAACTGGGGCTGACTTTTTGGTGATCCAGACTGTTGGTCTTGAGGAGATCCATTCTGGATGGGGTCCACCCTGAAATTTTCCCAGGCTGAAGGTCCAACAAATAGACGGCTAAGGGAAAAAAAAATGCAACAGCCTGGAGAAAAGGCCAAAGATTGGATGGTTAGGATCTTCCAATTAGGAAGAATGGCGGTGCCATGATGTCAGTGCTCTGTATCTGTGAACCATCGGGGCCAATTATGTGGACTGGATGCATCAAGGGCACTATTTGCATCATGATGCATCAGCATATCTGTAATTTCTCTATTTTTACACTGAAAACTGATCACAGATAGGCAAGGTACTGCAACTTGGTATGAACCATCTTTCCCGCTTGCGACTTACGCAGGGGGATCAGTACCATGAAAAAGGCAGGCCCCACCAGTGTTTACTAGGGACACAAATCAGGCCATTCCACTCATGAGGTGGGCGACACCTTTGGAATCATTGGACAACTGGCCATCTGATTCAACATAGAGGCGTGGCCCACCTATTGACTGGATGAGCCTATTTTTGAGGTGTGATCTTCCTGGTAGGGCCCACCGTTTTCATGGTACTGATGTCCTACACAAGTGGCATGTCGGCAGGAGAGGCTGTGCGGTACGACAAGCAGTGGTACCTTTGCTTGTATGCGATCAGATCTCTTGTATATGCAGCTTTTTGTCCTGTGTTTGGACATTGAATTGTTCGGCATTGTGATTGTTGTCTGTAGGGAGAAGTCGAAGATGAAAAGACACGCAAGAAAAGGGAAAAGATGGAGAAGAAGGCTTCAAGACCCAAATTTGTTAAAACAAGAAACAGGTAATTGCTTTTATGCTTTGTTTCTAATCAAGGGATCAGATTCAACAAAGTGTAATAGAATCCAGAGTATCTCAATCATGAGTTTGGGCCCGTCTGATCAAAGAAAGGCTGCGAACTACCTCGGTTTATGCCCATTGCTAATAGCATCATTACCATTAATATAAATACATTTGTTAAGATAGTCATGTTGCTCTCTGTGACTCATTGTCTCTGAGTGCTATGGAATTCTCTAATCTTATTGAGTTTTGAATTACTTTGGGTGTGTTTGGATGCACTATTGAATCGAATTGCAATTATTAGTCCAATGAAGTGGAACTAACCAAATCGTGATCCATTGGCATTTCTTGTTGAGATTATGAGCTCCAAATTGCAATTACATTTCTGTAAGCTGGGAGTGCAATAGAAATTGCTGTGCTTTGAGTACTTATTGTTTAGAGATCTGATACCTACAAGCAACTGTACCGGAACTTGTGGCACCGTCTCATCATTCCTGTGAATATTCCACTCGTGTGTAAAATCAGTACGTGAAAACAATAGGTCCTACCATGTTCAACTCACTAAGTGGGTCGCATCTCTATGTTGAGGCGAACTGTTGATCTTACATTGATTCCGACGGTGTGGCACACCTATTGAGTGGACCTTCCTAATTTTCATGCCAGGTGATCTTCACGGTGGGGCCTACCTTTTTCATGGCACTGATGTCCTACTACAAAAGTGGCATGTTGGCCGAAAAGATGTACAGTACCACAAGCTGTGTACCTTGCCTGTAGATGATCAGTTCTATATGAATGCTAGGAAACATTATTAAAGCTTTTGTCATCTCCTCTTTTTATTAAACCCTTAGTTCCCAATTCATCTTGATTTGTGCATCCAAACATGTCTTGATTTGGACTGTACTGAGAAACTCCCCTAATGATTTATTAGGTTTCACACACACACACACAAAATATTTATACTAAGGGAACCCGATCCCGAATCGAATCAATTTGAACCAAGTCAAGTTCCGAACCGAGTTGAGTTCAGTCTAGCTCGAACTTGGCTTGAAATTTTTTCAACCTCAAAAAATCAGCTCAACTTCGCTCGAACCCAATTTCGAGCCAAGTCAAGTCATGCTTTTCCGAGTCGAGTCTGGTGAGTTAATTGAGCTAACTAGGTTCATGTACAACTCTATATACGTCATAATTCAAAAAACTGCAAACCCAACTCATATTGGATGTCCATCCGGGTTAGGGTTAGGTCGACTCAAAGACTCAATCCTGCTCAACTAAATATTTATTAGTTATAAATTAAAAATATTAGGATTATTTAAAAAAAAAATACTTAAAATAGCTATATCTGTTACAGAGGCTGTCACTGTCGTTGCGACTCTTTTAGATACTAGATCATGTTGGTGGTTAAAAGACACGCCCGACTCTGACCGACTTGTCTATTCCTGAGTCGAGTCTGGACTCACACGAGTTGGGGCTGAGTCGGCCCAACTCGTCTGATTGGGGGGCTGACTCATGGTATTGAACTGGATCGGGTCTGATGGAATCTGAGTTGACTCAGACGATCATATAAGACCAGGCCTAGTCTTAAAATCATGATCATGTTGGTGCTGTAGAAGGAGATATCGAGCTCTGTATTGTGAGAATGTGGGCCCTATAACAACAAACGGCTGCGATTGAGATTGAGAAGTCTAGAGAGCCTGTCGACCCTGGACAGCTGCTTTGATCGCTTGCAAGATGGCCATGGACCATGGCTGAGTGGAGAGGTTTGGAGAATGAGGATTGGCTGAATTGTCCATTTGCAAGCCACAGATTAGATGGATATGATCATCTGATAGAGAATGTACTGGGCCTGTAAAGTAGCTGAAACTGAACGGATAGGATTACCCAGAGGTGGATCCCACCTGTTCCTTCACATGAGTAATAGGATCTCTTGATGAAGATGGCCACAGCTTGCACATAACATTTTGGAGGAACTAGCAGCATTCTGGTAAAGAAAAGATCTACATTTGAACGTAGGGCTTCTGTGGGATCCACTGTGATGTTGGTCTAGGATCCAAACTGTCCATCAGGTGCAATGCCTAATGTTTACTGGAAATCTCAAAAATCAGGCCAATCCAAAATGCAGGTGGGCCACACCACATGGATCTATGTACAATTGCTATGAGTATGGCCCACTTAGTTATGGAATAAAATGATATTTGGAATGTCCCGTCATACCAGTAGAGCGCGTGTGATGACTGGATTGGATGGTATATACACAGCAGGATGGCCCCATACAAAATCTGGAAATTTATGTGGTGAGCCTTTCCCTGCCCACTGTTCCGTGTTGTTCTCTGTTGTGTGGCCCACCTGGGTTTTTTGTTAGGCTGAATTTTGGTATCTGGGACAAACATGGGGTCATCTATCTGATGGTCGGTTTGGATGGCACGGACACATTAGTGGCCTCACACGGCTCGTAGAACTAACATACGTCTGTACGTGCTCATTCCCCAAAGTTGACACCGTTGGATCTTATCTTTCTTATTGGTGCCCACCAAAAGGACGGTCTAGATAAAAGTAGACAATGGCCCAAATTCAACTTACAAATGTCCTTTGATTAAAGGTCAGGATCGTCCAAACAATCTATCTCTTCGAGAGGAAAGCGGATGCGACTCTGGTGACCGTGGAGAAGGGGAGTACATGCAGAGACAGCCCTTAGGTGGGGCCCTCTTTGAACCATGCCTTGGCCAAAAGATCAGGGTGGCCCACTAATAAAGTGGTCACGTGCATGCGTTGGATATGCAACGTTGATCTTTTTCTTTTTCTTTTTCTGACTGCCCAGATCGCATGCGACCCCCTACTGCATGAGCTTCCTGCAGTCAGAAGCTAGGTGGGACCCTCCGTGATGATTGTGAGAAATCCACCGCGTCCGTCTGTTTTGCCAGCTCATTTTAGAAGATGAGCCCAAAAATGAGGTTGATCTAAAATTCAAATAGGTCACACAAAGCTTTGATACCATGAAAGTTGAGAGAAGCTAAAGGTTTTCTGTATTTGAGACAACTCAAAACGGGTTGAATATATAGAAATTACAACCACCAATAATACAAGAAAAATAATAAACTCAGAAATTTTTATCTATAGAAATAAACTATACAAGATATCCTATTTATACAAGATATGTGAGCCGTTTACCAACATGAAAAAGTGGAAAAGGAAATGCCGACTGTTGAAACCTTTCTGATGTCCACGTTGGTGTTTATATGCCATCTGAACAGTTCGTAAGGTTATTCCCACTGGGATGAGCCGAAAACACAAAAATATTAGCCTCGTGCAAAACTTCATAGGCTTCACGAATGTTTCAACGGTGGACGTTCAATCTACACGGTCTCGTCGTGTGGCCCCACTTGAGTTTTGGATCAGCCTCATTTTGAGTCTCATATCTTAATATGAGCGGTCAAAACGGATGGACGGAGTGTATTTTTCACAAACATCACGGTGGGCCCCACCGAAGGCATTGTGCGTGCCCTTGTCATAAACAAATGTGATCCAAGTGACTGATAGTCCACCAGCCTGACTTTGAGATGGCCCACCTGATGAATGGCCCAGTTATCATGGCGTGTCGCTGGCAGGGTTCTTACACAACTCATTCCACGATGTCGGCCAAGCCCTTTGGACAGCGGGGCACACTACACGTGAACACACACACGTGCCAATAAGGTCCACGTGCTTGAGATCCCAGCTTTCCACGAGGTGGGTCACATTGCTGCCCACCCAAGGAGTGATAGAGAACCTGATCTTAGGCCGGAACCCACAAGATCTAAAAAAGTGTGACCCACGTTATGAAAAGCTGTGATCTCTCAGGTGTGTGTCCAGCACACGTGTGGCTTAGCTACCCATCGAAGATATACCGGGTTTTGCTAATTCTACACGCGTCTAGTGCATCCACATTCACACGCGAGGACGCGGATTGCGTACTGCCCCTGTCCGTCCCTAGCTCTAGGCCTGTACACGAGTCAAGCCAGCTGGAAAAGCTCACTCGACTCGGCTCAACTCAGTTTGGATTGACTCAGCTTGAAAGGCCAACTCGGGCAAGCTAAGCTTGTTTACTAAAGTTCAAGTTGAATTCAAGCCAAGTCCCACCATGGTATATTTCAACTCGACTTGACTCAACTCTACTCAAAGCTCGTGCTCAAGCTCGACTTGACTCGAGTAATATATTTTAATAATTATATATATATATAAGTTAAAAAAAAAAGAGTTAAAATTTAAAAAATTTTACTAAAAAATTCTACCAACCCTACCCATCTTCATTCCCTCTTTTTCTTGTCCTTACCCTTCTGCGGTAAACTTGACTCAACTCGAGATAAACTCGACTCGACTCGAACCACTAGCTCGGCTTGAAAGCTTTGGCAAACAAGCAAAGCTTCAATGTTGAGCTCGAGGGCAAGCTCGAGTTCGAACTCGAGTATAACATGGACAAGTCAAGCCAAGTTTAGCCCACCTCGACTCGACTCGACTTGATGTATAGCCCTATCTAAGTACGAACAGCAATTCTGTGGGCAGGCCCTTCGTTATGTATCTATACATCCAAGCCATCAATCCCTTTTCTTATATTATTTTAAGGCATGAGCTTAAAAATTAGTTAGATCCAATTCTCAACTGGACCACATCATATGTGGGGTGGTCCATTTGACCGTTGCATCTACTTCATTTTTGTTTTGATGCCTTAAAATAATTTGAGAAAGGGATAAACGACTCGGATGCACAGATACATCACGGTGGGCCCGGCCACAGAACTGCCCGTTCAGACAGACATGTGGACGCGGATTGGCTACTCCCCACTGGCTAGTGGTTGGTGCTCTGTGAGCCCCAATATGACTTATGTATTTCATCCTTGCCGTCAATCTATTTTTCCATACCATTTTATGGTATGAGACCAAAACTGAGTTATATATCAATCTCAATTGGACCACATTAAGGAAACAGTGTCGAATGAGTGTCGACCATTAAAAACCTTTTGGGGGCCATAAAAGTTTTGGATCAAGCTGATATTTGTTTTTTCCCTTCATCTGTGCCTATATGACCTAATTAACAGATTGGATGTCAAATAAATAGTACAATGGGCCTTAGGATGATTTTAATGGTGGATATCCAATCGCTATTGTTTTCCTGTGGTGTGGTCCACCTGAGATTTATTTCCCCTAAATTTTTGTTGCAGGCCCTAAAATGATCTTTAAAAATGGATGAGTGGAATGAATGAAACACATACATCATCATGGTGGGGCCCACATAGCACTGACCACTAGCTAGGGGGCTGGTGGCGGGGGAGTAGCCGATCCTTTCCCCCTTTCCATAAGGTTTGACCCACTACTGAACAAGGGAAGCGGATTCGCGTACGCGGATTTCCTAAGGAAGCCTTTCACAGGAAGTACCTGCGCAAGGATCCTGGTGGGCCAACTACACTGTTTGTGAGAAATCCAACCCGTCCATCCATTTTTAGATTTCATTTTAGATGCATAACAAAAAATAAGGTAGATCCAAAACTCAAATGGCCCACATGAGAAGAAACATTGTGAATTTAGTGACCACCGTTGAAATATTTATATGGCTACAAAAGTTTTGTATGATCTAAATTTTCAGTGTTTTCACTTCATACCACTAAAAAAAACCTTATAAACGGATTTGGATGGCATATAAACATAAAGACAAAGCCTAAGAAGGTTTTAACCGTAGTAATTCCTTTCCCCACTGTTTCATCTTGTATGCCACAGTTGAGTTTTGGATCTTCCTAATTTTTAGTATCATGTCTTAAAATCAGCTCGAAAAATGGATGAACGGGTTGGATTTCTAATAAACATCACAGCTGGCCCCATCTTGCATCCCACCACGGCGGGAACTTCCCCCGAAAGCCTTTGCCAGGAAATCCGCGCCCCGGATTGGCTGGTGTACCACACTAGCAACGTAGCTGGTGTGGGTTCGTGTCGTGCGACGAGGAGCGCTGATGCTACTCCAGCTCCCGAGTTGTACCAACGGTGTAAAGGAGATCAAAGTTACATGGCCCAACAATGATGTATTTATCATATCTATACCGTTTGTCTATTTGGTGAGGTCATTTTAGATATTGATCCCAAAAATAAATAATTTCCAACTTAAATGGACCACACCGCAAATAGCAGCGGTGACAATAATTCTCACCCTTAAAGGATTTATGGGCCCACCGAAATGTTTACTTTCCATCAAATCTGTTTATAAGGTCCCATATATATGAATGGAGAGAAAAACAAATATTATATTGATCCAAAATTTATATGACCCCGAAAGGGTTTCAATGGCAGGCATTCAATCCTTCACTATCTTTTAGAGTGTGGTTCACTTGATTTTTGGATTTACCTTTTTTTGTCTTAATATTACACGAGCTCACCAAGTGGATGAACGGTTTGGATATAACTCATACCTCGTGATGGGCCTATTAAGCTTGGTGACATCATCATACCCACCACATTGGTGTGTGGTAGGGCTAAAAGTTGGGCAGGTTGAACCCGACCGACCCGTGACTGACCCGACATTGGGTTGGGCTCGAGCAAGATATTTCGAGTCTGATCTTAAGGTTGAAATATACAAACACCAACCCGATAAATCTTGGGTTGGGATTGGGTTGAGGTATCAGGTTGCCCAACCCAACCCGAACCTGATCAATATATAAGTTACTTATAACTTATAATTGAGTGTGGATCGTTTGTGTCGAAGGCACACTAATGATGTCAAGTCTCATTTGTCTACTTCATTTCCAAGGACTCAAGGTAACAAGATATGCCAGATTTCTCTCTCCCAAATAGACTTTGTGCTATGCTATATGACTTTTAAAGGAGTAGTTGTCTTATATTTTAGTTTATTTTTTTAAAGAAAAAAATGAAGTATTTTTATAATGAATAATCACATATTTAATTAATAAAATTATAGATACAAAAAATAAGTCCTATATTAAAATATAATAAACTAATGTAATAACGAAAATATTAGCACGTATATACCCGACCAACTCGATCAACTCGACCAAGCCCGCTTGGGTTAAGAATTCCCAACCCGAGATTGGGTTGGGGGGTTGAGGTATAGGAATCTTGCATTGGGTTAGGGTTGAGCACCAACTCGGCCCAACCCGCTTGACTTTCAGTGGTAGTGTGTGGTATACCAGCACATCCATTTAGATGGTGTGTTAACGTCACTAACGGCCTGCCAGCAAGTGTGGATTTGTAACCCCTTGTATTCGGAGGCCCCTAAATTAGCAATCCTTCCCTTATATTTGATACCCTAAAGTGTGAATCAACTTTAATCCAAAAGTTCATATCCGTGATATTTTTTAGGGATTTGAATTTAATTACTAATTCAATTTTAATATCTCTAATTAGTGGGATATGTAATTTTTAATACAATGGTTGTGATAAGCCCGCTGAAATATATGCTTTGTCTGAAAATGATGAAATTTCAAGTCTCCAATGGGCCACAAGCACAAGATCATGTATGAGTAACTAACCAACAATTTTTAATCGTTGATTGACATGAACAATGTTTGGACGGTGTTGAACAATGTTTGGATGGAGCTGATTTATATGGACAATGTTTGAACAATGCTGATCATCATTAGTGGGCCATGTGCCCAATAGAATGATAGTGTATAGTGACTATTGAAATGATTTTATAAGCGTAATCCAAGCTCCCACTATGGATTACAAACCCCCTCGAAGAGAGGATTGAAAACCTCCTGGATTTGCAACCCCGTTTACTTTATGCTGCCAAACAAGCAGGGGATTGGAAGCCCCCTCCAATAGTGCCAAATGACCCCTAAGTTCTAAGTTCTGTGAGTCCCACCACGGGGTATATGTTATATCCTTAGTTGTCATTTTATTTGGCTATCTCTTAAAGTGAACAAAAAAGTAATAATGTATTTTTAAAGATTATGCTGACCAAATTATAAAAAATTTGTGAAGGATTGTATGTTTATTATTGAAACCCGTTCACCATGATATTTGACGATGCTGCCCTACAAATGTTTTAATGGTGAGGATCATTGCCTGTTATTTCTAGTGTAATTCACCTGCTACCGTGTTCTATAGATCAAGTGGCAGAATGAGCCAAGATACCCCTGTTTCAACGCTGAACTTTTGGTATGGAAGTAACATGGCCCTACAATTATATATTTATTATATCCATACGGATAATCTATTTTCGAGGATTATTTTAGTTGAGGAGCCGAGCAGTGAAGTGTGAACTGACAGTGGGGATGTACTAATAGCCAATAAAAAAAAGGAAAAACTGCTATTGTATACCGCACACTGCAGACTTGGCTGGTGTGATGGTGTCACTAAGTCCCATGGTTCTCATGATGAGGTACGTATCATAATGTCATTAATTTCTATGGGTCCCATCATGAGGTATGTATTATATCAAAGCCATATAGCAAGTGTACCGCACCATATAAAACAATGGGAGATTAAACATCTACCATTGAAATTCCTTCGGAGTTATAAAAGTATCAGATCATTGTAATGTTTTTTTCCTCTTCATCGGGTCTTTGTAACATCACGAACAGATTAGATGGAAAATAAACGTTATGATGGCCCGACAAATATTTTAATGGTGAGAATCATCGACTCCACTGCTATTTGTAGTGTGGTTCACTTGAGCTTTGGATATGACTTATTTTTGAGCTTATCATATAAAATGATCCATCCAAAAAGGTAAACGGTGTGGATATAAAAAATACATTATAGTGGGCCAATGTAACTTTGTGGGCCGGTGTAACTTTGATCAACTTTGAACCGTTCGTACAACTCGGAGATCGAGGAGCGTCCGCGCTCGTCTTCGCACGACACGTACCTGGGCGAGCCAGGTGGCTGGTGTGTGGTACACCAGCCAATCCGCTTCCGCCCACAACATCTGTATGATCAACTGATGGAAAGCTCAGATCTCACTCACGTGTCACATTGCGGGACACCCCTCTACGTGTGGATGTGTACGGCACCCACACGCGTGTGGAGTCAACAGACCTCCGAGATCTACTTCCCTGCCCTTTCCTCCTTTGCTAGTAGCAGAATCTCTCTCTCTCTCTCTCTCTCTCTCTCTCGCCAGAATGGGAGAAGGCCCTGAAAAAGGTACGAATCTCTCTCTCTCTCTCTCTCTCTCTCACGAAAATGATATTTACACCCATTCAATTTGATTTTTTCGTACACCTATTCTACATCTTTTAAATTCAAACACTACACTACACCACACTAAACTTTGTACTATTCTAATTCCCAAACTGAAAATGGGTGTATGGAAAATCAATCAAGCTGGGTGTAAATACTCTAAACAGTAGCTCTTCTTCTTTAATTAGATAGGTAAAGGGCAAGATCTGATCTTGAAAAACCCTAACACTAATTTTACCTTCCAATTCCAGCTACTATCTCTCCCTCTTCTTTCCTAACCGACAAAACCGCCACGATCTTCGTTGCTGGTGGTCGCGGCCTTGTGGGGTCCGCTATCGTCCGCCGCCTCCGCTCCCTCGGCTTCTCCAATCTCCTCCTCCCATCACATTCCGAGCTCGACCTCACCCGCCAATCCGACGTTGAAGATTTCTTCTCCCGCCACCGGCCTCACTACGTTATCCTTGCTGCCGCCAAGGTCGGCGGCATTCATGCCAATTCCACCTATCCCGCTGACTTCATCTCCATCAACCTCCAGATCCAGACCAATGTGATCGATGCGGCCCACCACCATGGCACGAGGAAGCTCCTCTTCCTTGGATCGTCCTGCATCTACCCCAAATTCGCGCCGCAGCCGATCCCTGAGTCGGCGCTCCTCACCGGCCCGCTCGAGCCCACCAATGAATGGTACGCTGTCGCCAAGATCGCCGGGATCAAGATGTGCCAGGCATACCGGCTGCAGTATGGATGGGATGCTATCTCCTTGATGCCCACGAACCTGTATGGCCCGAACGACAACTTTCACCCCCAGAATTCACATGTGCTGCCTGCTCTGATCCGGCGGTTCCACGAAGCGAAGGTCACAGGGGCAAAGGAGGTGACAGTCTGGGGGACGGGATCGCCACTCCGGGAATTCCTGCATGTGGATGATTTGGCGGATGCGGTGGTGTTCTTGATGGAGGAGTATAGCGGATTGGAGCACGTGAATGTTGGGAGTGGGAAGGAGGTGACTATCAAGGAACTGGCGGAGATCACAAAGGAGGTGGTGGGTTTCGAGGGGGAGCTTGTGTGGGACTCGACAAAGCCGGATGGGACACCGAGAAAGCTCATGGATAGCTCAAAGCTGGCAGGGTTGGGGTGGGTCCCGAAGATCTCGCTGCGGGATGGGCTCGTTGACACATACAAGTGGTATTTGGAGTATCTGAAACAGTAGTGCCGGGTGATATATTTTTTCCCCTTATCTGGGTTTCCGATGCTGTGTTTTTCTTGTGGTTTATTTATCTTTATTTCTTTACCATTCGCAATTGAAATTATGGTGAGTCTTTCTTTATTGCATGAAGCATTCTAGACGATTCTATTTGTCATGTTTTTGTTGTGGTGGCATCGATGTTTTTAATGTACCATTGAGATCAATATTAGATTTTAATGAATTTCTCATGATATCTTCTTTTGTTTGGCTGGTGCGTAGATGATTGCTTTTAGTATTCACTGGATTACAGCATTTTTTTTTTCTTTTTGGTGCATTTGGATGCTCAATTGATTTGAATTGCAATAAATCAAATTCAATAAAGAGTTAGTGTGCAAAGTTGAAGTGGCCTTAGATTCCTATGTTAGCACTGCACCATTTAAAAGATGTTGGTGACTTATTCTTCTGACATGTGGCATTGATGCGCAGCTATCCAGACCATCCAAATTGTGGAACGTATCTCTAAAATCACTCTGATCAAGCAATCCTAACCGCTGAATTTAATGTCTATCAAATGGATGGTTAATAGTAAAATGGTGAGCAGTCGAAATTTGAAGGGAAAAATCAGATGGTTAATCATAATGCTATCTTATCAATGCAATTTTTGAGTTATGCTCTGCCCATAGTTATATCAAGGATTTGTACAGTCTGAATTCCCTATGGCACGTGTATGTTTGAAGAGTCAACACCATTTTTTAAACCGGCCAAAACAAAACTAACAAAGGAGGAGTCTGCCCCCTGTGGTGATAGTCTCTCATTTTAAGTGGAGTTAGGCTAGCCTCACATTGGTTTGTTCGTTTTAACTGAAATGAGTTAGTTTGATTTCATTTGAGCATCCAAGTGCATTTTTGAAAACTTGATAATGATCAGTTCTTCAAATGCTTGATATATAACTTAGTGGTCGACTTAGGATTGTGTTGATTTAAAAATTGGGATTAGGATTTGAAATTTGGTTCTTCAGGTTATGTTGTCACCAATGTTTTAAATATCGACGAAATTGGCCGATATATTCCACGATATATCTTGTATCCCACCCGTGCGATACAAAACGTACAGGTAGTGCCGATATATCCCACATGTTCTGTCGGGAGAGCATTTTCAATTTCCGATCTCTTTTTTGTTGAAATTTTGTTAAATCAATGTCAAATGATTATAAATCCATTGGTTTTTCATGTTTTGCATGAAAATCATGGAGTTGGAGCTTTTATTTCAATATCCATTGGTTCTGCATGTTTTTTTTTTGAAATGTTCTTTCAACCAACTGTTAATTAAGACTATTTTGAAGTATTTAGGAGTATTTGATGAAATGATCATCGCAAACACTTTAATTTCAAAATTTGAGTGTAGGTGGTCCAATTTGGGGAAAATTTGAAATTTCTCCAAATTGCTTGCAATGTTGCACTCCAAACGTGAAATCAAGCATTTGTGGAAATTTTTTTTTTCTTGAGTATTTGTAAGAGAAGAAGTTTGATATCGAATAAACCTCTATCTCTCTCTCTCTCTCTCTCTCTCTCACACACACACACACACACACACACACACACACACACACACAAATATTCTTGCGGGTGTGCTCTTGTCCAATTCTTTGCACAATTCATGTATCGAGATTCTGTTAACTCAATAACTGAGTTGCACCATCTTGGTATTAAAGTGGGTTATATTTGGATATTTTCGTCTCTCCATCATCTCCTGATGGAAGGGGGTGACAAATGAAGAGTTGCGCAAGTAACCCAATTGATCCACACACTCATAAAATGAGTAGATCAACTCACGCATATGGTAGATTGTCTTGGGGGTCTATAAAATGGATGGTGGTGTATGAAGTAGCCACTCCACATTTTCTCAGTTTGTGAGTTTTCTTGGGTATTTGTAAGAGAAGAAGTTTGATATCGAATTAACCTACCTCTCTCTCTCTCTCTCTCTCTCACACACACACACACACACACACACACACATATTCTTGCGGGTGTGCTCTTGTCCAATTCTTTGCACAATTCATGTATCGAGATTCCGTTAACTCAATAACTGAGTTGCACTATCTTGG
Organism: Magnolia sinica; assembly: GCF_029962835.1. Taxonomy (NCBI): domain Eukaryota; kingdom Viridiplantae; phylum Streptophyta; class Magnoliopsida; order Magnoliales; family Magnoliaceae; genus Magnolia; species Magnolia sinica. Next base: position 11,369,238 of record NC_080581.1, read on the forward strand.
TATTAAAGTGGGTTATATTTGGATATTTTTGTCTCTGCATCATCTCTTGATGGAAGGGGGTGACAAATGAAGAGTTGCGCAAGTAACCCAATTGATCCACACACTCATAAAATGAGTAGATCAACTCATGCATATGGTAGGGAATCTCACTAATCAAGTGGGTGTGGTCCGTTGTGGAGGGAATCTAAAAACCGAAGTTGGAATACATGGACATGTAGGGGAAGGTCCCCACAACGGTCCCAACCAATAACGGGTGGCCGTAACTTGTGAAGACACTAATGATTGAATCCTTCAATTGCAGAGAGCTCGGAATTAAGGTAGAAATTATGAAATTCCATGGTCATTTGCATGTTGACGATTGCATCAATTGTCTAAGGAAGGTGGAAAAAGGTGTTCGTGTATGAGGAAATTGCGGACAATCAGAAGGTTAAGTTAGTAGCTAGGAAGTTATCTGGTCATGAGTTAGCATGGTAGGATGATCTCCAAGCCAAACAAATTTGCCAAGGTAAGAATAAAGTGAATTCTTAGTAAAAGATGAAAGAGAAACTAAAGAGGAAGTTTACACCTGTGAATCCGTGATTTCTATCAAAAGATGTCACAATATACATCAAGAAAATAAATCCATGAACTGAGGAATTCCATACCTTGACATCATGGGCAGGGTTTCATGATTATGAAGACCAAAATATTTCTAGATATCTCAATGGTTTTCATACTCACGAAACCCTGTCCATGATGTCGAGGTATGGAATTGGCTTTCCAAGATGTATTTGAGATGTCCAATGCATATACACTTTATTAGAAGTTGAGGAGATCATTAATTAGGGACTTGGGAGGCGATTTGGTGTCCTAAGGGATCGTCCTCAACAATGTGGCAGCATGCTAACTTTCCAAATTAGACAACCATAGAGCCTTCCATAGGTCAAGGGATGATGGCCAATGCTTAACAATGAAACCAAACCCCAACATGGGGAAGGTGGTTATGGACAAGGCGCTAGAGACCTAAGGCAGGGCAAAACAACACTCTTTTTGGATACTTTTAAGTGTGGGTAGCTGGGACATCGCTCTTTTCTCTATCTTGAACATCAATCCATAGTTAAAGTGAATTTGGTTAAGGAAGGAGAATATGTTGACGCCACTCTCGACCCTTTGAAAATCGAGGATGATAAAGAATATGTAGAATGTGCATATGATGATGGGGCATATATTGGAGAAGAAGTAATATATGTGTATAGTGATTGGGGCGAGTCGTTGGTTATCCAATTGATTATGCTTTTGACGCCTCGGGTGATGAATGAAGGGCAATCTTTGTGACACAATGTCTTCCGTACCACTTGCACTTCTAGTGGAAATATATGCACGATTTTGATAGACAGGGGAGTAGTAGGGGTGTACACGAACCGAGCTAGCTCGGTTAGCTTGCTCGACTCGACTCAAAAAGCTCGATTCGACTTGGTTTGAAGTTGAGTTTGAGCCGAGTTGAGCTGATTTTTTGAGCTCGAAAATGAGTTCAAGCTGGCCCTAGCACGACTCGACTCGGATCGAACCCAGCTTGAATTGAACTCGGATCGAACCATTTTGGTGACTCGGTTGCTTTGATATTGATGTTGCTCACCAAGTGTTTGATGAAATGACTCAAAGAAGTGTGACTGGTGGCAAGGAAGGTATGTGTATGAAACCAACACCCTTTTTTTCTTGATTTTTATGTTGCTTAGAAAGTGTTTGATAAAATACCTATAAAACCATTGCTGCTGTCTCAATTACAGTGAGATTTTGAAGGTGCAGTCAAAGTGTTTGTGAAAATGCTGCAATGGCGAACTCAGCTCGAACTGGCCCGAGCTGAGCTGGCCAGTCAGGCTCGAGGACCGAGCCGAGCCGAGCCGAGTTCGAGCTGAGATCAGCTAGTGGCCGAGCCGAGTCGAGCTGAGGCCAGCTCGACTCAGTTCGACTTGATGTACACCCCTAGGGAGTGGTGAGAACATTGTCTCGCAAGAAATGGAGATAGAAATTAAAATTTAAAGAGCACAAGCATCTACTTCTATACCAGATTTGTTGGTTCAAGGAAAGGCGGAGAAGTTTGGGTTAACTTTAGGTGCACAGTTTTCTTTTTATATTGGGTGGAGTACAAGGTTGAGGTATGGTGTGATAAGGTCCGCATGGATACATGCCATATTTTACTGGGGAGACCGAGGTTATGGGTCTGAGATATGGTGCATCTGACTTGGGTTGGAAAACTCCATGCCAGTTTGAAATTGGGATGAGCAAATTCGGGTTGGGTTAGGTCGGTTTGGGAATAATAACACGTATTTGGGTCAGGGTCCGGTCAGTTTAGGGTTGAGTGTAGAGGATTTCAGGTTGGGTTAGGGTCGTGCAGCTCTAGTTGGAATTCAGATCAGGTTGAATTATGGGTTGGGTCCTCTTGAGGTTGGATTGGGCTCGGGTTGAGCCTCAACCTGACCCAACCCATCTGAGTTACGCCTCAGCAGAACTGTACCCATAAAGAGTTCAGCAATTAACTCTATTATGAAGACGCCCGTTGCATCTTTTTCATGCAGCCATCCCTTGCGTATGGTGTAAAGAGGAACCGGAGATGGTTCTTTTGATCAGGAAGAGACTACTCTGGCAACGGATGCAACATCCTTTTACAGCCATTGCGGAGGAATCTCCCATCATCCCAAGGGATGATCAATGGCTGGATCTTAACTCCGGAGGGGAAACTATTTACCCAATGTGTGGGAGAGACCTGCGGAAGCATAATTTCAAAAACCAAGACTCGGCTCGGGACTCAGTTCAGTCACCGGTTTGGGTTGATCAGGCATGTCACTATTTCTTCTTCTTCTTTTGATTGGTGGGTTATTTTTTATTATTTTCATTGTAAAATAAAGTATTATTTTCATATTTTGGGATGGGAATCCTCTGTTCTTGAAGATTGGGCATTCACATCCAGGGAGCCTTCATAACCATCAATCATCATCATCATTTTTCAGATTTTGGGTCATGATCCTCTAATCTACTAGATGTTTTGAGTGTCCACCATCTGTGGGAAGACCCATTAGATCTAGAGAAATACTTTGACACTCTGGCATGGTGTGATGGATGATATGCGGGCAGTTATAAATTATTTAGAAATTGCATATGTAGCATGCAAGCAATTCAAGCTAATTTGTTGAAATTATGGGTACCAGTTTAGATATATCATGAACAAAATATTACTCTTATCTGGTCATCGAATTATTAGATTGGTGGACATTTATTGGACAGTTAAAAACAAAAAAAAATATCCAATGGTCTTATTTCCACAAAAAAAAAAAGTGTCCACAGATCAGAGGTTAGGATAGTTAAAATTCTGGTTTTAGATTGTAACTAGATGACAGTGGGTTTCACAATCTAGTCTGTTTACTTTGAGTTAATATATGTTACATCTACCATTTCTTTGTACCTGGGTATCAAGTGTCATACACAGCCAGAGTATCAAATAATCCCCCCTTAGATCTATGGAACCACCACCCTCACCACCTTCTTGGGGAAGAGCCACTTTGGAGGAGTCGGCTACAGGATAGAGTTCTGCTAGACAGCTTGCAATCCGTTTGGACAATCCGTTCACATGAGTGGAACTCATCTCATCAGGCCAAAGATGCCATCATGGTGTTGCCTCCTGTTTGTACCGATAGTATATTCTACACAAGGTATTCTGTAATGGTAACGGTGGCCATAATGGCCACCACCGTTATGTTACGATACAGGTTGTAATGGCCATTATGGCCCCCCATAACGGCCATTACGGTCTCTCTCTCTCTCTCTCTCTCTGGTTTGCCATTACGACCCCATAACGTGTAACGGTTGCTATTGTTACCTTTACACAACGGCTTTTACAGCTGTTACAAGACACTATGATTCTACATATGTAACTCAGTGGAAAACAACTTGTCTTAACATAAGATATGGAGATCTGATCACCTACAGGAAACTGTATCGTAACTTATGGTATTGTACCATGCCCCCTTTTTCGGAAATCAGTTACAAGAAAGTAACTGGCTTCACCATGATCCTCTTATTAGGTGGATTTCTCCTGTATGTTGAGTCAGACCATCGGTTTTCCATTGCTTCCAACAGTGTGGCCCACCTTATGATTGGATTGGCCTTTTTTTTTTTTTTTGGCCAAGTGATCTTGATGCTGTGTTATACCGTTTTAATGGTATTAACATCCAAAGAAGTGGCATGTTGGTGGTGAAATATGGTACAGTGACACTAGTTTTGGTACCTTGCATGTAGGTGATAAACTCTCTGACATATGATACAGCCATTGTATCTGATTGTTTTTCATCCTTAAAACACACGAAGGATAACATAATCTCCAGCCCAACAAGTATTCAGTGCATGAGTAGATTTAGCAGTCGTTTGAGAGCATGCAAGCGGTGTGAATTGGTGCATTTGGGATATAGTGTAATTGATGTGAATTGGAATTCAATTCACATCAGAGACCCCAAAAAGGGGTGTTTTGAAATCACATAAAAAGCATGTGAATCCATTTAACATGTATTGTGTTTTGAAATCACATAAAAAGCATGTGAATCCAATTCACATGTATTATGATCACCACCAATTCACACGTAAAGGTCATGTCTCTTACTTCCTCTCCACCAATGCATTCCAAAACAGTAAGCTGGTGGATTTCTATTACATCCGGTGGGCTTTCAAAGACAACTAGTGATTGTCAAAGACAATTGGTGGTTCCAATTCACATATATTTTATGGTGATTGGTAATGCATATCAAATAATACTCTTTCCAACGACTCCATAGGCTTGGAAGGATGATTCTATTTGATTGATAGGGTTTTTAGATTTGAATATGTTCTTAGCTTTTAATGATCAATCTGTTCATGGGGAGTAGTTCCAAATACAAATTCTTAAAATATATACTATACTCTTTTTAATATTTGAAAAATCGTTTAAGGTGAGTAAGGACAAATCTATTTGATAAAGTCATTATATCTATTGGTATATTTTTTTGGCAAAACTCTCAATTTATGAGTGGGCGTGGCTTGTGTATAACACAGGGAGAGAAGTGATATTAATTGATTTATTATTATTATTATTTTAAATCTTTTTTTTATAAAAGAGACTAAGAATGAGTATTGTATACCTTTTATCATCTTGGTTTTGTAACGTTACAACATTAGAGTTATGTATTCCCTATACAATGTATTACCAATCATACAAATGATTTGAATCATTGGAAGATTACTCATAAACCCAAAGGCTAATGGCCTGCAATGGTCTCAGTTTCAGTGTTGGAATGTGCATATACTACCAAAAATCTAAAAACATGTGATTATGTGAAATTCACTCACGTTATATCCGTTGACCCCTATTCATTTTATTACATTAACCCAAAAACCATGCAAATCTAAAACTATAATGGGCCACGGTACAGGAAAAAGTGAAGATAAAGTTCAAAATAAATAACAATCATCCTTGCCACAAATGTATCCTAAAAACTGAATTTTTTATGATGGGCCAGGCAATACGTTCACACGTGGCAGGCCCACCATCCAGCTCATCCAAACAGCCAGCCCGGTGGGCATTGTGAAAGATCTTGATAGGACTGCATCGTGTGTGGTCCTACCAACGTGTGTTGGGAAAGAGCGGCTACTCATTAGATCCGAGTCATTCAGAGGTGGGTCCCACCGTATGTAGCTGTGGCCTGAAAAAATCAGGGCGATTTGGCCATCACATGTTTCGTAGGATGCATTATCATCAATCGATCCTATTTCACGGTCCAATCTTTCCATGGAAGGATCCCACCTTATGGATGGCCCAGATCTTTGGATGGCCCAGATGTTGGATCTGGGACACGAATATATGTGCAAATTTCAGTATGAAGAGTTTAAGTGATCGGTCTTGCACACCAAGATCTACCGTAGATTTCACCTGGTGATGATCCCAGCCATCCATCAGATGCTCAACCACACGGATTAGATGATCTTAACCAACCAGCAGATAATTTTCTGCCTAGCGAATGAGGAAGTTTGGTGGGCCGTTGATCATTTGTGTTTCTAACCATCCATTTTCAAGGGGCTAGGCAGACGGTTAGGATTCAAAATATCGATTGAATCGATGCATCTTGCCAGTTGCAAACGCGCCATCATGGCACATAGATCCAATCCATCCATCCGAGGTGTACTGCTGTGTAGTTGCCCTGGCCCAGGAAACAGGTAGGTCCACTGGTCAGGTGGGCCACTGTTTACAAAATAATGTACGGCTGAGTTTTCTAACCGTCCACCTGTTTCTATCATGCTTGGATCAGCTTCATTTTTTGGTGAGAATGACCTAATCAACATATTGGATGTCAAATAAACAGTACAGTGGGCCTTAGGAGGATTTAATGGTGGATATTCAATCACTAGTTTTTTCCTGTGGTGTGGTCCACCTTAGAGTTATATTCCTCTCGTTTTTGGGATCAAGTCATAAAATGATCTGTAAAAATGGATGAACGGCATGGATGAAACACATACATCATGGTGATAAAGTGCAGCGATTATCCTAACAACATTGTATGATTACATAATTGCTTTATTAACAATAAAATTATAATGATTGTATTTTTTTCATATTTTAATGTTAAATCATCACATTTATACATAATATTACTTGTTAGGATTTAAAATATTCAAAAATATATTAGAAAAAGTGTAATAATTATAAATTCTTTTAACGTATTTTTGAAAACATTTGCATTTGATTAACAAATTTCACATTCGGTTTGGCAATGCGAAAATGATAATGACTGTGCTTTTCCTATACATGATCATGATAATTGATAATCTAAACATGCCCTAACTTGAATTGAGACTATTAGATGTGTATCTCATCCCATCACATTAAAGGTTTGGATCACCAAACCATGGCCCCACGTGTATCACTCTTTTTGAGCTAATAGAACCATGCGGACGACCACCATTTTCCCTCCCAAATGTATGGAATTAGTGCACTATTATTGTAATTAGGGCTCGGCATAAATGAGTAAGGTCTAACTCTTTGGACCTGTTAAGAAGTTGGATATGGGTCTCACCTTTTTATACTTGGTAAAGTTCAAATCCATTAGCAGGCTTATAGACTTGAACTTGGCTTTATAGAGCCTTTGTTACAAGGGCTCCCTATGTCTACTTCTTTCATGGGGAAGTATAACAAAGAAGAGAAGAAGTGGATGTACGCTACATCAATAAATCATAACTGTTGATTTCTTAAGATTGGCATATGATCATTTCAAAAATTAATTATTCAATTAAAATAATTTATAAAAGCAAATTTGGTCAACTCAATCATTTTGATTTCTGATAAAATTTTGAGCATACAAGGACTGCAAATCAATTGTTAAAAATTATAATCTTCGACGGAAATTTAATCAACCACCCAATACACCATGATCTACTTAAAAGGCTTATATATATATATAAGTTAAGCTTTCCCAACTTATCCATTAGCTATAACAATATTTTACTTTTATGAAAAATAACTAAGTTAGACTTGATAGTATATTTCGCATCAAACTTATTTAACTTTTTTAATTAATAATATAAAAACTTTTTAAAAAGCTCCTAACTAAATTTGTCAAGTCTTGTCCATAATAATAATAATAAGGCATCAATCCTAACCAACACATACCCAAAGACTTCTTTAGATTAAAAGAATTCGAGATGACCATGGATGCTGATCTTATGGGTGCTTCCTATGAGGTTGAGCTCTGTGAGTCCCACCATTATCTATGTTGGATATCCAGTCCATGATCAAATCTACCCTTCCATGGTAGGCCATGAGCCTAAAATCAGGCCAAGGGGGCTACACTAAAATGAAAGTTGACAACCACACATCGAAACCTTCAAGTTTGTTTATAGGTCCATGAGGATGTGGTTGGGATATCCAACCCATCCATTGTATGTGTCCCACTTATGAGAGGGGTCACATGAAGTTTCAGCCACATCAAAAGCTCAGGTGGGCCCCACCAAGTGGTTTTAGATGTTTTAGGCACAATTTCACATGGTTTCAAATGGTAGTGTGGCCAAGTATAAGGTGTTGACTTTCCATTTGGCAAATTAAAGTTCAATTGCTTAATAATAGATTCACAATCCTAATAATTAGGACTGTTTCTTATTTACGCTTACATGATATGATGTATTAATGAAGAGTGGGTGTTATGAGAAAAGTAATTGAGATCTTGTGAATATTAATCTTTTCTGGCACCTGCTGGCAATGCAAATCAAGAATATCTTTTTAGGACCATCAGATGTGGATGAAGTCATTAGCGAATAGAATGATGATATCATCAGTAAATAGTATATATGAAATGGGTGGACTAAATCCATTCAAATAGATGGGAAAGAATAGGTTAATTGAAGTATTAATTATGTTGTAGGTTATATATATATATATATATATATATATATATAGAGAGAGAGAGAGAGAGAGAGAGAGAGAGAGAGAGAGAGAGAGAGAGAGAGCTTTTGCTTGAAATATAAATAGGAAAAGTGAGAGTGGATTGCCTTGTTAGAGCAATCTTATTTAGTTTTTTGTTTTTTTTTTTTTCATCATTGGGAAAAAAATTGTCAACTGAAAAAATATCACATATATTAGTTGGATATGAACTTTTGCTAATAATCATTTCTTTCTTACCAATGTATCACATACATAGAACATCATATCTGTGTAAAAGTGGGCCACACCATGATATTCACTTGTTATGAAGATCAAGCTCTCTAGTAACTAGTTGGGCTACACCAGTACACTAAGTCATGCCATAGGTTGTCTATTAATTTTGATGTTGTGTGAAAGGCCTAATTTTGTTTATCTATCCCACTTGATTTTTAGATCTACCCCGACATACTGGATGTACAGTGTAGATGTTGCAAATTCATCACAGTGGCCCCACATGGGCTTCTAAATCTAGTCTTCCATGGGAAGTTACAACAATGGAGAAAAGAATTGGGCATAGGATATGTCAACAAAATATTAATTTTATAAAATAATACATATGATGATTTCAAAATAATTTATAAAGAGTAAATTTGGATATAATTATATTGATTAATTATTTTGATTTTTGACTAAATAGTATATACTTAAGAATGTAGATCATTTGTCAAAAATTTTAATCTTTTCATGAAACTTGATCAACCACCCAATACACTATAATCCACCTAAAAGGCTCATATATTAGTAAATCAATGTATAATGATATATGGAATAAGCTATCCTAAATTATCCATTAGTCATAAACGCATTAGTATACAAATCTCACTATTTGCCGCACCCACTTGGGAATTGATATCAAGACCTTAGTGTTGAAATCAAGTTATCTTCACTCAGTCTACCACTTGAGTTATAGATCAATTTAAGTATTTTACATTAAACTCGTCATATTTTATTCATTAAGCATAAAATAATTCATTGGATTGAAAGAGTTGCATTCCAATTATATCTTGTTCTAATAAATAATGCATTTTACATCAATGGTTGTTGAGCTCAATTTCTTGAAAATTTTTATCTAGGTTAGTGGATCACCATCAATAACAAGGATGATAATTGGAAAGTAGACATGAATTGGTAAGGGAGGTTGATACGAGAGCTTTGATTAGAGTGAGTTTTCTTGCTAGAGGATAATTAGGGCTCAACATAAATGAGTAAGGTCTAACTCTTTGGACCTTTTAAGAAGTTGGATTTGGGTCTCACCTTTTTATACTTGGTAAAGTTCAAATCCATTGGTAGGCCTATCAACTTGAACTTGGCTCTGTAGAGCCTTTGTTACAAGGGCTCCCTATGTCTACTTCTTTCATGGGGAAGTATAACAAAGAAAAGAAGAAGTGGATGTATGCTACATCAATAAATTATAACTGATCATTTCAAAAATTAATTATTCAATTAAAATAATTTATAAAAGCAAATTTGGCCAACTCAATCATTTTGATTTCTGATAAAATTCTGAGCATGCAAGGACTGCAAATCAATTGTTAAAAATCGTAATCTTTGGGGCAAATTTAATCAACCACCCAATACACCATGATCTACTTTATATATATATATATATATATATATATATATATATATATATATATATATATATATATATATATATATATATATATATATATATAAAATACAAGTTAAATCCCTATTAAGACCAGGTCTTCTCAAGTCAATGTATAACTATAGCAAGTTTAGGAAGTACAAGCTAATACCAGACACTAAGATCTAAGCTTGATGTTCTAGATATGGCCTATGTATGCATGCACATACACACACTCCACACATGTGGGGATAATATCACATGCTCGAGAATGATCACACGATATATAATGACCTATGGAATAAGCTTTCCCAACTTATCCATTAGCTATAATAATATTTTACTTTTATGAAAAATAATTAAGTTAGACTTGATAGTATATTTCGCATCAAACTTATTTAACTTTTTTAATTAATAATAGAATTTTTTTTTAAAAAGTTCCTAACTAAATCTGCTTAAGTCATGTCCATAATAATAATAATAATAATAAAGCATCAATCCTAACCAACACACACCCAAAGACTTCTTTGGATTAAAAGAATTCGAGATGACCATGGATGCTGATCTTATGGGTGCTTCCTATGAGGTTGAGCTCTGTGAGTCCCACCATGATCTATGTTGGATATCCAGTCCATGATCAAATCTACCCTTTCATGGTAGGCCATGAGCCTAAAATCAAGCCAGGGGGGCTACACTAAAATGAAAGTTGACAACCACGCATCGAAACCTTCAAGTTCGTTTATAGGTCCATGAGGATGTGGTTGGGATATCCAACCCGTCCATTGTATGTATCCCACTTATGAGAGGGGTCACATGAAGTTTTAGCCATATCAAAAGCTCAAGTGGGCCCCACCAAGTGGTTTTAGATGTTTTAGGCACAATTTCACATGGTTTCAAATGATACCAAGTATAAGGTATTGACTTTCCATTTGGCAAATTAAAGTTCAATTGCTTAATAATAGACTCACAATCCTAATAATTAGGACTGTTTCTTATTTACGCTTACATGATATGATGTGTTTAATTAAGAGTGTGTGTTATGAGAAAAGTAATTGAGATCTTGTGAATATTAATCTTTTCTGGCACCTGCTGGCAATGCAAATCAAGAATATCTTTTTAGGACCATCAGTTGTGGATGAAGTCATTAGCGAATAGAATGATGATATCATCAATAAATAGTATATATGAAATGGGTGGACTAAATCTATTCAAACAGATGGGATAGAATAGGTCAATTATGTTGTAGGTTATATATATATATATATATATATATATATATATATATATATATATATATATATATATAGAGAGAGAGAGAGAGAGAGAGAGAGAGAGAGAGAGAGAGAGAGAGAGAGCTTTTGCTTGAAATATAAATAGGAAAAGTGAGAGTGAATTGCCTTGTTAAAGCAATCTTATTTAGTTTTTTTTTTTTTTTTTTTATCATTGGGAAAAAAATTGTCAACTGAAAAAATATCACATATAATAGTTGGATCTGAACTTTTGCTAATCATCATTTCTTTCTTACCAAATGTATCACATACATAGAACATCATATCTATGCAAAAGTGGGCCACACCATGATATTCACTTGTTATGAAGATCAAGCTACTCTAGTAACTAGTTGGGCCACACCAGTGCACTAAGTCATGCCATAGGTTGTCTATTAATTTTGATGTTGTGTGAAAGGCCTAATTTTTTTTTATCTATCCCGCTTGATTTTTAGATCTACCCCAATATAATGGATGTACGGTGTAGATGTTGCAAATTCATCACAGTGGCCCCACATGGGCTTCTAAATCTAGTCTTCCATGGGAAGTTACAACAATGAAGAAAAGAATTGGGCATAGGATATGTTAACAAATTAAAAATATTAATTTTATAAAATAATACATATGATGATTTCAAAATAATTTATAAAGAGTAAATTTGGATATAATTATATTGATTAATTATTTTGATTTATGACTAAATAGTATGCACTTAAGAATGTAGATCATTTGTCAAAAATTCTAATCTTTTTTATGAAACTTGATCAACCACCCAATACACTATAATCCACCTAAAAGGCTCGCATATTAGTAAGTCAATGTATAATGATATATGGAATAAGCTATCCTAAATCATCCATTAGTGATAAACACGTTAGTACACAAATCTCACTGTTAGCCACACCCACTTGGGAATTGATACCAAGACCTTAGTGTTGAAATCGAGTTATCTTCACTCAATCTACCACTTGAGTTATGGATCAATTTAAGTATTTTACATTAAACTCGTCATTTTTATTCATTAAGCATAAAATAATTCATTGGATTGAAAGAGTTACATTTCAATTATATCTTGTTCTAATAAATAGTGCATTTTACATCAATGGTTGTTGAGCTCAATTTTTTGAAAATTTTTATCTATGCTAGTGGATCAGTATCAATAACAAGGATGATAATTGGAAAGTAGACATGAATTGGTAAGGGAGGTTGATATGAGAGCTTTGATTCGAGTGAGTTTTCTTGATAGAGGATAAGGAATCGACTTTCCAAATGGCTTGTTAAAATTCAATTGCTTAATAATGAGCTCATAATATTCATGATTATTTGATATGATGTATTTAATGATAGATGTTATTAGAAAATTAGGTCAACAACTTGTGAAATAACCTATTTTTTCACACCTCCTAGGCATGCAATTCAAAGATATTTCTTAATAAAGGCCTTATGTGAAGGGAGTCATTAGCAAGGAAAATGATATCATCAGCAAACAATACATGTGAAATGGGTAAAAGAAATCCATTCAATCTAATGGGGAAGAATATTGAGGAATCATGTTGTAGGTAATTATTTAGGTATGTCAATAAAGCTTCTGCTTGAAATATAAGTAGGAAAAGAAAGGGCGAACTGCTTTGCGAGAGATCTCTTTTTTGGGCTTGTTAATTTTCATTATTGAATATAATTGTTAACTAAAAAAATGACCGCATACAATGGTTGGATGTGAACTTTTGCCAATAGTTATTTCTTTCTTGCTAATGTATTACATGCCTAAAGTGGAAGCAGATTGGGTACTGAGTGACTTAATATGCACTAAGTTATGCTTATCCATGCCATCCATCCCTTTTTCTAGGTCATTTTATGGCATGAGCCCAAACTCGAAGCTTGTCCAAAGCTCAAGTGGACCACACCATAGGAAAAATAGAGTTAATTATGTTCACTAATGAAACCTTCCTAAGGCCCATAGTGATCTTTATTTATCATTTAACTTGTTCATAAGGTTACATAGACATGGATGAAGGAAAAACACAAATATCAGCTTTGTTACGGGGAAAATCGAACTGGCCCCTCACATGGGAAGAGCAACCATTATCTATGGTGATATGCCCCTGAGCTGGGGAGACCGAGGTCCAAGTAGAAGGGTCATCGATACGGGATGAGTAATTCTTCTTGCTCAGAGGTGAGCTACCGAGCTAAGCCATCAGAGTACAAAGCTCAGTAGGAGAGGACTCACCCCTCCAGGAATGCCTATAGTACAAGTAAGGAACTCGTGGGGAAGGAGCTCGAGCCTCGAGCTCCCCAACATCCCGAGGTGACCAGGATGACCACTGCTAGAGAGCCAATACGAGAAATTTGAAGGAAATATCATCTCAGATTCGGAAGAGAAAGATTTGGCCTAATCTCGACCAAAAATCAATTCGACATATTTGGGATGAGAATCCCCATCAGAATTGGGACTCTCCAGTGTATCATGTTAAGAGACGACAATTTAGAACCTCCGCCTAGAATCTACATATACTACTACTCGAAACTGGAGAAGGGAAAAAAGAGGTGAGATCTAAACCCTAATCTTGATCGCTGAGATCATTAACAAGCTTGACTTAGGCATTGGAGCCCCCAACTATCCACATCTTTCCTATCTTCTGCAGGCCCATTCCCATTTGGGGGCCTAATTCTATACACCCAACATCTATTCACCAAAATCCCCATGACAACAAGCTTGATCTAAAACTTTTGTGCCCTTAAGAAGTTTTTAACAACAAGCATCCAATTCCTACTATTACTTGTAGTGTGGTCCACTTGAGCGTTGGATATGGCTCAATTCTAGGCTTATACTCTAAAATGAGCTAATAAAATTATCACACAGACAACATGAATAAGACACATACATCACAGTGGGCTCCACAAAGTTGACTCAGTACACTATCCATTCTCCATGAAACATTATACCTGTGCAAAAGTTGGCCCCACCATGATGAGCACTTGATATGAAAATCAAGTTGCTAAAGTCATTAGTTGACCACACTAGTAAACTAAGTCATACAATAGGTTGTCCATTAATTTTGATGCTGGGCAAATTATGAACCTAATTTTCATACCAAGTGATCATTATGGTGTGGCCCACCTTGTACATGGATCAACTGTTCAATACATATGACACTTGTTTATGCACGTGAAAGTTCGAACCAAACTGTTCGGTACATAAGACATTTATTGGTGTACATTAAAGTTCACAAAGAGTAGTCGTACACAATCTCTTTATGAAAAAGCAAATGCTATAGACAAAGAGCTTCTTGTGTGTAGATGCATTTGAACGAGGGAGCAGTCATCATCGAAGGTGGCTGTCTATCGTCGAACGCCTCTTTATGGCCACCATGCAAACATCTCATGTTTGTGGGACCCACACATCTCTCTATTGTGTAGATCAATGTAAGTATTTCACATCAAACTAGTCATACTTTATTCATTAAGCATAAAATAATTCATTGGATTGAATGAGTTGCATTTCAATTATATCTTGTTCTAATAAATAGTGCATTTCACATCGATAGTTGTTGAGCTCAATTTTTAGAAAAATTACCTCTAAGTTAGTAGATCACCATCAACAACAAGGATGATAATTGGAAAGTAGACATGAATTGGTAAGGGAGGTTGATATGACAACTTTGATTAGAGTGAGTTTTCTTGCTAGAGGATAAGGAATTGGCTTTCCAACTGGCAAGTTAAAATTCAAATTGCTTAATAATGAACTCATAGTATTCATGATTATTCGATATGATGTGTTTAATGATAGGTGTTATTAGAAAATTAGGTCAAGAACTTGTGAAATAACCTATTTTTTCACACCTCTTGGGCATGCAATTCAAGGATATTTCTTAATAAAGGCCTGATGTGATGGGAGTCATTAGCAAGGAAAATGATATCATCAGCAAATAATACATGTGAAATGAGTGAAAGAAATCCATTCAATCTGATGGGGAAGAATATTGAGGAATCATGTTGTAGATAAATTATTATTATTATTATTATTATTTTCTTCTATTATAGGTATGTTGATAGAGTTTCTGCCTGAAATATAAGTAGGAAAAGAAAGGGTGAATTGATTTGTGAGAGATCTCTTTTTTGGGCTTGTTAATTTTCATTATTAAATAAAATTGTCAACTGAAAAAATGATCACATACAATGGTTGGATGTGAACTTTTGCAAATAGTTAATTCTTTCTTGCTAATGTATTACATGCCTAAAATGGAAGCACATTGGGTATTGAGTGACTTAAAATGCAATAAGCTCTGCTTATCCATGCCATCCATCCCTTTTTCTATATCATTTTATGGCATGAGCCCAAACTTAAAGCTTGTCCAAAGCTTAACTGGACTACACCATAGGAATAGTAGAGTTAACGATGTCCAATGATGAAACCTTCCTAAGGCCCATAGTGATCTTTATTTGTTATCTAACCTATTCATAGGGTTACATAGACATGGATGAAGGGAAAACACAAATATCAGCTTTGTTGCAGGAAAAATTGAACTGGTACCTCACATGGGAAGAGCGACCATTATTTATAGGTGATATGCCCCTGAGCTGGAGGGACAAGCAGAAGGTTCATCGACACTAGATGAGTCGTTCCTCTTGCTCAGAGGTGAGCTACCGAGCTGAGCCATCAGAGGACGAAGCTCGATAGGAGAGGACTGACCCCTCTAGGAATGTCTATAACATGGTTAAGGAACTCGTGGGGAAGGAGCTCGAGCCCCGAGCTCTCCAGCATCCCAAGGTGACTAGGATGACCACTACCAGAGAGCCGGTACGAGAAATTCGGAGGAAATATCGTCTCAGATTCAGAAGAGAATGATCTAGCTTGATATCAACTGAAAATCAATCCGACATATTCGGGATAAGAATCCCCATCAGAATTGGGACTCTCCAGCGTATCATGTTAAGAGACGACAATTCAGAACCTTCGTCCAAACTCTACATATACCACTACTCTAAACTAAAAAGGGGGAAAAAAGAGGTGAGATCTAAATCCTAATCTTGATCGTTGAGATCATCAACAAGCTTGACTTAGGCATCGGAGGCCCCCAACTATCCACATCTTTCCTATGTTTTGCATGTCTATTGGAGGGGCTAATTCTATACACCTAGCATCTATTCGCCAAAATCCCACGACAATAAGCTTGATCTAAAACTTTTGTACCCTTAAGAAATTTTCAACGACAAGCATTCAATTCCTACTATTACTTGTGGTGTGGTCCACTTGAGCATTGGATATGGCTCAATTCTAGACTCAAGCCCTAAAATGAGCTAATAAAATCATAAGGACAAAATGAATAAGATACATACATTACAGTGGGCTCCACAGAGTTGACTCAGTACACTATCCATTCTTCGTAGAACGTTATACCCGTGCAAAAGTGAGCCCCACCATGACGATCACTTGATATGAAAATCAGGCCGCTCAAATCATTAGCTTAACATACTAGTAAACTAAGTCATACCATAGGCTGTCCATTGATTCTGATGTTGGGCAAATCAACCTAATTTTTCATACCACGTGATCATTATGGTGTAGCCCACCTTCTACATGGACCAGATCATTATGGTGTGTCCCACCTTCTACATGGACCAACTGTTCAATACATATGACACTTGTTTATGTATGTGAAAGTTTGGACCAATTGTTCATAACATAAGACATTTATTGGTGTACCTTAAGGTTTACAAACAATAGCAATACATAATCTCTCCGTGAAAAAGCAAATGCTATGGACAGAGCTTATTGCGGGTAGATGAATTTTAACAAGTGGGCAGTCATCATCTAAGGTGGCTGTCCATCGTCGAACCCCTCTTTATGGCCACCATGCAAAAGTCTCATGTTTGTGGTCCCACACATCTCCCTGTAATACCGAATTGGTTTGGCTAGTGACCCATCCACTAGCCAATGGCTAATGGTCGGTGATATGTGGACCCCATCATGATGTATGCATTTCATCCATCCTGTCCACCCGTTTTTTCAGATCATTTTATGGTATGAACCTAAAAATGAAGTATATCAAAATCTCAAGTGGACCACACAGTGTTGATTGAACTCCCACCATTAAAAACTTAGACGCTACAAAAGTTTTGGATCAAGTTGATATTTATTTTTTTTCCCTTCATCCAGCTCTGTATGACCTAATTAACAGGTTGGATGTCAAATAAACACTACAATCGGCCCTGGGAGGTTTTAAACGGTGGACATTCAATCGATACTGTTTAACCGTGGTGTGGTCCAAATGAGATTTAGATCTGCATCGTTTTTTGGATCAAGCCATAAAATAATCTTTAAAAATGAATGGACGGTGTGGATAAAACACATACATCACAGTAGGGCCTACAGAGCACTACCACTACCCACCTGGCTAGTGGCAGCGTCACTAGCCAAACCGCGTCCAATACTACACCCGCATGCGACTGCACGCGCCGACGTGGCATCATCCAAGCTGCTCATCAAGTGGGTCTCACCGGGTAATCAGCATAGCCCACAATCAGGCTGGTCCAATTATCAAGTGGGCCTCATGTGTACAATACAACACAAAAATAAGAAGGAAAAAAAAAAAAAAAACAGCCGTCCACACAAGCTATTTCTAGGCCAGGACATCTAAATGGTGGGTCCAATCCAACTAGCGGTGTAGATGTCCTATGCGTGTGACCGTACACATGGGTAGGTGATCTACCATCCCATCCGTTCAAAATCCATACATGAGATAGTACAAGAAAAGGTAATCCACCATCCCATCCATCCAAATCCATCGATCCATGATGATGGCTAGTGATTCTCAAGTAGCCCACTTTCAATGTCCACATTCAATGAACGATTATTTGGACACGAGCTCTATCTGGCATAGATTCGTTAAAACGAAAACAATGGAAATTAGCTTTTTGGAAAAAGATTAGTACCATGCTTTAATATAATAAAGAGATTCCACGATCTCAAGATAACCAAATCCCAAAGTGGTGTGAATGGACGGTCTAGATTCGCCAAACAAAGGTTGGAGGAATCCTCACCGGCAATTATCTAGCACATGAGATGTTGGGTGGCGGATCCGATCCCTTGGTCTTGTTGATCCCGTCGGTAGATGTCCCTTATTAAAAATCAACACGTGAACGGATTATCCTACCCATTGGTTTCTCTTCATTTTTATCTAGGCCGTCCATCTGCTTTGATGATCAGGCTCTGCATTTGAGAATGTAGTCTTTTCATTTGAGAACGGGTGATCCCCTCCGTAGATTAAAGCTGATTGGACGATCTAGTCTCTGCGATTTCGATGGTGGGGCATGGACCACATGCATTGGAGATGCTCCATCCATTATTTGAGCAGAGAATTTGGAAGATCTCGATTCCTATACGCCTATGCAATATAACTGTGCATCTATACAAGTCCTCGTAGAATCAGCTTATTCTACGAACTACATGGTGCTAAGTTCTGCATGTGGGGCCCAATAGAATATATGCGTGGCATCCAATCCTCTAGCAGCCACGGCAAAGAAAATTGTGTAAGACTTCATCAGGTGGGCTGCACATGATCATTAATTTACATTAGACCGTTGGATTATTCAGAATGAGCGACTTAGTGGACCCTACTACAGTTGTGATCATTGTAAATAGATTTGGAGCGAAACACTTAAACCATGATTCTATACACGGTTACTAAGCTGAACAGAAAAACCTACAGAGTGGAGACCTTGTAGGGAAGAAGTGTGATGGATAAGCTTACTTTTCTATAAATTCATGTCTTAGTCACTCACCCATATAATATTGAGAATATTTGCATTATTGATGTATAGACAATCTGTCAATTGGACAATATAGGTTTAACAGTTTAGTCTCTTAAGGAAATCATGTCAATCCAACTATCATGTAGGCCACCAAGTGAATTAGAAGGTTTATGGATGGTTGTCCATTATTTTATGGCACCACATTTTCGAATTTTCTATTTGCATCGATAGTTAGTTTCTTTTAAAAATTAGTTGAATTTAGCCATTATGTAAATTCAGAGATCCAGGGATTGTGCCCATTTTTATTAATGAGCGGAGTCTTACATGCCATGAATATACCACCAAACAATGTATTACATGGGCCCCACCACGATGATGAAACACTCCAAAACTCATACTATACAATCATTAAGTGGACCATTAAAAAATGACGAACAACTACCAAATGTGCATTGATCCTTGTTACAAGGAAATTAAAGAGATTATCTTCAATACAAAGGTGTTACAAAGAGACAAATCATGCCCTACCATGGAGATCACCTGGGACAAAAATCAGGCCGCTCATCTCATCATATGGGCCGCACCATTGGAATTGGTGGACAACCGACGGTCTGACTCACCATATAAGTGTGACCCACTTTATGAGATTATCATTGTGATTTGTTTTTAGGAGGATCTTCATGCTGGGGATTGTCACTTTCTTTTACCAATGACCCACACAAGTTGCTTGCGGGCGAAAAAGATGGTAACGTACAACATGCTGGTGGGAATCGGATTACATGGTTGTTACACTTACCGTGTGGGGCCACCTTAATGAATGTGTTGTATATCTATGCTATCCATCCGTTTTTATAGCTCGATTCATTTAAGTAGATCCAAATAAGTAGTCATTTATAGGCTAAAAGAGTTTTGAATGAAGCTGATTTATATATATATTTTTTCTTTCTTTCATTAACGTTTTATTCATTCCACACGTGCTCACCCCTTCATCACTACTCATGCATTCATACCCCCACACATGCACACCCATGACCTCGTGTTGAAACTCGAAATAGTACTATTGAGACATGTTGGATGGCTAATAAACATTATGTAATTGACTATGGCTCTGGTAAGTTTTTAATGGTGAGTGTTCAATCAATCTTTTTTCTTGTGGTGTGGTCCACCATATATTTAAATCTGATTAATGTTTGGAACCACATCCTAAAAACAGATGGACAGTATGGATATATAACACATCATAAAGGTCGGCCCCATGATAAGGAAAAGGGCCCTGCCAATGGGTGGTGGTTGGTACTATGTGGGCCCCACCATGATATATATGTTTCATCCATGCTGTCCATCTATTTTTATAGATTATTTTGGGTATGAAACAAAAAATGAGATATATCCCAATTTCAAGTGGACCACATTACAGGAAACAGTGTTGAATGAACGTTGACTGTTAAAAACTTTTGGAGGGCCATAAAAATTTTGGATCAAGCTGATCTTTATTTTTTCCCTTCATCTAGGTCTATATGACCTAATCAACAGATTGGATGTCAAATAAACAGTACAGTGGGCCTTGGGAGGATTTTAATGGTGGAAATCCAATCACTATTGTTTTCCTGTGGTGCGGTACACCTTAGTTTTATATCCCTCTCATTTTCGGGGTCAAGCATAAAAATGAATGAACGGCATGGATGAAGCACATACACCATGGTGAGGCCCACAGAGCACCGACCACCAGTCTCCGGGCTAGTTGCAGGGAGTAGCCCATCTGTTTCCATAATAAAAGTGACGCCCACCTGGCCACCTCCCAAGATGCGGTATGCTTTTAGAGAACTGATAGCATGTGGACGATTGTACTACAACTTGCCATATGGTACGGATGCGGATTGCGTCCTACCCCCGCCCGGACGGTAATCCGCCCGGGCAGGGCTCTGTGGGGCCTATCGTGATGTAAGTGTTTTATCCACGCCGTTCAACACTTTTTTCAGATAATTTTAATTTATGAATCAAAAAATGAGGTGGACGTCCACCATTAAAAACTTCTTAAGGGGCGGGAAAAGTTTTAGATGAAGCTGATATTTGTGTTTTCACTTCATCCACGTCTACATGACCTTATAAATAGGTTGTACGGTAAAAAAATCACGTTAGCCTGTAGAAAGGTTTGAACATTGGGTGCCATTATCAGTGTTGGTTCCTTTGGTGTGGTCCACTTAAGTCTTGGACTGCCTCATTTTTTTGGTTCACATATTAAAATTATCTGAAAAAAGCGTTAAACAGTGTGGATTAAACACTTACATCACGGTGCGCCCCACAGAGCCCTGCCCGGACGGATTACCATATGGTACTAGATTTCTCACCAAATGGGTAGGGCTGTCAACGGGCCGGGCCTCCGGTTGGGGTTGACCTGAATTTTGAACAGTTTCAAGCTAAGCTTATAGAAAATTCTGATTTTCAGGCCCGACCGGGCCCAATAGCACCCCTGCTAATGGACCACTTGTGTTGGAAACTAATACCCTGAAAATGATAACCCACCGTTGAAATGGGACTCAGATTCGATAGTAACACATCCAGTACTGAGCTATGTACTAGTCATTATGGTCAAAGCTCAGTGGGCCCCACCATGATGTATGCTTTGTCCCCGCTGTTCATGAGGTAGATCCAAAGCCCGAGTGTGTCACATGACAGGAGATGGTGGAGATTGAACACCCACCGTTGAAAAATTTTGTGGGCTATAGGAGTTTTGGATCAAGCTGATTTTTTATCCATGAAAGTTGAATGGCAAGTAAACATCATGGTGGGCCTTGAAAAGGTTTCAACGGTAGGCATCATTTTCCTCATTGCTTCCTGTGGCGTGGTTCAGTTGAGCTCTGGATCCATCTCATTTTTCATTTAGGCCTGAAAAAGAGGTGAAAAACGAACGAACGGCGTGGAATAAGCATGCACATTCAGGATGAATAAACATGCCAAATTGGCAATTGGGTGGGACATCTGAGCGGTCTATTGTGTGGCCCCTACAGTGTAGGGGAAAATATGTGAAAATCAGGACCATCCACTCATCAGGCAGACCACACATGTACGTTGAACGTGGATAATGGTATCTTTATTTATGAACCTTTCATTCTTTTTTGTAAAGTGGTGGCCCACCTAATGAGCGGTTGAGCCTGATTTTCACATATGATCATCTTCAAGGTGGGGACACTACATAAACCGTTCCATGCTCTGTTCATTTGCCAAGTTGGCAGATGGTGCATATAGATGTATGCGTGGGGCTCGCAACCATGATATGGAATTGTTCCTAAAGAAGACAATGGGACCATTGCAAGCTATTTCTCACAGGGGAGCGGATTGGCTACTCCCCCTGCCATTAGCCAATGACTAATGGTCGGTGCTCTGTGGGCCCCACCACTATGTATGTGTTTCATCCATGTGGTTCATTTATTTTTTTAGATCATTTTATTGTAAGAGACCAAAAATGAGGTGTATATGTATCCCAATCTCAAGTGGACCACATTACATGAAACAGTGTTGAATAAATGTCGACCATTAAAAACTTTTTGGGGTCATAAAAGTTTTGGTTCAAGCTGATTTTTGTTTTTCCCTTCATCTGGGTCTGTATGACCTAATCAACAGATTGGATGTCAAATAAACGGTACAGTGGGCCTTAGGAGGATTTTAATGGTGGATATCCAATCACTATTGTTTTCCTGTGGTGTGGTCCACCTGATAATTATATCCATCTCATTTTTTGGTGTACAGCCCTAAAATGATCTGTAAAAATAGATGAACGGAATGGATGAAACACATACATCATAGTGGGGCACAGTCCAATGAGCAGACTGGATGTCTTGTGCATGCAACCGTACACACGGGTAAGTGATCCCATCCATCCAAAATCATTGAACCATGGCCCACTTTCGAAATCTACATCTAATGAACTTTTTTATTTTGGGAATCAGCTCTGATTAGATTCATAAAATGGACAAATGAGCAATTAGCTTTTTTAAAGAGATTAGTACTACGCTTTAAACATAGTAAAGAGATTCCATGATCTTGTTTTTCTCCAATAAAACCTAACTCACTGTTCTTAAAGTAGTGTGAATGGACGGTCTGGATTCTCCACACAATGGTTGGAGGAACCCTCATTTCCAAGTATCTAGCACATGAAATGTTGGGTGGCAGATCCGATCCCTTAGTCTCATTGGTCCCGTCGATAGATGGCCCTTATTAAAAGTCACCAGAGGAACGGATGATCCTGCCCATTGTTTTCTCGTCATTTTTATCAAGACCGTCCATCTGCTTTAATGGCCAGGCTTTGCAATGGACCATCAGCTTAGATTTATGCTGATTGGACGATCTAGTCTCTATGATTTTAATGGTGAGGAATGAGCCACATGCATTGGATGCCCGATCCATTATTTGAGCTGAGAATTTGGTAGATCTCAATTCGTATATGGCTATGCAATACTACTGTGGATTAAGAGGCTGGTTCCTATACAAGTCCTCGTAGAATCAGCTTATTCTAGAAACTACAACTTGCTAAAGAGCTGCATGTGAGGTTTATTGGAATATGTGCATGGCGTACAGCCATCTGGCGGTGAGGAAAAATTGCTCTCTTTTGAAAATTAGGTCAATTCAACCATCATGTGTGGCACAGTGTAAATTTGAACCCACAAATGTGATGGGATGCATCCAATCTGTCCGACGGCTGTGAAAGTTGGTCTCTTAAAAAAATCAGGTGGATTCAACCATCATCTGCGCCACTATATAAATTTGGAGGTATGGTGATGGTTGTCCATTTTTATTTTTTATTTTTATTGTGGGGCCCTCCACGTCATGTTTATGTCTTCCGACTATGGATTAAGTTGGCCCACTATGATAATGGAACACCCAAAACTCAGACCTATATAATTATTAGGTGGGTCATACAGTACAACCATCCATTGTACATTGATCCTTTTTAAAAGAAAGCTTAAAAGATTATCTAAAACAATACCTTGAGTTGTTCTTTGAATGAAGATAATTGATAACAGGGAGGTGTGTGTGTGTGTGTGTAAATAAAAGAAGTAGGCCCCACCATGAAGATGAAGATCACTTGGGACACAAAAATTAGGCCATTCATCTCATCACATGGCCCATACAATTGGAATCGGTGGACAATTCGATGGTCTGACTCACCATAAAAGTGTGGCCCACCTTGTGAGATTATCATTGTGATTTTCATGTTGGAGATTGCCACTTCTTTTACCAATGACCCATTCTAAGTTGCATGTTGGCCTGAAATTGGTAGGGTACCACAAACTGGGGAGCGGATTAGATGCTACCCTTACCATGTGGCCCACCTTGTGAGATTATCATTGTGGCATTTTTTCAGCACATTTAGGATGTTATCCCAAGGCTTAAGTAGATCGAAATTTACAATGGACCACAACATTGGAAAAAGTAGAGAATGACTATTAAAAGCTTTTTGTAGGCCACGAAAGTTTTGAATTAAGTTGTTATTTGTATTTTTCCCAAGTCCAAGTCTCATTGACCCTATCAACAGGTTGGATGGCAAATAAACACCATGGATCTTCTTATGGTGGATGTTGGGAAATTTTTTATGGTGGGCATTCAATCAACACTGTTTCATGTGATGTGGTCCACCTGAGATTTGGATCTGATTTATGTTTAGAAATACGTCTTAAAATGGGTTAATTATAGAAAGGGATGGACAGCACAGATAAAAAAACACATCATCAAGGTGGCCCCACAATAAAAAGAGGACTGCTGTGGACAAGTGTACTACAACTTGCGGTGTAGTACTAGATTTCTGGCCCAATGGACCACTTGGGTCGGAAATTAGCACCATGAAAATGATAAGCCCACCGGATTCGGATTGCGTAGTAACCTGGGTGCTAGTCAGTACTGGTCAAAGCTCGGTGGACCCCACCATAATGAATGTGTTTTGTCCGTCCTGTCCATCCATTTTGCCAAATCATTCAGGGCATGATCCCAAAAATAGGCAGATCCAAAACTCAAGTGGACCACACCACAGGAAATTGAGGATTCAACGCCCATCGTTGAAAACTTTTTGTGGGCCACAGAAGTTTTGAATCAAGCCAATTTTTGTGTTGTACCGTCATCTATGTTTACGTGACTTTATGGACAGGTTGGATGGCAAATAAACACCACGGTAGCCTTAGAAGATTTTAACGGTGGACATCATTATCCAATCGCTTCACATGGTGTGGTCCACTTGGGCTTTAGATCTAGCATCAATTAAATTATATATATATATATATATATATATATATGGAAAAGGTACTGTGCGCTTGACCTCACGATAAGCTCCCGTGAGGTCGAGCTGTGTGGGCCCCACCGTGATGCGTTTCGACCATCAACACGGTGCATTTGATGGGTCCCCTCTAAATTATGGGATATCCCAAAAATCAACTGTATACGGAACTTAGGTGGGCCATACCATTTAAAATCATGTGAAGACACCGTTAAAACATATAAAAGCACTTGGTGGGGCCCACCTGAGTTTTGAATGCTGCTGAAACTTGGTCTGAACCCTCATCCAAGTGGGACACAGATAATGGATGAGCTGGATTTTCAAACCACATCTTGGTGGTCCCAAAAAATGATTATGAATGTTTTAATGGTGCACAGCCCCTCCCCACTTTTGTATGTGGTGTGGCCCACAAAAGTCACGGATTGACTTGATTTTTGAGACCTAGGCTCACGATGGAATGGTGCATCTGACTGATGGGGTAGATGTTTGAAACGCATCACGGTGGGGCCCACACAGCTCGACCTCATGGGACAGCCTTGTGAGGTCGAGCGCATGGTACCTTTTCCCATATATATATATATATATATATATATATGATAGGCCCACAGAGCTTTTCAGTACCAACCAGCACCGAGCTACGTGCTAGAGGGGTCACACCCATAAGTGGAATCAAATCATGTTCATCGATAAAATTAAGGTGTGACCCACCTGATGAGAAGATCACCTTAAGTTTTATCTCATCTGATTTTCATGGTACGACCTAACATTTTTATTTTTTGCTCCCTAGAACCGAATCAGAACCGATTATAAAAAACCGGTTCAGTTCTGGTTTAATTCTACGATTCCAGCCTTTTTATAAACTAGTCCAATTGCATGGTTTATTTTTATAATCCAGCTCAATTGCATAGTTTTTTTTTTATAATCCAGTTCAATTGTATAGTTCTTGAGAGATAAAGGGAAGTCACGGAAGAAAAGTAATAAAAAATATTAGGCTTTTTTATTTTTTATATTTTAAGAAAAATTAAAAATTTATTGAGTAAGGGCGGGTTCCAAATTCGGATCCAAGATTCGATTCTACGGTCCAATTTAGCTCAGGGAACTCCTAACCAAAAATTGAACCGAACTAACCGGTTCTTTGATTTTCAAAACCAGAACTAACACCAGTGCGCTTCAGAATTGGACCAAACTATGCAGTCTTGTTGATTCGAATCCAATCCTGTTTAACAGTTCCACCAATTCTGTGTGCACCTCCATATGCTCTATATTGTTGAAAATCAGTGGTTTAAAAAATAATTAAAAAATAAAAATTCAAAATTTTCAAAATTTCAGGATTTTCCCGCCAAAATACCCTTTTGAATTTTTTAAATTAAAAGTACGGTGTGTGTGTTTTGTCCCACATCGGAAATGCAAAGAAAAGTTTTGTAGTTTATATGAGATGTTGAGAAGGGTATTCTTACTTGGAGCTTTTTGGAAGAGATGAAATACGGGTTGCGTGTTCCAGTGCTTCGCACTGGAACACACGCGCGCTCGGGCTCGGGCGTGGGTGTGGGCGTGGGCGAGGGCGTAGGCAGTGTGGCTATGGTGGCACTAGATGGCGCACTTTGCACTTCGCACGTGCGCATCAAATCAGATACAGTCCATAGCTTCATACTAGAATACTGTTATCACTGGATCCAGATAAGGCTTGTCTTATCCTGAACTCCAGTGAGAGTTCAGTATAAAATAAGTGACTAGGGCCCGTTTGGCCGGGTGGATTGGAAGGGATTGAATGGTATTAGGGTGGATGGCATGAATTTCTAGGTAATAATGGTGTTGTCGGTGGATTGTCTGGAGATCCATGGGATTGATATATCCCTGGATTGCTATATCTAGTCTGTTTGGCGCGCATGGCCAATCCCGGTATTAAACTTTCTCATCCTTTCTAATCCCTCAAACCAAACACGTTCCAGGTAAATTTGAAGGATTAGGGTGGATTTGATGGGATTTAAATGTAATGATGGTGTTTTCAGCGGATTGTCTTGAGATACATGGGATTGGGATCAGATCACCGACTCTGTTTGGCACGCCAGGCCAATCCCGGGATTTGACTTCCAATCCCTTCCAATCCCTTCCAATCCGACCGGCCAAACGGGCCCTTAAGGACAGCGTATTTTATACGTGATTCAGCCTAGTGATAATTTTATTTATTTTATTATTTATTCTTCGGTGTATCCAAAAGAAGTTTTTATAACAATCTTAAAGGGTGATTATGGACACCGAAAGTGTTGCATCAATCAAACTGATGAACCAGGATCTGATCCAATTGGACCGATTCGATGGTTCAAATTTCACTAGATGGCAGGACAAGCTGAAATTCCTGCTAACTGCGCTGAAGATCTTCTACATCTTGGACCCGACTCTCCAGCCTCTGCCTGAAGAAAAGAACACTGACACTCCAGAATAGATCGCTGCTAAGATCAAGCGACAAGAAGATGAATTGCTGTGTCGTGGGCACATCTTCAATGCTCTCTCTGATCGATTGTACGATTTATACACGGGGACCACATCAGCAAAAGAAATTTGGAGCGCACTGGAATACAGATACAAGGCTGAAGAGGAAGGTACACAGAAATTTCTAATTGCCAGGTATTTCGACTTCACGATGGTAGACAATCTACCGCTGCTTGCCCAAATCCAAGAACTGCAGCTTATTATAAATAAAATAAAAGCCATAAAAATCGATCTTCCTGAATCCTTTCAAGTCGGAGCTATAATCGCAAAGTTGCCTCCGAGCTGGAAAGACTACAGGAAGAAACTACTGCATAAATCCAAAGAGTTCACCCTAGAACAAATCCAGAAGCATCTTCGTATTGAAGAAGAATCTCGTAACTGAGACAAAAAGGATGACATTAATGGTGCATCCTCATCCAAGGTGAACGCAGTAAAAAAGACATCTCAAAATAATACCTATGAGAAATCTGATTCCCTTAAACCTAACAAAGATCAAGGGAAATTCAAGAAAACCCAAAAGAAGAAAAACGGCAAACCTAAGGGAGCTTGCTATGTCTGCGGCAAGACCGGGCATTTCGCCCGAGTCCGTGGGGACCGAAAAAGCCTAAGAAAGAGGCTAATGCAGTAGACGATGAAATCGTAACTATGGTCACAGAAGTGAACCTAGTTCAAGAGAAAATTCCTTGTTGGTGGTATGATACAGGTGCCACAGTCCATGTATGCAATGATCGATCTGCTTTCAAAACCTATGAAAATGAGACCAATGGTCAAGAGGTTCAAATGGGAAATGAAGAACGATCGAAAGTTGTAGGCAAAGGAATCGTGGAATTACTCTTTACCTCTGGAAAGAAGGTAATCCTGACCAACGTACTGCATGTCCCAGACATAAGAAGGAATATTGTCTCAGGGGATCTCTTAAGCAAGCCTGGGATTAGGGTTGTGTTTGAATCAGGCAAGCTGATCTTATCTAAGAATGAGAACTTTGTGGGTAAGGGATACGCTTGTAATGGGATGATCAAACTCTCTTTAAATAAAAAGAATTCTTCTGCTTACATGATTGAGTCTGTAACACTATGGCATGGTAGACTAGCTCATATTGGCTACAGTACCATAAAATTCATGGCTAAGAACGGCCTAATATCATACAATGATAGTGACAAAGATAAATGTGAAGTATGCATACAGTCTAAAATAATAAAGAAACCATTCCCTAACATTGAGAGATCGTCTCAAATATTAAACCTAGTGCATACTGACATATGTGAACTAAATGACATTCTTACCCGTGGAGGTAAAAGGTACTTTATAACATCTATAGATGATTGTTCGAGATATGTATATATATCTGTTAAAATCGAAAGATGAAGCATTTAATGCATTCAAAATCTATAAAGTTGAAGTAGAAAATCAATTAGATAAAAATATTAAAATTCTTCGTAGTGACCGAGGAGAATAATATTTCTCTAATGAATTTTCTAACTATTGTGAAGAACACGGCATAATACATCAGTGCATAGCACCTTATACATCACAACAAAATGGTGTAGCAGAGAGAAAAAATAGGACGTTAGTAGAAATGGTCAACTCAATGCTAATACAAGTACAGTTGTCATTAAACCTATGGGGAGAAGCGCTGTTAGCTGCATGTCATGTTTTAAACCGAATTCCATCTAAGAAAACCAAGGCATCTCCATACGAAATATGGAAAGGACGAAAACCAAACATAGGGTATCTTAGAGTGTGGGGGTGTCTTGCATATTGCAAAACTCCAGAACCTAAAAGAACTAAATTAGGACCAAGAGCTATCAAGTGCATCCTTGTAGGATATGCACAACATAGTAAGGCCTATAAACTTCTAGACTTAGACTCCAATGTAATCATAAAGTCTAGAGATGTAGAGTTCTTTGAGAATTCTGTATTCATGGAGGAAAAGAATGCTGAGATTCAATTTCCTAATGAAAATATAAAAGAAACACAAATAGAAGAGAAAACTCCTAGTGAACCTCGTAGGAGTCAAAGAGCAAGAGTAGAAAGAGTCTTGATCCTGATCAAATAGACTCT
This sequence comes from Magnolia sinica, assembly GCF_029962835.1. Taxonomy (NCBI): domain Eukaryota; kingdom Viridiplantae; phylum Streptophyta; class Magnoliopsida; order Magnoliales; family Magnoliaceae; genus Magnolia; species Magnolia sinica. Next base: position 11,399,135 of record NC_080581.1, read on the forward strand.
CAATGACTTTCTTTTCATCTAGTTGAGGGTGATAGAGAGAAGGTGATTAGGAAAATACATATGGTTTTTACTATAGAAGATGAACCTAAAACCTTTAGTGAAGCTATGTCTTCAAGAGACTCCGCTTTTTGGAAAGAAGTCATTAATGATGAAATGGATTCTATAATATCTAACCAAACATGGGAATTGGTAGATCTACCTCCAGGTTCTAAACCAATAGGTTGTAAGTGGGTATTTAAGAAAAAATATCACACACATGGTACAATTCAAACTTTTAAAGCAAGATTAGTTGCTAAGGATTTTCGACAGAAAGAAGGAATTGATTATTTTGACACTTATTCACCAGTAACTCGAATAACATCGATTAGGATCTTATTCGCTCTTGCTTCCATACATCATCTTCATATCCATCAAATGGACATGAAGACAGTATTCCTGAATGGTGATCTCGATGAGAAAGTTTACATGGAGCAATCAGAAGGGTTTGTTCTACCAGGAAATGAAAGAAAAGTATGTAGACTTGTTAAGTCTTTGTATGGATTAAAACAAGTACCAAAATAGTGGCATGATAAATTTGATTCTAAAGTTCTATCTTATGGTTTTGAACATAATATTGCTGATAAATGTATATATTCAAAAGTATGTAATGATTATGTTGTAATCATATGCTTGTATGTAGATGATATGTTAATAATCAGTAATAAAATGAAAGGTGTAACTGAAATCAAAAAGTTTCTCTCTTCAGTTTTCAAAATGAAAGATCTTGAAGAAGTTGATACCATATTAAGTATCAAAGTTAAAAAACATAGTGGGGGTTTTGCATTATGTCAGTCTCATTATATTAAGAAAATAATAAACAAGTTTAATCACTTGAAAATTAAAGAGGCAAAGACCCCGTTTGATCCAAGTATCAAGTTAAAAGAAAACAATGGAAGAGTAGTTGCACAACTAGAGTATGCTAGTGCTATAGGTAGTCTTATGTATGCAATGCAATGCACAAGACCGGATATAGCATACGTTGTGAGTAAACTAAGTAGGTTTACAAGTAATCCAAGTGTTGAACACTGGAAAGCAATTAGTAGAGTTCTAGGTTATTTTAAAGAAACCAAAGAACCAGTGCTATTTTACTCAGAATTTTCAGCAGTGTTGAAAGGATATACCGATGCAAGTTGGATATCGAGTGCAGGGGACAACAAGTCCACTACAAGGTAGATATTCACCCTAGGAGGTGCAGCTGTATCTTAGGGATCCAAGAAACAAACTTGCGTAACGCACTCAACTATGGAATCTGAGTTCATAGCTTTAGCTGCTACAGGCAAAGAGGCTGAGTAGTTAAGGGATCTTCTTTTAGAAATCTCATTTTATGCGAAGCCTATACCGACTGTTTCACTTCGTTGTGATAGTGAAGCTACTCTAGCAAGAGCCTATAGTGGTACCTATAATGGGAACTCCAGTCACATAAGTTTGCGACATGACTATGTAAGACAATTGATTCAAGATGGAATCATTACGATCTCATATGTAAAATCAAGTAATAACTTGGCTGATCCTTTTACTAAACCTCTAACGAGAGAGGTAGTAAGGACAACATCTAGAGGGATGGGGTTGAAACTCTTTACTTAAAGTTTCACCAGTGAAAGAAACCCTACCCTAAATTAGAAAATCTTTAAATATTGGGTTTAATGGGTAACAACAATTCACTGATAAGTGAAAAGTTTCGGCACTAAATAAATTGATAACCTCATCCAGGATGATAGTGCTGGCCGTTATAAAGAAGGATGAGTATTGAACTCTTAATGAAATCCAGTCAAACAAGACAAGTGTTTTAAACGGAAACACTGAAAGGATTTCACCTATGTGAACGTAGAAGTGGTGCCGCTTCTCATGAGACTTAGAATTATCTCGGAATCGTTCATGAAACAGGATAAGCATATGGCCATTAAAAGTGCTAAGCGAGATTATAAAGGAACACCTAACGCATAAGCTATTATGTGTGTAGTATTTTTGGTTATATCATAAAGCAGTAACTGGCTCAATACTGCGGCAACCAGAAATTTTGAAATAACTTTAAAATGCTTACATTAAGGAAAGATTCAAATCGCAAGATATCTTTCTTTATGCATAATAACTATTATTATTCTGGCAGAGTTTTCATTATTTTAAAAACCAATGGGGGATTGTTGAAAATCAGTGGTTTAAAAATAATTAAAAAATAAAAATTCAAAATTTTCAAAATTTCAGGATTTTCCCGCCAAAATACCTTTTTGAATTTTTTAAATTAAAAGTGCGGTGTGTGTGCTTTGTCCCACATCGGAAATGCAAAGAAAAGTTTTGTGATTTATATGAGATGTTGAGAAGGGTATTCTTACTTGGAGCTTTTTGGAAGAAATGAAACACGGGTTGCGTGTTCCAGTGCGAGGGCATGGGCAGTGAGGGCTCGTGCTCAGGCACAGGCGTGGGCGTGGGCGAGGGCATGGGCAGTGAGGGCTCGTGCTCAGGCACGGGCGTGGGCGTGGGCGAGGGCATGGGCAGTGAGGCAGTGTGGCTGTAGTGGCGCTAGATGGCGCACTTTGCACTTCGCACGTGCGCATCGTGTCGCAGAGTGGTCGCTCCCTCTCGACCTTACGCGAACCGGCGCGACCTCGGTGCGATGGGTCTGGTCAGAGCCTTAGGGCGGTGTGGATCTGAAATGTTGGAAATGAGCCTGGGTTTTATAGGTGACTGAGAACGGTCGGATCTTAAATTTGAAACGTCCACTACAATGGTCCGAAAACGGACGGGCCAGGATGATCCAACGGTCAGATCTACAAATCTAATGACCAGAAACGTCTGAGATTAATGGACAACGGCCAGAAACATTTTTCAAATGTTCTGGACCATTGAATATCACACAGCAACGGGTCTAAACTTGAGGCCTATATAAACTGGACCATTCCAGTCCGATTTCATCATCTCAAAACACCATCTCCCCATTAAATCAGATACAATCCATAGCTTCATACTAGAATATTGTTATCATCTCTATAGTCTAAGTCTGCCAGAATAAATCTACTGCATTAAAATTGTTCTATAGTGGACCTATCGTGATTGCTGCACGCTGGATCCAGATAAGGCTTGTCTTATCCTGGAAGCAATTCGCCGGTAACCCATCAGCAGTTGATAAGGGGGCGGATCATGCTTTAAGGACAGCGTATTTTATACGTGATTCAGCCTAATGATAATTTATTTATTTTATTATTTATTTTTTGGTGTATCCAAAAAAAGTTTTTATAACATATATGGTATGGTATCCGAAGTTGTTTTCAAGTGGACCGTCAACACAAAAAAAAATAATAATAATAAATGGCCGAAGGTTGAATTCAACGAATAAAATTTTATTATTCGGATACCAAACTCATTTGATTAATATTATTTTATGTTGATTCATTAATTTCAACGCTTACTTGCTTTTGAGTTACGTACGTGTGTCCAGTGTACACATGCAAGTGCCAGCTTATCCTCCATCATATGCTGCGAGTATCAAATAACTCCTTTGCCATGCATTTTCATGCTCAATAAAATGCCAACTTGGCAAGTGGGTGGGACATCTGAGCGGTCCATAAAGTGGGTCCTACATTGTGGGAAAACATATGCGAAATTAGTCAGGATCATCCACTCATCGAGCAGGCCACACATGTACGTTGAATGTGGATAATGATATTTTTATTTATGAACCTTTCGTTCTTTTTTTAAAGTGGCAGCCCACCTGATGAACGGTTGAGCATGATTCTCACATATGATCATCTCCATGATGGGGACACCATATAAACCATTCCATGCTATTTCTCACAGAGGACATCTTACATGGTGGGGCCAATCCAATGAGGAGACTGGATGTCCAGTGCGTGGGACCCACAAATGGGTAGCTGATTCCATCCATCCAAAATCCACATATGAGATAATACGAGAAAAGGTAATACACCATCCTATCCATCCAAAATCTTTGAACCATGGCCCACTTTCGATATCCACATTTAATGAAGTAATTTTTAGGAATCAGCTATGCTTGGCATCGATTCCTAAAAAGAAAAAATAATAATAATAATAAATAAATAAAAATGAGAAATTAGCTTTTTGGAAAGAGATTAGTTCTATGCTTTAAATGTAGTAAAGAGATTCCATGATCTTGTTTTTCTCAAATAAAACCTAACTCACTGCTCCTAAAGTAGTGTGAATGGACGGTTTGGATTCTCCGCTCAATGGTTGGAGGAACCCTCATTTTTGAGTATCGAGCACATGAAATGTTGGGTGGCGGATCTGATCCCTTAGTCTCATTAGTCCTATCGATGGATGGTCCTTATTAAAACTCACCACGTGAACGGATGATCCTACCTATTGGTTTCTCTTCGTTTTTATTAAGACCGTCCATATGTTTTGATGGCTAGGATCTGCATTCGAGAATGCCAATCCAGATATCCAGATCATCATGGACCCATTTAGTGTGAATGGTATGACTCGCCATTCAAGTGTGGCCCACCTGATGAGATTATCGTTGTGATTTATGAGAAGGGTACTCCTCGGGATTGCCACCTTCTGTTACCAACAAAGAATTGTATGTTGGCGGGAAAGATGGAAGGTACCACATATTGAGATTGGGTAGTGTGCCGAGTAAACTCTGTGGGGCCTACCGTGATGTATATTTCTTATCAGCACTGTCCATCCATTTTACAAAAATCATTTTAGAGTATGAGTCTAAAATTGAAACATATCTAAAGATCAAGTGGACCCCACCATAGGAAATAAAATGAATTCAACATATATAGCTGAAAACTTCTTCTATGACCTTATCAACATTTTGGATGACAAATAGCTGAAAACTTCTTCTGTGACCTTATGAACAGTTTGGATGACAAATAAAAATCACTGCGTGTTATATGAAGGTTTCAACAATGGATGTCCATATCCCAGCTGTTTCTTGCCGTGTAATCTACTCGAGCTTTGGATATGCTTCAATTTTAGGCTATTGTTCTAAAATAAGTTGGAAAATAGATGGATGGAGTGGATAAACTATTAGATCTACATTGGGCCGGCAAAGTTTACTCAGTATGTTATAACTAGGCTATATCAGCTAGCAATCGTACACAAATTGGGTACCACCCCCACCAGACTCAGCTAGAGACGGACGGTCCTTTTAGTGGAATTTTGGGCCATCCTAATTAGAGGTGCATACGAACAGTGTTAGCTCCGTAACTTGCTCGACTCGACTTGAAAAAGCTCAGTTTAACTCGGTTCAAAACTGAGTTCGAGCCGAGTCGCGCTGATTTTTGGAGCTCAAAAAAATTTCGAGCCAAGTTTGATCTTGGCCGAGCTGGGATCGAACCTCAACTCGAATCGAACTTGGATCGAACCAGTTTGGCGACTTGGTTATTTTGATATTAATGTTGCTCTCCAAGTGTTCAATGAAATGACTCTAGAAAGTGTTGTTATGGGTGCATACATTCTTTGTGGGATTGGATGCTGACGAAGAAAGTATGGATATGACACAAATCACTACCAAAAGAAAAACATCACTTGATAAAACTATCTTTGTATCTTGATTTTCATGCTACCTACTGAGTATTTGATGAAATACCTATAAACTGTTGTTGCAGTTTCGCGTGCTGTGAGAAATTAAAAATGCACTCCATGTGTTTGAGAAAATGCTGCACTAGCTCGAACTCACTTGAGCTGCTGAACGAACCGAGCCAAGCCGTCCAATCAAGCTTGAGGACCGAGCTGAGCCAAGTCGAGTCGTGCCAAGCTCGACTCAATTCAACTCTTGTACGGCTCTAATCCTAACTTATATTTTTTATCCATGCGATTATCTGATTTTGAAAATTCTTTTCAAGCAATGTCTCAAAAAAAAAAGAAGAGACCAATTAAATGCTCAAGTGAAACACACCAAAGTGTGTGTGTGTCTATATATATATATATATATGGCACCTGTAACAGGTCAATAAACATCATGGGAGGCCGTAAGAAAATTTTGTAGGTTGGGTCATTGTCACTGCTGCTTCATGTGGTATGGTCTATTCGATCCCTGGATCCTCCTTTTCAGAATCATGCCGTAAAATGGTGTATGAAAATGAATGGACGGTTTGGATAAAACAAATATCACAGTGGGCCCACATAGCTTTGTCGTGCCGGTTTGCGACCCGTTCTCTATAACCAAAAGAGAACTGTTCTGATTATGGGCAACTGTACTACAACATGCAGTATCGCACCAGATTCCTCACCCAATGGACCGCTTGTGTCAGTAGTTAGTACCTGAAGTGATAAGCCCATCACTAAAATGACGCTCCTCAAAAATCAGAATGGTCACTTACGTGGAATCAAATCCTGTTCGTCGATTCCAATGGTCTGACCCACCTGATGCAAGGATCACCTTAATTTTTATTCTCCCTTATCTGGGCAGGGATTGCCTGCTGAGGTGGCTACTTGATGATACTCCGTGGGCCTTATTATAGTGTATATGTTTCATCCACACCGTCCATTCATTTTTACGGCTTATTTTATATCATGTGAGAAAAAATGAGTAAGATCAAAAGCTCAGGTGAACCACACCACAGGAAACAGTGGTGATTGAATACCCACCATTACAAACTTCTTGAGAGCCCTGGGAAGTTTTAATGGTGACCGTTCAATCAAAATTGTTTTCATCTAGTGTGGTCCATCTGAAATTTATTTAAGTACTTAATTTTTGGGCTCATACTCTAAATTAATGATCTAAAATGGATGAATGGCGTGGATAAAACACATACATCATTGTGGGTCCCACATAGCACTGTCCATTCAGGACATGGCTATTGGCAGTGTCAGTATGCAATCTGCGTCTGCCTGATCTTCATAGTATGGCCCACCAATTTCACAGTACTGATCCCCTGTGCGAACGACACGTAGGCAGAAAATATGGTGTGGTACCTAAAAAATGACCAAGGGTTGAAATCAACGGCACAATTTCATTATTCGGATATCGAAGTCATTTGATTAATATTATTTTAGGTTTATAAAGTATTTATCCACGATAGATTCCTTGATTTCAAAGGCATACATTTTTAATTTGAGTTACGTATGTGTTAAGTGTACAAATGCTAGTGCCAGCTTATCGTCCATCATATGCTGCCAGAGTATCAAATAACTCCTCTACCATGCACTGTCACTCTCAATAAACACGCCAACTTGGCAAGTGGGTGGGACATCTGAGCCGTCCATAGAGTGGGCCCTACAGTTTGGGAGAACATATGCGAAAATCAGGATCATCCACTCATCGAGCAGGCCACACATGTACGTTGAACGTGGATAATGGTATTTTTATTTATGAACCTCTCGTTCTTTTTTATAAAGTGGTGGCCCACCTGATGAACGGTTGAGCCTGATTTTCACATATGATCATCTCCAAGGTGGGGACACAATATAAAACATTCCATGCTCCGTACACTTGCCAAGTTGGTGCATGGTGCATGCAAAGGTACGTGCATGTGGGGCTAGCATGCATGGAATTGTTCTTCAAGAGGACCACATGAATTTCTGATAGTCAAAGTAAAAAAGATAAGCTTTAATCACCATGGTCCCTATTTAAGCCGTCCTAATGGCTTTGGGTAATACAATAATACAAAGTTGTACTGCATTCAATACCCAAAAGTAGCAATAAAGGGTGCATCCATCAACAAATCGATTGTAGATGTCAATTTGTTTTTATTTTTTAAAGATTGCTTAAGGAATCGTATTCGTATTCCTCGTACGCTTCATGCGGTCCCATGCTTGCAAATTCTAATGCATTGTCATAAGTCCTAATTTCCAGAACACCATTGTCATGAACGGTGATTGGGCACTACCCCCATCTGACCTAGCTAGAGATGGATTGTCCTGTCAAGTGTTCTGTGGGGCCCACGGTGTGATGTATGTGTTTCGTCCATCCATTTTGAAAAATTATTTTAGGTAATGAGCTCAAAAAAAGGTAGATCTAATTCTCGAGTTTACCAAATTAAGGGAAACGGTGGGGATTGAATGTCTACCACTAAAATACTATTAAGGGTTGCAGAAGTTTTGGGTTAAGCTAATATTTCTGTTTTCCCTTCATCTATGTTTATGTGATCTTATGAACTGGTTTGATGGCAAATAAGCATCACAGCTGTAGAAAAGTTTCAATGGTAGGGTCATTGTCCCCATTGCTTCTAGTGGTGTGGTCCACTCGAGCCTTTGATTTGCCTCCTTTTTGGCTTGTGCCCTAAAATAGTCTTTCAAAATGGATAGATAGCGTAGATAAAACACATACCATCATAGACTCTATACAGCCCTTGACAAGACACGATCCTCCATGCATCAGATTAAGTCGTCCACCGAGAATTCGGATTTCGAGAAGTGGAATCTGACCTCAATCCATGATCACTTGTAGACAAATTTCTCATGATGTGGGTCCCACGAGAAGGAAAAATATGAACCGTTGGATTGTAAAGTAGCAACAGATGATATTAGTGCCACCACTTTAAGATGCAGAATCATAGGGTCTTGATCATCAGCAAAATTGGATAGACTGGTGACGATCACACTTTCCTATACGTGTGGGGCCTGGCGTTTGATGATCCAAACCGGGGCCTAGTATGGATTGGAAGTTGCCACAAAATCTCCTGGATTGGTTGATAGACGGCTGTGATTTGAATAGATGGGGTTTTCCAATGTGGAATTTTTTGGACACCCGTACGTCCTCAGTGGGTCCCAACGGATCAACGGCCAGGATCACTGAAACATAGGTTCTACATGTGTGAAATGGGAAGCGGATTTCCTTCTAAAGGCCGCCAGTGGGGCCCATTGCGATGTTTGTGAGAAATCCACCCCGTCCATACGTTTTGCGAGATCATTTTAGGACATGTCACCGAAAATGAGGTGAATTCAAAACTCAAGTGGGCCGCACGATAGGAAACAGTGGCGATTCAGTGACCACCATTGAAACATTTGTATGGCCACAAAAGTTCCGTATCAGGCTATATTTTTCATGTTTTCATTTCATCCCAGTGGGAATGAACTTATTAACGGTTTGGTGGCATATAAACATCAAGGTGGAGCGCAGGAAGGTTTCAACGTTAGGAATTCCTTTCCCCACTTTTTCATCTTGAATGTCCCACTTGAGTTTTAGATACTCCTCGTTTTTAGTACAATGTCCTAAAATGAGCTCGAAAACTGAATGGACGGGTCGGATTTCTCATAAACATCACGGTGGACCCCACCTTGCATCCCAGCGCATGAACTTTCTGCAAAAGCCTTTCGCAGGAAATCCGCGACCCGAAAATCACTCCTCATCAGATTGCACGTTTGCTAGGACCCGTTAATTCACACACGGAGGCCCATGGGCGTGAGGAATGATCATAAGCGTCGAAATCGTGTGGTTACTACCAAACGTTCGAGCTGTTTGGGCCCCACCCCTGATGTGTAAGTAGAATCCAAACGGTGCATCTGGTGCACCTAATCATAGAACAGTGCACCAAAAATACTATACGGATAAAAAGACACAGGCAGGATACAACATGGAGCAATGTACATTCACGTCTGAAACATCTATACTCGCCTTTTGTGGCCCACCTAAATATTCTAATGACTTGATTTTCAGTGTCTCACTTCATCCTGACGTGGTACAACTGATCAATGGGTTGGATGACGTATATACAATACGGTGGACCCCAAATTCCATCCAGATCGAAGTTTTTATTAGGGCGTGTCAGCCTCACCAATGTTCCTCACTTTATCCTTTGTTGTGGCCCATATGAGTTATGGATTACGATGGGTTTTGGGATCTAGGTTTAACATTGAGGGCCCATCTAATGTATGGGTTGGATGGTGGTTATACATCATAGTGAGCCACACGCAACTACAATGTATGGTGATTACAAGACATTCGAACGTATCGGATCATTCCCTCCGGGCAATGCTGCAAATATTGCGACATCCAAACCCTTCATCAGGTGAAGCTCCCGAATCGTGGATTCGGTGAGGCTGGGGAAACACCGACTTCGGTGAGTCTGTGACCATGGGGCTCACCTTGATGTATGTGTTGTATATCCACACCTTCCGTCCATTTTTTCAGATCATTTTAGGGGATGATCCCACAAATGAAGTAGATCCAAATTAATCTCACGTGAACCACACCACAAGAAACATTGGTGATTGCACGCCGGCTATTAAAATTTTCCTAGGGCTCACGCTAATGTTTATTTGCCGTTCAACATGTTGATAAGGTCACACCGGCGTAGATGAAGGAAAAACAAAAATATCAGTTTGATCCAAAACTTTTGTGCCTATAATAAGTTTTTATTGATAAATCACCATTGTTTCTTGTTGTTTGGTCCACCTGAGATTTGGATTTGCTTCGCTTTTGGGTCCATTATGTAAAATGAGCTGAAAAATCTAATGGACGGTGTGGACATAAAACCCATACATTAAGGTGGCTCCCACGGTGACGGCCTCACTAGTGCTGTACATGAGCCGAATGGGTTGAGCTGGACAGCTCGGCTCAGCCAGTAGCTAACCCCGCTCGAACTTGACTCGGCTTAGTTCTCGAGCCCATCTTGTTAGCTTGGATTGGTTCTGTCAGTATCTCAGGTCAGTTCAAGTTGAGTTCAAACTTGTTCAAAATTTTCTTAAACAAGTAGAATGCAACTTTAATTTATCATACAATCATAATGTAAAACAGTAACAATATTTCACAGGTATTTTATTAAACACCTAGACAGCAGTATTAAAATTAAACATCAGGGTGAGCAACATCAAAATTAAATAGCCCACATATTCATTCCTTTCTCACTAACACTTTGTAACGCCCTGGAAATTGGGGGTCGTGCATATACTCGATTCCCGAGTTCCCGAGGTCACTTATAGCCAATTTTCATTAATATGCAATCCAGTCTAAATGCGCAGCCTGGAATCTCCTGGAACATGAAGTACATCCACACAAGTCCACTGAAAAGAAAGAGACAGAATACAAATATATATATATACAAGTCCAAAGAATACATGAGTCGCATAAGACGCTACTCAACAAAATCTCAAAAGAATAGTAAGTCTAAAAAGGAATAAAACTGAGCCCTTGCTCAGCGATCCAATCCCGCCTCTCAAGCTAGCGGAGAACCGCCATCAACTGGGAGTAGGACAGCTCGTCTTCCTCGTCGAAGCTCGCCTCACCAGGCTCCTCTGCCCCTGAACCACCTGCATTTATAAACGGGTCTGGTTGGTGTTTTAAAACACCGTCCCAGAGTGGGAGTGAGTGATCAACTTAGTGGGTGCTATTAGTCTTAAGTTATCACAGGCATCAATTATAATATGATCTTAATGAAAAGCATGCAATCACATACATCTAAGTAATCTTATTAATGCGCATGTATGCAGCATGACATGATGCATGCCCTCACCACAACGCTCCCTCATGTGACACCATCTAACGATTGCCAATGCCAACACTCCCTCAGTGCGACCTCGACTGCCGAGTCGCCACCCTAACTAGTGCGATGCAATGATCATGTTAGCCGTGTGATTAGTTAGGTCCATTCATCCAGCAGATTTGGAAATCTGGTACACCCTACGTATCAATGCCCTAAACGGGTTGCGGGGCCAAGACCCCCCAATGCGTGAGGCCGAGACCCCGCGGTCCGTCATCCCGTCGGGTTCCTCATCCCCGACTTCAAGCACATGAGGAGTGCCATGAGAAAGGGATCGCTCGCGGTCACTATGGGGAGGCGCGGTACCCCAGCATAGGCCGACAGCTCGGATACAGTGTCTCATTCCACCATGCCCGGCTTACGAGGCTGTGGACCAAATTTCAAGTAGGTTATTGATGAGCTTCAACGGTTGCAGGGTGTTCCAGGTTCCATACAAGTGTGAACAAGCAGGGTTAACAATCAAGGTTGGTCAGACAGTAGGCTAGACCTCACGAGTCAGGCGAGCGTGAGACGTGTGACATCGGGCACGAGGGTCCCATGTAGTCGAACTACAGCCACCCGATCACACCCGCCCAAACTCACAAGTCCAACCATAGCGTAGTCCTACCGATGGGACTACCGTCTCTCCTCAAGTTCCTGACCAACCTAAGGGTATGGATAGGGACTCATAGCATGCCAACTACCAAAGTAACATCAAGCATATTCAACACCATATTCTCATGTTGCTCAACATACAATTTAAATTTCTCTAACAAGCAATTATTAATATCATGAATAAAGTGTATGTGTGTGGTGTGGGTTGGTGAGGAAGTAAACACTTCCTCCATGTTGAGAAATCATATGTACAAGAGTAATAAATCATACATCCAATGAAGCAACATCACATGGGAAAATTAAACAAGGCATGAACATGTAATCATCCATACACCAAATCATGTGAGAGGCAAGAACAAGCATCACAAGAGTCAATCCAACAATTCCATATTATTTCAACAAACCTAAAATTTCTAGGCTTTCTCTAGATTCTCCTAATATGGCATCCAAGCAATCAAAATCATTAATCTCATACTAGAATTGGTGCTAGGCCACCTAAGATCAATAGTCCGCACCTATGGATCGTTGGAGACTTGGAAAACGACCTAGGAATGAGGCTTTTGGGGTCGGACGGCCGGATTTCCTAAAACAAAGCATTGCATGTTAGAATCTCATGTAAACCCCTCCTCATCATAAGGTTTTCAAGAAAAATGGGTGATAGATCTTACCTAGGCGATCAACGGAATGAAATGGTGGTTGTGGTGGAGGTTTTCTTGGAGAAGAGGTGGAGAGTTGTAAGGTTGAGCTCCCTTGGGCCCCACCATGAATACCACCTTCCTTCACTCTCTTCTTCCTCTCTCTTTCTCCTCTTTCTCTTCTCATTTTCCTCTCTTCTCTCTTTCCTTCTATAGGGCAAAATCGTATGGGGAGAGAGAGCCCAAATGAGGCCCTTTTATAATGCCAGGTTTGGTGGAAATGGCCCCAAGTGTTGGGTTTTTACTATACTAGACCTATGGGAGGGTCCTTTCAAGATCTAGGGCCCACTATGAGGTGTACACATTGATTTACACTGTAGAATAGTTAGCCCTAATGATGATCTACGTATGGACATGATCGGCCCGCCATTTGGATGCGGCGATCAACAGATATGATTAGAAGTCTATTCAACGGTCACCGATGGTCGATCGGGGCCAAGACTATACGGATATGAGCAGGGAAATATTCTTACTCCACGTGCGAAGTTTGGTCACAAACCGACGGTCCGAAATCCTCCACTTTGCATAAGAGTGGATGACTCAATTCACTTAAGTTTCAACTCATTTCTTTAGGGTATTTGCGCTTCTCATGCACTCGTCCTACGGCTCAAGTTGAGCGGTTCTGGACACTACCCAGGTCCGACTCCCGCGATGGACATCGAGCCCAGTAAGACGAACATTACTCTATAATTTTGGAACTAATGGCCCACCAACAAGCGGTCTAGAGCTTGTTCAAAAAATCGAGGCAGTTCTGGTGGCCCTCTGACCATGAAACTTATTGGATAGGTGCTTCATGGCCCGATGAAGGGCCATGCAAAATTTGAGAATGATCAGATATGGGGTTTGGTCACACGGGTCTGATTTGCGATCAACGGTCACCGTGCCACGATCGGGTCCCAGAGTTTGTGGGCGGGTGTAGAAAAATTCATTAGACCTCCACCGTGAATGTGGAAGAGATCCGATGGTTGGATAGTCTGGTATCTCGATTTCATTTGCAAGTGCCAGATTTCGGTCCTGGCATTGGTGGGGTGCATTCAGTCAGTGTCAGATCCCTCTTCTGGGTGTCCGCTAGGTCCATGGTCCGCGATGGTCCACAAGGCCAGTGAGATTTATGGTTCCCTTTATTTTTAAAATTTTCTGACCTTCCTGCGTCGCGGTACAGCCCGTACGGGCTGTCGCTAGGTGTAAACGGTCATCTAGCTTGGAGGCCCGCACCAGGTTCTATCAGGACCCATCTGGCCTAATCAATTGGGCAAATCTTGGTCTAATTTATTTGTGATATCTCACTACGAGTAGCTTAAACGAACGGTCTTGTGGCAAATCCTTCGTGGACGCCCCAGGACACTGTTCTGGTTGGCGGGACGTTACACTACACCTGATGTTCAAGTGATCGGGCGGATTTATTGGCTTCCTACGATTGATTAATCGGACCGGTACTGTTCTTTACTGGTACTACCCCTGTATAAACTAACATTGAGTGTTAATGGTTAATAAGTAATATTATAAGTTAATTAAATTAAAAAAAAATTTAAAGGAATTTTGGAAATCCAAAACAGTGAAAATTCAGGATGTTACACACTTCGTTGAGTTATTTTATTGAACACTCGTCAAGCAGCATTCATATTAAAATAACTAAGTCACTAAGCTGGTTTGATTTGAGTTTATTCAAGTTGAAGTTCATTAGAGCCGAGCCAAGCTCGGGCAAGTCCGAACTAGGCTCGAAATTTTTTTGAACTGAAAAAACCAACACGACTCATTCTGAATCCAATTCCGAGCCGAGGCGAGGAGCTTTTTCGAGTCGAATCTAGCATGTTGACCGAGGTAACTCGACTCGTGTACAGGTCAGGCCTCTCTGAATCTGCCTTGGAAGCTCAAGCGAAACATAGTCCACTCATCTGATGGGAGGGAGGCCCGTGAAAAAACAAAAGGATAATTCAAAACATCGGTGGATGGTCCGCTCATCTGATGGGAGGGAGACGTATGAAAAATAAAAAGGATAATTTAAAATATTGGCGGATGGCCCACATTGAAAGTTCATGTGTGGCCCACCTGTAATCGGACCAACCTGATTTTGGGCCTGATGGATTAACCAAGATCTAATCTGTTCATTAGTTGGGGGTCCACCATATACCCACAGCGGCCCAGAAATAGGCTGGTCCAACGATCGGGTACATCTAGGTGGAATCAAGACCGTTGGTTTATCCTTTTAAACCGTGTACTTTTTGCATCATAATCCACCTACCTGATGACAAGAGCGGACTGAGTTTTGGACAATAGCACGTAAACAGTAGATCCCACCTGCTGAACGGTCTAGATCTAACACACGTGACGTGGAAGCATGACTTTGGATCCTCCTCTCATCAGTAGCCATTCAGTTACTCTTCCACTGTCGTTCTCTCCATTGCACGTGGCCGTTGGTATGGTGATCGAGCTATCATCTGGTGTGTCCCACTAGGAATGGATTCAAAAGTGACTCCTAACCGTTGGATCCATGAACGTTTCGTTTGTTGATGTGGACGGTGTACATCTACTACCCTCCCCATCAGAGATGATAATCGAAATGGTTTCGTTTTTATCGTGTGGTCCATCCATGATGTGGCACACCAAATGGACGGTTGGATCAGAGTATATGTGGCACGTGTTTGTGGAGATAGGCCTTATGGACTTCATATAAAGAAATAAGACATCGTATTCCCATGAAATGTGTGGAAAATGCTGACCACATGTATCAGGTTTCCCACTTAAACAATCAGAACCTTACATATCTTCATGGCCCACCATAGAAATTTACGAAGTACCCTTGATTTTCTTTCATTAATCTAAAAGCCTTTTACATTCAACCCCTTTCTTTATCGTATTTGGAAATTACCCCTTATGTACGTTTTTACATGTAGGGCCCAGGTTTTAGCGATCCAGACCGTTGAGATGATGATGCCCATTATGGATAAGGGATGTCTGAAATCTTCTTATGTTCCACGTGTACAATTTGGTAACTATGATTGGTACAGTTCAATTTGAATTACTTATGTGACACTTGTACAATGTCTCGGAGCAGAGTATCATCCATCAGACTCAGCTTTCATCTTTCATTACAGCTGTGTCATGGTTACTCATTTATGGTATATAATATTGAAATTTTGGTTTTGAAAAAATAAAATATTTAAAAATTTTATTTAGCCCTGTTTAGGAGGAAGAAAAATATTTTGTGCTTTATATATGGAGTTGTGTGTAATATTCTTATTTAGAGATTTGGAGGTCAAAAAATTTTCGGTACAATTAAACACCAATGGATTTAGGATGGAGTGTCCAAAAATTACTTATTTTCAGCATTTGGATATGTATTTATTATTATAACTCTATGAGTAGTTGTTTCTAACTTTTGGAGCCCGGATAGAGGTGTGAGAGTCAATTATGGCGTAGGATAGCTGGCCCTATTGATGATCTATGTAGGTATTTGATCGCCCCGCAAATCAGACACAGGTCAGTTTAACTATCATTGATCATCGATTGAAACCACGACTATGGGAATAGGTGTAAGGTATTAATTTAGAATGGTGCCCTAAATTTGGTTGCGATCTAACGATCTGAAAGTCACAATTTTGGCAAAGACCAAACGTTGATTTTTAACTATTCAAGTTGAACAATTCGAAATGCGATCTCCGCGATTCATTGCATAATGAACGTCAAGCTCGTCAAGACGAAGGTCTTTTTATAGTTTCGCGTCTAGCAATCCAATAAAAAGAGGTGTAGAGCTTTTTTGGATAATTATGGCATTTCTGAAATGAATTTGGTAAGGTGATTTCATGTACGCAATTATTAGGGTTTAGATTAGATATGTTCATAATGTAGCCTATTCACAATTAGCAAAAAATAGTGATTCGATTATAATTACCCCAAATTTTTCGATTTTTAGATTAAAAGGGTAATTTGGTTGAATTGATTTCTGTACATAAAATAATCACGATCGAACCCATTAGTTGAGTAAGCAATATGTAAATTCTTATTAAACTTCAATTGTTCTGATTAGTTGATGATGAATTGTGTAGATCTTGGCCCTAAATGAATAAATCATAAAAATAGACCGAGCACATTCTATGGTTCATTAATGATAATTATTTGAGATTGTACAATTTTCTGACAATAACACTCGTGTATATATCACGGTCGATTACAAAAATAAAAATAAAAAATCGAGATATTACAGCGTTGGACGTGCATCATTTTAGGGCTCATGCTCAATTTAAAATAATTGATAAATGGTGTGTATCTAACACATAAAACATGTGGACCAAAGAAGTTCCACGTGTTAGAACTTGCATAGGGTAGTAAGAGCAATCTATCAGGAGAGCAAATCCAATACTTTGTGAGCTGGTGTAATCGAAAATGACAAATCCACTATTTTGTGAGCCGGTGTCATCGAAGATGACGTGGGCCAAATGAGAATCGCAATCTGTCGGTACGCAATCCGCGTCTCACGGTGGGCATGCAAAGGGCGTGAGTTGGGCCATCCAAGCACCACGTGAGGAACGAAAACAAGATCCACTCCGTCCATTGGGTGTGTTGCCTCATCTACACCGTATATACCAAAATTGGTGGGCATTGGGAACGGTGTAAAACCATAACTAAAACCACTAAATTTACCGGTGTGGCTCACATGTTGGAATGGACTGATTTTTGGTTGCGTCCTTTCATTCAGGTGGATGCGTCAGATAAATGGATTGTATGGTACATCGCACCACGATGAACCCTGCACACAATTTCCAAGGTTTTAATGGTGGGATCTCCATCCCTACCGTCCATGTGGTGTGGCCCACCTAATGTTTGGAACAGACAGATTTTTGGGATCTGGCCCAGAAATGGAGTGGCCCGGATTAGGTGAGAGGGGGTTAACAGCTTAGCAGGTGAGGCCCATGACTGTGGGGACCACTTTTGATGTATACCTTGCATATCCATCTGTTTATTTATTTTTCAGTTCATTTTAGTACACACATGGGCTCAAAAATAAAGCAAATCCAAATATAAAGGGGATGCGGTTTGGCTAGTGACGCTGACACCGGACAGGTGGCTAGTGTTCGGTGTTATGTAGACTCCACCCTGATGTAAGTGTTTTATCCACTCCATCCATCCATTTTGAAAGATAATTTTAGGGCTTGAACTAAATAATAGGTAGACATAAATCTCAGGTAAACTACACCATGGGAAAACAGCATTGATTGAATGTCCACCATTAAAAACCTCTTAGGACTACTTTAATGGTTATTTGACATTTAATATGTTGATTAGGTCATGAAGACTTGGATGAGGGGGAAAAAATGTATTAACTTGATCCAAAACTTTTATGGTCCACATCTACCTCATTTTTAGGCTAATGCCCTGAAATTAGCTGCAAAAACAGATTGGACTGTGGAGATATACAACACATACATCAAGGTGGGCCCCACGGTTAGGGACCTCACCCACTAAGCTATTATCCAGCCCTCCTCTAATCCGCGGCCACATGGGAGACGCACCTTGGATTTGTATCTGCATCAGTTTTTCGGCTTGTATCCTTAAAATGATTTGAAAAAAATGGATGGACAGCCTGAATGTTGAATACATATATCAAGGTGAGCCCCACAGTAAGGGCCGAACCATCTTGGGTGAGGCCGGCCCCACCTAGTCTGCTCCCAATGAATAAAATGGATTTGAAGCCATGACTGAATGGTTACCAACAATTACTAAATGCCACCTATCTTTTTTCCAAATTTTCTTTTTTAAATTAAAAGTTCTTTCTCTTTATTATGAAAAAAATCCAACGGAAGTCACACCCCCTGTATGTAGAGGTGTACTAGCTCGGTTAACTTGCTGGACTCGACTCGAAAAAGCTTGTATTGACTCAATTCGAAGTTGAGTTCGAGTTGATTTTTTGAGCTCGAAAATGAGTTCAATCCAAGTTCGAGCGGACCCCAGCTCGAATTGACTCGGATCAAACCCAGCTCGAATCGAACCAGTTCGGTGACTCGGTTACTTAGATATTAATGTTGCTCACCAAGTGTTTGATGAAATGACTCAAAAAAGTGTGGCTGATGGCAAGGAAGGTATGTATATGAAACTAATACCTTTTTTTTCTTGATTTTTATGTTGCTTAAAAGGTGTTTGATAAAATACCTATATAACCATTATTGTTGTCTCAAATACAGTGAGATTTTGAAGGTGTAGTTCAGGTGTTTGTGAAAGTGCTGCAATGGCAAACTCAGCTCGAACTAGGTTCGAACTAACCCGAGCTGCTGACCAAACCGAGCTGAGCTGGAGAGTCAAGCTTGAGGACCGAGCTGAGCCAAGTTCGAGCTGAGGCCAGCTAGTGGCTGAGCCGAGTCGAGCTGAGGCCAACTCAACTCGGTTCAACTCGATGTACACCCCTACTTGTGCACCTACACATGTTACGCTAACTTTTAGGGAGCAAATTAGGTGCGGCACTAGAACAGGGATTGTGTCCTACCCCGCGTGTCTCTATCCATGAACGGGTAGTTCGGCAAAAAAATGAGAAAAATCCTACAAAAATGAGAAAAATGTAATGCTTAAGTGGACCACAACAAATAATAAGCTTGGTTACATTAACATTTATATTTGGTGTGGCCCACTTGAGGGGTTTTTTTTTTTTTTTTACACATGCACACGCACCACCACACACTCACGCCATAGTGGGCTTTCACCACCTATGGGTACTCGAACCCTCAACCAGGTGTTGAAACTCCGGGGAGTCTACCACCAGGTAGGCCCACCGGATTAGCTTGTTAGTACACACCATGTCATAGCACACACTCCATGTTAGCCACCCCCACTAGGGATTGATACCAAGACCTCACTCGAGGGTTGGATCACCCTATTTTTGTGTATATATCCTAAAATGATTTGGCAGAAGGTATAAACAGTGTAGATAAATAGATACATCACGGTGGGCCTACCCACAGAACTGCCCGTTTGTGTTTGTGGCTAGAGATAGTCGGGGTAGGACTCAATCCACGTCGGCGGCCCGGCCTCGTAAACGGATTGATACTGATGCACTTTTATCGTACTTAGTAAAATTGGTTGGGCCCACCATGAATATATGCAGTTTATCCACGCGGTCCCTGAGTTTTTCAAGCTCATTTTAAGGGTTGAGTCCAAAATCGGAGCATATCCAATGGACCACATCACAAGAAATAGTGTGAATAATGATTTTCACAGTTGAA
Source organism: Magnolia sinica (assembly GCF_029962835.1). Classification (NCBI taxonomy): domain Eukaryota; kingdom Viridiplantae; phylum Streptophyta; class Magnoliopsida; order Magnoliales; family Magnoliaceae; genus Magnolia; species Magnolia sinica. Next base: position 11,419,079 of record NC_080581.1, read on the forward strand.
ACCTTGGTAGGACCCACAATGATGTTTATTTGTCATCCAACATGTTTATAATCTTAGAAATACATGGATGAATGGAAAACAAAAACATCAGTTTGATCCAAAACTTCCATGGCCCCAAGAATTTTCAACGGTAGATGTTCAATTCACACTATTTCTTGTGGTGTAGTCCAGTTGAGGTTTATATATGCTTCGATTTTGGGTTCAAGCCCTATAATTATCTCGTAAAATGGATGAACGGAGTGGATAAAATATATAAATCATGGTGGACCCCACAAAGTTAAGCAATCTCGTCGAGATAGTGCGGCCCTTGCTGTGGAGCTCATCCACACCGTCCATCCATTTTTCTATATCATTTTAGGACATGATCCTAAAAATGAAGCAGATCAACTTCTAAGGTAGACCATACCATAAAAAACAGTGGTGAATGCTCTTGCTCCGGTGGCAGACTCTTAGGAGTTTCAACACCTGGTTAAGGGTTCGAGCCCATGGGTGGTGAAATCCCACTAAGGCGTGAGTGTGTGGTGGTTTGTGTGCGTGTGTTAAAAAATAAAAATAAAAAAATAAAAAAATAAAAAAAAATAAAAATGGAAGAAGCTGATATTTGTTTTTCTATTCATTGACATTTATGTGACTTCATCACCAGGTTGAATGGAAAATAAGCATTCCAGAAACATTAAGGTGGGCCCGTGGAAGTTTTTAACGGTAGGGTATTCAATCACCACTGTTTCCTATAGTATCGTCCACTTGATATATGGATCTCTATATATTTTGGGACCATACTCTAAAATGATATGGAAAAACGGATGGACGGAGTGGATATGTAATACATACATCAATGTGGGCCCTACGGTAAGAGCCAGCACCATCTTGGGTGAGGCAGGGCCGTACATAATCCGCTTCCAGCTTTTCTCATTTAAAATGAAAACAAAGCTTAAATATTCAACTTGAGTGGGATGAATGATACGCAGGCACTTAGAAATTAAGTACGTTCACTAAACCCCCATAAGTTCTATTACACATTTACCGTTGCTTGATACTAACCAACAAATGGACGGCTAAGATAATTTATATGTAAATTAGGCCCATTAAAAATTTTGATACATTTATTTGTTGGATCCCATCATGGATTGACTCTTGTTTCTGAAGAGTCACTTTAAAGAGATGATCCTAACCATCCCATCAATATCTTCAAAAATGGATGGCTAAGAAAAAATGTCTAACTTGTAGAGCGATGAATCATCCAATCAGTATATTTTTTAAATGGTACACCAAAAAACTTTTGTTGCACCTAATGGATAGTCAGGATGAATATATTGGACCGTCCAAATGTCTCAATGAAACTAGGGTCATTATAACTTATAAGTGCTCTTGAGAGCACTCGATTTTATCTTTTTCGCTGAGAATGACGAGAGCAGGCGCTTTGCTAAGCGAACATGCGTGTGAAAAAAGCTAGTGTGAACGCTACACACGTACACACGAGCCAGCATGGCATATATGTATGAGATCTAATCCATCCATCAGTTTTGTCCTACCTGGAAGATGATTTTTCATCCGTACAATCAGTAAGTGGGCCCCAATATTTGAAACTGGTGGATTGGCTAGAAGCTTCATACAAGTTTTTCAGATCCGTACATTTGTTTTGAAAAGTATGGTCCATATGACACGTGGATCAATCTGATTATTATTTATAGAATTGATATAGTGTTACCATTCTGATGGATGGATTGGATTGGATTAGATCTCAGACATATCGTATCACACTGGCACATGTGTGGCGTGTACATAAGCTTTATTCTACATGCGTGGGGACTGAGGAAATCTCTGAGAGCATTTTTTAAAATCTTCAAAGTCAAGTTACAAAATGCCCCCACAAACTCAACTTGCTGGTCCTATAAAAGAAGGCCCTCTTGCTTCAAACTTCTAAGCATTTCTAGCCCTCTCTCTCTCTCTCTCTCTCTCTTCAAAATTCTAAGCATTTCTAGCGCTTGATATATCTCTCTCGTGATGAAGTCTGAGGAAGGGAAGAGATATGCACTGCTCTTGGCAGCTGCTGACTCAGAGTACGCGAAGAAGGTGTATGGAGGATATTTCAACGTGTTTGTAGGAGCATTTGGAGAAGAGGGACAAACATGGGATTTGTATAGGGTGGTTGAAGGGGAGTTTCCAAACATGGAAGAGCTTGATAAATACCATGGTTTTGTGGTTAGTGGTAGTCCATATGATGCATATGGGAATGATATGTGGATTCTCAAGCTTTGTTATCTACTTCAGATCTTGGATGCCATGCAAAAGAAAGTTCTAGGCATTTGCTTTGGCCACCAGGTATGTATGTATGCATGCATGCATGCATGTATAGGTATGGTTTTTGTTCATGTTTGTGTATTTTGTGACATGGGTTTTGTATGGCACTTCTAAAAAATGCTATCTAGGCATTTGTTTGGGTATCATTTATGTATGTATGTATGTATGTATCTATGTATGTATGTGATGCTGGTGACTTTTTCTTCATTTTTTTGGAATTGATTACATGGACTGTGTTGACCCTTTTGGAAAAAATGATATGGGTTGGACCCATGCAGAAGAAAGTGATAGCCATTTGTCAGGGCACATGTATGTTATGCTTGCGATGGTGGTGATTTTTGTCTTGTATTTGTCTTTGCTGACGGACCTTTGTCTTGTGTACGGGATGTCATGCAAAAGAAAGTGATAGTTCTATGTTTGGGCACCATGTATGTATGTATGAATGCATGTATGTGTGTGTATGGGATGGTGGTGATTTTTATTTATGTTTTTGTGTTTGATGAAATGGGTTTTTATTTTTTCATGTATAGGTGTTGTGTCGTGCATTGGGTGGAAGGGTGGGGAAGGCAGATGGAGGATGGGACATTGGATTGAGGAAGGTAATGATGGTCGAGGACATGCCCCCATGCAAATTCCTTGATGGGTTAGAAGACATCCCTCCTTGTGTTTCTATCATTGAATGCCATCAAGATGAGGTACATGCTCTCTCTCTCTCTCTCTCTCTCTCTCTCTCTCTCTCTCTCTCTCTCTCTCTCTATATATATATATATATATATATATATATATATATCCCAAGCTTATATTGATGGGAATTTTTAGAGAACCGTTAGTGCGCCTAGTTGCATGGTGAAACTTAGACACTTGAATCGATCCATCAGGATCATTCGTTTGGTCTGGAACATGGATTTATGGGTACCATGAAAAAATTACACTGATCAAGTGGTTCAATCCATCTTCAATTTGGCCTTATCTTTTAGAACCGTTCATTTTCCAAGCTACGCTGGGATGGTTATGATTGCCTGATAAAAGGGACGCTTTAGAACAACAAGCAATCCACGACGGTCACCAACAAATGGATGGCTCAAATAAATGATTGATCTTGTTTTATATGTAGGCCATTGATTTGATGCATTGAAGGGTACGAACGGTGTGGGTTTTGCACGGAAGCCAATAACATGTAATCCAGACGTAATGAACGGACTGGATTGATTGATGGGATTGATAAAATAACTCGACGCAGCTAGTGCACCGAGAGCACTGGATGGATCATCACTGTTATAAAAAAAAAATGCATTAGGACGAATTATTTGATACTCTGTAAGAATATTATGCTTGATACACAGGCACTCAGAAATTACTCACGTGCCTGAAATTAAACCGACTAAATTACCGGACGCATAGTCGTTAAGTCACACTTAAAAGAAAAAAAAAATCAGATTTATTGAATAATCCTAACATCTTGACTAGTGGACACTTGACCGTTGAAATAGAGCCACTGTATATTTTATTTTTAATGGTCAGAAAAATCCGGTTAGTTTTCGGTGCATGATACATCTAACGTGGGGCCCATTTTTGGACATTTTAATTTGTATAAACCGTGCGCCAAGTTTGCAATTTCTAAGTGGCTGCGTATCAGGCACCACACTCTACCAGAGTATGGAAGTTTTCCGCACGTGGTTAAAGTCATAAAAACCTCTGCAAATTTTCAATTTAGTCGGCGGGGTTATTCCGTAAATAAAAGGTTGTATTAGGGCAAAACTGTTTTAATCGGAATAACCACTTTTCTGACGTTCGCAAGATAGTAGGAAAAAGACCCCACGTATTTTGGTCGGTGGATTTAAATGGTCCGTACAAGCTGAACGTTGCTTTGAAATTGAGTGGGCCCCACAGTGGATAGTGATAAGGCAAGAATCGCCCGGATTGGAAGATCCTCACCGTTGGATCTGGAGCCAAAAATGACAGATAATTACCTGACATTGATGTAGCTAGGTTTGCAATAGTTAGGGCCACTTGGAGAATGAGTGGTATACGGAGATTACACGTGTGTATGGGTACGTGTTAGGGCAGTAAATGGGCTGGGCCATGGTTTGCTTGGGCCTACATATGGACCCCACCAGGCCGAACTGGCCAGACCTGATCAGACTCTTGATCTTTACATGCACCCAAGGTGTGTGTATGAGGTAGGATGAATCGTGATGGAGCTAATCATGAGGTCGAGCGCATAGTACCTTTTCCAATATATATATATATATATATATATATATATATATATATATATATATATAAATAAATTCTATAAAATTGATAATTTGATTGATGAATACAAGAAATAAGTTCACAGCCCTTTAAATAGGAATACTAAGTAATAAGAGAAATTTCAGAATCAGACTATAACTAAAACTCTTAGAAGCAAAAATTAATATAAATAGTAAATTTTCTATTTATAATAAAAACAGAAATAAACATGGAATTCGACCGTTGATGTGATGGAATTTCGCAAATTCGGCGTAGGCAACCCAGCTATACCGGGTTATTTGGATAAAGTAGCTTGTCCTACCTTAAAATTATGTATGGTACATTGGCTAACTCATTCCGATTTACGAGATATACATGTTTCAAGGTTCTGATAATCTTGATGACTTCTGCTTCTGATTGGACCTTCTATGATCCATTTTGGACATGAAAGTGTCTACAACCGCTCTACGTCAATGTAGGTATGCACATAGAATCACAAATGGACTAAGATAAAGGATGTCCAAGTCCTGGCCGTTGAACGGCCAACCCATGACCCTTTAAAAGCAGACCTGGACCCAGGTTGGGACAAGCCAGCCCAACCCAACCACCCTGTATGCATGTATGCATGTGTATGTATATATACTATTGTTTTAAAAATACCATCCACCAATCAATGGCCCATGGCACAGGTATAAGAGGTCCCCATTGGATATATGTATGTATGTATGCGTGCATATATATGATGTATTTTTAAAGAGAAGATTCACCAATCAATAGACAATGGTACTAGTGCATCAGGTCACATTGTATATGTGTATGTATGTATGTATGGTGTAGTTTTAAAGAGACCATCATCAATCAATGGACAATGGCATAAGCATGGTAGGTCCCTACTATGTGTGTATGTATATTGGTGTAGTTTTAAAAAGAGCATTCACCAATCAATGGACAATGACACTAGTGTGAGAGGTCCCACTCTATATATGCATACATGTATGCATGTATGTGGTGCATTAAAGAGATCATTAATCAATTAATAGAGAATCTCACCGTGTAGGAGGTCTAATTCTATGTATGTATGTATATGTAAGTAGAGCACCTTCTTACGTGAGCAGCCATGAGCACCTTTGCACACATGTCATGGGCATAGAATCTGAATGGTCCACATGATTTGGCATCCCTTAAAACCTTGCAAGCCCAATTTCTAACCTAATCCAAGACTCTAGTGGGCCATGGAAAAGAGAAATGCAAATCAAGGGAGAAAATTGTTTCCTTTTTTCATGTTCCACCAGAGTTTTATATCCGGCTGAAAGTTGGACTTGTAAGGTTTCAAGGGGTGCTGCATCATGTAGATGTTCAAATTCTACACCCACAACACATGTACAAAGGTTCTCACATAAGGTGAGCAAGTGAGCATTCCTTTATGTATGTATAGATATAGTGTACTTTAAAGAGACCATTCACCAATCAATGGATGATGGCGCCATCATCCATTGATTGGTGAATGGCCTCTGTATAGTTATATATATAGAGAGAGGAGGAGGTTCAGGTACCATGAGGTCAACCTGCTCAATTGGAGTGGAGATTCCTCGTTTCCACACTTGAGGTCTTGGCATCGATCCCTAGCGGGGGTGGCGGGTGGCTAACATGTGTGTACTGACATGGTGTGTACTAACAAGCTAACCTATAAAAAATAAAAAAATAAAAAATAAAAACAAAAGAGGTCAACCTCATGAAGTAAAGGTTCTATGCGGATGCATCTACCCCGTCAGTCAAACCCACCATTCCATGGTGGGCCTAGGGCTTAAAAATCAAGTCAATCAATGACTTGTGTGGGCCACACCACATACAAAAGTTGAGAGGATTTCCCTCCATTAAAACATTCATAATCATTTGTTGGGCCCACTGAGATGTGGTTCACAAATCCAAATTTCAGGTGGGCTCCACCAAATGCCTTTATATGTTTTAGGCATGTCTTGGTATGATTTTAGATGGTATGACCCACTGAGTTCCGTACACAACTAATTTTTGGGATGTCCCATAATTTAAAGAACCATCAAATGCACAGTATTAATGTTTAACATGCGTCACGGTGAGGCCCACACAGCTCGACCTTATGGGAAATTCCCATGAGCTCAACCCTATAGAACCTTTTCCCACTATATATATATACACACACACACACATGATATTTTTTTCAAGAGACCATTCACCAATCAATGGACAATTGGCACAGGTATGGGAGGTCCCACCAGGGGCAGAGGTGATCGCCATTTCAGAGAAAACCGGAGTGGAGATGTTCACAATCGGGGACCACATGTTAGGCATCCAAGGCCACCCAGAATACACCAAAGACATTCTATGCAACCTTATAGACCGCCTCCTCATTAACAACTCTATAGAGGTAACTAAACATTGTATCACATGCAAACAACATCCGAGCCGTCCAAATGGTGGACCCCACCATGAAGATCATCTAACCCAAAAATCATGCGAACCCACTTGTGAATCGACCTGATCTTTTACACCACCTTTTGGACTGCTCAGATGGTGCAAGCATGTGATGTGTTGGTTGATTGTGTTATGTGAACCGTTTAATCGTCGATTATGATTATTTGATTGAATTTTTATATATATATTCAGGTAGGGTTCGCCAACGATGCGAAAGCTACATTGGAGGCAGGTGAGCCATGCAGGGAATTTTGGGAGAAGATCTGCAAGAGCTTTTTAAAAGGAGATAATTCATGATGGCATGGATGTTCTTCTTGCCATTGCATGAAGTCATTATCATGTATGGTGTCTTTCTTTAATCAAAGAAAATGTAAACATGCCTAACAATGCATGGTTAGATGTTGATTATGCTAATACATCCACATCTATCATAAAACAACTGATGATGTAATAACATCTTGCTTTGGGTATTTTATATGAGCAATTTTACCTTTTTTTTTTCAATATTTTGAGGCCCACCTGGGAGAGTTGGCTGGTCAAATCATTGATCCAGACCGTCCATTAGGTTTGGGCCGCTCTTTATCAGTCACCGTGAAAAAATTACATCGATCAAAGGGACTTTCCATGGAATCAATGGGACATATCATTTGATATTTGTGGCCCACTTCCGATGGACGTTGGGATTTGGTTGACAATGGTGGTTTTCGGCACATGATGGTCAAATCATTGATCCAGACCGTCCATTATGTTTGAACTGCATTTCATGGCCTACCATGAAAATTTTACACAGATCTGAGGAAATTTTCCGTCCAATCAATGGAATGTGTCATTTGATCTGGTCTGGACCACTGGTGTTAATGCACACCCGTGACAATATGAAATCTTCACGTTTTTTTCTTTTCTATTTTTGTATTCGTAATACCAACCGTTTTGATTGTATGTTTTGGACAGCTATGGCATGTGGGCCATGCCTTCCAAAGGAAGGTAACAGATGTGGACGAGAATAATGGTAATGAAAGAGACAGACAGAGTGAGGAATTATATTATAGTTAGCTAGCTCGAAGACATGCATAAAATGTTCGTGTTTTTTTAAAAAAAAAAATCTTGCGGTACGTTGCGGCCATGATTCAATGATCCAGACCATTGATATGTTAGGTCCGATCATGGAGATCTAGACCATTGGTATGCTAGGTTCAAGTGTGGATGGACCATTTGTCAAAAATCTACTTGGTATGATAATCCTAACCTTTATGGGTTGCAAATGGAAAGTCGAGAAGGGAAACACATGAAAGGCCAACATTCAACTGAAAAGGGACATGATTGGTGTCCAAGATCTTTGAATTGGAAAATTTTTGTGGTATGGCCTATCTATGATGGGGCCCAAATGACCAATGGTCCGGATCATTAAAACATGAGCCTCACTTGTACAAATGGAAAACTTGAACAAAAATGCATATCCTCCATTCCGAATTATACTACTGGTGTGTTAATGGAGTACAGAGGTTGTGACGTGGAATCATATTTCTTGGTGATAAGTAAATTTAAATATTACGGTTGAGTAACTGCAATGGGCCTCGCTAGGGCTGGACTCAGGGGCTCAGTGGCGCCCACAGTGATATATGTGTTTTATCCAAGCTGTCCATTCATTTTGAAAGACTAGTTTAAGGCATGAGCCCAAAAAGGAAGCAGATCGAAGGCTCAAGCGGACCGCACCACAGAAAGTAGCGGTGACAATGACCCCACCGTTGAAACCTTCCTAAGGCCCACTATGATGTTTACTTGCCATATAACTTGTTCATAAGGTCACGTACCTGGATGAAGGAAAACATAAATATCAGCTTGATCCACAACTTCTATTGCCCCTAAGAAGTTTTCTATGGTAAGCATTCAATTCCCACTATTTCCTGTGATGCGGTCCACTTGATTATCCAATTAGCCTCATTTTTTATCTCAACACATAAAATTATTTTTCAAAATGGATAGATGGCATGGACAAAACAAATACATCACCATGGGTTCAATAAGCCCCTGACAAGACATCCCTTTCTAGCTAGTTCCTAATAGTACCCAATGGTGCGCTAGCCTTGGCCCTAGCCTGCCTATAAGGAAAAGATTTAAATGATCAAAGATTTGAAATAATCTAATTTAAAATTTTCTTTTGGTATCTTATATTCACAACGTTTTTCATGATATAAACACTTCGGCCGATTGAAAAAAATGACCCAGATCCAAAAATATCTTTAAAACACATATACGATGAATAAGAACTACTAACAAATGTCTTTAAATCGCCTTTATTTTACACGATAGTGGACCACTTGATGATTGGACTAGGCTAATGGATTAGCCCTGGCCACTCATCATTAGCCTAGACCGAACACTGGACCAACTTTTAAGCTTGAGCACTTTAAGGGAGTTATGAAACTCCATAATACCCATAGTCATACGTAATTTATCGAAGTGTTAAACCTAAATATACTAACGTTCATCTTTAATCACCTCACATGTGCCACACATATGGTAAATGAGCCAGTGATCATCTTCGATTGCACCCCCGAATTGCCATTATGTCAAATGTGCCAACATGCCATATATGCCACCATCCACATTCTCTTGTCCCACATATACATAGTCCCATACGAGCTAACGTGCCACATGTGCCATTGTCCATCTTCTCTTGAACCCAGGTATGCTAATGTGCCACATGTACCATGAATCTTCTTCTCTTGTATCCCACATGTGTATACTTTCCTCATATCACATGCACTAACATGCCACATGTGCGAACTGCCAATGTGCACAACCATTACCATCTAGCTTTTTAACAGCCCACATGTGTCATATGTGCCAATGCATATCTTGTGCCACGTGTGCCATTGTACAAGTGAGAGCACTTCACATGTGCCACAGTTTAGCTTTCCAATCCCACATACATTACACATACCACGTGTGCCGCCGGTCATCTTTAAGCATCCCACATGTGCCACATGTGGTAAACATGCACATGGCAGTGACTATCAAGAAATTTGTTTACTCGGGCAAACAACAAACTTGGAAATAGACAGTAAATTTATAGAAAAATCTTATTGAAAAACAAATGAAGAAAATAATATTTCATTTTCCATGGTTCCTTGAAAATTAGGACCAATACTAGGACCCTTTTCAGTTAAATCTGGAATGTTTTTGTATCTCTTCTTAACCGTCTATCCGTGGCCCACGAATTGAAAGGTTAAGAATGTTTCATTGAGATAACCATGGGCTTTAGTATAAGAATTGAAAATCCAAAGTATGTAGACTGGATGGGAGAGCTGATAAAGAGCTGAAAGACAGAAGTTTGGTTGAGACCTGATAATGACGTGGAAAGGGTCATGAGAATGGACCAAAAGACGGTGAGAGACTATTAATGGGGAGAAAATCAACTTGTTTTTCTGAAGATGGGCCTGTTTGGACACACTTGAGCTAAAGAGGGTTTCCACAAAAGGAGATTTTAAGCCAACTTTTTTAAGTCTACCATATGAAAACCAATATCGTTGAGTCGCATTTTAGCACCTATTTTGTCAAGTGGGATGGTGAAACGGGGGTTTGCAATGTGCATCCAAACGCGTATAAAAAATTCCAGCTTGGATTAGATGGGAATTTACGCCTCAAACGCCCCTTTGGAGGGTGTTCAAACAGGCCCTAAGAAAGATTAAAAACCGATATCGAGAAAGCATATCTTACCTAACAATTTCTTGCTCTTTGCTTTCGACTTTCGACTTTGGTTTTACTAAGTTGCAAAGACTTTGCAAGCGAGTCGGGCCCCAACTGTCTAACAAACCTTAGATAACCAAATGGCTATCATTGTTTGTGTCTAGCCCAAACGACAGGCAGCCAATGGAACAGTTAGGATCATCCAATGAATGCCATTTTTAGGTTGTGGCATCTTTACACTAGACCCCACCTGATGAATATTCCAAATCATGCTGGCGTCGCATGGTTCGGCCCAATCACGAGCGTCCATTGGGTGTCTCCCGAATGGGTTTCACTAGCACCACCCTCTGTAGTTTATATGCACAGCCATTCATCTTTATGATTGATGTTTGTTATAATAATCCATCTCAAAAGACTAGATATTGCAATTCACTCAAACATGGAAAGTGAGTAGTTTACAAACTTCTCAGCTAGACTGGGGAAGAAACCAACCTAGTGAATAAAACAGAATCCAAAAAATGGAAGAGGATGGAGCATAGTTCCAAAAATCAGTGACTCAACTCGATACTTGGCAAGACAACTCGATAGTGCATAACTCACTGCATATCGAGTTGAGTCGAGTTTTCAGGTTTTTGAACTATGGGATGGAGCAATCTGATCAGCAGGGGACATCCACCATGCAACACCGGATGCGTGGCAGGTAGGTCAGCGGATCTGGACCTCTATCTAATGGTACTGTTTGCAGATGGCCCACATGAAAATCACGCTGAAAAGATGAACATAGCCATCAGTTTGAATGTTGACCATTAATCATTTACAATTTCAGGCCACTCTGCTTCTAGGTAGGATGGTCCAATCGGTGTGATTTCCAGCTGTGGGGCATGGCCCGCCAGATGAACAGAGTGAAATAAACAACCTTACCTGCCATTAATTAGGTAGCAGGCAACCGAAAGCGTCTCGCTGATCAAGCACGCCAAAGGTAAAACCTCCACACCAATCTATTACAATCCTCTCTGCATGCTCCACCAACAGATGAATGCTAACCTTGCTGATGCTGCCTCAACATAAGTCTAGAGAGTGTTGATTACCTTTAAAATCACATCTTGTTAGTATCAAAATCCGCAAACGATCTCTTCATAATCTGCATCATGCGTTGAAAAATCCACATTAGCAACATAATCAGACCTCCCAATCTCCTCCATCAGCTCCCCCAACATCTCATAAATCTCTTCGACTCGTGGGTGAGACCTATCTTCAGCATTGAATGTGTGGACCTTGTTCTTCACTTCAATCCAACTCCAACCAGGGACCTTTCTCAGCCCTCTATCCCTCATCACCCTCTTGATCATAGCTTGTTCACCCCACCTTCCGAAGCCTGCATACATATTTGAGAGAAGAACGTATGTGGAGTGCTCTTCAGGCTCAAGTACTAGAAAAAGCCTTGCTATCTCAATAGCCATCTCAATATTTCCATGATTTCTGCATGCACCCAACAGAGTCTTCCACACCATGGCATCTGGTTCGAATGGCATTGATTCTATCAGTGCTTTTGCCTCGTCAAGATGCCCAGCTCGGCCAAAAATATCGACCCCACAAGCATAATGTTCCATCCGAAGTGGGATCCCATGGACGGGTTCCATTGATCTTAGAAAATTCGAGCCTTCTTCTACTAAACCAACATGACCACAGGCAGACAGAATGCCAACAAATGTTATGTGATTAGGTTTTACCATGCTTTCTTGCATTTGGGAGAAGAGATCAAGAGCGGTTTTACCTAGCCCATGTTGAGAGTATCCAAAAATGATCGAATTCCACGTAATTGAGCTGTCTTTTTGTGTTTCATCAAAGGATCTTCTCGAATCTTCGAGGACCCCACATTTAGAATACATGAATATCAGGGAACTAGCGACGAAATCATTTGACTCAAAGCCCAATTTAAGAACCAAGGCATGAACTTGTCTACCCAATTGGAGGACTGCTAAATCCGAGCATGATCGCAGCACCACAGAAAAAGCATAGTGATCAATCTCCTGATGGGATGATCTCATCCTTCCGAAGAACCTTAAGGCCTCTTCACTCGATCCATTTTGTGAAAACCCAGTTAGGATTGAGTTGCAGGAGACATTGTCTCTTGAGTCCATAGAATCAAAGCACTTTATTGTGTCTTCCATAGATTTATCATCCGATTTGAGATACATCGCAATCAATGAATTTGCCACAAGGATTGTATGCTCAAATCCTGTTTTTGTTACTAACCCATGTAAGAATTTTCCTTAATTTTGTTGTTCTTGTTCGAAACAAGCGCTTATAACACTAGTGTATGTATACATATCTTGATCAATGCCGAGCTCTTTCATTTTGACAAAGAGCTCAATGGCATTGGCCACACGATCATGCCATGCATAAGCCGCCAACATAGAATTTCATGACACCAAATCTCGAGTGGCTTCCATGTCATCGAATACCTCTACAGCATCGTCAATGGACCCACATTCCGAATAGGCCGTGATGGTTGCATTGCAGGCGATGGTGTCAGATGTCCAGCCATTTTTAATAATCTTGGCATGGAGCTGAGATGTTAATTTATAAAACTCGGGTTCATCAAGCAATGTCAGGACACTGGCGAACGTGGCCTCGTCAGGCCGCATACTGATCCTTTCCATGCAGTTGAGAAGCCAGAAAGCATTAGCACAGTCATCCGCTAGACCGCACCCTGCGATCATGACATTCCATGACACTGAATTACGATCCTGCATCCTTTCGAAGACAGCACTAGCATCTTCAATCCTCCTGCATTTCGCATACATGTCCACAAGCACACCTCCTGAGAATACATTTTGTTCGAAACCCATCTTGATAACAACTGAATGAATTTGCCGGCCAAAACCAACGCAATTCACGCTCGCGATGGCTTTAAGAGTGCTCCCAAATGTATACTGATCAAGCCCGAATCCGCCCATTCTCATGGCCCTCAAAAGCAGCCACGCTGCTTCATAATCCCCGCCATTTACGTAGCCTGCGATCATTGAATTCGAAGAGACAGTGTCTCTTTGAGGAATTTCCTCGAACAGGTTGCGAGCATCGATTAGTACTTCGCATTTTGATTACGACGCAAGTACGGTGTTGGCCGTGTATGTGTCTGCAATCATTCCGGTCTTGATAACGTGCGCATGGGTTCTCACTGGCGTGTTCGACGGTTTGGTTTGGATGTAGCGCAGGATAAGGACAGGGCGGGTGCTGTGGCGGGAGCAACGGCCATAACGGTTTCTTCGAGAAAGGTATTGAAAGGGGCTCTTCAATGTTTCTATATAGAACATGTGAGTTCGTTGTTCTGACACCTTCTACTAACTCTTTTATTTCAATCTAGGGCTGACAATGGGCTGGGTCAAAGGCCTAGGGCCCACTGATCTCGGTCGGCGCATCTGGCCCGTTAGATTGGGCTAGGGCTATAAATTCACCGCCTTATAGATGAACAGCCCCTGTCAAAATAGGCCCATTTATTTTTAATCTGGCCCATTAAATCGGGCAACGGCTATAAATCCAGTTTTCAAAGAATAAACTGCAGTGTCTCACCCTTACGTTTACAGATGTTGTGAAAGCCCACTCAATGGCCCATTCACATTTCTAGTTAATCTGGACCATTAAATTGGGCTAGGTCATAAACCCAGTTTTAAAAGATAAACGGCCTAAGCTAGATCTTACATCTACATGTTTTCTAAAACTAGGTCCAATCACAGGCCCAGGCCCATTTATACTTAATCCAAACCGTTAGATTGCGCTAGGGCTGTAAATGAATTTTCCGATAGATAAACGGCTGGATCTTGAGCTTTGGTCTTCAAATTTTGTGAAAAGGCCCAATCATGGACCGGGGCCCATTTATAGTTAATCCTTCCTATTGGATTGGGCTAGGGCTGTAAATCCAGTTTCTGATGGATAAATGGCCTTGAGCCTAGATTTACAGATTTTGAAAAAACTACGCCCAGTCATGATCCCAGGCCCATATAAGTTAATCTGGCCCGCTAAGGCCATAACTCATTTTCTGACAGCTAGGTTTCGGGCTGCACACGAACCGAGTTAGCTCGCTCGACTTGACTCGAAAAATCTTGATTCGACTCGGTTCGAAACCGAGTTGGAGCAGAGCTGAGCTGATTTTTTGAGCTCAAAATTTTTTAAACCAAGTTCGAGCTTGCCCGAGCTCAACTCGACTCGGATCGAACCCAACTCATATCGAACCAGTCCAGTGACTCAGTTACTTTGATATTGATGTTGCTCACCAAATGTTTGATGAAATGACTCAACAAAGTGTTGGCCGGTGGCAAGAAGGTATGTCTCATCAAACAAATACATTTTTTTTTCTTCTTTCTTTTTATGTTGCCTACAAGGTGTTTGATGAAATACATGTAAAACCGCTGATAGTGTTTTACATACAATGAGAATTTGAAGGTGCAATCGATGTGTTTGTGAAAATGCCGCACAGGTGAACTTGGCTCGATCTTGGCTCGAACTGGCCCGAGCTGCTGATCGAACCGAGCCAAGCTGGCCAGTCATGCTCGAGGATCGAGCCGAGCCAAGTTGGAGCTGAGTCGAGCTGTGCCAAGCTCGACTTGGATCGACTCGTGTACACCTCTAGCTAGGTTGGACTGCAGCTATAAATCTAGTTTCCAAAATATAAATAGCTTGGCCTGTTGATGGCTTTTGTAAGACTAGGCCGAAATAAGGGCCCAGGCCCAGTTATAATTAATTTGAACGGTTAGATTCGACTAGTGTTATAAATCCAGTTTTCACTTATGTTTACTTATGTAAAACTAGGTGCAGTCATGGGCTCAGGCCCATTTATAGTTGTAATGGGCTAAGCTTGGTCCTAATATATATTTGTTGGATAAAAAATTTGAATGGCATAGTGGGCCTAGTTTTGAGCTTTAAAATAGATGGGATGGAATGGCATAGTAGGGCAAATTTAGGACCATGAGTCAGTACTGAAAATAGGCCTAACTTGAATGAGTTGCATCCTCTACTTAGATGAGTCATGATTCAACTTAGGAGTGAATGAGTTAGTTAAGTTGTTGTTCTAAAACAATGACGTATAAAGTATTTAAGTTGATTAAATTCCTTGTTTTTTTTTTCAAAGCTCGGGTTCTATTTACTGACAATAAGATCTCATTCTATTGTACGGATGGGATTAGAAATCCGTCTAGTACCTAAATAGATACGTACATAAATATACACACATGTATATATACATACATACGTATGTATATCTATGTTGGAAATTATACATATTAATGTATTTCTGTATAATGTGGAAACTGAAAATTGCATAATAATCTGAAATCAAGATAGGCTGAAGCACGTCTGAAACACTGTCCTTAAAGCGTTATTTACCCCTACTCAAGTGAATTGAGTATGCTGATAGGTTACAGGCAAACCGCTTCTAGGATACGACGAGCCTGGTGTGAGTCTGCGTTTAGCAAACACGAAGGCCTACCAAATGGAACTCTTATACACTCTATTTAGCAGAATTACAATATAGAAAAAGTCTCAAAAGAGAAAGAAAGAGAAGAAATTTCTTTTGATTTAGACCACTCCACTGGTCAGTTCTTCAGCCGCTGGTTCAGATGAATCATTTTAGACCACACCGTTGGTCTGTTCTTCTAGCAAAGGTTCACCCTTGCTGTCTTGCTGGAACCACTGGAGTATTAGAGAGAAGTAGTGAGCTGTGTCTCAATTCGTATGGGTCTGCTAGAGTGGGGTGAGAGATGGTTTGGAAACCCAACCAGACCCTCCTTTTATAGGCTATGATGGCTGGGGGTTATGGTCCAGGGAGTTAAATCCCATGATCATTTTCTAGCCATTGGAGAAAACTAGCCGTTTTATAGCCATTTTCTGACTGTTGTGCATGGGCCATTAAGTTGTTGCATGCTGACTGTTGTGAGACAGCTGCTAGCCGTTTTCTAGCTGTTGGGCTAGCCATGCAGCATTACAGCTGGACCCTGCACTAACCGCATAGCTGTTACAGATCTGCTGCAACAGCTCTATTTTTCAACCCTCTATATATTCTGGAGGACTCTCATTCAGTCCTCTAGTCTTCCCTTCATCCAGTCATCCACCTTAGTCACTAGGTCGCACCGCGACTCGCACTCGTCTCGCTCCGGTTCACTCAAGGTCGCGAAGGAGCGACCCTCCGCGACACGATGCGGACGTGCGAAGTGCAAAGTGCGCCACTAGCGCCTCTACAGCCACACTGCCTCACATGCCCACGCCCTCGCACCAAGCCCGTGCCCGTGACCGAGACCTAGACCGAGACCGAGACCAAGTCCGAGTCCGAGTCCGAGTCTGAGACCGAGACCGAGCCCGAGCCCGTGCCTGTGCCCGAACCCGAGCACGAGCGCGGGCACTGGAACACGCAAGGTCCATAGTCCAAAGACTAGGTAGGTAAATATTATAATACTCCACATCTTTCATATAAACCACAGATTTTTCTCTTCTCTTTTCCATGTGGGACTATTCCCAAAAACCCACAAAATTATGTTTTTCAAAACAACTTTTTATATATTATATATTATTTTATTATTGAAATATATTTTATTAAAATCAATATTTTTTGCAATAATCACCCACTTGATTTTATAAAAAATATTTTCTCGATTAAGCAATACTGCCAGAATAATAAGCTTATATGCATAAAGAAAGATATCTTTCGATTTTAATCTTTCCTTAGTGTAAGTATCTCAAAACTCTATCGAAATGATTGGTAGTCGCAGCTTTGAACCAGTTATTCCTAGATAACAGAATTGGAAATACTACACACATATTCGTTATGTGTTTGTTAGAGTTCCCATAATGTTGCTCAGCACAATTAATGGCCATGTGCTTATCCTAATTCGTGAACGATCCTGAGAGAAAACTCCTAATTCTCATGAGAGATGGCACCATCTCAACGTTCATATAAGTAAAATCCTTTCAGTGTCTCCGTTACTATAAGATATTTGTCCTTATAGACCGAATTTCATTAAGAGTTCTAAGACTCAACCCTCTATCGTAACGCTCAACACTTATCTATTATGGATGAGGTTGTATAATTTGGTGCTGAAAACTTTTCACATATCAGTGACTTGTTATTACCCATTAAACCCAAAATTAGAGATTTTCTGACTTTAGGTTGGGTTACCATCACTGGTGGAACTTTGGTTGAAGAGTTTCAACCCCATCCCTCTAGATGTAGCCTTTACTGCCTCTCTCGGTAGAGGTTTAGTGAAAGGATCTGCTAGGTTATTGCTTGATTTCACATAAGAAATAGCAATAATTCCATCTCGAATCAATTATCTGACATAATCATGTAGAAGACTGATATGTCTAGACTTACCATTATAAGTGCCGCTATAGGCTCTAGCTAATGTGGCTTCACTATCACAATGTAGTGACACAGCCGATATAAGCTTTACACAGAAATGAATTTCTAATAGAAGATCCCTTAGCCACTCAGCCTCTTTGTTTGTTACATCCAGGGCTATAAATTCAGACTTCATAGTCGAATGCATTATGCAAATCTGTTTCTTGGATCCCCAAGATACAGCTGCACCTCTTAGGGTGAATACCCACCTTGTAGTAGACTTGTTGTCCCCTGCACTCGATATCCAGCTCGCATCGGTATATCCTTCCAATACGGCAAGAAACTCTGAATAAAATAGTCTTAAGTCTTTGGTTGCTTTTAAGTAACCAAGGACTCTATTGATTGCATTCCAGTGTTCAGTACTAGGGTTACTAGTAAACCTACTAAGTTTACTAACAGCATATGCGGCATCAGGTCTAGTGCATTGCATAGCATACATAAGACTCCCTATCGCACTCGCATATTCTAATTGTGCAACTGATCTTCCAGTATTTTCTTTTAGCTTGATACTTGGATCAAATGGGATCTTTGCTTCTTTTATATTTAGATGGTTAAACTTGTTTAGTATCTTCTCAATATAATGAGATTGACACAAAGCATAACCGTCACAATGTTTTTTAACTTTGATACCTAAAATGGTATCAACTTGTCCAAGATCCTTCATTTTAAATACAGAAGATAGAAACCTCTTTGTTTCAGTCACATTTTTCATTTCATTACTTCTTATTAACATGTCATCAACATATAGACAAATAATAACGATAGAACTACCATCTACTTTATAATATATGCATTTGTCAGCTACATTGTGCATGAAACCATGAGACAGTATTTTGGAATCAAACTTCTCATGCCACTGTTTTGGTGCTTGTTTTAATCCATACAAAGATTTGACTAATCTATATACTTTGTTTTCATTTCCTGGTAGAACGAAACCTTCAGGTTGTTCCATGTATACCTCCTCATTGAGGTCACCATTCAGGAATGCGGTCTTTACATTCATTTGGTGGATGTGAAGATGATGTATAAAAGCTAACGCAAATAATATCCTAATGGATGTTATCCTAGCTACAGGTGAGTATGTGTCAAAGTAATTTATCCCTTCTTTTTGTCTAAAATCTTTAGCTACTAGTCGAGCTTTAAAGGTTTGGATAGTCCCATCAGTGTAATATTTCTTCCTAAATACCCACTTACAACCTATGGGTCTAGAACCTGGAGGTAAGTTTACTAGTTCCCGTGTTTGGTTTGATAATATGGATTCTATTTCATCATTTATAGCTTCTTTCCAGAAAGCTGAGTCTCTAGAGGATACAGTCTCTTTATATGTTTTAGGATCATCTTCTATAGTCATCACTATAGGTATTTTTCTTATAACATTTTTTCTATCTCCTTCTACAAGATGATCCTAAGGATAGTGAGTTCTCAAAGAACTCAACATCTCTTGATTCTATTATTGTATTAGACTCTATGTCTAGAAGTCTATAAACTTTACTATTTTGTGCATACCTTATGAAGGCGCACTTAATAGCTCTTGGTCCTAACTTAGTTCTTTTTGGATCAGGGGTTCTGCAATATATAAGACACCCCCACACTTTTAGATATCCTAGGTTATGTTTTCTACCTCTCCATGTTTCATACGGAGATATTTTATATTTTTTAGACAGAATTCTGTTTATTATATGGCACGCTGCAAGCAGTGCCTCACCCCATTGACTTAGTAACAACTTTGCTCTTATCAGCATTGAGTTAACCATTTCTACTAATGTTCTATTTTTTCTTTCAGCTATTCCATTTTGTTGAGGTGTGTATGGCACTATACATTGATGTATCAGTCCATGTTCTTCACAGAAGTTATCAAATTCATTGGAGAAGTATTCTTCTCCTCTATTACTACGGAGAATTTTTATCTTCTTATTCAGTTGATTCTCTACTTCTGCTTTATATATTTTAAACATGCTTAATGTTTCATCTTTGCTCTTTAAGAGATAAACACACACATATCAAGAGCAATCATCTATAAAGGTTATGAAGTACCATTTACCTCCACGAGTAAGAATGTCGTTTAACTCACAGATATCACTGTGCACAATATCCAATACTTGAGACGATCTTTCAACACTTAGAAAATGTTTCTTTGTCATTTTGGATCTTATGCACACTTCACATTTTTCAGTTTCATTATCTCTGTACGACATTAAACCATTCTTAGCCATGAACTTCAAGGTACTATACCCTATATGGGCTAGTCTATCATGTCACAGTCCAGCGGATTCAACTATATACGCAGAAGTGCTACTTTCATTCAGAGAAAACTTAACCATTCCATTACAAGCATATCCATTTCTGATAAAATTATCATTTTTAGACAGAATCAGTTTACCTGACTCATACACCACCCGTATGCCTGGTTTTCCCAGAAGATCCCCAGAAACTAAGTTTCGCCTCATGTCTGGGAAGTGCAGTACATTAGTTAGAATCACTTTCTTTCCAGAGGTGAATATCAGTTCGACAGTTCCTTTGCCGATGACCTTAGATCGGACTTCATTCCCCATTTGGACTTCTTGACCATCGGTCAATTCCTCATAGGTTTTGAAGGTTGATTCATCGTAGCACACATGTACAGTAGCGGCAGTATCATACCACCACCCTGGAACTTTGCCTTAGATGGTATTCACCTTAGTGATCGTAGCTATGATATCGTCTTCTTCTACTACACTTGTCTCTTTTTTAGATTTGCGATTGCGGCATACTCGAGCATAGTGCCCGATTTTTCCACAGATATGGCATGGGCCCTTGAACTTTCCGTTCTTCTTTTGGGTGTTCTTCTTGAATTTTCCTTTATTAGGTTTCAGGGAATCGTCCTTCTCGGGATGTTTGTTATTAGTATTTTCTACAGCATGTACCTTGGACGAGGTATTCCCGTTATCATTCTTTCTATCGCAGTTACGGGATTCTTCCTCAATCCTGAGGTGTTTCTGGATTTGTTCTAGTATGTAGTCCTCGGTTTTATGCAGCAACTTCTTTCTATAGTCTTTCCACATCGGTGGCAATTTGGCGATTATAGCCCCGACTTAGAATAATTTAGGAAGATCGATTTTTATCGCTTTGATTTTGTTTATTATTAGCTGCAATCCTTGGATTTGGGGGAGCAACGGTTTATTATCTACCATGCTTAAGTCAAAATACCTGGCGATGAGAAACTTGTTGGTACCTTCTTCTTCGGCCTTGTATTTGAATTCCAGAGCGGCTCAAATCTCCTTTACTGATGACGTCTGTTGGTACAGATCATATAGGCAGTCAGAGAGAGCGTTCAGAATGTGTCCTCGACACAAGAGTTCATCTTCGGCTCGTTTGGTGCGGGCAGCCACCTGTTCAGGTGTGTCTTTGTCAAATGCTTCAGGTAGCGCTTGCAGATTTGGATCTAATATGTAATAGATCTTCAGTACTGTCAGGAGAAATTTCAGCTTATCTTACTATCTTGTAAAATTGGTTCCATCGAACCGATCAAGACGTATCAAGTCCTGATTCATCAACTTGATGGATGAAACACTATCGACTTCCATTACAGAATAACGCTTTAAGATTGTTGAAAATTATACAGATTAATGTATTTTTGTATAATGTGGAAACCGAAAATTGCAAAATAATTTGAAATCAGGACAGGTTGAAGCACGTCTGAAACGCTTCCTTAAAGCATTATTTGCCTCTACTCAAGTGAATTGAGTATGCTGATAGGTTACAGGCAAACCGCTTCTAGGATACGGCGAGCCTAGTGTGGGTCTGTGTTCAGCAAACACAAAGGTCCACCAAATGGAACTCTTACACACTCTATCTGGTAGAATTACAATATAGAAAAAGTTTCAAAAGAGAAAGAAAGAGAAGAAATTTCTTTTGATATAGACCACTGCACTGGTCAGTTATTCAGCCACTGGTTCAGATGAACCGTTCTAGACCACACTGTTGGTCTATTCTTCTAGCAAATGTTCAACCCTTGCTATCTTGCTGGAACCACTGGAGTATTAGAGAGAAGTAGTGAGTTGTGTCTCAATTCGTATGGGTCTGCTAAAGTGGGTTGAGAGATGGTTTGGAAACCCATCCAGACCCTCCTTTTATAGGCTATGATGGCTGGTGGTTATGGTCCAGGGAATTAAATCCCATGACCGTTTTCTAGCTGTTGGAGAAAACTAGCCATTTTATGGCCATTTTCTGACTATTGTGCATGGGACAATAAGCTGCTGCATGCTGACTGTTGTGAGACAGCAGCTAGCCATTTTCTAGCTGTTGGGCTAGCCATGCAGCAGTTACAGCTGGACCCTACACTAACTGCACAGCTATTACAGATCTGCTGCAACAGCTCTATTTTTCAATCCTCTATATATTCTGGAGGACTCTCATTCAGTCCTCTAGTCTCCCTTTCATCCAGTCATCCGCCTTAGTCACTTAGTCGCACCACAACTCGTACACGTCTCGCTCCGGTTCGCGAGTGAACCCTTAGAACTCGTGAGAACTTTCTTAGAACTAATCTCCTGTGATGTGGGCATAAAATCTAAAAGATTCATTAGATAAGTCATGCCATGAAACCACCGTGGCCAAAAAATTAGCTTGATCCTAACCTCTGGTGGCCATAGCCTGGTTAGAGCAAATTTCCACCCTCGATTTTCATTAGGCCCACTTACTTACAAGACAAAGTGAGTTTTTTTTTGTCTAACCTAAAATGAAGGGCCTTTATGGCCTAGATTGCATATACACATGACGTGAAATGAGTCCTCAAAGAGTTCTCACGAGTTCCAATGAGAACCGGTCCTAGGAGAGCATATCTCTACACACACATAAACACATGTATATATATAGGAATGCTCAGTTGCGCACCTTTGCACACATGTCATTGGCACAAAATCTTAATGGTCCATGTGATGCAGCACCCCTTGAAACTCTATAAGCCCAATTTTCAACCTAATTCAAAACTCTGGTGGGCCATGGCAAAGAGAAATGCAAATCAAGGGAGGAAACAAGTTTCTTTTGTCATGGCCCACCGGAGTTTTATATTGGGTTGAAAGTTGAACTAGTGAGGTTTCAAGTGGTGCCACATTACGTGGACCGTTCAAATTATGTGCCCATGACACGTGTGCAAAGGTGCACATGCTCACGTGAGAAGGTGCACAGGTGAGCATTCCTCTGTGTGTGTGTCCATGTGTATAATACACACACACACATACATACATATACATATACATTATATTTATTATTTTAAAACTACATGAATGGCATTTTTTGTGTGAACCCTGATTTGAATATGGTCAAAGGATGCTGATTTGGATATGACCAAAGAATCTTAATATGGATATGGGCAAAGAAATAAGTATGGACCTTATTATAGACCTAATTCTGGATTCAAATCTCATTTTGATTTCTATTTGAGAAAAAAACTTTAATAATGGAAAGTTATGGATGTACATGGGCGCTTAAAGAAGTACTTGAGTATATGCATTCAAATGTATGGAGCATGTCACCCATTGTTTCCACCGAGGGAATATCATTTTTTGTCTCATTCATAGATGGCTACTTTAGGAAAGTGTGGGTTTATTTCTTGAAAAATAAATCCGATGTATTCACCACATTCAAGGTAATGAAGTCAATTGATGAGAAGCAGACATGGCATGAACCGAAGGTTTTAATGACAGATAATTGAGTGAATTCACTTCAAAGGAATTCAACCAGTTTTGTAAGTATGAGAGATCATAAGGCACAGTACAGTAAAGCACACATTTAAACAAAATGGTATAGCTGAATGTATGAATCTAACTCTCGTGAAGAGAGCCTGAAGCATATTGAGTAATGTTGGATTGGGCAATGAGCTATGAACTGAGGTCGTGAATATGTCTTGTTATCTGGTGAATAGGCCCCCGTTTACCCCGATAAACTGTAAAATTCCTAAAGAAGTGTGAGTAGTCATGATGTTGACTACTTAGGGTTACGTGTATTTGGCCTCAATACTTACTCTCATGTGCCATCAGTTGAGAGGGATAAGTTAGACCAAAAGAGTGAAGAAACTTACCTTTGTGGTTTATGGTAATGGCGTGAAAGGGTACAAGCTATGCAACCGGGTCACTCAGAAAACCACATTGAGCAACAATGTCAGGTATAATGAGGATTTTTTGTTATGCATGGACAATAATAATATATTTAAAAAAATTAGCAGTGATTGATGTTAAAATCGAAAGGGACTAAACATAGTTTGAAGCTAAGCTACAAACAGAGGCACAGGTGCAAGTGGATCAGCCACCTCTCATAAGAAAACCGTCGAGAAATTGCAGATTACCGGCCAGATACAGAGATGACCCGAATATTGCATTCGTCGTCATTATGAATGGGGGTCTATTTACCTTACAGGAAACACTGAATGACACAGATGCTGAGAAGTAGATGGCAGTCATGCATGACGAGATGGACTTTCTGCATAAGAATGAGACATGGAAGCTACTAAAGCTTCCAATGGAGCGTAAATCGATCAGTTGTAAGTGGATTTACAAGAAGAAGCAAGATAAATACAAGACGAAATTGGTCGCGAAAGGGTATGCGCAGAAAGAGAGTATCGACTTTAGTGAGATTTTTAAGCCCGTGATTAAGCAAGTGTCTAAAGATTTGTATTAACACCGATTGCCCAATACAATATAGAATTAGAATAAATGAATGTAATGACTGCTTTCTTATATAGGGAGTTGGAAGAGCTGATTTACATAAAGCAACTAGAATGGTTCAATTTACAAGGGACCAATAATAAAGTTTGCAGGGTGAGGATGTCGCTATACGGCTTAAAGCAGTCGCATAGGCGGTGGTACAAAAGATTTAATACTTTTACGATGGGTTAGTGATTTACTAAGAGTGAGTATGATCATTATGTATATTACAAGACACTGGATGATGGATAATTCATTATAGTAGTATTGTACATAGATGACATGCGTATCACCAGTCATAGCATGTCTAAGATCAATACGTTGAAGACTCAGTAGTCAGGGACAGTTGAAATGAAAGATTTTGGGGATTGCAATGAATTTTTTTACTAGAGATATTCACAGATATAGATAGATAAGCACATTACAATTATCACAGGCATAATACCTTCATAATGTACTAGTTAAGTTCGATATGGACAAAGCGAAACTAGTTAGCACGCCTCCATACATGATGCTCACTTTAGGCTTTATTCAAAACAATTCCCTACTACAGATGAAAGGAAGTAGTGATGTCTTGTATGCTCTATTCAAGCGTCGTTGGCAGTTTGATGCATATCATGGTCTCTATGAGATCAAATATTTCACATGCAGTTAATGTTGTTAGTAGATACATGTCTAACCCCGGCATGCAACACTGGGAGGCAGTGAAATGGTTACTTTGGTATAAATGAGGTAAAGTAGATTACGTTTTAACATTTAAAAAGTCAGAGGACAGATTGATAGGCTATGTGAATGTCGATTAGGTGGGTAATATAGATAATAGAAGGTTGACTTCCGACTACTCATTTGTTATAGTGGGGTGCGATCAGTTGGATGTAGAAGCTTCAACTCTAGCAGCTCTTTTTACAACTGAATCTAAGTATAAGGTAGTGACAGATGATTTCAAAGAATGTGTTTGGTTGAGAGGAATGATAAATCAATTTGGGCTTCAACAGAAGGTCATGCCAGTTAATTGTGACAGCGAAAACACAATTAATTTGGCTAGAAACTCTGCTTAAGAGAGGCGGTGTGGCTTTAAAGAAAATCCACATAAGCGTGAATTCGACGACATGCTTGATGACGTATGATGAGGATCAAGCACATTCCTAATATACATGGACTAAAAGAAGTCTAAGGAGAAATCAATAAAATTTAGCATAGTTTAGACATGTCAACATGTCAAAATTCTGTCTGGAGATCCAAATATTGCTTGCTAGTTGATTTTTGTCAGATTAGACATGTCGAAATACTATTCCAGATTGCTTGCTAGCTGATTTATGCCAGTTTAGACAGGTCAACAAATCTTATCAACATGTCGAAATCTACTTTTACAGGTCGACATGTTGAAAATCGCAGAATTTTTTGTTTAAATTTCTAGACACTTTTTGGTTATTTCGACAGATCAACGACAAGTTGACAGAGGCACAAATTTATACATTTTTCAAAATTATTTTCCTTGTTTGATTAAAACTCTTTAATTACATTTTTAGGATTTGTTTAGGATTATTTAAATAGTGTTAAACTCATTTTTATTATTCAATCAATCAATAAACTTATAAATTTCTTATATTTCTCTCTTGGATTCGAGAAACCTTTCGTGGATTCAATTGTGCCTTGTGGATCAAGGTATTTATTGATCAAGGAAGATGGTGATCAACCTCATCATATCCTTCCCACATCAGTGGTATCAAAGAGAGGCTTTTCTTCACATTAGTGGCTTTTAGTGACGGGTTTGCCATGATCCCATGAACAGTGCTCCAAGGAGTTATCCTTTAAACGGGACAGCTTTTAAGGCAATGTAGCGAGAATATTGGCAAGTCATGCAAGGGTTGTAAGATGTCATTGATTGCATAATGGAGGCCTTAGGGCAACTTTGTATTCATGGTGATGATCCACCCCCGATAAGTACTGAAATTTGTAATCGCACTGATCATAGGGCGATGTTGGCGGTGAATCGCAAAATCACACCCAAAAAGGGGGATCCAACAACATGATTCCCCAAAATCCTGGATGAGGCATTGATCGAATAGATCGGACAAATAGAGAATTCAGCAAGAAAGTCGATCTTCATAGTTTCAACATTTAACTCTACATCGAGGACTTCCTCGATTGGCTGCTGGAAGTTGAGCACTTTTTTGACTACATAGAAATTCCTGAGGAGAAAATGGTTAAATTAGTGTTGTATAAGTTGAAGGGCAGAGCTTCAGCTTGGTGGGGCAACTTCAACTCGAGCAGACGAGGTAGATGAAAGCACCAATCCATATGTGATCGCATAGAAAGTAATTGTTGGGTACACAATTCCTCCATCACGACTACGATCAAGTATTGCTCCAACAATTCCAAAATTATCGGCATGATAGCCGATCATTGAGAGGATCATTCAGATAAGTCCTATTGTTTGTTGGCGAGAAGTGACCTAGTTGAGAAAGAGTCACTACAAGCCGTCAGATTTGTTAGTGGCGTACATGTGGCTTGTGTGGAAACGAAGAACTAATCCAATGCTTTTAAAGTAGATGAACATTTCATGAATGAATGAGATTTCATCGAACACTCTGAGAAGACGACAGTGATGGTGGCATTCGTATAAAAGGAAGCGGATAAGGAGTCCGTAAATATTCTAGAAGATGCAAAACTAGTGTCACAAGAATTGAAGGTAGTTGTGCTCAGCGAACTTCCTGACGAATTGTCCCTTATGCAAGAGATTGGTCTTTCTCAAGTTAAATTTGTTTTCAACAATCCAAAGAATCAACCTACCGACCCTTGCCCAATTTGAGGTTGTATATGCCCGTGTTTCTAAACCTGTACTCAACTTATTTCCATTGCCTAAATTACCTGGGTTGAGTATTGTGGTGAAGAATATGGCAATTCAGGTAGCAACTATTCATGCTGATGTCCAAGAGAAATCAGAGAAGCCTATTGTAGAATACAAGGAAGAGACCAATAAATGTTGACACCTGAAGTTGAATACGTATTGTGAACCAAGTTCGTTGAAGAGCTCGAGAAAGTTGAACACATACCGTGAACTAAACTCAATGATGAATATTTTTTTTTAATGGAGGGGTATGATGTAGGACGAGGATCAAGCACATTCCTAACACACGTGGACTGGCAAAAGCCGGAGGAGAAATTGACAAAATTCAATATAATGTCAATCGGTTGACCTTTGTGGTCGATAAGTCGAAATTTTGCCAAATATCTTAAATTTCTTGCTAGCTGATTTCTATCAATTTAGACAGGTCGAAACGGGTCAAAATATTGTTTCAGATTGTTTGCTGGCTGATTTATGCCAGTTTAGACAGGTCGATAAATATTGTTGGCAGGTTTAAATCCAGTTCTATATGTCAATAAATCGGGTCGACGAGTCGAAAATTGCATAATTTCTGGTTTAAATCTCTAGACACTTTTTGGTTGTTTCGACCTATCAACTCAATAGGTCGATAAATGACGAAAATTTAAACATTTTTAAATTTGTTTCCTTATTTGATTAAAACTTGTTGATTATGTTTTTAGTGTTTGTTTAGGGTTATTTGAAGGGTGTTAAACTCGCTTTTATTATTCATTCATCTATTAACTAAAAACTTCTTATAAATTCTATTTATTCTTATGGATTCGAGATTTTTCTTTCGTTGATTCAAGAGCACCTTATGGATTCAAGGTATTTATCGATTACGGAAGACGGTGATCGACCTTATAACGTTACTCCCTACGTCACTTACGAAGGTGATTCCTATATAGCAGTTCAAGTTCTGTGCAACTTCTTTAGGCTTGGTGAAGGCTTAATGAAAGAAAAGTGTACACAATAAGCAATGATGAAGCTGTTGTGATGGAAACGTGAGAGATGGTGATGACAATGGAGCAGTGGAGCGTGAAGATTGAATCCATAGTGGATATTGTTAAATGGATGTCTTCAATCTATGCAAAATCAGGGGATATCGATCGGTCGATAGTCTTGCTCGATTGATCGAACGTCTCTTGAATTAGACAGATTACTCACTGAACAATTTTGGACCATGCTCGGTCAATCAATCAACAATATTCAGAAAAATCCTTATTTACTCTCTGGACAATTTTAAATTAGTTCGATCACTCGAGCTTTGGTCCGCTCGATCGATTGACACTGAGATTGACGATGCGCTCGGTTATGTGTAAGTGCACGATTTATTTCCTATTCTGATAGTGATAGTATATATATCAGGTGTATTTGGGATTAAGGAAGGCTAAGGGTTTTTTAAGACATTCTTAAGGATTTTAGAGAAGAAAAACTAGGGTTTCAGGATATTCTAATAATCAAAGGGATTCTCATCACTCATCACTGTAAGTGCAACATATTTTCTAATATTATTTCATAGTGGATTGCTTATCGTTCTACATGTTTGGTTTACGCTTTATTTCCGTGTCGTTTGATTGAATTTGGGTTTGCTTTTGCGTGATACCCAACAATGCCATGCCCTACGCAGGACTGGGCTCGGATATGTTTTCGTTCAAGCTTCATTCGATCCAGTTGTGCTAAGAATATTTCTATGGCCCGCTTTACATTTGAAACCCACCCGAGGCTCGAAGTTTCCTCATTTTTAATTACCAAAAAATATATATTTTGATGGGCTTATTATTGTCACTATGTCAAATATTACATGTGTACGCTAATTTTTGTATTAATGTTACTAAATCAAGTTCAAATTCATATGAATACATAATCAAATTGTAATGTGTTTTAATCATAGGTAGCCAAACATAAATAAAAATTTCAATGCACATTGATTCATTGTAGTTGTAATTTGGATTACAATTCATACCTAATACAGGCTAAACACAACAAAAGGTTTCAACGCACACTGATTTCATGGTTATTGTAATTTAGATTCTGATTCATACCTAAAATAAGCTACCAAACGAGCTCAAGCAAGTCATATATCAATACACCACCTGGATTGAACTTAAGCCATTCGTAAAATGTGAAATAAGAAAATCTAATTCATTTGAGCATCCAAACAAGCCCGCTTGCTTGCATGCAACAGTGTTAAGTTGGGCATGCCACGAGAGAGCTTTACTTACCAAAAGAAGTATATGGTAGACGGAGTTAGGTGGGTAGTAAATGATGCTGCATTAAGTCAGAAGGCAGTTTGTGTTGCTTAAAACATCAAGGACATGATAATCATTAATGCCACTTGATCAATGTAGCTTAGTATGAATCAATAGGCCAATGGTACAAATTAACTAATAGTGGGTCCCACTTGCAAGAGTCGAAGACGATGGTATATCGTGCAAAGATTTAGCACACATTATCATAAATAGAAGAACTTTGATACTCTAATAGTATGTGGTGGATGATACGTGGGCACTTAAAAATTAACAACTTACATGCATAATGCATGGTTGCAGATCAATTTTTGTTGTCCCACCCTAGATGGGCAATTCCAGCAAATAATTATTCTATGGAACAACCTCTGTTGAAGACAAAATCTGGATGGCTCTTCGCTTCAACTCTTGAGGTCCGACCCGCTTCAACATCTCGACCCTGCACACTAACAAACAAAGGAGACCTTGGCTAAGCTGGGGGACCCTTAGATGCCTAAGTCAGGTCAAGGGAATCTAGGTCTAAGTTGAGGAGCTAAGGTAGAGTGTAAGATGTTGCATACCTGTAACAATGGAGTCTTATTGTATTTATACCTGACCATCGGACAGTATGGGTCCATTAATCTTGGCACGATTTGCTCAATTAATAAGATTTTCGGATCGTGGAGATATTGCACACAATCCAAGGATCGTGTAGCGTATCCGTGGGCGAGGTTATCGGTCATGTCTGCTTAAGGCAGTTGCCTAGTTTAGCATTTGAGGCATTCACATTTCACCATGGTCTCGGATCAGGATATCTCTCTTTGGAAGAAGATGAGGATGAGGATGAGAACGAGCCCTCGGCTCGGACGTCCTTCTTCAAATGCAGAAGAGGACCAGGATGAGGCCCCGGCTAGGCCATCGTTCATCAGTGAAAGCTCACCTTGCCCGAACTAGGGCCGGTGTCTGGAAACTCGTTTGCGCCTGATGTGATGTTCTTTTTCTGAGACCCTTCTGTTGGTTTGTTAGACGCGTATTGTGTCATGAGTCCGAGCCGAGCTTTGGTCTGAATGGAGTGTGACTTAACTTAATTTATCTGTTAAGCATTCTGGATGCCTTCCTTCCGAACTCCGAGTCAAGCAGCGGACCTATGCTATCGAGTTGAGTTTTCCTATAACTCGGAGTAGGAGTGTCGCTATGACTTAATAGATATCCCTTTCGTTGTGTATTACATCGGATGTTCGTGTGTCCGATCGAATTAGTATGATGTTGGCCCTCGAAATTATTAGGGGTTCAGATCTTCCCATAAGAGAAGCCCCCTCCATATAAAGAAAAAATCACCATCCATGTGCCCTCTCCAGATGGTCAAAAATCATCATTCACATGCCCTCTTCAGAGGGTCAAAATATTCTCCATCACATCATTCATAAAAAAAATCAAGTTTTTAGAATTCTTGAAAAAAGGTAAAATCTACGAGGTCAAAGGGGGAGGAGGAGCTTAGGAGCTGGGACCCTAATCCGGGCGGACCTCTTCAGTAGGCTTCTCTCCGGCGTCTTCGGGCAACAACAGCTCAAGGTTGAGGTTCGGGTATAGGTCTTGGACCGCTTCAATACAGGCGTCGAAGCCACAGTTGTAAAACTTCGTGGCTTCAATGGCCCTTTCCTTCGAGGCTTTGAAGGCCTCTACGGCATTGCTCACGGCCAGGGCCAGAGACGCCTTATCCTTAGCCCATTGAGCGTCCCTCGCCTGGGAAACCGCTCTGCGTTGTTCTTCTGCTGCTTCAGCCCTAGTCCGCTCTAGCGCTTCACTGAGCCTAGCACTCTCCTGGGCGAGCGAGTTTGCATGGGCCCTGGCTCGGGTCAGCTCCGCCACGACAGCACTACATCGGGCCTCGAGATCACTCACGATGCCCTGCAGCTGAAGCTCTCAAACCTTCCCATCTTCAAGTTGCCAGTGTAGCTCACTCTACTCCAACCGGAGGAAAGTAGCCTCATCCCGCAAGACTCTTACCTCGTTCTTGAGAATCTCCACCTCAGTCTCTCTCTTTTCTAGTTTCCGCACTCTCCCGCGAGTTAAAAGAAGCATCGGGACGAACTGAATGAAAAACAAAAGTATGAGCACAAAAAAATGGAAATGAAGGCTAAAAAACAGGAGTAATGGAAGATACCCTGTAGAATACGGAAGCCATGTCATTCAGAAAAGAGTCGTCTGACTTGGTGAGAAGGCTGGCTATCTCAGTCATTCCGAACCCTTTTTTTTTTTTTTTTTTTTTTTTTTTTTTTTTTTTTTTTTTTTTTTTTTTTTTTTTTTTTTTTTTTTTTTTTTTTTTTTTTTTTTTTTTTTTTTTTTTTTTTTTTTTTTTTTTTTTTTTTTTTTTTTTGTTTTGTTTTTTGTTTTTTTGTTTTATTTTTTTTTTTTTTTTTTTTGTTTTTTTTTTTTGTTTTATTATTTTTTTTTTTTAGTTGATTGTTTTTCTATGGATCGGCCCTTGATGATTATATATTCATGCTTCAAATCCATGTGGACCTACAAGGTGGTTGATCGACCTAATTTTTAGGGAGTTGGATTTTCATGGTGGTCAATCATTCGGTATGGGTAG
Organism: Magnolia sinica; assembly: GCF_029962835.1. NCBI lineage: Eukaryota > Viridiplantae > Streptophyta > Magnoliopsida > Magnoliales > Magnoliaceae > Magnolia > Magnolia sinica. Next base: position 11,451,513 of record NC_080581.1, read on the forward strand.
GATACGATACAAATATTGAGGTGGGCCCTACATTATTCGGTGCTGCTTTAATGGGACCCACGTGATGTATGTGCCTTACATCCACTCCGTCCATCTTTTCGATAGCTCATTTTAAGGTTTGTTCCAAAAATAAAGCACATCCAAATCTTAGGTGGACTACACCACAAAAAATAGTGGTGATAGAATGGCAACTATTAAAAACTTTTTAGGGACCATCGGAATGTTTATTTTCCATTCAATTAATCTGTTAATAAGGTTACAAAGACTTAAATGAAGGGACCACACAAATGTTAACTTAACCCGAGACATTTGTCGCCCACGACAAGTTTTTAATGATCAATCACCATTGTTTCCCATGGTGTGGTCTACTTGAGAATTAGATTTACTCAAATTTTTGAATCATAATCTAAAAGAATATTTAGGAATGGATGGATGGCTTGGATGTAATGTACATACATCAATGTCAAAGTAACGGATATAGTTTTTTTGGATCCACTGAAGTCGCGCAGAATATATAACTCTAGCAGAGGTAGAGGTGTAGATGAGTTGAACTGAGTTGAGCTTGGCATGGCTTGACTCGTCTCGGCCACTAGCTGACCCCAACTTGAACTCAGCTTGGCTCGGTCCTCTAGCCTCACTGGCCAGCTCAGCTCGGTTCTGTCAACAACTCGAGCCAATTCAAGCCGAGTTCGTCTAGGCAACATTTTCACAAATCAAGAAAAAAGAATATACCTTCCTTGCCACCAGCCCACACTTTGTTAAGTCATTTCATCAAACACTTGGTGAGCAACATCAATATCAAAGTAACTGAGTCATCGAACCGGTTCGATCCGAGTTCGATTTGAGTTGGGTTCGATTGGAGCCAAGCCGAGCCCCAGGAAGCTCAAAATCAATTCAAAAATTTTCAAGCTCAAAAAATCAACTCGTCTCGGATCGGCTCGAAATTTCAAACCGAGTGGAATCGACCGAGCTAACTTCGTTAGGGTACAGGCGTACAGCCCTAAGCAGAGGAATGATACCGTCGATACGATAATATCTTGGTAGAAATTATTAAAATGTAAGTTGGCACTACACATCACTTGACAGTGGCAACTCATGCAACACATACACATCATCCTTTAATGCCACCCCTTGCAGTCCAAGTAGTGGGACCCACTGTTACAGAGGATGGCACAAAATTCATGATAATTAAGACAACCAATCCTCTATTGCATTCATCAAACGGATGGCTGAAAAGAAAATAATCAATGGTCTACATCCATCAGGTGAAATAACGAGCTAAAATCATCCATTCAGTTAGATATTCAGGTCATGCTCCATCCACAGTGGACCCCACAATTTGGATGGTCTGACTTACCTCCAATGTACACCAACCGGATGAGTTGCCACAATTTAGTCAGTTGTGGAAAACTGCCGTTGCAGTCTTCCCTAGAATTTTATACCAAACTGACGTAGGGCCTGCAACATCTAAGACCTGTGGTCCCAAAATGTTGTATATTTAAAATCCACTCCGCTCATCAAGTTATCTACATTATTTCAACCGTACATATAAAATTTCATCTAGATTAAAAATTCAGGTGGGCCACGCCATGGGAAACGATGTCTAATGATGCTTAAAATCTCTTAAGATCACGCGATATGGCTAGCCCCAGTTCTTTTTAAGGATGATTTTGTAATATCCCTTCATACAAACACCATGATGGGTCCCGCACACGGTCATATGGTTGGCGTCCCATCGCCAAGACGAGTCATGCCGAGTTCACTTATACAAAATCTAATTCCTGAGAAATTTACAACTGTACGACCCATTTGTGGCCCATTAACATTTTTAAGCCCACTTCTTTTTACCCTGCGAGAATAATCCTTTTATGTACGGATGACTTGCTAAAGGTCGAAATGCCCTAAATGAATGTGAAGGTTTCCTATAGCTACGGATTATAACCGTAGCTATAGCCGTAGCCCTACTTTTTCAATATTCTTTTGATATAATCAAAAAAGGTCTAGAACTATGCCTAAAAATCCCATAAGTTATTTTTACCTATGGCTACGAATTATAACCGCAGCTATAGCTATAGTCCGTGGCCATTTGTGCAATTATTATTATTATTATTTTTTTAATACATGAAGAACTTTATTCTACATATAATTTTCTCTAATACATGTTTATATAAATATGTATATGTAACCATATAAAAAAAAATTCTCACTTTTTTAAATTTCTTTCTTTATTCATTTAACAAGAATATCTTTTAAACCAAAATTAGTTACTTGACGTACCTTATATAATTTTGGGGTAGGAGAAGCTACTTTATCCAACCAACCTGGTTATTTTCCAAGATTCCATCAGGTTGATGCTCTGCCTTTACTGTTGTTGTTAATGTGCATGCACTTTAACAGTATTCACGTGGCTTACAGTCTCTTCAATTATGCATTTCATAGTCACAAATAACCCCAAAATCTAGACATCTGATTTCTGATTGATTGACATTTTCCGGTGGAATCAGGACAGTTGATACGCATGGATTGGCAAGTTTGGACGCCATTGTTGTTGTCTTTTGTTCTATTCCCCATCTAAAGAGAGGTCCATAATTTCAACGGTCTTATTTTAGCCACACGGCGTCTAGAAACTCATTTGCGCCTAATGTGATATTCTTTTTCTGAGACCCTTCTGTTGATTTGTTAGACGCGTGCTGTGTCATGAGTCCGAGCCGAGCTTTGGTCTGAACGGAGTGTGACTTAACTTCATTTATCTGTTAAGCATTCTGGATGCCTTCCTTCCGAGCTCCAAGTCAAGCAGCGGACCTGTCTTGTCGAGTTGAGTTTTCCTGTAACTCGGAGTAGGAGTGTCGCTATGACTTAATAGATATCCCTTTCGTTGTGTATTACATCGGATGTTCGTGTGTCCGATCGAATTAGTATGATGTTGGCCCTCGAAATTATTAGGGGTTCAGATCTTCCCATAAGAGAAGCCCCCTCCATATAAAGAAAAAATCATCATCTAGGTGCCCTCTCCAGAGGGTCAAAAATCATCATTCACACGCCCTCTTTAGAGGGTCAAAATTTCTCAATCACATCATTCAAAAAAAAAAACCAAGTTTCTAAGTCTTGAAAAAAGGTAAAATCTACGAGGTCGGAGGGGGAGGAGGAGCTTGGGAGCTGGGACCCTGATCCAGGCGGACATCTTCAGTAGGCTTCTCTCCGGCGTCTTCGGTAACAACGGCTCAAGGTTAAGGTCCGGGTATAGGTCCTGGACCGATTCAATACAGGCGTCGAAGCCACAGTTATAAAGCTTCATGGCTTCAGCAGCCCTTTCCTTCAAGGCTTTGAAGGCCTCTACTGCGTTGCTCACGGCCAGGGCCAGAGACACCTCATCCTCAGCTCGTTGAGCGTCCCTCGCCTGGGAAACTGCTCTGTGTTGTTCTTCTGCTACTTCAGCCCTGGTCCGCTCCAGTGCTTCACCGAGCCTAGCACTCTCCTGAGCGAGCGAGTCCGCGTGGGCCCTGGTTCGGGTCAGCTTTGCCACGGCAGCACCACATCGGGCCTCGAGATCACTCACGATGCCCTGCAGCTGAAGCTCTCGAACCTTCCCATCTTCAAGTTGCTAGCGTAGCTCACCTTGCACCAACTGGAGGAAAGTAGCCTCATCCTGCAAGACTCCTGCCTCGTTCCTGAGAACCTCCACCTTGGTCTCTCTCTTTTCCAGTTCCCACACTCTCTCCTGAGTCAAAAGAAGCCTTGGGACGAACTGAATGAAAAACAAAAGTATGAGCACAAAAAAATGGAAATGAAGGCTAAAAAACAGGAGTAACGGAAGATACCTTGTAAAATACGGAAGCCATGTCATTCAGAAAAGAGTCATCCGACTTGGTGAGAAGGCTGGCTATCTCCTCCTCCTGAGTGTGCTTGGCAGCCCAAGGAACCAAGCAAGACATATGGTAGCCCGGCTCGAATCTCCCTGCACTTGTCCCCACTCGGGCCAACCCGATCGCTTCCTCGGCCCTAACCCTGCTGCCTGCTGAGGCCTGAGCCTCGGCCCCAAGGTCATTCCCAGCCTCAAGAGGAGAGATCATGGCATCAACCATTCAAACAACCTCCTCCCACTTAGATAAAGAAGGGACGACAATGCAAGGCTCGGGGGCTGTGAGAGGAGCCTCTGCAGTAGGGGGAGCAGCGACATATGGGGGGGTCGGTACTGGGACATCGATGGCAGCAGCCTGAGCTGCGACAGGCACTATAGCCGGAGCTGCAACAATAGAAATTGAAGCTGCAGCTGGAGCCGCAGCAATAGAAACTGGGACGGAGGGGCCCTCCTCGCGAGGAGCAAACTGCTTCCTTCGAACGGTGGTGTTCGTCCAAGGCTCGACCCTCAACATCTCCCCAACCGTTGGGGCGGCCTTTCTCTTCTGAGACCTAGATGTCTTGGCCATACCTGTGTAAAAAATAATGGATCAGTTGTCAAACTAAAAGATGCAATCCTTCCAAAGAAGCAGCAGAAAGACTTACTGAAGGAGGTGGGGAGCGGCTTAGATCTACACAGCCCAGACCAATAGAGATTAGCGGCAGTGAACAGATCTGACCAGGAGCAAAGTTCTCATGTCGCGCCTTGGCCTTAGCGACCTGGTTCTTTTGGTCTGAAGTGAGGAGAGGCAAACCCCTTGAAAAATCTACAAGGATAAGAGAAAAATATTAGTCCGACTACGACAGAAGGAAGAAGGATATAGAAAAAATGTACGAAGTCCGACCTGGGGTAGTGAATCGGGTGGGGACCCGAGTCGTCAAGCTTCCGAGTTCCGCTACGGGCGCCTCCCATTTGCCCAAAACCCAGAACCATTTATTTTTTCAGTCCTTGTTAGAGGACGGAAGATTCATAACCAGTCTTGACCCTTTGCTGCCTCGAGTCGTGAAGTAGTACCATGGCTCGTGACTATCGTGCTTAACTAGATACAGGCTTACTAACTCCTCTGGTGTCAGCTCGGGGTTACCAACTTGACGCCAGATGATGAAGGAAGAGATTAGAACCCTTCAAGCGTTGAGGGTAAATTGACCAAGAGCTGGTCCCAGGTGAGCGATCAGGGCGCGGATGAAAGGGTACACGGGGAGTCGGAGCCCACATTGCAGCGCGCAGAGAAAAACGATACTTCCCCTTCAACAGGCATGCTAGCAATATCCAGGGGCTCGGGTGCCCTTATCTACACGGAGTTCGGGATATCGAACTCCAAACAGATCCACCCCATCTGAGACTCCGTGAGCACGAAGCCTCCCGGGACAGCCTCCGAGGCCTGCCCACTCGCAGCCATCTTGGTCGCTTTTGTCGCTGGAGCTCAGGGGGCTCGAGCAGCCTTCTTCCTGCCAACTTGGCTAGTCCGAGCCCCTGCCTCCTTCTGTCTATGGGGTAAAGGGTGCAAAGGTACAGCTTCAAAGGGGCCCTCAGATGCCCCTCTTCTGTCATCAGAGCTCCCCGGCTGAAAGTCGTCATAAAAATCCCAGACCATCTCCAGATCGAACGACATCTTATGAGGGAGGAGTATAGAAAGGCACAAGAAAGAAGACTCACCGGACGATCATCGAAAATCGCCTTTGCCGTAAATGTTTGGTTGGTCGGAATCGTTTTCACTAAAAATCGCCTCCTCCAATACATACTGAAATACAGAATGCAAAAGTGGAGAGAGCATTTCCTGGAAGACCTTAGATGGGTCATACAGAATCTTCACATTAATGGTGAGGAACGATGGCTGCAGCCGAATCATCGCGAGCTGACTTCATAACACACATGGCCATATGCTACTAGCTTGGGCTCTACCATGCGGTACGCTTCTGACATCGAGCTACGTGCTTTGGGTAAACGAAACAGCGCCCGAGCAAGAGAAGTGTCGCTTGAACGCCTCGCAGAGCATACATGGTTGTCGGCCATTGGTGAATGACGATTCAAAATCTTAACCGTTGTCACGCATCCACTGAAGACTGGCTCGAGGACGGGAAATCCCGAAGATGCGATGCTTCGAATGCAGAGGTCTTGATGATAATAGCGCACAGGAGGAGCGTGGCAGAGGAAACGACTGATCTTCCAAATACTATTACTCTTCGAGTCTGTATCCGACCTCGAAGAGTAGAGGGCTTCTGTTATAGGAAGATCCAAACCCCTAATAATTCTGAGGGCCAACATTATACTAATCCGATCGGACACACGAACATCCGATGTGATACACAACGGAAGGGTTATTTATTAAGTCATAGCGACACTCGTACTCCGAGTTATAAGAAAACTCAACTCGACAAGATAGGTCCGCCGCTTGACTCGGAGTTCGGAAGGAAGGCATCCAAAATGCTTAACAAATAAATGAAGTTAAGTCACACTCCATTCAGACCAAAGCTCGGCTTTTTAATACATGAAGAACTTTATTCTACATATAATTTTCTCTAATACATGTTTATATAAATATGTATATGTAACCATATAAAAAAAAATTCTCACTTTTTTAAATTTCTTTCTTTATTCATTTAACAAGAATATCTTTTAAACCAAAATTAGTTACTTGACGTACCTTATATAATTTTGGGGTAGGAGAAGCTACTTTATCCAACCAACCTGGTTATTTTCCAAGATTCCATCAGGTCGATGGTCGAAAATCCATTTCATTTACTTTGCAGTCAATTTCATTCATTTCATTTACTTCGCGATCAATTCCATGTATTTCACGGTCAATCCTGGCGATTCCCCTTCACTTCACGGTCAATTCCATGCATTTCACGATCAATTCCCTTCACTTCACGGTCAATTCCCTTCATTTCATTGTTAATTCCATGCATTTCACAGTCAATTCCGCTGATTCTCCTTCACTTCATAGTTAATTCCATGCATTTCACAGTCAATTCCCTTCACTTCATGGTCAATTCCCTTCATTTCATGGTCAATTCCCTTTACTTCACGGTTAGTTTAATGCATTTCATGATCAATTCCATTCACTTCACGGTCATTTCCATGCATTTCACAGTCAATTTCGGCGATTCCCCTTCACTTCATGGTTAATTCCATGCATTTCATGGTCAATTCCTTTTACTTCACGGTCAATTCAATGCATTTCACGGTCAATTCCCTTCATTTCATGGTCAATTCCATGCATTTCACGGTTAATTCCAGCGATTCCCCTTCACTTCACGGTCAATTCCATGCATTTCACAGTCAATTCCTTTACTTCATGGTCAATTTAATGCATTTCACAGTCAATTCCCTTCACTTCACGGTCATTTCCATGCATTTCACGGTCAAGTCCCTTTACTTCACGATCAATTCAATGCATTTCACAGTCAATTCCCTTCACTTCACGGTCATTTCCATGCACTTCACGGTCAATTCCGGCGATTCCCCTTCACTTCACGGTTAATTTCATGCATTTCATGGTCAATTCCTTTTACTTCACAGTCAATTCAATGCATTTCACGGTCAATTCCGGTGATTCCCCTTCACTTCATGATCAATTCCATGCATTTCACGGTCAATTCCCTTTACTACACGGTCAATTCAATGCATTTCATGGTCAATTCCCGTGACTTCATGGTCATTTCCATGCATTTCACAGTCAATTCCATTTACTTCAAGGTCAATTCAATGCATTTCATGGTCAATTCCCTTCACTTCACAGTCATTTCCATGCATTTCACTGTCATTTCCCTTTACTTCACGGTCAATTCAATGCATTTCACGGTCATTTCCCTTCACTTCTCGGTTATTTCCATGCATTTCACGGTCAATTCCAGCGTTTCCCGTTCACTTCACGGTCAATTCCATGCATATCACGATCAATTCCCTTTACTTCACGGTCAATTCAATGCATTTCACAGTCAATTTCCTTCATTTCATGGTCAATTCCATGCATTTCATGGTCAATTCCAGCGATTCCCCTTTACTTCACAGTCAATTCCATGCATATCACGATCAATTCCCTTTACTTCACGGTCAATTCAATGCATTTCACAGTCAATTTCCTTCATTTCATGGTCAATTCCATGCATTTCATGGTCAATTCCAGCGATTCCCCTTTACTTCACAGTCAATTCCATGCATTTCACGATCAATTCCCTTTACTTCACGGTCATTTCAAATGAATTGACCGTGAACTAAAGGGAAATAACCGTGAAATGCATGAAATTGACTGTGAAGTGAAGCGAATTGACCGTGAAATGCATTGAAATGACCGTGAAGTAAAGAGAATTGACCGTGAAATGCATTGAATTGACCGTGAAGTAAAGGGAAGTGACCTTGAAATGCATTGAATTGACCGTGAAGCGAAGGGGAATCGCCGGAATTAACCGTGAAATACATGGAAATGACCGTGAAGTGAAGGGAATTGACTGTGAAATGCATTGAATTGACCGTGATATGCATGGAATTGATCCTGAAGTGGAGAGGAATCATCGGAATTGACCGTGAAATGCATGGAATTGTCCTTGAAATGAAGGGAATTGAACGTGAAATGCACAGAATTGACTGTGAAGTGAAGGGAATTGAACGTGAAATGAAGAGTTGAAGCGGAGAGCCGTCCAGATTTTGTCTTCAACAACCGTAACTGTTCCAATTCTCTCATATAGGTTGAGAGCTGATAAGTAAAACAAACCAATGGTCCATATTTAACTTTAAAATATATTTTCTTTGAATTATTCATCGATGGACTCAATGTATCAATCATCTGGATAGTAAACCATCTATCTCTCTCATGAGAACTGGAAACACGCATACAATATGCGGCCACATCATATATCATAAAATTATTCTTTTGGCGGATCATATGGAGGCTAGTTTCTTTACCATTGTTGTAAAGGAAGTTGAACTCTACAACAATTGCGTTTGGGTCATCACATGTGTATCTCTTCAAACCAATTAACACGTAGGCACCACGTGAATTTAAAGGCTTTTGGTGGTAGTTGATTGTTTTTCTATGGTTCGGCCCTTAATGATTTTATATTCATGCTTCAAATCCATGTGGGCCTACAAGGTGGTTGATTGACCTAATTTTTAGGGAGTTGGATTTTCATGGTGGTCAATTATTCTGTATGGGTAGGATGCGAGACAAATATTGAGGTGGGCCCTACATTATTCGGTGCTGCTTTAATGGAACCCACGTGATGTATGTGCCTTACATCCACTCCGTCCATCTTTTCGATAGCTCATTTTAAGGTTTGTTCCAAAAAAAAAGCACATCCAGATCTTAGGTGGACCACACCACAAAAAATAGTGGTGATAGAATGACAACTATTAAAAACTTTTTAGGGACCACCGGAATGTTTATTTTCCATCCAAACTGTTAATAAGGTTACAAAGACTTAAATGAAGGGACCACACGAATATTAGCTTAACTCGAGACATTTGTCGCCCACGACAAGTTTTTAATGATCAATCACCATTATTTCCCATGGTGTGGTCCACCTAAGAATTGGATTTACTCAATTTTTTGAATCATCACCTAAAATAATATTTAAGAACGGATGGATGGCTTGGATGTAATGTACATACATCAATGTTAAAGTAACGGATATGGTTTTTTAGGATCCACTAAGTCGCGCAGAATATATGACTCTAGCAGAGGTAGAGGTGTAGATGAGTTGAACAGAGTTGAGCTTGGCACAGCTCAACTTGTCTTGGCCACTAGCTGACCCCAACTCGAACTCGACTTGGCTTGGTCCTCTAGCCCGACTGGCCAGCTCGACTCGGTTCTATCAACAGCTTGGGCTGATTTGAGCCGAGTTTGTCTATGCAACATTTTCACAAACACATGAACTGCACCTTCAAATTCTCACTGTATGTAAAACAACAGCGGTGGTTTTACAGGTATTTCATCAAACATTGTAGGCAACATCGAAATCAAGAAAAAAGAATATATCTTCCTTGCCACCATCCGACACTTGGTTGAGTCATTTCATCTAACACTTGGTGAGCAACATCAATATCAAAGTAACCGAGTCACTGAACCAGTCTGATCCGAGTTCGATTTGAGTTGGGTTCGATCCGAGTCAAGTCGAGCCAGGGAAGCTCAAAATCAATTCAAAAATTTTCAAGCTCAAAAAATCAGCTCGACTTAGACTCAGCTCGAACAAAATTTCGAACCGAGTGGAATCGACCGAGCTAACTTCGTTAGGGTACAGGCGTGCAGCCCTAAGCAGAGGAATGACAGAGTGGATACGATAATATCTTGGTAGAAAATATTAAAATGTAAGTTGGCACTACACATCACTTGACAGTGGCAACTCATGCAACACATAAACATCATCCTTTAATGCCACCCCTTGCAGTCCAAGTAGTGGAACCCACTGTTACAGAGGATGGCACAAAATTCACGATAATTAAGACAATCAATCCTCTATTGCATTCATCAAACGGATGGCTGAAAAGAAAGTAATCAATGGTCTACATCCATCAGGTGAAATAACAAGTTAAAATCATCCATTCAGTTCGATATTCAGGTCATGCTCCATCCACAGTGGACCCCACAATTTGGATGGTCTGACTTACCTCTAATGTACACCAACCGGATGAGTTGCCACAATTTAGTCAGTTGTGGTAAACTGCCGTTACAGTCTTCCCGAGAATTTTATACTAAACTCACGTAGGGCCTGCAACATGCAAGACCTGTGGTCCCAAAATGTTGTATATTTGAAATCCACTCCGTTCATCAAGTTATCCACATTATTTCAACTGTACATATAAAATTTCATTCAGATTAAAATTTCAGCTGGGCCACGCCATGGGGAACGATGTTTAATGATGCTTAAAATTTCTTAAGTTCACGCGATATGGCTAGCCCAAGTTCTTTTGAAGGATGATTTTGTATTATCCCTTCGTCATGTGGATTCAAACTTGATGAACTTGTTGGATGAAACACAAACACCATGATGGGTCCCGCACACGGTCATATGGTTGGCGTCCCATCGCCAAGACGAGTCACGGCGAGTCCACTCATACAAAATCTAATTCCTCAGCAATTTACAACTGTACGACCCATTTACATTTTAAGTCCACTTCTTTTTACCTCGCAAGTATAATCTCCCTATGTACGGACGACTTGCCAATGCCCCTGCTTTTCAGAAACGTGGAAGGGGGAAGCCGGGGGGGATTCCTATAGCTACGAATTATAACCGTAGCTATAACCGTAGCCCCAACTTTTTCAATATCTTTTTTGATTGAACTATCTAGTGAGTTTGTCTCAAATTTTGTAATTTTTACCTATAACTACGGATTATAACCGTACCTATAACTGTGGTCTGTGCCAATTCACCAAATTTTTATTATTATTATTTTTTTTAATACATGGAGAACTTTATTCTACCTGCAATTTTTTCTAATACATATTTATATAAATATGTATATATACGCATATAAAAAAATTTATCACTTTTTTTTATTTCTTTATTTATTTATTTAACAAGAATATCTTTTAAACCAAAATTAGTTACTTGACATACCCTATATGATTTTGGGGTAGGAGAAGATACTTTATCCAACCAACGTGGTTATTTTCCAAGATTCCATCAGGTCGATGGTTGAAAATCTATTTCATTCACTTTACAGTCAATTTCAATCAGTTCGCAGTCAATTTCATTTACTTCGCGATCAATTTCATGCATTTCACGGTCAATCCTGGCGATTCCCCTTCACTTCACGGCCAATTCCATGCATTTCACGATCAATTCCTTTCACTTCATGGTCAATTCCGGCAATTCCCCTTCACTTCACGGTCAATTCCATGCATTTCACAGTCAATTCCCTTCACTTCACGGTCAATTCAATGCATTTCACGGTCAATTCCCCTTCATCTCACCTTCAATTCAATGCATTTCATGGTTAATTCCCTTCACTTCACGATCATTTCCATGCATTTCACGGTCAATTTCGGCGATTCTCCTTCACTTCACGGTTAATTCCATGCATTTCACGGTCAATTCCTTTTACTTCACGGTCAATTCCATGCATTTCACGGTCAATTCCTTTTACTTCACGGTCAATTCCATGCATTTCACGGTCAATTCCGGCGATTCCCCTTCACTTCACGGTCAATTCCATGCATTTCACAGTCAATTCCGGCGATTCCCCTTCACTTCACGGTCAATTCCCTTTACTTCACAGTCAATTCAATGCATTTCATGGTCAATTCCCTTTACTTCACGGTTAATTCAATGCATTTCATGGTCATTTCCATGCATTTCACGGTCAATTCCGGCGATTTCCCTTCACTTCACGGTCAATTCCATGCATTTTACGATCAATTCCCTTTACTTTATGGTCAATTCATTGCATTTCATGGTCAATTCCCTTCATTTCATGGTCAATTCCATGCATTTCACTGTCAATTCCAGCGATTCCCCTTCACTTTATGATCAATTCCATGAATTTTATGGTCAATTCCCTTTACTTCTGCATTTCACAATCAATTTCCTTTACTTTACGGTCATTTCCATGCATTTCACGGTCAATTCCCTTTACTTCACGGTCAATTCAATGCATTTCACGGTCAATTCCCTTCACTTCACGGTCATTTCCATGCATTACACGGTCAATTCCCTTTACTTCACGATCAATTCAATGCATTTCACGGTCAATTCCCTAAACTTCACGGTCATTTTCATGCATTTCACGGTCAATTCTAGCGATTCCCCTTTACTTCATGGTCAATTACATGCATTTCACGGTCAATTCCCTTTACTTCACGATCAATTCAATGCATTTCACGGTCAATTCCCTTCATTTCACGGTCAATTCCACGCATTTCACAGTCAATTCTGGCGATTCCCCTTCACTTCACAGTCAATTCCATGCATTTCACGATCAATTCCCTTTACTTCATGGTCATTTTTAATTGAATTGACCGTAAAGTAAAGGGAAATAACCGTGAAATGCATGAAATTAACAGTGAAGTGAAGTGAAATGACCATGAAATGCATTGAAATGACCATGAAGTAAAGGGAATTGACTGTGAAATGCATTGAATTGACCGTGAAGTGAAGGGGAATCGCCGGAATTGACCATGAAATGCATGGAAATGACCATGAAGTGAAGGGAATTAGTCGTGATATGCATGGAATTGGTCGTGATGTGAAGGGGAATCATCGGAATTGACTGTGAAATGCATGGAATTGTCCGTGAAATGAAGGGAATTGACTATAAAATGCACAAAATTGACTGTGAAGTGAAGGGAATTGAACATGAAATGCATGAAATTGACCGTGAAGTGAAGGGGAGTCGCCGAGTTTGACCGTGAAATGCATGAAATTGATCGCGAAGTAAATGAAACGAATGAAATTGACCACGAACTGATTGAAATTGACCGCGAAGTGAATGAAATGGATTCTCGACCATCGACCTGATGGAATCTTGAAAAATAACCAAGTTAGTTGGAGCTTTTCCTACCCCAAAATCATATAAGGTGCGTTAGGTAACGAATTTTGGTTTAAAAGATATTCTTATTAAATGAATAAAGAAAGAAATGAAAAAAAGAGAGAAAAAAAATTATATGCTAATATATACATATTTATATAAAATTGTAGGTAGAATAAAGTTCTCGATGTAAAAAATAATAATAACAAAATAAAATAAAATTGTACAAACTGCCACAGACTACAATTATGGCTACGGTTATAATCCGTAGGTAAAATACCTTCAATATATATCAAATACTCTTCGATATGTATCGAAAATTGTAAGATTTTTGAGGCAAACTTGCTGGACAGTTCTGAACCTTTTTCAATCATATCGAAAGACCTTTGATACATATCGAAAGACATATCTAAAAAGTAGGGGCCATGGTTATGACTACGGTTATAATCCGTAGCCATAAGAAACCCCAACTTTCAGAAATCACATTTCTAAAAAAGTAGGGGCATTTTTGACCTTTGGCAAGTCATCCGCACGTATGGGGATTATTCTTGCAATGTAAAAAGAAGTGGGCTTTAAAATGTAAATGGGCCATAAATGGGTCGTACAATTGTAAATTTCTCCTAATTCCTTTGTGGCTGTTTGATTTTTGAAAGCTTGTGTAATTACTCCTGTAAATGGATAATTATTACCATTTCGCCCCGTTTGAAAATCAAACGATATTCTACCTTGGAAACTGATTCAGGATAGGTTAAATTTGTGGATCCGAATGTGATGTGTATTATATATCCATTATGACCATCCGTTTTACCACAATATTTTAAAGCATGATCTGAAAAAATGAGGCTGATCCAACACTCAAGTGGCCCACACCAAAAGAAACAATAGCCCCAAGAGGTTTTTAACGGTAAGTGTTCAATTCTTCTTCTTTTTTTTTCACGTGGCGTGGTCTACTTGAGCTTTGGATATGCCTCGTTTTTTGGCTAATGCCATAAATTCAGTTGGCATAATGGATGAACAGTGTGGATAAGTAATATGCATCACGGTGGGACCCACAAATATTTTGTGGCCTTTTCGGTTTTTGCTCTCTAAGGAGCAACTAGTCAAATCAAGCACAAGAATAGTGTCGTAAATATTTATTACCCATTTACAAGGTATTTACCACTGAATTAATAATAATTACACATTTTGTATGCGTTTGGCACCGTATAATAGTGTTAAATGAAAAGGTGCATTTTTATGTGTTTTAAAATCCCTTCTCTTGTCATGAAGCCATTTAGGTTTGTATAAAAGTACCTTTGTTAGCTCCCTTTTAAAGGTTGGAGAGTCACACGTGTAGCCTAGTCTACGTACATACACGGATAATATCATGAAACAATCCAATTATCATTCACATTACTAAAATCATATAAGTATAATGATCCAAACTGTCCAAACATTGGTAATTCGTTTGGATCCTTTACAATAGGCCCCCCCCTAAGACCCGTAATTTCATCAATTTTTTTTTACTAGACTATATATTCTAATTGACTTATTACAATAATTCTGCCAAATATCATGTATGCACGCTAATGTGTGGTATTAAAGCCAATTTACTCAATCAAACTCAAATTCACGTGCACATTTAACAAAATGGAATGCATTTCAATTATAGGAAGCCAAACACACCTAAAGATTCTAATACACATGGATTCTAATTCATACCTAATATAAGCTAAACACCACTAAAGATTCCAAGGCACATTGATTCTATAGTAATTGTGATTTGGGTTATGATTTATACTTAATATAAGCTATTAAATGAGCCCAAACATGTCACATATGTGCACACCACTTGGCTTGAACTTAAACTATCCACATAACATGGAAAAATCCAATTCACTTGGGCATCCAAACAATAATGCCTGCTTGCATACAATGGTACTAGCTTGGGCATGCCATGAGAGTGCTCCACTCACCGAAAGAAATGTGTGGTGGATGATGGAGTTAGGTGAGCAGTAGATAATGCTGTATTTAGTTTGAATGTCGTTTGGGTGGTGGGTACTTGGAATTGTTTGTTTGATGGGCCATTAGCTAGACAGACTAACCTTAAAATGTTTAGGATATGATAATTACAACCATTTGATCATTGTTAGCTCGGTATGGATAAACAGACCAACGGTACAGATTACCTAATAACGGGTCGCACTTGTAAGAGTTGAAGATGAGGGAAGCGGATTGCAGCATGGTGTGCCACACACCGCCAACGCCGTTAGTGTGTCGACATCACCAAATTTTGTGGGGCCCAGCATGATGTATATATATTATCTATGGAACACTCTCAACCGTTCAAATTCTCTCACATAGATAGATGGTTGAGAGGTGAAGCAAACCATTGGTCTAAAATTAACTTGAAAAGGTTTTTTTTTTTTTAACAAAAAAAATATATTTATTTACGAGAATTACCGATCAACTTTGGTGCTTGATAAATTCAATGTATCAATGGTCTAGATAGGAAAACATAGACCCTCTTATAAGAACTAGGAACACATGTAAAGCCTTTAACAGGAAATTCCTGCGCTGGGAATGCAGTGGGACCCACTGTGATGTTCGTGAGAAATCTTCACTGTTCATCTGTTTTGTAAGTTCATTTTAAGACATGAGGCGGAAAATGATCTGTTTCCTACGCTTAAGTGGATCAAAAATATGATAATTAAACATTCACTATTGGAATATTAATGGGACCAAATAAGTTATAAATCAAGCTAATATTTTTGTTTTGAGTTCATCCCAATGGAAATTAGTATATTAACCATATGTATGGCATGTGAACATCATTGTCGAACCCTTCCTAACTATCTTTTCCTTTAGTATAGCACACTTAAGTCAGGGATCCTACTTACTTTTGGTCTAATCTCTTATAATGAGCTCACAAAACGGGTGGACAAAGTGGATTCCTAACAAACAACATGATGAGCCCCACCTAAGTTTCCAAGCGCAGGAACTTTCTGCGAAAGGCCTCTGCAGAAATCCGCGTCCCATGTATAGCATAAAATTCCTCCTTCACCGCATTACGATGGAGCCCGGTTACTTTGCCACAATTGCAAAGGCAATTGAACTCTTCAATAGTTGCAGATGGGGCCAATGTGATGTATTTATCGCTTCAAGTCAAATACCACGTGGCCCAAGTGGATTTAGAGTCTTTTAGGTGGTTATTGGTCGTTTTTCCATGATGGTGACTCACCTAATGATTTGATTTTCGTTTTCTAAATTGATTAACCCCTGCAAGGTGGTTGATCAACTAATTTTTAGAGAGTCCATTTTTCATGGTGAGGCAATCATTCTACATGATAGGATGCGATGCGATGCATACACTGAGGTGGCCCCATACATGATTTCTGTAGTGGTCAGTTCCTATAGAACCGGCAGTGGGTGGATCCTTGACAGTGAGGCCCATAGATTTATGTGCTTTACATCCACACCATTCATCCATTTTTCACAGCTCATTTTAGTGTTTGATCAATAAAAATAAATAAAAAATGAATTATATTCAAATCAAAGGTGGACCACATCACACGAAATGGTGGTGATTGAATACCCATTATTAAAACTTCCCAGGGCATCTTAATGTTTTTTCCGTCAACCTGTCTTAAGGCTTGTTTGGTAGCGTGGATTTGGAAACCCCTGGATTCAAAACCTACTGGATTTGAAACCTAGGCATTTCACCCTGGATTAGGAATCAACTTTAATCCAAAAATAATTATGCATGCTATATTTACTAGGGTTGAAATTTAATTAATAAATCAATTTTAACATCTCTAATTAGTAATGTATATCATTTTTGATATAATGGTTGTAATAAGTCTGTTTAAATATATGCTTTACCCAAAAGTGATTAAATTTCAAGTTTTGGATAGCCACAAGCACAAGATCAAGTCCAAGTCACTAATTAATGATTTTTAACCATTGATTTACATAGAAAATGTTTTGACCGTGCTAATCGTCATATCAAAGTAATTATAGTGATGCAATTGATAAACTAATTATATTGGGATATCATTAGTGGGCCATGTGCCCATTAAAATAATAGTATCGTGACACACATGTTACACATGCAAGTCGAGTGAAAGATTTTAGATGTAATCCAAGATTTTTTTTATGGATTTAAAACTTGAAACACCCGATTATTTTAGGGGCATGTTTGGCCAGGCGCTGGATATGGAATTAAGATGACATGCGAGGGTTACCGGCTTACATCCCATCCCACCAACTGTCTGGACAGTCGGTGTACTTTTCCTGGCGCCGCCCTTGTAAACAGCGCGTGGAATGGGAGTCGGATTCGGCGAATCCATCTGCCATTTTCGGCATCCCTCGATATCCCATGGAATGGCGTTTTGCAAACGGACGCCTGCGATTCTAGTCGCGGCTAGATCTGGAAGGGGTCAGGCTCAGGTCAGGCCCAGTCAGCCTGTGTTCAGTTCTTGAAGAACAAGTGGCGCATCAGCTGCACGCGTACGCCCACGAGCTCCTTCATGCGTTTTGCTAATACCCTATAAATCGGCATACACCTCAACACACGTAAACGCGTCTCAATCTCTATTTTCAGCAAACAACTCTCGATATTTTCTATTTGGTTCTGATATGGAAGGGTGAAAGATTAGGGGCATTTGGGGAAATAAAAGCAGGGGACGAATGCACCTGCTTCTTGTCTCGGTTACATTGAATTTGGTGTTGCTCGGTGGCCTTTTATACGAGAGAGGGTGGAGGACATTTTCAGAAGAAAAGGAGCAAGTCTTACCTGGTTTTTGCCCTGCCACTTAGGTGAATAAGATGGGAAGCTTGCAGGCAGAGAGCCACATCAGTAGCGACAGAGGATGGACTGAGGAAGGCCGAGTACAAAAGCTGTCTGCGGACTCAGTTATTAACCTCGACCAGTGAGTGTGGCGTCTTTCCCTTAACCCGGAGTGGGCCCATGCCTATGTGATCCATACCATTGACCTGACTGGCCAGAAGTCCAGTTGGGTTGTTCGTTAATATCAGATCAGATGTGACATGAGGAATGGTTTGGCCATTTTTCTGACCGTCCATTGTTATGCTATAGAACTGAGAGTTAGTGTTGTCTAGTTAGTTTTTGTCCACCTTGCCCATTCTCTGTCCACGAGGGGTCCACTACATCAGTGATTAAGGTTGCCTAGACTACTACACAGCTTCGTCGATGGTGGTGATGCGGAGCGCAGGAAACGGGTGTTGTCCTGGATTAGCACAAGTCCATGCCCAATCCAAACACTGACAAGCTGAAATCGTGGGATTATACCAAATCTCACTGTCATCCCAAACGTGCCTGGATTCCATCCTTGAATTCGACCAATCTCATAGAATTACAGGACATCCACTTACACCACTATCATTACCTTAAAAATAATTCCATCCCTCCTAGTCTCATGGGATTGGTCCGGGCAGTGGGAATAGAAGGGATTAGGTGGGATGGGATTCATCTGATCCTGTGCTAATTCCACTCTAAGTTTGGGAGGAATAGAAAAGCTTGGAACTAGATTAGATGGAATCGCATTAGGTCCAATGCCAATTTCACTCAATGTTAGCAAGTTGTATAGGTCCCACTATGATGTGTGGGCTATATCCACACCATCCACCCATTTTTCAAGATTATTTTAGAGCAGGGGCCAAAAAATAAGGTACATCTAAAGCTCAAGTGAACCCTACCCTAGAAAGCAACGGGGATTGAATACTTACAGTTGAAAATTTCTTTAGTGCCACATAAGTTTTGGATCTACCTTATTTTTAGGCCCATGCCATAAAATGAGGTTACAAAACAAATGAACGGTTTAGATCTAACACATGTGTGTTATTCTTAGTAATTTCAATATACTACCATATTACCAATAAATTATGGAATTAATCTTATCCCATGGCAAGGGACAATCCCTACCATGGGTAATAATTATGTTTTTTGAATCCTATCCCACCTAGTCCCTTCTAATCCCACCACCCAAACACACCCTTATAGTTCCCCTTAAATCGTCCCAAATCTCGGTGCCAAACGACCCCTTATGGTCTGTTTGTTTTTCAAAGAAATAAGAAATACCTGGAAAATAGCAATTATTACAATTTTACTGCGTTTGAAAATTCATGGGAATTTGTGCCCGTGAAATTGGTTCAAAAGATATGATTTTAATTTTTGAACTGCCAGGTAATGCGAATGATATATCCATTCCGTCAGTCTGTTTTATTACAATATTTTGGAACATGAGACAAAAAATGAAGCAGATCCAACACTCAAGTAGCCCCCGCCAAAAGAAACAGTGGCCCTACAAAGATTTGAACGGCAAGTATTCGATTCCCTTTTTTGTATGACGTGATCCGATTGAGTAATGGATATGCCTCAATTTTTTACTCATGCTATGAATTCAACTGGAATAACGGATGAACGGTGTAGATAAGCGAAATGCATCACAGTGGGACCCACAGATATTTTGTAATATTCTTGGTTTTCGTGTCCAAAAGTAAGTAATCATATCAAGTAAGTTGCAAATACAGGAGGGAAATAATTATTACTTTTTTACACTGCGTTTACCATTTCACCGAAAACCAAACACGCCCTTAAGGTCACGGAGACTTACATGAAGGACCACACAAACATTAATTTAATCCAAGACTTTTGTTGACCTTAGCAAGTTTTTAATAAACAATTACCATTGTTTCTTGTCTTGTGGTCCACTGTAGATTTGGAGAGATTTGAATTTACTTTATTTTTGGAATCATAACCTTAAATTATAAGTCAAAACGGATGGATGGAATGGATGCAGGGTACATACATCATGGTGGGACCCACAATTAGTATCTACGGACGTTTGTAGATCCGAATCCAATTCCATCGAATCCGCGTACAGTATCTAAGCACCACATCCACAACATCCTTCAATGCCACTCACCGTCCAGACGGTTGCACCCGTTGAAATGGAGCGTAGTCCAAAATTCACGATAATCAAGACCGTCAATTCTCTATCGCACTCATTAAATGGAGGGTTAGAAAGAAAATATTCAATGGTCCACATCCATCAAGTGAAATAGCATGTTAAAATCGTCCATAAAGTTCGGTATTCAGGTCATGCTCTATCCACGGTGGACCCCAAAATTTGGACGGTCTGACTTATCTCCGATGTACACCAACTAGATGAATTGCCACAGTTTAGTCAGCTGTGCCAGACGCACGCTACCGTTTTCCCCGTAATTTTATATATCAAAGCCTCGCGATACAGACCGAAATCCACTACTTACGCAGGGCGTACAACACCCGAGATCTTCCGGTCCAAAATGTATATATTTAAAATCCAATCCATTAATCAGGTTATAAACGTTATTTTAACCGTATATATATAACAATTCATTAATATTATAAACTTAGGTGGGACACACCATGGGTAGACGGCTAAAATATCTTAAGTTCACGTGATGTGGCTAATCCAATTTCTTTTTGAAGATGATTTTGTGTAACTCGTAGATCCCGTGTATTCAAACTTGATGAACCGGTTGGATGAAATACAAACACCATGACGGTCCCGCGTACAATCATATGGTTTGGATCCCACCACCATATGGTGTGGCCCACCTGAGTTTTGAGTAGGTATGAATTTTTTGTTAGGTACATAGAATCGATGCACTCACCTGATGGACGGACTGGATTTTACATACACTACAAGGTGGGCCCCACACAGCCCGGGTGTCGTAACCCGCTGCGTACAACAGGGGTTGTAGAGGATTGCGGTCTTTTAATACCACCGTTTCCCAGACTCCCCCCACCAACCTCCCTCTCTCTCTCTCTCTCTCTCTCTTTCTCTGTTCTGCAGTCTGCCCTAGGGTTTTCTCTCTAGGTTTTCGCTCCCATCTGAAAATCGAGGCCATCGATTCGGTGGTCCCACACCGCATCTTTTTAATCGATCCGTACTCGGATCTTTCGGCGGTCCGCGATGAAGCTGACGGTGAAGACGCTGAAAGGCAGCCACTTCACAATCCAGGTGCAGCCAAACGACACGGTGAGTCCCCCCACTTCTCATACACTGAATCTCCATGTAATTGCAATCCCCAATATTAATTATAGTGTATCTGGCCATACACCAAATTTCAGCGTGTTTCCCTGTTTCACTGAGTGCTGATGCCTTGAAGAAGGAAAGAGAACAATTGGCGACTGCATTGTTGAGATGGGACCCATCATAGGGAAAAATCAGCCCAATCCACTCATCAGGCGGGACCCAGCAGAGAATACAATTACAACTGCCCATCTGGTTGAAAGTACAGATGTGGCCCACCTGATGAGGGAATTGATATTTTACACCCATTCTATTTTATAAGAGGATGTTTCACACACAACTAGTTGGAGGATTGTGTCATGTCCAACTAGCGTGTACAGAATTCAATCCAACTGGAAGGTCACCCCACCTTGAAGAACACCTAGTAAAAAAATCAGGGCCCTTCATCGGGTCGGACACACCAACACTGTCAATGGGCTAGGCCTGGTGTCAGCTTCAGCAAGACTGCCAATATGCTGTGCCTGGTGCCAGTGTTGGCCTGGATTTTTAATTAGTGGTGTTGGGCCTATTCAAAAATTTGATTTTGTTTGGCCTGGGCGGCCTGGTCCATTGGTGGTCAATAGAAAGCAATGGGCAACTGCTGCCCATCTGGTCCATTGGTGGTCAATAGAAAACAATGGACAGCTGCTGCCCGTCTGGTCCAAATGATTGATATGGCCCACCTAATGTGTGAATTGATATAAACACCCATTCCATTATAGAAGAGGTCTTGTACACAACTAGTTGGACAATATCATTATCGCCCAACTAGTGTGTTATTGCTTATGTGTTGAGTGTGTAAAACAATCAATCAGTCTTTAAGGTTTCCCTGCCACTAAGAACACTTGGCGCAAAAGTAGGCCAATCCACTCATCAGATGGGCCACACCATACAAAATAGTTTCAACTGTCCTTTTGGTCCAAAGTGTGGATGTGGCTCGCCTGATGAGTGAATTGATATCTCTGTCAATTCTATTTTATAAGAGGTCTGACCCTCAACTAGTTGGGCGATAGTGTCATTGCCCAACTAGTGCTTAGTGGCCTGTGTGTTAAGTATGTACAACCAATCAGTCTACAAGGTTGCCCCCACCATGAAGAATGCCTATTGCAAAAATCAATCCAATCCACTCATCAAGTGGGCTGCACCATGGAAAAGAATGGAAACTGCCCATTCAGTCCAAAGTACTAACCCAATTCCCTTGGGGGGTGGTGGCGCAGCCGGCTGATGAGGAGGATCAACTGGAACTGGCGTAGCCGGCTGACAGGGAGGATCCACATAATATTATGGCTGTCAATGGGTACCTGATGGATCCGAACTGATTTTAACTGGTTAGTTCATCATCTTGGATCTCGTTAAAATTGGGTTGGGTAGGTATAGGTTGGGTCTAGTTAGTTTAATAGTACCACTAATAAGTATACTAATATTCTAACAACAAAATGAGGTTTTCCCATACACTAATGTAAGAGAACAATTTACACATCATCCATGTGTTAAAGTGGCGCATGTGTGTGCGATCTAATCCATCCATTGGGTGAGTCCAACCATGTAAATGCTCTTATTATTATTATTTTTTTTCTTGAACCCAACTCAATACTTAGATATGAATACCAATTAGGTACTCGAACACCATCGGATCCAGGTGTGGGTCTTCAAGTATGTGACCCCTCAGCAAGACTTGAACTCAGTTAGCCCGCGTACAATACTATGATAACCAGCCCGAACCTAATCCGTTGATAACCCTAGGCTAGGGTCCACTACATATTAGCCCAAAGATAGAGACAAGAAGCTCTTGCTACAATCTAAAGATCAAATGTGACAATCAACACCACCCAATGGAACATAGGATCTGAAGCAATTGATTCACGATGTCAATCTCGTTGTCAAGGGGATCTCACTTGAAAGCGGGCACCAAATAGTTGCAAGGTCCTAACTAGATATTGTTCACTCTTCGAACTTGTGCTCCTGCTCACTCTTTTTTTTTTTTTTTTTTCTTTTTGGAAGATTGAGAATTTTATGATGTGCCAAAAGGTGAAGAAAAGAGAAAAAAAATATACAAGAGAGAGAAAAAGAAAAGAAAAGCAAAATCATAGACAATATAAAGGAAACAAAACTAAAAGACAACAAAACAGGACAAGAGCCCAGGCTCCCAAGCGAGCCAGGCAACCTACAACTCAAAAATGCCCTTGCTCACTATTCCCAGTCATTCATACTTGTAACATTTTGAAACAGATGCTTCCCCACTCTAACACCCATGTTTGTTGCCGCTTAGGTTTAGGCCATGGTGTGCCGTAAAAGCCTTCACGTTAAGGTAATGGTGGTAGCCGTTACACGTTATGGGTTCGTAAAGGCTATAACAACTGTTACATGAAAAATGACCCGTAAAGGCCGTTATAATCCCCGTTACGCCCTCCGTAAAGGCCTTAATGGCCTTTTAATAGTCCATTATGGGGCTGATACAAGTTTTTCAAATTTTTTTCACAAAAAGAGGACTGTAATGGCCGTTACAGCCCCAGTAACGGTCGTTACACCCTGTATCGTAAAAGGTAATGGTGGTGGTCGTTACAGTTGGTTCAGGCTTCATGCAACTACAATCCCTACCCTATGTGGAAGCATTGCCTCACCAAAATACCTAGTTTCTGACACAAGAATGTTAACCCACCAACTATTCTCCCAAGATAGAACTCTTTTGCCAGACCCCACCTCTTAGTGCAAATTATTGTAGTAGATTGCTGAAGCCCAAGAAACTACATGCAATGTTTTTGAACCCTTCAAGCAAAAGCAACAATAACCAGTGTTGTCAAAATCGTTTGATTCATGATGTGAATTGTATGTTGCACAATTATCATATCGAATGGTACGGTCATCATAGAATTGCGTAAATGGGCCCAAAATTACACAAAAATAAAAAAATATTTTTATTCATTTTTCTTCTTTTGCTTTATCCTTTTGCTTATAAAACATGAAAGAGGCCCTACTGTTTGCTTATTTATTTTTTCTTCTTTATTTTTATGCGTTTATTCTTCTTCTTTTTAAAACCCTTTTACAATTTTACTATTTACACATGATATATGTATCGTATGCATGTTCTCAATTGACAATATCATGATATGCGATTACTTTTCATGGTGTATATTGATGGGAAATGGATTATTGACAAGTTTTTAATTTTTCTGATTTATTTGTAATTTTTAGATATTTTTTATTATTTGAAGAAAAACAAAAAAACTTGTGATTTTGTTATGATTTGCAATTCAATATGATTCTACCCCTATTATGATATGTGATCCAATAATGATTTTGAAACCATTGGTTTGAGCATGCCACCAGTTCTCGGCAAGGCCATATTTTGCACCAAGCATTTCTTGAAGCAAAGAATCCTCAATTCTCTACCCATCCTCCAAGCCCAATTCTTGAGCAATGTGATGTTGGCTGTCCTCGCGTCCCTAGTGCCTGTCCTTTGGCCTTTAAATGGCTTGCAAACACCCTCCTGTGCAACTAGATGATATTTGTGGGCATCTTCTTGATCATTCCAGAGAAAATGCTTTTGAATTGCATCTGATTTTGTGTTCACTTTAATAGGGCATCCAAGAAGAGAAAGAAGATACACATTTAAGAGGCCAAAACGGATTTGATAACAATTAATTTATGCCCAAAAGATAAAATTTACTCTTCCAAGACGACAATTTTTTGGTGTATGTTTTGGTAACTTTGCCTCAACACTGTGAGCCAACCTTCCCAATGAGATATGGAATGCTGAGATGCCTCAATGGGAGAAAAGCCACCCCACAACTAAGCTCACTAGCGATAAGAGCCACTTCGTTTGCATCTAAATTGATACCAGATATGCTACTTTGACCTTACTCATTTTCAGACTAGAAACTATTTGGAGATGATAGAAGAGACAACCGCTTGGAATATAATTGCCAACAGTTTGGAGATGATTTATAAACGCTTCCAATTAGGGTCATAGGACAATAGTTTGATGCAAATTTAATGCATCTTTCTTGGGAATTATTGCAATGAATATAGCCCCAAACTTTGTGGATGAAGGCCCATTCATAGAATTCCTTAAAAACATTAATTTTCACTACTTTCCAGCACTTCTGATGTAATAGAAGTGGAAAACCATCTAGCCCTTGAGTCTGTCTTCCTTGGCTTAAAAAAAAGTTGCTTCAATTTCTTCTTCAAAAATTGATGCTCCACTTATAACAAGACTTGTGCAAGTAGTAGATCTATTCGTTTTTCCTTGCAAGTTGCAAAGCAAGGAGGCAAATGAGGGAATTATTATTGATTAACCACAAAAAATGTGGGAGCTTTCTTCTGCAGCTTTACTATGTTTGGTTGCATAGCTGATGCAGGGACATGTGATGGCCTAAACCTAGATGCATGTATAATCAGGTTGAAGAGATTCAAATAATAAAATTAATCAACTAACCCTTTTCAATCAAGGGGATTAAGTAAATCTCAATACAGAGATGAAATCATTCCGCAGGGATCATGCCCTTTAACATAAAATCACGTAAACAGTAAAAAAAGGGAGGACGTAAGGATATGAGGATATCCCAGATCTAGCATAAGCCAGTCCATAGTAAAGTGATTCGATTATCCTGAGTAGCCACCCCTCTTTTCCGTTCAAACTAAAAGGGAATATTCAGAGAAAAACGAAATAGATGAAGAAGAGATGGTAATGCAGGGGCATTTTCACACCAGGCTCGAGTGTGGTTGCCTGTGGGATGCAGAGGCACACTCGGGGTGGGTGGCCTGTGTGAGGCGGGCCACACTTGTGTGAGGCGGGTGGCTCGTGTGAGGCGGTACCCATGTGATTTGGGGCCCATGAGGAAAGTTCGGCCGTGGTCCTAACCCATGAGATGTGGGGCCTAGGCTATAAGATAAAGGGATTAATTCACCATGCTCTAACAGTTCGAGCTTTTAGAGCAAGTGGTTAATTGTCCTGCATCAGATGAGTTCTAGATTAAAGATAGTACGAATTCTAGGGCATTAAAGAAAAGAAGATGGGTGATTCTTACCTTTTCTTGCACCTCGAAGATTTAAAAAGAATGAAAATTTGAAACTGGGGAGGAATCCTCAACACCCAAGGGCCAATTCTGAAACCGTAATTTCTTTGGTAAAAGAGGAAGAAAACATACGAATTTTCATTCATTCACTAATAAAATAGGGTTTCTCACAGTGTATATATAAGTCACAGAAAAAATAAAAAGTGCACTAAAGCCCCCTGAAAAAAAGGAAAAGAACAAAAAAACGCTTAAAACTAAAACACTTGTGCGAAAGGGCATGAAATCCGCCCCATGGGCTTGCGGTCAAGGTGCGGTTATGCCGCTCCTGCACTCGTTGCGCGTCAGAAAATAGGTCCGATGGACCCGATGACCATCCACATCAACTCCTCTACTTCAATATTCTATCGGCGACGCCTCTTCCTCTAGTTTACTCTAAAGGGTGCACCACTGATGTCAGCATCAATTCTCCCCGGGTAGGAAGAATTCTCTATTGGCGAAAGTGAACTTTTGCATCTCTTGAGCAAAGCGGGTCGATGAGTTGCAGCTTTGTCTCTGTGATCCAAGAGTTATCTTTAATGCACCTGTTCTTCTATTTGACTAGAAATTTCTGAAAAAACCCTAGGAGCTAGTGGAAACCAACTCGGAGTCCAAAATTTTCTCTATCTCGTCTATTATCTGTGCAGGTGGAAGACCCTACCAAACCTCATTCACTACAGAATGAACCCCATCTAGTACGTCGAGTTGAAAAGGCAAGTGGATGAATCCCTTAAAAAAGGATTAATTTGTGAAAGTCTGAGCCCATCTTACCTTCTCTTCCACCTGCACCAAGAATAGACGAGATAGAGGAAAATTTGGACTCCAAGGCAGTTTTCACTTGCTCTGGGGGTTTTCAGAAATTTCTAATCAAATGGAGGAACATGCCTGTTACGGATAACCGCGATTTGCTCGAGAGATACAAAAGTTCACTTTCTCTAGTGGCGAATTCTTCTTACCCGGGGAGAATTGCTGTGGACTTCAGTGGTGCACCCTTTAGAGTGTACCAGAGGAGGAGGCGTCACCGACAGAGTATCAGAGCGAAGGAGTTGATGCAGATGGACGCCGGGTCCATCGGACCCATTTTCTGACGCGCTACGAGCACAGGAGCGGCATGACCGCATCCTGACTGCAGGCCCATGGGGCGGATTTCACACCTTATCACGTGGATGTTTTAGTTTTAGGCGCCTTTTTATTGTTTTTAGGGGCTTTTAGTGCACTTTTTATTTTTTCGTGGCTTATATATACACTGTGAGAAACCCTATTTTATTAATGAATGAATGCGCATTCGTATGCTTTATTTTTTATTTTTACCAAAGAGATTAGGGTTTTAGGATTGACCCTTGGGTGTTGAGGATTCCACTCCGATTTTAGATTTTCCTTCTTTTTATATTTTCGAGGTGTAGGAAAATGTAAGAATCATGCGTCGTCTTTTCTTTGATGCCCTAAAATCTGTACTCTCTTTCATCTCAAACCCATCTCTTTTGTTCCTCTATGGATATTCCCTTTTGGTTTGAACGGAAAAGAGGAACTGCTAGTCAGGAGAATCGGATCCAAACTTGACTACGGATTGGCTTATGCTAGATCTAGGATATCCTCATATCTTAGGTCCTCCATTTTTTTATTGTTTACGTGATTTTATGCTAAGGGGCATGATCCTGACGGAATGATTTCATATCTATGTTTAGATTTGCTTAATCTTCTTGATTGAAAATAGTTGATTAATTTTATTATTTGAATCTCTTCAACCTGATTATATATGCATCTAGTGTTAGGTCATCACATCTCCTTGCATTAGGATGTCCATGTATAGCTGTGGATGCAGCATTCACTTGAGAGTTGAGACATGGTTGTCCAAAATGTTCATCGGTGTGCTTGTTAAGGGGTAAGCTCAAGTGTCGTTGGCTGCTTCCACAAAAAAAATGCTCTCTACTCCATTGCCCTAGTACTCCAACAGATGCAACCCATCATAACATTTGATGGCCTAGATTCCAAGAGAGCATGTTCTCATTTTAGGACCCACTTACTCCAAGTCCAAATCTTCACACGTGATATGTTGGCACATGTGCAATAGGATCACTTGTTCAATGTATGTTCTATCGATGCTCTATCAATGCGTTGTTTCAGAAAAGGATATCCGGGAGGTATCATCCACCCAAATGCAATACATGGAGGTGGGCATGGACATCCTTACATTAATTGAGTTATCATTGCATCCTAACAACCCCTTAATTCATGTTTAGATCTCTCATTGTTGACATGAAAGCTTTTTTTTGTGTGTGTGTGTGTGTGAAAAGGAATATGGCCCTTAAGCTATGTTCCCTATGCAGAGCGATGACTTTTATTTTTTCCTTTTATCATTTGTATCATCATATCTCTAAAAAAATTCATTTGTATCATCATGAATCATAAGCTTCTTCCCATATGAATATTTTGGGTTGCTATTGGAATTGTCAATCATATAATTTTCAAAACATTGTCACTTTTCTTTGCGCTATTCTTGGTGGTGTGCATGCTGCTATCTGTCTCTGTTAGTTTAATTTCGTGCTTCTCTTTAGATGGCCATTTTAACCTTTTTCATCCCCATGTGTGTTATTGTTATTTTATAACCTACTTGTATGTGACTATCATTAATCAAATAAAAAAAGACATTTCGATTCAAAACTTTTGTTTTCATGGTAGGATCTATTTGTATAGAGAGAAAACCCTGAAAAACCATGGAAAAGAACTCAACTTCCCCTAATGTGACAATTTTCTCTGTTTGAGAAACCAAAAAAGAGGGGGAAATCGATATCCTTTTCCTAGATTTTCCGTAAAAAAATGAGTAGAACCATTTCCCTTATAAAACCTGTTACATGTTGACTTCCACAGTTGCGAGGCAGCTATTGCTGTTTGAACATTGACCTTTCAATATTTTTCATGTAAAGTGATGATGCGAAACAAACAGCAACAGGGGAATCCTCTTCCCCATTTTTGACGTCATTTTATTCCAGGATTCCATGGACTTATTTTTATTTCCTCTTTTTGGTTTCATCTAAACAATCCAGCCTATAAATAAATTCCATTCGACTCCATCCCATCATAAAACCTATGGGAGTCAGCTTTGTTTCACTCGATACAAGCATAGATTGCAAACCAGGACTTGGTTCAAGAGTTGGGTTTGTCACTGTGTCGGGTTGACTCAGGACTCGATGGTTCAACCAAGTGGCTTATGAAAATTATTGTTATTAGCCAAATGGAAACTGAAAGTCTGAAACCCTATTAAACATTAAAAAAAACAAGAAGTCAGCATGGCCACACAAAAAGTACTTTGCTTAGCGCAGCACATCTCTTGCAGGATAAATTGGTACTTCTCTTTAGATGGCCTTTTTAGCCTTTTTTGCTTTCTCATGAGTTTTTATTTTGTACTGCTACACATCACACATGTGACTATCATAAATCAAATGAGCACACATGTGACTATCATAAATCAAATGAAAAAAGACATTTCAATTCAGAATTTCGGTTTTCAGGGTTAATGATTCCATATCTTTAAAAGAAAATGGTCAGTGTTTTCTATTCATTTGGTTTTTGTTTTTTTGTTTTTTTTTCCCTTTTGAGGTGTCAGTATATTCCATTCAACTCTATCTCATCATAAAAATCCATGTGAATCAGCTTTGTTTCACCTGATACAAGCATAGATTGTAAACCAGGACTTGGCTCAATACTTGGTTAGTGACCATGTCAAGTTGACCCATGACTCAATGTTTTGACCAGGTGCGTCAAGAAAGTAATGATGATGATGATGATGATGATATGAATGGCGACTGAACTCTAATCAAAACATAAAAACAATCAGAAATCAGCTTTTCAAAAAAACAAAATAAAAATAGAAAGCAGCGTGGACTTGTCACATGGGTTGATTTGTGGCCTGCACTATTCATAATCTGGCCACAACATCTCGCAAATCACATTACCTCACTATCTTGCAGCTCAATTGATCACGTGGTCTGGCAAATGCCTTACTCCTTTTGCTATATAATAGAGTGGTCAATTTATTATCTCTTTGGTTGTCCATATTGACCTCTCAATGTAGATTGGTAGTGGAGTTTTCTTTCATCCATATTCTTAGATATCAGAATCCCATCGCTGATGAGCTTGCCAAGGTTGGGGCTAGTAGGGATGGGCTGTGGATGGATGTTCTAAGATGATATGATATGGTATGCCTTTGGGCCGTATTGTGCACCTTTTTTTTTTTTTTTCCACTGGTGTATCAGTGTTGGTATCTTTTTCTGCTTTTTTGGTTTTGATTTCTGTCGTTGGATTCTTGCTGTTGTAGTTGCTTTTCTTCCTTTTTAATGAGATTCTGATTATACACAAAAAAATACCTAATATCTTGCAGCTCAATTAATCTTGTAATCTGGCAAATGCCTTTTGCTATAATAGATTGGTCAATCCGTTATTTCTTTGGACTTCCATATTACTTATTATACACTGAAGTGTATGACAGTGTATGTCTTACTTAAATTTGTATGAAATTTCCCTGTAGAAAATCTTGAATAAATGATTAAATATTTCTTTTGTTTTCAGGTTATGGCTGTAAAGAAGAATATTGAAGAGGCACAAGGTAAAAACAGCTATCCTTGTGGGCAACAATTATTGATTCATAATGGAAAGGTCTTAAAAGACGAGAGTACTTTGGAGGAGAACAAAGTCAGTGAAGATGGTTTTCTTGTTGTCATGCTTAGCAAGGTACACCATCCACTTTCCCTTCGATTATTTAAATGCAGAACTGAATTCTGCACTATCTGCATGGCTGCAAGGCCTAATTTTGCATACTTGGTGCCTTTTTTGCTATGGTAATTGCAACCGAGTACAGAACTACAGATTCATTTGAATTAGAATATTTATGTAGAAAGCCAAGGGCATGTTTGGCTTTGCTAAACAAAGTGGTTTTACTTTTTAATATTGCAATTTTGATTCCGAAAATCACTTCTTAAGGATTTAAGTGTGTTTGGTTAGCCACTTATTTAATCAAATTTTAGGGAAAAAACAAATTTCCAAATTTGTGTTTTTTTCTGCAGCACCTAGCCCCCGTTTCCTACAAGCTTTTTCCTTTTTTGAAAGGCAAAAAATCATATTAAAAGAAGCCAAAGGCAAAGAATAGAGCAAAGAAACATAAATATACAAAAGGCCATCCTTCAATGAGGATCCCACTCCCTTATCAAAAAAAAAAAAAAAAACCTTTGAAATCACCGAAAATGGAGAATCGCTAATATTCCTAAAATAGCGGTTATTCTGCACCCCCCATATGGCCCATAAAGCTGCAAGCAAGTCTAATCTCCAAATCCTTCTAGCACTGCCATCAGGCATACTACCATGTCAAGAAGAGATAAGGTTTGCTGTGGAGCTAGGCATAGTCTAGGAGATCTTGAAAAGTTGTAAGACATTGGACCACAAAACCGAGGCGAAGAGGCAGGAAATAAATAGACGATCGGTAGATTCCACGTCCATCTTGCAAAGGATACAAACATTAGGAAGAATCATCCCTTGCTTTCACAGGTTATTGGCAGTTAGGACTTTGTCGCGGCCCACTAGCCATGCAAAAGCTGCGGCTACCTTAGTTGGAGCACCATAAGATCAGATATAACCATAGCTGCGTCTGGTCAAATTATGCCTCTTGAGAAAATGGAATCATGCAACGATTTGAATGTGAACAAACCAGACCTATCCCTCTGCCAACACAAAGGGTCATCTTCTTCCGGGCTTGGCCTGATGCCTTGAAGGTAAGAGAGAAGCTCAGAAAGTTGTTCCAACTCGACATCATTCAAATTACATTTGCATGGAGGGATCCTCACCCCCTCTGAACCAGATCCAACAAAACATTCCTTCACAGAGATATTATCCATAGGTCAGAGAGCCTCAAGATTGGGAAAGACAGATTTCAACGGGCTCTCCCCTAACTGAAGGTTGTCCCAAAAAAGGGGCTCTGGTTCCATTGCCCAAAGAAAAGCCAATGCCCCTTACAAGCATTGATCTCCAGCTGCATAATAGATTTACAAAAGAATGAAGCTCTATAAAGAGAAAAATGTCTGGATTTCCACCTGTAGATCGAAGTCCCATATTTGCCTGTAATGATGGAATCCCATAAACTGTCTTCTTCACACCCGAACTGCCAAATCCATTTGCTCAATAGGGCCAGATTCATGTCCTTCAACCATCTTAAGCCTGCTCGTCCTTTAATAGGATTACAAAGTTCATTCTAATCAAGGAGGAATTTCTTCTTGGAAATTCCTCCGGACCAGAGGAAATCCCTCCTTAATTTCTCTAATTTGATAGCACTGCCTTAGGACATTTAAACAAAGAGAAATAATAGAGCGGGAGGTTTGAAAGGGCGGCTCTTATCAAGGTTAGCCTCCCCCTGAGGGAGAGGTGTCGGCTCTTCCATGGGGATAACTTCCACTCCATTCTCTCTATAACTTGCAAAAACCACTCATCAAATCGAAGTTCTGTCTCTCTTGTTGGAAGGATTGTTAATTGCAGATGAGCACAGAGCCGTACACATCCACGCATGTGCCATCAAATCTATCCACCTGTTGGTTCGACGATGTCTTCCCTAAAATTAATCCGATTCACTCAGAAGGTGGGCCCCGATATTTGGAAACAAGCGGATGGGTTAGAAAGCTTCCCCCAAGTGTTTACAGAGCCGTACATAGGCTTTGCAAACTGTGGCCACCTTACTAGTGCATTAACCTAATTCTTTGGCCAGGGCATCAATATAGTGGTGCCTTTCTAATGGATGGATTGGATCTCGGACCTACGTGCCATGATGGCAAATGTGTGGTGTGTACATGAGTTGCATTGCACACAGCGTGGGTTTAGCAAATCTCATCTCTAGAGAAGCTAGATGGACACGCCTTTCCCATAAACCCTTGCCTATAGCGCTGTGGGCCCACTGTGATGACCATGCGACATCCACTCCGTCCATCCGTTTCGCAATATCATGTGACGGTATGACTCCAAAAAAAAAAATGAGGTAGATCCAAGACTTAGTGGGCCATGCCATTGGAAACAGTGGGGATCAGCGTGCACGGTGCACCACAGAAACCTTCATGCGGAAATTGTTTTTCTTATGCATGTTTACCAAACATGCACTTTTTACATGAGCAATTCTCATAAGCATGCACTTTTTCACAGAGCAATTCTCAAGAAACAATTTCAAAGTCTTAAAAAAAAAAAAGAAAAATGAAAAAGAAAAAGGAAAGAAAGAAAGAAAGAAACAATTCCAGATTGTTTCTTTGGAATCAATTCTGCAGTTGCAATAAGCAACACCAAACAGGCCCTAAACTAAAGGATTTTCTTTGGTCTTGAGAGGTACTAAAGAAATATAGCTGTGTTAGTGATTGTATTGATCTTCATTTTCTTAGGATGGAATTTATCTGAGATTCCAGGGGCATGCGATGACTAGTGCTTATGTGAGGTAGTTGGGATCTGTAGGGTTATAGGGTAGGCATGTGATGGCGAGTGCTGATCGGTGTGAATATTCATTTTCTAGCTATATTGAAGAAGAGAGGATTTGATTTTTGCATTCATGGCATAGATGATCAAAGTAGTTTTATGTTTGCAGTCTCCTGGTCCTACGGTGTGGGGAATCCAATCATGCGGAATTAGAAACATTGAAGACTGGGATTTGCTTGACCAAGTCTGCCCTTGTTGCCCCTGATAATCTTATCATCAGAGGGGTTTATACAAGTGCCATTTCTTGGGGTGTGGGTTCTAGTAAGACCCCTTGGAAGCAGTGTTCTTGTGTTGCCAAAATTATTGATATCATCAACTAAAGTTTTCCTTCTTTCAAGTTCAACCTTGTTCGCTGTGATGTTTATTTTTGGCAGATGATCTAGCTAAATCATGTGTTGCTAGGCCCACTTTGTATGTTTTCCGACTCTTATCTATCATCCTAATGGACATAGTTTTGCTTTCTTGATCTTTAATAAAATTGTTATTTTTTAAATAATAATAATAATAATAAGAGGATTCCCTCCTGCTTTTTCTTAATAAAATTTGTGCTCAAAAAAAAAAAAAAGGTTCCTCATGTCTGGGAACACGCAGCTGATGATTTTTCTTACCAATGATACAGCCTTAGGAATTTGTGGTCAAACATGATTCTAAACCCTGACCCTAGATAGCTCAGACAAAGCTATGATGATTATGATGTCTGCAGGAATGCATCTTTTATCTTTCATCATTTTTTATTGGTTTTATTTTCTCACATCTATGTTTCTGTTTGTTTTGGCAACTCTGTAGAGCAAAACCACAGGTACATCTGGAGCCTCATCCACTCAGGTATTCTTGCCCATACATCACTCAAGTGCTCTCTGGATGAATATTTCTTTGATCAGAATGCCATATATGTTCTTAAGCCCTAAACTTGCTTATATGTTTCAGCCGCCTCCAACAACAACGACAGCACCAGCTTCTCTTCCTGTTTCTCTGCAGGAGGCCCCTCCACAAGCACCGTAAGATGCTACTACATATTTCTTTTCAGTGTTCACTCTTTTTTTTTTTTTTTGGGTTGTTGTTGTTGATGATGTTCTTCTTCTTCTTCTTCTTCTTCTTCTCATGCATGTGATTCTCCTTGTTACAGTGCTGCAACGAGCGCTGCAACGAGCACTGCAACGACCACTGCAACGACCACTGCAACTGGTTCTGAAACTGCAGCACCAGAGTATGCTTTTATTTGTGAATCAGATCGTGCTTTCATGTTTTTTATTTTATTTTTATTTTTTTAAATTGTATCTCATGGGACCGAGCCATAGCAATATTTTACTTATAATCATCTTCCAGTTGTTAGACTTCCAGAGTTTGCTTCTATGCAGGCTCAGAGTCGTTATCCTGATTCCTGATCACACAAGGTTTGATCTTTGATTGGCAAAAGCCTGTTCGTCCGACTGCTTTATCTCTAGGTTGACTAGGGCTTATGTGGTCTCAGATGAGCTGATCAGCTGAAATGTTTCTTTTTCATTTATTTATCAAGAAGATAAAAGGAAAAAAGAAAGAAAGAAAAGAAATAGAAAAAATCATTATTTTTTATCCTTAATTCTTCATTAATGTCTTCGACTGCATGCCTCTTAACTTTGGATTTATTCTGGTAGCGTGATTAACTTGACTGATGTTTGAAAGTGGTTCTTTACAGTCATTTAACGGACTATCATATGACTGGACAAACATATCTATGCAAGCTCCCATTGTCTGTCTTTCCATGAGAACACGAACATCTTCTGCATATATGATCAGCTGAAATGTTTCTTTTTCATTTATTTATCAAGAAGATAAAAGGAAAAGAAAGAAAGAAAAGAAATAGAAAAAATCTTTATTTTTTATCCTTCATTCTTCATTAATGTCTTCAACTGCATGCCTCTTAGCTTTGGATTTATTCTGGTAGCTTCATTAACTTGACTGATGCTTGAAAGTGGTTCTTTACAGTCTTCATGTAACGGACAATCATATGACTTGGACAAACATATCTATGCAAGTTCCCATTGTCCGTCTTTCCATGAGAACATGGACACTTCTTCTGCATATATTAAAGATGCATGCAGGCACACATGAATGTTCACCGAAGTTGAAGCATGCATGAGAAATGCCAATACATGCATTTGCCTGCATGCCATCATGTTATATGCTCACTGGTATTTTGCTGCCATCATGTTATATGCTCATCGTTCTTTTGCAATTCCACATTTAATCATCACCATCATCATCATCTAAAGCCTTATCCCAATTAATTGGGGTCGGCTACATGAATCCTATTCCACCACTCCACTCTATCAAGGGCTGGACTTTCAGTTGAAACATAGGTCATCAAGTCCTTTTTCTTACTACTATCCACGTCCTTTTTTGGCTTCCCCTTCTATCAGGCGTGGTTCTTGGTCTCAGTTGCACAATTCCACATTTAATGATACTATGGTTTTTATTGCTTAACTGCAGAGTGCAGGCTGATGTATACGGTCAAGCTGCATCCAATCTGGTCGCGGGTAATACTCTTGAGCAGATGATTCAACAAATGATAGATATGGGCGGAGGTAGCTGGGACCGAGAGACAGTCATGCGTGCACTTCGTGCAGCTTACAACAATCCAGAGCGAGCTGTGGAATATTTATATTCTGTATGTCTAAGCATTAGTTTTCCAAGATATATAACTAGACACTTTTGTTTGTGCTAGTTGCTCTGTAGCTGATTTTGTCCTATTTCAGGGTATTCCGGCAGCAGCAGAAGTTGCTGTTCCAGTAGCTCGAGTTCCCTCAAATCAGGCATCAGCCCAAGGGGCCAATGCCGCAACAACTGAAGCCGATTTAGCAGGGGTGGCACCTCTCTCCGGATTACCCAATTCGGCTCCATTGAATCTGTTTCCGCAGGTCAAGTTCTGCTCCTTGTTTGTTCTTAATGCATGCTTCATCCATTCACTTATATGATTTTTTCTAGACCATGTGCACCACCTGACACAGCTATACATGCTGCCATGTGTGCCATCCTGGCACCTATGTGGGCCATCTGAGTCATGCATCTTACAACCCTCACCATATAAATGGCATGGGTCTAATATCAGGCAAACACACTCATCAGGCGGTCTCACATATATCTTTAATGTGGACCAATGGAAATTTGCTTCTAAATCGTCTATCATTTTTGTACGTCTATGGTGAGCCTGATTAATCGAAGAGTCTGATTTCAGGCCAGCCTCATGCATTGCTTGATATTGCAGAATGATCCCACTTTGGCACATGTTACCATATCCAGAGGTGTAATGGGCTTAGCAGAGCCCTGCTTTAAGAGCTTCTCTTGTTATTTTCTGAGTTAGTATTTCTCCAGGGAGCTCCCAATCCCGGTACTGGTGGCGGAGCTGGATCTCTTGATTTCCTTAGAAATAACCAACAGGTGTGCATTTCTATCCCATGCATGTTCTTTTATTAACCTGAGAGACTCGTATTTGTTATTTGTTGTTGCATTTGACTTTCTTAGTTTTGATTTCTTTACATACGTCACCTCAAAGAATCTTTGCTGTAAATTTTGATGTGCAATAACTTTAAAAAAAAATCTAATTACAGAAAATGTTGGCGTTAAATATGTTTATGTTAATGTGAGAATTATCTTGGAATGAGATTCTCTACATCAAAAAGAAAACTGAAAATTTTGAAGTCTTAGACCTCTTGAATGTGAAATTCACTTGTCTTGTTTTGGGGCGAAGATGGTGGTTCTGACCTGTTGATACCCAGATCTTTCAAATACCTTGAGGTAGTCGTGCTGGATTGGGACATGATGCTGGCACTGGATCTGATTCCGGCATGCTACTGCTACTGTACATGAACATTTTATATTAGAAAAATAATTAAATATATAAAATATGTAAAATCTAATGTAAATAGAAAACTAGAAAAATATTAAATGTATTAGCTATGTCCAAGTACCCCTGAAGGCTCATTTGGGAGCATGGAATTGCAATCCTGGATTTTCTGTTCTGTTTGGCAGCATGGATTTTTTTTTTTTTTGGAAAGGTTTTGGCAACATGGATTTTCAAAGTCCTGGATTTCGGAAATTGTGTTTGGGATCCTGGATTTTTTTTTTTTTTTTTTGAAACATGAAGCAATTTATTGGGAGCTTGGATTTTGACTCTTGGATTCCTAGAATCATTTTGTGGTATATTTATAGGATAATGAATGTGATAATGTAAATGCCCTCAAATATTCTAAACATGAC
Organism: Magnolia sinica; assembly: GCF_029962835.1. Lineage (NCBI taxonomy): Eukaryota > Viridiplantae > Streptophyta > Magnoliopsida > Magnoliales > Magnoliaceae > Magnolia > Magnolia sinica. Next base: position 11,489,717 of record NC_080581.1, read on the forward strand.
ATTGATGTGCAACATAAGATAGATGACATTGCGCTGGCCACTTCTATAAAACCTGGATTTCGATTCCTAACTGCTCAAAATCATATTGGATTGAGAAATCCCCACCTGCGTGCCAACGGGGATTGCTGAGATCTATTTCTCACCATCGTCCCACTTTGCTGGAGGTGGCGGAAGAGGATTGGGTTCCAAAATCATTCAGGTTCAAGCTAGCCTAAATGGAGATTGATGAGTTTGAGCAGCTGCTATTGATTGATGCTCTTTTTTTTTTTTTTTTTTGTGGTTGAAGGTTTTGTCGTATTTAGATTAAGCTGAAAGCTTAAGCTACTAAAAGAAGAAGAAGAAAAAAAACTTGGAAGAAAGTTCTCGGTGCCAAGGAGGCAAAGTTCCATATATTATTGAAGGAGATAAATGAGTTAGATGTTAAAGAGGAAGCTGGACAGTTGGCGGTCGAAGAGCGTGAAAAGAGAGCTTCCTTAACCTTTGCAACCCTTTTACTTGCATGCAATTTGTGCTGATGGTCATGCATGCCTTATGAGCAAAGAATTGAAGCTAGCTGCCCCCTCAAGTTCACCAGTGAGGCCCGAGGCTAAAGAATCATTAATATTCTAACCGTATTAAAGCGGAGGAAATCAAGTGGAGGCAAAGATCAAGAGCAATGTGGCTTAAAGAAGGTGATAAGAATACTCGTTTCTTTCATAGCATAGGCAATGCAAGGGCTTTGGGTAACAAAATTAACAACTTGGTAGTGGATGGGAAAAGGACAACGAAAATGGAAAGATTTGCGACTTGACAGTTCTTGTCTACAAGAATCTGTTCCTGCAAGCAGTGGAAGAGGCTGTGGGCCTGTGGCTAAATCATTTGGATTTTCCTCAATTGTCAGCTGAGGAGGCATTGTACCTTGAAAATATGATATTTGAAGGAGGGGGTTCTTAATTTGATGTGTGGAGATAAGGCCGTAGGCGCAGATGGATTCCCAATGATGTTTTTTCATAAGTTTTGGCAATCGGTTAAAGGGGATGTGATGGTATTCGTATTCGAATTCTTTTAGCGAAGTTGTCTATTTAATGATATTCAGGCTTCATTTATAGCTCTCATTTCCAAAATTGAAGGGGCGAAAGTGTTAAAAGACTTTAGGCCCATAAGTGTAGTTGGGGGCCTGTATAAAATATTAGCCAAGGTTTTTTGCTTTGAGGTTTTGGGGAGTGCTCTCTAAGATTATTTCTGAGAACCACAATGCTTTTGCGGTGGGCAGACGAATTCTGAGTACTGTCCTCATTGCACATGAATGTATTGACTCTAGGCATAGGGAAGGGAAGCGAGGGCTAGTTTGCAAGCTTGTCATCGAAAAGGCATATGATCTCGTAGAATAGGAGTTTCTAGACTACATGCTTGGGAGTTTGGGCTGTGATCGGAAATGAAGGGGATGGATCGGATCTTGTGTACAGTCTGTTGTCTTCTCAGTATTGGTAAATGGCTTGCAAAAAGGTTTCTTTAAGTCATCCAAGGTATTAAGCAGAGTGATCTTTTATCTCTATACCTCCTTATTGTTGTTGGGGAGGTGTTTGGTAAGATGATGCATAAAGGGGAGGAGACTAAATTAATCAATGGCTTCAAGGTGTTAGATGCGGGAATGTAAATTAGTCACCTTCAATACCCCAATGATGCTCTTCTGTTTTGCAATGTGGACGTGACCTTGGTGGATAATCTTAGGAAAATTGTTGTTTGTTATGAAGCGGTCTTGGGGTTAAGCTTCAATGTGACTAAGAGTGAAATGTTGGGAGTCCGCTTGAATTACGGGCAGTTAGTGTAGTTGGCTGTTGTGTTTGGATGCAAAGAATGGGCTTTTCCCTCATTGCATCTTGGGAAGCCTTTATGTATTAGGAAGTTGGCAAAACATTTATGGGGTAAGGTTATTTGAGAAAATTGAAAGGAAGCCGTCGAGCTAGAAACGTCACTATTTGTCTCTGGGAGGTCGTTTAACTCTCCTTAAAGCTTAAAAAAAAACTCCCTTTAAAGCTGCTTTCTCTAATATATTGGTGTAATTTATATCGCTTCAAATGCCACAAATCGGTTTTGGATAGGTTGGAAAAGCTAGGAAGAGACTTCTTGTGGAGAAGGGGGTAGAGGAAAAAGAAAGTTTTACCTACTTAGGGTGTGTTTGGTAAAACATAAAATTTGGACTTATTGAAAAATGCTATTTTCAGTGATTTGGTATTTCAAACTGTTTGGTAACTCAAAAAATTTAAGTACTTAATTGTAAATATCACTTAAAATTTGAGGATTTTTTCTGCCACAACAACTTTACTTAAAACTTATGGCTGAATGTGGTAAGTAATTTTCGTTTAATTTTTTGACGAAAATATCCCTGCCAACTTTTTAAAATAGCATAATTACCCTTTTAAGAATTTCCAAAACTTTATATATTTCTCCAGCAAGAAAAGAAAATCCCTAAAAATCCGCAAGCCAAATCCTTTTCAAATCTCTTCTATCTTTAATTTTCATTTGATTCGGAGGCGAGGATTCGACAGGCCCCACCATGATGTTTATTTGACATCCATACTGTTCATAAGGTCACACCAACCTAGATGAAGGGAAAACGAAATGGCCAGTTTGATCGAAAACTTCTATGTCCTAGAAGAAGTTGTAAATTATATACGTCCAATCCCATTGCTTTATGTGGTGTGGTGCACTTGAGCTTTAGATCTGCCTTTTTTTTTTTTTGGGCTCATGCTCTAAAATGATCTCACCAAATGGATGGATGGTTTGGATATAACACACATCATGGTACGGCTCACAAAACTCAATGTTGTTGAAGGGAGTGTGTGGCACACCAAACTGGATGCGGATTGCCTATTGATACTGCCCTTAGCTAGGTGGCTACTGGAGGGTTTATGTGGGACGCACCATGATGTTTGTGTTTTATACATGCCGTCCATCCATTTTCGATAAGTATTTGAGGGCATGGCCAAAAAACGAGGTAGATTCAAGTCTCAGGTGGACCACACCGCATGAAAATAGTGGTGATTGAATGCCAACCATTAAAAACTCCCTGAGGCCCATTGTAATGTTTATTTGCCATCCAACCTTTTGATTAGGTCACACATACTTGGATGAAGGGAAAACACAACTATCAGCTTCATCCAAAACTGTTGTCCCCTAGGAAGTTTTTAATGGTGGGCATTCTATTTCCACTTTTTCTTGTGGTGTGTTCCACATGATATTTGGATTTGCCTCACATTTGGGCACATGCCTTATAATAATTTGAAAAAAATGAATAGACGGTGTGGATAAAATACATACTTCATGGTGGGGTCAAGGTATTCAAAATCGGTTACGTAACGGCCGTTACGTAACAATAACGGTCATAACTGTTATGCGTTACGTGGTCGAAACGGTCGTTACAGAAAAAACAGGCGGTAACGGCCCTGTAATGGACCACAATGGCCCTGTAACGGTCCTGTAATTCAAAAAATAAAAAGGGCCATAACGGCCATTACGACGCGTATCATAACGGTAATGGTGGTGTCTGTTATGACCACTGTTTATCATTTTGGAACACCTTGGGTGGGGTAGACAACACCGTCCAAGTAATCTGCTTCCGCTTCTGGCAGACCGTCTGCGAAGGCATGGGGTGCGGATTTGGTAACTACCCCCACCGGGATCTAGCTAGAGATGGATGGTCCTGCTAGGGATTTGTGGGGCCCACTATGATATATGTGTTTTATCCAAGCTATCCATCCATCTTGAAAGCTCGTCTCATGGCATGAGCTAAAAAAGTAGGCCGATTGAAAGCTTGAGCGGACCACATCACAGAAAGCAGTGGTGACAATGACTTGCATGGTTGAAACCTTCCTAGGGTCCACCGTGATGTTTATTTGTCATCCAAGCTATTCATAAAGTCACAATTATCTGGATGAAGGGAAAACATAAATATCATCTTGATCATTTGGCCTAGATGTTTATTACATGATCTGATGTCTGGTGCTTCAAATCCCTCACACTTTAGACTACCTTAGCTAGCAATGAAGCTTTGTTCGTGAAAAGCAATTGTCAGAAACCATTGATTGATGCTGCCCACATGGTTGCATGATTAGATGATATAAATAGTTTAATAGATCTCTACACCAATCAATTCAACTTTTCCATCGTTATTGATTGTTATAAGTTCTATTTTCAATCGTGGGATTTGCTCACAAATGCAATCTGATGGTTGGATCATCAACCTCAACCAATGCAACATGTGGGTCCTATACAAGTATCACGTTGGTTTGATGTTCTTAACCGTTCAATGGGTTACAAATGCACAATAAGGACCATTGGATAGGAGGAAATGGCACAGTTGGTTACTGGTGGACTCAATCATCCCAATCAAATGATCATTTTGGATCATCAAGCTATGCTTTGATTGGTTAGGTGATCCAGATCCAAGTGGTAATGATGATGACTAATCAATGAACCACGATGCACTGGACCCACACCCTAATTGTAGCTAAAAACTTGAAAAAAAATCCAGATCAACTTACTCAATGAGCTACAAATGCACAATAAAGATCATTGGGTAGGAGGAAATGGCCCGGTTGGTTACTTGTTGATGCAGGACAATTAACCACTTGCTTTAAAAGCTCGAACTGATAGAGCATGGCGAATTAATCCCTTTATCTCATAGCCCAGGCCCCAAATCCATGGGTTAGGTCCTCAGCTGAACCCTCGTGGGCCCCGAATCCATGGGTTATGCGGGCCACCCATCGCGAGTGTGCCCCTGCATCCCAGAGGCCACCCCACTCGAGCCCGGTGTGAAAATGCCCTTGCATTAATCACCCCTAGTGATGAGTCTCGATCACGAGACCTCCCGCCTTGATACCAATTTGATGCAGGACAATTAACCACTTGCTCTAAAAGCTTGAACTGATAGAGTATGGCGAATTAATCCCTTTATCTCATAGCCCAGGCCCCAAATCCATGGGTCAAGTCCTCAGCCTAACCCTCCTTGTGGGCCTCAAATCCATGGGTTCCACCATCTCGTGGGCCACGAATCCATGGGTTCCGCCCTACATGAGCCACCTGCCTCACATGGCCCCCAAATCCATGTGGTTATGCGGGCCACCTGCCCCGAGTGTGCCCCTGCATCCCATAGGCCACCCCACTCGAGCCCAGTGTGAAATGGCCCCCGCATTACTCGTGTACTCAATTATCATGCTTATATGACTTCCAAACCATTCGTAGGGATTGATAAATTGTAGGCACAAATATCATCTCGATGCGAAACTTCTATCACCCTAGGCGTTCAATCCCCAATTGTTTCGTGTGGTATGGCTCACAGGAGTTTTGGATGTGCTCAGTTTTTAAAATCTTGTCTTATTACAGACTTGCAAAGCAGATGGACAGAGTGGATTTGTCAAGTACATCTCTATGGTCCCCACACAGCCCCCCACATAGGAATAGTCTATCAAGAAGAGTATAGCACATGGTCCATTAATTGAGGGGTCATGTTTGAGAGATGTACGTGGATGGCGCATAGGTGTGCCAAATTTGGTGGCAAGACAATAGCATGTTTTGTCTCATATTCTTCAAAAGATATAAATTAAGATAATAGGGGCAAATATGACAAATTACGAATTTTCAGACATTTATGGTTTGTTTTTACCAAACAAGTTTTTATGAAAAAGGTACTTATTTTCCGATATCATAACTTTTTTCAGACAAATTACCAAACGATTTTTTCTTTACTTAGTATCTAAGTTCAGCGGTTTAAGCTTTCATCCGGTAGATTAATTTTTAGACCTTATTTTTCAGTTTACCAAACGACACCTTAGATGGGAGGACGTTTGCAAGCTGATAAATGAAGGGGGAGCGGGTATTATGGATTTGGTAATCATGAACTTGGCGCTTCTTGCTAAATGGTTGTGGAGATTTGGGTATGAAGAGGGGATATTATGGAGGGAGCTGATTGATAGGAAATATGGTTCTTAGATGGGAGGGTGGGGAGTGAAGAGCTCCTCCCTTTACCAAGCTTCAAGTTTTTGGAAAGCGGTTGTGCTGACAGAGAATATGTTTTGGAGAGGGATCTCTTTTTCACTTAGTATTGGAATTCATTTGTTTATGAATGGATGTTTGGTGTGGAGATAGGGTGCTTCTGGAAGATTTTCCTAGGGTATCTTGCCTTGCTTAAGATAGGAGCATTATTGTGGATCGTTGTTATTCCATTAGCAATGGCTGTGGTGTGGTTTCCCCCTTGTTCTAAAGATTTAATGGAGGGGGGAGATAGAGGAGCTGGCGGGTTTATTATACTGATTGAAGAGTTGCAACACCCCGAAAATCGGCACCCGAGTACAGAGACCCTGATCCCGAGTTCCCGGGTGTTAACCCAATGCAAATATAAATGTGACCTCATTCAGATTTACATTCATTCCGCACACTGATAATCAGAGTAACACAATTCACTTAGCGGATCAAAAGCACGATAGAGATAACGAAAGATTTAGAATAGTAGAGCTAACAATCAAAAATACAATTTCAATGGTGGTAATCGCCCAAAATGGGGATTATACAAGCCACAATATACATACCTAAGATGGTTAAAGTATAAAGCTTTCAGTTTACACCCAATCCTCCAAAACATAATGGCGTTATCACAACCCGATATAAGCCTACTTGTCTGAGGTCTCATTAGTACCTGCATCAATGATATGCCTGGTTGGTGTTTTAAAACACTATCCCAGGTGGGAGTAAGTAGCTAACTTAGTGGTTCCATTAGTTCTAAGTTACACATGTTATCAATCCAATTAACGCAGGTAATGATAAAATAAGAAATCAAACATTTCCTAAATACTCTTGTTAAATGTGCATATGAAGATATGACATGATGCATGCTCTCACCATTCAACACTCCCTCAACACGTGACTCCGACCACTTGGTTCGCAAATGACAACACTTCCTCAACATGCAACTTCAACGCCTGTTTCGCCACGTTCTAAACTAATGCGATGTGATGAATGATCATTTTAACCAAGTAATTATTAAGTTCAATTCATCCAGCATATTGGCGAAGCAAGGATACCGACGTTATATCACGAGTCTTTATCCAGATCACGTGGCTTGTTGCCTCACGTAGCGGTCCTTAACAGTGTCCCTTGATCCAAATTTAGGTGTCATCCGTTTATCTCACAAATCAACAATTTCAAAGGTACGGTATGATACCTAAATGTATGAGGATCAACTCGGTATGAGTCGTCACCCAAACCGAGTATGATCACTCAGTTCCGAGGTTGTAACAGCCCATAGCATGCTGCCCCGACCGACTGGAGCGCTATTTTCGAAGGGAGTCCGGATCAAACGGCTCACCCCAACCCACGCTCGGACCACAGCCCGAATGAACAGTGGCTGAGGTGATACTGAGGTGCGGGCTTATCACATAAAACAAATTACCACAAGGAAAGGGCTCGTCACCAAATTTCATTCACGCCTGGGTCGTTCGAACGGTACTCTGGCATGGAACCATCAGTTGGGTAATTTGACGGGGGTCGTCCGAACAATGATTTATCACCTCCATCAACGATCACTGGTCATTATGGGGAGGCTCGTCACCCCAGCATAGGCCGACAGCTTAGACACCGTGTCTCATACCACCATGCCTGGCTCATGAGTCTTAGTTGCTCACTGGTCACTACGGGGAGGCTCGTCACCCCAGCGTAGGCCAACAACTTGGACACGGTGTCCCATACTACCATGCCCGGCTCATGTGTCTTAGTGGGATCGTATTGCACTAACAGTTATGAATGGACACATCCATTGAGAACGGGGTATCCTAGATTCCATTTAGCCGTGCCATACATTGTGAACACACATGATCAGTCAGCTAGTGGGCTAATTTAATTGACCTGGGAGAACCATAACGCAATCGGCATTGGGCGCAAGCATCCCGTGTAGTCCAGCTACTATTGGTCGTCCGTGTTCAACCTGGATCGATCGAACAAGCCTAGGGTGGTTGCCTTAACTTGAGCCACCCCTTGATTTGGGTGATTTACCGGCTGACCTAACATATTAGCAATCTTAAGTGTTTCTATGGACTAAACTTTATATCACACAATTATAGTATAAATTTCACTACACAACCACTTAGGCATTTTGTCCAACACATGAGCATCCATAGGGTATTACATTCACTAAATCATTAAATCAAATATGTGGACATGCATAAAGTAATACAATCACTTAGGCAATAAATCAAGCTTGTGAACATCGGCAAAGCGACACATTCTACTACTTAGACATTTCATCAAACATATGAGCATCCATATTCAACCAATAACATATAATACAATCAAACGTGAAATATGAATATGTTAACTATTACAACTCATTCAACACAAGACATCATTAACTGAGACCCTCAATGTTCAATAAATGGAAATGTAGGCATAATGGTCCGCACCTTTGCAATGATTCATCCGACTCAAAGTCCTCCTAAGATTAGGGTTATAGAGAAAATCCATCAAAGCCTAAACAATTACACAAACCATTGTAAGGACTAGAAAACATAACCTAAAAGACTATATTAGAGGGTAGATTCTATTTCTTACCTCCAATCGCCGCCGAGAGAACTCCATAAAGGATTTGAGAGTGGCAATGTGGCTATAAAGAGGGATGAGAGAGTGAATGTGCACAAACCCTCACACTTCCAAGCTGCCTCTCTCTCTCTCTCTCTCTCTTTCTCCTCTTTCTCTTCTCCCTTTCTCCCTTATTCTCTTATTGAAATTCGTATGGGAGGAGGGGGTGCCCAAACAAAGCCCTTATATAGTGCCAGAAGTGGTGCAAATGACCCTAATGGCCCTTTATCCATTATATTAACCCTAAGAGAGGTTGGTTGTTTCTCACTTATAGGGTCTTTTCGGGGGCCCATTGACTCATCCACATCAGGAAAAAGGTACCCCACTATAGGATCTATGGTTTGTCAGAATTGAGCAGCAATCGGACTCTTCGATCAACTGTGGGGGCCCCACTTACGATGGATGGTCGTCGGTGATCGATCAGGGCCGTGGCTATACAAATATGAGCAGAGAAATATCCTTAACTCGTACCTCAAGTTTGGTTGCGATCTAACGGTCGGAAAGCCACAATTTCGCGAAAGAGTGGAAAGTCTATTTCACTTAAGTTTCAGGCTTCGGCCTAGGGTATTTGCACATTTCAAGCACTCGGGCTCTGGCCCAAATTGCGTAGTTTTGAGTACTATTTTGATTCTCCACCCGCGATGGATGTCAAGCCCAGTGAGACGGACATTATTCTATAGTTTTGAAAGCTAATGAGCGGTCTTAAGCTTGTTCGGAAAATTGGGGCATTTCTGCAATGAATAGGTATCAAGATTTCTTGTGCGCAATTATCAGGGTTTAGATTAACTACGTTCATAGTGTGGTCTATTTATAATTAGCGGAAACGGCGATTCGGTCTTAATAACCCTAAACCGTTGGTTTTTAGGCTAAAGGAATAATTGGATTGATTTAGTTTGTTAATTAAGATCTGACCCCTACTTGTCTTGGCTTTGGGTAGATTTTTATTTAGTTACGGTTGTCTCGATTAGTCAGTGATAGGTCGACTAGATTTGGACCCTACGTGAACAAATCCCAAGGCTAAACTCGATGTTTAAGCGATCGGGCGGATTCGTTGGCTTCCTACGGTTGATTGATCGGATTTGTGTGATTTTATTGGTACCAACTGCGTATAAGCTAACATCGACTGTTAATGGTCTGTAAGTGACAACATAAGTTAATCATAATGAAAATTTTCATGGGTTTTTTGGAAATCCAAAATAGCGAAAATCCAGGATGTTATAAGAGTGTTGTTCCTTCTTGTTGAGTGGAGGATTCAATGGTGTGGCATGCTCATAGGTTGGGTTGTTTTTCAGTCATATTCTTCTTCAGAATGATTCATGAGCCACCTCTCATTTCTGCTATTCAATTTCCTTTGCGCCTTTTTTCCTATGGAGCTCCCCTAGAGTTGCAGCCTTCGTGTGGTTAGTGGAGAGAGAGTGCTAACTATTGACAATTTGCAAAGGAGATCCCCTATTCTTCCAAACATTGATGTGTATGGAGATGTGGATTGATCATTTGTTCATTCATTTTCCTTATGTGTGGCAGGTGTGCCAAACGACCTTGGAGATTTGGGGGGGTCAAGCAATTCTGACATTTAGATCCATACCCAAGTAACAATGGATACAAGATAACTCCCGGGATCAAGGTCCCACCCATCTATTTTGTTCTCATCAATAGCAAAATGAGTGTTAGCTCAGTTCCTTTGTTTGCTCATTTTGCCCAGGTAGATGAATATCAGCTACTTGTATGCATTGTTAAATGTGCATGGAATGCTTCCCTGTGCGGAAAATCTTTTCAAAATGAGGAATTATCTGATCCTTAACCTGTGGATATGTAGTTATGTACAGTGCCATGCGTCCCTAATTTGTGCAAGTGGGCCTTGTGGTTTTATCATATAGCTTGGTGATTAAATGGCTGCCACAGGTTTGTTATGTAAAAAAAAATATTCTCAAATAAGAAGTCCATAGGTGGCCCTCAAAGTGAAATGGATGGTTAAGAAAAGAAATGCAAGATTGGACATTCAACTAAAACAAGGCAAAAGATTGGATTGCTAGGATCTTCAAGGCGTGGACCATCTTTTGTGAGTTCCACCATCCCATCATGTCCAAGTTGGACAGATTTTTGTTGCTTGGTGATTGGATTGACAAGTTCCCTCTTGTTTCGTCTCGAGGCCTTTCCAGATCCATTTCCCACCATCGTCCTATTTTGTTGGAGGTGGTGGGAGGCAGTTGGGGACCATAGCCTTTCCATTTTGAGCTTATGTGGTTAGAAGTGGAAGGTTTTGCTGATCTTGTCAAAGTTTGGTGGCAATCTTTTAACATTAAAGTTACAGTTGGATTTCAACTATCTTAGAAACTTAAGCTCCTTGAGGGAAAATTGAATGGATGGAAAAAGGAGTTTCTCAGTAGAAGGAATGATGATGATACATAATGTATTCTAAGTGAAATTCACTGACTAGATATCAAGGAAGCGGGAGATCTCTATGATGAAGATCGTTATAGGCACAACTCTTTGCAGACATTTCACTCTAAATTTTTTAAGGAAGAAGAAATTAAGTGGAGTTAGAGATTGAGGCTCTATGGCTGAAGGAAGGTGATACAAGTACACACTTTTTCCATAGTATTGCTAGTGCTAGGGCTAGGGCTAGCAATAATTGGATCAGCAGTTTGGTAGTTGACGGTCATAGAATTGAAGATAAGAATCAGGTTTGCTCGGCCACCGTGCGCATCTATTCAAAGCTTCTATCTCGCAACAAGTGAAGACGACCTTTGTTGGATAACCTTCTGTTTGAATGTTTATCATACTAGGAGTGAGACTCTCTAGAGAAGCTTGTGTTAGAAGAAGAAATAAGATGTCCTATTGATTCATTTTGGGTAAAGACAAAGCTCCAAGCTTCGACGGTTTCCCTATGGCCTTTTATCAAGTTTTTTGGGATGTGCTCAAGAAGGGTGTGGTGGTTTTTATTAAAAAATTCTATGATTTAGTCTGACTCGCAAAGGGGATGGGGGCTTCCTTCATAGCCATCATTCCAAAAAAATTAAAAAAAAAAGGAGCTGAGACTTTAAATCATTATCGCCCAATTAGTTTAATTGGAAGTTCTCACAAGAATTTGGCTAAAATCTTCACTTCAAGGTTTAGATCGGTGCTAGTTTCAGTTATTTTGGAGAATGAAGGCGCTTTTATGGCAAATAGACATATCCTAGATAGCACTTTAGTCGCTCATGAATGCATAGATTTGAGATATAAGGAAGGGAAAAAGGGTGTGATGTGTAAATTTGACATAGAGAAGGCATACAACCATGTCAATTGATTATATGCTGGAAGGAATAGGATGTGGTAATAAGTGGATTCGTTAGATGCATGAATGCATCTCTTCGGCTTGTTTCACTGTTTCAGTTAATGGTTCTCCAATAGGTTTTTTCAAAGCTTTGAAGGTACTAAGGTAAGGGGACCCGCTTTCCCCATTCTTGTTCGTGGTGGTAGCAGTAGCGTTGAGTGAAATGCTACCGAAAGGTCTAGAAGTGTCTTATTTTTAGCTTTAAAGGAGCACAATTCTGGGGACAGGATTTCTCACTTACAATTCACGGATGATACAACTCTCTTTTGTGAGGCAGAAATATCAATGGAGGACAATCCAAGGAAAATATTGGGGTGCTTTGAAGAGGCGCCGGGCTTAAAGATTAATGTGGGAAAGAGTGAGATGCTAGGTGTTGGGTTATCCAAAGAAGTTGGAAAATTTGCAGAGGTGTTCAGATACAGAGTAGGGTCTTTTCCGTCATCTTATTTGGGGCTTCCATTATGCCTAGGAAAACTGACAAAACACTTATGGAGCAAGGTGAAAGAAAAGATTTGAAAGGAAGTTGTTAAAATAGAAGGGTTGTCATTTATCGCTAGTAGGTCGCATCACTCTTATCAAAGCGGCACCTTCTAATATCCTCTTTTTCTTCATATCTCTATTTAGATGCTCGAAGACAGTCTTTGATGGACTAGAAAAGTTGAGGCGCAACTTCCTTTGGCAATGAGCAGAGGAAAAGCATATATTCCAATTGCTTAAGTGGGAAGGTATATGTAAACCGTTATCTAAAGGAGGCGCATGTATTAGAGTGCTGGAGCATATGAATGTGACCCTCCTGGGTAAATGGTAGTGGAAATTTGGATCCGAAGTTGGAAAGTTGTGGAGAAAAGTTATTGTTTCCAAATACGGCCTCCAAGAGGGGGGTTGGGAGGTCAAGAAATCTTTACATTATTGTGCTTTGGGGATTTGTAGAGCCATTAATTCGGTGGCTCCCTTGTTCAAATCTGGGGTGGCTCTCTCTTGGGAATGGGACCCACATTTGTTTTTGGGAGGACCCTTGGTGTGGTGATAGGCCCTTGGAGGTAGACTTTTCATCCTTGGCAAGGTTAGCTACCATGAAGAGTATATCAATGGCCACTTGTTTTTTTGCCATTGGTGATAGCGGTGTTTGGTATTCCCCCATGTCAGATGAGGATGCGTTAGATTTAGTGCACCTTCATAATTTTCACCCCTCCCCTGCCTTTGAGGATCATATGATATGGTAGGTGTCACCTATTGGGATTTTTTTTTTTTTTTGGAGAGGTAACTGAAAATTTATTCAAAAACTCACAAAGCTAGAAAAGAATACAGGACCCAAGAAGCAAACAGAAGCAACTAGAAAGGAATGGCAGCCGAGGCTACCTTTACATAAACCGCCCAATCCTTAACTAGCCTTTTGACATTAGAAATCACCTTGGGAAACCCCCACTTTCACATTCCGGAAACAACACCCGTTACAGAATCCCATATGACCCAAAAAACTGCCATAATGAGAAGCCGCCATAAGACCTGACGGTCCTTACCAATTCTGCCACCATGCCACGCCTATAACAAGACCCCTTGACTGTTTTCGGCATGTCCCAATCTACATGAAACAAGGAAAAGAAATAGTTAGATCTTTCTACATGATGCTTAGAGAATCATCATTGACAGTAAGAAAGGATTTTTTTTATTTTTTTTATTTTTATTTTTTTTTATTTTTTAAAATATTTTTATAAACGCTCTTTTGTTCTGTGGGCTCCCCCTAAGGTGGCATCTTTCGCTTGAGTGGGCGGAAATGGATCCTAGCTATAGATAATCTTCAAAAGAGGTCAATGATCCTTCCCAATATCTGCCTATTGTGTATGTGCGATGCAGAATTGATAGACCACCTGTTTATACATTGTTCTTTCGTGCAACGTTTCTAGCAGTCTTCAGAGTTCAGCGGTTTATGCCTCAATCGATTGACAAGCTGTTTTGGGCATGGCATGATTGCTCTATACCCCGGTCTTTTATTCTGTCATGTTGCCTTGTATTGTTAGCAGTTTTGTGGAATATTTGGTGGGAGTGCAAGAATCGATGTTTATGCAATGATTGTGGTTTGTGGGAAGAGGTGGTGTGGGCCTCCTAGCAAGATGTGGTTGATTGGGTTTCTGGAGCTTCAGGGGTGAAGGACGTAAATGCAAATGGAATTTCGTCTTCGTTTGGGCTTATGATTAAGGTTGTATTTTGGGGTGGGCCTTTTTTTTTTTTTTTTTTTTTCTGAAGGATGAAATTTATTAAAAGGCCTGCCGGCCAAAGAGATAAAAACAAGGCAAACAGAACTAAAAATACAACAACCTGACCCCAGTCAGGGATCCCATTCCCTCATAAGGGAGAACACTTTATACACTACGTAACCCGAGGAGTGGCAGATATCCCTAAAGCACCTTTCATTCCTTTCCCACCAAACTCATCATAAAACAGCCAGCACAGTAATATGCCACCTCCTTTTATCTGTGTGGGAGGGGCTGCCCCCGTGCCAAGAAAGGAACAGATCCCTTACGGAAGACGGCATAATCCAGTTGACTATAAAGGCTGATAGGATACTATCTCACACCTCCAAAGCAAATGAGCAGCGGATAAGAAAGGTGATCCACTGATTCTTCGCTCTCACAGTGCATGCAAACATGGGCCCTTCCCTTTTTGTTTCTTCGCTGTATTCTTTGCTGCTTAGATGTTTGTCTTTGCAGCCTTTTAATAAAATTAGTTACTGTTATCCTTCAAAAAACAGTCAGCTACCAAATATTGTGCTCAGTTATACAAACTGAAAACCCGAGGCGGTTACTTGTATATCCTCTGGGTGATACTTCCAAGAATACACCAATTATACTATGGATGCATATCTCATGGGTTTTTGTATTTTCCATTAAGGAACCCTAATCTTTATGATGCATCATGTTTCCTCTGTGTTCTTGCCAATAGTATGAAAGCAAGTGGCCAGTCCATATGATAAGTACCATGCAATTTTTTCCCTGTTAGATGTACTTGATGCCTTTGGTTTACTCATTTCCTTATCAAAGATGAGTGTTTTACCATTGTAGTTACCTCATCTCCGACATAGCTTATACACATTTAACTTCGGATATTTCTAACGGGGTCTCAAGTCCAGCTGGTTGGATCACAAGTTACGGTCCACCCAGTGGATAACTTCGAACGTTTCATGTGCGTACAACATCCAATCCATCCAATACGTTAGCCTCACCATCAGAATGGCCTTATGCAAAATCATCCAAATCCACTCATTAAATGGCCACAATTGTATTTTGCTATTTATCAATGGCTAGACGTCGTGTTCTATGGTGTGGCCCACCTGACAAGTAAATGGGGCCAAGTTCTAAACCAGGTTCCTCATGGCGGGGCCAACTTATTGGAAGGATTGGATGTTGCATTCACTTAGGGCCTGTTTGGATAATGGATTACCACAGTAATGTGGTATAAAATTTACATCATTACTCTTTAACTTTGATTGGATATTGCTTGCTGTCAAATCACGACAATCCTTTGGAATCACTACATGACACGGATTGGCAGAGGTGTGTTGATGTGGCATACTTTCGTGGGCCCTATCGTAATGTATGTGCTATATCCACACTGTCTATCGCTCTTGCATGATCATTTAACGGAGTGGGACAAAAATGAGGCAGGTCCAAAGAAGAGATGGACCACACCATAGCTAGCATGGGGATTGAATGCTTGCCATTGAAAACCTCTTAGGGTCCTAGAGGTGTTGGATCAAGCTCATTTTTGAGTACGCCCTAAAATGATTTTGCAAAATGGATGGACAGTGTGGATATAATACATATTGACAGAATTGCATCCAAGTGTATCTAGCCAGCGAAATTACTTGACACGTGGAAAGTGGAGATGCGGGACTAGTATTGCATACCATCACTACTTTGTTTTCCTTTGGACTATGGTAGAAATGATAATCATTACTTTTTTTACCACTCATATCTGCTGTAATCACTAATCCAAACACACCCTTAATAGGTTGGGAGTTATCCATTAGGGGGACAATAACTTGTGTTCCAACCGGTTGGACTCGAGACCACCTCATTTCTAACTGGGATTAAAATCTTAGACATTAAATGAAAACTTCTTCTTCACCTGTAATGGCTTAATAAAGTCTAGGTTCGAGTTAAAATAGTTGTACATCAGATGCTAACATGTTTTATTGCTGCATTACCATACTCATTCGTTACTTTTTTTGTAATTGCCGAGTTTGAGATATTTTCTTATGTTTCTAGTTCCAAGCTCTGCGTTCGATGGTCCAAGCAAATCCACAAATTCTACAGGTCTGCATTCTCTCTTTCTTTCTCTGTTTGTCTATATATATATATATATATATATATATATATATATTGTTGACATAAATTGCTTATGAGCTCAATTGTTTGAACTAATGGTTTTCTTGCAGCCAATGCTTCGTGAGCTAAGCAAACAGAATCCACAACTTCTGAGACTAATTCAAGAACACCATGCTGAGTTTCTTCAATTAATAAATGAGCCCCTTGAGGGTGCTGAAGGGTGAGGACTTGGCATGCGTTTTTTTTTTAAATTTTTTGTTATTTTTTAATTTTTTATAATGAGTATCTCTATTGGAACATTCACTGGACTATATAAAACACGAGTAGCTTTTGGACATTTTGCCCGTGGAATTAGACGTGGGGAGGGAAAAATCCTTTGGTTTTTTCATTCGTGTAGCCCTTCAACCTGAGGGCATTTTTGTCATTTCAACTATGTCCTGGGAGTAGCCCACACCACCTTCTACTCTTCCTTGTGCGTAGCCCACAAGAAGAATTAGCATTTGGGATCCCGTGCTACAAAAAGGCTTTGTGGGATCCACTGATGAATCTGCAAGTCCATACCGTACGTATGTTGTGCCAGATCATATATATATATATATATATATATATTGAAGGATTTGTGCCAGATCATGTTAGCATGTTGGCCCAAAAATGAGGTAGATCCTAAGCTCGAGTGGGTCATAGTTCCAGAAAAAGTAGGCGTGGGTCACCCAGCGTTGAACCCCATCTGTCCACACCATTTCCCCAGTCTGTCCCCTACTCTCTCCACTTGCCATACCCCTAGTTGAGATTAATGCCGCTTACTGAACATCCTGTTCTTTGATCATTGGATTGATAACTGTATTTTACTATTTAAGATTAGAGTCCTCATTTGCATGTACATTTCTATATTATTTATACTACTGCCATGCGTGCTTCAAGAATTTGAGATGGTGAAAATTTCCACTCTGCAGTTATTCACACTGGGAAGTTTCAGAAAAGAATTGGGGAACTTCGTGAACTTTTTGAAAAATTCAGTAGTCAGTTTTTTTTTTGGAAAAGAAAAAAGGACAATTTGGTTACTATATTGGTAAAAGTTTTGATGGTGGCAATTTGCAAGATGGGAAAAAATGTGAATGAAGATATATTTTCTACTCTTGCTTCAAGTCTACAGTTCTAGGGTTTCATCATAGCTCCCAAATGAATGGAGAGAAGTGGTGGGCTCCCACATTATCAAATATCCATACACATGAAATTGTGAATTCCAAGGTTAAGTCTACAATCACTGAGCAACATTGTTTAAACAAGTTTATATAATGCTTGATTGAGAGACAATGTTTTTCCTTTCTTCATCCCAGCAGTGGTACAGGTGGGTCCCACCTTTTGGTGAACTAATCCATTGATGTGGTGGGTTCCATCATGGAATGTGCGATGTGTCTGATGCCTTTATGTTTCCTCTATCAGATGTTACTGAAATACAGAGGAATTATAGGGTCCTGATGTTTCACAATGTGAATAGTTTGCTGATGCACCAGTTTGTGTTTAGGGATCCCAATCCTTGAAGGATCCTACAATGTCGGCATGGTGCATGCAGAAATTTCCCAGCTTAGATGTTTCTAACCTTTGGGTCAGTTGACTAAAATAAATCATAAGGGAGAAAGGTAACTGTCCAAACTAACCACATAGATCAGATGGGCTGAATCATCCATTCT
The DNA here is from genome assembly GCF_029962835.1 of Magnolia sinica. Classification (NCBI taxonomy): domain Eukaryota; kingdom Viridiplantae; phylum Streptophyta; class Magnoliopsida; order Magnoliales; family Magnoliaceae; genus Magnolia; species Magnolia sinica. The sequence goes on from NC_080581.1 coordinate 11,507,656, forward strand.
GGAAAATTCTTGGGCACCCTTTATCCACAGCAGGGTGAATCACATAGCATCTAGATTACCAAACTGTGGGCTGCACTCATGTGAACTGGATGCATCGGGACCTTATAATCCTCTGCAATCGAACAGTCATACCTTCAGCAAACGAACACATATCCACTTTGCTCTATGATGCCTGGTCGTCTTTGGCTGGCCTTCAGTGTCAGGTGTACATGACTCAAATGAGCTAAAACGGTACTTCCTACTGTTGAAGATACACATCTTTCTTTAATAGCCGTGTCATTATTCTTGTTTCAACCAAATCTGCAGGCTTATGGCATGTTTCTCTCTCTCTCTCTCTCTTTTTGTTCTTTTATATGTTTTAGGGATCTGTTTGAGCCAGCTGAGCAGGACATGCCCCATTCGATCAGCGTGACACCAGCAGAACAGGAGGCTATTGAGCGAGTACGGATTTGTTCTTTGATACACTCATATGTGATGACAACCCTCAACCTTTTAAAATTGTGTCGGACACGAGGATTCGGATAGTGGTTTCAGAGTGCGACTCTTGCCTAGTGACCGAAACCAGTATGAATTGCCCTGACTCGACCATTTTGGTACCTTGTCAGTTTGCTTCCATTTCAGCCATGGTTTGCAAATCAGATTTCGTGTATCAAATTGTCCCCACTGATATGTGATTTCATTGCCTCAAATCAATCGTCTATGAGGCTGTTTCAGGCTGAATCAGGCTGATACAGCTGCATCATTAATGGCGGGCTGATACAGCTGCATCATTAATGGACGATACCTGTACATAGTGGGCAGTATGTACCAGTATCTGATAATATGCCAAACGTTGGTTTTTGTCATTATCAGTCTGGTGAGTCGTTTCGTTTTGGACAAAACCAATGGACTTGGATGATAAAGTTGTATCAGGTGGTATTTGAAACCATGTTCATGCACGTTTATGCGGCAGTTCAGAAAAACCTCAATTTCTTCTTTTGACACAACTTGTATGTAATTCATACGGTATTGACATATTTCTGTTTTTCTATCAGATGCTTTCATGTCCTAGTATTTATAGGATGATATTGCTCATAGAAAATGTAATAATATATTTTAATTGCATGGTTGTATGGGCATGTGAGCATCTCAGCTTTCTAAGGTCCCCATGTTCGACACCGCAGAATTTTGCTGAGACAAACGCTGTAGATGGTATACCAGGCATACCATGTACATGCCACCACATGTGCTAGAGTGGCAGAGAGGTAATATCCCAGCGTCCAACGGGTCATTCCAATTGTGAAGACTCGCCCAAAATCCTGGCTGGCATGCTCATCAATTGGACCGCGATGTCATTTAGAGGTGTATGGCCTGGAAAGCTATGGTCAAGTCCTTTCAAGCTGTATTTTTGTTTCATAAACAGTGGCCCACCTGATTAGTGTACCCACCTGCTTCTTTTGCAAAAGCATCAAACAGTGGGACCCGTGACGGATGGATTGGTTCTCACACCTATGTGCCATGCTGGCACATGTGATGGTGCATACATGAGCTGCTTTAAATACGGGCGTGGTCTTAGCAAAAGGTCTGACACCCTTGTCTATGTGTCAGTTACTCCAAACACGTGCTCTTCAGTTACTGTTTTAACTCTCCCTGATTGATTCCTTTACTGTTTTATAGCTTGAAGCAATGGGATTTGACAGAGCTCTTGTGATCGAGGCATTCCTAGCCTGTGACAGGAACGAAGAATTGGCAGTGAACTATTTATTAGAGAATGCTGGTGACTATGAAGATTGACAGGTAAGCCTCCTTTACCAGTTTCATTGACTTCACTTTGTTTCAGTCAGAAATCTGCATGCTCTTTAGCAGGCAGCTATTCATAACCCAACATATTAATGTATTCATCTGTGAAATCCGAATCCATTTTTTTTTAAAGGATAGCTTGTTTGGGTATATGTTGTTTTAAGATGAGCTAAGGTACAATGCATGCCTGAGTTTAGAGTGTTTTGTTGGGAGTCTAGCATTCTGTATGGATGGGACCCCACATTCCTTGATCCTGATTGCTCATCAGGTATGCCTGTGCTGGTTGATGAACATGATCCATTGAACAATCACAGATTCTTTTTGTGAATGTGTTCCTATTGCATATCAATGATGAGTTATATTTATTTTTAAACTGTCTTTTCTCATGCTAACAATCAGGTTCCTATAGGTGTCTGTTTGGATTCTTTGAAATTGAAGGGTGGAGATTGGTTTTCCACATGAATAAAATTTCCGCTATTTGCCTATTCTGTTTCTTCAAAATTTCCATGCAAAATATATTTTCTTTTTTTTTTTTTTTCAAATTTCCATGTTGGGCCTATTGTTAGTTGTTCATGACCATGTGTATTTCCATGTTGAGCTCATTGTCAAACAATCTTAACCACAAGAGTTCACCTTAGTCAACCCTAACTGTATGTATTTCCACATGGGGGGCATTGTTGCTTAATCTGAATCAGGTGGGGCCATTGCTAGTCAATCATACCAGTATTTAGATGTGGGGCTCATCGCTAGATGATCTTAACCATGTGGTGTCATTGTTATTTGATCCTAATTATTTCTATTTCCAAGTGGCGCCCATCATTAGTTGATCCAACGGTGTGCATTTCCACCTGCGCTTCTTGTTAGTAATTCCTGTCCAAATTTAAATGTGCGCTGGTAAGAAATGGGTCATTGATCATAGATAATTATTATGGCAATTGTTAATGTACAGTCTCATATACTCCCTTGTTGCACTATATCAAAGTGTTCACCAGGGTGTGCTATAGCTTTTGTATACTCCTGTAGTGTACCAGTCCTTTTTTGGTGTTTTTATTCTTATCCCTTGTTCAACGTGATTAGTCTAGGATTCCTATTGTGAGTAGGGTGAGACTCCTTTTTATCTTATCTTGTAAAACTAGTTTACTATTAATAGAATGCCGGGGGCAAGGGAGGAAATATGAAAATCTCCCTTCTCCTCAAGCTCTCCTCTCACTCTAATTCTTCCTCTTCTTACCGGATCTTTTCTTCCTCTTCTTCTTGGATCTTTTCATGTTATCAAAGCAAACCTGATCTTCTTCCCTTCTTGATCTAATCTCCCCTAGAATCTCTTTCCTTTTCCTTTTTATTTTTGTCTTTCTTTTGTTGTTTTTGCTGGTTTGGGACTTAAAGACTCTTCACTTTACAAAGCTTCATGGGTTTGGAAGGAATATCTAGGCTAAAGACCAAGTTTAGCATGGGGATCGGATACTCTATCAGCAATGGGGATTAGAACTTGATTTTGGTTAGGACGTGTGGGCAAGGGAAATCTATCCAACTTGCATTACCGAGAGTTGCTAGTCTATCTACATGAAACGATTTTATGGTCTCTAAATGCTATTCTTTCATCGTGACTGAAGTGGTGTGGTCCCTGTCATGCTAGAGAAACATGCCAAGATGAGGAAATTGAAGAACTTGTGAGTCTATTTGTCTCATCTCCACCATCACATGCCGGTGAGAGATGATAGAGACAAAATGATATGGTTAAAGGATAAATTGGGTTGCTTCTCAGTTGGTCCTCTTATGAGGTTCATTGGAAGTTTGAGAGGGATGGTGCCCGCGTACACAAGGCTTATATTTGGCACTATGGGGGCCCCTCCAAACAGAGCGACCTTCATATGGCTTCTTGGAAGAGGAAGAATCCTTGCCATCGACAATCTCTAAAAGAGATGATGTAAGACAATTAACCACTTGCTCTAAAAGCTCGAACTATTGGAGCGTGGCGAATCAATCCCTTTATCTCATAGCTCAAGCCCTATATCTCATGGGTTAGGACCTCAACTGAACCCCAACGTGGGCCCCAAATCATATGGGTACAGCCTCACACGAGCCACCCACCTCACACAGGCTGCCCACCCCGAGTGTGCCCCTCCATCCCACAGGCAATCCTACTTGAGCCTGGTGTGAAAATGCCCCTGCATTAATCATCCCCGGTGAGTCTCGAACACGAGACCTTTCGCTTTGATATCAATTTGATGTAGGACAATTAACTACTTGCTCTAAAAGCTCGAATTGTTAGAGCATGACGAATCAATCCCTTTATCTCATAGCCCAAACCCCACATCTCATGGGTTAGGACCTTGACTGAACCCCCCCCCCCCCCCCCGTGGGCCTCAAATCACATGGGTACCGCCTTACACGAGCCGCCCACCCCGAACATGCCCTGCATCCCACAAGCAACCCCACTCGTCCTGATGTGAAAATGCCCCTGCATTAAGAGGTCAATGATACTACCTAATGTGTGCGTGTTGTGTGTGGAGGACGCTGAGACAATCACCTTTTCATCCATTACTCATATGTGAGAACGTTGTGGAGCTGCTTCGTTGGCCTTTTCGACTGTGTAATGTTGGATTCGATTGGGGAGTTGTTCTTTTTTTGGTAAGGAGTAGGGCTAGGTAGGAAGGTAAAAGCTATTTGGACATTGATTGTCAATGATACTACCTAACGTGTGTGTGTGTGTGTGTGTGTGTGTGGAGGACGCTGAGACAATCACCTTTTTAGCCACTGCTCTACGTGATAAAGTTGTGGAGCTGCTGCTTTGGCCCTTTTGACATGTCTTGTGTAATGCTGGATTCGATTGGGGAGTTGTTCTTTCTTTGGCAAGGAGTAGGGCTAGGTAGGAATGTAAAAGCTATTTGGAGATTGATCCTGTTGGCTTCAATATGGGCTATTTGGGGGGAAAGAAACATAAGGTGCTTCCAAAATGAGTTACCAAGGCGACAAAGTTCTTCTCTAAGGCGAAGCTTCTTGTAGTGTAATGGGCTTCTTGAAATCTTTAAAAGATTGCAATCTTTCTTTTTTTGCTTCGGTTAGTTTGCTTTGTGCCACCTTGGCTCCTCTTTATAAAATATCCCTTACTCTTCAAAAAAAAAAAAAAAAGAAAAAAAAGAAGAAGAAGAAAGGAAAAGAAAATGAAGACAGTTAATCCACTCTACCTATCTTCACAAATCCCTGTATGATTGTGAAAAAAAGATGGTTTTTCTCCCATTATCGTCATACGGGGCTCTCTTAGATGTAATGAATCCTTGATGCTTGGAAGCGGATTGCGTGGTTTGCCACACACCACCAACTTTGGTGGTGTGTTGACGTCACCAAGTTATGTGGGCCCCACCATGATGTGTATGTTATATCCACATTATCCATATATTTTTATAGATCATTTTAGGACATTAGCCTAAAAATGAGGCAGATTCAAAGCTCAAGTGGACCATGACACATAAAAGCAATGGGAATTGAGCACCTACCATTGAATACTTCTTAGGGGCTACCTTAGTTTTTAATCAAGCCAATATTTGTGTTTTCCCTTCATGCAGGTCTGTGTGACCTTATGAACAGGTTGGATGGCAAATAAACATCATCGTGGGCCCTAGGAAGGCTTCAATGGTGGGCGTCATTATCGCCACTGTTTTTTGCAGTGTGGTCCATTGAGCTTTGAATTTGCCTCATTTTTGGGCCCATGCCCTAAAACAATCTCGCAAAATGGATAGACGGTGTGGATGTAACATAGACATCATGGCGGTGCCCACAGAACTTGTCGACGTTAACACACCACCGGCACACCATGCAATATGCTTCCTTGATGCTCATATTGGGTCCCAGAAGTTTGTATTCTCCACTGATCTCTCGACAATCCATCACAGTTGTGATTCCACTTTCTCTGCACCAGATCTGAGTCTGGGTTCTTCTTACGTCGTCGGATTCTTCTTCTAGCGGGTTTTCTAGTACGATTTCTCTTCAATTTAAGCTCTAATGGTGTCTTCGTCAATGGATCTGCCCCGTAGACCATCGGTTACTACCGAAAATCCCTCCATGCTTTGTTACCAACACCAAGAAAGCATCGGAAGTAGTCCAATGTTGTTGAGTCTTGCTGGAAATCCTTTTAGCCCTTTAATTCTAGCACTGGAAAAACACTAGAAGCAGTCTAACGCTGTTGGATCTCGCCGAAAACATTTCTAGCGTTGATCTCACTGAAAACATCTCTAGTATTGCTTTGGTTTTGTTTGGAGTTCTTTCTAAGTCTGGACTCAAGCCCAGGAGCATCTATTGTTGCCAAGAGTGCCCTATGGGCCACCTATTGGAGGCTGATTAGTAGCTCAGACCACCTTCTTTGGACCTCCGCCAGGCACTAAAAGGTTATTTGAACTAGTCTTATCCCTCCAAAAATTGTTTTTCTTCCTTTTTCTAAATGGGAGAGAATAAACACACCGGGATTGCATCTCGACAAAATGGACAACCCTAGCTTTACAATAACTACAATAAAACTAGATGTTACAAATTATTTGTAGTGGTCCCAACAATCCGAATGTATATTGGAGCATGGAAAAGAATGGGATACATTACAGGAACCAAGAGACAACCCAATTGTAATGACCCCACTTATGATGAATGGAAAAGTGAAAATTGGCTTGCAATGTTTTAGTTGCTAAATTCCATGCAACCCAACATCACTTGTGACTTCTATCTCTTGAAAAGTGCAAAGGATGTGTGGGGTAAAGTCGCCAAAATGTACTCTCACCAAGAAGACTTAGCCCACCTTTATCAACTCCACATAGAGATTAACAATCTCAAACAAGGTGACAAAATCTTAGAAGAGTACTTTTCTAACTTGAACAAGAAATGGGAGGAATTGGATAGCTGTGAAGCAACTATTCTAAAATTGGAAGATCGGACAAATCAAATAAGACAACTCAGAATCTTTAAGTCAGAATCTTTAAATTTCTCTTGAAAACTTCAAAGGATGTGTGGGGTAAAGTCGCCAAAATGTACTCTCACCAAGAAGACTTAGCACACCTTTATCAACTCCACATAGATGAAATCTTAGAAGAGTACTTTTCTAACTTGAACAAGAAATGGGAGTCGCAGCTATTCTAAAATTGGAAGATCTGACAAATCAAAGAAGACAACTCAGAATCTTTAAGTTTCTCGTTGGTCTTCGTTCGGACTTCAATTATCAATGTTATATAAATCCTTGGGAAGAGAATCCTTTCCTACCCTCAAATCTTTATATAACTACATAAACACAAAGGCTAGATGAAGGAATGTCTCCCAAGCCATCCTTCCAGAACAATCAGCCTTGTTTACAGACTCTAAAGGAACTAGAGGATGAAACACATGGGCAAAGATAAGATCAGATGCACACACAGTGGCAAAGATAAGATCAGATGCACACACAGTGGAAAAATATGACATCTAAAAGAATATTGTTGGGCACTGCATCATAATCTTCGGCCAAAGGACATCAAAACAAAATCTGATGCTGACGTGAACACTATTGATCAATCTTCCACCTATAGTAACGAAGACCGAGGGGACAAAACCATTAGGGAACTACAATAACGAGTGGCAGCTCTCCAAGCCTCCATTTCTGCTGCTAACCAAATAGGAAAATTAGGTACTTCTGCAATTGCCTATCACGTCCCTCAGACATCCTAGATCATTGATTCAAGGGCATCTTACCTAGGGGTGTACATCGAGTCGAACCGAGTCGAGCTGAGGCCTAGGGGTGTACATCGAGTCGAACCGAGTCGAGCTGGCCTCAGCTCGACTCGGCTCGGTCACTAGCTCGAACTCGGCTCAGTCCTTGAGCCTAACTGGCCAGCTCGGCTCGGGCTAGTTAGAGCCAAGATCGAGCCGAGTTCGCCATTGCAGGATTTTCACAAACACTTGGACTGCACCTTCAAAATCTCTCTGTATTTGAGATAGCAGTAATGGTTTTACAGGTATTTTATCAAACACCTTCTAAGCAACATAAAAATCAAGAAAAAAAGGGTGTTGGTTTCGTATCCATACCTTCCTTGCCACCAGCCACACTTCTTTGAGTCATTTCATCAAACACTTGATGAGCAACATCAATATCAAAGTAACTGAGTCACCAAACTGGTTCGATCCAAGTCGAGTCAAGTCGAGCTGGGGCCACCTTGAACTCGGCTCGAACTCATTTTCGAGCTCAAAAAATCAGCTCAACTCGGCTCGAACTCAGCTTCGAACTGAGTCGAATCGAGCTTTTTCGAGTCGAGTCGAGCGAGCTAACCGAGCTAGCTCGGTTCGTGTACACCTCTAATCTTACCACATTATGGGTACGATCAATGGTTATATTTCCTACTCTCCTTATTTATAGCAATATTATATTTGCTTGATGGTTTCCTCACTAAAGAAGTGGAAGGGAACTTCTCATGTTTCTGATTCTTTATATATCTTTCATGTAGTCCATATCACCCTCATTTCCATCTAATCTTTTTTCTGTTAATTCCCTAACCAAACGACTGAATTATTGTGTCATTTTTATTCATTCTATTGTGTCATCTAGGGTCTGTCAACAAAGAATATGATTATTGGTGTTGTTTGTAAAGATTGGGACTTTATCTCCTCAATTGATAAAGATCCATTTCTGTTCATTTTCCATCTTTAGACTTAGAGAATAAAAATCGGGTCTCTCTAGCACATCCATTTAGGTCATTTATCTTTGCAATCACCATATCATTTGTTTATTGAAAAGTTCAATGGAAGTGACAACTTATAATGCGAAACTTGTCAATTATCCAAACATTGTCAAACTACTTATCCATTGAGTAATAATAAAAAAAAACATTGCATCCCTTTCAACCTATTCATTCTGACATTTGGGGGCCTAATCCACTAGTTTTTGTATTTGGTGTCAAATATTTCCTATCATTTATTGATGATATCTCACAATACGCATGGGTTTATATCTTAAAAAGTTGTGACAAAGTTCCATTGATTATAAATATGTTTCACCAATTGATTTCTATCCAATACAACACCAAAATTAAAACATTTCAATATGATAATGTCCAAGAATATTTACACCATAATTTACAAAAATAATTTGTAGAACATGGAATAGAATTCCAATCCTCATGGCCTTATACACCACACCAAACAGCATGGTTGAATGAAAAAATTGGCACATACTGGAGACCACCCCAACCTCTTCGGATAGGGCATGTGTCAGTACAAAAAGCATGTTGGATGAAGCCATTCTTCTTGCTACGTATATAATCAATTGGACTTCATTGTTCTTGAAGCAAACTACCCATTACAAGTTCTACAACCACATGCACTTCTATTTATCCTGTCACCAATGGTGTTTGGATGCACATGCTTTGTTTGTCTCCTTTGACCATCTCATACCAAACTAAGACCACAATCAATCAAATGTGCGTTCTTAGGATACTCAAAACTCTCAGAAGAGGTACAGATGTTGCTACCCCTTGAGCCGAAAAATATATGTTTCTAATAATGTTGCATTCTGTGAAAATGTGCCTTACTTTCTCTGAGGCAGCACACATTGTTTTTACTCTACTCTCTTACCATCATAGACGAGTCTTCTATTCAAGAGGTACCCATCATGAGTCTTCTGTTCAATAGGTATCAAGTTCTATGCCAGTGAAATAACTCAAGGTCTATTCTTAAATAAAAGCATATTTCTAGTCTTCCTGAGCAACACTACTCTTTAACGTCGACACCACACCAAGTGGATCTCCCAATTCACTTCGCAAAGGAACTCATGCACACAACATCCCATTGGTAACTATGTCTCCCAAAAGAAATGTATGCCCTTAAAAACAACATACTTGGGAATCAGTATCTTCCACATGGGAAGTGTGTCATCGGGTGCAAATGGGTGTTCACAGTTAAGTACAAAGCCGATGAATCCATTGATGAATACAAAGCATTGCTGGTTGCTAAGGGCTTCACCCAAAAGCCTGGAGAAGATTATGCCATTTTTGTTTTTTTTTTTTTTTTTTTAAAGATTAAGATTACGACAAAAGAAACCTGTGGGGAGAGATGACCATTGGTAGCAGTGAAAAGGAATGGAAGGTCGCTTAGGCAAGGAACCGGAACAAGAAACTGGTGGGGGACAGTCGACGGAAATACGCTTTGTATCCGACCCTATATGTGAAAGGTTACCCCCATGGCTGGTTCCCCCTCAATCTGGAGAGGATTTTTGGGCGAGCGGGAGCTGTTATGGATGCCGTAATGCCAAGTAGAGCTGGGCAGAAAGGGACCGATCCAGCGGATTCGCCCCGAACAGATCCGAACCGAAGGCCATGATTGGGTCGGATCGAGGTGGGCCAGTAAGATCCGACCGTTAATCGGATTGATTTTGGATCAATGGTCAACCCAGACCGACTCGATCCGAAATCCGATCCGAATGGATCCGATCCGATTCGATTTGATTCGATCCGCACAATGTTTGTTTACCATTGTTTCCTGTAATGTTGTCCACTTGAGATTGGGATATACCTCTCTCTTTTTTTTAATACCATAAAATGAAAAAATAGATGAACGGCATGGATGAAGTAAATACATCATGGTGGGGTCCACAGCACTGACTTACCATCATTTAAGTAGTGTGATGCGGAGTACCCAATCTACTTCTCTCACACGTCTCGAGGTTCCTCGAGCAGAGCTCCTTGACGACAAGGGAGCCCATCACGTACTTGCTTGGGATGTTAGGTGGGTCCCACCGTGATGTTTGTGATAAATCCACACCGTCCATCTGTTTTGGGAGCTCATTTTAATACATGCTGCCAAAAATGAAGTATAATCCAAGACTCAAGTGGCCCCTACGAGAGGTAACAGTTTAGATTCAATGACTACCTTCCTCTGTTTTCTCTCTCGTCTAGCACACTTGAACTTTGGATCCACCTATTTTTTGATATCATGGCCTAAAATGAGCCCTCATAACTGATGGACAGTGTGGATTTCTTACAAATATCACTGTGGGCCCACAACATAAAATCCACTTCCCAAGTGGGACGCGGATCGGTAGGTGTACTACATAACAGCGGACATGGTTTGGCGGCTTGCTATCAGCAAGTTCTGTGGGTCCCATCATGAGGTATTTGTTATATCTAAACCGTCCATCCACTCGGCAGGCTCATCTTAGGGCTTGACCTGAAAAATAAGACAGATCTAAAGATCTAGTGGACCACACTACAAAAAGCAGTGGGATTGAACGTCTACCATTGAAACTTTTAATGTCAAGAATATTCGATCCGAACCTTATATAACCCGATCCGACTCGTTTTTTCAAACTGAGTCAGACTCGGTTTGGATCAGGACAACACTACAATGGTTCGGATCGAGTAAATGGACTCGGTCTCGGATCGGCTCGAGTTCGGGTTAGGTGTTAAAAACTTCGGACCTGGTCGAGTTGGGCCTAATCCGGTCCGACTCGAGTCGATGCCCACCTCAGATGCCGAGGGATAAAGAAACTGGTGCATATCGTGGATTTGCTTTAGTTCGGATGGGTAGCGAAGCGGAGCTGGCCAGGGCAGTGGCTATGTTGCATGGAGGCAGTTATGACGGCAAAAAGATGCTGGTTCAGAGGGCGCGTTATGGTCCTGAAACCCTGACCGCCTCGACTTATCAGAAGCATCCCACCCTTAGGGCTTGTTTGGATACGCGTTTTGGGATGTATTGTATCGTATTAGAAGTTATGATTTGATGTTTACCGTGTTTGGATCAGAGTGAATAGGAGTTGAATCCATGCGTGCGAATACAAACTCCAGCCAAATTTTTGAACCGGCGGTAGAGTATTGTCAGTGGGTTCTGTTGCCGTCAATACTTCGTATTCATTGCGCTGTATTCGGCAGTGGATGAAAGTTTGAAATTTGCGCGATTACAAGATATTTGGTACTTATGTAGTGTAAGATCGGGACCGTTCATTTGGTACATTTCAACGTGAAAATCATCTGGGCTAGAAATCAGAAAGTTCCATACGTCAAACAGGCCACCCGACCCAATTAAGATTATACAATACGCAGACATAATACGTCCTATCCAAACATTGATCTGTATAACGTATTGTATACTATGCCAAACAATACCTCCTATCCAAACATTGATTAGTAACTGATTGATTTGGATGTATTATGAAAACCGTGCAATGTATACATGAACAGTACCCAAATACAATACTATACGTGAATCCAAATAGGCCATTATTGGGTCCAAACCTATGGAGCAACAGTCCACTTTACCAGTCATGGCTGCTCGACTTGCATCTCGTTCCGAGGGACATTCCTTCAGAGATATCCTGCTCCAAGATCCTAAGGGCATTGTCTTGCCCTCCCAGGAGATGCAAGGGTCAAAGAAGGATCGGTTCAACCCATTAGGCGATGATCGTGCTGATGATCAGTTGGATCTCACTGTTGTCGTCGAGCAGGAGATCTTTGAGAAGAATCGAGCAGAGTTGGCTAAGTCGGTGGTTATTATAACAGAAGAAGGTGCGTCGATATCGGGAGTGAAGGAATGGATTCGACAGTGCACAGGATTCCAATTCGGCATCTCCGACTTCAAGCCTTTGGGTCACGACGCCTTGTGGGTGAGAGTGTCTCCAGGCCTCAACCCAGACATCTTAGCAATGGCGGACCACTTGCTTGCAGATGGCCCGATCAAAACAATCATGCCGTGGGAGGAATTTTCAATATTTGGCAAAGAAAAAATCTGGATCCTCATTTGGGATATCCCAATGGAATGCTGGCAGGACGAGTTCCTCATCAAAGCGGCATCTCGCCTAGGCTTTCTTCTTGAAATCAATCCTAAGACCCAACTTGGGACAGAACTCGGCGTCATTAGGGCCCGGGTGAGAAGAAAGAAAGGTTCTCCCCTCCGGCCTCATTTGCGTGTGAAGATCGATAATCGTATCATCTTGCTACCGATCCAGGACTCCCCACAGTCGATGCAGCCCAGATGGGGAGATGTGTGGAGGGCCAAGGAATCGGTGAGTCAGCCATTATTGCATATGCAGGAAACAAGATGGGAAGAAGGAGCTCATTCTGCGTATTCCAACGGACTATCGGAACAAAGGGGTGTCAAACCACCTGTAGTGAGAGTACATGAAGACAGCGTTCGGCCTTTTCAAAGGACGTGTGGCAGTCTATCCTCTACTTCAGGGTCACGTCTGGCAGACGAAATCTCGATTGCCAGCGCGAAGATATCTGTTGCCTTGGATAACACGACACGTGCCCCAGAGTCTGAGTTTCCTTCTCGGGCGAAGGATCTCCTCTCATCAGACAGCTATGGTGCAGACATGTGGCCTCTCATATATCCGTCGGCCGAGCAACAATAAGTACGAAGAGGTAGTAGCTACAAGATCGCGACGCGTGTCACCTGACTGTTCAATCAACGGTAGTGGGGCTACCCAGATGGAGGAGCGGATGTCATCCCCTAGGCTCACGTCTCTTATTGACGTTGGATCGGTCGAAGCAGGGCCCGTTCTCTACCCGCTTTCGCCTCTCCCCAAATGGGGTTCGCTGAAGGTATCCGAACCCGTTTCCATTAACCCCAGCCTATTTTCTGCGTCGCACCCGAATATCAGACTTGACAGACCCGATGAACCTCAACATTCTAACCACACCCAATCTTTCTACCCCGTTCCTCCCTCCCGTAACCCCGCTTTCACTGTCCTGGGCGACGATATCTCCCAAGAGGACATGTCAGAAAATCTGATCTTTGAGTCTCGTTCCGCTTCATCCATCCCTTCATCTCCTCTCAACTCCGCTTCCAAAGATTGGGCTTATCTAGGTCCCCTTACACTGTTCCAAGAGGAGACCCCTACGGATGTGATTGTCGCAGAACCACTTCAAATGTGCTCAGAATTTCCACACCAGCATCAGGGAGATAACTCCATGGCTGTTACGGAGGGAAAAAGCAGAGAGGAAATTTATAAGGAAATTCATGACAAAAGATGGATGCAGTGGGGAACGTGGGTCGATCGCTAGGTCTATCCTTCGGCAACAAGGTAGAAGACTATACGGGCCTATTCCAATACATCGAGAACAGGGGTAGGCCCTTACCTCCTCCAAAGACCCCCGCCAAACAAGTTTCTCGATCCACTAGTAACAGAGAGCTTCTCAAACTTCAATCTTCTCCGGCTATTGCTTCTACGTCTATGGCTAGACGCAGAAGGAAGGGTACTCGGGGCAGCTTGGTGCCCCAATGATAGTTCTCTCATGGAACGTTAGGGGAGTAGGCTCCAAGCAGAAGCGGAGCCTCATTAAAGGTTCTATCAGGAGGAAAGACCCGGACGTTATCTGTTTACAGGAAACTAAAGTTCCGTTGTTCTCAAAGAGACTTCTGGATACGTTATGGGGAGCTCAGGATGCAAACTTTGTTTCGTTGGATGCTACTAGATCCTCAGGAGGTATCCTGATTGCTTGGAAATCCTCCAAGTGGGATTTACAGTATTCACTGTCCGGGGTTTTCTCTAAAGCAGTCGTTATCTAAGATAAGTATTCTTCTTTCAGATGCATTGTCATTTCTGTTTATGGTCCTAATGAAGATTCTTTAATATCCAATTTCTGGGATGAGCTGATTGCTATTAGACAGTCCTATTCAGGGCCTTGCTGTTGTGTGGGTGACTTCAACGTGGTCCGTTTTCTTGAGGAGCACTCTTGAAGATGGAGATCAAATCTCGCCATGCACTCGTTCTCCGACTGGATTCAAGCCCAGGAGCTGGTTGATCTACCCCTTTCAGGTGCCAAATTCACCTGGTCCAACGGCCGTAGATTCCAGATCTAGTCGAGATTAGACAGGTTCCTCTTATCTACGGACTGGGTTGAGGAGTTCCCGTCCACGAATCAGATTGCTCTTCCTAGAACGACGATCACTGCCCTATCCTCCTCTCGGTTATCAACGATGATTGGGTCCCCAAACCATTCAAATTCAACCCTGCCTGGCTTAGCATCGAGGGTTTTAATCAGAAAGTAGTGGAGTGGTGGCCTTCCTTTCCAGCTGATGGTTTCGTTGGTCACAGACTCATGTGCAAGCTTCGTTTGCTAAAGGAAAAATTAAAAGTCTGGAAGAAAGATGAGCTTCGGAAGAGAGACTGCGAAACTGAGGCTTTATTCGCAGAGCTCCAGCTGATTGATTCAGGATTGGAGGGCAATGTCCTCCCTCTGGAGGTGTTATCTAGACGCATTCAGATCATTTAATCCATTTCATCTAGAACCCTGGAAGACGAATTATCTTGGAAGGTTAAATCGAGAGCTAAGTGGATCTCAAAGGGAGACAAAAATATTAGGTATTTCCACAGCCTTGCTAGTATGAGAGCTCAAGCGAAAGCTATTCTCAGCATCTCAGTGGACGGCAGACAGGTCGATGATAGAGATGAGATATCAGATGTAGCGGTGCTTCATTTTAGATCCCTTCTCTCTTCTGAAGGCTAGTCCAGGCCTCGATTGGATGGGATCCATTTCTTCTCGCTCCTAAGTTCGGAAGCAGATCGTCTGGAGGCTCCTTTCTTGGAAGAGGAGGTTAAAGCGGCCATCGATGCGATGGATGGAGATAAGTCACCTAGGCCTGATGGGTTCCCTATGAGTTTCTTCCACTTGTTCTGGGACACTGTGCGCCCTGACGTCATGAACTTTCTCAACGAATTCCATGCCAGAGGAAAGCTTTCCAAGGTTATTGGAGCTTCTTTCATCGCCCTTATCCCCAAAGTTCCCGGGGCTAATTCTTTCTCTGAATTCAGGCCTATCAGTCTCATTGGCAGCCCGTATAAAATTCTGGCCAAAATCCTATCCTTAAGGCTAGCCTCTGTGATGGAAAAGCTGATATCCAAGTATCAAAATGCTTTTATTAAGGGAAGACAAATTGTTGATGGAGCGTTGATAGCTAATGAAATTCTCCACTCCTGTCACAGGATTGGGATCAAATCTGTCTTTTGTAAGCTCGACATGGAAAAGGCTTATGACCCCGTGGACTAGGATTTTCTTCAATACATGCTTATCCGAATGGGCTTTGGTGAGAAATGGAGGAAGTGGATGAAGGCTTGTGTTGAATCTCCTCATTTTTCAGTCCTTCTCAACGGAGTCTCGAAAGGTTTCTTCCCTAGCTCGAGGGGCTTACGCCAGGGTGACCCTCTCTCCCCTCTTCTATTCCTTGTGATAGCTGAGGCTCTCTCCCAGATGCTGCTTATGGGCCAAAGCGCTGGGCTGTTCAAAGGCATCTTGATGCCAGGGGTGGTTACGCTCATTTCTCATATTCAATTCGCAAACGATACGTTGATCACTTGCGAAGCGGATTCTGAAGCCATCATAAATCTCCACACGGCTATTAGATGTTTCGAGGCTGTGTCTGGGCTGCGCATTAACATGGCCAAATCCAAGGTCTTTGGGATCAATGTTACCGACCGAGACCTAAATTCTTTTGCTCAAATTTTGGGTTGTTCGACTGCCTCATTCCAGATGTTCTTTGTGGGTTTTCCGCTTGTCATTGGTATCCCTCCGCTGTCTATGTGGGACAAGGTGGTGGATAAATTCCAAAAATCGCTGGCCAGATGGAAATGCAGGTATTTATCTATGGGGGGCAGACTCACGCGTATAAAAGCTACATTATCGAATATCCCCATATATTTTATGTCCCTCTTTATCTATCTGTCATCTGTTTTTCGTCGGATCGACAAGCCGAGGAGAGATTTTTTGTGGAGCGGCAAGGAAAATCAGAAGAAATTCCATCTCCTGGACTGGCAAGAGGTCTGTAGACACTTTCAAGACGGAGGTGCAAGCGTCAAAAACCTAAAGGTGATGAACAAGGCTCTCCTTGGCAAGTGGACCTGGAGACTCGGATCGAAGCCGGAAGCTTTATGGAGCAGTGTCATCAAAGGGAAATATGGGTCATCCTCGGGAGGTTGGTGGACAAGGGATTCTTCTGCCTATAGAGCTTCTCACCTTTGGAAAGGAATCCTTCGTTTTAAAAATCCGGTAATGGAGAATATTACTTTTCATTTGGGGAACGGATCGGCGATCAGATTTTGGGAGGACCACTAGCTAGGGGAAAGGTGTTTGAGGGACAACTTCCCTTCTATTTATCGCCTCGCCGTCAAGAAGGACAGGCCTGTTAACAGCTTCTTCTCTCAATCGGAGTCTGGTGTGGTTTGGGATATCAGTTGTTGTCGAAATCTTTACGACTGGGAGGTAGCTCATTTTGCTGAACTTATGCTCTACTTATCCAGGGTCAGTCCGTCCCTGTCCCATCCGGATAAAATCATTTGGACCAAAGAAAAATCCTCCATTTCTCGGTGAAGTCCCTCTACGCTATTCTTCTCCTCTCCTCTCCCCCTGCATCGTTGGCTTCTCCGTTTATCTGGAAATATCCCGTTCCCCCAAAATACATCTGCTTTGCTTGGCTGGCCTCTAGGAATCGGATCCTCACCTTAGACAAACTCATGAAGAAAGGTATGCAGCTCGCCAACATCTGTCTATGTTGCATGGGCTGTGATGAATCCATCGATCACCTCCTCGTGCACTGCCTGTTCATCTCTCAGATCCGGCAGGATTTTTTTTCAAGCTTCAACGTTTGCGGCTGTATGCCAGCTTCTGCCTCATCTTTGCTTGCTTACTGGCACGGCTTCAAGTTTGGAAAAATCAGATCTAAGGTTTGGAAAATGGCAATCATGGCTATCTGGTGGGTGGTCTGGAAGGAGAGAAACGACAGATGCTTCAACAATGGGCAAGCTTTGGCTCAAGTAGTGGGTTCGAGAGCAAAAAAACTCCTTACAGAATGGGCTTCTAATGTGCCTCTTCTTAGAGATTTTAACTATATCTTTTTAGGCTTGTAGTGTTTTCTTTTCTGGTTTTGGCTCTGCTATCTCAGCAGCCCCCCCTGTTCCCTTCTGTTTTTTAATATAATCCCGTTGCTTTTAAAAAAAGAAAAAAAGATTACGACAAAACTTCTACTCTGCTAGTGAAATTAAACTCCGTTCGCTTTCTATCGTCTATCACCATGAACCGTAACTGACCTTTTGTATCAATTGAACGTCAAAAATGTGTTTCTGCATAGAAATCTTCATGAAGAAATATACATGGCCCTTCCTCCCTAGTTTTCGACGCAAGGCGGAAATTTAAAAAGTTCGCCATCTTTAGAAGTCCTTATACGGACTGAAACAATGGTCTCGTGCCTAGTTTGAAAATCTTGGAAACACAATTTCCAACAATGGGTTTAAAATAAGTACTTTCAACCATTCGGTATTTGCAAAACATATGGATGGGAACATGATAATTCTAGTTGATATTATTCTGACTGGTAGAAGTCTAAGATTGACAATGTTAAGAAGTTCTTGGCCTCAGCATTAGAGATTTAAGGGTTTACAGCTGTTGAAATGAAGTGCTTCGCCAAACATCAAAAATGGAAAATTGGACTAATTTACTTGGAAAATTGGTGAAATAACAAACAGTAAAGTAGCACTTAATTTCCACCAATTTTTCTAGAAATTTTATTTCCCAAAGAAATCAAATTTCCTTTCCAATTTCAATGAATCCAAACAGGCCACTTGTTCATCCTGTCCTTGTATGTATTCTTTCACAACATGATATCACCACCACCATCATCATTATTATCACAACCAAGTTGTCGTCATCATGATCATCGTCACTGTGATTATTGCTGGCATCTTACATTCGTCATTCTATTTCAGGTAATTTGCAAGAGAATAACACTTCAACGAGTTCAAAATTCATTAGAAAATGGCCCAATTTCCAATACTGAAATGAGAAGGCGCTTGCTTGGTTAGGAATGGGGCCCAACAGGCATGTTGTGGTCACGATCAGGTGGTGATTGAATTGTTTCTGTTCCAAGGCCAATGGTTCTTGGTTCTTTCTGTCTGCCTTAAACCGTAGATGCTTGTCTAAGTTGGCAGTGTTGATTTGATGATTTTTTTGGGGGTATGCCCCATTAAAACAAACGTACCATGACATGCAAATGTTGGATGACGACCTTTGATACTTTTGCAGGCATGAATACTGTGTTTTTACATATATTCTCTGCTGCTCTTGATGATGAATATGCAGGTGGGCGAAGCTTCTCCTTGAGGCCTGCTTGGCTCGGTGTTCACGCTTGTGCAATAAAGCTCATGTAGACGATGCTCGTGTGTCAGCATGGCAGATGGGTTTGAGGTCCAGTACATCCATCTGTGCTTCTTTTCCTGCAAAAAATAAAAATAAAAAAATCTAGCACTCTCGGCATGTGGGTCCCAGCAAGAGAATGGGTTAGAAACTTCAGCTGAGCACATTATTTGGGCTGTGGGCCGGTGTCCCTCGTGATGAGTGGATCAACCTGATTCTTGGGCTAGGGCATCAATGTAGTGTTGCCGTTCTGATGAATGGATTTGATCGGGGCATATTCATGTGGTGTGCACAAGCTATGATTGGGGCATAGTCATTGAAATACACACTAGCGTATGTATGTTGTTGCTGTTGAAAAATACTGAATTTCTGTCCACGCATGTCAGGTGTGCTAACGTGGATCCAAGTGCCACATTTACGATGATCTACAAGCAGCCTGCATAAAGGTTTCGGAAATAACATGCTGGGCGGGCGGTTGTATAGGCTTAAATCCCAGATGAAGTCCCCCCTGCTTCCAAACAGGCCCTAAGAGTTGGGACTCCGTTCAGTCCTAAGTAGGTGGGGCCGACAGTGATGGTTTTTTTTTAAATTTTTTTTAATTTTTTTATTTTTATTGTGAGCCGTCCATGTTTTGTCCACACATGTCAGGACATGAGCAGACCCAAAACTCAATTGGGCCACACGTCTGATAAAAGTTGGGATTAAATGCCCGCCATTGAAACATTCATAGGAATAATCTTATGAACGGCTTGGATGGTGTATAAATATCACGGTCGACCTTGGAAATGTTATTTGGCATTTTTTTTTCCTCCCCACCTTTTACCTATCGTGTGGCCCACTTGAATTTTGAATCTGCCTATTTTTGCTCACACGGTGGGGCCCACCTAGCTTCCGACTGTAGGAACTGCAATCCATATCCGAAGAGCCGTAAATGGATCCTCGGAGCCTAGCTATGCACTGCTCCTGTCCTAAACTAACAAACGGATTCTGACTGTCCATTCGAAGGCTGCTAACAGAAAGCATCTTTTAATTTTTATTTTTATTTTTTAATTTTATTTTTAAATTACTTTTGCCCATCCCGGGTGGACCCACCAAATGTGCCCGGCTAAAGTGCCTGACTTTGCAGGCATCTGCCCAGTGCCATAGAACCAGGACACGTGTGTAATTAATAATGTGAAATCTTACGTTGGGCCCACCTGATGGCTGAATGGTCAACCCAAAAGAACGGCCTCGATAGAGCTCACACGAGGGGTATGGGAGTCGGATTTGGTACCATGTTCCAGTCAAGATGGACGGTTGCAAGTCATCCCATTACGGAGAGATGTTCAATACCTTGAAGCTTCAGAATGCCTGTCCGGGCACTCAAATAGTACAGGTTTGCCGAGTCCCCATCAATGTATGGGAGGGTCCATCTACATGCCGTCCCATATGCAAACATGTCACACGTGTGAGATCTAAGCCGTCCATTGCGTGGGTCCCACCCAAGGTATTGATACCGCCTTGTATGTTCGTTTTTATTTTTATTTTATTTTTTTTAAGGGAAAAACAAATCTAAGAATATTATTGATAAAAATTATTTTTTAAAAAAAGTGAGAAAACTGCTTATGCAATTTTAATGTTTTATTATTATTATTTGTTTCGAACATGGAATCTTTAATTACTTAGTAGACAGTAAACTCTGTGGGGCCCACCATGATTTATGTATTTTATCCACTCCGTCCGTCCATCTTACTAGATAATTTTAGGTCTTGAGCCTAAAAAATGAATTATATCTAAAGCTCAAGTGGACCACACCACAGGAAACATTGTGAATTGAACGTTTACTGTTGAAAAATAATTGGGTTCACAGCAGTTTTGGATAAAGCTGATATTTGTGTTTTCCTTTTATTCATGTCGGTTGGATGACAAAAAAGACATCACTGTGGGCACTAGGTAGGTTTCAACGGTGGAAATCATTATTCTCAGTGTTTCCAGTGGTGTGGTCCACTTGAGCTTTGGATATGCTTATTTTGGGCTCACTCCCTAAAATGAGCTGGAAAAACGGATGGCCGGCGTGGATAAACCACATACATTCACGGTGGGCCAAACAAAGTTTACTCAGTACGATAACAGGGCCGTTTGCATAAAAAACCATAAATAAATAAAGTGATGATCCCACTTAGATTTTGTACTTTAATCATTTAAATAAGTTTAGGTCCAGTTTAAAATAAGTCTCTAAGCTTCCTTCATGATTGAAGTGAATAGAGAAGTTTTGATGTGACACACATCGGCTGGTAGCTGAACTTGTCCATAAGTCAGTGTACTGATCAAACACGCCATGTTTTGAGTGAGAAAAGGATGGCTTACAAAAAGCCACCTTCAATTTGTATTCTTATACTTTTTTCTTTTTTTTTTCAAAAAATGTTTTTAATAAACAACTCTCATTATATAAACAATTATTATGAAGTACCTTTTCATTAGATTTCTTAGCAAGTGATTGCTTACTGAGTTAACTCTGTTGGTGTACTGTGAATGTATGTGGCTTATCTATGTCATCCATCCATTTTTTTTCAGCTTTTTCTAAGGTGTTGAGCCTAAATTTGAAGCATATCCAGAGCTCAAGTGGACCCCACTGAGGAAAACAGTGGGGATAATGATGTCCGCCTTGTAAACCTTTTTAGGACCCACAGTGATGTTTATTTGTCATCCAAACATGGATGGAAGGAAAACACAAATATCAGATTAACCCAAGACATTTGTGGCTCTAGTTAAGATTTCAATGGTAGGTGTTTAATTTATAGTCTCTTGTGGTGTGGTATACTTGAGCTTTGGATATGCTTCTAATTTGGGCTCATTTCTTAAAATAAGCTAATTTATAGTCTCTTGTGGTATGGTCTACTTAAGCTTTGGATATGCTTTTAGTTTGGGCTCGTATCCTAAAATAAGCTGGCAAAACAGATGAAGGGGCGGATAAGACATATCACTCACGGTGATCCCCACCAAGTTTACTCAGTTACTCAGTAGTGGTCCACCGTGGGAGGAAAGGGGTCCAACAAGATATTTATATGAAATCAACTAGATATTCAGACGTGACACCTATCTTAAGCCTAGGGTGTTAATCGAGTGACTTTAATCTTATGCAGAGAATGAATTTTTGGTTCGACCAAATATTCCTATTTTGCTTTGATAGAAAATTTCAGTTTTGGTCCAACAAGTTTTGGTTGTTTTTGGTTGGACTGAAAGTTTGCACTTCAGTTCTATCCAGTCCAATCTAATGTTTCACGGTTTGATTGGACTTAATGCATAATTGTAGGTTTTGTTTCTAATCGGTTATGGAAGTGTATAAATAGTCTTCTAGTCTCACAATTAGGGTTAAGTAGAGATGAGTTAAGCAGAGTTATAAAATGGGAGTTAGGGTTTTCTACTGTAAGTTATTCTATTTTTTGTAATTCTTTTGATACAGTGGATTGATCGCCGTGATTTTTTTACCACGATGATTTTTCGCATAAAAATTTATGTTCTTTATGTTTGCTTGTTCTTTTTTGTTCTTTGTTGCATAATTGATTTGTTCTGATGTTGCTTTCATGCTCATTAAGTGGTTTCAACGGGTCTAAAAACACGACTCCATTCCATTCCTGATTGAAATGGACCACATAATTGAAAACAATATCTAGGCAACCCTCATCCTCTAAATTATTTTCTTTTATTTGGCCCACTTGGATCACAAATTAATCTTGTTTTTTCCCTAGGCTTAATATGGAATTACACATCTAATGGTCGGAGTAAATCTCACATATACATTAATTTAGACCCTTAAAAAATCAAAGGTGGGCATCCCAAAAATCCTATATAAATCTCTGTTTTTCTAAAACAAATGCAAAAGGAAGTAATCCTTGATTTTTTTTTTTTCAGGCCCTTTGTGGCGTACGTGTAAAGTCCACTGTAATAATTAGATGTGTGATCTCTTGCGACGTTCAAAAAAAATAAAAATAAAAAAATAAAGAAAAGGCTAAGCTGCGATTTAAGTAGGCCATACTTTACTTTTATAGGTTCATTTGTGATCATTATATGAAAGCTTCTCCAATTATTAGATATCACACTAAAATTTAGGTTTGGGGCCAAAAACATCAAGGCCATTAAATGCTATGTTAAAATTTAGGCATGAAACATCAGGCTCATCTATAATTCAAGTAGAGCAAACCAAGGGAAACAATTGAAAGTGTGAGGGTTGCTCATCTATAATTCAAGTAAAGGAAACCAAGGAAAACAATTGAAAGAGTGAAGGTTGCCTTGTACACTATTTTTCTAGTGTGGTTTATTTGAATATGGATGGGCTAATTATTTTCCCTCAGTTAATGGGGGTGGATTTCAGGTAAAATCTTACGGTGTGACTCACCTGAGCCACCAACCCCCCTTTTCTTAAGTTAAAATCTAAACGGCTTGAATCTTTCACACATGTGCCACTTTAGCACATGGGTTGGCGTGTACATTAATATATAATGGTGTATGCGAGTTCGAATAAACACATCACCTTAGTTTAACCAAGATAACCCTTTCAGCATGAGTTTTTTCTTTAATCGTCCACGTTCAAAATCACATCTTGACGAGCTAGTCGCACCGTCGGATCAGCGGCCCATTTCTACATTGGTGGGCCCCAACGCGGATTCCGTACTGAGTGAGTAATTCAGCATGAGTAAACTCTGTGGGGCCCACTGCGATGTATGTGTCTTATCCATGCCGTCCATTCCGTTTTTACAGCTCACTTTAGGCTTGAGCCCGAAATTGAATCATACCCAAAACTCAAATGGACCCCACTACAGGAAAGTGGGAATTGAAAGCCTACTGCTGAAAACTTCTGAGGGGCACAGAAGCTTTGGATCAAGTTTATATTTGTGTTGTCCCTTCATCCATGTCTCTGTGACCTTATGAACGGTTTGGATGACAAATAAACATCACTGTGGGCTCTAGGAAGTTTTCAACAGTCAATGTCATTGTCCCCACTGTTTCCTATGGTGTGGTCCAATTGAGCTTTGGGTATGCTTCAATTTTGGACTCAAGCCCTAAAATGAGATGTAAAAACTGATGGACGGCGTGGATAAGACGCATGCATCACGATGGGGCCCACGTAGTTTAGCGTGTTGAATTAATGCGCAATCCGAGTCGGGTGGGCCCCGCTGGACGGTGCTTTGCAGGAAACTCCTGAAACGAACCTGCACGATCTTTTCGGAAATGGATTGGCTACTCCCCCTGACACCAGCCAATGGCTGGTGGTGGGTGCTCTATGGGCCCTACCATGATGTATGTTTTTTATCCATGCCGTCCATCTATTTTTCCAGATCATTTGATGGTACGAGACAAAAAATGAGATATATCACCATCTCGATTGGACCACATTACAGGAAAAAGTATTTAATGAGCGCCGACCATTAGAAACTTTTTAGGGGCTATAAAAATTTTGGATCAAGCTGATCTTTGTTTTTGCCCTTCATCTGGGCCTGTATGACCTAATCAACAGATTGGATGTCAAATAAACAGTACAGTGAGCCTTTGGAGGATTTTAATGGTAAATATCCAATCACTATTGTTTTCCTATGGCGTGGTCAACCCGAGATTTATATCCCTCTCGTTTTTTAAATCAGGCCCTAAAATGATATTTTAAAATGGATGAAACACATACATCATCGTGAGGCCCACAGGTCACCGACTACCAGCCACGGGGCCGGTGGCAGGGGGAGTAGGCAATCCGTTTCCGATCTTTTCTGGGAACGAATCGTGTGGCTCCGGAGGCATGAAAGATATTGTACAACTGTGTCATTTCTGCGTATGAAGCCTACATATACAAGATCGGATCCGTTCATTTGATGTATCAAGCAATGATTTTTCAAATCCATATTTTTCTATAATCTGATTCATCGTTTGTTGTTGGAAAAACCGCCAGTTAAAGAAAAAATAATAGAGCGGTTATAATTCAATAATCAAATGCCCCTTATTTGGGCTCAAGTCAAATAAATTTTTTATTAGTGGCCAATCAACTTCAATGCCAACATGATGTGTGGTTCGGATTGAGATAAACATGTGCCACGTGTACGGTAAATGATCTGGAATATCTGTATTAGCTCCTCTTTGATCATAGAAGTTACGTGGTCAGGAATGCGAAAGCGTACCAAGACAACTCTCTCTCTCTCTCTCTCTCTCTCTCTCAGTTTCTTCTATTTCTTGCCTCTCCTCTCTCTCTCTCTCTCTCACAGCTGCTTCTATTTCTTGCCCCTCCTCTCTCTCTCTCTCTCTCTCTCTCTCTCTCTCTCACACACAGCTTTCTTCTTCTACATCAAAGAAAATGACACTCTTGTTATTACCACAGCCATTTCTCCGCGACCTTTCTTTCAAGAACTCACTTCTTTCTCTTTTTTCTCAAAAACCTACCTCCATTTCCTCTCCATCTCTCTCCAACACACTAATCCAGAGACCCACAGCCCTTAGTATAACCCAGATTGAAAAACCCAGAAAGGGATTTCCAAAACACTGCTCAGCAACTGCTGAGATCGAGCGTGATATTTCAACGGTTGGGAATGAGGAGGGAGAGGTTCAAGTGCCTGTAGAGGAGGAAACGAGGGGAGAGGATGCAGTTGTGAAATACGATTGGAAAGAGGAATGGTATCCTCTGTATTTGACAGAGCAAATTCCAGATGATGCTCCTTTGGGCCTCACTGTCTTCGATAAGCAGATCGTGTTGTATCGAGACGGAAATGGCGTTCTTCGTTGCCATGAAGATCGGTGCCCGCATAGGTAACAATACCCACAATTTTGATTTTTCATTTTTGAGAAATTTAAATTGCAGAATAAAAATACCGATCTATACATCAACAATGAAAATCAAACAATAATAACAATAATAAATTCAACGTCCGTGAAACATTAAGATCATGAGTTCGAGTGCCCATGTAAAGCATATGAGTGTATAAAAGAAAAAAAATAAAAATTCTTAATCCGTCTATACGATTACAGATGTAATAATATAATTAAAGAAGTTAGACCATCACAACTTTTAATTCTCCTAATAGTGATCTTTTGGAGAGACTATACACAGAGCTTCGTGTATATGCTCTACTTACACCGAGCTTCAGTATATATTCTTTATCTATTCCTATCATTGTTTGATGCTTGCGTAAAAGCCATAACTTTATTTTATTAATTTGAAAGGTTGTATGTCGGCTTAGCTGTTAACGGGTGGGGTTCGATTAGATTGAAAGGGTTTGGGTCTGTTTTTTAGGACCCGGATCCGATCAGGGAGGCTGATAGTAGTCGAGTTGTGTCCGGGTCAATCAATGTCATATACATGGTCGTGCTCACACAATTGATGGATTGGATTGAAAGGTTACAGGTCTGTTTTTGAAGATCCGGATCTGAATTGGGTTCCAATCGGATCTTTGGGCCATAGTTCCTAGTTGGGTCGGGCTCGAGTCATGCTTGGGCCTCTTACATGGTCATGCTCATCCAATGGATGGATTAGACCGCACACATGTACCAGCTTGGCACGTGTGGTGTGTAAACGGGCTCTCATACAAGCTGGCTAAACCTCCTTCAATTACTAGAATAATTAAATTTTAATATAACTGGACCCCTCTATCCAAACCTGACCAAACTCAATTTTTAACCAGGCTCAAAATAGTGGTTGGGCGTATCTCCTTCTGTTACCAGAATCATCAATATTTTAATATATGTTACTATTAAAATTAAGTGGACCCCACATCCAAACCTGATTTTTAACCTCGCTCAAAATAGTTGGCCCATACGGAACCCAATTTCTAAACGAGTCCAAAAATTGGACTTAGACCCATTTTTACAGGGTTCATCTGGTAACAATAGGGCTGAGCCATACAGGGACTTTTGAGCTGGGCAAGTATTTAGGACAATTTGGGCACACCTTTCAGGCTCATGGGATGTGCTTGGGCTTAGATATAAAAGACTGAATAATTTTCAGCCAAGCATAGGTTCCCTTGGACCATGCCTAAATATCTCTATTATATATTACATATGTATATATTAAGTAGAAAATTGCGCAACTGCTCACCTTCTTAGGTGAGCACCTGTCTACAACTTTGCACACATGTCATCTGAAGGGTCAATGTGATATGGCACCCCTTGAAGCTTCACAAGCCCAACTTTCAGCCTGATCCAAAACTCTGGTGGGCCATGGCAAAAGGAAATAGTTTCCTTCCTTGATTTGCATTTCTCTTTGCTATGGCCCACTAGAGGGGTTCAAGGGGTGCCGCATCACTTGGGCATTTAGATTACGTGCCCATGACATGTGTGCAAAGGTATGTGGGGTGCTCACATAAAAAGGTGAGCGGGTGAGCAGGCCTCACATAGATATTATATACACTAGATATATTAATGATGGGGATTATATGTGAGCTCGTGCTAATAATTCAATTAAAATGAACGTGTAAGAGAGGCATAGAGCCTGCTTGAAGAACTCTCGTCTGAGTCTCATGAAATAAGATTATTGGCATTTCATGTCATGTATACGAGACATGTAAAATGTACCTAGGTTATACATGATGCATGATTGACTTGAATTGGAACTGCAATTATTATTATTTTCATTTATGCATTCACACCATGATGGATGCTCCTACCCATGACCTTGTGTTGAAACTCTTGTGTGTGTTGAAACTCTTGTGAGTCTACCATTAAGGCATGGCAAGATAACTTGAGATTCTCATTTGAGTTTTAATGTTTCCATTGTAATTATTACATGTTTTGCTTGTACAAGTAGTCATGGGCTGGATCAAGCCCATGGTTCGGTAATCCAAACAATTTATTTATTTTTTATTTTTTTTGCCCACCATGGGTGGACTATCCTTCAAATTTTGCCTCAATAAGGAAATCTAAACATTCCAATCTTTGGCCTAGAAATAGAAAGTTAAGAAGAGAATGCATGAATGATCCAATTCAAGTGTGGGACTCGACACGCCAATGGTCTTGGATTACTTAATCCGTTGTCTAACTTAAGTAGATTATATACCGATGTTTGGTGTATGTGCCATTTTTAATGTGGGTTGATTGTCCACTCTCACTATATAATACCATTTCCCTGCTCAAGTGACACAAATGCATAATTTTGATTTTCCAATTTGAGGTTCACCCATGCTTGTGTTGATAGATTATACACCATCATTTGGTGTAAGATACCATCTCTGCGGCTCATTATGAATGCGATGATGATGATTCCTGCGTGAGTAACAAATCCCTTGATTTTGATTTCCCATTTCAGGGTTCGTTTCTTGCATGATCCGATATATATACACCAGAAAATTAGTATATAAACCATGTCTACCGCACGATGGCTTGTGCTAAAGGTAGCTGTCCATGATTTTTCTTACCGTTTCTGAGTCATCATGAATGATCTACATTTGGATACACTGTGAAGCGGTGTATTGATCCTGTTTACCTTACAGCCCCACATGATCATCGGTGCTGACAGTCTCATGCATTTGAATGGTCTGTAATGGTCTGTAGTAGCTGTGGATGATGGTCCACAACTAGGAGTGTTTATGGGAGTTGGCAGGCATGATTCGTGTTTTTTAAATTAAAAAAAAATTTACGATTACGGATCTCTCCATCCCTTTTTAAGGCAAGACTATTCCCTACGGATATCACCCACAAATCACGTGCATCAGATAGAGCACAACTTGCGTATGTGGGAGAGACATTAGCCATTCCCCATTGGTGTTGGTATTTGAATGGCCTGATTTTTTATTTATTTTTAGATTGGATCTAAAAGTCTGGCCCGTTTAGTGTTCTTTGAGCTTTCAGTTTCAGGCCCAAAACTGCCCATCAGAGTCGCGAACAGGGCTGGTTTCAAGGGCTGGGCCAAACACTGGCCTATATGACAAACAAAACCTGACCCTTATTAGGCCATGACCCAACACCCGGCAGGCCATCTTGGATTCCTGATTTTTTTTACTGGGTCCATGATTAACCGGTCGGAAGAATAATACCTGTTTCATTGTGTGCCGCTGTATTTTTCAACTCTGCTTAAAACAGAATTTAAAGTTTTGATTGCATGGACATGGAAGCCTTGAACTTGATGAGTATTTGGAAATTGGTTCAGGTTAGCGAAACTCTCTGAAGGTCAGTTGATCGACGGTAGATTGGAATGCCTATACCATGGTTGGCAATTCGAAGGTGATGGTAAATGCGTAAAGATACCTCAGGTCTACTTGATTTTTTCCTCTCGATCATGCAAGTTTTGATTCTCCCCCATCTCAATGTGAAGGGGAAATACACAATGTAGGACCCACAATCTGCACATGGCCCGTTCATACAGTAGGCCCCACAGTTGTTGAGAGGTGCCCTAAAATTCTCCCCTTTTGGGATTGTTTGGACTGAGAGTACTCTGGAAATGAATTTGATTTTCCATGAAAATTGTGTTTGCCAGTTTATGTAAAAAAGCGTGGAATTTTATTTCCATTTCCAGAGTTTTACTCAAAAAACATGAATATCTGTTTCGTGAGAAGACCCAGTATCCAATTCCAAGTTCAGGAGAGAATTTTTCTTTTGAGCCATTGACCTCTCAACATTTCCATGGAAATCTACACTCCCAAATCAAATAAAATTGTTGTTGTAAATGGCCATTTTAGTCATATAATAGGAGAGATCATGGTCGATCCCATGATGGTGCTCACTACAGAGTAACGAAATGTGGGCCCCACTTGCGAAATGCTCACTAAAGTTCATTTCATTGTGTGACTGCAGCTTCCGGCCGGTGCAAAAATCCCCAACTCGGCCTGCGTTAAAACATATGAGGTGAGGGATTCTCAGGGAGTCGTGTGGGTATGGATGTCAGATAGGAAGACTGCAAATGCTGACAAGCTGCCCTGGTTCGAGCACTATGCGAGACCTGGGTTCCAGGATTTATCGACTATCCATGAGCTTCCATACGATCATTCCATACTCCTGGAGAACCTTATGGATCCAGCCCATGTCCCAATCTCGCATGACCGGACAGATTGGAGTGCGAAGAGGGAAGATGCCCAAGCACTATCCTTCAAGGTAACCGAGCGTACCAACAGGGGATTTGCAGGCCACTGGGGCAAAGCAAGTGATGGACAATCATTGCCGAACTTCCTACGCTTCGAAGCACCTTGTGTTCTTCAAAACAATCGTGTGATCGTCGACAAGAATGGCGAGCAGCAGTATTTCTCTGCTCTTTTCCTGTGTCGACCTGCTGGGCAAGGCAAGTCCATGCTCATTGTAAGGTTTGGAGCGTCGATAAGATCATTCTTGGTAAAACTGCTTCCAAAATGGTACTTCCATCAGAATGCTGGTAAGGTTTTCGAGCAAGACATGGGATTTCTCTCCTCGCAGAATGAGGTCCTGATGAAGGAGAATGTGCCTACAAAGGACTTGTATCTCAATATACAGTCATCAGACACATGGGTCGCCGAGTATCGGAAATGGATGGATAAGGTGGGCCACGGGATGCCGTACTACTTCGGACACAAGACCATCTCATTACCTAAAGTACCTGCTGTGGTGGAACATGCACCTGCTGGGCTGGTTGCTGGCATTTCGGCATCCATGCCTGCCAAGGGTGGGATAGGAACTGTCCATGCTCCGAATCCAGCCAACCGATACTTCCGTCATGTGGTACATTGCAAAGGATGTAGGGATGATGTACAAGCTTTCCAAGCTTGGAAGAATGCTCTTTATATCATGACATTCGCATCCGCTGCATTAGCAGTTGTTGTATCGGGAAGGCAGTGGAAGGTCCTCTTCTTAGTATCGGCGGCATTGTTCTTGACTGGGATGCATGCATGTTCTAGCGCTGTTTCCCTCATAACAACAAACTTCGTTAGGAAGCATAGGAGATTGTGAGCGATCAATCGAAGGTGTGATGTTTGAAATAGGCGGGCCATCCATCTTAGTAGCGATTATGTGGTGCTTGTATGGTATTGATGATTGTACAATTAGTTCGGTTCTCAAGCTAATAAGATTTTAAAGTTATTTTTCTTTTAGATGCCATGTTTCTGCCTCTTGGGGTGCGAATTCCGTTCCAGCTTGTTATGAACACATTCGGATACTCTATGCATGTTTACATGCATGCTATGTTATAAATGTATGTTATCAATTCTGACAAGTGGGGTTCATGTTTTGCTAATTCAAATCCTGATCTGTTGTCCCACCTAGAAATAAAAAGTCCATATTGCAATCTTAACCGTTGTGATTTGTGATCTATAGATGGACAGTTGAGAAGAGAAAATGTTAGAATAAAATGGGTGGGGGGGCAATTTAGGAACGAGTGATGTAAATCTCTAAATGGAGTTGATGTATGATAGTTGTTTCAAATCTTCATACGGAGAATGAGATATTGGAATAATTGCTGGCGAAACAGGAATCCATGGGAGGGTGCTTCCGGGGCAGCACCTTGCAGTCGAATGTGAGATTCGAGTTTTGCATCAGGCGGATCTGGCCTAAAGTCAAGCAGCTTCAATCAGCTAGCCATGCATTTGTTGACTGCTACGCAAGAAATTAATGTGGACCACCTGATGGAAAGCTTGGATCTCACAAACGTGCTAATTGGCACATGCTTGCATGTTGCAAACGGTGACTAACAAGCATATGGGCTTAACATGCACCTCCTTTGGGAAATAACGATCTATATGCTCCCATGGGTTGCAATTGGTGCCGATTGGGTCAGGCAGAGGAATAATGATACAGATAGTAAACAAGTGAAGGATCCACACACGTGTGTAGCCTAGCCCATCTATTCACACCCCAGTACATGCCAAGATGGCATTTGGCAACCATTCAAGCCATCTGGGTGGGTCCCACTGTGTTGACACTGGCAAATTCATCAGATGGCCCGTTGTCAATGAAATAAATGGACAGGTAGAAAACTTGCCTTAGCTGCCCATTTGTTTCGGATTCGATCCAAACCAATGAGCAAACAAACCTTATTTTCGGGCAGCCAACCTATAGATGGGGTCCGCCTAAGGTGGCTCCAATCTATCACCAGCGATGAATTGGACTATAAAGATGGACAAGCAAACCTCTTTATAATGGCGATAAGGGGAGACTAATGCAAGCTAATATTGGAGTTTTTGAGCATCAATGCAATTGCTATTCCATCTTCCATCTCATGGCTGTCTCCCAGTTTCCTTAACATGATACCGATGTGATCAGTCCATAGAAGTGACTCTTTTGTTTGGTGATCCAGCCAATGATCTGATGGGCCATGACATGGATGGAGAGTTACCAAAAATCTACCAGATCCGAAGATCCTAGTCTTTTGGACGCAGAAATGTTCCTGAAAAATACCAAACATTAGATGGCAAGATTCTTCCAAACCATAATGTTTTTGAAGCATACGCCATCCACATCCAGTGGACCCAATCAGATCAACAGCCTGGATCACACTTGTACAGACTGGGGACATATGGGCGCTACATGGCTTCATGTGTGGGGACCCTAAGTTCTTGGTAGTGCGAGCATGAAGTAGAACAATGGTTTTACACCCAATCAAGGGAATTTCAGTAAATTTTCAGATGTTCAAAGCATTCTAATACATTTTACACGGTACACAAGCTGCCTTAAAGAAATATTAATGGAGGCAATGAAGGGGAAATTAAAAATTTAAAAAAAAAAAAAAAAACCCTCACCGTTAATGACATCCGCTGCAATGCGATACACAAACAACAAAGAGAGCAGATCAATTTTGATTTGGTTGTCTGCATCTCAGTAAAAGAATCGATGAACAAAGATGCACCTGCTCTGATGAAAAATTACAGAAGATGAATCAGTTGTTTGGCGGTGCTGTGATTGCTAGCGATCTCTTGCGCTTGCTTCCCCAGCACAAGTTCACCTTATCAATTTTCTTCTTGCTCCCTAGGTAGCCTTGACATTTTGAAGTGCCACAGAAACACCTGACCTTCGGTCCAAAATGCACAAATCTAGATGCAGAAGCCAGAATCATTGCTATTGTCTTCCCAGAATTACATTGCCATAGAAGAGTGGAAAGAGGACTATAATGAAATTGGACAGATCAAATGGTGCATCAAAAAAAGAAATTCAGTCAGTTGAGGAAATATATAATGGCAGATTGAGCTGTTCCCTGGCCCAATAAATTGAATGCGGTGTCCACCTTTTTGGTCATCCAAATCAGTCACATGGTGATCCCCATATTGGATGTGAATCAGCATGCTCCTGGTAGTGATTCAAATTTGGCTCAACCGGATCTAAAAGTAGTAGGATGAGAGGGTCGTTGTTTGGCCCACTTCTTTACTCATGTATCTACGGGAGTCAATTCTAATGGGGATGTCCTAGCAAAAGTGGGTTTTGCAAGCCATCTCTTGTGATTGGAGGTAGACATTGCCTTATGGATAGCTCTCTCTCATTTTCATGAATAAAATTTGTGTTGCTTATGAAAAAAGGGAGTTCAATAGAGGTAGTGATGGAACATCTAAAATAAACAAAAACAATGTGAGCCTGTATCACTAGGTGTTGACATCTGTGTGTGAGCCTGTTGGCCCTTTTGGTCCTTGGTTACTACTGTTCAAGTTATTTATGTTTTTCCTCTTTTGCCCTCTTGTCTTTCTTTAAGTGCTAAGGGCATATTTATAATTATACATCTCTACATATTATAAGGGTTGGATATCCAACCCTATATGGTTTTTTCTTCTTTCTCAAGTTCTTTTATTCTCTGACATGGTATCAAGCAAAGAGTTTTCTCATTGATCTCTCTCCTTCCTCTTCTTTTCTTCTTCCTCTCTCGGAAGTTTGGTTTAAGAGTCGTTGCTACTTATTTGGTAATATGAACTGATTTTTCAAAGAAGGATCTTGCAGGTGCTTCAGATTTTGTGACAGGTTGCTGATTGTTTGCTTGCTGCTTTCTAGGTTTCTTTATCAGGTTTTTGGGGCTTTTTTTTTTTTTTTTGAAAGATGACGATTATATTAAAGATGAAAAAAGATTACAGCTAAAATGGAAAGGTCCACTGAGATAGCAGACAAACTTGAACACCTAAGAAAAGGAAATCACAGTCCTTCAGGGCTTCAACGTGAGTGGCCCATTCAATCAAACTTCTCTTTGCCTTCGATGAGACAACCCCTGCGGAATTAGCAATGTCCCTGAAACATCTGTTATTTCTTTCTTCCCAGACTGACCACCAGACCGCAAGAATAACCAGCCTCCAGATCTTCGTTCTAACCTTACCAATGTGCACACCATGCCACGCTTGAAGAAGGAGATTTTTCTCATCAGGGAAGCACCAGCTGATGTTGAACCGGAGAAGGAAATCAGACCAAATAGAAGATATGAAAGGACAGTTCACTAATAGATGGTCGACAGTTTCTTCTTCCCGCATACAACATAAACAAATATTGGGAAGAATCATCCCTTTTCTCCTCAGGTTATCTACAGTTAAGATTTTCTTTTTGCCAGCAAGCCAGCCAAAAGCCACGATCTTAGGGGGAGCAGCATACTTCCAGAGAAAGGAGGGCTGACTAAAATGAGGAGCAGACAAGTTGGATTGTAATCTGTTGTATAGGGATCTAACAGAAAATCTGCCAGATTTTTCCAGTCTCCAAATCATACTGTCTGAGGAAGACTGAATAGGATAAGTAGTGTAGATGCAGTCCAGAAGGTCGGCAGATTCTGAAATCTCCCAGTCTTGCAAATAACTTCTACAAATCACGTTCCACACAATCTTGCAGTCGATCACCGCGTAACAGCCAGCCACAAAAACTTCCTTATCAGGAGAGACGAGGAAGATGTTCGGAAATCTAGATTTAAGGGGCATGTCCCCTACCCAAATGTCTTCCCAAAATCGAATATTTGCCACATTACCAAGCACGAAAACGATGTCTTTGAGCACCTCCTTTTTCGTTTTTAGGATATCCTTCCAGATAGCCGACGCCCTATAGGAAGACGTCTCTTTGGTCCACCACTCACCGGTTGATCTCCCATATTTGTGCTTGATAATTGAGTTCCAAAAACTTCCATCTTCTGCCCCTAGTCTCCAGATCCACTTACCCAGCAAAGCTCTATTCATAGCCTTGAGGTCTTTTATCCCTGCCCCACCATCAGAGATATGACGGCACACCTCCTTCCAGTTAAGAAGATGGAATTTCTTCTTGTTCTCCTTACCGTGCCAAAGGAATTCCCGCCTTAGTTTTTCGAGAGTTGCCAACACCACACTCGGGCATTTGAGAAGAGACATAAAATATATCGGAAGGTTGGAAAGAGATGCTTTGATTAGAGTGAGGCGCCCACCTAAGGATAAATATCGACACTTCCATCTAGCAAGGTATTTCTCAAATCTGGATATGAATTTCTCCCAGCACAAAGGGAGGTCGACAAATGAGGACGGGAGGGGAGCCATAGCACAACCGAAAACTCTCGCAAGAATGTCGATCTCCTCACTCTCCATGTTAATCCCAAACAGCTTGGATTTCGCCAAATTAACTCTCAGGCCTGAAACTGCCTCAAAGCATCGGATTGTGGTACGAAGGTTTTCCACCTTATCTGTACTAGCATCAAAAAAGATCAAGGAATCATCCGCATATTGAATATGAGAGATCGGACTAATCATACCTTTGATTTTGATCCCACTCAAGATGTCTTCCACTTGGCCTTTATGCAGCATTCTAGATAAGGCTTCCCCTACTATAAGAAACAAAAAGGGGGAAAGGGGATCTCCTTGTCTTTGGCCTCTTGAGCTCTTGAAGAAGCCTTTTGGAGATCCATTGATGAGGATAGAAAAATGAGTCGACCCAATGCATTCACCCATCCAAGCTCTCCCCTTCTCCCCAAACCCCATCATGTTCAACATATACTGCAGCAAACCCCAGTCGACATGGTCGTAGGCCTTTTCTATGTCGAACTTGCATATAATATTCTTCTTTCTGGATCTAGAGTCCAGACATTCATTAGCAATGAGAGCCGCGTCCACAATCTGTCTATCTGCAATGACAGCGCATGATTACCTTAAATAATCTTCCCGATTACTTTTCTTAAGCGAGACACTAGAACTTTTGCAAGAATTTTATAGGGGCCTCCCAATAAGCTAACCGGCCTAAAATCTTTGAGAGAGGCCGCCCCCGGCATTTTAGGATTAAGGGCTATAAAGGATGCCCCAAGACCTTTAGATATCCTGCTTCTACCGTGGAATTCATAGAAGAACTCCATGACGTCTTTTCGAATAACTTCCTAGAAGTGTTGGAAGAATATGATGGGGAAACCATCTGGGCCAGGGGCCTTATCATCGTTGAGAGAATCAATCGCCTGTTTTACTTCTTCCGTTGAAAAGGGAGATTCAAGAAAATCAGCCTCTACTGTCGATATACCATCAAAGTGGAGAGCCTCCAAAGAAGGTCCACACCATTCCTCTCCCTTAAGCAGAGTAGAGTAGTATGCTACTGTCTCGTCTGCAATCATGTCTTTGTCTTCTATCCGAACTCCATTCACCACTAGACTGCTGATCTTATTATTCCTGGCATGCATACTAGCAATACTATGGAAAAACCTAGTATTTGTCTCCTTCTTTTATCCAATTAGCCTGAGCTTTTTGTTTCCAGGATATTTCTTTTTCAAGAGCCCTACTAGTGAGATCTTGGATTAACTGAATTCTTCTAGTCAAGATTTATGTGGACATCGGCACCACTTCAACCTAGACATCACTATTGCGCAATTCAGCCAATAAGGAGCCTGCTTCATGTTCCCTGATTCGAAATTCTTTTTGGTACCATTGCTTCAGCGCTTCCTTCAGCCGTTTCAGTTTAGTGCTGAGTTTAAAATCTGCAAAGCCTTCTACTGAGTAGCCAAACCACCAATCAACTATCATCTTATTAAAACCTTGGATTTTTAGCCAGGAACAGTCGAATCGGAAAGGTTTAAGGCCCCAGTTCTGCTCCTCAATGTCAAGGATTATAGGATAGTGATCCAATGTGGTTCTTGGGAGGGCAGATTGAGAGGTAAAAGGGAAAAGTTCCAGCCAACTGAGGGAAACAAGGAACCTGTCGAGTCTGGAAAGGATGGGATTTGCTCTCCCATTAGATCAGGTGAATCTAGACCCAAGCAAAGGCAGATCCACTAACTCCTGATCATCAATCCACCGAGAAAAGGACGCCATCGCTGGGGTTACGGAATTACCATGGGACTTTTCTTCAAGATACCTAATGATATTGAAATCCCCCATAATGCAGCAAGGCCCAGCAAACTTCTGTCTAAAGGCCGAAACTTCTTCCCAGAATTGGTTTCTGCTAGCTTCTTGGTTCGGACCATAAACTGAGGAGAACAGGCAGGTAAACCCCGAAAAAATGTGTCGTAACCTCACCGAAATCGAGAAAGAACCAACCCAGCTGCTGAGGAGCGACCACTAGGACGATTTCCAAGCAACTAAGATACCTCCAACGCTGCCGATCGAATCCAGGACTACCCATTTTGCGTCTCTGGCCTTCCAGTGGGAACCCCTCGGCCTATTGTTGAAACCGTTGATCTTCGTTTCCTGGAAGCATATGACATCTGGATTATTCCTATCATAGGTGTCTTTTATTAACCTTCTTTTTTGTTTGGACCCCACACCCCTGACGTTCCAAGAAATAAACTTCATTGGGGAACCGAACTTCCCCGGAGTCTCTGATTCCTAGCCCTTCCGGCGGATTCATCTATATTACCTGGGCAATCCACAAGGCGTTGCAATTCTCTGTTGCCACACGATCTTAAACGGCGGCTTCTTGGCAATTTCGTAGCTGAGAGGGGTCTGTCACAGGACTCTACACAATGAAACAGGGCTATGAAGTCTTCCAGGCAATCTCCAAAAGATAGGCCTAAAGATCTGCCAATGTAGCCCATTGCGTCTCTGATCCACTTCTTTCTCTGTATAGTGTCTAGCAGATTAGCTTTGTTAGGGTCATCTGCGATCAACTTGATGGCAGCTTCTACTGGGACCGAGACAGAGCAGACACGGATCTATAGAGGTTCCGCTTCAATAACCTCTATTTCTGGTTGCTCCTGAAACAGCGTCAGGAGGCTTTGCTCTGTCCAGTCGCATAGAGAGGACTGCGGAGAAGAGGGCATGTTCGTTGGGGAAGACGGGTTATCCGACTGATATGAGCCTTGGTCAAATTCAGTACTTTCGACTTCCGAGAACTTCCTAAGAGATGAATCAAACAGCGGGGAAATGGACGTCGGGATCGTCTGTTGGCTGGTGGTTCGTTAGGAGGCTGGAGCCGGAGAAAGATTATGCTGCGATTGGCAGGGCATGACTGGGGGTTGAGACTTGCCTGAGAGAACTGGGAGGACAACATAAGGGTCAGTCGAATCGTTAATAAGAGAAACTAACCTTCGATCAGCAATCGGGTTTGTTTCCAACAATAAATTGAGGTTGCAAGGGGCGGGATCCGATAAGCAAAGATCTACCCGAGACCCAATATTTGGCATTGTCAGTTTGGCCATCCCTAAGTGTCATGAAAGAGGACCTTTATATTTGGCATTGTCAGTTTGGCCATCCCTCTAATCTAGTCTTACAGTCTTTGTTACATCAGTCAATCGAGTCCAATGGTGCCAAGAACCTGCAGTGTAAGGCTTGTGTTTGAGCCCGATTGTGAAAAGAAAGAAAGTCTAGTAGAATTTTTTTTATTTGGTTCATTCCAATGTATGTTGTCCAATTCTTATTGCTTCTAATGGATTAAATATTGTCTTGTTTATTAATGGTGTTTCTCATATGACGTGGATTTATTTAATGAAAAATAAAGGTGAGGTTAACTCAATTTTCAAAGTATTTCATACCACTTCAGCCTGGACATCAATATTGCGCAATTCAGCCAATAAGGAGCCTGCTTCATGTTCCCTGATTCGAAATTCTTTTTAGTACCATTGCTTCAGCGCTTCCTTCAGTCGTTTCAGTTTAGAGCTGAGTTTAAACCCGGCAAAGCCTTCTACCGAGTAGCCAGACCACCAATCAGCTATCATCTGATTAAAACCTTGGATTTTTAGCCAGGAACAGTCGAATCGGAAAGGTTTAGGGCCCCAGTTCTGCTCCTCGATGTCAAGGATTATAGGATAGTGATCCAATGTGGTTCTTGGGAGGGCAGATTGAGAGGTAAAAGGGAAAAGTTCTAGCCAATCGGGGGAAACAAGGAACCCGTCGAGTCTGGAAAGGATGGGATTTGCTCTCCCATTGGACCAGGTGAATCTGGACCCAAGCAAAGGCAGATCCACTAACTCCTGATCATCAATCCACCGGGAAAAGGACGTCATCGCCAAGGTGTCCCGTATCGGTATCGGTTGGCGTAACGGTGCCCTCCGAAACCGATACGGATACGGGGGCGTAACGGCGATACGGGGGCATAACGGCCCATAACAGCGCAAATTTTTTTTTTGCCAAAAAAATATGAAAAAATATGGATTAAATCCAGAATATTCTAAGCATTCCAAATATGCATTCATTTATAAATTGGAACATGTTTATGGTGGTGTAACGGTCCACTCTTTGGTGAAAAGTTGTATCGGACTCTCTGATTAATTTTTTAACCAGGTAATTTGAATATGACTACAAAATTCATATATTTAATTTTTTAAATATGTAATTTATATACTTAACATCTTGATATCATTTCTCCCAATAGTTCTTTAAAAAAATGAAATTAAATTCAGGTAGATAGCGTTGTTAATTTGGGGCTGACTTGGAGGACCAATTTATTCTCCAAATCAGCTTCAAATTCATGCCATTTATTGTCATTATCCCACTTATAAATTGGTGGACATTTATTGGATAGTGAATCATAAAAAAAATAAAAAATCAAAAGGCCCTATTTTAAAAAATAAAAGTTCACAAATTAACAATTAAAACTATTCAAATAATTTGATTTTGGCATTGTGAGTTAGCAATTGCAGTCCATAATTTAATTGTCAAATTTCAAGTTAATATATGTCTCGTGTACAATTTTTTAAGTCTTGAATTAGGAGGGACTTGGATGTAAAGTGCAGCACACGTGTCAAAGTTTTTTGGGCCTCACCCGTGATGAATGTGTTATATCTACACCATCCATCCATTTTGCCAAATAATTTTAGGGCATGAGCCCAAAAATGAGGCACATCCAAAGCTTGGGTGAATTGCACCATAAGAAACAATAATAATTAAACATTCACCGTTAAAAATTTATTGGGGGCTAGAAAAGTTTTAGATCAAGCTGGCATGTGTGTTTTCCCTTCATCCATGTCAATATGACCCAATTAATATGTTAGATTGAAAATAAACATTACAGTGGATTTTAGGAAATTTTTAATGGTGAGCATTCTGTAACCACTATTTCCTATGGTGTGGTCCACCTGAGATTTGGATATTACTAATTTTTTGAATCCTGACTTAAAATGACGTGGCAAAATGGATGGACGATATGGATAAAACATATATATTATGGTGGGGCCCACTCGGGTCTGATCTGATTGGATGGAAAATAAACGTTACCGTGCGCCCTACAAATTATTTAACCGTGAAAATCATTATCCCTGCTGCTATTTTTGGTGTGGTCCAGATGATCTCCTGATATAATTCATTTTTTGGCGGGTGCTCTAAAATGATCTCTGAAAATAGGTGAACGGTGTAGATGTAATAAATACATCACTGTGGAGCCCATATAACTTTGATCTCCTTTGAACCGTTCGTACAACTCGGAGCTCGAGGAGTGTCAGCGCTCGTCTTTGCATGACACGTACCTACAGCAGTCACCGCTGCAAATAAAAAAAAAAAGGAGAGGGAAACGAAAAGAAAAAAAGAGGGAAAGGGGGGAAGAAGAGATTGAGAGAGCGAGAGAGAGAGAGGAAGAAGAAGAAGAAGAACAGGAACCAGAGCAGCCGCAGCCGCTTGAGAAGAAGAAGAAGAAGAAGAAGAAAGAGAAGAAGAAGAAGAAAACAAAGGGAAAAAGGTAAGGTTTTTTGGTTTTTTGTTTTTTGTTTTTTTTTTTTTCAGGGCCCGTAACAACCGTTACGGGTCTGTAACGGCCATTATGGCCCGTAACGGCCCCGTAACCGTTACCGTTACGTATCGGCCGTTACGGCCGATACGTAACCGATTTGGGATACCCTGGTCATCGCTGGGGTTACGGAATTACCATGAGACTTTTCTTCAAGATACCTGATGATATTGAAATCCCCCATAATGCAACAAGGCCCTGCAAACTTCTGTCTAGAGGCCGAAACTTCTTACCAAAATTGGTTTCTGCTAGCTTCTTGGTTCGGACCATAAACAGAGGAGAACAGGTAGGTAAACCCCGAAAAAATGAGTTGTAACCTCACCGAAACCGAGAAAGAACCAACCCAGCTGCTGAGGAGCGACCACTAGGACGATTTCCAAGCAACTAAGATACCTCCAGCGCTGCTGATCGAATCCAAGACTACCCATTTTGAATCTCTGGCCTTCCAGAGGGAAGCCCTCAGCCTATCGTCGAAACCGTTGATCTTCGTTTCCTGGAAGCATATGACATCTAGATTATTCCTATCACAGGTGTCTTTTATTAACCTTCTTTTTTGTTTGGACCCCACACCCCTAAAGTTCCAAGAAATAAACTTCATTGGGGAACCGAACTTCCCCGGAGTCTCTGATTCCTAGCCCTTCCGGTGGATTCATCTATATTACCTGGGCAATCCGCAAGGCGTTGCAATTCTCTGTTGCTGCACGATCTTGAGCGGCGGCTTCTTGGCGATTTCGTAGCTGAGAGGGGTCTGTCGCGGGACTATACACAGTGAAACAGGGCTATGAAGTCTTTCAGGCAATCTCCAAAAGATAGGCCTAAAGATCTGCCAATGTGGCCCATTGCGTCTCTGATCCACTTCTTTCTCTGTATAGTGTCTAGTAGATTAGCTCTGTTAGGGTCATCTGCGATCAGCTTGATGGCAGCTTCTACTGGGACCGAGACAGAGCAGACACAGATCTATAGATGTTCCGCTTCAATAACCTCTATTTCTGGTTGCTCCTGAAACAGCGTCAGGAGGCTTTGCTCTGTCCAGTCGCATAGAGAGGACTGCGGAGAAGAGGGCATGTTCGTTGGGGAAGACGGCTTATCCAACTGATACGAGCCTTGGTCAAATTCAGTACTTTCGACTTCCGGGAACTTCCTAGGAGATGAATCAAACAGCGGGGAAATGGACGTCGGGATCGTCTGTTGGCTGGTTGTCCGTTGGGAGGTTGGAGCCGAAGAAAGATTATGCTGTGATCGGCAGGGCATGACTAGGGGTTGAAACTTGCCTAAGAGAACTGGGAGGACAACATAAGGGTCAGTCGAATCATTAATAAGAGAAACTAACCTTCGATCAGCAATCGGGTTTGTTTCCAACAATAAATTGAGGTTGCAAGGGGCAGGATCCGATAAGCAAAGATCTACCCGAGACCCAATATCAGCAAAACCCGAATCGGGTCTAAAGGGATGATCGGGTCTGGATCGTTGCCTACCCAGGCCTAAATCGACACGCGTCCCTAACAGCTAACTTCTGAAATGATTTCGATCTGCCTCTCTGAGATTGGGAGGATCGAGACTGATACGTGGCAAAATTTCCACCATCTGATTGCATAGCTGCTTGCCACGTGTATCGCCTCCAGCTACCGTGAATCGATGAGGTAGTGCTTCCTCG
This sequence comes from Magnolia sinica, assembly GCF_029962835.1. NCBI lineage: Eukaryota > Viridiplantae > Streptophyta > Magnoliopsida > Magnoliales > Magnoliaceae > Magnolia > Magnolia sinica. The sequence continues at coordinate 11,550,172 of NC_080581.1, forward strand.
CCACGCGTCTAGCGAGAAGACTGCTCGCTGACAGTGGCATTAATTATGGTAGGTGAGGTTGCAGGGACTAGTTCTGGTACTCCCTGGGAGCACTGAAGACAAAGACCCACATGTTCTTCTCCAGCAGCCATGGCCGAGACGGGGGTGGAGAACTCTCCTTCGTACGCCAGAGATCGCCCCATCTTGGAATCGGAATATGATTCTCTTCCCTCTGCAAGGGGAGAGAGATCTCTCTGTCATCCACATAAACATGGATGTGGGTTGGAAGGGAGTCTCCTTTGTTTCTGCGGACTAAGACTCTAGCAACCGCCAGCTCCTCCCCAAGCTTTGAGATCTAGTTCAATGAGTGAGCCTAAGAGTTTTGCTGCGGAGATGAAGAACTCATCGTACCATAATTCAAGGGGAATGCCCCAGATGAGGATCCAGACCTCCTCCGATCCAAAAATGGAGAACTCGTCCCAGCTCTGCACTCTAGCAACTGGTCTGTCTACATGTAACGCCACTGCCATGATAAGGATATCCGATTTCAGCCTCGGACAGAACTTAACTCACAACTCATTGTAACCCATGGGTTTGATCGAATATTGTGACGGTCGGATTCTACAACAGCTATCTATCCAATTCCTGACTTGAGGAATGGAAACCCCTTCCCTGGTACAGATCACAACTGAGTCCTGCAAGAGTTTCTTCAATTGTTCGACACGCTCTTGATTGATTCGCAAGGTGAAGGTTTCGTTAGAGTCCTTCGGTTTTACTTGCTTCTTCCCAGCCTCATCATTACCAGTCCTCTAATTAACATTTTGGGCCTGAATCGGCTTCAAAGATGCTTTTGAGTTGATTAAGGCGTCCATGTATGAGGATCCCTTTACCGGCATGGGGTTACTTTGGCAATTAACTGACAGAGCCTTCTTGTGATTATTGGGAGAGGGGCGATTTTCTTTCCTACCTGTCCGATCTGGGCCGAATCTCGCTCTTTGAACCAGAAGCCTGACCCCTCCAAATCGTTCTTCGTGGAGCATAAACACAGCTCTGGAGAGTTCTTCCTCGGAACTCATCTTGACTAGTGCGAATCCTCTGTACTGTCCTGAAGCAACGTCCCTAGGCATAACGACGTCCATGACTACTCCAGCCCTACCAAACACTTGTAATGTTGATAGGGAGCCATCCAATCTGGTATCCTTTCACGAATAAGGTTGGGTAGCTAGAGAGCTTTCTATCTTTTTTATCTGAACCTTGGGGATGTCTTTTTCTTCATTCGACTTCTGTCCATTCACCCGTTGTCGCCGATCGATTTTGCTAATCAATCTCTGTTGTTTCCTCCACGCCCTTGTTTTTGGATTGACAGTCATTAACTTCTTCCCTTGCTTCTGTATTCCGTTGTTGCAGAACTCGTCGGGGTCGTCTTTCGTCAGGATCGTCTTCCATTGCTTCTTTCTGATCTTTGTTAATCAAGTTCACCCGTTGGGGCATTTTTCTGCCAGTTTTCTCAAAAAACTGGTTGTGGCAGTTATGGTTTGCTAGATTACAGGTTTGGAAAGATTTTCTTCGAAGGCTTCTTCCAGTTTTTCTCGGAAACTGGTTTGCATCAGCTAGGGTTTGCTGGAATTTCCTGTTAGGGCAGAGTTTTGGGTTCTTTTCACCCTAATCTTTCAGTAATCTATTTGAAGACAGCAATTAGGTAATTAAGTTTAGTTTTTTGGTCAAAGATTCTCAAGGTTTGTGAAGACTATCAAGCTTTGTTAGTCGTAAGATATTAAGATCCCTTTCTCTTTTTCTTTTTTCTTTTTTTTTCTCTTTTTTTTTTTTTTTGTGGGTTGGCTTGGAGCTCTTTTGGATTTTTATTTTCAATTTTTTATATAGGGCTTTGCTTGACATACTTCTAGCTGTAGCTGATTATAGCAGTGACTTAGTATTGATTGGTGTAAGGCCTTGATAGTTTTTATTCTTCTATTTATTTGAGATTTACTATGGCTAATTGGCTATATCTTCCACATCTGAGACTTTTGATCCCATCAACTCCAAATGGAGAGGTTAGTTACTCATATTATGAGAATCCCATATTACAGGTTACAATACAAACTTAAGTCCAACAATTATTTTCAATGGTCAACAGTTGTTGAGATGTTTGTTGGGGGAAAACATAAGTTGGGATATATACATGACAGTATATCAGAACCACTTAGGACCAATCCCTCATATGGTGAATGGAAATTAAACAATTTGTCCTGATCAGCATACAATTCACTAGTGAGATTTGGTTGACATCTTGTGAATTGTATGTTGATCAGATCAATATAGCCTGCATTTATAATATTTATGTAGAGATTAGCCATTTAAGACAGGAGGAAAGATCAATATCTGATTATTATACCAAGATGCGTGTTTTGTAGCAAGAAATGTCTTTCCTGAATGATCTTTAATTTGTGTGTTGCATAGATGCAGAGGCATATAAGAAAATATTGAGAAGAAAATTGATTTTAAAATTATTGGCAGGTCTTAATCTTCAGTTTAAACCCATATGCGCTCAGATTCTTGGCTCACCATCTTTACCATCACTTGATTGTGTATATGCCTTATTGTCGCGAGATGAGAAGCATCGAACTGCTATGGAATCAACTGTGGCTGAAAATTTTGCTCTAGTGATAGGATTCAGAAATTTTGATAATGCTAGTGTTTGTTTTGATAGAGGCACAGAAAGAGGATGTCGTAATGGTAGTTGAGGTCCTGGCCATAGTCTTAATGCCGGCATGAATCGATTACATACTAATTGTGGTAGACATGAACATACTGATGATTATTGTTTGGTTGAGGGTCGGCCTCAAAGCTAAGCAGCCAATTCTATAGTTCAGATGGTGGAAACACTCAAACTACTGTTAGGGATACGATACCTTACGCAACTTCACCTATGGCTCCATTAGTTGGTTATGTGATCCATCTCTCAAAAAGTGAATATGATGCCGTGTTAAGGAATGCCACTCACAATAAGGTCTTCTCGTCTACTTCCTTAGCTAAGATATGTAGTACTATCACTGCTCTTCAAACTACTTTTGTGTCAAGTCCTTGGGTAAATGATTCAAGGAGCTATTGATCATATAACAAGCACATCTTTTTCTTTTACTTCATTTACTCGTACAAATTTAGGTCGCATGAAAACAGTAAATGATACTCTAATACCAATTGGGGGAAAGGGTATTGTTTCTTCTCCTCTAGCATTCTCCTTATCCTCTTATCTTGTTGATTCCCAATACCGCATCTAATTTGTTATTTGTTAGTTGTATTACTAAGGACCTAACTCGTAGTGTGACATTTTATCATAATCATTGTGTCTTTCAGGATTTGAAGATGAAGAAGCTGTTTGGTGGTGGACATGAGAAAGATGGATTATACGTTTTCATTCGAATACTATAAGTCAAATTAGTGGGTATCTAAGGGCATGTTTGGATGCCACCAAATAAGTTGCTTTTTCTACTTACGGCAGTAGATAAGTAACTTATTTGAGATAAGTTTGGTTTAAGATCAATTATAAGTAATTTTTTACTGAAAGTTACCTAATCACTTCAGCTTAGTAAGTAGAAACAAAGATAAGCTACTTTAGGCATAAGTTGCTTATCTTAAATAACTTAAGATCCAAACACCCTTAAGTGTCATGAAAGAGGACCTTTATATTTGGCATTGTCAGTTTGGCCATCCCTCTAATCTAGTCTTACAGTCTTTGTTACATCAGTCAATCGAGTCTAGTGGTGTCAAGAACCTGCAGTGTAAGGCTCGTGTTTGAGCCCGACTGTGAAAAGAAAGAAAGTCTAGCAGAATTTTTTTTCTTTGGTTCATTCCAATGTTTGTTGTCCAATTCTCATTGCTTCTAATGGATTAAATATTGTCTTGTTTATTAATGGTGTTTCTCGTATGACGTGGATTTATTTAATGAAAAATAAAGGTGAGGTTAACTCAATTTTCAAAGTATTTCATAATTAGTTTAAAAATCAATTTAATATGAACATAGTACTCTTCATACATGTCATGCAAATAAATATCTTTCCCCTATTCTGATATCTTATCCTTAAGAGCATGGTATCAATTCTCAAATTACCTATGCATATCCCCACAAAATAATGTTATTGCTCAAGGAAAAAATAGACAGCTTTTAGAAGCTACTGTGCTCTTCTTATTGGTATGTTTATTCGTAATTTGGTTTGTCAGACGTGGTTCTTACTGCTTGTTATTTAATTAATCATCTGCCTACTAAGGTTCTTGTCGGGCAATCACCCATTCAATATTTTTCAGCCTTCTATTCTATCTCAAATTTTTCATTGCAAGTATTTGGGTGTGTTTTTTATGTCCATAACACTTATGCTCATAGAAATAACTTGTTAAATCGTGCTATCAAACGTATTTTCTTGAGATATTCTTCTTCACAAAAAAGGTGTCAAGTATTTTGATCCGGTCACTAAAACGCGTTGTCTCTATGGATGTCATTCTTTAAAAAAGAAGCTTCACACGTTTTTGTTGAATAGGGGAGCACAAGTCTATGGTTCTTCGAGTCCCCATCCTTATGTCTGATCAGATGGTGCTTGTCTCTTCTAAACATGATAGTGTTAGAGATAAGATTGTTTATGATTCCACTAAATCGAACTTGAAGGTAAATGAAAGAAAGAATGTTCGTACTCCAATTCTCCCCCAGGATACTACAGAAACATGCTCCTTGGCAATAGGTACTAATAGTGTTCCTACTAGTTTGCCTATTTATATTCATCCATATTTAGACTTGTCCTTAGATTTGCATGTTGCTATCAGAAAAGTGAAAAGGCAGTGTACTTCTCATCTCATTCAACATTTTGTTTCCTCTTATTTTTTCTCCAACAAACAAATCCTTTCTTTCTGCTCTCGAGTATTCTTTCTCCACCATTCCTAAAAACTTCAAAGAGGCTCTTAATTCTAATATGTGTCTAAAAGCTATGGAGGAGAAGATGGTTTCCCTTGAAAAGATTCATACATGAGAGATGAATGAGTTACCAACTGCGAAGAATCCGGTAAGTTGTCATTGAGTGTATGCTCTCAAATACAACCCTGATAACAGTATAGCTTGACATAAAGCCCGTCTTATAGTTAAAGAATTTACATGTGATCATTTCTCTTGATGCCTATTTGCATTGGCCTCTCCACCAATTAGATGTTAAGAATGCTTTTTTAAATGATGATTTGACTGAGAATATCTATATACTTCCTCCTAAATTTGCTAAAAGAGAGGAAGGAAAACAAGGTATGTCGTCTTAAGAAGGCTATATATGGATTGAAGTTGATTCATATCGGATTTACTCATATTCACTCAAATCATTGTGTTTGTTAAAAGGCATGTGCGGGGTCTCACTATTTGGAGTGTCTACGTTGATGATATGCGTGTTACAATTACAAGTGATGATATTAATGCCATTTCTCAGTTAAAATTATATCTGAACAAGGTGTTTGACATCGTAGATTTGGGGCCACTAAAACATTTTCTTGAAATTGAAATCTCTCATTCTAAGAAGGGCATAATTTTGTCTCAATGAAAATATGCCATTAATTTGTTGACTTTAATGGGTAATCTTGGCGTCAAACATATTAATTCTCCATTAGATGGTAATAAGAAGCTTCAGGCAGATAATAGGGAACTCATCAATGATCCTCATATGTACTAGCGCTTGTTAGGCAGTTGATATATTTAACTATTAATTGCCCAAATCTTATCTTATGCAGTGAGTTTGGTTAGTCAGTTCATGTATACTCCTCATTCTAGTCACCTTGTCTGTAACATCTTACACTACATTAAGTCTTCTCTGAGATGTGGCATCCTATTTAGTTGTCATAATAATCTTGATACTGAAGAACTCCAAATGCCGCAACAAAAGATGAACCTTATCCTCAATATCGCTGAAAGAAAGACCAATCACCTTCCCTACTTCCATGATTCTATCTTCAACCCTTCTCTTAGCCTCAATTTCCTTCAACCCAACCCCACCCTCTTCCAAATCTTTGCCATGTTGACGCAGATTAGGCAGGATCACCAAATGACAACTGCTCTACAATAGGTCATTGTACTTTTTTTTAAAAAGGTAATTAAGTTATGTGAAAGACTAAAAAAAGACAATTGTTGTTTATTCTAGTGCGAAGGCAGAGGAGTATCATGCAATGGCAAATACCGTACATAAAATTATGTGGTTGAAAAGTTTTGTTACTAAATCGAGAATTCCTATGAAGATTCTTGTGCCTATGTATTGTGACAATCAAGTTGTCATTCATATAGCTTCTAAACATGTTTTCCATGAGCGGACAAAACGTATTGAAGCTGATTGTCACTTTATTCGTGAAAAGGCTGTTGCTAGCATTATTTCCATTCTGTTTGTTTCGTCTTCTGCTCAATTGGTTGATATCTTTGCTAAGGCTCTTACTATGGAAGTTGGACAACATATTCATGGCAAGGTGGGCATGATTGATATCTATGCCTCAACTCAAAGAGGAGTGTAGACATCTACGCGTGGGCATATTGAACCTTTGGGTTGTGAGCCTTTGGTCATTAGGTTATTTCTTTTTATGTTATTTATGTTTTTCCTCTTTTGTCCTCTTTCTTTCTTTAAGTGTTAAATATTTGTAATTATATATCTCCACATATGTTAAAGAAGGGTTGGATGTCCAACCCTATAGGGCTTTTTCTTTCTCAAATTCTTTTCTTCTCTTACACAAGGCAACTGCATTAGGACCATATTATGTTGGGTTTGTGCCCAAAAAAGCAATGCTTATACTCTTTAGACCTTGATTAATGATACATTCATTCTTTAGCTTTATTAATGTGTGCAGACCATCATAATCATATTATGTGAATGGTTTATAGAGCGGGATTCCTCTAATTGTCATTAGAAACTTGAGATTGGACACAGCAGCCACTAGCCAAGGGAGACTTGTGGGCCCTATATCTAAATACCCTGTTTGACCATGACCACTTAGCAAGTTATAGGATAGACCTATGGTTATTCTTGTTTTCATCATCCTTTATGATGGATACGAGTCGGGATGGAAGGTCTCCCCACTAAGCATGATGATGAATCCATGTGCCCTTGCCCTACCCCCACATAGGTGTGAGTGTGCCATGAATAAAGGCTCTTGGTATTAGACTTGCTAGACACTACCAGTGTTTTGAATAGATTGGTAGCGTAGCGGTAGCGTAGCCCTGCCGTACTGCATCCAAATAGTGTAAATCCCCTGTAGCGTACACTACATATGCATAGTACGTAGCGCGGGCAGCGTACGCTACGTGCATCTTTTTTTTAAGTTCCCTTTGTTAATAATGGTGGTAAACTCGTATTAAAAAAATAAAAAATAAAAAATAAAAAATAAAAAATAAAAAATAAAAAAAAAAGAACTTATTTTGTAAAACAAACAACAAATACTACTTTATTAATTTTATTCTTAAAGGGTGGTGTTTATTTGATATAATGTGTTGAACTCACACTACAAGGAAAGTCCTAAAGTAAAAAGAGAATTCAAAATAGGGTTTTCGAAAACCCTTTTAAAAGCCCTAGCCGACATAAGCTCATCTCCCCCTCTTCGAATCTTTTGATCCAAAAGGCCATCGAAGGGGCTTCTTTGGCCGATTGTTGGAGCCTATAAGGTGGTCCATTTGATGCATTTTCACGATCATTGGAGATTAAATAAAGGAGAAATCATATTTCCCCCTTTCCGGTTTCAAACGGCTATGGAGCTTCAATTTTCATAGTTTTCATTGATTGAATCTCCTCTTGAGCCTGCAATAGGTACGTTTTTCCTCTTAATCAGTTTCTTTTCATGTACAATGAAAATTAAGTAGTTTTTTTGAGTTTTTTTCCCTTTTTTTCTTTTTAAAATGTCAGTTACTGTGCAATATTAGTTGTTTATCATTTTTCAATTCCTTTTCAATATGTGTTTTCTATGGTATGGCCCACATGGGGCCCATTAAGGTGAGTGCATTGGTGGATGTGCATTGTTTGCATGTTTTCTATGGTGTGGCCCACATGGGGACCATTGTGGTGTGCGTATGTATGGATGTACATTGTTTTCTATAGTGTGATCCACATTTATATTGTACTTAATATTCTTACCTATGGGATTTTTATTTTGAAGAATGTGACATTTTATATTTTTATAACTTTTTTTCTAACTATTTATCATATTTTTCTTATTTCTAAATTAAGAAATAGAAGTATCATGTAGTTCACGCTACATGCTACGCTATGGAGGGTTGAACACTACGCAACACGCAACAACTATTTAAAACATTGGACACTACATTGGTGGATCCGTTCAAATCTGTAAACAGGAGACCCATCATGCCTGGACTTGATCGACTAGTGCATGTTCTAGCTTTACCTAATCCCTAGACCTAAGGACATTTGAGGAGTACAAGGCCTTGATGTAATGCGCTTTGACTCGCTCTACAAGGTCATCTTATGGCTAACATAAATGGGTGAAGCTAGGTGCATACATCTAGGTCCAATTGACACTCACGTAATTAAACAGGGGATCCACTTGGTTACCCAGGACATTATTAATGGACTGAGCTTATGGTTTGTATTGTTTATTAAATGTTTCAAAGGTTTTCTATTAGTTAATCAAGGTTTTTCAACCTTTAAGTTTTAGTTTCAACTATTGATTGATTTTAAATTGAGCTTGATGTACATCCAATGGTTAAGATCTAGTTACCAAACTTTAAGCCTTCATAGGTTATTGGGTTGAAGAAGATGGCCATGACGTGTGGAAGGATTTGGTCAATTTGAGTACATTGTTAAGGTAGGATCACAAACTTTTGATGTAGTAGAGGTAGAGCGTAACAAAGTCTATAGGGTGGTGGAGCACCATAACTAGTGTCTCCCCTGCAATCCTAATTCATCCTTATAAATGGATCATATCCCAAAGGGAGAGTAAGAGAGCCTTGGACGGCTTAAGCCACCTTGGGTATCACCTTATCATAAAGAAAAGAGAACTAGAGCTCAGTATTGTCATATGTGATTGCATATGTGAATTTGGACAGGTGGACTGCATATGTCATCATGGCATATTTGTTTTTTAAATGTTGGCACTTATGCGATCGCATAGAAAAGTATGTCATCGCATAACCTCCCAACGGTTAGATTTCTGACTATTCAAACTTTTTTTTCATTTCTCACTCGTCTTTTCTCTCTTAACTCAAGACTCGTAATCTCTTTAAGTTTCATTGTTTTTGTTTCAAGAATCACGACTCTCAAGTCTCACTCTTTCAAGGAATCAAGGTCAAGAGTCCAAGAATCTTTCAAGAATCAACAATCAAATTCAAGAGGCGCCTAATCTCCTCCTTGGTAGCAATCATCTCCTCTGTTCTAGGATAGTTTTGGGTGTGTTGTTCCTACTTGGGGGTTTCCCGTTGCATAGTTGGTCTTGTTTCTCTGCTTTTGTTTTCTTTAGTTGTTAGTTAGGCCATGTCTTGTTTTGTTGTGGCTTTTGTTTTTGTCTTGTTCACTTTTGGGTTGCCTTTGGCTCCCTTTAATAAAAGCTTCAATCTTTATATATATATATATATGGGAAAAGGTTCTATGCGGTCGAGCTCATGGGAACTTCCCATGAGGTCGAGCTGTGTGGGCCCCACCATGATGTATGTCGAACATCAACACCATGCATTTGATGGGTCCCCTTTAAATTATGAGATATCCCAAAAATCAGCTATAAACAGAACTCAAGTGGGCCATACCATTTAAAATCATGTGAAGACATGCCTAAAACATAAAAAAGCACTTGGTGGGGCCCACCTGAAATTTGGATGCGTCTGAAACTTGGTCTGACCCCTCATCCAAGTGGGACACACATAATGGATGGGCTGGATTTGTGAACCACATCTCAATGGGCCCAACAAATGATTATGAATGTTTTAATGGAGGGTAACCCCTCTCAACTTTTGTATGTGGTGTGGCCCACACAAGTCACGGATTGACTTGATTTTTAAGCCCTAGGCCCACCATGGAATGGTGCATCTGACTGATGGGGTAGATGTTCGACACACATCACGGTGGGCCCACACAACTCGACCTCATGGGAAGTTCCCATGAGCTCGACCGCATAGAACCTTTTCCTATATATATATATATATATATATATATATATATGACTCAAGAGATATAAGATTACTATCTCTTTCAAGTTACAACTTCAACTCTACAAGTCTACAATACAAGGCTAGAACTCCTATAAGTTACAAGGAAAAGGTTACAACTACAAGACAAGAGTACTCTCCCCTCCCTCTCCCCTACAAGTGTACAACTATAAAACTAGAACTAGATTCTCTCATCGTGTCTTCTTCTTCCCAATCTTGTTCTTTGAAACCCAAGTCTAATGACCCAGGTTGGAAGTACATGCACCATCGTAGTGCTACCGAAAAGTCTTCCATAGTATGTGAGCTTTGTGGGTTTGTAAGTGTCGGTAGCATTGGATAGCATAAGAAATACCTTACACACATTCCGGGATCAAATGCAAAAGCATGTCCCAATGTTATTCTGGCGATAAAAAAAATTCATGGAGTACTAAGAGAAACACGCTAGAAAAAGGAATGATGATGTGGTACTTAGAGATGAGTTCATGGAACAAGAAACATATGAACATATTGATGTGGATGGTGAAGTAGAGAAGAGTTCATGAAGCAAGAAAAATATGAACATATTGATGTGGATGTTGAAGTGGATGATCACTCTACCCCTACGTTGACTGGGCACTCCAAACCATTGACACCCAAAAGGTCTCTTGGGCATGGGCCATTAAATAGATGAGGTAAACAATGTCCCAATGACGTGGTTAACCAAAGGGGTAAAGGACCCGCTGAAAGAACACTAGAAAACCATTATAAAAATAAAGATGGGAAAACTGCAATCCGATATATGGCTAAATGGATATACCAAGCCAATGTTGCTTTGAACACCTTCAAATTGAAGAGCTCATTGTTGTCATGTGCGATCGTATAATCGCATACCATGGCTCAGATCACTTATGCCATGGTCACATGTGCCATGCGGTAAGCATGCCATGGCATAATGGCCAACAATCAAGTTTCTTGTAGATTGTAATAAGTTGCAAGTTGTAACTTGTATTGTATGCATCAACTCATCAAGATTCAAGTTATCAATACAATTTTATATATATATATGGGAAATAGTTCTATGCCGTCGACCTCATGGGAACTCCCATGAGGTCGAGCTATGTGGGCCCCACCATGATGCTTGTCAAACATCTACCCCATCAGTCAGATGCACCATTCCATGGTGAGCCACGGGCTTAAAAGTCAAGTCAATCCATGACTCATGTGTACCACACCACGTATAAAAGTTGAGAGGGGTTATCCTCCCATTAAAACATTCATAATCATTTTTTGGGCCCACCGAGATGTGGTTCCCAAATCTAGCCCATCCATTATGTGTGTCCCACTTGTATGAGGGGTCATACCAGGTTTCAAACACATCCAAATTTTAGGTGGGCCCCACCAAGTTCTTTTATATGTTTTAGACATGCCTTCATATGATTTTAGATGGTATGGCCCACCTGAGTTCCGTGCACGGCTGATTTTTGGCATATCCCATGATTTTAAGGGGACCCATCAAATGCACGGTGTTGATGTTCGACATACATCACGGTGGGGCCCACACAAGCTCGACCTCATGGGAAGTTCCCATGAGCTCAACCGCAAAGAACCATTTCCATATATATATATATATATATATATATATATAAAATTCTTAGTGTAACTTGTTCATTATTTAAATTTGTTTTGTTATATTTAATATAATATAACTCGACATATAGATGGCCTAATAGTCAAACTACAATGAAATAGGTAAATAAACCCAATCCAATCACTTGTAGTAATAATACTTAGTTTTTCTTACCTTTTTAGAATTTTTTACCATTTTTTTCAATTTTATAAAATAAAAAAAAAAAAAAAAAAAACATGAGCCTAAGCAATCGGTTATGCGATTATGCAATGGCATAAGCAATCAGCCCAAGCTGATAGCTTATACGATTTTATGCGATTTGACAACATTGGAAGAGCTTCAAACTAATGGTTGAAGCAATAGATCAATTTGGACCTAAACTAAACTCCCTTCATGATATGAAGCGGGACTTGCCTAAAAGCAAAGGTTGAGTTTGCTAGGAGCTTCATCATCGAATACAAAAAGGCATAGAAAACCTATGGGTGGACAGATAGGTATAACCGGACACTGATTAACTTTCTCATGAATTGTTTGGCTAGGACTTTTTTTCTTTTAGTTTGTTAATGCATTGACCCATTCTTACCAAGGTATTCCGTAATGGTAACGGTGGCCGTAGCGGCCACCATTGTTACCTTTACAATACGGGCTGTAACGGCCGTTACAACCACCCCCATAACAGTTGTTACGGTCTCTTTTTTTCTTCTATTGAAAAAAACCCGAAAAACCTGTAACGGGCCATTACGGGGGCCATTACAGCCTTTACGGGGGACATAACATGTCAAACAACCATTTAGTCTAAGAGCTTAAGCTATCAGAGTGTGGTGTGTCAATGTATATCAAGGGACCTTATCATTCCAACACCCCCCCGCACGTGCGGGGTGGGAACTCCGCACGGGAACATACTGACGAGGTTGGAGGGACACTCACACCATAAATAGGTCGGGCTTAATTTCCCGGTCCCTGGGCCAAACCTGATTTTTCTGACCCCTCTTGGGAGAATAATATATTAGCGAGGCATATTTGCTACTCTCGAGATTCGAACATAGGACCTTCCACTCTGATACCATGCCAAAGAACCATTTACTCTAAAAGCTTAAGCTATCAGAGTGTGGTGTGTCAATGTATATCAAGGGACTTTATCATTCTAACATAACGGGCCGTTACAGGAGCTGTAACAGCCTTTACGGGTCATTTTATCTGTAACGGCCGTTACGACCTTTACGACCCCATAATGTGTAACGGTTGCCACCGTTACCTTTACGTAACGTCCTTTACGGCACACCATGATTCTTACACAGCATAATTGTTTAAATTATTAGATAGTGCAGTTGAGAAAATACAAGAAAAGTATTTTGTCCAAGTTATCATAGACAATGAGCCTCCTATGTAGTCGTCGATCACCTTCTCATGGAGAAGGGATGTCATTTATTCATTTATTTTGAACTCCATATGCACGGAACATTGTATAGATTTAATGTTAGAAGAGATAGGTAAGTTACATATTAAAGTGATTGCTAAGGCTAGAGAATAATTGTATTTGTGTACAAACATGCCCTTCTACTCCATAACATGAGGGAAAAAACATTTGTAGAGAGAGAAAGAGAGAAGTCCATTCTCTCTTGATCCTTCCACATCACCCGTTTCATGTGTGGGGTCCACCTGAACAGCTCACATTGTCTCCCTAGCCCTAGTCTAGGGCTGATGCATGGCTTTCATCCTTCTCCTTCATCTCACATCAGGGAGAGATCTTCGAGCTTTAATGATCGACATCAACATACTTCAGTCATCAAATGCATTAGTCAAGGTAATTCTAGCCTTCGGATTTGCACTTTTGCATTCTAGAAACTGATGACACCTAAACAGGGATCCTTAGGTTAATTAAATTTGAATCTGGATTTTCAAAACTTTCATATTCCACTATGTTTTGAAAATCCTAATATATTCTATTTCTATATACATGTGAGCAAAACATAACCTAAATGCTGCTACAGCCTAGTAGAGGTAAATGGTTGCCTTAAGAGTTCAATAAAATATTACGAAAAATATAAATATCCACAGCGTTACATACAGTGCAACAAGGAAATGAGTAAAACATTTAAGCGAGAGATATGACCATAGTTATCAAGAAAGGAGAAATTCTTGTGTACCTGTAATCATATGTCAATGGCTCCCCAGCTTCTATAGATCGAGCCGCAAACACACCCACACGTGTCTCCCCATCAACTTGCCTATAAAAAATAAGCGACAAGAGAATGATTAGAAGCATATGCATGCAATGGTGACCAATATCTCTTTCAAGAAAGAAAAAAGAAGCTTCCGTATATTCTGATTGTTATGATTCATAAACATTCAAAACAAAAGGAAACGTAGCGGAACTTAAATATACAAACCATTTTTCTAGTTTACAGTTAGGATCACAACTATGGTTCAGAAACCGTGAAACATTTCCCTTGAACGTAGCATCAATAGTGAAGTCCTTTCGAATCTCACACATGTAAAAATTTTGATCGCCTCTATATTTCATGTCCCAAAGTCTTTGTTCACATAAGGTGTCATCAATGACTGAAATAATTAAAAAAACAAAAAAGGTATCATCAATAACTGAAACAATAAAAAAGAAAAAACTATAATAATCATTGAATAAATATTTGATATAACAATTTATACATCATGTCATGCATTGCCACTTGAAAGTGAGTTAATTTATGGGGGCTAAGTTCATCATCAGCGTCCTTCTTTTTTTTTAACGTTGATTCAGTTCAAATAATAAAGAGAATAAAAAAATATTCGAAAACAAAAAACTTATAAATACAACAGAAGGGACAATGCTAAGATGACTTCTTTTCTTTGGGTAACAACACGACATAAAATCAAATAAGAGCAATCAGGTAGACAAGGATTCCAACTTGTAAACAAACATTCAAATCAACGAGTAATCCTCAAATTATGACTTAAGCCAAATAAGATTTTGAAAATATACAAAACTATCAGTTCCTAGGTAATGCAAACTATATAGTCATAGCACTATGAAAAAAAAAAAATCACACCTATTTTCAGTTCCGACCATTCAATACTGAAACATGAAATTCTGTCTGTTTATGATATGTGATGGACACAAAGATTCAAGTACTTGAAAAGGACAAACAGTTCAAGATACAATATAGCTAATGAAACCAAAAGGGACCTGAATGTCCGTGCATGCATTTGACAGATAACATCATAGCCAGCTTGAAAAGAAAATCAATGGAAACAATTGCAAAAAGCATATAGAAAAAATAGATAGAAATCAACAGAAAATTAAAGCCACCTTCGCCAATATATTCTATTACAAAATCCCCTTTCTTGATAGATTCAGCTGCCTCCACTCCCCATCCACAAAATTGAGTCTGCAAAAGTTTTAAAAAATAAAAAATATAATATAAATTAAATTGCAAAAATTGAAAGATATGAATTGTGTATATAGAATAAATAAAGAAGTTCATCTGTGGTTGAACATCTCAAATTGTGATTTGAACAGAAAAGGCAGGATCATCACAAACCAAAATCCTTGTTTGCCACAGCATGGTTTAAAATTTTGTGAAAGTATGAAATTATGTACAAAACGTAAGGGGCATGTTTACAGTAACAGTAAGGCAAATTTCGTTGAGGGGTGGGGGGGAATGTGT
This sequence comes from Magnolia sinica, assembly GCF_029962835.1. NCBI lineage: Eukaryota > Viridiplantae > Streptophyta > Magnoliopsida > Magnoliales > Magnoliaceae > Magnolia > Magnolia sinica. The sequence continues at coordinate 11,565,572 of NC_080581.1, forward strand.
AACAAGAGGAAATGATCACCCAATTCCATCCATCACAAAGCATTGCAAGAATCATTATCAATTACCATCACACCTAAATGGATTATAAAGAGCTCCTTGAATCACATCCATAGCAATCTAATCCTGCTTTATCGGATTCATAAGAATAGAGCAGGCTCAAGTAACCTCCATATGATGCTTTAGTCTTCCTGAATGACATCAATTTGCACTAAGCCAGGTTGCCATTAGAGCTGCCATCAAAATTAAGTTTTAACATATCAACTGAACATCACTCTTGCAAGCCCCTTTTGAGGTCATCTGTTTAGCCAATGGAAACTCCTTATATAGCACAGCTTGGGATCTAATCCTAGCTCTAATTCTCTCAATTGCTTTCTCAAAATTTTCCCCTTTACTTTTGAAGGCCTTGTTATCTTTCATTCTAAATCAACCATAATATCACCATGAAACAAGTTGAGACTATGAAATTCAACTTTTCACACATCTACAAGGAAGATGATGGATTCTAGCAAAGCTCAAGCAACACCAAAGAGGTTTTAAAAACCAGTCCCAAATCACATAACCACAAGGACAGTGAAGAAAAAGATGGATAATGATTCCCATTTTCCTCGGCACATGATGGAATCATTGAGAAATGCTCTTTTCCCTACTGTGAAGATGATCACCGATAAGCACCTTGTTTCTCTTCCACACAAGAAAGACCACTACCTCTGGATGACCCAACTCGTACCAAAACCCTAGCAATAGGAAAAGCCTCCCTTACAGCAACAACAACAACAACAACAACAACAAATTGAGAAGCCCCCACAGTTTCCAATGGCCTTGGTGCCTATACCTCCCTCTCTCGAGTATAAAAATGTCCATGACAATACCACAAAGGTCATCCAATAAGGCAGTTTTTTCACACCTAGGGAACCAATGCTTCAGCCACTTCGGCCATATTGAAGGCCAACTTGGTCATTTTGGATAAGTTGGAGGCACGAGTTATTCGATTGAGTAAAATCTTAGTTTTCCAAGTTTTGGGGCTTAGATTGCACTTACAAATTTTTTTACAATGAGAAAATTTCCTTCTTTAGCTTATGATTTGCAAGACATTCACTTGTTAATTTGGATAAAGAAAAAAAGTTACCGTTAGGGTTTTAGAGTTAGAGATGGAAAGAGAGATTTATTAAGAAGAGGAGCATCTAAATTTTCTTCTTTGTGGGTGAAGATGGGATTTGGAGGTTTTTACCACTTTGTATGTTCGATGAAGATTTTGGATGTTTCTCAGTTCTTTCAGTGATTTCATGGTGGTGTCACAAAGGAAAACGTAATGTTTGGATGCTTAAGGGCTGCATTATACATCCTTCATAATGTTTTCTTCTCACTTCTCTCCCAGCTTTTCTGTTAAGTACTTTCCTTTTTGTTAAAAATTACTCTCGCATGCCATCATGCTTGCCTCCACTGTCCTAGAGTCAAAGAAACTACATGAAAAAACCCAAGCTCTAGGTTTTACTCTTCTTATATCGTTGAAACCATGGGCTGTAGCAAAGAATCATGCCTTGTCATTTCGTTTTGCCTTTTCCCTGTCTTTCATTTTTTTTTTCCTTTTTTTTCTTTTTTGGGCTTCCTAAATTTTTTAAGGAAGCAATTGAGGTTTCATTATGTAACTTTCATGAAATAATAGTTATTGCATATTTTCATTGCTTTGTTAACTTGATTTTTTTTGAACGATTAATTTGATTATTTATTACTCTTAGACCTTTTCTAATTGAATTTAATTGGGATGTTCAACAGTTTTCTCTAATATCTTTTCAATTATATTTTCATTATTTTCTCTAATAATTTATTATATTTAGTAATTAATTTACTTTTTGTACATAATAGATACAAACATATTAGAATCAAGAAAATTGATTGGCTTCAATAGAGCGTAACCTTACCTTGACAACTTTAACCTTTTTTTCCTTGCGGAATGGTCTATTTGTGCACAACTCGGAGCAATAACAAGCCTTTGAGCAGCTGATAGATTGAACCCTATTGGATCATCCAATCAAGTAAATCCCACAGTAGTTTAAAAATATCCAACCATGATACATATACAACTGCTGGAAGTACAAAAAACCATGATGCATCCCCATGATATCAATGCATAATTATTAAAAACAAAAACTCCATGACATGTTGATGCAGGACGGTCTTAAACTAGAAGGCATGTGTGGGCATAGAAATTATCCAGCGACGAAATAAACTAAGCAAATCAATTAAAATATTCAACATTCCACATCATTGTAAAGATAATAACAAAGGAAACATGCAACGGTTGCAGACCATCATCACAATCCTACGGTACCGTATTCAAATCATGCATGGATTGGATCTGACGAGGGATGGAACTTCCTGATCTTGCATGGTTTCAATCCAACAATCAATGCAGCTTCTCTAGTCCAGGAAATCAAAGGATTTATGGAATAGGGATGGTTGGAAAATTTGAGAGGGGGTTGGGATCAATTCTCAAATTTTCAAGGTTAATAGCAATCAAAGAATACTAGGCATAAAAAAAGAAGAAGAAGGAAGTTGGAGGGCTAGAAATAGAATTTAGAAAAAGAGAAGAGATTAGGGGAAGAGAAGAACTTACCACAGAGAGAAATGGGAAGGAGGCACCAAGCTTTCAATAAAAAAAAACATAATTAAGTTAAGGGTATAAAACACCTTATTTATAAAATTTAGATTTAAAAGAAAATGACTAAACTACCCCTATAACAAAAGGGGAAAAAAACGCGTGAAACAAAGCTTTCTAAAAAAAAAAATCCCGCGAAACAGATCAGTCTTCTAACTCATCCTACACGTGTGTCCTCCTAATGTGGGGCCTTCAATTAATCCATGGACACGTATAAGGTCTTCAAAATCCTCATTGGTTGTGCCACGAACCATCTTCGAGCCATAAAGATGCATTCGTCAGCCGCCTTCGTCTTTGATAAACTTTGAAGGGTCTAATGTCCTCATCACATGTGATACAGATTAAACAACCAGGATACTCCTATTTGAGAGGTGCATTGGGCATCCACAATGTGGGGCTCATTATATTAATGGTTAGAATCAATATTGTCAAAATCGTTATCATATCACAAATTGTGATAGGGGTTGAATCGTATCATAAATCGTAAGATTTTTTATGATTTTCTTAAAATATGAAACATATAAATAAATAAAAACTTCAACACTATCATGAGATGGTATTACTTAAAAGATTTTATCTTTCCTTTTTTGTGTCTTCAATAAATTTTCTTTAAAAAACATACAAGGATCCTTTAATAATTTATATTCTTGTTACCATTCTTGAATGTAGAATCGCATTCGAAAAGTGGCATTTGATTCCATACACCGACGAAAAGATATTTCAATTTCCAACCATCATTCCACGAGACACACACACACATGCATGTCAACATGATCGTAACCATCCATAAACATTCCAGATAAGTCATACATCAATTTGGTGTTTCGACCGGGTAAGAAGTAAGAAATGATAAATAAATAAAAAGCTCTACGATTTAACATTGAAGAGAATATATATCATTTAATCTCTTAGAAGGAACAGAATAAAATAATTTACCTTTTTTAAACAATTCTTTTTTTTTCTTTAAAAAAAAAAAAAAGGTTTTTTCTAAATGATCCTTGAAGCCCCCACCAATTTAAAAACATAAAATGAAAGTCGAATGAAGCTTAAAATAGAAGAAAACAAGTATAATTTGAATCGTAAATCGTAGGATTCATATAAAAAGGGATTCAAAGGTGGGATTCAAATCAATTTGCTTAGATTCAACTCAAATCCTAAATCATAGGATTTTGACAACACTGGTTGGGACCACTAAACCATGTGCCCACTACTAGGAGCTGGAAACCAGAGGTAACAGTGTATATTCCGGGGTGGACCACTGCATTTGGATGGCAGAATTGACCATCTCGACATGTAAACAAAGTGGAAAAGGAAAAAAAAAAAAAGATGTATATTACATGGCATACAACTGATAACATAGGAAGAACAGCATATTTGGAGCACATTTTGCAACATAGGCGTGAAAGGAAGCAACAGATATTGATACAATAGGGTTTCCTCTCAACATTCCAAACTCAAAGTTCAATCACCAGGATCATTACAACTAACAAGAGATGTGTGACTGCTAAGAGATGAATCGTAGTAACACATTACAATCAAGTGAACCTTATCTTTGTTTTTTGGTAAATGATGAATTATATAAAAGACAATATGAAAAACATAACAGAACTATCCAAGTTCACAACATTTACAATAGTGGAAGGCCCCTAGCAATTCCTGATAGTTCGACACAGTAGACTTAGCCAAATGTCTGCTGCAGCATTAGTTTCCCTCACACATGCCTGGCCTTCCAGTTGAGGATTGCTCGAGGAGGCTTCTCGAGTTGTTAAGAAACAGATTTCTCTTACATCCAAAGCATTCCTGATTCAAAAGAGCTTTGATTGTAAGAGTTGAATCCCCCACGATTTCAAGGAACTGGATGTTGACTTTGCAGCCAGCTTTATGCCAAGGAATATGGCATAGCATAGCATAATTCATTGTGCAGTCAAACCCATATTGACAACTGCTGTGAATTTAGTAGCAGCATTGTGAACCCAACACTGGTCCAGTAGCTGTTTGTATCAGTGAGATTTTTTTTCATTGGGATCAAAGCTATATTAATTCTGTTTAATTCCTTCAGCACATGAGTAGACTTGAAAATTATTTTAACAACGGTACAAACTGGAGGCCCACTGGAGGCCAGCATTTCTGATAGAAAATGTTAATGCTGTCAACATCTTTCCTTTTGTGAGTCACTTGAATGGGCCCTGAGATCTTTAGGCTATGAATCTTATGATAGGATCCTCTAGTGAGTGTAATAATGTAAAAAGGGAGGGCCTACCTCTTGACCAATTCCTCGAAGTCAGAGGAAGAGCTCTCATCTAATGACCCTGAACAAGGAGCTGCTCTTGATGTGAGATCAGCAGCACCAGAAAGAAGAGAACATTGGACGCCCCAGAACAGCAGCCCCAAGATAAGCCTTAGAGAGAGAGAGAGAGAGAGAGAGAGTTCGAATTGTTTCCCTAACTTTTTTTCCCATAAGTTTTGGGAGGTGATGGGCCATCCATGCAGCTGTGAAGGATTTTTTTTTTCTTTTTAAGGAAGGATGTTTAGGAAATCAACGCAACCTTAATTGTCCTAATTCCCAACGGTGGAAGGAGCAAGGCAACTCAATCAATTCAAGCCAAGTTGTTTGCGCAACACGGTTTACAAGACTTTCAGCAAAACCACGGCAAACCGATTGAGGCTCATTCTTCCAAACATTATTTCAAAGAGTCAAGGGAGGCAGATAGTAGATTTTTTTATTTTTTTATTTTTTTTTTTGGGGGGGGAGGGAGAGAGAGATAGAGAGAGAGATTTTACAAACAAAAGTTTTCAGTCAGCTACCTCATTAATCTAAGTAATTATCATTGGAGTACTATAGACACCCCACCTAAATCACAAAGACAGTACTCATGAACCAACTGCCAAAGTCTCGATAAACCTGCACCTAACCTCCATAACCAACGTTTGAAAGCCAAGCAAGTACAAACATAGAAACCCTAGCTCGTCCTGAACTAGGCTACCAGACCCAATCCTGAGATTACCAACCCCAGGCTCCTTGACATGGACACTTAGGTAGCCACTCCTAGAGCTCACCCCTCAGACCCGTCCTAATAAAACTACACCTACCCGCCACAGGAACCTTTGAAAGCCCAAAGAACCGTATACCAAGAACATCCCACGCCCCAAAGTGGCAAGCCCCACATATGTACCCATAACCCTCATTTCCTCAAGATAAGACAAAGGGGTCGGGGGTTGTTGCTCGGGCGGCATTCACAAGTAGCTTCCGCATAGATTTCTTAACGTCGGCTTGGGTCGGCCATGCAAGCAAGAGTTGGTGGGTTGGGTGGGCCCCACTATGATGTTTATGTGAAATCCACCCCGACCGTCAGGTGAATCACCCCATGTTAGGCCCATGGCCCAAAACTCAGCTCCATCTGTGATTAAAGTGGACCACAATTGAAAAAAGTGTATAGGGCAACGCTCAACCTCTAAATTGTTTCCCTTGTTGTGGCCCAACTAAATCACCGATGGGGTTGATTTTTGGAGCCCAGGACTAAATGATGGTGTGGCCTCTAGTGCTTGGAGTGAATTTCATACAATCATCACGTTGGGCCTTATAAAAATCAAGCGTGGAGGTTTCTCTCCTAACTATTTCCTTTGGTGTGGCCCACCTGAATCACATGTCAGCCCGATTTTTGCCCTAAGCCTAGCATGGGATTACACTTCTATTGGTTAAAGTGGATCTCACATACACATCATGGTGGGATTGCCAAAAATAAGGGTAGGCATCCCATAAAATTCCATTTTTAATATATCAGTGGAAATCTCCTTTTTATGGAATAATTGGGAGATGGAAGCCTGCCTATGATTTTTTTATGAGGCCCACCATTATGCACATGCGAAATCCACTATGACCATTAGATGTGTAATCCCATGTTAGGTCTAAGGCCAAAAAATCAAACCACTTGTAATTCAAGTGGGCCAACAAAGGAAATAGTTCGGAGAGAGGCATCCACCCTAGATTTTTACAAGGCCAAGTGGCCAACCATGATGATATGAAATTCACTCCAACCATTAGAAACAACACCAAAATTTAGGCCCAAGGCCCAACAATTAGGCACATCCGTGATTCAGGTGATTCACACGGTAAGTTGGTACAAAAAAGTAAAATAAAAGGGAAATTTAAGAAAAGATAAGAAATATGAGGAAGGAAGAGAGGAGAGGAAAGGATAGGAACGATTACCTGTTCTAGCCTCCACACGTCCTCCACTTATTTTTTATTAGGGTTGGACTAAAAGCCAATGATAAAATTACAAATATCCCCCTCTTGCTTAAGCAAAGACTTAAATAAAAACCAATGATGAACTTACAAATATGCTCCTCTTGCTTAAGCAAAGACTTAAACATAACCTATGAGCCCAAAAACATTGTTAAAACCCATATATTAAGCCCAATTAACATTCCAAACACCATCAGTCAACTTTTGATAGATTTAACACTCCCCCTCAAGCTGAGTAATAGATATCTTGAATGTCTAGCTTGGAGACGAGCTTTTCGAACTGAGACTTCCCAAGTGCTTTGCTAAATAAATCTACAATCTGATCATGGGATGAAATACAAGGAGTGTTGATCTCTTTTTGAGATATCTTGTCTCATATGAAATAGCAATCAGCCCCTATATGCTTCGTTCTCCCATAGAACACTAGATTATTGGCAATATGTATAGTAGTTTGATTAGCATAGTATAAAGGCATTGGAACTTGTATTAAAAACCCCAATTCTTCAAAAAGAGATTCCATCCACAGAAGTTCAAAAGTTGTGTGCGTCATTGACCTATATTCAGCTTCAACACTCGACCTGGCAACCACGTTCTACCTCTTACATTTTCATGAGACTGTACTACCACCCAGGAAGGTGCAATAACCCATGGTCGACCTCTTACCATCACTTGACCCTATATAATTTGCATCTGAATAACCAACTACCTATAGATGACCATGAGATTTATATAAGCTACCCTTCCATGGTGTACACTTTTAAGTACCTAAGGATCCTCATAATTCCTGCTAAACGTGGTGCCCTAGAATTTTGCATAAACTAGCCAACTATACTAACTATTGCATAAACTAGCCAACTATACTAACTAAAAAGGCAATGTCAAGCCTCGTGATAGGCAAATAGATGAGCTTGCTGACGAGTCTCCTATATGTACTAGGACCTACTAATGACTCTCCTTCTTCAGGTTCAAGTTTGAGGTGAGGGTTCATCAGTGTATCTACAATGCCCAGAAAATATAGAAGAAGACCAAGGACTTTTATTTGAAACTAAGTTTGATGATACGACTTTAGCTTTTCAATCCCTCCAAGTCATCACATGTCATTATAATATCATCCACGTACACTACAAGTACTGTATAGCTAGAGTTAGTATGCTTTGAGAAAACCGAATGATGTACTTTACTCCTCTTCAACCCATACGACGCCACCACACTGTTAAACTTCTCAACCCAGGCTCGTGGTAATTGCTTTAACCCATATATAGATTTACTTAACTTGTACACTTTAGAAGACTCCCCCTAAGCAACATAACATACTCAAGAGATTGCTCCATGTAAACCTCATGTAAGTCATTATGCAGGAACCCGCTCCCTGAATCTGGTTAAAAAAGAGGCCAATCATGATTTGGAGATATTATTATAACAACATGAACCAAATTAAGTTTAGCCACCTTTGAAAAAGTATCCAGATAATATACTCCATAGATTTGAGTATACCCAACCTGGCTTCATAACGATCAATTGATCCATTAGGTAGAAACTTTATAATGTAAACCTATCTACACTTGATTGGTGTCTCACCCAATAGAAGATCAGTTAGTTTGCACATTCACTAGAATATATGGCTTCCATCTCCTCATTCATAATCATAACCCTTTTTTCCAATTTTCATCCAACAATGCCTCATGTAATGACGGGAATGGAGACAGCATACAAGATAAGAGCAAACTTAAAATAATTTGTAGACAAGTGGCTAAAGGTAACAAATTAGAATTGGGTGAGTAACATAAGAATGTTTACTTCTACGAACTACAATAGGTCGATCGCTAACAACCTCAGGAAACTCAAAAAGGAGTAAAAACCTCAGTGAGTGTAGTAGCCGATTATGTAGACTGAGAAGAAATGGCATGTAATACTTGGGTTTTTTTGCTCCTTTTTTTTAAAATATGTCCGCATGAAATCCTTCTGAGGTGGTAGCAATCCAATGTCAAATTTTAAAGGGAATACATTAGGTAAAGGAACTTGCACAAATTTGGCTTTAACAGCATGTTCATTTTTAACATAAAATGGGACGTTTTTAAAAAGGTAACATCGGTTGTCACAAAATGTTTTTAAGTGAAAGAAGTAGCATTGATGACTTTTTATAATATGAGAATATCCCAAAAAATGCATTTAACTGAACGAGGTGCAAGTTTATAATGACCATATCTAAACATATGAACAAAACAAGTACAACCAAACACTTTGAGAGGAGAGAAAACTGGTCGATCAGGAAACAATAATGAGAATTACATTTCTCATCTAAAACCGACGAGGGCATCCTATCGATCAAACGAAGCACAATAAGGACTGCATTGCCCCATAAAAGTTATGCGACATTCATTTCTAATAACAAAGCACAAGTAACTTTAATTAGATATATATTCTTACACTCAGCCACCCTATTTTGTTGGGGTGTATAAGTACAGGAGGTTTGATGAATATACCCTCACTTTGTAAATAGGTATGAAAATCCTGTGAAATAAATTCCAAGGGATTATTCAATCTAAACACACACAACTTTGTAACAAACTAAGTTTCTATCTCATTGTGAAAGTTTTGAAATACATAAAAGACTTCTAACCAATGTTGCACTAGATATAACCACGTCATTCTAGAATAATCATCAATAAAGAGAACAAAGTAACTAAAAACCCAACAAACTAGGGACTCAAGCTTATCCCCACACATAACGATGAAATAATTTAAACGAAGCATTACTTCTTCAATCAATTCTAGATCAGAAGCTCTATGATATTTACTCAACCGGCAAACTTCACATTCTAACTCGACACGTTTAGAAGCGATGAAACGAGAGTCTATAGTTTAGGGGATATCAAATAATTAAATTTAATTCTTCTTGTAAGAAATACATCTTACTGGCGTGGCCCATTGTAATAATTTACACCGTTAAGTTTGGTCTTCAACTCAAATGGAGGTAAAAGACTATTCTTAACGTCACTCTTGGTGTCCATATTTAGGAAAGAAAAGGAAACAAACACACAAGAAAGAACTTGAACTCACCTAATACTTGCTTCAAAAGAGCATAAATCACAGATCTCCACCACAAGTACAAACCGATTGATAATGAATACGAAAAAATGGTACACATTCATTCACGACTTGTACACTCGCACTTGATCTTCAAATCTGGCCATAAAACCATCTTATTTAATTGTATACGGAAGTGGGCCTCAAGTACACTCACAAGGCATAACTACACAACCCACCATATCGTGGTAAAACAACAAAAAAGGTGATTTGTGTAAATCATCACCCAATGATTTAGGTTTTCACTTTGTAAAAACAAAAACAAAAACGAAGAGGAAAAAGAACATGAAAGAATATGGGAAGAAACGAGGTACTAGATCTATTACCACTCTAATACCATGTTCTTGAGAAAGATTGAGATGGAGAAGAAGGAGAGAGAATATGAAGAGAAGCAAATGGAGAAAAGAGGGCACAATAGGGTGTGATGCCCCTAGCCTCTCCTTATTTTATTAGGACTTTCATAATAAATGTGAAAGTACAAACATACCCCCATATTTAAGTTATTACATCACATGAAACACGACCCACGGACTAAAACTCTACTCTAACATATCAATGGTGTGAGACACTAGAAACCATAGTACCCATGTAAAGTGAGCCACCCGTGAGATCATCACGCTCCAATAGTTCTGATGTATTGGAAATCTCAAGCCTTGAGATGTTTGAATAATTGTTTTGAATGTTTTCTATTTGGTTTATCAAGATTAGAATTCTTGTGAGAAGGTTTCCAAAATGTTTATAATATTTGCTTCTTTACTTGAACAAGTCGTTAACATTTCTATTTTATGTTCGTCTATAAATGATTCGGCAAAGTAAACAAATATGATTTCGCAGAGGTTGGTCTTTCATTTTCAAACCCACACACACAACTGCATTCAGAATAGTGACCCCAATATATTGCCTAATAAATCATAATTAGCAAATATTTCCTTTTAGAAATTATATTTGTGAGAGTTGAATGGCCAGCAGTTCTACACTGAACGGAACTATCGATACAAGGATATGCAACCAAGTGAAAACTTATTGCAAGCTAGGAGATAGGACTGTACTGCCAATGTCTGCACCTAGTTCTGAAACCAACATTATTTAACATTGGTATATAAAGGTAAAGACATCAATTTCCCTTTGCAATAACAAATAGTGAAGATAACTTTTAACAATGAATAAGAACTATGATACCTGCACACACAATCCTCAGAGCATGTACTATCAGCTTTGCAATTTGTGCATCCGACATCAGCATCTATGTCGCCGCGTTTCTTCTTAACAAGATACAGATCTTTTTTTCCCAGTTAAGAGTTGCCATGAAATGAAAGTAATTGGCATCCTAGACCCCTTCGTATCAAAAGTACAGCACTCAAATACAGTTTACAGCCCAAAGGTTCAATAATAAGTACCATAAAGCAATTGAGACTCCAAAATTTGCTCAAACTTCAAAGACCAAATATATAGGATACTGCGTCTGATATGCACATATGGATTTGGCTTCATTTCATTCTCCGTATTGTCCTTCCACATTAAGCCCATCTTAAATTCCTCATCAACGTAAGGGAGAGGCAAGCGGTGGAATGCTTCCTGCATAATTGAAATTTGTCAATGTTGTGTGGGGCATGCAGTAACTTGCATTATCCATAACTTTTTTAAACTTAACTGTGCTATTTAACTTGCATTTTCCATAACTAGTTTTTAAAGGTACATAGAGAAGAAGATAGCCTCTAGGCTTAAAAGTTCCATGTAGCCAGGACATATGCCTTACATATTTGGGCAGTTTTTATTATTTTTGTCTTCGCTGTCATTTTGGATAGTTCTACGCTAAGCTTTATGAATGGACAGCATTTGCACACATGGATAGTCCACTCAATCAAATATTTGAGGTGCAGTGTAGTTGTATTCTTTTTTCAAGGTGTAGTTGCGCGCTTTGCGTGCTTTTCTAATAAATTGCTGTTATCACTAAAAAAATTCAATCAAATATTGATGATATTTTTGAGGCTATCAAACAAATCTCACACCAAACAGATGATTCTAACCATCCAACCAATGGCCTATTAAATGGACGGTCAAGTTAGCTTAAGTAAATTGGTCTGATAATCAATATGAACTATCCATTTGGTGGCCCAAGCTTAGCTTGCTTATGCTTTCATAGATTCATATGGTCTATATACCATAACAATGCAATTTGCAGCACAGAAAATAGACAAATATGAAAGAAATGGCCAGTGTTTGGATGGTCGTGATTATTTGATTGCTGTGTGATGCCAAGATTAGCAGAAAATCCAACCATTTGAATCTTCAGACAGTGGTTGGTGCTCTAATACCAATTGATGCAGTGATTGGTAGAAAAACCAGCCACCCACTCCTCACACAGGGACTGGAAATAGAGAATGTGTGTGTGTGTGTGAAGCCACTCACTACAAAAGAAGAGAAGGTGAGAATCAACTAACCAGAAACAGAAATTCCAGATTTAAAAAATACTCCAAAAAAACTTACCATACTTTTATGGTTATCCTATTTTAACTTGTATAACAAGCCAATCCAACTAAGGTTTCAATAACTTGTGTAAAAGTAGATGGGTATCCTAGTTGGTTTAGCTTGTATAACAAAGTCCAACCCGCCAAAAAGTCATAGGCTTAAAAGAAAAGGAAGAAAAAAAAAAAATCAAAAGTAGTCACCTACTAGTGGAATTTGGAGACCTTAGGATCCCATGGATGACTAGAGAACCATAGTATTGACATTGTGAATTGAAAGCTTTAAACATTGAAATTTTAACCCCAAAATTGTCTATCCCAAAATTCAAGGATTTCGCTACTAAAGAAGGAAGAGATGAAGCACCCTTCTATGCATATCAATGCACGGTCTTTGCATTGTGGGAGAGGAAATCCTTAAGACCAGATTTCAGCAAATTAAATAAAGAAAATAAACCCTAAAGGAATTAAAATTGCAAAGAAAATATTTACCAAGTACCACCTAGGAAACTCCGATTTCAATGTCTCTTTCATTCAATCCAATGGAGGGTCCTGATTTGTGAATGCTCTCCTTGCAAGGCCGTGACTTGAGCTTAGGAAAGGAATATCAAATGAATCCTCCCTTTACAATCCAGAAGGGTTGAGGCATTCCCTTTATCCAAGTTTTGCTTATGCATTCATATTGAATAGACCATAACCATTTAAGTGTAGAGAAGCAAGATCCAAAGACCCTTTTCCTAGAGAAGAGAGACTTGTGTATAGACATCTAGGTGGGGTTTTGGTAAATCTTGAGAACTTTTCGGGGCTTGTGATAGGCAAGATCTGGCACTACCTAATAGGTTGAATGAGGGCATAAAATATTCTTGCAGTTACTTGAAAAACAAATGAAAATTAAGAGATAGAACAATGCATTGAAACAAGGTATCGGCAATTTCCCGCAAGTATTCACAAATGATAAAACTTTGACAACGCGCCCTTAATTGAGCCTAATAAGAGTCCTAAAATAAGTTAATCCATGCAAAACTAGGAGTTTGGAGCGAGACCCTCCTAACTTACTTCAAATCAATTAAATGATCACGATTGTCCAATTCAGTGAGTGTCTACACCAGTGTTTTAAATAGCATATGCTACGTAGCGTGCAAAAATAGTGCTTTTCCCCTAGGTTGTAACATGTAGCACATGTAGTGTATGCTACACTATACTCGGTCTTTTACAAAAAATATATAAAAGAAAATGTGTTATGTTGTTAGCTCATTTGTTGATGTAAAATTATGGTGGCCCATACTTCTTACACATGGCAATGGTGTGGAGCTATCCAAAAACCATATAAATAGTAGGTCCTATTGTAGAAAAAGAATATTTGTAGATATACCCATGTTAGACAATCTTAACCATTAATAAAAGGGCCTCCACGTGTACAACTGAGGACTTGTGACTATTGTAAATGGTGCAAAACTCACATTTTAGACAGTGTCTTAAAAGTTTAAAACACCTCTTTAAACCCTAATACTTGACGGCAAGCGCCCCTATGGCCCCGAATTCAATTTTTCGATTCTTGATCCACAAAACCATTGAAGAGGAGATTTTAGCTTACCAATCGGCCTTAAAAGGTCCATTTGTTGTATTTTCAAGAGTGTTGAAGCCAATGTGAAGGGAAAAGAAAAAAATCCCCCTTTTCACATCCACACAATTGTGGAGCTCAAGAAGTCAGTTTTTTATTGAATCTCTTCTCAAGCTTGATAAAGGCATGTTCTTGCCCCTTAATATTCTTAGTGAGTTGTTTTTCATTTCAAATAAAGATGTATGGTTTCTTTTGAGATTTTTTTCAATTTTTTCCTTTTTAGGAGGCTACCTCCTATGCAATGTTGTAGGATAGGATTGTTATACACATTTTTCTTGTGGGGCCTGTTGTGGTGTGTGTTATTGCATGGCATGCAACCCATCAGGTGGCCACCATGCTTTAGTGGAGGTGTGTGGGTGGTTGTGCATTGTTTTCTATGGTGTGGCCCACGTGATGGTTGGATAGTCTTGATTTTCTTAGGTGGTTCACAATTGGCCATTACTTTCTCTAGTGTGGCCCACAACCTAGTCTAGTTGGGTGGATGCATTTCTTTCCTTTTGGGGGGCGGCCATTATCGTGCTATGTTGTAGAATAAGGTTGTTCTACAATCATTTGTTGCATGGACCCCACTGTGGTGCACGGCATGGAAACAACTTGTCCATTGGAACATGCTTTTACTTGAAAAATGAAGCATCTTTAGGCTTAAATAGCCTATTTTGAGCAACTATGCGTAACAGATCCGGCCAAACCAAACAAAACTTTCGGTTGGACCAAATCAACCCGAAGCACTTTTCGGTCGAACCGAAAAAATGCAAAACATCATAGCGTGCAACCTGTCTTTCCACAAATTTTCGGTCAAACCGAAAATGAACTCGATTGAACCTAGAGAGGACAACTATGCACAGCAGATTAGCATAATCAAGGCATCATGCACAACAATATCCACCTTGACTTGCATTCTGCCAAGTCACTTTGAATATCTCTCGTGCAACCTCACACCTCGAGCGTAGACCGCTCCCTGCATTCTCCACCTGGAACACAGCTCCATCCACGCCCCTGTGCAACGGTGTTCAATCTCATCAATGGCAAGTGAGATTGATCAAGCTCAAGCAGTGCTTGAACTTCTCTGTGGTCACCGACTTTGTCAACATGTCCACAGCATTCTCGTTCATGTGAATCTTCTGAAACATAATTTCTTGAACTAATCAACTCATGTATCTTGTGGAACCTCACGTCGATGTGCTTGGCTCGTGCGTGATACACATGATTCATCACCAAATGAATAGTACTCTGACTATCACAATGCAACTGAATCACCTCTTGCTTCAACCCGAGTTCTCCTATCAGACCTTTCAACCACAATACCTCATTTGACGCCTTCGTCGCAGCCATATATTCCGCCTCGATTGTAGACAACATTATCGTAGACTATAGCATAGGTCTCCAATATATTGGTCTGCCTGTTAATGTGAAAACATATCCCGTAGTGGATGTCCCGTTGTCTAAATCACCTGCGTGATCCAAATCCACATAGCCTACAACTCCACCTGAAGCTCTATGTCCTCCAGTGTCGACTGTGCCCTTGAGATACCTGAGAATCCACTTGACAGCATTCTAATGGTCCTTCCCTGGATTCACCATGTACCTACTAACCACACTAACTGCCTGTGAGACATCCGATCTTGTGCAAACCATTGCATACATAAGACTCCCCACTGTGCTAGCGTATGGCACCCATGACATATCTAAAATCTCCTTCTATACTTGGACACGGTCTGGTTAACAACTTGAAATAACCTATTAGAGGCATGTTAACTGGCTTAGCACCTTCCATGGGGAACCTCTCTAGCACCTTCTGCACATAACCCCTCTGAGATAGCCACAGCTTCCTAGACTCACTGTCTATGTGTATCTCCATGCCTAGGATCTTCTTCGCAATGCCCAAATCCTTCATGTTAAACTCTTTGCTTAACAGAGACTTAAGCAAGAGTATCTCATTCTTATCATTTGCAATGATTAATATATCATCTATGTAAAGCATTAGTAGAATGTAGGACCCGTCCTCAAGTACCATGTAATAAACCCAGCAATCATACCCACACATGTTATACCTAATCTCCACCATGTAGGAATCGAACCGCTTGTAACATTGCCTCGGAGACTACTTTAGCACATACAATGACTTCTTCAACCTACGCACGTAGCCTTCCTTATCAAGCTCCTCGAATCCATCAGGTTGCCTAATGTAAATTACTTCCACCAAGTTCCCATGAAGGAAAGTTATCTTCACATCAAACTACTCCAATTCCAAATTGGATTCCGTTACCATCACCAGTAAACAGTGTATTAAATAGTGTGGTAGCGTAGCGTGTAGCGTACGCTACGTAGCGTAGCGTACAAAAAACGCTACGTAGCGTGCGGAATAGCGTAAATACGCAGTAGCGTGCGCTATCAGGGCTGTAGCGTACGCTACACATAAGTAGCGTGTAGCGTATATAGCGTACGCCTCAAGACTAACATAAGAATTTTAAAATAAAAGTCACTTTAGTTAAAAACTTGTTGTTAAATGGTGGTGACTGGCCATCTTTCCTTTTAAGTAGGTGGTGTTAGACTCATATTATAAGACTTTTTTTTAAAACTTAAAACAATACGAAATCGTATTAGGGCTTTTGAACAGCCCTATTGCGGTGCCGTAGCAGCCGCAGGTTCCTCATTTTCGAAGCTTTGATTCCAAGATTTCGAAGAGCCCTTTATCAAATCTGATTTTTGGAGTTCAATCGGAATTACAAGAGCATCATCTTGCTGGAATTTCAGAAGCATTGAAGCCCAAACAAGTGAGAAATCGCGTATCCCTCTTTTTGCAGCCGCGCGGAAACGTAACTCCCAAAAATCAATTTTCAGTTGATTAAATCTCTATTCAAGGTATGTTTTAGCCCTTTAATCTTTGTTAATGAGTTTTATTTTTATTTATACTGAAATGTTGTGTTATTTTTTCATTTTTTTTCAATTTTTTTTCTTTTTATGGGAGTTGTGGTGTCTATGGCATGGATTTGACTCATCCAACCATCACGTGGGACACATGCGTGGGGTCCACTGTAGTGTTCTATGCTACGGCCCACATGTGGGGGTCCTCTGTGGTGTTTTATGCCATGACCCATATGCGCGGCCATGGCCCACATGCGTGGGGTCCACTGTGGTGTGTGTATGGCATGGCCCACATGCGTGGGGACCATTGTGGTGTGAGTATGGCATGGCCCACATGCGTGGGGTCCACTGTTGTGTGTGTATGGCATGGCCCACATGCGCAGGTCCACTATGGTGTGTGTATGGCATGGCCCACATGCGTGGGGTCCACTGTAATGCATGTTTTTTTTTAAAGAATGTGACTTTTATATATTTTGCTTTTTTCTTACTATTTAATATTTATCATATTTTTCTTTTCTTTTTTTAATAAAAAAATAGAAGTATTGTGTAGCTTACGCTACACGCTACGGAGGGTTGAACGCTACGCAACACGCTACCGCTATTTAAAACACTGCCAGTAAAACCCTGATTGAGGTATGTTTCATGACCAAAGAGAAAACCTCATTGTAATTTACTCCTTCCCTCTATGAGAACCCCTTTGCTACAAGTCGTGCATTGTACTTTTCTCAATCTTTATCTATTAATGCTTCATTTTTCCTATAGACCCATTTACACCCTATAGCTCTCTTAACCTTTTGGAAGTTTCACCAACTCCCATGTCTGATTTCTGTATAGATATTCCATCTCCTCCACCAGGGCCGACATCCACTTGTCGTCATCCTTTCCAAATTTCGCCTCTTGAAAGGTGGAAGGATCCCCACTCCCTATGAACAATGCAAAAGACACAATGTCCTCGAACCCATATCAAACCGGGGCTCTAATGGTTCTTTTCTCCATGTTCCCGGCTATACATTCATGGGTATCCTACTGATCATTTTGCTTAGTTTCTTGCTCCTGTTGAATTTCGCCTTTAGTAACTGGCTCCACCTACACCGACAATTTCTCGATCGCACCATGTTTCTCTGACTTCTCTGCAGCTTCATCGTTGGCCTTCGATATTGATGCTTCATCGAAGATAACATCTCTGCCACCTTCTGTGAAATTGGATCCCAAAGTTTGCAACCCTTGACACATTTCTCATACCTAACAAAGATGCACTTCCTAGATTTAGGATCCATGTTCGACCTTTGTTCACTCTGCATGTGGACATATGCTGGGAACCTGAAAATCCCCAATCCTGAAAAATCAACGTCCTTGCCCGTCTAGACTTCCGCTGCAACCTTGGAGTCCAACGTTGTAGATGGTGATTGATTCATTATATGGTATGCCATGTTCACCACTTCTGCCCAGAAGCTCTTTGGCAACCCCACATGCAACTGCATACTTCTCGCCTTCTCCAATAGAGTTCTATTCATCCTCTATGCCACCTCGTTCTGTTGCGGGGTCCCTGGAGTTGAGAAGTGCCTTGTGATGCCATGTTCCTTGTAGAATTCCATAAATCTCGCCTCTCTGTACTCCATATCGTTTTCTAATATGAGACACTTAACATATCTCCCGGTTTGCTCCTCTACTTCCACCTTTCATTGCTTGAACCTGGCAAACAACTCAAACTTGTGTTTCAAGAAGTAGACCCAAACCTTCCTCGAGTAATCGTTTATGAAGGTCACGAAGTATCGTGCTCCTCCCTTAGACAGTACAATCGCCACCCCCAGACATTAGAAACAAGAGCTGCGATGATCTCTTCAAGCTCCATTGTATTATACCCATACAACATAGTGATGAAATGGTCATATGATGTGTGAAGCGATGCTAGTAGTATCATCAATTTATCTTCTTCATTGACCTTCACTCCTAGCCTTAACAACTCACTACTTAGCTTTGTAAACAAGTTCGTGTGCTCCAGGAGATCTAATCCTTCCTTCGTCTACACCCCGAAGAGTTATTTCTTCACAAACAACTTATTTGTTAGGAACTTCGACATGTATAGGTCTTCTAGCTTCTTCTACATCTCTATGGGAGACTTCTCATCCAGGACATTGTACATGACATCATCCGATAGACATAAATGGATGGGGCTTATAGCTTTCTCCCCGAGATCGCTCCAGTCATCATCCGATATCTTCTCCAGTTTCATCTCCAACAATGCCCTGCTCAACCCTTGTGAAACTAGAATATCCTTTACCTTCCACTGCCACAAGCTAAATTGTCCTTCCCATCAAATTTTTGTATATCAAACTTCAATCCTGACATCTTCGTTGAATTCCCAAAACATCCTTAAACATAACTCTCTGATACCACTTTATAGGGATTCAGACCCCCCAACAAACCCAGATCAACCTTAGGTATTAAAAATTTAGATATAATACCACCGTCAATCTTATTCGCTTTGCGAAAGCACATACAATGAAGATGAACAATTGAATAAAGCAGAATAACCAATAAAGCAATCACACATAACACAACGATATTTCACGTGGAAACCCCTTGCGGGAATTAAAAAAAACCACGGCACAAAGTGATAGAAATCCACAATAATCAAAACTTTAGAGTTTACACCAACTCACCTTATTCGATTACAGATGTACCTAATCTCTCCTTACAATGCACAACCCTAGGAAACCCTAACACCTTGAGAATAACCCTTCCCAAGCTCTTATTAACATTGGAAACCCTCTCACCTCGCAAACCCTTGCCCTTATAGAGAAAACATTTGTAATGATCAAAGCCCTACTCATGGATTAGGCTTAAATAGCCCGATTTGCGCAACTTTGCATAACAAATCCGGTCAAACCTAACATGACTTTCGATCGGACCAAATCAACTCGAAGCACTTTTCGATCAAACCGAAAAAATGCAAAGCGGCATAGTGTGCAACCTGTCTTTCCACCAATTTTCGATCAAACCAAAAATGGACTTGGTTGAACCTAGACAAGACAAATATGCATGGCAAATTGACAGAATCAAGGAATCCTACACAACATGGTCTCTCGGGGTTTTTTGGCCAATGCCTTAGTTGTATATCCTTTTATCTTGCAATCATGATTATCTTCCTTCTGGCTTTGTGCTTTTTAAGAAAATGCATATGCTCAAGGAGAAGCTAAAGAAGTGGCATCGGGAAGTTTTTTGCAAAAAGGAGTTGGAGATGTCTTCCATTCTAGATTAGATTCAAGCTTCCATTCTAGATCAGATTCAAGCTTTAGACATCTAGGGAGGAGAACCTCCGTTAGATGAGGATTTGACTCTTAGAGGTGAGTTGTCTTCAGACTATGCCTCTAGAATTAAGGAAGAAGAAATCAAATGGCGCCAATGCTCTAGAGATGTCTAGCTTAAGGAAAGTGATAAAAACACCAAATACTTCCACAGGGTGTCCAATGCTAGAGCGAGGTATAATATTGTCTCTTCCTTACTTGTGAATTGAGTTCGCCTTTCTAATCAGAATAATATCTCGTATGTTGTGGTTAATTTTTACTCACTCCTCTCTTACGAGGGCTATGACAAGCCCGTCATCAATGATCTTCCTTTTGCTCAGATTTCCCCAAAATATAGGGATTCCCTGAAGAAGCCTTTCCCTTTAGATGAAATCACGGCAACAGTTTTTTACTTAACAAAGGATAAGGCCCCTAGTCCTGATGGATTTTTGCTTACTTTTTTCCAATCTTTTTGGGATCTTATACAGTAGGATGTTGTTGCGTTTGTCCGGGACTTCTTCCTTACTAGTCGAATCCCATCGAAGATGGGATGTTCATTCATATCTCTAGTTTCTAAGATAAAAGGTGTTGAGAGTTTGAACGACTTTCAGCCAATTAATCTAATCAGTAGTTATAAAATTTTGGCTAAAACTCTAAGCTCTAGGATTAGGCTTGTCCTTCCCAAGGTTCTCTATCTTCCAGAGTGCCTTTGTCTTTGGGGAAGAGATTTTAAAGAGTGCTCTACTGGCCCACGAATGCATTGATTCGTACCATCGTGCAAGCAAAAAAGGTACCCTTTGTAAGTTAGACTTGGAGAAAGCGTACAATCATATCAATTGGAACTTTCTACACTATATGCATTCTCAACTTGGGTTTGGGAAAACTTGGAGAGGATAGATTAGGAATTCTGTGTCTTCGGCTAAATTCTCATTTCTTATTAATGGCTCTCCCTTTGGATTCTTTAAGGCTTCTCGTGAGCTTAGGCAAGGGGATCCTCTTTTCCCCTTCATATTTATTGTTGTCGCTGAGTTTATTCAAAGGGTTTGTTGTGGAAAACTTTCTTAACAAAATTAACTATCTTCAGTTTGTTGACAATATGCTAATCTTCTATGAACCCTCCGATCCAATAGTTATCTTGTCTTGCCATGACTATCTGTTGGTTTGAGGTTGTCTTGGGGCTTAAAATAAACTGTGCTAAAAGTGAATTTCTGAGTATTCACATGTCTGATGAGGAAGTCTAGGGTCTTGCTTCTGTGTTTGGTTGTCGTGTGGGACCCTTCCCCTCTAGTTATCATGAGCTTCTTCTATGTGTAAGAAAGCCCACTTTTTACCTCTGGTATATGGTGTTGAAAAGGTTAGAGCGTAAGTTATCTCCCTGGAAAGGTAACCTTTTATTGTTGGCCAGCTCGCTCTCTCTCTCTCTCTCTCTCTCTCTCTCTCTCTCTCTCTCTCTCTCTCTCTCTCTCTCTCTTTTATGTTTTTGTTTCGTTGCCCTAAATCTATTCTTTTGAAGATTGATAAACTTTGGAGGACCTTGTGGCAAGGTGGCTCCCACTCAAGGAAGTTCCCTCATCTCAAGTGGGATGAAGTTTGCAAACCAATCTCTGAGGGAGGGCCAAGTATTAAGCATCTAAACTAAGTAAATTCAACCCTCTTAGGTAAGTGGATCTGGCGTTTCGTTTTTAATGATGATTCTTTGTGGAAAAAGGTTGTTGCGGCCAAGTATGGTGTAGAGTTAGGTGGGTGGCGGACAAAGAAATCTTCCATGTACAGATCCTTTGCCCTTTTGGAAAGAGGTGGATAAGATAGTTGTTATTGTATTCAGCGATCTTTCCTTCTCGTTGGGAAATGGAAAAAGAGTAAGATTTTGGTCTGACCCATGGTGTGGGGCTTCTACTCTCAAAGACTCCTTCCCAACTATAACTAGGCCATGCCCAAACCCTAATATCCTAGTTTCTGAGCATTTCTCCTAATTCAGATTGGGTGGAGTATGGACTCATCCCTTTCAAATGAATCTTAAGTAGGAGGGATTTGTTGAGTTAGTCATGCTTCTTTCTCGAGTACAGAAGTTTGTCATTGATCCTAAGATTCTTGACTCTACTTCCTAGATGCCTAGAAGAGGTGATGCCTTCTCGGTGAAGTCTTTCTACGATTGCATCTCCTCCCCTGTGAACCCTGCCCCTTTAAGCTACACGGGCCCTCTATGGTCTTATGGGGGCCCTCTGAAAGCCTGCACCTTCGCCTAGCTACCACATCCTCACAATTAACAATCTTCAAAAGAGGGGAATGGTTCTCCCGAGCCTTCAGTTTGCAAATTCAGCATCCCATCTTCTTCATTGTTCCTTCTCCAAGGTGGTTTAGCATGGCATTCTACGACAGGAGGATGTCTCTTAGGTGGTTCCTTATTCAATTGGGAAGCCCACATCATATCCTGGGATGTTGGTGGTGGTGGGAAGCTTGGAAAGAAGAGGGTGAGGCTTTGCCTACTCGCTACCTTCTGGGTCATCTGGTTAGAAAGGAATAATCAATGCTTCAACAATGTGAATGGATCAGTTAGTGGGGTTTCATGTAGAGTCTTTCAATCTATCAGGGATTGGGCTCCAGGTTAATGGTTGTGGGCTTGAGCTAGGTTTGAGCTATGTGCACTTGTATATTCCTCCTTATTTTTTCCCCTTCGTAGGTTATTTTAGCTTAGGTCTTTATTCTTTTTTGTTTTGTTTTTGTATTTTTGTTTTTCTTCGTTTCTTTGTTGTTTCTTTGCT
This sequence comes from Magnolia sinica, assembly GCF_029962835.1. Lineage (NCBI taxonomy): Eukaryota > Viridiplantae > Streptophyta > Magnoliopsida > Magnoliales > Magnoliaceae > Magnolia > Magnolia sinica. Next base: position 11,588,555 of record NC_080581.1, read on the forward strand.
TGTTGTTTTCCTTTTTTGGCTTCTACCTTTTAATAATATTATCATCTTTCAAAAAAAATCATGACGCAGCTTACACTACATGCTATAGAGGGTTGAATGCTACACAATATACTACGTGCTATTTAAAGCACCGAGTCTACACCAACCACACAAAGATATTGTTATGCTATTATAACCTACTACTAGAATGTTGGAGATTGGTGCTATGCACCAACGTGATCATTGAATGGTGGCCCATTAAATGTGAGCCAGACCTTATCCAACTGAATCCACAGTGATGTTTTTTGGTACAATTGCAACTCTGCACTACAAGTTGTTGTGCCATGAGAGACTAGATCAACTGATGATCAGACAAACAATTAAATCCATTTTTGTAATTTGTGACATTAATCTGTAAGCTTCATCGTAGATTGGCAATGTGATGCATGAAATAGACTAACCCAAGCCCCGTGCCACGTGCATATCGCACTGTCTTATCATCATCTTTGGCATACCATAGCCTTGTCCTAGCTAGATCAACTTTCTCACAAGAACTTCATGGATGTCCAATAATCAATTTCCAACTTGACCATGGTTTTAAATGTTCCTATCCCCCTCTCCAAAAAAAAAGGCTGATAAGGCCCCATATTGGCCATGTATCGTGGTGAGCTAACATAGCTATGATTCAACCATGAACCTGACATCAACCCTCCTTTATTCTAGCTGAGGACTAGCAAGAGCAATTGCTACCAAGTGGAGTTATATTTAATTCATTTTCTGAGGCTATGTCCTGGTAAGCATAGGGCTGGACCAACTCAATTGCACCTCGCACCTTTTAATACTTTTGATTTCTAGATAATATAACAGAGTTAAAATTCCTCAATTGTTAAAAAAGAAAAAGACTCAATGTATTTAACATAAGAAAGTAGAAAAAGGAAAATCTCATTTGCAAGTATCTCAAAGCATGAGAATGGAATTGAAATCAACAACCTATGTAAATAGGCATGACAAGAGAATCTTCAAAGCTCTGACCTCTATATCACTCGTTGGAACTGCATGCTGCTCATCCAATAAAAATATCATCCCTGTCAGCCAGCCTAATCAATGAAAAATAAGAATGAAGTGATAACACCTACAGTTTGTGAAGTAAAATTATATTTTAAAAAAAAAGAAGAAGAAGAAGAACTCATGTCAACTGAAAATCGTTTTAACACATTCTTCTCTTCCTGGATATTCAGGGTGAAAAAAAAAAAGTAAGAAAGAAAAAGAAGACAGCCAAACCAAAACATGAACACTGTTCAGTTGCCTTAGAGCCATTACCTCAGATGAAATCTTCTCCAAATTAATGGCAACGAAGGAAAACACGCCAACATAAACAAAATTGTCAGACTACGGAGAGTTTCTAACTGTGTATTGTATTGTATCATAAAAGGTTAGACACCATGAGTGTTCATCTTATAACTCCTTGGACGAGCAGGGAAGGATGGAACAACACGTCTACACTATGTTGAAGGAACATCTACATACAGAAACTTCTACATTTGCTAATGCCAAAACATCTCTTATAGGATGATTCTATGATGCACACATAGACATAAGAAATTCCAAACATAATTTCAAGTTTGAATGATTCATAGTTAAGAGCAGAAGTTACAAAATTCCTTTAAAACTGCGAAAAACTAGCTGTAAGCATCAGGGCATGTTACCAGGTGCAAGCTACCTAACTTCATTGAGGCAGCTGATGAGGTTTAAGATGAAGAATCTAAACAGAACCATTTAAGAGGGAGCCAAAAGTATGGACAACGAATAGACAACAAAGTTGTATGTGATCATAGAAGAAAGAGATGACCTGCATGATAGTGGTGCAAATGACAATGGGATGGGTGGGTCGCTTAGGTCGCCTCAACACCTCACAGGAAAACTACAGTACCAAGAACCAAGATAATTGCCTCATATGCGAAAGCATGATTTACGTACACTTTTATGCAGCTTTTGCAGTGCTTCCATAGTTAGATTGCAGTCAGTATTTGTGATTGGAAGCAGTGAAATGCTTTCTACTAGTCTTGAGTCTTGCAACTTGGAACACGCAAAATTATGATTCTTCTTAGTACGACCTATTGCATTTTTTTCTTAACCAATTATTTATTTCCAATCCACTTATCAGTGTTTGCAGTATTTATATCATTTCCACGTTTTAGAATTCATTAGCTTTAGAAATACATCCAGGCCACTAATCACCTTATGATGGATCCCACGTGATCCTAATCAGATGTCCAAGATCTGCAAACAATCTCCTCAGGGCCCATTTGGATCAAATAAGTAAAACCCATAAGTCCAACCGTGAGCTCTTAGATACCTCTATGCTAAGCCACACACATCCATATGCACATTTTGGGTGTTTTTCCAGTTATACAACACTATCATTCCATATGATTGGGTAAAAAGAGGTGTTTGGGTGATACCGTGCCTCTAAACATGAACAGGCAACTATTTTTGTACTCCTATACAACCATACTGCATAAACATCATGCACAGACAGCTGTATGCTATTTTAAGAGGTGGTCTGCCAACAGTATTGAGACAGATCATGGAGGATTTGATCCATAAATGGGTAAAGATGATAAACATTATTTACAGAATGCAACAGCAAACAACAACATGAAGACATTCTAAACCCTAAAAACAAATCGAACATAAAAACAGTTCTGGAGAAGGAAAGAAGAGATTGACCTTCTTTTCAAATCGCCAGTCAGTAGCATGCCTCCAACAAACTGCCCGGCCAGGTTGACTCAATGGATAGACCACATTATCAGGCCAAGGTGCACATTTAGAGTGTGCTGCCATTGTACATCGTGTGCAACGCCAATATCCCTTCTGTTTGCAAATGAAGCAAGCCTGTTTGTGAAATGCAGTGCACAAGTGAGCTCCCAAGCCCAATCCAGGTAACGGACTCATTAGAAAAGAATACTTCGACGAGATATATCGATTCCAAAAGCAGAACACAAGTTTCATAAATGTGAAGGAAATATAAGCATCATGAATAGAAAGAGGGGGACCAATGATTGGCACATTTCAGCAGCCAACCCACATTATGTCACACTTGAGCCAGCTGAAATGTGCCCAAGGGGCATCTATAAAGGTACCTAACAGTTCAGCATCTCATAGCATTATTACTCTGATGTTATTGGTGTAAACAAGTCTAGCAAAATATTTTAGATAGTTTGACACACTTGAATGACGTTTGAATGAAATAGCATTGTTGAATTTATGGCTTTGTATTCCAAATAAGCTTGGAAGAAAATAAGATTGGTTTAGGATTCCTCCAAAGAAGAATTTCACCCAGTCAAGGAAGAAAACATCGTGGTCAAGGCCATGAATTTTCTTACATTGTAGAATACAGAAGCAATAAGTGGCTTCTAGGGTGACCTGACCTGGCCCAAGCAGCCCAGCTGTGTAGGGTCAGGGATTGGACCCCTAAAGTTGGCCCAAGGGCTAGGCTCGGGCTTGAAATCTAGACCTAGAGTCGAGGTCTAGACTGGGCCAACGATGAACGGTCCCCGCTCATTGGCCCAATTCAATCATCAAGCAAGTCACCGTTGGTCAGAAAGAATGAACAATTTAAAGACACTTGTGACCCATTCCCATTCACCATAAATCTGTAGTTTATGGACATTCATTGGATCCAGGTCATGTTGCAATGATCCAAACTTTTTAGTCATGGGACTCATTGTAGATGGAGGATTCCAAAATATATATATATATATATATATATATATATATATATATATATATATATATATATATATATATATATATATATATATATATATCTTCAGCTGAATTCAAACCTTTCATCATTTAGATCTTTTTCCTCAAGAAGTCGACCATAACCCAGCCCGGCTATATGGGGTCAAAACCTTTTCAACCCAATTAGGGCCATGGCCACAGCCAGCAATGGACTGGGGCTTTGCTAGGGCCAACCCTGGCCCAGCCCTAGAGTGGCTCATTGTCATCCCTACCTGCTTGTTCCTAATCATATTTACATGTTCGTATATTTTTCTGTGTGAGGACTGTTCGCTTACGTGTTAACTGTATTAACCAAATTACAAGATGACACAACAGCAATGTGAATAAGCATTTGAGTAACGAATGTCAAAGGAAGCAAGTAAAATGTTGCCCGAGACATTAATGAATAACATTGTCACAGGCTCCTGTCATTATCAAATACCCAGAACCTATGCCGCCTTCTACAGCACGATATATCTGTATCTCTGTATCATACTTAAGTAAAGGGAAACACAAAAAGAGATGGAAGTAGAACCCTCACATGTTGGGGGCATTTGAAATTTCTAGAACCCAAAAACCCAAGACTCTGCTGAGCGCATTTCAAGTGATAGGCTTCCTTACAGCCATGGACAGTGCATAACAACTCTTCGCTGGAGTAGATAGATTTACTGCATATACGACATTCAACCTGAAATTGATGGCAGACAACCAAAAGTTGAAATTATCCAAAGATCACTAACACTTGTAAGAAGAGAAATGGTAGGGTCATTCATGCAAAGGAAGATTAAAGAGGAGATGTGTGGCATGCGTGTGCACAGAATCACATCTTAAATCTGCAACCAGTGGAAGAGTAATGATTGTCGTCTTCATGGGCCCCACTTTCACCAGCTGAAAACCCAAGAGGATCGAACAATTCCACCACTCAACAGCACATGTAATTTTTAAAATTCCAAAAGAAAAGGGGGGAAATTTACCATTTTCGGAGCATTGATAACGAATGGAAATCGGCATTCCACCTCAGGAACTCCTGAGGCCACCTTCTTCTCTGCCCAGTCCCTGACATGATCATCCAGCGACTTGCTGCTCATCAACCTCTTACTTCTCCTCTCCACCGCTGCAGCTACCTCTCCTCGACCCGACCTCTTCTGATTCCGCCTCGTATCCGCAGCCCCCAGCCAGCTCTTCTCCACAGACGCCCCGGATTTATCCAAGGCCGGACATCGCAGGCGCCGATCCCATGTGCGGCAGGGGCCGTTGTTTTCTTCTACGGTTTCGGATTTTCCGGCGTTCAAAGATGCGTTGGAATCACAGGGCAAGACAACGAACTGAGAGGGATTGAGAAGATTGCTGAGATCTGGCATGGTAGGAAAACGAGGGGAATTGAAATTAGGGCTAGGGCATGATCTTGCAGAGGTTGGATTTTAGGGTTTTTCTTTCTCTTCTGTATGGGGTTGAATGCAGCGAAGAGAGATGGAGCTGAAATGAAAGATGGCGGGAAAAAAAGGGAGTTCGGGTTTTCATAGCGGGAGTTGGGAAGGTGAAATTACGGAAAGATCTGGTGATTTGGTGAAAATTACCAAACGAGGGTGGGGAGCTATTTTATGCTCTGGTAGACCATAATACGTCATACACAGGCACTCGGAAATTTGATAATTGGAACGAATAAACTCACATTAAAACAGATGTATTGTCCAAATCACTGTACAAAAATCAGATTTTTTGAACAATCCTAAGCTATGATTCATGGGTACTTATTTGTTGAATACGGTCATTGGATAATCTTCAATTTTAACCGTCCAATAAATTTCTACCAATCCGATATCTGGATGATCGGATAACCTTATATTTGGAATCACGATACATCTAAACTGGGATCCATGATCCGAACCGTATATTTTGAATTAATTTTATTCCACATAAGCAGTTTCCGAGTAATTTCTAAGTACCTAGGTATTGTCGGCACAGTGTTCCAGAGTATTAAATATTTCTCGAAGTAGTTGGCGAGGCTCGCCCAAACTAGTTTCCCCTTCTGTCTGTACCACCATGTGATAATCCCAACCATTCATCTAGAATCGCTCGCTGTGAGCGAGAAACGACGGTCCAGAAAAATAAGTTCCTAGTTTGATTACGTATTGACGGTGCTGATCTTATAACGGAGAGATTATTTCCATTTTGATGGTGTACTGTAAGAGCGTCCAGATGAACGGACTGGATCATCACGTGTTGGGGTAGATTTGTCAAGCGCGAGAGAACCTTGCAAGAAAACGACTGCGCTAGCCTGACTACGCGTGGTCACACGGAGAGGTTGTCTGCAATGTGCGGGCCTTCGGTGAACCGTGACTGTGTGGTCTATCTTTATGTATGTGTCTTACATCCACGCCGTTCATCCGTTTTTACTGCTAATTTTAGGGAATGATACCAAAAATGAAGTAGATTCAAATCTTAGGTGGACCACACCACAGGAAACAATGGTAATTGAATAGCCACCATTAAAAAATTCTTGGAGGCCATCGGGATGTTTATTTGCCATCCAACCTTTTGATAAGGCCACCAAGACCTGGATGAAGGCCCACACAAATACCAGCTCGATACAAATTTTTGTAGCCCAAGAGAAGTTTTTAACGATCAATCGTTACTTTTTCCTACGGTGTGGTCCAGATCTTCTTAAATTTTGGGTCATCCTCTAAAATGATTTCTTAAAACAGATGGACGGTGTGGATTTAAGTCACATACATCACAGGATTCACCGAAGCCCGCACCCGCTTACAGCTGAGCCGGCACAGGGAGCCAGTGAAAAATGCGTCAGATCCACCCCCTCCATTCGGTGCGAGGGCACATTTTCACGAACGCGGATGGCAGTGGGAACCAACACCAGGTGGCTACGTGATGTCAAGACTATGTGAGACACACCATCATCTGTATGTTTTATCCACGCCGTCCATCTGTTTTTCCAGTTCATTTCAGTGCATGAGCCCAAAATTAAAGCATATCCAACGCTCAAGTGGGCCACACCATAAAGAGCAGTGGAATATTTTCCACGGTTGAAACCTTCTTAATGCCCAACGACATGTTTATTTCCCATCCAACGTACGGGTCTCACACACCTAGATAAAGGATAAACATAGACAAAGCTTCATACCACACTTCTTTGTCATTGAGAAGGCTTCACCGGTGGCCATACAATAACATTGTTTCATATAATATGATCCATTTTAACTTGGACTTGCTTTAATTTCAGTCCCATAACTTAAAATGAGCCGACAAAAAATGAGTAAATAAAACTTATACATCATGGTTGGCCCCAAGAGTCATGGCACCACCTGTCTATAAGTTACAATGCAATCAATGCCCCTAAGGGTGCATATGGGGTATTGATTGTTGTTGATGTCATAAATTTGAAAATATCAAGCCTATCGATGCCATCGAGCAAGTTTCGGTGTCATCAAAAAAATTCAAAAATCTCGTACTAGTTGTTGGACACTTTGTGATGCCCTACTCAATACCATCAAAGTAATTTGATGACATCGATAATTTGTGGATGACATTGAAGTCCTATTGAATATACCATTAGAAAAAATCGAAAAATTTATGTTTTATCGTTGGACAATTTTGAAACATTCTCAATGCCATTAACGATCTATTGAGGCTATCGAAGTGCTATCGAATATGCTATTAAGTGCATATACAAAATTATTTAATTGCGGGATTTGTTTTCAATTTCAATCATAATTTTCGTATATGCTATATATGTAAGTGTATTTGGGATTTAGGAGTATAGAGAGCTTTTTAATTCGTTATACGGTTTCAAGAGTATATCTTAAGGAGATTTAAGACTTGTTCGAATCAGATAATCTCTCTTATAATTTTATACTTTTATGATGTGTTATTATCGTTTTGTGCTATAATTTTTTTTTAATGATTTTTCCGCATTAAATTCAAAATATTTATGTTTGAACTGAATTATGCAAGTTTACTTTTTTTATTTATCTTTGTATACTTGTATAGTCAGTCGACACTACTCCAAGTTCTAGCGAGAGATAGATGATGTTAGCTGTGGCTCTGTAATGTCCACTGCAACATATATGTTTCATCGGCATTCACATCTAAATAGGGAAGTAATGGTAATAATAATGCAATGGTTGGAACCTTTCTTAGGCCTCATGTTTATTTACTATTCCAATCGGATCATAAGGTTATCCGTACAAAATATACATATCATCTTGATTCAAAATTTTTTTTCAATAGTAAGGTTTCAATCATTACGGTTTGTTTCTGTACTTTTCACTTAACTCTCCCAGTTGTTTTCGTATTTTAATCATATTATAAAATAACATGTCTTGTTTTCGTATTTTAATCTTATTATAAAATAACATGTCAAAATGGATAGACAACTTGAATAAAACAGATACATTAAAGTGGGCCAATGGAAGGTTAGCCACAGTAACAATCCGTCCGTGATTTTCGGAAGAATGGACGGAGCGGATAAAGTGAGACCACCAAAGTTAGCGGGACACCTTACTACGAGGCTCACAGTAATCTATGTGCCTTAAATTCATATCGTCCAACCATTTTGAAATCTCATTTCAGGGAAACATACCAAAAATCAATCTGACTCAAATATTAGGTGGACCACACCACAGGAAACAGCAGTGATTGAATCCCTACCATTAAAAGCATTAGATTACACCGGAATGTTTATTTGTCATCCAACCCGTTGATAAGGTGACAAACACCTACATGAAGAGACCACACAAATATCACCTCGATCCAAAGATTTTGTGGCCCACAATAAGTTTTGAATGGTTAGTCACCAATGTTTCCTATACTATGGTCGATCTTGAATTTGAAACCGCTTCATTTTTTGGACCATGCCCTAAAACGAGCTTTCAATACTGAAGAACGATGTTGAGGCAGTCACATGCATCACAGTGGGCCCCACAGTCAGGTTCCCACCCACCTCGGTGAATCCTAGTCTCACCCAATCCGCTCCCGCGAGTAAGCAGATTGCATGATGATCCTAGCGTAGTGACTCAACGTGATATGATTGAGCCATGTTATCCTGTCAGACAGGGCAGGAGTACGTACTCTCTTGCAATTACTTTTGAAAACAATGCTTTGTGTGGGCCATCTCCGACAATGACGACTGGTCAGTACTCAGCAGGGATATCTCAAGTCATCGGGTCACTGGGCAATCCACGTCCGTGGCCCATCAAATGAGTGGATTGGATGGGATATACATGCGACGGTGGACCCATACACAATTTGAAAATTTTTAATGGCGGAACTTCCCATCTCAGTTGTTCCTCTTTGGTGTGGCTCACCCAAGTTTTGAACGAGCCTGATTTTTGCGTCCATGTACAAACACAAAGCGGGACACCTAATGGACGGAGTGGATCTCATCAATATGTAGTCTTCCATCCACGTCAGAATAATCCAGCTCGCACGTGACTCGTCGTAGTCACGCTAGCATTTTTGGAAAACCTCCATGACGACTCTGGAGTGAAGATTCCTGACGGCATCGGTCCGCATTGCAGTGCACGCGGGTTTTCAATCCTGACAAGTGGGTCCCACTATTCAGGAAATTGATCCACTGGCCCACCGTGACTGGACAGTTCTGCAAAACTGTACCGGATCGAAAGATCCAAGCCACCCATCATGGGCCTCTTTTCGGTTTAACGTGGTCCATTTGAGATTTGGATCTGCTTCATTTTTCGGACCATACTCTAAATTGAGCTGAAAAAACTGATGGATGGTGTGGATATAATCTGCTCCCCTCCACTTCGGCCACACGCACGTGGGATAAGCTAATTCCTCAACTAAGTGTGGGGTCCACCGTGATGCTTACATGGCATCCACTCCGTTCACCATATGTGTCCTCCCATGTTCTCCTTAAGAACCAAAAATGAGGATGGACAGAAACTCAGGTGGGCCACATCATGTAAAAACATGCTTGAAACCAGTAAAATCTTGTTTTGTGGCCCACCTAAGTTTTGAAATGTCCTTATATTTAGGTTCACATTCAACCTAGTAGCCCGCGTATTATGAATGGATTTGATTGCATACAGAAACATGGTGGGCCCGACGCATGGTGGAGATTTCCCCATCTCATGGAATTTTTTCTGGGTAGGGATCGTCTTAAATCAATGGCTTGGATCACTGAACAGTGGGCCCCATCTGCACAAATGGGAAGCTGGTGGTGCATGGACATTCAACCAAAGCATTGTATAATTCCTCTTGCTTTATGAAATGTGAACCTAATGGTTGGAATTGTCCAGTCCGAGAGTGGAGCAGAGGATCAATGGTCCGGATCACTTAGAACCTACAAAGACCCGATTACACTGTCAAATCTCGGATTCGGGCCTCGAAGTGAGGCCCCTCGTAAAACGGGCACGTGAATGCCTTTCGGACAAAATGGTACAGCGCGCATTTAGTTGATTCCGTTTTGTCGCTGTCGCGATACAGGATCTCTCGTCACCAGAAGCGGATTGCGTACTGAGTAACTCAGTACGCTTAGCATACTCAGCGTACTGAGTACACCATTTTATCCCCTCCGTCCATCTTTTTTATATGATAATTTTAATTTCTCAGTCAAAAAATGAAGCATATCCAAAGATTAAATTGACCACACCACAGGAAACAGTGTGAATTGAGCGTCTACTGTTGAAAATTCTTGTGGGCCACCGAAGTTTTGTATCAAGCTTTCATTTGTGTTCTAGAATATCTTTTGAACAGGGTGGATGGTAAGTAAATATCATTTTGGGGCCCAAAAATGTTTCAACGGTGGAAATTAGTATTCCCACCGTTTCCTGTGGTATGATACACTTGAGCTTTGGATATATTTATATTCTTGGCTCAACCGCTTAAATGATCGGACAAAACGGACGGACGGCGTAGATAAACTACATACATTCATGGTGAGCCCAGCTGAGTTTACTCAGTACAATAATTTCGTACTGAGTAAGTCAGTACACAATCCAATTTCCTCGTCACCCACTGACTCCCACGTGCTCAAATGGTCCTGTAATCTGAACCATTGATATTCTCTCTGCTACAATTAAATTAGATATTAATACTAAGAATGCTTCAGGGATGATCTTAACCTTTGATTTTCAGTGTTGAATATGTACCATCAAGGATATTCTGTTTATTGTTCTAAATTCAATTACATACAGGGACGGTCAAGATCATTGACACGGAAAAAAAAAAAAAGAAGATATTATGGTGGATATTCTATCATGGAATGCACAACATGAACGGTTCTGATTAAGGAAGGAGTCATGACGAGTTCGCGCCAAATTAGAGTACCTGGGTTATCTACCATTTAAAAAAGAGCCTGGATCCTCTGTTATCCGGTAAACAGGGGCTCTCTGATTGCCTAATCCCCATTGTTCCGCGTAGCCACTCACTTTAAAACAGACAAAAAAAAAAAAAAAAAACTATAACTAAAAGAAAAAATTGGTCTCCAAAATGTTTTCAAAATTTTTTTTTAAAAAAAAAGAGAGGAGAAAAAACCCAAGGATTTGGACTTCCTGCGTCCCTCCCACTCTTACTCGTTGCTTCGTAGGGATGCACATGGGTCGGTTCTGTCTAGGTCTAAGGTGAAATCGGAACCGAACCATTCCCAATGGTTCTAGGATATTCGGAACTGGAACTGGACCATTAGCAACCTAGAATTGAACTGGAACCGGACCGTTAAAATCAGTTCGGTTCTAGATCAGTTCCACAGTTCTGGGCTTTTTATGATCCAGCCCAATTACATGTTTTATTTTATAATCTAGCCCATGTCCATTCGTGTTGTGATCAATTTGATGAATGGTTTAGATATGGTAAAGGTGTGCAAAAATACATTTATGGAAACAATTAAAGGGTGCATAATAAACCATAAATTATGAGTCAAACATGGAAACAATCAAAGGGTTCTTGGTTCGATTCCATGATTCAGTTCCGCGGTTTAGATCTGTGGTTCAGTTCAATGGATCAGTTCATGGTTTGGTTCGGTTACACATACCCCTAAACCAAGAACTGAATCGTTATAATAGGTTATTTAATTTTTGGAACCGGAACCGAAACTAGTGCACTGTAAAACTGGATCAAATCAGACTATTTGGTCGGTTCCGGTCCGGTTCCACGGTTCTGCTGGTTCAATGTGCACCCCTATTGCTTTTGCATCCTTCCCACTCTCACTCATTACTTCTTCCTCAATCCTCTCCACACTTCTTCCCATCTCTCTCTCCCCTTCCCACTCTCACCTATTGTTTCTTCCTCAATCCTCTCTCCCTCTACACACTTCTTCACATCTCTCTCTCTCTCTCCCTCCCACTCTCACTCATTGCTTATTCCTCAATCCTCTCCATACTTCTTCACATCTCTCTCTCTCTCAAAGGAATTAGGAATGAAGTACTTTTGTGGTTAGTAAAATGCTTTTCTTCTTCTTATTTGCACATATGCCAAAATCCAAGTATTAAACTAGTCCGATTATAAGGCCCGTTTGTTTCTGCACCATAAATGTAAATGGTAGTATAAAATTAGTTTTCACTGGTGTTTAATAGAGAAGGAAATTATCATTTTAATTATCCCAAAATTGGATGTAATGCTAGTACTCGGACAAGAATTGTATTTCATTAAATATGTAAGGCTCACCATAATTTATGTGTGTGATCCACGATGTCCATCCATTTTACTAATTCATTTTAGGGCACTAGACCAACAATGAAGCATATCCAAGGCTCAAATTGACCACACCACAGAAACAAGTGAAACAATGACGTCTATAATTGAAAGATGAAACTTAAATTAGAGCTCACAAGGATGTGCATCTGTCATCCAACCTGTTCATAAGGGCGCACAAAGATGGATTAAGGGTGAACACATATATCAGCTTAATCTTAAACTTCTATGGCCCTGAGAAGGTTTCAACGGTCTATGTTCAATTCTCCTGTTTCACGTGGTGTGGTCCATTTGTGAAATAAATACCCGACAACGTGGATTAGACACATACATAACGGTGTTCCCTGCGAATCTTACTCATCTTGCCCCGAAAAATATAAGTATGGATCTCAATTAGATAACAATGGTGGTATCAAACAATCATTATTGAAAGCTTCCTACGGTCTAAATGGTTAAGTGTAAGGTCGCGATGTAATAATAATCTCGGTAAGACCGAGGTCAAATCAAAAGGAACTAATCTCGTAAGTATTCTGAAAGCAACTAGAAGTAGAACTAGAAAAAGATATAAAACTAATTTTGAAGTGATTGAGAGTAATTGTGAGAGATTTAATGAAAAACTTAAGAAAATCAAATGTGGGAAACTAGGGTTTCCAATGATCCACTTATAGGTTCTCAGGATGATACCTTGCTTGATTCAAGGACGAGGATATTTGTCAGATCTCTGAACTTCTCATGGATGTAATCATCAATGGATGAGAGTTGTGATAATTTGGAAGTGATTCCATTACCCAATCATGCCCAGGAGACAAGACAAACAACAGGATCTACCAATCACACAACTAATCATAAGAGAATTATGAAGGTAAAGAAAGATTTCATCATCCTACCACGCCCAAGGGATGATGGTGAACAACAGGATCTCCTAATTTCACAATCTCAATTCAGGAAAAGAAGATATCTCAAGTTATCGCAGATCTATTGTAATTTGTTACAACAAACCACTAAAATTTAAAAATATTTCTTCACAATCACACTATAATCCAAGAGAGTTCAATAAAATATGAATCAAAACAAATAAATCTTCTCAATCACGCTACAAGCTTCACCTCTTAGCCCTAGCTAAGGGGTTTAGCCAACCATAGACATGCTTAAACTAAAAACTCTTAAGAAAAGCATGAAAACAACTAAGGAAATGGGAGAAAAACTCTTGGCGACGGGTTCTCTATGCTTTTACTCCACTCCGCAAACCCTAAATGAGGCCCAGCGACATCCCAGGGACTCCTATTTATAGTTTTGCAGTACCTCCTTTTGCACCGACTTGGAAAAATCTAGAAACCACCTCAAATTCAGGCAGTTTTCTAAAATAGACTTCATTCTGCGCAATTTCACAGAATGACCCAAAGTTTTAGAATATGCTTCTTCAGGACACTTTTAGGAATATGTTTGTTTTCAAGGCAATTTCAAGATTCATTTTTTTCACTTCAAATATTTGATTCTCTTCATTCTTCACTTAGTTTTCTTGGATCTTTAACATTTGAATTCTTCAATCTTGGCCTTCTAACATCCATCCCTTACCTTAGTGATTCTTGAGCATCAAATTCATGCTTTTAACACCCTTTTCAGTCCAAGTTCTTAAATTCACTTTGCAATAAAAATATTAGTAAAATAGAACATTAAGCATTATCATGTTCACAAAACTAAGATATAAATGCGGGATAATATGCAATATTTGACCCTCGACATTTGCCATCCAAAACATTGGTGGATCCCGTAGGAGGTGTGGATTGGGTACTACCCCCACCAAGACCTACCTAGAGATGGACAACCATATCAGGAGCTTTGTCGGGCCCATTTTGATTGATCATTTTAGGGCATTCATTAGGCCATTCAAAACTCCAATGGCCCACAGATTATATAGAATATGGGGATAATTTTCATCAATTGCTCTTAATGGTAACCCCTTAGATTTATTTAAAGAGTTTTTATATTTATTTGAAGTGTTTTATGTTAGATGGCGGGTTATATATATTTTATATAGCTTTTTTTTAATCATAGTTCTCATGTTAAATTTCTCTTGATATTATACGTCAACGGAAAATAGAGTTCTTATGGCTTCTTACACGCCATACCTAACAGATTCTGTGTCTCATTCATGACGTGATATAGACATCGACTCAGAAGTGAAAGTTGGTATAGATGATCCAAACATGGATGTGAAGGTACCGAATTCAGAAATTGGTATGGAGTTTAAAATAGAAAAAGATGCATATGATTTCTACAATAGTTTTAGAAGAAAAGTTGATTTTAGTATTCGGAGACATAGTATAAATAAAGACAAAAAGATAGGTGTATTGAAAAATGAGATATTTTGTTTGTTCTAAAGAAGGTAAATGTTCATTTGATAAATGTGACGTTAATGTGAAGCATCATTGGGATGAAACAAGAGCAGGTTGTGAGGCGCATATGAAAATTAGATTGGGAGTTGACGGTAAATATCATGTTACTGATCTTAAAATTGATCATAATCATATTATTACATCTCCTGAAGAAGCTCATTTGGTGAGATCACAGTAAAAATTTACTTAAGAAATAGTTGTCGATAACTGTGATAATGCAGGTATAAAGCCAAAAGCGACATATGATTTCATGACTAAACAAGCTGGTGGTCGATAGAATGTTGGATATAATTTGATAGATTACAATAATTATTTATGGACAAAGAGAGTGAAAGCAATGAAAAAATTGGATGACGAAGGTCTTTTGATATTTTTCAAAAGAAAGCAAGCTGAAGATCTAATGTTTTTTTATTGTATTCAATTTGATGTTGAAGATTGTATCACCAACATTTTTTGGGCAGATGAAATAATGATTTTAGATTATGAGCGTTTTGGAGATGTGATTTGCTATGACATGATGTATAAAACAAACGAGTATGAACAGTCATTTCCACCATTCATTGGTGTTAATCATCATAGACAGACAATTATCTTTAGGGTTGCGCTCCTCCACGATGAAATAATCGATTTTTTCAAATGATTGTTTAGAACATTCTGTGATGTAATGTGCAGAAAAAAACTCTAAACCATTTTCACAAATCAGAATAAAGACATGTCAAATGCCATCAAGACAAAGTTACCAGGAATGGTTCACCATATCTGTGTATGACATATGTTTCAGAATGCTTGCAAACATCTAAGTCATCTATTTTGTTCTTCCAAGTCGTTTGACAATGATTTTAATAGATATGTAAATAATTTTGATGAGGAATATGAATTTCTTCAAGCGCAGGAAAGAATGATCATGAAATATAATCTCACAGATAACATATGGCTACAACAGTTATTTAATGAAAAAGAGAAGTGGGCATTAATATATGGAAAGAATAGTTTTTGTACGGATATGATGAGCACCCAGCATCGTGAAAGTTTAAATAAGAATTTGAAGAAATACTTACATCCTGACTAAAATATAATCAGATTTTTTGAACATTTCGAATACTTAGTGGATGATAGACGAAATGTATAATTAGAAGCCAATTTCAAAATGACCCAAAATTCACCAATTGTAACTTTTCTTATTAGTATCCCGAAGTACGCAGCTAGTGTATATACACCAACTATTTTCAAATCATTTCAAGTAGAATTTGGCAATAGCCATAATCAAATAGTGGAAAAAGTAAATGAGTCCGGTACAGTCAGAAAATATCAAGTTTTGAATATAATAAATCAGAGTCTTCACATTTTTACCATTAACTCAATGGACGAGTCCATTACCTGTAGTTGTGGAAAGTTTGAATTCATGGGTATTTTGTGTTACCATACATTAAAAGCTACGAATCACGCCCTCACAAATTTCTCGGCTAAGTACATCTTGAAAAGGTAGACTCGAAAAGCTGCTTCAATTTCATTTTCCTCATTAAGTAGTAGATGTGACTCCAATGATAAAAGAAAAAAATCACAATCCCGGCATTACAATAGTTTACTTTGCAACTTTAAGAAATTGACAACAATGGGTTGTGAAAGTGAATAAACATTTTAATGTGCTTCCAATCATATAGAATGGATGTTACAAGATTTGAAAAAGATTTTGAAATAAAAAGAGAATGAAAAAGAATCATCATCACATGTTGAAAGCCTGAGTAATGAAAAGGGCGTTCAAGCTTATCGGATAAAATTCAAAGTTGATGATGTGCGGCAAAGAAGTGAAATCATTAAAATTTAAAAAGAAGTTCATAAGAAAGTAATGGAAAATTATTGTATCAAAAGAAAAAGCTCATGAAATTAAAAGAAAAGAGAATGGCCGTGAAAGACGTAGAATTAAGAGTAGTTTGGAGAAAGAAAAATCGAAGAGACGTTGACAAAAAGAGCAGAGAGATACACCAAATCCAGTCCATCCTAATAAACAGCCCACATTAGTACGCTATAATGTTCAGTCTTCATTTGCTCAAGCAGCATTTTGATTACCCTTAAAGCAATGAAAATTTATTTTATAGTGAAATTGAAATTTTCTGATGAACTTAATATTTACTTATACATAATGTTAGGGATACAATAATGTCAGGCCACTCCCCATAACCACGTACTATATACCAGAAGCACAAATTCAACCACAACTCTCTCCTTCATGGTGTCAATCACAACTGTTTTCTTCAAAGAATCAACCACATCCATATATTCAGCATGAAGTTGATTTAAATTTCCATACGCTTGATAATTTCAACTTTACTAAATTACTTCAGGTAATGAATAACATTTAAGGAAAGTCGATATAATTTAGTTTCATAAAATGAAAATGTACACATGTACATTTTGTAAACATAGGTATTTTAGTAATTAAAATAGTAGTTGTTATTCAATTTGAACTTTGATTTGAATTATATCTTAATGAAATTAACTCGAAATTTATGGAATGTTGACTGTTCAGTATCCCCTTACATACGGTGCATTCCAACAGTCCATGGTAAGAAGTAGTAATTCAATATTTGGAACAGAGGAACAACAACCTTTATCGAAATAAAATATGGTAAGGTTCATCCTATCTAATATTTTCTTAAACCGTTTTCAGTTTTTTCCTAAAATATCTTAGCCCCTAAGTATAATCACATACTCTATCCTCATCACACTCTTATGTGTAATCACATCACACTTCCTTATAATGCATAACGGATCATCTAGTGTAAGTCAATCACACTCTCCACTATCCATATCACATCCTCTAGTTTAACCTCAACACACTTCATCACATTATTATACTGTCAAGTGTAATGGGACCACTCTATCTGAAAATCCTTTCGCATCCTAAAGTAGAAGCAAGTTATAGTCCCAATCAACTACATCGCAGTCTCAATGGTAATCTCATCATATATTCTAACCTGGATATATACTCTAACCACATCATATTCTTAAGTGTAACCAACTCAGATACACTTTCATTTTCATTATACTCCTAAATGTAAATGCATCACATTTACATAAATGCATATTATATGATCAAGTGCAATCTAATCACACAATCATTAAAACTCTATCATCTCTGTCTTCAAACCTCTTTACGTTCTCATGTACAATGTAAATATATACATATCCCATTGTATAACCCAAATATATAAAATGTAAATTAAATGTAGAACTATATATTGCTTTCATTCATTTTTTTCAGGTATTGCTTTGAATTAGGAATGGTGTGTTGGTATGAACGGGATCTTCATGAGGGTGAACTTCATTTTGAATTATATGCTACGGGAGGACAATTCAGTTATGGATAGGCTTGTGCAGATAAAAAGTTCAAGCAACAACAATTCATTCATTATATACCGCGGGAGGGCAATTCAGTTGTGTCAAGGATCATTATTCAAGTCGAATGATGCTCGAATTTTGGCATGTTTGAAGAACTCATAATGGCTATATATATTTTTTTATTTATAACAAATATACATTTTATATTATATACGTACCTTATACAATAGGTGAGGTCTTTTTTTTTGTGGGGCCTATCCTAGTTCATGTACATTTTGTACTTTTTAGGTGGATTATACGATATGCGAGAAAGATGAATCCCATTCTTCTTCTTTTTGTGGGGCCCACTTGAATTGATATACAATTTGCGTTGTTTAAGTGCATTCGTAGATAGGTGGGGCATGTTTCTTTTTTGTGGGTCTTCAAGAATTCATGTTTAGTAATTTTAAAAAATGATGAAATTACATATTGAAATTTCACTTATGGGTGTAATGGAGTGTTGTCTATATACTGAAATTTCACTTTTGAGATGTGATAATAATAAATGAAGTTGAAGTCATGCAAGTGACAAGTTTTGAGATTGTTAGAGGCTCTTCAATTGAGTCGGTGCTTACTTTTGATGATTTACACACACAACATACTTGTATAATGAATATCACATCTCCAAGCTTAGTTATTGCACTGTAATTGATGTAGGTTGGGGCTAATGTTTGTTAAGATGCTAATATGGAATGGTTCTCAGCAAAATGGCAAGCTAAATAGTCTGGTCCATCCTGGTAGTTAAAGATGCAAGTAACCACAATAAGGTGCAAGTTCTTGAAAATTTGTGAAACGAACTTTATTATTTAGTAACCACAGTAGCCTCAATTGTGAATAAAATGAAACCCACTTTTGTTATTTATTTTATTACACTGTATTGTTATAATTCAATTCAACATCCAAAGATGACCTTTTATTCACTAACTGACATGACCTCTTGTTTAATTAAAATTTGTGATTTGAATTTACATAGGTAACTATTACTTTTGTTTTATCATATAATTTTTTTTAAAGAACTTTTTGCTAATTTCTTTTGTTTTTTCTTTCGATTGTTTTAAATGAATGAAGATTGAAAATTAGAAAAAAAAATTATAATCTTCGTCAAAATAAACAATCATATCACATTTCTAAGTGAAATCACTTCACACTCACACAACCATATCATGTCCTTAAGTGTAACCTCATTATATAGTCTATAAACCGTATCACATTCTCAAGTGGATCCACCGCATCATATTGTCATACAACTATATCATATTCTTAAGTGCAACATCATCACACATTCCATAAAGAATTTCACATTCTCAAGTGGAACCACATCACACTATCACACAACCATATTATATGTATCCTCAAGTGTAATCTCATCATATAGTCCATCAACTGCACCACATTCCGAAGTGAAATCACATCATGCTATCATTTCAACCATGTCATGTGCTCAAGTGCAACCTAATCACACAGTCCATCAACCATATCATATCCTCAAGTGTAACTACATCACCTTATCATACAACCATATCAAAAGAGCTTTTAAGATAATAGCTGAATAAAAAAAGATGTTAGGAAAAGACGTGTATTATAACTGTCTTACATCGAATTGGCCATTCAGTTAGGACATGAGCTCGATGTGCAACAACACAAGGTATTAGTGCAACACAAGGCCATCCCAAAAGTACTTAATGTGGATCTGCTTACCTGCGCAAAATCCAAACCAAACCTTTTTAAAAGCTCAATGATAATATCTTTATGAATGATAGCATCCCAGATCATCCATGCTTTGGCCTCACCTGATGCACAGCAGGATCATTTAGATCAGTGTGCATGTGTTCCACCTATATGGCGGTAATCATGCTCACTAGATAAAATGCCATCTGACCCACTCACATCATGAAAATAGCCGAAAGTAGCTCGCTTTATCCAACAACTGGACCGCACAATACCTTTTATGCCCCTCTCTCTCTCTCATCTCATTTTATGTTCTTCTCCATCATCTTGTAGATGTCCTTTCCATTTCTTCTTCATGTTGGTTTCATATTTTCTTTTACACTTCATTTTCAGCTCCAAAAAATGCAAGGTCTTTCGTAGACATCTCTTCATCACAATGTAAGCGTTATAGGCCATTATGTTCTAAGGTCCACTTAAAGATAAGGTATGATTAAGGGTCTTTACTCATAATGGTATAGATGGTTTACACCAAGGAAATGCTCTAGACGGGACAATAAATTTTCAGTCCATATTAGCAAAATGAACTCACATCAAGCTTTAATTAGCTTCCTGTTCTGAAACAAATGGATTTATAAAGAGAGCAAAATGAATAGAGAAATTGACATTCTGTAATGTGCTAGTATGAAAAATACTTAGCAGGAAAATTGCTGCATTGATTAGTGTAGTTGGTAGGGCAAACCTTTTTTTATGGATTTGATGGCGTGTACAAGATGAGTGGGCCCCACACTCTCTGAAAACCCTCTAACATTGTGCGAAGGCATCTCAACTGATCTCAATTGATGCACAACCAATGAACATCTCTTTGAAAGCCTACAAGGCAAGGAAAGGTTTCCCATGAGTTTTTTTCCGTATCACATTTTCCTCTTTTTATTTTTTATTTTATTTTATAATAAATTTGAGCAAGCTATCCTCTGTTAGAGAGACATAGCAAATTACATAATTAAATGCTCGTCGTTTATAAAACTAAATTTATGCACAACTTCAAAAGTCAAAAAACATACGCAAATTAGTTATTTTCGTGCATGATGTACATACCTGGAAGATTTATGCACATGATGTAACATTTTCGTGTTGCGACCTTTGTTCTTTCCTTTCTTAGATCCTCCACCAGACTTCTCATTGGATTTGATCATTATGGGCTTTCAAATCATCATCACCTAGAAGCCAATTCAAATATAACTTGGACTCGCAATCACCTTGATTTGTGATTTAAATTCCAATGCATTTCAAAGACAAGGTCTTAAACAAATTCTTTGCCTATCTCTTTCGAATATTTGAAAAGAATTCACATCATACATGAATCAAATATACCTTTAGGAGTCTAAGGCTTAGTTAAGGAGCTACAATAATTTCATTTTTTCAAAACATAAAAGGATAAGAGAAACAAAATTATGACAGAGGAATTGACTATAAAATAGGATACAGTAAAAGTTGGCATTGGGATAAGCTGCATACGGTTAAAACAACTTTACAAAGTGTCGTAGCATTGCATTTTAAACAGCCACACCCTTA